>NC_050100.1:221045361-223699405 GCF_902167145.1 Zea mays | reverse complement strand
TGCCCCACCTAAATCACACACATTATTAGTGTAGTAAAACTCACCTGAAAATGGCCATGATCGATCAATACCAAGCAAGGACTGCTCAGGACCATGGCTAGCAGCCACATCCACCCCTCCCGTCTCTCCTCTCCACTAATACCGACTCCAAGTTTGATGTACGCCCACACAAACCACAAAGCAGCTGGGAAGAACACCAACAAATCTGATGACAGCACCGTCCACCGCATCAGCAACTTCTTAGCGGACCACCCTTGTCACTACATGTGCATGAACCGCCAAGGAATTCTGGCAGCTCACTGAGAAAAAACAAGCAATATTAAATGTTGGTATGCTGAAGCTAGGAAACAGCTAAAGGGAACAAGTTCAGGTGAACACAACTATGAGTACCTCGAATCTATTACTTCAAGAAGCATGCTCTGGTAGTTCAAACCAAGCACCTACACGGAAGAAACAAAAACTAATGATTGTGCTACCAAACAAGTGTCCACTAAAGGATGGTATACAATTTATGGGCCTTACATGAATCTTGGATGAAGTTTTTGGGTCAAGGAAGCCCTTCACGCTGTTCCAGATCCACTTAAATCCACTGCCAGCATTCACAACAAACATTTGGTGGAGTGTCTGCATTCATCACATATTACTTAACTGGGTCAACAGGGAAAATGCCAAGATAACATATTACCCATTGAAAAGAATAATTACCTCGGGATAATAGTCGCTACAATCTTCTGCATCCGGTGCACAAGTTCTCTTGTAGTCTTGGAGAAATTCTTAAACCCCTGAAGAAATCAATAACAATCAAACCGAATAAACTACAAACAGATATGTATTCTGTAAGCACAGCACAAACTGAACCGTTCTCATATCGCACCCTAGACGTCCAAGATGGTAGTGGTGGAGTCAATGTGCCTCTTGGCAGCCAATGTGCAGGCAGGGAACCTCTCCCTGAAGGCTCTCTCAAACTCCTGGACATGGTACTTGATGTAGCGATCCACAGAGGTGATCTGCATGAGTTTGTTGGGATCCACCATCCCTAGCTTCTCAATGTACACGGGCCGGCTTTCGCGGTCCACACCATGGTAGCCCTGAGGGTAGTAGCGCAGCACATCATCCAACTCCTCGAAAACAAAATCCTGAACGCATGGAGCAACAGAAGATTATTAGTATTGCTTGCGGTCCAGAATTGGCTCGCAGTGACCACCAACATTTACAATGCCTAGCTTGTGAGCACCCGCTTGGGTTGTAACTCATGTCACTATCATTACATCAACCATTGCTACTACTAACAACCTGAACAATTGAGAAGCAATTCCCTTTCCTAATCAGCGACATTACAACAATTCATGAGTCCCAGCAATAGCTCACCCACCACCACTGGCTCCACAGTGACCGGTCATGCCTGCTTGGCCACAGGCAGATCTTAGGCTAACCACACTGCAAGTCTACAACCAGTGTAAGAACTAATTACTAAGAACCCCATATCCAAAGCACCCCTCAACCGCAACAAATGCGCAAGCAGGAACAGGAAGGGGAAAAAGTGCAGGTAAATAACTTAAATTTACAGAAATGTAGTAGCCTTATCAGCCTTACAACACGCCGTAAGTATGCGATGGTTGTTATACAGTGAGCACAAAGGGCACCTACAAACTATGGAAACACCATTAATAATACAGTGAACATGTCTCCATCACATCTTCTGGCTTTCAGGGTGATATTAAGGCTCTGCACAAGAACCTAGCTGTCAGAGAATTGGTAAAAATTACAACTAAAACTCAACTTGTAAATTGTTTTATATGTTCATTCTATCACCCTTTTTGTTGATACCAAGCGGTTATATCAAGCGCCATAAACTGCACCAGTACTGATTCAATAATATCTTTCATTTGTCTGTATATAGCTATACCAACACCAGCATAACAAAAGGATGAGTTGCCCTGCCATGGCACAGCTCCTCTCTAATACCCTGTACTACAAGTGCTTCTTCCCATATTACGCCTTCAATGTGCTCGGTGGGCTTGACAGCGAGGGTAAAGTTTGTTGCTTTACTTTCTCACATTTATTATTTGAACACTCAAATAAGCATGTTGTGCACCTGCACAGGGTAAGGGTGTGTTTTCGCCTATGATGCAGTAGGTTCCTATGAGAGAACTATTTATAGTGCTCAGGGAACGAGATCTACTTTGATTATGCCAGTCCTGAACAATCAACTAAAATCACCAAGTCATATATTGCTCCCTGCCAGGGTAAGCCCTGCACATTTATATCTTCTGTGTGTTTCTCGCGGTGGTTCTGTTCAATGAGCACCTATTTAATCAAATTTGCATTCACAAATACAAGTGAATGGTGACTACAAATAACGCTAACAGCAGATAGCCTAAGAAATATTTTCAATGTGCACAAGATGCTGTCACACCATTGTCGGAGTCAGAGGCCATCGATCTAGTTAAGGATGTGTTTGCATCTGAACCTGAGAGAGACATCTACACTGTAAGCTGCATTTGCTCATTGCCAAAATATCGTGCCTGTTTCTCTTTTATATATAACTACTCTGTTGATCCACAAACATGCAAAATCTTTTTTTCAATATTGTAGTCAAAGTACATGCTATTTGTTCTTCCTGGGGCAGTGAGAGGATACGAGAACAATTGATCATGCAAATCCAAGAAAGTCATAAAACATGGACTGGACTGGATAAAATGGTACCTTTGCAACATAGTGAAGGAGTGGGAAATCCAATAGAAAGCTTTTCTTTGATTTTTTCCTCTGATCTCGCAAAAAAATAATAGTACTCGAACAGAGGAAATGACAAGCAGATCATTATTTCCTGAAGATGTATAGCAGGAGTGCAACTTTGTAAGTCTTCTTGATCATAATCCTTCATAAAAGTTCACGACTACAAAAAGGTGAAGTTCTTACCTGATGACCCGAGAACCTCAAATATGTGATCATCAACATTTTCATCGATCAAAGTTTGAAGTAGGGTGCAAGTATTTACATCAGATGATAGGAAATGAAAGATCAAATCTAATGTCCCTGTCTGAACTTCTAGGTTAGTAGATACAACCTATGAAAATAAGAGGTTGAACCAGAACAATTAATACTGACCAGGGGCAAATGCTAAGGAGGTTATCAAAGCTCAATACAGTAATTCCTCATTCCTTTTACAAAAAATATCTAAAGGCATCTAAAATCTGTTAACTGTGTTGAGGTCCTACCTCCATTACTGTAGCTGTAGCGAAAAGAACCCCTAGGAGCCAAAAACAGTTGGGTGTCTAGAAGCCCTCAGCTCCTATGCAATGTGCTACCTGTTTTTTTAATTTACTGCCTAGTGAAAAAATTAGAGAGAGAGAGAGTGTGAAATAGTGATATAAGCAATTTTACACAACAATAGAATGAAGTAGCTGAAAAAGTAAGGCAATCCTATTTACATGCCCTACCAGAAGAGAAAGAAGGCATCACAGAAACGAAATTAAGCTAGCAAAATATTAATTCAAAATTAAAGTTTGTATCCCATGCAATATATATAGAAAGGCAATAATATCCCAATTCATCTGTGTTGAATCCAAAATATGTGGCACAATAGCAGGATGGCATAGCTGATTTCTGAGTAAGACATGTGTCAACTGCAAACCACTTTTTCTCGTCGACATGGATCAAATTCTTGCACCTCCTTCTCGACGGTGAGCTCCTTGTGTGGCACGTTGGCGAAACAGGCGACGTCGTGGCTGGCAGGCCACGGGAATGGGGTCTGGTAGCCAACCAGCGCGGGCACCAGGCACTGCAGCCGCTCCCGCTCCCGCTCCGACGCCGGGCAGTGCCGCTCACGGTACACCAGGTGGTCCTGTGGGAACCGCAGCGACCGCTCGACGTCCTCGCACGGCGTGTACTCAAATTACTTAGCAGGGCACGTCGAGTGCCTCCGTGGCGCGGCCAAGGAGGAGGTGGGGCTTGGGAGGTGGAGGTGGATTTCAGGATGGGGTAGAGGATGCAGTGGGCCAGTGGGTTAGGGTTCAGCAGCCGACCGATGAAGAGCGGGGGCATTTCGCGGCGGGGGTTTCGCGGCGAGCGTATGGACGGCGCGCGGGCGTTTCGCGGCGGGCGTGCGGGTCGCGGCGGGCTGTGCTGGCGGTTCCTGCGGGCGTAGGGAGGCGGATTCGGCGCGGGCGTTGCGGGCTGCTCGAGGCGGAGGCGGGGGCGTGCGGCGCGGCGCGGCGGCGATGAAAACGGAGGTCGGGCAGTTGCGTGGTTATCGGGGGCGGGGGCGGTCTACACACCGCTCTTAATGTAGTACAGATATATATACTTAATAATACTAATAAAGAGGCAAAAAAATCAATTGCCTTTTCCCCGTCCGGCCCATTCTTCTGGTCCAACTGTGCTGCCACTCGCTCACTTTCGGCCCACTTGCGGCCCATTCGCTCGCCGTCCATGGCCCCGCCCCCCCTCCCCCGCTGTGGTGGCGGCGCCGCCGCTTGCAGGACCACACGCAAGCACCATCCGTCTCGCTGGCTCCGACCCGGTCCTCGTTTTCTGCCACTGCTTCATCGTCGTCACGGGCAACGGCCGCCGCAGCGATGCTCTGCGTCACCGCCAACGTCTCTCCGCGGTCTAACTCCTTACGCGGTCTACTCCTTCCGCAGTTAAGCTGAACAATTCTTTTTTGGCCTGCTGGCTTGCACAAGATGGAATGTATTCCTCCGGTGAGTTTTTTTTTTTTTTTTTACTTTGCTTTTCGGCAGCGTTGCTATCATGACCAAGGCATACCAAAATGTTGAGAGGAATGAACTGATTTCGCTCCAGGAGATCGCTAGCTGTATGCATCTTGCGGTAAGCTTTGCAGAGTTTTGGGCGTTCATGCTTCATTCGTGTCAGCGTAACCGCTTTTCTATTGTTTCTGATATTTTAAACGTTAGCTATCAAATCTCGTAGGACACCATTACTTGCCTTCGACAGTTTTCAACCATCTTCTGGTTGGAAAACTTAGCCCAGTAACTATCCGGTCTTATTTGATCCACTTCATATGTAGCATAAGGAACAAGCTGCATGCTTGAATTATTCTTGCAAATATTAGCATGCATGGTTATTGTGATTGTGACTATCTAAAAGTATCACAGTCCCTGACCTCGTATGAGTGTCATAGCATAGTATGATTACCATCTTGTGATTGCATTGGAAAGCAATGCCACTGTATCATCCATCTTTTGCACGGGCACACAACAGGCGACCGTTGAAATAAATCTTCCAGCCACAGCTCGCCTCGACGTGGGTCTTCCCAAACAGGTTGGCAGTTTTCATGAATGTATTTAAATGATGTTAATAATTTATGATCAAGGTGGTGCCTTGGTGGGCATGCCGCTTTCTGAAGCGACAGTTTAGGCGCAGCTCTGAGATGAGAAGACTTTTGCTCACGGCCTCGGCCTTGGGCCTGCCTAAGCCTAACTGAGATAAGCAAGCAAAGCCAACCAGCAGTGAGTGGTTGGTTGGCCGTTGGAGGCTACGGCGACCGTATTAACCTTCTCCAGCAGAGCACACAGCCCAAGCAAGCAGAAGCAGCTTACGACCCACGGCGCATACTGGCTGCCAGACGCATGCAATCGCCCCAGCTTCTATATAACGCCACACACCACTGCTGCCCAGCTAGCTGAGTACCAAGTGTGTGTGTGTGTGCGCGCTCTCTGTCACTTATTGTGACTGACTGACCCACCGCCGACGTTCCATTCCAGCCATGGAGCTGCTCGCCCTGCTCACCGTACTGCTGCTCGCGCACACCGCGGCATACCTGGCGTGGCAGGCCGTGTCACGCCGCCGCCGCGCGTGCTGCTACCTGCTGGACTACGCGTGCCACAAGCCCTCCGACGACCGCAAGGTGACCACCGAGACGGCGGGCGCCGTCATCGAGCGCAACAAGCGGCTGGGCCTCTCCGAGTACCGCTTCCTCCTCAAGGTGATCGTCAACTCCGGCATCGGCGAGCACACCTACTGCCCGCGCAACGTGCTGCAGGGCCGGGAGGAGAGCCCCACCCACGGCGACGCGCTGGAGGAGATGGACGAGTTCTTCGCCGACGCCGTGGCGGGGGTGCTCGCCAGGACGGGCGTGCGCGCGCGCGACGTCGACCTGGTGGTCCTCAACGTGGGCTCCTTCTCCCCGGCGCCGTCCCTGGTGTCCAGGCTCGTGCGCCGCTTCGGCATGCGGGACGACGTGATGGCGTACAACCTCTCCGGGATGGGCTGCAGCGCGGGGCTCGTCGCCGTGGACCTCGCGCGCGGCGTGATGCTGACGCGGCCGCGCACCATGGCGCTCGTCGTCACCTCCGAGTCGTGCGCGCCCAACTGGTACGTCGGCACCGACAAGTCCATGATGCTCGGCAACTGCCTCTTCCGCTGCGGCGGCGCCGCGGCGCTGCTGACCAACGACCGGGCGTTCCGGGCGCGCGCCAAGATGGAGCTGCGCTGCCTCGTGCGCGCCAACATCGGCGCGCACGACGACGCGCACGCCGCCGCCGTGCACCGCGAGGACGCCGACGGCCGCCTCGGCGTCAGCCTCAGCAAGGCGCTGCCCAAGGCCGCCGTGCGCGCCTTCACCGAGAACCTGCAGCGCCTGGCGCCGCGGATCCTGCCCGCCCGCGAGCTCGCGCGCTTCGCGTCCCGCCTCCTCCTCCGCAAGCTCCTGCCGGCGGGTACCCCGCGCAACAAGCACGCCGGCGGCAGCCCCAAGATCGACTTCAAGGCCGGCGTGGACCACTTCTGCCTCCACCCCGGCGGGACGGCGGTGATCGAGGCGGTCAGGAAGAGCCTGGGGCTCACCGCCCACGACGTGGAGCCGGCCAGGATGACGCTGCACCGGTGGGGGAACACGTCCGCGAGCAGCCTCTGGTACGTGCTCTCCTACATGGAGGCGAAGCGGAGGCTCAAGCGCGGGGACAGGGTGCTCATGGTCACCTTCGGCTCCGGCTTCAAGTGCAACAGCTGCTACTGGGAGGTGACCAGGGACCTCGCCGACGCCGGCGCGTGGGAGGACTGCATCGACCAGTACCCGCCGGAGACGCTCGTCAACCCCTACATGGACAAGTTCGGATGGGTTAACGACGTCCAGGGACAGGGGAGCGGCTTCGTATTTTAAATGTCTATTTTTTTGGAAGAAAAAAATATAACAACTCCATTATTTAATTATTAATTAACGCCACCAAATATCATTAATCCGACCAAGTTTCATCAACAAAACTTAAAATTCCTGAATTATAAAAATACTTCTTTCTTTTTTTGCGACGAGACGAGAGACAGGCGAAGGTGGGTAAAAAGAAAATGGACAAGTGTACGTACGTACGTGTATATGAAATACAAATGGCGATCGAGCGAGTTCTCTTCTGTCTGGTAGTATACAGGTATAGTAAGTATACTTGTAATTTGTAAATGTATAGTAGAGCGTGCATGAAAGAAAAAAAATATATACAAAGTGTGCTAAAGTTTTGTGAAGGAACATTTGTGCTGAAGTCTTTGTACTTGCCTTTTCATTTTGGTGCCGACCGGACTGTACGTTTGTTTACTCGCCGATGCAAACTTGTACAGTACCTGCTATACTCTCCTGCTGCTTGCTTCATCCTGCCGGCAACAGCTAGCTAGCAATAATATTTCAAACTGACATGACGAGCCGCCATTAATAACGTTGCTGCTGCTGCTGCTGCGTTGGTTGCAATGGCGACCAGAGAAAAGCTAGGTGACATGTTGAGGACGAAAGTGCATGGAGGAGGGCCTAAAGAGATTCACTATTTTGTACCTGTGGCACCGAATCATAAGCTGTACACACACAGGTGGTGGAGGGGACAGTAGTACATTTTCGCTGAAATTTGATTTTCTCCTTTTCTGCGTAAAGTTGGAGCAACCTGCATTGATATGTGATCATCCTCCCAAATCGTTAGCGTACGTAGCGACTGTAGCACCGGGCCGGCGTGAGTGCAAATGCAGGTTGCATTGATAGAGACACGGACGTACACAACTACACCCAGTCACACACAAAAAGCTTGCTTCGCTGCGGCTGCGAGGGCCGGCTGGGAACGAGCGATAGAGACAGAGAGTCAGAGACCCCATCAAACAAAGCTTCTATCTGTCTAAAGTTATGTACATACTACTCCCTCCGTTTCTTTTTATTAGTCGCTGGATAGTGCAAAAAAAACGGAGGGAGTACTTAGATACTAGATTATGGTTATTAACGCATTAGATATACTTAAAAAACCCCTTCATACAACTCAATGTATCTAAGTCTTATATCTTATTCACTACTAGAATCTCTCAATATACAACTTATTTATGTGGGTTGTATAGCTAAAACCATATCTAGACTTAGGTAGTGTTTGGTTGAGGAGTTAAGTAGAACGGAGCCGTTCCATCCCTGATTCTAGGAACGGAGCCGCTCTGTTCTGTGTTTGGTAATCTGGAACGGAGCGGCTCTGTTTTTTGTTTGGTTGCAGAGTGAACGGAACGGAGCGGGATGGGAACGGAGCGGCTCCGTCCGGTTGATTTTTTGGAGCGGAATGGTTCCGGATCTGAGGAGAATATTCTCTAATTGGAGTCATTCTGTTCTAGTTACTTTATAAACAAACAACAGCAAAACTAGGACAGAACGGCTCCGTTGTACTTGGCTTTTCAACCAAACACTACCTTAGAGAACTGTGTTATATACGTTCTTCACTAAGATACTTTCTGTTATGTTTTTTCGCACTTATCCTATTGATACCGCTTAAGATATAGGACATTTACATGAGTTGTGACTAATTGCTAGTGCAAGCAAGCTTCATCCAATCTGAGGCAGAAGGCGGCGGCACCACTGTGCTTCTGCTTCAGCAGAGGGGTCCCGTCCCGTTGGCATGCATGCATGATACAGCACCTCCCACCCGGCCCAATCATGGCAACAGTGTACGGACGTACTATACTATACCTGCGATGCGAGCACCGCAATCAGGACTAGCTAGGCCAATATATACTGTTGCAAATAGGAGTAGCTACATATCCAGGCCAGGCACCTCGTCAGCAGGGGTAAAACAACCCCGCGCGCGATGTCTGTCGTCTGGCGTGTCCTGCCTGCACTGCATGGGCGTCATCGTCAAGGTGACACCCGCGCCCGCGGTTCGGTGGAACACGCGCGCGGCGGCGTCCTCCGCATCTGCTGCTTCGCGGTGCTTCTTCTTCGCAATCGCATGATGGGAGGTTGGGAACACGGGACGGGAGTGAACACGGCATGCAGTAGTACTTGTCTTGACCTCTCGCGCAATAAAATTGCCCAGGACTTCCAACTCCATCCCAGCACGCACGTGATTGCTCTTATACACGCACGTCGCGCTAGACGGCTCGGCATGGCAACTTGCCCTGGCCCAGATATCGGTTGCAGCTCAGCATTCTCATCGGCGGCTGGAAAGCGATCTCAGCTTAACAGTATTGTACTGGCGCGCCACTAGAAGTCATTTTAAGACGCGTTTCTGCACTTGTGGGTCAGATTTCATGTGCTAAATTGATTGCAGTCAGAGACTAACGTCACCGGATATGAGCTGTTTTTTTTTATCAAAACACAGTGCCACGAGTATGACAGGTTAGCGAGTATCACCTGCACGACTTCACCAATCGCCATTACCTTATACAGTTACGGCCGAACTAACTAACTAACTAGAAATGTGTTCCAAGCTAGCATAGCAACTTTTCTGCCAACGCCGCAAAGAATTCAGATGAGAACCAACCATAAACGTTCTCTGCTTGAGCTCATTATTTGTATCAAGAAAGTCCACGGTCTCATTATTTTCGGTGTGTTGCCATGAAAAAAACAACTTATTCCTTCAATATACATGGTTCCAGTTCCAATGACGTAAAAATTACCAACGTGATGAAACCAGAGTATTTGTCCGGTGTAACATTTCCCCAGAATACCAATTTCTTGCTTACAAGTTCGTCTTTGGCTTGGATGTCGGGCTCAAGCGCCTCGTCACGGTGCGCATGGTCACGAACTCTTCAGCAGCGGAAGGGTGGATTCCGACCTGAAAAGCCAACAGAAGCATAATACACCATTAGGCGAAAAGATATCAGCAGCTGCTTTACTTCAAGAGGTCTCTTTAGACGAACATACAGTGCTGTCGAAGTCTGCTTTGGTGGCTCCACATTTAACCGCAATAGCGATGCCCTGGATCATGCCAAAGCTCAATCATAAGATAACAACGAACAAAGGAAGAGAAAAATTACCCAGATAGTTGTACATATGCTTTACCTGGATAATTTCAGGTGCGTCTGGTCCACACATGGATGCACCAAGTACTTTGTCAGTTTCAGCATCAACTACCAGTTTCATGATAGTCTTCTCCTGGCGCCTGAAAACATAGACCGAATTACAAACTTCTATAGGAGATATAGAAACTACAAAGCAGAGCGCATGACTGAAGAAAACAGGGAACAGTCAGATCTTTGGATGTGGTACAAGACATATATGTCAGAGCTCACAGGGTGTAAGCCTGCAAATGGAGCAGACAAGAAAATCTAACAGGCATGCTCTACTATGCTTACTTGGATATGCTGTTCTTCATTGGGTTGAATGATGAGATGAAAACAAGAATATCACCATTAGCTTCCTCCAAGGCCTGTTCTTCGCTGAGGCCCACTACAGATAGTGGTGGAATGCTATTGAAAATAACAGAGAACCAAGTTATTACAGGATGATCGATGATTAAGGAGGAAAGCATATATTCTTAAAAGAACACCTCTCTGAATATTTGCGTCAACTATAACATGACGCCTCATAGAACAAGTACAACTCAGAGAGCCCAAAACAGCTGAAAATTTATGCTACCAATTTTCCAACGTTACTAGTTGTTATTTTGAGACGTTTAGACATGTCCAAAGAAGACGTCTAGAGACACCGGTGCGTAGTGGATCCTATACACGATAGTAATGGGAAAAGAGAGAAAGACTAAAGTTAACGTGGGATGAGAGATACTAAAAAAGACTTGAAATGATGAAATATACACCAAAAAAATGGCCTTGAATAGGGGTGCGTGAAAATTAGCTATTCATGTGGCAGAACCTTGGTTTGTGTCTTCCGTAGGGTTTCAACTCTATCATACCCTAACTTGCTTGGGACTAAAAGGCCTTATTTGTTGTTGTATTAGTTGTTGTTTATTGTTTCAGGCTTTCAGCAACATGGACTTAGAAGTGTTAAACTAATACCAAAAAAACTACAGAGGCAGAAACAAGTAAACCACCAGCATTTTCCCATGTTATCAGTTAAATATTTCAGCAACGGGTTTAGAAGAAAATGAGTACAAAAAATCTACACAGAGAACCAGAAACATGCAAACACCTGTGATGCCAAGTAAACCACAGGTGCTTCGTTGAAAGAACTATTAAACAAAAAATATGCAATCTAGTTTGACTAAAACTGCAATCATTGTGCTGCAAACTGTAAAGCATATGTGCAACCATGCAACTTGGCTGGATTAGAAAGATGCAAACAACACCATTCAACTGAAAGTGAATAAGATTGTGTGACTAACGAGAAAACAGCACAAGGAACATCTCTGTGATCAGGCTTAACTTGCTGGCCACCAAACACAGTTTTCTGCAGTTGAAAGTGTGAAAAGGGTAAGGAACTACCAGTTACAAAGAACTAAAGCGATCTCTACTGCAACCACTTACAGCAAAGCAAGTTGCCTCCATCAATGCAACAGGTGTTAAATTAATCCGGTTTGTTACATCACCCACAGCCCATACACTAGGAGCAGAAGTACGAGAATATTCGTCAACCTAAATAGACAACATTGAAACAAACATTTAAATTACTCAAAATAAACTGAAACTTGTGTTAGTGATAAATTCAACTTCCCAATACAATCTCAATCAGATTTATCGGTGGACAGGTGTAAATACGCCCCACAGGCAAAGAAGAGAAAGCTAGGGAAGAAAGAAAAGATAACCTTGATGGCTCCAACCCGGTCAATCTCAACGCCTGCAGCTTGCAAGTTCAGTCTCTGGGAGTTTGGTGTGCGCCCTGCAACCAATTAAATACAAGGCATGGATATAGTATTAAACTAAAAATACTGGGTTCCATGTATTGCAATAAATATGAAAGCAAATAAGAAAATAAACATTTATCTACAAATATTTTATTTCGTATTTCTTGTTGTGGTAAACCTTAGAAGCATTGTAGGAGACACCCAACTCCTCTGAACAAAGATACCAAATTGCCAAGGAAGACTACAGTCCAAAACTGGACGTCTAAGCAACTGTATTTATGCAACAAAGATAAAATTCAACTACCGAGATATCCCAAATACCTGTCGCAAATAGGACAACATCTGCAATGAGCTCTTCTCCTTTATCAGTTACAACTTTTATTCCGTCAGCCGTTTTACTCAACTGGTTAAAATAAAATGAAACTGACCCAACTTAGAACTTATGTTTAGAAATCAAAATGCACTGTTGTACTTCAGTAAAAATCACCTCAGAGAGATTTGTCCCTGGATGCAACTTGATTCCCCTTCCCTCAAGGTTGCTTGCAACAATAGCTCTCATCTCATCATCAAAACCTCTGCAAGTGAGTTTGTTAATAATGGTATGCCCATATTTCCTGTCCACATCAATCATAGCAACAAGCTTCCTGTTTCTAAACTTGAAAGTATCATACAATCAGCACATGACATACTACTCCATCCATCTTGATCTGCGCGTACGTAAAAAGATAGAACCAAATTTGATCTACACATTGCATATGGAACAGCAGAAGCCAGTTGCATCTCAAGTGGGAGTTGCATGATGCTTCGGTTAGCATGCAGGACAAAAAAATGCCATACCTATCCCAATTGGTCTGCAGCAAAAACGCAGCTAGTTTCCTGTGGAGTAATGGTTTTACGGAGGAGATTATGTACTCCTTGGCAAGGTTAAAAAACCACTAGGTGCTCTCTAAGCGGTGACCCTCCGCCTAGGCATTGCCATATACACACATGTACTCTAAAGAAAGGGCCTAGTGGGCCAAGCTTTGAAGAGAAAGGGCCATAAAATTACAGCCAAATCCCAAATCTGAACAACACCATCTCCAAGCTTCCCACTGCCACATTATCCTTCGCTGGCTTGCTCTCTCCTGGTATACCCTGCTCGGTCACCCCGCCTGTGCCCTCTGCCGTCGCCTGCCCCAACCGGATCACGCACACCCACACCAATGTCACCCAATGTCCCCTGCACCGCTTCTCAATGTCTCCAGCTCCCCACCTCCCCATCGTGGCCAGAGCAGATCTGCTTGTGGAAGACACCAGAAATGACATGTCCACCCACCTTACGTCACATACGCATGAGTGGTGCCACCAACGCCCCCTAGGTCTGCAGTACCCCCGCTGCCCAACGCGCAAGTCAGGGACAATTCTAGCAGTGGGACGGATGGGGCTCCAGCCCCCCTATCGCTCCCGAGCCCATAGAGCCCCTCATAATTTTTTTCCTGGCTCCATCCCTGCGCATAAGCACAACTAGGAGAGTGCAGAATAGCACCTTGGCGAACACATATCCTTCATCCCAGTGCTTACTTATTATAATACACAGATCAAAGATGGATGGAGGGATAATTGCCTGCTAGGCAGTGTGTTATCAGATATGCAAGTCCAGGTTTCAAAAACAAGACAGACCATTTGCACTCCTTAGCTGAAAAACAAAAACAACACACGTGCGCACTGGCCCATTAAAATACTATTCACAGAGTTCTTTAAAAAAAACAAAAGGACTCAACCAGAGGGAGAGATGTCCCCCCCAACTTTGCCCTTACGGCCAGCCTTTGAACCTGTACTGGTGACAGACCGATAGGGGTTTCTCGACCTCTGGGCTTCAACGGTCTAACCAATGCAACTCAAGAGAAGTTGGTTCTGTGGTCTCCTTCATGTGCAGAACATAATGATGGAATCAATGCATGGTTTTTGGCATTATTATATCACAAATTTCACTGTAATGTCACAGCAGTTGAATCCATAAAAAAGAGTTAAATGCACCAGCGCCCCCTGAACTTGTCAAGGGATAAGTGGCATCCATGAACTTTGAAAATGCATTTTTAGGTCTTTGATCTTGTTAAGTGACACACCGCAGTGATCAGTATGATCCAAAAATAAACCTAAGATGCACCAAATTTGTAAGTTTAAGAATATGTGGTACGCCGCCGCTGCACATGAAGACTGATTATAGTCCAGACTGTCCTGTCTTTTTTGGTGCATATATAAGGAGTGGACCTCTATCCTTAAAGAAGCTCGGCAGACAACACTTTCAGTCATTCATTGATAAAATTGCACATCGTCTTCCCTGCTGGAAAGCTGATCTGTTGACTAGAGCTGGAAGACTGATTACAGTCCAGACTGTCCTGTCTTCAATGAATATCTACTTAATGATGGCCATGGACCTTCCTTCTTGGGTTTTCAAAGCAATTGACAAGATCAGAAGGAATTTCCTGTGGAGAGGGAGGAAAGAAGCTTTGGGAGGACATTGCTTGGTAGCTTGGAACAAGGTTACAAGGCCAAAAGAATTTGGAGAATTGGGCTCTTAGATTACGCTGGCTCTGGCTGGAAAAAACCGATACTGGCAGACCTTGGGCATCCTTTAAAATAAATGCTCATCCTTCAGTTAAGGCCTTCTTCTCGGTAGCAATCTCCTCGGTGGTGGGCAACGGCAGAAACACTTTGTTTTGGACAGATAATTGGATCGATGGCCAAAGTCTATGTCAGCTGGCCCCTCATTTGGTCCAGATGGTCTCTTCTAGGGCTAGAATGAGGAATGTCCACGATGCCCTCATCTCAAGGAGCTGGGTCCATGATATTAGAGGAGCTATCACTGTAAATGTTTTGTCTGACTTCCTCAAGGTTTGGGACCTCACTACAGACTGGGTCTTAACACCAGATCAGGAGGATAAGCATAGCTGGAGGCTTTCAAGCTCAGGTTTATATTCGGCCAAATCGGCATATACCGGTTTCTTTCTTGGAGCAACAACTTTTAAACCCTGGAAAAGGATTTGGAAATCATGGGCTCCAAATAAATGCAAGTTCTTCATGTGGCTCGTGGCCCACGATCGCTGCTGGACAGCAGATCGACTAGCAAAAAGAGGACTGCCTCACCCTCAATTTTGTATACTTTGTGACCAAGAGGAAGAAACGACAAACCACTTGCTGGTTTCCTGTGTTTTCTCTCGGGCTGTCTGGTTTCAGATGATGAAATCTGTTGGGTTGCAGCATCTTGCTCCTAACCCTGCGTGCTCCTCCTTTGAAGATTGGTGGGAAGGGGTTGCTGCATTTTCTGCTGGTCTAGTAAACAAAGGGCTGCACAAGGGCTTGAACTCTTTGATCATTATTGGTGCTTGGGCCATCTGGAATCACCACAATAGCTGTGTTTTTAATGGTGTGCAGCCTAGTCAAAGCATGGTCATCAATTGGGTCAAGGAGGAGGCTCATCTCTGGTATAGGGCTGGAGCCAGGGATTTATCTAACATCCTTATGCTCCAGTAATTTCAGTGGGTATTCTTTAATTTGAGTCTCCATGGTCACGGGAGTAGATGTCTTTTGTTGTTGTTGATGTTAATTCTCTCCTTCTCCCTATAGCCTAGTGTTTGTGGGTTCGTGTGGAGTTGTACGAGGTTTCCTTGCCTCACCCTTTCTTCTTAATATATTGATACGCAGCTCTCCTGCGTTTTCGAAAAAAAAAAAGTTCAATGACCTAGAAATGCATTTTTAAAGTTCGTGGACCTAAATTACATCCCTTGACAAGTTCTGAGGCCACTGGAGCATTTAACTCTTAAAAGTTAAAAAACACCCGACTTGGGGGTAAGAGAGCCCCTCGGCATTACATTAAGAAGTCAAGCAGGTCGAGAAAAACCAGTAAACCACGAACCCATGCCCCACCCAATACACAGCGGCACCGTAGACTATGTGAGAACAACCGCGACCGGGGTCGGTCCTTCGACCTTTGCTTTGGCGTAGGACAGACAAGGAGATTTTTTAACCACAGCCTGAAATTCCCTCCTGTGGAGAGTCGAACTCAGGACCCGAGAAGTGCTACTCAGGCCACATAACCAACTCAGGTAGAAGAGCAAAAAAACAGTTTTTGGACTTTTTATTTCTACTAATCACGGAACATAGGCTAACATTTCAAATCGACACTATTAATATGGCTGTTCAAAAATGCATCAATGTACAATATGGGCAGAGGACAGGTTGTCCAGTCTAGTTATGTTCACTACCAGGATTGATAATAAATTACCCGAATGCAAACAGAAGTAGAGCATGATATAACCAGAATGCAAGAATAAAAGAGTATTACTTGAACAAGAAGCTGTGCTAGCCATTAAAGAATTAGTAAGAGAAGCGATTCCCGAAAATTAATTACAAACCTTAGAGGAAGATCTCTTCGATAAAACAAATCTACTTCAGCACCCATCCCCCTCCAGATAGAAGCAAATTCAACAGCAATATATCTGCATTATTTGGTCACATGAACAAAGGTATGTAAGAGAATTGGAGCAACAACACAATGTATCTTTAAAGTAGCACACAGTACTCTACCCGCCACCCAGGATTACAGCGCGCTTTGGAAGCTCCTCCAAGCTCAAGGCCTCATCAGAAGTAATAGCCAGATCCTGAAAAAAGACAGATTGTTTTCACTAGTTTTTAACAATAATTCACCAGATGAATGAAGGACAAAATGAAAACGAACAAAGGCCAAAACATAACAAATATGATATGCAGTATGCTTCCTTAGATAAAAGCTAATGTTTGGCTCACTCAATACAGTTCAAGAAAGAAGCACTGTGCAAGAGCAAATTCAAACATGCAGTGTGTAATTAAGCATATTGGAAATCCGAACAATCACCCATCTTCAGCATCAATCAGCTAGAAAATAAACAAGTATTAATGGAATCAAACTGTGCAAGTTTTAGTGACAAGGTAGGTGGGGAATTTTACAAACCTTTCCAGGTATGTTGACACGTTGAGCACGGCTACCAGTCGCGATCAAAATGTGCTTCGCTGTATACCTTTGCTTTGAACCATCAGGCTGGCTAACTTCAACAGTATGAGCATCAACTAGACTGCCTGCCCCTTCAATCATTGTCACACCGGCACTGGTAAGGATCCTCTGATACACACCATTTAATCTAACAATTTCTTTAGTCTGAAGAGAAGAAGAAAAAATTAGGACCTTGGGCAATATGATATTCCTTCAGGGTCAGCAGTTGCGGAGAACATGCTCACAGTCATGGTAGAGATTTAAACATGACCTTATTTTCCAATAGCGTTTTCCAATTGAAGTTAATATCTCCGTTAATCTCCCACCCAAAATTCTTCGAATCCTGCATTTGTAACAAAACTACAGTTCACATACAATCTACAATCAAGGCAAGTGTGTCCTTAGATTCCATGATAGCCACTTCAGAACCATTTTGGATACCCACATTAGTTCTATCATAATAAGACAGTAACATGACTAACCTCAAATTCTCCACGGAATGATGCACCATACACGAGTATCTTTTTAGGTACGCAACCACGTATCACGCAACTAGGACAATAATAAAATCATTATGAACATGTCGATTTAGAATGTAGTTAATATACCAAGCAGAATAGCTGCATGTTTTGAGTAAGCACGAGAAATGCACGAAAACAACTAGGAGATGCTTACGTCCCACCATGTCCTCCTAGCCACTCTGAGCTGATGGGGTGGAATGGGAGCTCACAAATCGCAACCTGCCAGAAATCCCACAAGGAGTCAAAAAGACAAGAAGCAACAGACCCGACCATTGTAGGACACCAAACACATGATACGATTGTTATTGCGTTGCAGGGCGATATATGAAAAGGGGAGGCCCTACAAAGTACAAACACCCAGCCGAGGAACACCTCACTCTGAGCCGTTGACATCCTATGAACTGCATCCAATTCCACGCGGTTTGGAACATAATAATCCACACACCACGGAACTCCATTATTCAACCGCCCAGCCAGCCGCAGGGTCGAGCCAGCCGTCAGCGGCAGGCGGCAGCCATCTAATCCTATACCCCCTTCCCCCCAGGGGAGCAGCAGGCAGCGCGTGCGGGGCGCCGACCATGGAAGTGGCAGCCGGTGGGGCTAGCAGGGGAATGGAAGCGGCGGAACCGCGGATAGAGCAGCGAGGCGACAGTAGATGGGCTCGGGTATCACGGCTAGGAGGCATCACGTCAGGCATAGGAGCTGGTGGGGTGTGGGGAAGCAACGAACCTTAGCTCCGAAGGAGGCGGCGGTGCGAGAGCCGCGAACGCCGCCGCTGCCCGCCCCGATGACGAAGAGATCGTAGTCATAGTGCCCACCATCCGCGACGGCCGCCACCTCCCCGTCGATGAGCATCTTCCTCGCCATGGATGGATTCCCAACGCCCGCGAAACGAAACAAAACCCTAGGTCGAGCGCGCAATTCAACGCCGCAGGAGGAAATCTGGCCTCAGCAGAACCGCGGGGACAAACGAGCCAGAAATTTCGCCGGCGCAAATAATACGAAGCTGTTCCGCTCGAAATATGCACCTGAGATCCTGATGAGTGATGACACGGAAGGCTTCGTCACCGGTGCTTCCGGCTTCCGGCGCTCGCACCGTATGTATGTCACCTGCGGGTCGCGGTCGCGATTGCGGTTCTGCCTCGCCTCCTCTTGAGTTCAAACTCTGTCAGTAGAGCACACCTCTGCTTGCAGGTGCAGCGCACCTTCCCACCGCATTTTACACAAAAAGTCCCTCTGCGCAGCCTTGCCACTTGCCAGCTCTGCCCCGGTCTTCCATTCCCGTCCCAGCCCACCCCTGGTCATACACGCTGCGCTGGTGTGCTGGCGCGATCCGACGGCGGCAAGGGAGGGCGCAAGATCGCATCACCAGTGACGTCCCCCGGATCTCCTGTGGATTTTGCGATTCGGCACCGTGCTGATGTTCCTCCTGTTCAACTTTGATTTGTCTGGCGACCACGTGTGAAGTGGAAGGCAGCAAGTCTGAACCCGTATCGGTCGCGTTCATTACTGCTGCACTAGTTGCCGAACCAACTCTGCAACTGCAAGGCATGATGCTTTGCTGTCTACCTGTTTGCCGTGGTTCTTGTTAGCAGAGGCATGGCAGATACAACTTCCGTAGAGTATAAAATCCTTTGTTCACTTTTATAGGACTGAATTCTGAATCTTCGAATCTCACATGCACAAGGAATATAACTGTCCTCTTATATTATGCATAACAATATTGAAACTTAACAAGAAACAACGTTGGGGTGGTGGCGCAGTTGGCTAGCGCGTAGGTCTCATAGCTTATGATTTGAGTGATCCTGAGGTCGAGAGTTCGAGCCTCTCTCACCCCAATATTTTTTTGTCGTTTTCACTTGTTTGATTTTGTTTACTTAAAATTAAAAATGTTACCAACTGCGTCATGGTTCTAACATGACACGGTCTTCTCCGCTCCTTTTAAAACTTCTCAAAAATTGACGTCGTCTTAACTTTGTTATATATTAGATGTCATCACTACAAGAGAAATATGTTAGAAAACTATAATATTTAAATAATTGTTGATCAAGAATAACAATATTTTATATAGAATAAAGCTAATATAACACGTAAAAAGTAATAGAGGAAACATCTGATAACATGCGTGATGATTTTAAAATTGCCACTATCCTCTTTCAAGATTCTATTTATATCTTGTAGTATAGTTTTTTCTATGTTATATTTCTAACTTATAACATATACTAATAAAAAGAGAACCATCGTACTTCTATACGTAGTTGTTTGATAGTTCTAAAATAAGAGTTCATTTTGCGTCTATAACTGCATCAATTGGAACTACTCTATCATATCTTCTTGGCATCATGATTCATGCGATAACCTGTCGTCGAACTATGAGAGGAGCTCCTCTCGTAGGACGTCTCACAGACACTGCGAGGAGAGACGCCATGCATCTTTGTCGCGGTAGGGTATTACCATAGCTCCACCATAGCAACACAATCGTGGAGCTCCAACAAGATCCTATTACGTTTATCACTTGCATGAGAGTTTTTTTCTATAACTGTGTCCATCAAAACTACTACATCATACATTCTTAGCATCATGATTAATGCGACAAACCTGTTGTCGAACTACGAGAGGAGCTCCTCACGTCTCACAGACACTGCGAGGTGAGACGCCATGCACCGTTGAAAGTCGCCTAGAGAGGGGATGAATAGGGCGAAACTGAAATTTACAAAGTTAATCACAACTACAAGCCGGGTTAGCGTTAGAAATATAATCAAGTCCGCGAGAGAGGGTGCAAAACAAATCGCAAGCAAATAAGGAGTGTGACACGTGGATTTGTTTTACCGAGGTTCGGTTCTCGCAAACCTACTCCCCGTTGAGGTGGTCACAAAGACCGGGTCTCTTTCAACTCTTTCCCTCTCTCAAACGGTCCCTCGGACCGAGTGAGTTTCTTCTTCTCAATCAAACGGGAACAAAACTTCCCCGCAAGGGTACCACACAATTGGTGCCTCTTGCCTTGGTTACAATTGAGTTGATCGCAAGAAAGAATCAAAGAAGAAAGCAATCCAAGCGTAAGAGCTCGAAATAACACAAGCAAATCTCTCTCACTAATCACTAAGGTGTTGTGTGGTTGGAGAGGATTTGATCACTTGGGTGTGTCTAGAATTGAATGCTAGAGCTCTTGTAAGTGGTTGAAGTAGGAAAACTTGGATGTCTTGAATGTGGGGTGGTTGGGGGTATTTATAACCCCAACCACCAAACTAGCCGTTTGGTGGAGGTTGTCTGTCGGATGGTGCACCGGACAGTCCGGTGCACACCGGACAGTGTCCGGTGCGCCAGCCACGTCACCAGGCCGTTGGGTTCCGACCGTTGGAGCTCTGACTGTTGGGCCCGCCTGGATGTCCGGTGGCACACCGGACATGTACTGTAAAGTG
Organism: Zea mays; assembly: GCF_902167145.1. Taxonomy (NCBI): domain Eukaryota; kingdom Viridiplantae; phylum Streptophyta; class Magnoliopsida; order Poales; family Poaceae; genus Zea; species Zea mays. The sequence goes on along the minus strand of NC_050100.1, from coordinate 223,678,470 downwards.
TCCGGTGCGCCACTTCGCGCGTGCCTGACTTCTGCGCGCACTGGCGCGCAATTAATGTTGTAGCAGGTGACCGTTGGCGCCGAATAGTCGTTGCTCTGCTGGCTCACCGGACAGTCCGGTGTGCACCGGACATGTCCAGTGAATTATAGCGGAGCAAATTCCCGAAGCTGGCGAGTTCCAGAGTTGCTCTTCCCTGGGGCACCGGACAGTCCGGTGAATTATAGCGGAGCGCCTCTGGATTTTCCCGAAGGTGAGGAGTTCAGCGTGAAGTCCCCTGGTGCACCGGACACTGTCCGGTGGCACACCGGACAGTCCGGTGCGCCAGCCCAGGGCACACTTCGGTTATCCCTTTGCTCTCTTTGTTGAACCCAATACTTGGTCTTTTTATTGGCTAAGTGTGAACCTTTGGCACCTGTATAACTTATACACTAGAGCAAACTAGTTAGTCCAATTATTTGTGTTAGGCAATTCAACCACCAAAATTAATTAGGAAATAGGTGTAAGCCTAATTCCCTTTCAATCTCCCCCTTTTTGGTGATTGATGCCAACACAAACCAAAGCAAGTGCAGAAGTGCATAATTGAACTAGCTTGCATAATGTAAGTGCCAAGGTTGCTTGGAATTAAACCAATATAAATGCTTATAGAATACGCATGGATTGTTTCTTTATTTCTAACATTTTGGACCACGCTTGCACCACATGTTTTGTTTCTGCAAATTCTTTTGTAAATCTTTTTTAAAGTTCTTTTGCAAATAGTCAAAGGTAAATGAATAAGATTTTGCAAAGCATTTTCAATATTTGAAATTTTCTCCCCCGGTTTCAAATGCTTTTCCTTTGACTTGAACAAAACTCCCTCTAAATGAAATCCTCCTCTTAGTGTTCAAGAGGGTTTTAATATATCAATGTTGAAATACTACTTTCTCCCCCTTTGGAACATAATAAGATACCAACTTGAAATTTTCAATTGAGAATCATTTTTTAAAAAAATAGGTGGTGGTGCGGTCCTTTTGCTTTGGGCTGATACTTTCTCTCCCTTTGGCATGAATCGCCAAAAACGGAGGCATTAGAGCCCTTAGTATTACTTTCTCCCCCTTTGGTCATAAATGAGTGAAGATTATACCAAAGACGGAGTCCTTTGGCTTTGGACTTATGCTCTCTCCCCCAAAGATGGAGAGTGGCTCGGAGCGACGGCAAAGGATGAGTTATGGAGTGGAAGCTTTTGTCTTCGCCGAAGACTCCAATTCCCTTTCAATATACCTATGACTTGGTTGGAAATAGACTCGAAAAGACATTAGTCATAGCATATGAAGGAGACATGAACAAAGGTATATGAATGAGCTATGTGTGCAAATCAACAAAAGAAGTTCCTAGAATCAAGAATATTTAGCTCATGCCTAAGTTTGTTAAAAGTTTGTTCATCAAGTGACTTGGTAAAGATATCGGCTAATTGATCTTTAGTATTAATATAAGAAATCTCGATATCTCCCTTTTGTTGGTGATCCCTTAAGAAATGATACCGAATGGCTATGTGTTTAGTGCGGCTATGCTCAACGGGATTATCCGCCATGCGGATTGCGCTCTCATTATCACATCGAAGAGGAACTTTGGTTAATTTGTAACCGTAGTCCCTAAGGGTTTGCCTCATCCAAAGTAGTTGCGCGCAATAGTGTCCTGCGGCAATGTACTCGGCCTCGGCGGTAGAAAGAGCTACGGAATTTTGCTTCTTTGAAGCCCAAGACACCAAGGATCTTCCCAAGAACTGGCAAGTCCCCGATGTGCTCTTTCTATTAATTTTACACCTCGCCCAATTGGCATCCGAATAACAAATCAAATCAAATGTGGATCCCCTAGGATACCAAAGCCCAAACTTAGGAGTATAAATTAAATATCTCAAGATTCGTTTTACGGTCGTAAGGTGAGCTTCCTTAGGGTCGGCTTGGAATCTTGCACACATGCATACGGAAAAGCATAATATCCGGTCGAGATGCACATAAATAGAGTAAAGATCCAATCATCGACCGGTATACCTTTTGTTCGACGGATTTACCTCCCTCGTCGAGGTCGAGATGCCCATTGGTTCCCATGGGTGTCTTGATGGGCTTGGCATCCTTCATCCCAAACTTGCTTAGAATATCTTGAGTATACTTTGTTTGGCTTAGGAAGGTGCCCTCTTGGAGTTGCTTTACTTGAAATCCTAAGAAATACTTCAACTCCCCCATCATAGACATCTCGAATTTTTGTGTCACGATCCTACTAAATTCTTCACATGTAGACTCGTTAGTAGACCCAAATATAATATCATCAACATAAATTTGGCATACAAACAAGTCATTCTCAAGAGTTTTAGTAAATAAAGTAGGATCGGCTTTTCCGACTTTGAACCCATTAGTGATAAGAAAATCTCTAAGGCATTCATACCATGCTCTTGGGGCTTGCTTGAGCCCATAAAGCGCCTTAGAGAGTTTATAAACATGGTTAGGGTACTCACTATCTTTAAAGCCGGGAGGTTGCTCAACATAGACCTCTTCCTTGATTGGTCCATTGAGGAAGGCACTTTTCACGTCCATTTGATAAAGCTTAAAGCCATGGTAAGTAGCATAGGCTAATAATATTCGAATTGACTCAAGCCTAGCTACGGGTGCATAGGTTTCACCGAAATCCAAACCTTCGACTTGGGAGTATCCTTTGGCCACAAGTCGGGCTTTGTTCCTTGTCACCACACCATGCTCGTCTTGCTTGTTGCGGAACACCCATTTGGTTCCTACAACATTTTGATTAGGACGTGGAACCAAATGTCATACCTCATTTCTAGTGAAGTTGTTGAGCTCCTCTTGCATCGCCACCACCCAATCCGAATCTTGTAGTGCTTCCTCTACCCTGTGTGGCTCAATAGAGGAAACAAAAGAGTAATGTTCACAAAAATGAGCAACACGAGATCTAGTGGTTACCCCCTTTTGGATGTCGCCGAGGATGGTGTCGACGGGGTGATCTCGTTGGATTGCTTGGTGGACTCTTGGGTGTGGCGGCCTTGGTTCTTCATCCTCCCTGTCTTGATCATTTGCATCTCCCCCTTGATCATTGTCGTCATCTTGAGGTGGCTCATTTGCTTGATCTTCTCCTTTATCAACTTGAGCCTCATCCTCATTTTGAGTTGGTGGAGATGCTTGCGTGGAGGAGGACAGTTGATCTTGTGCATTTGGAGGCTCTTCGGATTCCTTAGGACACACATCCCCAATGGACATGTTCCTTAGCACGATGCACGGAGCCTCTTCATCACCTATCTCATCAAGATCAACTTGCTCTACTTGAGAGCCGTTAGTCTCATCAAACACAACGTCACAAGAAACTTCAACTTGTCTAGTGGACTTGTTAAATACTCTATATGCCCTTGTGTTTGAATCATATTCTAGTAAAAAGCCTTCTACAGTCTTAGGAGCAAATTTAGATTTTCTACCTCTTTTAACAAGTATAAAGCATTTGCTACCAAAGACTCTAAAATATGAAATATTGGGCTTTTTACCGGTTAGGAGTTCGTAAGATGTCTTTTTGAGGATTCAGTGTAGATATAACCGGTTGATGGCGTAGCAGGCGGTGTTGACCGCCTCAGCCCAAAACCGATCTGAAGTCTTGTACTCATCAAGCATGGTTCTTGCCATGTCCAATAGAGTTCTATTCTTCCTCTCTACTACACCATTTTGTTGTGGCGTGTAGGGAGAGGAGAACTCATGCTTGATGCCCTCCTCCTCAAGGAAGCCTTCAATTTGAGAGTTCTTGAACTCCGTCCCGTTGTCACTTCTAATTTTCTTGATCCTTAAGCCGAACTCGTTTTGAGCCCGTCTCAAGAATCCCTTTAAGGTCTCTTGGGTGTGAGATTTTTCCTGCAAAAAGAACACCCAAGTGAAGCGAGAATAATCATCCACAATAACTAGACAGTACTTACTCCCGCCGATGCTTATGTAAGCTATCGGGCCAAATAGATCCATGTGTAGGAGCTCCAGTGGCCTGTCGGTCGTCATGATGTTCTTGTGTGGATGGTGAGCACCAACTTGCTTTCCTGCTTGACATGCGCTACAAATCTTGTCTTTCTCAAAATGAACATTTGTTAATCCTAAAATGTGCTCTCCCTTTAGAAGCTTATGAAGATTCTTCATCCCAACATGTGCTAGTCGGCGGTGCCAGAGCCAGCCCATGTTAGTCTTAGCAATTAAGCAAGTGTCGAGTTCAGCTCTATCAAAATCTACCAAGTATAGCTGACCCTCTAACACTCCCTTAAATGCTATTGAATCATCACTTCTTCTAAAGACAGTGACACCTACATCAGTGAATAGACAGTTGTAGCCCATTTGACATAATTGAGATACAGAAAGCAAATTGTAATCTAATGAATCTACAAGAAAAACATTGGAAATAGAATGGTCAAGAGATATAGCAATTTTACCCAATCCTTTGACCAAACCTTGATTTCCATCCCCGAATGTGATAGCTCGTTGAGGATCTTGGTTTTTCTCATAGGAGGAGAACATTTTCTTCTCCCATGTCATGTGGTTTGTGCACCCGCTGTCGATGATCCAACTTGAGCCCCCGGATGCATAAACCTACAAAACATGTTTAGTTCTTGACTTTAGGTACCCAAATGGTTTTGAGTCCTTTGGCATTAGATACAAGAACTTTGGGTACCCAAACACAAGTCTTTGACCCCTTGTGCTTGCCCCCAACATACTTGGCAACTACCTTGCCAGATTTGTTAGTTAAAACATATGATGCATCAAAAGTTTTAAATGAAATGTCATGATCATTTGATGCACTAGGAGTTTTCTTCTTAGGCAACTTAGCACGGGTTGGTTGTCTAGAGCTAGATGTCTCACCCTTATACATAAAAAGCATGATTTGGGCCAGAGTGAGACTTCCTAGAATGAATTCTCTTAATCTTGCTCTCTAGATAACCGACAGGGTACAAAATGTATCCCTCGTTATCTTGAGGCATGGGAGCCTTGCCCTTAATGAAAGGGAAATGTGCCCTTGGGCCATTTCTAAGTATTTTGGTGATTGAGTGCCAACACAAGTGCTTAAATGTGAATCTATGCCCATGGATGAACAAAGTGCAAATCAAGAGCAAAGGTATGTTTCTAAGTCTTAGTACATTGGTTTTGTGTACTAATATACTTGTCTAAGTATCAAAAACAGAAAGAAGAAGAAAAGAGAAGAGTTGGCTGTGTACAGCCAAGAGGCTGTTTCGGTCTGGGGCACCGGACTGTCCGGTGGTGCACCGGACAGTGTCCGGTGCGCCAGGCTGGCTCGAGCGAAGTGGCCGCTCTCGGGAATTCGCCGACGACGTACGGCTAAAATTCACCGGACTGTCCGGTGTGCACCGGACTGTCCGGTGAGCCAACGGTCGGCCGGGCCAACGGTCGGCCGCGGAATCTGCGCGCGACACGTGGTCGGGCCAACGGTCAGAAGGGGGCACCGGACTGTCCGGTGTGCACCGGACATGTCCGGTGCGCCAACGGCTCCCAGATCTGCAACGGTCGGCTGCGCCATTTTAGGAAGGAGATCGGGCACCGGACAGTGTCCGGTGTGCACCGGAGTGTCCGGTGCCCCCGATGACAGAAGGCAAGAATGGCCTTCCAGATTTGCTCTCAACGGCTCCTAGCTGCCTTGGGGCTATAAAAGGGACCCCTAGGCGCATGGAGGAGTATACCAAGCAACCTTAGAGCATTCTTGATCATCCACACTCAGTCTTTGCGCATTCGTTTGTCATTCTCAGTGATTCGAGCTCCGTTCTAGTGAGAACTTTGAGATAGTCTTTTGAGCTCGATTCTTGGCCGTGTGTGTGCGCATTTTGCTGTGGATTTGTGTGTGTTGCTCCCTTCCTTACTCCGTGATTCTTTGTGAACATCAAAAGTGTAAGGGCGAGAGGCTCCAAGTTGTGGAGATTCCTCGCGAACGGGATAAGAAAAGAAAAGCATAACACTGTGGTATTCAAGTTGATCATTGGATCACTTGAGAGGAGTTGAGTGCAACTCTCGTCCGTTGGGACGCCACAACGTGGAGTAGGCAAGTTTTGTACTTGGCCGAACCACGAGACAAATCACTGTGTCTTCTCTGTGTTGAATTCTTTGTGATTATCGTATTGTGCAAGACCTTCTCTCTAGCCACTTGGCGATTATTGTGCTAACACTTAACAAGTTTTTGTGGCTATAAGTTTAAGTTTCACAGGATCACCTATTCACCCCCCCCCTCTAGGTGCTCTCAATTGGTATCAAAGCCGTTCTCTTCACAAAGGGACTAACCGCCCGAAGAGATGGATCCTAAAGGGAAGGGAATCGTGATCAACGACAAGGAGAAGGAGTCCTTCGTCAACGAGCCAAGGGATGACAAGTCCAACGACTCGAGCTCGGGCCACAGACGCAAGGATGGGAAGAAGAAGAAGACAAGACGCATCAAGGAGATCGTCTACTACGATAGCGATGAGTCTACTTCCTCTCAAAAGGACGACGACCACAACGACTACGAGAGAAAGAAACCGGTCAATTCGAACTTTTCTTTTGATTACTCTCGTATTCCTCAAAGTACTAATGCTCATTTATTATCTATTCCACTTGGTAAACCTCCTCATTTTGATGGAGAGGACTACGGATTTTGGAGTCACAAAATGCGTAGTCACTTGTTCTCTCTCCATCATAGCATATGGGAGATTGTAGAAAGTGGAATGCACTTTGATAGTACGGATAGTCCCATGTTTATTAATGAACAGATTCATAAAAATGCACAAGCTACTACTGTGTTGCTAGCCTCTTTGTGCAGGGACGAGTACCATAAGGTGAGCGGCTTGGACAATGCCAAGCAGATCTGGGACACCCTCAAGATCTCTCATGAGGGGAACGGTGTCACCTTACTCACCAAGATGGAGTTGGTGGAGGGCGAGCTTGGACGGTTCGCAATGATAAGGGGCGAGGAGCCAACTCAAACATACAACCGGCTCAAGACCCTTATCAACAAAATAAGGAGCTACGGAAGCACGCGATGGACGGATCACGACGTCGTCCGCCTAATGCTAAGGTCCTTTACCGTTCTTGATCCTCATTTGGTGAACAATATTCGTGAAAATCCTAGGTACACCAAGATGTCGCCCGAAGAAGTTCTGGGGAAGTTCGTAAGCGGGCGAATGATGATCAAGGAGGCAAGATATGTGGACGACGCGTTGAACGGTCCTATTCATGAGCCTCAACCCATCGCTCTCAAGGCAACGAGGAGCAAGGAGGCGCTACCGAGCAAGGTGGCGCAAGTTGAGGCGGCCGAGCTAAATAATGAGGAGATGGCCCTCATCATTAAGCGCTTCAAGACGGTGCTTAAAGGTCGCAAGGGACAACCAAGCAAGACCAAGACAAAGGAGAAGCGCTCGTGCTTCAAATGTGGTAAGATTGGTCATTTCATTGCTAACTGTCCCGATAATGAAAGTGACCAGGAAAAGGGGAACAAAAGGGAGAAGAAGAAGCATTACAAGAAGGCTAAGGGCGAGGCACATATCGGAAAGGAGTGGGATTCGGATTGCTCCTCCTCCGACTCCGACAATGAAGGACTCGCCGCCACCGCCTTCAACAAGTCATCCCTCTTCCCCAACGAGCGTCACACATGCCTTATGGCAAGGGAGAAGAAGGTAAGTAATCAAAACAATGTCACTTATGATTCTTCTAGTGATGATGAGTCTAGTGATGAAGAAATAGATTACTCTAGTTTGTTCAAGGGATTGGATAGAACTAAAGTAGATAAGATTAATGAATTGATTGATGACTTGAATGAAAAGGATAGACTCTTAGAAAAACAAGAGGATCTTTTATATGAAGAACATGACAAATTTGTAGAGGCACAAAAATCTTATGCTTTAGAAGTTAAAAGAAATGAAGTGCTTTCTAGTGAACTATCTTCTTGTCATGAAACTATTGCTAAGTTAAAGAGTTTTAATGATGATTTAAATGCTAGACTAGAAGTAGCTAGTAAATCTAATTCTTGTGTAGAAATTGTTGAAACTTGTAATAAGTGTAAAGATTTTGACATTGATGCTTGTAGTGAACACCTAGTTTCAATTTCCAAACTTAATGATGAATTGGCTAGTCTTAATGCTCAACTTAAGACTAGCAAGAGTAATTTTGATAAGCTAAAATTTGCAAGGGATGCCTACACAATTGGTAGACACCCCTCAATTAAGGATGGACTTGGCTACAAGAGGGAAGCCAAGGACTTGACAAGCCATAAGGCTCCTATCTCCGCCAAGGAGAAAGGGAAGGCTCCTATGGCTAGTAGTGCTACAAAGAACCATGCTTTTATGTATCATGATAGGAGACATACTAGAAATGCAAATAGAAATTATAATGTTTTTGATTCATATGTTTATGATTCTCATGACATGTTTGCTTCTAGTTCTTTCTATGTGCATGATAGGAATGTTGGTAGGAGAAATGTTGTTCATAATATGCCTAGAAGAAAGGTTGCTAATGTTCCTAGGAAAATTAATGGACCTTCTACAATATATCATGCTTTGAATGCTTCCTTTGCAATTTGTAGAAAGGATAGAAAGGTGATTGCTAGGAAATTAGGGGCAAAATGCAAGGGTGATAAAACTTGCATTTGGGTCCCTAAGACAATTGTGACTAACCTTGTAGGACCCAACAAGAGTTGGGTACCTAAGTGCCAAGCCTAAATTTGCCTTGCAGGTTTATGCATCCGGGGGTTCAAGCTGGATTATTGACAGCGGATGCACAAACCATATGACGGGGGAGAAGAAGATGTTCACCTCCTACGTCAAGAATAAGGATTCCCAAGATTCAATAATATTCGGTGATGGGAATCAAGGCAAGGTAAAAGGGTTAGGTAAAATTGCAATCTCAAATGAGCACTCTATCTCTAATGTGTTTTTAGTTGAGTCTCTTGGATATAATTTGCTATCTGTTAGTCAACTATGCAATATGGGATATAACTGTTTGTTTACAAATGTAGATGTGTCTGTCTTTAGAAGATGTGATGGTTCACTAGCTTTTAAGGGTGTATTAGACGACAAACTTTACTTAGTTGACTTTGCAAAAGAGGAGGCCGGTCTAGATGCATGCTTAATTGCTAAGACTGGCATGGGCTGGCTGTGGCATCGCCGCTTAGCACATGTGGGGATGAAGAACCTTCACAAACTTCTAAAGGGAGAACACGTGATAGGTTTGACTAACGTGCAATTCGAAAAAGATAGACCTTGTGCAGCTTGTCAAGCAGGTAAACAAGTGGGTGGAGCGCATCACAGCAAGAATGTGATGACCACTTCAAGACCCCTGGAGCTACTACATATGGACCTCTTCGGACCCGTCGCCTATCTAAGCATAGGAGGAAGTAAGTATGGTTTAGTTATTGTTGATGACTTTTCCCGCTTCACTTGGGTGTTCTTTTTGCAGGATAAATCTGAAACCCAAGGGACCCTCAAGCGCTTCCTCAGGAGAGCTCAAAATGAGTTTGAGCTCAAGGTGAAGAAGATAAGGAGCGACAACGGGTCCGAGTTCAAGAACCTTCAAGTGGAGGAGTTCCTTGAGGAGGAAGGGATCAAGCACGAGTTCTCCGCTCCCTACACACCACAGCAAAATTGTGTGGTAGAGAGGAAGAACAGGACGCTAATCGATATGGCGAGGACGATGCTTGGAGAATTCAAGACCCCCGAGTGTTTCTGGTCGGAAGCCGTGAACACGGCTTGCCACGCCATCAACAGGGTCTATCTTCATCGCCTCCTCAAGAAGACTTCGTATAAGCTACTAACCGGTAACAAACCCAATGTATCTTACTTTCGTGTATTTGGGAGCAAGTGCTACATTCTAGTAAAGAAGGGTAGAAATTCTAAGTTTGCTCCCAAAGCTGTAGAAGGGTTTTTGTTAGGTTATGACTCAAATACAAAGGCGTATAGAGTCTTCAACAAAACATCGGGTTTGGTTGAAGTCTCTAGCGACGTTGTATTTGATGAGACTAATGGCTCCCCAAGAGAGCAAGTTGTTGATCTTGATGATGTAGATGAAGAAGACGTTCCAACGGCCGCTATGCGCACCATGGCGATTGGTGATGTGCGACCACAGGAACAATTGGAGCAAGATCAACCTTCTTCCTCAACAATGGTGAATTCCCCAACTCCAAACGATGAACAGGTTCATCAAGAGGAGTGTGATCAAGGGGGAGCACAAGATGATCATGTGATGGAGGAAGAAGCACAACCGGCACCTCCAACCCAAGTTCGAGCGATGATTCAAAGGGATCATCCCGTTGACCAAATTCTGGGTGATATTAGCAAGGGAGTAACTACTCGATCTCGATTAGTTAATTTTTGTGAGCATTACTCCTTTGTCTCTTCTATTGAGCCTTTCAGGGTAGAAGAGGCCTTGCTAGATCCGGACTGGGTGTTGGCCATGCAGGAGGAGCTCAACAACTTCAAGAGAAATGAAGTTTGGACTCTGGTGCCTCGTCCCAAGCAAAATGTTGTGGGAACCAAGTGGGTGTTCCGCAACAAACAAGACGAGCACGGGGTGGTGACAAGGAACAAGGCTAGACTTGTGGCAAAAGGTTATGCCCAAGTCGCAGGTTTGGACTTTGAGGAGACTTTTGCTCCTGTGGCTAGGCTAGAATCAATCCGTATCTTGCTAGCATATGCCGCTCACCATTCTTTCAGGTTGTTCCAAATGGATGTGAAGAGCGCTTTCCTCAACGGGCCAATCAAGGAGGAGGTGTACGTGGAGCAACCCCCTGGCTTCGAGGATGAACGGTACCCCGACCACGTGTGTAAGCTCTCTAAGGCGCTCTATGGACTTAAGCAAGCCCCAAGAGCATGGTATGAATGTCTTAGAGACTTTCTAATTATTAATGCTTTCAAGGTTGGGAAAGCCGATCCAACTCTGTTTACTAAGACATGTGATGGTGATTTGTTTGTGTGCCAAATTTATGTCGATGACATAATATTTGGTTCTACTAACCAAAAGTCTTGTGAAGAGTTTAGCAGGGTGATGACGCAGAAATTCGAGATGTCGATGATGGGCGAGTTGAACTACTTCCTTGGGTTCCAAGTGAAGCAACTCAAGGACGGCACCTTCATCTCCCAAACGAAGTACACGCAAGATCTGCTAAAGCGGTTTGGGATGAAGGACGCCAAGCCCGCAAAGACTCCGATGGGGACCGACGGACACACTGACCTCAACAAAGGAGGTAAGTCCGTTGATCAAAAAGCATACCGGTCAATGATAGGGTCTTTACTTTATTTATGTGCTAGTAGACCGGATATTATGCTTAGCGTATGCATGTGTGCTAGATTTCAATCCGATCCTAAGGAGTGTCACTTAGTGGCGGTGAAGCGAATTCTTAGATATTTGGTTGCTACGCCTTGCTTCGGGCTCTGGTATCCCAAGGGGTCTACCTTTGACTTGGTTGGATACTCAGACTCCGACTATGCTGGATGTAAGGTCGATAGGAAGAGTACATCGGGGACGTGCCAATTCTTAGGAAGGTCCCTGGTGTCGTGGAACTCTAAGAAACAAACCTCCGTTGCCCTATCCACCGCTGAGGCCGAGTACGTTGCCGCAGGACAGTGTTGCGCGCAACTACTTTGGATGAGGCAAACCCTCAGGGACTTTGGCTACAATCTGAGCAAAGTCCCACTCCTATGTGATAATGAGAGTGCTATCCGCATGGCGGAAAATCCTGTTGAGCACAGCCGCTATCCGCATGGCGGAAAATCCTGTTGAGCACAGCCGCACAAAGCACATTGACATCCGACATCACTTTTTGAGAGACCACCAGCAAAAGGGAGATATCGAAGTGTTTCATGTTAGCACCGAGAACCAGCTAGCCGATATCTTTACCAAGCCTCTAGATGAGAAGACCTTTTGCAGGTTGCGTAGTGAGCTAAATGTCTTAGATTCGCGGAACTTGGATTGATTTATAGCATACTTGTGTTTATGCCTTTGATCATTTTCCTTATGCATTTTGTTGCTTCTTGTGGTGCTCAAGGTGTACAAACACTCCCTGGACCTCACAAGTCCGTTGCAAAGTGATGCACATGTTTAGGGGGAGATGTGTTACAACTTGACCCTTTGAGACTAATCCTGTGCTTGAGTTTGATGCTTTAAAGAAGGATTGAAAGGGAAAAGGTGGACTTGGACCATGCAAGACTTCCACTACACTCCGATGAAAAGAGTAACTTTTCCAAGTTCATCTTTAAACTCTTATTGCCTATTTTGCTCTTAATTGAAGAAATTGGTGAGGCAATGAGGTTAAAGGGCCAAGATTGATCCCGTTTTGGTGCTTGATGCCAAAGGGGGAGAAAATAAAGGCCAAAGCGATAAATGGATCAGCTACCACTTGAGAAACTTTGAAAACAGTAGGATAGAGCTTTTGGTTTGTCAAAACTCTTGCATTGTCTCTTTTGTCAAAAGTTGGCCTCTTATGGGGAGAAGTGTTGACTATGGGAGAAAGGGGGAGTTTTTGGAATCTTGAATCAATTTTCTTTGGAAAACCTCTCTTTATGTCTCTACAAGTGGATTTGACTTAGAGATAGGATTTTGAGTTTGATTTGCAAAAACAAACCAAGTGGTGGCAAAGGATGATCCATATATGCCAAAATTGAATCAAAATAAATTTGAGTTTTATTTGAAGTGATATTGCACTTGTTCTAGTCGCTTTATGTTGTGTTGGCATAAATCACCAAAAAGGGGGAGATTGAAAGGGAAATGTGCCCTTGGGCCATTTCTAAGTATTTTGGTGATTGAGTGCCAACACAAGTGCTTAAATGTGAATCTATGCCCATGGATGAACAAAGTGCAAATCAAGAGCAAAGGTATGTTTCTAAGTCTTAGTACATTGGTTTTGTGTACTAATATACTTGTCTAAGTATCAAAAACAGAAAGAAGAAGAAAAGAGAAGAGTTGGCTGTGTACAGCCAAGAGGCTGTTTCGGTCTGGGGCACCGGACTGTCCGGTGGTGCACCGGACAGTGTCCGGTGCGCCAGGCTGGCTCGAGCGAAGTGGCCGCTCTCGGGAATTCGCCGACGACGTACGACTAAAATTCACCGGACTGTCCGGTGTGCACCGGACTGTCCGGTGAGCCAACGGTCGGCCGGGCCAACGGTCGGCCGCGGAATCTGCGCGCGACACGTGGCCGGGCCAACGGTCAGAAGGGGGCAACGGACTGTCCGGTGTGCACCGGACATGTCCGGTGCGCCAACGGCTCCCAGATCTGCAACGGTCGGCTGCGCCATTTTAGGAAGGAGATCGGGCACCGGACAGTGTCCGGTGTGCACCGGACTGTCCGGTGCCCCCGATGACAGAAGGCAAGAATGGCCTTCCAGATTTGCTCTCAACGGCTCCTAGCTGCCTTGGGGCTATAAAAGGGACCCCTAGGCGCATGGAGGAGTATACCAAGCAACCTTAGAGCATTCTTGATCATCCACACTCAGTCTTTGCGCATTCCTTTGTCATTCTCAGTGATTCGAGCTCCGTTCTAGTGAGAACTTTGAGATAGTCTTTTGAGCTCGATTCTTGGCCGTGTGTGTGCGCATTTTGCTGTGGATTTGTGTGTGTTGCTCCCTTCCTTACTCCGTGATTCTTTGTGAACATCAAAAGTGTAAGGGCGAGAGGCTCCAAGTTGTGGAGATTCCTCGCGAACGGGATAAGAAAAGAAAAGCATAACACTGTGGTATTCAAGTTGATCATTGGGTCACTTGAGAGGAGTTGAGAGCAACTCTCGTCCGTTGGGACGCCACAACATGGAGTAGGCAAGTTTTGTACTTGGCCGAACCACGGGACAAATCACTGTGTCTTCTCTGTGTTGAATTCTTTGTGATTATCGTATTGTGCAAGACCTTCTCTCTAGCCACTTGGCGATTATTGTGCTAACACTTAACAAGTTTTTGTGGCTATAAGTTTAAGTTTCACAGGATCACCTATTCACCCCCCCTCTAGGTGCTCTCACTTAACAAAGTTGGACAATTTCTTAGGAGGGGCATTAATTTTGACATTGCCTCCCTGTTGGAAGCCAATGCCATCCTTAATGCGAGGGCGTCTACCACTATAAAGCATACTACGAGCAAATTTAAATTTTTCATTTTCAATTTCATGCTCGGCAATTTTAGCATCTAATTTTGCTATATGATCATTTTGTTGTTTAATTAAAGCCATGTGATCATGAATAGCATTAATATCAACATCTCTACATCTAGTACAAATAGAAGTGTGCTCAACGGTAGATGTAGATGGTTTGCAAGATTTTAATTCTACAACCTTAGCATGCAATATGTCATTTTTACTTCTAAGGTCGGAAATGGTAGTATTGCAATCATCAAAATCTTTAGCCTTAGTAAGCAATTTTTCATTTTCATTTCTAAGGCTAGCAAGAGATATATTCAATTCTTCAATCCTAGCAAGCAAATCATCATTATCATTTCTAAGATTGGGAATTGAAACATTACAAGCAATAGAATCAACCTTAGCTAACAAATTAGCATTCTCATTTCTAAGGTTGTCTATAGTCTCATGGCAAGTGCTTAGCTCACTAGATAATTTTTCGCATTTTTCAACTTCTAGAGAATAAGCATTTTTCACTTTAACATGCTTTTTGTTTTCCTTGATTAGGAAGTCTTCTTGGGAGTCCAAGAGGCCATCCTTCTCATGAATGGCACTAATTAATTCATTTAATTTCTCTTTTTGTTGCATGTTTAAGTTGGCAAAAAGGGTACGCAAATTATCTTCCTCGTCACTAGCATTATCATCACTAGAGGACTCATATCTAGTGGATGATTTGGATTTAACCTTCTTCTTTTTGCCGTCCTTTGCCATGAGGCACTTATGGCCAACGTTGGGGAAGAGAAGTCCCTTGGTGACGACGATGTTGGCGGCGTCCTCGTCGTCGGAGGAGTCGCTAGAGCTTTCGTCGGAGTCCCACTCGCGACAAATATGGGCATCACCGCCCTTCTTCTTGTAGTACTTCTTCTTCTCCTTTCTTCTCCCCTTCTTGTCGTCGCCCCTGTCACTGTCACTAGAAATAGGACATTTTGCTATAAAGTGACCGGGCTTACCACACTTGTAGCAAACCTTCTTGGAGCGGGGCTTGTAATCTTTCCCCTTCCTTTGCTTGAGGATTTGGCGGAAGCTCTTGATGACGAGCGCCATTTCCTCGTTGTCGAGCTTGGAGGCGTCGATGGGTGTTCTACTCGGTGTAGACTCCTCCTTCTTCTCCTCCGTCGCCTTAAATGCGACCGGTTGTGCTTCGGACGTGGAGGGGCTGTCAAGCTCGTTGATCTTCCTTGAGCCTTTGATCATAAACTCAAAGCTCACAAAATTCTCGATTACTTCCTCGGGAGTCATTAGTGTATATCTTGGATTGCCATGAATTAATTGTACTTGAGTAGGGTTAAGGAAAATAAGTGATCTTAAAATAACCTTAACCACCTCGTGGTCATCCCATTTCTTGCTCCCGAGGTTGCGCACTTGATTCACCTAGGTTTTGAGCCGGTTGTACATGTCTTGTGGCTCCTCCCCTTGGCGTAGACGGAAGCGACCGAGCTCCCCCTCGATCATTTCCCGCTTGGTGATTTTGGTGAGTTCATCACCCTCGTGCGCGGTCTTGAGCACGTCCCAAACTTCCTTGGCGCTCTTTAATCATTGCACCTTGTTGTACTCCTCCCTACTTAGAGAAGCGAGGAGTATGGTTGTGGCTTGGGAGTTGAAGTGCTCGATTTGGGCCACTTCGTCCTCATCATAATCCTCATCCCCTACGGATGGTACCTGTGCTCCAAACTCAACAACATTCCATATACTTTTGTGGAGTGAGGTTAGATGAAATTTCATTAAATCACTCCACCTAGCATAATCTTCACCGTCAAAGGTTGACAGTTTGCCTAATGGAACGGAAAGTAATGGAGTATGTCTAGAAGTACGAGGATAGTGTAAGGGGATCTTACTAAACTTCTTGTGCTCATGGCGCTTAGAAGTTATGGAGGGCGCGTCGGAGCCAGAGGTGGAAGGTGATGAAGTGTCGGTCTCATAGTAGACCACCTTCCTCATTTTCTTCTTCTTGTCGCCACTCCGATGCGACTTGTGGGAGGAGGCTTTCTTCTCCTTCCCTTTCTTTTTGTTGCGGGACTCTTCCGATGAAGCCTTCCCGTGGCTTGTAGCGGGCTTGTCGCTGGTTTCCATTTCCTTCTTGGCGTGTTCTCCCGACATCACTTCGAGCGGTTAGGCTCTAATGAAGCACCGGCTTTGATACCAATTGAAAGTCGCCTAGAGGGGGGTGAATAGGGCGAAACTGAAATTTACAAAGTTAATCACAACTACAAGACGGGTTAGCGTTAGAAATATAATCAAGTCCACGAGAGAGGGTGCAAAACAAATCGCAAGCAAATAAGGAGTGTGACACGTGGATTTGTTTTACCGAGGTTCGGTTCTCGCAAACCTACTCCCCGTTGAGGTGGTCACAAAGACCGGGTCTCTTTCAACCCTTTCTCTCTCTCAAACGGTCCCTCGGACCGAGTGAGTTTCTTTTTCTCAATCAAACGGGAACAAAACTTCCCCGCAAGGGCCACCACACAATTGGTGCCTCTTGCCTTGGTTACAATTGAGTTGATCGCAAGTCGCAAGAAAGAATCAAAGAAGAAAGCAATCCAAGCGCAAGAGCCCGAAATAACACAAGCAAATCTCTCTCACTAATCACTAAGGCGTTGTGTGGAATTTGGAGAGGATTTGATCACTTGGGTGTGTCTAGAATTGAATGTTAGAGCTCTTGTAAGTGGTTGAAGTAGGAAAACTTGGATGTCTTGAATGTGGGGTGGTTGGGGGTATTTATAACCCCAACCACCAAACTAGCCGTTTGACGGAGGTTGTCTGTCGGATGGTGCACCGGACAGTCCGGTGCACACCGGACAGTGTCCGGTGCGCCAGCCACGTCACCAGGCCGTTGTGTTCCGACCGTTGGAGCTATGACTGCTGGGCCCGTCTGGATGTCCGGTGGCACACCGGACATGTACTGTAGAGTGTCCGGTGCGCCACTTCGCGCGTGCCTGACTTCTGCGCGCACTGGCGCGCATTTAATGTTGTAGCAGGTGACCGTTGGCGCCGAATAGCCGTTGCTCTGCTGGCTCACCGGACAGTCCGGTGTGCACCGGACATGTCCGGTGAATTATAGCGGAGCAAATTCCCGAAGCTGGCGAGTTCCAGAGTTGCTCTTCCCTGGGACATCGTACACTGTCCGGTGTACACCGGACAGTCCGGTGAATTATAGCGGAGCGCCTCTGGATTTTCCCGAAGGTGAGGAGTTCAGCGTGAAGTCCCCTGGTGCACCGGACAGTCCGGTGCGCCAGCCCAGGGCACACTTCGGTTATCCCTTTGCTCTCTTTGTTGAAGCCAATACTTGGTCTTTTTATTGGCTAAGTGTGAACCTTTGGCACCTGTATAACTTATACACTAGAGCAAACTAGTTAGTCCAATTATTTGTGTTGGGCAATTGAACCACCAAAATTAATTAGAAAATAGGTGTAAGCCTAATTCCCTTTCAACCGTCTTTGTCGCGATAGGGTCTTACCATAGCTCCACCACCGCAACACAATTGCGGAGCTCTAACCTACTACATTTATCACTTGCATGAGAGTTTATTTTTTTTGTCTATAACTATGTCCATCAGGACTACTACATCATACATTCTTAGCATCATGATTCATGCAACAACCTGTTGTCAAACTACGAGAGGAGCTCCTCTCGTGGGACGTCTCACAGACACACGAGGGGAGACGCCATGCACCGTCTTTGTCGTGGTAGGGTCTCATAGCTCCACCACCGCAACACAATTGCGGAGTTGTAACGAGACCCTACTACGTTTATCACTTGCATGAGAGTTTATTTTTTTTGTCTATAATTGTGTCCATCAGAACTACTCCATCATACCTTTTTAGCATCATGATTCATGCGACAACCTATTGTCGAACTACGAGAGGAGCTCCCGTCGCGGGACGTCTCGCAGACACTGCGAGAGGAGACGCCATGCACCGTCATCACCCACTGTCTTTGTCGAGGTAAGGTCTTACCATAGCTCCACCACTGCAACACAATCACGGAGCTCAACGAGACCCTATTACATTCGTGATGATCGCCTTTTTCATCTCTCATGGCGCCAACATGTGAAAGAACTTTGTTTGGTTTTGGTAGTGACATCTTATATGAAGTAATATATGTTTATGTTGATATACGTGTGGTTTAGTTTATACGGACACTAGTGTGAGCAACTTTGATCATAAAGGAGAAAATGGTTTGGACATGTTGAAGATGCTCAACTAAGTGTTAAAGAAAGAGCTCATTATGTATAAGGTATGACATGGTGTAATTTAGACTTATAATTTTTGTAATTATATTTGGTTATACTTCAAAGGATGCAACATTGAACGAAGAAAAAGTGGTGCTCAAGATAACGAACACGTCAAGAAATACACTAGAATACCCATTGAAGATATACAACAACGTGCAAGAGTCCAAGATATAAAACGAAACCAAACCACACACAAAGATCACACGAAGAAACAATGTAAAAGAAAGGTTTAAAGAGCATCAGAACATTTTTGAGTGAACTCCGACGAGATCATACCGTGTCTGTGGTGATCGCCTTCTCCTCCGTCGCCGTCTTGGCTATGGACGCCCACGCCCCTGTGGCCCTGTCCCAACCCCGCTCGACTGCCTCCTTGGTCGTCCATTCTAGTGATGTGATGTACACATTATCCGGCCCATGGCCCATCAGTTGTAATAACCTGGTAAACTACGGCATCGTCCATACAACGAGCCAGGCTGGAACCTTAGGCTAAACTGACGGTGAGCGCTGAACTGGAGCGGTTGGCGTAGCGAGAATTGGTGTTCTCCATTGGTGATTTGTGTGATCGTAACAAGCACACCTAGTTTACACTTTCAAAAGCAAACATGGCCAGTCATCGAGCACCGAGTGATCTGGGACACAACAATATTGTGTACAAAACTGCAGTTCTTTTGCCTCAAGAAGAACTTTTTGTTTTTTTTTTTTGCTGGGCATAGGCAAGACACACACATACGCAAGTGCTGCAGTGCAGTAGAACACGCACTACAAATCTAACTAAGATCCTTTTATTTGTTTTGATGCGCAAAGCCCGATCCCCACAACCTTCACATCCTTACTTCTTCACCCTGATCTCAATGCCCTGCACAGTAAGACCTCTCTTCCAGTTGCCGCCCCTGGTCTCCATGAGGCTGACGGACACCTCGCCATCTTCACCTTCCTCGTTCCTGAACTCACCCATCTCCATCTCCATCCAGCCGCCGGCTCTTGTCTGAGGGTGCAGGACGTGCACTCCAGGAGGCTGGCGACGGTTCCGCCTCCCGATCCTTGGTCTAAATACAGTTCCCACCGCCCCGAACGACCGGTAGTTCTGAGGCACCTCTTCCCCGTCCTCGTCGTCGTCGACGTACCCTAGGCAGACCTGACGAGTGGACCTGGTTGCCCCGATGCTAACTTCAGCCTCCTGGAGCGGATAGTCCAGCCCATAGGATTCGTCGGACATCTTGAACACCATGTAGGCGGCGTAAGTGGTGTTCCGGGACAGCATGTCGCAGGGTATCTTGCCGCGGATTTCCAGCCAGCAAACGTGCTGGAGTTCTGCGCATTCTGAGAACCTGGCACACAAAAAACAAAACACGGCATTGGAATTGTGCATGTTGGAAGAAGCATGAACAGGGGCACGGTTCTTCTTTAGTACAAATTAACACTACCAGACTGCTTCGAAACAATAATCTCCACTGGACATCTGCACAGACGCGCAACTATTGGCCCGGCCGTGTATCCAGACTAGACTAGAGATACCGTCAAACTGGATGTAGAGCCCACACCACACATTCGCATCAGAGCCGACGATGGATGGATGGATGGATGGATAAATAGAGCCAGAGGGGTTATTTGTTTGATTTCACAGACCTGGAGTCGGTGAGGGGGATCCAGCGCCAGTACTGCGGCGTATCGCCCCAAATGATGGTCAGCTTCCTGGCGGACAGCATGTAACACTTGGCCACGGTGGCCCTGTCCAGCCACATGCTCTGGGGGGAGCAACCACATCAGTGCGGGACATCACAGGCACAGCACATCACAACACAAGAGCCGATGCATCGATGGCGACGAGGTCCCGTACCGTGAGGCCGTCGGCGAGGAGGACGGGTCTGGCGGGGTCGGAGAGGCGCATGAAGAGCTGCTTCTTGGTGGCCGTCGCGTCGGCGGGGAGCTCCCCATCGGCGAGCGGGGGCAGGTCGGGCGGCAGGAAGCTGGACCAGACGGCGTCGGCGTCGGCCGCGGCGCGAAAGGCCGGCGAGACCGCGGCGGCGCGGCAGGCGTCCAGCGGCCCCGTCCGGCCGAGCGCCGCCGACAGGAGGTCATCCGGCAGGCGCGCGATCTCGCAGGCGGCGGGCGCCGCCGTCGACTCCATCAGTCGGTTCGGTCGGTTCCCCCGCGCGCACCTCTTCCGCTCTCGCTCTCGACGCGACGCGATTTGGGAGTGGTCTCTCCCGCTCCCGATCCGCCGGATTCGATGCGGGGATCAATCAGGTCTACGGGTCGGAAGGCGGAATTTAATAGGGTTGTAGGTAGGGCGGGGTGGGGGTTGAGGTCGAGGAGAGGACGCACACAGTACAGACGCTTCGAGGCTAAGCTTTGGGCATGGCGAAGGTTGACGTGATGACATGTGGGTCCCGGAGTAACTGTGACCGCGTGAGGGATATGCGGATGCCCAGTGGCGGCCTGCCCTGCCAGTCGCCATCAGGACAGGGGAGGATGCACGCGTGGAAGCAAGCGATCGACGTGCAAACTTTTGTTTAGAACCACATCTCTTCTGTTTAGGAAACTTTGAGCCACCGGAAATGTTACAGCAACTCCAACAAGTGACGGAAACTAATCCCAAAAGTATTTTTAGGGTGAAAACTCATCTCATGATGCCTCTAACAGCTCCTCTTTATCTTCCTAATCTTTTTCGTGACCATGCATATCGAACTCAATCTCCCGTAAATATTCGCCTCGGAGTTGTGCCCCCAATCTCCCCTGGCACGCGCTTTTTTCCTGTCTGTTGCTGAACGCTGGTGGAGGCACATGCACAAAACCAAGAGCAATAGTGCGTACGTACTGGCCCAATACAACGTCTGTTGGCCCATGTCCCTTTTTAATTTTTTTCGGGACAAGTTTTTAGTGATCTGCTGTGAGATAACATATTTTTAGTGGATTTTATTTTTCAATAGACGCTAATAAGAGATTTTGGGGAACAAATTTTTAGTGCTCTTTTGGAGCTGCTCTTAGCATACACAGTGTAAAGCAGTACATATATGTAGTGGGTTGGGAGAGCATCGTGCTATTGTATCAATCTTGCTATGGCAATGGATAACAACGACATGATGCCCAATACTCTATTAGGATATGTATATGATTTAAATATTCTACTCATAAGTCTTTTATTAGATAAAAACCTTCACCCAATGGGTAAACATGTACTCCCTCGTTTCTTTTTAGTTATCGCTGGATAGTTCAATTTTGCACTATCCAGCGACAACTAAAACGAAACGGATGGAGTATTAAAACGTTTGGCCCTCACGCATACCTGTTAAGCCGTGGGTATAAAATACCCGACATAAATTTAGCCCAAAAAATTAAACTTGAGCTTCAGTCATCTATCTCTTTTGACTATTTAACAACCTTTAACGATAATGTTATACAGAGCTTAACAACTATTTAATGATCATATAATGGAACATGTAATGTGTTATGTGGTACTATCTTAGTGTTGCTACTTTATCCAATTATCTATGGTGTTCTTGAATAGATGATTGAATGATGCTAGAAATTTTGTAAGGTATTTAGATATACTTGGCATTTGTATAATGTATATGTCTAATCTTTATGTGTATGAGTGATCTGATGGATGAGTCATACCCACATGAGTATGGATATGGGGTGAATCTATACCCATCAGTGAATATAAATAATCTCTGGACTATTTTTTCATCATAGATATATGTATGGGATATTAATACTCCATGGATATTTAACTGTTGCCATTTCTAATCTTGCCATCTATTTTCCAACCACAGCATGTGCATGCCACATGCTAGAGCTGCACACACGGCACCACACCCCACATCAGCAGCTCGGCTGAGTTGCGTAGCGTCGACGACTAGGAGGACGTCCAGTGGTGGGTTAGGTCGGGTTGGCCCATGCCTCCCAGTTTAATGTGTCAGGTCGAGTTTTTCGGATTTGGGTCAGGGTTTTTGGCTTTGGGTCGGTTTTTTTGGGTCAAAAAAATGGCTCATACGGTTGTACTTGGCCTGTGAATTATTGTCGCGTGTCAAAAATTATGGCACATACCCACCCGTTGCATTGATCAGGTCGGGTCGGGTTGGATGGCCCATTGATCGAGCATGTGCCCCCTCGCCATCTCATGATCACACAATCTTGTGATAACCCAATCAAGCCTCTTATTTAAACAAATGGAACCATTCAGTACAATCCTTTTAGATGTTTTTTTTCTATGACATATTAATGCAATCTCTTTTTTATTGATGATAAATGGTGTGTCACCATGGAAGATGAATTATGTTGGAATCTATTGAGCCAAAGAGGTTGTCAATGCTGCCAAAGTGAAAAGTCACTAAGAGATTCGAGACCCTTCAAGCTTCGGGCATTCTAAGACCTCGAGGTTCTAGTGCCCTAAAATGTCCAAGAGTAAAATAATATAATTCTTTGAGGTCACTTATGCCCTAGAGAGCATCGATGAGTGATCTAAGCCACCGAGGCTCCTTGTGCTCCAATGCACTCATTGCTTTCAGCTTACCGAATCAGATTCGCTACCAAAATTATGGAATCTTAACCAAACGGGTACAGTAGGAGAATAGACTCCCATAAATATATAAATTTCTATAGTTCAATTCAGAATCACCTCTTGTCCTAGATTTCCAAGATTCGTGTCATCCATGTTAAGTTGTGATGCTGTTATAGAATATGTAATTCACAAACGTTTGAACCAAACATGTTTCATTTTTTCACAGTTATTAGTTCACAATGAATTTCGTGTAGATCACAACTGGAATTAGATTTTCAGAATTATACAGCTGAATCAAACATACTCTTAGAATACTTAACAATACTATCTTCAAGCTAATAGTGGTGGGCCTTAGTCGGGCCAGCTGTTGCAGCTAGGCCGAACGTGTGTGCACCGCAGGCCGTCGTCACGTCATCTCGTCTTATGCATGGACATCAGGACATGTCAACAGTTAAACGGGCGGCCCGTTTGAACATGTCATGCAAGCAACTGACCCGAAAATAGATAATACAGCATGCGCAAGCTATATGGACGGTCATTTTAAAAACTGCCCTTGCATGCACGCTGTCTGTCCAGAAAAGAAACAGGTTCGAAAGCTACCCTGATGCTGATTATGCACATGGATCGGCTAGCTGCTCCTGTCTAAGCATAATTGATCGGCATTTGTTAATTAATCACTGAATAAAAGAACGAAGAAAAGAAAGATGAAGTCCACTCCAGCTATAGCGCTAGCACGGCGTGTGCTGCTTGGGCCTGATCTCGACGCCCAGCACGACGAGTCCTCTCTTCCAACGGCGGCAATCCACCTCCTGCACCCTGACCTCCACCACCGCCGCGTCGCCCTCGTCGCCCGCCACGTGGAACTCGCCCATCTCGACCTCGGCCCACCCGTCGCCCCTCCGGCGGGGGCACCTGATGTCAGGGTCGGCCTCCCGCGTCGTCGTCAGCACCGTCGTCTTCCGGCCACCGCCGTAGCCCCTGCGGAGGCGCACGTACTGCTGCTTCCGCCGGTGCGCGGCCTCCTCCTCCTCCCCCTGCATGTGGTGCAGGCAGATGGCGTGCTCCGCCGTCGTCGTTGACGTCACCGCCTTGCTGCCGCTGCTCGTAGTCGTCGTCGTCCCACTAGCGCCGCCGGAGGAGACGGTGACCGTGGCCTTGGGCGGCGGCATCCCGACGTGGCACTCGAGGCCGTACGAGTCGTCGGCCATGGTGAAGACGAGGTAGGCCGCGTAGGTGGTCCCCGGGGACAGCAGCGACAGGCTGAGCTTCCCGCTGATCTCCAGCCAGCACACGTCCACGAGCTCCGCCACCTCTGGGAACCTGATCGTACGGTCACTCGATTATGACATAATTTTTGTGATGCAACCATGAACCATGCATGCAGTCATGCAAACTTATACGTCAGTGCGTGCTTTGTCAGTACCTTCGGAATACGTGCCCGCATGCATGCATGAACAGATATGGAGGCATGCATGCATGATGAGACGTGTGTAGAATCAAATAAAACAAAAGGTAATGTAGTACGTTACAGCATGGGCATTCGTGATGGACCCACCTGGACCCTGGCGGGCTAGCGGCCCACGTCCAGCACGAAGGGTCGTCTCCCCACGCAATGCTGAGGGCCCTCGCCGACAGCACGAAGCATCTGGCGCCGCTCCGGATCGACCGTACTGGTGCTACGTTACGAACCAATGCCATGGTGGCCCCGTCCTCCAGGAGGACGGGGCTACAGTCGCAGAGGCGCGAGAAGGGGTCTTCCTTGGACGCGCAGCAGCCGGCGGCGACCGGCCGCTCGTCGGCGCGCGCCAGGACGTCGTCCGCGTGGTCCGGCGGCAGGAACCGCGCCCAGGCGGCGTCGGAGTCCGCAGCGGGCCTGAAGGGCGCCGGCGACACCGCGGACGAGTGGCACGCGTCGCCGAGCGTCGTCAGCGAGATGGCGTGCGCCACGCACTGCTCCGGCAGCCGGCAGACGATCTCCGCCGCCGATTCCGTCGCCATGCACGCAGAGTACTCGTACGTACGTCCGCGTCGCCGGTGTGTGTGTGTGATGATCACGTCGGGTCTCGGTTGAGTGACGGCGGCGGCTGCGCGCGCAGCTAGCTTAATATAAGGGGCAAGCTTAAGGGCTAAGGCTCAGCAGCCGGGCCGCGCGGGCGGGTGGAGTTGGAGCGGTTGCTTCGCTGGGTCCGGTCGGAGGCCGTTGCTGTGTACGTGCTGACTCGGAACGCCGTTTTATTAAACCGGAAATGCGACCTCCTCTCCTCTTTTTTTTTCTCGGCCCGAGATCTCCTCTGCCCCCACAGAACCTTTTTGCTCCATGGGCTGCTGACATGGTTGGCTTCATACCTCACCTCTCAGCACATACATATGGATATTTCAGAGCAGCAATTCTTCTATTCGGGAAAAAAAGAGAATCATCTTTACTTGCGTGTGACACAAATTGTCGTCTGACTGCAAAGGAACGACGCAGAAGAAACGGCAGACGAAATGAAATGCGATCAATCTTTCCCAATACGACGACATGATCTCGATCGACCAGCGTGGCTGTGAGGTCAGAACCAGAACTAAAGATGGATTCCTCTTATCCGCACAGAACACATCCCAAGTCCAAAATGCGATTCCTCTTATCGACGAATTGTCCAGTGTGATTCCGCGGTAACTCTTTACGACCAGAAGATTACAAAGGTCAAACAGTATTAGGAAAACTGCATGCTTTCTCTTCTCATGGTCATAGTAAAACCATCACCAACATTAAACAATGCACACTAGTCACAGTATGCAGCTTATAAACTCGAAACAGCACATGCTGCAGAAGATGTGCGAACGCACAGCGAGATTGCTTAGCCCAGCAGTGCAAGTGCAACCTTCCACTGCTACTCCTGCCGGCTTTTTCCTCTTCTTTTGGCCCCCAGGGCCCTTCTGGTTTTTTCATCGTCCTTCGATTTTTGCTGCCCATTGTTCAGTTGTTTCACAAAGCAAGCAGGGCTATCAGGGAACTAGGGCGAAAAAAAATAAAGAAACATCAAAGGTTTTCGGGGCAAAAGAGCGTGCTTTAAGCAAACTGTGCCCCTTTTGAGGTAAGATTAGTGCCTGATCTACGCAACCCACATGATCCACTGGGACCTTTCGGAGAAGAAGCCTCCATTGTTTCTTTCCCACTACATTTCTCACCAGAAAGAAGATAAAAAAAGGGGGGCCATATCTAAACAAGCTTTTATTAAAGATCTGTGCGAGTGCCGGCTGGGTGCCAAGAAACAGGTGATGGCCAGTTAAACAAATGTGGCGAAGACTTCGCCCAAGCGTCAACCAAGCAAAGATAGCACAGTTATAGCATGTCATCTACACTGGGATCATTTTGGTTCATTCACGCCAAATCGCTCCTTGCTACTCTCCACCAGTTGCGGTTAGGGACAAAATTGTGTTGTGTTGATGTACAGGCAATTACAGGTTGCAAAACTTGCTGCTCGCGAGAACTCACCGAGAGACCCACTCAAATCAGATCCTGCGCTCACAATGCATGAAAGAATTCGAGTGCCAGCTCAACTCCAGGGTTATTCCTCTTCTTCGTCATCCTCCTCTTCCGCTTCCTTGAGCCACTGAGAAGTTGCAGAAAATTAATTGCGTCAAGGCAATCATGGCAAGATATCATCATGTTTGGATAATTGGATTTCAGTCGAGCGTACCCACATGGAAGGCACAAGCACAACGAACAAAAACATGTATGCAAGCCAACACGAGTGAGCTAAAACTAAACCAGTCACACGCAAATCTCTGCCCCATCAGAAAAAAAACTAATGCCACCAACTCAGATGGTTCCATAAACACAAGTTAGCAACATTTAAAATCAGTAGCATTCACGTTGGCAAATGCAACAATTCTATGTCTATGGCTATAGGAAAAGTCTCCCTAGGACCAAAACTGTGCAACAAGAGGAAAGATCAAAGGAACTATAAGTGAATGTGCTAGATTCAACTGGTTCTGTGAAACCATGCAGAAAAAGGGCAAAAAAATAACTAACTTCAGCGCAGGATATATACCTGAATAAAAGCCTCTGACTGTTTAACAAAAACTTTATCAGACTCATCAGCATGTTCTTTCTCTTCCGCCCATCTCAAAATTGCATCTTCACTTACTACCTCCGTATCATAGAGGTATGGCAAGATCTGCGTTCAACAGCAGATCAAGGAAAAGCAGTCACAAAGGCTCAAGTACAGTATATGTTTGGCAGTCTAAACAAAGTGATTTCTTGTTCGTGGTGTACAAAAATGGAACCCATCTCCTGTGAAATAAGTGTTACCTTTGGAAACAGCGGAGAAAAATCTTTTGTGGTCTCTTGACACATTTCCTCAAACTTTAAAAGTATCTCCATCTATAGCAGTACCCAAGAAATGGTTTATTTAGCCATGGCAAGAATCCAAGGCGAAATATACTCCAATAAGTCATAAATCAAATTAGATAACAACAGTTTCTTTCAAACAGGCCCATGAAATTTTACAATTGCAGGAGAGGCCTTTCCAAGAGTCATCATGCAACATATCGTAATTCGGTAGCATTAGCATAAAACCATGCCCACACTTTGCTGTCTCCTACTCCAACTTGCTTGGGACTAAAGGCTCTATTGTTGTGTATTAAAGATATGAACAACACGACGTAACTTTTTACCCAGGTGCCACTGGAGATGTGAGCTAAGCAATCCTAAAGCTTTGCAAGCAATAATTCTATGACAAACTCAAAGAATGGCCAGAATTATTGCTGGCAGGTAATGTTGGTACTGAACCATGCAGAAGCACTTAAGCAGGGATAATGTGTTGGAAATATCTTGTGTCTAGGTGCATGCTAGTGTCTACATTCACAGCATTTACTTGAGCTAAAATTCTGCATGGAGAAATAGGAAGTGATAGGCTGATAAGTTGGGTAATATTCTGCATTTATTAGGGTATATCATAGCCTGTTTTGCAGCTCGCATTTGGCTATATTAGTAGAAGCAAAAAAAAGCTAAGTCATTCCGGCCACCAAAACACTCGTGCTCGTGTGTGTTCTTGTGTGATATTTTGTTCCTGTGATCTGTTGGAGGCTTTAGGCCTATGATAATGTTTGAAATCTCAGCAAATCTTACTAATTTATGGTTCAAGGTATTA
This sequence comes from Zea mays, assembly GCF_902167145.1. Classification (NCBI taxonomy): domain Eukaryota; kingdom Viridiplantae; phylum Streptophyta; class Magnoliopsida; order Poales; family Poaceae; genus Zea; species Zea mays. The sequence goes on along the minus strand of NC_050100.1, from coordinate 223,650,471 downwards.
ATTCAGAAATATATTGAATCATATACCTCTTCATCAACTGTCTTGGTGTAATTGCGCAAAAGATCCTTCCACTTGCCAAGTGCATCAGCAGTTGTCTTCAAAAGAGTATCTAAAAAGCAAGAAAAAATTAGCTTTTGGTAATAATTGTCAGATTAGCAAGCATTATGACATAAGAAAGAAATGATAAAATTACATCCACTTTGTAACTAATGAATTATGCAAATTTGCAACCAAAAGGAAAAGAAAACAGGATTTTAAGTGACAGACAACACAGGTTTACACAAAAACATGAAAACCTAACCAAATTATTTAAATCCATTAATTTGACTGTGCCACTGCATTAATATTCAAGTATGTTACCACCAAGGAAATCATTGAACAGATCCACTGAAGTATTCTAAAGACCAGAAATCAACCAAATAAAATGAATTTCCATTATGAATGAAGATCGCTAGAAATAGGCCAATGTGGTTTAAAAGCATAGTGCAAACAATTTTAGAAATGATTATGTTAGGCTGCATACTTAGACTGAACATTCGAGAAAACAAACTTAGATTGTACTCTTCACCTGTCTGAGCACAGCTAATATTCAACAAAGAGTAATAACTTTTTTTTGTGTGTGTGTGTGGGGGGGGGGGGGGGGGAGAGAGAGAGAGCTGCACTGGACAAGGAAACAGCCTCTGGAAGCATTTCAGTTGCCATGGAACATGCAAATATGAAAGCATAGTTGGAGGCCTGGGTTGGCGGACTTATGGGTTTACTAGGGTTAGGTTATGAGGAACAAGTAATGACTAGTGAACTTGTGAGTGGTTGTACTTGTATACACACGAAACACAACAGACAGGATAGCTGCCATGCTTATATGATGTTGCTGTTGACATGAAGCACAACCAACATCACAATGCCATCAAAGTAAATAAAAGAACCAAAAGAAATTAGTTTCTTCTTCGTAGTACATACTCAACAATAAAGGCATTTTCCGATGACTATTTCGAGGTGGATAAGAGGATACTATCTTCTGTAAGGCATACCTATTCTATCAAATAAAAACAGCCAGATCTCTGAGATTCACTGCCCAAGTTTACAGTCGTTATGGGTTCGTAATATTCCTAACACCTATAAAAGCTTACCATTACTAGATTGTGCAGCCAGTAATGCACTCTTCATGACAGAATAGAACACAGCTCCAGCACAATCTGCATGTTGAAGGCTGTAGGCTAACCTGAAACACATAAGCATTGTATATCATAGTCAGTGCAATCAATCATGGTTGGCTGGTTGCTACAATGACATAATTGACAAACCTGCAGAAACAATATTGCCTATCAATGATTGTCAATTTGCAAAATATGAAATGAAACTGGATCGAAAAAAATGCATCTACCAAACCATTGCAAAATAATAGTAAAGTCAACTGAAAAGAAATCAATAAGAACCGGCACGCCATAAAATCAACACACTTAGTTCCAATAACATGTAGCTTAAAATTTCTTAGACAACAAGATAATTCACAAGCAGGCAATACATTGCTGATCGAACATTCAGTTTTAAATAAACTAAAGTACATTCTGCTACAGAAGCTCACTTTCTCGTTCTTACCATTGCCATTAAGAAAAAGGGAGATTTAGATTATCTAACAGGAGAAAGCATATTTAAGGGACTGATTATTTCATGTGTCAATTAAAAATTCTTAAGACCTCTGACAAGGATGATTGTTCAAGTATTGGATTCAGTTCAATCCAAACTGACACTGCCACATACAAAGGCAGATCCTTAGTGTTTTCCAGTTTTTACATTTGCCTGATAAAAGAGGAACGATCTTGCACCTTAGGCCATTAATCTCTAGTATCAAATTATCTCGATTAACGCCGCCACCCAGAGCTCGTTGGAATGTCTCTTCCACCTAAACAGGGGAAACCACTCAGAAAATGGGCAACAAGAAATGCAAGTACGTATTTCTTAATCACATATATGTAATAACCTCTTTCTCAAACTTAGAAATATGATCATCATCCTCAACCAGACTGTCTGAAGAATCATCTTTATCTGGTAGAGTTGGATTGTTGGATTCATCTTCTGACCTATCATCATCAGGCACAGCATGCTGCAGCTCTTCAAGCTTTTCTTTAGGAATAGGGGCAATTGATTGTCTCCATTCTTCCATGATCCCACTATCAACACTTGTCCATATGTAACCGACAACACCACAGGTGCCAGTCTAGTTGGTGACATCATGAACAACCACAATCCAAACAGTTATAGAGATGAACAGTTCCCCATATTCAACCACATAATTCCATGAATGTTCCAAACACTAAGGCAGATAAGAAAAAGAAGGATACCTCGGATGTTCCCAACTCATCTTCTTCTGAAGGAACAGTTGCTTGATCACCATTACTCCTCATACTGGAAAATGCTGCAAGGAAGAAACCAGCTCACCAAGTAGAACATGTAGGTTACATGGCTACAGAAACAAAATGAGTCGTCCGACATAAAAATCAAATAAATTTTTTGGGTCTGCAGACTTACGTGGACTATCTGCAATTCCAGAGTTAGTGTCAGCATACTCAAGTTCTTCATCGCTATCTTCATTTGAAGGCTGAGGAAGTAATGAAACTTTTGAGTGGGCAGGAACAACAACATTCTTTCCAACTTCAACCTGAATGGTGAAACAGTTCAGGATGTACCCAACACAAAAAGAATACAAGATTAAAAAACAGATTATGTATTTTTCAAAGACAAGAAAAGCCTCTGATGTGGTAATGTCAATACTGTTGCAGTGTACCTTAAATGACAGTACACAACCAGGTTCAACAACAGCACCAGCTCTTAGATGGACACCATCACAGACTAAAGAGTTACTAACTTTGCATCCATCTTCAATTATGACATTGTCCCATATAAATGAGCCGTTAATCAGAACATTTTTCCCAATCTTGCAGCCTTGTCCAATAACTGAATTTAAAACTTTGCAGTGACCTGCAATACTAGTCACACTACCAACAACAGAATTTGCACCGATTTGTGCAGAAGGTGACAATGTTACATCTGTTAAAAAAGCATGAAGAATTACAATGTGCAGAGAATAATGGAATTGATCGCCATAAATAATAAAATATTCATAAGCCAGAAATGTAGGCAAAAAAGAGTAAGAAATATAAAATACAGTCTAACAGCAGAATATAAAATCCTATCTAAAGCTAGCTAAGCATCTATAATAGTTCAGTTTACAAGACCAAACATATAGTTCCCTTGGAACTAAATATGTAGGCTAAGTGCATGTACAGTTGGACATTTGGACAATAAGCATATGTATCAGAAGCAAAATTTTATAGTTTTCAGGATGCAGATAAACTAATTTGACTATTATATGCATTGCTTAGTAAAATGTCTCAAAGAATAAGATATTTCCTAAGACCAGATACCAAACTAAAAATTCAGATTATTACATATTTTGAAGCAAGCAAATAGTTAATGCAAATATAAAGGGTTGACTTCGTGTCGGAGGCTCCCACATGAGTGGGGTTGGGGAAGGGATAAACCGAGGCAATCCTTTCCCGCACAAATGCGGAGAGGTTGCTTCGAACCTGCGACCTGGTAACTCGGTGAGACAGCTCTCACCACTGCACCAGGTCTGCCCTTCTTAGTTAATGTAAATACATAAAATAAAAAAGTGTAACAAATAGAAATATAGTTGTGGATGTTCAAATATCTGGCTTTACAGGAAGCATGAACCAAGGAACAATAAGTCAATAGAAAGTGTCTAGAAATAAAACTACTGTACAAAATTCTAAACACACCATATACCTGATGCCTTGTATATTCCCTGCCTATGAAGTCTACTCTCCGAGGAATCACGACTGGATACTACATCAGGCACCATAGGATATGTCCACCTTTGAATTACATCTTTGCTCACGGTATCATAGCTCCTAAAATTATCAATCCTTGCAGCATATCCAGAGCGTAATTCATGAGTATAGATTTTGTACCCCATAATCTGAAAGAATTGGTAAGGACATTACTTTGTTGCAGAACAGGCAAACAGCATATGTCCTTTTTCTTACTGTGGTCAAACAGTAGTGAATTGTCTTACATCATCAACTAGTAAGCCCTTCACAAAATGACGGCGAAGATGCTGATAATCGAAGTTATCTGTAAAAAGACTTAGGACTTCTGGAGAGCAGATATCAATGTAGCAGTCCTGCCAGGGAACAAAAGAAGATCAAAATAAAAACAAGACATACATAAGCAACAATATTTTTTTTACCATGAAAACTGTACATAAGCAACAATATTAGCAGAAACATATCATGAAAAAAAAGGTATCAACTCTTGAGTTGTAGACTTTGAAAGCAAACCTCCATATCATTATGCAGCTGGAGAGTAGGATTATTGGTCAGTATATCCTTATCAATTGTAACATGCAAGTGTGAGTTATCTGCCCTGTCTTCATAATAAAGTAACTCCTTTGTCTCAGGATCTATCGCCATAACAATTTCATCATTACCAAGACGGGTTTGGTGCGTCAAGATAGAAGGTTTTGAATGCTTTATAACCATAGTCATAACAGCAAGTGGGTCCTTTTTCTTCCGATCCATATGTTCCTGGAGAGCGTCCTTCAAGCTCATGTTACTGACTGTATCACCACTGATGAGAACAAAATCTCCGTGTATCTACAATAGAAGGATGGAATGCATGGCATGAAACAACTGAAGCTGCAAATGGAGTTACATTAACTTATAAGCATCGTAGTGCTTAAGCTTTGTATAAGTTAAGATAGACTGGCGTCAAGTTTTCCAAAGAGGATGTCAACAAACTAGCAAACTAGCAAAACAAACCAAAACGAAAATAAATAAATAAAAAGTGTCTTTATTTTCTATTTAGTAGCTTAAGAAACAAATTGTATTACTATGCTGATTCGGAGAAATGCTACAAACAGTTCTCTCTTTGATTGGTGCTATAGGATGGTTTTGATGCACTCCTGGATCCCTCTACTGAGGCAACCAACATGGAAGGCCATTCACACTTTCTTATAAACGAACTGAAACAGATATCAGTTGGGAATCATCAGTAATAAACTCAAGGAATGATCATGCCAAGCTAAAATCCTCAAACGTCGAACACTAGAAAGGCAACATAATCCGGAACAGGGAAGCAGGACAGAGCACACACCACGCCGCGGTCGTAGATGACGCGGAGCGCGTCGCCAGCGCTAATCGCATCGTGGGACTCGACGGCCGTGACGGCCATGCTCCCGGGCCCGGACTTACCGGACCACCCGGCCTTCTCCAAGTACTCCTTGACCTGGTGCGAGTGCGCGCAGCAGAAGACGAAGGCCTCCTCCACCCCGGCAGACTCCAGCCATGTGAGCGTGTACTCGATCATCGGCATGTGCACCAGCGGTAGCAGCACCTGCGAAGAGGCAGCGGCGGAGCAAGAGCTCGTTCAGAGGAGCCGCCAAGCTTGACCGCCGGTAACGAGGTGGCGCTGGTGTGGGATTTGAGAATCGGGTGGTGCATCGAGTACCTTGGGGCGCTCGAGGGTGATGGGGCGGAATTTCAGCGTGAAGCTGTCAGCGAGGAGGACCGCCTGGAGGGGTGGCGGGCGGGCGAGATCCTCGTGGCCGTCGCCGGAGGCGGCGGCGCCGCCTCCCCCGCCCCGGCTGCGGGATTTCTTCTGCGACATGATTGCTGCAGGTGCGGCGGCGGAGAGGAGTTTCGGAGGTTTAGGTCTGCTCCCTCGCGCCGTCGGCGTCGGCGTCGGCGTGGCTCGGCGAGTCTGGACTCCGGCTGGACTTTGATGGGTGGGCTGTATCGTAGATGGGCTCTTACAGTTTGGGCTCCTAAGTTCTTTTTAGGTAATTATTCTTGGGCCACTCCAGATTGGTTTCTTATGTGGAGTCGGAGTTTCTTTTTAAGGGTAAAAGGACGTCACACCACTATACACATCATACCACACGCGCAAGAAATAAATTGAGAAGTCTACATCTCTAGTATGTGAAAACACTCAATACTACTGAACGTACATACGTGTATTTACCCTGTATCTAAAGGGTATGTCACCCAAGGTTTGAACCCTAGGAGGACGTACTTACAACTAGTGGCCTTTGCCACCGTGCCATGAGCCCCTTCCGAAGTAGGGATGGCAACGGAGAATTCACCGTCGAGCTTTGTCTCCTCATCCCCAACCCCGCGACGAAAAAAATCGCTGCGGGGATCTCCACGAACGTTTATGGAGGAAATTTCTTCCCCGTCCTCGTTCCCTGCGGAGATAGAAAAATCCTCGTCGGGGATCCTCGTCCCCACTTAAATTATACTAGGTGAGTGCCCGTGCGTTGCGACGGCAAACCAATTAGGAGAGGCCACGATAGGGGAAATGGAAGTGAGGGGATACTTGACAGGTTCTAATGTTATGTAAACACCTAGAATATGTTTCTCCACATACATTTCTTTCCATAGAATGCTATAGAACTACATTTCATAAATTGCTAGGAATCCGAGAGCAAATGACTGAATATGGACATGGTAAAAGACAAGAAAGAAAGATAGTGTTCTATAGTGAATCAACGTTTGAGTTAGTAGATGTGATGTATTTTACTTATGTCTGATGCTTTCTCCCTATTTTGCAGAGGGAGGAGATAAGTCGTATGAAAGAAAACATGTACCAAAAATCATGAACAAGTTGCACTGGAACAAATGATTTTTAGCATATTTACTAAATGGCAGTCACGACTATTACCACCCACACCTATAAAACTTAATCCAATACACCTGACTTGAATGTCTTACCTTCTACGACCACGTGTGTGACTAATTTAAGAACTACACAATCAAATTCATTCGCATAATATCAGGATACCTAACTATACAACAGAAGTAACTGATTCGCTGTTCAAGACTGAAGATTCAGATACCTTTGAACAAGGTCTCGAATGACACAAGTTGGCTTCAATGCATCCGCTTAACTTCTCGACGAACAAATTTTACTAAATCTCCTTCAACTATTTGTTGTTGTATAGGCCTTACAAACGCCCAAATAAAGGCCCTATTTGTGGGAGTTGTTGTGTGTTGTGATGGCACACACGAATTTACAATTTGAAAGCACCATATGCTAAAGATAATATTGAGTCTTTTGTAAAAAAAATTACTGAGACAAATGAAAAGAAACAAAAACTATGGTGCCAGTGCATCCTTACGAGCTTCTTTTAACAAGAACAAATGAGTGATAAAAATTTATCATTCCACCAATCTGTAACATTTAGATGTGAGGACCTCATAAATGTTTTCTGCCTAGTTATTCAGTGATACAATACCTTCCAGCAACAACCGAATTTAGGATATAACACCTAAAAAGCTAAAGGAACAGAAAAGGTCAGGCATCAAGCTGCTACAACTGAATGATCGTGGAATACAATACCTCCATAGGAAAATATGCATGTCGTGAATCACTGTAAGTCTGATGGCAAGGCCAAGAGACATACTTCAATTTTTCTTATCCCAGTCCAAGCTGAAACGAAACACCATAGACTTTACGCTGAAAGTAAACACCATAGAATTTAGTATTAGCTTAGCCCAAAAGAGTAAATGAGATTTAATCCATAGAAAAGCTAAGACTTTCTTTGACAAATTGTTAGATACGATAGTTCAGGCATGCATGTTTGGCCAAAAAAAACATAAACAATTTTTGTAGCTAGCTACTGATTAGTGTCCAAAATGGTTTCATGTGTAGTGACCAAAAATTGAAAATCCCGACATGGCCAGCCCAGCCATACATGCCAAAGGAATGCAAAAGATACAATCTAATGATCTAATGAAATTAAACCTCATTTGTAGTCTTTCATGGGACAAGATCCTTATAGTTTTGAATTTCATCTCCATTTGAATAACTGGATGATGTCCTTTCCCCTGTAACTGCACATAAAATACAGATGAGAACTTTGATGATGAATACCCGTGCGATAACTGGACGTGAGGTATAAAGCTATGGATCAATCATGGATGCTGAGGTGAGAAGCAAGAGGATGCCTCAGTTATTAGGGGCAGCTTACGTTCATCATGCAGGAGTAGTAGGTATTGATCCAGAACGGCAGCCTATTATGCTGGTGGGAGAAGCCTGCTAGGTCAACCAAGGAGAGCTTCCAGAGCAGCGCCCTGTTTTTTTACAGGTAGCAACGATCATTCATTCCATCAATATGCCAAGTCAAACAGACAACAACTCAGCAGAATTCTAGTTCTTTCAATTTGTTGATAAATAAGTTTTATTTGTACGTCAACTGGTGAGTTTTATATTCTTTCCTGTCATCTTCTTGTAATATGTTTTACCACTTCCTGCAAAAAAACATGTATTTTTACCGCTTTACTGGCGCAATTTAAACATCATTGCACCGAAGTTTTCTGGCCACATTTTATTATTATGTTGGTCTCTTGTTCTAATCTATTGTCTGTGTGCATATTATTGATGAAAGCAATTTCTTATACCTTTTCAGTTATTACCACAACATTAAAGGAGATGCCTTTACTCCAGAAAGCATTGCCTCCAGAACTTGCTGATAATGTGCTCAGGGCAACGTTTCTTTTGCACCTTTTGCCTTTTGCTGTGGTCTCCTTGGTATTATGGGTCGCGGCCAACTTTCAAATCAACTTGTACTGTTGTACTGTTAATGAATAGTCAGTCATCAGGCTTCATTCATTTGCATCAGTTACCCTAAATTATAGCTTCAGCTTTTCCAGAAGACACATCTAATATGCACCCTGTAGCCTAGTTTTTTGTTACTTTTATTAAAAACTGTCATGAATGAAACAAAACAAAATCATAGTCGATGCTGGAGAAAAACATTTTTTTCTGTTTATTGTTCTCTCCTTTTTCATGATGTAGTTATATCGTGAATGCTTACGGAGGGCGAAGTATATTGGCCATCAGGTATGCATATTTTTATCTGAAAATTTACCATTGCTCTCCACCATGAAGTTGTGATTTTTTTAATAATAGACTGAACCAGCCTTTTGTAAACCAGAAACACAATACAGAACTTTTAGTCGCCATGGTGAGACAACAATTCAAGAAAAACATGCATGAAACTGATCCAGAGAAGATATAGAAAATGAAGGACGAGTAAGTGACTGCCCTGTGTAAATTTTTACTTTTGCTTTCAATTTTACCGTCTTATCTTCCAATAATTTATCATGGTTGGAGCATACCTTATGAAATTGTTTTCTGCTGTGCAGTGCTGCAAGGGGCCTTATCAATCATATTCTATATGAGTCCGAGAAGATTACAGGACGCAAGTTTTCAGGTTAAAAACAGAAGTTGAAACTGGACTTACAGTGTGTCGTGCTGTATGAATAATAGTAAAAATAATTTACTTTCTTGCCTTTGAATGATTCCGGTTCTATTGTACAAGGATCTGCAAGTGTTTTTTTCCTTCGGATTGCTGAGTACTCGAGCTATTGCAGCAATGATTTTCAGTAACCAAGAGTTTGGCTGTCTTTTCTTTTGTGCATCTGTCCAATAAATGCTGACTACAAATTATTTTGGATACCGTATAAATGTAATCCTACTCATAGCCAGGAGACAGAAATATTCGGTGCCTTTGAACTCTTCCCCAGTGGTTATGGATAGTACCCTTTTCGTTTGAGGCTTTTTGCTGTTGATGTTATGGATAGTACCCTTTATGTTGGTCTCTTGTTCTAATCTATTGTCTGTGTGCATATTATTTGTACAGTCAAATGTAGCTTGCACCAACAGATCAGTAGTACTCCCAATTTATTCTAAAATAAGTACATATTTTAGAGTTAGACTATTTAACTTCAGTTAACTTTTTTTCTACATCCTCTTCTCGTAAAGGCAATGATTATTAGTATATATCTAATCTTTTACAGTACGAAATGTATTTGATTTGCAACGGAGGTAGTAGTAGTTACCGATCAATGGAAACTCACTTCAGTCTCTGGCCAAGAGCGGAGTCGTCGCCGGTAGAAATGTTCGTGTCGACTGACCGGAACTGCTTGTACCGGCGAATGTCCCGCCACCCGAATTCTGGGACATCGTAGGGGTCTGCTGAGCTTCTTCCGCAGGAGCCGGAGACCGACGGCGGCGACACTCTGCATCTCATCTCACCGTAACAGCAGACTGAAAAACAATAATTTGGTCCAAGGCACAATCTCAGCCCCAATAGCACCTCGCCAGCTTGCCTCACGCACACGCTTGCACAACACCGCCCAAGCTCGGACGTGTCTTCTGGTCGGCCGGCAGATGCCACACCCAGAACTCGTCCTTGGTGCCGGCGCTGGGGTGCTTCCTGGGGCTCGCCTTGGGCGACATGGGCCTGCGCCGGTGGCCGAGGACGTCCTTGGGCTAAATGTCAACTAAATTGCAGAGGTTTGTGGAGCTAGAAACTTAGGTCCCATGTTACAATCGATCTAAATTAAAAGCCCTACTATTCTGCCATCCATAACGTGATCTTCCTCCTAAACCTTGTCTATAACAGATGGATCAAAAAATGTAACAAATTTAAATCCGTGAGGCATATTAGTATGCTTGTCCTACATAATTACAGAATCAGCTATTGCCCCATATTTCTCAAAATGCTTGGAGAATTATTCTACATACAAAAATAGCAAACCAAGATTAGAGATGAAGGTGCTAAACGCAGCTCACCAGATTTATACCTCTCAATATCTGATGCGGGGCACCTGCATAGACCAGAGGAAAATTAGTTAAGAATCACATTGCAGGGAAAACACATTTCGGACACCCTTCAAAAAGTTGCATTCAACTGTCGTTCAGTAGGGTGGATGGGGGTGGGGTGGGACTTCATGAATACAATGAAAACTCACGTCATAGTTAGAATTGGAACTTCATCCTCATTCCCAAGATAAAGTACATTGGAGTACCAGCTATCCTGCAAGAAATTCATCCAACAGACATTAGATATATTCCAGAACTTTTGAGACTCAGTATTGCCACATAGATTAAACATGGTGTCACAATTATACTGGTAAGGCTGGGTTTGAAATTCGTCCACTGATGACATGACACGATACTGTTTTTCTTGTGTACTTTTAGCTTACTAAAATCAGCCTTCATTTCAAAGGTTTTGGAGCTCTGCCAACCTGATCATACAATCATTTCTAAGACCAGATGAACTTGAATACTCAAAGAGGCCTGTTCTGCTCCATGCTAAACAGATCAATATTAAAAGCGACCTACATCTCTATGGGAAAAAAATTTGTCATCTATCAATAAGCTCTTAGAACAGCAGTCAGCCTGTCATACGTTTAGCAGTAATGTTTTCAACAGCATGCTAGTACAGTGTTATTTAATCTCATTAAAAATCATATAGAAATTATGTACAAAGGGAAGGGTACAATTGTAGAAGTGGGACAAGCAAATCAAACCTTAATAGGTTCAAGATGAATAGCTCTGTTTGTAGATATAAACTTGATTTCAGATGAACCACTCGGACACCCCATACTTCTTTGGGGGCGTGTGGGGGCATGGCGAGGGCCCTGGCTGGAGCAGAGATGAGGGCAGGGCGCGTGAGCGGCAAGGGCCCTGGCTGGAGCAGAGATGAGGGCAGGGCGCGTGAGCGGCAAGGGCCCTGGCTTGAGCGCAAAGGGCCCACGTCGCCGCCGCCGAGCTCGACGGCTTTCCTGGCTGCCTCCAGCCTGGTGACATAGTCGCACGCTGGAATATGATGGTCGGGTCACGAAAGCGGCGAGGCGAGGCGAGGTGGCGGGGAAACGGCGGGGGCTGGGTGCCTGATTCGTTGCGCTAGCGTGGGAGGGGGCCGCATCCGTGCGCGGTTGGCGCAGTTGAGGGCGAGATCCGCGGGAATGGGGGCGGGGAAATGGCGGGGGCTAGGTACCTGGTTCGTTGCGCGGGCGTGGGGGAGGGCGGGGGCACAAGGAACTCATGGGCCACAGCTCCCCCTGCGTGCCCGCCTATAGAAGCCTCCTGCTTGTGGCCGAGGAAGGTCGTCCGCGGCGGGGGCAGGGGATGGATGACGATGGGCGGGATGGGCAGGAGGGACATCTGCAGAGCAAGTTTGTAGACATCGCGCAGGCGGACGCTGGAATCATGGCTGACATCGCGCGACACGGCGGGGAGGGGGGAGAACGCCGGCAATCCGGGGGTAGGCAGGCCAAATCGTGGGGGCGAGAACGCCGGCAATCTCGGGCTTGCGGGGAGAGGGGGCGTCGGGCGGAGCCACCTGTGGACGCCCTCCTTACAGACTTATAGAGTAGTAGTAGATTTAGAACACACATCAAATGTTATTAATGCATAACATTGTCACTTATACACATTGTCAGATGTAGGAAATCATTATGTGTACATCAAAATAAACAAATTTGTACAATGAATGATCTCTTGGCAAGGTAATCATTTACTTTTATTATTAACTATTACATGAAAATGTCGTCACGTGTAAGTTTAACGGGTCCCCCGAGGGGAACGGTGCTTCCCCATCTCCGTCCCCGTTTACCCGTCGAGAAAGAATTTTTCCCCGTTTACATCCCGTGGAGAAAGAAACTTCCACATCCCCTAATAGATGAATTCCCTGTGGGGAATCGGGGATCGGGTCCCCATTATCATCTCTATTCGCGAGTCGAGTTCCTTTTAGATTCTTTGCTAATATAACCATGTTCGGCTTGGCTCTACCTCTGCATGTTTATATATATATGATCCACTCTATAATTCCAAGTGGAGCAGGCTCCACCTAGAGTTAGAGCTATTTGAGAGGAGAGGTTTGGGCGTTTGGCTAGTAACTTGTTTTGACTAAAGAAAGTATGCTTTTATCGCTACTTTGATATTCTTGCTTAGGCCTTGTGGGGAACATGATCGTCGACCGGGATGGGAGTGGGGCAAGTGAGGAATGGGGTGGGTGCACATAGGAAGCAGCGACCCAGCATGCGAGGGGCGCACAGCCAACAGGGCGGCTCAAGGCCAGGTAGGTCGACGTAAGTTTGGCCGATGACGCGAATCAATGGTGGCAGCGGGCTAAGAAGAAACACAAGGCGGGCGATGCTGGGAAGAAACATGAGCATGAAGGAACATGATTAATTGAATAGGGACCAAATTATTTTTTAATTGATGGCATTGGTGGATAAACACCACCGAACTCTATGTCCTGATCTATTTTGAAGTGATTCGCAGTAGGAAAAGAGGTGTTCCAAACTTCACGCCCAAAATAAATTAGAGCTCAAGAAATTTTATGGAGTTCGGTTGCTCAAAAAAGTGGGGTTGGATGTTTGGATGTCTCCACTCAACTCCAATCTGGAGCTTAAGGTTAGAGCAATGCCAAACAAGACCTAAATTCATATTTGGTGAACGTGAGTTTCTTTTTTAGAATGTATTCTATATATGAAGAGGTGTAGATCTCATGTCAGTTGCAAGATTTTTGTCATGGGACCCAACTAAACGCACGTGTGTAACATGAGTCTATGATTAAGATGTTTGTATTTGTTGAGCTCAATACATCTAATCCGGAGCCCAACTCATCGCATCGTACATACCAAGGGCACGGTTCACACAACATAAGCTCGGAGCCCCCTACCCTTCGCCTCCTCCTCCGCCTCTGTTTACGTTCATTGTTCCTGCCAAGCAACCGGCTCTAGGAGTATCGTGCACTTGTCTTTGATGTAGGGAACTACAACAAGACAAATGGCAAAGCAATTCAAGTTCTCCAACCAAAGGCTTGACCCTTTCCTCGTCCCACACTCTAGGGGTGACTTGAGGGCCTCCCAATGTGTCAACATCAACTTTGCTCGTTCCTATCCCTCCTCGTCGTCGTCATCGAGAGGGGCATGTGGATGTCGACAACTATGATGAGGTGGTGATAGAGCTTTCTTTATCCTAAAGTGTGCCAAAAGGGTGTGGTTGGCATGTCGTCACCATCCTTGATGGTTGCCACACCGTTGAGCTCTTGTGTGCAATCTATTAAACATGGATAGGTATTATCTATAGGTGGAAACCTTGAATCCTATTTAGGTTGTGCTCCCATGATTATAGCACATGAATACGGTACATGCACATGATAAAGGAATACAACCCATGAGGGCTTTGTCGTGTGCCACATTAACATGGTGAAAGGGAAATAAGCTTTAAGCCACTTCTATATTAGTTTAGTGTTCGATGTCCATAGCAACATTAGAGCTAACTAGTTTGCTAAGTGAATTGATGTGGGTTCATAACAATGAAAATAGAATATTCAATATGAACAATATCTCAAAACTCAATTAGAAAGGGCATAATTTGGAAAAGGGGAACCTTGAATGGTTTAACTGTTTGGATAAGTTCTAAAAGGTCCTAGGGACATTTTTGAACCCTTGGAAGTGGCTAGAATGTTCATATATGCAAATAGTGGTTCCAGGATCTAAGTTTAGGAAAACCGAGTCTAGAAGAGCATATGAATTAAAAGTGATCAAAACGATGAAGATCTATGACTTAGGGCGTTTGCATAGTTCGAGAATGTGTTTATCTAAGTCATAAAAGTGCTCAAATGTATAGCCAAATGAAGATAAGAGAAAAAAAGGCTAAATTTGATTTAGTCACGATGTTTTTGGGTGCACCAGACCAAAGTCCTAGAGAAAGATTTAGGCAACCCAGGTAGCTGATGCACCGGTCTGGAGTCTAGTGTGTGGGGGTAGATATCCCCTAGGTCCCTACGAACATGATTCAGTCTATGGACCGTCAAAGAGCTTCCATGGGTCAGACGAAATAAACCACGCAAGCGAATCGATCGGATGTGGCCAAAGAGAGACACGTGAATCCAAACGCACGATCTGAAGCAACGCAACCAACCCCCATGCATGTAGGGATAATATAAATCCCACGAAGGTTCACACGCTACTGTATGGGTTAGAGTCGGTTCTTCGTAACCATATGTGGTAATAGTAGTCAGTTTATCCCTTTATAACCCTAACCTCGTCGAGTATATAAGGCAGGTTAGGGCCCCTACAAAACGATTGGACCCTCTATTATACATAGCAAGAGCTAAGACTTCATCCACTTTGTAACCTCAAACCCAAGATCAATTCCACCTCAGTAGCACACAAGACGCAGGGTCTTACACATCGTTGTAGTCCAAACATGTATAAATCTTCGTGTTCTTTGTACTTTGTCGTGTGCAGCATGAACCATCGAACTAATTGTCGATGCCGCCAACCACAAAGCATTGCGAGGGACACCCCGTAGTGCAATACCGGTGCTAATCACCGATAGTGTGCACCGGACTTAAATTCCAGATAGGCTATTTTTGAACCAAGATGAGTTGATCACCGGACCCAGTTCGATTGAGCACTAGACCACTTTCCCATAGAAACTATTTTCCATGAAGTCAGATGATGCACCGGACCTGTCGTACACCTAGTGGTGGATGGGAAAGACCAACGGGGACATAGGTTTCATTTGGAAACTGAACTCGGTCCTAAGGGACTCCTCAACAGAGACGTAGGTTTCATTTGGAAACCAAACTCCAGTAAATGAATTCTTGTGTTTTTGAAAGGGAAATAGGGTCAAACCTTTTCCTAAATGATTTTGGTGTTTGAATTACCCAACACAAATTATTGGACTAACTAGTTTGCTCTAGATTATAAGTTTTACAGGTGCCAAAGGTTCAACACAAACTAATAAAAAGTCCAAGATAGGGTTCAAAAAGAAAGGAGCAAAACCAACCGAAGGCTGCCCTGGTCTGGCGCACCGGACTGTCCGGTGCACCAGGGAGATCAACTCTGAACTGCTCAGCTTTGAGTTTTTGGAGAGCCACTCCGCTATAATTCACCGGACTGTCCGGTGTAGCACCGGACTATCCGGTGTGCCGGCTACTGCGCCAATGGTCGTCTGCAAAAGGTGAACAGTGCGTGAACAGTGCGCGGACAGTTCGCGCAGAGTCAGAGCAGCGCTAGAAGGCGCACCGGACAGTGAACAGTGCATGTCCGGTGCACCACCGGACTGTCCGGTGGTCCCAGCTGTCAGAGCTCCAACGGTCGAACCCTAACGGTTGGGTAACATGGCTGGCGCACCGGACTGTCCGGTGCGCCCATCGACAGACAGCCTCCCCAACGACCACTTTGGTAGTTGTGGCTATAAATATCCCCAACCACCACGCTTAAAGGCATCCAAGTTTTCAGCCATTGCATTCAATACAAGAGCTCTAGACTTCACTCCAAGACACAAACAAGAGATCAAATCATCTCCCAAGTCCGGAATCACTCCAAACTCTTAGTGACTAGTGAGAGAGAGATATTTATGTTCATTTGAGTTCTTGTCACTTGGATCACTTTTCTTCTTCCTCCATTCTTATTCTCAAGCAACTTGTAATCAAGCAAGAGACACCAAGTTGTGGTGGTCCTTGTAAGGGGTCTAAGTGACCCGTTGATTAAGGAGAAAAGCTAACTCGGTCTAGGTGACCGTTTGAGAGAGGGAAAGGGTTGAAAGAGATCCGGTCTTTGTGACCACCTCAACGGGGAGTAGGTTTGCAAGAACCGAACCTCGGTAAAACAAATCACCGTGTCATCCGCTTTATTTGCTTGAGATTTGTTTTCGCCCTCTCTTTCGGACTCGCTTTTATTTCTAACACTAACCCGGCTTGTAGATTGTGCTTAAAGTTTATAAATTTCAGATTTGCCTATTCACCCCCCTCTAGGCGACTTTCAGTTTTTGTGTTTGTCTGTATACAATTTGTTTTCTCCTCTCCTCACTAAGTTCTCTTTCATTGGTCTTAATCTAAATCACTTAGTGTAGTTTCAAGACTTTTTTCCGCACATATAAAAGAGAAACAAAATGCAAGTTGACCTTATCCCTTACTTTAATTGACTTACATCTTACTTTAACCAATTAATCAGGATCTCATTTTGTTTTAAGTTGCAAACTTCAGGTTTTGCTTATTCACTCTCTCTCTCTAGACAACTTTCATAAGGTACAAAGCCAAGGCTATTTTCTTAAATCCCCACCACACATTTTTTCCGCATACTCTATCATGTTGGTAGACCTCTTCAAACGTCGGTTTGAGTTAGGTCAAGGTCGAGTCATGGGTCATTTGGCACAGCTCGCGTCCGACCTGTGCATAGTGTTAGGTCAGGTTGGGTTGGCCCGTGCCTCCTAATTGGACGCGTCAAGGAGGATTTTTTGGGTTGGGTTGGGTTTTTTTGGCTTTGGGTCAGTTTTTTTGGTTGTGTCAGGTTTTGGGTCAAAAATCATGGCCCACTCCTAGACTATGGATTGTTGTGGATCAATAACTACGGCTCGTACCTACCCACCACATCGATCGAGTCATATCGAATTGGTCGTGTCAGGTGGCCCATGATTAGGTTTACATGTTAGCCACCCAGAACACCACCATGATCCTGATACACATTCATGAAGTCATAACCACTACACTAATGAAATCCAATTTTATCCTATGGCGTGCTCTACCCTGTCATACCTTCGAAGTTAGAAGTTGATTGGGTACTATCGAGTACTCAGGAACCAGGTACCAGAAATAGGCCTATGAGCCTTTTTCAAAAACGGCCTACCTGTCGACTAAGTCTCTTTCGAGCGACTCTACGAGGTAGACCAGTGGACCAACTTCGATGACCAACTTTGCCGACTAACTCTGTGAGGCGGACCGGCTGACCAACTCTACGATGACCAACCTTGCTGACCAACTCTGCGAGGAAGACCGACTCACCAACTCTCTAGTGACCAACTCTACGAGGCGGACCGGTCGACCAACTCTCCGATGACCAACTCTGCCGACCAACTCTGTGAGACAGTCCGACTGACAACTCTCCGCCAACCAGCTTCGGCCGACCAACTCACCGTCGAACAACCCAACGAGGCAGAGATCTAAGTCCAGAGCTACCTATCCACGTCAGCTATGACGAGACGCGCCACCATCAAACCACGTCCGAACATATGCATAGCATGCCGAATGGCATCGGGGTCTCTACAGTTACCCGTACATCGGAAGGACGAGACAACACGGCAGACCAAGCATGCACCTGCGCATGCTGACAGGTGACGAAGGGCCCATGACAATAGGAGAAGCCACACCACGTACGACCGCACTTTGAGACTGATCCGTGGAACCCGCCGCACACCATTACGAAGATGTCAGCGATGAACTCGCTACAGGAGCTAGAGTAGTAGGTGAGGACGACGCCATGCAAGGAGTACGACTACACGCGACCCTAAGGAGGACCCGCCACGCCAACGCGGAGCAGATCTCTCTATATCTCTCTCCGGTATAAACGGTCATATGGTGCACCAACGGTCCGATGCCACCCAATAGATAGTCTGGTGCCCCCAAAACGCCTAATCAGGGATTCAGTAGCCATTGCACTGTTCGATGTGCACCGGACAGTCTCGTGCACCCGCGGACAGAAGGCAACCAAGTCCTTCCAAATGGAGCCCCAACGGCTCCTAGGTCCCTTGGGGCTATAAAAGGGACCCATAGGCGCATGGAGCACTACACCAAGCTCTCATTGAACATCCTACAACGCTGAGATATCGCATTCAAACCTTTGCTTTAGTAGATAGAGATTTGAGCACTTGTTTCGAGTTTTAATTTTGTCGTGTTGTTTTTGTGCTCTTCTCTCTCGATTTGTGTGCGTGAGTTGCTGCAAGTTTGTCTCGTGTGTTTGCTTCTACTTCCTCCTTGCTCTTGTGGTTTATTTTAGATCAATTGTGTAAGAGTGATAGACTTCAAATTGTGGTGATTCCTCACAATGGTAAAACGTTGAGATAAGAAAGTGAATCGTGGTTCTCAAGTTGATCAGTGGATCACTTGAGAGCGGTTGAGTGCAAGTGTGCAACCCTCGTCCATTGGGACACCACAACGTGGATTAGGCAAGCATTTTACGCTTGACCGAACCACGGTATAAAAATTGTCGTGTCACTTGTCTCTCTACCTCATTGCGATTCTACTCTTTCTAGCAGTTCACTTGACTTACAAAATTGCTCTAAGTTTAATACTCACCTTGTGAGAGCAATTATGTGAAGAAGCTCTCTCCTCTCATCCTCTTCATTCGGATTTGGCTTTTGAGCTCACTAATAAAATATTAGTCCAAGTTTGTTTTGCTGAGCTATTTTTATAGGATCACCTATTCACCCCTCCTCTAGGTGCTCTCACCAGGCCGAAAGCGTGGACCGTTTGTGGTTGGCAAAAAGTGGGCAACATGTAAGAAGTGGTTAGTGGCTATAAATACAACCCCAACCACCTCCATTGATAACACCCAAGCATTTCAGCTCCCACATTCATTGCAAAAAGCTAGAGTTCAGTCCAAATCCTCACACAGGGATCAAAGATCCTCTAAGTGCAACAATTGTGATTATGTTCGTTAGTGATTAAGTGCCTTGTGAGAAATTCTAGAGAGTGTGAGCTAGTGTTTCATTTGTCGCTCTTTGTTGCTTGGTTTCTTGTTCGTGCTTTCTTCATCTCCTTCTAAACACTCAAGTGACTTGTAAATCTAAGAAGAGATACCTAATTGTGTAGTGATCCTTGTGGAGTCTGAGTAACCCTCGAGATTAAGAAAAATCACTCAACCGGTCTAAGTGACTGTTTGACATAGGAAAAGGGTTGAAAGAGACTCGGCCTATGTAGCCTCCTCGACGGAGAGTAAGTTCTTCGGAACCGAACCTCGGGAAACAAATCGTCTGTGTCTTTATGTTAACCTTACTTCACAATTTGATACTTCCTCTCCCTCCCTCTCCCTAAGTTCTCTTGCTTACAATCATTTTGAGTTAGCTTCCAAAGTTATCTGCATTGATTGCGCAACTCGTGGCAAGAAGAACTATCTTTCGCACTCTTGTTTTATTATTACTCGTTGTAACGCTAATCTTGGGTGAAGTTCGTGTTCAAAGTTTATAATTTTCAGGTTTTGCCTATTCACCCCCACTAGGCGACTTTCAGCGCTGGGAGGTCGCTATCGACATGACTGCACATCCCGACGTACGGTCCCGGGTGCGCTCCGACTACCCTCGAGGGGCCAGTCGACCCTACTAATGAGGGACCTCAACACCGGAGCTCCTATAGTGACCTGTATAACGGATAGTACGCAGTAGATACACCATATCGGGTGTACACCTACGCACACCAGTGAGTGACATGGGCTCGTAACGACAGGGAAGACCACACGACGCACGATTGCACCATATGACTGACTCGTGGGACATTTATTGCCCCTACTTTCATCTATTTAGTGCTCCTAAAGTGGCCAAGTAGTTCCTTGATCAGATTTAACGACTTCATGGGTTGCCAACCTATATTATCTTAGATCGGGATAGAATCTTCACCGACACGTTTTGGCAACAATTATTTTAGCTGATAGATACACGTTTGTGTATGTCTTCTGCCTATCATCCATA
Source organism: Zea mays (assembly GCF_902167145.1). NCBI lineage: Eukaryota > Viridiplantae > Streptophyta > Magnoliopsida > Poales > Poaceae > Zea > Zea mays. The sequence goes on along the minus strand of NC_050100.1, from coordinate 223,630,119 downwards.
ATTGGATGAGAAAACTGAGAGATTAAACCAATGCTTGGAAACTTTTTTGCGTTGTTTTGTGCACGCCTGCCCAGTTAAGTGGTCCAAATGGCTGTCAGTTGCAGAGTATTGGTATAACACTTCTTTCCACTCAACAATTGGTCATTCTCCATTCGAAGTTTTGTATGGGTATGCTCCCAGACATTTTGGGATATGTTTAGAGGCAGTAGTACCTCAGCTAGAGTTGGAGCAATGGTTAAAGGAAAGAGAGCTGATAACTCGAGTGATCAAGTGGCATCTGACTCGTGCACAAGGTAGAATGAAGAAGCAGGCTGATAAGCACCGTGCAAAGATGCATTTCGTTATAGGTGACTGGGTGTATTTGAAGTTACAACCCTATATTCAGTCCTCGGTGGCTACACGTGATAATCAAAAGCTGGCATTCAAATTCTTTGGACCATATAAAATTGTGGATAAAGTGGGATCAATAGCTTATCGTTTACAATTGCCACCTTCCAGTTCCACTCATCTAGTCATACACATATCGCAATTGAAGAAAGCGGTGGGTCAGAATCAAGTCTTGGTTCACTCTCTACCCGAGGATACTACACCGGTTCAAGTGCCCCCACAAGATAGTGCAACGTCGAATGATTGAACATGAAGGTGAGCTTGTTTCATAGGTTAAAGTGCTTTGGTCAGGTACGGATGTAGCATTAGCCACTTGGGATGGTGTTGAGGCTCTCCATTCCAGGTTCCAGAAGCGCCCGCTTGGGGGCAAACAACTGTCCAAGGAGGGGGTATGTGGACGAAGTGGCGGTGCCTACTGAAGAAGTTGATGATGTCGGTGCTCTGAATCAGGATGACAAGGGCGTTCTGAAGCATGACAAACAGATGCGGGTGGCGGGAGCTTAAGTGAACAAGCCGAGGTGGGAAAAGAATCCCAATACGAAATACCATGGGCCTACTTGGGCCATGTAATAGGAGTCTTAGCACTACATTATATGTGACTTCTGAACACTAAAGTGAATAACGAAGAACCGAATACCTTATCCCAGTCGCCAAATGTCTCTTCTTTGTCCTTGTGCCGTGTTCTACCCTTCTTCTTCTTCTTCTCCATCCAACACCACTCTACTCAATCCTATTAACAACGCTTGATCCTATTAGCTTGCTAGATAATCCAAGGTTTAAGCGCCTATTTGATGTGGTTTTATCGATGAAAAATGGTTCTATCTCTCTAGAAAATCAGAGAGATATTATGTTGGGTACTTGATCTCAATCCCCTAAAGGTGTTGAAAATCACGACAACACGTGTTAAGAAATGAAGACCTTCGTCCTGAGGTTAATACTCTTTCGGGGTATGAGCGCGAAGGGCGAAGGTCTTCGGATACGCATGCATAACATAAGTGAAATGCGATAGAAAGAGACAATTTAAATAATACATGAGAACTTACCTCTATTTGCTTAGCATTCTCAATATGTCTATGTCTCTCATTACATTATACGAATTTACAAATATACCTTCGACTCCTGAACAATAGGATGCACAAAGGTTTTCAAAGGCTAAGCACTACAAATTTATGGCCCTTGTAAAAGGTACTTTAGGTAGGGTATTGTTCATCTATTTATTATGGGAGACGAACCGTCTCTATACAGATTTCCAATAATGCCCACCAAGGCTTTCATACACTGTTTACAAACGATACAAGGTCAATATTGTATTTTCTCTATCTTTGACTTTGCGGATCTGTCATTTAGTGATTTCCTTTTCAACTCGTGCTCGAAGTCATTGCTTTTCGTACTTGTTGTTTGCGCATGGACGAAGCGTCTTTATTTAATGCTTCAGCCGAAGGTTAGCTTCGTATGTAATAAGAAACGTTCCTAAAACATATATACTTATGCCGAAGCTATGTGTTAGTCAGCTGATTGTTTCTTCGTCAACCAGTGATCTTCGGCATGACTTTTGTCGTGTCCTTAAGACAATCATGCAATACAGTTAATCAGAGCACCTTCGGCAGTGTTTGCTTCAGGATGAAGAAGAGCCCTTGCGTACACGTAGGAGTAAGAACAATATCCCTAAAATTATGTTCTTAACCGTTACGGCTCGACCAAAATTTGATACAAATAGAGTTTGTATCTTTTATGCAAAGATTGGAATATTTCCTTTGGTTAATTTTGAACGTGCTAAGAGAAGTAGTATTAACCAGCAAGCTGGAACCATTGAACTGGGAACGTTGTTGTCTTGTGTGGTGACCCTTTGTTGTACGCAACAAAACAAAGGTGTTGCTGCACTGCACTTTACATGAATGGAATGGCCAGGCGCAGGATGAGGATCAGGATCGACGGGGTGCAGTCGCTGCTTCGGCTACGGCGGCGGCGCCTGAGGCAGAACGAGCCGCACTCCTTGTTTCGCGGTCGCGGGTGGACATGGATGTGAGCCCTGGCCCCGCCCGCCGGTGGGCTGCGCGACCGATTCCTTCCTTGTGGGCGCTACTCAAGTCGGCGTCGGCGGCGGAGTGGAGGTGGGTCCGCTTTCTGGCCCAGTTTCACTCACGGGCCCATCGAGACGCGACTAACTGGACTGGCACTCAGCGAGCGCCCGCTGCAAGCTGAGATCATTTATGCCTTTGATGTTTCTGTCACGATTCAGAATGTAAGCATTTCGGTGTGCGCTATAGCCGATTACGGGACGAAGCCATCTTCGGGCAACGCTCACCAAAGATTTTTCAGAACGTTTGCTTGCAATCATCGTCAAGGAACATGTAACATACAACCAGCGAGCGGGGTAGTATAATCACACACAGGTCACCTCCTGCATGGGTAAAAGGTCCATGGAATCATCCGCTCCAGGCTCGACATGCTTGCGCTTTCAGACACCGACGCGCAAGGGCATCCCAGGCATGATGATACCTCGATGGCCGTCGAAAGATCCTCTCTGCGATGCAAGGGCATCCCTCCCAGGCCTTTTTTTTTTCTACGCACGCAGCGCCGTCTTTACAGGTGACAACGGGCGGCGAGGGAACAGGACCTGTCGGTTGCCAACTGGATAATGGAGATGGCCTTCGTTTTCAATGGACAGGTAAGGTAATTGCTACGCATTTATGATGCTCATACTACACATAAAAGCAGCACGCTGATCTCCCGTGATCAGACAAGGGAGCAAGGAAATAACACGCTCATCAAGATCACATGGCCATTGGATTTCTGGAATTCATCCATACAGCAAACCAAAGAATTAACAAATGCTACTAGCAGAAGTGTGATGACACCATCAAGATTTGCCCAACTCAACTCTCCAATAGGCTAATATATATATAGTGCTTATCCATCATGTCCAGACTCTTATCTACATCTAAGCACACCAAAGAACTAATAGTTGCATCATCATCATATCACGGAACCAAGAAACGCCAAGCCAAAAGAAAACTCTAGACAACCAATGAAAACTCTAGGCAATTATAAGGGAAAACATATACTTAGGTGCATACTAGAGACGATAACGAATCCAACTGACACAGTATTAACGAACGCATGTTGACGAATCCAACCGACACAGTATTAACGAACGCATATTGACGAGTGGGTGGCGGGCGGGTGAGGATGAAAGAAAGATGGGAAAACTCCTTTGATCCATTCATTGGCGATGAGGGGCTGTGCTGTGAGGCGAGGTGTTGTAGGCTGGTTGGTGTGCTCACGAGACGGTCGGCTTCACGGCCACCTGCTTCGCGGGCTCTGTCCCGAGCACGCCGCCCGGTGCCGACATGCCATTGACAGCCGAGGGGTACTGGGGGAGCATGCTGGTGTAGTAGATGGCGCGGCCATTGCTGTCGTACGCGACCTGTGTGGGGGCGGGGGCGTAGGCCGTGGCGTTCGACACCACGGCTGACGGGGCGGAGCCGTTGGCGGTGGCACTGGGTGGCGCGACGGCGTACACGGCGGGGTAGGAGGTCGCGCCTGGGGAGGCGGCGGCCGCAAAGTAGCCGTGGGGCGCCGGGATGAAGAACACGGGGGCATGGTCTGCGCCGGAGCCAGGAGCGACGGATGCGTACCTGCCCTGCACCTGCACGTAGGTCGTCGGAGGCGGAGCGGATGACAGCGGCGGCACGGGCGGCTTCTCCGGGAACTTTGGAATGTAGTACTCAGCGTTGGAGGTTGGGGTGGCGGTCACGGGAGGGTAGGCGCGGGCAAGGGAGTCGTCGCTGCCGTTCCTCGGGAGGGCGGCGGGGACGGGGCCGTGGGTAGGTGCCGGAGCCGTCGCAGGAGGTGGTGGTTGGTGGGTGGCGTTGTCGGCGACCTGCAGCTTCTCGAGCTCCTGGATCTGGCGCTGGTACTCCGCAGGAGAGACGACAGGGGAGACAGCCACGTGGTCGCCCGCGGGGTTGGGATGGCGGTCGTCGTTTTTGGCAGGTATTTCCACGGGCACATTCTCCCTGACCGTCGGAGGATCGCCCGCCGGGTCCTTGACCTTCACCGCCGGGGGAGGAACGAAGCCGTTGTCGAGGCCGAACAGGTAGTCGGGGCCGGCCGCCGTGAGCACCACGTGCGACGGCTGCGGCGGCGGCGGCATCTGAAACGCCGTCTGCGGCTGAGGCGGAGCCTGCTGGACGAACACCGCCTCGTGCTTGGCCTGCGGAGGCGGCGGCGGCGGCGACGACGACTGTTGCGCGAACACCGACTCCCGCTTCTGCTGCTGCGGCGGGGACGACTGGTGCGAGGGCACGGGCGGCGGGTCCAGCTTGGAGGAGGGCAGCGAGACGGTGTTGAGCGCCTCGACGATATAGAGGCGCTGGTCCGCCTTGGGCTCGAGGAGCCCGGCCGGCGGCGGGGGAGGCGGCGGCTGGACGGGGAAGAGGAAGACCCTGAGCCTGGGCGTGGCTCCGCCGCGGCCGGAGCCGGAACCGGCGGCGGGGCCGTTGTTGTGGGCGCGGTCGTACTCGACGACGAGGTGCTCCAGATCCTCGTCGTTGGTGACGGAGATGAGCGCGTCCAGGTCCTCCCCGGGCAGCTGGTACTTGACGCAGACGTCCCGGGCGTTCCCCACGAGCGTGGTGAGGCGCGCGGCGAAGTCGGCGAAGAGGACCGGCCTCTCGAGCGACAGGATCTTGGTCTCGCCGTTGACGTACGCGAGCTGGTTGTCGTGCGGCCGCGGCTGGATGCGGCCCCCGTAGCTGACCATCAGACGCACCTTGGATGGCTGCGGCGGCGGGCGCGGCTGGGGCTGCAGCTGCGGCTGCGCATGCACCGCCGCCACAGCAGCAGCAGGCACCTCCGACCCCTCGTGGTGCGTGTCCTCCGGGGCTGCGGCGGGGTTCGGGGACGACTCGCCGGTTTCGGCCATGGCGGCGGCGCGGGCGCTAGGTCTGGCCGTCTGGGGATGGGAGGATTTGGGATCGGAAAAAGGAGGAGGGAGGCGCTGGGGTGGGGGCGTGTTAAGGGTAGGTGGGGAATGCCTGGCCTGCGAGTAGCGGCGGCGGAGGCGGGTGGGTTTGGGGGATACAGAAAGGATTAGTGCTAGGGAACGGCCGTCGTCGCTGGGATTCTGGAAGCGTGGCGGCTTCGGCGGAGGGGGTGTCTTGACTGCGTTTAGGTTTTTGCCGTGGCCTCCCCTGCGTCGGGACTCGGGAGGCGTGTGGGGACAGTTGGGATTGAGGTGTCCGTCCGCGTCTATCTGTGTGTTGCTGCGGTGGGTCCGTGCTCCCGTGCTTTTCCGCTTTTTTCTCTATTTCTTTTCATTTAGATCATCTCGACCCATTCAACTATATTGTCACTAAAAAAACTATTTTAAGGTAAGCGCTGATTTAGTGACCAGGATCACGAAGAGATTAAAGGGATTGAGAAAGAAATTAGTTTATTTTCCTCTTAATCATATCTAATCCCTATGTGATCCTTTTGTTACCAAATAAACCCTAAAGTTGCTCGAGATAGCCTAACCCGCAATATGTTTTGCGGTAGGAGAATGCATAGTTATGTAATTATGTTAGGCTAGCGAGTTGTTTTGCACAGCTGGTATGTTTAAAATACGGAGTGATATTAATAAGACATTGTTCCAAACGTCTATAGCTAATTTTCTGTATCTACTATATTAAACCATCAATTTCCCGTGTCAATATTTTTCAAAAAACCTCCCACATCTATTTCAAATAACTCGTTGTAGACCCCTACCCTCTGCGCAACCAACCTTTACATCTCAAATCACACCTTTGCATATAGATGGCCAAACGGGCGGCCCGTCACAAGCTCGCTAGGCCTGACGCCCACGGGCCGCATCTCCGGCCTGCTGACCATGCCAGGCCAACCCGTTAGCCCGTCGGACCATTTGGTTAAATCGGCGTAAAATGTTAATAATGACGCAAGAGATGGGGTTCGAACACACGCCATGATGGAAACAAGGGGGGGACACTATTTGAAGTCGTCTAACGAGTAAAACATCAATGCTCAAGTGTTTTAAATACTGAATATAAATTGTACATGTGTATATACAATTTTTTATAAAATAAAAAAATATAACCGTATCGGACCGGACCAGCACTACGGGCCAAGGCTACGGCCCAAGCACGGCTCGACGCTCGTGCCAGGTTGGCCCAGTCACTATTAAATGGCATGTGCCCTAGGCTGGCCCGCCAGGCACGACCCGTTTGGACATCTATACCTCCGCACGATAATGATAGTCCTCGCCTCAGTTACCGCCACCTCGTTCGCCTTCCTGCATCTTTTCTCTCTCCCCTCATGCCTTCGCCTCTGCGCCACCCCATTCTCGCCAGATGGCATGGGAGCAGGCGCCTCCTCCCCGTATTTGTCCGACACCAGCCCTGACATCGACCTGCGCAGTGGCTATTGCATGTCCACGAGGACGTTTCACAGCATGTGCGCACCATCGTTTTCGCCGTCGCCAGACGTCCCATTCGTCTTTCCGGCCTTTGCCTTGTTCTTCATTCCCAACCTGCTGCCCCCGCCCACGGTCGCAGCTGTGAGCCGACCGACGCTCGTCGACAAGGGTACGAGCGAGTCAATCTTACTCCTGGTCTTTCTTTGTGTGTGCCGCCGAGGAGTCCAGGTATGAGATATTGGACAACCAAAGTCCATAGCGCGGCGGCAATCGACATATGCTACGAAGTTGGTGATGGTGTTGTGTCGCCTCAGCGGGTCCAGGGCTGGGAAGGCACTCACACTCTCTTGCCCTTCTCGGACTGACGCCTGGTGCGGGTGCCTCTTGTTTTGGAGCTGCTACAGCTGGGCTGCTTACTCCGCTTGCATGCTCTCTCCCTGTATGCATCTAGAGGTATACTACATAAGCCGCCTCCAGACGCCTAGGTCTTCGTCGTGTCCTTCTCCGACAACGAACAGGTATGCATGTCTCTTCACTTCCCTTCCTGCTCTACAAGACCTTAGAAGTGGGGGCGAGGGATGGGGGGTCCCTGATTTGCTGCCTATGGTACCCGTTCGATGGCTCGACATCGTCTGTCTACATGGCCTTTTTCTTTACCATGGTGTCGACTCGGTATGCTTCTACCACTTATATGTACCCATCCTTATATCATTGCAACTCTATTGTTTTGGGTGTTAATTGTTTGTTGTGCTAAGGACAGAACATAATTTGGGTGTGTTAATACTTTATTTATTGTCTGCACGTGTTTTGTGTTCTTCTGATGATGGCTCATGGATCCTGCAAAATATGTGTTAGGATTTGGAGATCCATGCGGGCACTACCACAGGGTGCTTGTCCCTTGTGTTCTTGGATCTTGCATGCATTAGGTCGTTTCTGAAACCAAATTGTAACAATGGACTCCATGGTGTTTGAGATTACTGAATTGGATGAAGCAGAAATGATTTATCACGCTAACAGTAAAAGGAAAGGTTATTTGTTGGTTTTAAACGTTAGTAGTTGCTACGAAGCTAAGTACCATAATTTATATGGAGCACATCCAGTTTGTATTGATGTCTGACTTTAGCAACCACTCCATATTTGATCTTTCTTTTTTTATAAGCAAATGACCAGATTATAAGCAAAAGCCACCAACAAAGAGGATGTAGGGTATTATCTCGCATTGAGAGCCTGAATCTGTCTAAATCTTCGAGTGAGTTGTGTATTTAGTTTTAGTCCTCAATCTTATGATCTACCATATAAACTCATTGTCGAATATTCCTAGAACAACATCAAATCTCACCGGGAGATGTGACAAAGAACAAGGTAGAGCGAACAAAGGGGTAGAAGAATCGATTTAATGTTGAATACCTCGGTCAATTGTAATCCTCTCGTATATAGAGACTAGTCAGCTGCACATGTTTTGCTATGATTTTTATATATCATATAAATATATATTGATATATTTATTTCTAAACACTAAGGTATGTATGGTCTAGTGACTAGCTCCAAATTTATAGAGTAGTGGGCATGGGTTCGAGTTCTCGCTATGCACTATTTTTTTGATATAATTATCGTATATTTTTAAACATTAAGGTACGTGTGGTATGTTGTTAGCGACGCGGATGGGGTCGGGTGCGTGGGTTCGAGTGCTAGGTGCAAGGTTTTGTGGGGTACCACGAAGGGTGAAGCCATGCGAGGATCAGGTGTCCACATTAGATCATCATCTCCAAGAGACTAGTTAACTGGCTCGCCAAGCCAAATTTTAGCTACTCAACAATAAAATAACTCTCCAACAGCTATGTGACTCGCCAAGCCAAATTTTAGCTACTCAACAACAAAATAACTCTCCAACAGCTATGTGACTTGTCAAGCTATTTGACTCTCCAAATTGGTTCTCTCACTAGCCAGATTTGGCTAGCCACTTGCCTAGCAAAACTAGATAGATAATCTGTTGGAGTGAGATTTAGTGTAATATTTATGAAAAGATAAATAGAGAGTCCAATAGAGAGCCAAAATAAAGAGTCCATTCGAGATGCTCGTAGGTTTTTAATAGATTAGTATAATATAATGTGGTTTTTAATTGATTATCTTTACTATACTTAAAACACTAGTTTCAACGGTAGTCCTGCGTCATCTTTTCACAAAAAAGTCCCTACATTTCTTCTAAATTAAATCAGCGTAAAATATTAAAAAACGGTGCAACATATGTGGTATGTTAAAAAGCGATGCAGGAGGTAGGGTTTGAACCCACACCTTAATGGAAGAAGGGTGAAAGATACTGGGCAAAGCTATTTAATCAGTAGAACATCATGCTTAAATGTTTATAATATTGAATATAAATTATACATATGTATATATGATTTTTTTTTAAAAAATAATCGTGCCGGGCTGAGCCAGCACTATGGGCCGAGGCTACGGGCCAAGCACTGCACGACGCTCGTGCCGAGTTGACCCATGTACTATTAAATGGGTCGTGCCTCAGACCGGCTCGCCAGACACGGCTCATTTGGTCATCTATACCTCCACACGATAATGATGGTCATCGCCTTAGTTGCCACCACCTCGTTTGCCATTTTACTTCTTTTCTCTCTCCCCTCATGCCTCCACCTCCGCGCCATCACATTCTCGACAAAGGGTGTAGGAGCAGGCGCCTCCTCCCCGTATTCGTCCCGCACCAGCTCCGACACCGACTCGCGCAGTGGCTATTGCACGTCCACGAGGACGTTTCACATCATGCGCGCATCATCGTTTTCGTCGTCGTCGGACGTCCCGTTCGTCTTCCCTGCCTGGCTGCCTTCGCCCTATTCTTCCACCCCAACCTGCTGCCCCCGCCTAAGGTCGCAGCCGCGAGCGGACCGATGCTCGTCGACGCGGGTACGAGGCGAGTCGGTCATGCTCCTAGCCTTTCTCTGTGCGTGCCGTCAAGGAGGACATGGTGGCGCTTGGCTGCCTGCCATGCTTAGATTATCTTAGCGATGAGGAGTCCAGGTCTGAGATATTGGACAACTAAGGCCCGTAGCGTGGCAGCAGTCGGCATATGCTACGGAGTTTGTGGTGGTGTTGTGTCGCTTCGGCAGGTCCAGGGCTGGGAAGACACTCACATTCTCTCGCCCTTCTTAGACTGACGCCTGGTGCGAGTGCCTCTTGGTTTGGAGCTGCTCTGGCTGGGCTTTTTCTCCGCTTGCGTGCTCTCTCCCTATATATCTAGCGGTATACTGTCTATGTCGCGTCCCGATGACCAGATCTTCGTCGTGTCCTTCTCCGTCAACGAACAGGTATGCCCGTCTCTTCCATTCCCCTCCTGCTCTATGAAACTTTGGAAGTGGGGGAGGCGAGGGATGGAGGTCTCTGATTTGTTGCCTATGGTACCCGTGCGTTTCATAAAAAATATTATGCGAAGAGTAGAGACAACCAATAAAAAATATTGATATCTTTTTGGTGAATAATTTATAAGGTATTGTTGTGAGCCGTCGCAGCGCACGGGTAATCGACTAATATAGATATAGATGAGAGTCTTATCCCGGCCCGTAGTTAACTTATCCAACCCGCATTGGACAACTTCCCAATTTTAAAATTTGATGTTAATATAAATTATTTTAAAAACCAGTAAAAGTTGGTCTGGCTGATTAAGAAAGTCGGCTAAACCAACTTACACGAGTAAGGCGCCCTGTTCCAATCTCGCGAGATAAACTTTAGCAGCTTTTTTTTAGCTACTTTTAGCCATTTGTAACCTAAACAGGAGAGCTAATGGTGGTAATTGAAGCTAAACTTTAGCACTTCAATTCATATAGCTAAAGTTTAGCAGGAAGCTAAAGTTTATCCCGTGAAATTGAAACGGGGCCTAAAGCTGTCATGTAGCTAGCCTGACAGAGAAAGCCATGCTGACCATGTCAAAAAAGGCGGTTTGGCCAACTATCCAATCTTGCCGTATTAGGGAGTCGGTCTGGCCAACTCTAGACGTAATCCTCTTTTTGTTCGTTCTCAGGTCAGATGGGCATATTTAGAAGTAAAAGTATTTTTATTGTCTCTAGATACCATGATATTTTTAGAGTATTGAAAATTCTAGTTTAATCTAAAGTTTTTATGTTATGGTTAGCCTTTGTTAAAATACCGTCGTTTACAATGTTGTATCTAACAATATCTAGTATTTTTAGAGTTGACGAAAACTATAGTACTGTATATTACCGTGTTTTACGAATTTTTCCAAATTTTTAGCTAATCCAAAGCTACAATGTTGTAGCAATTGTAGGATAAGTACCGTGACTTACGAATTTAAGAAACATTGTTATCATACATGTACCGTGACTACATGTATATGTGTGCCACTTGCGAAGCAACTAGAGGAAGACGTTGACGACGCACCTCGCCATATATATGTGTGCCACTTGCGAAACGCAACTAGAGGGACGCACACTTTTCTTGCGGCGCCATCTCAGCTTTCTAGTACGTTTCATTTCCCCCCCGCCGAAATCTCGGCTAGTCGCCGACCCATATGTACTCTACCGGGGCTAGCTGAAACCGACGGGCCGTCTCATTCTCCGGGCCACGCGGATCTGGAGCCGATGTGGACGGACGTCCACGTCCCGGACCTTGACACTGAGAGATCAGATCACTCACCTGACTTGGCGGTGAGTATGCATGCATGTAGGCATGCATCGTCCGTCGTCGACCGGCCATTATGGAGCCTGAAACCGCGGGAGCCGGCACGTGCATGCGTCCATCCATGCATTCATCGTGGTCACTGGTCTCTGTGTGTCACGGGCGGCCACTCAAGAAGAGTGGCCACGGCTGAGCTGCTTACGACGAGAAAGGTGGGTGCACTTGACTGTTCCACGTCAACCGTCGCTTCTGCGAGCGAGCTGTTTGTATTGTATTGTATTGTATACAGCAGCGGAACGAACTTTTTTCTCTCTCTCTCTCTCTCTATGTTTCTTTTACAGATCGAAGACAGAGACACAGAGGAAGTAAAAATAATGATTAATTAACAGCCGCTCCCTGGCCTGAAGCTGATGATGCATGCGAAGCAAAGATTATTAGCGACTAGCGACGGCTCCTGATTACAGCGTCCTTTTAAAATGAGGCTTGTTTGAAGTTGAGTTACAGATATGTCCCTTCATCGAATCATATTATTATAAGTGTGTGCCCGTGCGTTGCCACGGAAGTTAAAAAATACTATAAAACATATATAATAGAACAAAAAAACATCACTATGTTATACAAAATCTGTGTGATAAAATATCACTGTAACACTAATATTATATTGACAATATAAATATGTAATATTGTTATAAATATACTGACTCATAGAATGAACTGGTATTGAACAAACATTATAAAAAGTTGAACAACTATGTCAAAACATTTATTCATGATTACCGTCAAGTACAATTCAATACAATTCAAGGAACGAAAAACAATCCCTTCTCACGAAATGAAATAAGAGGTAACATATCAAGACACATGACCAGACTTAAACCAACAATGGAACTCCACCCTCATCATCAGCAATTGCCCTATCAAACACACGTCATTGAACCCTTTTGCTACGACCCTAGAAACTGAACTTGTACACTATATATTAGCCAATTGCCTCTACCTACAGTCTTCATATAGATAGCGCCACTCCTAGAGTAAGGTCGTGTTGAAATAATCATTTATGGTCACAGGCGCTGCAGCAGCATAAAAAGGTCTCATTCAGAATTACACAAATTAATGAACTTGATAGAATCTATGTAGAAAGAGCTATGCATATTACATTACAATTGCATATTATGAAAAAAAAATGAAGCAACTGAGAAATAGGTAATATCCATGTGGCGGACAGGTGATGTCATATGAATCCATGCTAGGGTGATTTCATGAAATGTACTAAGTGATGGAGCATATGATTTTCGGTTAAAAGATATGGTGCCTACTTTGACAATAATGTCCTCATATATTGATAGCAAGGATTGGATATTTTCATAATAAGTCTCCAGTTTTAAACTATAAAACAACAAAAACAAGATGTGTCAGAAGTGGATTCTCATAAAACCATACTCACTGATTTTCCTGGTCTGCATAAACAACAAGCAATTGATGAAAATACATGATCGAGTAGAGCTATGCAAACCATCATAATCCACAGTTGAAGAAGCATCATCCTATATCAGTTACGGCTCATATGAATGTGTTTCCTCTTATGCATCACCATACCAAGACAATCTCTGTTTGCAAACAACAAAAAAGGGGAACCCCCATCCATTAGTAAGAATGGCAGCACAACAATGGAGTTGAGTAAAACCTAGAACGACATAACACACATCATGCATATTTGTTCACGTTGGTGTGAAACTGCACCTCGTCGACGTCGTGTCACTGGATAGTGTCGGTGGCCAGCGTCGCCACGTCGACGACGATAGAGCGTAGGTTGACTTTGATCAAATAATATCGATCGAAGATCCTAGTTCTAAAAAGTGCACACCAAATTAAAGTTTTGAAGAAACCATAGCCTTCCTTCACATGTAACTTGATTGACGCTACCGTAGTATTTTCTAAGTACCGATAGTTAGAGTTGGGCAGCAGGATGAAGATTTTCCTAGTTTAATATCTAGATTTATTATAGAACAACATAACATGACATAAGTTAGAAAGAAAGGAACAAGAAACATTACCTGATCAGGATCTCTCCAAGGTTTCCAGAGAATTGCTCATCAATGTACTCCTCAGTGTAGGCAAGCTACACAGTAGAAAAAGAAGGCATTGATGAATTTTGTATGTCATTTAGTACCAATTGATGATTATCTATTCATCTAAAATGCATTCAATAGACGATCACTCTATTAGTACCACATGCAAACTGTCAAATTAGTACCTAGAGATTCATATAGGACTTCGCCGAAGCAAGATAACCTAGTAATGTACTTGTTAGAGTTTCAGTTTGATTAAGAGCAATAGTAGTTCTAGCAAATAAAATGTTCCAATTCAAACTGGATAAAAAAGAAACCATAAATTATAAAAAAATTGGAACCATGAGGACAATATATATTGTCTACAGCTGCCTAGTGTTCTATTGTTAATTAAAAAATCTTGCCAAAAGAAGTAGTGCCATATAAAACTTGTGATGAAAGCTCAATGTACCTTTTCAATTCTTCATTAGTTGCAGATCAAGATCATTTACTCTGCTAGAAATCTTGCGCACTTCAGCATTCTTCTCATCCAAAATTATCTACAGAAGAAATAGTTAATACGACCATCGAGACTGGATTTACACATAATAAGGATAAATGTTAAATTGTGCAGATTCAGAGTTAAAAGAGATATGACCAATGATGACTTGAAGGATTTAGAAACTAAAAGAAACATTACCAGCTCGTGCACGGAAAACTTGTCAATGTGTCCAAAATCAATTATCTTGCAGACAATGGTACAGAACATAAAGAATTTGATATGATTCAACACATATAGTTGGAAAGCTCGGAAAGTGCACTCATCTGTGTCATCGACTAAATTATCTACAGACAGATCAAAGCAGAACCTAGATCGATCTTTGTGGCAAGCAGTTAGTTCAGGCACGAAAACACCTCAGACACTGCCGACTGTAACCTGCTTTGAGCTAGAGAGGCGTCCTCTTGATGCTGCCGCCTTGGCCTCGCCTCCATCTATTTCCAACTTCCTTATGTGTAAGGTTAACTGTTTGGAATTTTCCTTCATTTGAAACTCGATAGCTGAAACAGAGCAAAAAACATTGTGAACCAGATTAGCAATTTTCAATTCTCCTTTTTGCCTGTAGGAATAGAGATCAGTCTTCCTATTTAAAAAAGTACATATGGAATATGAAAGTATTCCAGCTGGACGAAAAGGTTATCTTTATTTTAACAACAATGTAAAAATTCACACTATAATTTCAAAAAATGAACAAAGCTTTACTTATCACAAGGATGAAATGAACTGTCAAAAGCCAGTGCAAATTCATCATCAAAGATGTGTGGTTCATTTGTTCTCGAAATAAGCTTGATAAGAAGGTTTAGAAGTAGTACAGTCAGGATTCACCTTGAGAAAAAACACGAAAGTTCATTCACAAACAAATAGTGATTTTCCGGTTCATAAAAATGAGCAGTTTTCATAAGGTAAACTTGACAATATGAAATTCAGCATGATAATACTTTAAAATATACTACCACTCCAAGTATCAAGGTATACCCACCCCACCCCTGTAAAAAGTCTCAATGGCATGTAGGCTAAAGGTCCTTATTAAATAAAATGTGGGGTCAAGGTAAGTTGTATGCCTCATAATTAGGATGTCAACCTTAAAAATTTGTAGACTGGTTCTATATCAATTACTGAACAGATAAGTAGACATAAGCCCGATATTCACGTAGAACACAGTTCAGTACTACATTGAAAAAATGATTACTACTTGTTTAACCGGAATGTTCATATATTTTAGTTAATAAAAAGTTGTGTAAACAAAACTTTATCTGGATATGCATCAGGGCAAATGTTGAAATCTTCCATACCTCATATCGATGAATTGGTAAGGATCTACACTCACAAGAATAATTGTTAACAGCGGAAGCTCCAATTAAGCTACAATAATCATATTTTAGGCATAATAAACTGGGTAGACCTAAATATAAATCGGTTCAGAATCAATGCTACAAAGATGTGAAGTGTCCCTTTTCTTTTTCTTCAGTCATACAAATGAATGATTCCAGTAGGTAATAAAATTTGTTCAGGTTGGGCGCAAGGTATATTTTGTTCCCTAAAAAATGTAGCATTCCATTATCTCGAAAACAAGTACAAATTTGATTATTAGCAGACATAAAAAATCTAAAAAGTACTCATATTTGAACCATGTTTGCTACTCTACCCGCAAAGAAGAAAAATAGACGCATCAACAGAGCAAGAAAAGTAATCCACTCACCATAGTCACCCCTAGATATGGTTGTCGGTAACATAAAATAATTAGGCATAATATAGTACTTTCACCAAAAATAAGAAGCATCCATATTGTATTGCAGACTGGTATCAAATAAGATCAAAAAATGGCACAAGAAAAGATTTGTATATGGCAGTGCCTTTAGCAAGTAATAACACTCTGCAAAAGATAAGAAAGAGTTAACAACATAACATTGTTCAAATTCGAATCCGCAGAGTTATGCTGTAACAGTGTATTTGTTTTTCCAATCCCAAGTGTTCCCTGAAAATCCTAAAAAGGTTAGGAAGAAAATGGACTTCAAAGTGTATGTGTTCTTCCACCTTCTTTTGAAATAAATGCCCAACGTCATGCTAGGGAATGGCTGCATGTATGTGGTATCTCCTCTCACCCAACCCCACCTTTCTTCCCCAATGCTCCAGCGGCAAGCACACAGGGGCATCCCACTCGCCACCAGGTGATGCCAAACACCGGCCAAGTCCACCAGATTCCATCCTAATGTACATCAGGCACCACCAACCCTTCCCAAACACATTCCCCACCCAAATTTAGACATCGGAGCCCCCACTACGCCATCCATAGGAGCCAGCCGATGATAAGAAACCTGAGCGTGAGTAGGGTGGTGGCTTGTGGCTTGTATACCTGAAACTATGGCGAGGTCGTAGCCGAGATGAGGATGGAGAAGGGTGAAACCACAGAGCTCTGATGCACAAAAACCTGTATGGGGCTTGACGACCACAAGCCGGGAAGCGACCACGTGGGGAGAGAACGTGAAGCGCGTGACACACGATTAAAAGGAGTAGAGGGCGGCAACCGTCTCATCTCATAGATCGCGAGCGGGGCAGGGGGAGGATGGCGGCGGCGCAGATTTGGGCAGCAGGAGGACGGCGGCACGAGCTCATGTTCGGGGGAGGGAGGGGCGCCTCGCGAGCGGGGCGGTTGCGCGACGGCTTCGGGGCTGGTGGACAGGATCAGGGAGTGGGACTGTTGTGTGGGATCGTACGACTTAGATCACAGAAGGATAGAACGGGTGGCTGAGATTGTCTAACGACAGAACGTAAGGGAGGCAGGCTACCTTTGCAGCCTTAATAAGTAGTATATATATAGATTATTTTCTGTATTCTAGCAACCTATGAATAAAAGTGAGCAAAATGTAACAATCAATGGCATAGCTCATGAACTAAAGAAAGTAGGCATGCTGACAAAAATTTTAACTACATCACTGTATAGAAAGGCATACATACCATATTTTATTAGACAGTGGGCATGATATCTCCTTAACACAAGAAAGACAGTTGAATTCAAATTGAGGGTCATCATCCTTCCACTTATAAAAAGTTAGCTCATCTAGTAATTTTATGGCTGCACAATGCATATGAAGCCCTTGGTTTCTCCTCTCACAAAAAATTATAAAATCACTACTCGATATAGGAAATAATCAAACAAAACTCCCACCACATACTCTGAGAATCTGTAATGATAGCAGCAGAGTTTCAATGATTATAATTGTTTGTCTAAATGCAAGAACTACTAAAAGGGATAGGTATAAAACTAACTATGTATGACATACCTTGCAAGCACTTCTTTGTGACAATGACCACAAAACATGGTGGATCTTTTTTTGCTTTGGAATAACCTATTCTACATATGAAATACGAAATACCTTTCATAAATAGTCTTTTCTAAGTCTACAAAAGCACCACCACATATAAAAAGAATATTTGTCATGTCTATCTGCAGTATGATGATTCATGGCATTCTGCTACAGGTTTGTCACCCTGAACAGTGAAAGACCATGCAACATTTACAATGAACCAATGCCTATAATATCTAAGCAAGTACAGAGTTGCAAACATACTCTATGCCCGGAAACACAAGGTATCCAAGCAATTTAGACAAAATAAGGAGCCTGGTTAAATACCACCTTGCCCCTACTTATTAGGACAGATGGAGTAGTTCAGATGTTATTTTCCTAAGTTATTGGCTGGCTATTTTGGGTGACACCAAGTTCAAAAGGAATCTCAATATTTGCTACCAGAAAAAAGACAGAGGAAAGAGAGGGTTGATAGAGGATCCAGAATACCTTGTATTTTGGTACAAATTTTGAACACTAAATAGAAAAGAGCATAGGTATTATATATGCCACTATGCCAGTAACAAACAAGTTCCTCGAAGTCTAGAAGCAGTTGATCTGGTTTTGCCCTTTTTTGTTTCGGCAGTTGGTGCTGAGCACTCTTAAGATATTGTGAGAAAATTGGCATGTGTATGGGAAGGAAATGCATAATAATTAGAAAAGGAATCAACTTGCGTACCAGTGAGCTATAGAATTATTTAGTCATAAATATGAGAGCTTATAAAACAACACCATACTTTCGTTTTGAAGGATACAAGTGAGCTATAGAGACACCATCAGCTAGAAACCCATCATCCTGTTTGAAGGATGATGCTACTCTCAAGCCCACTGATCTCACCCTAGTGCTGTTTGAATTTGTAGCGAAGAGTTGGCGGGTCGATGCCTTTGTCTTCTTGGACACATTCCCACCCTTTGAAGAACTGGACTCTGCATTATCACAAACAGGCGATCAGAAAGCAAAAATCTTTCTAAAACACTAAAATGAGCATGGTCTTATGAATGAATATTAGAATTATTGCGAAAAAAACTCTAGTTCAGTTCATGGAGCCATAAGAAACTAAAACTCATAGCTGACAAGTCACATATTTTTTATTTGACTAAACGGATTTATGGATGAAGTAGTGGTTACCAAAGTTTTGGATCCTAACCTTTTTTATCTCCTTCCAACAAAAATAATCCATTGATTATTTCATCCATGCACCTGCAGGCGCCTGGAGATATGTCCCGGATCCTCCTTAACTTGAAACCCAACACTCTTTAGCGAGCTGGTAACACCATGCTGAATAGTGAGCAGATGGCAGGCACCTCTAGCTGCAGGCCAAGAAAGCTTAAATGAGAAACTCGCCAATCACAACAACACAATATGTAGCAACCATCAATTTGGTGTAACATATTTGTTTCTTCTTCTCCTCCAATCCAGAATGAGATCCCCATCCTCATCCACGACGACTGCGTCAGGCGAATCACCTCCTCAACAGAGTAAATCATGTTACCCCAACGAGCAACTCAACACATACGCACCAAACTAACCTCTACATCATCAACACGAGATGAGGAGGCCAGAGACTTTGTCATCCCAGTTGTTACAGCCCTCCCTGCAAGATTTGGGTATTTATATAAGAGGTATGAAACCATATTGACATTGCACTCCCACACCCTCAATGACTCTCCGAGAAGAGAATGCAAACACAATATGTAATGTATACTAAGTTACTAACTGCTTCCAGCAAATATAAAGCGCCCATAATAATTAAACTAAATTGATGAGTTGAAAGACACAAACGTACAAGAACTTCCACTTTTGAGACCAGTGCCTAGGGGCAGGTACTGTATTTCTGTATGCCTTGAGATATACAGGCAATTTTGGCTCTGTAGCAGTTGCATCCCAGACATAGAATTGAAAAAAAAACATGAAACAGTTACCCCGAGAAACATTAGGCACTCATCAGCTCCTTCTTCATGTGCATCACAGTTAGTTGTCTCGTCCACATTTACCTCTTCAAGCTTTGATCAAAGTTTTAATGTCAATAATTAACTCTACTTTCTGCGGGTGGTACCAGATATAAACAAGCATCAATTAATAATTAATAAAAAAGAATAAGGATGAAATGGTTCATTTGACAAAACTGATTTACTGTAACATAAAATTGTTATTGCGCCATGATACACAAGGTTGCTTTCAAGGAAAAAAAGGAAGATTTCTAGTACTACTTTGTTCCAGTGACTTCTAAATGATAGTTTCCTCATAATACCCAAGGTCATGTAGGAACCTGACTAAACTAAGCACCTTATGTTAACACAGTGAAAACAAAGCACTACTTCAAAAAATCCAGCGCTTACAAAATGCCTGAATTCATAGGGATATATAGCATAATACAATGTCTATCAAAACGTAGCACAACAACAAATGGTGAAATACTAAAATGCATCCTAGACAGGTACTGTAGTTATAGGTTTATTTCACAAGGTGGCGCAAACAATTGTGATAAATGCCCCAACCAGGCGCTCCTGCTGTGAGAGATGACTAAGGAGGTCATCGGACCTAGAGATATGCATCGTGTACTTCTTGATCTGCAGCAGCCACGCCAGCAGGGCGATCAGATTGCCGCAACTGTCGTTTCTTTTTTGGGTCGCTAATTTTGGTTCAATCTAGAAAGGGTGGCGCAAGAACAAACACATGGTGGGTTGTGAAATCCTACTAACCTTCTCCAGGAGGAGGTAGGAGCGGAGGAGGAAGAGCGTGCGATCGAGGTCCATCTGGTAGAGCGAGACCACCAGGTCGTCAACGCCGTCGTCGACGAAGTCATCGAGCGCCTCCTCCTGGGTGACACGACACCAGGAGAGCGAGCCACGGTTAGATCCAGAGCTATGGGGGGAGTGGATGAACTCGCGATGTATGGGGCCCACCTGTCGTCGATGGTGTCGGCGTAGATCCGAATCGGCCCGTCTGTGGGCACACCCCCTCGCTGCCGGTGGGGAGATCTCGGCGGTGGCTCGCGTGCCGCGCATGGTAGACGGGGATGTGGAAGGTGGAGAGCTGTTGCACCGCGCTTTATGGATCCACGGAAGGAGGGTGGCGGCGGGCGGGCGACGTACGAACCGTCGAGGTCGTCGTGCACGAGGAAGATGATGACTTCACCAAAAGCGAAATGCCCTAAGTTTCAGGGTGGAGGACGATAAAACTGAGATGGGCGACAGATGGCTTGCTTTTGACCTGTGGTCGTGGGCAACGAGGAGGAGGTGTGCTCGTGCGATGTTGATGTCGGCACAAGCGGCGAGGTCCATAGCATGACACTCGCGTCGATCTGGGGGCGGAGGTGGAGGTGAAAGAGGCACAAAAGATTCAGGCGTCTCCTTGACTATCGACCGGTCAATCCACATTTAGGCGTGCGCTTCGCCGGTAACATCGCGGGGTGAGAGACGAGAGGAGCGTCGGGGTCAGGGGGCATCACTTGGGTGGGTGGGGCGATGGCGACGACGGCGGTGGCGTGGGCACATGCGAGCTAGGGTTTTTGGGTGAGAGAGGGTCGGAGGGAGGAAGGGGAAGCAGACGAGGGAGCGGGGCTGGTGGGCGGGATCGGGGAGCGGGGCTGGTGGGCGGGATCGACGGTTGAGATCGCAAAATGGTAGAATGGACGACTGAGATCGTAGAATGGCAGAACACAAAAAGGCAGACTACTATTGCTAACTTAATAAGTAGTAGAGATATAAATAATTTTAAATAAGAACTACCATCTACAACTATATTGCTATGTACTAATTATTATATTTTTGGTTTATTAACCATTATAATAGCTAACTTTGTTCTTTATTTTTGTTTTGTTTTGTTTTGTTGATCTTTGTAGGAAATGATGGAGTACAAGAAGTCATGGATTGTCAAAAGTCACTTCGTATTGGAAGATATTTACAATATATCGAGAGATTTAAGTTTGGTTTTCAATTATGCTAGATTGATGACCAGCAAATTAAGGGTACACTACCATTTAATTAAAGAATATATATTTGAGAAAGTGATACTTTAAGTGAAAATCAAGACCAAACATACAATTACCATATTATGATCAGTCCACTGAGTAAATTTCATTAGGGTATCAAGAATGGTTCTTTTGGGACTAACTTTATCCTAGATGGCATGCCGCCCTGTGTCGGATTACCAAACACATGGCTTATAAGGCTAAACAAAGTGGTGATTTAAGGAACATTAGTGATATCTAATTAAAGCTATGAGAAGGGTTGATCAAAAGCAATCAGTGTAACAAAAACATGCAAAAATATGGAGATCCAAAGATTTGTTACCCGTGGATATGTTAGTTGTTAGTAGGTAAAATGTTGTACCCAAAGATTTTTTGGGTGTTCCGATTCTAATTTGGACCCTGGATAGCCGAAACGCTTCTTCCAGCCTTCCAGGATACACGTCGCGGTTCTACGGATTCGGCCCAGTCGTCCCGTTCATGTCGGCCCATTTTCAAGAGGTCGAACAGGGAGCACGGGGCTGGTGGTGCTGAGGCCCGAGCAGAATCGCACAGGCGCACAGCATACATGTGCTTCTCGTTTCTCGTCTGTGAGTACTCGTACCGTCCTAACAACTACGTTACCACGGATCATCAGATTCGCACCTTTCCCTCCCGTCAGCAGATTAGACGCGAGAAGTCGTGGAAGACCCGTATCCCTTCCCAGAAGCACGATAGAGGAAACACACGAGACACGATATAGAGTTGGGCCTTTGACCTCTTTCTCTTCTCTGTATTATGAGGGGTGTACATGTTCCTTATATGTAGATGTGAGACCCCTCAGAGGCAAAACAAGTATTTGCCCACATAACTCTGACTAGGGTTACTTAACACTCCCCCTTGGGCGAATAGCGCGACCAACACATGCCTCGTTAAAACTCCGAAAAACCCAGTGAGAAAAATGTGGAGAAAGAGTGCATGATGATACAAATTGCATTTGCACTTTGTTGCCTCGTTAAAAACCATCATGTGAGATACTTCAAGAAAACTCACCAAGGGAAAAAGAATACAACAGCTGTCATCGGGACAGATTTTGATCCTCTGGGATCTAGATTCTATCGAATCTTCTACAAGGGCTAACTTTAGAAATATGCTCCCCATGATATTTGCAAAACCGTATCGATAAGGCAAAATATTTTCTTCTGGAAGTATATGCACATAAAGATTTAGCAAACGGATTGCATATCCTTGCAAGGACTATTTCAGGAACTTTAACTCTACTCACTTCTAGGATATACGAGGTAAGTGCACGTATCAATATAAATAAGCCACTTTAATTGATGGTGTTCGATCGACTGGATCTATATATTTGATAGAAAGTTTTATAAAGGTTCACATATTGATCATCAAGCTCACGCCTTTAGGGCATAAAATATGACATTTATTGTCTCACGATTGTGATCAATATAAGCATTCGCTCTCCCTGACGATGACATCTGTCAAAGTCGTTATCCCTCATAACTCAAGCATATTCTTCAAGATATATGTCTCATTGTTCATCTAGAATAATGATAATGGATGAGGTTGGGTGCTATCATTTTCTATCTACACCACAATTTATACATAGTTGTGCAAAGCAAATAACATGTCCTTCAATAGGACTTAGGGGATAATATAGTTGCAATAGTACATATTCTAAATATGACACATTACTCCAGGCGTTCATCCTTTGCAACATCTATGATGGTGTAACAAAAGTCCATCAAAGATCGTAATCCATCAGGGATTTTTCATCGATCAGATATATCATTATAGTCTGTCTTTCTGGCACAATGGGGATATTTTACCAGTAACACCTAAACCTTAAGGTTTTTGCCATCGTGGCTTTAGAGGATACCGTAATTCCACATCTAGTGGAAAATACCATGAGTAAAGATCGTGGAATGCACATGTGCTTATTCGGTGAACTTCAAGTCCTTTGGTACCTCATCTTATTGCTTTTCGGGTCTGTATGGATCTTTATCCCTATATAGGGATTATCAAACTTTGGTGTTTAACACAGACTTTATTTCTTCTGGAAAGGTTCCATTAAGGAACTATAATCTCATCT
Source organism: Zea mays (assembly GCF_902167145.1). NCBI lineage: Eukaryota > Viridiplantae > Streptophyta > Magnoliopsida > Poales > Poaceae > Zea > Zea mays. Next base: position 223,606,668 of record NC_050100.1, on the reverse strand, counting down.
AGGAGATATTCTCTCTACACAGGAGAGTGTTCATTCGTCAGGAATGTATTATTCGGTACGAGATTTATATGTTGCATATTTATAATTCAAAGATATGGGTCCTCCTAGGATCTCATGACGGATCTTCAGAATCCTATTAACTGCATATTTTAATTCATGCCATTTGCCAGATATATTACATAGCAGAACTGTCGGCGTTTCGGATCCGGGGGACCCTCAACCGGACCGACTAGTGAATTTTGTGCCACGTGCCCTTGTCCAGATGGGTTGATGCAAGATGGAACACAAGAGGAGGGATGAGGCTTAAATTATCTTGCACCGGGGTGCTTGCAGTAGGGGTTACAAGCTTCGCGAGAGAGGGAAATGGGTCCTAGGTCTCCTGAGGAGTCTAGTGTTGCGGAGTGGAGCTCGATGCTTGAGTGTGTCCATCTCCGTCGTCCTTGCTGCCCGTCCTCTCTCCCCTTTCTCTTGAGAAGGCCCTGGGCATCCCCTTTTATAGACACAAGGGGATGGTCCAGTTGTACATATGGGGGTGTTGCTATGTGCTAACGTGGCCTGCGGAGAAGTGCTCGAGCCCTGTAGAAGCGTAGCTGGCGGTGCGGTCCTGGGTCCTGCTGACGTTTCTTTGCCTTCGTAGAGAGCTTGAGGACTATTGACGTCATGGACGCATGCGGGGAATCATCATTACCTGTGACCGGAGTAATCTAGATGTGACTCCGGTCTTGTTCCTTCGTAGCCTGAGGCAGCTAGCTAGAGGTAGGGTAATGATGTATCCCCTATAGCGTAGTCGGTCCGAGGCCGAGGTCAGACGAGGCAGTGACTTCTCCTGAGGCTGAGGTCGAGGTCGGGCAAGGCGGAGACCTTCTCCCGAGGCCGAGGCTGAGGCCGGGGTCGGGCGAGGAAGAGACCTTCTCCCGAGGCCGAGGCTAAGGCCGGGGTTGGGCGAGGCGGAGACCTTCTCCCGAGGCCGAGGCTGAGGCCGGGGTCGGGCGAGGCGGAGCTCCCTGTTGCGCCCGAGGCTGAACTCGGGAGAAGCCGTGACTCACTGTTGTTATCCTTACCCTGGTGGTTGGCATAGTAGTCGGAACGGGGTGAATAGTATTGTTTTCCTGTCAGAACGATCAGTAAAGGGGTGAAGTGACTGCGATCACTTCGACCTTGCCAACTGAGGCACACGTGTCAGGATAAGGTGTCAGGCGATCCTTGCATTAAATGCGCATGCGATACGGTCGGCGGTAAGGCGATTTGGCCGAGGTTGCTATACGACAAAGTTTGCCCGAGCTTAGCCTCGGACGAGCCAGGGGTGCGCCCGCTGCCTGAGGGGGGCCCTCGGGCGAGGCGTGAATCCGCCCGGGACCACTGTTCTTGCCCGACGCCGGGCTCGAGCGAGACAAGATCGCGTCCCTAGGCAGACGAGGCTTTAACTTTGCGCCGCGCTTACCAGCCTTTACGGTCTATTTTGAAGATGTTTTCTAGCTATGCTTAGGAGTATTGGGGGTACCCCTAATTACGGTACCCGATAGTAGCCCCCGAGCCTCAAAGGGAGTGTAGACACTCGCTTGGAGGTTCTGCCGGATTTTTTGCAAGGAGACTAGCCCTTCTCGGTTATGTTTTGTTCCGATGGGTGCGCGCGAGCGCACCCGTCGGGTGTAGCCCCCGAGGCCTCGGAGGAGTGGTTTGACTCCTCTGAGGTCTTAATTCTTCTTGTGATTCCTCGATCGGCCTTGTTGTTCCCTCATGCGGCCTAGCCGCAGCCCGAGTGCATGGTCAGGCTCCGAGTTTTTAAGCTGGTTTGTTGATGTGGTCAACAATTTGGCCGTAGCCTGGTGCGAGAGCAGCCTCCGAGCCTCTTCACGGAGCGAGAGGACGATCGAGGATTGTCTCGGCTTTTATTGTATGCCCCTTCGTCGCCTTTCCGCAAGGAGGAGGGGGGAACGTGCCATGTTACCCTCGGTGGGCGCTGAACATGGTGTTTCCAGTGAGTTGCTAACGGGTAATCCGAGTGGACGCCCAAGCCCCGTTCGATAAGGGTCGGCTAGTGGCCCAGAGGTGCGCTCCAAAAGTACCTGCAGGTGATTTGCTAGACCCGGACCCATTCGATAGGGTTCGAGGGCTCGATGCCTCCCTTCGGTGGGATTCCATTACAAATCGTTCCCGCTGGTCTCGGAAATGTCTTAGGGTACCTCGAGAGCGTAGCCCGAGCCTTGGCCGTGTAACGGACGTACCCCGGGTCGTCCCTGACTCTGCATGTTCTGGGGCGGCTGTCGAATCCCTTCGAAGGGCCAGCCTTCGAACCCCTGATCAGTAAAGGGCTCGGAGCCCGAGTGCTCTAGGGCAGTCGCCGAACCCCACGGGGTGCAACCTTCAAACCCCTGATCAGTAGGAGGGCTCGGGGTCCGTTTCCTTCGCTGCGAAGGACTCCTTCAAAATGTCCCGTTTCCCGATCCCTGCAGAGAGAGAGAGAAAGAGAAAGGATATATTTCGAAACAGTGTGGCGCACATTTTTTGAGGCAGTCATCATGACGGAGGTGAAGCGGTGCCCGTCCGCCTGCCAGAGGAGACGCGTGTCCTGCAAGGGAGTTAATGCGACGGGACGGGCGATTCGCGGGGTATCCATTGCAAGTGAGCGAGTTGTTCGAGGAATGGAACACGGGTGCGTTGTCTTTATGCTGTAGGAGAAGGTTACCCTGCCGCTTCAGGGGAGGATGCGAGCCTGTAGGTGGGACCAGGGCCTGGTTGGTGGTTGGACCGCTGCTTCCGCACGTCTATTGCTGCAATTACTGCCTGTCCACCTGTGGTCAGACCAACCGTCGCGTCTATCCCCACGGCTGACTGACCCGTGACCGTCGCCCTTAATTGGCACCATTGGGTCATGCACGGGGCTGCCTCGAGTCGCTGCACGGGTCCTGTAGTCCCGAGAAGACGTGACATTGGCGCAAGTGGCGATGCGATTTCTTTGCACGTGGTAACCGGTGCGCCGGTTACATGACAGGCGGGCCCGGGCCTCCATGCTAGACCGCCAGTTGCAACGAAGCTGAGAGGGTGTACAACCGTGGTGCGGTTGCACGCTTCTTGCGTGGCGGCCCGCCCTTTCGACCGCTGGATTTGGCGAGGATGAGAGAGCGCTTACCCGCGGGGTGGTTGCATGCTTCGTGTGCGGCGGTTCGCCATCTTCGCATTTCGGGTCAGTTTGCATGACATGTGGGACCTAGCCCCCGTGTCGTAGGGCGGGAACCCTGGAGCACGCCGGGGGAGACTTTGCCTGTGATGCTTCGAGGCGCGAGTGGGGAGATCCGTCTTTTAAAAAGGGATCAATCCCCGGGCAGTAGCCATGCCTTTGCTCTTCTCGCATTCACCGCGTCTTTCCATCTTCTGGGTGTAATACCCAATTTGTAATTTGTTAGAAATAATACAAATAGAGAAAAAATTTCTACTTATGTGAGTTTGACCTTTATGCATCATCACATGTGAACACCATATTCAAAAACAAATAATTAATGAACAGATATACTATTCAATTGTGCATCATGCTGGATTTTATTTTGTGTGCATTTTATGACAAAATAAAAATAATGTTACAAGAATTGGAATAAAGTCCAAAGTAGAATTGGACAATCTAAAAGAAACCCTAGGAAAGGAAAGAAAGAAAATTTTATGTAATATAAATAAATAAAATATTATTTCTATACTAGAGTTTTAATGTGACACCTGACTCAAAGGTGGAGCTCATAAGCACATTCAAATTCAAATTGGATTTCAAAATATTTATGAATAATAAGAACAGAAAATAAAAATTAAAAGAAAAGAGAAAGCTGTCGCAGTTGGGCCAACTACACGCCATTCAGCCCACTAGGTCTTTCCAGCGCGCGGCCCAACCCCCCAATTCCCCACGCGCGCGCTTGACGCCCACTGCCATGCGGGCCCCTGGGGTCAGCCATCTCCGCGCGCAAGACCACGCACTGTCGTGTGGGGCCTAGTTGTCTGGCCCTCTCACGCGCTCATCTGTATGACTGATCGGTGGGCCCGGCCGTTCAGGGTTTGCCATCCACGGATGTCGCTCTGCCGGGCTGGCCTACTCGTCAGTCAGCTCCAAACCCTTCCAGTTGTCGTCTCCGCAGGATTTGCGGACCACGCCGAACACCTCGGCGCTGTCGTTGGGTCACCTGATTTCCCCGCGGCACGACTCCGTCTCACGCTGGCTACAAAGGCGGACGACTTCCCCACATCTCCGTAAGCCATTGCCTCGTTGATTTCTTCACGCTGCCACTGTCGTCTCCAGATTTTCCACCCGCCATTGTTGCCGTGAGCGGAACCTCGCCGGAATCGGTGTGCCGCCCGAATTGAGTAGGTCGGGGAGCTCCACTATGCCTCGGCGAGCGTGTCTGCAACCTCAGTATCGGGTTGGGTGCTCCGACGTCCTTCTAATCCCTCACCGAAGACTGGCGGGTGCGCAGATCCACCGTGAGCACTCCTATGCCAAGTCTACCTCCCTTGTTGGTGAGCCCCGGTTTCTTACCCTTGCAGTGTTCCTTTACCTAGTTAATGCTGCGCCATCGCTAATCAGGGGCGGATTGAGCACGAATTTTGGCCTAACGACTCGGGGGGTTCGTCGGGACGCCGCCGCATCGCGGACAGGAATGCTCGACTGTGTGGCGGACGATGTAATCGTGCCCTGTGTGTTCGCCTTGGGGCTAGCTTCGGGTTGCTCGGGCTTCCTTCAAGGTTGTAGCAGCCGCGCCTCGTAGAGACGTCACCGACCATGGCGCCACCGTGAGAGGGCGGTCGCCACCGTGTCCGGGTTGCTGTGTGTGCGCGTGTTTGGTGGTGGCCGTTGATTCGAGAATGGGCGGGGGATCGTTGATGGGCGAACGGGTCTGAACGAGTGTAGCAGGGACCGTTGATCTTGCGATAAATGATAGAAGTCGGATCATTGGATGCATTAAATCAGGGCCTTAGATCGGGAATCCCGCGGTCATCATGCGCGCTAGGTGTGTAAATGGGGAGATCTAATCGTGGGCATTGATAATAGATCTGACGGCTACGATTTAAACATACCCCTTCGCCCTGTCGTTTTTGCACAAGAACCCTCGAAAAACTAAGAAACCAACCCGCCGTCCACTCGGGCTATTCACTGAGTCTTAGAAAACTTCGGTTTAGGCCCCCGACTTTTCTGGAAATCGAGGCCCAGTTCTGAGTGGATTAAAAATAAAGAAATAATGTTAGAAATTCGTTTTTAATACAAAAACAAATCTAGAAACTTGTAAAATGCATAGAAAATTCATTTTAGCTCCGAATTGAACCATTCCAATTTCTAAAATTTTGTAATATTATTGTCTATCATTTAGTGTCTCTGTTTTGTCATGAAAACAGAAAGAAAATTAATTTCTCATCTGATCCTATTTTAAGCACATTAAACCTTAGGAAATTCATAACTTGAAATCTATAACTCCAAATTAATAATTCCAGTTCCTATGATCTTATTTTAATGTCTAGATTATTACTGTGTATTTTATTTATATGTTTGGTGTAATGTTAATTTTTGCTATACTATGTATGTATTGTGTTGATGCGAGTAGACGAGCAAACTACAGAGGATTCTGAGGTTCAGCTGGTAGAGACTGCTGAGCAGGAGCTCGTGGAAGGCAAGTTGTGCCCTTGATCACTTCTTTTACCCATTCATGTTCTTATTATTCATAATGATCTACATAGGATAATTTTGATGGGACCCAATAGGTTACCCTAGATTTGACTATCTTTATACCTTGTTTTACCACTGGTTTTACTACTAAATTTTTGGGTAGTACATGCTATTGCTTTATGTGGCTTTGGGTATAGAGATATTCATCACTCATTTTTATACTAGTTATTATATGTTCATTATTTTATGTTCATGATAAGATTATTATGTTAATGGGAACATGGAGAACCACCCGGGAAAACAGTGCTACCACAAGGGTTTAATGGGACGCCCTTGGCTGATTAACTAGGAAAGCTAGTGGATGGCTACCTTACCCGAAAGGGGCAAGGGCAGTAGGGGAGTGGTCAATGTAGGGAGGTCCTTGGGTTGATTTTGCTGCGATGGCAGTCAGGCGAGGGATTCCTGCACTGGAGCTTCCTATAAACTGTAGCGGGTAGTCTGAAGCTAGTGGAACTTTGTAAAGGCCTCGTAGTGGTACCCTGCCTCGCTTCCTTGGTAGAGGTGTATGGGGTCTGATCAACTCCGTGGCAAATGGGTAACACGACTTGTGGGTAAAGATGCGCAACCTCTGCAGAGTGTAAAACTGGTATACTAGCCATGCTCACGGTCATGAGCGGCTCGGACACTCACATGATTAATTTATGGAACTTAAACTCAATTTGTCATCTCATTGCATTTGGGATTATTTTATTGTTACTTTTACTTATTATTACTATGGTTTGGTATTCACTTACACTTAGTAATTGTTAATAAAATTTTGACCAACTTATAAAAGCAAAGCTCAGCTTCAGCCCATATTTCATTGATCAGCCTTACACTTCATGAACTCCCACCTTTGGTGAGTTCATGCCACATTATTCCCCACGACTTGTTGAGCTATGAACGTATGTGAGCTCACTCTTGCTGTCTCACACCCCCCACAGGAGAAGAGCAGGTGGTTCAGGAGGAGCCACAAGGCGAGGAGTATGATCTGATCTAGGTGGCGTTTCTCAGTCGACATTGGCGCCGACGATCCTTAGTTCGTTTTATATTTATTCTTTTTATTTTGTAATAAGTCTTCCGCTATGTAATAAATACTCTGATGTTTTATGACATTTATCTCTATACACTCTGTTATTATATATGTTGTCTTCTTTGGCGCATGTATGAGATGCACCTGGCTTTGTTCCTTAAAGCCGGGTGTGACACTGGGCCCCCAGATGGGGTGCACCGGCGTTGCCTTCTTCCTGCCGTTGGAGGAGCGCGACCTCGTGGGGGTTTGCGCTCTTCAGTCATCGCTCGGCTTCAAGGATTTTCATCATGCAGCCCGGCTGCATTCCTCCACCAATGGTCATCCAGAAGGATGACCACTAGCCTCGTGGTGGGGAAGAGCGAGCCGGGCTGTGGCCTCCCTGCCACCCTCAGCTTCAAGGATGTTCATGATCTGTGCTGGGGGCGAGGGCAAGCCGAGTTGGAGCCCTGCCTTTTGCATGGGCTGGCGACCCGCTTCTTCCTCCAGCATTCGGGGGAGAAGGGCGTTCACCAGCCTTGCGGAGGAGGCGAACTGCCACCTACTACCTGGTCAGGGTGTGGTAGTCCATCCACTGCACGGGCGACGGTTGCGCCGTGCGCAGGTCGGCCGTGTCCATGGCCCTTCTCGCGCCGCCGGCCACACCGGGGGGGTCGTACAAGACGTCGTATGCCGCGAGGGCGGCATCCGCGTCCCTAGATGGCCTTGTCCTCACTCCCGTAGCGAGGACGGGAGCGAGGACCTCCTTGTGCGCGCTGGGGTGGCCGCCATTCGCCGGTGCGGCGTCGGTGCGTAGGTGGCCGCTGTCGTCGGTGCTGAGGTGGTGGCCGCCATAGGTGAGGCTTCCCACCGCGGAGGTGGTTGCCTCTGCCGACGAGACCGTCGGTGCCACCAGCGGGCAGACCTCCGGCTCTTTGGCTTTAATGGCTTGTTCTCGCCCCCCGTGTGGGGACACGGGCAAGGGCCCTTTCACAGTAGCGTTTGCCCTGGGGCAATCGCTGCTGCTGTCTAGCCGCCCATGGCGGAGGTCGTTGTCGCTGCTGGTGCAGTGGTCGCCGGTGAGCTGCTTGGAGTTCATCATCTTGCAGCCCTTCCGGTGTGGAGGTAATTCATTCCAAGACATCTGCTGCAGGTCGAAAAAACCGCCGAGGGTGCTGCCGACATCCAAGTCTATGTAGCATAGTTGTCCCAAGTATGTGTGTTTGTTTTCTGTGGCTGCCGAGGCCTGAACATTTGGGTATTTGAGTATAAAGCCGTGTTTCTTTCCTCTTATTTTGAGCATTAGGACTTTGTTCGTCGGTAGCAGAATCACTTATCCGAGCGTGAGCTACCTTTCGCGGAAGGTGATGAGTGAGGTATCCGTATCCCAGAGGCGTAGGAGTCCCTCGGCTCGGTCGGCCTTGCCGTTCAAGGTGTCGTTTTTTAGGATTCCACTATCGATATAGTCGAAAGGCACGATGGTCATTTTGGTGGAAAACTTTTCCATGGAAAATTTGGCACGGGGGGGGGGGGGGGCCCCCCTTTTTAGACCCCGAGGCGACTGCTCGGGCCAGGACCCTCGCGGAGGGCCTGGCTGTGGCCGATGGGTCTGCCCGGTCTGCCCAAGCCATGGCCTCACAGCAACATGCCCGGGCCAAAGGTATGTTTTGTCTGCTTTGTGACTTTGGTTTAGCTTCATCCTGTTCCTCGTGTCTAAAGGACATCGTCCGACTGTCTTTAGGGTTCGAGGCGGCTCTTGACGAGTCCGTTAAGAACTGCAAGGTGCTTGCCAGGCGGCCGAGCAGAAAGAGGCCGACCGCATGGCCATGTCTGAGGCCATCTCGGCCTTCTGCCAGACCTTTGGCCTCGACGACGTCCCCTCGGGCAGCTCTCCCCAGAGTCGCCTGCGGGCCTTGGGCGGCCACGTGCGCAGCAGACTCCGCGAGGCGCTGATGACGAGGCCGCCGCCCTGGCCGAGGTCCAAAGGCTTGATGCGGCTGCCGAGGGCCCTAGCGTGGCGTTGGCTTCCTTTTTTGAGGTGGAGATCCTTCCGCCCGTGTCACCGTCCGAGGCCGGGCCAGATTCCGCCGTGGGTAGGAACGACGCCGAGGGTGCTGCTCCTCCCCCTGCCGACACCTGAGCCTGTGGGGAACAGTTTATTCTAAGTATGTGTATGTTTCTTGCGGTCACTGAGGCCTAAACATTTTCAGTGTTAGAGTATAAAGCTGCATTTTCTTTCCTTTTGCTTCGAGCGTTAGGACTCGTTCGTCGGTAGCAGAATCACTTATCCGAGCGTGAGCTACCTTTCACGGAAGGTGATGAGTGAGGTATCCGTATCCCGGAGGCGTAGGAGTCCCTCGGCTCGGTTGGCCTTGCCGTTCAAGGTCACTCTCGCTCGTTTTTAGGTTTCTGTTATCGATATAGTCAAAAGTCGTTTTGGTAGAAAACCTTTCCGAGGAAAATTTCGACGCAGAAGGGGTTCCCCCCTTCTAGTCCTCGAGGGAGGGTCGGTTTTTGCTGAGGCAAGGCCGATCCTCCCTTGACAGCTAGACTTTTTAATTGTACATGTAAAGGGACCAAGGTACATGAACGACTTGAAACATTTTAAGGGTAAAAGTGACGTAGCTGTTCGATGTTCCAAGCGTTGCTGTAGACCTTGCCTTGATCGTTGGCCAGCTTGTATGTCCCGGGCTTCAAAATTTTGGCGATGATGAACGACCCTTCCCAGGGAGGAGTAAGCTTGTGGCACCCTCGGGCGTCTTGTCGTAGCCGAAGCACCAAATCTCCCACCTGGAAGCCTCGGGGCGGAATCCTTCGGGCGTGGTAGCGTCGTAGAGACTACTGATACCGCACCGAGTGTAGCAGTGCTACGTCCCGAGCCTCTTCTAGCTGGTCCAATGAATCCTCTCGGCTGGTCTGGTTGTTTTGGTCGTCGTATGCCTTTGTCCTCGGGGAGCCGTATTCTAAGTCTGTGGGTAGGATGGCCTCGGCTCCATAGACTAGGAAAAACGACGAGAAACCCGTGGCCTGGCTTGGCGTCGTCCTCAGACTCCAAACCACCGAGGGTAGCTCTTTTATCCACCGCTTGCCAAACTTGTTGAGGTCATTGTAGATCCTTGGTTTTAGCCCCTGCAAAATCATGCCATTGGCGCGCTCCACTTGCCCATTTGTCATTGTGTGAGCTACGGCGGCCCAGTCCACACGGATGTGGTGGTTCTCGCAGAAGTCTAGGAACTTTTTCCCAGTGAACTGCGTGCCGTTGTCAGTGATGATAGAGTTTGGGATCCCAAAGCGGTGGATGATATTTGTAAAGAACGCCACTGTCTGCTCGGACCTAATGCTGGTTAAGGGTCGGACTTTGATCCACTTGGAGAATTTGTCGATGGCGACCAGCAGGTGCGTGAAGCCCCCGGGTGCCTTCTGCAAGGGACCAACAAGGTCCAAACCCCACACAGCGAACGACCAAGTGATAGGTATTGTTTGTAGAGCCTAAGCAGGCAGGTGTGTTTGTCTCACGTAGAATTGACACCCTCGGCAGGAGCGTACAATCCTAGTGGCGTCGGCCACTGCGGTCGGCCAGTAGAAACCTTGTCGGAAAGCGTTTCCTACGAGGGTCCGAGGTGCTGCATGGTGACCGCAAGCCCCTGAGTGTATTTCTCGTAACAGCTCTTGTCCTTGGGCGGCGGATATGCATCGTTGGAGAATGCCTGAGGGGCTGCGGTGGTACAACTCCTTTTCATCACCCAGTAAAACGAATGACTTGGCGCGCCGAGCCAGTCGCCGAGCTTCGGCCTTGTCGAGGGGCAGCTCTCCCTGGAGGAGATATTCCAGGTACGGGGTCTACCAGTTTGGGACTGGTGTGACCCCATTCCGCTCCACCTCGACACGCAGGGCCTCACCTTCGACGGCCGAGGGTACCTCGGGCTGGGCCGAGGTCTCCTCGGGTTTGGGCGCGTCGTTGAGTTTGATGGATGGTTAATATATGTCCCTGGAGAAGACATTCGGGGGAACCGTTGTTCGTCCCGAGGCTATCTTAGCCAGCTCATCTGTAGTCTCGTTGTACCGTCGAGCAACATGGTTGAGTTCCAGCCCATAGAACTTATCTTCCAAGCGCCGAACTTTGTCACAGTAGGCCTCCATTTTTAGTCGCGGCAGTGAGAGTTCTTCATGACTTGGTCAATAACGAGCTGCGAGTCACCACGAGCGTCGAGGTGCCGAACCCCTAGCTCAATGGCGATGCGTAACCCATTCACCAAGTCCTCGTATTCGGCCACGTTGTTTGACGCCAGAAAATGGAGGCGTATTACATAACGCACATGTTCTCCGAGGGGTGAGATGAAGAGCAAGCCTGCGCCTGCTCCGGTTTTCATCAACGACCCATCGAAGTACATGGTCCAAAGTTCGGCCTGGACTGGAGCCGTTGGCAACTGGGTGTCTATCCATTCAGCTAGGAAGTCGGCCAAGACTTGGGATTTTATGGCCTTCCGAGGGGCAAATGAAAGTGTTTCCCCCATGAGTTCCACTGCCCACTTTGCTATCCTACCCGAAGCCTCCTGACACTGGATGATCTCCCCCAGGGGGAAGGATGACACCACAGTCACCGGATGAGACTCGAAGTAGTGTCGCAGCTTTCGCCGTGTTAGAATCACTGCGTACAGTAGCTTCTGGATTTGTGGGTAGCGGATTTTGGTCTCGGATAGCACTTCGCTGATGAAGTAGACTGGCCTCTGGATGAGCAGTGCATGCCCTTCTTCTCGTCTCTCGACTACGACCGCAGCGCTGACCACCTAAGTGGTTGCGACGACGTAAATCAAGAGGGCTTCTCCCGCAGCGGGGGCACCAAGATGGGCGCATTTGTAAGGAGTGCCTTTAAGTTTCCGAGGGCTTCTTCGGCCTCGGGAGTCCAAGTGAAGCGCTCAGCCTTCCTTAAGAGGCGGTACAAGGGCAACCCTTTCTCGCCAAGGCGCAAGATGAAGCGGCTCAGAGCCGCAAGGCATCCCATGACCCTTTGTACTCCCTTTAAATCTTTGATGGGCCCCATGTTAGTGATGGCCGCAATTTTCTCCAGGTTGACCTCGATGCCTCGTTCGGAGACGATGAACCCTAGGAGCATGCCTCGGGGGACTCCGAAGACACACTTCTCGGGATTGAGTTTTACGCTCTTCGCTTTTAGGCACCTGAATGTCACCTCGAGGTCAGAGAGGAGGTCAGAGGCTTTCCTTGTTTTGACAACGATGTCATCGACGTTAGCCTCGACTGTTCTGCCGATGTGCTCTCCGAACACATGGTTCATGCACCTTTGGTATGTTGCGCCTACATCCCTCAAACCAAATGGCATAGTAGTATAACAATACATGACAAAAGGTGTGATAAAAGAAGTCGCGAGCTGGTCGGATTCTTTCATCTTAATTTGGTGATAGCCTGAATAGGCATTAAGGAAAGACAGGGTTTCGTACCCAGCGGTGGAGTCCACAATTTGATCGATGCGAGGCAGAGGGTAGGGAACCTTGGGACATGCTTTGTTTAACCCAGTGTAGTCTACACACATCCTCCACCTCCCACCTTTTTTCTTCACAAGTACATGGATAGCTAACCATTCTGGATGGAATACCTCTTTGATGAACCCTGCAGCCATTAGCTTGTGGACCTCCTCGCCTATGGCTCGGCGCTTTTCTTCATCAAAACGGCGCAGGTGCTGTTTCACGGGTCGGGCTCCGGCTCGGATGTCCAATGAGTGCTCGGCGACATCCCTCGGTATGCCTGGCATGTCCGAGGGACTCCACGCAAAAACTTCAGCGTTTGCACATAGGAAGTCGACGAGCACTGCTTTCTATTTGGGGTCAAGCTCGGAGCCAATCCTGACTTTCTTGTTGGTGTCGTTGCTGGGGTCAAGAGAGACGGACTTAACCGCCTCGGCTGGTTCGAAGTTGCCGGCGTGCCGCTTCGCATCGGGCGCCTCTTTGGAGAGGCGAACCAAGTCGACGACGAGGGCTTCGGATTCGGCGATGGCTTCGGCGTACTTGACGCATTCCACGTCACACTCGTAAGTGTGGCGGTAGGTGGATCCGACAGTGATGGTTCCCTTGGGTCCTGGCATCTTGAGCTTGAGGTACATGTAGTTGGGGACGGCCATGAACTTGGCGTAGCACGGTCTTCCCAACACCACGTGATAGGTCCCTCGGAAACTGACTACCTTGAAAGTGAGGGTTTCCTTTCAGAAGTTGGAGGGAGTTCCGAAGCAGACGGGCAAGTCAAGTTGTCCAAGGGGCAGGACACGCTTGCCGGGGACAATCCCGTGAAAGGGTGCCGCACCGGCCCAGATCGTGGACAGATCAATCCCCAAGAGCTCTAGGGTCTCGGCGTAGATGATGTTGAGGCTGCTGCCTCCGTCCATGAGGACCTTGGAGAGCCTTGCATTGCCGATGACAGGGTCGACGACAAGCGGGTACTTTCCTGGGCTCGATACGTAGTCGGGGTGGTTGTCTTGGTCAAAGGTGATGGGCTTGTCAGACCAGTCTAGGTAGAATGGCGTCACTACCTTCACCGAGCAGACCTCCCGACGTTCTTGCTTGCGGTGTTGAGCCGAGGCATTCGCCACTTGCCCACGATAGATCATGAAGCAGTTGTGGACCTCCGGGAACTCTTCTTCCGTGTCGCCTCCTTTCTTGTTGTTGCCTTGGTCCTTGCTGAGAGCACCTAGAGGGGGGGTGAATAGGTGATCCTGTAAAAACTTAAAACTTATAGCCACAAAACTTGGTTAAGTGTTAGAGAGATAATGCCAAGTGACTATAAAGCGAGCTCTTGCGAATCACAATAATCACACAAAAAGCAATCACAAGAGACACACGAGTTATCCCGTGGTTCGATAAGTACAACACTGGTCTACCTCCACGTTGTGGCGTCCCAATGGACGAGGGTTGCACTCAACCCCTTTCATGTGATCCAATGATCAACTTGAATACCACGGTGTTTTGCTTTCTTTCACTATATCCCGTTTGCGAGGAATCTCCACAACTTAGAGCCTCTCGCCCTTACAACAAATATCAATGAACGCACTAGAGTAAGGGAGGGGAGCAACACACACAAATCCACAGCAATACGCACACACACAGGCCAAGACTTGAGCTCAAATGAAATGCAACAAGTTCACAACTAGAACGGAGCTCAAATCACTAAGAAAATCAATCGAGTGTGCCGAGATGGAGTGTGAGAGTCTTAGAATGTTCAAAGTATGCTTGGTGTTCTTCTTCATGCGCCTAGGGGTCCCTTTTATAGCCCCAAGGCAGCTAGGAGCCGTTGGAAGCAATCTGGGAAGGCAATTCTTGCCTTCTGTCGGGTGGCGCACCGGACAGTCCGGTGCACCACCGGACATCCACTGTTCACTGTCCGGTGCAGATTGCTTTCCTAAATTGGCATAGCCGACCGTTGAAGATTTGGAGCCGTTGGCGCACCGGACAGTCCGGTGCCCCCTCTCGACCGTTGGCTCGGCCACGCGTCACGCGCGGATTGCGCGGCCGACCGTTGGCGCAGTCGACCGTTGGCTCACCGGACAGTCCGGTGCACCACCGGACAGTCCGGTGCACCACCGGACAGTCCGGTGATTTTTAGCCATACGCTGTTGACTGCTTCCCGAGAGCGGCGACTTCGCCGCAGACGACTCACCGAACAGTCCGGTGATTTATAGTCGTACGCCACCGTCGAGACCCGAGAGTAGGCTGTTCATCGGGACTGGTCCTGACACACCGGACACTGTCCAGTGCACCACCGGACAGTCCGGTGCACCCAGACCGAGCAGCCTTTTGGCTGTACATAGCCAACTTTTCTCCAAAACGATTTCTCCTATTTCTAGCACTTAGACATAATACATTAGTCTTCAAAACAATGTACTAAGTCTAGAAACATACCCTTAATCTTGATTTGCACTTCTTGAGTCTTTGGCACAAATATCACTCAAAGCATTTGTGTGGAGCACTTAATCACCAAAATCTTATAGAAATGGCCCAAGGGCACATTTCCCTTTCAATCTCACTCTTTTTGGTGATTTATGCCAACACAACAAAAAGCAACTAAAAGAAGTGCAACATCAATGCAAATGAGAACAAAAATTTGTTTTTGATTCAAATTTGGCATATTTGGATCATTCTTTGCCACCACTTGGTTTGTTTTTGCAAATCAAACTCAATTTCCTCTCTCTAAGTCAAATTCACTTGTTGAGGCATAGAGAGAGGTATTCCAAGAGAAATTGATCAAAGATTCAAAAACTCCCCCTTTTTCCCATAATCAAACATTCTCCCCACAAGAGACCAACTTTTGACAATAAGAGACAATAAGAGTATTTTGACAAAACAAAAGCTCTAACTCTACTATTTTCAAAATTCTCAAGTGGTAGCTGATCCATTTCTTGCTTTGGCCTTAATTTCTCCCCCTTTGGCATCAAACACCAAAACAGGATCATTTTTGGCCCTTAAACCCCATTGCCTCACCAAAATCTTCAATTAAGAGTAAAAAGGCAATAAGAGCACGAAGATGAACTTGGAGTAAATTACCCTCTCATCGGAGTGTAGTGGAAGTCTTGCATGGTCCAAGTTCACCTTTTCCCTTTCAATCACCTTTGAGACTAAATTAAGAACACTCAAGCACACGGTTAGTTTCAAAGGGTCAAGTTGTAGCATTTCTCCCCCTAAATATGTGCATCATTCACACATGGACTTGTGAGGTCCGAGGTTCCCTTGCACAACTTGAGCACCATCAATAAGCAATAAAATGCATAATGGAACATGATCAAAGGCATAAAACACATGTATGCTCTATATCAATCCAAGTTACGCGAATCTAAGACTTTTAGCTCACTACGCAGCCTGCAAAAGGTCTTCTCATCTAGAGGCTTGGTAAAGATATCGGCTAGCTGGTTCTCGGTGCTAACATAAAACACTTCAATATCTTCCTTTTGTTGGTGGTCTCTCAAAAAGTGATGCCGGATGTCTATGTGCTTTGTACGGCTGTGTTCAACAAGATTGTCCGCCATGCGGATAGCACTCTCATTGTCACATAGGTGTGGGACTTTGCTCAGATTGTAGCCAAGGTCCCAGAGGGTTTGCCTCATCCAAAGTAGTTGCGCGCAACACTGTCCTGCGGCAACATACTCGGCCTCAGCGGTAGATAGGGCAACGGAAGTTTGTTTCTTAGAACTCCACGACACCAGGGACCTTCCTAGGAATTGGCACGTCCCTGATTACTCTTTCTATCGACCTTACATCCAGCATAGTCGGAATCTGAGTATCCAATCAAGTCAAAGGTAGACCCCTTTGGATACCAGATCCCGAAGCAAGGCGTAGCAACTAAATATCTAAGAATTCGCTTAACGGCCACAAGGTGACACTCCCTTGGGTTGGATTGAAATCTAGCACACATGCATACACTAAGCATAATATCCGGTCTACTAGCACATAAATAAGGTAAAGACCCTATCATAGACCGATATGCCTTTTGATCAACGGACTTACCTCCTTTGTTGTGGTCGACATGTCCGTCGGTTCCCATTGGAGTCTTTGTGGGCTTGGCGTCCTTCATCCCAAACCGCTTGAGCAAGTCTTGCGTGTACTTTGTTTGAGACATGAAGGTGCCGTCCTTGAGTTGCTTCACTTAGAACCCAAGGAAGTAATTCAACTCGCCCATCATTGACATCTCGAATTTCTGAGTCATCACCCTGCTAAACTCTTCACAAGACTTTTGGTTAGTAGAACCAAATATTATGTCATCGACATACATTTGGCACAAAAATAGATCACCATCACAAGTCTTAGTGAAAAGAGTTGGATCGGCTTTCCCAACCTTGAAAGCATTAGCAATTAGAAAGTCTCTAAGGCATTCATACCATGCTCTTGGGGCTTGCTTAAGTCCATAGAGCGCCTTAGAGAGCTTACACACGTGGTCGGGGTACCGTTCATCCTCAAAGCCAGGGGGTTGCTCCACGTACACCTCCTCCTTGATTGGCCCGTTGAGGAAAGCACTCTTCACGTCCATTTGGAATAACCTGAAAGAATGGTGAGCGGCATAGGCTAACAAAATACGAATCGACTCTAGCCTAGCCACAGGAGCAAAAGTCTCCTCAAAGTCCAAACCTGTGACTTGGGCATAACCTTTTGCCACAAGTCGAGCCTTGTTCCTTGTCACCACCCCGTGCTCGTCCTGTTTGTTGTGGAACACACACTTGGTTCCCACAACGTTTTGCTTGGGACGTGGCACCAGTGTCCAAACTTCATTTCGCTTGAAGTTATTGAGCTCTTCCTGCATGGCCAACACCCAGTCCGGATCTAGCAAGGCCTCTACTACCCTGAAAGGCTCAATAGAAGAGACAAAGGAGTAATGCTCACAAAAATTAGCTAATCTAGAGCGAGTGGTTACTCCCTTGCTAATATCACCCAATATTTGGTCGACGGGATGATTCCTTTGAATCATCGCTCGAACTTGAGTTGGAGGGGCCCGTGGTGCTTCTTCCTCCTCAACTTGGTCTTCTTGTGCTCCCCCTGGATCACACGCCTCCTCTTGAGGAACCTGTTCATCATCTTGGGTTGGGGGGTGCACCATTGTTGAGGAAGAAGGTTGATCTTGCACTTGGTGTTCCTGTGGTCGCACATCTCCAATCGCCATGGTGCGTATTGCGTCCGTTGGAACATCATCCTCATCTACATCATCAAGATCAACTTGCTCTCTCGGAGAGCCATTAGTTTCATCAAATACAACATCACTAGAGACTTCAACCAAACCCGATGATTTGTTGAAGACTCTATACGCCTTTGTATTTGAGTCATAACCTAACAAAAACCCTTCTACAGCTTTGGGAGCAAATTTGGAATTCCTACCTTTCTTCACTAGAATGTAGCATTTACTCCCAAATACACGAAAATATGAAACGTTGGGTTTGTTACCGGTTAGAAGTTTATATGACGTCTTCTTGAGGAGGCGATGAAGGTAGACCCAGTTTATGGCGTGGCAAGCTGTGTTCACAGCTTCCGACCAAAACCGCTGGGGCGTCTTGAATTCTCCAAGCATCGTCCTCGCCATGTCTATAAGCGTCCTGTTCTTCCTCTCTACCACACCGTTTTGCTGTGGTGTGTAGGGAGCAGAGAACTCGTGCTTGATTCCTTCCTCCTCAAGAAATTCCTCCACTTGAAGGTTCTTGAATTTGGACCCGTTGTTGCTTCTAATCTGTAACACCTCTAGTGTTACTGTAACTAAAACTTGAGCATAACATCATGAATATCAGCATTTCATGTGTTTGACACACTTAGAGTGCATTCACTAGGTAAAAATTTGAAACAAGTTGTATTGTTTTGATGTTTTGCAAATAGAACCCTGGAATAGGAAACTTAACCCTAAATAGGGACCAGGAGGGTAAAACATAACCCAAATTGAGAAAACCCAAAAGCTTTAAGTGGAATAGTCATAAAATGTTCCCAAGAATGAATTTGAATCACATTTATACCCCTGAGATACCAAAACCCTAGTTGAAACTCTGGAAAACCCTAAATCCAAACCCTAGGGGGTTAAGTGCAAAACTAGTCCACTTTTGGACTAAAGTGCAAAAACCATGATAAATGAGTATCCTAAGTCACATGGTTCACATTTATGAAGATCCACAAGCTAAACCCTAGGTTTTGGACTAAATTGCAAAAAGACCCTAATTGTGATTTCACTCTAAGTCTGAAATTTAGTGTTATGAGCTCAACTTTGGAGCTTATTAACTTTCAAATTATAGGGTTTTTGCCCTAGGTCACCACATCAAGTTTATAGACCTATCAAAGGAGAACAACTTTGCTTAAGGGTGTAAGCATAGTTGTTGAGAAGATATTGGAGATAATCATGTCTAAAGTCTGGCTGTCAGATTGATAAAGTTTGAATTTCAGACTGACAAAGCAATAGCAGAGACTTTGGGCATGAATATTGGCATGATCAAGCCAGAGTTTGCTTAGGGTTGCCATGACAATATTGTAGCTGATATGTAGCTCCACAACTTTGCTGCAGAGATTTGGACATGTTGGTATATAAATTTGAGAGAAAATTTAGCCCCAACATTGGCTGTCAGGTTCATCTGACTGAAAATCGCCATGGTAGAGTGCTTTGTGAGGATCAGGACGCCAGCGCAGGGAGCCCTCACCGCCGACGACCGATCCTTCGCCGCGATTCGCGTCACCGGCGACTAGATTTGTGCCTGGAGCTGATGGATAGCATCACGGGGTAAAAGATCATCGCCGCCGGTGAGCTGGAAACCACTCCGGCTAGCCGCGGTACCTCTCCCCTTGCTCACCGCCCTCGGGTAAGGATTCTCACCGCCGTTAAGCCGTCGCCGTTGTCCGCCGCGTGTCTCTAACCTGTCTACCGCATCACCGTGACTCACTCTAGCTCCTCGTTGATCGCCAGAGCAATTGCCACGGCGCTGGACACCAAGCCATTGCGCCAGTAAATTTTCCCTTTCTCTGACCGCCGCACGTCACCGATCAAATTCCCGGCCGCCGCCCTCCCGTAGTATAAATTGACCCCGCCACGAGCTCCGTAAGGTAGTTAAGTATCCAATCACCAAGAATTAGCCCCGATCATTCACCTGAGCTCTGGAATTTCAAATTTCCCCCAAACTGGTCTCCGCCACCGCGAAGAACAGCTCAACCGCGGCCAGCTCAACTCAGGTTAGTTCAAGACCCTCCGTTGCCTGTTCTAGTGTCCCTAGACCCTCCTCAAGCTCTTCGACCCTTTCAATTGAACACTACCTTCACCCAGCACCGGGAACACGTTCCTTCGTCCGCATGGTTCTCGATCACCGTGGCCAAAACAAACCATGTAGCCATTGATGAAATTAGGTCAGGGGAAACGTTAGTTAGGGCGTGAATTCGGTTTCAGCAAAGTAGAGCGTTAGTCTCTGCCCCGTTTGGCCGGTCCAAGAGCTCGTCGGAGCTCGGTCGTGCTCGACACCGTCGTGGACCTGGCACGGTGAAGGAATAGAACGTGAAGGGCTTTTCTGCAAACCGTCAGCGACTCAGTGCAATAGTAATTGAACCCACTTCGGATTGATCAATAAGCTGAGGCCCTTTCTGCAAAATCTCCACCGCGGGCGTGGGCGCGCGCGTTTCCGCCTGGGCTTGGGCCGTTGCGATCAGATTAAGCCCAATACTGTTCAGGTTTTCCCTTTTCTTTTTCTGTCCAACTTTAGAAATATGTAGGGAATGGTAGAAAAATCCTAAAAATATCAAACCAATTTTCCTAGATTCCTTATTTTTCATAGTATTTAATAAAAATAGTTTTATGATTTTTAGGACAATTAAGGAATTTTGGAGTATTTAAAATAGCTTAAAACTTTAGTTCTGGATTTTTAGAAAATAAATGGTAATTCCAAAAATTCCCAAACTTTTTCTTTTAACTTTAAACATTATTTAGAAGCCTTGGGTAGAGTTTGGTTTGATTTGGACCTTGTTTGAGAATTAAAACCCAAAACCCTCACCCCTGCTCTTTGAACTTCACTATTGACTCCGGAAACCCTAGTTTTCCGGTGAACCGTGAAGGAAAATTGTATTCAAGAACCTTAGATAATAAATTCTTATTATCTTTGCACTCTCATGAGCATTACATGTCATTCATTCTTATATACACACATATATGATGATGTTTAGAAAACAAAGAAGAAGTCGAAGTAACTGAAGAGAAGACACCACCACCACCTTTGGAATCTCAGGCAGAAAATTGTTTCTACTTTGATATCTGCGGGTCCGAGCCTGACTCACCTATCAACGAAGGCAAGCCCCGGTGCATTTGCCACCTTCCTTGATGTTTTTAAAATCTTTCTCACTTGATTGATGCATTAGGTAATAGGAGTTGAATGCTTAAACAATTCCTGCATTTCCTTCCTTGAACTTGATTACCTTCCTTGAAACCCTATTTTTACAAAAGGTTTTACTATGCTTAGTATTGCTCTAGTAAAACAAAAGGTTTTGTTTTACAAAAGATGATTGGCAAAGTGGGAAGGATGTTTTTGAAAATAAAACTTGATGGTGGATCCATCATGGCCGTGATGGGTTCAACATCGGAAAAGATGTACCTCTGCCAGGTACCAAGCTTTGGGTTTTAAATGATTAAGCTGAGACCGGGCAGGTGACTTGCACGAGAAGAGAGTCTCAGTGTAGTGTCTCCGTCTGAGTCGATTAAGGACCGTGTCGATGTAGGCTTGCTGATCGAGGACCCTTTAACTGGTCACATGCCTCGTCATGGGTAGGCCTTGCCTCGGGTAGACTAAGGCCAGAATAAGATAACACGGAATGGGCGTGGAGCGGAGACGAGAGTAGCGTGTACCCTCCGTAGCAAGAGGCTGGATGGTGGTGTATCTGTGCTCTCGGTTCGCGTGAACCTGATCTGGTCTTAAGAACACTGGTGGTGGGTTGACATATGCAAGGGTTAAGTGCTACATATGTCGTGTGATCGGAGATCCTCAACTGAGTATAATCGATTCGGATCGCCGTACCTTCGTGGTTATGAAGACTTGGTCACTGCCCTATACGTAGAACTCCAGTAAAGATGAAGGACTTGTTAAGAAATTGGCTAGTGGAGGTTAAGTGATTGAACTAGGTTAGAAAGAACTCTAGATGCAGGTAATTTTACCTAACTTGACAATAAAATTGGATTTTTAAGGATCCACTTTTAGTAAGCATTTATGCAAAACAAAGTCTTTGATCTTTGAGAAACCTTACCTTGACTCCCTTATAACCAGCATACTGTCACACCCGGTTTTAGAAGGCAAACCGAATGCGAACCATGTACGTGCCAGGATCAGTTATTCACGTACACAGCAGTTACATAACATGGACATCATCACACAGTGCTCAAAATAGTATTAAAAGGGAAATAATAGTCGATTACATCATACGTCTGAGACGTCCATATAGTCCTTACAATAAATCAAAGTGCGGAAAAGAAACGTAGATAACCGCGGCCTTCACAGGCAGTCGACTGGGGGTTGCCGCTAACCCACACCTAGAACTCGTCGTAGTCTTGGAACTCCTGGAAGTCTCCTTCCACAGCTTCATCTTCTCCTGAGCAGTGGTTGCAATGCTGACAACCTGGGGGGGGGGTTTGGTGTGTAGAGCAAGAGTGAGTACACATCAACATACTCAGCAAGTATCCTGTTTGGCTGTAGTGGACTAGCTTTATGTGGGGATAAGTCAAGCAGTTGCTTTTAGTTGGTCAGTTTATTATTTACTAGTAGAAAGCCAGGTTTTAGCATTAACCCAAGTTATTAACCCAAAGTACCCTTTCCAAACGGAAAGAATACCACTTACCATTACCATAAGCATAATCATAACCATCCTCATTGTCATCTGTAAACCAAAATGCCTCTGATCAAGTACCACTAATCATTGGAGCTCCCTTGGCCACTCATAACCGCGAGCACGGCTGATATATCAGTTTTCAAACACTCTGTAGAGGTTGTGCACTTTACCCACAAGCTGTGATTCCCATTCTGCCCGGAGATCATGACTCTCCATTGATCACTACCAAGGTGACCCAGCAGGGCATCACTACGTAGCCTTTACAAAGATTCCCCGGGGCTGTAGCCGCCCGTTAGGTTTCCTAAATGTACCGCACTCCTCCCCAAGGGACAAATCAACCTTGGCAGAGCGAGCCGCATACACCGAGCCCCATTGACGGCACAACGGCTAAGCGAACTACACCCCAGATCCTCTAATTATTCAGCTAAGGGCGTCCCATTCCACCCTCATGGTTGCACTGTTTTCCCGGGCGATCATCCATAGAACAGGTCCTTACGGAGAGGCACTCGAGAAACCGCTCGAGCCCCCTTGAAGGTCATAAGTACAACATCATAATAAGAGAAGGGAGAACAGCGTATCATAGATAATCTCATCATGTTCATTGATTAGAGTTGAGCAATAGCATAAAGCTAAACAGTAATAATCTGACCCAAATGGGTAAACAAGGACATGGATAACAAAAGCTAGTCAGTCCTTAGGTATAAATGTGTAATGCGGGAGGTGAATTAAATAATGAATAGGACAGAGATAGGTCAAAGGACACTTGCCTCCACCAACCGACTGCTGCTCAGGGGCTTCTCCTGCGGGTTCTTCGGGCTCTTCGACCGGATCGTTCTCTATGCGAGCGCAAACATACATACATCCACATATTTAATACAAAAGAACAGTACACCATTCAATAGAATGCCATAAGTAAACAGACGTTTCACGCGGGCTCGCGAGTACGGTTAAGAGAGAAAGGGGAAAAGACAGTCGAGAAACGATCACGTTACATGATTATAAATTAACCACTCGCTTAATGGAAGGAAATTTAATGTAGACACTATGTTTAGCGTAAAGTAAAGTCATGTTTCATGTCTAATCATTATAAGCAGGTGGAGATAAATAAAAGGGATGGTCGCGCGGCGAGACGCGCGACATAGCACTCTAAAACAAATTAAGAAGTTAACGACTCGTCGCGCGACCGAGCACGCAACGAGACACTTCGCCTTAGTTAAGAGGAGACGTTAAGCGTCGCGCGACGAAGCGCACGACGGCATACGTCGGCTAAACTGAGTCCAAAGTGGAACGTCGCGTGAATACACACGCGGCGTTACACCTTAAACAACCTGAAATTAAAGTGAATCGTCGCGCGACGAAGCGCACGACGCAACACACAGATAGAATCTGAAATTAGACAAATCCGTCGCGCGGCGAAGCGCGCGACGCAGCACGCTAACTAACGGAGTTTGACATTAACCATCCACTAACAAAAATAATCACCACGAGCGCGGGCGAGCGGGGACACGGTCGGACGAGGCCGAGCGCGGGAACGGGCGGTCGAGCCGGGGCCGGGGCGGTTGAACCGGCCGGGGGCGGCCGAGCCGGCCGGGGCCGCGCCGGGAACGCGCCGGGGGCCGGAGGCCGCGCCGGGGTCGCGCCGGCGAGCAGGGGCCACCGGGGCCGCGCCGGGGGCGCGCCGGGGCCGCGCTGCGCGCGAGCAGGGGAGGAGCGGGGGCGGGCGGGCGAGCGCCGCCGGGGAGGGCAGCCGGGCGGGGCCGAGCGCCGCCGCGGGCGAGCGGGGAGGGGCAGGGGGCGGGGACGGGCGCCGAGCGCCGCCGCGGGTGGGGACGGGCGGGCGAGCGCCGCGCGGGGCCGAGGGAGGGGTCGAGCGCCGCCGCGCGGGCCGGGGCAGGGGCGGGCGGGCGAGCGCCGCCGCGGGGGGAGGGGACGGGGCCGAGCGGGGGCCGAGCGCCGCCGCGGGGAGGGAGGCCGGGCGGGCGCCGCCAGGGAGGGAGAGGGAGGGGCCGAACGCCGCCGCGGGGAGGGGCCGACAGGGGCACCGCCGCGGGCCGGGGACGGGGTCGGGGTCGGGCGAGGTCGCGCGCGGGCAGGGGGAGAGGGAGGGCGCACGCGTGGGGAAGAAGAGAAGGGAGAGGGAGAGAGAGAGGAGAAGGGGAGGGGAGCTCACCTCGGGGTCCAAAATCCGGTGATCGCCGTCTCCAAATCCTAGGGCACCACGGGGAGAGAGAGGTGGAAGAGTGAGAGGAGAGGTTGTTGCGTGGGAGATCCAAATGAGAGAGAGGGAGAGGGAAGGGGGGGGCGCATGGGGGGGTTTGGGCGCCAGGGGCGCGCAGGGCCGGGCCGGACCGGGCCGACTGGGCTGGGCTAGACTAGGTTGGGCCGGGCCACTTCGCGGATCGAAAACCCACGACGAGCGCGGACCACTAAACGGAATAAATCGCGAATCGAAACCCGGAACGGAACGAGACAAACACTCAACATCAAACAAAGAAATGTGCTTCGGCATGATGCAACACCCATGATACTTAGGTTTTGGTTTATACACGACACGGACACCTGTCGCTATACTGGTTTGAAATTGGGAGGAAGGAGCGAAACAAGAAAGAGAAAAGAGAGTAACGCCCGAATTTGGTGAGAGAAAAGAAGAAAAAATTCTACCCCCAAATTCAGGGCGTTACACATACCCTTGAGAGTCTTTTCTTTAGTCGGGTAAGACTTGCTGAGTAATTCCATACTCAGGGTTTTATTCCCTATTGTTTTTAGGTGAGGAAGCAACAAACTTTTGTTGCTTTTGTACCAAGGTGGTGTCAAATGAAGAAAAGCAAGAATGAAGCTGCGGGAGGACCTAGTCCTCCATAAAAACTTTTATGTAAGAACTTATCGGGAGGAGTTTTTGCCTCCCTTGGTATTGTAATAATAAGTACTCTGCACTCGTGTTTTTTTATGCTGGTCTGTAATAACCAACTTTATCTTACTTTCAAATAAATGTAAGTTTATGTAATCGCTTCCGCATTTCTGTATCTCTGATGTTCTGTAATGTCTGCGTGACGGGTAAAACGCTCTTAGGAAAGGTGAGAAAAGCAGATACCGAACTTGTCAAGTGATTCAGGGGCATCTACAGGGTTGTCTGAGGTCCGTTGGATAAGGACAACTGTAGGTGGGCCTAATGACTTGGGAGGTTCCGTCACATAATCTTTTTCACCTTGAGCTCAAATTCGTTTTGAGCTCGCCTTAGAAAGCGCTTGAGGGTCCCTTGGGTTTCTGATTTATCCTGCAAAAATAATACCCAAGTGAAGCGGGAAAAATCATCATCAACAACAAGACCATACTTACTTCCCCCGATGCTAAGGTAGGCGACGGGTCCGAAGAGGTCCATATGCAGTAGCTCCAGAGGTCTTGATGTAGTCATCACATTCTTGTTGTGATGCACGCTTCTCACCTGTTTACCTGCTTGACAAGCTGCACAAGGTCTATCTTTTTTGAAAAACACATTTGTTAGACCTAACACATGTTCTCCCTTCAGAAGTTTGTGAAGGTTCTTCATCCCAACATGTGCTAGACGGTGATGCCACAGCCAGCCAATGCTAGTCTTAGCAATTAAGCATGCATCTAGACCGACCTCCTTCGAAAAATCAACTAAATAGAGTTTACCGTCTAGTACACCCTTAAAAGCTAATGAACCATCACTCCTTCTAAAGACAGACACATCTACATTGGTAAATAAGCAATTGTAACCCATATTACATAATTGACTAACGGACAACAAGTTATACCCGAGCGACTCAACTAAAAACACATTAGATATGGAATGCTCGGATGAAATAGCTATCTTTCCTAGTCCTTTAACCTTGCCTTGATTCCTGTCACCGAATATGATTGAGTCTTGGGAATCTTTGTTCTTGACGTAGGAGGTGAACATCTTCTTCTCTCCCGTCATGTGGTTTGCATCCGCTGTCGATAATCCAGCTTGAGCCCCCGGATGCATAAACCTGCAAGGCAAATTAGGCTTGGGTTTTAGGTACCCAACTCTTGTTGGGTCCTACAAGGTTAGTGACAATAGCCTTAGAGACCCAAATGCAAGTTTTATCTCCCTTGCATTTTGCCCCCAATTTCCTAGCAACCACTTTCTTATTTTTACACAAAAGTACAAAGTCAGTGTTGCAGACATGAAAAACAGTAGCAGATTTATTTTGCATTTTCTTAGGTACATGATGAACAACATTGTTCCTAGGCATATTTCTACTATGCACAAAGGAAGAACTTGAACCAATCATGGCATGTGAATCATAAGCATTAAAAGTCCTATTATGATGAGCATTCCTAGAAAATTTTCTATCATAAATAAATGCATGATTCTTTTGACTACTACTAGCTATAGAAGCCTTCCCTTTTTCCTTGTTGAAAATGGGAGCCCTTTGGCTTGTTCTTGGCTTCCCTCTTAAAACCAAGCCCATCCTTAATTGAGGGGTGTCTACCAACATTGTAGGCATCCCTAGCAAATTTTAGTTTATCAAAATCACTTTTGCAAGTCTTAAGTTGAGCATTAAGACTTGCTACTTCATCATTTAATTTAGAAATAGACATTAAATGTTCATCACAAGCATCAACATTAAAATCCTTGCATCTATTGCAAATTATAACATGATCTATACAAGGACTAGATTTATTAACTACCTCTAGCTTAGCATTTAAATCATCATCCAAAATCTTCAAGCTAGAAATAGATTCATTGCAAATAGATAATTCAGAAGATAGTAATTCATTCCTCTTAATCTCTAAGGCAAGAGACTTTTGAACATTAACAAAATTGTCATGTTCCTCATACAAGATGTCCTCTTGCCTCTCTAGCAGTCTATCTTTTTCATTCAATGCATCAATCAGCTCATTAATCTTTTCTACCTTAGCTCTATCTAATCCTTTGAACAAGCTAGTGTAATCAATTTCATCATCACTAGAGTCCTCATCAC
This sequence comes from Zea mays, assembly GCF_902167145.1. Taxonomy (NCBI): domain Eukaryota; kingdom Viridiplantae; phylum Streptophyta; class Magnoliopsida; order Poales; family Poaceae; genus Zea; species Zea mays. Next base: position 223,579,701 of record NC_050100.1, on the reverse strand, counting down.
TAGAAGTAGAGTACTTAGGAGTTTGTCTAGTGTTTACCTTCTTTTCCTTTGCCATTAGACAAGTATGGCGCTCATTGGGGAAGAGCGACGACTTGTTGAAGGCCGAGGCGGCGAGTCCTTCGTCGTCGGAGTCGGACGACGAACAATCCGAGTCCCACTCTTTGCCGAGGTGCGCCTCGCCCGTCGCCTTCTTGTAGGCCTTCTTCTTTTCCCTCTTTCCGCTTTTCTCTTGTTCCTGGTCATTAGTATTGTCGGGACAATTTGCTATAAAATGACCATACTTACCACACTTGAAGCAGGAGCGCTTTCCCTTCATCTTGCTCTTGTTGGGATGCTCCTTGCGACCCTTTAGCGCCGTCTTGAAGCGCTTGATGATGAGGGCCATTTCTTCCTCGTTAAGCTCGGCCGCCTCCACTTGCGCCACCTTGCTAGGTAGCGCCTCCCTGCAATTTGTTGCTTTGAGAGCAACGATTTGAGGCTCGTGGATCAGCATTGGGCCATTTAGCGCCTCATCGCCTCCTTGATCATCATTCGCCCGCTTACAAACTTTCCGAGTATTTCCTCAGGCGTCATCTTGGTGTACCTAGGATTTTCACGAATAGAGTTTACAAGATGAGGATCAAGGACAGTGAAGGACCTTAGCATAAGCCGGACGACGTCGTGGTCCGTCCATCTCGTGCTTCCATAGCTCCTTATTTTGTTGACCAGGGTCTTGAGCCTGTTGTACGTTTGGGTTGGCTCCTCCCCCCTGATCATTGCGAACCTTCCTAGTTCGCCCTCCACCAATTCCATCTTGGTGATCATAGTGACGTCGTTCCCCTCATGTGAGATCTTGAGGGTGTCCCAAATCTGCTTGGCGTTATCCAAGCCGCTCACCTTATGGTATTCTTCCCTACACAAGGATGCTAATAGAACAGTGGTAGCTTGTGCATTTTTGTGAATTTATTCATTGATAAACATGGGATTATCCGTACTATCAAAATTCACTTAATTTTCTACTATCTCCCATATACTTGGATGAAGAGAGAACAAATGGCTACGCATTTTATGACTCCAAAATCCATAGTCCTCTCCATCAAAGTGCGGAGGTTTCCCAAGTGGAATTGAAAGTAAATGAGCATTGGGGTTAGACGGAATACGAGAATAATCAAAAGAAAAGTTTGAGTTAACCGATTTCTTCTTCTCGTAGTCGTCGTCTTTTTGGGAAGAAGAGGACTCGTCGCTGTCGTAGTAGACTATCTTCTTGATGCGCCTCTTCTTCTTCCCATCCTTCTTCTTGTGACTTGAGCCAGAGTCAGTGGGCTTTTCGTCTCTTGGCTCGTTGAAGACAGATTCCTTCTCCTTATCGTTGACCACCATCCCCTTTCCCTTAGGATCCATCTCTTCGAGCGATTAGTCCCTTTCGTGAAGAGAACGGCTCTGATACCAATTGAGAGCACCTAGAGGGGGGGGGTGAATAGGTGATCCTGTAAAAACTTAAAACTTATAGCCACAAAACTTGGTTAAGTGTTAGAGAGATAATGCCAAGTGACTATAAAGAGAGCTCTTGCGAATCACAATAATCACACAAAAAGCAATCACAAGAGACACACGAGTTATCCCGTGGTTCGACAAGTACAACACTTGTCTACCTCCACATTGTGGCGTCCCAATGGACGAGGGTTGCACTCAACCCCTTTCAAGTGATCCAATGATCAACTTGAATACCACAGTGTTTTGCTTTCTTTCACTATATCCCATTTGCGAGGAATCTCCACAACTTGGAGCCTCTCGCCCTTACAACAAATATCAATGAACGCACTAGAGTAAGGGAGGGGAGCAACAAACACAAATCCACAGCAATACGCACACACACAGGCCAAGAATTGAGCTCAAATGAAATGCAACAAGTTCACAACTAGAACGGAGCTCAAATCACTAAGAAAGTCAATCGAGTGTGCCGAGATGGAGTGTGAGAGTCTTAGAATGTTCAAAGTATGCTTGGTGTTCTCCTTCATGCGCCTAGGGGTCCCTTTTATAGCCTCAAGGCAGCTAGGAGCCGTTGGAAGCAATCTGGGAAGGCAATTCTTGCCTTCTGTCGGGTGGCGCACCGGACAGTCCGGTGCACCATCGGACATCCACTATTCACTGTCCGGTGCAGATTGCTTTCCTAAATTGGCGTAGCCGACCGTTGAAGATTTGGAGCCGTTGGCGCACCGGACACCGTCCGGTGCCCCCTCCCGATCGTTGGCTCGGCCACGCATCACGCGCGGATTGTGCGGCCGACCGTTGGCGCAGTCAACCGTTGGCTCACCGGACAGTCCGGTGCACCACCGGACAGTCCGGTGATTTTTAGCCATACGCTGTTGACTGCTTCCCGAGAGCGGCGACTTCGCCGCAGACGACTCACTGGACAGTCCGGTGCACCACCGGACAGTCCGGTGATTTATAGTCGTACGCTACCGTCGAGACCCGAGAGTAGGCTGTTCATCAGGACTGGTCCTGGCACACCGGACACTGTCCGGTGCACCACCAGACACTGTCCGGTGCACCCAGACCGAGCAGCCTTTTGGCTGTACATAGCCAACTTTTCTCCAAAACGATTTCTCCTATTTCTAGCACTTAGACATAATACATTAGTCTTCAAAACAATGTGCTAAGTCTAGAAACATACCTTTAATCTTGATTTGCACTTCTTGAGTCTTTGGCACAAATATCACTCAAAGCATTTGTGTGGAGCACTTAATCACAAAAATCTTATAGAAATGGCCCAAGGGCACATTTCCCTTTCACTTGCCACCCTCCGCTGAGGGTCCAGCCTTATTGAAGTAACGCCAGAGCATGTCACACTCTTCAAGGGTGTGCTTGACGGGATCCCTGTGATAGGGGCACGACTCCTTGAGCGTCTTGTCGAACACGTTGGCCCCTCCGGGAGGCTTCCGAGGATTCCTGTGCTCGACAGCAGTGACGATATCCACGTCAACGGCGTTGCGTTTTGCTTGCGCCCTCTTCCTGGTCTTCTTCTTCGTGCCATGCTGGACGGGCGCCTCGGGGTCATCTTCCTTCTACCTTCCCTGAGGCTGCTTGTCATTCCAGAAGATGGCCTCGACCGCCTCCTGACCAGAGGCGAACTTGGTGGCTATGTCCATCAATTCGCTCGCCTTGGTGGGTGTCTTGCGCCCCAGTTTGCTTACCAGGTCCCGGCAAGTGGTGCCGGCGAGGAATGCCCCGATGACATCCGAGTCGGTGATGTTAGGCAACTCGGTGCACTGCTTTGAAAACCGCCGGATGTACTCTTGCAAGGATTCCCCTGGCTGCTGGCGATAGCTCCGGAGATCCCATGAGTTCCCAGGGCACACGTACGTACCTTGGAAATTCCCAGCGAAGGCCTTGACTAGGTCATCCCAGTCGAAGATCTGCGCAGGGGGCAGATGCTCTAGCCAAGCCCGGGCAGCGTCGGAGAGGAAAAGGGGGAGGTTGCGGATGATGAGGTTGTCGTCGTCCGTCCCTCCCAACTGGCACGCCAGCCGGTAATCCGCGAGCCACAACTCTGGCCTCGCCTCCCCTGAGTACTTGGTAATGGTAGTCGGGGCTCGGAAACGGGCTGAAAACGGCGCCTATCGTATGGCCCGGCTATAGACCCACGGACCTGGTGGTTCGGGCGAGGGGCTCCGATCCTCCTCACTGTCGTAGTGTCCTCCGCGTCTGGGGTGGTAGCCTCGGCGCACCTTTTCCTCGAGGCGGGCTCAACGGTCACGGCGGTATTGCTCGTCGCCGAGGCGATCCTGGGCTGCAGGTGTCTTGCCTCCTGTGAGCTCGGTGTGGGCCGAGGCCTCACGCATGTGTCAGGAGGACGCTGCGTGATGCTCCGAGGGGCATCCTCGCCTTCGGGAGGCAGAGCTCTCGGCCTGTTGGGCTGCGGCATTTTCTAGGAGGTCCTTGAGTTCACCCTGGATACGCCGCCCCTCGGTGGTAGATGGCTCCGGCATCGTTCGAAGTAACATCGCCGCCGCAGCTAGGTTCTGGCCGGCCCCGTTGAAGGTCGGGGGCAGCACTGCCCCGGCACCGTCAACAATACGGCGCTGGACGTCCCGGGCCCGATGACGCGCTCCTCCGGCGAGCGCTCGGCCTGCCCACTCTTGCTCGAGGTTTTGTTGGAGCTACACAAGTCGCCCCGGTTCTTCGTCGAGCTTGGCTTGCATCTTGCGGAGTTGCTCGAGCTATGAGCCCTGACCCCCCGTAGGGACATGGGCCATAGCTAGCTCCCGCGGGATCTCAACGCGAGACGCAGGTGCAAGGGCGCCATCATCTCCAGGCATGCCGGGGTGGTTGTCTCCGTCGTGTTCCTCCTGATCGATGTGGAAGCACTCGTGAGTTAGGTCATCACCCTCGTCGTCAAGGCTGTGGCCATCATCAGAGCAGCCGGAGAGGCAGTAGTCACATGCGAACATGAAGTCTCGCATGGCACTGGGATCACGGAGTTCGGAGAAATCCCAACTGAAGTCGGGGTCGTCCGCTTCCTCGGAACCTGCGGGTCCGGAGGATGAGACGGCCGTCAGTCGGTCCCAAGTTGACCACATATGGTACCCAGGAAGGTCAGGATATGCCCTTACGAAAGCGCTTACCGAAGTGGGGTCGCTTGGTGGGTCGAAGCTGAATCTAAAGGGAACAGGATAGAAAACCAATGGTACCTTCTGGTTGGTCGGCGACGGCGAAGTTGCATCGGAGATAGAATGTGTCGTTATCTCAGCCGCGAGACTAATGTCCGTCAAGTCCCTCACAAGGGTGCCGGCGTCATCAGTCCGCATGGGGTTGGCACCTTGCTGGGAAGCGACACCCGTCGTTGTCCCAGGTGCGAGGATGACACCCGACATGTCCCCCGCAGAGGTGTCGGCGTCGTCAACTCGCCCTAGTCCGATAGCCAACGAGGTGCTGCCTCCTGCCTAGCCATGGTCGCTCTGTCTCCTCCTCCTCCTCCTCCTCCTCCGGCGAGGAGGGTGGCGGGGTTGACCCAAGTGTTCTTCCGCCACGGGGAGATGTCGTCGCCGAGTTCACCTCCGCTGGGCGAGCCGACGACTGCCGTTGTTGTCGTGTTGCGGGGGGAGGAGTACCATGTCGTAGCTGCCATCGGGGGACACGAACTCGAGGCTCCCAAAGCGGAGCACTGTCCTGGGCTGAAGAGGCTACTGAAGATTGTCCATCTGGAACTCAACGGGAAAGTATTGTCTACACGCAGCGACCCCTACCTGGCACGCCAACTGTCGGCGTTTCGGATCCGGGGGACCCTCAACCAAACCGACTAGTGAATTTTGTGCCGCGAGCCCCTGTCCAGATGGGTTGATGCAAGATGGAACACAAGAGTAGGGATGAGGCCTATATTATCTTGCACCGAGGTGCTTGCAGTAGGGGTTACAAGCTTCGCGAGAGAGGGAAACGGGTCCTAGGTCTCCTGAGGAGTCTAGTGTTGTGGAGTGGAGCTCGATGCTTGAGTGTGTCCGTCTCCGTCGTCCTTGCTACCCGTCCTCTCTCCCCTTTCTCTTGAGAAGGCCCTGGGCATCCCCTTTTATAGACACAAGGGGATGGTCCAGCTGTACATATGGGGGTGTTGCGATGTGCTAACGTGGCCTATGGAGAAGTGCTTGAGCCCTGTAGAAGCGTAGCTGGCGGTGCGGTCCTGGGTCCTGCTGACGTTTCTTTGCCTTCGTAGAGAGCTTGAGGACTATTGACGTCATGGACGCATGCGGGGAATCATCATTACCTATGACCGGAGTAATCTAGATGTGACTCCGGTCTTATTCCTTCGTAGCCTGAGGCGGCTAGCTAGAGGTAGGGTAATGATGTATCCCCTGTAGCGTAGTCGGTCCGAGGCTGAGGTCGGGCGAGTTGGTGACTTCTCCTGAGGCCGAGGTCGAGGTCGGGCGAGGCGGAGACCTTTTCCCGAGGCCGAGGCTGAGGCCGGGGTCGGGCGAGGCAGAGACCTTCTCCCGAGGCCGAGGCTGAGGCCGGGGTCGGGCGAGGCGGAGACCTTCTCCCGAGGTCGAGGCTGAGGCCGGGGTCGAGCGAGGCAGAGCTCCCTGTTGCGCCCGAGGCTGAACTCGGGAGAAGCCGTGACTCACTGTTGTTATCCTTACCCTGGTGGTTGGCACAGTAGTCGGAACGAGGTGAATAGTGTTGTTTTCCTGTCAGAACGATCAGTAAAGGGGTGAAGTGACTGCGGTCACTTCGACCTTGCCAACTGAGGCGCGCGTGTCAGGATAAGGTGTCAGGCGATCCTTGCATTAAATGCGCATGCGATACGGTCGCCAGTAAGGTGATTTGGCTGAGGTTGCTATACGATAAAGTTTGCCCGAGCTTAGCCTCGGACGAGCCAGGGATGCGCCCGCTGCCTGAGGGGGGCCCTCGGGCGAGGCGTGAATCAGCCCGGGACCACTGTTCTTGCCCGAGGCCGGGCTCGGGCGAGACGAGATCGCGTCCCTAGGCAGACGAGGCTTTAACTTTGCGCCACGCTTACCAGCCTTTACGGTCTGTTTTGAAGATGTTTTCCAGCTATGCTTAGGAGTATTGGGGGTAACCCTAATTACGGTACCCGACAGGAACAGTGTTTATTCAACACATATGTGGGATGGGTCTCTCACAAAACCACTTGATCCATCGCATTCACCACACATTATTTCAATAGTGCCCAATGTCGGGTACCATAATTAGGGGTACCCCCAACACTCCTAATCATGGCTGGTAAACACCCTCAGACCAACTAACGGGCGCGATACAAGTCAAGGCTTTGTCTACCCAAGGGACACGACCTCGCCTGAGCCCAGCCTCGGGCTAGAGCAGTAGTCCCAGACGAGTTCACGCCTCGCCTGAGGGCCGCCTCAGGCAGCGGGCACCCCCTCGGCTCTCCCGAAGCCCGGCTCGGGAAGGCTTCGTTGTGAAGCAACCTTGGCTAGACCGCCTCACCAACCGATCGCTTCGCAGGCGCATTCAATGCAGGGGACGCCTGACGCCGTATCCTGACACACGCGCCTCAGTCGGCCAGGCTGAAGGGACCGCAGTCACTTTGCCCCTCTTTTTTACTGTCCAATATGACGAGAAAACAGCGCAACTCACCCCGCTCTGACTGTCGTGCCAACCACCCAGGCAAAGTCTGACAACAAGTCACGATCAACCATCGAGTTCGGCCTCGGGCGCAACAGGAAGCCCCGCCTCGCCCGACCTGTAATACCCACTTTGTAATAAGAGTATAGAAGGAGGAATTATATTCTTTTGCATATATGTGTGTCATCCCTATTTGTCATCATAAGTGAACACTATATTCAAAAACAAATAAGTAATAAAAGAATGTACTATTAATTTGTGCATCATGCCGAGGTTTGTTTGTTTGTGCATTCACTCATGAAGACAATGATAATAGGAAAAAAAACTAAAGTGGAATTGGGCATTAAACCTAATTTGGAAATTAGGATTTTGAGAAAAGAAGAAAGGAGACTATAAAAAAATAACAATAATACTAAAGGAAATAATCATATTAAACCTCCTTTCATACTACTAAGTTTATTTTCAATATTTAATTTGAGTGTAAGTTCACAACACTGTTTAAATTCAAATTTAAATTTTAAATAGTAGGGAGAATAATAAACAATAAAGTTGTAACAATAGAAATTTATACTCACATTAGGATGGTATTAGCTATTTGGGAAATCTGAAATTCCAAAACCTAGACTCAAATTGAATTGGAAAGTAGAAAGTTAAAATAGAAAATGGAAACAATAAAAAAAAATGGGACACGCCTGGGCTAACTTCATCCCATCGGCCCATCTCCAATCTCCACGCAGCCAGCCCACCATCCGCTCCACCGCGCCGCTCGTGTGCCCTAGAACTCTGACCAGTGGGCCCGCTTGTCCAGTTCATCACCACGCGCGCTCTCTGTTTCGCTGACGGTCGTGTGGGCCCCTCTCGTGGGGATCTCCTTCCTCAACCTCTCGCGAACTCCGCGCTGCTCCTCTGCATGGTCCTTGGTCAGGGCCTTCCGTTCCGCCCGCATCGGCTAGAGCCGTTGTGCCTTCGCGTGGGGAGTATTTTTTCCGCCTCCGCTTTCTTCCCTGGCCTCTCCTCCACCAAACACCACTGCACCGACCAAGAATCCAGAGTGGAAGAGGGTGCCGCTGTGCAAGTCAAGGAGCCAGGGTCGTCGATCGGCTCATGCACTGTAAATTCGAACCAAGCGGTTGCGTGGGAGCTTTGCCGGTGTTCATAGATACTTCTCGTGGCACGTACGTGTGCGGAGAGTGCCGGGGTTGCTGGGAATCGTTCGCCGGACTTCTTCCTCTGCGGCTGGGACGCGCTTCTCCGTGGCCACAACCACCGCTACATCAAGACCCGGTAGGAAGCCCTGGATCCCTTCTCTCTATAAGTCTGCATCGCTCTGCAACTCTTTGCGCTCATTTTTGTGCACGGGCTCACCTGGGCGGGTGCTTGCCGTGGCAGCGCCACCGCAGTGTACCTAGCGCCGCCGTCTGGTGGGCTGGGTGGAAGAAGATTCTATTGCCGTGGATTTTAGAATGAACGACCAGGATTGGGGGAAATAGCGATGCGATCCAGACCGTAGGATCCTAGATGTGTGGACGACACTTGATCGGGCGGCTCAGAATCACCCATACCCCTTCGGCCTGGACATTTTGCTTAAGAGCCCCTCAGTTTCATTGAAATAAACCCGCCGTCCTACTGCATAGTGTTCTGAGTCTTAGGATCTTTTGCGTCTGGGCCCCTGCTGTTCTCAGATTTTGAGGACCAGTCCAGAACATAATAAAACCAGAGAAAATGATTTATAAATGGATTTTTAATACAAAAATAAGTGCTAAACCTTCAATAATTCATAGAAAATTCATACTTGCTCCAAATTAATCCATTCCACTTTCTAAATTTTTATAATTTTATTTTCTATCACCTAGAGCCTCTGTTATGTCATGAAAACAGTAAGAAATTTATTTATCACTTAATCCTATTTAAAGCACATAAAACCTTTGAAAATGCATAACTTAAAATCTATAACTCAGAAAATTATGATTCCTGTTCCTAGGTTTCTATTTTAATATGTAGATTATTACTGTGCATTTTATTTATATGTTTGGTGTAATGTTAATTTCTCTATATGCCCTGTGCTTGTTTGTATTGTGGCGAGTAGAAGAGCCCGTGATCGAGGATCCTGGTGAGCAGCAGGTTGAAGTAGCTGAGCAGGAGCTCATTGAAGGCAAGTTGTGCCCTTGACCACTTTTTACCCAATAATGTTCTTTAATATCATTTATCCATGCATAGGTTAATTTTGATGGGACCCAATAGGTCACCCTAGATTGTTTATCTCATTACCTTGTTTACCCCTGAATCACTGGGTAGTTTGCTATTGCTTTACATGGTTTTGGGATAATCATTTATTATATCTATGTTCCAATTATTCTTGTTATTCTGTTTATGTTCATGTCAAGTTCATTAATGTTAATTGGAACATAGAGCTTAACTTGAGAACCACGTGCCACCACAAGGGTTTAATGGGACGCCCTTGGCTGACTAATTAGGAAAGCTAGTGGAAGACTACCTTACCCGAAAGGGGCAAGGGCAGTAGGGGAGTGGTCAGTGTAGGGAGGTCCCTGGTTGATTTTGCTGCGATGGCGGTCAGCCAGGAACCCTGCATTGGAGCTTCCTATAAACTGTAGCGGGTTTTCGGAAGCTAGTGGAACTTTGTAAAGGCCTCGTAGTGTTGCCCTGCCGCGCTTCCTAGGTAGAGGTGTATGGGATTCGCGACCCCTTGGCAGATGGGTAGCATGACTTGTGGGTAAAGGGTACAACCTCTGCAGAGTGTAAAACTGGTATACTAGCCGAGCTCACGGTCATGAGCAGCTCAGGACTCTCTGATGATTAAATTATGGAACTTAAATTCAATTTTGTCATTTGCATATGCATGGGTTTATTATTAATTTTGTTCTATTATTTATTAAGGTTTGGTATTTACTTACACTTAGTAACTGCTAATAAAATTTTGACCAACTACTTAAAAGCAATGCTCAGCTTTAACCCCTATCATTGATTAGCCTTACACATCACATGAACTCACACCTTTGTGAGTTTATGTCCACTGGTTCCCCACAACTTGTTGAGCTATGATCATGTGTGAGCTCACCCTTGCTGTCTCACACCCCCCACAGGAGAAGAACAGGTGGTTCAGGAGGAGCCACAAGGCGAGGAGTATGATCTGATCTAGGTGGCGTTTCTCAGTTGACATTGGCGCCAACGATCCTTAGTTCGTTTTATGTTTATTCTTTTATTTTGTAATAAGTCTTCCGCTATGTAATAAATACTCTGATGTTTTATGACATTTATCTCTATACACTCTGTTATTATATATGTTGTCTTCTTGGCGCATGTATGAGATGCACCTGGCTTTGTTCCTTAAAGCCGGGTGTGACAGAAGTGGTATCAGAGGAAATGTTGACTGTAGGACGAAACCTAGATAGAAATGGACAAACCCTTACCTACTTATCTTACTCTGACTCATTCTATACTCATCTCATCTTGATCTTGTCTCACCTTTTGCTGTTCTACTCTGATCATTCTTACCTCCTCTATTCTAAGACAAGATGGGTTTCACACCTTGGAATCCTACCACTATGATCTTTTAAGAGATAGGGAACCCAAGACAAAATTTAAAACTATTTTCTTTATTTTAAAAAAAGATTGGTTGATTGTTCTGATGATAAATGCTTGATTTGCTTCTTTGATTGATTGAAACATTATAGTTGGGCATCTTAGCATGTACCATCATAAGGTAACGTATTAGCTTTAGTGGATAACACACTAACCTACTTAGCTAATAAATCCTCCGTAGTAACATTTCTCGTAATTACTCGCCTTGTCTACAATTCTTCCTTTCTTACCCTATATTTCCAACCCAGATGGACTACCCCTATAGTGTTAGAAGAGAGCACTATAGACGTGATCCTTGGTACGTCATGGTTAAGAAAGGCAAGGACAGTATATACACCGTGCTAAGGGAACCATAGAACTCACCAATTCCAAGGGACAAAGATTTGAAGTTGAAGTTGCAGTAACTACCACCATCAGACTAGCGTCATTCTTAGTAGATGAGAAGTTGGTGGGTGACAACATCCGTGCAGTTAGGGATTTTTCCGGATGTCTTTCCAGAGGAGTTATTAAGGATGCCACCAGATATGGAAGTTAAGTTGGTCATTGATCTCTTACCTGGGACTGCTCCTATTTCTAAACGGTCATACAAGATGTTTGTAGAAGTACTAAAGGAACTTAAGAAGCAATTAACGGAATTATAGGATGCTAGATACATTCGTCCGAGTTCCTCACCATGGGGAGCGCCGGTTCTGTTTGTACAGAAGAAGGATGGATCACAGCGGATGTGTGTGGACTATAGGTCTCTTAATGATGTTATTGTGAAGAACAAGTATCCGTTGCCCCGTATTGAGGATTTATTTGATCGGATGAGAGATGCTAGGGTATTCTCGAAGATTGATCTCCGATCGGGTTACCAACAAATGAAGATTAGGTCATCGGATATCCCCAAGACGGATTTCTCGACCCGAGATGGTTTATATGAGTTCACTGTTATGTCATTTGGACTAACTAATGCACCAGCCTATTTTATGGATCTGAAGGATAAGGTGTTCATGATCTGGTCAGATTCGTCGTGGTTTTGATCGACGATATTCTTATTTATTCCAAGAGTGATTGTGATCATGAGGAACATCTGAGATTGGTGCTACAGAAGCTACGAGATAACCAGCTATATGCCAAGTTCAGCAAGTGCGAGTTTTGGATTGGCGAGGTGCCATTTCTTGGTCATATTATTTCTAATGGAGGAATTTCAGTGGATCCTGCTAAGGTCAAGGAGATAATGGAGTGGAGAGTACCCACTACAGTTACTGAGATTCGGAGTTTCCTAGGAGTTGCAGGATACTATCGGAGATTTATTGAAGGATTTTCTAAGATTGCTAAGCCTATGACTTCACTTTTGGAGAAAGGAAGAGAATTTAAGTGGGACGAGAAGTGTCAAGATAGCTTTGATCAATTGAAGAAGAGGTTGATGTCGCCACCAGTATTGGTTATGCCGGACTTACAGAAAGGATTTGATATCTATTGTGATGCATGTGGCCAAGGCTTAGGATGTGTGCTTATGCAAGAAGGACATGTGATCGCCTATGCATCCCGTCAGTTGCGGAAACATGAATTGAACTACCCCACTCACGACTTGGAACTAGCAGCAGTTGTGCATGCTCTTAAGATTTGGAGACATTATATTATGGGGACTAAGTGCCAAGTATATACGGATCATAAGAGTTTGAAGTACATATTCACTCAGAAGGATCTCAACCTTAGGCAACGCCGTTGGTTGGAGCTTATTAAGGATTATGATTTGGAGATTCACTATCACCCGGGCAAGGCAAATTTGGTTGCAGATGCCTTGAGTCGCAAGGAGCATGTTCATTTAGCTATTGTTGCCCAGCTACCCAATGAGATTGTTGAGGATTTCAGGAGACTTAACCTGGGGATAGTTGCTCATACTGAAGGAGTCACTATTGATGTGGAACCTACTTTGGAGCAAGAAATCCGCAGAAGGACAAATTGGTGATGCTAAGATACAAGATATTAAGGATCTGATTACTGAAGGTCGAGGTCCAGAATTTACGGAAGATGAGCATGGTGCCATATGGTTCAAGGATCGGATATGAGATCGTGAGATTGAAAGCCTTCGTGAGACTATACTGAAGGAAGCCCATGACTCAGATTATTCTATTTATCATGGGAGTATGAAGATGTATCAGGATTTGAAGCGGAAGTATTGGTGGTATGGATTAAAGAGAGGTGTGGCTGCACATGTGATTATGTGCGATGGGTGTCAAAGAGTTAAGGCAGAACACCAAAGACCAACTGGACTATTATACCCATTAAAGATACCCAAATGGAAGTGGGAAGAGATTGGTATGGATTTCATTACTGGATTGCCTCACACCTCGAAAGGATATGATTCGATATGGGTTATTATGGATAGCCTGACCAAAGTGGCTCACTTCATTCCGGTCAAGACTACTTACAAGGTATCTCGATTGGTAGAGTTATATATGGCTCGGATTAGGTCTCTACACGGTGTACCAAAGAAGATCGTTTCGGATAGAGGATCATAGCTTACCTCCAGATTTTGGAAAAGTTTTCATGAGAAAATGGATATGAAGTTGAAATTTAGTTCAGCCTATCATCCTCAGACCGATGGATAGACTGAAAGGACTAATCAAGTATTGGAAGATATGTTGAGAACTTGTGCCCTTCAGCATGGTAGTAGTTGGGACAAGAATCTACCTTATGCTGAGTTCTCATATAATAATAGTTACCAGGCCAGTCTGAAGATGTCACCGTTCGAGACTCTGTATGACAGGAAATGTAGGACTCCTCTATTTTTGGACCAGACTAGAGGAAGATAGTTCTTTGGACCTGAACTTATTCAAGAGGCAGAAGAACAAGTTCGTATAATTCGAGAGAATTTGAGGGTAGCTCAAACCAGGTAAAAGAGGTACGCAAATAATAGAAGAAGACCCCTGGAATTTGAGGAAGGTGATCATGTGCACCTCATGGTGTCACCACTTCGTAGAATGAAGAGATTTAAAGTTAAGGGCAAATTGTCCCCTCGCTATATTGGACCATTCTGAGTTTTTAGGCAAGTTGGAGAGATGGCATACCAACTTGAGTTACCCGATAGTCTATCGGATGTGCATAACGTGTTCCACGTATCTCAACTAAAGAAGTGTCTCCGTGTCCCTGAGGAACAGTTACCAATGGAAGAGCTTAGTGTTCAGGGTGATTTGACTTACACGGAGTACCCGATCAAGATTTTGGATACTTTGACTCGGGTTACGAGAAATAAGGTGATAAAGATGTGTAAAGTACAATGGAGTCACCACGGTGAAGATGAAGCAACATGGGAAAGAGAAGAAGAGCTTCGCATAGATTTTCCCCACCTTTTCCCTCGTTCTTCCTAAATCTCGAGGACGAGATTATTTTTAAGGGGGGTAGGATTTGTAATACCCACTTTGTAATAAGAGTATAGAAGGAGGAATTATATTCTTTTGCATATATGTGTGTCATCCCTATTTGTCATCATAAGTGAACACTATATTCAAAAACAAATAAGTAATAAAAGAATGTACTATTAATTTGTGCATCATGCCGAGGTTTGTTTGTTTGTGCATTCACTCATGAAGACAATGATAATAGGAAAAAAAAACTAAAGTGGAATTGGGCATTAAACCTAATTTGGAAATTAGGATTTTGAGAAAAGAAGAAAGGAGACTATAAAAAAATAACAATAATACTAAAGGAAATAATCATATTAAACCTCCTTTCATACTACTAAGTTTATTTTCAATATTTAATTTGAGTGTAAGTTCACAACACTGTTTAAATTCAAATTTAAATTTTAAATAGTAGGGAGAATAATAAACAATAAAGTTGTAACAATAGAAATTTATACTCACATTAGGATGGTATTAGCTATTTGGGAAATCTGAAATTCCAAAACCTAGACTCAAATTGAATTGGAAAGTAGAAAGTTAAAATAGAAAATGGAAACAATAAAAAAAAAATGGGACACGCCTGGGCTAACTTCATCCCATCGGCCCATCTCCAATCTCCACGCAGCCAGCCCACCATCCGCTCCACCGCGCCGCTCGTGTGCCCTAGAACTCTGACCAGTGGGCCCGCTTGTCCAGTTCATCACCACGCGCGCTCTCTGTTTCGCTGACGGTCGTGTGGGCCCCTCTCGTGGGGATCTCCTTCCTCAACCTCTCGCGAACTCCGCGCTGCTCCTCTGCATGGTCCTTGGTCAGGGCCTTCCGTTCCGCCCGCATCGGCTAGAGCCGTTGTGCCTTCGCGTGGGGAGTATTTTTTCCGCCTCCGCTTTCTTCCCTGGCCTCTCCTCCACCAAACACCACTGCACCGACCAAGAATCCAGAGTGGAAGAGGGTGCCGCTGTGCAAGTCAAGGAGCCAGGGTCGTCGATCGGCTCATGCACTGTAAATTCGAACCAAGCGGTTGCGTGGGAGCTTTGCCGGTGTTCATAGATACTTCTCGTGGCACGTACGTGTGCGGAGAGTGCCGGGGTTGCTGGGAATCGTTCGCCGGACTTCTTCCTCTGCGGCTGGGACGCGCTTCTCCGTGGCCACAACCACCGCTACATCAAGACCCGGTAGGAAGCCCTGGATCCCTTCTCTCTATAAGTCTGCATCGCTCTGCAACTCTTTGCGCTCATTTTTGTGCACGGGCTCACCTGGGCGGGTGCTTGCCGTGGCAGCGCCACCGCAGTGTACCTAGCGCCGCCGTCTGGTGGGCTGGGTGGAAGAAGATTCTATTGCCGTGGATTTTAGAATGAACGACCAGGATTGGGGGAAATAGCGATGCGATCCAGACCGTAGGATCCTAGATGTGTGGACGACACTTGATCGGGCGGCTCAGAATCACCCATACCCCTTCGGCCTGGACATTTTGCTTAAGAGCCCCTCAGTTTCATTGAAATAAACCCGCCGTCCTACTGCATAGTGTTCTGAGTCTTAGGATCTTTTGCGTCTGGGCCCCTGCTGTTCTCAGATTTTGAGGACCAGTCCAGAACATAATAAAACCAGAGAAAATGATTTATAAATGGATTTTTAATACAAAAATAAGTGCTAAACCTTCAATAATTCATAGAAAATTCATACTTGCTCCAAATTAATCCATTCCACTTTCTAAATTTTTATAATTTTATTTTCTATCACCTAGAGCCTCTGTTATGTCATGAAAACAGTAAGAAATTTATTTATCACTTAATCCTATTTAAAGCACATAAAACCTTTGAAAATGCATAACTTAAAATCTATAACTCAGAAAATTATGATTCCTGTTCCTAGGTTTCTATTTTAATATGTAGATTATTACTGTGCATTTTATTTATATGTTTGGTGTAATGTTAATTTCTCTATATGCCCTGTGCTTGTTTGTATTGTGGCGAGTAGAAGAGCCCGTGATCGAGGATCCTGGTGAGCAGCAGGTTGAAGTAGCTGAGCAGGAGCTCATTGAAGGCAAGTTGTGCCCTTGACCACTTTTTACCCAATAATGTTCTTTAATATCATTTATCCATGCATAGGTTAATTTTGATGGGACCCAATAGGTCACCCTAGATTGTTTATCTCATTACCTTGTTTACCCCTGAATCACTGGGTAGTTTGCTATTGCTTTACATGGTTTTGGGATAATCATTTATTATATCTATGTTCCAATTATTCTTGTTATTCTGTTTATGTTCATGTCAAGTTCATTAATGTTAATTGGAACATAGAGCTTAACTTGAGAACCACGTGCCACCACAAGGGTTTAATGGGACGCCCTTGGCTGACTAATTAGGAAAGCTAGTGGAAGACTACCTTACCCGAAAGGGGCAAGGGCAGTAGGGGAGTGGTCAGTGTAGGGAGGTCCCTGGTTGATTTTGCTGCGATGGCGGTCAGCCAGGAACCCTGCATTGGAGCTTCCTATAAACTGTAGCGGGTTTTCGGAAGCTAGTGGAACTTTGTAAAGGCCTCGTAGTGTTGCCCTGCCGCGCTTCCTAGGTAGAGGTGTATGGGATTCGCGACCCCTTGGCAGATGGGTAGCATGACTTGTGGGTAAAGGGTACAACCTCTGCAGAGTGTAAAACTGGTATACTAGCCGAGCTCACGGTCATGAGCAGCTCAGGACTCTCTGATGATTAAATTATGGAACTTAAATTCAATTTTGTCATTTGCATATGCATGGGTTTATTATTAATTTTGTTCTATTATTTATTAAGGTTTGGTATTTACTTACACTTAGTAACTGCTAATAAAATTTTGACCAACTACTTAAAAGCAATGCTCAGCTTTAACCCCTATCATTGATTAGCCTTACACATCACATGAACTCACACCTTTGTGAGTTTATGTCCACTGGTTCCCCACAACTTGTTGAGCTATGATCATGTGTGAGCTCACCCTTGCTGTCTCACACCCCCCCACAGGAGAAGAACAGGTGGTTCAGGAGGAGCCACAAGGCGAGGAGTATGATCTGATCTAGGTGGCGTTTCTCAGTTGACATTGGCGCCAACGATCCTTAGTTCGTTTTATGTTTATTCTTTTATTTTGTAATAAGTCTTCCGCTATGTAATAAATACTCTGATGTTTTATGACATTTATCTCTATACACTCTGTTATTATATATGTTGTCTTCTTGGCGCATGTATGAGATGCACCTGGCTTTGTTCCTTAAAGCCGGGTGTGACACGACCTCAGGCTCCGGCCTTGGGAGGAGGTCTCCGCCTCACCTGACCCCCGGACTCGGCCTCGACCTCGGTCTCGGGAGAATCGCTTCCTCGCCTGACCCCGGCCTCGGCCTCAAGAGAAGTCTCCACCTCGCCCGACCTTGGGCTTGGACCGACCGCGCCAACAGGGGATACATCATTACCCTATCCCTAGCCAGCTCAGGCTACAAGGAACAAGACCGGCGTCCCATCTGGCTTACCCCGGCGACGGGTAATGATGGTGCCCCGCGTGCAACCATGACGCCGGTGGCTCTCAGCCCCTTACGGCAGCAAGGAGACGTCAGCAGGATCCTTGCCGCACTGCCAGCTGTGCTCCTACAGGGCTCAGGCGCTTCTTCGACGGCCACGCTATCACGTATACAAGGCTCAAGCTCTCCCCCGACAGCCACGTTGGCATGTACACAGGGCTTAGGCATTTCTCTGCCAGACACGTTAGCGCATAGCTACACCCCCATTGTACGTCTGGACCCTCTCCTTGCGTCTATAAAAGGGAGGTCCAGGGCCATCCTAGAGGGGGGTTCGCGTGGGGGAAGGAGCGAATGAACAGGCTCCCTCTTTCTCTCTCTCTCCCTCTCACGACGTGCTTGTAACCCCTACTACGAGCGGCACCCCTGGTGCAGGATAATACAAGGCTTGCCCCACCTCTTGTGTTCCATCCTGCGCCAACCCATCTAGGCAGGGGCACGCAGCGACAATTTCACTCGTAGGTCCAAGGACCCCCGGGTCCGAAACGCCGACAGTTGGCGCGCCAGGTAGGGGCCTGCTGCGTGTTAACGAACGCCTTCCCGTTGAGTTCCAGATGGGGAGTCTTTAGCAACCTCTTCAGCCCGGGACGGTGCTCTGCTTCGGGAGTCTTGAGTTCATGTCCCTCGACGGCAGCTACGACATGGTACTCCTCCCCTCGCGGCGCGACGACAGCGACGGTCTTCGACTCGCCCAGCGGCGGAGCTCGGCGACAGCGTCTCCCCGCGGCAGAAGAGGAACACTCTGGTCGTCCCCGCCACCCTCCTCGCTGGAGGAGGCGGAGACGGGGCAACCATGGCCACGTAGGAGGCGGCACCTTGTCGGCTGTCGCACCAGAGCGAGTCGACGACACCGGCACTTCCCCCGGGGGACATGTCGGGCAATGTCCTCGCACCTAAGACGACGGCGGGTGTCACTTCCCCGCAACGTGTCAACCCCAAGCGGACTGATGACGCCAGCACCCTCGCAAAGGATCTGCTGGGCGTTACCCTCATACCTGAGATGACGGTGTGCTCCGCCCCCAACACGACTTCACCACCGTCCATCGACCAAGAGGTACCGTCCGTTTTCCATCCTGTACCCTTTCGATTCAGCTTTGATCCACCTAGCGACCCCGCTATGGTGAGCGCTTTCGTAAAGGCGTATCCAAACCTTCCGGGGTACCATATGTGGTCGACCTGGGACCGACTGACAGCCGTCTCAACCTTCGGACCGGCGGGTTCCGAGGAAGAGGACGGCCCCGACTCCGGTTGGGATTTCTCTGGCCTCGATGACCCTGGTGCCATGCGGGACTTCATGTTCGCATGTGACCACTGCCTCTCCGGTTGTTCTGACGATGGCCATGACCTTGACGACGAGGGTTACGGCCGAAGTCGTGAATGTTTCCACGTCGATCAGGGAGATCACAACGAAGGCAACCACCTCGGTATGCCGGAGGTTGACGATCACTGTGGGGGATAGATATCCCCTGGGTCCACTAAAGAAGTAAAAGGCCTCACGAAAAGCCCAAGGGCCCAAATAATTCGTAAGGTCATTCTTTCGTGGGCCTAGGGAAAGACAACCAATAAAGAAGACGTGGGACTGATTAGTGCAAACACAGGCGGCCCACAACGTCAAACGAATGAATCACAAACAGAGACCCGACTTTCCCGCGCTGAAGCCCCCATGCAACGGAGCCATGCGAGGATAAGTCGGCGGAGGTTACGTAAGGATAAACTCAAGAGGTTTACTATCTTTCAGCTACTTGTTGTTATCATATCACATGTAATGCTCCACGGCCGAGTATATAAGGCCTAGGGGGCACCCCTTCAGATCGACCCCTATTCTACTTAGCCACCCACAAACATTCTCTGTGCCTTCTATCCAGAGAATCCTCTTGTAACCACGCTCATATACTCACCAGGACGTAGGGTGTTACGCACTTCTAAGCGGCCCGAACCTGCAAACCTTGTCCATTGTCCCTCGTGCGATCGGCACGAACCATTTTGCTACAGTCGTCGACACCGTCCTACTCCTAAAAGCACCTCGAGGGGCAACCCCGGGTGTGCGGTCGGACCCAAAACACCGACAGCTGGCGCGCCAGGTAGGGGGTGTGTCGACGATCCAAGCTAGCTCAATGGCCGTCACCTTCCATAGCAAGATTACCATGCGCCCCGGATCCACATTCTGCTTCGGAACAATCTCATCCGTGGCGGACGAAGAAGGAATTCTACACCGCCTCGCGGATCTACCGGAACAGAAGTCTCCAACAAACTCCGAGGATGCTGGAAAAGCACTACCTCCGGCTCTTCGGAACAAGATCGCCTCCGGGGAGGCTGGAGCTAGAAGCTCGCTGACCCGGAAGACTCCGCTGTCTACTTCCCCAACGAAAGAATGGACACAAGTCATAAGGAAGAAGGAGATCAGAGGGAGGCCAATCATTCTTCCCGTTCCTCCGACCTCAAAGGAGAACGGAAAGAAATCCGCCGCGGCAACAATGCCGTTCTACCCCGACATCCTCTTCATTGGGAGGGCAGAATCGCTCGCCGTCTCCGACGATGAACCGACTGCACCCGGAGAAGAACCGCCTCAGCGAGAGTCCCGCCGACGAAGGAACCGACGCAGGAACATCCGACGACATCACGCAGCTGGAGAACGGGATCCGGAGCAGCCTGTCTCGCGAGACGAGGTCTCAGAGATGGGAGAAACTCCGGAAGAACGCGTCTTCAGGGAACGAAGGAACTCCCGACGACGAGATCGCCGTCGGACTCAGGAGCAAGCCGAGCAAGATGCAAGGCAACGACGCGAGAATCCGCTCTTCGGACGCAACCTGAACCCCGACTTCGCCCGAGCTATGAATACGCCGAGCGAAGTCGGAGGCGTTCTGGCCCGGATAGCCGACGGACTTCCTCGGACCCCCGACGCCGAGGGATACCGGCGCCTGTTCACTCAGGCAGCCAATCATCTTCTACCGCTCGCCCATCCGCCGAACGATCTGCGACACGCCATCAACAGTCGCCGAGACGCGCGAAGCTCTATCAATGCTTCGCGCGAACGGCGGCACGAGAACGAAATTCGCCGTCGGGAGGAGTATGACCGAGATCATGGCTTCCCGACTCAAAGCCAGGCCACCCGAACTGAGTCAGCAACGGTTTCAACCGGTGGAACCTCCCGGGAACGGCCGAGGAACCACCACCGCCACTCCCCTCCCCGGGACAGGCGCCATCCTCGACGACAGGAGGACACGTGCGGAGTATCTGCTCTTACTCCGCGCCTTAGAGCCATCCAATGGCCTCCAAACTTCAAGGTATCCAACGTCGACAAATATGAACCTAAGCAGGACCCAGGGGGCTGGTTAGCCGTCTACACCACCGCCGCTCGGGCTGCCGGGGCATCTGAGGACGTCATGACTGCGTATCTGCCCATCGTCCTCGGGCAAGACGCACTGCAGTGGCTACGGCATCTACCCCGACACTGCATCGACGACTGGGGAGACTTCAGCCGACGTTTCACCGCCAACTTCCAGTCTCTCTCCGACAAGCCGGCGCAACCATGGGACCTCAAATCCATCAAGCGCCGGGGAGATGAGACTCTCCGGTCATACCTTAAAAGGTTCCAGACCATGAGAAACCGCATCCCCGAGGTCACGGAGGCGGCCGTGATCGAGGACTTCTACAGAGGATCTAATGACTCGGCTTTCGTCCGAACCATACTACAAAAGGCGCCAACCACCTCCGAGGAGCTGTTCCGGGAAGCCGACCTCTACATCACCGCTAACGAGCGGGCCCAGGACCTCATCGGAGGAACAAAACCCGTACCAGCGGCACCACGACGCGACGCGAACCAGCCGTCCGACAAGCGCTGGGAGAAGAGGCCTCGCGAAGAGGTACACGCCGCCGGACCACCCGCCTCTCGCGCCCGAGGAGGACCTCGTGGAGGCGAACGCACGCTGGACGACATCCTCGACGCCCAATGCCCGTACCACAAGGATATGCGCCACACTCTCCGCAACTGCCGGGACTTCAAGCACTCCGTCGGGCATGGCCGACCCTTCCAACCTCTACCACCTCCTCCTCCGAGGGGAGGACCAGACGAACCACGACAACCCCATCAGCCGGAGGAAGGGGGAGGCGGAGCTTTCCCGCGCGTTGACAGGGAGGTCAACGTCATCTTCGGCGGGCATGGGTCGCAGGAGAGCAAGAGACAACAAAAGCTCAACGACCGCCAGATACTGGTAGCGACCACCGGCCCTCCCGCCCCGTACCGGTGGTCGGAGCACCCAATCACGTTCACTCAGGAGGATCAATGGCTCAACTTCGACCACCCAGGCAAATACCCGCTCCTCGTCGATCCGGTGATCCGAGAGAGCCGGGTGAAGAAAGTGCTAGTGGACGGGGGGAGCAGCATCAACATCACCTTCCCCCGCACACTTCAAGGCTTGGGGGTTCACCTCAAAGAGCTCCACGAGTCAGACACTCCTTTCTTCGGCATCGTGCCGACGGAAGGGGAGTATCCGCTGGGCCACATCTACATGCCGGTCACCTTCGGGACTCCGGATAATTACAGAACCGAGTTCCTGAGGTTCGAGGTGGCGAACTTCGACTGCGGGTACAACGCCATCGTCGGGAGGCCAGGGCTGGCCAAGTTCATGGCCATTCCACACTACACGTACATGATACTGAAGATGCCAGGACCACGAGGAATCATAACTGTACGCGCCGACTTCCAAGGCGCCGCAGAGTGTTTCCGAGTGGCCATCCAGGCAGCCCTCACCACCAAGCCATCAGCGATTTCTTCTACACCGGCGAACTCTAAGCCTGACGAAGACCTCGCCGTGCCGGCAAACGAAGCTCAGGCCGCGACCTCTATGCGGCCGACTGAAGACACCAAGCGGATCAACCTGGGTTTCGCTGATGAGCGCAAGACGGCCATCATCAGCTCCAGTTTGAGTGACAAATAGGAAAGCGCGCTCGTCCAGTTCCTGCAAGATAACCGAGACGTATTCGCATGGCAACCTGCGGATATGCCGGGAGTCCCAAGAGAACTGGCCGAGCACAAATTGAAGGTCTATCCCCAGGCGAGGCCAATCCGGCAAAAGCTGCGTCGTTTCACGCCCGACAAGAGAGAGGCCATTCGTGCCGAGTTAGCTCGCTTGGTCACGGCCGGATTTATTAGAGAAGTATTACACCCCGAGTGGTTAGCCAACCCTGTTCTTGTACTCAAAAAGAATAAAGTGGATTGGCGCATGTGCGTCGACTATACCGATCTCAACAAACACTGTCCGAAGGATCCCTTCGGGCTCCCAAGGATAGATCAAGTGGTGGATTCCACCGCTGGATGTTCGATGCTGTCTTTCTTAGATTGCTATTCCGGGTATCATCAGATTAGTTTGGCAAAAGAAGACGAGGAAAAAAACGGCATTTATCACCCCATTCGGTGCTTTCTGTTATACCTCCATGCCGTTTGGCCTCAAAAACGCTGGAGCGACTTATCAGAGAGCTATTCAAACATGCTTAGCCGATCACTGGGGCAAGCGTGTGGAAGCTTACGTGGACGATGTGGTGATCAAAACGGAGAATCCAGAAAACTTCATCGAAGACTTACAGCTGGTTTTCAACAGTTTGAGAAGATATAGATGGAAGCTCAATCCTGAAAAATGTGTCTTCGGGGTACCAGCAGGGAAGTTACTCGGATTTATTGTCAGCCACCGGGGAATTGAAGCTAATCCAGATAAGATCGAAGCTATCATGAAGATGGAAGCTCCTCGGTCACAGAAGAAGGTTCAGCGACTCACCGGATGTATGGCAGCCCTGAGCAGATTCATATCCAGACTGGGAGAAAAAGGTCTGCCATTTTATAAACTGCTGAAAAAGGTGGATAAGTTTCAATGGACTTCAGAGGCACAAGAAGCTCTAGACGCACTGAAGAAATTCCTGACAACACCGCCAGTATTGAAACCGCCCCGGCGAGCTATGCCGACTCAGCCGGCTGAAGATCTGCTGTTATATATCTCTTGCACGACTCACGTGGTAAGCACTGCGTTGGTAGTCGAGCGAGTGGAAGAAAGGCATGCCTACCCGGTTCAACACCCCGTCTATTTCATCAGTGAGGTTCTAGGCCCATCGAAGAAAAAGTATCCTCAAGTTCAGAAGCTATTATATGCAGTACTTCTAACTGCCCGCAAGTTGCGTCACTACTTTGACGACCACAAAGTCATAGTAGTTACTGGTTTTCCAATAGGGGACATTCTTCACAACAAGGAAGCCATTGGCCGAATAGCCAAGTGGGCTTGCGAGTTGGGGTCCCACGATATCGAGTTCCGACCTCGCACTGCCATCAAAACTCAAGCACTGGTCGACTTCGTATCAGAATGGACAGAACAGCAAGTGCCGGATAATCCAGAAACCGCAGAAGTATGGCGAATGTATTTTGATGGCTCGCTGAAGCTGCAGGGAGCAGGAGCAGGAATTCTCTTCACTGCACCGGGAGGCGAACACCTCAAGTACGCTCTCCAATTGCTATTCCCGGCCTCTAACAACGCAGCCGAGTATGAAGCTTTGATACACGGATTAAACATCGCCATATCACTGGGTGTCAAGAGACTGATGGTATATGGGGATTCTCTGGTAGTCGTCAGTCAGATAAACAAGGAATGGGATTGTTCAAATGATTCAATGGGGAGATACTGCGCCGCCGTCCGAAAGCTAGAAGATAAATTCGAAGGTCTGGAGTTTCATCATATAGAAAGAGATCGGAACACGGCGGCTGATATACTGTCAAAGCTCGGATCTGGTCGAACTCAAGTCCCGCCCGGGGTCTTCGTGCAAGAAATCCTTCAGCCGAGCATCTCGACGGATCAAAGGGAAGAGTGCAACATCATAGACCAACCCGAGCCAGACTCTGATGACTGGAGGCAACCGATTATTAAGTATATAAAGAATGAAGAAGAGCCAGATGACAAGAACTCAGCAGAGCGCATTGCCAGACAATCAGCTCACTACACACTCATTGGGGAGGTATTATATCGGAGGGGCGCGTCAGGCGTCCTCATGAAGTGCGTTCTCCCGTCCACCGGGAAGCAACTTCTGGAGGAAGTCCATGCAGGGCAGTGCGGAATACATGCAGCATCCAGAACATTAGTTGGGAAGGTTTTCAGGTCGGGATTCTATTGGCCGACAGCAAAGAATGATGCAGCCGAGCTAGTTCAGAGATGCGAAGCTTGCCAGTACCTGTCAAAACAACAGCACCTGCCAGCACAGCAACTACAAACCATACCAGTAACTTGGCCTTTTGCATGCTGGGGATTGGATATGATTGGACCTTTCAAGAAAGCTCAAGGAGGATACACCCATGTATTGGTGGCAATTGACAAGTTCACTAAATGGATAGAGTTCCAGCCCATTGCCTCTTTAACCTCTGCTAAAGCCGTGGAATTCATACAAAGCATAATATTCAGATTTGGGATACCAAACAGTATCATCACTGACTTGGGATCCAACTTTACCAGCTCAGAATTCTTTGACTTCTGCGAGCAGAAAAGCATTCAGATCAAGTATGCATCTGTAGCCCATCCGAGAGCCAATGGGCAGGTTGAGCGAGCCAACGGAATGATATTGGAGGCACTCAGAAAGAGGGTCTTTGATAAAAATGAAAAATTCGCAGGAAAATGGATAAGAGAATTGCCTTATGTTGTTTGGAGCTTGAGAACTCAACCTAGCCGGGCCCTGCATGGAAACACTCCTTTTTTCATGGTCTATGGATCAGAAGCAGTGCTACCCGCTGATCTCAAGTTTGGGGCGCCAAGATTGATTTTCGAAAGCATAGCGGAAGCTGAGGCCACCAGGCTGGAAGATATTGATATACTTGAGGAAGAACGACTGAATGCAGTAATACAGTCAGCGCGATACCAGCAGACTCTAAGGCGCTATCACGATAAGGCTGTGCGGCAAAGGTTCTTATCAGTAGGGGACCTCGTCCTCCGCCGAATTCTAACGGGGGAGGGACGACACAAGCTATCACCCTTATGGGAAGGACCCTTCATAGTGGCAGAGGTCACTCGACCCGGATCGTATCGCCTCACCCAGATGGATGGTACAGAAGTCGGGAACTCTTGGAACATAGAACACCTCAGAAAGTTTTACCCCTAGCTGTACTTCAAAACAGCCGGGGCGGTCACGAACTCTGTAAAGTGGAAATATGTCATCAATAAAGAGAAATTTCAAAGATACTTGATTCATTTATGATTGACTTGCATTCTTACTTAACTCGGGGTGGCCACTATACCCTACAAACGGAGCAATCGGCTTAAATCGGCAACGACTTAAGGCGGTGCAGCATGCTCACGCTTACTTAACTCGGGGTGACCACTATGCCCTACAAACGGAGCAATCGGCTTAAGTCGGCAACGACTTAAGGCGGTGCAACATGCTCACGCTTACTTAACTCGGGGTGACCACTATGCCCTACAAACGGAGCAATCGGCTTAAGTCGGCAACGATTTAAGGCGGTGCAACATGCTCACGCTTACTTAACTCGGGGTGACCACTATGCCCTACAAACGGAGCAATCGGCTTAAGTCGGCAACGACTTAAGGCGGTGCAACATGCTCACGCTTACTTAACTCGGGGTGACCACTATGCCCTACTAACGGAAGTTACCGGCTAAAAGTAATTGATGGTTTAAACCAGTATAGCATACTCACGCTTATGCAGTTCAAGGGATGATCTCCATATCCCACAAACAGATTTCATAATTATCATGTAGCATACCACAAATTTGCAAACTAATTCTGATACGATAAGAAAGAAATCATAACATTCGAGTGATAAGCTGATGTCCTCTAAATAAATACTCGCTCATGCTAACTGCGCGCTCAGAGCACGCGAACTGTTTCTTTATCTTCCAATGTCTCTTTCAGGAACGACTGACGAAGAAGGGCGATTCGAGGAATCAGGGGCAGCAACCACATCGGCTCTTATATCCTCGGGGACAACCACGCCAGGTCTTCTCATCAAAATTCGTCCCGCCCGAATGGCCTTGTCCAGGGCCTTATCGCGCTGAGTTTTGAAAGTGACAGCAGCCTCTTCAGCAACTTTAACAGCCTGCTGAGCAGTTTCCAACTCCCGGGCAATGGTTTTCTTGGAAGCTCGGAGTTCCTTGATGGAGGCATCCTTTGCTGATAGCAACTGTGTAAGGCGGGCCACTTCGTCCGAAGATTCTTGCAGTTGACGGCGCTGATTGTCAAGTTCCTCCATCGTAAAGCGGTGGCTCCTCTCCAAGATGGTCAGCGAATTACTGGAATCCCGGTACAGTCTGTCCAAGTTGTCGCGAGAAGCAGCAAGGCTACGTTTCTCTTCCTACAAGCAAAAATCAAGCTCATTCAGAATCCAAGATCGTGATAAGGCGAAGCACAGGTTCGTAAGCTACCTTCTCAGAGTTAAGCTGAACATGAAGAGAAGAGCTCAGAGCGTTAGCGTCATCCAAAGCCGCAGAGACCTGACTCAACTCGATCTGACTTTGAGAATACTTCTCCTCGAAGTCAGCACATCGTTGAGTCATCTCGGCTTGATCTTGAGAATGTTTTTCTTCAAGAACTATGATCTGCCGAGTCATCCCTATCAAGAAGTATTCAAACAAAACGAGATCAGAAGGTAAAACAACCTACGGACAAGAGCAAAGAAGAAGAAGAAAGGACACTGACCAGCATTGATGGCCTCCAACTCAGACACACGACGGCGAAGCAACACTGGATTCCAACACTCGAGAGATGATGCCACTTCTGGGGTAGAAGCACCCTGTGATTTCAGTTGACTGACCAATCCATTCACCAAAGCCTGACGAGAAGAACAGATGAGTATAATGACAGCAATTCATGCAACATAGAGATCAAATTAAAGCACGGCACCGCACCTGGAGGTTGGAAAAGAACGAAGAGATCCCCAGGTCAGGAGAAATCAGCTGGTAATCAGGTATCAGACCACCACCCGAAGCAGCTCGTAGTAGGCCAGCAGGAACAAGCTCAGTACATTCAGCAGAGTTCAACTTCAGACCAGTGGGGATGCTGCCCTCCAAAGCGACCCCCTGATCCGAAGTCCGAGCCACCGTCATGCCGCCAGAATGTGGAGGTGAACCCACATGAACATCCATAGAAGTGCAGGAGGGAGACCCCACTCGGACACCCTCGGGGGCTGGGTCAAGGTTGGCACTACCCACTTGAGCCGGGTCACCCCCGGCAACACCCTCGGGGGCTGGGTAGTGGCCTACACTCCTCACCTGAGTTGAGTCCTCCCCGGCGACACCCTCGGGGGCTGGGCACATGTCAGCACTGTTCAAAGGATCCAAGCTCTCCGCCGTGACCACCTCTAAGGTCGACGGGCCTTCAGCTGTTTCCACAGGATCAGGACGATCCAAGTCATTATCCCGGCCCTCAAGATCGTGCTCTAAGGTCGACGAGGCACGGGACGACCTCAACCCTGCATCTGGCACGGCTGCGCAAATTTCTGTTGCATCAACGTCTGCAGGTTCCAACAGCAAGTTCTCAGGGACCATATCCTCTAGAGCTTGATCAAAATTGGTCATGGACAGTTCTTGCAGACCAATAAGAGCAGACAAGGCAGGAGAAGGAACCCCACTACTACCACCGCTAGCGACGAGCTGCCGACTGTTCTTCCGAGTTAATGGAGTTTCATTCTCTTCCTCCTCATCTTCCACAGCAGCAGCGCAGACAGCATCCTCATTAGGGTCAGCAACAGGCGGAGCACACCCATTGGGATCAACGTCAGCTAGACCAGTTGCAGTCATTTCTTCAGCAGTAGGAGCTAAGGTGCTGGCGTCCTCATCAAAGCTAGACACTCGCCGGAGGCGTCTTCTTTTCCTTTTCTGATCATCAGCAGAAGGCTCGGGCTGACTGGTTCGGCTAGGACGCCTCGGGCGAACATTGGCAGGTTTCGAGACATCCAAGGTCGCAACAACCTCTGGAGGCGGCACCACTGCCAGTGTACCATCAGGAACAGTATCAGACGAATCCTCAGCTAGCAGATCGAGCATGTCATTTATGTCTGCGTCACTAGGGTTCAGGGGCACTTCAAAATAAATCTGTCGTTCATCATCAGGTATCTCCCCGAGCGAAGCAACTAAGGAACGGACATCTTCAGCAGAAGGTCGAACTCTAAGACCCAAATTGCTATCTGTCACGGGCGGATTGGACACAAAAAGAGTGAAATCTTTGGGAGAAGGCAGATTCCAAGCCGAGTATGCCACTGGAGCTCCAACGTTTGAAACCTTACCCCTGAGGATCATCTCGAGTCGGCTCACCAAATCAACAGAAGGAATTCTCCTATTAGTAACTCGAGTTGGGTCGGCCAGCCCTCGGTAAAGATATGCTGGATAGGCCCTGTCTTTCAGCGGCTGAATGTTTTTGAAAACAAAATCTGTGACCACAGCTTCGGCAGTCAGACCTCTCTCTTTCAGTAATCCAACCTCAGCAAGCAACACGCTCGCCTCGGCTACTTCTTGGTCCGTGGGAGATTCAGTCCAACTCGGAGTGCGAACGTCTGCCTGTCTCCCTGAACGAGGAGGAAGAGAGTTTCCATAATTGTCCACTATAAACCACTCCAGACGCCAGCCTTTAATGCTATCCTTGAGGGGTATCTCGAGATACTCGGTCTTCCGCCCCCGGCGCATCTCTAAACTGGCACCTCCGACCAATTGATGTTGCCCCCCGGCCATCCCAGGACGGCAGTGATACAAATATTTCCATAAGCCAAAATGCGGCAGCACGCCAAGAAAAGCTTCGCAAAGGTGAACGAAAATAGAGATTTGGAGAATGGAGTTAGGGTTCAGGTGAGTCAGGTTGATATGATAAAAATCAAGGATGCCACGGAAAAAAGGAGACATGGGAAGGCCGAGGCCGCGAAGAAGGAAAGGGGTATAGACCACTGATTCGTGGGTATCTTCGGTTGGGACAGTAGTCCCATGGCAAGAACGCCAAGAACAGAGTTCCCGTGGAGGGAGAACCCCGACGGAAACAAGGCGGAGAAGCTCAACTTCAGAAATCACAGACATATGGTTACCTGCGAAGGGTAACTGACTGTTGGGATCGATGGCGGGGATCACTGCAGCAGACGAGTTCGCGGTTTTCCTCTTGGGCGCCATTCTTGCTTCTCGCTAGCGAAACAGAGTGGGAGGCGAGTGGCAGAGAAGATTCAGATGCGGAAATGCAAGAACTAGGGCACGGAAAGCAAAGGCGGCTGAAAGCGCGACACTTAAGGGATATTCTTGAGCCAGATACCTTTTGAAAAAGTGCCCGGTCATCACCCAGCGGTCATCTCCGAAATCTCAGCACGCCACGTGGATATCTAACAGTTATTTCCAAGAAAGCCGATGTGCCACCTCATCACTCGGCCATTTTCCTCAAAGAAACTTGAAGAAGCTGGCTATCACTCGGCGTTGCCTCTAAAACGCCGACCATGGGTTCAATCGCTCGGCATTACTTCTAAAATGCCGACGCCGACTTGCTATCACTCGGCGCTGCCTCTAAAACGCCGACCACGTGTTCAATCGCTCGGCATTACTTCTAAAATGCCGACGCCGACTTTCAACCACTCGGCGCTGTCTCTAAAACGCCGACCATGTGTTCAATCGCTCGGCATTGCTTCTAAAATGCCGACGCCGACCTTCAATCACTCGGCGCTGCCTCTAAAACGCCGACCACGTGTTCACACGCCCAGCATTACTTCTAAAATGCTGATGCCGGTATTCTATCACTCGGCGTTATTTCTAAAATGCTGGTCTTGTGTTCGATTGCTCAGTGTTACTTCTAAAACGCTGATGTCAATCTTCACAACGGCTCGGCGTTATTTCTACTACATCAAAAGAATCGATTCAACATTTAGCAAAACCAGTGAAGAGTCATCAAAAAGAGGAAATAAACGACAACTTTCATTGAAGGGAAGTTAACAAGTTACAAACCAACTCTTTATGAGTTGATACTTCCCTAATTCTACTCTACACTACTACTACTACTAAATTACACTAATTACTACTACATTATATACTAAACTATACTAAAATCTAAAAAGACCAGTGGCACCTAGCCACTGGCCCTGCCCCTGCCGCCGCCGCCGCCCCGGGTGCTGCCCCTGCTGCTGCCCCTGGTGCTGTCTCCGCTGCCGCCGCTGCCGCCCTTGGTGCCGCCTCTGCCGTCGCCGTCGCCCCCGCCACTGCTGCCGCCGTCGTCGTCATCGTCGTCGTCGTCGTCGTCGTCGTCTTCACCCTCCTCGCCGCCGTCCGAGTCCTCCTCATCCGAGGAGTACTCCGACTCATCCGAGCCTTCGAGCCCGGCGCGCTCGACGGCCCGGATGTATGTCCAGACCTCCGCGGCTATCCCCTGGGAGTCGTCCGAGTCATCGGACGACGCCGGGGGAGAGACGGGAGCCGGAGACCCCTCGGGCTCGGAGGAGAACTCCTCCTCCGAGTACTCCGAGTCGCCAAACTCCTCTGATGGAGGAGTCGGCTCACGCTTACGCTTGTTGTTCTTGCCCATGGTTGAGAGCTTTGGGAGAGAAGAAGGAGAAGAGGCAGTAAGAAGCAACGAAGAGATGCGAAGAAACCAGAGAAGCAAAAGGGTTATTTATAGAAGGGAAAGGCAACCGCTCACTTCTAACCGCGGTCACTGAACAGTCGCAAGGCATTCAATAAGCACTTCCACCCACCCGAAGACACGTCAGGCGGCGGACGCCGTTTCATGCAACACTACACCCATTGGGACTCCAGTCAACAGCGCAAAGGATATGATTACACTAGCCGTCCCATCGCATTACTACTCAGAGGCAACCAGGCTAAAACACTCAGCGTACCAAGCCATCTCTTGCCCACACCCATTGGGGGGGGGACGCCCAGGAATTATCAGTATATTTTTCAAACGGTCACATCCGTGCAGGGCGTGCAGTGAATACCTCAAGACAAAAATGAGATATCAACAAGAGTTAGAGGGAAGCCAAATATAGCCAGCGGAGTGCAAAATATGGTCGACAGAAATGACTTGAAGACTAGACAGAGAACGTCCATCAAATGTCCAATCAGTCACAGAGCAAATAAATTACACTACCTAGCGAGATATGGATGGATTGCGAACTCGGCTGCAAAAGACAAAAAACATGCTGACCTCTGAAGCATAAAAACTGATGACATAGCGCGGATGACATCATGCCAATTTTTTACAAGCAGAAAGGATAATTCTCAGCAAAAGGACACAGAAGGAAGACCTTCGAGTGGATTATCCTCAAAAATCCACTTGAAGGTCGGGGGCTACACCCATTGGGTGCACCTCCGGTGCACCCCATGGATTATCATTCTAAATCAATATAGTGCCGACCTCTAAGGCGTAGAACAAGATTGGAAAGGTCAATCCTCAACTGAGATACAGGAACGCGAATGGAGATAATCTTTGGAGAAGACCTTTGAGTAGATTATCTTGTAAAATCTACTCAAAGGTCGGGGGCTACACCCTTTGGGTGCACCTCCGGTGCACCCAATGAAGTCTAGAGTCTCACAATCCAAAATGCCGACCTCTAAGGCACAAGCACAAAACCAAACTTTGGTCGAACGAGTGATCAGAGCCAGAGAAGACAGCAGGAAGTCATTTTCCGGACCTTGGATCTTTGAGTTGATTACCTCTAAATTAACTCAAAGATCGGGGGCTTGTGGGGGATAGATATCCCCTGGGTCCACTAAAGAAGTAAAAGGCCTCACGAAAAGCCCAAGGGCCCAAATAATTCGTAAGGTCATTCTTTCGTGGGCCTAGGGAAAGACAACCAATAAAGAAGACGTGGGACTGATTAGTGCAAACACAGGCGGCCCACAACGTCAAACGAATGAATCACAAACAGAGACCCGACTTTCCCGCGCTGAAGCCCCCATGCAACGGAGCCATGCGAGGATAAGTCGGCGGAGGTTACGTAAGGATAAACTCAAGAGGTTTACTATCTTTCAGCTACTTGTTGTTATCATATCACATGTAATGCTCCACGGCCGAGTATATAAGGCCTAGGGGGCACCCCTTCAGATCGACCCCTATTCTACTTAGCCACCCACAAACATTCTCTGTGCCTTCTATCCAGAGAATCCTCTTGTAACCACGCTCATATACTCACCAGGACGTAGGGTGTTACGCACTTCTAAGCGGCCCGAACCTGCAAACCTTGTCCATTGTCCCTCGTGCGATCGGCACGAACCATTTTGCTACAGTCGTCGACACCGTCCTACTCCTAAAAGCACCTCGAGGGGCAACCCCGGGTGTGCGGTCGGACCCAAAACACCGACAATCACCCTGGGCCCGCATCTCGCGTTGACATCCCGCGGGAGCTAGCTGTGGTCCCAGTCCCTACGGGGGGTTGAGACACACAGCTCGAGCAAATCCGTGAGATGTAGGCCCGGGTCGACGGGGAAGCAGGCCGGCTTATGCAGCTCCGACAGAACATGGAACAGGAGTGGGCAGGCCGAACACACACCGGAGGAGCCTGTCATCAGGCCCGGGACATCCAGCGCCGCATCGCCGATAATGCCAGGGCAGCGTTGCCCCCGGCCGTCACCGGGTCCACCCAGGACCTAGCTGCAGCGGCGATGCTACTTCGAGCCATGCCGGAGCCATCCACCACCGAGGGACGGCGTATCCAGGGCGAACTCAAGGATCTTCTGGAGGGCGCCGCAGTTCGATGAGCCGAGAGCTCCGCCTCCCGGAGGCGAGCTAACCCCTCGGAGCATCACGCTGTGTCCTCCCGACGCATGCGGGAAGCCTTGGTCCATCCCAAGCGCACGTGGGACGAGACACCCGCCGCCCAGGATCGCCTCAGCAACGAGCACCACCATCTCGACCGTCGAGCCCGCCTCAAGGAGAAGGTGCACCGAGGCTATCATCCTAGGCGAGGGGGACGCTGCGATAGCGGGGAGGATCGGAGTCCTTCGCCCGAGCCATCCGGTCCGCGAGTCTTCAGCCGGGCCATATGACGAGCGTCGTTCCCTGCCCGTTTCCGAGCCCCGACTACCATCACCAAGTACTCAGGGGAGACGAGGCCAGAGCTGTGGCTCGTGGACTACCGACTGGCATGCCAGTTGGGAGGGGCGGATGATGACAACCTCATCATCCGTAATCTACCCCTTTTCCTCTCCGACGCCGCCCGAGCCTGGCTGGAGCATCTGCCTCCTGCGCAGATCTCCGACTGGGACGATCTGGTCAAGGCTTTCGTAGGAAACTTCTAAGGCACGTACGTGCGCCCTAGGAACTCGTGGGATCTCTGAAGCTACCGCCAGCAGCCAGGGGAGTCCCTCCGAGAGTACATCCGGCGGTTTTCGAAGCAGCGCACCGAGCTGCCCAACGTTACCGACTCGGATGTCATCGGGGCTTTCCTTGCCGGCACCACTTGCCGAGACCTGGTGAGCAAACTGGGGCACAAGACTCCCACCAGTGCGAGCGAACTGATGGACGTCGCCACCAAGTTCGTCTCAGGTCAAGAGGCGGTCGAAGCCATCTTCCGGAAAGACAAGCAGCCTCAGGGAGAGCCAAAGAAAGACGCCCCCGAGGCGTCCGCCCACCGGGGCACGAAGAAAAAGGCCAAGAACAAGTCGCAAGCGAAGCGCGACGCCGCTGACGCGAATCTCGTCGCTGCGGCCGAACACAGGAACTCTCGGAAACCCCTTGGAGGGGCCGGCGGGTCGACAAGATGCTCAAAGAGCTGTGCCCCTATCACCAGGGTCCCGTCAAGCACACCCTCGAAGAATGTGTCATGCTCCGGTGCTACTTCCACAAAGCCGGGCCCCCGGCGGAAGATAGCAAAGGCCATGACAACAACAAGAAGGGGGGTGACAAGGGAGAAGAGTTCCCGGAGGTCCACAACTGATTCATGATCTACGGCGGGCAGGTGGCGAACGCCTCGGCTCGGCACCGCAAGCAGGAGCGCCGGGAGGTCTGCTTGGTGAAGGTGGCAGCGCCAGTCTACCTAGACTGGTCTGACAAGCCTATCACCTTCGACCGAGGCGACCACCCTGACTTCGTGCCAAGCCCAGGGAGGTATCCGCTCATCGTCGATCCGATCATCGGCAACGTTAGGCTCTCCAAAGTCCTCATGGACGGAGGCAGCAGCCTTAACATCATCTACGTCGAGACCCTGGAACTCTTGGGGGTTGATCGGTCTGAGGTCCGGGCCGGTGCGGCACCCTTTCACGGGATCGTACCTGGAAAGCGTATCCTCCCCCTCGGGTGGATCGACTTACCCGTCTGCTTCGGGACTCCCTCCAACTTCCGAAAGGAAACCCTCACCTTCGAGGTGGTCGGGTTCCGAGGGACCTACCACGTGGTGTTGGGAAGACCATGCTACGCCAAGTTCATGGCCGTCCCCAACTACACCTACCTCAAGCTCAAGATGTCGGGCCCGAACGGGATCATCACCGTCGGATCCACGTACCGCCACGCGTACGAATGCGACGTGGAGTGCATGGAGTACGCTGAGGCCCTCGCTGAGTCCAAGGCCCTCATAGCCGACCTGGAATGCCTCTCCAAGGAGGCACCCGACGTGAAGCGGCACATCGGCAACTTTGAACCAGTCGAGGCGGTCAAGTCCGTCTCTCTCGACCCCAGCAACGACGCCGGCAAGAAAGTCCGGGTCGGCTCCGAGCTTGACCCCAAATAGGAAGCAGTGCTCGTCGACTTTCTCCGCGCGAACGTCGTAGTTTTTGCGTGGAGTCCCTCGGACATGCCAGGCATACCAAGGGATGTCGCCGAGCACTCACTGGACATCAGAGCTGGAGCCCGACCCGTGAAGCAAACCCTGTGCCGTTTTGACGAAGAAAAGCGCAGGGCCATAGGCGAGGAGATCCACAAGCTACTCGCGGCAGGGTTCATCAAAGAGGTATTCCATCCTGAATGGTTAGCTAACCCTGTTCTTGTAAGGAATAAGGATGGAAAATGGAGGATGTGCGTAGACTACACTGGTCTAAACAAGGCATGTCTGAAGGTTCCCTACCCTCTACCTCGCATCGATCAAATTGTGGACTCCACAGCTAGGTGCGAAACCCTGTCATTCCTTGATGCCTACTCAGGCTATCACCAAATCAAGATGAAAGAGTCTGACCAGCTCGTGACTTCTTTTATCACACCTTTTGGCATGTACTGTTACACTACAATGCCATTTGGTTTGAGGAATGCGGGCGCCACCTACCTGAGGTGCATGAACCACGTGTTCGGAAAACACATCGGCAGAACGGTCGAGGCTTACGTCGATGACATCGTTGTCAAGACGAAGAAAGCCTCCGACCTCCTCTCTGACCTTGAAACGACATTCAAGTGTCTGAGAGCGAAAGGCGTGAAACTCAATCCCGAGAAGAGTGTCTTTGGAGTCCCCCGAGGCATGCTCCTGGGATTCATCGTCTCTGAGCGGGGCATCAAGGCCAATCCGGAGAAAATCGCGGCCATCACCAACATGGGACCGATCAAAGATTTGAAAGGAGTACAGAGGGTCATGGGATGCCTTGCGGCTCTGAGCCGCTTCATCTCACGCCTTGGCGAGAAAGGCTTGCCTCTGTACCGCCTCTTAAGGAAGGCCGAGCGCTTCACTTGGACCCCCGAGGTCGAGGAAGCCCTCGGAAACCTTAAGGCGCTCCTTACAAACGCACCCATCCTGGTGCCCCGCACTGCAGGAGAAGCCCTCTTGATCTACGTAGCCGCGACCACTCAGGTGGTCAGCACCGCGATCGTAGTCGAGAGACGAGAAGAAGGGCATGCACTGCTCGTCCAGAGGCCAGTCTACTTCATCAGCGAAGTGCTTTCCGAGACCAAAGTCCGCTACCCACAGATCCATAAGCTGCTCTACGCAGTGATTCCGACACGGCGAAAGTTGTGACACTACTTCGAGTCTCATCCGATGACTGTGGTGTCATCCTTCCCCTAGGGGAGATCATCCAGTGCCGTGAGGCCTCGGGTAGGATAGGAAAGTGGGCGGTGGAACTCATGGGCGAAACGCTATCATTCGCCCCTCGAAAGGCCATAAAATCCTAGGTCTTGGTAGACTTCCTGGCTGAGTGGACTGACACCCAGTTACCAATAACTCCAATCCAACCCGAGCTTTGGACCATGTACTTCGATGGGTCACTCATGAAAACAGGAGCAGGCGCTGGCTTGCTCTTTGTTTCACCCCTTGAAAAGCATCTTCGCTACGTCATACGCCTCCATTTTCCGGCATCAAACAACGTGGCCGAGTACGAGGCTCTGGTTAACGGGCTGCGCATCGCCGTCGAGCTAGGGGTCTGGCGCCTCGACGCTCGTGGCGACTCGTAGCTTGTCATCGACCAAGTCATGAAGAACTCCCATTGCCACGACCGGAGGATGGAGGCCTACTGCGATGAAGTCCAGCGCCTGGAAGACAAGTTCTACGGGCTGGAGCTCAACAACATCGCCTGACGGTACAACGAAACTGCGGATGAGCTGGCGAAGATAGCCTCGGGGCGGACGACGGTTCCCCCGGACGTCTTCTCCAGAGACCTACATCAACCATCCGTCAAGATCGACGACACGCCCGAGCCCGAGGAAGCTTCGGCCCAGCCCGAGGTACCATCGGCCGAGCCCGAGGAGGCCTCGGCCGAGCCCGAGGAACCCTCGGCCATCGAGGAGGAGGCCTTGCCCGTCGAGGGGGAACAGAATGGTGTCACACCAGATCCAAACTGGCTGACCCCGTACCTGGAATATCTCCTCCGAGGAGAGCTTCCCCTCGACAAGACCAAAGCTTGGCGACTGGCTCGACACGGCAAGTCGTTCGTCTTACTGGGTGATGAAAAGGAGCTCTATCACCGCAGCCCCTCGGGCATCCTCCAACGATGCATATCCATCGCCCAAGGACAAGAGCTGTTGCAAGAAATACACTTGGGGGCTTGCGGCCACCATGTAGCACCTCGAGCCCTCATGGGGAATGCCTTTCGACAAGGTTTCTACTGGCCAACCACGGTGGCCGATGCCACTAGGATTGTTCGCTCCTGCCGGGGGTGTCAATTCTATGCGAAGCAGACATGCATGCCCGTTCAGGCCCTGCAGACGATACCCATCACCTGGCCGTTTGCTGTGTGGGGTCTAGACCTTGTCGGTCCCTTGCAGAAGGCACCCGGGGGCTTCTCGCACCTGCTGGTCGCCGTCGACAAATTCTCCAAGTGGATCGAGGTCCGACCCTTGACCAGCATTAGGTCCGAGCAGGCGGTGACGTTCTTCACCAACATCATCCATCGATTCGGGGTCCTAAACTCCATCATCACCGACAATGGCACGCAGTTCACCGGAAAAAGTTCCTGGACTTCTGCGACGACCAC
This sequence comes from Zea mays, assembly GCF_902167145.1. Taxonomy (NCBI): domain Eukaryota; kingdom Viridiplantae; phylum Streptophyta; class Magnoliopsida; order Poales; family Poaceae; genus Zea; species Zea mays. The sequence goes on along the minus strand of NC_050100.1, from coordinate 223,541,780 downwards.
CACATCCGTGTGGACTGGACCGCTGTAGCTCACCCCATGACGAATGGGCAGGTGGAGCATGCCAACGGTATGATTTTGCAGGGACTCAAACCGAGGATTTACAACAACCTCAACAAGTTCGGCAAGCGGTGGATGAAAGAACTACCCTCGGTAGTCTGGAGTCTGAGGACGACGCCAAGCCGAGCCACGGGTTTCTCGCCGTTTTTTCTTAGTTTATGGGGCAGAGGCCGTCCTCCCCACGGACTTAGAATACGGCTCCCCGAGGACCATGGCGTACGACGACCGAAGCAACCAAATCAGCCGAGAGGACTCGCTGGACTAGCTCGAAGAGGCCCAGGACGTTGCCTTACTACATTCGGCATGGTACCAGCAGTCACTGCGACGCTACCACGCCCGAAGCGTTCGGCCCCGAGGCTTCCAAGTGGGAGACTTGGTGCTTCGTCTGCGACAGGACGCCCGAGGGCGCCACAAGCTCACTCCTCCCTGGGAAGGGCCATTCATCATCGCCAAGATCTTGAAGCCCAAAACATACAAGCTGGCCAACGACCAAGGTGAGGTCTACAACAACGCTTGGAACATCCAACAGCTATGTCACTTCTACCCTTAAGATGTTTTAAGTCGTTCATGTACCTCGTTTTCTTTACATACATAAAGTCTAACCGTCAAGGAAGGGTCGGCCTTGCCTCAGCAAAACCCGACCCTCCCTCGGGGGCTAGAAGGGGGGAACCCCCTCTGTGTCAAAATTTTCCACGGAAAAAATTTTCTAGCAAAATGACCTTCGTGCTTTCGACTTCTGTATCGATAGCGGGATCCTGAAAACGACAGGAGTACACGTAAGCGGCAAGGCCGACCGAGCCGAGGAACTCCTACGCCTCCGGGATACGGATACCTCACTCATCACCTTCCACGAGAAGTAACTCACGCTCGGATAAGCGATCCTGCTACCGAACAAGTCCAAACACTCGGGTAGAAAACGACTTTCGTGCCTTCTCGACTGTATCGATAACGGAATCCTACGACCAAATGAGAGTGCACGTAAGCGGCAAGGCCGACCGAGCCGAGGAACTCCTACGCCTCCGGGATACGGATACCTCACTCATCACCTTCTGCGAAAAGTAACTCTCGCTTGGATAAACGATTCTGCTATTGACAGACAAGTCGTGATGCTCGAAACGAGAGGAAAGAAAACATAGCTCTTTAACATGACGATAAAGTGTTTAGGCCTCAGCGGCCGCGAAAAACATGCGCATGCTACAGACAAACTGTTCCTACAGGTTCATGCATTGGCAAGGGGAGCAGCAGCACCCTCGATGTTGTTTCCACCCTCGGCGGAACCTGGCCTGGCCTCGGACGGCGACCCGGGCGAAAGGACCTCCACCCAAGGGAGGACGCCAGCACCGCGCCCGCGGATGTCTTGGCCAAGCTCCAGCCGCTGCTGCCACATCTTCCTCGGCCTGGGAAGCCGCCAGCTCCCGGGCCGACGAAGTCTCTTTTCGAGCCGACTCCGCCTCTGTCCGTGCCAACACCGCTGCCTCCGGCTCTGGCTCATCGCAGAGCAACCGAGGGTTCTAAAAACTGAGCAAGAGAGGCCTAGAGCGGCAAGGCCGACCGAGCCGAGGGACTCCTATGCCTCCGGGATACGGATACCTCACTCGTCACCTTCCGCGAAAGGCAACTCACGCTCGGTTAAGTGGTTCGGCTAGCCAATAGGCAAGTCCCAGTGCTCGGAATGAGGAAGAAACACAGCTTTATACTCGAATACCCAAATGTTCAGGCCTCGATAGCCACAAAGAACAAACGCATATACTTGGGGTAACTATGCTACACAGACTTAGACGTCGGCAGAACCCTCGGCGGTTCTCCCGACCTACGACAAATGTCTAAGTCCTTGAAGCGGTTACATTTTGCTCCGGCAAAAACCCAGTATATCCCCTTACAAACGGGACTCCGGTTCCATTCCCGTGGGTATGAACAACCTCCACACCAGGGGGGCCGTGGGATAACGAACTCCAAGCGGCTCGCCGGCGACCTCTACAGCAGCAGAGACAACGACCTCCACCTCGGGCGGCTAAACAGCAGCAGCGATGACCTCAGGACAAACGCTGCTGTGAAAAGGCCCTCGCCCACGTCCCCACACGAGGGGCGAGGACAAGCCGTTAAGGCCGAAGAGTCGGAGGGCGCCGTCCGTGGTATCGAACCCACCGACACCGCACCGGCAAACAGCGGCCGCCCCAAAGCGCACCGGCAGGTCCTCGCTCCCGTCCTCGCCGAGGCCGTCCCAGAACACGAGTACCGCCCTCGCGGCGTACGACGTGCTGGGCGACCCCCCGGCGCGGCTGACGGTGTGAGGAGGACCTGGACGTGGCTGGCCCGCGCGCGGCACGACCGCCGCCCGGATGAAGGACGGAAAGCTGCACCCTGGCTAGGGAGCAGCAGTTCGCCTTCCCCCGCATGGCTGGAGGACGCCTCCGCAGGGCTGGAGGATGCATTTCTCCCCCAAACGCTGGGGGAAGAAAAGGGTCACCGACCCACGCGGAGGCAACCCCCCACTCGGTGCGCCCCTCCGCCTCAGCCCGGATGCCGAAGATCCTTGAAGCTGAGGGCGGGGCGGAGGCTACAGCCCGACTTGCTTCTCCCCACCAAACTGACCATTGGTGAGGGAATGCAGCCGGGCTGCACGACAAAAATCCTTGAAGCCGAGCGATGGCTGAAGAGCGCCGATCTCCACGAGGTCACGCTTCTCCAATGACAGCAAGAGCAAGGCGACGCTGGTGCACCCCATTTGGGGGCTCGAAAGGTGGAAGGGCGCAATGCATGAGGGGAGAACGAAGGCATGACCACTGCCCGGGGGATCGATCCCCTTTTATAGGCAGACCTCCTCACTTGCACCCCTAGCGTCACGGGCAAAGTCTCCACTGACGTGCTCCAGGGTTCTCCCCCTACAACATGGGGGCTAGGTCCCACACGTCATACGAGCTGATCCGAAGCACGAAGAAGGCGAACCGCCGCACGCGAGGCATATAACCGTCCCGCGGTTACAAGCGCTCTGCCATCTTCGCAGAAACCGGTGGTCGAAAGGGTGGACTGCCACGCGACAGGCATCCAACCGCACCGCAACTGTACGCCCTTTCGGCTTCGACCATATCCGGTAGACCAGTGCAAAGGAAGCGGGCCTGCATGTCATGTAACCGGCGCGCTGGTTACGACGTGCAAAGAGCCGCACCGCCACTTGCGCCGAATGCCGTGCCTCCTCGACTGCGGAACCAGTACCGCGACTCGAGGCAGCCCTGCGCATGACTCAACAGTGCCAATTAAAGGCGACGGCCACGGGTCAGTCATCCGCGGGGGTAGGCACGACGGTTGGCATGGCCAAAAGTGGGCCGACAGTAATTGCAGCGGCAGACGAGCGGAAGCAGCGGTCAAATCGCCTGCAGGCTCGCGTCCCCTCCTGAAGCGACGGGAGAGCCCTCTCCCACGGCGTAAAGACGACGCACCCATGTCCCTTTCCTCGAACGGCTCGCATGCGCAACGGGCGCCACACAAATCGCCCGTCCTGTCGCATTAACTCCCCGGCAGAGCGAGCGACACCTCTGGTAGGCGAGGCGGGCGTCGTTTCACCTCCGCCATGACGACCGTGTCAAAAAAGGTGCGCCTCCTTATTTAAATTCATATCCTTCCCCTCCTCCTCCTCCTCTCTCTCTCTCGCTACAGGGACCGGGGAAGGGGATGTTTCGGAAAGGATCCTTCTTGGCGAAGGAAGTGGGCCTCGAGCCCTCCTACTGATCAGGGGTTCGAAGGCTGGCCCCTTGGAAGGGTTTCGACAACCGCCCCAGAGCACTCAGGCTTCAAGCCCTCCTACTGATCAGGGGTTCGAAGGCTGGCCACTCGGAAGGGTTTCGACAGCCACCCCAGAGCACTCGGGCTTCAAGACCTCCTACTGATCAGGGGTTCGAAGGCTGGCCCCTCAGAAGGGTTTTGACAGCCGCCCCAGAGCACTCGGGCTTCAAGCCCATTACTGATCAGGGGTTCGAAGGCTGGCCCCTCGGAAGGGTTCGACAGCCGCCCCAGAGCGCTCGGGCTCCGCACCCATTACTGATCAGGGGTTCGAAGGCTGGCCCCTCGGAAGGGTTCGACAGCCGCCCCAGAGCGCTCGGGCTCCGCGCCCATTACTGATCAGGGGTTCGAAGGCTGGCCCCTCGGAAGGGTTCGACAGCCGCCCCAGAGCACGCAGAGTGAGGGATGACTCTGGGTACGTCCGATACATGGTCGAGGCTCGGGCTACACTCCCGAGGTACCCTAGGACATTTCCGAGACCGACGGGAACGATTTGTAACGGAATCCCACCGGAGGGAGGCATCGAGCCCTCGGACCCTGTCGAAGGGGTCCGGGTCCGTCGAATCTCCCGCAGGTACTTTTGGAGCGTGCCTCTGGGCCACCAGCCGACCCCTAACGAACGGGACACGGGCGTTCACTCGGATCTCCCGTTAGTAGCTCACTGGAAACACCATGTTCGGCGCCCTCCGAGGGCAACATGGCGCTTTCCCCCCTCCTCCTTGTGGAAAGGCGACGCAGGGGTGTATGATAAAAGTCGAGAAAGTCCTTGATCGTCCTCTCGCTCCGTGCAGAGGCTCAGGAGCTGCTCTCGCACCGGGCTACGGCCAAACTGTTGATAGCGTCAACAAACCAGCTTGATAACTCGGAACCTGACCATGCACCCGGGCTACGGCCAGGCCGCATGAGGGAACGATCAGACCGGCCGAGGCACCACAAAAAGCATTAAGACCTCAGAGGAGTCAAACCACTCCTCCGAGGCCTTAGGAGCTACACCCGGCGGGTGCGCTCGCACGCACCCACCAGAACAAAGCAAAACCGAGAAAGGCCGGTCCCCTCACCAAAAATGCGGCAAAAGCCTCCAAGCGAGTACCAACACTCCCTTCGAGGCTCGAGGGCTACTGTCGGGTACCATAATTAGGGGTACCCCCAACACTCCTAATCACGGCTGGTAAACACCGTCAGACCAACTGACGGGCGCGGTTCAAGTCAAGGCTTCGTCTACCCAAGGGACGCGACCTCGCCCGAGCCCAGCCTCGGGCTGGAGTAGTAGTCCCAGACGAGTTCATGCCTCGCCCGAGGGCCGCCTCAGGCAGCGAGCACCCCCTCGGCTCTCCCGAAGCCCGGTTCGGGCAGGCTTCATTGTGAAGAAACCTTGGCCAGACCGCCTCACCAACCGACCGCTTTGCAAGCGCATTCAATGCAGGGGACGCCTGACGCCGTATCCTGACACACACGCCTTAGTCGGCCAGGCCGAAGTGACCGCAGTCACTTCGCCCCTCTTTTTTACTGTCTGATATGACGAGAAAACAACGCCGCTCGCCCCGCTCCGACTGCCGTGCCAATCACCCAGGCGAAGACTGACAACAAGTCATGATCAACCACCGAGTTCGGCCTCGGGCGCAACAGGAAGCCCCGCCTCGCCTGACCTCAGGCTCCAGCCTCGGGAGGAGGTCTCCGCCTCGCCCGACCCCCGGACTCGGCCTCGACCTCGGTCTCGAGAGGAATCGCGCCCTCGCCCGACCCCGGCCTCGACCTCAAGAGAAGTCTCCGCCTTGCCCGACCTTGGGCTCGGACCGACCGCGCCAACAGGGGATACATCATTACCCTATCCCTAGCCAGCTCAGGCTACAAGGAACAAGACCAGCATCCCATCTGGCTTACCCCGGCGACGAGTAATGATGGTGCCCCGCGTGCAACCATGACGCCGGTGGCTCTCAGCCCCTTATGGCAGCAAGGATACGTCATCAGGATCCTTGCCGCACTGCCAGCTGTGCTCCTACAGGGCTCAGGCGCTTCTCCGAAGACCACGCATACAGGGCTCAAGCTCTCCCCCGACAGCCACGTTGGCATGTACACAGGGCTTAGGCATTTCTCTGCCGGACACGTTAGCGCATAGCTACACCCCCATTATATGTCTGGACCCTCTCCTTGTGTCTATAAAAGGGAGGTCCAGGGCCATCCTAGAGGGGGGTTCGCGCGGGGAAGGAGCGAACGAACAGGCTCCCTATCTCTCTCTCTCCCTCTCACGACGTGCTTGTAACCCCTACTACGAGCGGCACCTATGGTGCAGGATAATACAAGGCTTGCCCCACCTCTTGTGTTCCATCTCACACCAACCCATCTGGGCAGAGGCACGCAACGATAATTTCACTCGTCGGTCCAGGGACCCCCCTGGGGCCGAAACGCCGACACCCATAAATGTCCGAACTTCAAGCTCGTGACTTTCATTTTGCGATTGTTGGTTCAGCCTCGATTGCATTTATCAGAGGGCTTTGTTTTGGATCCATTTGCAATCTAGAGGGGCAAGATAGGTGTCGACATATTTGTCTTCCACATTTAAGAATGATCTCCGTCATTTCTCAAAATGAAAGATTCATTGTTCCGTATTCCCAGCACAATGATACTGCGCGCATTGCTAGGAATTTTATCATCAAGATGAACCTCTTTGTGAGGCAAATCACCATCAGGGTGAATTAAACGAAGGAGAGTTATCACAGACCACGTGAATATTGAAAGCTCTCTTGTGGGTTTTGGTGTTTGGATGACAACCCAATTAAAGGACTAACAAGTGTGCTAAGTGTTGAACAGATGCTTTATGCAAAGCTAATATGGTTCAACACAAGTGAACAAGTGTGATGGTCCAAAGACTGAATTATTTATAGATAATGGACATCACAAGAAAGATGGACATTGCCTAAGTGAGACTCGATGTGCATAACTCAGAGACAACCGATCAAGCCAAGGATGGAAGCAAGAAGAGCTTTGAGGTACCGAGTGCATGGGAGAAATTCAAGGAGACCAGGAACCCAAGGCCAGGGGTGAAGAAGAAGACTTGCGGAATCAAGGTTGATCGAGTTAAGAAGAGTTATGGTGCATCAAGGAACACTACATAAGGACATGACTTACAACCAATGAGGTAACAACTACAATTATGTGGTGTAAGTCATAAGGCTCAAGACCAAGCTCAAAAAGCGAACAAGGTCACTGGAAGGAGAATCAATGTCAAAATCAGAATTGGAAGCAGCCCAAAAGAGCTAAGTGCACCTTGATCTCTAGTTTGGGTTGTTCCTATGTTTGGAGATATTCTATGTGACCTTTGCAGGATGTTGGAGCTCAGAAATGACAAATCTAGATCAAGTCAAGTTGACTTGATGGTTTATGAGTCCAACATCAATCTCAATCATGTCAAATGCTAATGAAGTGAAAAACAAGAACAAGGTGTGTTTCTAGACTTAGTGAATTGTTTTTGAGTACTAACATATTCTGTCTAAGTGCTAGAAACAGTGAGAAAAGAATTGCAAAAAGTCTTGGCTCGGTGCAGCCAAAACTCTGCTCAGTCTGGCACACCGGACAGCGTCCGGTGCGCCAGGCTGAACTCCGGTGAACAGACCGCTCTCAAGAGAAGTTTGGCGGCGTATGGCTATAACTCACCGAACTGTCCGGTGGTGTACCGGACTGTCCGGTGGTGCACCGGACTGTCCGGTGAGCCAACGTTCGACTGCGCGATCAGCGGGCGAGGCGTGGCCTGAGCCAACGGATAGTTGGCGCACCGGACTGTCCGGTGTGCACCGGACAGTGTCTGGTGAGCCAAGATGACCACTGCTCCAACGGTCAGCTGAGCCTGATTTGGAAGGAGATCGCGCACCGAACAAGCTATAGGACCTGTCGGGTGGTGCACCGGACTGTCCGGTGCGCCACCCAACAGAAAGCAAATATTGCCTTCCAAAATGAATTCCAATGGCTCCTAGGCACCTTGGGTCTATAAAAGGGACTCCTAGGCACCTCCAACAGAAGAATAAGAGCAGCCAACAATTGTATACATCACTCGGATCGATTCTCCCTCTCCCTCTTGTGTATATCTCTCTAGTTTATGTAGAGGCAAAGCTATAAGCCTTGAGAGAGTGGAGAAGTGCTGCTAAAGAGCTACAACAAGGTCTTGAGCGTATTGTTACTCTACCGGAGTGCTGTCAAGAAGATTGTAAGCAGCCGCGGCTTTGTTGTAACCAACATCAACATAGTGGAAGGCTCTATCTGTCATATTGACAGATCTGAGCAAACGGAGGAAGGAGTTGAAATAAACTCCAAGCCTAGGTGTGGCTAACTCCAACGAGGACTAGGCAAGCATTTTAGGCTTGGCTGAACCTCGGGATAAATCCCTGCGTCTGTGTGCCCTGCTCTGTGCTGTGTATTGATTCTCTGTCTTACTCACTCGTTATATCTGCACTTCAATACTTATTTGTGGTACAAGTGATATTTGAAGTGCAGGGTATTTCCAAGACAGGAACTTCTATTCCGCTGCAACCTACTCGAAGGGTCCTTCATTCCACTGCGATCCAGCCTTCGAGTAGAGTAAGAATTTCAGTTTTAAAGTGATAATTTTTACTCGCCTATTCACCCCCCTCTAGGCGACATCCAGATCCTGTTCCCGGGCAAAGGGAACTTTCAATTGGTATCGGAGCTAGGCCTCTCCAGTTTGGGCTTAGCCGTCCGGAGTTGACGATGTCGTCACAAGAGGTAACTGTAGAACTTCTTCTAGGCGATGGTTCTAATTATAAATCCTGGTCTGTCTCTATTTATAATGCTTTCATGCATATTGATCTTGATTTGAGACATATTTTTAGTAGAAGTATTTTTCCCTCCAATTTTAGTCAAAATCCTTCTAATGATGAACTAAGATGTCTATCTCTCAATCACCATGCTTGCAACATCTTAGTTGACTCACTTTATAGAAGTGCCTATTTTGCCATCATGAGTAGTGATAGTGACTTATGTGTTGATGCTCATGATCTATGGACTAAAATTAAGTTAAAATTTTTTAAGTCCATATGCACTGCTTCTGCTCCCTCTATTGCTGGTAGTACTAACTTGTCCAAGGGAGAAGAACAAGAACGGTGGACACCAAACGATGGATCCACCTCACCAATAGGTTCATCCCCCACTAGTTATACATGTCTTGTTGCTAACGATGAGAGTGGAGATAAAAGCGATGATGAGGAGGAATATGAGGATGAGGAGTCTACATCATCACAAGGTACATTTTCCTGTTTTGCTTCCACTGATAAGAATGACAGGGAAAATGAGACCAACGATGTGGAAGAAGAGGAGATTCGCCGTTTCTACACCCATCTCATCAAAGAAGACAAAGCGCTCTTGGTTAAGCTGTTGAGAAGGAACAAGGAACAAGGCGAGACGCTTCTCATGCTAGAGGAGACTCTCATCAAAACCAACGACAGCCTGGAGAAGATGACCAAAGAACATGAGGAGCTAAAGTGCTCTCATGATGATTTGGTCCAATGGTATGATTCAGTTTTAATTGAGCAAAGAAATAATGATGATGATTTATCGTGTGTTGCTCAACTTAAAATGGAAAATGCCATGCTTGAGAGGCAAGTAGAATTGCTAAATTTAGAAATGCTTGCTCTAGGTGAAAAGTATGATATGTTGTCATATTCTCATAATAAATTAGTTGATGACCATATCATGCTCAATATTGCTCATGAGGTAGTAATTACTAGTTTAAACTCATGTGAACCTCATTCTTGCACATGTGCACATTTAGATAATATATCACCATCTGCTAACCCCTGTTGCTCAAAAGAAAGCCAATGTTTGAATGAGCATCAAGCTGCAGGATCAAAAGAAAAGTTGCTCATCAATAAAGAAAGGAACAAGAAAGCAAAGCAACTAAGGAGAAGACGCCGTGCTCGACTTCCTCAAGATATTTACAAACATGTGGTGTATAAGCTTGAGGAAGAAGGAACCACAGAAAGGGTCAAACTCTGCAAGAAAGAAGCTCCTAAGGCAATAAGTGAAGCAATCAACATGAACAAAGAAAAAGGTAAAGATTCAATTAGTCATGTTGTTTGCACTAATCATCTCTCTAAGTTATCCAAGAGCAAAAAGAAAAGAGGAAAAAGGAGGTGCTTCAAGTGCAATGAGTCAAGCCACCTCATTGCTTCTTGTCCATACAAAGACAAGGATGAAGGGATGAGGAGATGTTTCGGATGCAATGACAAGAATCATATGATCACTTCTTGTTCGCTCATGAATAATCAAGCACGTGCACTCTCCGGGATGACCCTCACTAAGAAAGAAGACAAACAACAAGTGTCATGTCAGGTTAAGCGACGCCTCTGCTACATGTGTGGTGAGCATGGTCATCTATCCAAGGTATGTAAAAAGGGTAAGGTTCCTAAGCAAGTAAATTTAGCTCAATCTTATTTGCTTAGGAGACTCAAACCATACACTTGTGCTAGATCAGTAATGAGATCACCTAGAACTAGCACAATTGCTATTTGGGTACCAAAGGCTCTTTTGGATGATCGTTATGGACCCATCCCGAGATGGGTACCAAACTGTGCCAATTAGACCATGCAGGTGCCTCGAGATGGACTGGAGACCATGGGAGAGCTTAAGATGGTTAATTCAAACTCTATGCTTAAGTTGTTAATCTTTATTGTCTATTTATTAACCCGAGGTTGAATTATTGTGCAATAATAATCCCATGTTCATCTCAAGTTAAATAAGTTGTAGAGGTCTTTAATCATTATTGGTGAATCAAGCAAAGGACCTTGATGAGAATCTGCAACTTGCTCTCCAAAGGACGGTACCCGTGCATTTTAAGTACATTCTTGCCAATCAGTATTGCTCTTAAGTTGGATTGCTGTGCTACCTATCCTTGGAGTAGTTTTGCTTTTGAGATTGCCTGTGTTGAATACCTTTCAATCAATGGTTCATGATTTCAAAGATTATAATGATGCTTGCTTAATCATGAATGTGTGTTCTATATGTTATATCTTTTGAATCATTCAATGGGTAGCTTTTCATTTGATATATTCACCATGATTAACTCTTTTTGTGTTCGTGGATAAACCTGTATCTTTTTGTAAGTCATACTATATGGTTTTTAATGATTAACCTATGTGCAAGCATGACATTTTGTTTAGTCCATGTTCACATGATTACCCTATTTTGGTACTGTGTGTATACCAAATCCATGTTGTGCCTCTAATGCACCTTCTTGAGCTATGAGGTGCATGAGCAAAAGGAGCCCTAAATTGGTGACAACGAGTGCTCTCATGGCAATTTAGGAAAAGGCAAAGGTATGGAGAATGGAACTATGCAATTTCATTGAATATCTTGAAGTTCCATTGATTGTGATCATAGCTATGTTCGTGTCTTTAAATTGGTATAGTATCTTGGCTTAGACGCCTTATGCCTTAAAATGTTGTTTCCTTTGGTGTACTTAAAATGAAGTACTTCTTAATCTTTGTGTGCTTAGACATTGTGCTTTATATGATCTTGTCATCTTTCAATTGGTGTACGTGTTGCAATGATCGTCATGTGTGAAGCGTGCCTAGGTTGCGTGTAAAATGTTATATATCTTGAGGCATGCATTGTTTCCACTAGTCATAAGTTGTATTATGTCATCTATCCAATTGGTATCTCTTTGTGATGAAATTGATAGATTATGCCTTGACCAAGATATGTTGTGATCCCCTCTAGTTCTGAGGATGCTAGTGTCACACCCGGGTTTCGGGGCACCAAGACCCGGGCGCGAACATAATCACCAGGTGTGCTGGGACCAAGTCTCACACATATGATGAATCATGGCACAGGATCGAATGTCACATCTTTACTATATAACAGGGGTTCTATACAAAATAAATAATTACATTATAAGGAGACAACGGTCCAGCAACCAAAGTTGACTGGGAGACGACTGCCTAGACCTCTCACGAACACATCACAACATCCTCCATGCGCCTCATCATGTGGTACCTGTTCTTGACCTGTGGGGGGTATGAGACAGCAAGAGTGAGCTCACATACGTTCATCGCTCAACAAGTTGTGGGGAATAATATGCATGAACTCGCCAAAGATGGGAGCTCACGTGAAGTGTAAGGCTTACCAAAGAGATTGGTTGAAGCTGAGCATTGCTTTTAAGATTGGTCAAAATTTTATTAGCAATTAATAAGTATAAGTAAATACCAACCCAATTAAATAGTAGAACAAAAGTAACAACATCACCTGCGATGCAATGCATATGACAAATTGAATTTAGTTCCATAGATTAATCATGTGAGTGTCCGAGCCGCTCATGACCGTGAGCACGGCTAGTATACCAGTTTTACACTCTACAGAGGTTGCGCATCTTTACCCACAAGTCGTGTTACCCATTTGCCACGGAGTTGATCAGACCCCATACACCTCTACCAAGGAAGCGAGGCAGGGTACCACTACGAGGCCTTTACAAAGTTCCACTAGCTTCAGACTACCCGCTACAGTTTATAGGAAGCTCTAGTGCAGGGTTCTTGTCTGACCGCCATCGCAGCAAAATCAACCCAAGGACCTCCCTACACTGACCACTCCCCTACTGCCCTTGCCCCTTTCGGGTAAGGTAGCCCTCCACTAGCTTTCCTAGTTAATCAGCCAAGGGCATCCCATTAAACCCTTGTGGTAGCACTGTTTTCCCGGGTGGTTCTCCATGTTCCCATTAACATAATGATCTTAACATGAACATTAAAGAATAGAACAGATAATAAAAAGTATAACAATGAGTGATGAATATCTCTATACCCAAAGCCACATAAAGCAATAGCATGCACTACCCAAAAGTTTAGTAGTAAAACCAGTGGTGAAACAAGGCATAGAGATAGTCAAATCTAGGGTATCCTATTGGGTCCCATCAAAATTAACCTATGCAGATCATTATGATTAATAAGAACATGAATAGGTAAAAGAAGTGATCAAGGGCACAACTTACCTTCAACGAGCTCCTGCTCAGCTACTTCTACCAGCTGAACCTCAGGATCCTCAGTAGCTTGCTCGTCTACTCGCATCAACATAATACATACATAGTATAGCAAAAATTAACATCACACCAAACATAAGTATAAACTGTGTAATACTAATTTACGCGTCGCTACGAGATCGTGGGAACGAGAACCACTAAAATCGGAGTCAAGGTTAAGGGGCTATGACATATGGGAGATCTATGTGATTAAAATATTAAACTATATTATAAATTGGTTAATATAAATCACATGAGAGGTTATTCTATAACTAATTATCTCAACTTTAATCTAAGTTATAAATTGACCATAAATTATATTTTGGTAGATTATAATGATAGACAGGTTAACAAAACTAACCAACATAAGTTAAATAAAGATCTAATATAAAAGAATAAAATATGGTATAATAAATGTTGTTATTGCATAGTAAATGTTCATATGAGACTAACGCAACTTGAACGGATCAAATCGGAGTTACGGATTGTGCGTTATGAATTTCCGAAGGTTTTATGTGTTTGATATGAATTATTTGGGAGATCAATTTTATTTTTGTTTTCATGTCAAAACAGAGACATTAGATGATAAACAATAATATAATAAAATTATAGAAATTGGAATGGGTCAATTTGGACTTGAGATGGATTTTCTATGAATTAAATAAGATTCTGGAATTATTTTAACACTAGAAATCATTTCTAATTGAATTCCTGAATTTCCTATGATTCTAGACTACGCGCAAGAATTGCAGAGAGTTCAGGGGCTAAAGCATAAAGTTTACGCAGACTCAGTGAATCCAGTACTGGACCGCGGGTTGTTTTTAGGAAAATCCGGGGGCTCTTATGCATAATAGGCGGCCGAAGGGGTATCGTGATATCTGGGCTGTTGGATCGACTACCTACGGATCAGATTATATATTCATAACTGTGAACCGGTACGCAATCAAGATCCTCAGATCAGAATCCAACGGTGTAGACATCAAATACCAAAGATCTGATCACGACCGTTCGATTAAGCACAGAAGGCCCAGATTCACTCTTGCTCCCATGATGCGCACGCCTGCTTACAACCCACGATCACTGGATCGACGGCCAAGCACTCGTCATCCCCGGCAAGACGCCCAGGCGCTGTTGGTGGCGCGCCCGACGGCGGACGCGCCATGGCCATGCCCATGGTTTCTCTCCCTCCCCTCCCCCGACACGCGATCCACCCGCATCGCCCGAAGGACTCACTCGGAAGCCACGGCAAGGGGTTCGCGACTCGCTTCGGCCGTTGGGAATGGGCGCAGGGAGAGCCGGTCGCGAGCGTTGGAAGCGAATGAGAGAGACAAAAGGTCCGTAAACCCGCTGCGCGCACCGCCCACACTACGTCGACACCGAGGCGCAGCCGACCGCGCGCTATGGCGGACGCACTATCGCTCGCGGAGAAGGGAAATAAAAGAAAGAAAGAAGGAAAAATAGAGCTCACCGGAGTCTTGCGGCGTGAGGGTGATCCCTCAACGTCGACGACGAAGCTCCTGTTTTTCGGCTAGGCGAACCCTTGGATAAACCTTCGCGCAGTACGGGGCGCGTGCACGACGCTGCAGAACCCGATTCCTTCCCCATGACCAAGCCCACGCTCACTGCCCTTATTTTTTTCTCCCAATGGCTGCGGATACAAACGGCGCGTCTCTCTCTCTCTCTCTCGGGCAACGGCGATGGCGGCGGACTGGATGAGGTGAGAAGAAGAGGTCGCAGGCCCGATTTATAGCCCGGGGGCAAGGGCGTTCATGGCCGACCCAGTCCTGAGGTCCGCGCGGCGAAGATCTCGGCCACGCGCAATGATCCGTATCAAATTGCAGTCCCTAGATTCTCTCTCTGTTTGTTGCCGTGGAAATCCCTGTCGGTGAAGATGAAGCACCTGCTCCACAGTCCCACCAATCAGCGGTTCAATGAGCCTAAGGCAAGCACGCTGCCAGATGGGACCTTGCCCCGAGCAATCCCTACGCAGCCGCGGTTCCAGGCGACAGAACAGTGGGGTCTGCGTGTCAGCCTGAGCGCGTGCGATGTAGTCGCGGTTGGGCCACGCGAATAGAGAGCAAGATGGGCCGCGCGAACTATTGAAGGAAGCTAGGTGGGCCGAGGCCAGGAATTGGTCCCAGGTTGCCTTTCCTTTTTCTTTTCTTTTATATTTTCTTTTCTTCTTTTGTTTGTAGAATTCAAATTTGAATTTAAATCTTGTTATGAGATTCACCCTTGATCAAGATGTGCTAACTCAAATATTAATGGAAGGGAAATACATTCTTGTTTATATATTTATTTTATCTCATTTGAATAGTATTTTCCTCCCTTTTCTATTTTCTATTTTATTTTCATTTATACTTTGAGGTTAAATTTATGTGTTCAATAAAAGTACCTCACAACAAAGTCATCAGTGAGTGATGCACTTTTCTTTATTTATTTAATGGTTGCTTAATTAATTTAGTAACATTAATTGATTATGATAAGAAAAGATCCAAATGAATTTTCCAAGGAATCCAACAATGCTCAAAACACTATCATAAATATATTTGTTTATTTTATTTTATTTATTTATTTATATTTTTTTTCTACCTAGTTTTAGGGCTTTACAAATCCTACCCCCCTTAACAGAAATCTCGTCCTCGAGATTTGTAAGGGAAGGGTATATAACTATGTCATCTCAGAACATATCCACACACCAAAAAAATCTCAACATGACACATACTTTATTAGCAACATATGGGGTCAATTAGACCTTATTATTCTTCCTAAAATAGTATCATACTGACTACTAACTAAAGTAACACTTAGATCTTACAGATACTAGTAATTTATATATATATTTATGTAGCTTGGTGGAGTTGGTGGTGGTGGTGGAGGAGGTTGTTGTTGACGTTGTCTCTCCAACCATGCTTGCCTTATTTGTTGACATATCTCCAGACGGACTTGATGTATTTCCTCGCGTTCTTGTCTTATCTGATTTTGCATTTCGGTCACCATATCTGTCAATTGTTGTATTACCAGCCTTTGGGCGGCAACCACTTGATCCATTTCAACCGGTGAAGGATTTGGAGGATTCATTTCTGTTTGTTGTTGTTTGATAATCTTTCCTTCCTGGTATTAACCATCGAAGTTAGAATCATAGGGTAATATAATTATTTTTTTGCAAGGAAAATTATTTGGCAGGCAGACGAACAGGCCAATAACTTGTTACGATCTGAAGATTCTTTGGTAGGGCTTAATCTTTCTTTTATACCAACCTTTGGATAACTTAGTTGTATAAGGTGAATATTCAAGGTTAAAATAGAATTTGTCAAGATGCGACAAACTATATGGTGTAGGTCAAAAAGTTGTTTGACATTTGATGGGGACAGGTAGATTATACAGAGATTTACTTTGCCTTTGAGATAAATGAGTTGGGCAACCTATAACATAGGCTAGATCATGATTTCATGGACAAGTTGGTCTAAGACACTAGTTTGGATTTAAAACTCATTTATAGGATTATGGTTTAGTTAAAACTTGTAACCTGGATTAGACCATATTAGATTAGGTAGGGTCTAGATTAGTTTGGATATAACTGGTTTGAACTTAGTTTAAGTTAGATAGATCTACCAGGGTAGAATATGTGTTAGAATCCTTTGAGATAGGATGAATTATATGGTGTAGGTAAGTCAATTCTCTGTTAGCTAAACACTGAGGGGTTATGCAACTATCTGATGGTTAAGGTAGTCGCATATGGTTAGGTAGTTGTATGTGGTCCAGTTAATCTAGGGCACCAGTCTAGGTTAAAGCATGCTTATAGAAGTAGGGTTCAATCTATTTTCCCAGTATTATCTATCGTGTTTGTCCATTAGATTAGATCTGATCAGGACTAAATTGGTATAACCATATTAGACTAGATAAGATCTTTTTTCTTTTGGATAGATCATGTTTGTGACACTGTTATGAGAAAAGCACAGGATAAGTATGCTTATTAAGACAAGATGAGTTTCTAAAAATGAGATAGAATCTTTTGAGGTTAGTTAGATCGATTAGGATAAGATGAAAATCCTTTCGAGATGATATGAGTATATTAAGATAAAAAAAGAATCTTTTAAGATAAGAGAGAATCTTTTAAAATAAATGGATCTATCAAGATAAGAGATAATCTTTTAAGATAAGATTGATTTATCAAAATAGATACACTTTAATGGAGGATAATTTTAATCTCATGAATTTTATTTATTTATACTTATGCCTATACGTATATGTAGATGTAATTGTGGACATTACTCCACAACTCATCACACTCAATCAAAGATCCAAATCAAACAAGTATCACAAGAACAAACACTCAAGCATATAGATAAAAATAGTTTTGTTTTTGTTCCTAAGAGTAGGTCTCCTATTCCTAAAGGTCACTTTAGGCACAGGATTTCAAAGTGTGAAATCCACATTTGTCTTTTAGAAAGAACAGGTAAGAATAATCAGAGTAAAGCGGAGATAGATGAGAAAGGATTGAGATAAGTTTAGAAAAGAATCAGAGTAACAAAGGTAAGGTTAATCAGAGTAGAATAGTGGAAGGTGAGACAGGATCAAGATAAGTGTAGAAAGAATCAGAGTAAGGTAAGTAGGTAAGGGTTTGTCCATTTCTATCTAGGTTTCGTCCTACAGTCAACATTCCTCTGATACCACTTCTGTCACACCCGGGTTTCGGGGCACCAAGACCCGGGCGCGAACATAATCACCAGGTGTGCTGGGACCAAGTCTCACACATATGATGAATCATGGCACAGGATCGAATGTCACATCTTTACTATATAACAGGGGTTCTATACAAAATAAATAATTACATTATAAGGAGACAACGGTCCAGCAACCAAAGTTGACTGGGAGACGACGACCTAGACCTCTCACGAACACATCACAGCATCCTCCATGCACCTCATCATGTGGTACCTGTTCTTGACCTGTGGAGGGGTATGAGATAGCAAGAGTCAGCTCACATACGTTCATCGCTCAACAAGTTGTGGGGAATAATATGCATGAACTCGCCAAAGATGGGAGCTCACGTGAAGTGTAAGGCTTACCAAAGAGATTGGTTGAAGCTGAGCATTGCTTTTAAGATTGGTCAAAATTTTATTAGCAATTACTAAGTATAAGTAAATACCAACCCAATTAAATAGTAGAACAAAAGTAACAACATCACCTGCGATGCAATGCATATGACAAATTGAATTTAGTTCCATAGATTAATCATGTGAGTGTCCGAGCCGCTCATGACCGTGAGCACGGCTAGTATACCAGTTTTACACTCTGCAGAGGTTGCACATCTTTACCCACAAGTCGTGTTACCCATTTGCCACGGAGTTGATCAGACCCCATACACCTCTACCAAGGAAGCGAGGCAGGGTACCACTACGAGGCCTTTACAAAGTTCCACTAGCTTCAGACTACCCGCTACAGTTTATAGGAAGCTCCAGTGCAGGGTTCTTGTCTGACCGCCATCGCAGCAAAATCAACCCAAGGACCTCCCTACACTGACCACTCCCCTACTGCCCTTGCCCCTTTCGGGTAAGGTAGCCCTCCACTAGCTTTCCTAGTTAATCAGCCAAGGGCGTCCCATTAAACCCTTGTGGTAGCACTGTTTTCCCGGGTGGTTCTCCATGTTCCCATTAACATAATGATCTTAACATGAATATTAAAGAATAGAACAGATAATAAAAAGTATAACAATGAGTGATGAATATCTCTATACCCAAAGCCACATAAAGCAATAGCATGCACTACCCAAAAGTTTAGTAGTAAAACCAGTGGTGAAACAAGGCATAGAGATAGTCAAATCTAGGGTATCCTATTGGGTCCCATCAAAATTAACCTATGCAGATCATTATGATTAATAAGAACATGAATAGGTAAAAGAAGTGATCAAGGGCACAACTTGCCTTCAACGAGCTCCTGCTCAGCTACTTCTACCAGCTGAACCTCAGGATCCTCAGTAGCTTGCTCGTCTACTCGCATCAACATAATACATAAATAGTATAGCAAAAATTAACATCACACCAAACATAAGTATAAACTGTGTAATACTAATTTACGCGTCGCTACGAGATTGTGGGAACGAGAACCACTAAAATCGGAGTCAAGGTTAAGGGGCTATGACATATGGGAGATCTATGTGATTAAAATATTAAACTATATTATAAATTGGTTAATATAAATCACATGAGAGGTTATTCTATAACTAATTATCTCAACTTTAATCTAAGTTATAAATTGACCATAAATTATATTTTGGTAGATTATAATGATAGACAGGTTAACAAAACTAACCAACATAAGTTAAATAAAGATCTAATATAAAAGAATAAAATATGGTATAATAAATGTTGCTATTGCATAGTAAATGTTCATATGAGACTAACGCAACTTGAACGGATCAAATCGGAGTTACGGATTGTGCGTTATGAATTTCCGAAGGTTTTATGTGTTTGATATGAATTATTTGGGAGATCAATTTTATTTTTGTTTTCATGTCAAAACAGAGACATTAGATGATAAACAATAATATAATAAAATTATAGAAATTGGAATGGGTCAATTTGGACTTGAGATGGATTTTCTATGAATTAAATAAGATTCTGGAATTATTTTAACACTAGAAATCATTTCTAATTGAATTCCTGAATTTCCTATGATTCTAGACTACGCGCAAGAATTGCAGAGAGTTCAGGGGCTAAAGCATAAAGTTTACGCAGACTCAGTGAATCCAGTACTGGACCGCGGGTTGTTTTTAGGAAAATCCGGGGGCTCTTATGCATAATAGGCGGCCGAAGGGGTATCGTGATATCTGGGCTGTTGGATCGACTACCTACGGATCAGATTATATATTCATAACTGTGAACCGGTACGCAATCAAGATCCTCAGATCAGAATCGAACGGTGTAGACATCAAATACCAAAGATCTGATCACGACCGTTCGATTAAGCAAAGAAGGCCTAGATTCACTCTTGCTCCCATGATGCGCACGCCTGCTTACAACCCACGATCACTGGATCGACGGCCAAGCACTCGTCATCCCCGGCAAGACGCCCAGGCGCTGTTGGTGGCGCGCCCGACGGCGGACGCGCCATGGCCATGCCCATGGTTTCTCTCCCTCCCCTCCCCCGACACGTGATCCACCCGCATCGCCCGAAGGACTCGCTCGGAAGCCACGGCAAGGGGTTCGCGACTCGCTTCGGCCGTTGGGAACGGGCGCAGGGAGAGCCGGTCGCGAGCGTTGGAAGCGAATGAGAGAGACAAAAGGTCCGTAAACCCGCTGCGCACACCGCCCACACTACGTCGACACCGAGGCGCAGCCGACCGCGCGCTATGGCGGACGCACTATCGCTCGCGGAGAAGGGAAATAAAAGAAAGAAAGAAGGAAAAATAGAGCTCACCGGAGTCTTGCGGCGTGAGGGTGATCCCTCAACGTCGACGACGAAGCTCCTGTTTTCCGGCTAGGCGAACCCTTGGATAAACCTTCGCGCAGTACAGGGCGCGTGCACGACGCTGCAGAACCCGATTCCTTCCCCATGACCAAGCCCACGCTCACTGCCCTTATTTTTTTCTCCCAATGGCTGCGGATACAAACGGCGCGTCTCTCTCTCTCGGGCAACGGCGATGGCGGCGGACTAGATGAGGTGAGAAGAAGAGGTCGCAGGCCCGATTTATAGCCCGGGGGCAAGGGCGTTCATGGCCGACCCAGTCCTGAGGTCCGCGCGGCGAAGATCTCGGCCACGCGCAATGATCCGTATCAAATCGCAGTCCCTAGATTCTCTCTCTGTTTGTTGCCGTGGAAATCCCTGTCGGTGAAGATGAAGCACCTGCTCCGCAGTCCCACCAATCAGCGGTTCAATGAGCCTGAGGCAAGCACGCTGCCAGATGGGACCTCGCCCCGAGCGATCCCTACGCAGCCGTGGTTCCAGGCGATAGAACAGTGGGGTCTGCGTGTCAGCCTGAGCGCGTGCGATGTAGTCGCGGTTGGGCCACGCGAATAGAGAGCAAGATGGGCTGCGCGAACTATTGAAGGAAGCTAGGTGGGCCGAGGCCAGGAATTGGTCCCAGGTTGCCTTTCCTTTTTCTTTTCTTTTATATTTTCTTTTCTTCTTTTGTTTGTAGAATTCAAATTTGAATTTAAATCTTGTTATGAGATTCACCCTTGATCAAGATGTGCTAATTCAAATATTAATGGAAGGGAAATACATTCTTGTTTATATATTTATTTTATCTCATTTGAATAGTATTTTCCTCCCTTTTCTATTTTCTATTTTATTTTCATTTATACTTTGAGGTTAAATTTATGTGTTCAATAAAAGTACCTCACAACAAAGTCATCAGTGAGTGATGCACTTTTCTTTATTTATTTATTGGTTGCTTAATTCATTTAGTAACATTAATTGATTATGATAAGAAAAGATCCAAATGAATTTTCCAAGGAATCCAACAATGCTCAAAACACTATCATAAATATATTTGTTTATTTTATTTTATTTATTTATTTATATATTTTTTTCTACCTAGTTTTAGGGCTTTACAGCTAGAATGTGCAAAGTGCAAGTCATTCAAATACTTGATGCACTACTTTAGGGGGAGCACACATGACTTGTGTCTTTTGAGACTAATTGTTGCTTGAGTGATCTTGTATAGTCTCAAGGTGGAAAAGGGAAGATGAGCAAGAAATGGAACAATCAGGACTTGGGTACCTTCATAAGTCAAGTATTTGGTATCTTAAGTTGTGAGTAATTGCATATTTATAGATTGCTCATGCTCTATAATAGCTGGTGATTCTAGATGCTTATCTTTAAATATTGTGGAGCAATGACAGTAATGATTGCTCAATTGGTAGCCCTGGTAGTATGCTTAAATTGATATCTTTTGGTAATCACTAGAATAGAAGCTTCATCTTGTGCCACAATACTATAACTTGTTCTAAGTTTGGTGTCTTAGCAACAAGAAAATGTTAGGATAAAAGACCAGGCACAAGTGTGGAGGAGCTCCCTAGAGATTAAACTTTCAAGATGGAAAGTACACCACAATATGGTAAAGGTACAAAAGGAAGTATTGACCTTTTGCGTATATGTATCTTAATTTTCCTCCAATACTTGTGGTGCATATGTTTAATGTGTAAGGGGGAGTAATGTTAGTGTGTTTTACCTACTTAATACCCTGCTGTCCCTTGACATCATCCTTTGTTCTTGCTCAAATATGGTTTTGGTGTTTGATGTCAAAGGGGGAGAATTTTGTGCATTAAAGCTTAGGTTTCCTTGAGTTCCTTTGATCTTAAGGAAGGATGTGTTAGTTTGAAGTTTCCTTGAGTTCCTTTGATCTTAAGGAAGGATGTGTAAGTTTGTGTTATTGATAATTCTTATCATATGCTTCTTGTTGTATTATATGGTGATGATGCAAATATGCTTCTTGTTGTATTATATGGTGATGATGCAAAATTAGTGCTTCTGTTGACATGAATCCATTGGCATCTATTGTGTTTATCCTATAATAGATATTCATGTGGTTATGGTGGCTTTAAAATTGTTTTAAATTAGTATCCTAATTGTGAATAGTGGTAGGTTGATATTCATGTGGTATATCCACTAAATTGGTTGGTGTTTAACTCTGATTCTGTGCATATGTTTAATTATCGACAATGCATCCCATAGGTGCTAAGATGTAGTAATGCTTCGAATTAGCCTAAGTATGTGCAATTTGGCATATAAGGCCAAAATTAAGATTTTGATGTAAGCACATATTTAGGGGGAGCATTCTATAAACTTAGAATTCAAAGTTTGTGCTTTAAATCTTATTCTTATGTAAGCTTTAATTGTGTTGCCATCAATTGCCAAAAAGGGGGAGATTGAAAGCTCTCTTGTGGGTTTTGGTGTTTGGATGACAACCCAATTAAAGGACTAACAAGTGTGCTAAGTGTTGAACAGATGCTTTATGCAAAGCTAATATGGTTCAACACAAGTGAACAAGTGTGATGGTCCAAAGACTGAATTATTTATAGATAATGGACATCACAAGAAAGATGGACATTGCCTAAGTGAGACTCGATGTGCATAACTTAGAGACAACCGATCAAGCCAAGGATGGAAGCAAGAAGAGCTTCGAGGTACCGAGTGCATGGGAGAAAGTCAAGGAGACCAGGAACCCAAGGCCAGGGGTGAAGAAGAAGACTTGCGGAATCAAGGTTGATCGAGTTAAGAAGAGTTATGGTGCATCAAGGAACACTACATAAGGACATGACTTACAACCAATGAGGTAACAACTACAATTATGTGGTGTAAGTCATAAGGCTCAAGACCAAGCTCAAAAAGCGAACAAGGTCACTGGAAGGAGAATCAATGTCAAAATCAGAACTGGAAGCAGCCCAAAAGAGCTAAGTGCACCTTGATCTCTAGTTTGGGTTGTTCCTATGTTTGGAGATATTCTATGTAACCTTTGCAGGATGTTGGAGCTCAGAAATGACAAATCTAGATCAAGTCAAGTTGACTTGATGGTTTATGAGTCCAACATCAATATCAATCATGTCAAATGCTAATGAAGTGCAAAACAAGAACAAGGTGTGTTTTTAGACTTAGTGAATTGTTTTTGAGTACTAACATATTCTGTCTAAGTGCTAGAAACAGCGAGAAAAGAATTGCAAAAAGTCTTGGCTCGATGCAGCCAAAACTCTGCTCAGTCTGGCACACCGGACTGTCCGGTGGTGCATCAGATAGTGTCCGGTGCGCCAGGCTGAACTCCGGTGAACAGGCCGCTCTCAAGAGAAGTTTGGCGACGTACTGCTATAATTCACCGGACTGTCCGGTGAGCCAATGGTCGACTGCACCAACGGTCGGCATCGCGATCAGCGGGCGAGGCGTGGCCTGAGCCAACGGATAGTTAGCGCATCAGACTGTCCGGTGTGCACCGGACGGTGTTCGGTGAGCCAAGACGACCGCTGCTCCAACGGTCAGCTGAGTCCGATTTGGAAGGAGATCGCGCACCGGACAAGCTATAGGACCTGTCCGGTGGTGCACCAGACTGTCCGGTGCGCCACCTGACAGAAAGCAAATATTGCCTTCCAAAATGAATTCCAATGGCTCCTAGGCCCCTTGGGTCTATAAAAGGGATTCCTAGGCACCTCCAACAGAAGAATAAGAGCAGCCAACAATTGTATACATCACTCGGATCGATTCTCTCTCTCCCTCTCGTGTATATCTCTATAGTTTGTGTAGAGGCAAAGCTATAAGCCTTGAGAGAGTGGAGAAGTGCTGTTAAAGAGCTACAACAAGGTCTTGAGCGTATCGTTACTCTGCCGGAGTGCTGTTAAGAAGATTGTAAGCAGTCGCGGCTTTGTTGTAACCAACATCAATATAGTGGAAGGCTCTATCTGTCATACTGACAGATTTGAGCAAACGGAGGAAGGAGTTGAAATAAACTCCAAGCCCAGGTGTGGCTAACTCCAACGAGGACTAGGCAAGCATTTCAGGCTTGGCCGAACCTCGGGATAAATCCCTGCGTCTGTGTGCCCTGCTCTGTGTTGTGTATTGATTCTCTGTCTTTCTCACTCGTTATATCTGCACTTCAATACTTATTTGTGGTACAAGTGATATTTGAAGTGCGGGGTATTTCCAAGACAGGAACTTTTATTCCGCTACAACCTACTCGAAGGGTCCTTCATTCCACTGCGATCCAGCCTTCGAGTAGAGTAAGAATTTCAGTTTTAAAGTGATAATTTTTACTCGCCTATTCACCCCCCTCTAGGCGACATCTAGATCCTGTTCCCGGTCAAAGGGAACTTTCAAATATGCAATCAGAACATATGCTTTGTCTAAGGTTGATGGATCATATTCGCAGGCGTCCTCGAGAATAGATCAAATACCAATAAGTCAAATGTGGATATGATATTAATCCCAGGTATATCCACATCTACATCAGGTAGAAGCATTCAGACCAATATGGTTACTCCTCAACGATTTCTTGCAAACTCCATATACATAGGAGTACGCACCGAATGATAGGTTCAGTTTGGCTTTTGTGCGTTTAATAGAATATTGAGGCATTACATTATATGGGCATTTCTCCCCCTAATGCCGAGATGTTCTAAAAGTATACAAATAAAATCCCCAACCACAATCATCCAGTTGTGACCAATGTATGCTATTGTGGTGATTTATTTGGGAAATCTTACGCACATTATAGATCGGGGTTTTATGCAGTGAGCTTTGGACTTAGATTAATGTAGTGGCATGAATACTACATATTTTTCCTTCAACATGAAGGGTTAGTCTCAACATCCAGCGAGACACGCAACAAGTTGCTTCGTGGTTACAATTCTGCAAACTTATTGTTATTATTACCAAATGCACAGTCAATCATTAAGATTTAGACTAACATGCACAACACTATTTTATCCATAAGGATCCTTCAGGGGCTCATGAATACCATTCGTCGTTTGGAGTCATTAGTTGACTTCAGATCAACAAGTAAAATGACCATCAGGGTCTAACGCTCACAAAGACATTCACTGGTTGCATTGTGCTTTCAAGCACATAAGAAAATATGTGCGTAGATAATTGTAGTAAAGTGCATGGCATCAGACCAATGCTACCAAGCAGAGATTTTTATATGCAGAGATGTATAGTCCAGCTCGTTTTATTATTGCCCATCATTTACCCAATTACTCATACTGATCTGAAATTGGGTATCAATTTGTGCAACATTTTTAGATATTATAATTTTGAGAGAGAATTTATAATAATAGTTAATAATTTGTGATGCTAACAGCAGTGCAAACATTTCTCCTCATATTATATACCAATTTGTTCTATAAAGCATTATTTCGATCTCTTCGTTGTTCGGCAAAAAGAGAAGCTTTGGAATATAACAGACAAGGCCAAGAATTCATTTTTATCTGGAAAAAATCACCATGTAACTAGCTTTTCATGAAACAAATGATAATTACTGCTTGGCAAGAACGAAACAAGACTGGTATCCGCCTAGGATCCGTCTTCAACAATAGATAGTACTACTCTCATACGAAGGCGTCATCATGACTAGGGAGAATGCAATAGGCCTCCGTAAGATCTTTATACTTTTATCACAAATTATCACCACTTACAATCTCGTGGTCAAGACTTATGGCTCTTCTGGTGCCAAGGACCAAGGACATATTAATGCCCAATTTAGCTTCAAGCTCTGTGGTGATGTGGGATTTTATGGCTATTTTTCTACTCTTCTTACTTCTAGTAGATTAGATATAGGTTGTGGACTTGTGGTAAGCATGCCATGGGGTGAAATCCAATGTAGTTATCCTACATAAACCCCATTTATATGTCCCTACAAGTTTGACCTTTACCATTTGGCTTAAAATTATACCATACCAGTCAAAGGACTATAACAAGTCAATTCAACGATTTTAAGTATCTAAAATTCTGAGAGATGTATGCAACACAAGCATAGAGGTCCTAGATAGGACGAGTAAAGTGGTTCGACGGGAACACACAATGGTTTTTCACACAAACATTATGAAAATTTCTCAAAATTACCTTTCGATATACTCGCAACTTCGTGTTGCTAATGTACTAGTCATTTATCTTAAAGTTCGCTTCATGTCATTCAGCAACAAATAGCAATGTGCCAACATCTGGTTGAGCAATATATAACTAAGATTTATAGCCTTTATTCATTTGGTAAGGTCTTTTGCTTACTAATAGAATCCCAATGTGTGAGATCTGCTATGCCAAAAAGGCTTTCATGCATTATATATCTTGGGTTTACTTCAGGTAAAACTTTTATGCATAAGGAGAGAGAGCAAAAAATTAACTTATCTGTGTTTTATTGCATTTCAATTTAATGTCCCAGATTTCCAAGCACTATAGAGCTTGATATAGTTGTTGTGGCCACTTGGCGATATATAAATATATAATGCCACACAACACAGTCAAATAAAATATAGAGCCAAACAAAATTGTTTATGAAGGTTACGCATAAGGTAACTTTAGGGGCTTGAACAAGCCACCACAATCCACGCGAGTACAAAGTCTAGCGTATCTAGCGTCAATGCGTGTGCGGCCATCTGGGCTACGACAACACAATAAGCCTCCGTAACAAGCGCAACAGGCGCATTGTGGCTCGATGGTCGGAGTACACGATAAGTCCACGCAACGTTCACAACCAGTGCAACTGTGACTCGATGATCACGACAGACAAACATTGCCTACAGGGCATGCGAAAAATATGCGACTCGACGATGGAGGTCCAACTCAACGGGAGTGGTCCGATTAAACGAGAGTGCGACATAGCAATCACATGACGCAGCCAAGTTCATACGGCTCAAATATTATGTCGTGTTGTCAGGGCGCAGTCAATATTGAGCTAATGCCATAAGTTAGCCGATTAACAAAGCATCATGAACGTCGTGTTCGAATACCCATTATATAATCGCTCGACGCGAGTACGAAAGGTCAACACATGACAAATATTTAGAGTGATTTAAGTATGCACAATATATAACCTTCATATGCATTTTAATAATTTTCTGCTTATTATTTACGAGGAATAAAGGCAGAACAATAAACACCATAATTAATAAATGAACATAACACATCAGGTGTAAAAGACATTTCCCATATTTAATCATGTATTTTTATACTTATTATTTGCAACATGAATTAATTAATTAAGGTACATAAGACATGTTTTATTTTATTTATTATTTGTAACAGAAAATAGAATAAATAGCATGAAACATTCATTTGTGCGTAGTGAGCTGGCACTGGAGCTGTGCCAGGCGTGTGCATGGGGCTTGCTTGGCCAAGGGGCTGAGGAGCCCATGCACGGGAGCTGTGCCAGGCTTGCTCGACCACGAAAGCACATGCTTCTGGCATGGCTTGTCAGCGTGGGTCGTTCGGCCTGCAGTGGCCGCCCACAAGTAGCTTACGCGAAGGTTCAGCGGCCAGCCAGGGCTAAGGAGACGCATTCAGATGATCAAATTGTTTCCGGACGATGAGATAGCAGCGTATTTTATTTTTAAGCTAACTAGTCTCAAGACGCTTCCGTAGGAATAGGTGGAAAAACTGAATCTGGATCTGATCCGATAGTTAAGCCAACCAACCCACTCGTGCATCTCGTGCACGTAGCGGGCGACCGCACATCTTCTTGCGGTCTAGGGAGCTCGCCGCCGCTCGGCTACTCCTGCTCCAACACAAACCATACCGTCGCGCTTTCGGGCCGGCATTATTGGTCCACGCGTGGTAGATGCACGACTGCTGCGGTGCGCTATTGGACACCGTGGACCAAGGCCTCAGTGCCGCCGAGTTCGATCATGAGGAGGCGCCCCCCTGTTGCTGCTCGCGCTGGCGTGGTGCAGCCCCAACTCGGTGATCGCCCCACTGAAGCGTCCCGGTCCTCTGGGACTCAAATGTGATACAATTACTAGTCCCAGGAGGCTAGTAAATATATTTATACAACAAATGATTCCAGATCTGCTTAAACGAGACAAACATATAAAGGTGGCGATCAACTTTAAGAGTTGGTCCACAACTCGGGACATATCATCAGAGTGGGGCTGAAGCAGCCCGATATACGCAGCGAAGCAAATCAGCGGTTCAATAGCCACAGGCAAGGTTGGGAATAGGCGTAACTCTTACCCGATCAACGACCACCTTCTCTGAAAAACAACAAATAAGCAAGGGTGAGTACTAACATACTCAGCAGCCCACCTTCACCCGTGGAATGGGGAAATCAGATATAATGTATGGAATATGTGGAGCTTTGCATATTTTGCAGAAATAGCAATATTTGATGCAGGGTTATTTTGTAAAACATTTTGTATTTTGCAAAGTGCATTCTCTCCCAAAGGAGCAGGAAGTTTTTTAATATAGAGCAAAATCCTCTAGACTAAACCATCCAGGTATCTTAGCAGTTTTCCACTGGTTTTCATTTTCAAAAAACAGCTACTGGACTTCCCGTCCACCATAGCTCACGGCTCAACCGTCGGACCTTTTAAAAAACCACTTTTCTCAAAAGCACCCTTTTTTGGAAAACAAAACACTAATTGTCATACCACACCAGACTCGTCCATTCCTGTGGACACAGACTATTCAAATAGGTTTGAAACTCTGCGCAGAGGTGTACACTTTACCCACTAGTCCGGCTTTGTGATCTCATAGCTAGTGAGACCCGAATCCGAATCTCTTTCTTTCCTCGCACGTCCCTACCTTAACGGTTATACGAGAAGGAGTCAGGCCACCGCCATGCCCAAACCGGACAAAACATTCCCTCTCCTTATCCTCCCGGTGCTCCCCAGCCTTCATAACCCTGGGGTTTGAACCGTACGAGTTCAGATTGAGTCATTGCCCACACAGTCTCGAGTGGTTGTACTTATCATGAGTACAGGTAGTGAAGGATGACAAACCAGTCCTTATGAGGGGACAATCCTTCTGCTCACACCTAAACCAGCTGAGCCATCACCTTAGGCCCTCCCCTAAACCAGGGAGTCCCTGATCATCCCTACTCAAAGGTGATAAGGGTGAAAACCCTTCATCATACACATTTTGAAAAGCATTTTCTTTTGAAAACTCACATCTTTTCTAAAATCATTTGTAACAAATATATCAAGGATTGATTGCGGCAAGCGGCTGGGTGGCCATAATAACTTGTCTCAAAATCATATCATGCACAAAATAACAGGCTGAGGGTTGTGGTTGAAAATCATAGGTAATTTATGCATCAAAGGGATCCAGTGAGCTTGCCGTGCTTATCCGGCGAAGGGGGAAGAGGAGCTCGTGGAACTGGCTTCTAGCTCCACTGCCTGGCGTAGACTTGCAGATCTGGCCTCCATGAGACGGCATGAATGCTCCGATAACTATGCAACATGAACAAGCAAACATACAAACCAGCAAGTATACCAATAAATATTTAGTATAGTGGTCAGAATAGCGATATATGGATGGGTAGAGTCTTGAGTAGAATCTATGTCATGTGGTGTGGTGATATTACTGGTGGTGGAGCGAAGGTGCTTACCAGGAGGGTGGATTGGAGGCGAAGCGACACTATGCGCGTAGCCGGCAGAGCGGGGTAACTGAGTGGGTGGGGTGTTTGCCTTGGCTGAGGGTGTTGAGTGTGTGGAGAGGGAGAGGGTAGCTAGGTGTATTTATAGCATGGTGTATGTGGTGTAGCACAGTGAAGTTCACTGTTGGTGAGAATAGTGACGAATGAATCGTCTGACTTAGTATGAACAGGAGAGTTATAGGCAGAATATGGGACAAGAGTATTTTGGGAGTTTTCTGGAATATGAACCATGCTTAAGGGATGACATGGTTGGATAGAGAATAGTTTGATAAGAATTTAGAAACAAGAATTATTGGAATCTGAGTTTGGAAGCCTAGTTCAAAGGAATCTCAAAGTTAAGCATGCTCAACTTGGAGAAACCTAGGATGAGTGACCAGATGGGAAGTTCCCACTGGAAGGAAAATCATAGTCACCAAAGTTCGTATGACTGGAATATTGGTCTGGCAGGTCTTAGGTGGACTAGACAATGTGATGGATGAGTAGTTGAAATTTGGGGGTGATCGGATGAGCGATGAATAGTAACGATGAATAGTAACGATAATGAATAGTAACAGTGAATAGCAATGATGAACAGTGGTGGTGAATAGTAATGGTAAATAGTGATGTGAATAGTTCATATGAACGAACGATGAATAGTGGCTATGAACGAACGATGAACGATGAATAGGAACTATGAACGAACGGACGAACGATCGAATGATCGGACGAACGAACGATCGGAATTTCGGCAGCATAACGGCAGGATAAAGATTATCTGGATGAACGATGAATAGGGACTATGAACGAACGATGAACGATGAATAGGAACTATGAACGAACGATGAATGATCGAATGATCGAACAAACGAACGATCGGAATTTCGGCAGCATAACGGCAGGAAAAAGATTATTTGGACGAACGAACGGACGAACGATCGGACGAATGGACGAACGAACCATGAACGATCGGACTAACGATCGAACGATCGGACAAACGAACGAACAAACTAAGAATAGGGGGACGAACGATCGAAGAACGACCGAACGATCCTTGTGCTAGTGTGTGCTTGTGTGGGAGATGGAGTGGGCGTGTGGGGGGGGAGAAGAGAGTTGCCATGAAATGGCTTGGGGTGGGATGAGAGGAGGCCCTTGCCCCTCTATTTATAGCCATGATGGGGGGATTAGGGGGAGGGATGAGAGGATTAGTGGGAGGATGAGAGGATTAGTGGGAGATTAACATGTATTTGTCTTGTATAAGTGAGATTAGCTTGTAGAGCTCACCGTATGACACCGGAGGCGTACGTATACGTATGAGCATGAGGAAAGTTATGAAGAAAATATTTGTGGGGACTTGAAAAATGATTCTGAAGGTATTTCTTAGGAGGAAAATACTTGGAGACTTATCGGTGGAATATTTGGGCAGTATTTCTGGAAAGAATCAGAGGGGGATCACTGGGAAATATCTGGGCAGTATTTCTGGAAAGAATTTGAAGGTGATCACTGGGGAAATATTTGTAGGATATTTTGAGGAGGATTTTGGAGAGAATATAGACCACTATATTTTATTTGTTGATATCAACTAACAAACAAACATTTTGAAACGAAATTTAAAATTCATTTTGAATTTAGAGCGAGTTTGAGAAAAATTCAAGATTTGAATTTTTGGGATGCTACAGATCTACCCCACTTAAAATGAATCTCGTCCTCGAGATTCAGCTTAGAAGGGTTATGGGTATAGCTTTACTTTAGCTACATATCTTCACTTTGCAGACTCTTCGAGGAGATGGAGCTTCAACAAAATCTGACCTTTGAGGAGCATCTGGTTGCCGATTGCAAACGCTGATTCTGGCTACTCAAAAAATCATCTTCAGGCTTCTGGCTTTCACTTGGCAGCTAGCTTATTAAAGAAGCATCGATGCCAACACGCAAACCTTCCTCTTGCGAACTCCCACATGGATTCCTTCCTTGATTGGTCTTCTGGTGCTTCATCAACGGAACTTGGGTGACCACTTCTCATCCGGAAACTTATACGCTTCGATGATCTGGTCCTTCACAAGCTTGCTACAAGCCTTCTTCTTTTTCTCCATAGCAGGAACCTTACTGGATCACTACCCCACTTAAAAAGAATGAGGGTAGAACTCTTGAATCTTGGGGATTTGAACTCCTTGAAGTACCTCATAACAAGGGTGTTACGGGGCCTTCTTCTGTTGTTGCTGCTTGAGCAGGCTGCGGAGAGATGACTGACACAGGGTTGATTTTGGGACAACCATCTTCACATCTTCTATTTGATATCTTCTTTTCTCTTCTTACTGCCTCTTTCTTTCTCTTTGCTCTTCCCACTAGAGGATTATATCAAAGAGTATTACCATCACATAGAGGAGGAAACCAAAGGCTATGAACCATGTACAACAGTCTTCAACCCACGAATCACCAAGCATTGTGATCTTAGGGGCGAGGGAGTGGAAAATGGAGTTGCTTGCTATTTGGCAAAGGGGTTTTTATCAGGTGTGTGCTTTGCTTTGAACGAGATGGGAGTTGAGGGAGCTGGTGGGGGAGTTTATAGGCGAGTGGGGGTGCTCGGGCACGGAGTGGTGGTGATGGAGCAGGTGACACAAGGTAGCAGGTGCGACAAGGGAAGGGGGTGCTGGTGTTGCCGGCGACAATGGTGGTGGTGGGTGCACTGCAAAGGGGTGTTGGGGCGGTGGTAGTGCGCTGCAAAGGGGGGCCTGGGGCGGTGGTTGGAGGCGAGGCACGCGTGCGGGGGGCACGGGTGAGTGGTGGGGTCGATGACCCTGATGTTTGTGGTCTCTGGTTTCAAGAATCTTTGCCTCTCTGTATGGTAATAACTCCTTTTGTCCTCTTTTTCTGTTTACTTTGACTCAGGGGCAGTGCTTTGATTCTCACGGTCGGTCCTTTTGACTGAGCGACTAGACATGTTTCTTCTGTAGCTTATTCCAGGCTTCAATGGTAAGCTTCCCGGTATCTTCTTGGGTAAGGTGCTTTTCTCTTGAGATGGGTTAAGATGAGAATGGAAGCATAAGGTGAGGATTAGCTCTAATTTGTGATCTATGTTTTTAGAGAAAACCTTTCTTAAAAAGAAAGAAAACACACAAGCTCAGCAATGATAAGCATAAACAAATCAAATGTTTTGAATAA
The DNA here is from genome assembly GCF_902167145.1 of Zea mays. Classification (NCBI taxonomy): domain Eukaryota; kingdom Viridiplantae; phylum Streptophyta; class Magnoliopsida; order Poales; family Poaceae; genus Zea; species Zea mays. The sequence continues at coordinate 223,508,721 of NC_050100.1, read as the reverse complement.
GGGAAGAATAGAGTTTATCCAAAGCACGGACTACTCGAATTTGGGGGCTAAGCATAACTACTATTGCTTGCCTCCTGAATTTAGAACTATGCTAAATGCGACTTATGAGCACTAACGTTAAAGCATCACATATGCAATCAAAAGGGAAGAAAACATCAAGTGAAATTCATTTTGAAATGCCCTAGGGGGCCACACAATTAGAGTTTTTCAAAACACAGGGCTACACAATTACCTCATATACATGCAGGGCTCTAGCCAAAGTGAAGAAAAACTTCACTACCAATGCATGCAGAGGACTGGGCATAACTAACTTCAGATCTAGCAGCTTCTCTTCTGGCGAGGCTAGCACAACTTCAATCTGAGACATCTCCTGGATGGGTCAAGAGGGAGCTGATGTTGATGACTTCTTCTGGCAGCAACTGAGATGGCAAGACAGCGTTGAACTCTTCTTCAAGCGGAACTGGCTCTTGTAGCTCCTCAGAGGGCGGAAGTGCTAGCGAGGTGCTTACAGCTTCTTCCTTGATCTCACGGGAGGGTGCTAGAATCTTCTTCATGGTGAGGGGCTCAAACAACTCTGGCGGGGGATCTTGGGAGGATTCAGGGTGCTCTTTGCTTATCCATAGCCTAAGGGGAGACTGGAATTCCTTCCAAAACTATGGCTCCTTCCGGGAGTTCCCAACTCTTCTTCTCTCCTCTGATAGAGACCGGGTGACCTTCAAGAATCTGGGGATCTTCAGCTCTCATGGGTTGAACTGGGTTGGATGAAGCGGGCTCTTGGATCCACAGGGCTCTACGTGGGTTATGGGTTACCAAGTAGGCTTCCATCAACTTCTGGGCGTGCTCATCATTGGCTTGCTTCAGGGCTTCAACAGCAACGACTTCACGACTTTCCAAGGCAGCTACACGGGCTTGAGCTATGGTGAGATCCACATGGAGCTTACGGTTGTGCTTCTCTGCATCTTCTGCTCAGGCAATCATCTGACGGTGGTGCTGAGCCAATAAATCATACTGGGCATCTAGAGTGAGCAGGTAGGTAGTGAGGTACACGACTGTGGGGTCGTCCTCAAGCAGCTGATGCCCTTCCAAGGCACGCATCCTGGCCATCCAAACGGGACGGTCTCTCTGAAAGGGCGGAAAGAATCTGAGCGGTGTGTCGGCCACTTCTTCTTCATAGATTTGACACAGGGCCCTCAATGCCTTGCGAGCGACGATTTGGCAGGTGTCTTTGAATCTGTGCTCCGCAGCAGTGACACTTCTCTATGCCATGCTCAACGAATTCACGACCATCATACTCTGGCTGGCTCCTGATTCTGAGGCGAACAGTGCATGCTCTCAGCAACTTGGTTAAACCATCTTCATTCTGGCAAAAGCTGGTTTGGCAACGGACCTCCATTTGACTTCTGAGAGAAGGAAATGGGGAAACCATTTTTGAAATGAAGGGATAAGAGCAAGAATTTTTTTAAGAAAATAGTTTTGACTCAAAAACTTTTGGATTAGGCTAAGGGTTACGTCCTGCGGCCAACCTAACAGCTTTGATACCACCTGAAGCGTCCCGGTCCTCTGGGACTCAAATGTGATACAATTACTAGTCCCAGGAGGCTAGTAAACATATTTATACAACAGATGATTCTAGATCTGCTTAAACGAGACAAACATATAAAGGTGGTGATTGAAAGTCGCCTAGAGGGGGGGTGAATAGGTGGAATCTGAAAATTATAAACTTAAGCACAACTACAAGCCGGGGTTAGCATTAGAAATATAATCGAGTCCGAAAGAGAGGGCGAAAACAAATCACAAGCAAATAAAGAGTGTGACGCGGTGATTTGTTTTACCGAGGTTTGGTTCTTGCAAACCTACTCCCCGTTGAGGTGGTCACAAAGACCGGGTCTCTTTCAACCCTTTCCCTCTCTCAAACGGTCACCTAGACCGAGTGAGCTTCTCTTCTCAATCAATCGGGACACTAAGTCCCCACAAGGATCACCACACAATTGGTGTCTCTTGTCTTGATTACAATTGAGTTGGAAACAAGAAAGAAAGAAAGAAAGAAGAAAAGCGATCCAAGCGCAAGAACTCAAATGAACACAAATGTCTCTCTCTCTCTAGTCACTATTTGATTGGAATGAACTTTGGACTTGGGAGAGGATTTGATCTCTTGTTTGTGTCTTGGAGTGAAGTCTAGAGCTCTTGTATTGAATGCAATGGCTGAAAACTTAGATGCCTTGAAGTGTGGTGGTTGGGGGTATTTATAGCCCCAACCACCAAAGTGGCCGTTGGGAAGGCTGTCTGTCGACGGGCGCACCGGACAGTCTGGTGCGCCAGCCACATCACCCAACTGTTAGGGTTCGACCGTTGGAGCTCTAACATGTGGGGCCACCGGACAGTCCGGTGGTGCACCGGACAGCCACTGTTCACTGTCTGGTGTGCCTTCTGGCGCTGCTCTGACTTCTGCGCGCGTAGGCGCGCACTGTTCACGTTCACTGTAGTTTTTTGTAGATGACCGTTGGCGCAGATAGTCGTTGCTCCGCTAGCACACCAGACAGTCCGGTGTTACACCGGACAATCCGATGAATTATAGCGGAGCGGCTCCCCAAAAACCCAAAGCTGGCAAGTTCAGAGTGGATCTCCCTAGTGCACCGGACACTGTCTGGTGGCACACCGGACAGTCCGGTGCGCCAGACCAGGGCAACCTTCGGTTGTCTTTTGCTCTTTTTATTTTAACCCTTTTTTAGACTTTGTATTGGTTTGTTGTGAACCCTTGGCACCTGTAGAACTCATAATCTAGAGCAAACTAGTTAGTCCAATAATTTGTTTTGGGCAATTCAACCACCAAAATTCATATGGAAAAAGGTTTAACCCTATTTCCCTTTCAATCTCCCCCTTTTTGGTGATTGATGCCAACACAAACCAAAGCAAATATAAAAGTGCAGAATTGAGCTAGTTTGCATAAGGTAAGTGCAAAGGTTGCTTGGAATGAAACCAATAATTATTTCTACTAGATATGAATGGATGGTTTTCTTCTTATATAAAATTTTGGACCACGCTTGCACCACGAGTTTTGTTTTTGCAAATTCTTTTATAAATTATTTTCAAAATCATTTTTGCAAATAGTCAAAGATATATGAGTAAGATTGAAAGAAGCATTTTCAAGATTTGAAATTTTCTCCCCCTGTTTCAAATGCTTTTCCTTTGACTAAAACAAAACTTCCCCTCAATGAAATTCTCCTCTTAGTGTTCAAGAGGGTTTTACAAATTTTTGAAGATATTCTCCCTCTTTTGAAAACACAATAAGATACTAATTTGAAAACTTCATTTTTAAAATTCGATGGTGGTGCGGTCCTTTTGCTTTGGGCTAATATTTTCTCCCCCTTTGGCATGAATCGCCAAAAACAGATACTTGTGAGTGAAATATAAGCCCTTTTACTTTCTCCCCAATGGCAAACAAATAGATATGAGTGAAGATTATACCAAAGTGGAGAACTATGCGGAATACCGGCAAAAAGTGGATAATACCGATGGAGTTGAGTGGAAGCGTCGTCTTTGCCAAATACTCCATTTCCCTTTCAATTGTATGACTAAGCATAAGATTACTCTTGAAAACACATTAGTCATAGACATAAAAGAGATATGATCAAAGGTATATAAATGAGCTATGTGTGCAATGTTTCAACCAAAATTCCTAGAATCAAGAATATTTAGCTCATTCCTAAGTTTGGTAAAGGTTTTCTCATCTAGTGGTTTGGTAAAGATATCGACCAATTGATCTTCGGTGTTAATATAGGCTATCTCGATATCCTCCCTTTGCTGGTGATCTCTCAAAAAGTGATACCGAATGGTTATGTGCTTAGTGTGATTGTGTTCAACAGGATTATCCGCCATGCGGATTGCACTCTCATTATCACATAGGAGAGGGATTTTGCTAAATTTGTAGCCATAGTCCCTAAGGGTTTGCCTCATCTAAAGCAATTGCTCGCAACAATGACCTGCGGCAATATACTCGGCTTCGGCGGTAGAAAGAGCTACTGAGTTTTGTTTCTTTGAAGCCCAAGACACTAGGGATCTCCCCAGAAACTGACAAGTCCCTCATGTGCTCTCCCTATCAATTTTACACTCTGCCCAATCAGCATCGGAATATCCTAATAAATCAAAAGAGGATCCCTTGGGGTACCAAAGACTGAACTTAGGTGTATGAACTAAATATCTCAAGATTCTCTTCACGGCCCTAAGGTGAACTTCCTTAGGATCGGCTTGGAACCTTGCACACATGCATACGGAAAGCATAATATCCAGTCGAGATGTACATAAATAGAGTAAAGATCCTATCATCGACCGATATACCTTTTGATCTACGGATTTACCTCCTGTGTCGAGGTCGAGATGCCCATTGGTTCCCATGGGTGTTTTGATGGGCTTGGCATCCTTCATTCCAAACTTGGTGAGTATGTCTTGAATGTACTTTGTTTGGCTGATGAAGGTGCCCTCTTGGAGTTGTTTGACTTGAAATCCTAGAAAATACTTCAACTCCCCCATCATAGACATCTCGAATTTTTGTACCATGATCCTACTAAACTCTTCACAAATGGATTTGTTAGTAGACCCAAATATGATATCATCAACATAAATTTGGCATACAAACAAATCATTTTCAATAGTTTTAGTAAAGAGAGTAGGATCGGCTTTGCCGACTTTGAAGCCATTAGTGATAAGAAAATCTCTTAGGCATTCATACCATGCTCTTGGGGCTTGCTTGAGCCCATAAAGTGCCTTAGAGAGTTTGTAAACATGGTTAGGGTACTCACTATCTTCAAAGCCGGGAGGTTGCTCAACATAGACCTCTTCCTTGATTGGTCCAATGAGGAAGGCACTCTTCACATCCATTTGGTAAAGCTTAAAGCCATGGTAAGTAGCATAGGCAAGTAATATGCGAATTAACTCAAGCCTAGCTATAGGTGCATAGGTTTCACCAAAATCCAAACCTTCGACTTGTGAATAACCTTTGGCCACAAGTCGTGATTTGTTCCTTGTCACCACACCATGCTCATCTTGCTTGTTGCGGAAGACCCACTTGGTTCCTACAACATTTTGGTTAGGACGTGGAACCAAATGCCATACCTCATTCCTCGTGAAGTTGTTGAGCTCCTCTTGCATCACCAGCACCCAATCCGAATCTTTAAGTGCATCCTCTACCCTATGTGGCTCAATAGAGGAAACAAAAGAGTAATGTTCACAAAAATGAGCAACACGAGATCGAGTGGTTACCCCCTTATGAATATCGCCGAGGATGGTGTTCACGGGGTGATCTCGTTGGATTGCTTGGTGGACTCTTGGGTGTGGCGGTCTTGGATCCTGTTCATCTTCCTTGTCTTGATCATGGGCATCTCCCCCTTGATCATTGCCCTCCTCTTGAGGTGGCTCATCCTCTTGATCTTCATTTTCATCATCTTGAGCTTGATCCTCATCTTGAGTTGGTGGAGATGCTTGTCTGGAAGATGATGGTTGATCTTGTGCTTGTGGAGGCTCCTCGGATTCCTTAGGACACACATCCCCAATGGACATGTTCCTTAGAGCGATGCACAGAGCTAGAGATGGCAATGGGTAAATACCCACCGGTTATTACTACCCCATACCCATACCCACGAAACAAAAATAACCTTATCGGGTAACCCATATACACTGGCGGGTATGGATTTACCTCCATACCCATACCCATGTGGGTATAGGTCACCCATCGGGTTACCCGTACCCACAAAAGCTAAACATCTATCAAAATATTATATGATACAAATGTCAAGTATATCCATCTAAATACCATTACAGAATTTCTAGCATCATTTAACCATCCATTCAACACACCAAAGATAATAGGATAAAGTAGTAACACTAGGATAGTACTACATAGCACATTACATGTTCCATTACATGGTTATTAAATTGTCGTTAAGCCTTCTATGATATTATGGCCTAAAAGGTTGTTAAATAGTAAAAAAGGTGGATGACTAAAGTCAAAGTTCATGCTTGAGCTAAGTTTATATTGGGTATTTTATACCCACGGGTTAATGGGTATGGGTGAAAGCGGAACGTTCTAATACCCGTTTACCCATTGGGTGAAGATTTTTGCCCAATAACAGGCCCACGGGTAGAATATTTAGCCCACATACATACCCTAATGGAGTAAATACCCATCGTGTATCGGGTTGCGGGTACCCATTGCCATCTCTACATGGAGCCTCTTCATCATCTAGCTCATCAAGATCAACTTGCTCTACTTGAGAGCCGTTAGTCTCATCAAACACAATGTCACAAGAAACTTCAGCAAGTCCAGTGGACTTGTTAAAGACTCTATATGCCCTTGTGTTTGAATCATAACCAAGTAAAAAGCCTTCTACAGCCTTAGGAGCAAATTTAAATTTTCTACCTCTTTTAACAAGAATAAAGCATTTCCTACCAAAGACTCTAAAATATGAAACATTGGGCTTTTTACCGGTGAGGAGTTCATAGGATGTCTTCTTGAGGATTCGGTGTAGATATAATCGGTTGATGGCGTAGCATGCGGTGTTGACCGCCTCGGCCCAAAACCGATTCGAAGTCTTGTACTCATCAAGCATGGTCCTTGCCATGTCCAATAGAGTTCTATTCTTCCTCTCCACTACACCATTTTGTTGTGGCATGTAGGGAGAAGAGAACTCATGCTTGATGCCCTCCTTCTCAAGAAAGCCTTCTATTTGTGAGTTCTTGAACTCCATCCATTGTCGCTTCTTATCTTCTTGATCCTTAAGCCGAACTCATTTTGAGCCCGTCTCAAGAATCCCTTTAAGGTCTCTTGGGTTTGAGATTTTTCCTGCAAAAAGAATACCCAAGTGAAGCGAGGATAATCATCCACAATAACTAGACAGTACTTACTCCCGCCGATGCTTATGTAAGCTATCAGGCCGAATAGGTCCATGTGGAGTAGCTCAAGCGGCCTGTCAGTCATCATGATGTTCTTGTGTGGATGATGAACATCAACTTGCTTCCCTACTTGGCATGCGCTACAAATCCTGTCTTTCTCAAAATGAACATTGGTTAGTCCCAAAATGTGCTCTCCCTTTAGAAGCTTGTGAAGATTCTTCATCCCAACATGGGCTAGTCGGCGATGCCAGAGCCAACCCATGTTAGTCTTAGCAATCAAGCAAGTGTCAAGTTTAGCTCTATTGAAATCAACTAAGTATAGCTGACCCTCTAACACTCCCTTAAAAGCTATTGAATCATCACTTCTTCTAAAGACAGTAACACCTATATCTGTAAAAAGACAATTGTAACCCATTTTACATAATTGTGAAACTGAATGAATCTACAAGAAAAACATTGGAAATAGAGTGGTCAGGTGATATAGAAATTTTACCAAGTCCTTTGGCCAAACCTTGATTTCCATCCCCGAATGTGATCGCTCTTTTGAGATCTTGGTTTTTCTCATAGGAGGAGAACATCTTTTTCTCCCCAGTCATGTGGTTTGTGCACCCGCTATCGATGATCCAACTTGAGCCCCCGGATGCATAAACCTACAAAACAAATTTAGGCCTTATTCTTAGGTACCCAAACGGTCTTGGGTCCTTTTACATTAGAAACAAGCACCTTGGGTACCCAAACACAAGTCTTTGATCCCTTGTGTTTGCCCTCAACATATTTGGCAACTACTTTGCCTGATTTGTTAGTGAGCACATATGAAGCATCAAAAGTCTTAAATGAAATGTTATGATCATTTGATGCAATAGGAGTTTTATTCTTAGGCATTTTAACATATGTAGAACGCCTAGAGCTAGAAGCCTCATTCTTATAAATAAAAGCATGGTGAGAAACAGAATGAGTCTTCTTTGCATGAATTCTCCTAATCTTATCCTCAGGATAACCAGCAGGATATAAAATATAACCCTCGTTATCCTGACGCATGGGAGCTTTGCCCTTAACAAAATTAGACAATCTTTTAGGAGGAGCATTAAGCTTGACATTGTCCCCCTGTTGGAAGCCAATGCCATCCTTAATGCCAGGGTGTCTCCCACTATAAAGCATACTACGAGCAAATTTAAATTTCTCATTTTCTAGTTCATGCTCGACAATCTTAGCATCTAGTTTAGCTATATGATCATTTTGTTGTTTAATCATAGCAAGGTGATCATGAATAGCATCAACATTAATATCTCTACATCTAGTGCAAATAGAAACATGATCAATCGTAGATGTAGAGGGTTTGCAATCATTTAATTCTACAATCTTAGCATGTAAAATGGCATTCTCATCTCTAAGATTGGAAATAGAAACATTGCAAACTTCTAATTCTTTAGCCTTAGCAATTAATTTATCATTCTCAAACTTAAGGCTAGCAAGTGATTCATTCAATTTGTCAATCTTAGCAATCAATTTGGCATTCTCATTTTCTAAGACTAACAATTGAATCATCACAAACATTTGATTTCTCAACCTTAGCAATCAAATTAGCATTCTCAATTCTAAGGTTAGAAATGGTGTCATGGCAAGTGCTAAGCTCACTAGTTAATTTTTCATTTTTCTCTACCTCCTGAGCATAAGCATTTTAGTCTTAACATGCTTTTTGTTTTCTTTAATAAGGAAGTCCTCTTGGCTATCCAAGAGTTCATCCTTCTCATGAATAGCACTAATCAATTCATTCAATTTCTCTTTTTGTTGCATGTTAAGATTGGCAAAAAGAGTAAGCAAGTTATCCTCATCATCACTAGAATTATCCTCATCACTAAAAGTTGCATACTTAGTGGAGGATCTAGATTTTACCTTTTTCTTCTTCTCGTCCTTTGCCATGAGGCACTTGTGGCCGATGTTGGGGAAGAGGAGGCCCTTGTTGATGGCGATGTTGGCAGCGTCCTCGTCATCGGAGAAGTCGGTGGAGCTCTCGTCGGAGTCCCACTCCCGGCAAACATAGGCATCGCCACCCTTCTTATAGTACTTCTTCTTCTCCTTCTTCTTCCCCCTCTTGTCGTCGCCCCTGTCACTATCACTAGAAATAGGACATTTTGCTATAAAGTGACCGGGCTTACCACACTTGTAGCAAACCTTCTTGGAATGGGGCTTGTAATCTTTCCCCTTCCTTTGCTTGAGGATTTGGCGAAAGCTCTTGATGATGAGCGCCATTTCCTCGTTGTCGAGCTTGGAGGCGTCAATGGGGAGCCTACTTGATGTAGACTCTTCTTTCTTCTCCTCCACCGCCTTGAATGCAATGGGTTGTGCCTTGGGTGTGGAGGAGGCGCCTTGCTTGATGATTTTCTTGGAGCCTTTGATCATCAATTCAAAGCTCACAAATTTTCCTATTACTTCCTCGAGAGACATTAGTTTATATCTTGGATCACCATGATTTAATTGAACTTGAGTAGGGTTAAGAAAAACAAGTGATCTAAGAATAACCTTGACCATTTCATGGTCATCCCATTTAGTGCTCCCGAGGTTGCGCACTTGATTTACCAAGATATTTAGCCGGTTGTACATGGCATGTGGGTCTTCTCCTTGGTTGAGCATAAAACGACCGAGCTCCCCCTCGATCGTTTCCCTCTTGGTGATCTTGGTCACCTCGTCTCCTTCGTGCGTGGTCTTGAGCACGTCCCAAATTTCCTTGGCGCTCTTCAACCCTTGCACCTTGTTATACTCCTATCGACTTATAGAGGCGAGGAGTATAGTGGTGGCTTGGGAGTTGAAGTGCCGGATTTGGGCAACCTCGTCCGAGTCATAGTCTTCATCCCCCGATGATGGTACCTGTACTCCAATCTCAACAACATCCCAAATGCTAGTGTGGAGTGAGGTTAGATGGTGCCTCATTTTATCACTCCACATATTATAATCTTCACCATCAATCATAGGTGGTTTGCCTAATGGGACGGAAAGTAAAGGAGTACGTTTGGAAATGCGAGGATAGCGAAGGGGGATCTTACTAAACTTCTTGCGCTCATGGCGCTTAGAAGTTACGGACGGCGCGTCGGAGCCGGAGGTGGATGGCGACGAAGAATCGTTCTCGTAGTAGACCACCTTCTTCATCTTCTTTTTCTTGTCGCCACTCCGATGCGACTTGTGAGGAGGTGAATCCTCCTCCTTCTTGTTGCGGGACTCTCCCGATGGAGCCTTCTCGTGGCTTGTGGTGGGCTTCTCGCCGGTCACCATCTCCTTCTTGGTGTGTTCTCCCGACATCACTTCGAGCGGTTAGGCTCTAATGAAGTACTAGGCTCTGATACCAATTGAAAGTCACCTAGATGGGGGGTGAATAGGCAGAATCTGAAAATTATAAACTTAAGCACAACTACAAGCCGGGGTTAGCGTTAGAAATATAATCGAGTCCGAAAGAGAGGGCGAAAACAAATCACAAGCAAATAAAGAGTGTGACGCGGTGATTTGTTTTACCGAGGTTCGGTTCTTGCAAACCTACTCCCCGTTGAGGTGGTCACAAAGACCGGGTCTCTTTCAACCCTTTCCCTCTCTCAAACGATCACCTAGACCGAGTGAGCTTCTCTTCTCAATCAATCGGGACACTAAGTCCCCACAAGGATCACCACACAATTGGTGTCTCTTGCCTTGATTACAATTGAGTTGGGAACAAGAAAGAAAGAAGAAGAAAAGCGATCCAAGCGCAAGAACTCAAATGAACACAAATGTCTCTCTCTCTAGTCACTATTTGATTGGAATGAACTTTGGACTTGGGAGAGGATTTGATCTCTTGTTTGTGTCTTGGAGTGAAGTCTAGAGCTCTTATATTGAATGCAATGGCTGAAAACTTGGATGCCTTGAAGTGTGGTGGTTGGGGGGTATTTATAGCCCCAACCACCAAAGTGGCCGTTGGGAAGGCTGTCTGTCGACGTGCGCCACCGGACACTGTCCGGTGCGCCAGCCACGTCACCCAACCGTTAGGGTTTGACCGTTGGAGCTCTGACATGTGGGGCCACCAGACAGTCCGGTGGTGCATCGGACATTCACTGTTCACTGTCCGGTGCGCCTTCTGGCGCTGCTCTGACTTCTGCGCGCGCAGGCGCACACTGTTCGCGTTCATTGTAGCTTTTTGTAGACGACCGTTGGCACAGATAGCCATTGCTCCGCTGGCACACCGGATAGTCCGGTGTTACACCGGAAAGTCCGGTGAATTATAGCGGAGCGGCTCCCCGAAAACCCGAAGCTGGCAAGTTCAGAGTGGATCTCCCTAGTGCACCGGACACTGTCCGGTGGCATACCGGACAGTCCGGTGCGCCAGACCAGGGCAGCCTTTGGTTGTCTTTTGCTCTTTTTATTTGAACCCTTTCTTGGACTTTGTATTGGTTTGTTGTGATCCTTTGGCACCTGTAGAACTTATAATCTAGAGCAAACTAGTTAGTCCAATAATTTGTGTTGGGCAATTCAACCACCAAAATTCATATGGAAAAAGGTTTGACCCTATTTCCCTTTCAGCGATCAACTTTAAGAGTTGGTCCACAACTTGGGACATATCATCAGAGTGGGGCTGAAGCAGCCCGATATACGCAGCGAAGCAAATCAGCGGTCCAATAGCCATATGCAAGGTTGGGAACAGGCGTAACTCTTACCCGATCATTGATCACCTTCTCTGAAAAATAACAAATAAGCAAGGGTGAGTACTAACGTACTCAGCAGCCCACCTTCACCCGCGGAATGGGGAAATCAGATATAATGTATGGAATATGTGGAGCTCTGAATATTTTGCAGAAATAGCAATATTTGATGCAGGGTTATTTTGTAAAACATTTTGTATTTTGCAAAGCGCATCCTCTCCCAAAGGAGCAGGAAGTTTTTTAATATAGTGCAAAATCCCCTGGACTAAACCATCCAGGAATTTCAGCAGTTTCCCACTGGTTTTCATTTTCAAAAAACAGCTACTGGACTTCCCGTCCACCATAGCTCATGGCTCAACCGCCGAACCTTTTAAAAAACCACTTTTCTCAAAAGCACCTTTTTTTGGAAAACAAAACACTAATTGTCATACCACACCAGACTCGTCCATTCCTGTGGACACAGACTATTCGAATAAGTTTGAAACTCTACGCAGAGGTGTACACTTTACTCACTAGTCCGGCTTTGCGATCTCATAGCTAGTGAGACCCGAATCCGAATCTCTTTCTTTCCTCTCACGTCCCTACCTTAACGGTTATACCGGAAGGAGTTAGGCCACTGCCATGCCCAAACCAGACAAAACATTCCCCCTCCTTATCCTCCCAGTGCTCCCCAGCCTTTATAACCCTGGGGTTTGAACCGTACGAGTTTAGATTGAGTAACTGCCCAAACAGTGTCGAGTGGTTGTTCTTATCATGAGTATAGGTAGTGAAGGATGACAAACCGGTCCTTATATGAGGGGACAATCCTTCTGCCCACACCTAAACCAGCTGAGCCATCACCTTAGGCCCTCCCCTAAAACAGGGAGTCCCTGATCATCCCTACTCAAAGGTGATAAGGGTGAAAACCCTTCATCATACACATTTTGAAAAGCATTTTCTTTTGAAAACTCACATCTTTTCTCAAATCATTTGTAACAAATATATCAAGGATTGATTGTGGCAAGCGGCTGGGTGGCCATAATAACTTATCTCAAAATCATATCATGCATAAAATAACAGGCTGAGGGTTATGGTTGAAAAATCATAGGTAATTTATGCATCAAAGGTATCCAGTGAGCTTGTCATGCTTATCCGGCGAAGGGGGAAGGGGAGCTCGCGGAACTGGCTTCTAGCTCCACTGCCTGACATAGACTTGCAGATCTGGCCTCCACGAGACGGCACGAACGCTCCGATAACTATGCACCATGAACAAGCAAACATACAAACCAGCAAGTATACCAACAAATATTTAGTATAGTGGTCAGAATAGCGATATATGGATGGGTAGAGTCTTGAGTAGAATCTGTGTCATGTGGTGTGGTGATATTACTGGTGGTGGAGCGGAGGTGCTTACCAGGAGGGTGGATTGGAGGCGAAGCGACACTATGCGCGTAGCCGGCAAAGCGGGGTAACTGAGTGGGTGGGGTGTTTGCCTTGGCTGAGGGTGTTGACTATGTGGAGAGGGAGAGGGTAGCTGGGTGTATTTATAGCTGGGTGAATGTGGTGTAGCACAGTGAAGTTCACTGTTGGTGAGAATAGTGACGAATGAATCGTCTGACTTAGTATGAACAGGAGAGTTATAGGCAGAATATGGGACAAGAGTATTTTGGGAGTTTTCTGGAATATGAACCATGCTTAAGGGATGACATGGTTGGATAGGGAATAGTTTGATAAGAATTTAGAAACAAGAATTATTGGAATCTAAGTTTGGAAGCCTGGTTCAAAGGAATCTCAAAGTTAAGCATGCTCAACTTGGACAAACCTGGGATGGGTGACCAGATGGGAAGTTCCCACTGGAAGGAAAATCATAGTCACCGGAGTTCGTATGACTGAAATATTGGTCTGGCAGGTCTTAGATGGACTGGACAGCATGATGGATGAGTAGTTGAAATTTGGGGGTGATCGGATGAACGATGAATAGTAACGATGAATAGTAACGATGATGAATACTAACGGTGAATATGAACGATGAATAGTAATGGGGAATAGTAATGGTAAATAGTGATGTGAATAGTTTATATGAACGAACGATGAACGATGAATAGTGGCTATGAACGAACGATGAACGATGAATAGGAACTATGAACGAACGAACGATCGAATTTCAGCAGCATAACGGCAGGATAAAGATTATCTGGATGAACGATGAATAGGGACTATGAACGAACGATGAACGATGAATAGGAACTATGAACGAACGATGAACGATCGAATGATCGAACGAACGAACGATCGGAATTTCGGCAGCATAACGGCAGGAAAAAGATTATTTGGACGAACAAACGGACGAACGATCGAACGATCGGACGAACGAACCATGAACGATCGGACGAACGAACGAACAAACTAAGAACCGGGGGACGAACGATCGAAGAACGACCGAACGATCCTTGTGCTAGTGTGTGCTTGTGTGGGAGATGAAGTAGGCGTGTAATATTTTGATTTTATATGGCCAAGTATATGGGCCGGGCTTGGGCCGGCATGGCCAACGAATGCATGACGTGTTTTGGGTCGAGCTATGTCAGTATTTTTACACTTTGAACTGGCATAGCACATCCAAAAATTTTTACATTTTAGATTTAGCACGAAGCAGAATGAACTTGGACTAGGCTGACCCGGTCCAATTACCAGCACTAAGTCGTATGCATCTGCCTGCTCTTCGGCGCCTGGACTGCTCTTTGCGACTATAGCTATCCTTATTCTCTAAATATAAATGCTTGCTATAACAGTCTGGTTATAGTATGAATATATATAATTTAGCTGCTACTAGTTATTACAGTCCGATTTAGCTCGCGATTAGTGGTGTAAGAAGGGTGATCAGCCGCGAGCGGTACTGTTTAGATGACTGTATATGAGCAGTGCTGAGGATATGGGCCGACTTTTCGGGCCAGCACGAGCACGATCCAAAAATAGGAGTCCAAAGCATGGCTCGGCATGAAATAATATAGCCAGGCTAGCACGATCCGAAGGTGGGCTTAGGTCGGGCCTTAATTTCCGGCCTATTGGAGCCCCGGCATGGCCCGCATAGATGGGCCAGGCTTGAGCGGGCACGGCCCAATTAAGCTTAATCTATTTGATTTCTTTAATCTAGTAAGATATCGATTTTATATTGTTGTTATATTTAGAGTTTATGTGATCAAATGATGCTAGAATTGTTTAATATCTTTAATTTAGTAAGCTATTAACTTTATATGATTGTAATATTTTGATTTTATATGGTCAATATATGGGCCGGGCTTGAGCCGGCACGATCCAACGAAGGCACGACGTGGTTTAGGTCCGGATTGGGCCACTGTTTTTATACTTCGGGCTGACACGATACGGCCCAAAAGTTTTTTGAGCTTTTCTGATCTGAAACTGTTTGGCACGAAGCACGATTGGCTTGATTTTGAACCGGGTTGGCCCAGCCGCCCAGCTCGACTCAATTGCCCAGCACTATACATGAGCATCGCATCGAATATGCTGTAGTAGCCTACGGACAGTCACGGCGTCAGTCAAGTCAATTGCGAGCGACCTCATCACCTGCCCGGTCGGCCATGCATGACCCTCACGCACAACACAGAGCTGCATGCAGGGGCGAGGGGACCCGGCAGCTCAGGTGATGCGCGACCACGCAGAAGCAGACACGCGACGCGTGGTGTGGTACCATATACTACCATATCATTGATTGATGAGCTGCACAGGGTGCGTGGGTCTGCGCCTGGTAGTGTACAGTACGAGACCGACGATCGAGCAGATGCAAAATCTGCTCCTGATTCCAGGTCACCAATCAATCGTCGGTTGGACGAGAATTGAGCAATGCATGCGTCAGATGATGGTCATGTTCATTCTCTAACGAAGAGAACGGCGAAGAAGAAGATACAACACAGCAAGCAAACGACGCACGTACTGGCTCCAGCACGGAGCAGCAAGAAGCATGGAGGAGCGATACGACGGCCAGGCCTAGCTAGACGACCGGCCTCCAGGAGCAGGAGCAGGGGACAGGGAGGGAGCTTGGTCGCCGTTCGCCGAAACAAACACAGACGGCGGATCGGAGTTCACGACCACCCACCTCTCTGGCTACGGCTACCGATTGGAGTCCGGGTTGGGGCCACTGGGGACCTCGTGCTTGCCGTCCTGCCCCGCGGAGTTCCACCTCCCGCGCGCCCGGGGCTGGGCGGGGCGCCACGGCCACGTCGCGGCGGCCGGCCGCGGCAGGGCACGGCGGCGCCCATCAGCGGCGTGCCAGTGCCACGACGACGACGAAGCGGAAGACGCGACGGGGAACTCCTCCGTCTCGTCGTCGTCCCCGCGCCGAGCCGCAGGCACGAGCAGCACAAGGAAGCCGCACAGGACGAGGACGAGGAGGAGCGGCCCGGCGCGCGGTCCTGTGCCGCATTGAGCTCCTGCCATGAGCAGGAGCCGCCGCCGCCGCCGCGTCTTCAGTGGCTGGAGCAGGAACCCCGGCCAACGCCCATGCGTGCGAGCAAGACGGCGAGACAGTGGGAGAGAGCAGCAGCCAAGCAAGCAGGAGCAGCTAGAGTGTGTGAGAGACTGAGAGCTCGTTCACTTCACTCCACACTCCACAGTCCACAGCGCTATCTGCTATGCACTCGGCTGGGCTTCCGTTGCTGCAGGTGAAAAAAAAACGAGGTGAAGAAATACCAAGGCCAACTGACTGACACCATCATCGCCATACCATACCAGTGGCGCTGCATGTCTTTCCTTCCTCGTGACTCTTCTGCGCATGCATATCATTCGTAACAGGACGCCATTGCAACCACGGAGCTCGTTTCATAATTTTTTTTGAAGCACTGCAGATTGTTTTTCGAACTGTGCAGCTATGATATTATGTCTGCAGTATCTGCTTGATGAATGCTCAAAGAAGAAGGTGGTCAGTGAGGAGCACTGGCACTGCAGGTTTGAAAAAAAGTTGAGCACGGCACGGGATGGGAGGGGGCGAAAGCAGAGGAAGGAAAAGACGGGGGAATAATGGATGGGCATGCAAATGGAAGCTTTGGTTTTCCAAAGGCTGTAAAGCGTAATTTGACGCCTATTGACGGGATATATCCATCGCTAATTCTGTGTTTTGCTATCTACGGCCTCGGCCTACCAAAGACGCAAATCCCTTTTTTTATTTGAATCCTTTAAAGATTTAACATTCTGGTTTACATGTCAATGACTCACAGCAACCTCACATTTCATCGTGATATGGGTGTCAAATCTTGAAATACATGCCAATTGTGGGTCTCAAAATATCAGAATCTCTCATTGGTTATCTAGTTTTATAGTTTAATGTTGTGGATTTCTGATTTTGTTTAAGATTCAAAAATCAGATTACCGAGCGAGTTTGAGGACAAAAAAATGTACACTATCTCGAGTATATAAGCACACCTGATGACTCAGTAATTAAGGAAGGGTGGCAAAGAAGAGAGCTATAAGACCAACTCCAGCAGACTCTCTCTCCGTATCCGTATTTAGCACCGCCAACAGTTTCTCTCTCCTCTCTGTATCCGTCCCCGTTTCCAGCAGACTCCGTATTTGCACTCCGCATGCAGTCTATGACAGCTGGGGCCCACGAGCAGTCGCGAGCGCATGCAATCAGCTGCGGAGAGGAGAGAGAAACCGTGGAAAAGGGGAGTGCAGGTACAGGGCGTGCGTTTTAGGGAGACGGATGCGGAGACTGCTGGACTGATGAATAGTGTGCTCCGCTGTGCAAAAAAGGGATACGGAGCCCCATGCAGAGTACTGCTGGAGTTGGTCTAACAGGGTCCGCCGTGCAAGTCCAAGGAAGACAAGCTTTTTTTCCATGACCGTTGACAAGCACTGTCTGCCTCCTGATGTCTCCCAAGTGGCCTGCAATCGTCCTTTCACTTCACTTGAAGTATAGTCTTGTAGACCCTAGAGCTTACTACCCAAAACCCAGCAGCAGCACAGTATACGTGGCAGCTGATCGGCATGCATGGCCCAACAAACAATCACCACATGCTCTCTTGATTATTGTGGAGGGAACGAACAAGCATGCCATGGAAGGAAGAGGGTCATGATTATTGATTAGCACCGAGACGAGACTCTGTACATGAACAAGAAGCGATGAACCCAAAGGCTGATTTATAGGTTACATGTCAATGACTCACAGACTGTGATATGGGTGTCAAATCTTGAAATACATGTCAATTGTGGGTCTCAAAATATCAGAATCTCTCATTGGTTATCTAGTTTTATAGTTTAATGTTGTGGATTTCTGATTTTGTTTAAGGTTGAAAAATCAGATTACCGAGCAAGTTTGAGGACCAAAAAAATGTACTCTATCTCGAGTATATAAGCACACCTGATGACTCAGTAATTAAGGAAAGTTGGCAAAGAAGAGAGCTAACAGGGTCCGCCGTGCAAGTCCAAGGAAGACAAGCTTTTTTCCATGGCCGTTGACGAGCACTGTCTGCCTCCTGATTAGGGTTGGAAACGAGCCGAGCCGAGCTCGGCTCGGCTCGGCTCGGCTCGCTGCGGCTCATTCACGTAACGAGCCGAGCTCGGAAAACCGGCTCGGCTCGGCTCGGCTCGCGAGCCGGCTCGCCGAGCCTAGTCATAAATATAAATCTGCTCTCTAAATTATAATATAAAATCTTAAAAATATTTTAAATAACATATTTTAAGTTAGTAAAATAGATATATCACTAATATAATATAGAAAATAGATTATTTTTGTATAGTAATCTTAAATAACATAAATTATTGTCTACTCGATACTAATATTATATGCTAACTAAGATTTTATGTAACAAATTGTTGTTGGGTCGAGCCACGAGCGAGCTGGCGAGCTGCACCGAGCTGAGCCGAGCTGACTCGCTCTTTTCACGAGCCACAAAAACAGGCTCGACTCGGACTTGTTCTGAGCGTCGAGCCGGTCCGAGCTACTGTGAGCCCGAGCCAGCTCGTTGAGCTCGAGCTTTTTTTCCAGCCCTACTCCTGATGTCCCCCAAGTGGCCTGCAATCGTCCCTTCACTTCACTTGAAGTATAGTCTTGTAGACCCTAGAGCTTAGGCTATCCGCAACCGTTCCCCCTAAATTTTTCCCCCTATATCACTTTTTTGGGTCACATCATCAACATTCCACCCCCTATTTTTTCATCTCCCGCAGCGGTTCCCTCTAAATACTCCCCCTATATCCCACTACACTATAAAATATCATTTTTTATACATACTTTTCATCTACTATAAATTTTTTATCTACTAACAATTGAAAGCGGGCCCACGTGAATAGTGTTTAGAGGGAGAGAGAGGTATACGCCAGAACGAGGGGGAGAGAGAGCCTTACCTCCGCGTAGAGTGCTCGCTAGGGAGAGCCGCTGCATCACTAGCGGCTGCTCTGTAGCCGCCATGCAGGTACAGTCGAAGGGGAGAGGGCGTTCCGCGGCATCCGTTGCGGACAGCCTTAGGGGGTGTTTGGGAGTAAAGTTTTTTCACAGTTTTGGAAGAATACTGCAGTATTCTCAAATACTGCAGTATTATATACAGAATGGTGTTTGGCAAGCTAGCTAAAATCTCTGTTTTCAAAACTGAAGTATTGCAAATACTATAGTTGTTTTAAGGCATTCTAAACTTAGCTCTGGACCTCAGTTTTCAAAACTGCGGTATTGTAAACTGCGGTATTGTCATGACTAAAGTATACTGTAGTATTTCAAAAACTGTGGTTTTCAAAAACTTTGTTCCCAAACAGGGCCTTAGTACCTAAAACCCTGCAGCAGCACAGTATACGTGGCAGCTGATCGGCGTGCATGGCCCAACAAACAATCACCGCATGCTCTCTTGATTATTGTGGAGGGAACGAACAAGCATGCCATGGAAGGAAGAGGGTCATGTTTAGGATACCCACATGGCCACATGAACAAGCTGCGTCGGGGTCGACGAGCCCCAGCTGCGTGATCCCGCTGTTTATAGGCCGCCCAACCGACAACATCACTTGGGCTCGATTCGCACTATCCTGGGCCTTCTTATTGCGGCAGACCCGGCCTGCTTTAACACCGTCTGGCTGCCAGTGCCAGGCACAAAGTGGCCGCGAGCCCAATTCCTTTCTAGCCGGGCTCCAACAATTCCTTTCCTTTTTATACTATCTCCTCTCTTTCATTGAAAATTGAAAATCATCTGTCAGGCCGCCCGCCCATGCAATCAATTCCCTCATCCAGTGTACATCATCTGCCTGCCAGGCCTACAGTTACAAGGTAGCTAGCGATACCTTCTGAGAATCTGAGAAGACACCCTCTTTTTTTTTTAATTCACCATGAAACTTCATGACTAAGTAGGGTGGAGAACGGCGCCTTGTTGTATTGTATCATCAAATCAGGTCCATATCTTTTGATCTGGTGCCCACTGAAAGCTTTGGCTCGATACATTATCTCTCTTCTCTTGGTCCAACTTATCGCGAAAAAGAGGATGCACCTACTCTGTTTTTCAGTGGCGCGCGGGTGAGTGGTACACGGGAGATCCAATTAATTAAAGAGAGAATTTTTTTTATAGTAGTAGTAGTAGCATGAAAGTAACAGCTGAAGAACCATGTAGAAAAGGAGCTGACACAGACAGGTTTCTTGCACCGTGAAAGCCTTCTCCTCCTCCTTGTCAACCATTTGATTTCTTCAAGATCTTTTCTTTTTCCCCTTGCAAAGTCTGAGAAGTTAGAACTAGGAGCGTTGTGAAGTCGGTTTGGTTTCTGATGAGGATCGCCATGCATGGACCGTTGATTGATCGCCAATCTCCTGGCAGAGGAAAGATTGGTGTGTGTATCCATGCATGATGTTTCAGACGAAGATGCGAAACTGTTATAAATGAATGCGACACAAATAGGATCAATCACAGAGAAGACACAGATTTAACGTGGAAAACCCCTCCAAAGTGAAGGGGAAAAAACCACGGGCGCCGACCGGCAACTTCTCACTATTTTCGGGTGGTTACAGATCGCAGGAGATTTACAATTAAGATAGCTATCTCCTGCGGCTTACAAATATATTTATAGAGGTGAAACCCTAAAACGATCCGTACAGCGACGGGCCAAGCCTCTCGGTGACGGGCCTCCGCTTCGCTCGCCAACTTGGCCGCCTTCTTCAGAATTTGGATCACAAACTCAACAAAAACTAATACCAAGCGGGTGATTTCTGCATAGGCAGGCAAAAGGACCACTACAGCGACTAGCATGTGCACCCAGAACTGCGATTCCTGGACATGAGTGATGCTCCTCCAGTTCCTCATGCTCAACCATCCATCCGTCCACTGCTTGTGAGCTAGTGAGAGGCAGATGATGATGACCTGAAAGGGACCCTGTAACAGTACCCTGAAGAAGAAAAGATGAACTCCCGTCTATGTGACGTACGTAGCAGTGATGGAGGACGCAACCCATCGCATACAGATACAGAGGCAGGTACGTAGTGGACACGTGCTCAACGCATTTCAGTCTGCTCCCCACTTGAGGGGAGTGTTGAGATTCCTTATCAGCACTTCAGCAGCCCCGGAGAGGAGGGTGCCGTGCACGAACGATGGCGGCGCCGGCTTCAGCCTTCAGAAAAAAAAGGAGCCTAGCCTTGCCCAGAGGAATCCATTGACCTGGTGATTCAGCTTGGGTGGTGGACGTGGTGAGGGAGGGAGGGAGGAAATGCAGAAACTGTGCAGAGTGGATGCAGATGCGCGGAGCTCTTTCCTTCCCGTTCCCGATGCAGCAGTGAATATGCACCACGTCCACCACCACTGAATGGCAGTGTTAGGTATCAGAAAGGTACATTCTGGCCATAAGGCCATTGCCAATTGGATGCCATGCCGTCACCTCACCTCCATCCTTGCCTCCTGAATTATACGATGCCTCCCTAGGAATTGCATCAACCCAGATTCCCCTTATCCGATGATGCTACATTGTCCTGTATTTATGCCTAGCTAGCACCAGGAAGTTTTTTTTTTCTTGGAAGCTGGGCACCCATATGGATCATGTTGTTCAGGAGAGATGCGCCACTGTTTTTCAGTTTTTTTCTTCCCCTAAAGAAGCTCAGCTCCTTTGGTTCAAGATACGAGATCAGGTGATGGGATGGCAAGACGACGCATGCATGCAAGATACCAACAGCTGCGGTCACCATGGACAAGAACCATGGTCAGCACAACGCATACGACCAGAGCATTTCTGGCGGACTTCTCCAACCTCAGCTCTGAAAACATCCATCTATCTCAAACCTGACCCTCAGTCTGCACCTCATTCTCCATCATCCCATGACAGATGACACGTACAATACAAACAGCAGCAACCACACAAGAGGAGAAGTCAGAAACGAAGAAAATGAAATAAAAATGCCGCAGAAAGAAAAGCAAGGAGGAAGGAAACGTGGCTTTCGTGGCTTCTCTTTACAGCTGAAAACCTCTCATCTCATGTGCACCTTTTTCCGTGTATCCGAAAGCAGGGGGAAATTGTTCCGGACAAATTGCGAGGAACAACCAACTGATAAGGTAGACGTCAGCGTCCACCACTTCTACAGTTGCTCTGACTATCTCCTCTATCTCCCTCAATATCTCACTCCATATTTCAAACTCCACCATATAAACAGTGTAATCTACAATATAAAACAGTATTTTGCACGACCGTTTACACGACCTGCTGAAGATGACCTTAGAGCCTCTTACACTCCACGGTAGAGCTAAAGTTTGAGGAATTCTCGTGAATAAGATACATTGAATTGTATGAAGGAGTTTCTTAAATTTATCTAGTGAGTCGAGAAACGTAACATAGTATTCAGTTTGACCTCCGAATTGATCCGACACGCCCCGAATTAATCACCGTCACTGTCAAAGCTCACAGGCCGACAGGCAGGGACTGCAAATTCTGCAGCGCCATTTTCTCTACCAAGCAAATCAAACCGACAGGTCATTTTGGGATCGAGGAGATTTGGAATTCAGAGATCTATGTGATGGTAACCTGCTAAAAGCCCACTAAAATTCCATCTTGCCTTTCAGTGTCAGTTTCCATAAGCTGCAGTAGCAATTGGGGGCCTCTGACTGAGCACACCAGCCTGTGCTGTGCACTGCCCACTTGTGGACCTTGGCTATCTATACATTTATGCACCATCATAGTCTGTTTTTTTCCCTTGCAAATGGCAATCATCTGTCTCCACTTGATTAGATCCTCCATACATATATAATGCAATTGAACAGAAAGGTTTGGTAGGGAGCATATATGTGGCATGGTACCTGAGGATGGATGGCATACATGCATCCAGGTTGGCACTAATGCAGCTGCTGAAGAGTATGAAAAGTGTCCCACTCTCAAAACCGGCCGAGAATAGGAAAACGCCACCCATGTATATATGTTCTTATCAGATGCTCTTCTTTCTTTATGTTGGTGCATTTTTGGGGCACTAATCACCGCGTGAGAACCGGCGGCGGTGCTCGCTGCACAGGCGCGACGGTCCGCGATCTGGAGCGGGGCTTAGGGTTTCCTGCCTGACGGTCGGACGGTCCGTGCGTGCAGCTCATTTTGGTGCTCAACACTTTCCTTGATAAAAATAAAAATATGCGCCTTTTTTCTCGTAAGAGAGTATGGGAACAAAATGTAGTATTGTTGCTAAAAAGAGGTTAACATTATTAGTTTGGTCCATGCATCAAATTACAACCTTTTCTCTTATAGTAGCTATATCTAGTTGGAGGCTTGGAGCTTTGCTAAAGCGTGGACGGCATCTTGCAGGAATAATAAACTCTTGGTTGTTGTAATAATGGGAGCAAAACAAAATTCAGTTGGAGTTGCAACAAATCTATGGACACCTCATGACCATGGCATCTCGATTTATGCGCTGTTTATCTATCCGCCGCGACGACTGCTACGTTGTGCATAGCCAAAAACAGGAAGAATG
Organism: Zea mays; assembly: GCF_902167145.1. NCBI lineage: Eukaryota > Viridiplantae > Streptophyta > Magnoliopsida > Poales > Poaceae > Zea > Zea mays. The sequence goes on along the minus strand of NC_050100.1, from coordinate 223,485,288 downwards.
TGCGGCGAAGCGAAACTGAACTGAGAGACAGCAACAACGTGTGCGTTTCGCTTCTTTCTCATCGTGAAGGACATGAACTCGGCAGATCGACCGCAGACCCGGAGGGAAAGATTGCTTTGGCTTTGTTGCATCCATCATGGAGTCCGACGATCCATCTATCTTTATCGCGGCTCGCTAGCATCCAGAAACGTATGAAACTCTCCCAGATCCATGCAGGATATCCGGAAAGGATGCAGCGTTCTTGGGTGGAATGTCTTTAAGCACGCAAAAGCCCATTTTCTTACGCGAGGATCCGTCTTATTTGCAAAAAGGAAGCAGAATTGTGTTACCGTGTTCTAGCCAAATTAAATCGCACAGCACTGTTTTATTAGACTAATAGAGTGTTTCATTCCAATCCATGGTGGATTCTTGAAGCGCAATCAAGAAGAGGAGGAAGCGGTGTGCGATCAGCCGTAGAATTGTGGTATGCACTGGTGCTTTCTGAACTTATATATATATATATATACACATATATATATGCTCTCGGATGCATGCATGGAATGAAAACAAGGCGTGCACGAGTTAAATTCAGACTCACACTGCAATAACAGACTTATTAAACTATGAACATGATACCAATCGCGTGGCTCCTGCTGCTGTCCTGCAACCTCAAACAGCCAATCATGAGCCTAAACATGGGCCCGGCCGCCGTACCAAGAGGCCAAGCATACAATATTTCAACACCAGCAAGACGCAGTGGGTTGAAGCATTCAGGGTCGTCGTCGTCGATCAGAGTGGCCGTTTCTCTTTTCTCTCTCTCTCTTATTCGTGCAAGCATTGACCAATAGGGGATGGGATGGCTTAGCAGGAGAGAGAGAGAGCACTAATTGCTGCAACCATGCAATGATCTTTCAATTCTGGGAAAAAAAAAGGGAGGCCTCTCAGCCTCTCTTTCGTCCTGGGTCACATTTGTTTGTGCTTGAGTGGACACTCATGAAAAATGGCGGTATCAGCAGGAGGCAGCAACAAGCACAGCTAAAGGCAGGGGGGCTAAAGGGGCTTTATTTTCGCCATGCGTTCCTGCTGAGGAGCATTTGGCCCTGGAAAAGGATGCGTTGCCCAGTGTCTTGCAACGTTGGTGGCTTGGTGAGGTTGCTTCAGAATTGTTTAAGCTATCTATACAAGGCTCCGACTCTGATCCTCAGTCAGCCACCTTGAACCTTGCTTTTCTCCGTGTTGTGCTCAGTGACTAGGTTTCATGAAACCAGTGCAGGATGAAAAATTCCAGCGGAGAACAGGAGCAAGAAATGGTGCGTGTCATGCTTGTGCCAGTGTGCCGTGTATGCATGCACATTGGACACTTGGCTGACGGCCAGTTTTTTTAGTTTATCTTTACAATTTCACATCAGAACTATTACCATCTTTGGATCTGGCCATCGGCCCTATAACCTATAACACCGAGGTATTTCATCATAAACCCGATATGACGCCGACCTCGACGCCATGGTCTGAGCTCCAATTTCAACGGCCTCAGCCATTTTTTTAGCCAAGACGTATCTCATTTGTTTCCAGTTTCTCTCCCTCTTCCTAATTCTTCTAGTCTTCTCTAATATATTGATTTAATTTTGAAAACTGTTGAATTTAAAATATCTTGTACATCAAAGTATGCCTCCTTAATTTATATGCATTGATTCTGATGCTTGGATGTATGAGGTTGTTGCTGAATTGGAGGCTGAATTCTATATTCAGGAAGAAAATGGGGTGTAGGAAGGTGCACTAAGAAACTCGGAATTTTAATTGGGTGTGTGTGTGTGCGGACCATCCGCGCTACTGTCGCGGACTGTACTGATTGCGGACCGTTCGGCCTTAGGACCGGACTGTCCGCTCTGCCTATTTTGATGCTCAACACATAGGTCGTTCGACTGAGTTATATGGGTTTTCGATCGAGATACCGATTCAGGTACAATTATTAGATTTTAAGTTGAAACCGCAGATAAGATATTTTTCCCGTTTTATCTTTGTTTTATGTTCGTCCCCTCGCCACCGTGCATGCATACGCGATGTCTGGATCGTTCGTTAGCATCCCCATCCTGGTCTGCGCTCACTGCAGTAGTATGTCGTGCTTTCGGTTGCGGGACGCTGCAACACATCAGCAGTCAGAACACTCGCTCGTCGTCCAGCGTCGTGTCACCATCCGGGTTGTTGGCATACTACTCCTCCGCGATCCGCTTTTTCACCCTCTTGCTCGTGCTCGCATCCGCATCCGCCGACCACACACACATGCACGCTAAAACCCGTGCGAAACGCAAAAATAATTTTAATCTAATCCCACGAGCTAACTAACGGTTAATGAAGCTCAGTCATAGTAGTTTCTGCGAAGAGGACTCAGGTGCGCGTGCGCATGCTGTCGCGGCGTCACCGCCACGTCAGAGCCTCGCCTCGCCGCCGGTGTGGGCGGCTGCATGCACGCACCAGGCACCACCGCACCACCAGCACCTGGTACCTCCTCTCTGATTGTGCTGGTCCTAGCTCACCGCACTAGTTAACAGGCGTTGCTTAACTTTGATAAACAAGATATAAGATGAGCACGCTGCTGATGACGACGATGAGCCAGAAGCCAGCAGCTAGCAGTTGCAGGCGTTGCGTAGAGACCAGACCAGACTCGAGAGCCCGGCCGGCCCTGCTGAATTCCTGGGACGCAAACGCAATGGCTAAGAGGCAAACGCAGTCCCAGACTTCTCGCGATGCCCAATGCATGCCATGCCATCCATGGATCCGCGCGCGCCTGTCTTTTCGCCAGAAAGATGGCGCGGAACGCACAACCGAAAGCCCCCGCCCCCCGGCCACTTTCCTTTCTTATGCCAACAAGCAAAATAAAAGCACCCATCAACTCACAGCACGCAATTCATCACTATCGATACATGTGTATCTGTATTTTCAGCGGCGTACGGTATCTCTATCTATAGTTACGCATTGCCTTGGACACCAGCATTTTTTTTTAAAAAAAAATATTTATATGTATTGTTTTTTTTTTTACATGCATATGTCATGTGTGTGTGTGAGTGAGAGAGATAGAGAGAGTGATTGAGGGCATTGTGGGAGCATGCGCAGCATGAATAATGAACTGCAAGTGCAAGCTCGATCTCCACTAGATCGAAGCAGCGCAACACGCATCCAGAATGCACATTCCACCAGTTTCTTTCTTTCTTTCTTTGCACTGCACTGCTGCTCGCCTTTATTTAATTTCTCCCCTGCATCGACCTAATATTGTTATCCCCTGGCTGGCTGGGCTAGGCTAGCCTAGCAGGTACGTAGGCTGCCCTCGCAGCACCACGCACAGGCGCACTAGCTCTCTCTCTTAGCGAGCGGCAAACCACTCTTCTTCCTCCTCCATATCCATCTCCACCTATATAAGCCGCGCGCCAGGCAGGGTTGCTTCCGCCACCACTCCTACATACCGGTCCCTGTCCCTGTCGACCCCTCGAGGCGGATCCCACGATGGTGAAGTTCTCGCGGGAGTACGAGGCCAGCATCATCCCCGAGTGGAAGGCCGCCTTCGTCGACTACAAGGGCCTCAAGAAGCTCGTCAAGAGGATCAAGATCGCCCGCCGCGACCGCGCTGCCCGTAGTACCAGCAACGACCACGACGACGCCACCACCACCACCTATGGCTTCTCCGTCCTCGACCCCGTCCGCGCCCTCGCCTCCCACTTCAACAACGCCACGCCCCCGGCCTCGCCAGTACGTCGTCGCCGTCGCCCTTAGCTTCTCTCTCGCTCGCCCCAGCCGCCCGGCGCTCGCTTGTGCTACATACTGTTCGTTGTTGTGTCGGTCGTGCTCGTGTACGTACGTACGTACGTCGTCGCCGCCGCAGACCGACCGGTCGTCGAGTGTTTCTGACGCGTCCGGCCGCTTGCGTTGCGCGCAGGAGGGCGGCAGCGACGACGCCTTGAGGAGCTTGGAATCGGATTCAGGGGAGCTCGTGAGAGCCACGGACAAGCATGTATGCAGTGCTCGCCCTTGATCTCCATGGATCGATCATCTAGCTACTACTACAGTCGTAATATTCATTATTAGTACTATCATTCTATATTTAATTAGCTGTTATGGATTGAACAAAGTAGGACAGGGAAAAACAAAGAAAGAAAGAAAGAAAGTTACAGTAACTACACACGGCTAGCTAGCTTGTTAATTGTTTACCCATGTCATGTCGTACATATACTTATGCGCATGCAGGAGCAAGAGTTTGTGGAGAGGGCGGACGAGGAGCTGGAGAAGGTGAACAAGTTCTACGCGGCGCAGGAGGCGGACATGCTGGCGCGCGGCGACGCGCTCATCGAGCAGCTCCGCATCCTGGCGGACGTCAAGCGGATCCTCGCCGACCACGCGGCGGCGTCGTCCCGGCGCGGCCGCGCGCGGCTCGCCCGGACCGGCGGGAACTCGTCGCCGCCGTCCGTGGACGGCTCCAACAGCGGCCGGCACCTCCTCTCTTCTCCCTTCGTGGCCTCGTCGCCGCAGTCCATGTCAGGTAGCTAGCTAGATAGACACGTCTGCACTGCACACCGGCCGGCAGGCACGTCCATGTCCATCACATGAACCCCACCCGCCCTTTTTTTTAATTTACGTACTGCTGATCGCATGCATATGCATGCCGGCACGCACGTGGCGTGCGTGACTGCTGCTGACATGGCATGCATGCATGTCCGCATGCAGACGGGAGCGTGCAGCTGCAGCAGGCGCGCGTGGCGGAGGGCGCGGCTGTGGCGGAGGAGGTGATGGCGGCGCTGGAGCGCAACGGCGTGAGCTTCGTGGGCGGCGGGCTGGGCAAGGCCAAGAAGGACGGCAGCGGGAAGCAGCTCATGGGGCGCGCCGCGCTGCTGCAGCTGCCGGCCACGGTGCGCATCGACATCCCGCCCACCAGCCCCGGCCGGGCCGCGCTCAAGGTGTGGGAGGAGCTCGTCAACGTGCTCCGCAAGGACGGCGCCGACCCCGCCGCCGCCTTCGTCCACCGCAAGAAGGTCCAGCACGCCGAGAAGAGCATCCGCGACGCCTTCCTCGCCCTCTACCGCGGCCTCGACCTCCTCAAGAAGTTCAGGTATATAAATAGGTTGGTTTTGAATGCATAGCATGTGACTGTGAAGTGAGTGTAGATCACTGATCACGTACTACTACACCACCGACAGTACAGGAGCCATGCACTCGCACCAGTTTATTCTATTGCACTAAACCTGTCCTTTTCTCGTGTTGTTTATTCTGAAGTGGGGCTTTTGTTGTGCGATTATGGATTGTCAAGCACTTCTTTTCTTGTTTCATATGTGTGGCGTATCTTCTGTGTGGTGTGGATGGATGGATGCAGCTCCCTCAACGTGAAGGCTTTCACCAAAATACTGAAGAAATTCGTCAAGGTGCTGGATCTGCCCTTCACCCAGAATCCAGATACCCACACGCTGACGCTGTGCTGTGCTGTGTGTACCAAACCAAGAAACTCATTCTCTGCATTCCAGCAGGTGTCGGAGCAGCATCGGAAAGGAGACCTGTTTTCAGAGAAGGTGAAGAGGTCGCCGTTCAGCAGCTCTGACAAGGTATACCATACATCCAGCTAGCTGTTGTCTGAACAAAGCAACTAGTGCCTGAACTCCTTAAGAAAGGGATTTATATCTATATATATTTAACCCTGGTCTGGTGGTCGAGCAGGTGCTTCAGCTGGCGGACGAGGTGGAGTGCATCTTCTTGAGGCATTTCGCGGGCAACGACAGGAAGGTGGCCATGAAGTACCTCAAGCCGCAGCAGCCCAGGAACACCCACATGGTCACCTTCCTCGTAGGCGAGTCGCCGCCACAGCCCTAGCTCTAGCTCATAAGACTTTCTCGATCCGGTGGACTTGCTCTTACTGTTCTTCTTCTGTGTGTGTGGTTCCAGGCCTGTTCACAGGCACATTTGTGTCCCTGTTCATCATATACTCGGTCCTAGCCCATGTCGCCGGCATTTTCTCTTCGACCGGAAACACAGCCTACATGGAGATCGTTTACCATGTCCTCAGGCAATTCCTGAAACCCCAACTCTCTCGATGCAACGATGTATGCAGTCTTAATTACCTCCTTGCTGACGGCCTTTTTTTTTGGCTTCTGCAGCATGTTTGCGCTCATCAGCCTGCACGTCTTCCTGTACGGGTGCAACCTCTCCATGTGGAAGGGCACCAGGATCAACCACAACTTCATCTTCGACTTCTCCAGCACCGCCCTGACGCACCGGGACGCCTTCCTCATGTCGGCGTCCATCATGTGCACCGTCGTCGCGGCGCTGGTCGTCAACCTGTTCCTCAGGAACGCCGGGGCGACCTACGCCAACGCGCTGCCCGGGGCACTTCTGCTGGTAACAAACAAAGGCGCCATCCTGTTTGTTTCGCTGCAACATACAGTCACACACACGCAAACTGTACTGATTGCGATCCTCCACAACCCTCTGTCTCAATCTCTGTTTCAGCTGTCAGCAGGGGTTCTGTTCTGCCCATTCAACATTTTCTACCGCTCCACGCGCTTCTGCTTCATGCGCGTCATGCGCAACATCGTGCTGTCGCCATTCTACAAGGTAGGGGCCTCGGCCGGGATTCAGAGGAACACAACACTGTCTGTCTGTCTGTCTGTCAAATCTGTTTGAAATACCTCATCTGATCTGATCTACCAGGATGCCTTGTCATGCAGGTTCTGATGGCGGATTTCTTCATGGCTGACCAGCTAACCAGCCAGGTAAGCTGTGCTCAGCCGTACACTAGGCATGCATGGAGAGCTAGCCACTGTACATATTACGTTGCGGCTCAAAATGTCTTGTTTTGCAGATCCCACTGCTAAGACACCTCGAGTTCACGGGGTGCTACTTCATGGCTGAAACATTCAGAACTCACGCGTATGGAAGCTGTACCAGCAGCTCCCAATACAAGAACCTGGCATACGTGCTCTCTTTCCTGCCATACTACTGGCGAGCGATGCAGGTAGACTGACATTGAACGAATCTAGCAGATCTATCTGCTCATCAGACTGACTAAAATGGTCTACTGCTGCATGCTAGTGTCTGAGAAGGTACCTGGAAGAAGGCCACGACATGAACCAGCTTGCTAACGCCGGCAAGTACGTATCAGCGATGGTGGCAGCTGCGGTTAGGTTCAAGTACGCCGCGACGCCTACGCCGTTCTGGATGTGGATGGTCATTGCATCATCTACCGGCGCCACCATCTACCAGCTCTACTGGGATTTCGTCATGGACTGGGGCTTCCTGAACCCAAAATCCAAGAACTTTTGGCTCCGGGATCAGCTCATCCTCAAGAACAAGTCGATCTACTATGCTTCCATGGTATTTTTTTTCTTCTTCTTTCCCCCACGATGCTACTTACTACTAAACTGAAAGTTCAGTAGCGCTAACGCCTTTGCACCACAACGCAACGCAGATGCTCAACCTCGTGCTGCGCCTAGCCTGGGCCGAGAGCGTGATGAAACTCCGTCTCGGTATGGTGGAGTCTCGCCTGCTGGATTTCTCGCTCGCTTCGCTGGAAATCATCCGACGAGGGCACTGGAACTTCTACAGGTAATCGGATGGGTGGGTGGGAGACCATTAGCTCCAATCTGTAGATGTTTAGCTTCCCATTGAATCTGATGCATATATTGGTTGTACTGCAGGCTGGAGAATGAGCACTTGAACAACGCTGGAAAGTTCAGAGCAGTGAAGACTGTCCCATTACCGTTCCGTGAGCTTGAAACTGACTGATGAAGACGGAGCTCCATGTTGAACAGCAGGAATTTAGGGGGAAGAATTCCAGGAATGGATACACTGTCCCCTGCAAGAACTGGTGTTTAAGTGGTAATAAAACGAATCGGAGAGCGTAACTGCACAAGACCGAGACGCTGCAGATTTTAGGATGGAATAAGCTCAGGCGGGTGCGCCAGGGTATAACATGAGGCGTTCTGGTCAGGAGAGATGATGTGCATTTAACTAGCTAGTGGTCGATTGAGAATTGTTGCATGTCAATCGACTAACAAGATCTTAATTTTGTCGATCGTTTAAGTTGTGAAAATGTATCTGGGAATTGGTGACTGAAAAAAATTGCATGGAACGAAACATATGGTCGTTAACTAATTTATCATTCCAGGGGTAAGAACTAGATAACATCTGCTAGCAAGTACTACAGTGAAAGCAAGATGCTTGACACGGCAGATGGCATCACATGTGAAGCATAAACGAAGTACATATATTACATGACACACGTTGCACACACAGACACACACACAAAAAAAAAACGTTACATAGCTAGCTATACAGCCTACAAGTACCTCCAATGTGCCGGGCGATCTCTTGAGACGAGCAGAACCCTTGACGACGAGTAATCAAATGTAGGGCAGTACAAATCGTCAGGGCCAATCGCTTCTCTCACTCCAACGGTGTTTCCTCGGTCGAAGCTGTAGGTTGTTGTTGGCTGCGTGTCTTCCTTGAATGTGTCGAAGGCAAACAGCCCCATACCACATGCTGCCAACACAAGGTTTGAGTCGCCCCATACCTGGGTTATCGCGGAGTGATGGATATGAGCGCTGAATTCTGGTAGCTCATAGGTGGCGACAAGTTTCCCCTTTCTCAGCGAGTAATGCTGGACTCGTGACCTCGACCCTCCTTTTATTTGCAGCCTTCCTTCTGTGCTACCTATAAATACCGAGTCTCCGCGTGAGAAGATTGAGTTCGCTGTGCCGCCATGTCTCGCTATTTTAAGCCCGATGCCAGCGGGTACACGGAAATCAAATACATTTACGCTTTCCTGTGTGCTGAAAACACCATCGTTTCCTTCCACCTCGGATGAACTAACCCTGCAAAACAAAACCACAAGCAGGTGTTTAATACACCTACCTAATACTGGGTACATTTGATGTAAAGGTCTATTGATGATTTACCTTTGACGCACTCCGCCGCCGACCTCAGCATCAGTGTTATTGACATGAAGGCAGTACAATTTCTTACCAGAAGCAACAGACAACAAGGGTTGTGGGTTAAGTGAATTCACATCCCACAACCCTATTGACTCACTCCCAGCGATTACTACCTTTCCCTTGCTACGCCACTGTAACGGGCTGGAGTACTCCATTCCCATTACTGGATTGCTAACTTCCCATTTCATTACAACATCGCCGTCACGTATATCATAAGCTGTGACCATCTTTTGCTTGCTAGCAGTGGAAAGCAGGAGAGGTCCGCACGGTCTATACCACCATTGCTGTCTTTCTGCATTTGACAGTGCAGAGCTAGATCTTGATGAACCTACATTAGAGAGAGCACCAAGAATAGCCCTTGATGTTGGAGCAAAGGCTTGAGAAGCTTCCTCCTCGACATGAAATGATTTTACTTCTCTGGTATAGTAATCCCAGCTGCAAAACCCAGGATCCAGTGCATTGCCAGCTGACGCAGCAACAACATATCTACCAGAACATCCATCAACGCCTGGGGCACGAATCAACCAGCAATCGCCCCACATGTTATTTGATACCATGCTGGGAGGCTTGTACTCAGATTTGAACTGCATAAGTTCAGTTGAAAGCAGTGATCACTCAAGGTATCTGATTAAATGTCAATTAAAAACAAAACAGAGCAAATGTAGCAAGCAAACAACCAGATACCTCGTGGTTTGCAATGTCATAATAGGAGCATGTGCCATCTCCATGAGCAAGAAGAACAGCTTCTCCCTCTGAAACAAACCATCCACCGGTTGAAGACTTGTTTCCTATACCTGATAATTGACTATTGCATGACTCATCAGTTTCTTCCTGTAACATCATGGAGGACTTGTTTTCCCGATCATCAAATTCTTCTAGCTCCTCCGTAGCAAGCAATTCAGTTTCCTCCTTATGATTGGGAACAACTGGATTCTTTGAGCTACCTTGACTTGATGTCTTGCTGGTAGCATCTGCTACTTCACATGTCTTATTCTTTTCCAATTTATTAGCTTTTCGCTCCTTGAAGAAATCATTTTCTTCACCATCTAAAGAAGCCAGAAACTCCATGGCTATACTGTTTTCATCATCGTCAGGGTTAGATGCTGCAGATCTTGTTTTTCCATTACAATCTTTCCTCATACCAACAGATGACTCCTGTTGAGTAGAAGTTGAAGATATGTGGCCCCTCAATAATTTGTGGTGTGGAAGGAACCTTGCCTCCAGCTCATCAGCATTCAAGCCTTTTCCAGCTTGCTTCAGGTCACCTGGCTTTGCAATGGTACATTTTTCAGCTGTTTCAGGGTGAGAGTTCTCACATTCACTGTTCTCTGCAGTACCCAGCTGTATCTTATTATCATCTTTGACATGAGAAATTGCCTTCTCAATGGCAGTGATTTCCTTCTGGATATTTGACAAGATCTGCTTTGGCTCGTCCGGGTTGTTCTCATCAAGCATTTCTTTGGTTTTCTTGATATCGGTAGCAATCTTCTGAACCCTCCCTTCCAACACAGCTAGTTTCTCATGAAGTTTGCTTGGGTACCTGTTCACAGCAGACACAGGTTTTGCTGACGCTCCCTCCCCACCTGCAGCCACTTTCTCAAAAACTCTTATCCTGTCTGACAATTTTCCCTTTTCTTCCGGCTTCCTACCCTCTTCATTATTCTTTTGCTGTTTCCTTATTGGATCAGGGGCATCCATTGAATCCACCACATGAACAGTGAAAACAGGGATGACAGAAGTGTTGCCTATCTCATCATCCTTCTGGGTGGCACAACATTCCACGGATTTGGAAGAAACTTCTCCTGGATCAGCCTTTTGGGTATGCATCTCCTTCACCAATTTATTGAGCCCCTCTTTCCTCATATTGATTTCTTCACCTGCCTTTGCCTTCGAATCAGAGCCCACTCTTCGCCCACCAACATCTTCGCTTTGCTTCTTCATATTACTCACGAATGCGTCAGTTTTCCCCTTGATCTCATCACATTGCTTGGACACATTCACACCAAAGCCCTGTCTTTTCCCACCGATCTGCTTGGGCTTTGCATCAAAGCTCTCCCTTTTCCTGCCAATCTCATCAGTCTGCTTCCCCTTGGCATCAAGATCATCTCTTCTCCTGCTGATCTCATCCAACCCCTTGGCCTTCGCATCAAGCCTCTCCCTTCTGCTAGTGCCATCACCACCAGCGCCAGCACTCCCTCTCCTAGCCTCGGAGGCCCTGGATCCAACAACACTAACCGACCTCCTCCCTTTCTCTACAGAAGAAGCCCTGATCCCACCATTGACGCTCCGCCGCAAGCCTGCCTCCACCACGTTATCCTTACCGACGGAAGGCCTCCCGGGCAGCACGGGAGCCCTGAGGGTGGAGACGAGCTTCGAGGACTCCACCGAGCTTTGGATCCTGCTGGCCCGCGGAAGCGACGATGTGGACCACCGCACGGCGGAGGTGGGCTTGGACGGCTTGGACGCGGTGTTCTCCTTCCCGGCGGCGGCGACGGCGGTCGTCCGCCGGGCTGATGACGAGACAGAGAAGGGCTTCGGGGTGAGCGGGCGGGTTGCCGCGGCCGTGGCCCTGCCGCCACCGCCGCCGGTATCCTTGAGGCGGGAGGACATAGCGGGAGTCGATGCAGAGCTAGGGTTTGGGGATCCGGTGGAGATGGTACAAGAGGAAAGGACGCTTTGATTTGGACTTGTGAATGGTTGAATGATTTGGAGGAAAGGGTGTTTCAAATTTCGAAATCGTTAGGGCGGGAGGCTTTGAGGTGGACCCGTGGTGCTTGGTCCACCTGCAGTTCTCGGGTAGGCCCGCATGGGAGTGGCAGCTATATCACCTTATTTTTGTCAGAATCAAAGGCAGAAGAAAATATGGGACAAAATCGTATTTGCAATACTAAATTGCAATGTTTATATAATGGAGTTTGAAACCAAATACGTGGATAGATAAGTTGCTGGTGGGCGTAGGGGCTTGTTTACATCCTGAGAGAACTATACAACCACCCACCCACTAACATTTAAAAGTTGAATCAAATAGCCTCTGCTAACTTAGCACAAAGTGGACCTAAATGGATCCTAATAGATAGATAAATCGGTGTTTAAACCTTTTAAAAAAGCTAGGTTGAAGACAATATTGAAGAAGACAAGTTGGAAGAATCAAATCCATCATTTCCCGTAGGACTGGGCATTTTTAACCCGAAAACCGAATCTGAACCGAACCCGAACCCTAATAGACCGAATAGGTCGGTTTTCGGGTTCGGATTTCGGTTCATAGATCTGTTCTGTTCGGGTATCGGTTGCGGGTTCGGTTTACAGCCAGTCAAACCCGATTAGACTCAAAGAACCGATCTAGTAAGTAGTAAGTACTAAGTAACGGGCTAAGTGGCTAACGGCCGGACGGCCCAACTCAGCCACTCAGGCAGCCAGCAGGCACTTCGCACCGCACGGCGCATGCACCCGCAAGGCCCAACCGCAAGTCTGCAACCCTAGTCCCTAGCCGCACGGCGCACGCTAGTCCGCCGCCGGCCCACCGCGCCGTCGATCCACCGTCGCTCTGCCACGCAGTCGATCCATCGTCGCTCCGCCGCCTCTGAGACGCGCTGCAGCGCCAGGCGCCCAGGCGCCAGCCATCCACTCCATACTGGACCGGTCCACCGGCGTTGATCCACTCCATACCGACCACCGCACCTCGGCGTTCTGCACTTCTGATCCAACTCCGACTTCGGCGACTCGACGCACTTCTGCTCCAACTCCGACTTCGGCGACTCAACGTCCTGCTCCTCGGTGGTGCCCACGACTCGCTGCCATTGTCTGACATCTGTGTTCTGTTCGGGTTCGTGAAGAACCGAATAGACCGAACCGATTTTTATGGTCTATTCGGGTTCGGTTCCTATAAATAAAATTAAGATTTCGGTTCTTGATATCTAAAACCCGAATTTTTTGAAAACCGAATAGACCGAACCGAATAGACCTAAAAAACCGAATGCCCCGTGGGTCAAGCATCCATACATGTTTATGTTTGAGATCCTGTATCTGGTCGGCTCGGCCCATCCAACAGGATCAAGTCTGGGCCGGTCTGCTCTTGCGGCTGCAACTCATCGTGTTTGCGTCCATATACGAAATGAGCCCGGTCAAGACGAGATGTTGTTTGCCACCTCTCATCCACCGGCCGCTGCGCGAGATTTGCCTGCCTTGCGCCGCGAGCAGTCGAGCCTGAAAAAACAAACCCTAGCGTCGTTTCCAGGGAGTCAGGCGGATCCATGGCTTTTGCACACGCACGATCGTGCTTTTAAGCGGGCCAAGCACGCAAACACGCCCAGTTGCACCCCGAGAGCATAGCCGGGCTGCTGGGCCACTGTCGCAAACACGGCCTTAGTGATAAAAATTGTGATCACGTCATGCTTTAATTGCAAATACAAAAGACAGATATATGGAAATGGACAAGTTGCGGTCATAAAATATATAAACCGAGACGCGAGGGCAAACGTGTCACCATCATCAATCAATCAATTAGCGGTTGATCAAACACCATCAACATTTGACAGTTGACTACCTAAGTATGTGTTTAAATGCACTAGAGATAATAGTTAGTGGCTAAAATTAGTTAGAGACATCTAAACACCCTAACTAAAACTACTAATTTAAGTATTAACTATTTTTAGGAGGTGTTTGAATGAACTAGAGCTAATATTTAATGATTAAAATTATTTGAGACATCCAAACACTTTAGCTAACTATTAGCTATTTTTGGTAAATTAGTTAATAGTTGGGTAATTATTTGTTAGCTATCTAATTTTACTAACAATTTTTAGCCAATTAACTATTAGTTTTATTGCATTCAAACGTCCCCTTAGTAAATTAGTTAATAGATAACTAGCTATTTGTTAGTTAGCTAATTTCAATAGTATTTTTTTAACCAACTAACTATTATCTCTAGTGCATTCAAACATCTCTAAGAGCATCTCCAAGAGACTAGCTAAATAACTCGCCAAGCCAAATTTTGGCTACTAAATAGCAAAATAACTCTCAAATAGATTAACTATCTGACTCGCCAAGCTATCTGACTCTTCAAATTGACTCTCTTACTAACAAAATTTAGCTAGCCATCTGACTAGCCAAACTAGATAGATAGTCTGTTGGAATGAGATGCTATATATATAATATAATCTTTATGAAAAATTAAATAGATAGTTAAATATAGAGCTAAAAATGAAAAATCTGTTGGAGATGCTCTAAACCATGATATTTTCACATCGCGATGTACGGCCGTAACTACCCACGTAGAGTTTTCATGTACTGGAGTAGTTGCTTAGCCGTAACTACCAACCCACATAGAGGCTAGCCATACAGTTCGGTATAGTAGATTCCCTGCAAACAAAACCGTAGAAACAGCTGTTCGCTTCGGATTCGGATTAAAGCGAGTAGTTCGAACTACTGCGCTGTGATCGACAAAAATATTATATAAACAATAGAAGACATTTTAGATTAAAGCCTTAGCTCGAAAGCGTGGGAAAACATCAAATTACACTGTCGTTACACATGCATCAGCAGAAACTCAGCAGAAAAAGGAATGTGAACAAACAAGCATGTGCATTGAGCTTCCTCTTTGCGAGAAAATCGCTGCATATTGGTAATCTTCCATACAACAGGGGGGAGAGGAACACTACAGTCCCCTCAACACATCTTTTTCAACAACAACAGGGCCGTATCATCATCTGTCAAGCATACATCCAGCAAGATGAAAATCGGAGGTGGGGACAAAAATAGCGCTGACTGAATTACAGATTAGTGGGGTATAAGCCATCTGTACGTTCTCAATGAGATTCGACTCCCATCCATTGCCACACCAACACCACAGGGGGTGCTCCAAGGCACAACTTTCAACCTGCCTCGGCGTGAAGCTGCCATCAACAACTAACATCTTAAGAATGAATGCAGAGGCAACTTACAACGCCGGTGAGAGCATGGTTTACTCCTCGAAGCCATCCATCATTGGGCGGTGGGCTCCTTCCGCAGTGTTCTTTGAGGACTGTTTTCGGGCTGGGCCCCGCCTGCTCTTGGCTTTCTTTGCCTTCATCCTCCGCTTCTTCTCGGTGGCATCAACCCAGGTGTAGTCCGACGGTATGTGGAACGGATCCACCTCATCTTTCCAGCTCCGGCTATCACCGCTGTCGCTGGACTGCGTGCCTCGGCCACCCTTTACCCATGAATACCATGAGCCTGATCCTTCTGATTCTTTGGTTTTCGCGTCTTGAAACTGTGTCGGGCTGGAAGGTGGGGTGGCAAACTCATCTAGAGGCTGTAGTTCTTCAAACTTTGTGAATGTGACGATGACTCGTATCGTTGGAACAATAGGGATGGCAATCTGAAATAAGATGCTACAGAAAGTCAGAGATCATTAAGCAAAAATAGGTGTTAATGTATCTGGTGCTTTTATCATCCACGACAATTTTCTCTTGAGATGATCCGGATAAAACACTCAAAGTGCCTTCAAGAAAAAATATCAACTTGCTAAATACGTGCAAGAACAGCTTTCCATGACAGCATCATGCATCTTGCCAGTGAAAAGCAAGAGATTTTGACAAATATACGCGGAGGAAATGGGTGCTCCTACAAGCCAAACCATACTTCCACTTAACCTAAGGGAACACCTAAAACCTATGGTTCTTTTTTCCACCAATCCATGCTCATTTCAATCATAAATTATACAACCCATCCTGCCGCATGTCACAATTAAAATATCGGTGCATCCAATATATATTAAAAAACGCATCAACTGGTTAAAAGAAGACCTGTAGCGGTACTTGATTGGCAAATTGGAATTACAACTTGGCTTCACATCAAAATGCAAAAGAAACAGAAGAGTTGCAATGAAATTTCACATTTCATCAAAATAGGGGAAAATGGCAGAACCAGTGACGGAGGCTCCAACATTAGTGGGGTCTATGTAAGGGATAAACTGAGACAAGCCTTCCCCCCACAAATGCAGAGATGCAGCTTCGAACCCGTGACCTGGTCAGTGAGACAGCTCCCACCACTGCACCAGGTCTGGTCTTCTACGTTTCATCAAAATAGACTACAAACAAATAGTATGACTCATATTTTCCCTGGGTTAAACATTTTTTTAAGGAAAGGGTGGTTAGGAAATGTTGTTGGTGGACACATCATCAACTAACTTTAGAGTGCAAATGTCAGTAGGAGCAGTGGGGCATTAGTTTTCTGGTGGTTCGGAGTAGGGCCCAGCTAATCAAGACTTGAATGGAAGAAGAGACAAAGTGGGTGGGCAATAGGTCGGCTCAAGAAAAAAGGAGCAGATATAGCCAAAGCCAATAAGGATAAGAGTGCACACAATGGATGCAACCAACAATGGCATCTCAAGCGACAAGCATGCAGTATTAGGCTAACTTGCCACCCTCACAGGAAGTAAATAAGTGTTAGATATGGTAAGAAACTTGATTCAGATTTGACAGGATATCTTGAGTAGCATTGTAGCAAAGAAACATAGTTGTCCCTCGAGAATATCGAGAAATAATAGGTACGCAATTTGATTGGAATAAATGGAGAGATGTAATCTGCAGGAAGCACGGGTAATGTAATCAAGGTGCCAGATAGTGTACCTTGACTGGAAATGTGCCTGTAGGAAGTTTGGTTGTCAAGAGTTCCCTAAGCCTCCTTACAGCCTTGACTTTGTTTGCTAGGACATCAAGCAGAGGGATGAGTTCATCTGTCTTCAGAGGGAAATCCGGTGTCAGCCACAACACTGGTCTTAACCCCTTCTTGTACTCGCTTTCATGTTTTAGAGACTCAGCAGGTGAGCCACCCTTCTTCTTCTTCCCGCTGCCCTTCTCCTTTTGCTTCCCTGGGTCACTCGTTTCATCCTTACTCCCCATCTTTGATGGCTTGTCATCGCCCTTGGCACCTTTCTTGCCACCCCAACCGAACCATCCCTTCTTATCTTTGGCGGCGGCATGCTCATCCATATGACCAGCACCAGTGTCACCTTCGTCGCACCTCTGCTCAGATTCCTCTTCATTGTTCCCCATCCTAAGCGCAGAATCAAGCTGCTTCCTCTCCTCGGCTGTCAACACTTCGTCTAACTCAGCATCAAGCTCCGCGCCCCTCCCGTTCTTCTCCTCCCCATCCATGGCAAACAGCTCCTCGTCCGTCATCGCCCCAGGTACGCGCCGAGACTTCACTGTGACGAGGACATTCAACATGTCATACACCTTGGCTTTCCATTGCCCAACGGCTTCTGCCCTCTCCTGGCGGCGCCAATTCAAGTGTGGCACGAGCTCCGCCTGCGTGACGTCAATCCCCGGACGGTACATGTTGGTCTTGGACATCAACGCCACCTCATGCGCCACCTCGGACTCGGTGGGCTGCACGCCCGCCCCCTCCAGCGCATCCGTGATCTCCTTGTCCTTGTGCGCCAGCACTATGAGCGAGCCCGGGTGCAGCTCCTTGCCCCCGGCGTCCTCAGGCCTGGCGCCGTCCCCGAGGAAGAGGAACGTCTGGTCGGAGCGCTGGATGCGGAAGCCGTCGAACCCCGCGAGTGTCATGTCGGCCCGGAGCGCGGCGCCGCGCTTCCAGATGCGGTAGGTGTCGGAGGGCGCGATGCGGCTGATGAAGGGGATGACGGAGGACTCGAAGTGGAAGGTGATCTCCATGTAGAAGTCGCGGATGCGGGAGATGGAGGCGAGGATGCGCGGGAGGCGGCGGCACCACTTGGCCCAGGCGAGCGGCTGGTAGTGGCGCGCGATGATGGTGGCGATGGCCTCCTCGCGGGTGCAGACGGCCTCCTGGAGCGCGGACCAGCCGTCGGCGTTCTGCAGCGACCAGTCGGCGCCGGCGGACATGAGGACGTCGGCGGCGACGGGGTCCCGGAGGCGCACGGCGAGGTGGAGCGGGGTCTCCCTCCGAGGCACGTCGCGGCGGTCGACGACGGCCGAGACGGCGTCCGCCAAGGCCTCCCCCGCGATGGACTCCTCCTCGGTCGCCACCTCCCCGGCGCGCGGCAGGCGCGGGAGCGCGGCGACCAGCCGCCGCAGCGCCGCGTGGTCGCGCCGCAGGACGGCCAGGTGCGCCGGGCTGTGCGCGTACCTGGACACGTCGTCCATGGCACGCGGGGGCGCGGGGAGCGGACGGCCGGTCGTGGCTAGGCCAGGCGGATCTGGAGCATGGGGGCTGCGGGCGGGGCCAGATCTGGCGCGGCGGGGGTGCGGAGGCTCCTCCGGGTCGCGGCCGCTCGCTCCGGTGACGGCGCCGGCGCCGGCGTGGTGCGGGCGAGCGGTGGGGAAGAGGGGCGTAGTGGCCGGAGGGGGAGGGAAGGGAAGTGGTCCTCCTATTCTGGGTCGGCTCGGCTGTTATTTTTTCCCTTCCACCCTTTCTCTCGCTGTCTGTGTCTCTTCTCTCTCGCGCGCGCGCTGGCCCGGACGCCCGATCGGGACGAAGACGAGAGGAGAGGAGAGGAGAGGAGGCCACAGCCCACAGACCATTGGCAGGCTAGTAGTCTCTCTCTCTGGGCTGTTGTTACCTTGCCTGCCTATCTCTCTCCACTTTGCTCTGCTGTGCTGTTCCCCTCGTCCCATCCCGTTCCATGAATTCCGTGACGATGTCGAAGCAAAATGATCGTCATAGAGTGGGTGTTTCTCACTTGCTTGCACAGCTGCTAAGCAAGGTTTGATGACGAGTGATTCTCACTCACTCTCGACTCTCGAGAGATTGGATG
Source organism: Zea mays (assembly GCF_902167145.1). Lineage (NCBI taxonomy): Eukaryota > Viridiplantae > Streptophyta > Magnoliopsida > Poales > Poaceae > Zea > Zea mays. The sequence goes on along the minus strand of NC_050100.1, from coordinate 223,466,625 downwards.
GATGCATGGATGATGTTGTCTTCCATAATAAATCCTAACTATATTTATGTTACATTTTTCAGGCTATTTGTTTAGATTTAATTTGTATTTACTGTTTCTATAGTGTTATCTCTATGAATTATAGCTGAAGCAGTCTGGAAAAACTGACTTTAATCTAAAAGTGAACAACATTAGATCACACTGTTTATAACGTAAAATTTAAAATAAGAAGTAAGATAGCATGAGACGCGTAACAATACAGCAGCTAGGAGAAAGAAATGTGTCCAACACGTGCCCGTCGCTGTAACTAGCAATCAAGCCGCACCAAACCACGCGCTCAACCAGGCAACCAGCGTCGAAAGTCGCCGGTTGTTCGGCGGTCCGGCGCGGACAAATCCCAGACCCGCCAAACGCGGCGACATCAACCGGGTCAACAAAGTCACCGGTCGCCGCCGCCGTCGCCGTTCCAGTCCCCGGACGGGCCGGCAGGTGAGCGTCTGTGCCAGCTGCCAGGAGGAGGAAGACTCCTGTCCGCGATCTGATTGAATTGATCTCTTGCTGCAGGTGCAAGAGGGGAGCTGGAGGGGAAATGGCGCCATTAGCTCAGCTGTTACTGCTCATGTGCGAGTGCGTGTTACGTGCGTCCGCGTCAGGCGCACAGTGGCTCATTGTCCTGCATCTACCGGGACCGGGACCAGGAGTCCAGGACCATGGCAGTAATCTCTTCTTTAAAAAAAAATAACACCTTGACGAGTTCTGTGAAATCTATAAAAAAAATGTTCTGGAAGGGATACTGTCTCTGCGTTCTCCGTATATTCGAAAGACTGCCTCGTCCGAGCCCGATCTCGGGCAAAGACAGCCGACCCCGGAAGATTCACGCCTCGCCCGAGGGTCCCCACAAGCAACGGACGCACCATCGACTCGCCCGAGGTTCAGCTCGGGTAGGCTTCGCGGAGAAGCAACCTTGGTCAGATCGCCACGCCAACCGACCGTATCGCAGGAGCATTTAATGAAAGGATCGTCCGACACCTTATCCCGACGCGCGCTCTTCAGTTGACAGAGCCGAAGTGACCGCAGTTACTTCGCCGCTCCACTGACCGACCTGACAAGAAAACAGCGTCGCCTGCCCCGCTCCGACTGCCGTGCCACTCGCCAGAGTGAGGTCGACAGCGGCTAAGTCCAGCCTCGGGCGACATAGGAAGCTCCGTCTCGCCCGACCCCAGGGTTCGGCCCCCGTCTCGGCCTCGGAAGATGGACTTCGCCTCGTCCGACCCCATGGCTCGGACTCAACCACGACTTAGAAGACGACGAACTCCGCCTCGCCCGACCCCAGGGCTCGGACTCAGCCTCGGCTCCGGAAGACGACGAACTCCGCCTCGCCCGACCCCAGGGCTCGGACTCAGCCTCGGCTCCGGAAGACGATGGACTCCGTCTCGCTCGACCCCAGGGCTCGGACTCAACCTCGACCTCGGAGGAATCGCCACCTCGCCCAAACTCGGGTCCGGACCGTCCACGTCGTCAGGGGGGTCATCATTACCCTGCCCCTAGCTAGCTCAGGCTACGAGAAACAAGACCGGCATCCCATCTGGCTCGCTCCAGTAAACAAGTAATGATGACACCCCGCACGCTCCATGACGACGGCAGCTCCCAGCCCCTTATGTCAGCAAGGAGACGTCAGTTGTACTTCCGCAGGGCTCCAGCGCTCCTCCAACGGCCACGACATCACATGAACAGGGTGCCAAAACCTCTCCGACTGTCACGACGGCATGTACTTAGGGCTCTAGCTCCTCTCTGCTAGACACGTTAGCACACTGCTACACCCCCCATTGTACACCTGGACCCTCTCCTTACGCCTATAAAAGGAAGGTCCAGGGCTCTCGTACGAGAAGGTTGGCCGCGCGGGAGAACGGGCCGACGCATAAGGCTCTCGCTCTCTCTCTCTCCCACGCGAACGCTTGTAACCCCCTACTGCAAGCGCATCCATCCGCCCTGGGCGCAGGACAACACGAAGGCCGCGGTTTCCCCTTACTGTTCTCCCCCATTTGTGTCCCGTCTCGCGCCGACCCATATGGGCTGGGACACGCAGCGACAATTTACTCGTCGGTCCAGGGACCCCGGGGTCGAAACGCCGACATCACTAAAACGAACAAGCCCTGAATGTTTTTTATAGTAAAGTTAGACTATCTCGATCAGCTATCATATCACATCTTCTATCTCACGTACTATTTTAAATTCCACTCTACAAAATATTATCTACAATACAATACAGTGTTTTATATATTTATATTTGGACACAACCTTAAAAGGCTAGTTCCCAATATCTGTTTTGTCCCGAATAATAGGACACTAGATTGGTACGCTAGTTCCAGCAAGGTTACCTAAAGGGTCATCTACTCTAAATATAGATGATTAAATGGTACTTTACGCTCTCCAGCAGCGTCCTCTAAACGGTTCTCTAAATTTAGAGAACAGTGCTAGATTTTCTATGTATAGAGTTTCTCCAAATGATTCTCTATTCATTTACTTTAAATAATCGGTTTAGTAAAACTAAAATATGTACACTACATTTGAGAGTATGACAAATACTTATGTAAAAAAATAAAAATAAAAAATATCTCTAATATAAGTATTTAAGTATAGAGGACGTTGTTGGAGAGGAAGGTGATATAGAAGATAAAATCTTTTAGAGGAGACTATAAATAGCGGATATAGAGGATAAATATAAAGAACGTTGATGGAGACAGCCTATATTACGCCGGAGAGCCTCTGAATGCAGCATCGCTTCAGGGTATATCATATACTACAACCGCTAAATTTAGACTATCAAATGATACAGAGATACTTGCTGGAGAGAGTGTAAGGGCGTGTTTGGATGCCTGTACTAGGCTAGCCAGGCTCGCATCCAGCAGCCAGGCCCTATCTGGCCAGGCTCTTTGCATGCAATCCAGTATTGTTTGGATGCCTGTATGTGTAGGGCCAGGCCAAGCAGAGATTTTGTTTGGTTCACTGGATGCACCACGCCATTCAAATTTTGCATACATGCTAGTTTGTTTGGTTAGCTGCATATAGCCATGTTGAGGTAACCTCCTGCATGAAGTGGTAAGCATACCACCTTTCCACTACCATCAAGTCCACAAAGAGTTACAGGATAAGTGCTTTTCTAACTAGAAATACGTAATCTTCCAGACTAAGAAGGCAATAATTAAAAACTGAAATGCTATAATGGCGTCCTTGATTCCTAGTGCAAAGTGCTCTGCCTTCGAATGAGCTGTTATTGCAGTGTGTTGCTCTTGTTTTATGGAAGGACAGTTGAAGGCAGCCATGGCCTCATCTTTTGAGCTGTATCCTTTATAGCAAGCTCCAGGGTACCCAACGACTTGTTGGTGTGTGGCCTCCCAGGTGGAAAACACCCCAGTCTTCCTCCCAACATGCACCACATACCACTTCATAGCTAGCTGAATAATTACGAAAAAAATAAGGATATGAGATATGCCTCAGTGTCCTCCCTCGCTGCAAATGTGCACAACTTATTGGGGGGCAGTACAGTGTTAATATCATCAAAGTAAAAGGCATGTGCTCAAGCAAAATAAGAGACTAATGGCAGAGGCATATGATCAGGACATATCGATCACCAGAACATACAAATAATATTGTTTTCAGAGTCTGATGCATCTATCTAGAATGCCTTAAAATAGGTTGATCCAACTAGGTTTGATGCTCAACTACTGGACATCTAAGTTTGCAGTTCTAGAGTGGCATTACAAAAGTCACCAACTACCAGCTATAGTCAGCCATAGTTAGGATAGACTGCACAAAATACAGGACATAGAAGAGGAGCCACCAGTATGACACAAAAAGGAGGCACCAGCAAGACCGCACCCACCAGCAAGATGCTCATATGGTGTAGTAGTGCTTAGCCAAGAAAGTCCTCAGCCAGAGGATACGATGAGCCTCATTCATGGACACAAAGGCATGCCCCTGAGCTCTATTGTCAACCAAATGAGAGAAAGCCACAATTAATGCCTCCTCATTGAAACCCCCCATGCACATCACTGCCCCATAGAGCTCTGGATGGACCTCCACCACTCTTGTGTCCCTAATAGCATCAGCCACGTTGTTGACGGCACTAGTCATCCCTGACAACACAATAACATCTTCATCTGATAGGAAAGACCTCTTCCTCTTGCTCCCTGCACCATGGGCCACATCCTTCTCATGTTTCCCACCATTAATATCATCCAGTAGGTCAGTCTTCATGGAGCTCTCAGCACAGTCAGAGCGGCTACCTAATGCCTCATTGGACCCCATTGCGTATTTGCCTGTTGCTAGACCGTTGCCAAAAATCACCTCCATTTGTTGGTAGTTTTCAATTGGCTTATTTAGCAACTCAGCATCTTTAGGGTGTGCCTGCGTTGAAGTTAATATGTTAGTGTGCCAAACATGTACATGCAGTCAGTCTAAGCAATAAAATTCTGCATTTAGTACCTTGATGTGGCCAGCATAATGGTCATCCTCTAGGGTAATCATGAAGTTCTCTTCGTCAAATAAAGCTCCACTCAACTCCCTTAGCTTGATAACTCTAACCCACCTCTGCCTCCACTTGCGCAGGTGGTTGTAAACCTGGGTCCCTGTCACCTCGTTCCCACTAAACTCTTGAAGTGCCTTGGCAACTTGGTTCAAATGCACCTCTTTGAACCCCTTATCAGTCCTAACCCCAGTCGAAATGAGCTGACACATGCGGCGTAGGACAAAGGAAGATGTCACAGAGGTCCACCTCATAGCCCCCCTTTGCTGCTGCCCAGTAGCAGCAGTCCCACCCTGAGCAACAACATCCCCACCCTGAGCAACAGCATCCCCACCCTGAACAGCAACAGCCCCACCCTCACCAGCAGCCAAGACAACATGCTCAAGCTCCTCAGCCATTTCCTATTCGATGTGAATGTGCAAGGATAATGAATGCAACCATGACATATGATAGGGAAAAACCAGCACATGCCTCTCTCTTAAGTTCAAGGATTAGAGGATAGGGAAAAACACATTTCATCACTGCATATGCCTCCTACTTCAGGTACAATTGACAGCTAAAGATAATGTCATCATTGCATGTGGTACTAGTCTCAGTTCAAGTGTAGTATCAAATCTAAAAATCTAAAAATACATTACACAACTGCAATACATACTAGATGTGGTAATTGCCCCTGTTTGCCCACATGGCATTAGCCCATCCATCCCTAATATGAGCCCATGCTGCATTGTCAACCATTTCAATTCCATGGCCATGGTTCCCACTGTTGTTGGGCACCCATGTTGATTCAGGTGGTACTACTTCATCTATCCCATGGCCTAGTATCCAGTTGTGTAAAATGCAACATGCAAGAACTAATTTTACTTGTGTCTTGAAGGGATGGAATGGTTTGTTGTCAATAATGCGGAAGCGGTTCTTCAAAGCCCCAAAAGCCCTTTCAACAGTGACACGTAAACTTGAGTGCCTCAAATTAAACAGCTCTCTTGGATTGGTGGGGTAGTTCCTACCCCCATACTCTTTCAGATGGTACCTAGTGCCCCTGTATGGTGGTAGAAAACCAGGACGACATGCATATCCAGCATCTACTAGGTAGAACTTCCCTAAAACAATTATAGACTTACATCAGGGACATCATACAGTTGTTCAAAACAAATGTTTGCACTAGGTAAGGGTCAATTACCTTGTTCAACCCTTAACCCATCCTCCCTCTCTAGAGCATCAGCAAGAATGGTGGCATCATGTGCTGATCCCTCCCAACCAGCCAACACATATGTGAATTTAAGGTCAAAGTCCACAGCAGCTAAGACATTTTGGGTGGTGTAATGTTTTCTGCCTCTAAATGCTGCTTGCATATGCTTTGGGACTCTTGCATATATGTGTGTTCCATCTATTGCCCCAACACAATCCTACATGAGACCCAGCCATGAACAATTACTTTATGTGCCACCAAAATGTCCCTAACATATTGTGTTACAACTACAAAATTTTTACCTTAAAATAGGGATACCACCTGGGGCTGTTCATGATCTTTAATGGTGTGTCATTTGATGGAGCTCTAATCATTTCTTGCCTAAGCTCACCAATGGCATACAGAACTTCTCTGAAATGCCTACAAACAGTCTCTATTGACCGCCTCCAGTTTTGGTGTATCACTCTAAAACGTTGGTTATGACCAACAATATGAAGGAACATTGCAACTTGTTCCTCTACACAGCAATGCAAAGTATCTCTCAACAAATTTCTGTCTTTAAGCAGGTTACAAAGCCTAAAAAAGGGTTCTCTTCTCATACGGAGCATGCTTACACATTCAATATCATTGCAGTTGTAAATTAGGTTTAGATTTTTTTGACGTTCCTCATCCATTTGGCTCAATGGGGCGTATGTTAATCCAGGCCTTGATGCATGGTGCATACGAAGTCGACTTATCAAAAATGCGTACAATGCAGTGAGAAGAGCAGCAGCATGCTTGAAAAGCAGTGTCCTTTTCTCTTGCAAATCCATCTAAAAAGGCACAAACCAATTTTGGGAAAAGTTTTCAGTAACCTCCAACAGGAGGACAATCCCCATGGACAGCATCACAGGCATACAAAAGATTCTCCATAAAACAAATAAAACAGGGATAGACAAATGCTCAATATGTTTAAAACATAAATCATTGACTAGGCCACATGCTCAGACTGGAAAAATACCAACACCCCCACATAAAACATCATAGACAGCAGCATAAACAAGAATTAGTGAGGATTGGGAAAAGGGGATGGATTAGCATATACCAGAAGCGGGTGTTGAACAGCTACCACAAACTCGTCGCAAGAACAACGGATCTGGAAGCCTACAGTGACGAAGAATAATTTTGTTGGCTAAAATCACAGATCGGAGGAGGAAATGAAGAGCATGGTCACTTGCCTGTGCAAAGTGGCGAGATCTCCAACCAGCACTACAAAAACAACAAAAACATTCTACGAGGTTAGAACCCTAGGCTAGATTTACAGACAAAGGGATGAAGAAGACTCACCAAGCGTCAATGGTGAGCGAGTCGCGTGCCGGCGAGTTCTCAAACCCTAGGCTAGATTTTGACAGAAGCAAGTGAGGAGAAAGAGGCGAGTGAGAAAGGGAGGAACAACCGGGACAAATGGTGAGCGAGCGAGCAGCATGGCGGCGGGTGCTCCTGTTATTGCCGGGTGATGGCGCGAATGGGGAGGTAACCCTACACGTTTCCCGCCTGCTCCCGCGCGTCCATTTTTGCCCGCATCTGCACAGCCGCGAGCACGCGACGAGCCTGGCTCCCGAGGAACGGTCGTTTTTGGCGTATGAGTAGAGCCTGGCTCCCGAAGGAATCTTGCATCGGTGGAGCCTGGCCCAAGTGACCATCCAAGCATCCAAACATGGGCAGGCTGCATCTGTGGAGACAGGCCCAACCAAATACAGCCATCCAAACACGCCCTAAAGCGTAATGCCTACCCACGCTCGGTAGGATCTCCCGTTCCCATAATCCCATCCGGCCATCCTCGGCAGCAGTGTGTGCTGTACTATGATTCTCCAATGCTTCCGGTTGCTGCGGATACAGTGATGATATGTTGCAAATGCAACTTGGTCGATGGTTGTACGGTACCGTAGCCTGCACCAGCGAGATTTGAGATGGGCAGAGAGCAGCGTCGAGATAAATAGCTCATGGCTCATCCATCCTAAAATAATTAACGTTATCATTTTTAAACTCTTTTTAACTTTAATCAAATATATAAAAGTAAATGATGATAATTACATTGTATGGTTAATCTCATTAGATAGATCTTTGAATTTATTTTTACAATAAATTTATTTAGATATACAAATATTGTTAATATCTTAATAGGTTTAGCTAAATTAAAAAAACTGCCAGAAATACCATTGTGTTAGCTATTTTGATACCGAGGAGAGAGTAAATAAGTTCAGCGACATATGTTCGTATGGACCACGCTGCTGCATGCATGTCTATACTTCAAAGGTAATTCCTATTAAGGTAAAGTAGGTGTCCACACTTCTCATGCCCCTGTCTGACCCCGCCCGGACACGCCCCCGCCCCCACCCACCTCCCCCTGTGACAGCCGCCTCCCCCCTCCCCTCACGTGTTGCCCATCTCCCGCACTCAAGCTGCAACGCCCGACGCTGCGCCCGTCGCCCCTCCTTCTCGAGACTGTCGCAGTCTCTCTCCTCGCGCTCCTCATCCCCCTACATCATGCCTCCCTCTCTCTCTCCGACGCCCCCGGCCTCTCCTCCGTGCACACCTCTCCGTAGGGTGCGTCCTCAAGCTCGAGTTGTCGTGGGCATCGGCCCTCTGCCTGGTCGGCCTATGTCACCCTGCTGGACACGCTCATCACTGCTAGCCCCGACGCCTGGCCGCCCGGCGTTGGCGACGGTCGTGCCTTCCTCCAGGACTACTGAAAGGGAATTAGGCTTACACCTAGTTCCTAAATAATTTTGGTGGTTGAATTGCCCAACACAAATAATTGGACTAACTAGTTTGCCCAAGTGTGTAGATTATACAGGTGTAAAAGGTTCACCCTCAGCCAATAAAAAGACCAAGTTTTGGATTCAATAAAGGAGCAAAGGGGCAACCGAAGGCACCCCTGGTCTGGCGCACCGGACTGTCCGGTGTGCCACCGGACAGTGAACAGTACCTGTCCGGTGCACCAGGGGACTCAGACTCAAACTCGCCACCTTCGGGAATTTCCAGGGCTACTCGGCTATAATTCACCGGACTGTCCGGTGTACACCGGACAGTGTCCGGTGCGCCAAGGGAGGTCGGCCTCAGGAACTCGGCAGCTTCGGGAAACGCCAAAGGCTAGCCCGCTAAAATTCACCGGACTGTCCGGTGTGCACCGGACTGTCCGGTGCGCCTCCGAAGCAACGGTCATCTCCGCGCCAACGGCTCTCTGCCGCGCATTTAATGCGCCCTCTGCGCGCGCAGAAGTCAGAATCGCCCATGCTGGCACACCGGACATCAAACAGTACCTGTCCGGTGTGCACCGGACACCCAGGAGGGCCCAGAAGTCAGAAGCTCCAACGATCAGAATCCAACGGCAGTGATGACGTGGCAGGGGCACCGGACTGTCCGGTGTGCACCAGACTGTCCGGTGCGCCATCGAGCAGACGCCTCCAGCCAACGGTCAAGTTTGGTGGTTGGGGCTATAAATACCCCAACCACCCCACCATTCATTGCATCCAAGTTTTCCACTTCTCAACTACTACAAGAGCTCTAGCATTCAATTCTAGACACACTAAAGAGATCAAATCCTCTCCAATTCCACACAAAGCCCTAGTGACTAGTGAGAGTGATTTGCCGTGTTCATTTGAGCTCTTGCGCTTGGATTGCTTCTTTTCTTTCTCACTTGTTCTTGAGATCACAACTCCATTGTAATCAAGGCAAGAGGCACCAATTGTGTGGTGGCCCTTGCGGGGAAGTTTTATTTCCGGCTTTGATTTGAGAAGAGAAGCTCACTCGGTCCAAGGGACCGTTTGAGAGAGGGAAGGGTTGAAAGAGACCCGGCCTTTGTGGCCTCCTCAACGGGGAGTAGGTTTGCAAGAACCGAACCTCGGTAAAACAAATCTCCGTGTCTCACTTGATTATTCGCTTGGGATTTGTTTTGCGCCCTCTCTCGCGGACTCGTTTATATTTCTAACGCTAACCCGGCTTGTAGTTGTGTTTATATTTGTAAATTTCAGTTTCGCCCTATTCACCCCCCCTCTAGGCGACTATCAATTGGTATCAGAGCCCGGTGCTTCATTAGAGCCTAACCGCTCGAAGTGATGTCGGGAGATCACGCCAAGAAGGAGATGGAGACCGGCGAAAAGCCCACTACAAGCCATGGGAGCACTTCATCGGAAGAGTCCCACACCAAGAGGAAGGAGAAGAAGAAGGACTCCTCCAAACGGAAGGAGAAAAAGGCTTCCTCTTCTCACCACCAAGAGAAGAAGGAAAATCTTCTTCCCACAAGCCGCATCGGAAAGGCGACAAGCATAAGAGGATGAGGAAGGTGGTCTACTACGAGACCGACACTTCATCAACTTCTACCTCCGACTCCGATGCGCCCTCCGTCACTTCTAAGCGCCAAGAGCGCAAGAAGTATAGTAAGATCCCCCTACGCTATCCTCGCATTTCCAAACATACACCTTTACTTTCCGTCCCATTAGGCAAACCACCAACTTTTGATGGTGAAGATTACGCTAGGTGGAGCGATTTAATGCGATTTCATCTAACCTCGCTCCACAAAAGCATATGGGATGTTGTTGAGTTTGGTGCGCAGGTACCATCCGTAGGGGATGAGAACTATGATGAGGATGAGGTGGCCCAAATCGAGCACTTCAACTCTCAAGCAACAACAATACTCCTAGCCTCTTTGAGTAGAGAGGAGTATAACAAAGTTCAAGGGTTGAAGAACGCAAAGGAGATTTGGGATTTACTCAAAACCGCGCATGAAGGTGATGAGCTCACCAAGATCACCAAGCGGGAAACGATTGAGGGGGAGCTCGGTCGGTTCCGGCTTCGCAAAGGGGAGGAGCCACAACACATGTACAATCGGCTCAAGACCTTGGTGAACCAAGCACGCAACCTCGGGAGCGTAAAATGGGATGACCACGAGGTGGTTAAGGTTATTCTAAGATCACTTATTTTCCTTAACCCTACTCAAGTTCAATTAATTCGTGGTAATCCTAGATATACTAAAATGACCCCCGACGAAGTTATCGGGAATTTTGTAAGTTTTGAGTGCATGATCGAAGGCTCGAGGAAGATCAACGAGCTTGATGATGCCACCACATCCGAAGCTCAACCCGTTGCATTCAAGGCAACTGATGAGAAGAAGGAGGAGTCTACACCAAGTCGACAACCCATAGACGCCTCCAAGCTCGACAATGAGGAAATGGCGCTCGTCATCAAGAGCTTCCGCCAAATCCTCAAGCAAAGGAGGGGGAAGGATTACAAGTCCCGCTCCAAGAAGGTTTGCTACAAGTGTGGTAAGCCCGGTCATTTTATTGCTAAATGTCCTATATCTAGTGACAGTGACCGAGGCGACGACAAGAAGGGGAGAAGAAAGGAGAAGAAGAGGTATTACAAGAAGAAGGGCGGCGATGCCCATGTTTGTCGCGAATGGGACTCCGACGAGAACTCAAGCGACTCCTCCGACGACGAGGACGCCGCCAACATCGCCATCACCAAAGGACTCCTCTTTCCCAACGTCGGCCACAAGTGCCTCATGGCAAAGGACGGCAAAAAGAAGGTTAAATCTAAATCCTCCACTAAATATGAATCCTCTAGTGATGACAATGCTAGTGATGAGGAAGATAATTTGCGCACCCTTTTTGCCAACCTTAACATAGCTCAAAAGGAAAAATTAAATGAATTGGTTAGTGCTATTCATGAAAAGGATGACCTTTTGGATTCCCAAGAGGACCTCCTTATTAAGGAAAACAAGAAACATGTTAAGGTTAAAAATGCTTATGCTCTAGAAATTGAAAAATGTGAAAAATTATCTAGTGAGCTAAGCACTTGCCGTGAGATGATTGACAACCTTAGGAATGAAAGTGCTAGTTTAAATGCTAAGGTTGATTCACATGTTTGCAATGTTTCAACTTCAAATCCTAGAGATGATAATGTTGATTTACTTGCTAGGATTGATGAGTTGAATGCTTCCCTAGCTAGCCTTAAAATTGAAAATGAGAAATTGCTTGTTAAGGCTAAAGATTTTGATGTTTGCAAAGTTACAATTTCCAATCTTAAAGATAAAAATGATATTCTTCATGCTAAGATTGTGGAACTTGATTCTTGCAAACCCTCTACATCTACCATTGAGCATGTCACTATTTGTGCTAGATGTAGAGATATTGATGTTAATGCTATTCATGATCACATGATCTTAATTAAGCAACAAAATGATCATATAGCTAAACTTGATGCTAAAATTGCCGAGCACAACTTAGAAAATGAGAAATTTAAATTTGCTCGTATCATGCTTTATAATGGGAGACGCCCTGGCATTAAGGATGGCATTGGCTTCCAAAGGGGAGACAATGTCAAAATTAGTGCCCCTCCTAAAAGATTGTCAAATTTTGTTAAGGGCAAGGCTCCCATGCCTCAGGATAACGAGGGTTACATTTTATACCCTGCCGGTTATCCCGAGGACAAAATTAGGAAAATTCATTCTAGGAAGTCTCACTCTGGCCCTAATCATGCTTTCATGTATAAGGGTGAGACATCTAGCTCTAGGCAACCAACCCGTGCCAAGTTGCCTAGAAAGAAAACTCCTAATGCATCAAATGATCATGCCATTTCATTTAAAACTTTTGATGCTTCTTATGTGCTTACTAACAAATCCGGCAAAGTAGTTGCCAAGTTTGTTGGGGGCAAACACAAGGGTTCCAAGACTTGTGTTTGGGTACCCAAAGTTCTTGTGTCTAATGCCAAAGGACCCAAAACCGTTTGGGTATCTAAAGTCAAGAACTAAAATTGTTTTGTAGGTTTATGCATCCGGGGGCTCAAGTTGGATACTCGACAGTGGGTGCACAAACCACATGACCGGGGAGAAAAGGATGTTCTCCTCATATGAGAAAAACCAAGATCCCCAACGAGCTATCACATTCGGGGATGGAAATCAAGGTTTGGTCAAAGGACTTGGTAAAATTGCTATATCTCCTGACCATTCTATTTCCAATGTTTTTCTTGTTGATTCTTTAGATTACAACTTGCTTTCTGTTTCCCAATTATGTCAAATGGGCTACAACTGTCTTTTTACTGATACAGGTGTCACTGTCTTTAGAAGAAGTGATGATTCAATAGCATTCAAGGGTGTGTTAGAGGGTCAGCTATACTTAGTAGATTTTGATAAAGCTGAACTTGACACATGCTTAATTGCTAAGACTAACATGGGTTGGCTCTGGCACCGCCGACTAGCCCATGTTGGGATGAAGAATCTTCATAAGCTTCTAAAGGGAGAGCACATTTTAGGATTAACAAATGTTCATTTTGAGAAAGACAGGATTTGTAGCGCATGCCAGGCGGGGAAGCAAGTTGGAGTCCATCATCCACACAAGAACATCATGACGACCGACAGGCCGCTTGAGCTACGCCACATGGATCTTTTCGGCCCGATTGCTTACATAAGCATCGGCGGGAGTAAGTATTGTCTTGTAATAGTGGATGATTATTCTCGCTTCACTTGGGTATTCTTTTTACAGGAAAAATCTCAAACCCAAGAGACCTTAAAGGGATTCTTGAGACGGGCTCAAAATGAGTTCGGCTTAAGGATCAAGAAAATAAGAAGCGACAACGGGACGGAGTTCAAGAACTCACAAATTGAAGGCTTCCTTGAGGAGGAGGGGATCAAGCATGAGTTCTCCTCTCCCTACACGCCACAACAAAATGGTGTAGTGGAGAGAAAGAATCGAACTCTATTGGACATGGCAAGAACCATGCTTGATGAGTACGAGACACCGGACCGGTTTTGGGCCGAAGCGGTCAACACCGCCTGCTACGCCATCAACCGGTTATATCTTCACCGAATCCTCAAGAAGACATCATATGAACTCCTAACCGGTAAAAAGCCCAACATTTCATACTTTAGAGTTTTTGGTAGCAAATGCTTTATTCTTGTTAAAAGAGGTAGAAAATCTAAATTTGCTCCTAAAACTGTAGAAGGCTTTTTACTTGGTTATGACTCAAACACAAGGGCATATAGGGTCTTTAACAAGTCCACTGGACTAGTTGAAGTCTCATGTGACGTTGTGTTTGATGAAACTAACGGCTCTCAAGTAGAGCAAGTTGATCTTGATGAGATAGGTAATGAAGAGGCTCCATGCATAGCGCTAAGGAACATGTCCATTGGGGACGTGTGTCCTAAGGAATCCGAAGAGCCTTCAAGAGCACAAGATCAACCATCCTCCACCACGCAAGCATCTCCACCAACTCAAAATGATGATGAGGCTCAAGTTGATGAAGGACAAAATCAAGAAGATAAGCCACCTCAAGATGATGGCAATGATCAAGGGGGAGATGCAAATGATCAAGAAAAGGAGGATGAGGAAGAACCAAGGCCGCCACACCCAAGAGTCCACCAAGCAATCCAACGAGATCACCCCGTCGACACCATCCTCAGCGACATTCATAAGGGGGTAACCACTCGATCTCGTGTTGCACATTTTTGTGAACATTACTCTTTTGTTTCCTCTATTGAGCCACACAGAATAGAGGAAGCACTTCAAGATTCGGATTGGGTGGTGGCAATGCAAGAGGAGCTCAACAATTTCACGAGGAACGAGGTATGGCATTTAGTTCCACGTCCTAACCAAAATGTTGTAGGAACCAAATGGGTCTTCCGCAACAAGCAAGATGAGCATGGTGTGGTGACAAGGAACAAAGCTCGACTCGTGGCCAAAGGGTATTCACAAGTCGAAGGTTTGGATTTCGGTGAAACCTATGCACCCGTAGCTAGGCTTGAGTCAATTCGCATATTATTGGCCTATGCTACTTACCATGGCTTTAAGCTCTATCAAATGGACGTGAAAAGTGCCTTCCTCAACGGACCAATCAAGGAAGAGGTCTATGTTGAGCAACCTCCCGGCTTTGAAGACAGTGAGTACCCTAACCATGTCTATAGGCTCTCTAAGGCGCTTTATGGGCTCAAGCAAGCCCCAAGAGCATGGTATGAATGCCTAAGAGATTTCCTTATTTCTAATGGCTTCAAAGTCGGCAAGGCCGATCCTACACTCTTTACTAAAACTCTTGAAAATGACTTGTTTGTATGCCAAATTTATGTTGATGATATTATATTTGGGTCTACTAACGAGTCTACATGTGAAGAGTTTAGTAGGATCATGACACAGAAATTCGAGATGTCGATGATGGGGGAATTGAAGTATTTTCTAGGATTCCAAGTCAAGCAACTCCAAGAGGGCACCTTCATTTGCCAAACGAAGTACACTCAAGACATTCTAACCAAGTTTGGAATGAAGGATGCCAAGCCCATCAAGACACCCATGGGAACCAATGGGCATCTCGACCTCGACACGGGAGGTAAATCCGTCGATCAAAAGGTACACCGGTCGATGATTGGTTCATTGCTTTATTTATGTGCATCTCGACCGGATATTATGCTTTCCGTTTGCATGTGTGCAAGATTTCAATCCGACCCTAAGGAATCCCACCTTACGGCCGTAAAACGAATCTTGAGATATTTAGCTTATACTCCTAAGTTTGGGCTTTGGTACCCTCGGGGATCCACTTTTGATTTGATTGGTTATTCGGATGCCGATTGGGCAGGGTGTAAGATTAATAGGAAGAGCACATCGGGGACTTGCCAGTTCTTGGGAAGATCCTTGGTGTCTTGGGCTTCAAAGAAGCAAAATTCGGTCGCTCTTTCCACCGCCGAAGCCGAGTACATTGCCGCAGGCCATTGTTGCGCGCAATTGCTTTGGATGAGGCAAACCCTGCGGGACTACGGTTACAAATTAACCAAAGTTCCTTTACTATGTGATAATGAGAGTGCAATCAAAATGGCCGACAACCCCGTCGAACATAGCCGCACTAAGCACATAGCCATTCGGTATCATTTTCTTAGGGATCACCAACAAAAGGGAGATATCGAGATTTCTTACATTAACACTAAAGATCAATTAGCCGATATCTTTACCAAGCCTCTTGATGAACAATCTTTTACCAGACTTAGGCATGAGCTCAATATTCTTGATTCTAGAAATTTCTTTTGCTAGCTTGCACACATAGCTCATTTGAATACCTTTGATTATATCTCTTTTTATATGCTATGACTAATGTGTCTTCAAGTCTATTTCAAACCAAGTCATAGGTATATTGAAAGGGAATTGGAGTCTTCGGCAAAGACAAAGGCTTCCACTCCGTAACTCATACTTCGCCATCACTCCAAGCATCTCTCTATTCTTTGGGGAGAAATGAGAATTCAAAGCAAAAGGACTTCATCTTTGGTATAATCTTAACTCATTTACTTATGACCAAAGGGGAAGATAGTACCTAAGGGCTCTAATGATTCCGTTTTTGGCGATTCATGCCAAAAAGGGGGAGAAATGAGCCCAAAGCAAAAGGACCGCACCACCACCCACCAAATTCAAATGCTTAGTGTTTTCCAAAAGTATTTATCAATTGATATCCTATTATGTTCAAAAGGGGGATTTCAAAAATCTTACATCAAAACCCTCTTGAACACTAAGAGGAGGATTTAATTTAGGGGGAGTTTTGTTTAGTCAAAGGAAAAGCATTTGAAACAGAGGGAGAAAATTTCAAATCTTGAAAATGCTTTGCAAACTCTTATTCATTTACCTTTGACTATTTGCAAAAGATCTTTGAAATGAATTTACAAAAAATTTTGCAAAAACAAAACATGTGGTGCAAACGTGGTCCAAAATACTAAATAAAAAAGAAACATTCCATGCATATCTTGTAAGTAGTTATATTGGCTCAATTCCAAGCAACCTTTACACTTACATTATGCAAACTAGTTCAATTATGCACATCTCTGTTTGCTTTGGTTTGTGTTGGCATCAATCACCAAAAAGGGGGAGATTGAAAGGGAATTAGGCTTACACCTAGTTCCTAAATAATTTTGGTGGTTGAATTGCCCAACACAAATAATTGGACTAACTAGTTTGCCCAAGTGTGTAGATTATACAGGTGTAAAAGGTTCACCCTCAGCCAATAAAAAGACCAAGTTTTGGATTCAATAAAGGAGCAAAGGGGCAACCGAAGGCACCCCTGGTCTGGCGCACCGGACTGTCCGGTGTGCCACCGGACAGTGAACAGTACCTGTCCGGTGCACCAGGGGACTCAAACTCAAACTCGCCACCTTCGGGAATTTCCAGGGCTACTCGGCTATAATTCACCGGACTGTCCGGTGTACACCGGACAGTGTCCGGTGCGCCAAGGGAGGTCGGCCTCAGGAACTCGGCAGCTTCGGGAAACGCCAAAGGCTAGCCCGCTAAAATTCACCGGACTGTCCGGTGTGCACCGGACTGTCCGGTGCGCCTCCGAAGCAACGGTCATCTCCGCGCCAACGGCTCTCTGCCGCGCATTTAATGCGCCCTCTGCGCGCGTAGAAGTCAGAATCGCCCATGCTGGCACACCGGACATCAAACAGTACCTGTCCGGTGTGCACCGGACACCCAGGAGGGCCCAGAAGTCAGAAGCTCCAACGGTCAGAATCCAACGGCAGTGATGACGTGGCAGGGGCACCGGACTGTCCGGTGCGCCATCGAGCAGACGCCTCCAGCCAACGGTCAAGTTTGGTGGTTGGGGCTATAAATACCCCAACCACCCCACCATTCATTGCATCCAAGTTTTCCACTTCTCAACTACTACAAGAGCTCTAGCATTCAATTCTAGACACACTAAAGAGATCAAATCCTCTCCAATTCCACACAAAGCCCTAGTGACTAGTGAGATCCAAGTTTTCCACTTCTCAACTACTACAAGAGCTCTAGCATTCAATTCTAGACACACTAAAGAGATCAAATCCTCTCCAATTCCACACAAAGCCCTAGTGACTAGTGAGAGTGATTTGCCGTGTTCATTTGAGCTCTTGCGCTTGGATTGCTTCTTTTCTTTCTCACTTGTTCTTGAGATCACAACTCCATTGTAATCAAGGCAAGAGGCACCAATTGTGTGGTGGCCCTTGCGGGGAAGTTTTATTCCCGGCTTTGATTTGAGAAGAGAAGCTCACTCGGTCCAAGGGACCGTTTGAGAGAGGGAAGGGTTGAAAGAGACCCGGCCTTTGTGGCCTCCTCAACGGGGAGTAGGTTTGCAAGAACCGAACCTCGGTAAAACAAATCTCCGTGTCTCACTTGATTATTCGCTTGGGATTTGTTTTGCGCCCTCTCTCGCGGACTCGTTTATATTTCTAACGCTAACCCGGCTTGTAGTTGTGTTTATATTTGTAAATTTCAGTTTCGCCCTATTCACCCCCCTCTAGGCGACTATCAACTACGCGTGGTGCAGGACCAAACGCGCTGATGCGGGCGGGCCTCCTCGCCGTCACCTGGCCCCTGCTCCTCCGTGTCGCAGTGATGCTCCACCTCTAGGCACTCGGCTCGCGCATCCCGGGGCCCACTGAAAGTCGCCAGAGGGGGGTGAATAGGCGGAATCTGAAAATTATAAACTTAAGCACACACTACAAGCCGGGGTTAGCGTTAGAATTAAAATCGAGTCCGAAAGAGAGGGCGAAAACAAATCACAAGCAAATGAAGAGAGTGACGCGGTGATTTGTTTTACCGAGGTTCGGTTCTTGTAAACCTACTCCCTATTGAGGTGGTCACAAAGACCAGGTCTCTTTCAACCCTTTCCCTCTCTCAAACGGTCACCTAGACCGAGTGAGCTTTTCTCCTCAATCAATTGGGACACTTAGTCCCCACAAGGACCACCATAACTTGGTGTCTCTTGCTTTGATTACAAAGGTGTTGAGAACCAGAATGAGGAAGAAGAAAAGCGATCCAAGCGATAAGAACTCAAATGAACACAAATGTCTCTCTCTCACAAGCCACTAAGTCTTTGGAATGAGATTGGGACTTGGAGAGGATTTGATCTTTTGTTTTGTGTCTTGGAGTGAAGTCTAGAGCTCTTGTATTGAATGTTATGGCTGAAAACTTGGATGCCTTGAAGTGTGGTGGTTGAGAGGTATTTATAGCCCCAACCACCAAAGTGGCCGTTGGGGAGGCTGTTTGTCGATGGGCGCACCGGACAGTCCGGTGCGCCACCGGACACTGTCCGGTGCGCTAGCCACGTCACCCAGACGTTAGGGTTCGACCGTTGGAGCTTTTGACAGCTGGGCCACCGGACAGTCACTGTTTACTGTCTGGTGCACCTTTTGGCGCCTGCTCTGACTCTACGCGCACAGTCGCGCACTGTTCACGCACTGTTCACCTTTTGCAGACGACCATTGGCGCTGTAGCCGTTGCTCCGCATGGCACACCGGACAGTCTGGTGGCCCACCGGACAGTCCGATAAATTATAGCGGAGTGGCATTTCCAGAAACCCGAAGCTGAGGAGTTTGGAGTTGATCTCCCTGGTGCACCGGACACTGTCCGGTGGCACACCGGTCAGTCCGGTGCGCCAGACCAGGGCAGCCTTCGGTTGGTTTTGCTCCTTTCTATTTGAACCCTTTCTTGGACTTTTTATTGGTTTGTGTTGAACCTTTGGCACCTGTAGAACTTATAATCTAGAGCAAACTAGTTAGTCCAATTGTTTGTGTTGGGCAATTCAACCACCAAAATCATTTAGGAAAAAGGTTTTACTCTATTTCCCTTTCAATCTCCCCCTTTTTGGTGGTTGATTCCAACACAAACCAAAGCAGATATATAAGTGCAGAATTAAACTAGTTTGCATAAGGTAAGTGCAAAGGTTGCTTGGAATTAAACCAATATAATCATTTCAATAGATATGCATGAATTGCTTTCTTCTTATTTAACATTTTGGACCACCCTTGCACCACTAGTTTTGTTTTTGCAAATTCTTTAGAAAATTCTTTTCAAAAACCTTTTGCAAATAGTCAAAGGTATATGAATAAAATTGAAAGAAGCATTTTCAAGATTTGAAATTTTCTCCCCCTATTTCAAATGCTTTTTCTTTGACTTAAACAAAACTCCCCCTGAATGAAATTCTCCTCTTAGCTTTTAAGAGGGTTTTAGGATATACCAATTGAGATACTTTCATTAGAGGACTACCAATTTGAAAGATACTAATGCCAATAAAAATTTTCAAAACACAATTAAAATTAGGTGGTGGTGCGGTCCTTTTGCTTTGGGCTAATACTCTCTCCCCCTTTGGCATGAATCGCCAAAAACGGAGACTTGTGAGCCCTTAATAAATTCTCTCCCCCTTTGGCAAACAATATATGAGTGAAAGATTATACCAATGTGGAGAGATGGCGGAATACCGGCAAAGGGTAAATAACACCGATGGAGTTGAGTGGAAGCGTTGTCTTTGCCAAATACTCCATTTCCCTTTCAATTCTATGACTAAGCATGAGAATACACTTGAAAACACATTAGTCATGGTCATAAAAGAGATATGATCAAAGGTATATAAATGAGCTATGTGTGCAAAGTATCAATCAAAATTCCGAGAATCAAGAATGTTTAGCTCATTCCTAAGTTTGGTAAAGGTTTTCTCATCTAGTGGTTTGGTAAAGATATCGGCTAGTTGTTCTTTGGTGTTAATATAGGCTATCTCGATATCCCCCCTTTGTTGGTGATCTCTCAAAAAGTGATACCGAATGGCTATGTGCTTAGTACGGCTGTGTTCAACGGGATTATTCGCCATGCGGATTGCACTCTCATTATCACATAGGAGAGGAACTTTGCTAAATTTGTAGCCATAGTCCCTAAGGGTGTTGGGGACTTGTTCTCAAATGCTATGAATTAAGAACAAGGCAACATAAAAAGGTTAATAGTCAGAACCCTTCATCCTTCGAAGCATTATATCTCTTAGGATATAAAGATCTTCAGACGAAAGGCGTGAAGGGCATACCTTCGAACGCATATTAATGAAGGAAGAAGCATATGAACATGAGAAATAACATCATATGACACCATTAATGTCCTCAAATCATATTATTATGAACAAACGTGAACAATATTGAATTACATTTATACCTTCGGCTTGACAGAAGGCAAAGATCCAAGCGTGACGTGCGAGCGAATACAAATCAGCATGAACAGTACGGGGGTACTGTTCATCTATTTATAGGCACAGGGCGCAGCCTGTGAGATTTTACATTCATGTCCTTTACAAAAGATTACAACTATGACACAGGCTCTCATGGACTAATCGGTCATTTTATCTTTAAGTCGGTGCGATCCTTCGTCTTGAGACATGTTGCTGTGCCGAAGCTTCATGGATGGTGGCTTCGACGCTGCTTTTGAGAGGATCTGCCGAATGTATCTCCTCTTTCAGGATCTTCGGCGACGAAGCATACCCCCAACAGTAGCCCCTTCGTGGTGCTAGATCGTTTTTCGTAACTAGCTTGATCCGTGAAAAAGTATCCTAGGCTTCGAAAAGCCGGAGATCCGAAAAACACCTTCCCTGAGCTCGTTGCCGAGAAACGATTAAAATATTCCGAGTGCAAAATGGTCCCGCCATGCGGCGAGCATACACGTCCTGGTGATTCACCTTCTCAAGTTCTGCGGTCCACCATTTAGTGAGTTATGGGCGACTGTTCATCTGGTGCGGAAGACTTGGCGATTCACCTTCTCGCCTGCGACACTATATAAACAGACGGGTAGGTGTGAAGTTACCACAGCATTCATTGCTATTGCACTGTTTTGCTACCAAAAATTTAACCACAGCCAAAGCTTGTTTATTGCACTCAACCGAAGCACCGCTTTTGCTTTTGCTTCGTATCAAGAGGGAGCTTCGGCGAAATAAAAAAAGGTTAACGATTTCATCAAAAATTGTAAGAAATTCACCATCAAATGGCAAGGGTACGTTCCACCGCTAGGGTTACACATGACGGAGAAGAAGCCGAAGCCACTGAAACTGCTCCGATTTCCGAAGTAATGAGACAGTCAGGGCTGGTAGTGCCGGAGGACGTTTCTGACAAAGGTGCATCTGCTGCCGAAGCTGAGCAAATTGATGTTGAAGAAGGTGAAAGTGAAGAACAATACAGCGCCTTGCCATCTAAACCCAACCACCTGGAGTTTGGAAAGTCTACTGTTACCGAGGATGATATGCCAACATTATTAAAGCTAGGCTATTTTAGTGAAGCAAAGAAGAAGCTGATTTGTTTTGGCGGAGAGGAGATCACCCCGAAGCCTGAAAAAGGATGAGGTGGTAGTTTTTAAGAGCTTCTTTAAAGCAGGATTGAGATTTCCTTTGCATGAAATGATTGCGGATGTTTTGGAGAACTTCGGGATTTATCTTCATCAGCTTACTCCTAACGCCATCATTAGACTTAGCGTCTATATTTGGGCTCTCCGAAGCCAGGGGCGGAACCACTTGCAACATCAACCTCCTGCAATTTCTTTCTGATTCCTTTCGAACCTACATGAAAATGTTGCAACATCAGGAATAATCTACAGAAACATACAAAATGTCAATAGCCATATCAATTAATAGGGCTAAATGCATACTTAGGATGGTAAAATACGCCTACAGGCATCCTAGAATAGCAAAGTGTGATTTATGGCTAGAGACTTCTTTACCTATTCAGTTCAACTACATATTGCCCCCCAATGTTTCCTCGGAGAAATAGTACTATTGTCTGCCATCAAACCGTAATACCAAGGAACACAAATCTCTCCCTGAAAACCATAGAGACTGCATAGAAAACAAAACCAGAATCAGCTACATTAGCACAAACATCACCCACAAACAGACCAGAACTCCCTGTAACGCCTTCTTTATCAATAAATTCCTCATGTAAGGGCTCCACCCCCTCCTGTAAGAGAAAGGTGCAGGTAGAGGCAGGCAGGAGGATTGGGAAGGAGAGAGAGGGTGCGACCGCCGTCGGTCGGCCTGACATGGGGGGAGGCAAGATCGAATCGAGGTTTTTCTGCGTATAGTGGGTGTTGTACGAGGGAGAAGGAAATAACGAAGGTTGTTGTTTACTATATCGGGAGGAGATCGAGTAGCACAAAGGATTTCATGAAACCCCTACTGGGCCAATCCCATGGATCGCGGCCACGATGGAGCAAGAGAAGACCCGGGCGCCACCATCCATGAGCGTCAAGCCTCCTAGACCCCAACCTTGTTCCTGCAGCACCCATCCATCGTCGACACTTGCCACAGCCGGAGTGGCGATCCAAAAACTCTCGGTTCTCCTTCTAGACCTCAATGTCGCTGTACACCTCCTTCTTCCATATGTACACCACCTTCTCCATGATGTCAGCATGGTGCGTGGTGGAGGCGGCCACAAACATGCTGGCTTGCTTGGGGCATGCGCGTGGGGAGGTGGGAGCATGGGGGGAGATCTCCACTGGAATCACGGGGGAGGTGGTTGTGCCGATGGCTTGCTCGGGGCGTGCGCGCGTGGAGGTGGAGACACGGAGAGGCGGAGATATCCGGAGCAGTCTACACTAATGACTTAATATAGTTAAGTAGAGATACATGGACCGCACCCGGCCACCCACGCAGCAAAGATCATCGTCTCTCCGTCCTCGCGCAGTCGCGCGGCGGCCCGATCCACTTCTCCGCTCTCCCTCTTCCCGAGCTTCAAACAAAAAGGGTCCAAACCAGGCTACCGTTACAGCTGCTCGGCTGCACCGCCACCAACGGCTATTCTCATTTCAAATCCCTTCCCCTCTTCTCCCCGTCCTCCCTCCACCATCCACATCGCCCTCCCCTCCATCTCTCGCAGCGTCCGCTCCGCCTCCCGAAACCCTAGCTCGGCTGATCCTGATCCCCCCCAACACCGATGGCGCCGCCGCCCACCCCGCGTTCGACGCCGGCGCAGGTGCCGCCGGGCGCGGCCGCGACGCCTCTCAGGACGCCCGCGTCCAAGCACCGCCTCCATTTCCCCGCCGCCACCCCGAGGAACGCCCACCACGCCAACCACGGCGGCGGCGGTGCCACGGAGCACCCGGTCGAGGTGATCGGCCGCATCCGGAACCTCGCCTCGGGGTCCGCGTCCGCGCTGGAGATCATGGGAAGCGGGACGGCCGTGCGCGTGCGCGGCGACGCGGTCGGGTGCCGCGACTTCACCCTCGACGGCGTCTCCGTGTCCGAAGAGGAGGACCTCGAGGGTTTCTACCGCCGCTTCGTGCGCTCCAGGATCCAGGGCGTCCGGGTCGGGGCCAAGTGCACAGTCATGGTGTACGGGCCCACTGGGTCCGGGAAGAGCCACACCATGTTCGGCTGCACCAAGCAGCCCGGGATCGTGTACCGCGCGCTTAGGGACATCCTGGAGGGAGGCGAAGGCGATTCAGCGGAGGATGACGCCGGGTTTGACGCCGGCCTCTTCGTGCAGGTCGCGGTGCTGGAGATCTATAACGAGGAGATCTACGATTTGCTCGTGGGAAGCGGGGCCACTGCTAAAGGAAACACCCCCAAGGTGATTTTATCTGGTTAATTTCACATAGCATGCTCTAGTCTGCTGATTATGTGTTTGCAAATTTCAGCACTGATGTGGTTGCAATTGTGAATTCATATTGACTGGTAGTATACTAGTATATTGTAAAATTTTGCTCCAGAATAAGTAATTTGTGGTTTTCAGTGTGACATAATAATGAATCTAAGCTGAAACAGGTACTGTGGATTTAATCCTGATACACCAAAACATTGTGTTATTAATTAGGTGGATTTAGCTGAAACAGGTGCTAGTAATAGCAGAGGGAGTAGTAGTGTTTTGGGGTTCAGCTGGTAAGTCACATGGACTGATAATGAAATGCTCATATGACACACCATGAAAGTAAACAGAAAAAGACCTTAAAGTAAACAGGAAAAATGACGTGCTGTGATTTACTGTGTTGCTTATGTTGTTGTAAATGTGAATTCCTATGGGACCAGTATTTCAGATCATTAATTACAGACTGAGAAGGTGGGCACCATCTTGTTGGTTTTTTTGTGTTTTGTGTAAGTTTCTTGTCATTCTATCGTTGTGTTTTTTAAATATGATTAACTATAAGCTCACATTAGGTCATTGTGATGTTTCCATATGGTAATGCGCTTTCTAACTCAAGTCAAGCAATTCAGGAGTTTTATCCACCAAAAACAGATTGTCACTTGGCACTGAAATTGTAATGTTATTATGGGATTGTAGCTTGAACATCTGAGCTCTTAATTGTGAAGTCTTGATGAGCTATAATTTCAAATCTGCGAGCAAATCTCATGATTACCAATGTTTTCATTCATTTCTTCTTGGCCACTGTCGATGTAAATTTATGAATTGATGTAAAGCAGTGTATCGTTGAAGCCTCGCAGTTCTGTATCTATGCACAGGCAAAACTGGAAGTAATGGGGAAAAAAGCGAAGAACGCAAGTTATATATCTGGAAATGAAGCTGGGAGGATATCAAGAGAAGTGTTTAAGGTGGAAAAACGAAGAACTGTGAAGAGCACACTTTGCAATGAGAGAAGTTCACGGAGCCATTGCATGGTTTGTTGCATTCAACCAACCATCACTTTGAACGTTCATTTTTTTAAAACCAAGATTTTTACGAGGTATACTTTGCATCTATAGATTATCCTGGATGTCCCATCTGTGGGAGGAAGATTAATGCTTGTGGACATGGCTGGATCTGAAAACATAGAAGCTGCAGGACAAACAGGATTTGAAGCCAAAATGCAGGTGTGTTATGCAACCGATTCCTGTATGTTTGTAGCATCTATGTTTTCCAAACTTCCAATTGCACTCTGAACAATACTTTTAAGAAGTTGCTCTGTGTGTTTAATAGACAGTCAGTTTGACACTGATCTTGCCACATGAATTTGTACCACTGTCAAAAGCCACACGTGTGATCAATAGTGTTGCTACTTTTTTCACAGACAGCAAAAATCAATCAAGGGAACACTGCTTTGAAGCGAGTGGTTGAGTCTATTGCTAATGGTGATTCCCATGTTCCATTCAGGGACAGCAAACTCACAATGCTACTACAGGTACACTACTACAAAAGATTACATTTATTGATACTGCCTCTCCCCCCTAATGATTATCTAAATATTTCCTTCATTGCATTTCAGGATTCATTCGAGGATGACAAATCAAAAATCCTGATGATTCTGTGTGCTAGTCCTGACCCAAAGGAACTGCACAAGACAGTTTCTACTTTGGAATATGGTGCTAAGGCAAAGTGTATTGTCCGTGCTGCTCATGCCACAACACCTAGGGACAAAATGAGCTCCGAGGAGTCATCTGTGATGCTCAATTCAAGAATCGTTGCAATGAACCAGTTCATCCACAAGCTTCAAAAAGAGAACAAATTGAGGGAGAAAGAGCGCAATGAGGCCCAGAATGTGCTAAGGCTGAAGGAAGAGGAGCTAGCACAACTGAGAGCAAAGCTCAAGCTGATAGAAGGGCAAGGGAAAGCTACCGAGAATGAGATTAATTCAAAAGTTATGGAGAAAACCCAGTTGTTGAGGAGTGAACTCATGAAGATGGAAGAAGCGATGCTTAAGCAGCAGCAAGAGCTTACTTCACTGAGACAGCGACTACAGGAGGTTGAGCACGAAAAGGCCGATGGTTGTCAGCCATT
The DNA here is from genome assembly GCF_902167145.1 of Zea mays. NCBI lineage: Eukaryota > Viridiplantae > Streptophyta > Magnoliopsida > Poales > Poaceae > Zea > Zea mays. The sequence goes on along the minus strand of NC_050100.1, from coordinate 223,440,444 downwards.
GCAGCAGGATATAATTGGAGGTAGATTGCTGGCACGGCTATCAGAGATGCCTGCAGGCCTTGATCAATCAGTGGCAATGGACATGTCTATGGACTTAGACATGGGAGATCAACCGGTCATGCAAGATGTCAAGGTAATAAAGGAGGATACTCGCCAGCAGGGCCACATATGGAATCACACAGCCACAGCAGCAAGTGCTTGCACAGGGTCTGTAGTGCAAGAAGATGATGTCAAGTTGTCCGGGTATCCTGAAAAAACTGTCCTCAGCACCGTGTTTGAGGAGGGAGATGAGGAGGATGCAGAGAAGTGTGGTCTTCAAGAGGAGGTACGCAAGGAGGTTGTAGAGGAGAACTTTAATGTGGACATAACACAACATACACTTTCTGAGCCAGATGATCCTGCGACAAGGAAGCATCGGATTGAAAACATATTCAGGCTCTGTGGCAACCATCGTGAAATAGCTAAGAAACCAAAGGTCCAGTCACCAGCAAAGGAAATGTTCTGCAGCGAGAACAAGTCTCCAGCAAAGCAAGTGTTTGGGGATCAGAACAAATCGTCATCAAACCAAATTTTTGGAGATGAAAACAAGGAGCCGTCGGCATGGGGTGCTATAGAGACCCCCATGTGCGATGTTAGAGTGACTGACAGCCCAGTGTCTTCTCAGCTTTCTCCAATCGTATGCCAAGTTGTGGCTGCACCATTATCAGAGGAACTGAATACATGCAGTGCAGTGGAAGGAAGTGATCCGAGCAAGGAGAAGAACAGTCTTGCTGGACAGAAGGATGGCGGCGGCCTCTTGGAAGTTTACATAAAATGGGAGTCTGGCAACCTGATCAAAGGGCTGAAGCTACTGCGCAACTCGTGCCTTTCAGATCTGAGGAAGCTTATAGAGGCTCATTTCGAAGAAGTGGGCAGCAAACAGCAGCAGCAGCAGTTCATCTTCCTTCTCCTTGGGGTATGTCATTCGGCTCTATCCATGTCATGCTTTCACCCAAGTGCTCTGTGCTACGTGCTTCTCATCACAATGGCGCTCATCTATCACCATGTACTATCTTGGGGAAATGGAACCCATGTAACAATAGACTAATGAACGTCTTGCCAACGATTTTGAGATAAAAAAAGTAGCCCATCCATTTGAACGTGACCCTATTTTTTTTTATCATTTTGGAAGAAAAACTGGTTTCTGCAAACAACTCACTGGTAAGAAAACCACTGAGAATAGCGAGAAATGCACTGATAATAGCCTGCCTGACTGCTTATATAAATCACAAGGAAGACACTGACAAAACCATAAAATCGGTGGTTGTATCTGATTGGTGCAGGATCCGTCCGGTGCCCCGGTGTCCAGGGACAAGGAAGCCTCGGTGCAGATAAGCAGGCTGCCGCACTGGAACAACCAGGCGGACGGCTACCTGGCGTGCCTGCGCGCGGACAAGAAGCCGGCTGCGGACCACACGCCCTTCAGCCCGCTGGACAGCAAGCTGAACACGGTTGTGAAGGACGCGCACCTAGCCGGTGCAATGTTCGCCTAAGGCCTGTAGCCCTCCAGCAGCTACATCCGGGAGCTGAGAGCTTGAGCTCCGGTGGGCATCTGTTGCGGTCACATGACTATCATGTATCTTCTATAGTTCTATGTATTATATTGATTCCCCGTAAAATATTGATTGCTAGTCATGTTTCTTAGCAGGACCTACTAGCGAGATAGCTGTAATTTCGATGGCATCTTCAGATGCCAGTTCTTTTTCCTCTCTGGCCGCGAGGGAAAAAAAAAGGTTCAGGCTGCTCTTTGTTTTTGATAATCCTATGCCAGAATTCAGTCATTGTCACTCTCAAAAGGCCCTTTAATCATTCAGAGATGTTTTCCACGTTTATCACGTGAAACTGTGAAAGTAGCGTCGACCATTTTTTTAGGTTGAGATGTAATCATTCAGAAGGTTTTTTTGGACTCCCTCTTTCACGTCAGTAGTTGTGAGTTGTGATGACGAGGCTAATGCGACCCTACCCGGTCCTTCCAGTCCCGCGCGCTTGGCAGCTAGCCTGCTTTTGTAATGCGTTTCACATGGTGATTACGTAAATGCCGTCCAGGTCGTCGATATGGCCGTACCGCCGTCCAGGTCCATCTGACGAGCAGAGTAGCAGTGATATACATACACATCTGCGTGTAGTGTAGGCTATATATCATTGACTTGATGACTTCACTAGTGATCGCGCCAGCGCATGTGCAGTGACGGCCGATATCAGTTAATCAGCCGTATCAAGGGAAAATATAATTAATCAAATGAACTAAACTACAAGATATTTTGTTTTTTTTTCTAGGGCCGTGTCTTTTGCTATGTGTGTATAACGTGTTGACTTGGTATCCACATCCACGTCGACGCTCGTTGCTGGATCCTCGATCAGCGGCGAGATGGCGGTGTCGTGCCCCGTCTCGGCCCACGAGACGACCCTGTCAATCCACGAGCACGTGCTGCTCTTGGGTTATGAGAGCCCTCGGTCCAAGTGTCGCCACGAGGAAAATGCAGGGCTTTCGCTTGTAAAACAGAAGAAGATAAAAAGGAAGCATCGCAAGAAAGAGCACCAGGACCTTTTGCATCAGATCGAGGGGTTTCTGCGTGGAAGCTACGCGCCGCGCCGACCATTTTTCCTTTTCATTCATTTACATTCAATTACCCCATCCTGTTCTTTTTTTTTTCTTCACCTTACATGTAATATAGGGTTGGAGAAAATGCTCTTGTCTCGTCGGCTCGTTTATTTCATGGTCGAGTCGAATCAATTTGTTTGATTTTTTTATAAACTATGCTAGCATTCTAGCTCATTTTGTTAACGAGTCAGCTCGCAAGCTAAACAAGCTATTATATTTCAGCAAAATAAAACTATAGTTACGTGACTCCCTTCCCATGTACGCATGCATTTTCTGCACCGTATTTTTACATGAGACATGCCATGTATTTTATTGTTGGTTGAGAATAGTGTTCGCAACAAGTGATTTTTTTCATCGGACCTAAACGGTCTGAGAATTAATGACAAAAATATGCAAAAAAAACAATTAAGAGTTGCAGTGGAGTAGGTGAACTAAATTATTAGACAAAATATCTAGTGTTGGACTCCGCCGATGCACAGCAAAGCATAGCCAAAGCCAGAGCGACGTGGTCGAGCGCAGAAGCACGTGAAGCCGAGGGGACGTGTGCAGAACAGAAGCGGGAGCCGGGCCGGCCCGGCCCGGATTGGAGAGAAATCTGCTGGTCGACGCGATGCTAATTGCAGCTAGGACATGCCTTGCGTTGCGCGCGTTTAGGTTTAGGTTACGTGTATTGTTGTAGTAGGAGACTGCAACATTCTACGAGGGTGGTCCAGAAGAAAAAAAAGAAGGTGAAATTCTAATAGCTGATTTGGAAACCCAAATTTTCCAAAGTTTTTTATTTTTTCATAGGAAATTAGTTTATTTCTATCGAGAAATTGAAAATTCCATATAAAAATCGGGTTGTCAAACTAGCTCTAAAATTGCAACCGAGACCGGATTCCATGGGACGAAAGGAAAGGGTGGAGAGGACACGAGTGATGGGGGACGCGCAGCCCGTCATGGATTAATCATTACTGTACGTTTATAGGCAATTACTGTTACATGTATATAATATACTCCATTTCATTACCTGCATATAAAATAAATACACATGTAATGTAGTTATGCTGTCTTTCAAAGAAAAGGGAAAGAAGATGTTTTTTTCCTTCGTCCCAACAGCAGAGAGTTTCAATGAGCGAGAGTATTATTTTTTTACACTATATTATTATTAAGAAAAAAAGTGGCGGCCCGGAGAGAAAGCGAAGAGCAACAAGAGCAAAGCGAAAGGCGGGCGCAGCTGTCCGCTGCCTTGCCTTGCCTTGCCTTGCCTGTGCTGTGCGAACCTGCTCCCAGTTAGTAGTATTCAGTTTCCTTATCGGCTGCTGCCCATTTCCGCCCCCTCCCGTCTTTTCCCTTCCGCGTCGGTCTCCTCCCCCACTCTTCTACTTCTTGCTGTCGTCGTCTTCTCTCGACTCCCCGTCCCCTCCCTCTGCCTCTCCCACCCGCCGCTTCCGGATTCCGCCGCCCGTGCCCTCGCCACCAGGAATTCCACTCGGAGTAAGGAGTGTTTTCCCCCGCTGCTTGCTTCGCTTCTCCGGTCCCGGGACCCGCCCCGCTTTCGCCCGACTTAGATTCCACTTCTGTCCGTTCGCTCGCTCGCTCCTTTGTTCTTATCCCCCTTGCTTTGCTCGTTCGTTCGATTGGAGCTAGCCGCTGCGTGGATTCCTCGGCTCGCCGTCCGGATCTGGCCTCGCTGAGCTGCAGCTGCCGCGAATCCCGACTCGATTCGGCCGCGCTCGGATCTCGCCGGACTAGCGGGGACCGAGGCCTCTCGATTCGCCTCGGGGCCGAGATGGATCATGTGGTCGGAGGCAAGTTCAAGCTCGGCAAGAAGATCGGGAGCGGGTCGTTCGGGGAGCTCTTCCTAGGTGAGTTCCCTTCCCTGTCGTCTACCCCCCCCCCCCCCCCCCCCCCCCCCCCGCTCCACGGACTGATAAGATAAGATGCCGGCCCCGTCCGTGTGTTCTCGTCGCTCGGAAAGGCGCTCACTTCGTTTGCTGTTGCTTTGCTGCTCGCAGCTGTGAACGTGCAGACCGGAGAGGAGGTCGCCGTCAAGCTGGTACTGGATTCTCTCCGATTGCTATTTACTTGTTACCATATGATTGGTCTACTTCGTCATTGCTGCTTCGATTGCGCAGGAAAATGTCAAGACGAAGCACCCGCAGCTTCACTACGAGTCCAAGCTATACATGCTTCTCCAAGGAGGAAGTAGGCCCTAGAGTCCTGTCCTGTCCTGTCCAGTTTTACTTCTGGGACGGTACTCTGTGGTTAGTTGCTAGCATGATGCGCGAGTTGGGCTAACCTTCCGCTCCCCCCCTTTTTTTTGTTTCGTCACAGCTGGCATTCCGCACCTGAAGTGGTTCGGCGTTGAGGGGGAGTATAACGTGATGGTGATCGATCTTCTCGGCCCTAGCCTTGAGGACTTGTTCAACTATTGCAGTAGAAAGTTTTCTCTCAAGACCGTGCTCATGCTTGCTGACCAAATGGTGAACACTAAATCCCAGATTTTTGTTCAAACTCTTCCAGTTTGTTTCTTAACGTTAATCTCAGTTCGATGTGCATAGGGAAATTGCTAGTGTTAACACGTTTCTTGCTTATCTTTCAGATTAATCGGGTCGAGTACATGCATCAAAAGGGGTTTCTGCACCGTGATATAAAGCCTGATAATTTTCTTATGGGGCTTGGTAGGAAAGCCAATCAGGTCTGATCCTATATACATGCTTCACTCTTGCTGGCCAACTCATTACATTTGAGCCGAATGTTTTTTACGTGCATTTTGCTGCACTTGAGAAGCCCAAAAGATCCTGCACTAGTGACTTGGCTGGCTTGGGGTTAGTGTGTGTTATGTGATGTATTTGATTACGACGACGATTTCCTTAGCGTGCTTGTATTTTACAGTCTGCTATATATAGTTTATTTCTTTACCTTCGGTGAATGCTGGATGGTTTCCTTGTCTATATAGCTGCCAATATGTTATATTCTGGAAAACACCTTTTCTCTCTCTCTCTCTGGGATTGAGGTCTCTCGGTGTAATGATTGTTGAACTTATTGGCTTTTGTGGCAGGTATATATAATAGACTATGGACTCGCAAAGAAATATAGGGATCTTCAAACTCATAAGCACATCCCATACAGGTTGGTCAGCGTTACTCATCTGTGTTGCTAAATACACTTAGTAAATGCCACATGCCAAACTTTCTTCAAGAAAATGTATGATGTGCAGTCATGCACAATGATACTGTGGCAAGACACTGTTCTTGTAGTTCCATGATGATGGGATGCTCATTTCAATATGCAGAGAGAACAAGAACCTCACTGGAACTGCACGATATGCGAGTGTCAATACCCACCTTGGCGTTGGTGAGTTTCTGGTTTCAATCTAGTGGCTAATTAATTGAGTTAGGTTTCGCATAACCTCACAGTTTACTTGGGTGCAGAACAAAGCAGGAGAGATGATTTAGAATCTCTTGGTTACGTTCTTATGTACTTCCTTAGGGGCAGGTTAGTTGGTCAACAATCTTTTAACCTGTTCGTTGTGACGGTCCGGTTGGTTCCACACATGCTTCTGCGAAGGGATTTAACATTTCATTGGTGTTTTTGTCTTTGAACAGCCTACCATGGCAGGGGCTGAAAGCAGGGACCAAGAAGCAGAAATATGACAAAATCAGCGAGAAAAAGATGCTCACTCCCGTGGAGGTGGCTCATAAATTGACTCTTGCTAATCCATTTATTTATAAGAGCCGCAGTAGGCAGACATTCATAAATTGTTTATTATGGGCTAGGTACTCTGCAAATCGTATCCATCAGAATTTATCTCCTATTTCCACTACTGCCGTTCATTGCGGTTTGAAGACAAGCCTGATTACTCTTACCTGAAGAGACTATTCCGCGATCTCTTTATTCGGGAAGGTATGATTTTAGTGTGGATGCCTATTCTTTTGGTGTTTTCTACTAGGACATCCTATGATCCGCATTTCTAATCGCGTTACTAATGCAGGATACCAGTTTGACTATGTGTTCGACTGGACCATTCTGAAGTATCCTCAGATAGGCTCCAACCCGCGGATGAGGGTATGCAATCGTCCTGTGTTTCTTATTGATGCACGTTTTGTCGTTTGTTGGACTTATTCCATTTCTTTGTCTTTTGTTTTAGGCAGGTGAAAGGACTAGTGGAGCTGCTGGACCCTCGATGGACAAGATTGAGAAGGCCACAGGTTTGTCCCGCTTTTGAAAAATTGTGTAGCAAATCTGATACAAACCGGACACCTGTTTGAGCATGACTATTTGTGCAGGAGAAGCAGGCGGTAGAAGGAATCTTAGTGGTCCTGTGAACCAGACTGACAGTTATGCACAACGACCGCGTGAGACCGTATCTATGTCATTAAAGGAAATTGTAAGTTTCCATTCCCTTGGTCTGTTGTATGATCAATGGTCATTCGGTGGCGCTGTGTTTTTGCTCATGCAGTTCTCACGTATCTATCTCATGAGCCTTTTACCCATTTCTCCAGATGCATAGCACTGACCGGTCTGGGGAAAGGACCATGGAGAGACCACGTACATCCTCGCGCACAGGCAGTGCATCCCGTAGAGCTGTTGCATCAAGCAGCAGGCAGGCCTCATCTGTGGAACCAAGTGAGCAGCAGTATAGCCGGGCAAGCAGATTGTTCTCTAGCAACAGTGGCAGTCGCCCATCTAGCACCCAGAGGGTGAACCCATCGCCAGGCGAGGCAAGGGCTACCTCCCTCTCACGGGCGGCAGTCGCGAGAGGCGCTCGCGACGAGCCACTCCATCGCAGCCTGGAGCTTCTGTCCCTCGGTGGCGGCGGGAAAAGGAAGTAGTGGCAAGGAAAGCGAGCATCTGAGAGCGGGCGGAAGGGAAGAACGCTTGTTTGCGACTCTGTAAATGACAGGATTCGTCAACAGTTTCCCTGGGGCTTCCCATAGTTTCCTTGGTGCTCCGGTCTGTTGTACCATTGCTTCATAGATAGCAACGATTCCTTGTTAAACGTGTGCTGTGTTGCAGGTTGCGTTAGGGCCAAGTCCTAGCCTTTGTGATGGTGATTACATTTAGGGGTGGTCAAGATTCACTTATTTATGTTTCTTCACCCTTTCCTGGACTCGGCGACTTTTTTCATGTCGAACTCTGAATTTTCTTATTCAACAGAAGTTGATAAAAAAGGACTTCCTGTGTAAACCAGTGCCTCCCTATTTTCATACTGATCCATTGTCATGTCATGTCAGAGCATCTACAGGAGCTCACTAGAAAATGACTACTCAGGAGATGGAGCTCACTAGAAAATGACTACTCAAAATCAGTTTTAAGAGTAGATTTTAATCATTTCTTCAACAGATCCCTTAAAGTCCTGTACGTTTTTATCAAATTGAATCCCCTATCTGTACGTTTTTATCAAACCCATGGGGATTGAGAGAGATTGAATCCCCTACAAGTCAAAATCCTTCTCAATCCACTCCAATCCTATTGAATCCCCTACAAGTCAAAACCCCCCTCAATCCACTCCAATCCCTCTCGATCCCCATGTATGAAACGAATAAAGTCTAAAGCGATAGATTGTTTATGGAGAATAAAAAAACTTCTCATTTGTAACTACAAATGGAAGTTTTAAGGCCTATAAAAAATTTAGAGTGTTTTAGGGAATCCACTCCAATCCCTCTCGATCCCCATGTATGAAACGAATAAAGTCTAAAGCGATAGATTGTTTATGGAGAATAAAAAAACTTCTCATTTGTAACTACAAATGGAAGTTTTAAGGCCTATAAAAAATTTAGAGTGTTTTAGGGAAACTGTTGTTGGTGACACGTTTTTGTGTTTTTTCTAAAAAAAACTTGATCCAGGAAAGACTGATAAGAAGCCGTTGGAGATATTTTATGTTAAAAAAAGTTGTACAGCAGTGCATGATCTATCCCGTGAAGGCGTGAAGCAGAACCAAAATTCTGCTCATACTTGCTACGAAGTCAACCATGGTGCAGGTTGGTGGAGATGCGAGAATGTTGTAAACCGGGACATGTTTTCTACCACATCTCATTCACGGCGCAACAATTTTGGTTTTCTTGCGGGATGAATAGGGGAGAGTTTAATATGGCAACTGCAATCGCAGTGATGTCAACAATTTTGGTTTTCTTTACGTGGATGATTAGGTGATGGGAAACAGCAAGATTCGGACAAAGCACACACGGCCCAAGACGGCGACTTCCAGCCCATTTAACAACACGCACGATGGATCATCAGCGCACGCCTCTCTGCCGAGCACTCGGCGCATAACAGCACCACCGCGCCGCGCCGCCGCCACCCCCTTTCCCGTTCGTTCCCAGGACGAGTCGCAGCAGCCGGCCAGCCGCACAGAGTGGTGGAGCCTAGGAACAGAGGAGGCGCCGAGCCATCTCCGCAGCCTGCTACCGGGGAACGGGCGGGAACGGACTCTAACTTAGAGAGAGCGCGGGCGAGAGAGGTCAACCGCAGCCGGAGGCGATGGAGGTGGTGGCGCTGGTGAGCGGCGGAAAGGACAGCTGCTTCGCCATGATGCGATGCATGGACTACGGCCACAAGGTAAGGCTCCACCCGTTCACCCCGCACTCCATCCGCCCCTCACCGACGGCCGGCACCGTGTTGAACTCTGCTGTCGCTTGCAGGTTGTCGCTTTGGCTAATCTTATCCCCCTCGACGACACCGTCGATGAGCTCGACAGCTACATGTACCAAACTGTATGCCCCGTCTCTTACCTCCCATCGCTGGCGCCTGGCGCTCGCTCTGTAATTCGGCCGTCAGTACTTGCTGGTATCTGGATGACGCTTGCTGATGCTCCTGCTTGTTGTGGCCGGGGTCGGGGAGGCTTCAGGTTGGGCACCAGATTGTGGTGAGCTACGCGAAATGCATGGGCTTGCCTCTTTTCCGGAGGCGCATTCGCGGATCCACAAGGCAAGCTGTTATCTCTGCAGTCACTGTGGCCTATGATTCGGATGCTCTGCAAGCGATCTGGTTCCACTGATTCAATTCTGTTTTGTTAGGGATCAGGGTCTCAGGTACAGTGTCACGGCAGGTGATGAGGTAGAAGATATGTTTGCTCTGTTGAGCGAGGTTAAACGTCGAATCCCATCCATCAGCGCGGTGTCGTCAGGTGCAATCGCATCCGATTACCAGAGGCTCCGGGTTGAGAGTGTTTGCTCGAGGCTGGGCCTGGTCTCGCTGGCGTATCTATGGAAGCAGGATCAGACTTTGCTCCTAGAGGAAATGGTACTTTGAAAAATGCTGTCTATTGTTCTTTACCTGATCACCTAAACTAGCACAGAAAGAACGTCTTCTCACATTGTAAGTCTTGCTTTGCTGTTTACTGCTTATACAGATAAGGAGGGGCATTGTGGCAATAATTGTGAAGGTACATGTAGTATTCATATGTATACAAAATTTAGCATTTGTTGCAGCACAATGAGCGTATGATTTCTTGAACTTTTTAGGTTGCTGCACTGGGGCTGAAACCTTCTTCCCACTTAGGTAAAGAACTGGCTGAACTTAAGTGTCATCTGCTCCAAATGAATGAGTATGTTTCTCACCGCCCTGCACCTACCATATGTGTATCAGTCTATCCCCCACTTAGGAGTGTTCATGTTAAAATAGTTATTTCTTGTCCCTATCATCTTTGTTTTCTCATTAGTCTTAGATATGAGATGTTGGGAATAGTCCCACGTTGTGAGTTGTGGGTGGGCAATCATGGTTTATATGGTTGAGGGTAGAAATCCCTAATGAGCTAGCTTTTTGGGGGGAGTGTTGGCTCATCAGACCTAAAGCCCGCTGCTATGCGTTCGGACCCTTGTGTCGCGGTCCGACGGCCTGGGTGGGCGCGCCATGTGTGCGGGCGGCACGACGGACACGCCATGTGTCGGTGGTCCGGTTCCAACAATTGGTATCGGAGCCAGGTTGATCTAGGTTGGCCCAGTACATTCTCGGACTGATCTTGGCTCAAAATGTGTGAGGGAGAGATTGTTGGAAATAGTCCTACATTGTGAGTTGTTGGTGGGCAAACATGATTTATATGGTTGAGGATAGAAACCCCTAATGGGCTAGCTTTTGAGGGGGGAGTGTTGGCCCAACAGACCTAAAGCCCGCCGCTATGCGTTCGGGCACATGTGTCACGGCCCAACGGCCTAGGTGGGCACGCCGTGTGTACGGCCGGCCCGACGGACACGCCATGTGTCGGCGGTCCGTTTCCAACATACGATAACATAGATTGTAATTTGCATTATACCCTTATCTTCATGTTTGTTTCTCACAAATGACTCTACATAAATACTGGATTGTTTCTTTTGTCTCTACTCTATACACAGCTTTTAATTTCTCTGTTCATTTTCTTATGCCCTATTAGGAATTATGGAATCAATGTCTGTGGTGAAGGTGGAGAATATGAAACACTAACTCTTGACTGCCCTCTATTTCGTGTAAGTCTGAGTCGTTGAGGAGCTAACTGAAACTTGATGTCACTTGCTCTAGAATGTTGTGTAATAGACTCTAACCATTGCATCACATGGCATGACTTGTTATTAGTTCTCACTGTCTATGCCCTGAACACATTTTTGATTTTTTGGTCAATCATCTGTGTCAATTTTCGTGTTCCTTAACATGTTTGCATTTACAGAATGCAAGAATTATTCTTGATGACTCTGAAGTGATACTCCACTCTGCTGATTCCATTGCTTCTGTTGGAATTCTTCATCCACGGGCGTTTCATCTTGAGCAGAAGCCAGATTCATCTGATAGAATTGGGGATGGTTCTGCCGTTCAAGAGAGTTCTAGTTGTGTATATGAGGTTGATGAAGTTACCACTCACGATGATGTGGGAGAAAAACAGGCCCTGAGTCCAGCTGTTGATGCTTACACCAATGTTGACCTATGTATCTCAAAGACAGGGAACAATTTGCGTTCAATGAGCTGTTGGATTCAGGATCCATCCAGAGCTTCGGAAGGTGCATACCACATCCTATGTTATTCCATTGGCATTGTTTTTTTGCACCACTTGCCAGGAACACCTCATTACATCTATTGTTTCTCTCTTTGTGGAACTTTCATTTAATGTTCTATTGCATCGATAGGCCTGAAGGCAGACCTTATAGCAGTTTTGAGCAGAATTGAAAATCAGCTCAAGGAAGAAGGGTTAGGTTGGGTGAATGTTTTGTACGTTCACCTCTACATTTCAAGCATGAAGGAATTTGGATTGGCCAATGAAGTTTACGTCAGCTTTATTACGGAAAAGAAATGCTACCTGGGTGTTCCTTCGCGCAGTACAATTGAATTGCCACTAGTTCAGGCTGGGTTGGGCAAAGCATATGTGGAAGTCCTAGTTTCAAATGAGGTGGTAAAGAGAGTTCTACATGTGCAAAGCATCTCCTGCTGGGCTCCTAGCTGCATTGGACCTTATAGCCAGGTACAAGATGCACACTTTGATAATATCATGAATTCATGCTGTAAGCAGTTAATCCTACAATTTTCCATATGCACCCTCTGATGTGAAATATCAGTACATTATCTTGGGAATGGTGGTTTCACAATATAATGCGTTGCACTGTTGCCTTTTTTTGTGTGTGTGTGTGTGGGGGGGGGGAGATGTTAATTTCAGGCCATAATGTTTTGATCTATTCCCTTTTAGGCAACTCTTTATGAAGATATTCTTTATATGGCTGGTCAGCTGGGCCTTGACCCTCCTACGATGAAGCTCTGTCTTGGAGGTCCAAGAGCGGAACTAGAATTAGCACTACAAAACAGTGAAGCTGTGGCCAATGCCTTTAGCTGCTCAATCTATATCTCGGCAATACACTTTCTGGTGTACTGCTCTGCTCAGTTGACGTCCAGCGAGAAGGAAGAAATTGAACAGACATTGAAGAGTTCTTATATTACTCGTTTGGATCGCTCAAAAGGTGGATCATATCCAACTGTTCTGTACGTATTCGCGTCAGACCTTCCGAAAGGGTATGCACACCTTCCCTTCTATATATGATCAAGAAAGCAATATTCTTTGCACTGATGTACTTGAAACGTGCAACAAAACGGTTTTCTGAACTTGGTTAGCACATTTTCCCCTTTCCAGGGCACGTGTGGAGGTAAAGCCTATACTGTATGTCCCTTCCACTGATGATTGGGTTGCTGCCGAAGAGACGGAGACCGGAGTTCCACTGCCAGCACCGAGCAAAACCTGGACTGATTGTACCGCACCATACTCTGCGTTGCGCGATTCGTGTTGCCAGGTCCACACAACCGGCGGGAGAATTTGTTCCGCCGTGGTGTCGATCACAGATGACATCGCATCGAAGATCTGCTCTGCAGCTGGACAGCTGCACCACGGAGAGGAGAATCTGAAAATAATGGCTAGATTCTGTGCTTTCCAGATCGCGAAGACCCTGGCAGACAACAGATTTTCCTGGGACAGCGTAACGGTACGTACGTTTGTCCCATAGTTACTATACTTCTGAAGCTGCATTTCATGGGTACTGACCAGCGTTTCTGGGTTATAAAACATGCAGATGTTGAGGCTCTACTACTCGGTAGATCTCGCCGTGGCGGCAGATGCAGTGTCCGGAGCATTTTCCGAGGCCTTGGCCGAGCTTGCCCAAGACAACCCTTCCATGAGAACTGACGTTCCTTTCTACAACGTTGTGCCCGTAGCCGGAGCTGGCCGCTCTGCGTGTGCCAACGACATAATGGCGTGCGAGTTACTGGCATCCAACGTCTCCAGTGCGAAGTCCATACCAGCCGAACCGTTCGCTGTGACGCCTGCTTGAATGCAGCTTTCCTTCGGAAATTGGAGGTGGGCGCACGTTGGAATTTCTGCCAGAGGAGCCGGTGGCCAGTCAACTGCCAGTTGGACGACGACGGTTGACCAGCTTCTCTAGGGCTGGCGGCGGTAGCTTCGTTTCTGTGCTGGCGGTCGATTAAAAAAAAAGACCGTACGGTGATCATCACAGATGCACCCATACTGTATTATTCTGTTTCAGCGTCCTATACAAAGTATACATTGGGTCTGAATTCTGATTAGCCTGTGCTGATGCTTGCAATGACATTGGTTCTTCTGTGTACAGACTACGGACAGAGTCCCGGTCAGTAACGTGTGTGTACTTGTTCTTCCTCTGTGTTGACATTCTTGCTCGATGGTGGAACCTGTCGCAGTTGGCGGAGGTGAAGCCGCGTAGCTCACTTAGGTCTGCCAAACACTTCACTTCTTAGATTGTTTCTGTGGAAATCGCTTCTGATGAATGCAAAATCAATTAAGTCGTCCGGTTTTGATGGGAGGAATCCTACGCTTCTTAAACTCTAAATTGCACATATTTCTTTATTTTTCTCCGCATACAAATTTGATGTTGAATGCAAAATTTATCAAGTCGTCGTGTCTTGATGAGAGGAACCCGACGTTTCTTAAATCCTAAATTGCACAGATTTCTTTATCTTTTTCCACATGCAACATTGTTGACATCTAGATTCTCGTTACAGCTAGATCTTTAAAAAAAACTGTAAAAAAAACCAAGCCCTTAGTCATACGCGCACGCCTCGTAGTTTTTTTTGGATGATGATCTGATCAGGGAAAAAGAAACAGGAATTGGGGAGCAAAAATTCCAGGATCTACAGGTGGTTGGCATAAACGAAATAACGATCTGAAAACAGTAACGGTTTCCCTTCTGACGATCTGACCCACAAAAATGCAGATTAAGCAGACCCACATAAACGAAATAATGCGACTCTCGGCAGGGAGTCGCGCACATTCTGCCAACCTGCCTGGTAGGGTGAGCCGGCGCCGCCTCTGCATCTCCCGTCTCTCTCCTCCCTTCCCTTCCTCTTTCTCTCTCATCCCCCTCCCTGCCCATATTTAGCCGTTGTAGCTTCCGCCCTCTCTCTCTCCCTCTCCAGGCTCTTAGAACACGAAACGTGAAGGAGACATAGGAGGAGGAGGAGGAGGAGGAGGAGGATCAATCTGCCCCGTTCTTGGCTGCGAGGCGATCTTTGTGCCACCCACCAGCGCGCGAGGGGCTTCATTCACCTGATCCTCGCTTCTTCTTCTTTCGTCCCACTGGTTCGCGTTGATTGCATTTGGAGGAGGGGGCAGTCAAGATGAGGCTTCGGCTCCTGGCCTGCTGCTACAATGATCCGGAGATGCGGATCGATCCGGACACCGTCTACCCCATCCGCCCCGACTGCCGCGACGACGCCCCCAAGACGCGCTTCAAGCCCCGGGTATTTCTTTCTCCTGATTGTTATATTATCAGCTGCTCTCCGGTTCCCATGTCTAGCGGGCAAGATCCAATCAGCACACCAATAAGATCTAGTTTTGGGCCGGTGGTAGTCTTACTCAACGAAGTGGAACTGCTAGATAACCAGACTGGAATGACGAATCAATCTAGTGAGATGCGCTTAGTTTCAGTCAGATTGAAGGCGCGCTTATGGGACTGAAATCAGTTTAACTAGTAGGGCAATTCAGAAACCTAAGGCCAACCTAGCGGTTACATATGAATATGGGATGCTGACAATTTTTTCCGCTTCGCCTGTCAAATCGAACTGCCGGGATTGCTGATGGCTGAGATCAGTGGATGCTATGTATACTGATCGCTCGCTGCATTGATTGATTGGTAGTTGTTCATGAAGCGCGCTTATGTTTCGTCCCTACTATTGGCAGCCTGGCCTGACCCTTAGTCCAAAGAGATGGAAGCTTCTCCACAACGAGGAAGGCTGCGTGGACATAGCTGGAATGATCAAGAGAGTGCAACGTGGGGTGAGCCATGCTTTATCCAGATTCATTCATCACCTTGAGCTTGTTCAGTGATATACTTCTCGTGCTCGGAAAGTCTATATGCATTTTGTGTCAGTAGCACACTGAAGTATAGTAGAGCTATTATTCAGGAGGCTGTTAAAATCACAGAGATTTTTTCATGCAATATTTTTTTTAAAAAAAGACTCAATCAGCAGGGGGTGAGACAGCCCCGGTTATTGCACTAAGAAGAAAACCTCATGCATTTCTAGAATAGAAAAACCCTCAAAACCCTTACCCCAATCATACATAGCAGCACTGGAACGAATATGACTGGGGCTGAGCCTTAGGCCTATGCTTTAGCATAAGACAACCTGAAATTCGCTCCCACGGAGAGTCGAACCTAAGACTCGTGGAGTGCTACTCAAACCACCTAACCAACTCAACTAGAGGTCCTTTCACTAAGATCAGGTATCTTATATTGTATGTTCTTTTATGTTTTGACTTGCTCAACCTGTTCCATAAGTCAACACAAGGTCTGATGGGCAAAACCTAGTCATAGCTATTTCCTGCTTTAATCAAGGACACCTATATGGCTACGTTCTCTTGTATAGAACTAACTTACCTATACCTTATGACCTCCCCAACAACAACAAAGCCTTTTAGTCTCAAGCAAGTTAGGATAGGCTTTATGACCTCTCCAACAGGCAACTATATGCATTCCAACTGCCGGCACCTTTTAATTTCTTCTTCTGGTTTTGGTTAACATAGCAAGTTCACCTACATGACTGCACTCTCCATATAAAGTAGACTTAACTTTTTTTTTTTGGAACACAATGGCAGGAGTCATGCCTTTCGATTAAGAAGAAATAGAATTGACCCATAAAACATGCCAACCTATATCCTATGACCTTTCCAAGGGGTTACTCCATGTGTTCTAATACAGTCCTCTATCTATTTCTTCTTGTCCTTCTCAATGACGATTTTTCAATACGGTCTGTCCCTATTACGGCATTCACTGCTAATTTGTGTTCTTTTTTTATGCCGAGAATCATTACTATGCCATGCAATTTCTTAGATTCATTGTGCCGTGGTATGGTCTTTATTTTTGGATGTGCAAACAGGGAGTCCACCCAACAATCAAAGGAGAAGTTTGGGAATTTTTGCTGGGCTGCTATGACCCTAAAAGCACTACCGAACAGTGCAACCAATTGCGACAGCAGCGAAGGTTTTCCCACTGTTTCATTTTATTTTTGGTTTAAAATGCTTGTTCTTCTTCATGTCTAAAATATGTCAGTTTCAATTGCAGCACATCATTTTTATATAAGCAAGGGAACACAAATTCCTTTTTTTTCTGAGAAAAAAAACTCTGTGCACTGTTTTATGTGCCTCACTTACTTTTGAAGTCTATTACACATCATATCCGTGGATGAGGAATATGCTGATTTTCTTATTTTGATAGGTTAGAGTACGAGCAACTGAAAGCTAAGTGCCGAGAAATGGACACAGCTGTTGGTAGTGGAAGGGTAATCACTATGCCTGTAGTAACAGAAGATGGTCAACCTATCGAAAACCCTAACGGAGGGGCATCAGGTTCTGAGCAGAAAAATAGTGGGGCACCACTCCCGAAAGAAGTTATTGATTGGAAGCTTACCCTACACCAGATTGGTAAGCACTGTTGCTCTTTTTTCAGCATCTCCTATATCTTGGGCTTCCCAGAGCCTTGCATCAGGAGGGAGGCAAGAGACAGAGCAATACCCAGCTAAACCTGCCTATTCAATAATGATATGTAATTCGGCCTGCGTTTGGGACAAGGAGGTAGCTAGTCAGCACTTGGGCTGCCCAAACGTTCCTTCCAATAGGCCTGGGCTAATTAGGCCGACAACTGGTGTCTATGATCTTCATTTATCTAATTTTTTTCACTATTCAATTGTAGGTCTCGATGTTAACCGTACTGATCGTTTGCTTGTTTATTATGAGAGACAAGAGAACTTGGCAAGGTTGTGGGACATTCTTGCAGTGTATTCATGGATTGATAAAGACATAGGGTATTGTCAGGGTGAGCTATTGAAATTATGTTTTTCTGTCAGCGCAGTTTAGTTAAACAATGTTTTATCATGTTATACTTTGCTTGTAGTTGTTTGAACTTGCTTAATCCTCCTATGCAGGAATGAGTGATCTTTGTTCACCAATATCAATCATTCTGGAAAATGAAGCAGATGCTTTTTGGTGCTTTGAGCGTCTAATGCGCAGGGTGGTAAGTACCTTTGCATACTTAATCTTTTATTCACTGATCATCAATGTACATATCCTTCCTTGATTGCCTTCGGCTAACATATTGTACAGTAAACTTTTAGTTGATTTTTATATGTGATATGATGACATTATAAGGTTGAGAAGTTAGATAATACAGAACTGCACTTCAACACAATTAGTCAAGACGGTTACTGTATGTTACACCGTAAGTAATGGGGGGCCAGGGTTCGGGATTTTCTCGGCCGGGACCATTGTTTCGGTCTCTTCTTATATGGAATACCGGGAGGGCGGTCTTTCCCTCCCCGGCTGAGTTTTACATTGATCAACACACTTGTCTTCTGCCCAGTGCCCAACTGCCCACCCCCGCGCGCGTATAAAATAGAATGGCTGCTGTGTAGCTTATGTCCCTAATTTGGCTTGTATTTTGTTTAATGTTAAGCTGTGTGAATTGGTCATCAGGTTTTCTTTTGCCAGAAACTGTCAAGGACATTTATTTAACATCAATAACAGAACACCAGGGTTGAAACCATGTTAGGGAGCTATTTGATATACTCCAGATATTAACAGAAAAAAGACTTTCTGTGCAGCGAGGAAATTTCAAAAGTACTTCTACTTCCATTGGAGTTCGAGCTCAACTAACTACCTTGTCTACCATAATGAAATCTGTTGACCCAAAGCTGCATGAACATTTAGGTACAGTCACTGGAGCTCAAAGAAAACAGTATCTACATTTTTCCTTACGCTCTGATAAAATATTGTTTATGCAGAAAATCTTGATGGAGGGGAATACTTATTTGCCTTCCGAATGCTGATGGTTCTTTTCCGTAGGGAATTCTCATTTGTTGATACGATGTACCTTTGGGAAGTAAGTTGTCTGGACAAAAAAGTTATAATAAATTTCATAAGTAGTGCATATTATTAACAATTCAATCTGACCACCACTAATATCAAATAATTACTTCTGTTATACATCTAAATATAGGCCCAGTAATGCTAGAATTATGAATTGGTTTATGCATGAAACACTACTGTACAACTTCAAAATGTTGCAGCTCATGTGGTCTATGGAGTACAATCCTAATCTCTTTTCAATGTTGGAGAGTGACACTGGCACATCCAGCGCAAGCACAAAGGATGAAAGTGTTCTAGGACAGTGTGGAAAGTTTGAGCGGAAAAAATTGCAAGCAGCTAAGAAAGATGACCAGATCCCTCTATCTGTCTTTGTTGTTGCTAGTGTTCTTGAGGCTA
This sequence comes from Zea mays, assembly GCF_902167145.1. Classification (NCBI taxonomy): domain Eukaryota; kingdom Viridiplantae; phylum Streptophyta; class Magnoliopsida; order Poales; family Poaceae; genus Zea; species Zea mays. Next base: position 223,421,584 of record NC_050100.1, on the reverse strand, counting down.
GAAACAAGAAGTTATTGGGTGAGGCAAAAGGTCTAGACGATGTTGTCAAGGTCCTCTCTCTGTCTCTCTCTGTCTCTCTATGGTGGTGATGAAAGAAATTTATATTGTCTGTATGTCGCCTTGCAAACAGATTTTAAATGAAATCACTGGTAGTCTGGATGCAAAAAAGGCATGCAGAGAAGCATTGCAGATTCACGAGAAGTATCTTAAAACGGTGAGTTCTTTTCCAATTCATAAAAATCTTGAACAACATATAGGCATGCTACAGTATTACACAATGAACAGTCAAAATAACCACAAGCTGTTCTTTCCTGATCGCAGGTAAAAGCATCATAAGGACATGTACAGCTTCACTTGGATGGGCTATTTATTTATTTTTTGGACTAGAGAAGATATACCACAGAACTTTTGTTATCCTTTGTTTGTGTATTGTGTAATTCTGACACATTTGTAACATTGCATTTACACAACCAAAAGAAAGGACGAGGATTTCATTCAAAAATAAAAAAAAGAAGGGGAAAAAGGATGCTGATCTTGTAAAGACGCGAGACAAAATGTTTATACCATAATAACGTCATCATGATTCTTTTCTGTTCGTCGTCAGCTCTAATATTAGTTCACTTTATGTGAACAATATGTTGTACTTTGAAGATAAATATCACTGTATACGGGTGTATTGTGTGTCTTAAAAGGACCTACTATTTCGTCGTCCTTGCCTCCTTGGACAAAATTTATCCCAATTATGTAGCTTTGCATCGGTTTGGTCAAGTAGAAACTAAAGTGAAATTACAAGTAATTGGAATCTGAGCGAGGCCTTCGTGGTCTAAAATCAAACGAGAAAAATGGAAAATACGAAGAACCTGCAAATATTGTATTTCCTATGTGTCAGTGTTTAGACTAACGGTCATAATCAACCAGTAAAATGATGTCGCGTGTCTAGAATCTAGATGGTATGCGAGTTGACATAAGCGGTTTATTCTGGTTTGGGCAATGCAAGATCCTACTTACAGAAGAGGGGGATGAGGGTTATATTACTTGCACCGGGGTGTCTGCAGTAGGGATTATAAGCACAGCGGGAGATGGGAAGTCCCCAAGTCTCTATAATTGATTGAAACAAGTGCCAATACTGAAATACTTGGAGGAAAACTACTGAGTGTTCTTGTGTCCCTTGGAGGAGCTATGACTGCCCTATTTATACACCTAGGAGATGTACGCTGTTGAGCCGGAGGCCGTCGTGTTTCCAGAGAAGTCTTGACGTCCTGTGGGTGGCACGATGATGCACTACGTTGTTGACTTGAGCTTTTTGATTTCCTGCTGCGAGCCGGGGCCGAGACCGAGGGGTTGGCCGTACGCCCGAGCACCCAGGGGAGGGAATGTCCATACCGTAGTTGTTGTAATAGGGCTTCGATATGGGTAAAAGGCTTGCTTACAGGATGCGTCAACGTCCCTGTGGCAGGTGACGTTGTGATTCCTTCGCTGCGGATATCGAGGTCAGAGTCTTGCTCGGGTGAGGCGGAAGTCTTCCTGAGGTGATGGTCGATCTTTCCCTGACGTGTACCACAGTTGGCGGAGTGGTCGCCTGCGGGGTTCGCGGTGGAGCAAGTAGCCGAAGCCGAGCTTGGGCGAGGCGGAGACATCACCCGAGGCCGAGCTCAGCGTCGGGCGAGGCGGAGATTTGCGCTCGAGGACCGGTCTGCTTCTCCTGTCGTATTAGATGTCCCATCAGGGATGGCAGGCGACGTGCGTTCACAGTGGCGCGACCGTAATCATACTGTTGCGCCTAGACACGACTGTTGTCTTGTTGCCATTGTGCTCTTGTGCCTCTGTGTGGGGTAGGTGTGCACATTAAATGTGAGTGCCCTTGTCCTCTCTGCCTGGACCAGATCGGCTCGGGCGAGACGGATGGTGCGGTGGTAGGACGAGGCGACTTCGGGTGAGACGGAGATGGGAGGCGTGAGCTTGTGAGAGGCTCGACCGAGACAGAGATTTGCCTGAGGCGGAAGACCCTTGGGAAGGGGTCTCGGTGCCTGTAGGAAAGACCTCTGCGGTGGGTCTCAGGTAAGGAGGTGACTCGGCCTATTTCCTTCGGGGGTTATGTCTTAATCTCTCCTGAGTGCGTTTTTAGAGGGATAATCTGGATACTCCTAATTACCACACCCGACACTATGAAAATATGAAACTTTGCAATATAATGGGCAATCTACCAATTTTCCTTCAACAGGGGGGCAGGGCCTCTGAGCATGAAGTTAAGATCATATTGGTGCATTGAATCTCACATCACACCATGTATTATGGCACTGACCAGAATCAGAATTCATAAGTACTTTAACAATCCGTTGGCTGTATCAATCATAACTCGTAACTTACATGCTATATATGAGAAATGGGTAAAACATGACGTTGTGATTGAGAGCCTGAGACTTTCCACCTAGGTGATGACTCCTGATTCTTAAGGAGTGCCCAACATCCATTCCCGTCATTTGCGTTGAGTACAAGTTGAACACATCCATGCATGGCCTTTCAAACAGGACTGCATCGTGATGAACTGCAAACAAGGGAACGTTCACCAAAAATAGTGCCCTATAAATAGATTGGACGCAACAACTTTCTGCCCTTCCATTTCTCCAACCAAGAAGGTGGGAAATCTAGGCCTGCCTCTCGTGGAGCTCCGGAGGGGACTGCAATTCTGCTAATTTGTGACAGATCATGCAGGAATAGGAGGTCAAGAGAGTTTCTGCAACCCCAATGAAGATGGCACCAGGACGATGAAACCCTGTCCACCGGATTTTGTAGCTCCTTGAATGTTGCTCTAGGTATGTGAGCTTCATTCGGTGGGTCTGATATGATATATGTTCCTTTTCTTCTCTCAACATCGTGACCTACCTGTGAAAGGCAAGTTCAAGAGGCGGGGGACGCAAATACTAAGTGGTGGATTCCTCTCGGGGCACCGCGGGCGGGCAGCCGCCTGTGGAACCTGCTAAGATGAAGGGCCTTCTCAAGGGCCTCCGATACATCTCGCAGATTTTTGGTAAGCACATCGAAGACTACATTATAATGTTGTTCTTCCAAAAAGTAATTCCCAATGCCACCCAAAAGTAGCCAGGCACCTCAAATGTGTTTTATAGCACAGTTCAAATCAATGCAAACGAAATGTAGAAACAGTAGTGTCGTTGGGTATTAAAATGTTTACCTTGTCTGCTGCGCGGGTGTGTGTCGCAGATGCGAAGGAGCCGGAGATGCAGATCGGGAAGCCGACGGACGTGAAGCACGTCGCGCACATCGGCTGGGACAACGCCTCCGTCACCGCGCCCAGCTGGGTAGCCGCTTCCATCCCATCCGCGATCACGCCATTAACGTGCTCCGCGCCCGTCCGATCTCCGACTAACTGCCTGGTGCCCGGTTGCGCGCGTGCTGCAGATGAACGAATTCAAGGCTTCTCCGGGGGCGGCGAGGGGCGGCGATCCTGAGCCCTCGCAGCCTGGGGGTTCGGGCGGATGCGGAGACGAGCAAACCGGAGGAGAAGACGCTGGCGGCAAGGCGGAGCGGCCGCGGCGGACGAGGGGGAACAAAGTGTCGGGTGGCAACGAGCCGGCGAAGCGGCGGGACTGCGCGGCCGAGGGGTCGCGGCGCGACCGGAGGGTTGCGAAGGCGGCGGACGTGGCGGAGGGCGCCGAGGGGGACGCCGCCGCGGCGCCGAGGCAGCGGCGGAGGAAGCCCCGGGCAGCGTCGGGGGGCAGGTCCAAGTCGTCGTCGGGAGGCGCCGCCGCGTCGGACGCGGAGGCGGCGCAGCCGGAGGCCGAGGCCGATCGCGACGGCTGCTGAGGCGAAGGAAACGGTGGCCGCGCGCCGTTGCGCGTTGGGGTTCGACTGGTATACACGGAGGCGGGAGGCCGGATGCCGGAACGAGGGGAACATCTTCAAATTTGAATTTGGTTTTGCTTGGCTGTCCGGAAATCGGAGAGATTTGGGTGTGTGTGTGTGTGTCTCTCTCTTGTTTATGTTGGTTTTCGACTGGTTATTTCCATGCACGGATTATTGGTGTTTAGGATAGTCGTGCGGCGTAGAGTGGCACGACAAGTGTATGCATAAACAATTGTACACGTATTTCCTTCACATACACATGACACAGGGATGCATTTGCAGGTGATGTTTCGTAGCTAGGCTGCATCCAGTGCATAATTATCTGAGTTATGTTAATATTGTTCCACTTCTAAGAGCAACTCCAAAAGTATACTAATCTTTTTCTCTCTAAAACTGATTATCAGGGGTAGTCTAAAACTTTTTTAGGGGTGGATTACTATGTTTACACTAGCAGTTCCCTCAAATAAAAAGACTGAAATGAAACTGGACTAGCTAAAAAAAAAGACCATGGCATGCATAGGCTTTTTTCATCAGCTTTGTTTGCACTTGACAGAAGGGCTTGCTCGTGGAAACAGATGATCTTGAAGGTGCTAGAAATCTCAAGTTTATTCTCTGCATTTTCGAGCAGATGTCTGGTCTTAAGATTAATTTTCTTAAAAGTGAAATCATTTGTTTGGGCAAGGCAGTGGAAAGAGAGCACTTTTATGCTGACATCTTTACTTGCCCCACAGTTGTCTTCCTATGAAATACTTAGGGGTCCCGATTGATAATAAAAAGCTCTGTAAATCTTTGTGGTCGCCCACAGTGGAAAAAACCGAGAGTAAGCTGGGATCCTGGCAAGGACGTTTCCTTAACTTGGGTGGCCGGTTAGTTCTGATTAACAGCAGCCTCACTAATGTCCCCCTGTATATGCTTTCGATGTACAAAACTCCCAAATGTGTGTTGAGGAAAATGGATATTGTTAGAAAAAGATTGTTATGGCACATTGTCCATAGTAAAAAAAATACCATTTAGCCGATTGGAATTTGGTCTGTTCTCCCAGAGATATGGGTGGTCTTGGTGTTCTGGATTTGCAGAAAATGAATGAAGCCCTTCCTGCTAAATGGATCTGGAGGTTGGAAAACTCTAGTGGTTTGTGGTAGACCATTATCAATCACAAATACGTCAAAAAGAGACCTATTATTTCAGTGAGGAAAAAACAAAATGATTCTCATTTCTGGAAAGGTATCCTCTTAGTTCGTGACAAATTTTATAAGTATTGTAAAAAAATATTGGCAATGGTAGGAGTACAAGCTTCTGGAATAATATATGGTGTGACTCTGAAACGTTGGCGTGTAATTATCCTAACTTGTTTGAGTTTGCTTATGATAAAGATATCACAGTTCATAAAGTTCTCTCTTCGGACTTTCGGGCGCTAACTTTCAGAAGGAGATTAATGGGAGTTTTAGGTGATGATTACAATAATCTCATTGCTCAGTGTAATAATTTTATGCTTTCAGATGATGAAAATAAATCAAGGTGGATTTTAGGGAGCAAGGGTTTTTCGGTTAATTCTTTTTACAAAGAAGTGAAGAGATCTCAGATTGCTGTTCCATCAAAATTCTTGTGGAAAACTAGGTTACCCTATAAAATCAAAGTGTTTTTGTGGCTCGTCATGTATAAGAAGATTCTTACAAAAGATAACTTGTTCAAGAGACACTGGCATGGGAACCTTGATTATGCTTTCTGTGGACTTCCGGAGTCTATAGACCATTTATTTTTTTCAATGTTCGTTCGCCAGATTTGTTTGGAGAATTTTTCAAATTGCCTTTAATTTGAATTCTATTCTCAGAGATACTGCTGATCTATTTGGACCCTGGATTAACATTTTTGGTAAAACTGAAAAGAAGCTGGTCCTTTTTGGATGTGGAGCGGCTCTTTGGGCAATTTGGCGAACTCGAAATGATTGTTGCTTTAATGCTAATTTGATCGATGACCCAACTAATGTGATTTTTTCTTGTTGCTTCTGGATTGACGCTTGGTCTATTCGGCAGACAAAGAAGGGAAAAAACTGGTGGAGCAAGGAAGCCATAGAATCTAAAAGATAACAAGTGACATCTACACCAAAGCTCATGGATGGAAGCCGGTCGATAGACGCCTTCAGTGACATTTTGGCTACTGTTCTGTCTTTCTGGGTTCATCTGTGTTGGTGTAACCAGTCTGTCTCTCTAGTTTGGTAAAAACTTAGCTAAGTGCGTCACTGATGGGGTCAGTTCCAGGCTGCTTTTTTGGTTGGGTTGTTTTGGTTCCTTTGGTTGATCATCAGTCTTCAGATGGTCTGAAACATTTTCTGTTTTGTGGCGCCCTTCAGATTGGGTTCCTTTATTTTAGCTGATAGTTGCATCTGTCTTGTCGGCTTATGGTTGGTGTTGGACTGTTTGGTCATGTAAGAACATTGTCCTGGTCTATTTCGTAATGAAATAGGGAGGTGCTTCCCTTCGTCAAAAAAGAAGAAGGGCTTGCTCGTCGTGGACAGGGGTGAACCTACGTTGAGCCGGGTGGGGGCACAAGCCCCCACTTAATTTTCTGGTTTTAATAAATATTTTATCTTATTTACTGGGTCAATTCTCTATTTAGGTCCCCACTGAGATATTAGGCCCCCACTCAAATTTTAGTCTGGGTCCGCCCTGCTCGTTGGAAAAAATTTGGCTACCGTCGGGTGTAGGCCAACATTTATGCAACTACCTTTAGATGGATGACATGTGTCCGCCCACAAATCTCCAAGAAACAAAACATGGAGCCTTCATCTTGGCTCAAAACGACCGATTATTTTGCTCTGGCTCGGGTGCTCGGCTAACGGACGCTACAGACGCTGACTCTTTTTTTCTCATCTATAATCGTGAATCACGTACTGTCGCCGCCGCCGCCGATCATTGACTCTCCTGCTGTCTTGCGTCGCTTCGCCACGATCCATCTCTTCCCTGTCCGAGACAAAGGTGATCTATTCTCAGCCAGAGTATAGCAGTTTCCGTGTATGTTAAGACAATCATCTAGCACCATAAATCCCATCGTTTAGAAACTGAGAGTCTGAGACTACCATGGTAGGAAGAAGGCACAAGGACATGGTAGGAGAAGAGGACATGGGAAGACAATTCGGGCTTGCTTCTGCACATGAAAACACCGCATCAATCGAGGATCACGAAGCCAACGATCAGCGGGTACAATCTCTTATACTCCCTTTTGCATCTGAAGATTCTCTACCGATGGCTGATCAGAGAGCCGATGAGCAGCAGAAAACACAGGTATAATCATCTATTTCTTTGATGCCATTTTTGTTTATCTACGGGTTGATCATTTTTTATAAGTGCAAATTATTAACAGTAGCCGTACATAAAAGCAGACATCACACATAGCATTGTTGGCTACTAGTGAAAATGGTCAAGGTGATGACAATACAATTTTTCAGCTATGATTTCTCCATTGATGGCAGGAGGATATACAAGTCTTTTACTTAGAGTTGATCAAGAAGCATCAACAACTCTAAAATTACATTTTGATGAAGCATATAATAAATTTCGATGTATCTGTACCTGTAATAATCAATTTTCATAATTTTGACGCCAATAGAAGTTGAAACTAATCACTAAAAATACTAGTATAGAGTATATGGGCTACTGAAGCAACACACATGAATAGACCAGCAAACTCTCAATGGTTCTGAAAACAAATGCCACATATGAAACATTATAGCATCCACCTTTTGTAAGGCGCATGAGTGCATGGCGTTACTGTACACCATGCTTAAAGGAGCATTAGCAAAGCTAGAAAATGTTATGATCTTATTATATTTTCTCAAAAAGAATCTCAATATCTATCCACCTGGCAACGACACCAAAAGAATCAACATCTAGAACTCAACAGAGTAATACCCACTTAAACCAATTCAATTTAATTCACTCCACTGAAGAGATACAAGTAGAGCCTTCAGGCGACGGTGGATGAGCTATGCACCTCTCCCTTGGTCGGCGACAGGTTGCATCCGTCCTCCCGTATCATCACCATCAGCACTCCAAATTTCTCTCGAGCATTTGATCAAACAACTTGCGCGCAGATGAGAAAAAGAGAGCCGGCGTCCGTAAGTCGAGCCAGAGGAAAAGACAAGCCTAGATAAATGCTCTTCATTATGTTTCGTGGAGATTTATGAGCGTACACGTGTCATCCATCCGAAGGGTGCTGCATAGATGTTGGCCTACATGCGGCAGCCAATTTTTCCCCTACTCGTCGAGGCGCGGTCAAGCAACAACGTGAGGCTGCTCCAGCCCACTGTTGCGGGGCGAGTGGAGAAGATTTTTTCTCCGTATAATTGCGTGAAGACATGCGTTGTATATATAGAACGCAAAAAATGCGGGGAAGGAAGAAGCTGCTCGAGTAACCAAGAAAAGTGTTTCATCTGTTTTGGGAAGACTTTACGTGTTTTCTTGGAGATACTCTAATGCATCTAATCTAAGGTTAGACTTTTTCGCTTAGGGTCAAAGTAAATGTCAATAGCTAGGTAGTGAAGTGCATATAATAAGCCTATCGATCTTGAGTAGGAATGATAATGAATCACAATCTAATGTTTGTTCAGGATAAGTTAGAACCCTTAAGTAATTTTAGTTTAAAAATGAGATCTTAACAATTTTAGAGACCTCTAACGCATTACACTCGATTTTAGTGGCTTTGACCTTTGAGACAATTTCTCTATAACAATATAAAACACAAGTTTCCATGGTTTCCACCGCCATGGTGGTCTCCTACAATTTAATTGTAAAAAACTAAACGTATGTATAAATAGGAATCAAACCACAGTTTGTTGGCTCCAAAGCCACATTCACACCCACCAAGAACACACATATCTTTATGTTTTATAATCTACTAGATCAGGTGGCGCCCATTCGGGCGCCCTATCCAACACAGGCTCCATCCAGCACAAGGAAAAAACGGGAGTGAAGCGACGCATAGGAACAAACCATAACGGGAGGTATATATATATATAGTATTGGGAGCCATAGTCGGGCCAATCCACATAGTTATGTACATAAACCAAACGTAGTAAACTATAAGTGCAACTCTTCATCCAAAAAAGTGAGCACACCATCTGTCATATGTTCAAACTCCAGGTTTGTCGAGGCTACAAACAACAAATACAAGAATGTGAGTATAAAAGCTCCATAAATACATGTGTCATGTTCCATCCACCAAAAAAATTGGCATATGAAATCTTCTAATTCACAAGTACCAGATATCTAATGTCCTTATTATCTATCCATATGACTATGAGGTACCTCAAGTAAACTGTTTTCTAAAATTTACACTATTCTTGGCTTTGACATGAATGTGGTCAAACTTTCTCGCCTCTTAATGAAAGGCAATTGAGACCTCATAGTCATATGGATAGATAATAAGGACATTAACATGTACATTTGTGAGACCAACAACACAAACAATTTGGTGAGCAAATCTGGCATGTAAGGCAATTGATTTGGTATGGAAAAAGCAATTTCAAGCACTTGGCCATTTAGACATCCTCGCCCAGGTGATATCAACCAGTGTTTCGTAACTTCAACATTCAACAAGACTTGAATAACTCATAAGAAACTCTAGTTTTAAAAAGTTCCAACTCTGAAATAATCTTAAGCATCTGCAAGTGTTTAACATGGTAGGAAATGCGACAGAGAAGATATAAAAAGAAACTGCCAACGATATACAACTATTATCATTATTATTCCCTATACTGGAATGAGCCGCTATATACTGGAATGAGCTGCTATGTACTGGAATACAAGCACTGATAATAAACTGTACGCAGCAACTATGTACTGGAATGGGTTGCTTTTTAAACAAGTTTAGGGGGGAGGGTTGGTAGCAGCAAAATAGGCTGAGGCTTTGTTCTGCAACTGCAATGTGAAAGGGAAATGTGCCCTTGGGCCATTTCTAAGTATTTTGGTGATTGAGTGCCAACACAAGTGCTTAAAGGTGAAATCATGCTTGTGGATGGACAAAGTGCAAATCAAGAGCAAAGGTATGTTTCTATGTCTTAGTACATTGGTTTTGTGTACTAATATACTTGTCTAAGTATTGGAAACAGGAAGAAAAAGAAAAAAAAAGAGTTGGCTGTGTACAGCCAAGGGGCTGTTTCGGTCTGGGGCACCGGACTGTCCGGCGGTGCACCGGACAGTGTCCGGTGCGCCAGGCTGCCTCGGCCGAAGAGGCCGCTCTCGGGAATTTTGCTGATGGCGTACGGCTAAAATTCACCGGACTGTCCGGTGTGCACCGGACTGTCCGGTGAGTCAACGGTCGCCAGGGCCAACGGTCGGCCGCGGATTCTGCGCGCGACACGTGGCCAAGCCAACGGTCGGAAGGGGGCACCGGACTGTCCGGTGTGCACCGGACATGTCCGGTGCGCCAACGGCTCCCAGATCTGCAACGGTCGGCTTCGCCATTTAAGGAAAGGAATAGGGCACCGGACACTGTCCGGTGCGCCCGATGACAGAAGGCAAGGATGGCCTTCCTGATTTGTTCTCAACGGCTCCTAGCTGCCTTGGGGCTATAAAAGGGACCCCTAGGCGCATGGAGGAGCACACCAAGCATTCCTACAACATTCTTAAGCACCAAGACATCGATTCCGCGCATTTGATTCATTGTGATAGCATCTAGAGCTCTTGTCGAGTTGCGAACTCTTTGAGTTGTGTTGTGAAAGGGAATTAGGCTTACACCTAGTTCCTATATAATTTTGGTGGTTGAATTGCCCAACACAAATCTTTGGACTAACTTGTTTGCCCAAGTGTATAGATGATATAGGTGTAAAAGGTTTACACTCAGCCAATAAAAAGACCAAGCTTTGGATTCAACAAAGGAGCAAAGGGGCAACCGAAGGCACCCCTGGTGTGGCGCACCGGACTGTCCGGTGTGCCACCGGACATGTCCGGTGCACCAGGGGGACTCAGACTCGAACTCGCCACCTTCGGGAATTTCGCAGAGGCGACTCGGCTATAATTCACCGGACTGTCCGGTGTACACCGGACAGTGTCCGGTGCGCCAAGGGAGGTCGGCCTCAGGAACTCGCCAGCTTCGGGAAACTCCAACGGCTAGTCCACTATAATTCACCGGACTGTCCGGTGTGCACCGGACTGTCCGGTGCGGCTCCGGAGCAACGGCTAACTCCGCGCCAACGGCTCTCTGCGGCGCAATAAATGCGCGCGCAGCGCTCGCAGATGTCAGGCGAGCCCATGCTGGCACACCGGACAGCAAACAGTACCTGTCCGGTGTGCACCGGACACCCAGGCGGGCCCACAAGTCAGAAGCTCCAACGGTCAGAATCCAACGGCAGTGATGACGTGGCAGGGGCACCGGACTGTCCGGTGTGCACCGGACTGTCCGGTGCGCCATCGAACAGACAACCCAGCCAACGGTCAAGTTTGGTGGTTGGGGCTATAAATACCCCAACCACCCCACCATTCATTGCATCCAAGTTTTCCACTTCCCAACTACTACAAGAGCTCTAGCATTCAATTCTAGACACACCAAAGAGATCAAATCCTCTCCAAATTCCACACAACACAATAGTGACTAGAGAGAGTGATTTGCTTGTGTTCTTTCGAGCTCTTGCGCTTGGATTGCTTTCTTCTTTCTTGATCCTTTCTTTGCAATCAAACTCACTTGTAATTGAGGCAAGAGACACCAATCTTGTGGTGGTCCTTGCGGGAACTTTGTGTTCCAAGTGATTGAGAAGAGAAAGCTCACTCGATCCGTGGATCGTTTGAGAGAGGGAAGGGTTGAAAGAGACCCGGCCTTTGTGGCCTCCTCAACGGGGAGTAGGTTTGCAAGAACCGAACCTCGGTAAAACAAATCTCCGAGTCTTACTTGTTTATTTGCTTGGGATTTGCTTTCCGCCCTCTCTCACGGACTCGTTTCTTTATTACTAACGCTAACCCCGGCTTGTAGTTGTGTTTATATTTGTAAATTTCAGTTTCGCCCTATTCACCCCCCCTCTAGGCGACTTTCAATTGGTATCAGAGCCCGGTGCTTCATTAGAGCCTAACCGCTCGAAGTGATGTCGGGAGATCACGCCAAGAAGGAGATGGAGACCGGCGAAAAGCCCACTACAAGCCACGGGAGCACTTCATCGGAAGAGTCCCGCACCAAGGGGAAGGAGAAGAAGAAGATCTCCTCCAACAAAGGGAAGGAGAAGAAATCTTCTTCTCACCACAAAGAGAAGAAGGAAAAATCTTCTTCCCACAAGCCGCGTCGGAGTGGGGACAAGCACAAGAGGATGAGGAAGGTGGTCTACTACGAGACCGACACTTCATCAACATCAACCTCCGACTCCGATGCGCCCTCCGTCACTTCTAAGCGCCAAGAGCGCAAGAAGTATAGTAAGATCCCCCTACGATACCCTCGCATTTCCAAACATACACCTTTACTTTCCGTCCCATTAGGCAAACCACCAACTTTTGATGGTGAAGACTACGCTAGGTGGAGCGATTTAATGCGATTTCATCTAACCTCGCTCCACAAAAGTATATGGGATGTTGTTGAGTTTTGTGCACAAGTACCGTCGGTAGGGGATGAGAACTATGATGAGGATGAGGTGGCCCAAATCGAGCACTTCAACTCTCAAGCAACAACAATACTCCTCGCCTCTTTAAGTAGAGAGGAGTATAACAAAGTGCAAGGGTTGAAAAGCGCCAAGGAGGTTTGGGATGTGCTCAAAACCGCGCACGAAGGAGATGAGCTCACCAAGATCACCAAGCGGGAAACGATCGAGGGGGAGCTCGGTCGGTTCCGGCTTTGCAAAGGGGAAGAGCCGCAACACATGTACAACCGGCTCAAGACCTTGGTGAACCAAGTGTGCAACCTCGGGAGCGTAAAGTGGGATGACCACGAAGTGGTTAAGGTTATTCTAAGATCTCTTATTTTCCTTAACCCTACTCAAGTTCAATTAATTCGTGGTAATCGTAGATATACTAAAATGACCCCCGAGGAAGTAATCGGGCATTTTGTAAGTTTTGAGTGCATGATCGAAGGCTCGAGGAAGATCAACGAGCTTGATGATCCATCTACATCCGAGGCTCAACCCGTCGCATTCAAGGCAACGGAAGAAAAGAAGGAGGAGTCTACACCAAGTCGACAACCAATAGACGCCTCCAAGCTCGACAATGAGGAAATGGCGCTCGTCATCAAGAGCTTCCGCCAAATCCTCAAGCAAAGGAGGGGGAAGGATTACAAGTCCCGCTCCAAGAAGGTTTGCTACAAGTGTGGTAAGCCCGGTCACTTTATTGCTAAATGTCCATTATCAAGCGACAGTGACAGGGATAACGACAAGAAGGGCAAGAGGAGAGAAAAGAAGAGATACTACAAGAAGAAGGGCGGCGATGCCCATGTTTGTCGGGAGTGGGACTCCGACGAAAGCTCTAGCGACTCCTCCTCCGACGAGGACGCCGCCAACATCGCCGTCACCAAGGGACTCCTCTTCCCCAACGTCGGCCACAAGTGCCTCATGGCAAAGGACGGCAAAAAGAAGAAGGTTAAATCCAACTCCTCCACTAAATATGAGTCTTCTAGTGATGATAATGCTAGTGGTGAGGAAGATAATTTGCGTACTCTTTTTGCCAACCTTAACATGGAACAAAAGGAGAAATTAAATGAACTAATTAGTGCCATCCATGAGAAGGATGATCTCTTGGACTCCCAAGAGGACTTCCTAATCAAGGAAAATAAAAAACATGTTAAAGTTAAAAATGCTTACGCTCTACAAGTTGAAAAATGTGAAAAATTGTCTAGTGAGCTAAGCACTTGCCATGAGATTATTGACAACCTTAGGAATGAAAATGCTAGTTTGAATGCTAAGGTTGATTCACATGTTTGTGATGTTTCAATTCCCAATCTTAGAAATGATAATGTTGATTTGCTTGCTAAGATTGATGAATTGAATGTATCTCTTGCTGGCCTTAGAGTAGAAAATGAAAAGTTGATTACTAAGGCTAAAGAACTAGATGTTTGCAACGTTACAATTTCCGACCTTAGAACTAAAAATGATATGTTGCATGCTAAGGTTGTAGAATTAAAATCTTGCAAACCCTCTACATCTATTGTTGAGCATGTATCTATTTGTACTAGATGTAGAAATGTTGATATTGATGCTATTCATGATCATATGGCTTTAATTAAACAACAAAATGATCATATAGCAAAACTAGATGCTAAAATTGCCGAGCACAACCTAGAGAATGAGAAATTTAAATTTGCTCGTAGCATGCTTTATAATGGGAGACGCCCTGGCATTAAGGATGGCATTGGCTACCAAAGGGGAGACAATGTCAAACTTAGTGCCCCTCCTAAAAGATTGTCAAATTTTGTTAAGGGCAAGGCTCCCGTGCCTCAGGATAACGAGGGTTACATTTTATACCCTGCCGGTTATCCCGAGGACAAAATTAGAAAAATTCATTCTAGGAAGTCTCACTCTGGCCCTAATCATGCTTTTATGTATAAGGGTGAGACATCTAGTTCTAGGCAACCAACCCGTGCCAAGTTGCCTAAGAAGAAAATTCCTAATGCATCAAATGAACATAGCATTTCATTTAAGACTTTTGATGCATCATATGTTTTGACTAACAAATCCGGCAAGGTCGTTGCCAAGTTTGTTCGGGGCAAACACAAGGGTTCCAAGACCTGTGTTTGGGTACCCAAAGTTCTTGTTTCTAATGCCAAAGGACCCAAAACAGTTTGGGTACCTAAAGTCAAGAACTAAATTTGTTTTGTAGGTTTATGCATCCGGGGGCTCAAGTTGGATACTCGACAGCGGGTGCACAAACCACATGACAGGGGAGAAAAGGATGTTCTCCTCATATGAGAAAAACTAAGATCCCCAACGAGCTATCACATTCGGGGATGGAAATCAAGGTTTGGTCAAAGGACTTGGTAAAATTGCTATATCTCCTGACCATTCTATTTCCAATGTTTTTCTTGTTGATTCTTTAGATTACAACTTGCTTTCTGTTTCTCAATTATGTCAAATGGGCTACAACTGTCTTTTTACTGATATTGGTGTCACTGTCTTTAGAAGAAGTAATGATTCAATAGCATTTAAGGGAGTGTTAGAGGGTCAGCTATACTTGGTAGATTTTGATAGAGCTGAACTCGACACTTGCTTAATTGCTAAGACTAACATGGGTTGGCTCTGGCACCACCGACTAGCCCATGTTGGGATGAAGAATCTTCATAAGCTTCTAAAGGGAGAACACATTTTAGGACTAACAAATGTTCATTTTGAGAAAGACAGGGTTTGTAGCGCATGCCAAGCAGGGAAGCAAGTTGGCACTCATCATCCGCATAAGAACATAATGACGACCGACAGGCCACTGGAGCTCCTACACATGGATTTATTCGGCCCGATCGCTTACATAAGCATCGGCGGGAGTAAGTACTGTCTAGTTATTGTGGATGATTATTCTCGCTTCACTTGGGTATTCTTCTTGCAGGAAAAATCTCAAACCCAAGAGACCTTAAAGGGATTCTTGAGACGGGCTCAAAATGAGTTCGGCTTAAGGATCAAGAAAATAAGAAGCGACAACGGGACGGAGTTCAAGAACTCTCAAATTGAAGGCTTTCTTGAGGAAGAGGGCATCAAGCATGAGTTCTCTTCTCCCTACACGCCACAACAAAATGGTGTAGTGGAGAGGAAGAATCGAACTCTTTTGGACATGGCAAGGACCATGCTTGATGAGTACAAAACTCCGGATCGGTTTTGGGCTGAGGCGGTCAACACCGCTTGCTACGCCATCAACCGGTTATACCTTCACCGAATCCTCAAGAAGACATCATACGAACTCCTAATCGGTAAAAAGCCCAACATTTCATATTTTAGAGTTTTTGGTAGCAAATGTTTTATTCTTGTTAAAAGAGGTAGAAAATCTAAATTTGCTCCTAAGACTGTAGAAGGCTTTTTACTAGGGTATGATTCAAACACAAGGGCATATAGAGTCTTTAACAAGTCCTCGGGACTAGTTGAAGTTTCTTGTGACGTTGTGTTTGATGAGACTAACGGCTCTCAAGTAGAGCAAGTTGATCTTGATGAGATAGGTGAAGAACAGGCTCCGTGCATCGTGTTAAGGAACATGTCCATTGGGGATGTGTGTCCTAAGGAATCCGAAGAGCCTCCAAATGCACAAGATCAACCATCCTCCTCCACGCAAGCATCTCCACCAACCCAAAAGGAGGACGAGGCTCAAGTTGATAAAGGAGAAGATCAAATAGATGAGCCCCCTCAAGATGACGGCAATAATCAAGGGGGAGATGCAAACAATGAAGACAAGGAGGATGAACAACCAAGGCCGCCACACCCAAGAGTCCACCAAGCAATTCAACGAGATCACCCCGTCGACACCATCCTCGGCGACATTCATAAGGGGGTAACTACTAGATCTCGGGTTGCTCATTTTTGTGAACATTATTCTTTTGTTTCCTCTATTGAGCCACACAGGGTAGAGGAAGCTCTCCAAGATTCGGATTGGGTGGTGGCGATGCAAGAGGAGCTCAACAACTTCACGAGAAATGAGGTATGGCATTTGGTTCCACGTCCTAACCAAAATGTTGTAGGAACCAAATGGGTTTTCCGCAACAAGCAAGATGAGCATGGTGTGGTGACAAGGAACAAAGCATGACTTGTGGCCAAGGGATACTCCCAAGTCGAAGGCTTGGATTTCGGTGAAACCTATGCACCCGTAGCTAGGCTTGAATCAATTCGCATATTATTGGCCTATGCTACTTACCATGGCTTTAAGCTTTATCAAATGGACGTGAAAAGTGCCTTCCTCAACGGACCAATCAAGGAAGAGGTCTATGTTGAGCAACCTCCCGGCTTTGAAGACAGTAAGTATCCTAATCATGTCTATAAGCTCTCTAAGGCGCTTTATGGGCTCAAGCAAGCCCCAAGAGCATGGTATGAATGCCTTAGAGATTTTCTTATTGCAAATGGATTCAAAGTCGGTAAAGCCGATCCTACACTCTTTACTAAAACTCTTGAAAATGACTTGTTTGTATGCCAAATTTATGTTGATGATATTATATTTGGGTCTACTAACGAGTCTACATGTGAAGAGTTTAGTAGGATCATGACACAAAAGTTTGAGATGTCTATGATGGGGGAGTTGAAGTATTTTCTAGGATTCCAAGTGAAGCAACTCCAAGAGGGCACCTTCATCAGCCAAACAAAGTACACTCAAGACATTCTAACCAAGTTTGGGATGAAGGATGCCAAACCCATCAAGACACCCATGGGAACTAATGGGCATCTCGACCTCGACACGGGAGGTAAGTCCGTGGATCAAAAGGTATACCGGTCGATGATAGGTTCTTTACTCTATTTATGTGCATCTCGACCAGATATTATGCTTTCCGTATGCATGTGTGCAAGATTCCAAGCCGACCCTAAGGAAGCTCACCTTACGGCCGTAAAACGAATCTTGAGATATTTGGCTTATACTCCTAAGTTTGGGCTTTGGTATCCTAAGGGATCCACATTTGATTTAATTGGTTATTCCGATGCCGATTGGGCGGGGTGCAAAATCAATAGAAAGAGCACATCAGGGACTTGCCAGTTCTTGGGAAGATCCTTGGTGTCTTGGGCTTCAAAGAAGCAAAATTCGGTCGCTCTTTCCACCGCCGAAGCCGAGTACATTGCCGCAGGTCATTGTTGCGCGCAATTGCTTTGGATGAGGCAAACCCTGCGGGACTACGGTTACAAATTAACCAAAGTCCCTTTGCTATGTGATAATGAGAGTGCAATCAAAATGGCCGACAATCCCGTCGAGCATAGCCGCACTAAACACATAGCCATTCGGTATCATTTTCTTAGGGATCTCCAACAAAAGGGAGATATCGAGATTTCTTACATTAACACTAAAGATCAATTAGCCGATATCTTCACCAAGCCTCTTGATGAACAATCCTTTAACAAACTTAGGCATGAGCTCAATATTCTTGATTCGCGCAATTTCTTTTGTTAGATTGCATACATAGCTCATTTATATATCTTTGATCGTATCCCCTTCCTATGCTATGACTAATGTGTTTTTAAGTCTATTTCAAACCAAGTCATAGGTATATTGAAAGGGAATTGGAGTCTTCGGCGAAGACAAAAAGGCTTCCACTCCGTAACTCACCCTTCGCCGTCGCCACATACCACTCTCCATCCTTGGGGGAGAAAGCAAAAGGACTTCGTCTTTGGTATAATCTTAACTCATTTGTCTATGACCAAAGGGGAAGAAACTACTTTGAGGGCTCTAATGATTCCGTTTTTGGCGATTCATGCCAAAAAGGGGGAGAAAGGAGCCCAAAGCAAAAGGACCGCACCCACTACCGATTTCAAAAACTTAGTGTTGAATATTTATCAATTGATTTTCCTATTGTGTTCAAAAAGGGGAGAAAGTAGTATTTCAAAATGATATATCAAAACCCTCTTGAACACTAAGAGGAGGATCTCCTTTAGGGGGAGTTTTGTTTAGTCAAAAGAAAAGCATTTGAAACAGGGGGAGAAAATTTCAAATCTTGAAAATGCTTTGCAAAAATCTTATTCATTTACCTTTGACTATTTGCAAAAGAACCTTGAAAATGATTTACAAAAGAGTTTGCAAAAACAAAACATGTGGTGCAAGCGTGGTCCAAAATGTTATAAATAAGAAACAATCCATGCATATCTTGTAAGTAATAATATTGGCTAAATTCCAAGCAACCTTTACACTTACATCATGCAAACTAGTTCATTTATGCACTTCTATATTTGCTTTGGTTTGTGTTGGCATCAATCACCAAAAAGGGGGAGATTGAAAGGGAATTAGGCTTACACCTAGTTCCTATATAATTTTGGTGGTTGAATTGCCCAACACAAATCTTTGGACTAACTTGTTTGCCCAAGTGTATAGATGATATAGGTGTAAAAGGTTCACACTCAGCCAATAAAAAGACCAAGCTTTGGATTCAACAAAGGAGCAAAGGGGCAACCGAAGGCACCCCTGGTGTGGCGCACCGGACTGTCCGGTGTGCCACCGGACATGTCCGGTGCACCATGGGGACTCAGACTCGAACTCGCCACCTTCGGGAATTTCGCAGAGGCGACTCGGCTATAATTCACCGGACTGTCCGGTGTACACCGGACAGTGTCCGGTGCGCCAAGGGAGGTCGGCCTCAGGAACTCGCCAGCTTCGGGAAACTCCAACGGCTAGTCCACTATAATTCACCGGACTGTCCGGTGTGCACCGGACTGTCCGGTGCGGCTCCGGAGCAACGGCTAACTCCGCGCCAACGGCTCTCTGCGGCGCAATAAATGCGCGCGCAGCGCTCGCAGATGTCAGGCGAGCCCATGCTGGCACACCGGACAGCAAACAGTACCTGTCCGGTGTGCACCGGACACCCAGGCGGGCCCACAAGTCAGAAGCTCCAACGGTCAGAATCCAACGGCAGTGATGACGTGGCAGGGGGCACCGGACTGTCCGGTGTGCACCGGACTGTCCGGTGCGCCATCGAACAGACAACCCAGCCAACGGTCAAGTTTGGTGGTTGGGGCTATAAATACCCCAACCACCCCACCATTCATTGCATCCAAGTTTTCCACTTCCCAACTACTACAAGAGCTCTAGCATTCAATTCTAGACACACCAAAGAGATCAAATCCTCTCCAAATTCCACACAACACAATAGTGACTAGAGAGAGTGATTTGCTTGTGTTCTTTCGAGCTCTTGCGCTTGGATTGCTTTCTTCTTTCTTGATCCTTTCTTTGCAATCAAACTCACTTGTAATTGAGGCAAGAGACACCAATCTTGTGGTGGTCCTTGCGGGAACTTTGTGTTCCAAGTGATTGAGAAGAGAAAGCTCACTCGATCCGTGGATCGTTTGAGAGAGGGAAGGGTTGAAAGAGACCCGGCCTTTGTGGCCTCCTCAACGGGGAGTAGGTTTGCAAGAACCGAACCTCGGTAAAACAAATCTCCGTGTCTTACTTGTTTATTTGCTTGGGATTTGCTTTCCGCCCTCTCTCACGGACTCGTTTCTTTATTACTAACGCTAACCCCGGCTTGTAGTTGTGTTTATATTTGTAAATTTCAGTTTCGCCCTATTCACCCCCCCTCTAGGCGACTTTCATGTTGCGAGCTCTTGTTGCGACTTGTGTGCGCGTTGTTGCTTTGATCTTTTGAAGTCTTGTGTGCGTTGCTCATTCCCCCTTTGCTCTGTGTTCTTTGTGAACTTCAATTGTAAGGGCGAGAGGCTCCAAGTTGTGGAGATTCCTCGCAAACGGGATTGAGAAAAAGCAAGCAAAACACCGTTGTCGGCGTTTCGAGACAGGGGGGTCCCTAAGCCGACGAGTGAGTGTGCTGCGTGCCCCAGCCCAGATGGGTCGAGCGCGTGGGCGAGCGCGGAGGGGGGAGAGGCGAGGCGGCCGGAGCCGAGCGTGAGAGAGGTGGAAGTCCCGCGGCCTTCGTGTTCGTCCCGTGCCCAGGTCGGGTGCGCTTGCAGTAGGGGGGTTACAAGCGTCCACGCGGGTGAGGGAAGCGAGCGGCCCCAAGAGAGCGCCTGTCCCGTCCTCGGTCCCGCGCGGCCAACCTTCTCTGAGAAGGCCCTGGTCCTTCCTTTTATAGTCGTAAGGAGAGGATCCAGGTGTACAATGGGGATGTAGCAGAGTGCTACGTGTCTAGCGGAGGGAGAGCTAGCGCCCTAGGTACATGCCAATGTGGCAGCCGGAGAGATCTGGGCACCCTGCTGGCGTGATGTCGTGGCTATCGGAGGTGCGGCGGAGCCTGATGGAGGGACAGCTGTTGGAGCGGTCGAGTCCCTGCTGACGTTGTCCTGCTGCCGTAAGAGAGCTGGGGGCCGCCGTCGTCATAGAGCTCGTGGAGCGCCATCATTGCCCCTCTGGCGGAGCTGGCCGGACGAGACGCCGGTCTTGTTCTCCGTGACCCGAGTCGATTCGGGGTAGGATGATGATGACGTTTCCTGTTGACGTGGCGGTCTGTGCTCTAGGCAGGGCGACGTGGGGTTTCCTCCGAAGCCGAGGTTGAGTCTTGCCTTCAGTTGCCGTGGCCGAGCCCGAGCCAAGGGGTCGGGCGAGGCGGAGGTCGTTCGGCCGAGGCCAGGGCGGAGTCCGAGCCCTGGGGTCGGGCGGAGCGGGGTTCATCGTCTTCCGGGTCTTAGCCCGAGTCCGAGCCCTGGGGTCGGGCGGAGCGGAGTTCGCCGTCTTCCGGGTCTTAGCCCGAGTCCGAGCCCTGGGGTCGGGCGGAGCGGAGTTCGCCGTCTTCCGGGTCTTAGCCCGAGTCCGAGCCCTGGGGTCGGGCGGAGCGGAGTTCGCCGTCTTCCGGGTCTTAGCCCGAGTCCGAGCCCTGGGGTCGGGCGGAGCGGAGTTCACCGTCTTCCGGGTCTTAGCCCGAGTCCGAGCCCTGGGGTCGGGCGGAGCGGAGTTCGCCGTCTTCCGGGTCTTAGCCCGAGTCCGAGCCCTGGGGTCGGGCGGAGCGGAGTTCGTCGTGGCGCCCTTGGCAAGGCCTGATTGCCTGTTAGACTCATCCTGTCGAGTGGCACTGCAGTCGGAGTGGCGCAGGTGGCGCTGTCCTTCTGTCAGACTGGCCAGTGGAGCGGTGGAGTGACGGCGGTCACCTCGGCTCTGCCGGGGGCGCGTGTCAGGATAGAGGTGTCAGGCCACCTTTGCGTTAAATGCCCCTGCAATTTGGTCAGTCGGTGTGGTGATTTAGTCAAGGTTGCTTCTGAGCGAAGCCAAGGCCTTGGGCAAGCCGGTGATGTGTCCGCCATAAAAAGGGGGCCTCGGACGAGACGGAAGTCTCTCGAGGTCGGCTGCCTTCGGCCGAGGCTAGGCTCGGGTGAAGCGTGATCGAGTCACTCGTGTGGACTGATCCCTGACTTAATCGTGCCCATCAGGCCTTTGCAGCTTTATGCTGATGGGGGTTACCAGCTGAGAATTAGGCGTCTTGAGGGTACCCCTAATTATGGTCCCCGACAGTAGCCCCCGAGCCTCGAAGGGAGTGTTAGCACTCGCTTGGAGGCTTTTGTCGCACTTTTTTGCAAGGGGACCAGCCTTTCTCGGTTGCATTTCGTTCCGGTGGGTGCGCGCGAGCGCACCCGCCGGGTGTAGCCCCCGAGGCCTCGGAGGAGTGGTTACACTCCTTCGAGGTCTTAATACTTCGCTTAACGCTTCGGCTGGTCTGGTCGTTCCCTCATGCGAACTGGCCGTAGCCCGGGTGCACGGTCGGGGCCCAAGCTCTCGGGCTGGTATGTTGACGCTGTCAACGATTTGGCCGGAGCCGGTTTTTGCGAGAGCAGCCCCCGAGCCTCTGCACAGGGCGAGAGGACGATCAGGGACAGACTCGGCTTTTTACATACGCCCCTTCGTCGCCTTTCCGCAAGGAGGAGGGGGGGAGTGCGCCATGTTACCCTCGATGGGCACCGAACATGGTGTCTCCGGTGAGCTGCAAGCGGGTAATCCGAGTGGACGTCCGTGCCCCGTTCGTTGGGGGTCGGCTAGGGGCCCAGAGGCACGCCCAAAAGTACCTGTGGGTGATTTGCCGGACCCGGTCCCCTGGCGACGGGGTCCGAGGGCTCGATGCCTCCCTCCGATGGGATTCCGTTACAAGATCGTTCCCGCTGGTCTCGGAAATGTCCTAGGGTACCTCGGGAGCGTAGCCCGAGCCTCGGTTATGTATCGAACGTACCCCTGGTCATCCCTCGCTCGGTGTCTGAGGCGACTGTGAACCCTTCGGGGGCCAGCCTTCGAACCCCTGATCAGTAATGGGCGCGGAGCCCGAGTAGCCTGAGGCGGCCATGGAGCCCTTCGGGGGGCTGGCCTTCGAACCCCTGACCAGTAGTGGGTGTCGGGCCCACGCGATCTGAGGCGGCTGTTGAACCCTTGGGGGCCAGCCTTCGAACCCCTGATCAGTAATGGGGGGCTCGGAGCCCGGTTCCTTCGCGGAGAAGGATCCCTTTCGGGGTATCCCCCTTCCCCGGTCCCTGTTGCAAGAGATAGAGAAAGAGGAAAACGGAAAAGGATACGAAATCGGACGACGTGGCGTACCTTTTCTGAAGCAGTTATTACGGCGAAGGTGAAGCGTCGCGCGCTCCTCCTACCAGAGGCGCCGCGTGTCCCGCCGCGGAGTTAATGCGACGGGGCGAGTGGTTGGCGGGGCGGCCGTTGCGCGCGGGTGATCCGTTCGAGGAACGGGTCACGGGTGCACCGTCTTCACGCCGTGAGAGGAGGCTCTCTTGCTGTCTCAGGATGGGACGTGAGCCTGGCTGACGACGTGACCGCTGCGCCCGCCCGCCTGCCACCGCTATTACTGCCGGCCCACTTTCGGTCGCTTTGACCGACGCGCCAGTCTGGCGCTGTTGGGTCGCCTCGAGTCGTGGCATAGGCTTCGCAACCGAAGAGGCGCGATGGTGGCACAAGTGGCGGTGCGGTTGCTTGCATGCAGCAACTGGCGTGCCGGTTGCTCGACGCGTGGGCCTGGGTTCCAAGCTGGCGTGTCAGAAGTCGGAGAAGCGCGTCCATCTGGCGTGGTTGCATGCCGCCTGCATGGCTGCCCGCCCCTTCTGCCCGTTGGTCTGGGCGAAAATGGGGGGTCGCCTGTAACCGCTGGACGGTCGTACGCACCATGCGCGGCGGTTTGGCTTCTTCTGCCCTGAGCCGGCTTGCATGACATGCGGGACCCAGCCCCCGAGTCGCAGGGGAGGGCCTTGGAGCGTGTTGGAGAAAACTCGGCCCGCGGCGCCTGGGGGCGCACGTAGGGGGAGTTGCCTTTAAAAGGAGGGAGGCTCCTTTCGTAAGGCAACCATGTCTTCTTCCTCCCTTAAGCGCCGGGTCTTCCCGTCTTCCAAGCCCCCGGATGGGGGATATCCGCCGCCTTTCCGCCTCCTCGTTGGAGGAACGCAACTCCATGGGAGTTGGTACCTCTCAGCCATCGTTCGGCTTCAAGGATTTTCATCACGCAGCCCGGTCGCACCCCTTCACCGGCGGTCACCCGAGATGGCGACCTCCAGCTTGATGGTGGGGGAAAGCGAGCCGGGCTGCGGCCTCTGCCCCTTCCTCAGCCTCAAGGATTTTCATCACCAAGGCTGGGGAGGGGAGAGTGCCGAGTTGGGGTCGGCCCCTGCGTGGGCGGTGGCCCGCTCCTTCACTCAGTGATGGGGGGAGAAGCGGGCATTGCCCGTGGCGTCCGGCAGCTGCAGCGTGCCTGGTCTTCAGCCGCGAGTGGCTTCGGGGCCCCTTGCGGCGTCGGCGTCTGCCACGGCAGCCGGAAGAGGTTCTTCCGCCGGCGCGGCGGCCGGGACCGGCCACGGGCTGACCTCCAACTTCTACGGCCTTCTGCCCGTCCTTGCCTCACGAGTTTTGGCACGGGCGGGGGCCTCCTGACAGCGGCATCCACCCTGAGGTCAGCGTTGCCGCTGTTCGGCCCCCCGGAGCAGAAGTCGCCGTCGTCGCCACTGCTGGAGCAGGTGACGGCGCGCCGTTCGTCGGTCTTCCGTTGCTCCGCAGGCCTTCCCCCTCGGAGTGGGGTTGTTCGTACCTGCGGAGGGGGAACCGGAGTTCCGTTTGTAATGGCACTTCGAATGCCAGTGAATTCGTTCATTGTGGCTGTCGAGGCCTGAACGTGTATGTAATTTTGGCACGGAGCCGTGTTTTTTCCTCATTTTCGAGCACTAAGTCTCGCCTGTTTGATTGTCTGAACCGCTTCACCAAGCATGAGTTGCCCCATGTCAAGGTGACGGGTGAGGTATCCGTATCCCGGAGGCATAGGAATCCCTCGGCCCGTTCGGCCTTGTTATGTGAGGCTCCTCTAGCTTAGTTGAAGAGACCCCTCGGCCGCCCTTTGGTGGATCGAGGCCGGGGGTAGCGATATCAGTATGAACAGAGGCGGAGTTGACTCGAGAATGGGGAACCTGGTTGGCCGGAGCCTAGCCGTGTTGCCCGTCAGCGGAGCCGACGCCCAAGTCGGTCAGTCGAGGCCTCGGATCGGGCTAGCGCCCTTGGAAGCCGGTTGCCCGAGGCCTCAGGGGTAACCGGTTGAGCCGCCTGCTCGGGCCGGATTCCTGGAGGAGCCCCTGGACCTCGGCGCCGCCCGAGGCTGGGTCGGGCTTTGCTGTAGACGTCGTCGATGCCGAGGGTGCTACGGCTCCCTTCGGCGTGAAGACCCGAGCCTGCAGGATCAGATCATCTTGTAGCGTGCGCTTTCTGCGGCCGCCGAGGCCAGAAGAACACGCCCTCGCCGCGCTTGCGAAGCTGCGTCTTTTTTCCTCCTGCTTCGAGCATCTGGACTCTGTCGGTAACAGGGACGTTTGTGTGAGCAAGAGTTGCTTTTCGCGGAAGGGACGAGTGAGGTATCCGTATCCCAGAGGCGTGGGAATCCCTCGGCTCGGTCGGCCTTGCCACTTACGCGTACTTTCACCCGTCCATGAGGCCCTGTCCCCGACTTAGTCGGGAAAGCTTGAAGGACTGCTTCGGCAGGAGAGCTTCCGAACGTGATGACTCGTTCGGTCCACGGAGTCGCTTTACCCGAGCGCAAGTTACTTATCGCAGAAAGGGACGAGTGAGGTATCCGTATCCCGGAGGCGTAGGAGTCCCTCGGCTCGGTCAGCCTTGGCTGCTTACGTGTACCTCGTCGTTTCCAGGATCCGCTTTCCGAAGTAGTCAAGAGGCACGGAAGAAACCCTGCTAAAAAGAGATCCTTTTTCGAGGAAAAATTCGACGCAGAGGGGGTCTCCCCCCTTTTAGCCCCCGAGGGAGGGTCGGGCTTTGCCGGGGCTAGGCCGACCCTTCCTTGACAACTAAACTTTGCGTAGGTGCGAGGTATATGGACAACTTGAAAACATCTTAAGGGTAGAAGCGACGTAGCTGTTTGATGTTCCAAGCGTTGCCGTAGATCTCGCCTTGATTGTTGGCCAGCTTGTATGTTCCGGGCTTCAGAACTTTGGCGACGACGAATGGCCCTTCCCAGGGGGGCGTGAGCTTGTGCCTCCCTCGGGCATCTTGTCGCAGCCGAAGCACCAGGTCGCCCACCTGGAGTTCTCGGGACCAGACCCCTCGGGCGTGGTAGCGTCGCAAGGACTGTTGATACCGCGCCGAGTGTAGCAAAGCCCTGTCCCGAGCTTCCTCCAGCTGGTCCAGCGATTCCGCTCGGCTAGCTTGGTTGCTTTGTTCGGTGTATGCCCTCGCCCTCGGGGAGCCGTATTCCAGGTCAGTGGGCAAGATAGCTTCAGCCCCGTAGACCAGGAAAAACGGCGTGAAGCCCGTGGCACGACTCGGCGTCGTCCTTAGGCTCCAGACCACCGAGGGGAGTTCCTTCATCCATCGCCTGCCGAACTTGTTGAGGTCGTTGTAGATCCGAGGCTTGAGCCCTTGTAGAATCATGCCGTTGGCACGCTCTACTTGCCCATTCGACATGGGATGAGCCACGGCGGCCCAGTCCACCCGGATATGGTGATCCTCGCAAAAATCCAAGAATTTTTTGCCGGTGAACTGGGTGCCATTGTCGGTGATGATGGAGTTTGGGACCCCGAAGCGATGGATGATGTTGGTGAAGAATGCCACCGCCTGCTCGGACCTGATGCTGTTCAGAGGTCGGACCTCGATCCACTTGGAGAATTTGTCGATGGCGACCAGCAGGTGCGTGTAGCCCCCGGGCGCCTTCTGCAAGGGGCCGACGAGGTCCAGACCCCATACAGCGAAGGGCCAGGTGATGGGTATTGTCTGCAGAGCCTGAGTGGGCAGGTGCGTCCGCTTCGCATAGAATTGGCACCCTTCGCAGGTGCGGACAATTCTAGTGGCGTCAGCCACCGCCGTTGGCCAGTAGAAGCCTTGCCGGAAAGCATTTCCAACAAGGGCTCGGGGTGCTGCGTGGTGGCCGCAAGCCCCCGAGTGTACTTCTTGCAGCAGTTCCCGGCCTTCGGCGATGGAGATGCATCGCTGGAGGATGCCCGAGGGGCTGCGATGGTAGAGCTCCTCTTTGTCGCCCAGCAAGACGAATGACTTGGCGCGTCGCGCTACCCGCCGAGCCTCGACTTGGTCGAGGGGTAGCTCTCCTCGACGGAGATATTGCAGGTACAGGGCCTGCCAATCTTGGTCTGGCGTGGCCCCGCTCTGCTCTTCCTCGATGTTCAATGCCCCGCCTTCGGGGGCCGAAGGTACCTCGGGCCGGCCCGAGGTTACCTCGGGCTGAGCCGAGGGTACCTCGGGCCGAGCCGAGGGTATCTCGTGCTGAGCCGAGGGTACCTCGGGCTCGGGCGCGTCGTCGAGCTTGACGGAGGGTTGATGCAGGTCCCGGGAGAAGACGTCCGGGGGGACTGTCGTTCGCCCCGAGGCTATCTTCGCTAGCTCGTCTGCGGTTTCGTTGTAGCGCCGAGCGATGTGGTTGAGCTCGAGCCCGAAGAACTTGTCTTCCAGGCGCCGAACCTCGTCGCAGTAGGCCTCCATCTTCGGGTCGCGGCAGTGGGAGTTCTTCATGACTTGGTCGATGACGAGCTGCGAATCACCGCGGGCGTCGAGGCGTCTGACCCCTAGCTCGATGGCGATCCGCAATCCGTTGACCAGAGCTTCGTACTCGGCCACATTGTTGGACGCCGGGAAGTGGAGGCGCAGCACGTAGCGCAAGTGCTTTCCGAGGGGCGAGATGAAGAGCAGGCCCGCACCGGCCCCCGTCTTCATCAGCGACCCGTCGAAAAACATGGTCCAGAGCTCCGGTTGGATCGGAGTCGTTGGTAGTTGGGTATCGACCCATTCGGCCATGAAATCCGCCAACACTTGGGACTTGATGGCCTTCCGAGGGGCGAACGAGATCGTTTCGCCCATGATCTCCACCGCCCACTTTGCGATTCTGCCCGAGGCCTCTCGGCACTGGATGATCTCCCCCAGGGGGAAGGATGACACCACAGTCACCGGATGGGACTCGAAGTAGTGTCGTAGCTTCCGCCTTGTCAGGATCACAGCGTACAGCAGCTTTTGAACTTGTGGGTAGCGGATCTTGGTCTCGGACAGCACTTCGCTGATGAAGTAGACCGGCCTCTGAACGGGCAATGTATGCCCTTCCTCCTGCCTCTCGACCACAATCGCGGCGCTAACCACCTGAGTGGTCGCGGCAACGTAGACCAAGAGGACTTCTCCGTCCGCCGGCGGCACCAAGACCGGCGCCTTTGTAAGGAGTGCCTTCAGGTTGTCGAGGGCTTCCTCGGTCTTTGGGGTCCAAACGAAACATTCGGCCTTCCTTAAGAGGCGGTACAGAGGCAGACCTCTTTCACCGAGGCGTGAGATGAAGCGGCTCAGGGCCGCGAGGCATCCCATGACCCTCTGTACCCCTTTTAAGTCCTTGATGGGTCCCATGCTGGTGATGGCCGCGATCTTCTCCGGGTTGGCCTCGATGCCTCGCTCGGAGACGATGAAACCTAGGAGCATGCCTCGGGGCACCCCGAAGACACACTTCTCAGGATTAAGCTTGACCCCTTTCGCCTTGAGACACCGGAATGTCACTTCAAGGTCGGAGAGGAGGTCGGAAGCCTTCCGAGTCTTGACTACGATGTCATCGACGTAGGCCTCGACCGTGCGACCGATGTGTTCGCCGAACACATGGTTCATGCACCGCTGGTACGTCGCACCTGCATTCCTCAAGCCGAACGGCATGGTGACATAGCAGTACATGCCGAACGGCGTGATGAAAGAAGTCGCGAGCTGGTCGGACTCTTTCATTCGGATCTGGTGATACCCTGAGTAGGCATCGAGGAAGGACAGGGTTTCGCACCCAGCAGTGGAATCCACGATTTGGTCGATGCGAGGCAGAGGGTAGGGAACCTTCGGACATGCTTTGTTGAGACCAGTGTAGTCTACACACATCCGCCATTTCCCCCCTTTCTTCCTCACAAGCACAGGGTTGGCAAGCCATTCGGGATGGAATACCTCTTTGATGAACCCTGCCGCCATTAGCTTGTGGATCTCTTCGCCAATCGCTCTGCGCTTCTCCTCGTCGAATCGGCGCAGAGGCTGTCTGACGGGTCGGGCTCCGGCCCGAATATCCAGCGAGTGCTCGGCGACATCCCTCGGTATGCCGGGCATGTCCGAGGGACTCCACGCAAAGACGTCGGCGTTCGCGCGGAGAAAGTCGACGAGCACTGCTTCCTATTTGGGGTCGAGCCCGGAGCCGATCCGGATCTGCTTGGTGGTGTCGCCACTGGGGTCGAGGGGGACGGCCTTGACCGTCTCCGCTGGCTCGAAGTTGCCGGCATGGCGCTTCACGTCTGGGACCTCCTTGGAGAGGTTCTCCAGGTCGGCGATGAGGGCCTCGGACTCAGCGAGGGCCTCGGCGTACTCCACGCACTCCACGTCGCATTCGAACGCGTGTTTGTACGTGGGGCCGACAGTGATGACCCCGTTGGGGCCCGGCATCTTGAGCTTCAGGTAGGTGTAGTTGGGGACGGCCATGAACTTCGCGTAGCATGGCCTCCCTAGCACGGCGTGGTAGGTTCCTCGGAACCCGACCACTTCGAACGTCAGGGTCTCCCTTCGGAAGTTGGAGGGTGTCCCGAAGCAGACTGGGAGGTCGAGTCGCCCGAGGGGCTGGACGCGCTTCCCAGGGATGATCCCGTGGAAGGGCGCAGCGCCTGCTCGGACGGAGGACGGATCGACGCGCAGGAGCTTGAGGGTCTCGGCGTAGATGATGTTGAGGCAGCTGCCCCCGTCCATCAGGACCTTGGTGAGCCTGACATCGCCGACAACGGGGTCGACGACGAGTGGGTATTTCCCCGGGCTTGGCACATGGTCGGGGTGGTCGGCCCGGTCGAAAGTGATGGGCTTGTCGGACCAGTCTAGGTAGACTGGCGCCGCCACCTTCACCGAGCAGACCTCCCGGCGCTCTTGCTTGCGGTGCCGAGCCGAGGTACTCGCCGCATGCCCTCCATAGATCATGTAGCAGTCGCGGACCTCGGGGAACCCCCCTGCTGGGTGATCTTCGTTCTTGTCGTCGTCGTGGGCCCTGCCACCCTCGGCGGGTGGCCCGGCCCTGTGGAAATGACGCCGAAGCATAACGCACTCCTCGAGGGTGTGCTTGACGGGCCCCTGATGGTAGGGGCACGACTCCTTGAGCATCTTGTCGAAGAGGTTTGCACCTCCGGGGGGTTTCCGAGGGTTCTTATACTCGGCGGCGGCGACAAGGTCCGCGTCGGCGGCGTCGCGTTTCGATTGCGACTTCTTCTTGCCTTTCTTCTTGGCGCCGCGCGGAGCAGACGCCTCGGGGGCTTCTTCCGATGGGCGGCCCTGGGGCTGCTTGTCCTTTCGGAAGATAGCCTCGACTGCCTCCTGGCCAGAGGCGAATTTGGTGGCGATGTCCATCAGCTCGCTCGCCCTGGTGGGGGTTTTGCGACCCAGCTTGCTCACCAGGTCGCGGCAAGTGGTGCCGGCGAGGAACGCGCCGATGACATCCGAGTCGGTGATGTTGGGCAGCTCGGTGCGCTGCTTCGAGAATCGCCGGATGTAGTCCCGGAGCGACTCCCCCGGCTGTTGCCGGCAGCTTCGAAGGTCCCAGGAATTCCCGGGGCGCACGTATGTGCCCTGGAAATTGCCAGCGAAGGCTTGGACCAAGTCGTCCCAGTTGGAAATCTGCCCCGGAGGCAGGTGCTCCAACCAGGCACGAGCAGTGTCGGAGAGGAACAGGGGGAGGTTGCGGATGATGAGGTTGTCGTCGTCCGTTCCACCCAGTTGGCAGGCAAGGCGGTAGTCCGCGAGCCACAGCTCCGGTCTCGTTTCCCCCGAGTACTTTACGATAGTAGTCGGGGGTCGGAACCGGGTCGGGAATGGCGCCCGTCGGATGGCTCGACTGAAAGCCTGCGGACCGGGTGGTTCGGGCGAAGGACTCCGATCCTCCCCGCTGTCGTAACGTCCCCCACGCCTGGGGTGATAGCCTCGGCGCACCCTTTCGTCGAGGTGAGCCCGACGGTCGCGTCGATGGTGCTCGTTGCCGAGGTGGCCCGGGGCCGCAGGCGCGGTGTTGCGCGTGCGCCCGGTGTAGACCGAGGCTTCTCGCATGAATCGGGAAGTCGCGGCATGAGGTTCCGAGGGATATCCTTGCCTTCGGGATGCAGTGCTCTCGGCCCGCCGGGCCGCGGCGCCTTCCAGGAGATTCTTGAGTTCTCCCTGGATCCGCCGACCCTCGGTGGTTGACGGCTCCGGCATCGCGCGGATGAGCATTGCTGCGGTTGCCAGGTTCTGACCGACCCCGCTGGATGCGGGCGGCGGCCTGATCCTGACGTCGTTGGCGACGCGGTGCTGGAGACCTTGGGGCAGATGACGTATTTCTCCGGCCAGGGGTTGGCCCACCCATGCCTGTCCGACGTCCCGACGGATCGGCTCAAGCGCTCCCGTTCCCTCGTTGAGCCTGGCCTGCGCCTCGCGGACTTGCTCGAGTTGTGGGTCGTAACCCCCCGCCGGAGCGGGGACCACAGCTAGCTCCCGTGGGATGTCGGCGCGAGGCACCGGCCTAGGGAGATCACCATCCTCCGGCATGCCAAGATGGTTGCCTTCGGTGGGATTCCCTAGCTCGATGTGGAAACATTCGCGGCTTGGGCCGCAGCTCTCGTCGCCAAGGCTGCGGCTTCCATCGGAACAGTCGAACAGACAGTAGTCACATGCGGCCATGAAGTCCCGCACGGCACTGGGGTTGCCAAGTCCGGAGAAATCCCAACCGATGCTGGGGTCGTCATCTTCCTCGGACCCAGAGGGCCCGTAGGTCGAGACGTCCGTCAGTCGGTCCCAAGGCGACCGCATACAGAACCTCAATGGGGTTGCACTCGCCTCAATGAGAGCGCCCGCCAAATCGAGGTCGTTTGGCGGGTGGAGGCCGAGTCGAAATGACGCAAGATGGGAGTTAGTCGTTACCTTTTGATCGACGAGGAGCGACGTAGTCACATCGGGGACTGGTTGCGCCGTCATCTCTGGTTCGAGGGCGACGTCCTGCAGGCTTTCCGCGAGCGCGCCGGCGTCGTCTTCTTGCTCAGGGTCAGCGTGCCGCGGGGGGACGACGCTCGCCTCCGTCTCGAACACGAGGTCGACGTCCGGCGTGCCTCCCGTCGGGGCGTCGGGGGCGTCGATTCGCTCGACGGCTGACGAAGCGCGGCCTCCCGTCTGGCCTTGACGGCTCCGCCTTCCCCTCCGTTGGCGGGGGAGAGAACGGAGCGAGCCCGAATATGGCTCTTCCACCATGCGGGGAAGACGTCGTCGATTCCGCCGCCGGCGGGCGGGTTGTCGGCCGTCATTGTCGTGGTCGCACGGCGGTGGAAGAAGTATCATGTCGTAGCTGCCGTCGAAGGACATGAACTCGAGAGCCCCGAAACGAAGCACCGTCCCGGGCCGGAGAGGTTGCTGGAGACTGCCCATCTGGAGCTTGACGGGGAGCTATTCGTCAGCACGCAGCGTGCCCCTACCTGGCGCGCCAACTGTCGGCGTTTCGAGACAGGGGGGTCCCTAAGCCGACGAGTGAGTGTGCTGCGTGCCCCAGCCCAGATGGGTCGAGCGCGTGGGCGAGCGCGGAGGGGGGAGAGGCGAGGCGGCCGGAGCCGAGCGTGAGAGAGGTGGAAGTCCCGCGGCCTTCGTGTTCGTCCCGCGCCCAGGTCGGGTGCGCTTGCAGTAGGGGGGTTACAAGCGTCCACGCGGGTGAGGGAAGCGAGCGGCCCCAAGAGAGCGCCTGTCCCGTCCTCGGTCCCGCGCGGCCAACCTTCTCTGAGAAGGCCCTGGTCCTTCCTTTTATAGTCGTAAGGAGAGGATCCAGGTGTACAATGGGGATGTAGCAGAGTGCTACGTGTCTAGCGGAGGGAGAGCTAGCGCCCTAGGTACATGCCAATGTGGCAGCCGGAGAGATCTGGGCACCCTGCTGGCGTGATGTCGTGGCTATCGGAGGTGCGGCGGAGCCTGATGGAGGGACAGCTGTTGGAGCGGTCGAGTCCCTGCTGACGTTGTCCTGCTGCCGTAAGAGAGCTGGGGGCCGCCGTCGTCATAGAGCTCGTGGAGCGCCATCATTGCCCCTCTGGCGGAGCTGGCCGGACGAGACGCCGGTCTTGTTCTCCGTGATCCGAGTCGATTCGGGGTAGGATGATGATGACGTTTCCTGTTGACGTGGCGGTCTGTGCTCTAGGCAGGGCGACGTGGGGTTTCCTCCGAAGCCGAGGTTGAGTCTTGCCTTCAGTTGCCGTGGCCGAGCCCGAGCCAAGGGGTCGGGCGAGGCGGAGGTCGTTCGGCCGAGGCCAGGGCGGAGTCCGAGCCCTGGGGTCGGGCGGAGCGGGGTTCGTCGTCTTCCGGGTCTTAGCCCGAGTCCGAGCCCTGGGGTCGGGCGGAGCGGAGTTCGCCGTCTTCCGGGTCTTAGCCCGAGTCCGAGCCCTGGGGTCGGGCGGAGCGGAGTTCGCCGTCTTCCGGGTCTTAGCCCGAGTCCGAGCCCTGGGGTCGGGCGGAGCGGAGTTCGCCGTCTTCCGGGTCTTAGCCCGAGTCCGAGCCCTGGGGTCGGGCGGAGCGGAGTTCGCCGTCTTCCGGGTCTTAGCCCGAGTCCGAGCCCTGGGGTCGGGCAGAGCGGAGTTCGTCGTGGCGCCCTTGGCAAGGCCTGATTGCCTGTTAGACTCATCCTGTCGAGTGGCACTGCAGTCGGAGTGGCGCAGGTGGCGCTGTCCTTCTGTCAGACTGGCCAGTGGAGCGGTGGAGTGACGGCGGTCACCTCGGCTCTGCCGGGGGCGCGTGTCAGGATAGAGGTGTCAGGCCACCTTTGCGTTAAATGCCCCTGCAATTTGGTCAGTCGGTGTGGTGATTTAGTCAAGGTTGCTTCTGAGCGAAGCCAAGGCCTTGGGCAAGCCGGTGATGTGTCCGCCATAAAAAGGGGGCCTCGGGCGAGACAGAAGTCTCTCGAGGTCGGCTGCCTTCAGCCGAGGATAGGCTCGGGTGAAGCGTGATCGAGTCACTCGTGTGGACTGATCCCTGACTTAATCGTGCCCATCAGGCCTTTGCAGCTTTATGCTGATGGAGGTTACCAGCTGAGAATTAGGCGTCTTGAGGGTACCCCTAATTATGGTCCCCGACAACCGTGGTATTCAAGTGGGTCTTTGGACCACTTGAGAGGGGTTGATTGCAACCCTCGTCCGTTGGGACGCCACAACGTGGAGTAGGCAAGCGTTGGTCTTGGCCGAACCACGGGATAAACCACTGTGTCAACTCTGTGATTGATCTCTTGTGGTATTGTGTTTTGTTGAGACTCCTTTCTAGCCACTTGGCATTTATTGTACTAACACTTAACAAGTTTTTGTGGCTATAAGTTTAAGTTATACAGGATCACCTATTCACCCCCCCCCTCTAGGTGCTCTCAATTGGTATCAGAGGAGTTCTCTTCAAGAAAGGGACTAACCGCCCGAAGAGATGGATCCTAAGGGGAAGGGAATCGTGATCAACGACAAGGAAAAGGAGTCCTTCGTCAACGAGCCAAAAGATGACAAATCCAACGACTCTGGCTCGGGCCACAGACGTAAAGATGGGAAGAAGAAGAAGACAAGGCGCATCAAGGAGATCGTCTACTACGACAGCGACGAATCCTCTTCTTCCCAAAAAGACGACGACAACGACTACAGGAAGACGGTCAATTCGAACTTTTCATTTGATTATTCTCGTATTCCACATAGTTCGAATTCGCATTTGCTTTCCATTCCTCTTGGCAAACCTCCACACTTTGATGGGGAGGACTACGGATTTTGGAGTCACAAAATGCGTAGTCATTTATTCTCTCTCCATCCAAGCATATGGGAGATTGTAGAGAATGGAATGGAATTTGATAGCTCGGATAGCCCTATGTTTATTAATGAACAAATTCATAAAAATGCACAAGCTACTACTGTGTTGCTAGCCTCTTTGTGCAGGGACGAGTACAATAAGGTGAGCGGCTTGGACAATGCCAAGCAGATATGGGACACCCTCAAGATTTCTCACGAGGGGAACGACATCACCATGCTCACTAAAATGGAGTTGGTGGAGGGCGAGCTTGGAAGGTTTGCAATGATAAGGGGCGAGGAGCCAACCCAAACATACAACCGGCTCAAGACCCTTATCAACAAAATAAGGAGTTATGGAAGCACGCGATGGACGGATCACGACGTCGTCCGCCTAATGCTAAGGTCATTTACCGTTCTTGATCCTCATCTCGTGAATAATATTCGTGAGAATCCCAGGTACACGAAGATGACGCCCGAGGAGGTACTCGGAAAATTCGTAAGCGGGCGGATGATGATCAAGGAGGCAAGATACGTGGACGACGCCTTGAATGGACCGATCAACGAGCATCAATCCCTTGCTCTCAAGGCAACAAGTAGCAAGGTGGCACAAATTGAGGCGGCCAGACTTAATGATGAAGAGATGGCTCTCATCATCAAACGCTTCAAGACGGTGCTAAAAGGTCACAAGGGGCAGCCAAGCAAGACCAAGACAAAGGGGAAGCGCTCATGCTTCAAGTGCGGTAAGATTGGTCATTTTATCGCTAACTGCCCCGATAACGATAGTGACCAGGAACAGGAAAACAAGAGGGAAAAGAAGAAGAATTACAAGAAGGCCAAGGGCGAGGCACACATCGGAAAGGAGTGGGATTCGGATTGCTCCTCCGACTCCGACAATGAAGGACTCGCCGCCACCGCCTTCAACAAGACATCCTTCTTCCCCATCGAGCGTCACACATGCCTTATGGCAAGGGAGAAGAAGGTGAGTACTCGAGACTCCACTTATGCTCCTTCTAGTGATAATGAGTCTAGTGATGATGATGACATAGACTATTCATGCTTATTCAAGGGTTTAGATAGATCTAAGATAGACAAAATTAATGAATTGATTGATGCCTTGAATGATAAGAATGTGCTTTTAGAAAAGCAAGAGGATTTGTTGTATGAGGAACATGACAAATTTGTAGAAGCACAAAAATCACTTGCATTAGAGATTAAGAGAAATGAAATGCTTTCTTGTGAGTTGTCTACATGTCATGATTCAATTGCTAGTTTAAAGAGCAAAAATGATGATTTAAATGCTAAACTAGAAAAATCTAGTAAATCAACATCTTGTGTAGAACATGTTGAGATTTGCACTAAGTGTAAAGATTTCGATGTTGATGCCTGTAGTGATCATTTAGTTTCAATTTCCAAACTAACTGAAGAATTGGCTAGTCTTAATGCCCAACTTAAGACTAGCAAGAATGAATTTGATAAACTAAAATTTGCAAGGGATGCCTACACTATCGGTAGACACCCCTCAATTAAGGATGGACTTGGCTTCAAGAGGGAAGCCAAGAACTTAACAAGCCATAAGACTCCCATTCCCGCTAAGGAGAAAGGGAAGGCCCCTATGGCTACTAGTGTTAAAAAGAACCATGCCTTTTTGTATCATGATAGAAAAAATTCTAGAAATGCTTTTAGAAGTTATGATGCTTATGATTCACATGCTTTTGATTCTTATGCTATGACTGCTTCTAGTTCTCATGTTGTGCAAGATAGAAATGTTGGTAGAAGAAATGTTGTTAATATTCCTAGGAAAGTTAATGAGCCTTCTACAATATATCATGCTTTGAATGCTTCCTTTGCAATTTATAGAAAGGATAGAAAGGTAATTGCTAGAAAGTTAGGGGCAAAATGCAAAGGTGATAAAACTTGCATTTGGGTCCCTAAAGATATTTGCACTAACCTTGTAGGACCCAACAAGAGTTGGGTACCTAAGTCCCAAGCCTAAATTTGCCTTGCAGGTTTATGCATCCGGGGGTTCAAGCTGGATTATTGATAGCGGATGCACAAACCATATGACGGGGGAGAAGAAGATGTTCACCTCCTACGTCAAGAATAATGATTCCCAAGATTCAATTATATTCGGTGATGGGAATCAAGGCAAGGTAAAAGGATTAGGTAAAATTGCAATCTCAAATGAGCACTCAATTTCTAATGTGTTTTTAGTTGAGTCCTTGGGATATAATTTGCTATCTGTTAGTCAATTATGCAACATGGGGTATAACTGTCTATTTTCAAATGAAGATGTGTCTGTCTTTAGAAGAAGTGATGGTTCACTAGCTTTTAAGGGTGTATTAGACGACAAACTTTATTTAGTTGATTTTGCAAAAGAGGAAGCCGGTCTAGATGCATGCTTAATAGCTAAGACTAGCATGGGCTGGCTGTGGCATCGCCGCTTAGCACATGTGGGGATGAAGAACCTTCACAAGCTTCTAAAGGGAGAACACGTGATAGGTTTGACTAACATGCAATTCGAAAAAAGATAGACCTTGTGCAGCTTGTCAAGCAGGTAAACAAGTGGGAGGAGCACATCACAGCAAGAATGTGATGACCACTTCAAGACCCCTGGAGCTGCTGCATATGGACCTCTTCGGACCTGTCGCCTATCTGAGCATAGGAGGGAGTAAGTATGGTCTAGTTATTGTTGATGACTTTTCCCGCTTCACTTGGGTGTTCTTTTTGCAGGATAAGTCTGAAACCCAAGGGACCCTCAAGCGCTTCCTCAGGAGAGCTCAAAATGAGTTTGAGCTCAAGGTGAAGAAGATAAGAAGCGACAACGGGTCCGAGTTCAAGAACCTTCAAGTGGAGGAGTTCCTTGAGGAGGAAGGGATCAAGCATGAGTTCTCCGCTCCCTACACACCACAGCAAAATGGTGTGGTAGAGAGGAAGAACAGGACGCTAATTGATATGGCAAGGACTATGCTTGGAGAGTTCAAGACCCCCGAGCGATTTTGGTCGGAAGCCGTGAACACGGCTTGCCACGCCATCAACAGGGTCTACCTTCACCGCCTCCTCAAGAAGACGTCGTATGAGCTACTAACCGGTAACAAACCCAATGTATCGTACTTTCGTGTATTTGGGAGCAAGTGCTACATTCTAGTAAAGAAGGGTAGAAATTCTAAATTTGCTCCCAAAGCAGTAGAAGGGTTTTTGTTAGGTTATGACTCAAATACAAAGGCGTATAGAGTCTTCAACAAATCATCAGGTTTGGTTGAAGTCTCTAGCGACGTTGTATTTGATGAAACTAATGGCTCTCCAAGAGAGCAAGTTGTTGATTGTGATGATGTAGATGAAGAAGATGTTCCGACGGCCGCTATACGAACTATGGCGATTGGAGAAGTGCGGCCACAGGAACAAGATGAACGAGATCAACCATCTTCCTCAACTATGGTGCTACCCCCAACTCAAGACGATGAACAGGTTCATCAACAGGAGGCGTGTGATCAAGGGGGAGCACAAGATGATCATGTGATGGAGGAAGATGCGCAACCGGCACCTCCAACCCAAGTTCGAGCGATGATTCAAAGGGATCATCCCGTCGACCAAATTCTGGGTGACATTAGCAAGGGAGTAACTACTCGATCTAGATTAGTTAATTTTTGTGAGCATTACTCCTTTGTCTCTTCTATTGAGCCCTTCAGGGTAGAGGAGGCCTTGCTAGATCCGGACTGGGTGTTGGCCATGCAGGAGGAGCTCAACAACTTCAAGCGCAATGAAGTTTGGACACTGGTGCCTCGTCCCAAGCAAAATGTTGTGGGAACCAAGTGGGTGTTCCGCAACAAACAGGACGAGCACGGGGTGGTGACGAGAAACAAGGCTCGACTTGTGGCAAAAGGTTATGCCCAAGTCGCAGGTTTGGATTTTGAGGAGACTTTTGCTCCTGTGGCTAGGCTAGAATCAATTCGTATCTTGCTAGCATATGCCGCTCACCATTCTTTCAGGTTGTACCAAATGGATGTGAAGAGCGCTTTCCTCAACGGGCCAATCAAGGAGGAGGTGTACGTGGAGCAACCCCCTGGCTTCGAGAATGAACGGTACCCCGACCATGTGTGTAAGCTCTCTAAGGCGCTCTATGGACTTAAGCAAGCCCCAAGAGCATGGTATGAATGCCTTAGAGACTTTCTAATTGTTAATGCTTTCAAGGTTGGGAAAGCCGATCCAACTCTTTTTACTAAGACTTGCAATGGTGATTTGTTTGTGTGCCAAATTTATGTCGATGACATAATATTTGGTTCTACTAACCAAAAGTCTTGTGAAGAGTTTAGCAGGGTGATGACGCAGAAATTCGAGATGTCGATGATGGGCGAGTTGAACTACTTCCTTGGGTTCCAAGTGAAGCAACTCAAGGACGGCACTTTCATCTCCCAAACGAAGTACACACAAGACTTGCTAAAGAGGTTTGGGATGAAGGACGCCAAGCCCGCAAAGACGCCGATGGAAACGACGGACACACAGACCTCAACAAAGGAGGTAAGTCCGTTGATCAAAAAGCATACCGGTCCATGATAGGTTCTTTGCTTTATTTATGTGCTAGTAGACCGGATATTATGCTTAGCGTATGCATGTGTGCTAGATTTCAATCCAATCCTAAGGAGTGTCACTTAGTGGCGGTGAAGCGAATTCTTAGATATTTAGTTGCTACGCCTTGCTTCGGGCTCTGGTATCCAAAGGGGTCTACCTTTGACTTAGTTGGATACTCAGACTCCGACTATGCTGGATGTAAGGTCGATAGGAAGAGTACATCGGGGACGTGCCAATTCTTAGGAAGGTCCCTGGTGTCATGGAATTCTAAGAAACAAACTTCCGTTGCCCTATCCACCGCTGAGGCCGAGTATGTTGCCGCAGGACAGTGTTGCGCGCAACTACTTTGGATGAGGCAAACCCTCCGGGACTTTGGCTACAATCTGAGCAAAGTCCCACTCCTATGTGATAATGAGAGTGCTATCCGCATGGCGGAAAATCCTGTTGAACACAGCCGCACAAAGCACATAGACATCCGTCATCACTTTTTGAGAGATCACCAGCAAAAGGGAGATATCGAAGTGTTTCATGTTAGCACCGAGAACCAGCTAGCCGATATCTTTACCAAGCCTCTAGATGAGAAGACCTTTTGCAGGCTGCGTAGTGAGCTAAATGTCTTAGATTCGCGGAACTTGGATTGACTTATAGCATACATGTGTTTATGCCATTGATCATGTTCCTTATGCATTTTGTTGCTTATTGATGGTGCTCAAGTTGTACAAGCACTCCCCGGACCTCACAAGTCCTTTTGCAAGTGATGCACACATTTAGGGGGAGATGTGCTACAACTTGACCCTTTGAGACTAACCATTTGTTTGAGTTTGCTTGATTTAGTCTCGAAGGAGAATTGAAAGGGAAAAGGTGGACTTGGACCATGCAAGACTTCCACTGCACTCCGATGAGAGGGTAACTTATTCCAAGTTCATCTCTATGATCTTATTGCCTTTGTCCTCTTAATTGAAGATTTTGGTGAGGCAATGGGGTTAAAGGGCCAAGATTGATCCCGTTTTGGTGCTTGATGCCAAAGGGGGAGAAAATAAAGGCCAAAGCGATAAATGGATCAGCTACCACTTGAGATTTTGAAAATAGTAGAATAGAGCTTTTCGTTTTGGCAAAACTCTTTTATTGTCTCTCTTATAAAAAAGGGGGAGTTTTTGAAATCTGTGATCAATCTCTTTTGGAATAACTCTCTATATGCTTCAACATGTGTGTTTGACCTAGAGATAGAGATTTGAGTTTGATTTGCAAAAACAGACCAAGTGGTGGCAAAGGATGATCCATATATGCCAAAATTGAATAAAACTCAAATTTATTTTTATTTTGAAGTGATTTTGCACCTGTTCTAGTTGCTTTATGTTGTGTTGGCATAAATCACCAAAAAGGGGGAGATTGAAAGGGAAATGTGCCCTTGGGCCATTTCTAAGTATTTTGGTGATTGAGTGCCAACACAAGTGCTTAAAGGTGAAATCATGCTTGTGGATGGACAAAGTGCAAATCAAGAGCAAAGGTATGTTTCTATGTCTTAGTACATTGGTTTTGTGTACTAATATACTTGTCTAAGTATTGGAAACAGGAAGAAAAAGAAAAGAAAAGAGTTGGCTGTGTACAGCCAAGGGGCTGTTTCGGTCTGGGGCACCGGACTGTCCGGTGGTGCACCGGACAGTGTCCGGTGCGCCAGGCTGCCTCGGCCGAAGAGGCCGCTCTCGGGAATTTTGCTGATGGCGTACGGCTAAAATTCACCGGACTGTCCGGTGTGCACCGGACTGTCCGGTGAGTCAACGGTCGGCCGCGGATTCTGCGCGCGACACGTGGCCAAGCCAACGGTCGGAAGGGGCACCGGACTGTCCGGTATGCACCGGACATGTCCGGTGCGCCAACGGCTCCCAGATCTGCAACGGTCGGCTTCGCCATTTAAGGAAAGGAATAGGGCACCGGACACTGTCCGGTGTGCACCGGACTGTCCGGTGCGCCCGATGACAGAAGGCAAGGATGGCCTTCCTGATTTGTTCTCAACGGCTCCTAGCTGCCTTGGGGCTATAAAAGGGACCCCTAGGCGCATGGAGGAGCACACCAAGCATTCCTACAACATTCTTAAGCACCAAGACATCGATTCCGCGCATTTGATTCATTGTGATAGCATCTAGAGCTCTTGTCGAGTTGCGAACTCTTTGAGTTGTGTTGCGAGCTCTTGTTGCGACTTGTGTGCGCGTTGTTGCTTTGATCTTTTGAAGTCTTGTGTGCGTTGCTCATTCCCCCTTTGCTCTGTGTTCTTTGTGAACTTCAATTGTAAGGGCGAGAGGCTCCAAGTTGTGGAGATTCCTCGCAAACGGGATTGAGAAAAAGCAAGCAAAACACCGTGGTATTCAAGTGGGTCTTTGGACCACTTGAGAGGGGTTGATTGCAACCCTCGTCCGTTGGGACGCCACAACGTGGAGTAGGCAAGCGTTGGTCTTGGCCGAACCACGGGATAAACCACTGTGTCAACTCTGTGATTGATCTCTTGTGGTATTGTGTTTTGTTGAGACTCCTTTCTAGCCACTTGGCATTTATTGTGCTAACACTTAACAAGTTTTTGTGGCTATAAGTTTAAGTTATACAGGATCACCTATTCACCCCCCCCCCCTCTAGGTGCTCT
This sequence comes from Zea mays, assembly GCF_902167145.1. Classification (NCBI taxonomy): domain Eukaryota; kingdom Viridiplantae; phylum Streptophyta; class Magnoliopsida; order Poales; family Poaceae; genus Zea; species Zea mays. Next base: position 223,379,741 of record NC_050100.1, on the reverse strand, counting down.
CACAATGGACAACAAATCAATAACTGGGTATGCAAAAAAAATGGGGATGGAAGTATACGAGGTGTCTCAACTTTTGGTAAGTTTGATACATGCATGTATTGTTTCCATTTTGCATTTGTACGGCTGGTCCTCAACAATCATCTTATCCTAGCCGAATCATTGGCCCTAGCAGCTGCCTGCTTGTAGCTAAATCACTGGAAGAGTAAGAAGTACAAGAAGGGAAAATGTAGGTACAGAAAAAAAAACATGGTCTATTCTATTATGGGGAACTGCTACTATGCATCACAAACTGAAATCATGATCACTGTAAATGAAAAACTGGTAGCACAAGCACCAGGAATTTAGAATAGTGAAGTAAGTTTATGGTATTCGAAGAGAAAATTTGTTCATGGTATTTAAGAATGAAGAGATATAGGAGTTTACATGTGATTCAACTTTATTTATTTAGCATCAAAGTCTGGGCCATTTCTTTTGAATGGTTTTTGTCTCAGTTCATCAATCTCAAACAGGTGGTACATGAAGACTAAAAAGTAAGCAAAAATCTAGACAGAAAAGGTATAGGTCAAACAAACAAGAAACATTTCAGAAAAAAGCTATGGCACTTTCAGTCACACAAATAGAAGCATCAGCCTAAACAGAAAAAAAGAACATGGTCTATTCTATTATGGGGAACTGCTACAATGCATCATAGATTGAAAGCCAGGATCACTGTAACCAATAAGAAATGAAGCAACAATACACTTGACTAATCACACAAAGAACTTGGTGAAACTGGCATATAGACTTACCAACTGAGACAGCGCGCGTGCATCGTGCGTATCTGCATTTGCAAAACAAAAAAAAAACTTGAGTTTAGATGGCAGCAAATATATATTGGGGATCAGGATCAAGCTAAGCTTACGTGTAGCACAGGCTGTTTGTAAGTATCTGCAGCCCATCAGTCGAGAAACGGTTTTCATCGTAGAGGACATGATAGTGTATTAGCCTGCTGGTTCCCTAGAGAAACGAATCTACATTCAGAGGGACGAATATAACACACTATCAAGTACCTGCTAAAACATACCTGAATTCCAGCATGGCTACAAAGGTAGAAATCAAACTCCCGCGGATGACAAATCTCGGTATCAACCACAGATCCTGTGTATTTTAATAGGAAGAAAAGAGTCACAAATTACAGCCAACATGCATGTATGTGTTCAAAATAGTATCATGCTTGTGTTAGAAGTGGAGATCTCCCAAAGATACAGTATGGCTAATGTGGCGGTTGTCATTAAACCAACCAGGGTCCAATCTCAGTGACAAGCAAATGCTAATGCTAAGGTTGTCATTAAACAAGGATGAACATCACGGTACTAACCAGGAAGAATGTTCCCACTTCTGTCAGTAACATCTCTCCTTCCATGAACTCCAGGGAAGAGCCTTGTGTGGTGCCTTTTCTGTATTATGACAAATGTCACTGGGGGTAGATACCCATCTTCCAGAGAGGCATAAGCCTTCCTTATCGCGTCCATTTCAAGGATCAAAACATGGTTGAATTGTCCTTCGCTTATTCCATCCCTAAATAAACAAAACAAAAGCAAAGGAAGTCACGAAATGAAGGCTTCATCCACGTATTTGCTTTCCTTTTGCAAGACAGTACAAGCCATGGTATCCCTGGGAAATCTGATTCACTTCTTGAATTTTTTGAATGCTGTTGTGTCATCTAGTTCTCCTCTGATGTCCAGAGGATATGGCTCCCCGTTGACCACGGCGAATGGATTCATCTCAAGAAATGAGAAATCCGTATGGAGATGGAGCATAATTATTATAAACATGGCAAATAAGAAAATATAGGGACATGAAAATTTCTTAATTCACTACAGCAGGCAAATAAACATTTCCCAAATCTGTGGAAGAGAGTAAATACTCCTTTAATGAAGTCACCAAATTTTCTGTGTGGCTGATCAGCAAATAGGTTCCTCAACTTCACTGAACCTTGAAGTGAGCATGATCTAGTCTGCAAAAGGTTCACATGAAGAAAATTGGTGAACATTAGAAAGTGAATTTGGAAACAAACTGAAGTTATGCATATAGCGGCACTAATCACCATTTATCATAATAACATCTGCAAGGTAACGCGTAGCCGTCAGCACAGAGGCTTGTCTCAGAATTTGAGAAATCAGGCTAATGCCTGCCAGCAGTGGGAACATGCACGCACACCAAATCAGATGTGCCAACAAACAGCTGCATCACCAAACCAATTCTTTTTGGATTGTCAAATGGTCACTTGAGTATTCGTTTGAGAGAAGAGAAGATGTCCACTCCAGTGGACAACTGGGCAATTTGTCAGTGAAAAAGACAGTAGAGTTCAGTCCAGATATGGTGCTCTTGGCTGTAGAGGAAGCATCAGCAGGGGGCCAAGTTGCCCCCCAGTCTATAATTCTATCGCAACTCGGGCCATGGATTAAATTCCAGGGGGGATCATGGCAGGGACAAAGAGGGTGAGGAACTTTATCCTATGTTTTTGGGTCCCCAGTGCATGCGTGTGGTTGTATGGAAACTTTTTTTATTGTACAAGCACAATTTCCCCCAGATATTATAGCCCCCCAAATGGCCAACTCAACCACAAGAGAAGATAATGAGATTATAACTGGTGTACAGCAGTACAGTTACAATACACATAATACTTGCAACAATTTTCAATGGTAGGTATAATGGAACTGTTTCTGAGCTGTAACGTGTGGTCTTGTCTTGTCTTGTGATACGGTTAATGCGTTTTTCAATTGCCAGTGCATACAGTTTAGGTAAAGAAGTACCTGTTAGAATTTAGGCAGCAAGTTGGTGACCTCTGTTCCTTTAAGAACTTGCTCTGCTTATGCATCCTAAGCGACTCTTGATTTCAGAAGAATCTGATTGGTATTTTATCTTATATCAGGAGGCTCCTATATCCAAAATGCCACAATTCACCAAGCTTGTTTATATCAGATGGCTATATAGAAGTCATCAGTGCTCACTATTCAGTTATACATTAACACCAATTCCAATAGCAGAATAGAAACTGTAAGCACATACCTTTAATACTTATAATTCTGAAGTAATACATGACTAACAATGGCTTGTACTGTCTTGCAAAAGGAAAGCAAATACGATACTTGCAAACATGAGTGGTCCCCAAATCAGCAACTGGTCAGGTGAAGTAGTGGTCAAATTTGTCACAAAAGAACATGGCTCGTACGAGATCAAAACATTGTTGATATGCCCTTTTTCAATATTTCTATGTATGCAGGAAAGCAGCGATGACCTGTTTGCAAAGTTCGAAAATCTCAAACAGAGGATTATTTGATCTATTGTTGATCTTTTGTCACGTGTCTAGGATTTGCAGCCAACTTATTATTAGGTTTTCTCCCTTTCGTTTCAAATATTACTGAAGGGGTAAAGAAGGCCATGTATCTAAATTGTCTCCTCATGAGGTCTGTTATCAGACCTCAAGTTTGGCTGGTGCGCTTCTTCAGGTCACTATGTTTTTTACTCAATCCTATGTGTATATTGTCGAGTAAAGCTTTAAAAAGGCAAATATGATTAGCATCTTCTCACTCCTATGCAAGTTTCTGAGTACTACTTGCTACTATCCAGTTAACATTTCAGATACCATATGTTAAGCACTTAAGCTTGAGCCTTCTGTGAGTCTAGCTGAGCTACAGCTCAACTTAACTGACCTTCAACGATGCTATCCCTTTCTTTTTCGAACCCTGTTTTTATAATGTAGCACACACAGCCCCACAAAAAAGAGGACATATGTACAGATTGTCATGTGCAGAGTATTATAACGTTCTCTTGAAATAAATATAGCCTCACCTATTTGCATTAAAAAAAGGCTGCACTTGAAGGCGCTGCTCCTCCTTCGACCTTGTGAGCTGGTGATCGTGGCCTCGCAGCCAACGCCGACCATGCTGCCCCCGCTAATAACTAACATCGCTCGAGTGTCCACAGCCCTTCACAGGAAGCTTGGGGAAATAAATGAGGAATACACCTGCAAACAACTGGTTTTGTAGCTATATTTTTCTCCTTTCTTAATACAATTTTGAGCACCTTCCTGCATGCAGATCCAAGAAACATTTCCGATCAGTGTAAATACAGGAAATAACCATTTGTATCAGGTGGGAGACAAGCGCGGAGGAGCATTCGCAATAACACTTTAAGATAGATGGAGGAAAAGGTGACGTGAAATGGCAAGGCCAACTTTCGTGTTGTAAAGACTGATCAACCAAAACATTAGGATACTGCAAGACCTTGGTGCAAATAACGGAACTGGTCTGGTTTAGAGTTCAGGCTGAGTTACTATTGAATGCGTAAAGATATGATTATTTGTGTTTACAACACATGGAATTTGTCAACAGTTCAAAAATTGAGACAGTTGGATTGTCTGGAAGTTACAAAGAATACCATTTGTTTATTTAAAATTATTTTCAGTAAGTAAATCTAATTTCATACACACAGAAAAACAGCAATGAGGCCTAGTCTAGATACAACCAGCAATTTATGATCAACACTTGGATAGCAATCAACAAACAACAATCTCCTTATAAATCAATGTCAGAAACCAGCTATGCTATTTTTCATCTAAAATTTACTTCACTCCAATGTCAACAATTGAATGGCGAAATACATATACAAAGGCTATGAGTTGTAGTTCTATAAACTACCACTAATATTTCTAGACAGCCTTTTTATGTCTTCTCAATAGATTTGTCATGCAGTCTTCTAAACTACACAAGTGTTTAGATTGAACTCAACGTAATAAAAGCCTCGCCGTTGGGAGGCAATATTGTGCAGGACAAATTGAAGCTCTAGAAATCCAAATACCTCTACACTCTTGACATACTGTAACATGGTTTTTCATGCATGTGGCAATTGATCGAGCACCTTGTAGGCATAACAGATACTATTGTAGGAGAAGGAGCTTAACTACCACTGTTGACGCGCTCAACATCTTGCAAGCAGTGGACACTGTGTGGCTGGCCAACTGCTGACTGCTGTTCACAGTGACCTTGCGTCGTCATCGAGAATCATGGTCGTGGACCACCTGTTCGTGGCGACCCAGCGCCGCTGTTGGCCGCCGTGGCCGCACCTGGAAATCCCCAAGAAACCGGGTGCTGCAAATCAAGAAACCGAGAACCTGACAATGCACCCAACCCCAAGAGACCCATGTGAAGCTAGAAACAAACCCAAACCTCCTCGTCATCGTCGTCGTTATCGTCCTCGGGTGGAGGTGGTGAACGTGGCCGAGAAGAATAGGGTTCCCGTTGCGGCGCAGATCTCTTGGCCGAGAAGAAGAGGGTCATCGGGCAGATCTAGCTCCCACCTGCCGCCGCCGCTGGGGTCATCCACCGACATCTCCGACGACGGCGAGCCGGCGTCCTCTTCCTCTATGCCACGTTCCCCAGCACCTGCTCCGGCGCGCGCCCGCCTCTCGCCCCTACCGCTGCCACCCTTCAGATCTGGCTCCCACATGTCCTCGTTGTTGGGGCTATACTCCAGCATCTGCGACGACGGCGGCTCCCACTTGACCGGCATCCGGGACACGAAGGAGGGCAAGGCAGAGGACGCCGTTGGGGGATCTGGGAAGGGGAGGCGCCCCTCGCGCGGTAGGGACAGATGAGATGGAGGTCGAGTGGGGCGGGCGATGTTGAGGACGAGTGGGCAGAGGCGTAGAGGGGCGGACGTGAGCTCACGCACGATCCTGGTTCGCTGAATTGAATTAAAGATTTCGGGTCCGAGACACGCGCCACGCGTCGCATGCGTATTAGTGGATAGTCCGTGGAACGCGGAGAGAGCTCGAATGTCTAGCGTCTTTTAACTAGAAGTAATATTGAAGAATAAATAGAAACTACAGCAACATGCTCTATATAAAGTGCCAGTTTACGTCCCTGTGTCCCCACATTTAAATGGTAAAAACTAAAACTATGCACAAATGAAGATTTGAACTATGATTATTGGCTTCAAACCACATCCACATCCGTCTAGCCACCAAAACACACGTCTTTATATTTTATAATTTATAGTCAAACATGAATGATAACCGTAGCAACGTACAAACACTTTGCTAGTGTCTAATAGTTTTAGAGTTCAGGAACAAACTTAATTCTCCAATAATAGTATAATTGAGGGATAGTTTAAAAACTCAAATACTTTCGAGATTGAAGATGATTGATGTGGAAATGAACTATTTTTCCTCGATCTCCTCCGACACGTGATTTGAGTTTTCAATTTTGCTCTTATTCTATATATCTTCGGCAGCTCTCCTACCATATTGTCTAATTAATATTTTATGTTTAAACTTCATTCTATAAACAGTGTTATGTACAGTGTAAAATAATGTTTTGCACGATCATGTGCACGATTTGGTGGACACAGACTTAAAATGCAAAATTTATTCTCGGATCACGGAATGACAATTGCGGCCCAATTTTACCTCCGAACAAGGCTTCGCGATCTTGGAGTGATGACTCGGGCCCTTTGGAGGCCGCAGAATGGGCTAACCCCGCGCCCCTCTCTCCCTCGGCCGCCGTGGTCTGGAGCACGCACGCGCCCACGCCACGCCCGATTTCTGGCAGCGGGCGCTGGACACAGCGACGCATTGGGCATCAGTTCGCTGTGGGCCTTGGCAAGGTAATAATACCCCGGCAATCCGCCGGGCATCCGGTCGCTATTCTCGTCGTCGCGTTGCCACTGATTATTCGTTCCACTCGCTCATGTCCTGACTCAGTCGTCTGTATGTATGCTTCGTGTTTCTGGACAGGTCCTGACATCAGTTCGGTCGTCTTCTTGCATGGATCCGGCCCGGCCACGCCCGAACGAAGCAAGCACTAGATATCCGGGCCCCATTCCTCGCTTCTCCAGCCTTCTGCTCAGCAGATACAATACACACCCACTGACACTGAGAATTGAGCCGGGAAAGTTTCAGCAACTTTCTGAAAACAGTCGTTTGACAGCAATCCCCGACATCCTCAGGGCACGGAACTGCACTGCACCTTTCTAGTTATCTTGGGCCTGCTGCAATAGTCTGCTGTGCTGCCTATCGATCGCTATATGCTTATATGACAGCTCTATTTGTTCCCTGCTCGCCACACTCACGGCACTCTTGGCACTGACTGCACAGCAGTAGATCGAGGCCGCAAAACTCACAAGAACCTTGCAATCCCCGATCCATCGATTTGTTATGCACTGCGACTTGTCATCAGAGCAGTGATCCTGCCTTGCGCAAGTGAGCTGTCCCTGGACCACGGACGGGACGGCGGCGGCGGCGTACGGCTCTCGCCTCCCACTCCCACTCCATCCTCCGCTCCGCACCACTGCACGACCTGGGTTGCTGTCAGAATTATTGGAAGACGGCCGGTCGGTCGGTAGTAGCTGAACCACCCTTGTCCCCCCCGATCGCAAAGTTCGTCTGCACGCGCGCGCTCGCTGGCTGCGTTGCGTTGCGTTGCGCACCGGCCGGCCGGAGGCAGCTGCGTGCGTATGCTGATCTTCTCGGTGACGGGCTGACGATTCCGTGAGCGGCGGGGCGAGGGGTAGACATGACAGACAGGCGTTGGCAGCATCTGGACTGGACGACGGCGACGTCGACGTCGCCTCGCGACGCGACTCCGGCCCGTGATCGTTTCGTACTATACACCACGTACCCCCTGCCCGGCTGTCCGGCTCCGCCAACCAACTAATATAGCGTGATGTTCATTGCAGGCCAGCAGAATCCAGATGCTGCCCCTGCCCCAAGGAGGTGGACGGCGGTGGTGGCCGCTCGCTGGGTGGAACTGGAGTCCGAACCGGAACCGGACACGACAGCGCCTCGGTTGGGGCCGGCTCGGGAGAGAGCCAGCGCGCGTCGGCGGCCATGCATTTACCTCCCCGGCTGTGGCTGTGGCAACTGCCGCCGTGTCGCTATCATCCTCACGTGGATACTGGCTTGATACTAGCTAGATCTGTTACAGTGGGGGTGTGTGGCATCACTCTAGGAGTTCGGAGTTCCTTAAAAGCAAAACCGCATTGAATACACACACGGGGGGCAAGGGCAAGGGTAAAAGCAGTGACAGGGACATGCTATCTCTCTGCCTGGGACGTACTGGGAATTGGGATCGGTCGAGTCCAGCCCCTAGCTAGATTAGATCCCCGCCGCTGCTTTGGCAGTACGTCCCGTCCGCCTGCACTGCACTGCCCTGCACCGATCTCCATGTGATAGATCGAGTGACGTTTGCGTCCGGCCGTGTCCCATGCATGCAGTTTGAGTAGCAGTAGTAGCGGCGGTGCATATCTTGCTCCCAGAAGCAACACTGCATGCGTTTGGTCGCTACACACCAACAGTAACCGCACGCCGTGCATCAACATTGCTACCTGCCTGCCTGCGATTCCGCATGGCCGCATCTCTTCTCTCCTCCTCCCTTTCCTTGCTGGGCCAGGCACACACACCCGCAGCCGCATGCAGCTCCGAAGCCGACACAAGGCCTGCTTCCCGGGACACAGTAGCCAACAGTAGAATACGGTGCCTGGTCGACATTGCCTGCCGGCGACGACGGATCCGAGACGACTCGGATGAGTCGTCGGAGCTACGCAGGCGATCGATCGCGCGACTCGACTCCTCTTGTCGCGTCGCGGCGCGGGCCCGGGGTTCCTTCTCTCCGATCCAGTAGCCACCGCCCAACAAACAGTGGCGGCGCCGTCCGTGGCGGCCGGCCGGGACGGGGGCGGGGGCACGGGACGGGACGACGTACTAGGGCCTAGGGGAAGCAAATAAAGCAACATAATGCAAGAAAGCGTACATGGCGCATCGTCGTATGGCATACGTACGTACGTGTACATACTACATGCACGCCCGTGTCCGGCCGGGGTGAGCTAGCTGAGGACGTACGCGTAGTCGTAGACGTAGTGAGGACGATCGATCCAGGAGCTAGCTAGGTCGTGTCGCGTCAGTGTCCAGCCCGCCAAGCCACCGGAGCTTACTTGCAGGCAACCGGTTTCCCGCCCGCCCAAGCCACCTCCAGCTCCCAGCGGTCCTGCAGCCCCCGCCCCGCGCGCGCGGCCACGATCGCCCGCGGCGAGCGGGGGTCGCTGTCGCCGGCCGACTGCTAGTGCTAGCTGGGCTGGTCCATCTATCAATCATTTATCATTGGAGCAGCTTGCCTCTCTATGGATCGCCAGGCGCGCAGCCACGCTGCATGCGTATGCGTGCGTGCAGACCGCATGCCACGGTGTACGTACACACTGTAGTATAGAATACATAACAGTATATATGTATAGCATAGCAGAAAACCAAAGCTAATAATATATTCAGCACACCACAGGTCGAGTTCGTTTGCTTGCTTAGCTTGTTCCATTTGTGTCATCCATCAAGTAGCCAAACTTGTCCTGTGACGACCCCCCACCCAAAAAAAAAAGAGAAAGAACTGCTGGCCTGCTGGAAGTGACCATTTCTGTGTAGGTATGATATGGTGGAATGGAACAGCTCGAGCCCACTAGCTCGCTCGCTCGCGGCGGAAATGCATGCCTCATGTGCGAGAGCCGCGCCCGCGGAAGAAAATTATGTGCATACCCGATATAAACGTTATCTTTTACAGTCCCTCACATCCACCATTCGGAGGCCCACAAACACAAATCAAAATTTACAAAAAAAATACTTTAATAATTTATTTTTCTTTTATTTATATGGACCAGCAGCTGTTATATGTGAGGGACTGTAAAAGGGATTCTTTACATTCAGTATATAAAGAATTTTTTTCCGCGCCCGCGCGGTGCGTACTTAGGTATAGCTTCAGCAGGATCGTATACATCGCCAGCAGTAGAACAGTGGGCACAGTCGACAAGGTCTTCTTTCGCTTGAACAGAGATCAAGTAGCTTTAGATACCTCCAATTCATCACCAACTTGGCACTGTGTCATCGCTAGCTGTCTCTGCATGCATGGTACAGTAGTAATGGATATATGCGCACAGTGTAAGCAGCTAGCTTCCTTCCTTCCTTTTCAACCATCTAATTAAGAGCAAATCTGGAAGTAATATATATATGTGATAATCTACAGATCGATGACAAGGCTACAAGTATGTATATATATATGGGAAATATTATTGGCAGTGTAGCGGATGTGCTACGCACCAACTGGGTTGCAAACAAAGCTTACAAATAAAACGTCCAAACAACACTATATATCATGCATATACAGGAGCTAGTATATATATGCTACTTGTTGTATAATTGGTACGTGACATCGTTTTTTATTTATGATCAGTCAATTCTCTGATGGAATATTATTAGTTAGTTAATTCAGATTAAACCTTTCATGTACATATACCAGTGAAATTAAACGAGTAGCATACAAGCGAGTTCTTTTTTTTTTTCCTTATTCTTCTTTTGGTTTCAGTCGCTTTCTTAGGATTGAAAAAGGCACTGTGTAGGGTCTGAGTAGTAGCTAGTAGTAGTGGTAGGAAATGATAGGCGGATGAATTGGAATAATGGAGCGAGTGTGTGGAGCGCCGTCACTCTTCCTATAGACAACAGAAACAAAGAAAGAAAAAAAAAACTCGGGGTGTGATTAGGAACACGGAAATTAAAATGCCAATATGCCATCACCCCATGATTAATTGTGTGTCCCCCCCCAGGCACATTCTTCTCTTGCGTGAAAGGGATAAGAGGGCAGTTCCATTTAAGAAGCCTCTGACTAACTATATCTACATGCATGTATTTATTACACCTCAGCTCATCCTCTGATGCGCTCTCATTCATTCAAGACCAATTATCCGGATGTCGTCAGGTCTCTTGAAACAAATCAGATGTTCATAACCATGGGGTATGAGCGTGGATGCCGTGCTAGCCTGATGTGTGAGGCGGCAATAACATTCCACTCGAGCGCAGGAACGACGCCAGAACAATATGCTGCTTTGCTTTCTCAAGCACAACTTGGATCAATTCCTTTCTCAAGTTCAGACGATGTATTTAATTTCCCTGTGTGCCATGTGTTTTTAACTTATGTCCCTGTACGTACGTCTTGGCTTCTTGGATGAGAGATGTCGTTATCAGCAAGGATCGGATCGGAGACGACGTCGATCGGGGGCCGGCCGGGGCCATGGTCTGGCCTTGTTGATCTTTGCAGAGCTATCGGTCGAATCATCATCGCTGCTGGTCGATGGATGGCTGCTGATGCATGGACCAGCAGCAGAACGCTGACAGCAGCCGTGAGTGAGCTGATCGAGCAAACTACGTACTACTGGCTTCTTGCAATCGCTTCCGATCTTCTCCATATATACTATAGCTATAGCAGATGATCCGGCAGAGGTATCGCTGTCCGGAGTGATTGGCATTATTGGACACCTTATTAGCTTCCGATCGATGGCCCGCTTATAACTTGTGCGGCTACTGCTACATACGAACGCGATCAGCAGGATTCAGCAGCTAGCCGCACTAAAATTCATTATGCTAGCTATATATACAAATATTATATGAACATATCATTCCATCAATCAATGCTTCTTGGATTGGATAGCTTGCTTATGCGCGTTAATAACCGGATCGGATATACATATTCCCCGGCACCATCAGTTCCGACGTTTTGTTTAAAATTCCGTCTCTGGTCGATCCAATGATGAGCTCTGCTTCTTAAATAATCCAACCATCATCCGCTGCTGCCTTGTACCGGTGGTGCATGCATGACGTCACCTGGTCTATATCCGAGTTGATTCCAACTGCCATGGAAAAAAGCAAGCAAGCTGCAGCATCATATATATCATATACCGCGTAAAATATACATATATACGTACACAACATATATTCTTGCTCTCGATCGATCATGAAACGGGTTTAACTAACTATCATCACATGCGCGTACGTATAGTTATGTACTAGTGTACTACTACCTAATTGCAAGTAGCGAGCATTAACGAACTAATAACAGCCGTACATGCATGCTTGTGTTTGTGTGTGTATATATCCAACTTTGCTGGTAGTAGGTAGCTTCAGCTGAATAAATTCTACTACATCTCTTGCTGCCCGGACGAACTGAATATACTAGCTTAATTATCTTCAGAGAGAGATGGCCGGAACAAAGTACTGCGAATTAAACCTCCTTTCGGACGACGTGAAGCTCCACCAACCATATGTGTGTACATGCATGTATATATATATGTACTCGCTGGATCAGCTCGGGCCGTAGCACGTACGCACTGTACCTGATCGCCCCCTCTCCCTGTATTCCGACGGGTATGTCGGGCATAAGCGCGCCACTGTATGCTCTGCTAGCTGCGACGGCAACACGCAACTGCAAAGCAGACTGCCGGCGCTCGCTCACCGATATGCATGGTGCAGTCCTTGCTTTACTGTACCCGCTGCACTTCAATTCCGCGTGCAATTAATCCAACTGGGCGTCAGCGTGATGGACCCATCCATCGGTCGACGACGACGAGGAAGAAGCAAGGAGAACACATGCATGTGTGTGCTGATTAACACGCCGACCGGCCCGGCCGGCGATGGATCCGTCGTCCCAGCAGCGCAAATTTTGGTTCAATTTGAAATTTTTAATTCAAGAGTATATATATGGATCCAAACAACAACAAGAGTATATTATTCATAGCTGCTGTTGAAGGGGAGAGGTTGAGAGTGGCCAGCAGGTGGGGAAGATGAGCAAATAACCATGTATGCCAAATGTGTTCTCCAGTGACAGTGCCATATAATGCTGCTGCTGCTGCTGCGTTGGCTGCACACACGCACACACACACACCAAGAATAAGTGGTGGGGGCGGCAGCCAGCAACAGGCCGGCCGGTTTCTTGCGAGCCTGGGTCTCCTCTCCTCGACCGGTCACTTGCTCTCTTCTTCTACTAGGACCGAGCTCCACTCCGTCCTCTCCTCGCCTCCTATCGAGTTCGTGCTGCGCAAGCATCGGTCGCGTCGGCGGCATAGGAGAAGCAGATGGGGAAAAAAAGAGGAGCAAAAGCCGCGGCGAATGCGACACGCGCGCACACACACGCACGCACGCGTCCTCGCCCTCCCCCCTCCCCATCTCCGGCCCCGCCCCTGCCTGCGTCCGGCGCGCGGCGACAGGGACGTGATCAACAGTGCGGCGTACGTCTGGTAGATAGATAGATAGATGGATGCATGGAACCATGTAGCTCCCTTCCTCGATCTCGGCGGATTATTCGTCGTCCTCCTCGTCCCCGCTGCTACCCCCCCTTCTTCATCGTACAACACACGCTCGCACCACCGGCCGACGGCATACGGCGGCGATCTAGCCTGGTAGAGCTATAGGTGTACGTCATGCCAAGCTACTGATAGCTTCGTTCACGCCCGGCCTCCTCTCCGCCCTCCATCGATCTCTGCCTCTCTACCCTGTACTCCTAGCTACTAGACTAGTACCGGTACCAGCACCACCCCTTAAATTTGCTGTTGCTTGCTTCCCTACACTTGTTGTTTATTTAATTTCTTTCTCTCTGTCGTATTGTATCTAATCACTACTATTTACTGCAATATAATGATTTAAATTTTAGTCCCGGCACCAAGCTATATATATACTCTCCATCCTTTCCTTCATACCAGCCAGAGGCCACACAAACTCATCCGGCTACAGCAAGCAAGCAAACAACCATAGCTCTCAGATCAGTCGTCGTAGATGTGTGCAGTGCAGCCAATTCCTTGCTACTCCTAGTCCTAGCTCGTCTGTCCCCTCCCCCTCTCTCTCCTCTTCAGATCGACGTGCATATATAGGTCCCTTTGTCTCATATATACATATAGTTCTTCCATATCCAGCTCCTTAGTCCTTACATAAAGATTCCTGTGAACAGATAGAAATATAGATAGATAGGAAATAATAAGGTGGCAGCTAGCTAGCAGTAGTAGCTGGAGCAGGAGCAGGAGCTAGCCATGGGGCTGCGCGACATCGAGCTGACGCTGCCGCCGGGGTTCCGGTTCTACCCCAGCGACGAGGAGCTGGTGTGCCACTACCTGCACGGCAAGGTGGCCAACGAGCGGCTCGCCGGCGCCGGCGCGGCCATGGTGGAGGTGGATCTGCACACCCACGAGCCGTGGGAGCTCCCTGGTACGTGCTTGCTGTGCCTGCTTGCCACTGAATTTGAATTTCTTAATTGTTTAATTTACCTGATTGTTAGCTCTGCGTCGATCTCCCTCTCTCGCAAGCAAGACGCTGGGCTAATTAACTCAGTTCCGTGTCATGGAATGAGTGATTAGGCACGCAACCTCATGCATGATCATATCAATTCTTCACGCATAATATATAGTATATATGACCGATCGTCGACTCGTCTGAGAGCTAAGCTAGGCCAGTGGCAGCTACCTTACGTTAATTTCATCCCAACAGTACGCTAGCTACAGTGTTTCTTGCTTCTAACACAAGTCATTATTCCCATCCCATTCACGCGTGTGAAAATCAACACGAACGCTAAAATTTCATCGTCGTACCTGTGATGATTGCTTTTCTACTAACGCGCGACTGATGAGTGATGAATCCATGGTCGCAGACGTGGCGAAGCTGAGCACGAACGAGTGGTACTTCTTCAGCTTCCGCGACCGCAAGTACGCCACGGGGCTGCGCACCAACCGCGCCACCAAGTCCGGCTACTGGAAGGCCACCGGCAAGGACCGCGTGATCCACACCCCCTGCAGCAGGCCCGCCGCCGGCGGCGGCCACCACCGCGCCGTCGTCGGCATGCGCAAGACCCTCGTCTTCTACCGCGGCCGCGCCCCCAACGGCGTCAAGACCAGCTGGGTGATGCACGAGTTCCGGATGGAGAACCCCCACACCCCGCCCAAGGAGGATTGGGTCCTGTGCAGGGTCTTCTACAAGAAGAAGGCAGACGCCATGGACTATGCTGACTGCAGCGACCAGGACGCCATCGCCGTGCATGTGCCTCGCGGCAGCGCTGACCCGGGCTACTGCTACTCGCCTCCTCCGTTCCCCGCGCTCGGCGGCAGCCACCACCACGGCGGCTCCCTCAACGACGACTTCCACGGCGGCATGGCGCTGCTTCAGCAGCAGCAGCACAACGGCGTTTTCGACTTCCACGGCGGCCAGCCTCACCCTCACGGCGGCGGCGGCGGCCTCCTTGCCGGGCCGCCGGCTACAGCCGTGGGGTCAAGAGACGGCGGCGATCAGTGTGGCAGCGGCGTGCTCATGGACCTAGGACTCGACGACCACTACGCCTACAACAGCTACAACAGCCTGCTGCAGATGTGATCTATCATGCAAGCAAGCAAGCAAGCTATATAGCTAGCTAGCTATAGCTGCTCCCTTGCGTTAAACGTTGCTCATGGTCATGGCCATGCAGATTTCTTTCGATCTCGTCATCTGATTTTTACTATACTATTCGTTGGTGATCTCTTTGTGCAGATCGAGCCCGTCTCTGCATGTGCTGCACTCGTACGTGTAGTTAATCTCTAGCTACATATCAGTAGTGCTAGTTGTGGATCTGTTGTGTTTGATTTAAATTGCTGGATTTGGTCGTCGTTAGTAGGGTGTGGGTGAGATGTTGTGACTAATGTACATACTTGAAAAGTTTGGAACCCCTTTTCTCTTCTTGCTTTTTTTACATATCAGTATACGTTATTGTTACCTGTTGTAACTATATGTATAAGAGACTTTCTTGAGAAATTATACTCTCTCCGTTTTAAAATAGTAGTCGTTTTAACTCTTGGTTTTATGTCTATATTCAAATAAATAATAAATATAGACACATATAAAACACATGCATCAAGAATTATATGAACCCACTTATTCTCTAAAACGACTACTATTTTGGAGAACCGAGTGAGTATATAAGTTCTCTCCAAATCCTCTTGCCAAACAAACAACATATATGTTTAGTTTAGTATTGACAGCAATATATCAAATACGAAAAAAGTTATTCAGGCAATAACAAAACGACCTATATTTATTTTCAGAGGGGGCATGCAGTATACATATATATATATAGTTAGTTACCATATATACATATGGCGATCAGCTTCGGATTAAAGCAGTTGTTCGAGCTGCTATAGCTACAATTTGTGGAGACAAAAAAATATAAAAAATATAGAATCTCGTATGGATTAAAACCAAGCGAAGGACGCCGCCTTAAAAAAAAGAAGTAACTGTCTTT
This sequence comes from Zea mays, assembly GCF_902167145.1. Classification (NCBI taxonomy): domain Eukaryota; kingdom Viridiplantae; phylum Streptophyta; class Magnoliopsida; order Poales; family Poaceae; genus Zea; species Zea mays. The sequence goes on along the minus strand of NC_050100.1, from coordinate 223,363,638 downwards.
CATAGATACCCTACCAGCAGCTAGCATGCACTTTTCTGTGATTTGATGTCACCATGCGTAAAAAAATCTGTCTGACACCTGACAGGGCAATGCGATGCTTGTAGGATGCATGGTTTACGTTAATTAAACAAACACACGGTGATACCTAGCTATTAGATCTATATCTCAATGCAAGCAGGGGACGGTTGCAGTCATTTTTCACACTACTCACTGTTGCATCACGGACTTGCAGCCCTGGTTCCTGATCTGATCACAGAACGACACACACGCACACACAATAATGCCGGTGGTAAGATGCATGCATAGCATATATGTAGATGCTGCGAACTTGCATTGAGTGCAGATATACTATATATACGGCTAGGTCAAATTACCCATCATCCGATCCCTAGCTTGGCGCTATTATATTCTCGCTGCTGCGATTAGTGCCAGACTGCCAGCTAGGCTCCACCAGTCCACGTGTGTGTATACTACGTTTATACATGTATTTGGAGAACATGTTATTTGTACATGCAGCAATTATCTGATTTCTCAGCTGAACGAACAGTGTGATGATGTTCAAATTGGTCACTGCTCAGCCAACGCCTGAGTACAGTTTAGGTTAAGCACACTACCAGACACAACTTCTTTGACGAGTGCTTAAGGCACTCGACAAAGACCAGAAAACACTCATTTTTTCTATTATAGACTACACTTATCCGATTGTGCACAAAGGCTGGTCATACAACCAACTGCCCTAAAACCTTGTACACACAGCTCGTTCTCAAATTTTAAATTCCTACCTTACATGTAGATGTTTTTCACTTTTAAGTAAATCATGGCACATAGTCATAGACATGCATAGGGGAGTCAGTTATCTTATGTTCAACAATATATATATATATAGTGGCTTTTGATAAGTAATTGGTCTTTACCCTTCCTTTTGCTTTTAGAGATTTTGGATGGTATTTTCTTTTAGTACTACCATCCTGTCAAAAAATATTTAAACATAATAACAAAATTTAAGTTAAACACAATAATAACTTAAATTTAAGAAATTTTGATCTCATCCTCCACACGTCTTTTCACCACCACTAGTATGCATTATCATCGAGTCAATCGGTTCATGCTGCCAATGGAAATCTTAGCGACTAACAAACCATAGCTATAAACATATTTAATGGCCAACCATCAATTCCTGATATTTATCAAACAGTAGAGGGTGCTTAATAAAGGTCACTAAAACTAAACCGTGGTGTAATGAGCCCTTTATTTTCGACGGCTGATAGCTGACCGACGAAAATATATTTTCGAACGCCAGCTACCAGAGCCGCCGAAAATAAAATCAGTTTTTTTAAGGTCACTTGTCAACCGTCGAAAATAGCCTTATTTTCGGTGGTGTTTTGCCACAAAAATTATTTTGGTCACCCAATAATATATATCGATTTTCTATAATGATACATCTTATATTATTTTCTTCTCTACCTGGTTTAGTCACTAAAATTACTTTTACAAGTATATCTATTTACTTATTGTCTGATATTTGCTTAACTTGCCTTACCTCGGGCACCTTAACCGCCATCCTCTCTCTAGCAGTAGCAGAGCTAGACCGTAACCGTAACACACTAGGCCGGTAACCTTGCTGGTTCGCCATTGATATATACTGTATGTAGTAGCTAAGCATATATCTTCAATGTCAGGTAAGAGACGGTCGATGCTTCTTCAGCCATCGCCATAGAGTGACAGTATTATATATCACCGGCCACTGTCAGGATTCTCAAGAACAGGTAGAAGAAACCAAGACAGGACAGCTAGATATATGTAGGTTTGTTGGCTGGTTAACCCAGAGGGGAAAGAGAGTGAGAGATCAGAGAATGCAGCCCCTCTCTGCCTACGCATTGTCGCATGCGCATATCAGCATGTGCCACAGCCTTGCTGCCGCGTCCGCGCGCCTGTGCTATGGTGTCGGCTACCTTCCTGCATCCTGCATGGCCAGGCCATACCAGAATACCGGTCGTCGGCTATGCTGTGCCAGGCCCCCACAAAGCAAGCAGACAAGCAAGGAAGGCTGGGCCTTGGCCCTGATCTGCTCCCTCTCCCCTCGTCCTTGTTCCGTTGCTCCTGTTCTCATCTACCTTTTTTCCTTCATTCATTCCTCCTCCGCCTTGCCCGGTCCTGCACACCGACCCTACAACAGCGCAAGATCCATGACCACGCCTTTTCTGATGAAACACAGACCTGCCGATTCATGCAATAGCTGTTAGAAAAAGTGCCCGACTCTCTTCCTCGTGCCCCCGACACGAACCATCGAGTTACAATCTACGACACCGTCCTAACCAAAAGCACCACGAGTGTACCCCGAATGTGCGGTCGGACACTAAACACCGACAACTACTCTGTGAAATGATATACGAGGAGATATATGACTTGGAAAGAACAATTCAAGAAGAAAGTTCTATAGAAAGAGCCACCAATAGACCCATTAGCAAAAGCTTTCTATGCAAAGATGAGCAAGCCGCCAAAGAAGCAACCTACCTCTGATTATGAACGCTTGCTTGGAAAACAAATGAAGAAATCTATAAAGCAAAATGTGTGTATTCTAATTTGCTCTACATGTTTATAACCTTTTTATAGCTTTCATTGGGTACTTCTTGTGGTGTCAATGAACCAGAACGGTATAATTACCCTTGACTCCTTGAGGAAGTCGATCGAGGACTTAAAAGAAATTGTAGACCTCTTAAAGAGTAATTCTTACCATTCAAACCTAAATATCTAAACCTCTAAAAGATTAAATCATGCATGCACGAAGGGCTTATAATTTTGTTATTGCGATGCATGGAGTCGGCTACGTTAAAAGCATGTTAGCCTAAAAGGAAATCTTAAGTTTAGGTCGAACTTTCTCATACGTTTGTAGCTTCCCGATCCCCCAGGTTATTTGTTAATAATAATTCATGTTTTTTCTCGATTTCGGTGTTTGGTACATGAAAAGGGGAACAGCCTTTGTGGATACTACATTTGTGAATTTGCCAAAGATATCTAGGTACATCAAAATTTTGTACAATATTGGTGTTTATTTCCTAATGATATAGTATCTTGGCTTTTAGTTCAATGCAATAACACTTTTTATTAATGCTAATGACAGGTAATAAGGATGAAGGAGGAAGTACTCGTTGTGGATAGGATAGAAGCATTCAAGAGGGTTTTTAAATAAAGAGGTCATATCTAAAGAAGAGTTTTCATTATGGTCGCTTCAAAACACGACCGATGAAGAATTTTCATATCAAGAACATAGTGTGGATATAGTAGTTAGAAATTAGAAAACTTCATAGATATTTGTATACATATCCATTTGTATATATATATATATATATATATATATATATATATATATATATATATATATATATATATATATATATGAGTCTATACATGCATATGTGTATATTAATGATTACATCTGCACATGTCTATATAATGATTGTCTATACGAGGGAGAGAGTATAAAACATCCCTGGACACGTAACACGTTCGTACCGATTCTAGCAAAATAACTGGTACTACATATAGTAATCTAGTACTGGTTCTTGATTAAAACTATTACTAAAGGTCCTTCTTCGGTACCTTTTCTTGGTTAGAATCGTTATACTAAAAGTCTCTTCTTCAATACCGGTACTAAAGTATTATCTTTAGTGCTGGGCATTGCAACTGGGTACTAAAGTTTCGGACCTTTAGTCTCGGGTTCGGAATACCGGTTGAGAATACGGTACAGTAACCCGTTTCTAAACTGTATTGATTACATATTCTTCTCCAGTAGTGTTTACGTTGGTTCGCCATCTCATGGACTGGTCCTGACGTCGACCTCCACCGTTGTTCACTGATTGATTTTGGATACCGATTGATCGCACACATTCTAGTCCGTCGTCAGAGAGAACGACGACTACAATTACTGTGTGCGACGACGTACGATAGAAGCCTACATGCATGTGTGCACAGTTCCTGATATGCTGCTAGCTGTTGTAGTTTCTGAAGTCTTTGGAGATTGAGATGTGGGAGGATTATGGTTTCGAGTAGACATATATGCGGCCAACAAATTAAACTAGCTATATACCCATTTTCACAAAAAAAATAAAAATAACTTAGCTGGATACCCATTTTCTAATTCGAACACTTTCATATATGGCATGGAGTGTATAATGCAAGTATATATGTGGTAATTTTAATTTGTAATAGCTTATATATTTATTTAGGAACACCTGCAGGGGAGTACGTACGTACCATGCATATTTAATTTTGTGCATTAAATGATAAATATAAAAAAATGTGCACAGATGTCAAGGCCCAAGAGAGAAAATAAAATATATTACAAGTGGTTTTAACGTACACTTGGTTTTGCCTTAACAACCAAGGAAATTCGTTCTCTAAGCCAAGATTTCGAGGTAGCAATCAACAAAGTGTCTCTGTCAAAGGAAGTTTTCAATATATAGCAGAGGAAGAATATAAACATCAATTTTAGTGAATGATTAGGGTTTAGGCAAGCAGCGGTGGAAGGCGACGTTTCTGTTGTGGTGGGGGATTAGGAGGAGTTGATGAAAAATGGAGTGTGATGGGGTGTAATGCATGGTCGACAAGAGCAATTAAGTGGGCCCTGCATGGAGAATTCGTCGCCAGAGGAGGACGGGAGGCATGGGCGAGCACGCCTGAAAATGTGCGATATTAAGAACGGTGTTCTGTCTCGTAGACGGTCGAAGACGGCATATAATATTCTTTGTCGTTTAAGAGCTAGTTTAGCGACTCTACCTTTTCAGCTGATTCTTATTTTTTTAAAAAAAATAAACTAATTTTCTTGGTAAAATAGAAATCTCTTAAACAAAATGAGGCTCTTAAATTAGCCCTAAGGACTAGTTTGAGAACTTTATTTTTATTAAAAAAGTTTATTTTCCCTTAGGAAAATAGAGTTACTAAACTCGCCCTAAAAGGGAGAAAAAACATGAGCATGTAGCATAGCACACCCTTTGTTTATTGTGCATGTTGTTGGAACATTCACTAAAAGCACCATGCTAAACATGCTCTTTTCTCTATTTCTCTACTATATTAAAGCATCAGTTTCATTCATGCTCTAGTTTCCTTGCTTCACGTTCAACAAATGGCCCGTTACGCCACATATGGAGTTTTCCTTCCCTGCTTTAGGTCGTTACGGCATAGATGAGCCTTGAGAAACCATTCAAGCCTAACACGACAGGAAGCCATACGCAGCGCAGCGCTGTCACATAGGATAATCTTGCTAGCTAAAGGAGGATGACGACCGAGCGACCTAAAAAAAGGGTCGTACTCCTTTTCAACTCATATGTTTCTCAGTCTTTTGTCTAAGATAAATTATAATATTTCTTTTTATCGGTTTAATATCTTATATGTGGACCACATGTTCAATATTAAATTTAATTTTTATTGACAACAAACATGATTGTTTGCCATTCCTATAAAAAAGGTTGGACTCCTTTGAACTCATACCTTTCTTGGTCTTTTGGTTAAGATAAAGTAAAATATATAATATTTATTCTTATCAATTTGATATATGATATGTAGATCATATGTTCACTCTGATATTAAATTTATTTTTTATGGGTAACAAATACGATTGTGTGATGTCGCAACACACGATTCCAGACCCTTCCTTTATATAAATAAAGGGGTACGGCCGATTGACGTCCCCCGCAATCGATCAAATCAAATCTATTTATCATATTTACCTTGTTTACATTGTTCTTTCCATTAATCTAGCCCTAGTATTAGTCTTCTTTGACCTATTTCTTCACCTCTCTTTGGCCCTTCGTCTAGACCTACTAACCCCAAGACAACTAATGGATCTCACCTCCACGATGGAGTCTCTACTGGGAGCTAAGGTTAGACAAAAGCAATATGAGTGTAGGATCTAGGACACCGGCTAGAGGGGGGTGAATAGGCGGTTTTGACTAAAATCAAAAACACTAGGTAAATTTAATCAATATAACAAGAGGAATAAATTCTCTAGTGACAATAAGTAAACAATGTATGAGAAACAACTACAGTGATTGAATACTTGAGGAACAATATGCAAAACACTAATTACTTGCAAAGCAATAAGTAATGCAAGAAGGTAGAGACACCGAAATTTATCCCGTGGTATCGGTGATTTGCCGATCACCCCTAATCCACGTTGAGGTGGACTTCAAGCTCTCACTTGCTCCTCTATCAAGTCACGACTTGATCTTTGAGCCAAGTGGACAAGAAATCACTCAATACCTCGATTCCACTAATGTCACCTTTGCCGCTCCGGCGAGGTAGGCGCAAACCCCTCACAATCAACACCGCGACTTCTCCACAATCTTCTTGGAGAGCTCGACGGAGACAATCACCCGAGCCGTCTAGGAGGCGGCAACCTCCAAGAGTAACAAGCCAATGACGCTTGCTCGGTGTACCACCTAGTGCCTCAAGAATCACCAAATGATGCAAATGCACTAGGAACCCTCAATCTCTCACTAGAATGCAATCTCAAGCAAAGAGTGTGAGAGAGTGAGTTGGAGGATCACAAATGAGCTCAATGTGTGCAAGGAATGGCCAAGAGAGGTCTCTCACACGAGCTACCCTTCTATTTATACCCCTTCATCAAAATCCAACCGTTATGTGCAGAAAGCACATGCTCTGCGCACACGCGGACGGTCCGCGCCCTAGGGCCGGACGGTCCGCCGTACACATAACGGCTATAATTCCCGTTTGAAAACTGTCAGAACTGTCAGAAAAGGTAGGTCCGGACCGTCCGCCCTCCAAGGCCGGACCGTCCGCGACCTGGCAGCATGAGACACCCGAGCCTCGGACCAAGAACAGTTAACACGCGCGGACCGTCCGCCTATAAATCCGGACGGTCCGCGACCTGAGATAGTACTGTCCGGACTAGTCCCCCGGACAGTCCGTAGTACTGATCAAAGAAAACGCACAGTCCCTGACCAAAAAACATTTTGACACCTGCGGACTGTCCGCCCTGCACGGCCGGACGGTCCGCACTATAATTCAGGGACTGACCCGAAACCATCCTTCTCTGGTCAGGACTGCGGACGGTCCGGCCCTAAGGCCCGGACGGTCCGCAGTGCAAAGCAACAAGGTGGCCCCCGAAGTAGTCAGTCTTCGGACCCTCTAGTGGATCGCGGACAGTCCGCCCTCAAGGCCCGGACAGTCCGCGCATCCAAGACTTTGCAAACTTCAAACTTGATTTTGAAAGAACTTTTAACTCACGAGATTTGAAGCGTTGTTAGTCCTCATGCAAATGCAACTACTTGATGCTCTATGAGGCACTAAGTTTCACACAGATCAAAGTCATTGACTCCTCTTAATAGTACGGCTATCTAGCCTATTAATCCGGTCAGGTATCTTCTCTAAACTCCTCACGACCGGCAAAAACAAAACCTATATTATACCTTTGCCTTTATCTGATCCACAACCAATGTTTATGATTCTCCAACATTACCTGTTTTATGTGGTCCAACCCTGCATTCTTATTTCTCGAAGAATCGTTAGTCCACAAGTAGTTGTCATTAATTACCAAAACATCACCAAAGGGGCCTAGATGATTCACAATGAGACGCTTTCCTACCAGTTTGCTTAGCCAAGTTATCCATAGTGAGCACAACCCGGCCCCCTTCATAGATACTCCCTCCGTTTCTTTTTATTTGTCGCTGGATAGTGCAATTTTGCACTATCCAGCGACAAATAAAAAGAAACGGAGGGAGTACAAAACAAACATTTTGACTTCAGTGGTATCCTCAATTTCTGAAGTCTTTTGTTTAAAATAGAGACATCTGAGAGGACAAGAGCCAAGAAATTAAATGTGATTTTACTGAGAAAATGTATATTTTGGAGTAGATTCCATCTAAATTTGCCTAGCTCATCGGTTAGAGCTGTATTAGCGATTCGTGAAAAAACATATCATTCCACGCTATAAAATCTCTACGCCATGAAAAGTTTAAAGCCGAAAAAGATGAACACTCGAGCCATCGTTAAATGTTTATGACGCACTATATCATACAAACAAAGATACTTCTCTCTCAAAGGTGATGTCCCTAGCCAATGATCTTCCCAGAATCCAATTTGAGTACCGTACGTTCTTAATTCAGAACGTCCTAAAGTACTGCATGCAGGAAGTTTGGCTTGATCTTCATTAGCCCAGACCGAAAGTGTGAGTCGCATCGTCTAGAAAGATTGGGAGAGCGGTTTCGATCCCAAATATTTGTTTCGAACCCAGGGGTGAAGCTTAGTAGAAGGCTGCGGATGTATATGCAACCACGAAAATTTATAAAACCAATGATTTAGACCAAATTTTCACCATATATGCACCAACTATATATTAGCACTATACACCTTCAATAATTCTACAAAATAAATACCTATATATGTTCTTATATATTTAGACTATATATTTTAACCATATATGTTTCTTATTCAATTTTGAGGTCGAATTCTATAAAAGCCACTAATTCTATAGGAGACACTAATTTTCCTAACTAATCACTATATAAATAAATAAATAATACAGAATAAATACCTATTTTACCGGTCTCTCTCAATCTGATTTGTCTCCCTATATTTAAATTTAAACGCTGGCTTCACTCTGATGACACTACATGTGAATTAATCTCATGAGTCGTATCGGTCGAACATTATCCCCAATGCCCGTGTCGGTACGTGCAGGATCGATCATATGCGTGTACACTCATGCATGCCAACGTGCAGGTACGTGCAAAGCAAGATCATATGCGTGCGCATGCTTCTATACCCTCACACTACACGTACGCACTGGCAGCCACGCGCGCGTAGACAAATGCACGGCGGCCACGAACATATCTGGCGACGAGACGACCGCGAGCAGATTGTGACTGATAGATGAGTGAGACACACACACACGTACGACGACGTGCGCCTTGCTGGATTGCGTGGGCAGGCACACCGCGCGTGGAGAAAAACACATGCATGCATGCATCGATCAGTCAGTCCTGTTAGTAGTTCGCGTTACCTTGCACGTAAGAACCTTTGAACGAGATCTCGATCGATCACTGCCCTGTAATCCGGGCAGTGGCGCCGATCGATACTTCTTTCACCAGGGCACGACGACACGCGCGAGGAACACACACGTACGTGTACTCCGGTTACGGAGAGATACATGGGACTGCGACGACTGGACGAGACATGGCTGGCCTGGCGGGCTGGCGGCCGGCTTGCCTGCGTGCAGCGTGCTCCATCCAGTAGCTAGCAAATCCAGCAAGCGCCGGAAGCCCGGAACCGAGCCACCGGACATATATTATTACAACACCTGGCAATGCGTTCCGCGGGAAACCGTGCTGATGCTTCACATCGCATCACATCGCATCTCGGAAGATCCGGCCGGCCGTTAGGATCGACCGGCCGGTCGCATCATGCATGCTGCCGCCGCGCATGCATGCACGGTGGCGGACCGGCGGAGGTCCGGCGTCTTTTGACTGGTCGGCCCCGGCCGGCCACGTACTGTACGCGCATGCACAGCGCAGTGCTCGTAAAGCGCACCGTCCTTTGGACCCACCAAACAAACACACTGGTGGCACTCCCTCTGCACTGCACTGCAGTCTGCAGCAGCCTGGAACTGTTCTGCCTTTATCTTTACCTTTTTTCACCATGACCACCGTCCTCTCCGATCCACCGGCCAGTCTAGGATAAAAAAGCTGACAGTTTTGACCGCCGCGCCGCCATTGTTACTACGTCGTCATCAAAAGCCGCTGCCAATAATTGATAATCGTATCTGTCACTAGCTGTTCGTTTCTCACTTTCTCCCTACGTCTTCCCCTCCTCTGATCTCTCCTCAACCGTAGGCCCCTGTCTAGGATTGATAATGAATCAACTGTGTGTTTTTTTAAAATTTTCTAAAAGAATCGACATAATCTGTTTGGTTTAGCTTTTGTCTTTGGTTTTTACGCGCTGCCATTGTTAGGCTTGATAATGAACCAACTATAAAAAATATTTGGCAATGCGTTATGATCTTGAATGGACAAAACAAATATACAGTAGCTGCTAATTTGTTAGTCTTATGCTCTGATCATGCTGAAATTTGAGCTCGTGGAACAAAACTCTGATCGGCTTTGGGGTCGATGGAGTAGTATGCACACAGGCACAGGCTCAGCTTCTGAAGGTTCACGTTCGTTTCGAAGCAGTAGTCTGAAGGCCGAAGCTGATGAACCCATAGGGTAGGCCTCCTCCATCTCCAGTTCCAGCATTTAAAACATGGCTTCGCGTTAACTGGTGCTGCTTCGTGTCTTCATCAAATTTTGAAAGAAAGAAAAAAATAAAGCTGGGAGCATAGAGCCCATACAGGCTCATAGAATTAATGGGCTGTCGTTGTTTTCACTGGTCTTGAACAGGCCCATATTTAGCTCAAACTGTCGCTGTTGTTTTGTTTTTCTCAAAAATAAAATAAAATAAAACCAAACATCTCACCCCTCTAAACCTTCAAAACCGTACAGATTACATTTCTAACTTGTCTTAAAGAGGACCTTCAAAGGTATCGTGTCCCTTTTTCACTTGAAAGAATTATTTGACGAGGTTATGAACCCACGTACAATATTTCTAAGCTTCTATTTGTTTATATAAAAAAGAACATGCAAAATATTTATCGAAACCTTTAACCTAACAAAGGATAAAAACAGCGCTTCATAGCCACTTCAAAAAGCAGGAGAGGTGATTCACACGGCTTTGAGGGGTCCGTGTACAAGGGCGTCTCTCTTTTTAATCTCTCTCTTTAAATCATCCTTCGGAGAGTCAATTGAATAAAAATTCACTCCCTACATCTTTCCATCTCCCAACTTGCTTTTCTACATGTACACGCATTCTAGAGAAGTACCCCCGCTATCGAGAAAATCCAAAAATAGAAGATGGTATACTTCAAATCTGTTTAAAAGCTAATGGGGTATGCTTTTTTATTAAAATATGTATCCTTATCAATTATGAAGGATGTAAAAAGGTTCTTGGAGTTTTAGAGTTTGATTGAAAGCTATTGGAGTGCGACTTATTTTTTTTTTCTCTTGATTGGATCCGCTAAAGGATATGATGCATCCAAAACGCTTTGAGGCGGGCCGGTTTCTTTTGAGCCCATGGTTGCATATGTCCCGTTCCATCTAGGCCAAGCCCAGTGCGCAGCGGTCGAAGACGCGTGCCACCTCCGCCCCCTGCCCTGTCCACTATGAGGCCCACACGGCTCTCCTCACCGTTCGATCCGGGAGACCTCCAGGCCTTCTTAAAGAGAAGAGCAGATGGGATGGGAATGCTCAAAATTTTCTACTCGGGTACAAAAGGTTGACAAGCTCCAAAACCTAAATCGTCCAAGAATAAGAGCAGGAGAGGCCGTGGGCGTGGGATGATGAAGAAGCGGACGAAGCTTTTAGAGCCGGAAGGTACCAGTGACATTAATCACGATCAAGCTGGGATGCAGCAAAAACCAAGATAGGTTTGGATTTGAACCTGGACCTGAGTTCACGCACGCTTCAGACATTTAAGAAGTATGCGGATGACTTCAGTGAACAGTATTTTAAGAAAGAAGTGTCACCGCCACCATCAGTAGAAGACATTGAAGGCGAGTATTGGCGCATAGTCGAAAATCCTACGGAAGATCGAGATAGAGGTACCAGGCTTCTACTATCATAGATTTACTAGTTTGAGGAACATTTACCTGACTTGTTTTGAGGAACAACCTGATTTGCTTCACAACCTGGTAAGTGTTTATCTCTTTTGACTGGTTATTATAAACTAGAGCTTCAGCTATTCACGCATCTTAGTTAATAGTTAACAGAACGTAGAATACGAGCTACTTTATTTATTTATTTATTATTCTGTCTTTTATTCCCACATCTTTCTCCCGCCATCATGTGCCCCATTTATATATATATATTTTTTTTGGAAATGGAAACATCGTTCCAGCCTTTTGCATTTGCATGCATACAGCCTTACAACTCAATTATTACATCATCCTGCAGCAATTTGTAGTTCAAATGGACTTCAACTAAATCATGATATGGAGGAAAATAAAACACGTGCACTAGGCTGCTTCAATTCTTGAATGGAACCGCCACCCGTGACTCGTGAAGAACTCCATGGCCACCACCTCCAAAGACTGGCACATGACGAGGAATTGTTGTTGCGTTTCTTCCTTCTGCAATAGTCTCCAAAATCTGAACCAGTGTGTGCCCTTGAAGATAGTCTGTATAATTGACGGTATAGGTTTATGATTAAACACCACATCATTACGGCAAAGTCAAATCGACCAAAACAATGCTGCAACACCAGTAAGAAGCAATTTTTTATGTGTGCTACCTTTGTTGGATTCCCAATCCCCTATAATATGATTAATATTAATGGGTTGGTCTATCTTTAAAGCAAAATAAATAATTCTCCAAACAGTTTTAGCTAGGTAACAGTCAAAGAAAAGATGTTGTATGCTCTCGTTCTGGTTACAAAAGCTACACTTCAGACTTCCTTGCCATCTACGTTTGGCCAAATTGTCTTTGGTGAGGGTCACACCCCTACCTAGATACCAAAGAAAGATTTTTATCTTAAGGGGTAGTTTTAGCTTCCAAAGCACACAATTACTATTAAAATTGGGGTTATTTATTAAAATATAGTACATGGATCGGGTTGAGAAAGTCCCATCCCTATGAGCTCCCCACACGAAAGTGTCCCTCAACAAATTCAGGGTAACCGGAGCCAATAAGTGTACCAAGTTCTGCAATTCCACGAGTTTAATTCCAACAATGGGTCTCCGAAAAGAAAGATTTAGATTTGCATGTGATATCACTTCTGCAACCAGCGAGGTCTTATTGCGCACTATATTAAAAAGATTCGGAAATTGCTCTCTAAGAGTAGTATTATTAAGCCATTTATCCTCCCAAAATCTTGTTGCTTGACCATCACCCACCCGAAAGCGTCCCCACCTAAGAAATTGATCCTTGACGTTCATCAGGCCAGCCCAAAAATGGGAATCACCCGGTTTTCTAGAAACTTGGGTGAGTGATTTGCCTCCCAGGTATTTGTTCGTTAGGAGTCGTTGCCACGTACCATCTTCATTGAGAAATTTGTAGAGCCATTTGCTGAGTAAACAAATGTTCTTTATGGCCAGATTGGCAACTCCCAGCCCACCTAACTCTTTAGGTTGGCAAATAATCTGCCATTTGGCTAGTCTATATTTCTTTTTATGATGTCCTCCTTGCCAAAAAAATCTGGACCGAATAGCATCTAGCTTCTCTAATACGCCTGCTGGAGTTTCAAAGAACGACTTCATGAAAATAGGTAGACTACTTAAAACAGAATTAATCAAAACAAGCCGCCCCCCTGAAGACAAGAATTTGGCTTTCCAATTACTAAGTCTCTTCTCAAACCGGTCGATGACACAACGCCACTCGCTATTTCGCAATCTTCGGTGGGTCATAGGAATCCCAAGGTACTTGAAAGGCATTGTGCCTATTCCGCAGCCAAATATCCTTGAATACTGAGTCTCACATGCCTTAGCTGACCCATAACAGAAAAGTTCGCTTTTATGAAAATTTATCTTAAGCCCGGACATTTGTTCAAAAGTGGTTAAAAGAAGTTTTACATTCCGGGCGTGATCGATGCTATGATCCAGGAACACCACCGTATCATCTGCATATTGAAGGATAGACAAACCTCCATCAATCAAGTGTGGTATGATCCCAGCGAATTGGTTCTCCTCTATCGCTCTAGCAAAGAGCACTGCCAACATATCAACAACAATGTTGAACAGTATCGGCGAGAGAGGATCCCCTTGTCGAAGGCCCTTGTGAGTCGAAAAAAGGGTCCTATGTCATCATTAACTCGAACCCCCACGTGACCTCCCGAGACGATATTTTGGATCCATGCACACCACTTCGGCGAGAAACCCTTCATACGCATAGCTTGCTGGAGAAAATTCCACTTCACCTTATCATAAGCTTTCTCAAAGTCCAACTTGAGAATAATTCCATCTAATTTTTTCCTATGTAGCTCATGCAAAGACTCATGTAATACAATTACCCCTTCAAGAATATTACGACCAGGCATAAACGCAGTCTGAGAGGGTTTAATAATTCGACCGGCAACCACACCTATTCTGTTTGTGAGCACTTTAGTAAGAATCTTAAAACTAACATTAAGCAAACAAATAGGTCTATAATCCTGGATTTTCATAGCGATCTCTTTCTTAGGAATTAACGTAATGACTCCGAAGTTTAGGCTATACACCGGAAGGGAGTTATTATGGAAGTCGGCAAACAGAGCCATCAAATCATTTTTAATTACTTCCCAGAATACTTGATAGAATTCAACAGGAAATCCGTCCGGTCCTGGGGCTTTATTATGCTCCATTTGGAAGACCGCCTTTCGGACTTCCTCCATAACAAACGGCGCAGTTAAAATTTCATTCTCCGCATCTGAAACTTGAGGGATGTCATGAGTAAACGATTCCTCCAATTCAATAGAAGTTTGGTTTGGTTTACTAAATAGGCCTTTATAGTAGCTAGTAATGTGTTTTTTGAGTTCCTCCTCGTCCACTATACTTGACCCGTTATCATCTTCTAGGCTATAGATTCTCTGTTTACGGTGTTTACCATTAGCCACTAACTGGAAATATTTCGTATTATCGTCACCTTCCAGCAGATGTTTGACTTTGGCTCTTTGGAAGAGTCGAATTTCCTCCTCTCTTAGAATTCCAGCCAACCGTTCATTAATAAATGCCTTCATGGCTAGTTCATTAGGCGAGAGACAAGTAACCTCCGCCTTTTTATCTAGGTCATCGATTAATTTAGTAAGTTGGACTTTTTCTTTCTTCATTGTTCCAGCCGTATTTTTTGCCCATCCTCTAAGGTGCTGGCGTACAGCCCGAATTTTCTTCTGCCACTTTTCCATGGAATTGTTGCCCCTTGTTTCATGCTTCCAGATAGAGGTAACCATATCATGGAAACCGTCTCTAATTAGCCAACCAAGCTCAAACTTAAACATGCCATGGTTTCCCGTCGAAGCAGCCACTCTGCCATTTAGTAAAAGAGGCGTGTGGTCCGAACGGGCTCTATCGAGAGCCTTGACTGTAACATTTGAAAATTTAAGTTCCCAATCTGGACTCATAAGCACCCTATCCAACTTTTCGAAAGTTGGTGGGTCTAAATCGTTTGACCAGGTGTATTGTCGGCTCGTCATTTCTATTTCCCTTAACTCAAGGCTCTCTATGACCGCGTTGAACAAATTGGGCCATCGGTAATTAAAGTTGCTATTATTTTTGTCTTCGGGCCTTCTCATGATATTGAAGTCGCCTCCGATAATGAAAGGGTGAGGCTCTGTACCACATGCGCTCGCCATTTCTGCTAGGAAGGCGCTTTTAAGGTCGTCCTGTGCTGGGCCATAGACAGCAAAAAGGGTCCAAATGAAGCCATCAACTTTATTCCTAAGGCGAAATTTACAGTAAAAAATCTCCCTCATCTATGGCACCAATGTCAAACACGCTAGGATTTACTCCTAAGAGCATACCTCCCGATCTCCCCCTTGGTACACCAAAATAGTAAACTTCCTAGAGCCTAAACCGTAGGAAGTTAGGCCTAAACTCTAGGAAGTTAGCGAAACTCTCGGAAGTTAAGCCATCCCGTCGGAAGTTTGGCTCTCGAAAAATTTTTGTCGGAAGTTAGCTTAACTTCCTAGAGGGCTCTAGGAAGTTAGCTAACTTCCTACGGCTTAATAAGCCTCTCGGAAGTTAGCAGATTCTCGGAAGTTAGTAGTTTCACGCCGTCAGCGCCGTCAGCTGACTAACTTCCTACGAGTAACTTCCTACGACTTACTGTAGCCCCTAGGAAGTTAGCTAGCTAACTTCCTACAGCTGACTGTAGCCCCTAGGAAGTTAGCTGGCTAACTTCCTATGGCTTACTGTAGCCTCTAGGAAGTTAATTTGACCAGCATTACAAATGTTGTTTATATTTTACACCACATCACACAAAATAACAAATATATCAACAGCTATATAGCACAACATATTTTCGCATAAAACATCTCACACACAATCACATAACAATATATAAATCCATAGTCTCATCAATTACATCACAAAAGCCTCATCCATAGTGTCATCAATTACATCACAAAAGTCTCACACATATCATCATCCAGTACTAATAAAAGACAATATCTCATACATAGTCATAATAAAAGTCTCAAGTATCAGAACGCAATAACATGAAAGCTCACGGTCGCCGATCACCATCGATACCTCCACTGTTGAAGAGGGTTTCGACAAAGTCTAACATGTCCTCTTGTTCATGCGTCGGCAAGGTAGCTGGAGGGGTCTAATATACATGTACAAATGACATTTGCTGAGTTACATCATAATATAACTAACAACAAGTAAATGATGATGAATATGCATACCTGATGTTCGGTAGATGGAGATGTAGGTATAGGTGGAGGTGAAGACCAAGGATAATGAACGGGAGGTGGTGGGGGGCACCGGGACGTGTATCCCTTGGGCATCTACTAGTTGCTACAAATTTGTCGAACTCATTCACATCAGCGTTTTAAATCAATACATATCTTAAAGTGAAAGCTATTATCTTTTGAACTTACTTGTATGAGTGTTTGTTGTTGCTGAATCTGTGTAGCATAATATTCATGTTGCGCAACTTGTTGCTTCAAGTAATCCTGATGTCGCCTAAGTTCTTCTCGCAGTTGCTCCACTTCTGTTGGATCTTGAGTGGAGCGACGGGAGCTACGAGCAGCAGACCTCGACGAACCTCCACGCTGAACCCTCACCTGGCTCGAGTCGATGACGTTAGCAAACATTGTGTACCTACAAAACAAGTAACACCACGACAGATTAAGAATACATGTATTGCACTCAACCAATGAAACAATATAAGATATGTAGAGTCCGCACCTTCCATGAGCTTTTCCACCACTTGCATACACAGCCTGAGGATCAATAGGTGAGGTCCTCCAGTCATAGTCTGGTCCGTGCTGACTAGACATCGCCTCGCCATATGCAGCCTCATACAAAAGAACAATGCAATCTTACTTTTTTTCTAGAAGCCAGATTTCATTACAGGACAAAAGCAAGCAGTCTCACTCAATGGCTGAATACCACATATATCAATGTGCAGTGAGGTCTTATATATTCAGTGCCAGTATTCATTCAATAGAGGAAGGCACTCCCTCCATAACAAAATATAAGACACTTTGGCTTTTCTAAATACATTGCTTTTAATATATATCTAGGCATAGTGTATATCTAAGTTGTGAATAGTAAAAGGTAGGAATCTAGAAAGGTCAAAACATCTTATAATTTGGAATGGAGAGAGTACTGAGTTATTAACATTTAGAAATCTTGAGAAAGAAACAAAAAAATAACCACCTTCTGTAATATGTGTGTGTGTGCGCGCTAGCGTGTGTGCGTGTGTGTGGGAGAGGGGGGCACAAGCTTAGACAAACTTCACACAAAATTTGCAAAAGTCAAAAAGAGAAGGAAAAGGAATTCTACCAGCAACTTTTACTAGATCCTACAAAGCAAGCAACAAACATATACTTTGGATAGCATACTCATTATTCATATATGACAAATGGGCGTTCATTTAACTAAAGTCTTGGAACTTAGCAATGTCTGAAGCTATTCAAATTACTAGTTGCCATAAAAGCACCCAAAAATATTCAAACAGCAACATCTCCCAAAGAATAGAACACCCAATCTGCATATGCCAGTCAAACTAATCCAAATTTCAACACAATGAATGGTGTCAATGGCCTGCATAATTTATTAATGTAACAGTATTTTAACTTATTTATAGGGTTATAATGGTACAATGATTGGTTAGGCACCGATAACGATACGATAATCTTATATGTACATGATATGTTACCATCTGTGTACAGATTCAATCAATTACCCAATCTTTAGTTAGTTGAATTTTTCACATATCCATCTTGCACCATCTTATCAATCAACTTTCGGACTGTATATTGGTTGGCTTCCCCATCCAGCTTTCATTGAAGTTTGGCTATTGTCACATAATCCATGGGAAGCACATGATATAATTCCTGTAATATTATGTTATATATCATGTGAGGTTTTCTTAACACAATGACTGGGGGTTGTCTTACCCCTCGCATATCGAGATTAGTTTATACTATGTTATATTAACAGGTGACATATGCAGACAAATTATATTAGGTCAAAGAAGGTTCACCTTCATATATAGCAGATCCCCATTGTTGTGTTTGGTTACTTTAGTTGGTGATACATCTGACATGGTGGCCTCCTTTATATGTGGCGTTTCTGGGTCAACCTTCTGAAAACATCCATATGTCTTGTTAGCGAGGCTAGTATGTTTTTTTGCAAATAAAAGAATAACATCATAAGATATGGTACACAAAAGTAGTCCATTAGGCTGACCTGGTTAACCGTATAACCATCTTTACTTGATGAGGGCCTGATAGCAAGCAAGGAACTGTAACACAAGCATTAGAACTATAATAAAATATATAGATTTGATATCCATAATAAACCAACTAACATCTAAACAACACTCAACTATATACCATGTATTGCCTTTTTAGAATTTGTATGTTCAAGATAGTCAGGTACATGTGACCACTAAATTACATATACCAAACATAATTGTCATTTGATGTAACATATTCTGAAACATCCATGCTCGCTATATATTTTAGACAACTTGGATGTTTTAAGGGGTCTCGGATGTTCCTATTGTTATGTGCATTTTGATATTCGATGTACAAAAATATATCTTGTGATGAAGGGAATTTCACATTCAAAACAAAACTGGCATAGCATTGCACAAAATTAACAAAGAAAAAGACTTCCACTAGTGTCCTGTAATTATCCTTTACGCACTGGCTTTTCAAACTTTACACACAGACTTGTTAATGTAGTGATATATGCTAAGATAATCCATGTGATTCTAGCCATTTGTATTAGTAAGCAAGGCCTACTTGGCAAATATTTTAATGTTGAGTTAATGTGCAAACAAAGAGTCACAAAACACGAGCTTGATGGTTCAACTTACTGCAGTAACTAAAGGACTGCTATCTTCATCGAGATGAGGTTACATTAGCCCCAAAAATGATAGTTGGCTTGTCATCAGTGACCAAAAGAATGTGTTTTGACGCTGCATGAATCAGCACAATATTCTTTCCACCAACCTTTCAATAATTTCTTCTCTTTTGCCTAGACTTGGCTCTTGTCTTCCACATTTCCTTGATCTTTCTGCCTCTCAGCTTCCTTCTCAAACTTCTCCTTTTCCCTCATCTGGAAGAAGTCTTCACCGATAGGTAGATCACCTGCATTAAAATGACTATCAACATGTACCACAAGACGATCTGGCAAAGATGATGTCTGACGATGGACTAGCTAGTAGTAGTATTTACCTCCCCACCCATAGCCTCGAGGTGGAAGGAGTCCGCACATGACACAGTGGCATGTAGGATGCTGAGCCCTACATCAGATTAAATTGGATTAGATTTGAAATTTTAGGGGATAATAAACCCTAACTAAGACCCTAAGTACCTGGGTTAGGCAGGGGACAGGGTCGCTGGGCGCGACATCTAGTGTGTATTATAGCTCCCAGATTGTGTACCTTGGTTGCTCGACGGCGTTGTGGCCAACGTGGCTGGGTGCACCGGCTCTGCTTCTCCAGCTGGGCGAGGGTGGGGTGGAGCTATGCTCAATGCTTAGGCTCAGGAACAGGCAGCTAGACGGGTGTAGAGATCTGCTACTCGAGGGTGGGCGCTGCTGGGGGCGGGAGAGACGGCCGCAGTGGCGACCGGGGCGGGCTCCAGGGGACCGGAGCGCGGTCGGGGGCGGGACGGCGGCCACGGCGAGCGGCGGCCGGGGCAGGCGGCTCGGGGGTGGGGCGCGGTCGGGGTCGGGAGAGCTGGGACGGGCGGCTCGGGGGCGGGGCGCGGTCGGGGTCGGGAGAGCTGGGGCGGGCGGCGGCCGGGGCGAGGCCCACCGGGGGCGGCGTCGGAGGCGGTGTGGTCGGGGGCGGCGGGGCCAGGGGCGGCGCGGCCGTGCGTGGGAGAAGGGCGCGCGGGAGAGGCGTGAGACAGATATTTTGTGAAAGGTGAGAGAAGAGGGAGGTAAAAATTAAAAAAACATAACTTCCTAGAGTAAAGCCGTAGGAAGTTAGGTAACTTCCTAGAGTTTGTGCTTGGCCTCTAGGAAGTTAATTAACTTCCTACAGCCGGCCGTAGGAAGTTAGATTTTTGTTTGACCGGTCAACAGATGAATCCTAACTTCCTAGATGAGGCCGTAGGAAGTTAGCTGCCCAGCTAACTTCCTAGAGCCAGCCGTAGGAAGTTATGTTTTCGGTTGACTGGTCAATAGCTCAAACCTAACTTCCTAGAGGAGGCCGTAGGAAGTTATCTGGGCAGCTAACTTCCTAGAGCCAGCCGTAGGAAGTTAGCTATTCTATTGGCTTGTGAACGGATGAAACCTAGCTTCCTAGAGGATGCCGTAGGAAGTTAACTGGGCAGCTAACTTCCTAGAGCTAGCCGTAGGAAGTTAGCTATTCTATTGGCTTGTGAACGGATGAAACCTAACTTCCTAGAGGAGGCCGTAGGAAGTTAGTTAAGTTCCTACGGTTTTTTAACTTCCGACAGCTTTTATAAAAAACCGTAGGAAGATATGTTTATTTCCTAGAGGTACCAGTTGCCTCTCGGAAGTTATTTATTTCCTACGGTTTGTTAGAAAAGCTGTAGGAAGTTAAAAAACCGTAGGAAGTGTATGATTTTGGTGTAGTGGGTGGCATGGAGTGCCAAAGAAAATCAACTCCACCACACAGGTGTCTCAGTGTCGAATCCGAGAAATCCCTTCTACCCGTTTCCATAATAGCAATGAAGTTCAGGTGTTGTTCTTTAGATAAATTAGACAAAAAGTTGTGTTTAGCCAAGTCTCCTAGACCTCTGCTGTTCCAAAAAATCCCTTTCATTATAAAATAATTTTAGAAGGGGTGACTGGTTTTTTGGGGAGGCGAGTACCCTTCCCAATGGATCTGGCCCGATTCGCTTTTTTCCTGCGCGGAACTACATTCAGGTCATAGCATAGGTTTAGAGCACTAGGAACCGCATCGTCATCCCATTTTTGAGTAATGAGGGATAACTCTGCATCAATCTCCTCGTCTTCCCCATTCTCTATTTCTGTAATTTTATGGGGGGAAGGTGAATTTGCAGCAACTGCAAGTCTATCAATCTCTATATTCTTAATCGCAACCACTGATTGTAACACTTCTTTCTCATTCTTGCCAAGTTTGACCCCAATATTTTTCATGTTAGAAATAATCGTTTTGGGTTTGTAAGTAATAAAGGAGAACTCACTTGTTTCCAAGTTGCGCTTGGCAGCCAAGCGTTGTGCTTTGATCATGGTATCTTCATCCTTATCGGTTCTCCTGGCACAAATCTTCTGCTCGGCAAGGTCAACATTATTTTTCTTTACTCTCTGAGTAAGAGAGAAAGAATCGACTACCTCCTGCAAGGCGACCATCACCTCATCGTTAGATCGAGCTAACAAAGACAAAGCTTGTGCCATTTTTGAATTTTTCATATTAGCTTTAATATTAAACTTTTTGCATAAAGCCTGGAGAATCACACGTGGTACCTCAGTAAAAGAATCTGAAATAGCCGAGATCCCATCCAAGGCAGCTGCATCAGACTGGCAAGAGAAAATGTCCTTCGGAGCCAACACCACCTGACGCGCTAGATGTTTACCACCAGGAGAAACATGCAGGGAGCCAACAAAAGGTACACCTGCCCCCGCGTCGGCAAAAGGAACAACACTAGAGGGCCCCAATTCCTGAGTATGATCAGAAAAGCATGACTCCTGTGCTTTGACACATGTTGGAACAGACAAAAGATCAGAGGAATCATTTCTTTTTGTATGAGGAAGAGAAGTAAAAATATCAACGGCTGGTATATCTAAAGTAGTAAAAGAAATACCACTTGCTGCCTTAGGAGAGGTCACTTTATTTAGTAACTCAGAGGGAGCGACACCCCCTGTCGTCAATTGTTCATGGCACCCAACAATGCCAGGAAATCGATGGAGAAAAGCATCTGGTCCATGCTGCTGAATTTCTTGTGGCAGACATAAATTTAATGGACTTGTGCTACCAGGACAGCCCACACTAGCAGAAACAATCCCCAAGTTAGACGCTGAAATGGTCCCAGAACCTTGAAGTAAAAGGTCTGGTTTTACTGATGCTGTGCAAGACAAAGCATCTGGATCTGTATTGGAGTAAACCCCTATGGTATTTTGTCCTTCTTGTGCAGTGACCAAATGAGGTAAAACTGCATCCCCCAAGACTGTAGAAACTTCATAGTCATGATGCACAGCCTGACGATTTTGGGGGTCATGTTGCGCATCCTGGTGTTTATGTTGCATATCGCCATCATTGTTGTCTTGGGGGTTACCATTATTATTTGTAGATTTATCTTCCATCTCAGTATCTTGAAAGGCAGCGTCAGTCTTGTGAATATACTCATCGAGGCCATCAAACTCCTCATCTTGCTGATCATCATCACCTTTATCTTTCGATACTTCTTGCTTATAATCCATCCAAACACCATCTTTGCACACTTTATCGACTTTAAAATAAATTTCATACAACCCTTCTCCCACCACAATATCTGACGATTCTGGAATACTGTCAACGTTAATTACTCCCACTAGAATCCTGACAACACCCATCTTTCTAGTGTATCGCAAATCGACCTTTTGAGTAGCACCTAAAATAGAACCAACCGCCCAAAGTGGAAGAAAAGATCTGATCTCATAGGGTACACCATATACATTAACCCACACTTTCTGCAGGTACTGGACAGGCTCAATTTTTTGATCCAACTCTTGAATAACCATAATCCCTTCGCCTCCAGCAGCGTGCACATATTTCATAGCAACCATACGTTGAAGCTCAACATTGCAGGGGAAAGGTACCACAAATCCATCGGCATGCTGCTGGACAGACCAAGTCCAATTCACAGGAATAAGACGTGCCAATTCAGCTTTCACCAAATCTGTGGTAATGTTTCCTTCCAATGCAGTAATAAAAGCGGTTGCATTATCTTTTTTGGGCGTCATGCCCTTGGCTCCACTTGTGGGAATTTGGAAGAAACCCGAATCGCCTCCTGCAAAACCACATAGAAGAGCGTGTGGTTTAGGGCCATTGAACGTCGGACAGACCTGTGGAGTGTGATCCATTTCACAAATTTCGCAGCACAACTCTTCTTTGCGTTTCTTTCCTTGATCATCAGCAGGAGGACCATCAACAGCCGCACGCTTCTTCTCTGCTTCCTCTCTAACTCGGGATCCGCCCCTTCACTGGATTCAGCGAAGTCCTGTGGAGCTCTGAATGCTCCATGGAATGGCCTTCCTCCGTATCGACCACCCCGGCTGCGCCATGTCCTGCGACCGCGATCCTCACTTGGACCACGACCACGAGATAGGCGATGACCTCTGAGATGCAACTGCTCTGTCTTCACCTCGATTCTGGGATGTCGGCGGCGATCAACCTCCTTCCAAGCCATGGCCTTGCCATCCCTCACTGCACCTCTACCATCCATGAGAGCTTGGGCGTAGCTTCTGCTGGGAGACGTAAAAATCTGGAATGGCGGCTGGTGCAGGTGTAGCTGGGAGGAATGAACAGAGGATTTAGGTCGGACGTATACACGCAGACGAAGCGCGTACATCCCCGGGTTACGAGCAGACCACGTTTTAGAAAGAAGGCCTCTAGAATGATAGCCCGGCCCATTCTGGTTAAGCCCCTTCCGTAATTGTGCCAATTCAAATTGAGTAAATTTTGGAAAAGGCGGAAGTGTAGGATCTGACTGCGAAGAAGGAAGAACCGTCACCTTGCTTGCCCGATTCTCCAAATCTCCAGCCCGCTCAATGATGTCGCCAATTGTGAGACTCGGCGAGATCCGAGGTTTAGGGAGCGGGCCATGCCACGGCTTCCTAGCCGAAGGCGAAGATGAACCATTTGCAGTAAACTTTCTTACCTTTGAATGAGAATTGAATTTGTGTGTCTGACGGAAGAACGCCCGTGCGGCCTCAGAGTGACCGGCCGCCAGGAAAGATGCTCGAAGATCCTCCCAGCAAACGGAGGTCGATGACGGCTGCGGAGTCGCCAGCCGTCTATGGAACTTTGAGAAAAATTCCTCACCTTTCTTAGCGAAAAGAAGCTCCTTTGCTAATTTTTCTTCTTTGCAAATTGCGAACTGCCTCACACGCGTGCTTCGAATGGCCTCCGTCCACTGGAAACGATGCCGGGGCACCGAGCCTTCCCTCATCCGAGGAGGACGGTCCGGCGTATGGCGTGGCCACGAGCAGCGTGGCTGAGGCTGCGTCGCGGAGCCGTCGAGGCGGGCGCCGCCGCTCCGGGCGCGTGCGGCGTGGCTCCGTACCCCATTTATATAACACCACTATATAAATAATAAACAGATCTGGTGCTGAGTGATGTTAAAAAAAGGTCCAATTCTCACACACGTCATCTTTTCTGTGGCTTCAATTGTGCAGAAGCTGTTAATGGAATATATAACCTCGTCTAACCTCTTTATGGCATGGGATTTTCTTTCGACGGGACCAAGCAGCTGAGAGAGCTCTGTGCTCCTCCCGTTGCCGGCACCCGTGCCTATTCTTTGTATTGTTGTGCCCCAAGCCCCCATGCCCCATGCATGGCCCATGGCATGATGAGTTCTTGCCCCCATTTGGGTGGGTTCTTATACCATGGGATGACTGACAGCTCATCCAGCGTACATACCGCTCTGTTCTTCCTCAATGTTAAGGAAAATAACCATTATCTGTCTGGAAAGGTCCTCTGCAAGATTTCAAAAGACGGAGATGGACCACCACTTTATAGACTTAAGTGAACGCCCCTCAGACGATCATCTTTAGATCTACTCAAACCGAACTAGTGTTACACATGTTCTAATCAGATGCACTGGTTTTGAATCCAACAGCCATTGCTCATCTCCTTCCCTTCCGGCTAAACAGGGTGGTGTTGCGCGCTAAACGCGGTAGCGCACTCGCCGGCGTGCGGCGCCTCGGCGGTCCGTTACCTACCCCTCGACCGATGCTACCGACGTAGCAGAGAGAACGATGAACATCCTAGGGGTAGAATTACCGGCAATCATGCGGCGGAGTGCTCTGCCCACGTCGAAGCATGGGTTCTACGACGGTCCACCACGAATTAACGGGATGGCTAGCTTATCTAGCCCTTCCAGCCCCGAGAATCCAGACCGGGTTTGTTACGACCAGCGATCTCAGCTCGAAGCCGTTGGGACGACGAAGGTTCTAGCAAACCTGGTCCACCTACCAGTGAACCAGAAGCACACGCACCCCCACGGATCAATGATTCCATCAACTCGAGCAGCTGCCGGCTTTGGTCGATGAATGGACTAATAACAAATAATGGAACGGTTAACGTGTGAAGACAAGATAGTAACAAAGTGACTTTGAGGTCTAAAAAGAATATTCCGTACTAGTTATCAACATTTTAAAAAACAGTAGCTAAATTTGGATATCCACAACTACTCTATGGTCCTATTTGGAATAACTTCAGCTCCAGTAAATTTGATGGAGTTCATAGAGTAGGTCGTTAAGTGCTTTAGAAAATCGTGGAGCTGGAATTGTAAACGTCTAGAAGACATTTTGATAAGTCATTTCGTTTATTATTTGGATTAAAAATATTTTAATCCACCTCAGAGATAACGGTGAACATCCCAGGGCTAGAATTACCGGCAATCGTGAGGCAGAGTGCTCTGCCCACGACGAAGCATGGGTTCTATGACGGTGTGCAGCAACATCGAGGAATTTCGCACAACCCCATGCGTCCCGAATCCACCGAGTACGTGACCAGTAGGCACGGACGCACCCTCCTCGACCACCACAAACCTCTCTCAGTTGGTCGAGTAGGCGCAGAATGCCTACGGCGACGTCGTTTCACGCTACGGTGGTAGCTTGGAAACCAACCGATGGAAGCTCCTAATCCACCATGAATTAACGGGGCGGCTAGCTTATCTAGCCCTTCCCAGCCCCGAGAACCCCGACCAGGTTTCTTACGACCGGCGATCTCAGCTCGAAGCCCCACGGATCAATGATTCCATCTCTCCTCCCATGCAACTCGACAAGCGTTCAATCGGCCCGTGGGCGATGGGGGCGAAAGGCGCCGCCGCTCTCCGTTCCTCCGTCCCCCCGGTCCCGGGGAGGGGGGTTCTCTCTCGCTCCTCGCGACGGGATCGCGCTCCCTCTCGCGGCGGTCTCCGGTCGGCACCCAGCGCGGCGGTTTCGGCGTTCGACCACCAGCCCTTCCATGCTCCTCTAGATCCGGTATGTTCGCGGTCCAACCTCCAGGCCCCCCCACCACTTGGCAGCGTGGATCTTTGCAAGTACGCCCAAGATCTCCCCCTCTGCGCCCCTGCTGATCCATCCCCTCAACCGGACCTGCTATGGTCGGCCGCGGGAGGCGGCGCCCCCGTTTCAACAGCCAGGACGGTCCCATTGTCAAGATTCGGTACAGAAAAGTGTTCGGCGCAAACGTCACTCGAAGATCCTCTCTGTCCGACTCCATTGCCGCGTATCCTGGCGTCTGACAGGCTCGAAGGGGATACTGTCTACTCGCCGGGCTACCATTACTCTCACAAGGCGGATGGGGCTTTGAAGCCGGGCAGTCCTCCTCCCCCTCGGCATGCTGGAGGGTCCTCTGCTGCGCCGCGGTTGAGCGGACAACCTTCCCCTGTCACCTCCAATGTCAACGATGATGGCTGGTCAGTTGTTCGGCCACGTTTCTGGTGGCGCAAGATCTTGAAGCATCCTGAGAGAGCTCCACAAAACCGTCAATTGGACGCGAAGGGCACTAGTCTTTTCAAATTGAAGCTCAAGGGTAAATGCTACAACTGCCTCTCACCAGAGCACCATGCCTTCCAATGCTCGGCCCCTACTCGCTGTTGGAGGTGCTTGCATTTCGGGCACCGGGCGTGGACTTGCAGCAAAAAAGGTTATCAGGAAACATTCAATGCTGCTCGCTGCACTCCTCAACCAGCCGAACTGTCTTCAAGGAGCTCCACCTACCAGAAATTGGCGCCATCGCCCTTTTGCCTCCATAAGTACCAGGACCAGCAACAGGATTGTTCACTTGGTCAGCCACCCCTACTCCACAAGAAGTCATACCTTCAGACGGTTCGGGGAGGCCACGATATGGAGGCACGATACCCGGGAGATCCCCGGGGAAGGCCGGCTCGTGCCTTCTGTGCTGTCTCAGCGACTGGCTCCTTTCGTCGCCGGAGGGATGAGCTGATCGACAAGGCCGTCGTTTGCTCCTTTGATGGCAACAGCCATGAAGTTGATGCTCTATCTGCAGGAGATATGCTGAGGGAAAAGTTCAATCTACATCATGGTCAGTACCAACTAGTCAAGCACTTTCCGGAGCAATTCTTTATTGTATTCTCGGATCCAAGGTCGAAACAGTGGGCATTAGATAGGAGATCTGTCTCGTTTCGTGGCCGGGTTTTCCACTTTGGCGATTGGTCGGAGGACAGCTATGCTAGGAGGACAAACTTTGAATTTAGAGTTAAGGTTCGTGTTGAGGGGATTCCGGTGCACTGCTGGGGGGAAGAAGTGGCTTCAAAGGCTTTGGGCAAGAGCTGCGCAATCCATTATGTGCAAGAGCGCACAAGACGTAGAGAGCGTACTAGGTCTTTTGATCTCTGGGCCTGGTGCTCTGACCCTTGTGACATTCCTAAGGAGGTCATGCTAACGGTTTTAGAACCGGACAGAGATCTTCCTCCGGTCACCGCGCCCTTAACTCTAGTTGGTGCCCAACACGACTCTCCTGCTGATCTGAAAGCTG
The DNA here is from genome assembly GCF_902167145.1 of Zea mays. Lineage (NCBI taxonomy): Eukaryota > Viridiplantae > Streptophyta > Magnoliopsida > Poales > Poaceae > Zea > Zea mays. The sequence goes on along the minus strand of NC_050100.1, from coordinate 223,335,736 downwards.
GTCACGTCTACACACTTCGCAATCATATTGAGGTGGTGGAGGACCTCTCATTCCTTCGTGGGAGGGGTGCCAGGGGGGGACCGCCTAACCGTAAGAAGCGTAGGGAGTTTGTGTGGAGTTACGGCGCTCCGGACACAGAGGGCGAAAAAAGAGAACGTGCTGAAGCTTGCAGAGGAAGAGAGATGGTGCGACGTGATTGGGGTCATGATGATGATAATGGGGATTTCCACCGTGACAGACGCAGTGGCAACCGTCGCCATCGCAGCCTCTCTGGTTGGGCGCGTTCGTCGCGATGCAGGGGGGGATTGGATGACTGCTACAGCTCCAACGACAGGAACAGGCACTCAACACCCTTTCGCCGCCGTGGTCTTGGTTTGATGCCGGCAGCGCGCTGGGTGCCCAAGGGGAAGGTCGGCTCAGTCTCTTTTGCAGACCCCGTTGTTTCCGCTGTTTGGCCGCAGGAGGAGTGCCATGGGCCACCTGAAGATGTTGGAGGCAGTCCGGCTCCGATGGCCACTGACGTTCAGGTTGCGCTGCACGGCTCTGCTGCCTCCACACACAAGGTAAACAATACGGTTGATCTTGCTAATGTTTTCACTACAATCCACAAAAGCTTAGACAGTGTGCCTGTCTGCTCCCTCGGCGTTGGCATGATCAATATGAGTACCACTTTACTGAACTCTGCCCCAGCTGCCCATCCGATTGAGTGCCCACATACCAACTGCTTAGACAGTATCCTAGAGAGTGGCCCTAGCGCTGTTCCGGTCTCTGCTTGGCCGGACAATTTTTTATCTGGCCAACAGACTTTGCTTTCAGAGTCACAACTTGTGAACGATAATCGAGCTATTGACTTCATCATGCCTGCTCCTGATCTGGGTGGGCTGTTAGGTGGCTCAGTCGCCCATGATCCAGTTGTCACTGACAATCAGGAAGTCGTGAGAAATCTACCTTCCCTCGGATCAGAGAACCTACCGACAGACAACACCAAATTGACAGACTTCATAGCCACAATAACCAAGACACCAGAGCCACCTTTGATCTCATCCCCGCCGCAACCACACCTGTTAAAATCTCAGAAGCAACCCACCACTAGAAGATCAAGTGTTAGGTTGGCTGCTAAGAAATGCATTAAGCCCGGGCGTAACCGGGATGCAATATCCAAGGCCCAGGAAATCATACTTGCCAAACTTAACAACTCGGCTGTTAAAAAGGTTGACTGCTCTAGTTCTTCAAATTGTTCTAACTTTGATGAGTCTTTTGAGCAGATGACAAGCCTTCTCACAAAGCCTCTCTCGAAGAAGCAAATGGATGCAATCATGGAGCTTTTAAACCAAGACAAGGTGAAGACAGCGAAGAATAAAAAAAAGGGGAGAAAGGTGATGCCGGCCATCGAAGATGTCGAGGCGGGGGTCAACTGAGCTGCTTTGTCTGGGCCGGTTGGTGGAGCTTTTGGTGACCAATGTGTTCTCAGATGGTCAGGCTCTTTTGGAGCGGTTGTATCTCCTCTGGCGGTTTTACTTCTGGGCGCTGGTCAAGGTCCCCCAGCTTGCCTGTGTACCTCTGTTGTTCTTTCTGGTTGTCGGTTGTGGCCGAGCTGTGTTTTTGCTCGGCGGGTCCTTGTTTGGAGGTTTCCCCTCCTGTTAGGATTTTACAGCAGGCTCTCCTGCTGATCCATGTATGGCAGCATGCTGTGTTAAGTGGAGTGGCAGCCTTTTCCTTATGAATCAAAAATGTGCTATTTTTTCTTGGAATGTTCGGGGGCTAAACGACCATGCGAAGAGAGCAAGTGTTAGACATACAATTCTGTCCACCGGTGCTTCCATCGTTTGCCTACAAGAAACAAAGATCTCGAATTGGTCCAATGTTTTATTAAAGGAAACTGTAGGCACCAAGCTTGCTAATCAAGTTTTTCACTTGCCTTCTCTGGGCACCTCGGGCGGCATCCTTATTGCTGCGGATTCGGATTTCTTTGACATGGCTCTCTTGCCATGTTCAGCAGCATATTCTCTATCAGTCAGGATCAGCTCTAGATCACATGAGGAGGTTTGGGACCTCACGGGGGTTTACGGGCCTCAGCTAGACAATGAAAAAATGATTTTCCTTTCTGAACTCCGTAACATCCAAGCCATGGTCAGACCAGAATGGGTATTACTTGGTGACTTCAACATGATCAGGAGAGCAAGGGAGAAAAACAAAGGATCAATCAACAGAAGAGTCATGAGACAATTTAATAACACGATTGATTACCTACACCTACTTGAGCTAGAGCTCACCGATAGAGCATTCACCTGGTCAAATGAACAAATTAACCCAACCATGACTAAGATTGACAGATTCTTAGCGACAACAGAGTGGCACGATCTATTCCCCTCGGCTGACCTTCGCTCCATGTGCACCATGACGTCGGACCACTGCCCTCTTATAATGCAAAGCCACTCTTTGGGTTCCCCATACCATGGGTTCAGATTCGAATCTTTTTGGCCTCAGATTGAGGGGTTCAAAGAGGTTGTCAATCAAGCATGGAACTCTGCTGTGAACTCTGATGATGCCATCCTTCGACTTCATGTAAAGATGTCTCGCACAGCCAAGGCTCTTTTGGCCTGGAGGCGCAACACTGTTGGCAACTTCAAAGTGCAGATGGCCATCATTCAGATCATCCTCACTCTCCTGGAGAAAGCGCAAGAGATTAGACAGCTATCCTTTGAAGAAATTGATTTCAGGAGGTCTCTTAAAACCAAGATTCTTGATATGGCCTCCGCTCAGAGGGCACGAGCAAGACAACACTCCAGGCTCACTTGGATGCGGTTGGGCGATGCTAACACTAAGTTCTTTCACATGACAGCCAATAATAGAAGACGGAAAAATTTAATCAGATCATTAATGAGTGATGGCAATCTGCTAACGAGTCAGGAAGACAAAATGAACGAGGTCCAGCATCACTTTAGCCAGGTGATAGGCACGACAGGTAGGAGGTGCAGGGCTGTCCGTTGGGACCATCTGGGGTACACCCCTTTCGAGCTATCTGAGTTAGACAACTTGATTGATGACAGTGAAATCAAGAATGTTGTAATGGGGCTTCAATCTGAAAAGGCCCCCGGGCCGGACGGGTTCATTGGGCTGTTCTACAAAAGTTGTTTCGAGTTGATCAAAAATGACCTCTCCATGGCAATAAACGATTTTTTCCATCACAGATCCAAAAGCCTGCTTCGGGTCAATGAAGCAAACATCATCCTCATACCTAAGGGGGAAAACGCGGACAGAATTGATAGATTTAGGCCGATCAGCCTGATCAATAGCTTCATGAAAATTATAACAAAAATCATGGCAAATAGGCTAGCTCCAAGAATGAACGAAATTATCTCCAGTGCTCAGAACGCTTTCATCCAGAACCGTTCAATCCACGACAATTTTCTATACGTGCAAAGGGTGATTATGAATTTGCATAAGAAAGGTAATCCAGCTCTCTTCGTCAAGCTAGACATCTCTAAAGCCTTCGACACCCTAAATTGGGCATATCTCCTAGATGTGTTAAGAGCCTGTGGGTTCTCCCTGAAATGGCGCAATTGGGTAGCAGATATTCTGAGATCTTCATCCTCAAGAATAATTATCAACGGAGAGCGGTCAAACGCTATCATCCACAGGCGTGGGGTGAGACAAGGAGACCCGCTATCCCCCTTTCTTTTCATCTTAGCAATGGACCCGCTACATCGGATGATTGAGAAAGCTGCTGATGTGGGACTGCTGGGACAGGTACTGCCTAGAGGGGCTAAGCTTCGCTGCTCACTCTACGCGGATGACGCGGGAGTATTCATTAAAGCTGACAAATCAGACTTGGAGGTGCTGAAAGAGATTCTCAATGCGTTCGAGGGATGTTCAGGACTAAAGATCAACTATGACAAAACAGAAATTTTCCCAATTCGGTACCCGGAATCATCATGGCCGGCTCTTAAGGAGGTGTTTCCGGGCAAATACTCTAGCCTTCCCGGGAAGTACCTTGGGCTCCCCCTTCATTACAAGAATGTGAAGAGGATCGACCTACAACCCCTTATTGAAAAAATTAATAACAGGTTAGCTGGCTGGAAAGGGAAGCTGCTGTCCAAAGCTGGAAGAGAAACACTTGTAAAAGCGGTGCTATCCGCACAGCCAATCTACCATCTAACGGTTTTTCGTCCCAAAAAATGGCTGCTGCAAGCAATTGACAAAATACGAAGAAACTTCCTTTGGAGAGGTAGCAATCCACTAGCTTGCAGCGGGGGTCACTGCCTCATCAATTGGTCCATTACATGCCTTCCAAAGAACAAGGGGGGTCTTGGAATTCTTGATCTTGATCGTTTTGCGAGGGGGCTAAGACTAAGATGGCTGTGGCTACGATGGAAGAGCAAAGACAGGCCGTGGACCGCCATGAGACTACCGTGTGACAAAATTGATGAAGACCTCTTCAATGCATCCACAACTGTTACGGTAGGCAATGGAAAGATAGCGGGATTCTGGAATTCTAGTTGGATCCAAGGCCAAGCCCCTAGAAATATTGCGCCCTCACTGTTCAAGAAGGCAAAGAGGAAGAACATCACGGTCGCCAAAGCGCTCACTAACAACACTTGGATTCGATTATGCTACCCATTCTCGGGTGAGGGGGAGTTTAGTGAGTTCCTCTCCCTTTGGCAGGCCATTGGTAGCATGCCAGAGCTCAACGGGTCAGAGGACAACATTTCTTGGAGATGGACGGCAGATGGGCAGTACAGTGCTAGCAGTGCATACAAAATTCAATTCGCTTCCAATTTCAGCAGAATGAATCTTTGCCCCATTTGGAAGGCTAAAGTGGAACCGAAGTGCCGTTTTTTTGCTTGGACGTTACTGCATAAGAGAATACTGACTGCTGATAACCTTCAAAAAAGAGGCTGGCCTTGTAACCCAATCTGCTGTCTTTGCAACTCAGCCCCGGAAACAATTCTGCATTTATGCAAGGATTGCCCCTTTAGTAGAGAGGTATGGAGCAAAGTTTTGTCTCGGGGCAATCTTCATTTCCTGACTGGGGTCCCTAGTGGCTCTTCCTTGTACGATTGGTGGACAGATCTGCGTAGTCTTTGCAGCAGTCAGAGAAGGAGGGACTTCGACGGCCTGCTAATTCAATTCTGGTGGAATCTATGGCTAGAAAGAAATTTCAGAATCTTTCAAGGACAGCATAGGGGTGTTGACCAAGTTACTTTGGCTATCTTGGGCATTGCTAGTAGCTGAGGTCCTGTTAGGAGTCTACCTAGTGGTTTTTTTGTTTTTGTATTTTTTCCTTGCTCCTTTTTTCTTCTTCACTTCGGTTCTTCGTGTCTGTTGTTCCCCTTTGTTTTGCTTCCTCATCTAATATAGATCGGAGAGGCAAGCCTTTTGCCCCTTCCTTTCAAAAAAAAAACAAGCGTTCAATCTGAGACCGACAGCAGGTGCCACGGGTCAGGGAAACGGTCGGCAAGCGCAGTCACGGGTGAGGCTGGCAAGTAGAGATGGCCAGATGGGCCGGGTTAGTCGGGCCGGCCCGAGGCCCGGCACGATTTGGCGTGCCTGAGACCGGCACGGCACGAGGGGATTCGGCTAAGGTATGAACTCGCTAACCCCCTCTGTTTTTTGCTTCTTTAACCCTAACCGCCCTAATCCCCCTCTGTTTTTGCTTCTTTAACCCTAACCCCCCTAATCCCCCTATGTCTTTGCTTCTTTGCAGGTCGAGGTCGTGGCCGTGAGGGACCAGGTGCCGGCGATGGAGCATAGGTATGATCCTACCTCAATTAATCATGATTTGGTTTTGATGGGTCAAACCCCAGACGATGTGGACGACGTGCACGATGGTTTGGAGGATCTCTTTGGTTCCACTGCCCCTACCCCTAACCCTAACCCTACCATAAACCTTGGCGACGACAATGTCGCTGCCGAGGGCGAGGCTCTCCCAGATGCTACTGCCTCCACTACGGCAAGCACTGGTAGAAAGAGGAAATGCACATCCGATGTCTGGGAGGACATGGATAAGATTTTCGCCACTGAAAATGGTGTTGAGGTTAGAGTAGGAGCAAGGTGTCATTTTTACAAGAAAGAACTTGCTGCCCGTTCTACCATTGGCACTGGTCATTTGTCTCGGCATAGAGACAAATGTAAACGACTCCATGGCCGAACTGGGAACCAATCTATGCTTGGGATTTGGTGTTTGGTGCAGATGGCATTGGTAGCAGTTCTTCAATGGCACTGGGTGCTGGTCTGGGTGCCTTTGGTGCCAGTAGCAGTTCTGGGATGGTTCCTGAACTGTCAAGAAGGACATCTGCTAGTGCTTTGCTTCATGCAGCAAGCACTCCTGGTATTTCTGGTTCTGAACTAGCTGCTTATCTAGATAGTGACACTGTTCAGAAGTTTGATGATGAATTCAATCTCCTAGATTGGTGGCATGATCACAAACTTACTTATCCAGTACTTTCAATCCTAGCTAAAGATGTCATTTCAGTTCCTGTCTCTACTGTGAGTTCAGAATCAGCATTTAGTCTTGCAGGTAGGCTCATTGAGGAGCGGCGTCGTCGACTTGGCTCTGGAATGGTGGAGATGCTTTCCTTACTAAAGGATTGGGAGGCAGCAGATGCAAGAATGCAGCACACAACAGAAGATAAGATCCTTGAAGAGTCCTTCAGAGATTTATTCATTGATTAGTATGTTCTGGTATTCTGGACATGTAATGTGGGTTCTGGACATGTAACTTAAGTCTGTGATGAACTAAGTGATGAAATAATGAAATTATTGAGCTGGGCTGTACTCTTTTCCTATCTAGGGTTTCTCACGAGGTGTGAGTTTTACCTAGATAGGTTTTTAACGAGACAGCCATTGCACCAGCTCAAACTAAATAATGTGTTTTGTGTTGTGATTGTGTTAGATTTTGCTGTATTAATATGTTATTAACTCTGATCTGATGAGCAAATATATGTATTAGATGTTGCTGCTATTCTGTACTGAGTTTTACGGGCTCTCGGGCCGGCACGAGCCCTAACGTGCTTTCGGGCTGTCGGGCTGGCACGACACGGTTAGCAATCTCCCATGCCGTGCTTGGGCCTGAGGCTGGGCACGTCGGGCGGCACGGCACGGCCCGATTATGTAAACGGGCCTGGCGTGCTCGGGCCTGTCGTGCCGTGCCCAAGTCAGGCTCGTGCCGGGTCGGGCCGTGCCGCCCGTTTGGCCATCTATACTGGCAAGGGGCCTCCACCTGTCGACGCTTGCCTGATGGGCTCGACGGTGAAGTGCAGGTTGGGCCAGATCACCAGATTCGACCTAGGTGTGGTCTCCCTTCTTTTTTCCTTTTCTAATTTTCAGTTTTATCTTTCAATTTTCAAAATTCAAATACAAACACCGTTTAAGGTTTCAAACCTAATTTTAATGCACAAACAAAATTCCAGCTCGAGATGCAATATTTGTTGCATATGCTTATATTGACTATTTTATCCGATGCTTTAAGTGTGTAGTGTACACACACAAAAAGATAATATTTAAACATACTATTTTGAATGTATAGTTCGATTAAAAGCTAGATCAAAATTCAATGTCTATCACTTATTCACTCTAGAAAAAATATATTGAATGATCAATAAAACTGTTTATCATTCACTACCGGAACTCGGCTTTTTACCGAGTACTAAGCAAAAAACCCTCACTAAAAAAACACTCGGCAAAGAAAATCTTTGTCGAGCGTTTTTTTGACACTAGGCAAAGAGCTTCTTTGCCGAGTTTTTTTTTCAACACTAGGCAACAACAATGTAAAAATCACATTTTGAAGCAGTAAATTAATTCAAAAGAAAACGTTTTCAACTACAAATTTGTATAACTCATAAGATGTATAGTTTAGATTTTGATCATTTCATCATATGACAAAATAAGAGTAAATTTGTTCATAAAACCTATATATCTCTCGTAGTATGAACTATAAGAGAGATGTATAAGATTTGTAAATAATGTTAGAACCATTATGTGGGATGAATAAATGACCAAACAGGCGGAGCCGACACGTGTCCGGACCTTACCGTATACGCTTCTGCTCCCCCAAACAGGCGGAGCCCCGATGCTGCCACGTGGCATGGTGCACGTGACGTAAGCCAACGGGCGGAGCCTAACGTAAGGCCTCTAGGCTACGCGGCCTCTGCATTTATTGCGGACAGGGCGCACCGTCTGTCCATTCCACTGGCAGGCGATGTGCCGCCTCGGTATTTATTGAGCCCTGTCCATTCCACTGACAGGCGATGTGTCGCCTCCGCATTTAATGAGATCTGTCCATTCCGCGGGTAGGCGGCGACCAGTCCATTCCGCAGGCGGCGTGTCTGTCCATTCCCCTGGCAGGCAGCATGCCCATGCTGCCGTGTGTACTACGTCCATCATGACTCGCGCGTTACCGAGGAAGCAGCCGCGACATATCAATACTGTATGGACTACAAACATTATGGCGCTCGGAGATCGCCCATGCGTTACAGGCATTAGTTACTTCCTTCCATTTTGCCCCTGAGCCCACATGTCGGGGCTCAATATCCTTGTATGTGCCTCCCTTGAGCTATAAAAAGGAAGGCACACAACGTTACAAGGCAGACTCACTTGCACTCACTCAGACCCAACTTAGACTCTCACACACTCAAGCTCTCAAGCTCACAGATTCAATACAAAACACAGTGGAGTAGGGTATTACGCTCCGGCAGCCTGAACCACTCTAAAACCTTTGTGTGTTCTTGTGTTCACTCGTGTTCGTCGATCATCTAGCAGACAGCCAAACGCTTAGGCCCCTCCTCATCTTAGAATTTAGGGCGGGTGCATCCCGCCACTCGGCCGGAGAATTTCCTCTCCGACATAAACAAAATTGATGTAGTAGTGTAGTGGTAGAGGAGGTTATACGTGGGAGAGATGTTGCGAGTTTGAATCTCACCATTCATGAAACACGGTGAAAACAATAGGTTAATGGGTAGGGCAATGGCAGTGGTTGATGAGTTATTCCCCTAATTTTAAAAAAATGTTTTGTTTTTTTTTGAATTTTTTGTGATTCTTAATTTGCCGAGTGTTTTTCGACACTGCACGAAAAAAGTACTCGGCAATGAACCCTTTGAGGATAAAATGTTTGCCGAGTGCTGAGTGCAAAATAGCCTTTGCCGAGTGTGGTAGTGATTTATTCATCTTGGTCAAAATAAATGATTTCAAAAGTGAAATGTTGATTAGAAGATATTTTAGTTAAAATTTTTAGATAATTTCTCCTAAATGTATAATTCAACCAAATAGTAATTTAATTTCGATGGTGGTCTCTCTTTTGTTATTCAATCTCTTATTTATAAAACATATTTATTTGCATCTTAAGAGAATCCTTCTTAAATCTCCAAATCTCCAAATTAGGATTTTATGGTGTTACAAACCGTGACCGCCGGTGATAATTCCTCCCACATTTGTCTTATGCCAAAGACAAAAAATCAAAAATAAGAAGCCAAAGACAAAAAATCAAAAATAAGAAGCCAAAGAAAGTAATGGTGGAGGAAAAAGGTGAACAAACCTTCAGTTCAACATATTAGTCCCGACTAGATTTAGAGCATGTTTGGTTTGCTAACTAACTTGCCACACTTTGCCTAACTTTTCTGTCTAAGTTTAGTTCTTCAATTCAGATGACTAACCTTAGGCAAAGTGTGGTACAATTAGCCACGAACCAAACAGACCTTTAAACATAAGACTAATGTGAGCATTAGTTCCGAGTCTAACTTTATGCGCGTAGGTAGAGGACCTTTAGTTTTGTGGTAACATCAACCGGACCAAATGGTCTACATTAGTCCCAGTTGATGTTATGAACCTAGACCAAAGAGCCTGTTGAGGCCCCATGCATCAGTAATATGCATGGACTCTTTAGTTCTGACGTTAAAGGCACCTTAGTTTAAAGGCCCCATTATTGATGTTAAAGGCACCTTTTGTTTAAAGGTATCTTTCGTTCTGGTCCGTAACATATTACTGATGGGGCCTCAAGGTGTCTAATCGAGATTAAAGGTGTGTCCAATATTGATTTAAAGAACTAAAGAGTTTATATTAGAGGTGTCCCTATACTAGCTAGTTCTAGTTTGCAATATGTTAAATTACTAATCGAGATTAAGGGTGTCTCCAATATTGATTTAAAAGGAAAGTATCTCTTATTCAAGTCAGATGTGTATTGTAGTTGAGATGGTTGCACACATACGGGTTTGAATCCCATGCATCTTCACAATTTTTTGTTTTCTCTTTTACTATTGGTCTAAGTTATTTGACTGAACCAGGACGAAAGGCCCAAAACCTTTAGTCCCAAATCCATGCATAGTCCTGGTTCAGAAACTAAGACTAATATTCTTTCTCAACTGAGACTAATTAAGGATCATTTCTCCACTAGTGGACAGAAAGAACTAGCTAATAGTCAATTAATGTTATTTATTTCTAAATTTCTCAGCTGTCACACACATATATAAGCAAAAAAATCTATGATACATGCAACTTTGATCGTGAGCGCCACGATGATGAATCTAGAAACATATTCAAAACACATACATACATCAATTGTTGTATGATTCATTAAAAAATTTTAATTTTGGAGGGGGGAGGGTCATGCATTGAACGTGAACTAAGTTTACCTTATCTAGTTAAGGATTTTTTTTCTTGGTGCTACTAGCTAGAAATTCGTCAACGTAGTAAATCGTCCACCCGAAAATCTACGTCAGTAGCTTCTGCAATTTTGCTCTGCAGCCAAGCATGCACAGCTGCCGGTGGATCTGCCGCTAACAATCCGACGATATGCAGCCAATATGAGGAATTGAAGAGATATATGGCGACGATATGCAGATTGTTAGAGCCCTGTTTTCTGTGTACGTGCCTCTGTCTGTTTTTGGGGCTGGCGGGTTCCTCTCTGCAGCCTGTTTTGCTCTCTTTTCTTTCAGTTCAAGATTGAATTATAAGCAATTTGGTGCTTCTAATTACAACAATCAATTAGCTATGTATAGGCAGTGGTGAATCTAGCTAAGAACATCATTTGAACTTATCAGGATCAATTTCATCACATGATATAGAGTTTTGAGAGTTTGAATAGTAATTTACTTTACAAAGTTCATCGGGTCGACGGACCTGATAAACCCCTTTATTAGATGTACCCTCTTATAGCTATAGGTAACGCATCCTAATCAAATTTTATCATCAATATGGTTAATGGTGATTGGCTGATAAAAGGAAAAGTATTTAATGAAAAACTGCTTTCTGTCCCCTAGAAGGCTAGAATCCCTTGTATTTGAGTACAGTTTTAGATGCTGATATGTAAACATCAAATGACGAACTAGTTAATAATATATATATATATGCTTATTAGCTAGCCTTTAATTTATTTATTTGAACCTTGTGATCAGCCAAAACATTTCCAATGTATATTTTATTTCAGCTACTGGTTAATCTAAACAATTTAATATGTGGTGAGTGGAGACTTCTATCAACTAGAGGCTTGATGTATGCAAAATGAATGGTTATCAGTTTGCCGGGACGATGGTATAATTTATGGTAGCTATATATTCAAAGAACACCGTGGTATGGTTTCTTAAGTAGAAGACATAGTTAATATATACATATCTAGGTATGAGTGCATGTATCTAAACCTTATGTCTTATTCAATAAAAATTCTATAAGATACGACTTATTTATGTGTATTGTACTAATGAAGCTATGTCTTAAGCTTAAAAAACCGAGTCAGAGGCGTGTGTCTTGATAATAATATGGTGTCTTTGTTTTTTACACTTTCTCCCTAGACACATCTTAACACATGGTGCATTAATATACATTGTACATACCTGTAGACCTAATTCTAAGCCTTGTAAATTACAAGTACTGAGATAAATAATGCATGCCATCCAAATCACCATAAATATAATATAAATACCAATATGATATAACATGGAGTCTTGAACGATCTTGCCATGTGGAAATACCAATGTGGGTCCTCCCTCTCCCCTCTATGTTGGTCTTTTGGTTTGAAATAAACTTCCATCACTTAATGAAATATGTATCGTAAGACCAACTTCAAAATATCTTTTATATCCTCCATAATTGATAGGAATGGATTTTTTGGTACAAAAATAGAACTTTTATATCTTCTCCAAATATGAAGGGCGAGATTTGATTTTTAAAGTTTGCACAAGATTTGGAATTGATGTTGGAGGGTGAAAATATTTAGAGACAATTTTATTCAAATTACTCTCTAAATAATGATTTAGAGAGTGAGTTTAAGATAGGTGCTTGAAGATATTCGATGGTACATTCTAGGAAAAAACAAATTAAGTTCTCAATCTCACAAAATCTTAGTCATTGCATGAATAAAAACACTTTGGATTGTTTGAGGAAGGAATAATATATATGATTAGTGTTGTCTATTATCTATCAAATACATGCTAAAAAGGGACAAACAAAATCTAAGAAATTGGTGGGTTCTAATAAAGGTCCAAGATATGATCAATCAACAACCGCTTTAATAGGAACTTATTTGTGCTCCTAGAATCAGTGTCATATATTTGTGCTAAAAAGTAGATAAATAAAAAATAACATATGGCAAGAACAAACTCTTAAAACATATGCATATAATATTTTGTACATGAGAATGTCAAAAAATATACAAGGAAAATACCTAGAATGATAAATGAATTTTGTAAAGTAAAGATTCAAATTTTACAAACTTTGACCAATAATTATTCGAATTATATATAAGTTTAGAAGATTAAATTTGCATCAATATGAATTTGTATTCAAAGTGTGCATATCGAACCTTTAGCAAATGACACTATGTAAATGAAATGAAGGCAAAATATATTTTATATGACCTTTTGATTAAAATATACTTAGACTTTTAGCAATAAAATACAATATAGTAAATTACTTTAGATAGTCTATACATCATTCAAATATTTTTGTCTGAAGCTTTTATTTGACTTGGTTGTAGATTTATACTTCAGGTGTGTTCCTTTTTATGTCTCCAAGACCCAAACTTTTATTTGCTCAAATATTATATAAAAATGAGTAAAATGCATGGAAGGTCCATGAACTTGCACAACTGTGTCATTTAGGTCCTTGGACTCTTAAAATGCATTTTAAGCCACTATTATTGTATTTTCGTTATTGACAACTTCATACCCCTTCAGTTTGTTCTCAAATCCAACATGGCATTGACCTGGACAGTCCAACGTGGTCATACCCATTATTGTGCTACACTGACCCTCTACCCTCTCTTTCTCGCGCCCCTAAACCGCTCCACACAAATGGACAGAGCGCGATTGTTGCTCTATCCATTTGCGTGGATCAGTTTAGGGGCACGTGGAAGACAAGTTCGTGGCTCAGTGCAGCGAAGTGATGGACGTGGCCACGATAGACTATCCAAGTCAACTCCGCAGAGGATTTGAGAGCATGCTGAATGGGTACGAACCTGTCATTAATCAAAAGACAACATTAGTGGCTCGTAAATGCATTTTGAGAGTTCATAGACCTAAATGGCGTAGTTGTGTAAGTTCATGAACCTCCCATGCATTTTACTCTTTAAAACATTATACAAAAAGTAATTAAAGCTCATGCCTAAAAGTGTAGGTGTACTTTTGAATACAAAATTAGATGAACTGCAATATAACAAAAGTACAAATATGCCAGGGCCCTAACTATAAACTTGAAATTTTTTTACCTAATATTCGCATCAAACTACGCATAAAGGACAAATCTAAGGCAGCAATCAACTCTAAGATGCCCAAGTGAAGTTTAGCAATTACTCGTACATTCCCAACCAATTAATTTTAATCACACACACATATACACATAGCATACTGTATATGAAGTCCCCCTCCCCCAACTTGGTTATTGATTGATGAGTGCATGCATGATTAAATCTGGATAAAAGATGGTTGCCAAGACTGTCGGTTCTATGTATATATACTTGGGTACTACTATAATACCCCCAGCAGAGGAAGAGACAAGAAGTGAAGGCAAATGACCAAATGTAGCCAGATCCAGTAATTTTAACATGAATAAGGAAAGGTATGGCCAGAAGCATGACAGCATGGGCTAAAACAGGTGCTGCCCGATTGTACACACACTGCACCAAACTGAACAAAAAACTATACGTTTTCAGTTCCTGCGTGTCTTCTACCTTTTCTTTTTTCGAAAGACACCCCCCTCTTCGTTGCTTCTTTTGCTTGCCATGCTTGTTTCTTCTGGCTTGCTGGTGGCCATGAGCTACCCTTTTGGCCATCGTAATAATTTTCAGGGGTGAACAATATAGTAGGCAGCTCGAATGCATCATCTATGTACTAGGGTTCAAAGCAATACCACCACAATGGGCAATGGCCATGCAAAGCAAACAACAGCAATGCCAACCACGCAAAGGAAACCAAACATGAAACATGCAATTGCAATCTCATCAGAAGAAATATATTATTCAAGTTACAAGATATGGATTCTCCTAGAAATATATAATTGACACATAAATCGTGTTTTTCCAGACTGGCATTGATCGAGGACATAATTAAAAGTAGCTAGGTAAACATATACATATATATGTTTTTCCTGGCTTATATTTGCTTCAAATCAGGTAGCACTCCCCCACTGCACATATGCATGCATTGCCCTACTTTTGCTCTCCTAATAATAAAGGAAATTGAACCACACATCAGCAGTCCATGAACAGATATAGTGTGATGTAGAAGGATTATATTTCTGTTCTGCCAATATAATGAATAGCACAGCAAGCTAGTTTGGCTGCTGGCTTCTGCAGCAGAACCAAACTACTAGTTGCTTGCAAGTTGCATACAAGAACAAATTCTGAAAGATGCTACTAGCTAGCTATACAGCTACAGCTTTTGTCACTGTTGTTGCTAGCTGCAAACTAAAACTTCTCCCACACCATGCCATGACATGCATAAGCACACAACAGCTGCATTGGTAGGGAATCTCAAACTGTTCTTGCAAGTTTGCATCATGTCGTACCTCGGGAGGAGAATAACAAACCAAGCAAAACTAACATAAACTCTGCCTGCTGCCAATGGGTTGATGAAAGCTAAACAAAACAGCGACGACGATTAAACCAGTACTCACGCACGCGCACAGTGATGATTCAAGTGAATGAAACAGAGAAAAGAAGGTGGGGGGTGTGGGTGTGGGGGAGGTCGAGAAATCTTTTGCAAAATGCAAGCCACTGGAGAAGAAGACAAAGAACAACGGCCTAGACCAGCAGCACCGGAACGAACTCCAACTCGCGCTGCTGTGTGTTGGCTAGCTCATCAGATGGACGATCAAGGGAAGGATTGTAGATGGCAAATGGCGATGGATCACTTAACTAGCTAGCTAGGAACAAAAAACTCACGGCATGATGAACTGCGGCGACGACGTGTCGGGTCCTCCACCGCCGCTGGACGGCCCCGGTGGTGGGCTTCCCTCGGACGACGGCCCCGCGGCCGCGGCCGAAGCCGCCGACGGCTTCTTGCGCTTCTTCTTCTCGTAGCTGATCCCCCTGGCCCGCGCCTGCGTCTCGCGCACCTCGCGCAGGTAGAGCCGCACGGCCCGCGCGCCGAAGGGGTTCATCTCGGGCGTGCCGCCGTTCTCCTCGTAGGCGGCGCGGAGGCGGCCGATGAGCGCGTCGAGGGAGCCCCATGCCTGGCGCAGCGGGCACGGGCATGGCGCGGGCGGGTTGGGGTGCCCGTAGAAGGGGCACACCGGCGTGTGCACCTTGGTCTTGCCGAACTGATCCATGTACTTGAGGAACTCCAGCACGTGCGCGCCGCTGCACCGCGACAACGACAGCGGCGGCCGGTGGTTGCGCAGATACTGCCCGAAAGTGTTCCAGTCCCGGCGCTTCTGGGACTCGTACCGGCTCAGCGACGGCGACGAGCTGGACGGAGATGGCCCACCGCCTCCCCCGGCGGAGGATCCGAGGGCCGCGGCGCCCGACGACGACGAACCGGCCCCGGCGCCTCCGGAGAAGATGACGGCTGCGGCGGGGCCCAGGAAGAAGCTGTCAGGGGCTGCGCCGTCCGTCGCCGACGGCTCTTGTCCCGGGATCATGTGATGGTGATGGTGGTGGTGATGATGGTGGTGGTGATCCATCGATCCTTAGCCGCTTGGTTCCAGCTGCGCTCCCTGCTATATGTGACTCTCACTCATTAGCAAGGCAACACAACACGAGGAAGAAGAATAAGCATCATTTCTTGCTCGGATCATGCAAGCTAGCTTCTCGATCTACTACAGATCGAAACAAAACCCTGATCTGAAAAGGCCAGCCCAGGTGAAGAGAGGAGGAAAAGTGAGATCGATGCGTACCGGAATGTGCAGCGCCGTGATCTAGTATTCTCTGCGGCGTGTAAGCTCGCTCACAGATGCATCCGTGCGCGCGGCGGAATCTTGGCAGTGGTTAGCTAGTACTCTTTCTGATCCGCCTCCGGGTGAGTGATCCAGTCATCCCCATCCATCCAGCGACACCAAGAAATGCTATGCTATGCTATGCTCTCTGACGCTCTCAGCATCTCAGGTGGTCAAGTCATCCTTGGGAGTCAGCATGAAGCTCTGGCGAGGTGGATGAACAGTTGATGGTGGCAGTGGATGCTGGAAAGGAGGGTGGGGATGGGGGGAATGGGATGATGGAGGGGATAGGTTTTTAGCCTTTTGGTTAGGCAGGCAGGTTGAGGGGGGGGGGGGGGGGGGAGAGATAATAGGTCTAGGTAGGGTATAGCTAGGTAGACAAATAATATGAATGAGTGAGAGAGAGAGGGGGGCATTGAAGCAAATAAAAACAAAAGACCTTGGCTTTTCCCCTTTTTATTATTTTCCGAATTTTTGTACCATCTCTATCTTATGCCGCAATAGTTTGTGTTTTCATAAAAAACTGTTTTAGTAATTGATTAACTACTCCATGAACACTTGCTCCTATATTGACCAGTATTTTTAAGATATAATAAGTGTTATAAATTGGTGAAAAATGTGAGGCGCGTAGCTACTCAAAATTTCTCATCTTTGCTTTCTTTGTCTGATAATTTGCTCATGATCTAAAATAATATACTAGCTCATCTAGATAATTACTCTATATGTTTTTTCCATCCCTATTATTTATATTTTTTGTCTTTATATAGCACATTCACACGCATATTTCATTTATATCTCATGTGAAGTTTGTTGCACAGTTTAAATTATATAAAAAAGATTGGTGTCCGCTTGATTTCGTTTTTGAGGTCCCCGCCGCCTCTACATAAGTGTCACTTATAGTCATCAACAGTGTTGAAGGAAGTTTTACTTGAAAAGGAAACAAGATCTATGTGAGGTGATTTGTTTTTTTGTAGGGTTCATGTGCATCAGTTCCTTCCATGCCTCCAATCTGCAGCTGCATGACATGACATGACTGCATGAGGGATAATCTGACCTTATCTTTGTTTTGATTTTCTTGTGGATTTTTGTGCTACTTTTAAATTCTATCGCTGCACTAGTGGTGATGGGATGGTTCTTCATCAGTGTTGCACACGGGCACTGGTAGGAAAAATGCATAAAGGGAACAGGCTACTTATGTTACTACTGTAGACGACATGAAATATGGTACATGGATCGTTCACATATATTATATTTGTGCATCCCTGGTATGTACACGTATGGTGTCTGGACATCCATACCTGTAGTTTTGTTGTAAACATATATATAGCAGAGGCCAGTCAAGATTCCATGTCCCACCTGAATCCCCTCACGCAAATAATTGTTTTTTTTGTGTGGTCCCATATCTATTATATTATTATATATATTCAACTTAATTACATATTATTGAGTTAAGACGTTGGTAAGAATTATCTATGCACTACTATATGAAACAGGATTGGAATAACAAATAGACAAAATGATCCAAATAATGGAAGAGTGACTGACTTCTTCCATTTTTTGCTTTAATTTTTATGTGACGTATATTTACCTGGAGAATAATTAAAATAATGCCGAGAACATCTAGCAGGTGCATGCAACATGCTAATAAATAATACTACATACTATACGCTGGTGATTTGGCTAGCTAGCTAGAATGTTAAGTTAAATGCATGAGCGGTCTTTAAACTTGTCAAAAGATGCACTTAAGTCTACAAACTTTGGAAATGCATTTTGTGTCCTTTAACTTATTATGTGGAGCACCGTAGTGGATAGACCTACGATGCACCATTATTTTTACAAGTTCAAAAACCTAAAAAATATATTTTTAAACTTCGTATCTCTCAACAAGTTCAGGGCCATAGATGTATTTAAATCAAATAAAAAAAGCATGTTAGTTTGAAGGTCACTGTCTAATGCACAGCAAGAGAGCAGTCCTTGTCAGGAGAAAGAGAGTTTGAAAGTTGTTTGAAGAGGACGGAGGAGGACAGTGACAAGTAGTGAAAGTTAAATCCAAGTGGTAAATACTGCTTTTTTGGAATGGCACAGCGTATGGTACAGTACACCGCCAGTACTTGCCCACGCAGCCGCCTATGAACACATATTAGATCCTAGATCTCGGCCTGCCTCTCTCTCATCGCTGCACGTACCGGACCCAACCCTAATTTCTCTTTCACGCACAGATCTGCGCTCATTCGTACGACAACTGATCCGGTGGCAGCATCTTCCTATATATACAGACAAATCATATGTGGTAATCATTGCAAATATATGATATAATACAACATAACATAACATAACATAACACGTGCTTAGCCTTGCGGATACGGCCATCGTCAATGCCATAAGTGTGCTTTGGGTCATTGCAACGGTTCCATGCATCTAAGCTTCTTAGATATATCCCGGAACTCTTTCAAAACCCAAAATTTACAAAGAGCATGGTACATCTCTATTTCTTGTCCACCGATTGCCCTATAATCTCCTTGTAATATAATACATATTATTTGCTTGTGTACAAGCATATAAGACAGTGAGTCCTATGCATGTATATAGGCGACATGACACTGAGTCTTGACAACCTTCTATGTATTCTTATGAAACATAGTATGTGCATGGGCCTCGTAGTTTCTTTCCTCTGGCAAACAAAAATATAGCTAAAAAAAAATGTGTGATAAGTAAATATATGCACTATATACTTTAAAAACTTATCTATCAAAGAAAATAATAATCTTACCAAAAAGTCATGTCACATTACTCCATGTGTTTCATAGTTTGCATTAGAAGCCAACCTGTAGTGGTCCCAATATACCACATAGTCACCATCTTTGGCCAATGAAAAACGACAAAGTGCAAACCCAAGGTTGATATGTGCCCATATGGTTTGGGTTTGTGATGAGTGATTGTCAAGGGTGTAGCTTCTTGGGTTAAATCATGTGGACTAACTAGGAAGTGAGTTTGTGCAAAATTGTCTTGGCTTGTGGTGCGTAGGTGTGGAGTCAGGAAGCGATGGTTGATAGTAAAGGTGATGTAATGAAAGCAAGATGATTAGCTGTGGTGGTTGACACCTATGGACACCGATATGCGTAAGGACATGGTGCAGTGGGTCGAGTCGACGACATAGTTGGGGATTGGCAGGACATGTGTCTAGGATGTGGGTGACGTGAATGGTGTATGCTACCTATGACAATATGGTGATTGAGTCTCAAAACCACACAACAATAGTTTCACCATTTTGGGCTCAAAACATAGCGACGTGGTTTTGGAGGGAATTAGAGGCGGCATGTGGAGCCATCATGGAGGTTGCATCATGGTGAAGCAAATCTGTGAAGGGATCATGGTCGTCAGATCATCAGATTGAGAGTTGGACCATTATGTCCCTATTTAAGTGATTTAGATCCAAATAAATAGGGGTAGTTTGGAATATAAAACCCCCCCAAATTTGGTTTTGTAGTTTCTAGTCTAGTATCAAAAGTTTGATATTTTGGAGTTGAATTTTGGGGAACAACCTTGAATCCTCCCTATAAAACTATGATATAAAAATCATCTCGAAATGCAGAATACAGAACAAGCACATTACTATGCACATGGAGCGAACTATTGAGCACAGAGCGGCACTAGCGAGCCACATCACTAGCGGGCCAAAATGATCAACATAGCTTGCCAGATGTCCAATCACATTTTTCTTTGAGTCTTCTTGAACATAACTTCTTATGGGTTGTGATTTAGACAACTACCCAAAGTAAATCATTTCATGGTGTTTAGCTACAAGTGATTTGTGCTCAGACAGAGAAATTTGGACAAATTGGTGTCATGGTCTTCTGACAGTATCTTTCTTGGTATGCACTACATTCTAGAACATATCATTTACTTAACCTTGAGACTAATCATATTGTAGAGACCTATGAGGTCACATTCGATGAGACTATGCACTTGTACAATCTCTATCTTTGAACATGCAGATCATAGAGAGATGTGAGAGACCATCATTGTAGAGGAAGAGCAAGATGATGCCAACTCGGGTGATCCCAAGCCATCTCCACTAACTATCGTCATTGATCCTATTTCTTACTACTTCAGTTGATAGCGCTAATGTCACTTCCACTACTTTGGTTTGTTCGAGCTAGTTCTGCTAACCTAGAGGAGATTAAGATACTATTGAGGGGGAGGTGACTTCCTCGAGGGAGGCACTACCACACATTGAGTGCCTCCATCCACCTCAACAAATGATTGATGAGTTTAATGAGCAAGTCACATGATCTGCACATCTTCCACTTTTCTCATTTAGCTTTTGTTGCTTCTTTTGAACCGCAAGATATTGGACACGCTTTACATAATCCAAACTGGGTTAATATCATTCATGAGGAGTTTGAAATTTTTGAAATAAACCAAGTTTAGCTATAGTTGGTACCACCTCCACAAATCAGTCACCCCATACAATCCAAATGAGTTTTCATAAAAATAGAATGCAGATGTGATTGTAGTTACAAACAAAGCTAGATTGGTGCCCAAGTTTTTTTTGCCAAAAGGAGGCAATAGACTATCGAGAAACTTTGCCCTTGTTGCCCGTTTAGAAGCCATTAGAGTCCTTTTAGCCTTTTCTACTTCAAAGGGTTTTAATTTTTTTCAAATGGATATTAAAAGTGTTTTCCTAAATAGATACATAGAAGAAGAGGTTTATGTTAGGAAACCTCTGGTTTCAAAAATCCAAAGTTTTCAAACCATGTCTTTAAACTCTTGTCAGCGCTCTAGGTATGGGTACCCTTGGCGTTACAAATAAAATAGGCCTACACGGAGAGGACATGATATGGGCCCCGCCTTCGAGGTGGGTCAGGTCGACAAGATCTCGTTGAAGATACAAGAGAATGTATGGTCAGGACCGGTACCATGCAGCAGCGCAAGGGACCCCCTTGCTCCGCATGTCTTCTACAAGCTCCCTTCTTGCAACCACCCTCGCCAACCAATTGACGGGGTTTAGTTTCGCTACATGTCCATGGTGACACCCGCCCCTAGGGGGTCTAGTAGCTCCACGTGTCCTCGGGCTTCCAGTGAGGGCTCCAGGCCCCTGTGAGGCCCCCTCGTTCGCTAGCTCTGGTGTGGTACTTGAGAGTGCCAAACACCCCAGGCTCATCAAGGCTCCCAACCTATTGTGAGGTCCAAACAGGCCACGTGTCCTCCAGACCCTACAATGACATTGGTCAAAGGGGTGATCCCCTATGAACCATTTCTAGGATGGGAGAAGAAACCATTGTCTTTCATTCCTTTCCTAGTTAGCTAATTTTCCTTTAAAACAAAAGTGGCTACCCTTTTTATTTTGATGGAGATAAATAAGATGGATGATGATATATTCGGCACTATCAAATTTAAGTTATATGATGTTTATCTTTTTAAAATTTATAGCATTTGGTATATACCTATATAGTATTTTAATATAAAGCAAAGATAATATTAAAAAACCAAAATATTTTAGAATCAGAGTGAAGAAAGTTATATATATACATACACACACACATATATATATATATAATCTGTTTGGTTCTTTTAGTCTAGGGACTTAAATTTAATTAGTCTCTATCCTATATTTGATTCCATAGACCAAAAATACCTTAAACTCATTAAATGACTTGTATACCATTTTCCTGCCACTATCCTTCTCCTGTGACGACAAAAATAAATAACGGATAACCCAGACACAATATATAGAGAGAGTCGTGTAGAGTCGGTCTCTCCGCGAAGAACCAGTTTTATTTTTTTTCACGTAGCCTCTCCTAGAGACCTTTCAAGAGATAATCTAATGCATGAACTAAGAGCATGTATAATGGATGTCCTGAGTTGTGTCTTCCCGTGCGTCTAAGAGGATAAATATAAAAAACTCAAGACACTGTGTATTTATTTTATTTATTAAATGTTTTGGTTGGTCAATTTAATTTATTGAATATTTTGATTGGTATAATGGATATAGTAAGACACAGATTTGAAACACATCTATTATATTATACTATGTTTTAGTTGTCTTATAGTTGAAGAACCGTGCATCAATATCACGTTGTAGGTGGCCTAATCTGGAGCCAGCTAGGATAGAGCAATCAGCGACACTGTTGCGGCGTGGGGCCCCGCGAGATGCTCGGATAATGTAGCAAGCACGTCGAGTCGACAACACCCCGGCCCGTCAATCCTAACTAGCAAATAGCAATCCCGCCCAGGATCGACATCTCGTTGTCATGCATCTAGCCAGCTCGAGATGAGAGACCCTGCATGAATGGTCTAGAAACTATATAAAAATACTAATATTTACTACACATAATAATTATATTATTTTATCTGCACAGATAATTTTTTATAGATTGATTTGAAGATATAAATGTTACTAGTATTGTTTTGCAAGTCTAATTAGATTTCAAGAGAAACTGATGTAGAGAGAATCTTAGCTACGCGACTTTCTTCGCGTCAGTTCCAATCCCAAGCCGCGTCGCTTTCCTTTTTCTCTTTTTCTTTCTTTCCCGCCTACGCACTGCTGCAGCAAGTTAGGGCCATACCGTACGTGCATATACCGCGCGCATGCATCCGATATGATACGTGCACTTCTTTTTTCACACCTCTCTTTCTGCATACACGATGCATGCATGCGCATCTGTACTTGAACTGCTCCACACTGGTATGTGTTAGTTCTACTAGCTAGCCTATGGTTATCCAAACGGGCAGGCCGGATTAGCATGGCCGAGCCCGCTTAGGCACGGCATGACTAGCACGTGCCGAGCCTGATATGGCTTAGTTAGCGGGTTGGGTCGAGCTTAACCACGGGCTAATCAGCTGGCCCAATTATGGCATGTATAACTTTATACGGACCGGGCCGGGCCGGGCCTGCGGTCTGTTGAGCCCATTCGTGCCGGGTCGTCCATCAACCCGTAAATACAGAAAATAACAACCCGTCTACTGGAGTTTAATAGCTACAGAAAACAACAATATAGAACAATTTAACAGCTAGAAGTAAAGGGATTTAGTGGGGCCTTAGTGCAATGTTGCCTCATTAAAGACCTTCCTAGATAAAAACTCACACCTCGTGAGAAAACCCTAGAAATGAAAAGAGCACATCCACTTCCAAAAGTTTCATTGTCCAATGTTCATTACATGTTTACATCACAATTTGAGGATGAGCATCACACTCACACATCTAGTCATGCAATTACATCTAATCCTACTAGTCCCAGGTCCAGGAGCTGCAACTTCTTCATCCAGGTTCATATTCTCAAGTTCATCTTCAAATTCTTTTGTCTCCTTATCGACACAATTCTGCATGTAGGAATCAACTAACTCCCAGTCCTTGATGCATGACAAGATTTCCACCATATCACAGGTTAGCCGTCATCACCGCTCCTGGATCACCCTGCCAGCAGGTAGATTCCGAAGATATGGTAGAAGCAGCAACAGTCAACACATCCTTAGCTAGTATAGAAAGAATATGATATGTAATCTTATGTTGATGCTACCAACTGAGAATAATGAGATCAGAACCAAACTGGGATACAATGTCACTGTCCAAGTAGGAAGACAACCCAGATATAGATGCAGAAGATGTAACATAGACAGAGGTACCTGGTATGTCATCACCATAAATGTCATCCCAAACTTCAATACCCTTACCCGAAGTACCACGAGGTTGATGCTCTGTGCTCAATCGCACAACACCAAACTTGGCTTCATACAACTAATAAGTCTGAGATAATTTTGTATGGACAGTTTGTGGAAGATTAGAGTAGTTAGTGCAAATGAGACTAGATAACCTCAAGAGAAGCTTATGGAAACCCCTCGTTTTAGCTCTAGGATCAAGAATGAAAGCAAATGAGTATGGAATGGGCATTTGCCTCCAGTATTTAAGAAACTTGGTTTTCTTTGGCACAACAACATCTCTCATCAAATCATCATTTTCGTAAGAATTTAAATGTATATCGATTCTAAAATTATGATGCAACATTAATGGAGAGGTAGGGTAATAAACACCAGACAATGCAATAGTAGATTCATGAAACAACTCAAATAAAGTTAACAATTTTTCAGCAATAATCTAGTGATTGTCAGTAAGTAAAGGAGTACCATCATTAGACAAAGGATACTGAGTTTTGATGAAAATAGAGAAGGTTTTACAATGAGGCAACACATGTTACCATCATAGAAGGTTTTTCAGCACATGTTTAGACAAAGCATAATGTAAGTACAATTCCACCTCACCTCTATATCGACACCAAACATCCGAGGTGGATACCCATACTCAAACAAAATCTCTTATATGCAGCAATACATCGATTAGAAGAATTCAAATAAGTGATAGCAATTCTAAAATCATTAACACATGAATTCAACCATTTCAAACCAAATTTAATGATGAGATTAATAATGTGGCAAGCACAGTGTTGATGCAATAGAATACAGAACATATTACGAGTATCATCTAATTCATAATCAGATATGCCAAGGTAACCAGAGAACAAAGGTATAAGATTTGACATGGCGGTTTTGTTAGATGAAGCATTCTCAAGAGTAATTGCAAAGATCTTATCAGTTAACTCATTTACCACCAAGAAAACATGTTCAACAATGTTCTTACCACTATGGCCATCTTCAATTGGCCTTAGACCAAGCAACCTGTTCTCTAACTACGAATTAGGGTTCACAAAGTGAGCAACAACAGAAATGTAATCCTCTTTAGCCTTTCTAGACCAAATGTCAGAGGTAAGGGAAACAAAGGATACACCAGTTTTAAAGACCTCAATTAACTTCTCTACACACCCATTATAGTGTTTCACAAAGTCTCTAGCAGTTGTTTGCCTAGAAGATTTAACAAATCTAGGGTCATGGGCACGAGCTATGTACTCCTGAAAAGCATCAGACTCGCTAAACGATAATGGAAGATCCTCTCTAGCAATTAATTGGACAAGTTCAGTGTGTGCAACTTCACTAGAGTACTCCCAATGCAACAGAGAACCATCTAAACTATACTTAAGTATAGACTGAGTGCCAGTGCACTCTTTCTTAACCTTACAACTATCCTTGTGCCTAAGTAAGTGCCTAGTGCCAATAGATGATCTAGCAGAGAATTGCTATTTGCAGTGATGACAAATGTCATGAGTTCTTACCCTCTTACCATTCTCAAAGTTGAACACATGTTCAAAGTCCTCCTAGATTGGAGAACTCGAGGCCCTCTTCATCATTCGCCCCTGGTTAGTCGTGCTTGACTCGGTACCGGTTGCACTGGTGGAGCCCGTTCCCGTTCCCCCAACATCGCTGGAAGGTGCCGCTGCAGCATCCAAACGGAGAGTAGTAGTGCTACTACCGAACAGGGCTTGAACAACATCTTCTTCCTCATTTTGGGTTTCCAACAAGTACTCCTCATGGTCGGCTACCAGGTCAAGTTCCATGGCGACATTCCGACCACCTCGCCGACCGTCATCGATTCTAGCTCCTCAATGATGCGCGACAGGGATCTAAGAAACAAAGACAAAGAACAAATGGATTAAGCACAAGAAAAGTGATTAGGGATAAAGTGTTAGGCCACCATTGTTTACATGTGTTGCGCACCAGAGCACCAGAGTCGTCCACGACACACAGATGAGAGAACCATGGGCAGTTGGGTCGAGAGGAATGAGGAAGAGAGACCACATCTGGATTAGGGTTAGGTTTTCGGGAGATGGGAGAGACCACAAGAGAGAGACCCGAAAGTGCAGCGTAGGAAGCTAGGAACCACACTGGTAGCGAAGGAAGATAGCTAGGGAGGAGAATACCACGTCGAAGTCTGGATAGCAATTGTACCGCTGTGGGATGGGGGAGGCCAAGAGGGGAATCATCGCTATGCCATTGCGGAGGGAGGGGAACAACACACCGTTGTCCGAATCACCGGTCACTGGAGCCTTGAGGCGGTGGAGGCGGTGGAGGGACTCGATGAGGCCATAGGAGCCACAACGATTTGGGGTCGGCCAGTCAGGGCTCAATGGTCGAGACGGAGAGACCGAGGAAGAGAAGAGGCGAGTAGGATTTAGGATTTCGGGGGTTGTTAATTTAATACGGGCTATATGGGCAACTTGTTTATATGGGTCGTGCTTGGGCTGACCCGACGGGCCGGTTCATCGACCCAAGCACAGCGTGATGATCGGGTCGGCCCAAGCATGACCCGCATGTCACTATGCCGGTTCGGGCTAGTCACGTGCCAAAACAGTGTCGGGCCACGAGCCGCATGGTGGGCCCGGACTGTTTGGACAACTATAAGGTAGCCACATAGTGCGTACCATAACTACGAGTCCTTTGAATAAGAAAAATCTCTTTGTAGTACCTCAGAAAAGGTAGCTCTAGCGAGATAAAAAGTCAGGAACTCTAGATCTTTAGAGTTGTGAACTTGTGATAAGATGTCTTCTAAAACATGTCAAGTGTATTTCAATGTATAGTTGCATTTTATCTTGAGACCGAATCCTGGTCCATATATAGAGAGATATGCATATATAGCACATGACTTTTCATCTTATGTTCTCTTTGAGTTGTATTGCTTGGGCTAGGGTTGTGTATTATGTCGCTTGCCTTAGCCAGTCTAATTCTATCCTCTGCCATCTTACTGGGGCTGCCCTTTCCCTTTTATAGACCAAGGGAAAGGGAGTACCATAGTTAGGTGTGAGCTAAGCCATAACTCTCCCTACTTTATTACTTGCATATATCATATGAAGTCCCCTTCTGGTCCTTAGAGAATGATCTAGCCCATGCAGTCTATACAGAGAGATTTAGAGAGGTGACAGTCGAAAAAGTACACCTTCGATAATGTTATAGGTGTCCTTGAATATTGTGGCGCACGCCCTAGATATTCGAGATCACACACCCTTGTGTCATATGTCATGGAGGTCTAGAGACATGGCATACCTGATACACGATCGTCCATATTGTCCTTAACTATGTGGTTGGGCGTGTGGTACATGCTCGTCCATATTGTCCTTAACTATGTGGTTGGATGTGTGAGCACCAACCAAAATGATATTGTAGCATTTTTTGAAGCCGTGTAGTAATAGGTCCTAATAACGAGAAGGCAGATATGGGCGTCTAAAGTTGTGTCCGCTACGTCGGGTACAACCTGCATGTCTTCTGACTCTGTCATTTCCTTGATCAAGTACGTGGCATGACCAGAAGGATGTGTGGCCTTTTGGAGACCATTGGGGGCATAGAGCCAGTGGATCCAGGTGGCACCATCGGTGCCCTCCAGTCCAGTGGCGGTGGTCCTCCATTGATCATAGTCCTCGTGGTGGTACACTGGCCACGCGGCGTGCCCGGACCCCTTCGTCATCCAGGTTTCTAGGGCACCTGGCCTTGCCCAACATTCATAGGAGTGGGTTCGTGTAACATCCTAGTTTTTGGCTCCAAATGTTAGAAACCCTAGTTGCTAACCCCCCCTTTAAACCTTGCATCATGGCATTTATTTTTGAAAACTTTTCTCGTGTGCATGAATGATGTTTGCTAGAAGCACCTCACATAATTAGTTTCACAAAGCAATTTATTTTGTGCTAAGAAAATCTCATATATATATATAGAGAGAGAGAGAAGAAAAAGGAAATAGGAAAAGAGGAGAAAAAGATAAAGATAAAAGAAAAAAACTATCCCCTCGACCTAGGCCGACTTCGGCCTAGAGCCCGTGGCGTCCCTCCACTTGTGCGCCCACGCCCCTCTCCCCGTGGCCCTTCTCCGACCCACTTCTCGCGCGCCCGCCAGGCCACGCCCGTGCG
Organism: Zea mays; assembly: GCF_902167145.1. Taxonomy (NCBI): domain Eukaryota; kingdom Viridiplantae; phylum Streptophyta; class Magnoliopsida; order Poales; family Poaceae; genus Zea; species Zea mays. The sequence goes on along the minus strand of NC_050100.1, from coordinate 223,307,594 downwards.
CTATCTCTCACTGCCCACTCGGCCCCACCTGCCAGCGCCCGCGTGTTCACTCTCCCCGCTAACAATCCAGGCCGCCTGTCAGCCCTCTCCTCTCGTGGCTGTTGGCTGGGCCCCGCCCGTCAGTCCCTCCTACCTCCTCATGGGCACACAGCGACGACGGCTTCTTCATGGCCACCGTTCTTCTCCTCTCTCCCCGTCGATAGCCACAGTGGAGTTAGGCACCACTTCGTCCCCACCATACTGTGCACATGTAACTGCATGGCACCGCCTCTCTCCCTCGTTGTGCCGTCTCATCTCCACCGCTGTGCACGCCACTGCTCATTGCCGCTATGCTCCGCCCACAGGGAGCCATCTGGCCACTGCTCCACGAGCGCCTATAAAAGGAGTGCCCACAGCTCCTCTACCTCTTGCACTAGCCACTAGCCACTCCCCTCCCCGAGCCCGATCGAAGCCGACGCCTCCGCCTCCTTTCACTCCGGTGAGCTCCCCTTCTCCCCTCCAATCACCCAAAGAAAAATCAAACCATCTAGTGAACTTCACTACACTCTCACAGGCACGAGACACCTCATTGTTGGCGAACCACAGTAGCTTAGTCCCCGCATGGATAGGAGGAGCTTAACATGAATGACGAGGCACACGGACCTGAGGGCGACGCCGACGAAGGCTAAGATGTCTGGGATTACCGCAGGTTATCTAGGAAGACAAAATCTAGATGATTTTTGAGGAGCAACTCACCCTAAGGCAGCCACGCCTCGAAGAAGTGTGCCTAGCCTTCCCAGTAAAAATCATTACCACCATGAGCCAATGGGTAGCCCGCCCTAACGGTGCCAGACGAGAGGGGAGTAGGGCCTAGAAGACCCGCGCCAGACCCAAGGCCCATAGGCTGGGGAACATCGGGGGAATTGGGGGCAGATGGGGGAGGGTCTACCATTAGATGAGCAAAGTGACAACAACCCCCTTCCATAGTGATTTTTTTCACCATGAACGACCATGCGAACATCGAAAGACTAGGGGAGAAAGCATCGGCGTGGGGGTAGCAAGGGGGCGAGGCAACACTAAAGTCGTCGCAACGCAAACACGACATTCCGGGTGGGAGCCAGGTTGGATGGCGCGTGAGTAGTGGCGAGGGGCAAGGTGGAGGTAGTTATGGGGTCGGGGACGGTGAAGGGGGGCTGGTGTGGTGGGAGCCGACAACAACGAGGACCCCTCAGGGAAGGGTACAATTGCCATGGATCTGTGGGTCGAAAACTGGGATGGTGGGTCGGTGGCGTGGGTGGGGTGAGGACCCAATCAATCGGCATCGTGCAGTCCCGTTGATGGTGGCTAGAGCGGCCACAACCACGACAGCGAATGGGGTTACGGTAGTCCCAGACTTGGTGGTCGGCGGTGAGGAAGCTAAAGCAGAGAGAAGTGGCGGGAGGAAGGCAGAGGGTTGGGTGGGAGTGTGAGTGAGAACTTTGGTGGGCGAGAGCACAATTTTTAAATAGGACGTTCAACCTCCTAGAAAAGCGGATGTCGCAAGACTAGTGACAGACTGGGCGAGGGGAGGCAACAAGGGGGCAGGTGAGACAGGACGTGTAATTGCTCCACTGTCAAAGACCGCGACGCCGACTGACAGGTTCGTATCCATGGAGATCCCGCAGCGTCGGGCCAGAGTGAAAGGGATGAACGACATCGACACGTCCCTAGAACACAGAAGTGGTTGGGCTGCATTGAAGGTGCCATCGTCAACCTCTCGAGGCCTAGCAAGGCAAGCAATGGAGAGCACAACCGAACTCAAGGAGTGATGCGGGATGAGCTTGGAGGATGCAAGAATAAGCGGACCCCTAGTCACTATGATGTTTGATATGTTCTGACTTGTGATCGCTACCCTAAATACACAAGGACGCACACACACAACCCATAGGCGATCCGGTAGCACTAAGAGCAGATAGTTCATCGTGTTCCGGACGAAGTTTGTGTTGTAGTGGGGGATAAGGGACAAATGGGTAAACCAAAAACGAGCCAAGGTTAGGGGACCAACGGAACCTAGGTGAGCGGAAGAGTGGAAGTTGGCGAGGAGCCATCCCTGCATGCAGACACCTGGTCTATCGATGAGCTTCCCTGAACCTAATGGCATGTCCCCAGCGCATAGGGCCCTGGTGGGTGCTCTAGCGTGAGTCATGAGGCCGGGGAGGGAGAGGAGGTGGCGGGGGCGGTGGTGGATGGCCGGCGTCGGGCGGGTCTGAGTTGGAATTGTGCTCCGCCCCAAGGTTGCAAGGGGCGCTCGCGGAGCTACATGCCGTCCTTCCCGGTTTTTGGACTGCTATCTGTCCTCCATAACTCTGATGTGTTGTATTCATGATCATAACAATCCTCAAGTTGGAGCATAAAATAGTATTAGATATACTGTAAATGTTGATTCACTCCCAACCAACAGCCCCCCACATCCATGCGGACACCATAAATAAAGAGATTTGACTAGGGGAGTTGATTAGGCACTTTAATTAGATGAGTTGATTAGGGAATTTGGATTTTTTATGGCAGTCACAGACACCATAAATCAAGAGATTTCCCTTTTCACTGTGCACCTGAAAATTATGGCATGTCGTACATTTGTGGACGCACTCTAGGTTCGAGCATAAAGATCTTCAGTTTTGATCATAAAAGTCCACATTTTTTACCTTAAATATCGAGCCCACATGAGAGACGTTAATAACTCTGATGCGTCGTATTCATGATCTTAAAAATCCTTAAGTTTGAGTATAATAAATAGTGTTAACAGCCCGCACGTCCGGTCATCATGAACCAAAGGGATTTGATTAGAGAATTTAATTAGGTGAGTTGATTAGGGAATTTATAGACACCATAAGTCAAGGGATTCGCTTTTCAATGTGCACGCGGAAAATATGTCATGTGGTACACTTAATCACTTATGCATGAACTCTAGGTTCGAGCGTAAATTTAATCACTGGCGGTTTTATAGACGTCTAGACTTGCTTGTGATGGCGGTTGAACCGAACCACATTGAACCAGGATTTTCTCTACCGATCGAAAGAGACGCACTCTTGAATATGACAATTCCCCATCTTAATAGTAGCACTATATATACTACGTACTTTTCATTCATGTATACATTTGTGGTCACAACTCTCAAATCTGATCGCACAACACAAGTGTAAGTGGTGCCTATAGTCGTGGTGCATAAGCATATGCTAGAAAGATAAGGTAAACATGCACAATGTTGATCTGAGAGGTTGGGTCGTGCACGTACTAAGTATGTATATATGGTTGTGTACGTACGGTTGCTGCTGCACATTCATCGACCAGCTATTATTTGGCGATTTAGTAAGTAGTCATCTTCTTCTTAAGTGTTAAATACATCCGTGACAAATTGGTCGAGTTGAACAAATTTGCACGCAGCAGGACTTAAGGGGTGTTTGGTTTCTAGGGACTAATGTTTAGTCACTTCATTTTATTCCATTTTAGTCTATAAATTGCTAAATATAGAAACTAAAATAGATTTTAATTTCTATTTTTGACAATTTTAGAACTAAAATGGAATAAAATGTAGGGACTAAAAATTAGTCCCTAGAAACCAAACACCCCCTTAAGACTCATCTGTGCAGAACGAACGACTTACAATAATCGTCACCTTGATAACCAATTAAGCATAGATTATGAAGAATGTCCACTTGACACTCTATCTAATGATGATTGTCTAGTTCACTCACCTATAGAATCAAGTGCTTACCTCTTAAATCAATTACAGTGCAAAACTTATATACCTGGTAGGGGCAGACCCACAACATGGGCAAAGTGGGTCATGGTCCCAGCTTAAATTTTGGATCTAGTACCTAACTATTCAATATACTGTAAAATAGAAAAAATACAAGGTATATAAGGCCAAATTAGACAAACATCAGGACTACCACAGCATACCATCACTAACCCACACGACCCAACCCACCATCCCAGGTCATGACCTACGTCAGCTGAAACACAAACATGCCTAGGGAGGCACCAACCACAAGCCCAGCGCCCAACCTCCACTTGGCACTCACCCTAATGTTGCGCCCACCACCTAGTCGTTGTCGCCAGACCACCGCATAAACGACAGCCCCTAGTCACATGCCCGCCGCCGCCACCATTCCATCGCCCAACTGCGCTAGTTTGCCACTCAGCCACTAGTCTATCGTCAATTGCCCATCGCCCGTTGTTATCCATCAGAGTGCAAGCTGCCACGACTTGTAAGGAAAATGGACCCCTGGGCTTTTGGCTCAATATGTTTTGGTGTTTCATGATCAACATAACCTGTGGACTAATGTGTTTGCTAGTATTTATGATTATAGTTCACAGGATGCTAAAGTGACTTGGACTAAGACATTGAGGAAAGCAATACCTCAAAAGAAGACATTATGAAGATCAGAAATAAAGATCAACAAGTATCAAGCAAAGTCCATGAAACGAAGAATTGTGTTGCCACTGCGGACTGTTCGGTCGAGGACACCAGACTGTCCGGTGCCACACGCCGGACTATCCGGTGCACCAGGGAACTGTAGCCCAACGACTAGTTCCTGGTGGCACTAGGGGAGAGAAGCCACCGGACTGTCTGGTGTGACACCCGAATTGTCCGGTGTAAAACCTGCAGCGCCAACAGTCACCTACGGTGTCAGATCCAACGACTAGACTGTCTGGTGTGCCGCAGAGAGCTGCAACTTTTCTCCAACGGCTAGAATTGAGTTGGGGCCTATAAATACCCCCTCAACCGGCCATTTCAAGGTGTGGGAGCCCAAGCAACATACCAAAGCATAGTATATGTACTTACAAGTGATCATACACCCAAGTGCTTGATAGAATCACTCGATGATTAGCGTAGGTGCTTTGCAAAGTGCTTAGGTTAGTTAGACCGCATTAGCGCTTGCTCTAGGTGAATCCTAGTTAGTTGAGTGAGTTTAGAAAAACTACACAACCACTCGGCTCTTGTGTGAGCTATTGTAATTGTGCCGAGTGGGACGAGAGTCTTGCAAGACCATGACAACCGAGTTTGTGTCACAGCCACCACAGTGTACCAAAGGGAATGAGGCCCACGGCGTTTCAGCCAGAAGCTCGTTAGTGGAGACGACGGGGAGCGTCCGAGAGGAGCCGAAGCGGAGCACCACTTGCGCGTGGAGAAGGCTCGCGGCTCCCTACGGAGTTACTCGACCGAGGTGCTTGGCTCTCGCGTGGGCTTCCCTGATAGTTTGACTTTGACGCGAGAGTCAAGACGCGCCGACACAACGACACCGCTTCCCGCGGCGATGAGACGAGGAGTCGGCCACCGACATGCGATTGATAGTCATGCCTGTCGTCTTATTTTGTTGTCCCCGCTGGGCATTAACTGGTTGTCGCCTCTATGGAACTACCTATTATCGAAGTGCCTCCTTGTCTTGGTCGGTCGCCCTACCACGATGGTACCCTATCCTAATGTGTGGAGTCATTAGCGGTGGTTGAGCACTCCGACTAGCAAACCGGCTGGTCACCCAGTGATAGGGGTGTAAATGGTACGAATATTACCCGTCTGTATTCGAATTTGATCCATCTACTAAGAGGGCCGATATTCGATTTGTATCCGAGTCCGAGTACTCAATATTCGATCTGTATCCGATCTTTATCTATATCCATATTCACAAAGTTGGATTTTTAACATGTAGATATCCATTCAATTCTTATCCAACAAAACTTCATAATATCTATATCCGGTTCGAATCCAAAGAGAAAATATGAAAACAAAAATGGAATGAGTAATATTCGTCCGTATCCGATCTGTTTACACCCCTACCTAGTGAGTCCTCTCTCTATGTTCTGCCTCTATGATCTACTGATTGAAACATTGAAATGAAATAGCAACTATTAGCCAGTTGATTTGCTCAATTATGTGTTGTATGAATTGGTTAATTAGATAATGTCAATTGCTTGATTAGAAAATTAGTGAGTTATGTGTTGTTATTATTTCCTTTGGTATAGAAAAATAAGAAGGTTTTCCAACCTCTTTCAAGATCTTCCATTGCTGCTGGTGATAACAATGTTAATGATACACATGTTCAAGTAGAATCTACATAAGTAGAACAAACAACTAGTGGGAGGGCATTTAATCTGGATGACATAGCTATATATCCAGTATTAAGAAGATAAATTAAGGAATATATTACAAAAATGGCGAGGACCAAGTGAGAAGCGCATACATTTCGAATGGTCCCTGTCAACTAAAAGGTTTGATTTTTCTCTGAGACAATATGGCCAACAATCAAGACCCTCTAAAGGAGAATGGTACAACAAATATGATTGATTTGAGTATAATGAGTCAAGGGATGCATCATTTTTGCTTCTATTGCTTTCTTTTAAGCAATCAGGAAAGTGTGATAAAAATTAAGATTTCACTAACTTTGGGTATAATAATTAGAAAGATGCAGTTGAGAGGCTCAAATCCATGTGTGTATTGTTAATAGTATCCGCAACAATGCTAGGTTGCATTTTGGCAATTTTAGCAAATAAAGAAAAAGCATAGCTACTGTCATGTCCAATGCTAGTCGTGAAGGTGAAGCTGAAGAACTCTATAAAATCTATTTGACTTCTTCATTGGTTTAGGTACAAGATTTCTTTTGATACAAGGCTTAGCTTTTCATGGTCATGACGTGTCATCTAGTTCCTTAAATAAGGGAAATTTTCTAGAGTTGATTTCTTGGTTGAAAGATAAAATTAAAAAATTGATGGATGCTTTTGATCATGCTCTAAGAAATTGCATTATGACTCGAATGCACTGGAGGAAGCTATTATTGGCCTTATTTGTCACCACTGCTTATATATATCCAAGATTCGAGGTCAAGAAGATGGTGCAATGAACATGAGAGGTGAATTTGATCGCTTGCAAAGAAAGATATTGGATATTAATTCACATGTATTTTATGTTCATTGTTTTGCAGATCAACTTTAACTTGTGGTGGTTTCTGTTTCTAGTAGTGCTTGTAGTCAATCAATTCATGACTACTTTTAAGTATACCCACTTATTTGTATCAACCACAAGCTCATCTTGCAAGAGAAGAGATGCCCAAAAAGAAAAAACACTACCAAGATTGTCGGTACCTCATAAGTGGGTACCCTCTCCTGCTATGTTAAGGCCAAACACCCGTGTGGTTACCTGTACCAATGCGGTAAGAAACCGAGCGACCGGGCCCATGGGTCAAAACCCATCTCATAGGACCATTGTCCTCGGGATCCACAACCTGCTTGGGGACAAGTCCGATGTCGCTAGTTGTCCCAGGGGCGAGAACTCTCAGAGACTACTACCATGAATCCGGGCCCCTTAGGATCAGGCCCGGTGCCACCACGTGTCCTACGGAAGAAAATGCTCAGGACCACTACCATGTTCGGACCCCCGCAAGTGGGTCCTAGTCCTCCATGTGTGATGGTCGAGCCCCCATGAGTGGGTCCCAGACCGCCACATGTGCCATCCGGACTCTCGGCAGGGGAGCCCAAATCTTCACTTCAGCACACGCTCTTGGCCCCACTCTCCGCTCAGGCAGGGGTCTGCTACTGCCATGTGGCTCGTGAGCGCGAGGCACAAGCCTTTGGCTGGAAGCAAGCTCGCCCGTCCGCATTGAACGAGGGTGGTTGAGGCACGTGCGCTGCTGTGCACAAGGCATGAGCACGCTTTTGACAGGCAGTGTAGGCTTGAATGAACGCACCGCTCGTTACCGAAGCGGGCGGTTTTGTGTCAGCGTCGCGCACATGGGCCACACAATAAACTGTGTTTTATCAAGGCGAGTAGCGGTATCTCAACGTCACATGCGTGGACGGCGCCCATCATAACCAACCACTCGACTGGGCAGTGTGCCCTCTGCAGCGCCGACCTGAGGCGACAGCTCGGGTCTATCACCATAACTCCTGTGGATGTCAACATAGCCAGCCCCTACGCACATCAGCATAATTGACTCCACTCCGCAACCAACTCGCACTGGCATGCGGCACAAAGCCACGCCTGGTTGGAAGACCCGCACGACATCCGAGGGAGAAGATCTCCATTTGTCGTAGTATTTAAGGTTCCATGTTGTACATTATTTAATACTAGATCACTAGACCCACCTGTCGGTACTCAAAGCCTTTGTACGTGCCTCCCTTGGGCTATAAAAGGAAAGGCACACATGATATGAACACAAGCCAACTTAAGCTCAAACTCACAATCTCATAGACATCACCAGCAATACAACTCACAAGTGGAGTAGGGTATTACGCTCCGGTAGCCCGAACCACTCTAAACCCTTGTGTGTTCTTATGTTCTTGCATCTCCTTAGGCTAACCCTAGGCGACTTGTTCTTAGGATTAGGAGGGTGCTCTCTGCCTCCTTGCTAGAGTTTACCTCCGAGAAAGATATTTTAGAAAAAAAATAGAGAGAGGTGAAATTTTACCTGTAAGAGATGTGTATAAAAAACAAACCTTGATAGATCCGGTGACACAAAATGGGGCTCATATTATTTAACATTGCTTCGCTTAGAAATGATGTGGGACTCAGTATTTTATGTTATTGTCATTGTTAATGAAGGTGGTCGTGCAGTGGGGTTGATAAAAATAGAGAGCTTCAAATTTGTTTTTATGCTTGCCATCACAATATTGCGATAGTGACAGGGAACCGGCGCCGAAGTACCGTCATTAGTTGAGACCTTCGGTTTCGTGTCGTTCGGCGGCGCTGAAGGCTTGCAGGAAGACATCCTAGCACAATCGATGATATCCTCGGCATAATGAACTTGATTGAGGAAGAAACCTGACAACGAATGTGTGACATGAATGCCAAGAAAGAACCGGAGTGCACCAAGGTCTTTCATGGCGAAGGCTTGGCATAAATGGTCGACGATATGCCGAAGGAGAGCCGATGACAACGCAGTCAGAACAATATCGTCCACGTACAGGAGGAGATAAGCCATGTCATGGCCATGGCAGGTGGAGATGAATTTGAGCTGACAGAGGTGCTTGGTAATGTCAATCTAGACCCATGGCGCCTGCTTGAGCCCGTATAAAGATTTGTAGGGGAGGCAGATATGGTTGGACCGATTGGGGTCGACGAAGCCGACAGGTTGATGACATAGAAATAGTGAGTTGCTAGTTTGTTTTTCTTGCCTTGATCCAAAGAACTCATTTATGGTTTGATTTAGAACAAGTTGTTCGACTTGGTGATATATATGATGAGGACATCACTATGAGTACGACTACACCACCAGCACCTCCACATCAAGCGCCACTTCCTTCATTAGCTGGGCCAATCACTCGGGCCCGTGCCAGAGATCTTAACTTCGTCATGCTACTGAAGAATGAGGGCCCAGAAGAATAGACGACCAGCCCAACTGCGGCCCATAGTGGACGACCTAGGGTTGGCCGCCCCTAGGGGCTGCACCCCCTCTCTATTTATCCAGGAGCTGCGCCTCATTTGTTCTTCGAGTTTTGTTTTACGTTAGCTTTAGCTACTCTCGAACACGCGCAAATCAGCGCTATCTTCGTGTATTCAGAACTCCACCCTCGAGTAATAAATTAGATTGCTCACATCTTTTTCTTGTTCGTTCTTGATTGCGCACAGGAAACGATCTTCGTGATCAGGCCGATCTCGCATCAGCAAGGTCGGTAACTACAGGGAGTTGGTTCAGCGATTGCATTGGCGCCTCGAGCTTGCTCGTCGTAGTCGGATCGCAAGGGTCATCTTCGGCCAAATCGGAATTATCTCCACTCACCGAAAGATCAGGCAACTCAGCTATATCAAGTGGTATCAGATTTCCAGGTTGATCGGTGAGTTTATCGAGTGTTTTTTCTCCTACAGTCCACAAAACCACATAAAAATTCAGGTTAGACCTTATCCCAGCACCCTTTTGAGCCTCGCACTTTCTTTCAATAATTTGCATTGTTGAATTTGTGTGCTTGCGCGTCATTTGATGCTGGTTGCATTGTGTTTTTTCACCATTCAAACCCTAGCGCGCCGCCACCATCTCCCGTTTGATCACGCCACAAACTGAGTCAACGCCGCTTCCTTGTTTTTCTCCTTCGGTTATGTAAAAAAACAGAAACAAAAAAAGAAAAAAAGAAAAAAAAAGAAAAAAAGAAAAAGAAAAAGAAAGAGAAAGGATAGAACCAGAGAACAAACAAAAAAAAGGGGAAAGGAAACAAAGCGGTTGTCTCATCTCGGTTGTTTTAAACATAACTTGAGATACCTTTCTTAAACCGGGCATAACTTTTCGCTCGGTTGTTCAAAAAATTTGAAATTTTTACGGGAGCTTGTTGACACCATTCTGAGGCCAGCCAAAAAAATGTCAAAAAATTTCAAAAAAATTCAGGAAAATAAAGAAAAAAAAATTTATCAAAGCTCTTGCACGCTTTTCAGAGAACTTGCTCTTTTTCTATAGACCACATCTGATCTCTGTTTTAGGTGAAACTTGGTGTAGCTCCTATTTTGTTGCTTCTTGTGCTGAGAAAAATATCAAAAAATCATACAAAAAAGAAAAACAAAATCACCTATGATTCCTACTAGTGTCTTTTTGGCCTTGCTAGTACAATATTTACGGTACTGTCATTCTGCTAGTTCCATTGTTCTTTGTTCAAACTTGTTGTGTCCTTTGCACTTGTGGCCAGCAATATAGTTTCGTGTTTTGCACTATAATTCAACTTTGCATTATTGTTTGATCGTGCTAATCCTTGACTTGAGTGCAGCCTACCCAGAACTCCACATATTTCTACGACGAGCAGGTTTTTGTTTCTCCAGGCAATCGCTCATCCAATCTTGCATCGGTTCCACCTGTTGGTTGCAGTTCACCACTGTGGCTTGGTAAGAACGGATAAGAACTTGATAACAGCATTCCAGTAGCGAGTTGTCACCACCATTCCCATGTTGTCGTCGGTTTTTCTCCTTTTGGTGTTTTGGTGTTTGCGCTAACTATGGCAGGAGCACACGACACGGTGGATGTACAGTTGCAGGAAGTAAGGGGACAAGTTGATGGACTTGCTGCTGACATTAGGACGATGCATGAACGGCTTGATTCAACGGTCACTTCGACAACCGCGCATTTCAACCAGCTTGACCTTGCTCAAACGGCGACTCGCACCACACTCGACACCATCCTGACACGTCTTGATGCGTTGACCACAAAGATGGAGCAGGACTACGGCGGTGACACTGAGCAGGATGATGGAGATCGACGTGGTCGTGCACGCCGTGTGGTTCGTGAAAGTCGCCTAGAGGGGGGGTGAATAGGGCGAAACTGAATTCTCAAAAATAATCACAACTACAAACCGGGTTAGCGTTAGAAATATAATAGAGTCCGCGAGAGAGAGGGTGCAAAACAAATCGCAAGAGAATAATGAAGTGAGACACGCGGATTTATTTTACCGAGGTTCGGTTCTCTCAAACCTACTCCCCGTTGAGGAGGCCACAAAGGCCGGGTCTCTTTCAACCCTTACCCTCTCTCAAACGATCCCACGGATCGAGTGAGCTTTCTCTTCTCAATCACTTGGAACACAAAGTTCCCGCAAGGACCACCACAATATTGGTGTCTCTTGCCTCAATTACAAGTGAGTTTTGATCGCAAGAAAGAATCAAGAAATAAGAAAGCAATCCAAGCGCAAGAGCTCGAAAGAACACAAGCAAATCTCTCTCACTAGTCACTAAAGCTTTGTGTGGAATTTGGAGAGGATTTGATCTCTTTGGTGTGTCTAGAATTGAATGCTAAAGCTCTTGTAAGTAGTTGGGAAGTGGAAAACTTGGATGCAATGAATGGTGGGGTGGTTGGGGTATTTATAGCCCCAACCACCAAACTAGCCGTTTGGTGAGGCTGTCTGTTCGATGGCGCACCGGACAGTCCGGTGCACACCGGACATGTCCGGTGCGACAGCCACGTCACCAAAAGCCGTTGGGGTCGACCGTTGGAGCTCTGACTTCTGGGCCCGCCTGGATGTCCGGTGGCGCACCGGACATGCACTGTAGATTGTCCGGTGCGCCAGCATGGGCGTGCCTGACCTCTGCGCGCGCAGCGCGCGCATTTAATGCGTCGCAGGTAGCCGTTGGCGCCGAAATAGCCGTTACCCCGCTGTTACATCGGACAGTCCGGTGTACACCGGACAGTCCGGTGAATTATAGCGGAGCTGCTTCAACGAAATCCCGAGGCTGGCGAGTTCCGGAGGCCGCTCTTCCTTGGAGCACCGGACATGTCCGGTGTACACCGGACAGTCCGGTGAATTATAGCGCGCCGGCTTCCGAGAATTCCCGAAGGCGAGGAGTTTGAAGTCGGAGTCCTCTGGTGCACCGGACATGTCCGGTGGCACACCGGACAGTCCGGTGCGCCAGACTAGAGGTGCCTTCGGTTGGCTCTTGCTCCTTTGTTTGAACCCAATACTTGGTCCTTTTATTGGCTAAGTGTGAGCCTTTGGCACCTGTATAACTTGTACACTAGAGCAAACTAGTTAGTCCAATTATTTGTGTTGGGCAATTTAACCACCAAAATTATTTAGGAACTAGGTGTAAGCCTAATTCCCTTTCAATCTCCCCCTTTTTGGTGATTGATGCCAACACAAACCAAAGCAAATATAAAAGTGCATAATTGAACTAGTTTGCATAATGTAAGTGCAAAGGTTGCTTGGAATTGAGCCAATAAATGTTACTTACTAGATGTGCATGGATTGTTTCTTTGTTTTTAACATATTGGACCACGCTTGCACCACAATTTTTGTTTTTGCAAACTCTTTTGTAAATTCTTTTCAAAATCCTTTTGCAAGATAGTCAAAGGCAAATGAATAAGATTTGAGAAGCATTTTTAAGATTTGAAATTCTCCCCTTGATCCAAATGCTTATCCTTTGACTAAACAAAAACTCCCCCTCAAATAAATTCTCCTCTTAGTGTTCAAGAGTGTTTTAAGATATCAAGTTTTTGAAAATACTACTTGCTCCCCCTTTAGAACACAAAGAGATACCAATTTGAAATTTACCAATTGAAAAATCATTAATTGAAATTAGGGTGGTGGTGCGGTCCTTTTGCTTTGGGCCAATACTTTCTCCCCCTTTGGCATGAAACGCCAAAAACGGATACTTGGAATGAAATATAGGCCCTTTGAAGTACTTTCTCCCCCTTTGGTCATAAATAAAACATATGAGTAAAGATTATACCAAAGATGGAGAGTGATGCGGAGAGACGGCGAAGGATGAGTAGTAGAGTGGAGTGGAAGCCTTTGTCTTCGCCGAAGACTCCAATTCCCTTTCAATATACCTATGACTTGGTTTGAAATACACTTGAAAACACATTAGTCATAGCATATATCAAAGAGACATGATCAAAGGTATACTTATTTGTGCAAGTTTAGCAAAAGAAATTCCTAGAATCAAGAATATTGAGCTCATGCCTAAGTTTGGTAAAAGATTGTTCATCAAGTGGCTTGGTAAAGATATCGGCTAATTGATCTTTAGTGTTAATGTATGAAATCTCGATATCCCCCTTTTGTTGGTGATCCCGAAGAAAATGATATCGAATGGCTATGTGCTTAGTGCGGCTATGCTCAACGGGATTATCCGCCATGCGGATAGCACTCTCATTATCACATAGAAGAGGAACTTTGGTTAATTTGTAACCATAGTCCCGCAGGGTTTGCCTCATCCAAAGCAATTGCGCGCAACAATGGCCTGCGGCAATATACTCGGCTTCGGCGGTAGAAAGAGCGACCGAATTTTGCTTCTTTGAAGCCCAAGACACCAAGGATCTTCCCAAGAACTGGCAAGTCCCCGATGTGCTCTTCCTATTGATTTTGCACCCCGCCCAATCGGCATCCGAATAACCAATCAAATCAAATGTGGATCCCCGAGGGTACCAAAGCCCAAACTTAGGAGTATAAGCCAAATATCTCAAGATTCGTTTTACGGCCGTAAGGTGGGATTCCTTAGGGTTGGATTGGAATCTTGCACACATGCATACGGAAAGCATAATGTCCGGTCGAGATGCACATAAATAAAGCAATGAACCAATCATCGATCGGTATACCTTTTGATCCACGGACTTACCTCCCGTGTCGAGGTCGAGATGCCCATTTGTTCCCATGGGTGTCTTGATGGGCTTGGCATCCTTCATTCCAAACTTGCTTAGAATGTCTTGAGTATACTTGCTTTGGCTAATGAAGGTGCCCTCTTGGAGTTTCTTGACTTGGAATCCTAGAAAATACTTCAACTCCCCCATCATAGACATCTCGAATTTCTGTGTCATGATCCTACTAAATTCTTCACATGTAGATTCGTTAGTAGACCCAAATATGATATCATCAACATAAATTTGGCATACAAACAAATCATTGGAGTTTTAGTGAATAAGGTAGGATCGGCCTTTCCGACTTTGAAGCCATTAGCAATAAGGAAATCTCTAAGGCATTCATACCATGCTCTTGGGGCTTGCTTGAGCCCATAAAGCGCCTTAGAGAGCCTATAAACATGGTTAGGGTACTTACTATCTTCAAAGCCGGGAGGTTGCTCAACATAGACCTCCTCCTTGATTGGTCCATTGAGGAAGGCACTCTTCACGTCCATTTGGTAAAGCTTGAAGCCATGGTAAGTAGCATAGGCTAATAATATGCGAATTGACTCAAGCCTAGCTACGGGTGCGTAGGTTTCACCGAAATCCAAACCTTCGACTTGGGAGTATCCCTTGGCCACAAGTCGAGCTTTGTTCCTAGTCACCACACCATGCTCGTCTTGTTTGTTGCGGAAGACCCACTTGGTTCCTACAACATTTTGGTTAGGACGTGGAACTAAATGCCATACCTCATTCCTCGTGAAGTTGTTGAGCTCCTCTTGCATCGCCATCACCCAATCCGAATCTTGAAGTGCTTCCTCTATCCTGTGTGGCTCAATAGAGGAAACAAAAGAGTAATGCTCACAAAAATGTGCAACCCGAGATCGAGTGGTTACCCCCTTATGAATGTCGCCGAGGATGGTGTCGACGGGGTGATCTCGTTGGATTGCTTGATGGACTCTTGGGTGTGGCGGCCTTGGTTGTTCATCCTCCTTGTCTTGATCATTTGCATCTCCCCCTTGATCATTGCCGTCATCTTGAGGTGGCTTATCTCTTTGATCTTCTCCTTCATCAACTTGAGCCTCGTCCTCATTTTGGGTTGGTGGAGATGCTTGCGTGGATGAGGATGGTTGATCTTGTGCATTTGGAGGCTCTTCGGATTCCTTAGGACACACATCCCCAATGGACATGTTCCTTAGCGCTATGCACGGAGCCTCTTCATCACCTATTTCATCAAGATCAACTTGCTCTACTTGAGAGCCGTTAGTTTCATCAAACACAACGTCACATGAGACTTCAACTAGTCCAGTGGACTTGTTAAAGACCCTATATGCCCTTGTGTTTGAGTCATAACCAAGTAAAAAGCCTTCTACAGTTTTTGGAGCAAATTTAGATTTTCTACCTCTTTTAACAAGAATGAAGCATTTGCTACCAAAGACTCTAAAATATGAAATGTTGGGCTTTTTACCGGTTAGGAGTTCATATGATGTCTTCTTGAGGATTCGGTGTAGATACAACCGGTTGATGGCGTAGCAAGCGGTGTTGACCGCCTCGGCCCAAAACCGATCCGATGTCTTGTACTCATCAAGCATGGTTCTTGCCATATCCAATAGAGTTCGATTCTTCCTCTCCACTACACCATTTTGTTGTGGGGTGTAGGGAGAGGAGAACTCATGCTTGATGCCCTCTTCCTCAAGGAAGCTTTCTATTTGAGAGTTCTTGAACTCCGTCCCGTTGTCGCTTCTTATTTTCTTGATCCTTAAGTCGAACTCATTTTGAGCTCGTCTCAAGAATCCCTTTAAGGTCTCTTGGGTTTGAGATTTTTCCTGCAAAAAGAATACCCAAGTGAAGCGAGAATAATCATCCACAATAACTAGACAGTACTTACTCCCGCCGATGCTTACGTAAGCGATCGGGCCGAATAGGTCCATGTGTAGGAGCTCCAGTGGCCTGTCACTAGTCATGATGTTCTTGTGTGGATGATGAGTGCCAACTTGCTTCCCGGCTTGGCATGCGCTACAAATCCTGTCTTTCTCAAAATGAACATTGGTTAGTCCTAAAATGTGCTCTCCCTTTAGAAGCTTATGAAGATTCTTCATTCCAACATGGGCTAGACGGCGGTGCTAGAGCCAACCCATGTTAGTCTTAGCAATTAAGCATGTGTCGAGTTCAGCTCTATCAAAATCTACCAAGTATAGCTGACCCTCTAACACACCCTTAAATGCTATTGAATCATCACTTCTTCTAAAGACAGTGACACCTACATCAGTAAAGAGACAGTTGTAGCCCATTTGACATAATTGAGATACAGAAAGCAAATTGTAATCTAAAGAATCTACAAGAAAAACATTGGAAATGGTATGGTCAGGTGATATAGCAATTTTACCCAATCCTTTGACCAAACCTTGATTTCCATCCCCGAATGTGATAGCTCGTTGGGGATCTTGGTTTTTCTCATATGAGGAGAACATCTTCTTCTCCCCTGTCATGTGGTTTGTGCACCCGCTGTCGAGTATCCAACTTGAGCCCCCGGATGCATAAGCCTACAAAACAATTTTAGTTCTTGATTTTAGGTACCCAAACGGTTTTGGGTCCTTTGGCATTAGAAACAAGAACTTTGGGTACCCAAACACAAGTCTTAGAGTCCTTGTGTTTGCCCCCAACAAACTTGGCAACTACCTTGCCGGATTTGTTAGTAAGCACATATGATGCATCAAAAGTTTTGAATGAAATAGCATGATCATTTGATGCACTAGGAGTTTTCTTTCTAGGCAACTTAGCATGGGTTGGTTGCCTAGAGCTAGATGTCTCACCCTTATACATAAAAGCATAGTTAGGGCCAGAGTGAGACTTCCTAGAATGAGTTCTCCTAATTTTGCTCTCGGGATAACCGGCAGGGTACAAAATGTAACCCTCGTTATCCTGAGGCATGGGAGCCTTGCCCTTAACAAAGTTAGATAAATTCTTCGGAGGGGCATTAAGTTTGACATTGTCTCCCCTTTGGAAGCCAATGCCATCCTTGATGCCAGGGCGTCTCCCATTGTAGAGCATACTTCTAGCAAATTTAAACTTTTCATTTTCTAGGTTATGCTCGGCAATTTTAGCATCTAATAATGCTATATGATCATTTTGTTGTTTAATTAAAGCCATGTGATCATGAATAGCATTGATATCAACATCTCTACATCTAGTACAAATAGATACATGCTCAACAATAGAAGTAGAGGGTTTGCATGATTTTAATTCCACAACCTTAGCATGTAATATATCATTTTCACTTCTAAGGTTAGAAATAGTATCATTGCAAACATCAAAATCTCTAGCCTTAATTAGCAATTAATTTTTCATTTTCAATCCTAAGGCTAGCAAGAGAAATGTTCAATTCTTCAATCTTAGCAAGCAAATCACCATTATCATTTCTAAGATTGGGAATTGAAACATTACAAACATGTGAATCAACCTTAGCATTTAAACTAGCATTTTCATTTCTAAGGTTGGTAATAGTGTCATTGCAAGTACTTAGCTCTCTAGATAATTTCTCACATTTTTCTACCTCTAGAGCATAAGCATTTTTAACCTTAACATGCTTTTTATTTTCCTTGATTAGGAAGTCCTCTTGGGAGTCCAAGAGGTCATCCTTTTCATGAATAGCACTAATCAATTCATTTAATTTTTCTTTTTGTTCCATGTTAAGGTTGGCAAAAAGGGTACGCAAATTATCTTCCTCATCACTAGCATTATCATCACTAGAGGATTCATATCTAGTGGAGGATTTAGATTTAACCTTCTTTTTGCCGTCCTTTGCCATGAGGCACTTGTGGCCGACGTTGGGGAAGAGAAGTCCTTTGGTGACGACGATGTTGGCGGCGTCCTTGTCGTCGGAGGAGGAGTCGGTGGAGCTCTCGTCGGAGTTCCACTCGCGGCACACGTGGGCATCGCCGCCCTTCTTCTTGTGGTACCTCTTCTTTTCTCTCCTCTTGCCCTTCTTGTCGTTATCCCTGTCACTGTCACTTGATAATGGACATTTAGTAATAAAGTGACCGGGCTTACCACACTTGTAGCAAACCTTCTTGGAACGGGATTTGTAATCCTTCCCCTTCCGTTGCTTGAGGATTTGCCGAAAGCTTTTGATGATTAAGGCCATCTCCTCATTGTCGAGCTTGGAGGTGTCAATTGGTTGTCTATTCGGTGTAGACTCCTCCTTCTTCTCCTCCGTCGCCTTAAACGCCACCGGTTGGGCCTCGGACGTGGAGGGCTCATCAAGCTCGTTGATCTTCTTTGAGCCTTTAATCATACATTCAAAGCTCACAAAATTCCCGATTACTTCCTCGGGAGTCATTAGTGTATATCTTGGGTTACCACGAATTAATTGAACTTGAGTAGGGTTAAGGAAAATAAGTGATCTTAGAATAACCTTAACCACCTCGTGGTCGTCCCACTTCTTACTCCCGAGGTTGCGCACTTGGTTCACCAAGGTTTTGAGCCGGTTGTACATATCTTGTGGCTCCTCCCCTTGGCGAAGACGAAAACGACCGAGCTCCCCCTCGATCGTTTCCCGCTTTGTGATCTTGGTGAGTTCATCACCCTCGTGCGCGGTCTTGAGTAGGTCCCAAATTTCCTTTGCATTCTTCAACCCTTGCACCTTGTTGTATTCCTCCTTGCTTAGAGAGGCGAGGAGTATGGTTGTAGCTTGAGAGTTGAAGTGCTCGATTTGGGCCACCTCATCCGTATCATAATCCTCATCCCCTATGGATGGCACCTGTGCTCCAAACTCAACAACATTCCATATACTTTTGTGGAGTGAGGTTAGATGAAATTTCATTAAATCACTCCACCTAGCATAATCTTCGCCATCAAAAGTTGGCGGTTTGCCTAATGGAACGGAAAGTAATGGAGTATGTCTAGGTGTACGAGGATAGTGTAAGGGGATCTTACTAAACTTCTTGCGCTCTTGGCGCTTAGAAGTTACGGACGGCGCATCGGAGTCGGAGGTCGATGTTGATGAAGTGTCGGTCTCGTAGTAGACCACCTTCCTCATCCTCTTGTGCTTGTCGCCTTTCCGATGCGACTTGTGGGAAGAAGATTTTTCCTTCTTCTCTTTGTGGTGAGAAGAAGAAGATCTTTTCTCCTTCCGTTTGGAGGAGTCCTTCTTCTTCTCCTTCCTCTTGGTGCGGGACTCTTCCGATGAAGTGCTCCCTTGGCTCGTAGTGGGCTTGTCGCCGGTCTCCATCTCCCTCTTGGTGTGATCTCCCGACATCACTTCGAGCGGTTAGGCTCTAATGAAGCACCGGGCTCCGATACCAATTGAAAGTCGTCTAGAGGGGGGGTGAATAGGGCGAAACTGAAATTCTCAAAAATAATCACAACTACAAACCGGGTTAGCGTTAGAAATATAATAGAGTCCGCGAGAGAGAGGGTGCAAAACAAATCGCAAGAGAATAATGAAGTGAGACACGCGGATTTGTTTTACCGAGGTTCGGTTCTCTCAAACCTACTCCCCGTTGAGGAGGCCACAAAGGCCGGGTCTCTTTCAACCCTTACCCTCTCTCAAACGATCCCACGGATCGAGTGAGCTTTCTCTTCTCAATCACTTGGAACACAAAGTTCCCACAAGGACCACCACAAGATTGGTGTCTCTTGCCTCAATTACAAGTGAGTTTTGATCGCAAGAAAGAATCAAGAAAGAAGAAAGCAATCCAAGCGCAAGAGCTCGAAAGAACACAAGCAAATCTCTCTCACTAGTCACTAAAGCTTTGTGTGGAATTTGGAGAGGATTTGATCTCTTTGGTGTGTCTAGAATTGAATGCTAAAGCTCTTGTAAGTAGTTGGGAAGTGGAAAACTTGGATGCAATGAATGGTGGGGTGGTTGGGGTATTTATAGCCCCAACCACCAAACTAGCCGTTTGGTGAGGCTGTCTGTTCGATGGCGCACCGGACAGTCCGGTGCACACCGGACATGTCCGGTGCGACAACCACGTCACCAAAAGCCGTTGGGGTCGACCGTTGGAGCTCTGACTTCTAGGCCCGCCTTGATGTCCGGTGGCGCACCGGACATGTGAAAGGGAATTAGGCTTACACCTAGTTCCTAAATAGTTTTGGTGGTTGAATCGCCCAACACAAATAAATTGGACTAACTAGTTTGTTCTAGATTACATGTTCTACAGGTGCCAAAGGTTCATCTACAACTATACTAATTCGACTGTCCGGAATACCGTAGATTATTCCGGACAGGAGAAGCTTTTTGGAAAAACAGGCCAAGCGCGGACCGTCCGGGCCCTTGCGGCGGACCGTCCGCGACACGAGGATGTCACTCGGCCAGAACCAATGCAAAAATCCAAGTCTGGGCTATGGACTGTCCGGAGGAAAAGCAAAGACCGTCCGAGCCCTTGCGCGGACCGTCCGGCCTCTGGCGCGGACCGTCCGGTAGGTGATAAACCGAAAAACCCGAAGGTAACGGGTTCGGAGAAATGAATTATAGCGGCCTCGCGGACCGTCCGGACCAGGCGGGCGGACCGTCCGCGACTGGCTCTGTCTGACATCTGACGACGCATTAAATGCAATATAGCCGTTGATATAGCCGTTACTGCTGACCGTTACATTTTCAGCCGTTGATCTACAGGGGCGGACCGTCCGCACCAGGAGGGCGGACCGTCCGCGCTCAGCAGAATGGCCCAACGGCTAGGAAGTGGTTGGTGGCTATAAATACAACCCCAACCACCTCCATTCAATCCATCCAAGCATTCCAACCTTCAACATTCAATACAAGAGCTAGCAATCCATTCCAAGACACATTCAAAGCCTCCATCTCTCCAAGTTTCACAATTGAGAAAAGAGATCATTAGTGATTAGTGGCTTGAGAGAGAAAGGGATCCGTGTGTTGTTTGTCGCTCTTGTCGCTTGGCTTTTTCAAATCGTGCTTTCTTGATTCTTTCATTGCGATCAAATTCACTTGTAATTGAGGCAAGAGACACCAAACTTGTGGTGGTCCTTGTGGGAACTTTGTGTTCCAAGTGATTAAGAAGAGAAAGCTCACTCGGTCCGAGGGATCGTTTGAGAGAGGGAAGGGTTGAAAGAGACCCGGCCTTTGTGGCCTCCTCAACGGGGAGTAGGTTTGCAAAAACCGAACCTCGGTAAAACAAATCTCCGTGTCTCACTTGCTTATTGGCTTGGGATTTGTTTTGCGCCCTCTCTCGCGGACTCATTTCTTTATTACTAACACTAACCCGGCTTGTAGTTGTGTTTATATTTGTAAATTTCAGTTTCGCCCTATTCACCCCCCCCCCCCTCTAGGCGACTATCAATTGGTATCAGAACCCGGTACTTCATTAGAGCCTAACCGCTCGAAGTGATGTCGGGAGATCACACCAAGAGGGAGATGGAGACCGGCGACGACAAGCCCACTTCAAGCCAAGGGAGCACTTCATCGGAAGAGTCCCGCACCAAGAGAAGAGAGAAGAAGAAGAAATCCTCCAAGCGGAAGGAGAAAAGATCTTCCTCTTCTCACCATAAGGAGAAGAAGGAAAAATCTTCTCACAAGCCGCATCGGAGTGGGGACAAGCACAAAAGGATGAGGAAGGTGGTCTTCTACGAGACCGACACTTCATCGACCTCCACCTCCGGCTCCGACGCGGCGTCCGTCACTTCTAAACGCCAAGAGCGTAAGAAGTATAGTAAGATCCCCCTACGCTACCCTCGCGTTCCTAAACATACACCTTTACTTTCCGTCCCATTAGGCAAACCACCAACTTTTAATGGTGAAGATTATGCTATGTGGAGTAATTTGATGCGATTTCATCTAACCTCTCTCCACAAAAGATTATGGGATGTTGTTGAGTATGGTGTACAGGTACCATCCGTAGGGGATGAGGACTACGACACGGACGAAGTGGCCCAAATCGAGCACTTCAACTCTCAAGCCACAACCATTCTCCTTGCCTCTTTAAGCAAGGAGGAATACAACAAAGTACAAGGGTTGAAGAACGCCAAGGAGATTTGGGACCTACTCAAGACGGCGCATGAGGGTGATGAACTCACCAAGATCACCAAGCGGGAAACGATCGAGGGGGAGCTCGGTCGCTTCCGTCTTCGCCAAGGGGAGGAGCCACAAGACATGTACAACCGGCTCAAGACCTTGGTGAACCAAGTGCGCAACCTCGGGAGCACAAAATGGGATGACCACGAAGTGGTTAAGGTTATTCTGAGAGCCCTTATTTTCCTTAACCCTACTCAAGTACAATTAATTCGTGGCAATCCTAGATATACACAAATGACCCCCGAGGAAGTCATCGGGAATTTTGTTAGTTTTGAATGCATGATTAAGGGCTCCAAGAAGATCAACGAGCTTGATGAGCCTTCCACATCCGAGGCGCAACCCGTGGCCTTCAAGGCAACGGAGGAGGAGTCTACACCAAGTAGACAACCAATTGACGCCTCCAAGCTCGACAACGAGGAGATGGCCCTAATCATCAAAAGCTTCCGGCAAATCCTCAAGCAACGGAAGGGGAAGGACTACAAATCCCGTTCCAAGAAGGTTTGCTACAAGTGTGGTAAGCCCGGTCACTTTATTGCTAAATGTCCATTATCAAGTGACAGTGACAGGGACAACGACAAGAAGGGCAAGAGGAAGGAGAAGAAGAAGTACTACAAGAAGAAGGGCGGCGATGCCCATGTTTGTCGGGAGTGGGACTCCGACGAAAGCTCAAGCGACTCCTCCGACGACGAGGACGCCGCCAACATCGCCGTCACCAAAGGCCTCCTCTTCCCCAACGTCGGCCACAAGTGCCTCATGGCCAAGGACGGCAAAAAGAAGGTAAAATCAAAGTCCTCCACTAAATATGAAACATCTAGTGATGAGGATGATAAAAATGAGGAGGATAACTTGCGTATTCTTTTTGCCAACCTTAACATGGAACAAAAGGAAAAATTAAATGAGCTAATTAGTGCTATCCATGAAAAGGATGATCTCTTGGACTCCCAAGAGGATTTCCTAATCAAGGAAAACAAGAAACATGTTAAGGTTAAAAATGCTTATGCTCTAGAAAGAGAAAAATGTGAAAAATTATCTAGTGAGCTAAGCACTTGCCATGAGATTTTAGACAACCTTAGAAATGAAAATGCTAATTTGTTGGCTAAGGTTGATTCTCATGTTTGCATTGATCCTAGAAATGATGATGTTGATTCGCTTGCTAGGATTGATGAATTGAATGCTTCCATCGCTAGCCTTAGAAATGAGAATGAGAAATTAATTGCTAAGGCTAAGGATTTTGATGTTTGCAATACTACTATTTCTGACCTTAGAACTAAGAATGATTTGTTGCATGCTAAGGTTATTGAATTAAAGTCTTGCAAACCCTCTACATCTACTATTGAGCATGTGTCCATTTGCACTAGATGTAGAGATATTAATGTTGATGCTATCCATGATCACCTTGCCTTAATTAAAAAACAAAATGATCACATAGCACAACTTAATGCTAAAATTAGAGAGCATGACTTAGAAAATGAAAAATTTAAATTGGCTAGAAGCATGCTCTATAATGGGAGACGCCCGGACATTAAGGACGGCATTGGCTTTCAAAAGGGAGACAATGTCAAAATTAATGCCCCTCCTAAGAACTTGTCTAACTTTGTTAAGGGCAAGACTCCCATGCCTCAGGATAACGAGGGTTACATTTTGTACCCTGCCGGGTATCCTGAGAATAAGATTAAGAAAATTCATTCTAGGAAGTCTCACTCTGGCCCTAATTATGCTTTTATGTATAAGGGTGAGACATCTAGATCTAGGCAACCAACCCATGCCAAGTTGCCTAGAAAGAAAACTATTAATGCATCAAATGATCATGCCATTTCATTTAAAACTTTTGATGCATCTTATGTGTTGACTAGCAAATCTGGCAAGGTAGTTGCCAAAATTGTTGGGGGCAAACACACGGGCTCCAAGACGTGTGTTTGGGTACCCAAAGTTCTTGTATCTAATGCTAAAGGACCCAAAACCGTTTGGGTACCTAAAACAAAGAACTAAATTTGTTTTGTAGGTTTATGCATCCGGGGGCTCAAGTTGGATACTCGACAGCGGGTGCACAAACCACATGACCGGGGAAAAAAGGATGTTCTCCTCATATGAGAAAAACAAAGACCCCCAACGAGCTATCACATTTGGGGATGGAAATCAAGGGTTGGTCAAAGGTTTGGGTAAAATTGCTATTTCACCTGACCATTCCATTTCCAATGTTTTTCTTGTTGATTCATTAGATTACAACTTGCTTTCTGTTTCCCAATTATGTCAAATGGGCTACAACTGTCTTTTTACTGATATAGGTGTCACTGTCTTTAGAAGAAGTGATGATTCAATAGCATTTAAGGGTGTGTTAGAGGGTCAGCTATACTTAGTAGATTTTGATAGAGCTGAGCTCGACACATGTTTAATTGCTAAGACTAACATGGGTTGGCTCTGGCACCGCCGACTAGCCCATGTTGGGATGAAGAATCTTCATAAGCTTCTAAAGGGAGAGCACATTTTAGGACTAACCAATGTTCATTTTGAGAAAGACAGGATTTGTAGCGCATGCCAAGCAGGGAAGCAAGTTGGCACTCATCATCCACACAAGAACATAATGACGACTGACAGGCCACTGGAGCTCCTACACATGGATCTATTTGGCCCGATCGCTTACATAAGCATCGGCGGGAGTAAGTACTGTCTAGTTATTGTGGATGATTATTCTCGCTTCACTTGGGTATTCTTTTTACAGGAAAAATCTCAAACCCAAGAGACCTTAAAGGGATTCTTGAGACGAGCTCAAAATGAGTTCGGCTTAAGGATCAAGAAAATAAGAAGCGACAATGGGACGGAGTTCAAGAACTCTCAAATTGAAAGCTTCCTTGAGGAGGAGGGCATCAAGCATGAGTTCTCTTCTCCCTACACGCCACAACAAAACGGTGTAGTGGAGAGGAAGAATCGAACTCTATTGGACATGGCAAGAACCATGCTTGATGAGTACAAGACACCGGACCGGTTTTGGGCCGAAGCAGTCAATACCGCTTGCTACGCCATCAACCGGTTATATCTTCACCGAATCCTCAAGAAGACATCATATGAACTCCTAACCGGTAAAAAGCCCAACATTTCATATTTTAGAGTTTTTGGTAGCAAATGCTTCATTCTTATTAAAAGAGGTAGAAAATCTAAATTTGCTCCTAAAACTGTAGAAGGCTTTTTACTTGGTTATGACTCAAACACAAGGGCATATAGGGTCTTTAACAAGTCCACTGGTCTAGTTGAAGTCTCTTGTGACGTTGTGTTTGATGAAACTAACGGCTCTCAAGTAGAGCAAGTTGATCTTGATGAGATAGGTGAAGAACAGGCTCCATGCATCGCGCTGAGAAACATGTCCATCGGGGATGTGTGTCCTAAGGAATCCGAAGAGCCTCCAAGTACACAAGATCAATCATCCTCCTCCATGCAAGCATCTCCACCAACTCAAAATGAGGATGAGGCTCAAAATGATGAAGAGCAAAATCAAGAAGACGAGCCACCTCAAGATGATAGCAATGATCAAGGGGGAGATACAAATGATCAAGAAAAGGAGGATGAGGAAGAACCAAGACCGCCACACCCAAGAGTCCACCAAGCAATTCAACGAGATCACCCCGTCGACACCATCCTCGGCGATATTCATAAGGGGGTAACTACTAGATCTCGGGTTGCACATTTTTGTGAACATTACTCGTTTGTTTCCTCTATTGAACCACACAAGGTAGAGGAAGCACTTCAAGATTCGGATTGGGTGGTGGCAATGCAAGAGGAGCTCAACAACTTCACTAGAAATGAGGTATGGCATTTAGTTCCACGTCCTAACCAAAATGTTGTAGGAACCAAATGGGTCTTCCGCAACAAACAAGATGAGCATGGTGTGGTGACAAGGAACAAAGCTCGACTCGTGGCCAAAGGGTATTCACAAGTCGAAGGTTTGGATTTTGGTGAAACCTATGCACCCGTAGCTAGGCTTGAGTCAATTCGCATATTACTGGCCTATGCTACTTACCATGGCTTTAAGCTCTATCAAATGGACGTGAAAAGTGCCTTCCTCAACGGACCAATCAAGGAAGAGGTCTATGTTGAGCAACCTCCCGGCTTTGAAGACAGTGAGTACCCTAACCATGTCTATAGGCTCTCTAAGGCGCTTTATGGGCTCAAGCAAGCCCCAAGAGCATGGTATGAATGTCTTAGAGATTTCCTTATTACAAATGGCTTCAAAGTCGGCAAGGCCGATCCTACACTCTTTACTAAAACTCTTAAAAATGACTTGTTTGTATGCCAAATTTATGTTGATGATATAATATTTGGGTCTACTAACGAGTCTACATGTGAAGAGTTTAGTAGGATCATGACACAGAAATTCGAGATGTCGATGATGGGGGAGTTGAAGTATTTTCTAGGATTCCAAGTCAAGCAACTCCAAGAGGGCACCTTCATTAGCCAAACGAAGTACACTCAAGACATTCTTGCTAAGTTTGGGATGAAGGATGCCAAACCCATCAAGACACCCATGGGAACTAATGGGCATCTCGACCTCGACACGGGAGGTAAGTCCGTGGATCAAAAGGTATACCGGTCGATGATTGGTTCATTGCTTTATTTATGTGCATCTCGACCGGACATTATGCTTTCCGTTTGCATGTGTGCAAGATTTCAATCCGACCCTAAGGAATCCCACCTTACGGCCGTAAAACGAATCTTGAGATATTTGGCTTACACTCCTAAGTTTGGGCTTTGGTACCCTCGGGGATCCACTTTTGATTTGATTGGTTATTCTGATGCCGATTGGGCGGGGTGTAAGATCAATAGGAAGAGCACATCGGGGACTTGCCAGTTCTTGGGAAGATCCTTGGTGTCATGGGCTTCA
Organism: Zea mays; assembly: GCF_902167145.1. Classification (NCBI taxonomy): domain Eukaryota; kingdom Viridiplantae; phylum Streptophyta; class Magnoliopsida; order Poales; family Poaceae; genus Zea; species Zea mays. The sequence continues at coordinate 223,280,653 of NC_050100.1, read as the reverse complement.
AAGAAGCAAAATTCGGTCGCTCTTTCCACCGCCGAAGCTGAGTATATTGCCGCAGGTCATTGTTGCGCGCAATTGCTTTGGATGAGGCAAACCCTGCGGGACTACGGTTACAAATTAACCAAAGTCCCTTTGCTATGTGATAATGAGAGTGCAATTAAAATGGCCGACAATCCCGTCGAGCATAGCCGCACTAAGCACATAGCCATTCGGTATCATTTTCTTAGGGATCACCAACAAAAGGGGGATATCGAGATTTCTTACATTAACACTAAAGATCAATTAGCCGATATCTTTACCAAGCCACTTGATGAACAATCTTTTACCAGACTTAGGCATGAGCTCAATATTCTTGATTCTAGAAATTTCTTTTGCTAGCTTGCACACATAGCTCTTTTGAATACCTTTGATCATATCTCTTTTATATGCTATGACTAATGTGTTTTCAAGTCTATTTCAAACCAAGTCATAGGTATATTGAAAGGGAATTGGAGTCTTCGGCGAAGACAAAGGCTTCCACTCCGTAACTCATGCTTCGCCATCACTCCGAGCAACTCTCTATTCCTTGGGGAGAAATGAGCATCAAAGAAAAGGACTCTATCCTTGGGGGAGAGAGTAAAAGCTCAAAAGCAAAAGGACCGTACTTCATCTTTGGTATAATCTTAACTCATTTACTTATGACCAAAGAGGAAGATAGTACTTCAAGGGCTCTAATGATTCCGTTTTTGGCGATTCATGCCAAAAAGGGGGAGAAATGAGCCCAAAGCAAAAGGACCGCACCACCACCACCAAATTCAAAAACTTAGTGCTTTCCAAAAGTCTTTATCATTTGGTATCCTATTGTGTTCAAAAGGGGGAGAAAGTAGTATTTCAAAAATGGTATATCAAAACCCTCTTGAACACTAAGAGGTGGATCTCTTTTAGGGGGAGTTTTGTTTAGTCAAAGGAAAAGCATTTGAAACAGGGGGAGAAAATTTCAAATCTTGAAAATGCTTTTGCAAACTCTTATTTATTTACCTTTGACTATTTGCAAAAGATCTATGAAAAGGATTTACAAAAGGTTTTGCAAAAACAAAACAAGTGGTGCAAACGTGGTCCAAAATGTTAAATAAGAAAGAAACATTCCATGCATATCTTGTAAGTGTTTATATTAGCTAAATTCCAAGCAACCTTTACACCTACATTATGCAAACTAGTTCAATTATGCACCTTTATATTTGCTTTGGTTTGTGTTGGCATCAATCACCAAAAAGGGGGAGATTGAAAGGGAATTAGGCTTACACCTAGTTCCTAAATAGTTTTGGTGGTTGAATCGCCCAACACAAATAAATTGGACTAACTAGTTTGTTCTAGATTACATGTTCTACAGGTGCCAAAGGTTCATCTACAACTATACTAATTCGACTGTCCGGAATACCGTAGATTATTCCGGACAGGAGAAGCTTTTTGGAAAAACAGGCCAAGCGCGGACCGTCCGGGCCCTTGCGGCGGACCGTCCGCGACACGAGGATGTCACTCGGCCAGAACCAATGCAAAAATCCAAGTCTGGGCTATGGACTGTCCGGAGGAAAAGCAAAGACCGTCCGAGCCCTTGCGCGGACCGTCCGGCCTCTGGCGCGGACCGTCCGGTAGGTGATAAACCGAAAAACCCGAAGGTAACGGGTTCGGAGAAATGAATTATAGCGGCCTCGCGGACCGTCCGGACCAGGCGGGCGGACCGTCCGCGACTGGCTCTGTCTGACATCTGACGACGCATTAAATGCAATATAGCCGTTGATATAGCCGTTACTGCTGACCGTTACATTTTCAGCCGTTGATCTACAGGGGCGGACCGTCCGCACCAGGAGGGCGGACCGTCCGCGCTCAGCAGAATGGCCCAACGGCTAGGAAGTGGTTGGTGGCTATAAATACAACCCCAACCACCTCCATTCAATCCATCCAAGCATTCCAACCTTCAACATTCAATACAAGAGCTAGCAATCCATTCCAAGACACATTCAAAGCCTCCATCTCTCCAAGTTTCACAATTGAGAAAAGAGATCATTAGTGATTAGTGGCTTGAGAGAGAAAGGGATCCGTGTGTTGTTTGTCGCTCTTGTCGCTTGGCTTTTTCAAATCGTGCTTTCTTGATTCTTTCATTGCGATCAAATTCACTTGTAATTGAGGCAAGAGACACCAAACTTGTGGTGGTCCTTGTGGGAACTTTGTGTTCCAAGTGATTAAGAAGAGAAAGCTCACTCGGTCCGAGGGATCGTTTGAGAGAGGGAAGGGTTGAAAGAGACCCGGCCTTTGTGGCCTCCTCAACGGGGAGTAGGTTTGCAAAAACCGAACCTCGGTAAAACAAATCTCCGTGTCTCACTTGCTTATTGGCTTGGGATTTGTTTTGCGCCCTCTCTCGCGGACTCATTTCTTTATTACTAACACTAACCCGGCTTGTAGTTGTGTTTATATTTGTAAATTTCAGTTTCGCCCTATTCACCCCCCCCCTCTAGGCGACTATCAACATGCACTGTAGATTGTCCGGTGCGCCAGCATGGGCGTGCCTAACCTCTGCGCGCGCAGCGCGCGCATTTAATGCGTCGCAGGTAGCCGTTGGCGCCAAAATAGCCGTTACCCCGCTGTTACACCGGACAGTCCGGTGTACACCGGACAGTCCGGTGAATTATAGCGGAGCTGCTTCAACGAAATCCCGAGGCTGGCGAGTTCCGGAGGCCGCTCTTCCTTGGAGCACCGGACATGTCCGGTGTACACCGGACAGTCCAGTGAATTATAGCGCGCCGGCTTCCGAGAATTCCCGAAGGCGAGGAGTTTGAAGTCGGAGTCCTCTGGTGCACCGGACATGTCCGGTGGCACACCGGACAGTCCGGTGCGCCAGACCAGAGGTGCCTTCGGTTGGCTCTTGCTCCTTTGTTTGAACCCAATACTTGGTCCTTTTATTGGCTAAGTGTGAGCCTTTGGCACCTGTATAACTTGTACACTAGAGCAAACTAGTTAGTCCAATTATTTGTGTTGGGCAATTTAACCACCAAAATTATTTAGGAACTAGGTGTAAGCCTAATTCCCTTTCAGTTCGTCATCCCCCTAATGACTTATTTGCTAAGATTAAATTTAAAATTCCATCTTTTAATGGTAAATATGATCCTACTGCATATCTTGATTGGGAATTGAAGGTAGAACATAAATTTTCATGCCATGATATTCCTGCTAATAGCCAAGTGAAGGCTGCCATTAGTGAATTTACTGATTTTGCTTTAATTTGGTGGCGTGAGTATAAACAAAAACTTCCCATTAACATTGTCACTACTTGGACCCAATTAAAAACTGTCATGCGCCACAGATTTGTTCCTTCCTATTATGCCCGTGATTTGCTTAACAAAATGCAGCGTTTTCAACAAGGTTCACAATATGTTGAGGAATATTACCAGGAGTTACAAAAGGGTATGCTTCGTTGTGGTTTGGTTGAGTCGGATGACGCTGCTATGGCACGTTTTCGTGGTGGTTTGAACAGGGAAATTCAGGATATACTTGATTATAAGAATTATTTTGATATAACCACATTGTTTAAATATGCTTGCAAAGCTGAGCGTGAAGTGCAGGGACGACGATCAAAGACATATACTAACTCTTTTGCAGGCCGGGGTTCGACACACAGCTCAACTCCTTCCAGCCCTGCACCTTCTACGCCTAGCACTACTCCGCGCATAGGGACGACCAAGCCAGCGGCGCCCCCTGCCAAAGGCGCCATTTCTTCCACAGGCCGTACACGGGATATTCAGTGCCATCGTTGCAGAGGGTTTGGGCACATGATTCGGGACTGCCCAAACAAGCGTACCTTGCTTATACGTGGCTATGGTGAGTACTCTTCAGCCAATGATTCCGAGGAAACTAGTCATGCTATGATTGCCACTAACCATGCAGAAAATGAGGAAGTCCATGTTGATCCCATCGACATCGATATGTATGAGAGTCTTGTTGTGCTGCGTGTTCTCAGCACACAGGTTGCCTAGGCCAAAAAAATCAGCGACACACTCTATTCCATACCAAGGGCGTTGTGCACGAACGGTCGATTCGCATCATCATCGATAGTGGCACCTACAACAATTTGGCAAGTACAGCTTTGGTAGAGAAATTATCCTTGGCCACTCGCACACACCCACATCCGTATCACATTCAATGGCTTAATGATGGCGGTAAAATAAAGGTAACACGTTCGGTATGTGTCCCCTTTTCGCTGGGTTCTTATTCTGATTATGCTGTTTGCGATGTTATTCCTATGGAAGCATGCTCTTTGTTATTGGGTCGACCTTGGCAATATGATACTGATAGTTTACATCATGGTCGTTCAAATCATTATTCTTTCATGTTTAAAGGCCAGAAAATAATTATACATCCAATGACCCCTGACCAAATTTTGAAAGATGATCTTACTAGGGCTGCTAAAACTGTACAACAAGTCAAATCGACATCAGCCGCACCTATTAAATCTGAAATCAAGTTGCACTCTCCTGTTTTACTTGATACACGTGCTGATTTTGATGATCTCCATGAAGCTCATATGCCCTGTTATGCACTTGTATGCTCGTGGATGCTTGTTCCGCTTGATGATGCACCGTCTTTGGATATACCCCCTGCTGTTGTTAACCTTTCGCAGGAGTATGCTGATGTTTTTCCTACGGACTTACCACCGGGTCTTCCTCCGCTCCGTGGCATTGAGCATCAGATCGATCTCATCCCCGACGCTTCTCTTCCGAGCCGCGCCCCGTACCGTACAAACCCAGATGAGACGAAGGAGATCCAGCGCCAGGTGCAGACGCTGCTTGATAAAGGTTACATTCGTGAGTCTCTTAGCCCTTGCTCGGTTCCTGTTTTACTCGTTCCAAAGAAAGATGGGTCATGGCGTATGTGCGTAGATTATCGTGCTATTAATAACATCACAGTTCGTTATCGATATCATATTCCACGCCTTGATGATATGTTAGATGAGCTTAGTGGTGCCGTTATTTTCTCTAAGGTTGATTTGCGTAGCGGTCACCATCAGATTAGAATGAAACTCAGTGATGAATGGAAAACGGCTTTTAAAATGAAATTTGGTTTATATGAATGGTTGGTTATGCCATTTGGATTGACTAATGCTCCCAGCACCTTTATGCGTTTAATGAACGAGGTTCTACGGGCCTTCATAGGTTGGTTTGTTGTTGTTTATTTTGATGATATCCTTATTTACAACAAGTCTATAGAGGAGCATTTAGAACATTTGCGTGCTGTTTTTGATGCTTTGCGTGTTGCTCGCTTGTTTGGTAACATGGAAAAGTGCACATTTTGCACGCAACGTGTCTCGTTTCTTGGTTATGTGGTTACTCCGCAGGGCATTGAGGTGGATAGCAGCAAGGTTGAGGCCATTCAGGACTGGCCTACACCAACGACGGTCACCCAAATTCGGAGTTTTCTTGGACTTGCAGGATTTTACCGTCGTTTTGTGCGTGATTTTAGCTCCATCGCTACCCCTTTGCACGAACTCACAAAGAAAGGTGTGTCTTTTGCTTGGGATCCCCCACAAGAAGAGGCGTTCAATACTTTGAAAGATAAGTTAACCCATGCTCCACTCTTACAATTGCCCGACTTTCAGAAAGTGTTTGAACTTGAATGTGATGCTAGTGGTATTGGGTTAGGTGCTGTTTTGTTACAAGAAGGAAAACCGGTTGCTTATTTTAGTGAAAAATTAAGCGGTGCTAGCTTGAGATATTCTACTTATGTTAAGAAACTTTATGCTTTAGTTCGCACTTTGCAAACATGGCAGCACTATCTTTGGCCTCATGAGTTTATAATTCATTCTGATCATGAGGCTTTAAAACATATTCGTACCCAAACAAATCTGAACCGTCGTCATGCTAGTTGAGTCCTTTCCTTACATCATTAAACACAAGAACGAGAAGGAAAACGTCATTGCCGATGCGTTGTCCCGTAGATATACCATGCTTTCACAGTTAGAATTTAGAATCTTTGGCTTGCAAACTATGAAAGATCAATATGTGGATGATGTTGATTTTAAAGATTTCTATATACATTGTAAGGATGGCAAACCCTGGGGAAAATTTCACATACAGGATGGATTTTTGTTCCGCGCTAACAAGCTGTGTATTCCAGCAAGCTCGGTTCGTCTTTTGTTGCTGCCGGAAGCTCATGGAGGCGGTCTCATGGGGCACTTTGGCGTTTACAAGACACATGAGGTGCTGGCCGCACACTTCTTTTGGCCTCGGATGCGCCATGATGTTGAGTGTCTTGTTACACGTTGCACTACTTGCCAGAAAGGTAAGTCACGTTTGGGCAACCATGGTTTGTATATGCCTTTGCCTGTCCCTGCTTCTCCTTGGCTTGATATTTCTATGGACTTTATTTTGGGCTTGCCTAGAACTAAGAAGGGGAGGGATAATATTTTTGTGGTTGTTGATAGATTCTCTAAAAATGCTCACTTTATACCTTGTCATAAAACTGATGATGCTAGCATTGTTGCTGAATTGTTCTTTAGAGAAATTATTCGTTTACGTGGTATTCCAAAAACAATAGTCTCTGATCGCGATGCTAAGTTTCTAAGCCATTTTTGGAGATCTCTTTGGAATAAATTGGAAACTAAATTGCTGTTTAGCACTACTTGTCACCCTCAGACTGATGGACAAACTGAGTTAGTAAATAGAACTTTATCTACCATGCTTAGGGCTGTTTTAGACACGAATTTGAGACGTTGGGAGGATTGCTTGCCTCATGTTGAATTTGCTTACAATCATGCCACGCATTCTTCTACAAAGATGTGTCCTTTCCAGATTGTTTATGGTTACATCCCTAGGGCACCTATTGATTTGATTTCACTTAATGCTGCGAACGCCCCACATGTAGATGTTGCTGCATATATTAAACAAATGATTATCATACATGAACAAACGAAACAGAACATTGCTGCTACTAATGCAAAAAATCAGGTTGCTGGTAGTAAAGGAAGAAAACTTGTTACTTTTGAGCCAGGTGATATGGTTTGGTTGCACTTGAGAAAGGATCAGTTTCCTACTTTGCGACGTTCTAAATTAATGCCTCGTGCTGCTGGTCCTTTTAAGGTGCTAACAAAGATTAATGATAATGCTTATATCCTTGACCTGCCTGTGGAATTTGGTGTTTCCACTAGTTTTAATGTTGTAGATTTGAAACCATATATGGCCGAGGATGAGGAGTTGCCGTCGAGGACGACTTCACTTCAAGAAGGGGAGGATGATGAGTACATCACTATGAGTACGACTACACCACCAGCACCTCCACATCAAGCGCCACTTTCTTCATTAGCTGGGCCAATCACTCGGGCCCGTGCCAGAGATCTTAACTTCGTCATGCTACTGAAGAATGAGGGCCCAGAAGAATAGACGACCAGCCCAACTGCGGCCCATAGTGGACGACCTAGGGTTGGCCGCCCCTAGGGGCTGCACCCCCTCTCTATTTATCCAGGAGTTGCGCCTCATTTGTTCTTCGAGTTTTGTTTTACGTTAGCTTTAGCTATTCTCGAACACGCGCAAATCAGCGCTGTCTTCGTGTATTCAGAACTCCACCCTCGAGTAATAAATTAGATTGCTCGCATCTTTTTCTTGTTCGTTCTTCGATTGCGCACAGGAAACGATCTTCGTGATCAGGCCGATCTCGCATCAACAAGGTCGGTAACTACAGGGAGTTGGTTCAGTGATTGCATTGGCGCCTCGAGCTTGCTCGTCGTAGTCGGATCGCAAGGGTCATCTTCCGCCAAATCGGAATTATCTCCACTTACCGAAAGATCGGGCACTTCAGCTATATCAAGTGGTTCCAGGTTGACCGGTGAGTTTATCGAGTGTTTTTTTCTCCTACAGTCCACAAAACCACATAAAAATTCAGGTTAGACCTTATCCCAGCACCCTTTTGAGCCTCGCACTTTCTTTCAATAATTTGCATTGTTGAATTTGTGTGCTTGCGCGTCATTTGATGCTGGTTGCATTGTGTTTTTTCACCATTCAAACCCTAGCGCGCCACCATCATCTCCCGTTTGATCACGCCACAAACTGAGTCAACGCCGCTTCCTTGTTTTTCTCCTTCGGTTACGTAAAAAAACAGAAACAAAAAAAGAAAAAAAAGAAGAAAAAGAAGAAAAAGAAAAAGAAAAAAAAGAGAAAGGATAGAACCAGAGAACAAACAAAAAAAAGGGGAAAGGAAACAAAGCGGTTGTCTCATCTCGGTTGTTTTAAACATAACTTGAGGTACCTTCCTTAAACCGGGCATAACTTTTCGCTCGGTTGTTCAAAAAATCTGAAATTTTTACAGGAGTTTGTTGACACCATTCTGAGGCCAGCCAAAAAAATGTCAAAAAAATTTCAAAAAAATTCAGGAAAATAAAGAAAAAAAATTGTCAAAGCTCTTGCACGCTTTTCAGAGAACTTGCTCTTTTTCTATAGACCACATCTGATCTCTGTTTTAGGTGAAACTTGGTGTAACTCCTATTTTGTTGCTTCTTGTGCTGAGAAAAATATCAAAAAATCATACAAAAAAGAAAAACAAAATCACCTGTGATTCCTACTAGTGTCTTTTTGGCCTTGCTAGTACAATATTTACGGTACTGTCATTCTGCTAGTTCCATTGTTCTTTGTTCCAACTTGTTGTGTCCTTTGCACTTGTGGCCAGCAATATAGTTTCGTGTTTTGCACTATAATTCAACTTTGCATTATTGTTTGATCGTGCTAATCCTTGACTTGAGTGCAGCCTACCCAGAACTCCACATATTTCTACGACGAGCAGGTTTTTGTTTCTCCAGACAATCGCTCACGTACAAATACAGGCAACCAAACACACGGGTATGGACGAATCTGGTCAAAAACTAGGAAGGAGAATGCATACACACAACAAATATGGATGCTCAACATTGCAAGAGTGATGGAGATGTGGCTACAAGGACAGATGCAACAAAACATAGAACAACACCAGCAATCTTCACGTACTCGACTAGTTGTTCTTTGTTTGATGTTAGTCTAAATTAAGCTAAACCAGCGCCATATATACGCATAATTAATGTGAGAATGGAGGGAACACTAAATATGATATGACTAGTTCTTCTTTTATTACACCTCAATCTTATTATAGAAGATGCTACATTATCCGATTCTATAGTAGGAACAAATTATACTATATATAAGCAAGCGGTTTGAAAAAAAAAACCATGCCAATATACCTCCAAACAATGGAGCCTAGCTAGGCATGCATGGGAAAGAACACACATCAAGCAGGGTACAGTAGTAGATCGATGATGTATATAGATGCACATGATGGATTGCGGTAGTACTCGTGCGCGAGGAGGAAAAAGAGAAGCCATAGAGATGGAGGATGGAGCGGTGGATGGATGATGATGCAATGGACAAATGGATGGAGGACGGTGAGCAGTGGAGTTTGGCGAGCCATAGAATGTCTGTCCAAATAAAGGAAGGCAACTAAAGTGAGAGGCTCAGGCCGACACTGTTCGCTGAAGAGGAAAACTAGGAGCGGGAGAGAGATAAGCACCACATCATGTAGTATGGAATCACTATCACCATCACCATGGCCGGGGTCTGCAACTGCATGCATGCACATGAATGCTGGCCGGTGGCAGTACTGGAGTTAGCTGCTGCAGCGTACATGGCCGGCGCCCGCGCTAGCCACCAACGCCGTGTATGCATCGCATTGGGATCACCACTCACTCGCTTTAGCTCACCCTCACCTACTAGCTCACACGATGGTAATATTCTTAGGGCAGCAGTAATGGTGCATAATCAGCTCTCTATAGGGAATCTATATCAGTATCTATCGCAACAAATTAAATAAAGAATGATAGTTCTACTATCTAAGAACCTGGAGTAAGTCTATACACAGAAACCGAGATGATGTACAGAGTGTATAAAGTATTAAAAACAGCTATATATGGATATCTACTATAGATACACCATTACAAAAAATTACTATAGTATAATATATAGATGACGTATGTTGCTATAGAGAGTATGCTATCTACACTATTATGGCTGTCGTTACCATCCAACATCATACTAACACCTTACATATAAGGACAGCCGCGATAGTATGATGTTAGTTCTCCATAAGAGTGCATGTCATCATCTATCCTATGTGGCAAAGAATTAAATGAAAAGAAGGAATGTTGCTATCTATGAACCTGGAGTCTGATACGCAGAAACTTAAGTGGTACAGAGAGGATATGTAATTATTAAAAACAGCTATAGATATCTATATACATACACCATTGTAAAGATTAACTATAGTGTAATGATATGCATGTATGTTGCTATACAGAGTATACAACATTACGGATGCCCTAATCTCACTAGCCGGCCTCGCTAGCTATCTCCTTCATCGTCCAGCCAGTAACCAGATCTGAAAGACTCTGAGCACCGTACAACATAATGCATGCAGACTGCAGAGAGACCTACTAGCACTCTAGCAGACAGAAGCCTGAGATTTGCACTAATCTCACTGTCCGCGTCCATGCTATTGCTATGCTCTCTCTCTCTCTCTCTCTCTCTCTCTCTCTCTCTCTCTCTCTCTCTCTCTCTCTCTCTCTCTCTCTCTCTCTCTCTCTCTCTTCTCTCTCTCTCCCTCTCTCTCTCGTAAGGTGTGTGCACATTGCTCACATTTACTGGCCAGTACTAGCGCACGCAACAGTTTATGCCCCTGAATGCTTTGACCGCCTGCACGTACTACGCTCTACAACTACCCCTGCCTCCTCGTCATCTACATGCTCCTATCTATAAACGTGGAGAGCAGCAGCAGCAGGCTAGATAGGCAGGCACGGCCGTGGTCCAGCCCTTCCCATTCGCGTGTTCATCACTTGGGAGCAGGCTAAAGTACGCTCCTCTCAGCCTATATGCGTATCCGCATAGTCTCTAGACTATGAGTTTCCTCGGTATAACTACAGAGGTACAAAAAGCTTGAAGCCCGAAAGCCAACCCGAAGCACGTTTTTTTGGTCTAGTACGAGTCTGGTCTGGCCCGCTTTTATACGGGCCCGGGTCAGCCCAACACGAATAAGTGTGTGGAGTCTGGACAGAAAATTAAGCTCGGCAAGCTAGATCGGTTCGGTCCGTTTATCTCTAAGCATGCTAAGCCTATTTTTTACACTGATTCGTGCTTACTGGCCCGCTTTTTTGTACTTACCGGACCAGGCCGACCCGTTTAGGGTTTAGGGTTTAGGTTTAGGAAAACGAGCCCGTGGGCTTGGAAGGCCCGACATGGTTTTCTAACCGTTCCTAGCGAGCCAGACCCAAACCGGGTCAGACTTCACTGGGTCTGGGCCGGGGTGGCCTGTTTGGCCATCTTTAGGTATAACTTAGGTTAGTCCCTATTTTTGTGAGTTTCATGTCTAGATATAAATAAGCAATTTCATCTCTATAAAAACTTATTTTGTTCCACAAGAACAAATATAGTACTCCGTCTGTCCCAAATTAGTATTCATTTTAGCTCTTTATTTTATGTCTATATTCAAATAGATGATGATGAATCTTAGACACATACACAATAATACACATACATCGATCATTGTATGAATATATTAAAAACTTAAAACAAATTTTAATTTGAGACAGACGGATTAAATTGAAAGGTTGTAGGTGGGCTTATGTCTAGAAGAGAAGAGAGTGGGTTGTGAGTTTATATGTATTAGCTTATGCACAAGAAACCAAAAAAAAACTCTATGAGATAAAAAATAGGGTATAGGTGACCTAACTACTATGTCCTTGTTTGGATCTATGGTGTTAAAGTTTAGCACTACACTTTTAGCTAAACTTTAACACATGGAGATCCAAACAGGAGTGCTAAAATATGTTAAAAGTGAAGTACTAAACGTTAACACCTATTAGCAATTTAGCCCCTCCAAGGTGTGATTAAGTGAACTAAAAGTAGGGATGGCAACGAGTATATACCCGTCGGGTAGTACCATTCCATACTCGTACCAATTAATAAAAATTATACTCGTCGGGTTACCATATCCACTCGTGGGTATAGAATCTTATCCATACCTATATCCGCGCGGGTAATTTTACCCATCGGGTAATTCATACCCGCTATGAAGGTCTAAATTATTATAATATTGTAGTCACTTATAATGCCAAATAAACACACACAAAAAAGTTCAACTTAAAATGTAACAAAGCATATGATTACATAAGCTGGTAGTTAAACAAATAATAGCTGGAGAAGGATTTTATTTTAGCTAAGATGTTCTTTATTATTGATATAGTGGTATGGCGCGGGTATATTTTACCTACGGGTACACAGGTATGGGTAGTATCCATCCATACCCGTACTCGTTTACCCAATGGGTAGAGATTCTTACTCACTAACATACCCATGGGTAGGAAAATCATCTCATACCCGCCTTCATATCGGATAAAACCCGTCGGATTTTTGGGTTTCAGATATCCATTACCATCTCTAGCTAAAAAGTGGTCCATGATGAGAAAAAGACATCTCATACCCTCATCACCTCACTCTCTCTCTCTCTCTCTCTCTCTCACCTTGCATTAGTTAGGGGTATGGATGTCTTTCTATGTGCATATGCTAAACTAGCTTTGGCACTTGCATTCAAACACTACTCATGTGTTGAACTTTAACTCTCCACTCGAGAGGGGCTAAGCTTTAGCGCTACTTTAGCATATAGGATCCAAACAGACTCTATATAAACAGACTAAAAAGTAGATTGTAAATATTTATATAGCTAATAGCAAATTGTATTATTTATACAACCAGTAGGGAAGGATATTATACAGCCACGATGTAGGCTTCCATTTATTCTAACCATGTTTTTGGTTTATTTGTGTAGCTTTTCAGAGAAGCGTTGAGAGAAACTTTATCGAACATGGACCACCACCTCCTAAAAGAAGCGGCTAATTTTAGTTTAATCATATACCAAATCCTTTATTATGACTTATGAGACAATGTCTTATATATAGAGCTTCACATATAATAAGCTGCCGGAAAAAAAAATAGCTGTTTGACACAAAACCGCTAGCTCTTTAAACAGCTAGCAGCTTGTACGCCGGAGAACCTGTGACAAACAGGGCCTCGCTATTGGGTTTCAGGGGGTTTGGCCAAGGGCGTGTTCGGCTGGCTACAAGCCGACACTGTTGCAGCTGTTTGGATTGCTGCAGCTGCAATCCATAGAGAGAAAAATACTGTAGCCGCAGTCGCAGCCGGATTGCAGCCGCAGCAAGCCGCAGCGAACAAGCTGCAAGCTTTGGTGGTCGCTCCGCGGGACGCATTGCATATGCACCTCACTGCACGTTACAGTCGTCGCGACCTAACCTAGCCTAGACGAAAGATGAGCAGTCGTAGCTAGGCTCGTGCACACGCTACACTGCATGCAGCATGTACATAGTGGCTCTACGACCTACTGTACGTGCCACTGTGTGCACACAGCACAGGAAACAGGGATGTGCATGCATCGATGGAGCATGGGTGCAGAGCCGCTCGATCGCTAGCTCTCGGTACGGCGGACGAGCGAGTGAGCATGCATGCAACAGCGTCATCCGATTCTGATTCTGATTCCCATGCATGCATGGCGATCGAGCGACAATGACCGTGCAGGCAGGCAGGAAAGCAGAGAGAGAGAGAGAGAGAGAGAGAGAGAGAGCCGCTAGCGGAACAGACACGGGATGGATTACGCGTGTGTGCAATGCATGCATATATGGGACGGTCAAAAGGTCACGCTTTGGTCGTGACCATGATCATATATAGGCACGCACAGACACACAGGTGGACAGCTCACGCCCATGCATTTAGCTAGCTTCATGCAGGCGCCCCCTTTCACTTGCCACTGTAATCACAGTCACACTCACGGCTAGGGATGAAAACGGTCGGTAAACACTAAAACCATTACCGTTTTCATATTTTTTATCGGAAACAAAATCGGAAACGATAACTCCGGAAACGGAAACGATATCGGTATTTCGGAAACATCGGAAACGAAAGTTTGGTGCGGAAAATACACCGGTAACGGTCGAAATCTAAAATACGATCGGTAAACGTATCAAACTTCACAATAAAACAAAATTGACAAAAGATCACAAATACCACAAGTTCACAATTCATGATATAACAATTCATGATATAACAAGTTCACAATATAACAAGTTCACAAGGATCACAAATTTATAATATAAAAAGTTTACAAAGATCACAAGTTCACAATATAACAAGTTCATAAAGATCACAAGTTCACAGACTAAAGTTCACAATTCACAATATCCACTCGATTTAGTTGACATGGCATGCTTACTCATGAAATGTTTTTTCCTCACATAAAGGGTTGTTTCATAGCCTCACAGGAAAACCCTAAAATCTAGTGTGTGAAAAAGACAGACTGTCGGCTCTCTATCATTATATATTACTAATACATAATATGTGCATAGAAAATGATGGATTCGTTCGAGAAACCAAATCGTTAATCTCAATTGCCTTCCAACACCATCTAACCCCAAAAAATCTTAAAGCGTCCAAAAAATACAAAAATAAGCAATCCTTATCCAGAAATGTACAGGCGATGCGAAAAAATCACATGCTGGAAAATTCCGAAAAAAATTCCGAGACACAATTCCGGAAATTTCCGAGACACAAATCCGGTAATTTCCGACAAAAACCGGTAACCGATGGAAACGGTCGGTAAAACAACAAGCCGATTCCGATACCGATTCCGATAGAAAATTCCGAAAACCGATTCCGTTTTCGAAAAATACCGTTACCGGTGAATCCGATCGAAAAATTTCGAAATCGGTTTCCGGAATTCCGAAAAATTCCGAAACCGTTTTCATCCCTACTCACGGCGGATCTAGCTAGCGCTGGGCCGGGAGTGGGACCGATATATGGGGCTCAAGTCCCTCCTTCGACCTCCATGACAATGGGTTCTATCAAGAGTCTGTATTGATTGGCCATTGGTGCTATCAAGAGTCTGTATTGATCTCGCTTGGTGTAATAAACATGACTAAATGTGAAGGCTCTTCAGTCCGGTTGATAACATTAATGCAAATTATTATAAATATGTTGGTCTAGCTAGATTGATGTTATCGACTAAGGCTATTTGACATCTCAAACACTTAGGGCATGTTTGAAACCCGTAGAGCTAATAGTTAGCCGGCTAAAAAACTGTTGGCTGAAATGAGCCAACTAATTATTAGTTGTCTAACTATTGGCCGACCATTGTTTGAACCTCCAACTAATAGATTGGTTGAACTACTAGTTTCCCATGTGCCCTTATGTCGAGTGAAACTCACGGGTTGCGTTGAAAGGATAAGCGACAATACTGTCTTTTTTTATCAATTTTTAGTTGATTTTAGCTACTTAATCCAACTAATGAACTAATTAATTTTTAGTTCGGGGTGCAGCTAATAACAATTAGCTAGAGCTTTAGATGGGATGTTTGAAACACCTACAACTAATAGTAGTTGTAACAATTATCTCTAGAGGTTTTAAACAAGTCCTTCTCTACTAATATAAAGCACTAGTTTCCATCGTTGTCGTGAGCCAACACTTTTTGAAAAAAAAACACTTATATTTCTTTGTAATCAAACCCATGGTCCAAGCCTCCACATCCCAGCCCCTCTCTTCTCACACAGCGACAATGCGGTCGCCATGGACATGAGTACATCATCGTCGACCTCTTCTGCCACCGTGACGTCAGGTACAAATTCATGAACTCTCATGTATGCAAGTGGAAGTGAGTAAGTACACAAAAGGTAGCAAAGATATATTCCAAATGGATTATGATTGTGTCATGTCATAACACACAGGCATTATACTGATAGATGTTTATATTAGTCTTGGACAGAGGCGGATCTGAAGGGGGTTGGTGGCTCTAGCCCCGCTACATCTATGAAACTCCATTAAGGAAAGAGGTATAGGGTATAGGAGAAATGAGGAGGAAAAAGAAGAGAGAGAAATGAGCCTCCACTCCATTGGAGAAAGAGGAGGAGGTTACAGAAGAAGAGAGAAGGAAGAAAAAAGAGGTAAAATTAGCCTACCTACCAGCTTATGTTGCATCTATCTAGCTACCACCGGTCACTAGAAAATTAACCCCTTTAGCCTATATATCTGGATCCGCCACTGTCACTCGATTGTCCTAAACATTCTCTACTTGTGTCAGCAGACATACTAGGCCGCGCCAAATGGAACCAAATCAAATCAAATCACGCCGCTCGCGCGCCCCTCCGTCTAGTCGCGTGCAGAGGCAGGGATCGGCTGGCTGGCCCGCGCCCGACCGGCTGCGGGGTGGCGCTAGTGGCCACCACCACCGTGCATCGCCCCCCTGTAGCCGGCGCTGTGCGGCGGCGGACGGGAGCGCGCGCGGCCGGCCGGCACCGGTGCCCCACCGGCGATACGGCGGGCCAAGCCGGCAGCGGGGATCCGGCCGGCGCTCGGCGCCAGAGCAGCCCCAGTTGGTCACATCGGTCACATGCGGCGCCTGGCGGCCGTGGATCAGCGCGCCAGCTTGCAGCGCGCCCCTGGCCGGGCGCCTATTTATGCTTCCTCTGCGTACAGTTGCCATGCATTGTGCGCGGATCGGATGCTGCTTGTAGTCGTAGCGTTTATTATATATGCGATCGTATCCCTGGATGGATGCATGGGGTACTGGTCGTAGACATATGACGCATACACACGATCGACGTACGTAGTGGTGGCGCCACCGGAATCTTGACGGTGACCTAACTCGCCGGACCAACAGTGCCTGCGATTAAAGCCGGCTGCTAGCCTCCCCGGCTTCTCGCGTTGTACAGCACCAATATAGTCGCCGTTTTCGTCGTCGTCGTCGTACCAGTAGTCACTACTCACTACTCCATAGTTACCACGTACTTGCAGTACATGTCAAGACCGGCTCTGTTCCGAGCGCAAGGATGACCGCAAAAAATGGATGATAGATAGAGGAGTGCGGAGTGCCATACCAACTATACATGTGATACATCTCAATCTCTAATGGAGTGCAAATAAGAAAATTGCATTTTTGTCATAAGATAAAAAAATAATATTTACTTATTCAAATAAAATATGATCTAATTGAACGGTATAATAATGTCTGATCCGAATTATCCAACTATTCATATTCGAGGATATTGAATCTATATTTGTATATATTCAGTTTAAAATATGGATACAAATATTGAAAATGTGTTATCTGGTTTGATAGCCGCGAGGACGATAGATGCTATGGCACTGGTATCTAATGATGATCATGTTAGAAGAAATTAGGCTTGTTCTTAACCTAAACCACTGGATGCATAAAACAATGGTAGAGTACTCAAGTGTTATAAATTTAGAACAATCTTAACTCAGTGAAGTTATGATTGAGGGAGGCTGTTAGAAAAGCCATGAGCTTGACATGTGTTGTGAGGACTTCAACTAGGACTCCAAGTCTAGATATTCTAGTTTGTATATGATCAAATTTTATACCAGTCATGCATATAAATATAGAGGTCGTTGGTCTTAATAAAGAACATGACGCTTCAAACCAATCTTCACATATATGTTGCATAAGAGCAAGTTTAATAATACAACCCATAGCGGGTTTTACGTTGTTTTCATGTCATATATAGTCAACTAAAAACCAACTCATATAATAACTCACTTATGATACAAGATATACATTTAATACTTGGTCCATCTCTGTCTCGCACGGAGAGTCTTGGAGTTTGTATGCCGACCGCTTTTTCTTTCTCCCCACTTATCTTTCTTCCACATCACCCACTACTAGAAACAGGCTATTTGCCGAGTGCCCGGCACTTTGACGAGGGAAATTTCTCAAGCACTCGGCAAAACATTCTTTGACGAATGCCACTGAGCACACTCGGCAAAGTCTTTGTCACCATCACTTGTCGCCGTGATGGCGAATTTTGTTTACCGAGCACCAGGTGGTACTCGATAAAGACTTTACCGAGTGCCCGACAAAAAGTACTCGGCAAAGAAGCCGTTGCCAATATACAGTTTGCCGAGACATTTTTGCCAAGAGTTTTTTGGGCTTTGTCGAGTGCCTGAAGCACTCGGCAAAGCAAACGTGTCCGATAGCGACCATAAATCTAACATGACATCTCTTACATCTCACCTACATCAGCTTATTATACTTGCTCTAAACCTCTAAACCGCAAATCACTTTGATGAGCACGCAGTGGCGAAACTACTTAGACACTAGAGGATGCATATACGCCCACAAAAATTTGCAAAACTGGTGATAGATTTTCTCTAGTTTCGTCACTGTGACCACCTATTATTAGCATGTATTCTCAAGGCATGCATGGACATCCTCGTTTGGTTTACTCTAGTTTCGTCACTGTGACCGCGCGTAACACGCTGTTATTGCAACATACATTTATTACTAGTATAAGGAAAACGGGAAAAAACACGTGACGATAGTATAGATATAGCTAGCTAGTGCTCATGCTTGATGTGTGTGTGTGTGTGTGTGCGCGCGCGAGGCTGCCTGCGATGCGGCCGGACACACCACACATGGTCCATGCATGCAGGGGTCCGTGACACATGGGCAGGGCCAGCGCGTGTGATGTGGACTAGTCGCGCGCCTTCAGTTCCCGACTTCCCGGCCGTCGTCGTCGGCACGAAGCGGGGGGCCGGCCTCTCTCTGTCTCTCGTGCACCCACTGGCGCACGGCGCGTGCAGAAAAGTCTAGCTAGCTACTCCGACGCGGCAACAGTATCATATCGGCGCGGCCTATAGCTAGGCGCTACTGTTAGCTCGCTCTGTCGCGCCGCGGCTCTTGGGTCAGCTTGGAGAAGAGATGGAGCTAGTTCGAACAGTGATGGCGCGCTACAGCAACGCTGGCCGGGACCATGCATCCTTAGCTACGTGTCTACGCTACGCACACCTCGACCTGTGCTGTGCTGGGGGCTGGGCTGCTGTGGCTTCGTCACGTCGTTCCTACCTGCATCTGCATGCTTTGCTGGCCAATGGCGAGCATCAGTCCATGCATGCGGAGCGAGCGTTTTGTGTCGTAAGATCAGCCTTTGCCCTAGTGAGACAGAGAACGCAAAAGGAGGAAGCATTGCATAAAGGCCCCTGTGTGCAAATACTGCATGCTAACAGGGCAAAAATGTGCACGTTACTGTTTTTTTTCTTTTCTTTTCTTTTCTCTTCCTCCTACAGGGTTTTTCTTTTCTCTCTCGCTCTATCTCTTTTTTTATTATTTTTTGCTAAAGGGAAAAAGAAAGGAGAGGGGTGGGGTGGCTGGCTGGCTGGAACTCGGTTGCAGTAGTACGTACAATGATAGCTGCGGCCGTATCCGAGCTGGGCCAGCTTTAATCAAGGCTCCGCAATATGCCCAGGCCCAGGCGGAAGCAGAGCCAGCCAGAGAGACAAGGAGCAGAGACGCGGCACGTGAGGAGCCCAACTAACCGTCCAATCACTCCACATCTGACGGCTGCCAGGAACCAAAGCATATGCAGAGAAGGGCGTGTCTTCCATGAGCAAAGCCGCAGCTACTGCACGGCGTCGAGAGCGCAGCGCAGACCAATAATTGCCAGCCTTCAGTCACCTGCAATGCAAAGAGAAATCAGTACGTGCTAAGGTAAATGTTTGGGGACGGGGCCTACATAAACAAATAGTAGGCGTTGTTGCGGCACAGCGCCATCTTCAATTAATACACACACAGAGAGAGAAGGGTGCAATGCAACACCATGTGGCAACATTTCGTTCAGGGGAGTTGCCAGTTGCCACCCAGGTAACAAAAAAAAAACCACAAATGTTTCAGAACAAGACAATATCGGAAAACAGACGAGCAACACCCTAGAACGGATGCAGTGCATTGATTTAGTACACAAACAGCTAAGGCTCTCAGCTACCTTACTCCACTCACCACAGAATTCAGCTAAACGGCTACCAAGCTAGGCGTACAAAATGAACCAGCAAAAGATCAGCACAGACCGGAACAGAGTTAGCCTTGCTCATTTACAATTTTCTAGAGGGGGCCAAGCAAAGTGGGTTCAAACTTCAAACAGAGCGCCAGGTCACCCACTTTATCATCAATCCATGCTGCTGCTCAACACTTCAACCAGCTCGTTTTTCTTCTTCTTCGAGTACCCTTTGATTCCTCGAGACTTTGCGAGCTCTCTCAGCTCCGCAACCTTCAGAGAGCTTAGATCCGCACTTCCCGTGGGGGTGGAGTCGTTCTCGTGCGACTCATCCGTATCTGTGACATCAGAGATACCCAAAGAAGGTTCTGGATACTCGTCGTCTGGTTCATCCGCATCGAATTCTTCATCGTCATGTAAAATGTCATCGAGGTCATTCAAAGAAATGTTTCCTGGTTCTATTACAGAATCCGCCTCATATGGAGACATGGAGTCAGGCTCATCTGTAGCAGTCCTCTCATCAAGAGCTGTCTTAGCTTTCTGTACAGCATCCACGGCATTACTGCCGATGGACTTGCGATCGTCATCAGTGTCCAGATCCGCATTGATAACAGGCTGGAACTTCACTCCAGGAACAGGAGACCTTCGCCTGAAATTTGAGGCTGGCCTTATGAAGGGTGCCGGAGGTGGCTTCTTCTTCTCTTCCTGGATGTCACTTTTTGTGCCAAAGACGGTTGAACCTTGTCTATTTCCAGAATCGTTGCCTCTCCTCAATACATCGGAATTCTGCTCTTTGTCGTCACCATTCTTTCTTCTCTGGTCCACAGAGTGTTTCCTGAGCAACTGAAGAAGTGAATCAACACTGCCCCTTTCACCCTGCACTTTTGCATGTTCAGGCTTCTTGTCTTCCCTGCTTTTCCCCCTAGCTCGCAGCTGTGCTTGAACCCTTTTAAAGAGTTCCACGATCTCCTTCTCTCTTTCCCCAGGAGCCGATGTGGCTTGAGGACGGGAATTGCTTGCCAAAGAGATTGGTGGCCCATTCTTGGAGAACATGATATCACTATCAAATTCATCAATGTTCTCAGAGTCATCTTTATCCTGGTACGACTTGCCTTTTCCTCTGGAGGACCCCCCTTTTTGTTGTCGCGATATATCCGAATTCCTTGGCCTATGGTGGTTGGGGCTTGCATTACATACCAAGGATACCCTCATTGGCCCCAACGTAGGTGATGTGCCCATGAAACAAGCACCTGGAGGGACTCTGCATTCTCCATGATGCAAAGGTAAGATTGCTCTGCCTGAGACCCCTGTGCAGCAAAAGCACTGTACATTAGTTATTGCTTCAGAAGGAACTTGTGAATTAGGCAGGAATAGGAAGTTTAAAATGGAACTGTATGAATTAATTGCTACCGTACACGGCATGGGATATCGATGACAAAATAAATCAAGACTGCATGGTTAACAAGAATGATTTTGATATAAACGTCTTCGTGGAAATATCATATCAAAGTCAGTATGCACAGATCCACATGGATTGGACGACATATAAAAGTAACCTACAAAATCTTTTTTAAGGAAAAACGGAAGGTATCGGAAGGAAAAAGAAAATGAACTACAATGACTGTTTATACAAAAAACGAAGTGTTAAACAAGCCCACATTCACCTTTTAGTCTAGAACAGAAGCCACAAGTCATAGTTTGATCATGGAAACATGATAAGGCATTTAAAGAGTATGTGCCATTTATGTGGCCTATTTGTACATCTGCAAGGTACGTACAGTGCTACTTCACAAGTGGAGGTGCACAGCATACAGTAAGAGTAGATCTGCACATTTTTATGGCTCAGCTAACAAACTGTCATAATTAAAGCCAAACATCGCAAAAGTGAGAGATGTTTACACCATGTACGAAAAAGATGAAAACACTGCACTGGGCGATGATACCGAGAAATAGCAAACAACAGTAAGTCTAATATAAGGCAAATCTGGGGGATTAAATGCAATCCATTTTGAACATGTGGCTATTAACACGGCAGTCACCTAACAGAATATAGCAAAGAACAGTAATTTAGTCAACATGTGCATCCAGACAGCTAAGAAACTCCAAGGCGAATTAAATAGAAAAGATCATCACGCGTCAATTAGATATAGGTTTTCTTTGTAAAGCCATGGATGGAGCATGAAATATACATCATATGCAATCCCAGTCACAACATTTATAAATATCTGATCAAATTAGCGAGTTGGAATGGACGGTGAATTCAACACTGATGAGATTTGCAATCAATTTGATAAGAGTCCAAAGACCTATTATATTATAGTTTGTGCAACCAAATCTCTATTCAGTTTCTTAGTAGATGCGGCTGGCAGCGTTACACTGGACTACAGCAGCCACATTCTTTAGTTTGTCCACAGCGCACTCCATGAGGACCAAAAGTAATTTGCCCCATCTGCTACGCTGGAATTTCACAGCAAAGGTTCTAATTCCCCAGAGCAATCTGGTGGAATCCACTGGCTCCAACAGTTCCGTTCTCCACACAACTCCCGATTAGGTTTCCACTGACGATTCGCCATTTTCACGCAGTGTAATCTGGGGAACCCGCGCCACGTAGCAAACGGTCGAACCTCGACCGTTGGGCAGGCTGCCCTACCCCCACATCGCAAGCATTGCTTCCCTTGTCACGATAGCGGCGCGCGCACGGCACAGGGCGGCAGGGAAAACGTCGTCCAACAACAGGAGATAGAGCAGAACCACGAAGCGAAACCCTAGGCGGTTAGAGGTGGACGGCGTCACACGGTAGACACGGGAAACGGGAGGCGGAGGTGAGGGGAGTGGGGGTGGTCGCCTACCGCGGTGGTGGACGAGGGCGGGAGCAACAGAAGACATTCCTCCGTCGAGGGCGCGGCCGCCCGGAGGCGTCCCGACCGACGACGGCGACGGCGGGTGAAGCGGCGACCAGGCTCGGGGGCGGGGGCGACAGGTGATAAAGCGAAAGCGAGAGAAGTGGTGGTGGAGTGGGGGGATTTTCGCGAGGGGCTTGGCCTCCACTCCACAAGGCCGAGGGCGGGGACGTGGGCCGGCTCGTGTCAGTCGCTCCGGGAGACGGGTACCTCCTCGTCTCGTCGTCCACGCGCGCGAGCCCGGGGACGACGTCATTTGCCCGCCGCATCGGTTTGGGACGATGGGCCCTGAGGAGGGCTGGTTTGGGACTGCGGCAGACATGCCGTGGGCATGCAGAGAAGCCCAAATATTATTCAGTTTGGGCATCTGTTCCTGTAATTCATTCATCTGCATCGCTGTCAGCCCAACGAAGTTTTTCTCTTTTTTCTGCTATCTAAAACATTCCACAGTTCTATGATCGTCATATGCTATCTTTTCCCTTCCCGCTTTATTTAAAAATAAGATAAAATTATGCACAAGTGAAGGTTTGAACTGTGGTTATTGGCTCCATATCCATATTCACCTAACTAACAAAGTACACATATTTTATGTTTTATTAAACAAAGTGTAAAGTGTACTCATGATATATAGAAACTATAGCAATACTCGGGTATCTGACTAATACCTTTGTATATATGACTAATACCTCTGTATATATGTGTCGGCGTTTCGAGACCGGGGGGTCCCTGGGCCGACGAGTGAAATGTCGTCGCGTGCCCCAGCCCAGATGGGTCGGCGCGAGACGAAGCGCGAAGGGGGGAAAGGAGACGGGCGTGAGAGAGGTGGAAATCTCGCGGCCTTCGTGTTTGTCCCGCGCCCAGGTCGGGTGCGCTTGCAGTAGGGGGTTACAAGCGTCCACGCGGGAGGGGGAGCGAGCGGCCTCACGCGGGCGCCTGTCCCGTCCTCTTCCCCGCGCGGCCAACCTTCCCTAAGAGGGCCCTGGTCCTTCCTTTTATAGGCGCAAGAAGAGGATCCAGGTGTACAATGGGAGTGTAGCAGAGTGCTAACGTGTCTAGCGGAGGAGAGCTAGCGCCCTAAGTACATGCCATCGTGGCAGCCGGAGAGGTTTTGGCACCCGGTTCGTGTGGTGTCGTGGCCGTCGGAGGAGCGCTGGAGCCTAACGGAAGGACAACTGTCGGGGCTGTCGAGTCCTTGCTGACGTCCTCTTGCTTCCGTAAGGGGGCTGAGAGCCGCCGACGTCATAGAGCGTGCGGGGCGCCATCATTACTTGTCTGGCAGAGCGAGCCAGATGGGACGCCGGTCTTGTTCCCCGTAGCCTGAGTCAGCTTGGGGGTAGGGTAATGATGGCGCCTCCTGTTGACATGGTCGGTCCGTGCCCTAGATTGGGCGATGTGGAGGCTCCTCCGAGGTCGAGGTCGAGTCTGTCTTCCGTGGCCGAGGTCGAGTCCGAGCCCCCGGGTCGGGCGAGGCGGAGACCGTCGGCTGAGGCCAGGGCTGAGTCCGAGCCCTGGGGTCGGGCGAAGCGGAGTTCGTCATCTTCCGGGGCTGAGCCCGAGTCCGAGCCCTGGGGTCGGGCGGATCGGAGTTCGCCGTCTTCCGGGGTTGAGCCCGAGTCCGAGCCCTGGGTCGGGCGGAGCGGAGTTCGTCGTCTTCCGGGGCTGAGCCCGAGTCCGAGCCCTGGGTCGGGCGGAGCGGAGTTCGTCGTCTTTCGGGGCTGAGCCCGAGTCCGAGCCCTGGGTCGGGCGGAGCGGAGTTCGCCGTCTTCCGGGGCTGAGCCCGAGTCCGAACCCTGGGTCGGGCGGAGCGGAGTTCGCCGTCTTCCGGAGCGGAGTTCCCTATGGTGCCTGAGGCCGGGCCTGGCCGCCTGTCATCCTCGCTCTGTCGAGTGGCACAGCAATCGGAGCGGCGCAGGCGGCGCTGTCCTTCTGTCAGGCCGGTCAGTGGAGCGGCGAAGTGACTGCGGTCACTTCGGCTCTGTCGACTGGAGGACGTGCGTCAGGATAAAGGTGTCAGGCCACCTTTGCATTAAATGCCCCTGCGATTTGGTCGGTTGGCGTGGCGATTTGGCCAGGGTTGCTTCTTGGCGAAGACTGGGCCTCGGGTGAGCCGAAAGTATGTTCGTCGCTGGAGGGGGGCCTCGGGCGAGACGTAGATCCTCCGGGGTCGGCTGCCCTTGCCCGAGGCTGGGCTCGGGCGAGGCGTGATCGAGTCCCTCGAATGGACTGATCCTTGACTTAGTCGCACCCATCAGGCCTTTGCAGCTTTGTGCTGATGGGGGTTACCAGTTGAGAATTAGGAGCCTTGAGGGTACCCCTAATTATGGTCCCCGACAGTAGCCCCCGAGCCTCGAAGGGAGTGTTAATACTCGCTTGGAGGCTTTCGTCGCACTTTTTTGCAAGGGGACCAGCCTTTCTTGGTTGCGTTTTGTTCCGGTGGGTGCGCGCGAGCGCACCCGCCGGGTGTAGCCCCCGAGGCCTCGGAGGAGTGGTTTGACTCCTCCGAGGTCTTAATGCCTTGCGCAATGCTTCGGCTGGTCTGGTCGTTCCCTCATGCGAGCTGGCCGTAGAAAGGGTGCACGGTCGGGTCCCAAGTTCTCGGGCTGGTATGTTGACGCTGTCAACGGTTTGGCCGGAGCCGGGTTTGCGAGAGCAGCCCCCGAGCCTCTGCATAGGGCGAGAGGACGGTCAAGGACAGACTCGACTTTTTTACATACGCCCCTGTGTCGCCTTTCCGCAAGGAGGAGGGGGGGAGAGCGCCATGTTGCCCTCGGAGGGCGCCGAACATGGTGTCTCCAGTGAGCTGCTGGCGGGTAATCCGAGTGGACGCCCGTGCCCCATTTGCTAGGGGTCGGCTAGAGGCCCGGAGGAGCGCCCAAAAGTACCTGCGGGTGATCTGCCGGACCCGGTCCCCTGTCGACGGGGTCCGAGGGCTCGATGCCTCCCTCTGATGGGATTCCGTTACAAGATTGTTCCCGCTGGTCTCGGAAATGTCCTAGGGTACCTCAGGAGCGTAGCCCGAGCCTTGGTTATGTATCAAACGTACCCATGGTCATCCCTCGCTCTATGTCTGAGGCGGCTGTGAACCCTTCGAGGGCCAACCTACGAACCCCTGATCAGTAGTGGGCGCGGAGCCCGAGTAGCCTGAGGTGGCCATTGAACCCTTCCGAGGGGCCGGCCTTCGAACCTCTGACCAGTAGTGGGTGTGGAGCCCACGCGCTCTGAGGCGGCTGTTAAACCCCTCCGAGGGGCCAGCCTTCGAACCTCTGATCAGTAGGGAGGCTCGGAGCCTGTTTCCTTCATGGAGAAGGATCCTTTTCGGGGTATCCCCCTTTACCGGTCCCTGTTGTAAGAGAGAGAAAGAGGAAAAGGATACAAAATCGAATGACGTGGCGTACCTTTTTGGACGCGGTCATTATGGTGAAGGCGAAGCGTCGCTCGCTTCCCCTGCCAGAGGCGCCGCCTGTCCCGCTGCGGAGTTAATGCGATGGGGCGAGTGGTTCGCGGGGCGGCCGTTGCGCGTGCGCGAGCCGTTCGAGGAACGGAACACGGGCGCGCCTTCTTCACGCCGTGAGAGAGGTTTCTCTCGCTGTCCCTGGATAGGACGTAAGTTTGGCTGACGACGTGACCGCTGCTCCTGCCCGCCTGCCACCACCATTACTGTCGGCCCATTTTTGGCTGTATTGGCCGTCGCACCGGGTTGGCACTGCTGGGTCGTACGCAGGGTCGCCTCGACTCGCGGTACTGGTTCCACAGTCGAGGAGGCGTGGTAGTGGTGCGAGTGGCGGTGCAGTTGCTTGCACGTAGCGACCGGCGCGCCGGTTGCATGACGCGTGGGCGTGGGCCCCCATGTTGGGTGCGTTGGTGAAAGTCGCCTAGAGGGGGGGGTGAAAGGGAAATGTGCCCTTGGGCCATTTCTAAGTATTTTGGTGATTGAGTGCAAACACAAGTGCTTAAATGTGAACTTATGCCCATGGATGAACAAAGTGCAAATCATGAGTAAAGGTATGTTTCTAAGCCTTAGTACATTGGTTTTGTGTACTAATATACTTGTCTAAGTGTTAGAAACAGAGAGAAGAAGAAAAGAAAAGAGATGGAAAAAGCTTGGCTGTGTACAGCCAAGACTCAGCCCAGTCTGGCACGCCGGACTGTCCGGTGGTGCACCGGACAGTGTCCGGTGCGCCAGACTGACTTGGCGTGAAGAGGCCGCTCTCGGGAATTCGCCGACGGCGTACGGCTAAAATTCACCGGACTGTCCGGTGTGCACCGGACTGTCCGGTGAGCCAACGGTCGGCCGGGCCAACGGTCGGCCGCGCGATCTGCGCGGGACACGTGGCCGAGCCAACGGTCGGAAGGGGGCACCGGACTGTCCGGTGTGCACCGGACATGTCCGGTGCGCCAACGGCTCCCAGATCTGCAACGGTCGGCTGCGCTGTTTAAGGAAGGAAATCGGGCACCGGACTGTCCGGTGCACCCGACGACAGAAGGCAAGGATGGCCTTCCAGAATTGCTCTAAACGGCTCCTAGCTGCCTTGGGGCTATAAAAGGGACCCCTAGGCGCATGGAGGAGACAACCAAGCAACCTTAGAGCATTCTTGATCATCCACACTCAGTCTTTGCGCATTCGTTTGTCATTCTAAGTGATTCGAGCTTCGTTCTAGTGAGAACTTTGAGATAGTCTTTTGAGCTCGATTCTTGGCCGTGTGTGTGCGCATTTTGCTGTGAATTTGTGTGTGTTGCTTCCCTCCCTTACTCCGTATTTCTTTGTGAATCTCAAGTGTAAGGGCGAGAGACTCCAAGCTGTGGAGATTCCTCGCAAACGGGATATTAAAAGGCAAAGCAAAACACCGTGGTATTCAAGTTGGTCTTTGGACCACTTGAGAGGGGTTGATTGCAACCCTCGTCCGTTGGGACGCCACAACGTGGAGTAGGCAAGCGTTGGTCTTGGCCGAACCACGGGATAAACCACTGTGTCATCTCTGTGTTTGATCTCTTGTGGTATTGTGTTTTATTGAGACTCCTCTCTAGCCACTTGGCAATTATTGTGCTAACACTTAACAAGTTTTTTTGTGGCTATTAGTTTAAGTTTTACAGGATCACCTATTCACCCCCCCTCTAGGTGCTCTCAATTGGTATCAAAGCCGTTCTCTTCAAGAAAGGGACTAATCGCCCGAAGAGATGGATCCTAAGGGAAAGGGGATGGTGGTCGACAACAACGAGAAGGAGTCTATCTTCAACGAGCCGAAGAATGACAAGTCTACCGACTTGGGCTCAAGCCACAAGCGCAAAGATGGGAAGAAGAAGAAGACAAGGCGCATCAAGGAGATCGTCTACTACGACAGCGACGAATCCTCTTCTTCCCAAAAGGACGACGACAACGACTACAGGAAGACGGTCAATTCGAACTTTTCATTTGATTATTCTCGCATTCCACATAGTTCGAATTCGCATTTACTTTCCATTCCTCTTGGCAAACCTCCACACTTCGATGGGGAGGACTACGGATTTTGGAGTCACAAAATGCGTAGTCACTTATTTTCTCTCCATCCAAGCATATGGGAGATTGTAGAGAATGGAATGAAATTTGATAGCTCGGATAGCCCTATGTTTATTAATGAACAGATTCATAAAAATGCACAAGCTACTACTGTGTTGCTAGCCTCTTTGTGCAGGGACGAGTACAACAAGGTGAGCGGCTTGGACAATGCCAAGCAGATATGGGACACCCTCAAGATTTCTCATGAGGGAAATGACGTTACCTTGCTTACCAAAACGGAGTTGGTGGAGGGCGAGCTTGGACGGTTCGCGATGATAAGGGGCGAGGAGCCAACTCAAACCTACAACCGGCTCAAGACCCTTATTAACAAAATAAGGAGCTACGGAAGCACGCGATGGACGGACCACGACGTCGTTCGACTAATGCTAAGGTCCTTTACCGTTCTTGATCCTCATTTGGTGAATAATATTCGTGAGAATCCCAGGTACACCAAAATGTCGCCCGAAGAAGTCCTAGGAAAATTCGTCAGCGGGCGAATGATGATCAAGGAGGCGAGGTACGTGGACGACGCCTTGAATGGACCGATCAACGAGCCGCAACCTCTTGCTCTCAAAGCAACAAGGAGCAAGGAGGCGCTACCTAGCAAGGTGGCACAAATTGAAGCGGCCGGACTTAATGATGAAGAGATGGCCCTCATCATCAAAAGATTCAAGACGGCGCTTAAGGGTCGCAAGGGACAGCCAAGCAAGACCAAAGCCAAGGGGAAGCGCTCATGCTTCAAATGTGGTAAGCTTGGTCATTTTATTGCTAACTGTCCCGACAATGATAGTGATCAGGACCAAGGGAACAAAAGGGAGAAGAAGAAGCATTACAAGAAGGCCAAGGGCGAGGCACATATCGGAAAGGAGTGGGATTCGGATTGCTCCTCCTCCGACTCCGACAATGAAGGACTTGCCACCACCGCTTTCAACAAATCAACCCTCTTCCCCAACGAGCGTCACACATGCCTTATGGCAAGGGAGAAGAAGGTGAGTACTCGAGACACCACTTATGTTTCTTCTAGTGATGATGAGTCTAGCGATGAGGAAATAGATTACTCTAGCTTGTTCAAGGGATTGGATAGAAATAAGATTGATAAGATAAATGAACTCATTGATGCATTGAATGAGAAGGATAAACTCTTAGAGAAACAAGAGGACTTATTGTATGAAGAACATGATAAATTCATAGAAGCACAAAAATCCTATGCTTTAGAAGTTAAAAGAAATGAAATGCTGTCTTTTGAACTATCTACTTGTCATGAAACCATTTCTACTTTAAAAGGTGTCAACAATGATTTAAATGCTAAATTAGAAGTAGCAAATAAATCCAACTCTTGTGTAGAACATGTTGTAATTTGTACTAGGTGTAAAGATTTTGACATTGATGCTTGTAGTGAACACCTAGTTTCAATTTCCAAGCTTAATGATGAATTGGCTAGTCTTAATGCACAACTTAAGACTAGCAAGAATGATTTCGATAAACTAAAATTTGCAAGGGATGCCTACACAATTGGTAGACACCCCTCAATTAAGGATGGACTTGGCTTCAAGAGAGAAGCCAAGAACTTAACAAGCCATAAGGCTCCCATTCCCGCCAAGGAGAAAGGGAAGGCCCCTATGTCTAGTAGTGTGCAAAAGAACCATGCTTTTATGTATCATGATAGGAGACAAACTAGAAACGCTTATAGGAGTTTTAATGCTTATAATGATTTTGACTCTCATGCCATGTTTGCTTCTAGTTCTTCCTATATGTATGGTAGAAATATGTCTAGGAAAAATGCTATTCATCATATGCCTAGAAAGAATGTTATTCATGCTCCTAGGAAAGTAGTGAATGAACCTTCTACAATTTATTGTGCTTTAAATGCTTCCTTTGCTATTTGTAGAAAGGATAAGAAAATAGTTGCTAGGAAGTTAGGGGCAAAATGCAAGGGAGACAAAACTTGCATTTGGGTCCCTAAGGATATTTGTGCTAACCTTGTAGGACCCAACATGAGTTGGGTACCTAAAACCCAAGCCTAAATTTGCCTTGCAGGTTTATGCATCCGGGGGTTCAAGCTGGATTATCGACAGCGGATGCACAAACCATATGACGGGGGAGAAGAAGATGTTCACCTCCTACGTCAAGAATAAGGATTCCCAAGATTCAATTATATTCGGTGATGGGAATCAAGGCAAGGTAAAAGGGTTAGGTAAAATTGCAATCTCAAATGAGCACTCAATTTCTAATGTGTTTTTAGTTGAGTCTCTGGGATATAATTTACTATCTGTTAGTCAATTATGCAATATGGGATATAACTGTCTATTTACAAATGTAGATGTGTCTGTCTTTAGAAGAAGTGATGGTTCACTAGCTTTTAAGGGTGTATTAGACGACAAACTTTATTTAGTTGATTTTGCAAAAGAAGAGGCCGGTCTAGATGCATGCTTAATAGCTAAGACTAGCATGGGCTGGCTGTGGCATCGCCGCTTAGCACATGTGGGGATGAAGAACCTTCACAAGCTTCTAAAGGGAGAACACGTGATAGGTTTGACTAACGTTCAATTCGAAAAAGATAGACCTTGTGCAGCTTGTCAAGCAGGTAAACAAGTGGGAGGAGCACATCACAGCAAGAATGTGATGACCACTTCAAGACCTCTGGAGCTGCTGCATATGGATCTCTTCGGACCCGTCGCCTATCTGAGCATAGGAGGAAGTAAGTATGGTCTAGTTATTGTTGATGACTTTTCCCGCTTCACTTGGGTATTCTTTTTGCAGGATAAGTCTGAAACCCAAGGGACCCTCAAGCGCTTCCTCAGGAGAGCTCAAAATGAGTTTGAGCTCAAAGTGAAGAAGATAAGGAGCGACAACGGGACCGAATTCAAGAACCTTCAAGTAAAGGAGTTCCTTGAAGAGGAAGGGATCAAGCACGAGTTCTCCGCTCCCTACACACCACAGCAAAATGGTGTGGTAGAGAGGAAGAACAGGACGCTCATAGATATGGCAAGGACGATGCTAGGAGAGTTCAAGACCCCCGAGTGCTTTTGGACGGAAGCCGTGAACACGGCTTGCCACGCCATCAACAGGGTCTACCTTCATCGCCTCCTCAAGAAGACATCGTATGAGCTACTAACCGGTAACAAACCCAATGTATCTTACTTTCGTGTATTTGGGAGCAAGTGCTACATTCTAGTGAAGAAAGGTAGAAATTCTAAATTTGCTCCCAAAGCTGTAGAAGGGTTTTTGTTAGGTTATGACTCAAATACAAAGGCGTATAGAGTCTTCAACAAATCATCGGGTTTGGTTGAAGTCTCTAGCGACGTTGTATTTGATGAGACTAATGGCTCTCCAAGAGAGCAAGTTGTTGATTGTGATGATGTAGATGAAGAAGATGTTCCGACGGCCGCTATACGAACCATGGCGATTGGAGAAGTTCGGCCACAGGAACAAGATGAACGAGATCAACCTTCTTCCTCAACTATGGTGCATCCCCCAACTCAAGACGATGAACAGGTTCATCAACAGGAGGCGTGTGATCAAGGGGGAGCACAAGATGATCATGTGATGCAGGAAGAAGCGGAACCGGCACCTCCAACACAAGTTCGAGCGATGATTCAAAGGGATCATCCCATCGACCAAATTCTGGGTGACATTAGCAAAGGAGTAACTACTCGGTCTCGATTAGTTAATTTTTGTGAACATTACTCCTTTGTCTCTTCTATTGAGCCTTTCAGGGTAGAAGAGGCCTTGCTAGATCCAGACTGGGTGTTGGCCATGCAAGAAGAGCTCAACAACTTCAAGAGGAATGGAGTTTGGACGCTGGTACCTCGTCCTAAGCAAAATGTTGTGGGAACCAAGTGGGTGTTCCGCAACAAACAAGACAAGCACGGAGTGGTGACAAGGAACAAGGCTCGACTTGTGGCAAAAGGTTATGCCCAAGTCGCAGGTTTGGACTTTGAGGAGACGTTTGCTCCTGTGGCTAGGCTAGAATCGATTCGTATCTTGCTAGCATATGCCGCTCACCATTCTTTCAGGTTGTTCCAAATGGATGTGAAGAGCGCTTTCCTCAACGGGCCAATCAAGGAGGAGGTGTACGTGGAGCAACCCCCTGGCTTCGAGGATGAACGGTACCCCGACCACGTGTGTAAGCTCTCTAAGGCGCTCTATGGACTTAAGCAAGCCCCAAGAGCATGGTATGAATGCCTTAGAGATTTCCTAATTGCTAATGCTTTCAAGGTTGGGAAAGCCGATCCAACTCTTTTCACTAAGACATGTGATGGTGATTTGTTTGTGTGCCAAATTTATGTCGATGACATAATATTTGGTTCTACTAATAAAAAGTCTTGTGAAGAGTTTAGCAGGGTGATGACGCAGAAATTCGAGATGTCAATGATGGGCGAGTTGAACTACTTCCTTGGGTTCCAAGTGAAGCAACTCAAGGACGGCACCTTCATCTCTCAAACGAAGTACACGCAAGATCTGCTGAAGCGGTTTGGGATGAAGGACGCCAAGCCCGCAAAGACTCCGATGGGGACCGACGGACACACCAACCTCAACAAAGGAGGTAAGTCCGTTGATCAAAAAGCATACCGGTCAATGATAGGGTCCTTACTTTATGTATGTGCTAGTAGACCGGATATTATGCTTAGCGTATGCATGTGTGCTAGATTTCAATCCGATCCTAAGGAGTGTCACTTAGTGGCAGTGAAGCGAATCCTTAGATATTTAGTTGCTATGCCTTGCTTCGGGCTCTGGTATCCAAAGGGGTCTACCTTTGACTTGATTGGATATTCAGACTCCGACTATGCTGGATGTAAGGTCGATAGGAAGAGTACATCGGGGACGTGCCAATTCTTAGGAAGGTCCCTGGTGTCATGGAATTCTAAGAAACAAACCTCCGTTGCCCTATCCACCGCTGAGGCCGAGTATGTTGCCGCAGGATAGTGTTGCGTGCAACTACTTTGGATGAGGCAAACCCTCAGGGACTTTGGCTACAATCTAAGCAAAGTCCCACTCCTATGTGATAATGAGAGTGCTATCCGCATGGCGGAAAATCCTGTTGAGCACAGCCGCACAAAGCACATAGACATCCGGCATCACTTTTTGAGAGACCACCAGCAAAAGGGAGATATCGAAGTGTTTCATGTTAGCACCGAGAACCAGCTAGCCGATATCTTTACCAAGCCTCTAGATGAGAAGACCTTTTGCAGGCTGCGTAGTGAGCTAAATGTCTTAGATTCGCGGAACTTGGATTGAATTGTAGCATACATGTGTTTATGCCTTTGATCATGTTCATTCTGCATTTTGTTGCTTATTGTGGTGCTCAAGTTGTACAAACACTCCCTGGACCTCACAAGTCCGTTGCAAAGTGATGCACATGTTTAGGGGGAGATGTGTTACAACTTGACCCTTTGAGACTAACCATATGCTTGAGTTTGCTTGATTTAGTCTCGAAGGAGAATTGAAAGGGAAAAGGTGGACTTGGACCATGAAAGACTTCCACTGCACTCCGATGAGAGGGTAACTAATTCCAAGTTCATCTCATGAACTCTTATTGCCATTTGCTCTTAATTGAAGATTTTGGTGAAGCAATGGGGTTAAAGGGCCACGATTGATCCCATTTTGGTGCTTGATGCCAAAGGGGGAGAAAATAAAGGCCAAAGTAAAAAATGGATCAGCTACCACTTGAGAGATTTGAAAATAGTAGAGTAGAGCTTTTGGTTTGTCAAAACTCTTTCATTGTCTCTTTTGTCAAAAGTTGGCTTCTTGTGGGGAGAAGTAGTGATTATGGGAAAAAGGGGGAGTTTTTGAAATCCTTGATCAATCTCTTTTGGAATGACTCTCTTTATGCTTCAACATATGTGTTTGACTTAGAGATAGAGATTTGAGTTTGATTTGCAAAAACAAACCAAGTGGTGGCAAAGGATGATCCATATATGCCAAAATTGAATAAAACTCAAATTTATTTTTTATTTTGCACTTGTTCTAGTTGCTTTATGTTGTGTTGGCATAAATCACCAAAAAGGGGGAGATTGAAAGGGAAATGTGCCCTTGGGCCATTTCTAAGTATTTTGGTGATTGAGTGCAAACACAAGTGCTTAAATGTGAACTTATGCCCATGGATGAACAAAGTGCAAATCATGAGTAAAGGTATGTTTCTAAGCCTTAGTACATTGGTTTTGTGTACTAATATACTTGTCTAAGTGTTAGAAACAGAGAGAAGAAGAAAAGAAAAGAGATGGAAAAAGCTTGGTTGTGTACAGCCAAGACTCAGCCCAGTCTGGCACGCCGGACTGTCCGGTGGTGCACCGGACAGTGTCCGGTGGTGCACCGGACAGTGTCCGGTGCGCCAGACTGACTCGGCGTGAAGAGGCCGCTCTCGGAAATTCGCCGACGGCGTACGGCTAAAATTCACCGGACTGTCCGGTGTGCACCGGACTGTCCGGTGAGCCAACGGTCGGCCGGGCCAACGGTCGGCCGCGCGATCTGCGCGGGACACGTGGCCGAGCCAACGGTCGGAAGGGGGCACCGGACTGTCCGGTGTGCACCGGACATGTCCGGTGCGCCAACGGCTCCCAGATCTGCAACGGTCGGCTGCGCTGTTTAAGGAAGGAAATCGGGCACCGGACAGTGTCCGGTGTGCACCGGACTGTCCGGTGCACCCGACGACAGAAGGCAAGGATGGCCTTCCAGAATTGCTCTAAACGGCTCCTAGCTGCCTTGGGGCTATAAAAGGGACCCCTAGGCGCATGGAGGAGACAACCAAGCAACCTTAGAGCATTCTTGATCATCCACACTCAGTCTTTGCGCATTCGTTTGTCATTCTAAGTGATTCGAGCTTCGTTCTAGTGAGAACTTTGAGATAGTCTTTTGAGCTCGATTCTTGGCCGTGTGTGTGCGCATTTTGCTGTGAATTTGTGTGTGTTGCTTCCCTCCCTTACTCCGTATTTCTTTGTGAATCTCAAGTGTAAGGGCGAGAGACTCCAAGCTGTGGAGATTCCTCGCAAACGGGATATTAAAAGGCAAAGCAAAACACCGTGGTATTCAAGTTGGTCTTTGGACCACTTGAGAGGGGTTGATTGCAACCCTCGTCCGTTGGGACGCCACAACGTGGAGTAGGCAAGCGTTGGTCTTGGCCGAACCACGGGATAAACCACTGTGTCATCTCTGTGTTTGATCTCTTGTGGTATTGTGTTTTGTTGAGACTCCTCTCTAGCCACTTGGCAATTATTGTGCTAACACTTAACAAGTTTTTTTGTGGCTATTAGTTTAAGTTTTACAGGATCACCTATTCACCCCCCCTCTAGGTGCTCTCAGGGGGTGAATAGGGCGAAACTGAAATTTACAAATATAAACACAACTACAAGCCGGGGTTAGCGTTAGTAATAAAGAAACGAGTCCGCGAGAGAGGGCGCAAAACAAATCCCAAGCGAATAAGCAAGTGAGACACGGAGATTTGTTTTACCGAGGTTCGGTTCTTGCAAACCTACTCCCCGTTGAGGAGGCCACAAAGGCCGGGTCTCTTTCAACCCTTCCCTCTCTCAAACGATCCACGGATCGAGTGAGCTTTCTCTTCTCAATCACTTGGAACACAAAGTTCCCACAAGGACCACCACAAGATTGGTGTCTCTTGCCTCAATTACAAGTGAGTTTGATTGCAAAGAAAGGATCAAGAAAGAGGAAAGCAATCCAAGCGCAAGAGCTCGAAAGAACACAAGCAAATCACTCTCTCTAGTCACTATGGCGTTGTGTGGAATTTGGAGAGGATTTGATCTCTTTGGTGTGTCTAGAATTGAATGCTAGAGCTCTTGTAGTAGTTGGGAAGTGGAAAACTTGGATGCAATGAATGGTGGGGTGGTTGGGGTATTTATAGCCCCAACCACCAAAAGTGGTCGTTGGGAGTCTGTCTGCTCGATGGCGCACCGGACAGTCCGGTGCACACCGGACAGTCCAGTGCCCCCTGCCACGTCATCACTGCCGTTGGATTCTAGCCGTTGGAGCTTCTGTCTTGTGGGCCCGCCTGGGTGTCCGGTGCACACCGGACATGCACTGTTCCTTGTCCGGTGTGCCAGTATGGGCGCGCCTGACCTCTGCGCGCGCAGAGCGCGCATTAAATGCGCGGCAGAGAGCCGTTGGCGCGGAGATAGCCGTTGCTCCGGAGACGTACCGGACAGTCCGGTGCACACCGGACAGTCCGGTGAATTTTAGCGGACTAGCAGTTGGAGTTTCCCGAAGCTGGCGAGTTCCTGAGGCTGCTCCTTCGTGGCGCACCGGACACTGTCCGGTGTACACAGGACAGTCCGGTGAATTATAGCGCGAGAGCCTCTGGAAATTCCCGAAGGTGGCGAGTTTGAGCTGGAGTCCTCTGGTGCACCGGACACTGTCCGGTGTACACCGGACAGTCCGGTGCTCCCAGACCAGAGGGCCTTTGGTTCCCACTTGGCTCCTTTGTTGAATCCAAAACTTGGTCTTTTTATTGGCTGAGTGTGAACCTTTTAAACCTGTGTAATCTATACACTTGGGCAAACTTAGTTAGTCCAAATGTTTGTGTTGGGTAATTCAACCACCAAAATTAATTAGGGACTAGGTGTAAGTCTAATTCCCTTTCAATCTCCCCCTTTTTGGTGATTGATGCCAACACAAACCAAAGCAAATATAGAAGTGCATAATTGAACTAGTTTGCATAATGTAAGTGTAAAGGTTGCTTGGAATTGAGCCAATATGAATACTTACAAGATATGCATGAATTGTTTCTTTCTTATATAACATTTTGGACCACGCTTGCACCACGAGTTTTGTTTTTGCAAACTCTTTTGTAAATCCTTTTCAAAGTTCTTTTGCAAATAGTCAAAGGTGAATGAATAAGATTTTGCAAAGCATTTTCAAGATTTGAAATTTTCTCCCCCTGTTTCAAATGCTTCTCCTTTGACTAAACAAAACTTCCCTTAAAAGAGATCCACCTCTTAGTGTTCAAGAGGGTTTTGAAACACCATTTTTGAAATACTACTTTCTCCCCCTTTTGAACACAATAGAATACCAATTGAAAATATTCAACACTAAGTTTTTGAAATTGGTGGTGGTGGTGGTGCGGTCCTTTTGCTTTGGGCTCATTTCTCCCCCTTTTTGGCATGAATCGCCAAAAACGGAATCATTAGAGCCCTTGAAGTGCTAACTCTCCTTTGGTCATAAATAAATGAGTTAAGATTGTACCAAAGACGAAGTCTGGTTCTTTTGCCTTGGGCTTTTACTTTCTTTCCCAAAGACAAAGTTCTTTTCTTTGATGCTCATTTCTCCCCAAGGAATGGAGAGTTGCTTGAAGTGACGGCGAAGTATGAGTTACGTAGTGGAAGCCTTTGTCTTCGCCGAAGACTCCAATTCCCTTTCAATATACCTATGACTTGGTTTGAAATAGACTTGAAAACACATTAGTCATAGCATATAAAAGAGACATGATCAAAGGTATATAAAAGAGCAATGTGTGCAATTTTAACAAAAGAAGTTCCTAGAATCAAGAATATTGAGCTCATGCCTAAGTTTGGTAAAAGTTTGTTCATCAAGAGGCTTGGTAAAGATATCGGCTAATTGATCTTTAGTGTTAATGTAAGAAATCTCGATATCTCCCTTTTGTTGGTGATCCCTAAGAAAGAGATACCGAATGGCTATGTGCTTAGTGCGGCTATGCTCGACGGGATTGTCGGCCATTTTGATTGCACTCTCATTATCACATAGCAAAGGGACTTTGGTTAATTTGTAACCGTAGTCCCGCAGGGTTTGCCTCATCCAAAGCAATTGCGCGCAACAATGGCCTGCGGCAATATACTCGGCTTCGGCGGTGGAAAGAGCGACCGAATTTTGCTTCTTTGAAGCCCAAGACACCAAAGATCTTCCCAAGAACTGGCAAGTCCCCGATGTGCTCTTTCTATTAATCTTACACCCCGCCCAATCGGCATCCGAATAACCAATCAAATCAAATGTGGATCCCCGAGGGTACCAAAGCCCAAACTTAGGAGTATAAGCCAAATATCTCAAGATTCGTTTTACGGCCGTAAGGTGGGATTCCTTAGGGTCGGATTGGAATCTTGCACACATGCAAACGGAAAGCATAATATCCGGTCGAGATGCACATAAATAGAGTAAAGAGCCTATCGTTGACCGGTATACCTTTTGATCCACGGACTTACCTCCCGTGTCGAGGTCGAGATGCCCATTAGTTCCCATGGGTGTCTTGATGGGTTTGGCATCCTTCATTCCAAACTTGCTTAGAATATCTTGAGTGTACTTCGTTTGGCTTAGGAAGGTGCCTTCTTGGAGTTGCTTTACTTGAAATCCTAGAAAATACTTCAACTCCCCCATCATAGACATCTCAAATTTTTGTGTCATGATCCTACTAAACTCTTCACAAGTAGATTCATTAGTAGACCCAAATATAATATCATCAACATAGATTTGGCATACAAACAAATCATTCTCAAGAGTTTTAGTAAAGAGTGTAGGATCGGCCTTTCCGACTTTGAATCCATTTGCAATAAGAAAATCTCTAAGGCATTCATACCATGCTCTTGGGGCTTGCTTGAGCCCATAAAGCGCCTTAGAGAGCTTATAGACATGATTAGGATACTCACTGTCTTCAAAGCCGGGAGGTTGCTCAACATAGACCTCTTCCTTGATTGGTCCATTGAGGAAGGCACTTTTCACGTCCATTTGATAAAGCTTAAAGCCATGGTAAGTAGCATAGGCCAATAATATGCGAATTGACTCAAGCCTAGCTACGGGTGCATAGGTTTCACCGAATCCAAACCTTCGACTTGGGAGTATCCCTTGGCCACAAGTCGAGCTTTGTTCCTTGTCACCACACCATGCTCGTCTTGCTTGTTGCGGAAGACCCATTTGGTTCCTACAACATTTTGATTAGGACGTGGAACTAAATGCCATACCTCATTTCTAGTGAAGTTGTTGAGCTCCTCTTGCATTGCCACCACCCAATCCGAATCTTGAAGTGCTTCCTCTACCTTGTGTGGCTCAATAGAGGAAACAAACGAGTAATGTTCACAAAAATGAGCAACACGAGATCGAGTAGTTACCCCCTTATGAATGTCGCCGAGGATGGTGTCGACGGGGTGATCTCGTTGGATTGCTTGGTGGACTCTTGGGTGTGACGGCCTTTGCTCTTCATCCTCCTTGTCTTGATCATTTGCATCTCCCCCTTGATCTATGCCGTCATCTTGAGGTGGCTCATTTGATTGATCTTCTTCTTCATCAACTTGAGCTTCTTCCTCATTTTGAGTTGGTGGAGATGCTTGCGTGGAGGAGGATGGTTGATCTTGTGCATTTGGAGGCTCTTCAGATTCCTTAGGACACACGTCCCCAATGGACATGTTCCTTAGCGCGATGCATGGAGCCTCTTCTTCACCTATCTCATCAAGATCAACTTGCTCTACTTGAGAGCCATTAGTTTCATCAAACACAGCGTCACATGAGGCTTCAACTAGTGTTTGAGTCATAACCAAGTAAAAAGCCTTCTACAGCCTTAGGAGCAAATTTAGATTTTCTACCTCTTTTAACAAGAATAAAGCATTTGCTACCAAAGACTCTAAAATATGAAATGTTGGGCTTTTTACCGGTGAGGAGTTCATATGATGTCTTCTTGAGGATTCGGTGAAGATATAACCGGTTGATGGCGTAGCAGGCAGTGTTGACCGCCTCGGC
Source organism: Zea mays (assembly GCF_902167145.1). NCBI lineage: Eukaryota > Viridiplantae > Streptophyta > Magnoliopsida > Poales > Poaceae > Zea > Zea mays. The sequence continues at coordinate 223,240,653 of NC_050100.1, read as the reverse complement.
CCAAAACCGATCCGAAGTCTTGTATTCATCAAGCATGGTCCTTGCCATGTCCAATAGAGTTCTATTCTTCCTCTCCACTACACCATTTTGTTGTGGCGTGTAGGGAGAAGAGAACTCATGATTGATGCCCTCCTCCTCAAGGAAGCTTTCGATTTGAGAGTTCTTGAACTCCGTTCCGTTGTCGCTTCTTATTTTCTTGATCCTTAAGCTGAACTCATTTTGAGCCCGTTTCAAGAATCCCTTTAAGGTCTCTTGGGTTTGAGATTTTTCCTGCAAAAAGAATACCCAAGTGAAGCGAGAATAATCATCCACAATAACTAGACAGTACTTACTCCCGCCGATGCTTATGTAAGCGATCGGGCCGAATAGATCCATGTGTAGGAGCTCCAGTGGCCTGTCGGTCGTCATGATGTTCTTATGTGGATGATGAGTGCCAACTTGCTTCCCTGCTTGGCATGCGCTACAAATCCTGTCTTTCTCAAAATGAACATTTGTTAATCCTAAAATGTGTTCTCCCTTTAGAAGCTTGTGAAGATTCTTCATCCCAACATGGGCTAGTCGGCGGTGCCAGAGCCAACCCATGTTAGTTTTAGCAATTAAGCAAGTGTCGAGTTCAGCTTTATCAAAATCTACCAAGTATAGCTGACCCTCCAACACTCCCTTAAATGCTATTGAATCATCACTTCTTCTAAAGACAGTGACACCTATATCAGTGAATAGACAGTTGTAGCCCATTTGACATAATTGAGATACGGAAAGCAAATTGTAATCTAAAGAATCTACAAGAAAAACATTGGAAATAGAATGGTCAGGGGATATAGCTATTTTACCAAGACCTTTGACCAAACCTTGATTTCCATCCCCGAATGTGATAGCTCGTTGGGGATCTTGGTTTTTCTCGTAGGAGGAGAACATCTTCTTCTCCCCTGTCATGTGGTTTGTGCACCCGCTGTCGAGTATCCAACTTGAGCCCCCGGATGCATAAACCTACAAAACAATTTTAGTTCTTGACTTTAGGTACCCAAATGGTTTTAGGTCCTTTGGCATTAGACACAAGAACTTTGGGTACCCAAACACAAGTCTTGGAGCCCTTGTGTTTGCCCCCAACATATTTGGCAACTATCTTGCCGGATTTGTTAGTTAAAACATAAGATGCATCAAAAGTTTTAAATGAAATGTCATGATCATTTGATGCACTAGGAGTTTTCTTTCTAGGCAACTTAGCACGGGTTGGTTGCCTAGAACTAGATGTCTCACCTTTATACATAAAAGCATGATTTGGGCCAGAGTGAGACTTCCTAGAATGAATTCTCCTAATTTTGCTCTCAGGATAACCGGCAGGGTACAAAATGTAACCTTCGTTATCCTGAGGCATGGGAGCTTTGCCCTTTACAAAATTAGACAATCTTTTAGGAGGGGCACTAATTTTGACATTGTCTCCCCTTTGGAAGCCAATGCCATCCTTGATGCCCGGCCGTCTCCCATTATAAAGCATGCTACGAGCAAATTTAAATTTTTCATTTTCTAAGTTATGCTCGGCAATTTTAGCATCTAATTTAGCTATATGATCATTTTGTTGTTTAATTAAAGCCATGTGATCATGTATAACATCAATGTTAACATCTCTACATCTAGTACAAATAGAAGTGTGCTCAACAGTAGATGTAGAGGGTTTGCAAGAATTAAGTTCAACAATCTTAGCATGAAGAATATCATTTTTATCCCTAAGATCGGAAATTGTAGTTTTGCAAACATCAAAATCTTTAGCCTTAGCAATTAAATTTTCATTTTCTATTCTAAGGCTAGCAAGAGAAATGTTTAATTCTTCAATCCTAGCAAGCAAATCATCATTATTATCTCTAGGATTGGGAATTGAAACATTACAAACATGTGAATCAACCTTAGCATTTAAACTAGCATTTTCATGTCTAAGGTTGTCAATCATCTCACGGCAAGTGCTTAGCTCACTAGATAATTTTTCACATTTCTCAATTTCTAGAGCATAAGCCTTTTTAACCTTAACATGTTTCTTGTTTTCTTTAATTAGACAATCCTCTTGGGAATCGAAAAGGTCATCCTTTTCATGAATAGCACTGACTAATTCATTTAATTTTTCCTTTTGAGCTATGTTAAGGTTGGCAAAAAGGGAACGCAAACTATCCTCCTCATCACTAGCATTATCATCACTAGAAGATTCATATTTAGTGGAGGAGTTAGATTTAACCTTTTTCTTTTTGCCGTCCTTTGCCATGAGGCACTTGTGGTCGACGTTGGGGAAGAGAAGTCCCTTGGTGACGGCGATGTTGGCAGCGTCCTCATCGTCGGAGGAGTCACTTGAACTTTCGTCGGAGTCCCACTCCCGACAAACATGGGCATCGCCGCCCTTCTTCTTGTAGTATCTCTTCTTCTCCTTTCTTCTCCCCTTCTTGTCGTCGCCTCGGTCACTGTCACTAGACATAGGACATTTAGCAATAAAATGACCGGGCTTACCACACTTGTAGCAAACCTTCTTGGAGCGGGACTTGTAGTCTTTCCCCCTCCTTTGCTTGAGGATTTGGCAGAAGCTCTTGATGACGAGCGCCATTTCCTCATTGTCGAGCTTGGAGGCGTCTATTGGTTGTCGACTTGGTGTAGCCTCCTCCTTCTTTTCTTCCGTCGCCTTGAATGCGACGGGTTGAGCTTCGGATGTGGTGGGTTCGTCAAGCTCGTTGATTTTCCTCGAGCCTTCGATCATGCACTCAAAACTTACAAAATGCCCGATTACTTCCTCGGGGGTCATTTTAGTATATCTAGGATTACCACGAATTAATTGAACTTGAGTAGGGTTAAGGAAAATAAGAGATCTTAAAATAACCTTAACCACTTCGTGGTCATCCCATTTTATGCTCCCGAGTTTGCGCACTTGGTTCACCAGGGTCTTGAGCCGGTTGTACATGTGTTGTGGCTCCTCCCCTTTGCGAAGCCGGAACCGACCGAGCTCTCCCTCGATCGTTTCCCGCTTGGTGATCTTGGTGAGCTCATCTCCCTCGTGCGCGGTTTTGAGCACATCCCAAACCTCCTTGGCGCTTTTCAACCCTTGCACTTTGTTATACTCCTCTCTACTTAAAGAGGAGAGGAGTATCGTTGTCGCTTGAGAGTTGAAGTGCTTGATTTGGGCCACCTCATCCTCATCATAGTCCTTATCCCCTACCGATGGTACCTGTGCACCAAACTCAACAACATCCCATATACTTTTGTGGAGTGAGGTTAGATGAAATCGCATTAAATCACTCCACCTAGCATAATCTTCACCATCAAAAGTTGGTGGTTTGCCTAATGGGACGGAAAGTAAAGGTGCATGTTTAGAAATGCGAGGGTAGTGTAGGGGGATCTTACTAAACTTCTTACGCTCTTGGCGTTTAGAAGTTACGGAGGGCGCGTCGGAGCTGGAGGTCGATGTTGATGAAGTGTCGGTCTCGTAGTCGACCACTTTCCTCATCCTCTTTTGTTTGTCTCCGCTCCGATGCGGCTTGTGGGAAGAAGATTTTTCCTTCTTCTCTTTGTGGTGAGAAGAAGATTTCTTCTCCTTCCCTTTGTTGGAGGAGATCTTCTTCTTCTCCCTCCTCTTGGTGCGGGACTCTTCCGATGAAGTGCTCCCGTTGCTTGTAGTGGGCTTTTCGCCGGTCTCCATCTCCTTCTTGGCGTGATCTCCCGACATCACTTCGAGCGGTTAGGCTCTAATGAAGCACCGGGCTCTGATACCAATTGAAAGTCGCCTAGAGGGGGGGGGGTGAATAGGGCGAAACTGAAATTTACAAATATAAACACAACTACAAGCCGGGGTTAGCGTTTGTAATAAAGAAACGAGTCCGCGAGAGAGGGCGCAAAACAAATCCCAAGCGAATAAGCAAGTGAGACACGGAGATTTGTTTTACCGAGGTTCGGTTCTTGCAAACCTACTCCCCGTTGAGGAGGCCACAAAGGCCGGGTCTCTTTCAACCCTTCCCTCTCTCAAACGATCCACGGATCGAGTGAGCTTTCTCTTCTCAATCACTTGGAACACAAAGTTCCCACAAGGACCACCACAAGATTGGTGTCTCTTGCCTCAATTACAAGTGAGTTTGATTGCAAAGAAAGGATCAAGAAAGAGGAAAGCAATCCAAGCGCTAGAGCTCGAAAGAACACAAGCAAATCACTCTCTCTAGTCACTATGGCGTTGTGTGGAATTTGGAGAGGATTTGATCTCTTTGGTGTGTCTAGAATTGAATGCTAGAGCTCTTGTAGTAGTTGGGAAGTGGAAAACTTGGATGCAATGAATGGTGGGGTGGTTGGGGTATTTATAGCCCCAACCACCAAAAGTGGCCGTTGGGAGTCTGTCTGCTCGATGGCGCACCGGACAGTCCGGTGCCCCCTGCCACGTCATCACTGCCGTTGGATTCTAGCCGTTGGAGCTTCTGTCTTGTGGGCCCGCCTGGGTGTCCGGTGCACACCGGACATGCACTGTTCCTTGTCCGGTGTGCCAGTATGGGCGCGCCTGACCTCTGCGCGCGCAGAGCGCGCATTAAATGCGCGACAGAGAGCCGTTGGCGCGGAGATAGCCGTTGCTCCGGAGACGCACCGGACAGTCCGGTGCACACCGGACAGTCCGGTGAATTTTAGCGGACTAGCAGTTGGAGTTTCCCGAAGCTGGCGAGTTCCTGAGGCTGCTCCTTCGTGGCGCACCGGACACTGTCCGGTGTACACCGGACAGTCCGGTGAATTATAGCGCGAGAGCCTCTGGAAATTCCCGAAGGTGGCGAGTTTGAGCTGGAGTCCTCTGGTGCACCGGACACTGTCCGGTGTACACCGGACAGTCCGGTGCTCCCAGACCAGAGGGCCTTTGGTTCCCACTTGGCTCCTTTATTGAATCCAAAACTTGGTCTTTTTATTGGCTGAGTGTGAACCTTTTACACCTGTGTAATCTATACACTTGGGCAAACTTAGTTAGTCCAAATGTTTGTGTTGGGTAATTCAACCACCAAAATTAATTAGGGACTAGGTGTAAGTCTAATTCCCTTTCAGTTGGAAGTCAGAGGGGCGCACCCACTTGGCGCGGTTGCATGCCGCCTGCATGGCTGCCCGCCCTTTCGCCCGCTGGTCTGGGCGAAAGTGGAGGTATGCTCATAACCGCTGGGCTGTTGCATGCACCGCGCGCGGCGGTTTGGCTTCTTCTGCTATGGGCCAGCTTGCATGATGCGTGGGACCCAGCCCCCGCGCCGTAGGGGGAGGACCTTGGAGCGTGTTGGAGAAGACTCAGCCCACGACAGCTGGGGACGCAAGTAGGGAGAGTCGCCTTTAAAAGGAGGGTGACCCCCTTGAAAGGCGACCATGTCTTCGCGCTCCCTTATGCATCGTGTCTTTCCTCCTTCCAAGCCCCCGGATGGGGGACGCCCGCAGTCCTTCCGCCTTGTCGTTGGAGGAACACAACTCTATGGGAGTTGGTACCTTTCAGCCATCGTTCGGCTTCAAGGATTTTCATCATGCAGCCCGGCTGCACCCCTCCGCCGGCGGTCACCCAAGACGGTGACCTCCAGTCCGATGGCGGGGGAAAGCAAGCCGGGCTGCGGCCTCTGCCCCTCCCTCAGCCTCAAGGATTTTCATCATCGGTGCTGGGGAGGGGAGTGTGTCGAGTTGGGGTCGGCCCCTGCGTGGGCGGTGGCCCGCTCCTTCCCTCAGTGATCGGGGGGAAGGGCGTTCGCCGTTCGTGGCGCTGGCAGCTGCCACGTGCCTGGCCCGAGTGGCTTCGGAGTCGCTCCCGGCGCCGCCTTCCGCCACGGCAGCTGGAAGAGGTTCTCCTGCCGACGAGATAGCCGGGGCCACCCACGGACCGACCTCCAACTCTACGGCCTTCTGCCCGTCCTTGCCTCACGAGTTTGGGCACGGGCGAGGGCCTCATGGCAGCAGCATCCGTCCTGAGGTCATCGCTGCTGCTGTTCGGCCCCCCGGAGCAGAAGTCATCATCGTCGCCGCTGCTGGAGCGGGCGACGGCGAGCCGTTCGTCGGTCTTCTGTTGCTCCGCAGGCCCCCCAATCGTATGGGGTTGTTCGTACCTGCGGAGGTGAAACTGGAGTTCCGTTTGTAATGGCACTTTGAATGCCAGTCTTTTGTTCATTGTGGCTGTCGGGGCCTGAACGTGTATGTATTTTTGGCGCGGAGCCGTGTTTTTTCCTCATTTTCGAGCACTAAGACTCGCCTGTTGGTTGTCTGAACCGCTTCACCAAGCGTGAGTCGCCCCGTGCAAAGGTGACGAGTGAGGTATCCGTATCCCGGAGGCGTAGGAGTCCCTCGGCTCGGTCGGCCTTGCTGTCCGAGGCTTCTCTTGCTTAGTTAAAGGAATCCCTCGGCCGCTCTTCGATGAGCCGAGGCCAGGGGTAGCGGTGTCAGCACGGACAGAGGCAGAGTTGGCTCGAAAAGAAGACTTGGTCGGCCGGAGCCTGGCCGGGTCGTCCGTTAGCGGGACCGACGCCGGAGTTGATCTGCCGAGGCCTCGGGCCGGGCTGATATCTTCGGGGGACAGCTGGCCGAGGCCTCGGGGTGACCAGTCGAGCCGCCTGCTCGAGCCGGATTCTTGGGGAAGACCCTGGCGGCGACGGCCCGGGCGTGATGATGACGTCGTCCTTCAGAGTGGAGATCCTCGGACCGTGTCGCCATCCGAGGCTAGGCCGGACCTCGCCGAAGGTGTAGTCGACGCCGAGGGTGCTGCTGCTCCCTTCAACTGCCAAGATCCGAGCCTGCAGGATCGGATTATCTTGTAGTGTGTGTTTTCTGCGATCGCCAAGGCCCAAACACACCATCGCCGTGTTGTAAAGCTGCGCTTCTTTTCCTCTTGTTTCGAGTATCTGGACTTTTTCGTCGGTAACAGAATTGTTTGTGCGAGCGAGAGTTGCTTTTCACGGAAGGTGATGAGTGAGGTATCCGTATCCCGGAGGCGTAGGAATCCCTCGGCTCGGTCGGCCTTGCCGCTTATGCGTACTCTTGCCCGTCCATAGGGTTCTGTCACCGATGTAGTCGAGAAGGCCCGAAGAATCGCTTCGGCAGAGGAGCTTTCGAGCGTGAAGACTTGTTCGGTCCGCAGAATCACTTATCCGAACGCGAGTTACTTATCGCAGAAGGTGATGAGTGAGGTATCCGTATCCCGGAGGCGTAGGAGTCCCTCGGCTCAGTCAGCCTTGGCTGCTTACGTGTACTCCATCGTTTTCAGGATCCACTTTCGAAGTAGTCGAAAAGCGCGAAAGACATTCTGGCAGAAAGGATATTTTTTCGAGGAAAATTTCACGAAGAGGGGGTTCCCCCCTTTTAGCCCCCGAGGGAGGGTCGGGCTTTGCCGAGGCAAGGCTGACCCTTCCTTGATGACTAAACTTTGCGTGGGAACGAGGTATGCGAACAACTTGAAAGCATCTTAAGGGTAGAGGCGACGTAGCTGTTGGATGTTCCAAGCGTTGCTGTAGACCTCGCCTTGACTGTTGGCCAGCTTGTACGTTTCGGGCTTCAGGACTTTGGCGATGACGAAGGGCCCTTCCCAGGGAGGCGTGAGCTTGTGCCGCCCTCGGGCGTCCTGTCGCAGCCGAAGCACCAGGTCGCCCACCTGGAGGTCTCGGGACCGGACCCCTCGGGCGTGGTAGCGTCGCAGGGACTGCTGGTACCGCACCGAGTGTAGTAAGGCCATGTCCCGAGTCTCTTCCAGCTGGTCCAGCGAGTCTTCTCGATTAGCTTGGTTGCTTTGGTCGGCGTAGGCCCTCGCCCTCGGGGAACCGTATTCTAAGTCTGTGGGCAAGATAGCCTCGGCCCCATAGACTAGAAAGAACGACGTGAAGCCCGTGGCTCGGCTCGGCGTTGTCCTCAGACTCCAGACCACCGAGGGGAGTTCCTTCATCCATCGCTTGCTGAACTTGTTGAGGTCGTTGTAGATCCGAGGCTTGAGTCCTTGTAGAATCATGTCGTTGGCCCGCTCTACTTGCCCATTCGTCATGGGGTGAGCCACGGCGGCCCAGTCCACCCGGATGTGGTGATCCTCGCAGAAGTCCAGGAACTTTCTGTCGGTGAACTGGGTGCCGTTGTCGGTGATGATGGAGTTCGGGACCCCAAAGCGATGGATGATGCTGGTGAAGAACGCCACCGCCTGTTCGGACCTGATGCTGTTTAGGGGTCGGACCTCGATCCACTTGGAGAATTTGTCGATGGCGACCAACAGGTGCGTGTAGCCCCCGGGTGCCTCTGCAAGGGGCCGACGAGGTACAGACCCCACACAGCAAAAGGCCAGGTGATGGGTATCGTCTGCAGAGCCTAAGCGGGCAGATGGGTCTGCCTCGCGTAGAACTGACACCCTTCGCAGGTGCGGACAATTCTAGTGGCGTCGGCCACCACTGTCGGCCAGTAGAAACCTTGTCAGAAGGCGTTTCCAACAAGGGCTCGAGGTGCTGCATGATGGCCGCAAGCCCCCGAGTGTATCTCTTGTAGGAGCTCCTGACCTTCGGCGATAGAAATGCATCGCTGGAGGATGCCTGAGGGGCTGCGGTGGTAGAGCTCCTTCCCATCTCCCAGCAAGACGAACGACTTGGCGCGTCGCGCCAACCGCCGAGCTTCGGCTCGGTCGAGGGGTAGCTCTCCTCGGTGGAGATATTGCAGGTACGGGGTCTGCCAGTTTCGATTAGACGTGACCCCGCTTCGCTCCTCCTCGACGCGCAGTGCCTCACCCTCGGGGGCCGAGGGTACCTCGGGCTGAACCGAGGGTGCCTCGGGCCGAGCTGAGGGTGCCTCGGGCCGAGCCGAGGGTGCCTCGGACTGAGCCGAGGGTACCTCGGGCTGGGCCGAGGGTGCCTCGGGCTCGGGCGTGTCGTCGATCCTGACGGAGGGTTGATGCAGGTCTCGGGAGAAGACGTCCGGGGGAACCGTTGTTCGCCCCGAGGCTATTTTAGCCAGCTCGTCCGTAGTCTCGTTGTAGCGTCGGGCGATGTGGTTGAGCTCGAGCCCGTAGAACTTGTCTTCCAGGCGCCGAACCTCATCGCAGTAGGCTTCCATCTTCGGGTCGCGGCAGTGGGAGTTCTTCATGACTTGGTCGATGACAAGTTGCGAGTCACCGCGAGCGTCGAGGCGTCGGACCCCTAGCTCGATGGCGATGCGCAACCCATTGACCAGAGCCTCGTACTCAGCCACATTGTTGGACGCCGGGAAGTGGAGGCGTAGCACGTAGCGTAGGTGCTTTCCGAGGGGCGAGATGAAGAGCAGGCCCGCGCCTGCTCCTGTCTTCATCAGCAACCCATCGAAGAACATGGTCCAGAGTTCCGGCTGGATCGGAACTGTTGGGAGTTGGGTGTCGACCCATTCAGCCATGAAGTCCGCCAAGACCTGGGACTTGATGGCCTTCCGAGGGGCGAACGAGATCGCTTCGCCCATGATTTCCACCGCCCACTTTGCAATTCTACCCGAGGCCTCACGGCACTGGATGATCTCCCCCAGGGGAAGGATGACACCACAGTTACCGGATGAGACTCGAAGTAGTGTCGCAACTTCCGCCGCGTCAGGATCACCGCGTAGAGCAGTTTCTGAACTTGTGGGTAGCGGATCTTGGTCCCGGACAGTACCTCGCTGATGAAGTAGACTGGCCTCTGGACGGGCAATGCATGCCCCTCTTCTCGTCTCTCAACCACAATCGCGGCGCTAACCACCTGAGTGGTCGCGGCGACGTAGATCAAGAGGGCTTCTCCGGCAGCGGGGGGCACCAAGATGGGCGCGTTCATGAGGAGCGCCTTCAGGTTACCGAGGGCTTCCTCGGCCTCAGGGGTCCAAGTGAAGCACTCGGCCTTCCTTAAGAGGCGGTACAGAGGCAGGCCTCTTTCGCCGAGGCGTGAGATGAAGCGGCTCAGAGCCGCAAGGCATCCCATGACCCTCTGTATGCCTTTTAAGTCCTTGATGGGCCCCATGCTGGTGATGGTCGCGATCTTCTCCGGGTTGGCCTCGATGCCTCGCTCGGAGACGATGAACCCCAAGAGCATGCCTCGGGGGTACCCCAAAGACACACTTCTCGGGATTAAGCTTCACGCCTTTCGCCTTGAGACATCGGAATGTCACTTCAAGGTCGGAAAGGAGCTCGGAGGCTTTCCTCGTCTTGACTACGATGTCATCGACGTAGGCCTCGACCGTCTGGCCAATGTGTTCGCCGAACATATGGTTCATGCACCGCTGGTACGTCGCACCCGCATTCCTCAAGCCGAACGGCATGGTGACATAGCAGTACATGCCGAAGGGTGTGATGAAAGAAGTCGCGAGCTGGTCGGACTCTTTCATCCTGATTTGGTGATACTCTGAGTAGGCATCGAGGAAAGATAGGGTTTCGCACCCAGCAGTGGAATCCACGATTTGGTCGATGCGATGCAGAGGGTAGGGAACCTTCGGACATGCTTTGTTTAGACCAGTGTAGTCTACACACATCCGCCATTTCCCTCCTTTCTTTCTCACAAGCACAGGGTTGGCAAGCCGTTCAGGATGGAATACCTCTTTGGTGAACCCTGCCGCCATTAGCTTGTGAATCTCCTCGCCTATGGCTCGGCGCTTTTCTTCGTCGAATCAGCGCAGAGGCTGCTTCACGGGTCGGGCTCCAGCTCGGATATCCAGCGAGTGCTCGGCGACATCCCTCGGTATGCCGGGCATGTCCGAGGGACTCCACGCGAAAACATCGGCGTTCGCGCGGAGAAAGTCGACGAGCACTGCTTCCTATTTGGGATCGAGCTCGGAGCCGATCCGGATCTGCTTGGAGGCGTCGCAGCTGGGGTCGAGGGGGCGGACTTAACCGTCTCCGCTGGCTCGAAGTTGCCGGCGTGGCGCTTCACGTCTGGCACCTCCTTAGAGAGGCTCTCCAGGTCGGCGATGAGGGCCTCGGATTCGGCGAGGGCCTCGGCGTACTCCACGCACTCGACGTCGCATTCGAACGCGTGTCGGTACGTGGGGCCGACGGTGATGACCCCGTTGGGGCCCGACATCTTGAGCTTGAGGTAGGTAGTTGGGGATGGCCATGAACTTCGCGTAGCATGGCCTCCCCAATACTGCGTGGTAGGTTCCTCGGAACCCGACCACCTCGAACGTGAGGGTCTCCCTTCGGAAGTTGGAGGGTGTTCCGAAGCAGACGGGAAGGTCGAGTTGTCCGAGAGGCTGGACGCGCTTCCCGGGGATGATCCCGTGGAAAGGCACAGTGCCTGCCCGGACCGAGGATAGACCGACACGCAGGAGCCCGAGGGTCTCGGCGTAGATGATGTTGAGGCTGCTGCCTCCATCCATGAGGACCTTGGTGAGCCTGACGTCGCCGATGATGGGGTTGACAACGAGCGGGTGTTTCCCCGGGCTCGGCACGTGATCGGGGTGGTTGGCTTGGTCGAAGGTGATGGGCTTGTCAGACCAGTCTAGGTAGACTGGCGCCGCCACCTTCACCGAACAGACCTCCCGACGCTCTTGCTTGCGGTGCCGAGCCGAGGCGTTCGCCCCTTGCCCACCGTAGATCATGAAGCAGTCGCGGACCTTGGGGAACTCTCCTGCCTGGTGATCTTCCTTCTTGTCGTCGTCGCAAGCCCTGCCACCCTCCGCGGGTGGCCCGGCCCTGTGGAAGTGGCGCCGAAGCATGGCGCACTCCTCAAGGGTGTGCTTGACGGGCCCCTGATGATAGGGGCACGGCTCCTTGAGCATCTTGTCGAAGAGGTTGGCACCTCCGGGGGGTTTCCGAGGGTTCTTGTACTCGGCGACGGCGACAAGGTCCGCGTCGGTGGCGTCGCGTTTCGCTTGCGACTTCTCCTTGCCTTTCTTCTTGGCGCCGCGTTGAGTTGACGCCTCGGGGGCATCTTTCGGTGGGCGGCCCTGGGGCTGCTTGTCCTTCCGGAAGATAGCCTCAACCGCCTCTTGGCCAGAGGCGAACTTGGTGGCGATGTCCATCAGCTCGCTCGCCCTGGTGGGGGTCTTGCGACCCAGCTTGCTCACCAGGTCGCGGCAAGTGGTGCCGGCGAGGAACGTGCCGATGACATCTGAATCAGTGATGTTGGGCAGCTCGGTGCGCTGCTTCGAGAATCGCCGGATGTAGTCCCGGAGAGACTCTCCCTGCTGCTGTCGGCAGCTTCGGAGGTCCCAGGAGTTTCCAGGGCGCACGTACGTGCCCTGGAAATTGCCGGCGAAGGCTTGGACTAGGTCGTCCCAGTTGGAGATCTGCCCCGGAGGCAGGTGCTCCAACCAGGCGCGAGCAGTGTCGGAGAGGAACAGGGGAGGTTGCGGATGATGAGGTTGTCATCGTCCGTTCCACCCAGTTGGCAGGCCAGCCGGTAGTCCGCGAGCCACAGTTCCGGTCTCGTTTCCCCCGAGTACTTTGTGATAGTAGTCGGGGTTCGGAACCGGGTCGGGAACGGCGCCCGTCGTATGGCGCGGCTGAAAGCCTGCGGACCGGGTGGTTCGGGCGAGGGACTCCGATCCTCCCCGCTGTCGTAGCGTCCCCCACACCTGGGGTGGTAGCCTCGGCGCACCCTCTCGTCGAGGTGGGCCCGACGGTCGCGGTGATGGTGCTCGTTGCCGAGGCGTCCCGGGGCCGCAGGCGCTGTGTTGCGCGTGCGCCCGGTGTGGACCGAGGCTTCCCGCATGAATCGGGAAGTCACGGCGCGATGCTCCGAGGGGTACCCCTGCCTTCGGGAGGCGGAGCTTTCGGCCCGTCAGACCGCGGCGTCCTCCAGGAGATTCTTGAGCTCTCCCTGGATTCGCCGCCCCTCGGTGGTTGATGGCTCCGGCATCGCGCGGAGAAGCATTGCTGCTGTAGCCAGGTTCTGGCCGACTCCACTGGAAGTGGGTGGCGGCCTCACCCTGACATCGTCGGCGATGCGGTGCTGGAAGCCCTGGGGTAGATGACGCATTTCTCCGACCGGAGGTTGGCCCGCCCATTCCTGTCCGATGTCCCGACGGATCGGCTCAAGTGTTCCTGCTCCCCCGTCGAGCTTGGCCGGCACCCCGCGGATTTGCTCGAGCTGTGGGTCATGACCCCCCGCCGGAACGGGGACCACAGCTAGCTCCCGTAGGATGTCAACGCGAGGCACAGGCCTAGGGAGATCACCGTTCTCCAGCATACCAAGATGGTTGCCTTCGGAGGGACTCCTAGATCGACGTGGAAACATTCACGACTTGGGCCGCAGTCCTCGTCGCCGAGGCTGCAGCTACCGTCAGAACAGTCGGAAAGGCAGTAGTCGCATGCGGTCATGAAGTCCCGCATGGCACTGGGGTTACCAAGTCCGGAGAAATCCCAACAGAAGTCGGGCACATCATCTTCCTCGGACCCCGAGGGCTCGTAGGTCGAGACATCCGTCAGCCGGTCCCAGGGTGACCGCAAACGGTACCCTAGAGGGTTTGGACTCGCCTCTACGAGAGCGTCCGCCAAAGCAAAGTCGCTTGGCGGGTCGAGGCCAAATCCAAAAGGCGTGAGATGGGAATCGGTGGGTACCTCTTGGTCGATGGGCGGTGACGAAGTCACGTCAGGGACTGACTGCACCGTCGTCTCGAGTACGAGGGTGACGCCCAGCAAGCCTTTCGCGAGCGCGCTGGCGTCGTCCGTTTGCATGGGATTGGCGTGTTGCGGGGAGACGGCGGTCGTCTTCGTCTCAAACGCGAGGTCAATGCCCGATGTGCCCCCTGTTGGGGCACCGGCGCCGTCGACTCGCTCGATAGCTAATGAGGCGCTGCCTCCTGCTTGGCCTTGGTTGCCCCGCCTCCTCCTCCGTCGGTGGGGGAGGGGACGGGGTGAGCTCGAATGTTGTTCTTCCACCACACGGGGAAGACGTCGTCGATTCCGCTGCCGGCGAGCGGGCTGTCGGCCGCCATTATCGTTGTCGCACGACGGGGGAAGGAGTATCATGTCATAGCTGCCGTCGAGGGACATGAACTCAAGACTCCCGAAACGGGGCACCGTCCCGGGCTGGAAAGGTTGCTGGAGACTGCCCATCTGGAGCTTGACAGGAAGCTGTTCGTCAACACGCAGCAGGCCCCTACCTGGCGCGCCAACTGTCGGCGTTTCGAGACCGGGGGTCCCTGGGCCGACGAGTGAAATGTCGTCGCGTGCCCCAGCCCAGATGGGTCGGCGCGAGATGGAGCGCGAAGGGGGGAAAGGAGACGGGCGTGAGAGAGGTGGAAATCCCGCGGCCTTCGTTTTGTCCCGCGCCTAGGTCGGGTGCGCTTGCAGTAGGGGGTTACAAGCGTCCACGCGAGAGGGGGAGCGAGCGGCCTCACGCGAGCGCCTATCCCGTCCTCTTCCCCGCGCGGCCAACCTTCTCTAAGAGGGCCCTGGTCCTTCCTTTTATAGGCGCAAGGAGAGGATCCAGGTGTACAATGGGGGTGTAGCAGAGTGCTAACGTGTCTAGCGGAGGAGAGCTAGCGCCCTAAGTACATGCCATCGTGGCAGCCGGAGAGGTTTTGGCACCCGGTTCGTGTGGTGTCGTGGCCGTCGGAGGAGCGTTGGAGCCTGACGGAAGGACAGCTGTCGGGGTAGGGTAATGATGGCGCCTCCTGTTGACGTGGTCGGTCCGTGCCCTAGGTTGGGCGATGTGGAGGCTCCTCCGAGGTCGAGGTCGAGTCTGTCTTCCGTGGCCGAGGTCGAGTCCGAGCCCCTGGGTCGGGCGAGGCAGAGACCGTCGGCTGAGGCCAGGGCTGAGTCTGAGCCCTGAGGTCGGGCGAAGCGGAGTTCGTCGTCTTCCGGGGCTGAGCCCGAGTCCGAGCCCTGGGGTCGGGCGGATCGGAGTTCGTCGTCTTCCGGGGCTGAGCCCAAGTCCGAGCCCTGGGTCGGGCGGAGCGGAGTTCGCCGTCTTCCGGGGCTGAGCCCGAGTTCGAGCCCTGGGTCGGGCGGAGCGGAGTTCGCCGTCTTCCGGGGCTGAGCCCGAGTCCGAGCCCTGGGTCGGGCGGAGCGGAGTTCGTCGTCTTCCGGGGCTGAGCCCGAGTCCGAGCCCTGGGTCGGGCGGAGCGGAGTTCGCCGTCTTCCGGGGCTGAGCCCGAGTCCGAACCCTGGGTCGGGCGGAGCGGAGTTCGCCGTCTTCTGGAGCGGAGTTCCCTATGGTGCCTGAGGCCAGGCCTGGCCGCCTGTCAGCCTCACTCTGTCGAGTGGCACAGCAGTCGGAGCGGCGCAGGCGGCGCTGTCCTTCTGTCAGGCCGGTCAGTGGAGCGGCGAAGTGACTACGGTCACTTTGGCTCTGTCGACTGGAGGACGTGCGTCAGGATAAAGGTGTTAGGCCACCTTTGCATTAAATGCCCCTGCGATTTGGTCGGTTGGCGTGGCGATTTGGCCAGGGTTGCTTCTTGGCGAAGACTGGGCCTCGGGCGAGCTGGAAGTATGTTCGTCGCTGGAGGGGGGCCTCGGGCGAGACGTAGATCCTCCGGGGTCGGCTGCCCTTGCCCGAGGCTGGGCTCGGGCGAGGCGTGATCGAGTCCCTCGAATGGACTGATCCTTGACTTAGTCGCACCCATCAGGCCTTTGCAGCTTTGTGCTGATGGGGGTTACCAGCTGAGAATTAGGAGCCTTGAGGGTACCCCTAATTATGGTCCCCGACAATATGAGAAACTGTTGGCTGAAAAAAAATAAAATTAACAAAATCACTCTAGGAGCTTCTTTGTATCCTTCCTAGTTGTAAGGAAAATGGACCCTGTGGCATTCGGCTAAAAGAGTTTTGGTGTTTGATGATTAACACAATCTGTAAACTAATGTGTTTGCTAGTGTTTTTATTTGTAGTTCACAGGATGCTAGAATAACTTGGACCAATGAATTGAGGAAAGCAACACCTCAAAAGAAGACATTAAAAAGATCAAAGAAAAGTCCAAGAAGAAATAAGATGTGTTGCCAAAGGCGGACTGTCCGGTCGAGGGCACCAGACTGTCCGGTGCACCAGGAACTGCAGCCCTAACAGCTAGTTCCAGGTGGCACCCGGAGGGAAGACCACCGGACTGTCCGGTGTGAAGTATGGACTGTCCGGTGTGAGAAGGTATGCGCGCCAACTGTCACCTGCTCTAACAGACTAACGGCTAGGCGCACTGGACAGGGGCACCGGACGGTCCGGTGACCCCATCGTACCGTCCGGTGCACCACAGAAAGCAGCAGCTTTCCTCCAACGGCTATATTTGTGTTGTGGGCTATAAATACACCCCAACCGGTCATTTCCAAGTGTGGGAGCCTAAGAGACATACCAAGGCACATAGTTCACATTTCCAAGAGCTCATACACCCAAGTGCTTAATAGAATCACTCGGTGATTAGCGTAGGTGCTTTGTGAAGTGCTTAGGTTAGTTAGACCGCTCTAGCGCTTGCTCTAGGTGAATCCTAGTTAGTTGAGTGAGTTTAGATAAACCACACAACCCCTTGGCTCTTGCGCGAGCCATTGTAATTGTACCGAGTGGGACAAGAGTCTTGCGAGACCGTGACAACCGTGTTTGTGTCACAGCCGCCACCGTGTACCGGAGGGAACGAGGCCCGCGGCGTTTTCAGCCGGAAGCTCAATAGTGGAGACGGTGAGGAGCGTCCGAGAGGAGCCGGAAGCGGAGCACCACTTGTGCGTGGAGAAGGCCCGCGGCTCTCTACGGAGTTACTCGACCGAGGTGCTTGGCCCTCGCGTGGGCTTCCCTTTGCGTAGGGGCACCAACGAGGATTAGTCGGGGCCTTGCGTGTTTCTGGATATCTCGGTAAAAATATCGCTGAAAGGGAAATAGGGTCAAACCTTTTCCCAAATGATTTTGGTGGTTGAATTGCCCAACACAAATAATTGGACTAACTAGTTTGCTCTAGATTATAAGTTCTACAGGTGCCAAAGGTTCACAAACCAATAAAAAGTCCAAGAAAGGGTTCAAATAAAAAGAGCAAAAGACAACCGAAGGCAGCCCTGGTCTGGCGCACCGAACTGTCCGGTGCACCAGGGAGAATCACTCTGAACTGCTCAGCTTTGGGAATTCGGGGAGCCCCTCCTCTATAATTCATCGGACTGTCCGATATAGCACCGGACTGTCCGGTGTGACATGCGGAGCAACGGCTACAGCGCCAATGGTCGACTGCAAAAGTGTACAGTGAACAGTGCGGACTGCGCGCGCAGAGTGAGAGCAGGCGCCAGATGGCGCACCAGACAGTGAACAGTGACTGTCCGGTGCACCACCGGACTGTCCGGTGGCCCCACTTGTCAGAGCTCCAACGGTCGAACCCTAACGGTTGGGTGACGTGGCTAGCGCACCGGACAGTGTCCGGTGGCGCACCGGACTGTCCGGTGCGCCCTTCGACAGCAGCCTTCCCAAACGACCACTTTGGTGGTTGGGGCTATAAATACCCCCCAACCACCAACACTTCAAGCATCCAAGTTTTCAGTCAACACATTCAATACAAGAGCTAGTGCATTCAATACAAGACACAAATAGATTGAATCAAAATCTCTCCAAGTCCCAATTCCACTCAAAGCAATTAATGACTAGAAGAGAGAGTTTTGTTGTGTTCTTTTGATCTCTTGCGCTTGGGTCGCTTTTTTTCTTCCCCATTTCTTGTTCCCAAGTTCTTTGTAATCAAAACAAGAGACACCATTTGTGTGGTGGTCCTTGTGGGGACTAAGTGTCCCAATTGATTGAGGAGAAAAGCTCACTCGGTCTAAGTGACCGTTTGAGAGAGGGAAATGGTTGAAAGAGACCCGGTCTTTGTTACCACCTCAACGGGGAGTAGGTTTGCAAAAACCGAACCTCGGTAAAACAAATCACCGTGTCATCCACTCTTATTTGCTTGTGATTTGTTTTTCGCCCTCTCTTTCGGACTCGATTATATTTCTAACGCTAACCCCGACTTGTAGTTGTGCTTAAAGTTTATAAATTTCAGATTTTCCTATTCACCCCCCTCTAGGCGAATTTCAATTGGTATCAGAGCCAAGTACTTCATTAGAGCCTAACCGCTCGAAGTGATGTCGGGAGCTCACGCCAAGAAGGAGATGGTGACCGGCGAGAAGCCCGCCACAAGCCACGGGAAAGCTCCATCGGGAGAGTCCGGTAACAACAAGAGGGAGGAATCACCTCCCCGCGTCAAGTCGCACCGGAGCGGCGACAAGAAGAAGAAAATAAAGAAAGTGGTCTACTACGAGATCTACTCTTCGTCGCCATCCACCTCTGGCTCCGACGCGCTGCCCGTCACTTCTAAGCACCATGAGCGCAAGAAGTTTAGTAAGGTCCCCTTATGCTACCCTCGCACTTCCAAACATACTCCATTACTTTCCGTTCCATTAGGCAAACCACCGGCTTTTAATGGTGAAGATTATTCTAGGTGGAGTGAAATGATGAAATATCACCTAACCTCACTCCACACAAGCATATGGGACATTGTTGAATTTGGAGCACAGGTACCATCCGTGGGGGATGAAGATTATGATGCGGACGAAGTCGCCCAAATCCAACACTTCAATTCCCAAGCAACTACTATACTCCTCACCTCTCTAAGTCGAGAGGAGTATAATAAGGTGCAAGGGTTGAAAAGTGCCAAAGAGATTTGGGACGTACTAAAAACCACGCACGAAGGAGACGAGGTGACCAAGATCACCAAGATGGAAACGATCGAGTGGGAGCTCGGTCGATTTATGCTCAACCAAGGGGAGGAGCCACAAGCCATGTACAACCGGCTCAAAACCTTGGTGAACCAACTGCGCAACCTCGGGAGCACCAAATGGGATGACCATGAAATGGTTAAGGTTATTCTAAGATGACTTGTATTTCTTAATCCTACTCAAGTTCAATTAATTCGTGGTGATCCTAGATATAAACTAATGTCTCCCGAAGAAGTGATAGGAAAGTTTGTGAGCTTTGAACTCATGATCAAGGGCTCCAAACAAATCATCGAGCGAGGCACCACCTCCACACCTGAGGTGCAACCCATCGCCTTCAAAGGGACGGAGGAGAAGAAGGAAGAGTCTACATCAAGTAGACTTCCCATTGACGCCTCCAAGCTCGACAACGAGGAGATGGCACTCATCATCAAGAGCTTCCGCCAAATCCTCAAGCAAAGGAGAGGGAAAGATTACAAACCCCGCTCCAAGAAGGTTTGCTACAAATGTGGAAAGCCCGGTCACTTTATAGCAAATTGTCCTATTTCTAGTGACAGGGGCAACGACAAGAGGGGAAAGAAGAAGGAAAAGAAGAGGTACTACAAGAAGAAGGGCGGTGATGCCCATGTTTGCTGGGAGTGGGACTCCGACGAGAGCTCCACCGACTCTTCCTCCGACGAGGACGCCGCAAACATCACCGTCAACAAGGGTCTCCTCTTCTCCAACGTCGGCCACAAGTGCCTCATGGCAAAAGACGTCAAAAAGAAGAAGGTAAAATCTAGAGCTTCCACTAAATATGCAACATCTAGTGATGAAGCTAGCTCTAGTGATGATGATGATGATGATTTGCTCACCCTTTTTGCCAACTTAAACATGCAACAAAAGGAAAAATTGAATGAATTGATTAGTGCTATTTATGAGAAGGATGAACTCTTGGATAGCCAAGAGGACTTCCTAATTAAAGAAAATAAGAAGCATGTTAAAGTTAAAAATGCTTATGCTTAGGAGATAGAAAAATGTGAGAAATTAACTAGTGAGCTAAGCACTTGCCATGACACTATTTCCAACCTTAGATTTGAGAATGATAAATTAATTGCTAAGGTTGAGAAGTTAGATGTTTGTGATGATTTAATTGTTAGTCTTAGAAATGATAATGCTAGTTTGATTGCTAAGATTGTGAAGCGTCCCGATCCTTTGGGACTCAAATGTGATACAATTACTAGTCCCAGGAGGCTAGTAAACACATTCCTTACTTCAAATAGTACAGAGTTTAAATAGAGGTTATTATAATACCGAGGTACAAGCTCTAGAGAGCCAGAATAAGAAGCGCAGTAGGAAAAATATACTAGCCCAAGCCACAGGCAGAACTGGGTGCAGGCACAACCCTCTCAATCAAGCATAGCTGAAAAGAAGTCTTCGGCTGCTGAAAAACATAAATAAATCTGGGTGAATACACTAGGTATTCCGCAAGCCCACCCCGCTCCCATAAAGAGAAAGAGACTTATATCATACATGCTTTATTTGGTGGGGTTGAAGTCACTCTTCATTTTCTTAGAGAAAGACAGTTGCTGTAAGGTTTTTCCCAAAGACTTAAAAGTAACAAAAATACTCAACCACCACTGAGCTTCCCGCTCCCGTGGCCTTGTTTTCTTTCTTAGTAAGCACTTACACACATTTCCCTGTTCACGGAGGTTATAGAAAAATCTCTAATTGTCATACCACACCAGACTCGTCCATACCAGTGGACACGGACTATTCGAATAGGTTTCAACTCTGCGCAGAGGGGTACACTTTACCTACTAGTCCGGTTTCTGCGATCTCACCGTCGCGAGACCCGAATGTCGGATCTCTTTCCTTCCTCGTACGTCCTAACCTTAACGGTTATCCGGAAGGAGTCAGGCCACCACCATGTCCAAACCGGACAAAACTTTCCCCCTCCTTATCCTCCCGGTGCTCCCCAGCCTTCATAACCCTGGGGTCGGACCGCACGAGTTCAGATTGAGTGACTGCCCACACAGTCTCGAGTGGTTGTACTATTAAAGAGTACAGGTAGTGAAGATGACAAACCGGTCCTTATATGAGGGGACAATCCTACTGCTCACGCCTAAACCAGCTGAGCCAACACCTTAGGCCCTCCCCTAAACCAGGGAGTCCTTGATCATCCCACTCCCAAGGTGATGAGGGTGAGTACCCTTCATCGCACAACCTTTTCTTTAAGGAAAACTTATTTGAAATATCATATTCCCCTTTCTCCCAACCCACATTTCGTATCCGAAAAATGTATGTTAATGTAGGCAATCTCTTTGCTCACAATGCAAATATCCCACCCTGAAATCCCGGCCTAGGTAGTGGTAGAAAGAATAGGTAATTTATGCATCAAGGGAAGGATGGACTTGCCTTCGTCGAAGCTTTCCTGGCACAAAAGATCTACTTCCGGGAGATCGGGCTCCGGCCCTTCTTCCGGGGCTACAGGTTCCGGATCAATGGTCCCCGCTTCTTCTAGTAAAAACAGGCAATAAAACAATACATCAATAGTGGTTTTCCAATTGCAGTGTGTCATTTTCTAACATTATTATTACTTGTGACTTTAGAAATCATTTTGATAATTTTTGGTGCATAAAATATTGAGAAATACTAATTAAATGAGAAAAGGTTGGAAAAAAGGAAAAACAAAAGGAATTCCAGCACTGGTGGGCCGGGGGGAGATCTTGGCCCAGCCAGGCGCAGCGCGCGTGATAGTCGTCTAGAGGGGGGTGAATAGGGCGAAACTGAAATTCTCAAAATAATCACAACTACAAGCCGGGTTAGCGTTAGAAATATAAACGAGTCCGCGAGAGGGTGTAAAAACAAATCGCAAGCGAGTAAAGCGGTGAGACACAAGGATTTGTTTTACCGAGGTTCGGTTCTTGCAAACCTACTCTCCGTCGAGGAGGCCACAAAGGTCGGGTCTTTTTCAACCCCTTCCCTCTCTCAAGCGGTCCCTCGGACCGAGTGAGCTTTCTCTTCTCAAATCAACCGGGGACAAAACTTCCCCGCAAGGACCACCACACAATTGGTGTCTCTTGCCTCGGTTACAAGTGAGCTTTGATCACAAGAAAGAATGAGAAAGAAGAAAGCGATCCAAGCGCAAGAGCTCAAAAGAACACGACAAATCTCTCTTACTTAACATTAAAGCTTTTGTGGAATTGGGAGAGGATTTGATCACTTGGGTGTGTCTTGTATTGAATGCCTAGCTCTTGTAAGTGGTTGGAAGGTTGAAAACTTGGATGCATTGAAGGTGGGGTGGTTGGGGGTATTTATAGCCCCAACCACCAAACTAGTCGTTTGGTGGGGCTGTCTGTCGTATGGTGCACCGGACAGTCCGGTGCACACCGGACATGTCCGGTGTGCTAGCCACGTCACCAAAGCCGTTGGGTTCCGACCGTTGGAGCTCTGTCTTCTGGGCCCGCCTGGATGTCCGGTGGCGCACCGGACATGCACTGTAGAGTGTCCGGTGCGTCAGCATGGGCGTGCCTGACTTCTGCGCGCGCTGGCGCGCATTCAATGCGCTGCAGGTAGCCGTTGGCGCCGAAGTATCCGTTGCTTCGATGTCACACCGGACAGTCCGGTGTACACCGGACATGTCCGGTGAATTATAGCGGACTAGCCGTTGTGAATTCCCGAAGCTGGCGAGTTCCAGAGCCGCTCTTTCTTGGAGCACCGGACACTGTCCGGTGTACACCGGACAGTCCGGTGAATTATAGCGGAGCGCCTCTGAATTTTCCTGAAGGTGATGAGTTCAACTTGGAGTCCTCTGGTGCACCGGACACTGTCCGGTGGTGCGCCAGACCAGAGGTGCCTTCGGTTGTCCCTTTGCTCTTTTGTTCAACCCAATTCTTTGTCTTTTTATTGCCTAAGTGTGAACCTTTGACACATGTATAACTTATACACTAGAGCAAACTAGTTAGTACAATTATTTGTGTTAGGCAATTCAACCACCAAAATCATTTAGGAAATAGGTGTAAGCCTAATTCCCTTTCAATCTCCCCCTTTTTGGTGATTGATGCCAACACAAACCAAAGCAAATATAGAAGTGCATAATTGAACTAGTTTGCATAATGTAAGTGCAAAGGTTGCTTGGAATTGAGCCAATATAAATACTTATAAGATATGCATGGATTGTTTCTTCATTTTTAACATTTTGGACCACGCTTGCACCACATGTTTTGTTTTTGCAAATTCTTTAGTAAATCCTTTTCAAAGTTCTTTTGCAAATAGTCAAAGGTAAATGGATAAGATTTTGCAAAGCATCTTCAAGATTTTAAATTTTCTCCCCCTGTTTCAAATGCTTTTCCTTTGACTAAACAAAACTCCCCCTTAATGAAATCCTCCTCTTAGTGTTCAAGAGGGTTTTGATATTAATTTTGAAGAGGTTATACCAATTTGAAATTATATTACAAGTAAGATACCAATTTGAAAATACTCTTTGAGAAACTAAAATTTTACAAATTGGTGGTGGTGCGGTCCTTTTGCTTTGGGCTCATACTCTCTCCCCCTTTGGCATGAATCGCCAAAAACAGAATCATTAGAGCCCTTGAATTACGTTCTTCCACTTTGGTCATAAATAAATGAGTGAAGATTATACCAAAGATGGAGTTCTTTTGCTTTGGACTCTCCCCCTAAAGATGGAGAGATGCGCGGAGCGACGACGAAGGATGAGTTACGGAGTGGAAGCCTTTGTTTTCGCCGAAGACTCCAATTCCCTTTCAATACACCTATGACTTGGTTTGAAATAGACTTGAAGACACATGAGTCATAGCATATGAAAGAGACATGATCAAAGGTATATAAAGGAGATATGTGTGCAAATTAACAAAAGAAGTTCCTAGAATCAAGAATATTTAGCTCATGCCTAAGTTTGTTAAAAGTTTGTTCATCAAGTGGCTTGGTAAAGATATCGGCTAATTGATCTTTAGTATTAATGTAAGAAATCTCGATATCTCCCTTTTGTTGGTGATCCCTTAAAAAGTGATACCGAATGGCTATGTGCTTAGTGCGGCTATGTTCAACGGGATTATCCGCCATGCGGATTGCACTCTCATTATCACATAGAAGAGGAACTTTGGTTAATTTGTAACCGTAGTCCCTAAGAGTTTGCCTCATCCAAAGTAGTTGCGCGCAACAATGACCTGCGGCAATGTACTCGGCCTCGGCGGTAGAAAGAGCGACGGAATTTTGCTTCTTTGAAGCCCAAGACACCAAGGATCTTCCCAAGAACTGGCAAGTCCCCGATGTGCTCTTTCTATTAATTTTACACCCCGCCCAATTGGCATCCGAATAACCAATCAAATCAAATGTGGATCCCCTAGGATACCAAAGCCCAAACTTAGGAGTATAAACTAAATATCTCAAGATTCGTTTTACGGCCGTAAGGTGAGCTTCCTTAGGGTCGGCTTGGAATCTTGCACACATGCATACGGAAAGCATAATATCCGGTCGAGATGCGCATAAATATAGCAAAGAACCTATCATCGACCGGTATACCTTTTGATCGACGGATTTACCTCCCTCGTCGAGGTCGAGATGCCCATTGGTTCCCATGGGTGTCTTGATGGGTTTGACATCCTTCATTCCAAACTTGCTTAAAATATCTTGAGTGTACTTCGTTTGACTTAGGAAGGTGCCTTCTTGGAGTTGCTTCACTTGAAATCCTAAGAAATACTTCAACTCCCCCATCATAGACATCTCGAATTTTTGTGTCATGATCCTACTAAATTCTTCACATGTAGACTCGTTAGTAGACCCAAATATAATATCATCAACATAAATTTGGCATACAAACAAGTCATTTTCAAGAGTTTTAGTGAATAAAGTAGGATCGGCCTTTCCGACTTTGAATCCATTAGTGATAAGGAAATCCCTAAGGCATTCATACCATGCTCTTGGGGCTTGATTGAGCCCATAAAGCGCCTTAGAGAGTTTATAAACATGGTTAGGGTACTCACTATCTTCAACTTGGGAATATCCTTTGGCCACAAGTCGAGCTTTGTTCCTTGTCACCACACCATGCTCATCTTGCTTGTTGCGGAAGACCCATTTGGTTCCTACAACATTTTGATTAGGACGTGGAACTAAATGCCATACCTCATTCCTAGTGAAGTTGTTGAGCTCCTCTTGCATTGCCACCACCCAATCCGAATCTTGAAGTGCTTCCTCTACCCTGTGTGGCTCAATAGAGGAAACAAAAGAGTAATGCTCACAAAAATGTGCAACACGAGATCTAGTGGTTACCCCCTTATGAATGTCGCCGAGGATGGTGTCGACGGGGTGATCTCGTTGGATTGCTTGGTGGACTCTTGGGTGTGGCAGCCTTAGTTCTTCATCCTCCTTGTCTTGATCATTTGCATCTCCCCCTTGATCATTGTCGTCATCTTGAGGTGGCTCATTTGCTTGATCTTCTACTTCATCAACTTGAGCTTCATCCTCATTTTGAGTCGGTGGAGATGCTTGCGTGGAGGAGGATGGTTGATCTTGTGCATTTGGAGGCTCTTCGGATTCCTTAGAACACACATCCCCAATGGACATGTTCCTTAGCGCGGTGCATGGAGCCTCTTCATCACCTATCTCATCAAGATCAACTTGCTCTACTTGAGAGCCGTTAGTCTCATCAAACACAACGTCACAAGAAACTTCAACTTGTCCGGAGGACTTGTTAAAGACTCTATATGCCCTTGTGTTTGAATCATATCCTAGTAAAAAGCCTTCTACAGTCTTAGGAGCAAATTTAGATTTTCTACCTCTTTTAACAAGTATAAAACATTTGCTACCAAAGACTCTAAAATATGAAATATTGGGCTTTTTACCGGTTAGGAGTTCGTATGATGTCTTCTTGAGGATTCGGTGTAGATACAACCGGTTGATGGCGTAGCAGGCGGTGTTGACCGCCTCGGCCCAAAACCGATCCGATGTCTTGTACTCATCAAGCATGGTTCTTGCCATGTCCAATAGAGTTCGATTCTTCCTCTCCACTACACCATTTTGTTGAGGGGTGTAGGGAGAAGAGAACTCATGCTTGATGCCCTCCTCCTCAAGGAAGCCTTCAATTTGAGAGTTCTTGAACTCCGTCCCGTTGTCGCTTCTAATTTTCTTGATCCTTAAGCCGAACTCATTTTGAGCCCGTCTCAAGAATCCCTTTAAGGTCTCTTGGGTTTGAGATTTTTCCTGCAAAAAGAATACCCAAGTGAAGCGAGAATAATCATCCACTATTACAAGACAATACTTACTCCCGCCGATGCTTATGTAAGCAATCGGGCCGAATAGATCCATGTGGAGTAGCTCAAGCGGCCTGTCGGTCGTCATGATGTTCTTGTGTGGATGATGGGCACCAACTTGCTTTCCTGCTTGGCATGCGCTACAAACCCTGTCTTTCTCAAAATGAACATTGGTTAGTCCTAAAATGTGCTCTCCCTTTAGAAGCTTATAAAGATTCTTCATCCCAACATGGGCTAGTCGGCGGTGCTAGAGCCAACCCATGTTAGTCTTAGCAATTAAGCAAGTGTCGAGTTCAGCTCTATCAAAATCTACCAAGTATAGCTGACCCTCCAACACTCCCTTAAATGCTATTGAATCATCACTTCTTCTAAAGACAGTGACACCTACATCAGTGAAAAGACAGTTGTAACCCATTTTGCATAATTGAGATACATAAAGCAAATTGTAATCTAATGAATCTACAAGAAAAACATTGGAAATAGAATGGTCAGGAGATATAGCAATTTTACCCAATCATTTGACCAAACCTTGGTTTCCATCCCCGAATGTGATTGCTCGTTGGGGATCTTGGTTTTTCTCGTAGGAGGAGAACATCTTCTTCTCCCCTGTCATGTGGTTTGTGCACCCGCTGTCGAGTATCCAACTTGAGCCCCCGGATGCATAAACCTACAAAACAAGTTTAGTTCTTGACTTTAGGTACCCAAACGGTTTTGGGTCCTTTGGCATTAGAAACAAGAACTTTGGGTACCCAAACACAAGTCTTGGAGCCCTTGTGTTTGCCCCCAACAAATTTAGCAACTACTTTTCCGGATTTGTTAGTCAAAACATAGGATGCATCTGTAACGCCCTGAATTTGGAGGCAGAATTTTTTCTTCTTTTCTCTCACCAAATTCGGGCGTTACTCTCTTTTCTCTTTCCTCGTTTGCTCCTTCTTTCCAATTTCAAACCAGTATAGCGGCAGGTGTCCGTGTCATGTATAAACCAAAACCTAAGTGTCATGGGTGTTGCATCATGCCGAAGCACATTTCTTTGTCTGATGTTGAATGTTCGTCTCGTTCTGTTCCGGATTTCGGTTCGCGATTTAATTCCGTTTAGTGGTCGCGCTCGTCGTGGGTTTTCGACCTGCGAAGTGGCCTGGCCCGCCCCGGCCTGCGCGCCCCTGGCGCCCAACCCCCCCCCCCCATGCGCCCCCCTCCTCTCTCTCTCTCATTTGGATCTCCCGCGCAACAACCTCTCCTCTCCCTCTTCCACCTCTCTCTCCCCGTGGTGCCCTAGGGTTTGGAGACAGCGATCACCGGATTTTGGACCCCGAGGTGAGCTCCCCTCCCCTTCTCCTCTCTCTCTCCCTCTCCCTCCTCTTCTTCCCCCCCCCCCCCCCGCGCGCGACCCCACCCCGGCGGCGCTCGCCCGCGGCGGCGCTCGGCCTCGCCCGCCCGGCCTCCCTCCCCGCGGCGGCGTTCGGCCCCCCCGACCCCGACCCTGTCCCAGCGGCGCGGCCCCCGTCCGGCCTCCTCGGCGCGGCGGCGCGGCCCCCGCTCGGCCCCTCGGCGCGGCGGCGCGGCCCCCGCCCGGCCTCCCTGCGCGGCGCTCCCCCGCCCGGCCTCCCGCCCGCGGCGGCGCTCGGCCCCGCCCGGCTGCCCTCCCCGGCGGCGCTCGCCCGCCCGCCCCCTCGCGGCGGCGCTCGGCCCCCCGCCCGGCCTCCCCTCGCGGCGGCGCCCGCCCCTGCCCCGGCCCCTGCGCGTGGCGCTCGCCCGCCCCGCCCCTCGGCCCGGCCGGCCATGGTGGCTCGGCGCCCTCCCGCGGCGCGGCGAGCCCCGCTCGCCCGCGCGCCCCCCCCCGGCTCGGCCGCCCCTGGCCGGTTCAACCGCCCCCTGGCCGGTTCAACCGCCCTGGCCCCAGCTCGGCCGCCCGTTCCCCGTCCCGGCCTCGCCCGACCGTGTCCCCGCTCGCCCGCGCTCGCGGTGATTATTTGTTAATTAGCGTGTTGCGTCGCGCGCTTCGCCGCGCGACGGATTTGTCTAAAATTCAGATTCTATCCTGTGTTGCGTCGTGCGCTTCGTCGCGCGACGATCCATTTTGTTTCAGGTTGTTTAAGGTGTAACGTCGCGTGTGTATTCGCGCGACGTTCCACTTTGGACTCAGTTTAGTCGACGTATGCCGTCGTGCGCTTCGTCGCGCGACGCTTAGCGTCTCCTCTTAACTAAGGCGAAGTATCTCGCTGCGTGCTCAGTCGCGCGACGAGTCGTTAACTTCTTAATTTGTTTTAGAGAGCTTTGTCGCGCGTCTCGCCGCGCGACCATCCTTTTATTTATCTCCACCTGCTTATAATAATTAGACATGAAACATGACTTTACTTTACGCTAAACATAGTGTCTACATTAAATTTCCTTCCATTAAGCGAGTGGTTAATTTATAATCATGTAACGTGATCGTTTCTCGACTGTCTTTTCCTCTTTCTCTCTTAACCGTACTTGCGAGCCCGCGTGGAACGTCTGTTTACTTATTGCATTCTATTGTATGGTGTACTGTTCTTTGGTATTAAATATGTGGATGTATGTATGTTTGCGCTCGTATAGAGAACGATTCGGTTGAAGAGCCCGAGGAACTCGCAGGAGAAGCCCCTGAGCAGCAGTCGGTTGGTGGAGGCAAGTGTCCCTTGACCTATCTATGTCCTATTCATTATTTAATTCACCTCCCGCATTACACACTTATGCCTAAGGATTGACTAGCTTTTGTTATCCATGTCCTTGTTTACCTATTTGGGTTGGATTATTACTGTTTAGCTTTATGCTATTGCTCAAACTCTAATCAGTGAACATGATGAGAATATCTATGATACGCTGTTTTCCCTTCTCTTATTATGATGTTATGCTTGTGGTCATCAAGGGGGCTCGAGCGGTTTCTCGAGTGCCTCTCCGTAAGGACCTGTTCTATGGATGACCGCCCGGGAAAACAGTGCAACCATGAGGGTGGAATGGGGTGCCCTTAGCTGAATAATTAGAGGATCCGGGGTGTAGTTCACTTAGCCGTCGTGCCGTCAATGGGGCTCGGTGTATGCGGCTCGCTCTGCCAAGTTTGGGTTCGCCCCTTGGGGAGGAGTGCGGTGCATTTAGGAAACCTAACGGGTGGCTACAGTCCCGGGGAATCTTTGTAAAGGCTACGTAGTGATGCCCTGCTGGGTCACCTTGGTAGTGATCAATGGAGAGTCATGATCTCCGGGCAGAATGGGAATCACGGCTTGTGGGTAAAGTGCACAACCTCTGCAGAGTGTTTGAAAACTGATATATCAGCCGTGCTCGCGGTTATGAGCGGCCAAGGGAGCTCCAGTGATTAGTGGTACTTGATCAGAGATACTTTGGTACAGGTGGTTATGAGATCGATGATTTTGGTTATGACTATGGTGCTGGTAAGTGGTATTCTTTCCGTTTGGAAAGGGTACATCGGGTTAATAACTTGGGTTAATGCTAAAACTTGGCTTTCTACTAGTAAGTAATAATCTGACCAACTAAAAGCAACTGCTTGACTTATCCCCACATACAGCTAGTCCACTACAGCCAAACAGGATGCTTGCTGAGTATGTTGATGTGTACTCACCCTTGCTCTACACACCAAACCCCCCCATCCCCAGGTTGTCAGCATTGCAACCACTGCTCAGGCGAAGATGAAGCTGTGGAAGGAGACTTCCAGGAGTTCCAAGACTACGACGAGTTCTAGGTGTGGGTTAGCGGCAACCCCCAGTCGGCTGCCTGTGAAGGCCGCGGTTATCTACGTTTCTTTTCCGCACTTTGATTTATTGTAAGAACTATATGGACGTCTCAGACGTATGATGTAATCGACTATTTCCCTTATTAATTCTATTTTGAGCACTGTGTGATGATGTCCATATTATGTAACTGCTGTGTACGTGAATAACTGATCCTGGCACGTACATGGTTCGCATTCGGTTTACCTTCTAAAACCGGGTGTGACAGCATCAAAAGTTTTAAATGACATGTCATGATCATTTGATGCACTAGGAGTTTTCCTTTTAGGCAACTTAGCATGGGTTGGTTGCCTAGAGCTAGATGTCTCACCCTTATACATGAAAGCATGGTTAGGGCCAGAGTGAGACTTCCTAGAGTGAATCCTCCTAATTTTGCTCTCGGGATAACCGGCAGGGTACAAAATGTAACCCTCGTTATCCTGAGGCATGAGAGCCTTGCCCTTAACAAAATTAGACAATCTTTTAGGAGGGGTACTAATTTTGACATTGTCTCCCCTTTGGAAGCCAATGCCATCCTTGATGCCAGGGCGTCTCCCATTATAAAGCATACTACGAGCAAATTTAAATTTTTCATTCTCTAAGTTATGCTCGGCAATTTTAGCATCTAATTTTGCTATATGATCATTTTGTTGTTTAATTAAAGACATGTGATCATAAATAGCATTGATATCAACATCTCTACATCTAGTACAAATAGATACATGCTCAACGATAGATGTAGAGGGTTTGCAAGATTTTAGTTCTACAACCTTGGCATGTAATATATCGTTTTCACTTCTAAGGTTAGAAATAGTAACATTGCAAACATCAAAATCTTTAGCCTTAGCAAGCAATTTTTCATTTTCAACTCTAAGGCTAGCAAGGAAAATGTTCAATTCTTCAATTTTAGCAAGCAAATCATCATTGTCATTTCTATGATTGGGAATTTAAACATCACAAGCATTTGAATTAACCTTAGCAATTAATTTAGCATTTTCATTTCTAAGGTTGTTAATAGTTTCATGGAAAGTGCTTAGCTCACTAGATAGTTTTTCACATTTTTCTACTTCAAGAGCATAAGCATTTTTAACCTTAACATGCTTCTTATTTTCTTTAATTAGGAAGTCCTCTTAGGAATCCAAAAGGTCATCCTTCTCATGAATGACACTAATTAATTCATTTAACTTTTCCTTTTGTTCCATGTTAAGATTGGCAAAAAGGGTACACAAATTATCTTCCTCATCACTAGCATTATCATCACTAGAAGATTCATATTTAGTGGAGGATTTTGATTTAACCTTCTTCTTTTTGTCGTCCTTTGCCATGAGGCACTTGTGGCCGACGTTGGGGAAGAGAAGTCCCTTGGTGACGGCGATGTTGGCGGCGTCCTCGTCAGAGGAGAAGTCGGTGGAGCTCTCGTCGGAGTCCCATTCTCGGCAAACATGGGCATCACCACCCTTCTTCTTGTAGTACCTCTTCTTTTCTCTCCTCTTGCCCTTCTTGTCGTCGCCCCTGTCACTGTCACTAGATATTGGACATTTTGCAATAAAATGACCGGGCTTACCACATTTGTAGCACACTTTCTTGGAGCGGGGCTTGTAATCTTTCCCCCTCCTTTGCTTGAGGATTTGACGGAAGCTCTTGATGATGAGCGCCATCTCCTCGTTGTCGAGCTTGGAGGCGTCGATGGGTTGTCTACTTGATGTAGACTCTTCCTTCTTCTCCTCCGTCGCCTTGAACGCGACCGGTTGTGCTTCGGGTGTGGAGGGGGTGCCTTGCTCGATGATTTTCTTTGAGCCTTTAATCATTAGCTCAAAGCTCACAAATTTTCCTATAACTTCCTCGGGAGACATTAGCTTATATCTAGGATCACCTCGAATTAATTGAACTTGTGTAGGGTTAAGAAATACGAGGGATCTAAGAATAACCTTGACCATCTCATGGTCATCCCATTTTTTGCTCCCGAGGTTGCGCACTTGATTCACCAAGGTCTTCAAGCGGTTGTACATGGCTTGTGGATCCTCCCCTTAGTGAAGCATGAAGCGACCGAGCTCCCCCTCGATCGTTTCCCGCTTGGTGATCTTTGTCACCTCGTCTCCTTCGTGCGCGGTCTTGAGTACGTCCCAAATTTCCTTCGCACTTTTTAACCCTTGCACCTTATTATACTCCTCTCGACTTAGAGAGGCGATGAGTATAGTAGTGGCTTGGGAGTTAAAGTGGTGAATTTCGGCCGCCTCGTCCGAGTCGTAGTCTTCATCCCCTACGGATGGTACCTGTACACCAAACTCAACAACATTCCATATGCTTGTGTGGAGTGAGGTTAGATGATGCCTCATTTTGTCACTCCACATATTATAATCTTCACCGTCAAAAACCGGTGGTTTGCCTAATGGAACGGAGAGCAAAGGAGTACGTTTTGAAACATGGGGATAGCGTAGAGGAATCTTACTATACTTCTTGCGCTCTTGGCGCTTAGAAGTAACGGACGGTGCATCGGAGTCGGAGGTCGATGGTGACGAAGAGTCGGTCTCGTAGTAGACCACTTTCCTCATCCTCTTGTGTTTGTCGCCTCTCCGATCCGACTTGTGGGAAGAGGATTTCTTCTCCTTCCCCTTCCCTTTGTTGGAGGAGTTTTTCTTCTCCTTCCTCTTGTTGCGGGACTCTTCCGATGAAGTCGACCCGTAGCTTGTAGCGGGCTTGTCGCCGGTCTCCATCTCCCTCTTGGCGAGTTCTCCCGACATCACTTCGAGCGGTTAGGCTCTAATGAAGCACCGGGCTTCTGATACCAATTGATAGTCGCCTAGAGGGGGGTGAATAGGGCGAAACTAAAATTCTCAAAATAATCACAACTACAAGCCGGGTTAGCGTTAGAAATATAAACGAGTCCGCGAGAGGGTGTAAAAACAAATCGCAAGCGAGTAAAGCGGTGAGACACAAGGATTTGTTTTACCGAGGTTCGGTTCTTGCAAACCTACTCCCCGTTGAGGAGGCCACAAAGGCCGGGTCTTTTTCAACCCCTTCCCTCTCTCAAGCGGTCCCTCGAACCGAGTGAGCTTTCTCTTCTCAAATCAACCGGGGACAAAACTTCCCCGCAAGGACCACCACACAATTGGTGTCTCTTGCCTCGGTTACAAGTGAGCTTTGATCACAAGAAAGAATGAGAAAGAAGAAAGCGATCCAAGCGCAAGATCTCAAAAGAACACGACAAATCTCTCTCACTTAACACTAAAGCTTTTGTGGAATTGGGAGAGGATTTGATCACTTGGGTGTGTCTTGTATTGAATGCCTAGCTCTTGTAAGTGGTTGGAAGGTTGAAAACTTGGATGCATTGAAGGTGGGGTGGTTGGGGGTATTTATTGCTCCAACCACCAAACTAGCCGTTTGGTGGGGCTGTCTGTCGCATGGTGCATCGGACAGTCCGGTGCGCCAGCCACGTCACCAAAGTCGTTGGGTTCCGACCGTTGGAGCTCTGTCTTCTGGGCTCGCCTGGATGTCCGGTGGCGCACCGGACATGCACTGTAGAGTGTCTGGTGCGCCAGCATGGGCGTGCCTGACTTCTGCGCGCGCTGGCGCGCATTCAATGCGCTGCAGGTAGCCATTGGCGCCGAAGTATCCGTTGCTTCGATGTCACACCGGACAGTCCGGTGTACACCGGACATGTCCGGTGAATTATAGCGGACTAGCCGTTGTGAATTCCCGAAGCTGGCAAGTTCCAGAGCCGCTCTTTCTTGGAGCACCGGACACTGTCCGGTGTACACCGGACAGTCCGGTGAATTATAGCGGAGCGCCTCTGAATTTTCCTGAAGGTGACGAGTTCGACTTGGAGTCCTCTGGTGCACCGGACACTGTCCGGTGGTGCACCGGACAGTCCGGTGCGCCAGACCAGAGGTGCCTTCGGTTGTCCCTTTGCTCTTTTGTTCAACCCAATTATTTGTCTTTTTATTGGCTAAGTGTGAACCTTTGACACCTGTATAACTTATACACTAGAGCAAACTAGTTAGTACAATTATTTGTGTTGGGCAATTCAACCACCAAAATCATTTAGGAAATAGGTGTATGCCTAATTCCCTTTCAGCGCGCGCGCGAGGGCGTCGGCCCAGCTGTGGCCCAAGTCGAGGAGACGGCGCGGGCACGCGAGGAGCGGACGCCGTCGCTGCGGGCCCACACGTCAGCGAGAGCGGAGGGGGGAACGGCGCCACGGTTCGACGGCGCGGGCGAACCAGCCGCCCGCGGGGGAAGAAACCCGGCCGCCGGTGTGCTCGGCGGCGATTCGCCGCCGGTGGCCCGGTTCTTGGACTACGGGGAGGTGCCTTAGCACGGGGAGGGGCTGGCGAACCTAGGGGTGGGCTCAATTTGGCTATAGGGGGCCGGGAGGGGGGTTGTCCGCGGGGAGGTGGCGGAGCTCCGTGGCGAGGATCACCGTCGGTGGGCTTCGGGCGAGGGATTGGGGCGGGGGAGTGGTGTTCTAAGTTCGCGGCAATGTGATGAAGCTGGTAGGCCA
The DNA here is from genome assembly GCF_902167145.1 of Zea mays. Classification (NCBI taxonomy): domain Eukaryota; kingdom Viridiplantae; phylum Streptophyta; class Magnoliopsida; order Poales; family Poaceae; genus Zea; species Zea mays. The sequence continues at coordinate 223,206,594 of NC_050100.1, read as the reverse complement.
ACTTAATCGCTCACTGGACCAACAGAGAGGGAGGGAGAAGAGGGGGAAGGGCTCACCGGAGAGGGAGAAGATGGCGGCGCTTCGCGAATTGAGCTCGGGCGAGGGGAGGAGGGTGGTGGCTGAGGCCGGTGCGGGGAAGGAGGTGCCCGGGGTGACCTTTTTATAGGCGCCCGAGGGGAGGGGAGCGGCGGAGCTCGGCGGGCGCCGGTGAGGTGCACAGCGCCGGCATTAATGTCGCACAGCGGCGACGATGAGACCTCACGGCGGGGGCGGTACTGGGCAAGGACGCGGTCAAGCGGCGAGGACGGGGCGGTGCCGAACTCTCTTGTGTGGCGAGGGGATGGGCGAGGGGACGACGATGGAGGGGACGACGGTGCGTCGTACGCGAGAAAGACGACGAAGCGGCTGACCGGTGGGGCCAGTCTGCCAGCGAGAGGGAGCGCGCGAGAGGGAGTGGCTGGCAGGTGGGGCTGGCTCGTTAGCGAGAGAGATGGAGGGGAGTGCGGAGCGGCTGCGCGCGCGAGAGCGGGCCGACAATGGGCCGAAAGGGGGAAGCGCGGGCGCGAGGGGGGAGGGGAGGCGGCCACGGCATGGGCCGGATTCAGCCCAGCAGGGGGGAAGGAGAGTTTTCTCTTTTTCCTTTTATTTTCTAATTCCCATTTCCATTTTTGTTTCTTTTTCTTTTTGAACAATTTGTTTAGTAGACAATCTAGGTGCTGGACCTGGAAAATAAAATCTAAGTGAGGTGTTCAAAATCAAACAAAGTGTATGCATATGATGGGAAGAATCTAAGGGAGTTTTGGGATGGATAAAAAAGAAGAGGGGGTTAGGTTAGGGTTTCAAACCTGGGTTAGAATTTGGGATGTTACAAACCTACCCCACTTAAAGGAATCTCGCCCTCGAGATTCAGACGAGGCTCGAGAAAAGGTAAGGGTATTCCTTCCTCAGAGAGTCCTCACTTTCACAGGTGGCTTCCTCTTCTCCATCTCTGCTCCACTGAACCTTACAGAGTCTCACTTCTGAGTTGCGGGTCCTTCGGACTGCTGAGTCGAGAAACCTTATTGGCTTCTCTCGGTACTGGAGATCCTTTTGAATCTGAATTGTCTCTGCCTCGATGTGTTCTTCTGGTACTTGTAGGCATTTACGGAGCACCACAATAAGCAACAAAATGCACAATAAGCAACAAAATGCAGAATGAACATGATCAAAGGCATAAACATATGTATGCTACAATTCAATCCAAGTTCCGCGAATCTAAGACATTTAGCTCACTACGCAGCCTGCAAAAGGTCTTCTCATCTAGAGGTTTGGTAAAGATATCGGCTAGCTGGTTCTCGGTGCTAACATGAAACACTTCGATATCTCCCTTTTGCTGGTGGTCTCTCAAAAAGTGATGCCGGATGTCTATGTGTTTTGTGCGGCTGTGCTCAACAGGATTTTCCGCCATGCGGATAGCACTCTCATTATCACATAGGAGTGGGACTTTGCTCAGATTGTAGCCAAAGTCCCTGAGGGTTTGCCTCATCCAAAGTAGTTGCGCGCAACACTGACCTGCGGCAACATACTCGGCCTCAGCGGTGGATAGGGCAACGGAGGTTTGTTTCTTAGAGTTCCATGACACCAGGGACCTTCCTAAGAATTGGCACGTCCCCGATGTACTCTTCCTATCGACCTTACATCCAGCATAGTCGGAATCTGAATATCCAATTAAGTCAAAGGTAGACCCCTTTGGATACCAGAGCCCGAAGCAAGGCGTAGCAACTAAATATCTAAGGATTCGCTTCACTGCCACTAAGTGACACTCCTTACGATCGGATTGAAATCTAGCACACATGCATACGCTAAGCATAATATCCGGTCTACTAGCACATAAATAAAGTAAAGACCCTATCATTGACCGGTATGCTTTTTGATCCACGGACTTACCTCCTTTGTTGAGGTCGGTGTGTCCGTCGGTCCCCATCGGAGTCTTTGCAGGCTTGGCGTCCTTCATCCCAAACCGCTTTAGCAGATCTTGCGTGTACTTCGTTTGGGAGATGAAGGTGCCGTCCTTGAGTTGCTTCACTTGGAACCCAAGGAAGTAGTTCAACTCGCCCATCATTGACATCTCGAATTTCTGCGTCATCACCCTGCTAAACTCTTCACAAGACTTTTTATTAGTAGAACCAAATATGATGTCATCTACATAAATTTGGCACACAAAAAGATCACCGTCACAAGTCTTAGTGAAAAGAGTTGGATCGGCTTTCCCAACCTTGAAAGCATTAGCAATTAAGAAATCTCTAAGGCATTCATACCATGCTCTTGGGGCTTGCTTAAGTCCATAGAGCGCCTTAGAGAGCTTACACACGTGGTCGGGGTACCGTTCATCCTCGAAGCCAGGGGGTTGCTCCACGTACACCTCCTCCTTGATTGGCCCGTTGAGGAAAGCGCTCTTCACATCCATTTGGAACAACCTGAAAGAATGGTGAGCGGCATATGCTAGCAAGATACGAATGGACTCTAGCCTAGCCACAGGAGCAAAAGTCTCCTCAAAGTCCAAACCTGCGACTTGGGCATAACCTTTTGCCACAAGTCGAGCCTTGTTCCTCGTCACCACTCCGTGCTCGTCTTGTTTGTTGCAGAACACCCACTTGGTTCCCACAACATTTTGCTTAGGACGAGGCACCAGCGTCCAAACTTCATTCCTCTTGAAGTTGTTGAGCTCCTCTTGCATGGCCAACACCCAGTCCGGATCTAGCAAGGCCTCTTCTACCCTGAAAGGCTCAATAGAAGAGACAAAGGAGTAATGTTCACAAAAATTAACTAATCGAGACCGAGTAGTTACTCCCTTGCTAATGTCACCCAGAATTTGGTCGACGGGATGATCCCTTTGAATCACCGCTCGAACTTGGGTTGGAGGTGTCGGTTGCGCTTCTTCCTCCATCACGTGATCATCTTGTGCTCCCCCTTGATCACACGCCTCCTTTTGATGAACCTGTTCATCTTCTTGAGTTGGGGGATGCACCGATGTTGAGGAAGAAGGTTGATCTCGTTCATCTTGTTCCTGTGGCCGCGCTTCTCCAATCGCCATGGTTCGTATAGCGGCCGTCGGAACATCTTCTTCATCTACATCATCACAATCAACGACTTGCTCTCTTGGAGAGCCATTAGTCTCATCAAATACAACGTCGCTAGAGACTTCAACCAAACCCGATGATTTGTTGAAGACTCTATACGCCTTTGTATTTGAGTCATAACCTAACAAAAACCCTTCTACAGCTTTGGGAGCAAACTTAGAATTTCTACCCTTCTTCACTAGAATGTAGCACTTGCTCCCAAATACACGAAAGTAAGATACATTGGGTTTGTTACCGGTTAGTAGCTCATATGAAGTCTTCTTGAGGAGGCGGTGAAGGTAGACCCTGTTGATGGCGTGGCAAGCCGTGTTCACGGCTTCCGACCAAAAGCACTCGGGGGTCTTGAATTCTCCTAGCAACGTCCTCGCCATATCAATTAGCGTCCTGTTCTTCCTCTCTACCACACCATTTTGCTGTGGTGTGTAGGGAGCGGAGAACTCGTGCTTGATCCCTTCCTCCTCAAGGAACTCCTCCACTTGAAGGTTCTTGAACTCGGACCCGTTGTCGCTCCTTATCTTCTTCACTTTGAGCTCAAACTCATTTTGAGCTCTCCTGAGGAAGCGCTTGAGGGTCCCTTGGGTTTCAGACTTATCCTGCAAAAAGAACACCCAAGTGAAGCGGGAAAAGTCATCAACAATAACTAAACCATACTTACTTCCTCCTATGCTCAGATAGGCGACGAGTCCGAAGAGGTCCATATGCAGCAGCTCCAGAGGTCTTGAGGTGGTCATCACATTCTTGTTGTGATGTGCTCCTCCCACTTGTTTACCTGCTTGACAAGCTGCACAAGGTCTATCTTTTTCGAATTGCACGTTAGTCAAACCTATCACGTGTTCTCCCTTTAGAAGCTTGTGAAGGTTCTTCATCCCCACATGTGCTAAGCGGCGATGCCACAGCCAGCCCATGCTAGTCTTAGCTATTAAGCATGCATCTAGACCGGCCTCTTCTTTTGCAAAATCAACTAAATAAAGTTTGTCGTCTAATACACCCTTAAAAGCTAGTGAACCATCACTTCTTCTAAAGACAGACACATCTACATTTGTAAATAGACAGTTATATCCCATATTGCATAATTGACTAACCGATAGCAAATTATATCCAAGAGACTCTACTAAAAACACATTAGAGATAGAGTGCTCATTAGAAATTGCAATTTTACCTAACCCTTTTACCTTGCCTTGATTCCCATCACCGAATATAATTGAATCTTGGGAATCCTTATTCTTGACGTAGGAGGTGAACATCTTCTTCTCCCCTGTCATATGGTTTGTGCATCCGCTGTCGATAATCCAGCTTGAACCCCCGGATGCATAAACCTGCAAGGCAAATTTAGGCTTGGGACTTAGGTACCCAACTCTTGTTGGGTCCTACAAGGTTAGTTACAATTGTCTTAGGAACCCAAATGCAAGTTTTATCTCCCTTGCATTTTGCCCCTAATTTCCTAGCAATCACCTTTCTATCCTTTCTACAAATTGCAAAGGAAGCACTCAAAGCATGATATATTGTAGAAGGTTCATTAACTTTCCTAGGAACATTAACAACATTTCTCCTAGGCATATTGTGAACAACATTTCTCCTACCAACATTTCTATCATGCACATAGAAAGAACTAGAAGCAAACATGTCATGAGAATCAAAATCATCATAAGCATTGTAACTCCTATAAGCATTTCTAGTTTGTCTCTTATCATGGTACATAAAAGCATGGTTCTTTTTAGCACTACTTGCCATAGGGGCCTTCCCTTTCTCCTTGGCGGAGATGGGAGCCTTATGACTTGTTAAGTTCTTGGCTTCCCTCTTGAAACCAAGTCCATCCTTAATTGAGGGGTGTCTACCAATCGTGTAGGCATCCCTTGCAAATTTTAGCTTATCGAAATCATTCTTGCTAGTCTTAAGTTGAGCATTAAGACTAGCCAATTCATCATTAAGTTTGGAAATTGAAACTAGGTGTTCACTACAAGCATCAATGTTAAAATCTTTACACCTAGTACAAATTATAACATGTTCTACACAAGAATTAGATTTATTTGCTACTTCCAATTTAGCATTTAAATCATTGTTAACACCTTGTAAAGTAGAAATGGTTTCATGACAAGTAGATAATTCACCAGAGAGCATTTCATTTCTTTTAATTTCTAGAGCAAGAGAATTTTGTGCACTAACAAATTTATCATGCTCCTCATATAAAAGATCTTCTTGTTTTTCTAGTAATCCATTCTTGTCATTCAAAGCATCAATCAACTCATTAATCTTATTAATTTTAGATCTATTTAATCCCTTGAATAAGCATGAGTAATCTATCTCATCATCATCACTAGACTCATCCTCACTTGAAGAAGCATAAGTACTAGTATCATGAGTGCTTACTTTCTTCTCCCTTGCCATGAGGCAAGTGTGACGCTCGTTGGGGAAGAGGGATGACTTGTTGAAGGCGGTGGCGGCGAGTCCTTCATTATCGGAGTCGGAGGAGGAGCAATCCGAATCTCACTCCTTTCCGATAAGTGCCTCGTCCTTGGCCTTCTTGTAATGCTTCTTCTTCTCCCTTTTGTTCCCCTTTTCCTGGTCACTATCATTATCGGGACAGTTAGCAATGAAATGACCAATCTTACCACATTTGAAGCACGAGCGCTTCTCCTTTGTCTTGGTCTTGCTTGGCTGTCCCTTGCGACCTTTAAGCGTCGTCTTGAAGCGCTTAATGATGAGGGCCATCTCCTCATTATTTAGCCCGGCCGCCTCAACTTGCGCCACCTTGCTCGGTAGCGCCTCCTTGCTCCTCGTTGCCTTGAGAGCAATGGGTTGAGGCTCATGAATAGGACCGTTCAACGCGTCGTCCACATATCTTGCCTCCTTGATCATCATTCGCCCGCTTACGAACTTCCCAGAACTTCTTCGGGCGACATCTTGGTGTACCTAGGATTTTCACGGATATTGTTCACCAAATGAGGATCAAGAACGGTAAAGGACCTTAGCATTAGGCGGACGACGTCGTGATCCGTCCATCACGTGCTTCCGTAGCTCCTTATTTTGTTGATAAGGGTCTTGAGCCGGTTGTATGTTTGAGTTGGCTCCTCGCCCCTTATCATTGTGAACCGTCCAAGCTCGCCCTCCACCAACTCCATCTTGGTAAGCAAGGTGACATCATTCCCCTCATGAGAGATCTTGAGGGTGTCCCAGATTTGCTTGGCATTGTCCAAGCCGCTCACCTTATGGTACTCGTCCCTGCACAAAGAGGCTAGCAACACAGTAGTAGCTTGTGCATTTTTATGAATCTGTTCATTAATAAACATGGGACTATCCGTACTATCAAAGTGCATTCCACTTTCTACAATCTCCCATATGCTAGGATGGAGAGAAAACAAGTGACTACGCATTTTGTGACTCCAAAAACCGTAGTCCTCTCCATCAAAATGAGGAGGTTTACCAAGTGGAATAGATAATAAATGAGCATTAGTACTTTGAGGAATACGAGAGTAATCAAAAGAAAAGTTCGAATTGATTGGTTTCTTTCTCTCGTATTCGTTGTGGTCGTCGTCCTTTTGGGAGGAAGTAGACTCATCGCTGTCGTAGTAGACAATCTCCTTGATGCGTCTTGTCTTCTTCTTCTTCCCATCTTTGCGTCTGTGGCCCGAGCCCGAGTCGTTGGACTTGTCATCCCTTGGCTCGTTGACGAAGGACTCCTTCTCCTTGTCGTTGATCACGATTCCCTTCCCTTTAGGATCCATCTCTTCGGGCGGTTAGTCCCTTTGTGAAGAGAACGGCTCTGATACCAATTGAGAGCACCTAGAGGGGGGGTGAATAGGTGATCCTGTGAAACTTAAACTTATAGCCACAAAAACTTGTTAAGTGTTAGCACAATAATCGCCAAGTGGCTAGAGAGGAGTCTCAACAAAACACAATGCCACAAGATATCAAACACAGAGATGACACAGTGGTTTATCCCGTGGTTCGGCCAAGACCAACGCTTGCCTACTCCACGTTGTGGCGTCCCAACGGACGAGGGTTGCAATCAACCCCTCTCAGGCGGTCCAAAGACCAACTTGAATACCACGATGTTTTGCTTTGCCTTTCAATATCCCGTTTGTGAGGAATCTCCACAACTTGGAGCCTCTCGCCCTTACACTTGAGATTCACAAAGAAATACGGAGTAAGGGAGGGAAGCAACACACACAAATCCACAGCAAAATGTGCACACACACGGCCAAGAATCGAGCTCAAAAGACTATCTCAAAGTTCTCACTAGAACGGAGCTCGAATCACTGAGAATGACAAACGAATGCGTAAAGACTGAGTGTGGATGATCAAGAATGCTCTTAGGTTTCTTGGTGTACTCCTCCATGCGCCTAGGGGTCCCTTTTATAGCCCCAAGGCAGCTAGGAGCCGTTGAGAGCAAATCTGGAAGGCCAATCTTGCCTTCTGTCGTCGGGTGCACCGGACAGTCCGGTGCACACCGGACACTGTCCGGTGCCCGATTTCCTTCCTAAAATAGCGCGGCCGACCGTTGCAGATCTGGGAGCCGTTGGCGCACCGGACATGTCCGGTGCACACCGGACAGTCCGGTGCCCCCTTCCGACCGTTGGCCCGGCCACGTGTCGCGCGCAGATTCTGCGGCCGACCGTTGGCCCGGCCGACCGTTGGCTCACCGGACAGTCCGGTGCACACCGGACAGTCCGGTGAATTTAAGCCGTACGCCGTCGGCGAATTCCCGAGAGCGGCCACTTCACGCCGAGTCAGCCTGGCGCACCGGACACTGTCCGGTGTGCCAGACTGAGCTGAGTCTTGGCTGTACACAGCCAAGCCTTTTTCACCTCTTTTCTTTTCTTCTTCTTTCTGTTTCTAACACTTAGACAAGTATATTAGTACACAAAACCAATGTACTAAGGCTTAGAAACATACCTTTACTCTTGATTTGCACTTTGTCCATCCATGAGCATAAATTCACATTTAAGCACTTGTGTTGGCACTCAATCACCAAAATACTTAGAAATGGCCCAAGGGCACATTTCCCTTTCAGCTACGACAGCGGGGAGGATCGGAGTCCCTCGCCCGAACCACCCGGTCCGCAGGCCTTCAGTCGGGCCATCCGACAGGCGCCGTTCCCGACCCGGTTCCGACCCCCGACTACTATCACAAAGTACTCGGGGGAAACGAGACCGGAACTGTGGCTCGCAGACTACCGCCTGGCCTGCCAACTGGGTGGAACGGACGACGACAACCTCATCATCCGCAACCTCCCCCTGTTCCTCTCCGACACTGCTCACGCCTGGTTGGAGCACCTGCCTCCGGGGCAGATCTCTAACTGGGATGACTTGGTCCAAGCCTTCGCCGGCAATTTCCAGGGCACGTACGTGCGCCCCGGGAATTCCTGGGACCTCCGAAGCTGCCGGCAACAGCCAGGAGAGTCTCTTCGGGACTACATCCGACGATTCTCGAAGCAGCGCACCGAGCTGCCCAACATCACCGACTCGGATGTCATCGGCGCGTTCCTTGCCGGCACCACCCGCCGCGACCTGGTGAGTAAGTTGGGTCGCAAGACCCCCACCAGGGCGAGCGAGCTGATGGACATCGCCACCAAGTTCGCCTCTGGCCAGGAGGCGGTCGAGGCTATCTTCCGAAAGGACAAGCAGCCCCAGGGCCGCCCATCGGAAGAGGCTCCCGAGGCGTCTACTCCGCGCGGCGCCAAGAAGAAAGGCAAGAAGAAGTCGCAAGCGAAACGCGACGCCGCCGACGCGGACCTTGTCGCCGCTGCCAAGTACAAGAACCCTCGGAAGCCCCCCCGGAGGTGCTAACCTCTTCGACAAGATGCTCAAGGAGCCGTGCCCCTATCATCAGGGGCCCGTCAAGCACACCCTCGAGGAGTGCGTCATGCTTCGGCGCCACTTCCACAGGGCCGGGCCACCCGCAGAGGGTGGCAGGGCCCGCGACGACGACAAAAAGGAAGATCACCAAGCAGGAGAGTTCCCCGAGGTCCGCGACTGCTTCATGATCTACGGTGGGCATGCGGCGAATGCCTCGGCTCGGCATCGCAAGCAAGAGTGTCGGGAGGTCTGCTCGGTGAAGGTGGCGGCGCCAGTCTACCTAGACTGGTCCGACAAGCCCATCACCTTCGACCAAGCTGACCACCCCGACCACGTGCCGAGCCCGGGGAAATACCCGCTCGTCGTCGACCCCATCGTCGGCGACGTCAGGCTCACCAAGGTCCTGATGGACGGGGGCAGCTGCCTCAACATCATCTACGCCGAGACCCTCAGGCTCCTGCGCGTCGATCTGTCCTCCGTCCGAGCAGGCGCTGCGCCCTTCCACGGGATCATTCCTGGGAAGCGCGTCCAGCCCCTCGGACGACTCGACCTTCCTGTCTGCTTCGGAACGCCCTCCAACTTCCGAAGGGAGACTTTGACGTTCGAGGTGGTCGGGTTCCGTGGAACCTACCACGCGGTACTGGGGAGGCCATGCTACGCGAAGTTCATGGCCGTCCCCAACTACACCTACCTGAAGCTCAAGATGCCGGGCCCCAACGGGGTCATCACCGTCGGCCCCACGTACAAACACGCGTTCGAATGCGACGTGGAGTGCGTGGAGTACGCCGAGGCCCTCGCCGAGTCCGAGGCCCTCATCGCCGACCTGGAGAACCTCTCCAAAGAGGTGCCAGACGTGAAGCGTCATGCCGGCAACTTCGAGCCAGCGGAGACGGTTAAGGCCGTCCCTCTCGACCCCAGTGGTGACACCTCCAAGCAGATCCGGATCGGTTCCGGGCTCGACCCCAAATAGGAAGCAGTGCTCGTCGACTTTCTCCGCGCAAACGCCGACGTCTTTGCGTGGAGTCCCTCGGACATGCCCGGCATACCGAGGGATGTCGCCGAGCACTCGCTGGATATTCGGGCTGGAGCCCGACCCGTCAGGCAGCCTCTGCGCCGATTCGACGAGGAGAAGCGCAGAGTGATAGGCGAGGAGATCCACAAGCTAATGGCAGCAGGGTTCATCAAAGAGGTATTCCATCTCGAATGGCTTGCCAACCCTGTGCTTGTGAGAAAGAAAGGGGGGAAATGGCGGATGTGTGTAGACTACACTGGTCTCAACAAAGCATGTCTGAAGGTTCCCTACCCTCTGCCTCGCATCGATCAAATCGTGGATTCCACTGCTGGGTGCGAAACCCTGTCCTTCCTCGATGCCTACTCAGGGTATCACCAAATCCGGATGAAAGAGTCCGACCAGCTCGCGACTTCTTTCATCACGCCCTTCGGCATGTACTGCTATGTCACCATGCCGTTCGGTTTGAGGAATGCGGGCGCGACGTACCAGCGGTGCATGAACCATGTGTTCGGCGAACACATCAGTCGCACAGTCGAGGCCTACGTCGATGACATCGTAGTCAAGACAAGGAAGGCTTCCGACCTCCTCTCCGACCTTGAAGTGACATTCCGATGTCTCAAAGCGAAAGGCGTCAAGTTCAATCCCGAGAAGTGTGTCTTCGGGGTGCCCCGGGGCATGCTCTTGGGGTTCATCGTCTCCGAACGAGGCATCGAAGCCAACCCGGAGAAGATCGCAGCTATCACCAGCATGGGGCCCATCAAGGACTTAAAAGGCGTACATAGGGTCATGGGATGTCTCACGGCCCTGAGCCGCTTCATCTCACGCCTCGGCGAAAGAGGTCTGCCTCTGTACCGCCTCTTAAGGAAGGCCGAGTGTTTCGCTTGGACCCCTGAGGCCGAGGAAGCTCTCGGGAACCTGAAGGCGCTCCTTACAAAGGCGCCTATCTTGGTGCCACCAGCTGATGGAGAAGCCCTCTTGGTCTACGTCGCCGCGACCACTCAGGTGGTTAGCGTCGCGATTGTGGTCGAGAGGCAAGAAGAGGGGCATGCATTGCCCGTTCAGAGGCCAGTTTACTTCGTCAGTGAGGTACTGTCCGAAACCAAGATCCGCTACCCACAAGTTCAGAAGCTGCTGTATACAGTGATCCTGACGAGGCGAAAGTTGCGACATTACTTCGAGTCTCATCCGGTAACTATGGTGTCATCCTTCCCCCTGGGGGAGATCATCCAGTGCCGAGAGGCCTCGGGCAGGATCGCAAAGTGGGCGGTGGAAATCATGGGCGAGACAATCTCGTTCGCCCCTCGGAAGGCCATCAAGTCCCAGGTATTGGCGGACTTCGTAGCCGAATGGGTCGACACCCAGCTGCCGACGGCTCCGATCCAACCGGAGCTCTGGACCATGTTTTTCGACGGGTCGCTGATGAAGACGGGAGCCGGCGCGGGCCTGCTCTTCATCTCGCCCCTCGGGAAACACCTACGCTACGTGCTACGCCTCCATTTCCCGGCGTCCAACAATGTGGCTGAGTACGAGGCTCTGGTCAACGGGTTGCGGATCGCCGTCGAGCTAGGGGTCAGACGCCTCGACGCCCGCGGTGACTCGCAGCTCGTCATCGACCAAGTCATGAAGAACTCCCACTGCCGCGACCCGAAGATGGAGGCCTACTGCGATGAGGTTCGGCGCCTGGAAGACAAGTTCTACGGGCTCGAGCTTAACCACATCGCTCGGCGCTACAACGAGACTGCGGACGAGCTGGCAAAAATAGCCTCGGGGCGAACGATGGTTCCTCCGGACGTCTTCTCCCAGGATCTGCATCAACCCTCCGTCAAGATCAACGACACGCCCGAGCCCGAGGCGTCCTCGGTTCAGCCGAGGTACCCTCGGCCCCCGAGGGCGAGGCACTGCACGTCGAGGAGGAGCAGAACGGGGCCACGCCTGATCAAAATTGGCAGACCCCGTACCTGCAATATCTCCGCCAAGGAGAGCTACCCCTCGACCAAGCCGAGGCTCGGTGGGTAGCGCGACACGCCAAGTCGTTCGTCTTGCTGGGTGATGAGGAGGAGCTCTACCACCGCAGCCCCTCGGGCATCCTCCAGCGATGCATCTCCATCGCCGAAGGTCAGGAACTCCTGTAAGAAATACACTCGGGGGCTTGCGGCCATCATGCAGCGCCTCGAGCCCTTGTTGGGAATGCTTTCCGGCAAGGCTTCTACTGGCCAACGGCGGTGGCTGACGCCACTAGAATTGTCCGCACCTGCGAAGGGTGCCAATTCTATGCGAAGCAGACCCACCTGCCCGCTCAGGCTCTGCAGACGATACCCATCACCTGGCCCTTTGCTGTGTGGGGTCTGGACCTCGTCGATCCCTTGCAGAAGGCGCCCGGGGGCTACACGCACCTGCTGGTCGCCATCGACAAATTCTCCAAGTGGATCGAGGTCCGACCCCTGAACAGCATCAGGTCCGAGCAGGCGGTGGCGTTCTTCACCAACATCATCCATCGCTTCGGGGTCCCAAACTCCATCATCACCGACAACGGTACCCAGTTCACCAGCAGAAAATTCTTGGATTTTTGCGAGGATCACCACATCCGGGTGGACTGGGTCGCCGTGGCTCATCCAATGTCGAATGGGCAAGTAGAGCGTGCCAACGACATGATTCTACAAGGGCTCAAGTCCCGGATTTACAACGACCTCAACAAGTTCGGCAAGCGATGGATGAAGGAACTCCCCTCGGTGGTCTGGAGCCTTAGGACAACGCCGAGCCGAGCCACGGGTTTCACGCCGTTCTTCCTGGTCTACGGGGCCGAAGCCATCTTGCCCACTGACCTGGAATACGGCTCCCCGAGGACGAGGGCCTACAACGATCAAAGCAACCAAGCTAGCCGAGAAGAATCGCTGGACCAGCTGGAAGAGGCTCGGGACAAGGCCTTACTACACTCGGCGCGGTACCAGCAGTCCCTGCGACGCTACCACGCCCGAGGGGTCCGGCCCCGAGACCTCTAGGTGGGCGACCTGGTGCTTCGACTGCGGCAAGACGCCCGAGGGAGGCACAAGCTCACGCCCCCCTGGGAGGGGCCATTTGTCATCGCCAAAGTTCTGAAGCCCGGAACGTACAAGCTGGCCAACAATCAAGGCGAGATCTACGGCAACGCTTGGAACATCCAACAGCTACGTCGCTTCTACCCTTAAGATGTTTTCAAGTTGTTCATATACCTCGCACCCACGCAAAGTTTAGTCATCAAGGAAGGGTCGGCCTCGCCTCGGCAAAGCCCGACCCTCCCTCGGGGGCTAAAAGGGGGGGACCCCCTCTGCGTCGAAATTTTCCTCGAAAAAAGGTCCCTTTTAGCAGAATATCTTTCGTGCTTTTTGACTACTTCGAAAAGCGGATCCTGAAAACAATGGAGTACACGTAAGCAGCCAAGGCTGACCGAGCCGAGGGACTCCTACACCTCCGGGATACGGATACCTCACTCATCACCTTCTGCGATAAGTAACTCGCGTTCGGATAAAGTGATTCCGCGGACCGAACAAGTCTTTACGTTCGGAAGCTCTTCTGCCGAAGCGGTCCTTCGAGCCTTCCCGACTGAATCGGTGACAGGGCCTCATGGACGGGTGAAAGTACGCGTAAGCGGCAAGGCCGACCGAGCCGAGGGACTCCCACGCCTCCGGGATACGGATACCTCACTCATCACCTTCCGCGAGAAGCAACTCTCGCTCGCACAAACATCCCTGTTACCGACAAAAAAGTCCAGATGCTCGAAATAAGAGGAAAGGAGACGCAGCTTTACAACGCAGCGAGGGTGTGTTTTCTGGCCTCAGCGGCCGCAGAAGGCACACGCTACAAGACAATCTGATCCCGCAGGCTCGGGTCTTCACGCTGGAAGGGGGCTGTAGCACCCTCGGCATCGACGACACCTTCAGCGAGGTCCGACCCAGCCTCGGACGACGACGCGGTCCAGGGTCTTCTCCGGGAATCCGGCCCGAGCAGGCGGCTCGGCCGGTTACCCCAGGGGCCTCGGCCAACCATCTTCTAAGGGCGCCAGCCCGGTCCGAGGCCTCGGCTGATCAACTCCGGCATCGGTCCCGCTGACGGACAACCCGGCTAGGCTCCGGCCAACCAGGTTTTCATTTTCGAGCCAACTCCGCCTCTGTTCGTGCTGATATCGCTACCCCTGGCCTCGGCTCATCGAAGAGCGACCAAGGGGTCTCTTTAACTAAGCTAGAGGAGCCTCAGACAACAAGGCCGATCGAGCCGAGGGACTCATACGCCTCCGGGATACGGATACCTCACTCGTCACCTTGACACGGGGCGACTCATGCTTGGTGAAGCGGTTCAGATAATCAACAGGCGAGTCTTAGTGCTCGAAAATGAGGAAAAAACACGGCTCCGTGCCAAAATTACATACATGTTTAGGCCTCGACGGCCACAATGAACAAAGACGCTGGCATTCAAAGTGCCCTTACAAACGGAACTCTGGTTCCGTCCCTGCGGGTATGAGCAACCTCGAGCCTGCGGGACGACGAACATCGGGAGGCTCGCCAGCGACCTCTGCAGCAGCAGCCATGGTCCCGGGTGGACGCGGCCACCGGAGGGCTCTCGTTCGCGGTCCCGCTCAAGGGACGCGAACCAGCTATTAAAGCCAAAGAGCGGGCCGCTCCCAAGCGCACCGGCAGATCCTCGCTGCCGTCCTCGCCGCGAATGCGAGGGAGAGGACGGAATGTTGCATCCTAGCTGGGCAGCAACAGTTCGCCTTCCCCGGCATGGCTGGAGGACGTCTCCGTCGCAGCACGGGAGGACGATTGCCACCACTAGAAGCTGGAAGAAGAGGTGGTCCGCCGACCCGCGCAGGAGGTAGAGCCCCGGCTCGCCTCGCTCCCCGCCCCAGCGAGGATGACGAACACCCCCGATGCTGAGGGCGGGATCACAGCCCGGCTTGCCTCTCCCCATCCAGGAGCTGGAGGTCACCGTCTTGGGTGACCACCAGCGGAGGGGAGCAACCGGGCTGTGTGATGAAAATCCTTGAAGCCGAACGATGGCTGAAAGGTACCAACTCCCACGGAGTTGCGTTCCTCCAACGATGAGGCGAAAAGACGGCGGGTACCCCCCATCCGGGGGCTTGGAAGGTGGAAAGACGCGACGCATAAGGGAGCGAGAAGACATGGTCGCCTTCCGAAAGGGGTCGCCCTCCTTTTAAAGGCAACTCTCCCTACGTGCGCCCCCAAACGTCACGGGCTGAGTCTTCTCCAACACGCTCCAAGGCCCTCCCCTGCGGCGCGGGGGCTGGGTCCCGCATGTCACGCAAACCGGCTCGGAGCAGAAGAAGCCAAACCGCCGCGCGTGGTGCACACAACCGCCCAGCAGTTACAAGTGACCCCCCGCGCTTTTGCCCAGACCAACGGGCGAAAGGGGCGGGCAGCCATGCAGGCGGCATGCAATCGCGCCAGGCGGATGCGCTTCTCCGACTCCCAACACGCCAGCATCGAGGCCCAGGCCCACGCGTCACGCAACCGGCGCGCCATATGCTGCATGCAAGCGACTGCACCGCCACTTGCGCCACCACCGCGCCTCTTCAGTTGCGGAACCAATACCGCGACTCGAGGCGGCCCAGCGCACGACCCAGCAGCGCCAGCCTGGCGCGACGGTCAATACAGCCGAAAGTGGGCCGACAGTAATGACGGTGGCAGGCGGGCGGGAGCAGCGGTCACGTCGTCGGCCAGACTCACGTCCCGTCCGGGGGCAGCAAGAGAACCCCCTCTCACGGCGTGAAGACAGGGCGCCCGTGATCCGTTCCTCGAACGGCTCGCGCACGCGCAACGGCCGCCCTGCCAACAACTCACTCCGTCGCATTAACTCCGCGGCGGGACAGGCGGCGCTTCTGGCAGGAGAAGCGGGCGACGCTTTGCCTTCGCCGTAATAACCGCGCCAAAAAAGGTACGCCACGTCGTTCGATTTCGTATCCTTTTCCTTTTTTCCTCTTTCTCTATCTCTTGCAACAGGGACCGGGAAAGGGGGATACCCCGAAAAGGATCCTTCCCTGTGAAGGAACCGGGCTCCGAGCCCCCCCTACTGATTAGAGGTTCGAAGGCTGGCCCTCCGAGGGGTTCAACAGTCGCCTCAGATCGCGTGGGCCCTACACCCACTACTGGTCAGGGGTTCGAAGGCCAGCCCCCCGAAGGGCTCCACGGCCGCCTCAGGCTACTCGGGCTCCGCGCCCATTACTGATCAGGAGTTCGAAGGCTGGCCCCCGAAGGGTTCACAGTCGCCTCAGACGCCGAGCGAGGGATGACCAGGGGTAGGTTCGATACATAACCAAGGCTCGGGCTGCGCTCCCGAGGTACCCTAGGACATTTCCGAGACCAGCGGGAGCGATCTTGTAACGGAATCCCATCGGAGGGAGGCATCGAGCCCTCGGACCCCGTCGCCAGGGGACCGGGTCCGGCAGATCACCCGCAGGTACTTTTGGGCGTGCCTCTGGGCCCCTAGCCGACCCCCAACGAACGGGGCACGGACGTCCACTCGGATTACCCGCTTGCAGCTCACTGGAGACACCATGTTCGGTGCCCATCGAGGGTAACATGGCGCTCTCCCCCTCCTCCTTGTGGAAAGGCGACGTAGGGGCGTATGTAAAAAAGCCGAGTCCGTCCCTGATCGCGCTCTCGCCCTGTGCGGAGGCTCGGGGGCTGCTCTCGCAAACCCGGCTTCGGCCGAACCGTTGACAGCGTCAACATACCAGCCCGAGAACTTGGGCCCCGACCGTGCACCCGGGCTACGGCCAGTTCGCATGAGGGAACAACCAGACCAGCCGAAGCATTACGCAAGGCATTAAGACCTCGGGGGAGTGAAACCACTCCTCCGAGGCCTCGGGGGCTACACCCACCGGAACAAAATGCAACCGAGAAAGGCTGGTCCCCTTGCAAAAAAGTGCGACGAAAGCCTCCAAGCGAGTGCTAACACTCCCTTCGAGGCTCGGGGGCTACTGTCGGGGACCATAATTAGGGGTACCCTCAAGACGCCTAATTCTCAGCTGGTAACCCCCATCAGCATAAAGCTGTAGAGGCCTGATGGGTGCGATTAAGTCAGGGATCAGTCCATACGAGCGACTCGATCACGCCTCACCCGAGCCTAGCCTCGGGCAAGGGCAGCCGACCCCGAGGGATTTTCGTCTCGCCCGAGGCCCCCCTTTAACGGCGGACACATCTCCGGCTCGCCCGAGGCCTTGCCTTCGCTAAGAAGCAACCCTGACTAAATCGCCGCGCCGACCGACCGAGTCGCAGTAGCATTTAACGCAAAGGTAGCCTGACACCTTTATCCTGACGCGCGCGCCCCGGCAGAGCCGAAGTGACCGCCGTCACTTCGCCGCTCCACTGACCGGTCTGACAGAAGGACAGCGCCGCCTGCACCACTCCGACTGCAGTGCCACTTGACAGAGTGAGACTGACAGGCAGTCAGGCCCTGCCAAAGGCGCCATAGGAAACTCCGCTCCGCCCGACCCAGGGCTCGGACTCGGGCTAGGCCCCAGAAGACGGTGAACTCCGCTCCGCCCGACCCAGGGCTCGGACTCGGGCTAGGCCCCGGAAGACGGCGAACTCCGCTCCGCCCGACCCAGGGCTCGGACTCGGGCTAGGCCCCGGAAGACGGCGAACTCCGCTCCGCCCGACCCAGGGCTCGGACTCGGGCTAGGCCCCGGAAGACGGCGAACTCCGCTCCGCCCGACCCAGGGCTCGGACTCGGGCTAGGCCCCGGAAGACGGCGAACTCCGCTCCGCCCGACCCAGGGCTCGGACTCGGGCTAGGCCCTGGAAGACGGCGAACTCCGCTCCGCCCGACCCCAGGGCTCGGACTCCGCCCTGGCCTCTGCCGAACGACCTCCGCCTCGCCCGACCCAGGGGCTCGGGCTCGGCCTCGGCCATGGAAGACAGACTCGACCTCGGCTTCGGAGGAGCCTCCACGTCGCCTGACCTAGGGCACAGGCCCGCCACGTCAACAGGAAGCGCCATCATCACCCTACCCCGAGCCGACTCGGGCCGCAGAGAACAAGACCGGTGTCCCATCTGGCTAGCTCCGCCAGATAGGCAATGATGGCGCCCCGCAAGCCCTGTGACGACGGCGGCTCTCAGCTCCCTTACGGAAGCAGGGGGACGTCAGCAAGGACTCGACCGCTCCGACAGTTGTCCCTCCGCCAGGCTCCGTTGCTCCTCCGACAGCCACGACATCACACCAGCAGGGTGCCAAGATCTCTCCGGCTGCCACATTGGCATGTACTTAGGGCGCTAGCTCTCCCCCCGCTAGACACGTAGCACTCTGCTACACCCCCATTGTACACTTGGATCCTCTCCTTACGCCTATAAAAGGAAGGACCAGGGCCTTCTTAGAGAAGGTTGGCCGCGCGGGGACGAGGACGGGACAGGCGCTCTCTTGGGGCCGCTCGCTTCCCTCACCCGCGTGGACGCTTGTAACCCCCTACTGCAAGCGCACCCGACCTGGGCGCGGGACGAACACGAAGGTCGCGGGATTTCCACCTCTCTCACGCCCGTCTCCGGCCACCTCGCTTTCCCCCCTTCGCGCTCGCCCACGCGCTCGACCCATCTGGGCTGGGGCACGCGGCACACTCACTCGTCGGCTTAGGGACCCCCCGGTCTCGAGACGCCGATAGTTTGTTAGTCCAAATGGCATCACTGTGAATTCCTATTGTCCGTATCTGGTGACAAATGCAGTCTTCTAAATATCTGCTTCCTTGATCCTCAGTTGGTGATATCCTGACCTGAGGTCTATCTTGGAGAAATATTTGGCTCCCTGCAGCTGGTCGAAGAGGTCGTCGATCCGAGGGAGAGGGTACTTATTCTTGATTGTAACTTCATTTAAGGACCGGTAATCAATACACATTCTCATACTTCCATCCTTTTTGGTAACAAAAAGGACGGGTGCTCCCCAGGGAGACGAACTGGGACGGATGTACCCTTTTTGTTGCAGCTCTAAAATCTGGAGTTTCAATTCTGCTAACTCTGTGGGGGCCATGCGGTATGGTCTCTTTGCGATGGGCGCAGTGCCAGGAATGAGATCTATATAGAACTCCACTCCTCTTTCTGGTGGCATTCCCGGCAACTCTTCCGGAAATACATCCACGAACTCTTCTATTACGGACATGTTTTTTGCTGGTAGATTAAACATCATTGGATCGTTGGCGGGCGGTTGGGCCTGACAGGAAACTGCTTTCCCTTGGCGGTCGGTGAGAAGGACGGTCTTACTTGCGCAGCTTATGATACCCTTGTGCTTAGTTAGCCAATCCATTCCTAGGATCACATCAATCCCTTGGGATGGCAAGACGGTTAAGTCTGCCAGGAACACTACCCCACTTAAAAGAATTCTGACTTGGGAGCACCTGAGTTGGCATAGGAGGTCTGACCCCAGGGTTCGGGTGACCAAAGGGATTGCTAGGGGTGTAGAGGGGATGCCATGCTTTTCCATAAACTTAGTGGCTATAAATGAATGGGATGCTCCTGAATCAAAAAGCACAGTAGCGGGAGTAAATTCAACAAGGAACTCACCGAGCACTACTCCCGGAGCTTGCTGGGCTTCTTGAGCGTCGACGTGGTTGACTCGTGCTCTGCCCTGGTACTGGGTCCTGCTCTGCTGATTGTTGGAAGGAGGTGCCTTGGAGGTAGGTGCCGAGGGAATCTTGGGGCCATTCACCGAGTTGGAGTAGGTAGGTCCGGGTGCCTTCAATTGGGGGCAGTTATTCTTGAAGTGACTGGGGTCTCCACAGTGCCAACAGACATTTGCTGGCGGTTGGTTGCTTGCAACAGAGGGGGCCTGAAGGGAGCTCTGACTCTGCTGCCTATAGCGTGACGGAGTGGGTCCAGATGGTCTATTGAAGCTTGGTCCCCTGGGTGGAAGCCCAAAGGGTCGAGCTCTCTGGTGACGATCTTGCTGCTGAGCTCGGAGAACTTGGAATTTTCTCTTGAGGTGCCCTTTTTCTTCCTCTTTTGCCCTTTCCACTTGGATGGCTTTGTTGGAGAGGTGAGAGAAGTTGAGGAAGTCTTGGCTGTCGAGGATGGTCTTAAGCTCGGGTCTTAGCCCTTTCAGAAAACGGGCCATCTTCCTGGACTCGGTGCTGACATCGTCAGGCGCGTAACGGGCCAACTCTGTGAACTTGTGCACATACTCACTGACAGTTCTCCCACCTTGAGATAGCTCTCGGAACTCATCTTCCTTGAGTTGAACTATCCCCTGGGGTACATGGTGCTCACGGAAGGCTGTTTCAAATTCTGCCCAGGTAGCATCTCTAACGGCCTCGCTGAAGGTATCCCACCATGCTAGGGCCATCCTAGAAAGTTGATGAGCAGCTAGTTGAACACGCTGATTTTTGGGGCATCCGATGGCTTCCAGTTTCCTCTTGATCGTGCGTAGCCAGTCATCTGCATCGAGGGGATTGCTGGACCCCGCGAACGTGGGAGGCTTGAGTCTCAAAAATTCCCCCATCCTGTCCTGTGGTCTTCCACCACCTGGGCGCTGGTTTTCCAGACTTCTAGTGAGGACTTCAATGAGTCGGGTTTGATTGGCTAGAACTTGGGCTAGGTCTAGTGGTAGTTCCGAAGGTGCAGGGTGGTGGGTCTCACTCCCTTCTCCGCCAGCTTCTCCTTCAGCTCTTAGGGGAAAACCTGCTCCAATCCTGGAGGCGATAGGCGTGGTTTTATCCGAAGCCATCTGCCAGGGGAAAAGAGTTACTACCATGCACATGCCAAATTTTTTTCAACTAGTTATTTTATTCATTACATCAGGTCATTACATAATACAACACACAACTACCATAAGCTTATTACACGCGAGTGCTATCGAGGGTACTCCCGAACTCCTTCTCTAAAGTGTCCCCAAATTCCTTGAGAAGGTCATCAAGGCTGGCTAGGGACATTTCCTCGGTGTCGGACGAGTTTCTTATCCTGGTAGGAGGTAGGGCTAGAGGGGCTTCTTCCTTCTGCTCAGTCTAACATCCTTGGCTTTTGGTCTTCTTGCGGATTTTTCTTGCGGGGGCGAGCTTCTTCAGTTTCTTGTCGTAATCCATCTTCAGAGTGCGGTAGGCCTCACGGGTATTGGTTTCCTCGCCTTCTGCTATCTCGAGGCTCTCTTGAAGGGACGCCTTTTCCCTTGTAAGTTCCCTGACTTTTTGCTCCAGGCTTTCCACCCGGGAGTTTAGGTGAGTGCAGTGGGAGGCAAGGTCATCATATTGGTTATCAAGGGTGTGAAGGTATCCAGCCATGTAGACGATGGTGGGGTCATCCTCAATAGGGTCTCCTCCTGACAGGGCCTGAATTCTTTTCCTCCAGGTAGGTGTATTTTTGTTGCTGGGTGGGAAGCAGCGAAGGGGGGTTTCAAAGATCACCTTGTTGTAGCTCTGGCATAGTTGTCGGATGGCTTTCCGGGCAACATCTTGACAAGTATCTGGGAAGCGGTATCCGGTAAAAGTGACTTGGAAAGAAGGATGGTTCGGATAGTTTCGGCTTTCTCCCAGGTAGACTGCCATAGAGCATTTTTCCATTCCGTTCTCGAGATACTCCTTCCAAACATATTCTGGCTTTTTGCGGATTCCCATGCGAAGCGCACAACTTCGCAACAGATGTGGGAACCCTTCCACCTCTGAGCAGTAGGATGTCCTAATGGCCAGAGAGCCTTCCATCTGGAATAGGAAAAGAAGGGTCTGTTAATATCGAGGAAGAAGAGAGAAGACTTTTCTTAGGGTAAGAGGTATTTTCTTTTAGGGCAAGTTTTAGGGTCAGGGCTGCGACCTACGGCCAGTCCTATGGCTCTGATACCACCTGAAGCGTCTGAGAGCACCTAGAGGGGGGGTGAATAGGTGATCCTGTAAAACTTGAAATTTAACTCACAAAACTTGATTAGGAGTTAGCACAAATACTGCCAAGTGGCTAGAGAGGAGTCTCAACAAAACACAATAACCACAAGAGATCAATCACAGAGATGGCACAGTGGTTTATCCCGTGGTTCGGCCAAGACCAACGCGGCGCATGGAGGAGGACACCAAGCATTCTCTAAGCATTCCTAAGCACTAAGACATCGATTTCGCGCTTTTGATTCCTTGCGATAGCAATTAGAGATCTAGTTGAGTTGTGAACTCATTGAGTTGTGTTGTGAGCTCTTGTTGCGACTTGTGTGCGTGGTGTTGCTGTGATTTCTTGTCTTGAGTGTGTTGCTTATCCCTCCCTTACTCTGTGCTTCTTTGTGAACTTTAAGTGTAAGGGCGAGAGGCTCCAAAGTGTGGAGATTCCTCGCAAACGGAATATAATAAAGCAAGCAAAACACCGTGGTATTCAAGAATCACGTGTTCTCCCTTTAGAAGCTTGTGAAAGTTCTTCATCCCTACATGTGCTAAGCGGCGATGCCATAGCCAGCCCATGCTAGTCTTAGCAATTAATCATGCATCTAGACCGGCCTGGTCCCTTACTCTGTGCTTCTTTGTGAACTTTAAGTGTAAGGGCGAGAGGCTCCAAAGTGTGGAGATTCCTCGCAAACGGGATATAGTAAAGCAAGCAAAACACCGTGGTATTCAAGTGGGTCTTTGGACCGCTTGAGAGGGGTTGATTGCAACCCTCGTCCGTTGGGACGCCACAACGTGGAGTAGGCAAGCGTTGGTCTTGGCCGAACCACGGGATAAACCACTGTGCCATCTCTGTGATTGATCTCTTGTGGTTATTGTGTTTTGTTGAGACTCCTCTCTAGCCACTTGGCAGTATTTGTGCTAACTCCTAATCAAGTTTTGTGAGTTAAATTTCAAGTTTTACAGGATCGCCTATTCACCCCCCTCTAGGTGCTCTCAATTGGTATCAGAGCTGTTGTATGCATGTGTGCTAGATTTCAATCTGATCCAAGGGAGTGTCACTTAGTGGCTGTGAAGCGAATTCTTAGATATTTAGTCGCTACGCCTTGTTTCGGGATCTGGTATCCAAAGGGGTCTACCTTTGACTTGATTGGATATTCAGACTCCGACTACGCTGGATGTAAGGTCGATAGGAAGAGTACATCGGGGACGTGCCAATTCTTAGGAAGGTCCCTGGTGTCATAGAGTTCTAAGAAACAAACCTCCGTTGCCCTATCCACCGCTGAGGCCTAGTACGTTGCCGCAGGACAGTGTTGCGCGCAACTACTTTGGATGAGGAAAACCCTCAGGGACTTTGGCTACAATTTGAGCAAAGTCCCACTCCTATGTGATAATGAGAGTGCTATCCAAATGGCGGATAATCCTGTTGAACACAGCCGCACAAAGCACATAGACATCCGGCATCACTTTTTGAGAGACCACCAGCAAAAGGGAGATATCGAAGTGTTTCATGTTAGCTCCGAGAACCAGCTAGCCGATATCTTTACCAAGCCTTTAGATGAGCAGACCTTTTGCAAGTTGCGTAGTGAGCTAAATGTCTTAGATTCGCGGAACTTGGATTGATTTATAGCATACATGTGTTTATGCCCTTGATCATGTTCCTTATGCATTTTGTTGCTTATTTATGGTGCTCAAGTTGTACAAGCACTCCCCGGACCTCACAAGTCCGTTGCAAAGTGATGCACATATTTAGGGGGAGATGTGTTACAACTTGACCCTTTGAGACTAACTATGTGCTTGAGTTTGCTTGATTTAGTCTCTAAGGAGGATTGAAAGGGAAAAGGTGGACTTGGACCATGCAAGGCTTCCACTGCACTCCGATGAGAGGGTAACTTATTCCAAGTTCATCTTTATGTTCTTATTGCCGTTTACTCTTAGTTGAAGATTTTGGTGAGGCAATGGGGTTAAAGGGCCAAAGTTGATCCCGTTTTGGTGCTTGATGCCAAAGGGGGAGAAAATAAGGCTAAAGCAAATAAATGGATCAGCTACCACTTGAGAATTTTGAAAATAATAGAATAGAGATTTTGTTTTGTCAAAATACTCTTATTGGCTCTTTTTTTCAAAAGTTGGCTTCTTGTGGGGAGAAGTGTTGATTATGGGAAAAAGGGGGAGTTTTTGAAATCTTGAATCAATTTCTCTTGGAACGGCTCTCTTCATGTCTTAACAAGTGTGTTTGACTTAGAGATAGAAAGTTGAGTTTGATTTGCAAAAACAAACCAAGTGGTGGCAAAGAATGAATGTCCGGTGCCCCCTCCCGACCGTTGGCTCGGCCACGTGTCTCGCGCAGATCGCGCAGCCGACCGTTGGCTCACCGGACAGTCCGGTGCACACCGGACAGTCCGGTGAATTATAGTCGTATGCCGTTAATTTATTCCCGAGAGCGCCAAGTTCACCTGAGCCAGCCTGGCACACCGGACACTGTCCGGTGCACCCAGACATCGCTGGCTTTGGCTGAAACAAGGCAATCTCTCTCCATTTTGTTTTCACCTGTTTCCAGCACTTAGACACAATACATTAGTACTTAAAACAATGTACTAAGTCTGAGAAACATACCTTTTGACATGATTTGCACTTTGTCCACCACATTGCATAGATCGACACAAAAGCACTTGCGTTGGCACTCAATCACCAAAATACTTAGAAATGGCCCAAGGGCACATTTCCCTTTCAGCGTCCCGATCCTTTGGGACTCAAATGTGATACAATTACTAGTCCCAGGAGGCTAGTAAACACATTCCTTACTTCAAATAGTACAGAGTTTAAATAGAGGTTATTACAATACCGAGGTACAAGCTCTAGAGAGCCAGAATAAGAAGTGCAGTAGGAAAAATATACTAGCTCAAGCCACAGGCAGAACTGGGTGCATGCACAACCCTCTCAATCAAGCATAGCAGAAAAGAAGTCTTCGGCTGCTGAAAAACATAAATAAATCTGGGTGAATACACTAGGTATTCCGCAAGCCCACCCCGCTCCCGTAAAGAGAAAGAGACCTATATCATGCATGCTTTATTTGGTGGGGTTGAAGTCACTCTTCATTTTCTTAGAGAAAGGCAGTTGTTGTAAGGTTTTTTCCAAAGACTTAAAAGTAACAAAAATACTCAACCACCACTGAGCTTCCCGCTCCCGTGGCCTTGTTTTCTTTCTTAGTAAGCACTTACACACATTTCCCTGTTCACGGAGGTTATAGAAAAATCTCTAATTGTCATACCACACCAGACTCATCCATACCAGTGGACACGAACTATTCGAATAGGTTTCAACTCTGCGCAGAGGGGTACACTTTACCCACTAGTCCGGTTTCTGCGATCTCACCGTCGCGAGACCCGAATGCCGGATCTCTTTCCTTCCTCGTACGTCCTAACCTTAACGGTTATCCGGAAGGAGTCAGGCCACCACCATGTCCAAACCGGACAAAACTTTCCCCCTCCTTATCCTCCCGGTGCTCCCCAGCCTTCATAACCCTGGGGTCGGACCGCACGAGTTTAGATTGAGTGACTGCCCACACAGTCTCGAGTGGTTGTACTATTAAAGAGTACAGGTAGTGAAGATGACAAACTGGTCCTTATATGAGGGGACAATCCTTCTGCTCATGCCTAAACCAGCTGAGCCAACACCTTAGGCCCTCCCCTAAACCAGGGAGTCCTTGACCATCCCACTCCCAAGGTGATGAGGGTGAGTACCCTTCATCGCACAACCTTTTCTTTAAGGAAAACTTATTTGAAATATCATATTCCCCTTTCTCCCAACCCACATTTCGTATCTAAAAAATGTATGTTAATGCAGGCTATCTCTTTGCTCACAATGCAAATATCGCACCCTGAAATCCCGGCCTAGGTAGTGGTAGAAAGAATAGGTAATTTATGCATCAAGGTAAGGATGGACTTGCCTTCGTCGAAGCTTTCTTGGCACAAAAGATCTACTTCCGGGAGATCGGGCTCCGGCCCTTCTTCAGGGGCTACGGGTTCCGGATCAACGATCCCCGCTTCTAGTAAAAACAAGCAATAAAACAATACATCAACAGTGCTTTTCCAATTGCAGTGTGTCATTTTCTAACATTATTATTACTTGTGACTTTAGAACTCATTTTGATAATTTTTGGTGCATAAAATATTGAGAAATACTAATTAAATGAGAAAAGGTTGGAAAAAGGAAAAAGAAAAGGGATTCCAGCACTGGTGGGCCGGGGGGGAGATCTTGGCCTAGCCAGGCGCAGCGCGCGCGAGAGGGCACCGGCCCAGCTGCGGCCCAAGTCGAGGAGACGGCGCGGGCGCGCGAGGAGCGGACACCGTCGCTGCGGGCCCACACGTCAGCGAGAGCGTAGGGGGGGAACGGCGCCACGGTTCGACGACGCTGGCGAACCGGCCGCCCGCGGGGGAAGAAACCCGGCCGCTGGTGGGCTCGGCGGCGATTCGCCGCCGGTGGCCCGGTTCTTGGACTACGGGGAGGTGCCTTAGCACGGGGAGGGGCTGGCGAACCTAGGGGTGGGCTCAATTTGGCTATAGGGGGCCGGAAGGGGGGCTGTCCGCGGGGAGGTGGCGGAGCTCCGTGGCGGGGATCGCCGTCGGTGGGCTTCGGGCGAGGGATTGGGGCGAGGGAGTGGTGTTCTGAGTTCGCGGCAATGTGATGAAGCTGGTAGGCCAACTTAATCGCTCGCTGGACCAACAGAGAGGGAGGGAGAAGAGGGGGAAGGGCTCACCGGAGAGGGAGAAGACGACGGCGCTTCACGAATTGAGCTCGGGCGAGGGGAGGAGGGTGGTGGCTGAGGCCGGTGCGGGGAAGGAGGTGCCCGGGGCGACCTTTTTATAGGCGCCCGAGGGGAGGGGAGCGGCGGAGCTCGGCGGGCGCCGGTGAGGTGCACAGCGCCGGCATTAATGTCGCACAGCGGCGACGATGAGACCTCACGGCGAGGGCGGTACTGGGCAAGGACGCGGTCAAGCGGCGAGGACGGGGCGGTGCCGAACTCTCCTGTGCGACGAGGGGATGGGCGAGGGGACGGCGATGGAGGGGACGACGATGGAGGGGACGGCGGTGCGTCGTACGCGAGGAAGACGACGAAGCGGCTGACCGGTGGGGCCGGTCTGCCAGCAAGAGGGAGCGCGCGAGAGGGAGTGGCTGGCAGGTGGGGCTGGCTCGTCAGCGAGAGAGAGGGAGGGGAGCGCAGAGCGATTGCGCGCGCGCGAGCGGGCCAGCAATGGGCCGAAAGGGGGAAGCGCGGTCGCGAGGGGGAGGGGAGGCGGTCGCGGCATGGGCCGGATTCAGCCCAGCAGGGGGGGAGGAGAGTTTTCTCTTTTTCCTTTTATTTTCTAATTCCCATTTCCATTTTTGTTTCTTTTTCTTTTTGAACAATTTGTTCAGTAGATAATCTAGGTGCTGGAAAATAAAATCTAAGTGAGGTGTTCAAAATCAAACAAAGTGTATGCATATGATGGGAAGAATCTAAGGGAGTTTTGGGATGGATAAAAAAGAAGAGGGGGTTAGGTTAGGGTTTCAAACCTGGGTTAGAATTTGGGATGTTACAGATTGACAAGTTGAATGCATCACTCTCTAGCCTTAAAATTGAGAATGAAAAATTAATTGCTAAGACAAAATATTTAAATGTTTGCAATGTTTATATTTCCAATCTTAAGAATGAAAATGCTATTTTATATGCTAAGATTGATGAACTAAATGCATGCAAACCCTCTACATCTAGTGTTGATCATGTTACTATTTGTACTAGATGTAGAGACATTAATGTTGATGCTATTCATGATCACCTAGCCTTAATTAAACAACAAAATGATCACATAGCTCAACTTAGTGCTAAAATCAATGAGCATGACTTAGAAAATGAAAAATTTAAATTTGCTAGAAGCATGCTCTATAGTGGGAGACGCCCTGGCATTAAGGATGGCATTGACTTCCAAAAGGGAGACAATGTTAAGCTTAACGCCCCTAAGAAATTGTCTAACTTTGTTAAGGGCAAGGCTCCCATGGCTCAGGATAACGAGGGTTATATTTTATACCCTGCCGGTTATCCCGAGCACAAAATTAGGAGAATTCATTCTAGGAAGTCTCACTCTGGCTCTCATCATGCTTTTATGTATAAGAGTGAGGCATCTAGTTCTAGGCAATCCACCCATGTTAAATTTCCTAAAAAGAAATCTCCTATAGCATCAAATGAACCTAATATTTAATTTAAGACTTTTGATGCTTCTTATGTGCTCACTAACAAATCAGGCAAAGTAGTTGCCAAATATGTTGGGGGCAAACACAAGGGGTCAAAGACTTGTGTTTGGGTACCCAAGGTGCTTGTTTCTAATGTCAAAGGACCCAAGACCGTTTGGGTACCTAAGAACAAGACCTAAATTTGTTTTGTAGGTTTATGCATCCGGGGGCTCAAGTTGGATAATTGATAGCGGGTGCACAAACCACATGACTGGGGAGAAAAGGATGTTCTCCTCATATGAGAAAAACCATGATCCCCAAAGAGCTATCACATTCGGGGATGGAAATCAAGGTTTGGTCAAAGGACTTGGTAAAATTGCTATATCTCCTGATCATTCTATTTCCAATGTTTTTCTTGTAGATTCTTTAGATTACAACTTGCTTTATGTTTCTCAATTATGCAAAATGGGCTACAATTGTCTTTTTACGGATATATGTGTTATTGTCTTTAGAAAAAGTGATGATTCAGCAACATTTAAGGGGGTACTCGAGGGTCAGCTATACTTAGTGGATTTTAATAGAGCTGAACTCGATACTTGCTTAATTGCTAAGACTAACATGGGTTGGCTCTGGCATCGCCGACTAGCCCACGTTGGGATGAAGAATCTTCATAAGCTTCTAAAGGGAGAGCACATTTTAGGACTAACAAATGTTCATTTTGAGAAAGACAGGGTTTGTATCGCATGTCAAGCAGGGAAGCAAGTTGGTGTTCATCATCCACACAAGAACATCATGACAACTGACAGGCCACTCGAGCTACTACACATGGACCTATTCGGCCCGATAGCTTACATAAGCATCGGCGGGAGTAAGTACTGTCTAGTTATTGTGGATGATTATTCTCGCTTCACTTGGGTGTTCTTTTTGCAGGATAAATCTCAAACCCAAGAGACCTTAAAGGGATTCTTGAGACGGGCTCAAAATGAGTTCGGCTTAAGGATCAAAAAGATTAGAAGCGACAACAGGACGAAGTTCAAGAATTCACAAATAGAAGGATTTCATGAGGACGAGGGCATCAAGCATGAGTTCACTTCTCCCTACACGCCACAACAAAATGGTGTAGTGGAGAGGAAGAATAGAACTCTACTTGACATGGCGAGGACCATGCTTGATGAGTATAAGACTTCGGACCGGTTTTGGGCGGAAGCAGTCAACACCGCTTGCTACGCCATCAACTGTCTCTACCTTCACCGAATCCTCAAGAAGACATCATATGAACTCCTCACCGGTAAAAAGTCCAATGTTTCATATTTTAGAGTCTTTGGTAGCAAATGCTTTATTCTTGTTAAAAGAGGTAGAAAATCTAAATTTGCTCCTAAGGTCGTAGAAGGTTTTTTACTAGGATATGATTCAAACACAAGGGCATATAGAGTCTTTAACAAGTCCACTGGACTAGTTGAAGTTTCTTGTGACATTGTGTTTGATGAGACTAACGGTTCTCAAGTAGAGCAAGTTGATCTTGATGAGCTAGATGATGAAGAGGCTTTATGTGTCGCGCTAAGGAACATGTCCATCGGGGATGTGTGTCCTAAGGAATCCGAAGAGCCTCTACATGCACAAGATCAACCATCATCTTCAAATCAAGCATCTCCACCAACTCAAGATGAGGACCAAGCTCAAGAGGATGAAAATGAAGATCAAGAAGATGAGCCACCTCAAGAGGAGGACAATGATCAAGGGGGAGATGCAAATGATCAAGACAAGGAAGATGATGACGGTCCAAGACCGCCACACCCAAGAGTCCACCAAGCAATACAACGAGATCACCCCGTGAACTCCATCCTCGACGATATTCGTAAGGGGGTAACCACTCGATCTCGTGTTGCTCATTTTTGTGAACATTACTCCTTTGCGTCTTCTATTGAGCCATACAGGGTGGAAGACGCATTAAGGGATTCGGATTGGGTGTTGGCGATGCAAGAGGAACTCAACAACTTCACGAGAAATGAGGTTTGACATCTTGTTCCACATCCTAACCAAAATGTTGTAGGAACCAAATGGGTCTTCCGCAACAAGCAAGATGAGCATGGTGTGGTGACAAGGAACAAAGCCCGACTTGTGGCCAAGGGATATTCACAATTCGAAGGTTTGGATTTCGGTGAAACCTATGCACCCGTAGCTAGGCTTAAGTCAATTCGTATATTACTTGCCTATGCTACTTACCATGTCTTTAAGCTTTATCAAATGGACGTAAAAAGTGCCTTCCTCAATGGACCAATCAAAGAAGAGGTCTATGTTGAGCAACCTCCCGGCTTTGAAGATAGTAAGTACCCTAACCATGTTTATAAACTCTCTAAGGCGCTTTATGGGCTCAAGCAAGCCCCAAGAGCATGGTATGAATGCCTAAGAGATTTTCTTATCGCTAATGGCTTCAAAGTCGGAAAAGCCGATCTTACTCTCTTTACTAAAACTATTGCAAATGATTTGTTTGTATGTCAAATTTATGTTGATGATATCATATTTGGGTCTACTAACAAATCTACTTGTGAAGAGTTTAGTAGGATAATGGTACAAAAATTCGAGATGTCTATGATGGGGGAATTGAAGTATTTTCTAGGATTTCAAGTCAAGCAACACCAAGAGGGCACCTTCATCAGCCAAACGAAGTACATTGAAGACATACTCACCAAGTTTGGGATTAAGGATGCCAAACCCATCAAAACACCCATGGGAACCAATGGGCATCTCGACCTCGACACGGGAGGTAAATCCGTAGATCAAAAGGTATACCGGTCAATGATAGGATCCTTACTCTACTTATGTGCATCTCGACCGGATATTATGCTTTCCATATGCATGTGTGCAAGATTCCAAGCCGATCCTAAGGAAGTTCACCTTAGGGCCGTGAAACAAATCTTGAGATATTTAGTTCATACTCCTAAGTTTGGCCTTTGGTACCCTAAGGGATCCACTTTTGATTTAATTGGTTATTCAGATGCTGATTGGGCAGGGTGTAAAATTGATAGAAAGAGCACATAAGGGAATTCTCCGGTCGGGTGACGGAGTGCACCCGCACTAAATCCTAAGATGAGGAAGGGGCTTAGGCGTTTTGCCTGTCCTGCTAAGCGAACATCAAGCACATGAACACGCGAGAGTTTAGAGTGGTTCGGGCCGCCGGAGCGTAACACCCTACTCCACTGTATGTTGGATTGCTGTGAAAACTTGAGAGTCTAAGCCTCCAGATTGAGCTTGTGTTGTAACGTCGCATGCCTCCCCTTTTATAGCTAAAGGGGGACATGTACAAGAGTACTGAGCCCCAATATGTGGGCCCAGGGACATAGCGGATGTAGCTACTAATATCTTCTGCTGGAGCAATCTTCTTGCGCCTTGACACCCGAGATCTGCATAGTCTCGGCGTGCAGGGGGAAACTTCTATGAGTACAGTGCACTGCGCAGCACGGGCGTATTGTTTCGGCAACGGACTGGACAGGTGCACCGTCTTCAGGGTGGCACTGGCGCCGCCTGCCAGTGGAATGAACAGGACACAATAAATGACGTGGGGCACATCACCTGTCAAAAGGGTGGACAGGCGGTGTGTCCTTTCCGCAATAAATGCAGAGGCCGCGTGGCTCAGAGCTCTTATGTCATGCTCCGCCCGTCGGCCTACGTCACGGACAATCGGCCGTATTAGACCCTCGGCCGAGCGGGGAGCGGAGGCACTCCGGATAGAGCCTGGACACGTGTCAATACCGGACCCATGCCTAGGTTATGGCACTTCCTCTCCCGGGACCTTGTTACGGGTGGTCCGGAGCTCACTTGATGGGGTCCGAACCCTATCCAATGGCTCCGGGCTGCTTTACTTCGGGGGTCCGGGTTGTGCGCATAGGGGTCCTGCGCCTTCTGGGCCCGACGGCGTTGTCTCCGAGAATGCCACCTTAATTGCCTCACGAGATACCCCTGGGGTTGTTCTCCGCGCGGCTAAGGGTAGCCGCGCAGGCATCATGCCTTTATACCGTAGCAAGGGGTACCCCTAATCCAGGGTACCGACAAAACTCAAGACACGTACCTTGACGAAAACCTTGTGTCTTGGCTTTATGCTCGAGATAGAGGCCTAGGTGATTTATCAATTTAGTTTATTGAATGTTCTGATTGGTACAATGAATATTGTAAGACATGTTTTAGACACACCTACTATATTATATTGTGTTTTAGCTATGTCTTCTGCTTATTGGGGCACTCGTTGCAGTCTTGCAGCTTGCTTTTTTCTCCAACGATTTCACGCACATGCATTCCACTGATATTTCATCAGTATTTTTTGTATGTTTTAATTTTGTCTTCACGTCAGATCAATATGATTTAGTTTAGCATATTTGGCAAGTACCCAACATATATGTATATGCACAGTACAATCATCTTTTAATACAAAGAGTATAAAGCATCAATTAAAATATAGTACTCTATATACACTCCTTTATACTGACTCGTGTTTTAGGTGTGTTTTATACATAAAGAACCGTGACATTGTATCTACATTGTACATGCCAAGATCAAGCCGGAAGCAGCGGAGGCCAACGAGAATGGCTCCTTCGGCTGCTTGCTCAACGACTGTACAACCTTGTTAATTAAGTGATCTTAAGTGGAAAAAAAATCAAGAGATAGATTCTTCATGAAGAGCCATGTTTCTTAATTATATTTATGATACAGGGTTCAAGGTTGTATTATATAGTCTCTTAGATGTCTCGGTTTTTTTAAGTATAAGAGACAGCTAAGAGATTGCATGGTACAACCTTAAACCTTTGAATCATAAATATAATTAAAAGACAATAAATATTTATGGAGAATCGTGTAGAAACAGACTATTCTCGAAATGTTCGTCTCTTGTATTGTTTTAATTAGGCCCTAGAGACCTCTCAAGAGATATCATCAATGCCTGAGTTGATTACCCTGTTATGCCAATGATTAGGTCATCTTTCACAGCACATCCTCTATTTCAAACTTTACTCTGTGAATAATCTTAACTACAATAACATATTCCCTATTTTATATTATCCACCAAAGACTATCTTAGACTATGTCTAACAATTCATCTGTATGATTATATAAAATACTGTTTTGCACTCTAAGTTTAAATATAATAAATATAACCGTATCAGGATGGGTAAGTGGACCAAGATAGCCTTAGGCTAACTGCAGCAGTGGACGCTGCCCCTCCCCCTCCCCTTGCATGCGGCGCGTAGGGGCACCCTATGGCCGCAGCGGTGCCCCCTACAGCGCCCCCTACGTGTCGGTCCTCTTCTCTCTCCCCCAGATCTAGCGTGTCACTGTTCATCACCCTAAACAATGTGTTGTGGATCCGCGAGTAATTGTTAGTAGATACAAAATTGATAGTTGGCATAGAAAATGATATTTTATAGTGGTAGTGGGATATAGGGAGAGTATTTAAGGGGGGCCGCTGGAGGAGATGAAAAAATAGGGGGGAATAGGGGAAAAAAGTGATATAGGGGTAAAAATTTAGAGATAACGGTTGCGGATAGCCTTAGAGAGCCTTAGAGCCAGAGGGGACAATGCACATGCGTCTCTCGTCGGAGGACAGGCGAAGTGGCGAAGACCCGCCTCGTGACTCGTGAGCCTGATCGAGCAAGTCGTCGTCGTCGAGATACACACCCCCAAACGTCTCTCGTCAAAGGTATGCTTTGTTTATAGAACATTTACTATTATTGCTTGTAAAATAGCGTACATATTTATGACAATCATCACATGCGGACAGGTAGCGGCGAATTGATCAGATCAACTTGAGCATGAGCAGAGCAGGTCGGCTGATTGACCATCCAACACCCGAAGCTGCCGCGCTCCCGAGCTCCATCAATCCAAATCCAACCACTAACCCACCATCCACGTCCACTAGTCTTCCCGCTAGGCCACTAGCCCACTAAACATGCAAATGCGGACGGTACGGTACTACATGTATGCAAGCCCGGCTGTCTGTCTAATCTAGCACTTGTCAGAAATGGCGAGCAACACCCTACGCTTCTTGCAGGCCATTGCACCGATAGTGTTGCTGGCGCGTCTAGCACAGGCGTCAGCTCAGCCTCAGCGGCAGCCATCGCAACTTCTTCCCCCGGGGGTCGCGAGGCCGGGCTGCCGCGACAGGTGCGGCAACATTACCATCCCCTACCCGTTCGGCATCGGCGCCGGGTGCTACCGCGAGGAATACGGCTTCGAACTCCTCTGCGACGACGCCCGCTCCCCGCCCCGCCTCACCATCAGCGGCGGCTACCAGCTCGCCAGCCTGTCCTTGTCAGCCGGCGAGGTCCGCATCTACCTCAACGCGACGCGCAAGTGCTACAACGTCACCACGGGTGCCTTCGTCGACCGCAACGACGACGCGAGTCTGGCCCTCGGCTCTGCCAGCCCCTACCGCGTCTCCCCGACCAAGACCCGCCTCGTCGCTACCGGTTGCCCCACCATCGGCTACTTCGTCGACGGCGCCGGATACTTCGTCAGCGGCTGCACGTCCGTGTGCCGGCCGGCGCAGTACGCCGTCGAGGGGCAGGGGCCGTGCACCGGCGTCGGGTGCTGCCAGAGCGCCATACCGTCCGACATCTACTACTACGAGCCCAACACGCTCAGCTTACAGCTGCAGGCGGGGAAGCTGGACCCCATCCTCGGTGCAAATGTCACCACGTGCCAGTACGTGTTCCTGGCGGACGCCGACTGGTTCAGCTACACCGACAGCGTGTTCTTCAACCGGACCGACGACTTCGCCGCGCCCGTCGTGTTTGACTGGGCCGTCCGGAACGTCGGCAACTGCAGCGCCGCGAAGCTGAACATGACGGACTACGCCTGCCGGAGCAGGGACAGCGAGTGCGTCCCCTCCAGCAACGGCGCCGGCTACCGGTGCAATTGCTCCCAGGGATACGAGGGAAACCCATACCTGGACGGTGGATGCAGAGGTAGGTAGTCCATTGATATGCACGTCCCATTTGCTATGCTGCCTGCCTGTTTGCCTTACCCAGTGATGAAACCAAACTGCATTTGCAAACGGATCAGACATCGATGAGTGCCTTCGCCCAGATGAGTACCAATGCTACGGAAACTGCACAAATCTGCCGGGACACTACATCTGCAAGTGCCGTCCGGGAACCGACGGGGATCCCCGCCAGCGGAACGGTTGCCGGCCCAAGGATAAGTTCACGCCAGCTCTCAAAGTGGTTACAGGTATAAATTACTCTGATTATGCTTGGGACTTTATTTTGTCCATTTCTTATCCGGGCGGGCACTGATGGTGTTCGTTCAGGGGTCAGCGTCGGGGTGTTCCTGTCAGTGTTCATGTGCTTCTGGCTCTACCTGGGGCTACAGAAGAGGAAGCTCATCAGAACGAAGCAGAGGTTCTTCGAGCAGAACGGGGGCGTCATCCTGCAGCAGCAGATGCGCTCCTACACCAGCGCCGGCGCCGGCCCAGGCGGGTTCAAGATATTCTCCGAGGAGGAGCTGGAGAAGGCGACCAACAGCTTCGCCGCCGACCGTGTCCTCGGCCGCGGCGGGCACGGCGTCGTCTACAGGGGCGTCCTCGAGGACAAGACGGTGGTGGCCATCAAGAGGTCCAAGATGATGGAGGAGGCCGAGACCAAGGAGTTCGCGAGGGAGATGCTCATCCTCTCCCAGATCAACCACAGGAACGTCGTCAAGCTGCTCGGCTGCTGCCTCGAGGTACAGGTGCCCATGCTGGTCTACGAGTTCGTCTCCAACGGCACCCTCTACCACTACATCCACGATAAGGACCGCAAGACCGACATCACCCTGGACACCCGGCTCCGGATCGCGGCAGAGTCAGCGGAGGCGCTCGCGTACATGCACTCGTCTGCCTCGCCGCCGATCCTCCACGGAGACGTCAAGACGGCCAACGTTCTGCTCGACGACAAGCTCACCGCAAAAGTTTCGGACTTCGGGGCGTCCAAGTTGGCACCCGCTGACGAGGCCGAGATTGCAACATTGGTGCAGGGGACTTGCGGGTACCTTGACCCTGAGTACCTCATGACATGCCAGCTAACTGACAAGAGCGATGTGTATAGCTTTGGTGTCGTCCTGCTGGAGCTTCTGACCGGGAAGAAGGCGCTCTACTTCGACGGGCCAGAGGAAGACAGGAGCCTAGTGTCATGCTTCATGACGGCGACCAAGGCTGGCCGGCATAAAGAGCTTCTCGACAGCCAAGTGAGGAACGAGATGAGAGCCGAGGTGCTTGAAGAAATTGCCCACCTCGTGATGCGATGCCTGAGCATGAGTGGAGAGGAACGCCCGACGATGAAGGAGGCGGCTGAGAGGCTGGAGAGGCTGAGGAGATACCAGCAGCACCCGTGGGCTCAGGATGGCAACCTGGAAGAGAGGCAGACCTTGCTTCCCATGGAACAACGGGACCTTCCTTCCATGTTCAGACAGCAAGATATCTTAGATCTTGAAGAGGGCAGTGCATATACTTACAGCTTGTAGGTAGCATTATTTGTGCCGTAATTTTAGCAAATTGATTCGAGTATGGCTTCTTTTCGACGAACCCTTAGCCATCCCATTCTTAATCTGCCGATCCCAATGCATGTCAAATAATCCTTGTGCCTGTAGTTTGTTTGTCAGTTGGCGTCGCATTGTTATAGGAGCTTTCTGTTAGCCATGCACAAAGGGAGAGCCTGGTCGTGCGATCGTGTGCGCAGTCCGCACGACCGGCGCGTCGCACGCTGTGACTGAGGTGAGTGGGATGGCACTCAACGATGAGAGGCATGGCGTGCAAATCAGGGTGATCGTGCCCCACATTTCTTTTTCCTTTCTTTAAGCGGTAAACTGTCAGGTTGTAAGCTCATGGTCTGTACACGTCTCTTTATATACAGAGTCAGAAAAGCTGTTGGTTGTTCACAACACCAAATCAGAGTGTGCCCACTTGTGTTCGTGTGTGTGCGTGAGTCTTTTCTGTGACCAGCAGGGTGAGCTCGCCGGCAACAGGAGGTTGCTTCTCCGGCGAGGTCTAACACGTGGCATCAGAGCCGAGGTTAGAGGAAGGTGACAATGTCCCTGCCGCCGGAGCGCTCCAGGACGCCGCAGTACCGGCGAGGGCGTTCACCGCCGCAACGGCCGCGGACTCGCGAGGTCGTCGTCGAGCGCGTTGTGGAGCGCGTCGTGGCGCCTGGAATGACCACTTATCCGACTCTCACGAAGACGAACTACAACGATTGGGCGTTACTGATGAAGGTGAAGATGCAAGCGCGCGGATTGTGGGAAGCTGTGGAGATCGGCGACGTCGACGACCATCACGATCAGATGGCGCTCGACGTCATCTGCAGCGCCGCGCCGCCAGAGATGGTCTCCACCTTGGCCGTCAAACCGACGGCAAAGGATGCCTGGGAAGCTCTGAAGACGCTGCGAATCAGCGACGAACGCGTGAGGAAGTCGACGGCACAGAGGCTACGTCGCGAGTACGAGATGCTCTCGTTCCGAGACAGCGAGTCGGTGGAGGCTTTCGCACTTCGGCTCACCGATGTCGTCGCGCAGCTCGCCATGCTGGGTGACCCGGAGGCTCCAGAGAAGGTGGTGGAGAAGTATCTTCGGATCGCGCGTTCAAGGTACAAGCAGCTAGTAATTTCTATCGAGACTCTACTGGATGTCTCGACCCTCACGGTGGAGGACATCACCGGCCGGCTGAAAGCGGCCAAGGATGCTGACGATGCACCACCAACTTCGACGGGGGGTAAACTGTACCTAACGGAGGAGCAGTGGGAGGCGCGGCGGAAGGAGCAGCAGAAGGGAGGAGACGGTGGCACGTCTAAATCCGGTGACCGGCAGCGGCATCCACGTCGCGGCGTGCCTGCGTTGAGCGGCAGAACAGGCACGGGACCCGGCCGCAAGCTAGGTCGTGACCAGTGCAGGAAGTGTGGGCAAACTGGCCACTGGGCTCGTCATTGCAAGGCAAGGCCCAAGCAGGAGGCGGCCCACATGGCCTAGGAGGAGGAGGCGCTCATGCTGTTGAGGGCCGCACCACTGCGTCGATCCCCGCCAGCCGGGTCCGCGCCTCCACCGCCGCCGGGAGGATCCGCGCCTCCACCTCTGCCCCCACCGGCCGGATCCGCGCCTCCTCCACTGCCCCCACCGGCCGGATCCGCGCCTCCACCACCGCCGGCGGGATCCGCCACTGCGCCACCATCGGTGTCTCCAACCCCGTCGCGCACCTCATCCCCGTCGAGCCCCTACTCTCCACCTCCGCATGATGAGGTCCTCGGCGCGCCCAGTGCAGTGGCAAGCTGTTCATCGCAGGAGGCCACGGCGTCAAGCTCTGATGGGCGGATCTAGCTACAGGAGGGAAAGGTGTTCGTGCAGCTCGGCGCGAAGGAGCAGCGGGACCCTAGGTCCTGGATCTGCGACATCGGGTGTCGGCGTTTTGAGACCGGGGGGTCCCTAAGCCGACGAGTGAGTGTGCTGCGTGCCCCAGCCCAGATGGGTCGAGCGCGTGGGCGAGCGCGAAGGGGGGAGAGGCGAGGTGGCCGGAGACGGGCGTGAGAGAGGTGGAAGTCCCGCGGCCTTCGTGTTCGTCCCGCGCCCAGGTCGGGTGCGCTTGCAGTAGGGGGGTTACAAGCGTCCACGCAGGTGAGGGAAGCGAGCGGCCCCAAGAGAGCGCCTGTCCCGTCCTCGGTCCCGCGCGGCCAACCTTCTCTGAGAAGGCCCTGGTCCTTCCTTTTATAGTCGTAAGGAGAGGATCCAGGTGTACAATGAGGGGTGTAGCAGAGTGCTACGTGTCTAGCGGAGGGAGAGCTAGCGCCCTAAGTACATGCCAATGTGGCAGCCGGAGAGATCTTGGCACCCTGCTGGCGTGATGTCGTGGCTGTCGGAGGAGCAACGGAGCT
Organism: Zea mays; assembly: GCF_902167145.1. Taxonomy (NCBI): domain Eukaryota; kingdom Viridiplantae; phylum Streptophyta; class Magnoliopsida; order Poales; family Poaceae; genus Zea; species Zea mays. The sequence continues at coordinate 223,167,758 of NC_050100.1, read as the reverse complement.
TAGCGGAAGGACAGCTGTCGGAGCGGTCGAGTCCTTGCTGACGTCCACCTGCTTCCGTAAGAGAGCTGAGGGCCGCCGCCGTCATGGAGCTTGGGAGGCGCCATCATTGCCTATCTGGCGGAGCTGGTCAGATGGGACACCGGTCTTGTTCTCTGCGGCCCGAGTCGGTTCAGGGTGGAGTGGTGATGGCGCTCCCTGTTGACGTGGCGGGCCCGCGCCCGAGGCCGGGCGACGTGGGGGCTCCTCCGAAGCTGGGGTAGTATCTGTCTTCCGTTGCCGAGGCCGAGTCCGAGCCCCTGGGTCGGGCGAGGCGGAAGTCGTTCGGCAGAGGCCAGGGCGGAGTCCGAGCCCTGGGGTCGGGCGAGGCGGAGTTCGTCGTCTTCCGGGGCCGAGCCCGAGTCCGAGCCCTGGGGTCGGGCGGAGCGGAGTTCGCCGTCTTCCGGGTCTTAGCCCGAGTCCGAGCCCTGGGGTCGGGCGGAGCGGAGTTCACCGTCTTCCGGGTCTTAGCCCGAGTCCGAGCCCTGGGGTCGGGCGGAGCGGAGTTTGCCGTCTTCCGGGTCTTAGCCCGAGTCCGAGCCCTGGGGTCGGGCGGAGCGGAGTTCGCCGTCTTCCGGGTCTTAGCCCGAGTCCGAGCCCTGGGGTCGGGCGGAGCGGAGTTCGCCGTCTTCCGGGTCTTAGCCCGAGTCCGAGCCCTGGGGTCGGGCGGAGCGGAGTTCCCTATGGCGCCCCTGGCGAGGCCTGACTGCCTGTCGGACTCACTCTGTCGAGTGGCACCGCAGTCGGAGTGGCGCAGGCGGCGCTGTCCTTCTGTCAGACCGGTCAGTGGAGCAGCGGAGTGACGGCGGTCACTTCGGCTCTGCCGGGGGGCATGCGTCAGGATAGAGGTGTCAGGCCACCTTTGCGTTAAATGCCCCTGCAACTCGGTCGGTCGGTGCGGCGATTTAATCAGGGTTGCTTCTTAGCGAAGCCAAGGCCTCGGGCGAGCCGGAGATGCGTCCGCCGTTAAAAGGGGGGCCTCGGGCGAGACGGAAGTCCCTCGAGGTCGGCTGCCCGAGGCCGAGGCTAGGCTCGGGTGAAGCGTGATCGAGTCACTCGTATGGACTGATCCCTGACTTAATCGCACCCATCAGGCCTTTGCAGCTTCATGCTGATGGGGGTTACCAGCTGAGAATTAGGCGTCTTGAGGGTACCCCTAATTATGGTCCCCGACAGTAGCCCCCGAGCCTCGAAGGGAGTGTTAGCACTCGCTTGGAGGCTTTCGTCGCACTTTTTTGCAAGAGGACCAGCCTTCCTCGGTTGCATTTCATTCCGGTGGGTGCGCGCGAGCGCACCCGCCGGGTGTAGCCCCCGAGGCCTCGGAGGAGTGGTTTCACTCCTTCGAGGTCTTAATGCCTTGCGTAACGCTTCGGCTGGTCTGGTCGTTCCCTCATGCGAACTGGCCGTAGCCCGGGTGCACGGTCGGGGCCCAAGCTCTCGGGCTGGTATGTTGACGCTGTCAACGGTTCGGCCGGAGCCGGGTTTGCGAGAGCAGCCCCCGAGCCTCCGCACAGGGCGAGAGGACGATCAGGGACAGACTCGACTTTTTGCATACGCCCCTACGTCTCCTTTCCGCAAGGAGGAGGGGGGAGTGCGCCATGTTACCCTCGATGGGCACCGAACATGGTGTCTCCGGTGAGCTGCAAGCGGGTAATCCGAGTGGACGTCCGTGCCCCGTTCGTTGGGGGTCGGCTAGGGGCCCAGAGGCACGCCCAAAAGTACCTGCGGGTGATCTGCCGGACCCGGTCCCCTGGCGACGGGGTCCGAGGGCTCGATGCCTCCCTCCGATGGGATTCCGTTACAAGATCGCTCCCACTGGTCTCGGAAATGTCCTAGGGTACCTCGGGAGCGCAGCCCGAGCCTCGGTTATGTATCGAACATACCCCTGGTCATCCCTCGCTCGGCGTCTGAGGCGACTGTGAACCCTTCGGGGGCCAGCCTTCGAACCTCTGATCAGTAATGGGCGCGGAGCCCGAGTAGCCTGAGGCGGCCATGGAGCCCTTCGGGGGGCCGGCCTTCGAACCCCTGACCAGTAGTGGGTGTCGGGCCCACACGATCTGAGGCGACTGTTGAACCCTTCGGAGGGCCAGCCTTCGAACCTCTGATCAGTAGGGGGGCTCGGAGCCCGGTTTCTTCACAGGGAAGGATCCTTTTCGGGGTATCCCCCTTTCCCGGTCCCTGTTGCAAGAGATAGAGAAAGAGGAAAAAAGGGGAAAGGATACGAAATCGAACGACGTGGCGTACCTTTTTTGGCGCGGTTATTACGGCGAAGGCGAAGCGTCGTCCGCTTCTCCTGCCAGAGGCGCCGCCTGTCCCGCCGCGGAGTTAATGCAACGGGGCGAGTGGTTGAAGGGGCGGCCGTTGCGCGTGCGCGAGCCGTTCGAGGAACGGATCACGGGCGCACCGTCTTCACGCCGTGGGAGGAGGCTCTCTTGCTGTCCCTGGATGGGACGTGAGCCTGGCTGACGACGTGACTGCTGCTCCCGTTCGCCTGCCACCGTCATTACTGCCGGCCCACTTTCGGCCGCATTGACCGTCGCGCCAGGCTGGCGCCGCTGGGTCGTGCGCTGGGTCGCCTCGAGTCGCGGCATAGGCTCCGCAACCGAAGAGGTGCGACGGTGGCACAAGTGGTGGCGCGGCTGCTTGCATGCAGCAACTGGCGCGCTGGTTGCGTGACGCGTGGGCCTGGGCCTCCAGGCTGGCGTGTCAGAAGTCGGAGAAGCGCGTCCACCTGGCGCGGTTGCATGCCGCCTGCATGGCTGCCCGCCCCTTCCGCCCGTTGGTCTGGGCAAAAGTGGGGGGTCACTTGTAACCGCTGGGCGGTTGTGCGCACCACGCGCGGCGGTTTGGCTTCTTCTGCTCAGAGCCGGTCTGCATGACACGCGGGACCCAGCCCCCGAGTCGTAGGGGTGGGCCTTGGAGCGTGTTGGAGAAGACTCAGCCCGCGGCGTTTGGGGGCGCACGTAGGGAGAGTTGCCTTTAAAAGGAGGGCGACCCCTTTCGTAAGGCAACCATGTCTTCTTCCTCCCTCATGCGTCGTGTCTTTCCATCTTCCAAGCCCCCGGATGGGGGGTACCCACCGTCTTTCCGCCTCCTCGTTGGAGGAACACAACTCCGTGGGAGTTGGTACCTTTCAGCCATCGTTCGACTTCAAGGATTTTCATCACGTAGCCCGATCGCACCCCTCGACCGGTGGTCACCTGAGATGGCGACCTCCGGCCTGATGGTGGGGGAAAGCGAGCCGGGCTGCGGCCTCTGCCCCTCCCTCAGCCTCAAGGATTTTCATCACCAAGGCTGGGGAGGGGAGAGTGCCGAGTTGGGGTCGGCCCCCGCGCGTGCGACGGCCCGCTCCTTCACTCAGTGATGGGGGGAGGAGCAGGTGTCGCCCGTGGCACTGGCAGCTGCAGCGTGCCCGGTCTTCAGACGCGAGTGGCTTCGGAGCCGCTCGCGGCGCCGGCGTCCGCCACGGCAGCTGGAAGAGGTTCTTCCGCCGGCGCGATAGCCGGGGCCGGCCACGGGCTGACCTCCAACTCTACGGCCTTCTGCCCGTCCTTGCCTCACGAGTTTTGGCACGGGCGGGGGCCTCCTGGCAGCGGCATCCGCCCTGAGGTCAGCGTTGCCGCTGTTCGGCCCCCCGGAGCAGAAGTCGTCGTCGTCGCCGCTGCTGGAGCAGGTGACGGCGCGCCGTTCGTCGGCCTTCCGTTGCTCCGCAGGCCTTCCCCCTCAGAGTGGGGTTGTTCGTATCTGCGGAGGGGGAACCGGAGTTCCGTTTGTAATGGCATTTCGATTGCCAGGGTTTTGGTTCATTGTGGCTGTCGAGGCCTGAACATGTATGTAATTTCGGCACGGAGCCGTGTTTTTTCCTCATTTTCGAGCACTAAGTCTCGCCTGTTTATTATCTGTACCGCTTCACCAAGCATGAGTCGCCCCGTGTCAAGGTGACGAGTGAGGTATCCGTATCCCGGAGGCGTAGAAATCCCTCGGCTCGATCGGCCTTGTTGTCTGAGGCTCCTCCAGCTTAGTTAAAGAGACCCCTCGGCCGCTCTTCGATGAGCCAAGGCCGGGGGTAGCGATATCAGTACGAATAGAGGCGGAGTTGGCTCGAAAATGGGAACCCGGTTGGTCGGAACCTAGCCGGGTTGTCCGTCAGCGGATCCGACGCCGGAGTCGATCAGCCGAGGCCTTGGGTCGGGTTAGCGCCCTTGGAAGATGGTTGGCCGAGGCCCCGGGGGTAGCCGGCCGAGCCGCCTGCTCGGGCCAGATTCCCGGAGAAGTCCTCGGATCGCGTCGCCGTCCGAGGCTGGGTCGGACCTTGCTGAAGACGTCGTCGACGCCGAGGGTGCTACGGCCCCCTTCAGCGTGAAGACCTGAGCCTGCAGGATCAGATCGTCTTGTAGCGTGTGCCTTCCGCGGCCGCTGAGGCCAGAAAACACACCCTCGCTGCGCTTGCAAAGCTGCGTCTCTTTTCCCCTTATTCCGAGCCTCTGGACTTTCCGTCGGTAACAGGGATGTTTGTGCGGGTGAGAGCTGCTTCTCGCGGAAGGTGATGAGTGAGGTATCCGTATCCCGGGGGCGTAGGAGTCCCTCGGCTCGGTCGGCCTTGCCGCTTACGCGTACCTTCACCCGTCCATGAGGCCCTGTCTCCGACTTAGTCGAGGAAGCTTGAAGGACCACTTTGGCAGAAGAGCTTCCGAACGTGAAGACTTGTCCGGTCCACGGAGTCGCTTTATCCGAACGCGAGTTACTTATCGCAGAAGGTGATGAGTGAGGTATCCGTATCCCGGAGGCGTAGGAGTCCCTCGGCTCGGTCAGCCTTGGCTGCTTACGTGTACTCCGTCGTTTCCAGGATCCGCTTTTCGAAGTAGTCAAAAAGCACGGAAGAAATTCTGCTGAAAAGAGATCTTTTTTCGAGGGGAAAAATTCGACGCAGAGGGGGTCTCCCCCCTTTTAGCCCCCGAGGGAGGGTCGGGCTTTGCCGAGGCGAGGCCGACCCTTCCTTGATGACTAAACTTTTGCGTGGGTGCGAGGTATATGAACAACTTGAAAACATCTTAAGGGTAGAAGCGACGTAGCTGTTTGATGTTCCAAGCGTTGCCGTAGACCTCGCCTTGAGTGTTGGCCAGCTTGTATGTTCCGGGCTTCAGGACTTGGGCGATGACGAAAGGCCTCTCCCAGGGGGGCGTGAGCTTGTGCCTCCCTCGGGCGTCCTGCCGCAGCCGAAGCGTCAGATCGCCCACCTGGAGGTCTCGGGACCGGACCCCTCGGGCGTGGTAGCGTCGCAGGGACTGCTGGTACCGCGCCGAGTGTAGTAAGGCCTTGTCCCGAGCCTCCTCCAGCTGGTCCAGTGAGTCTTCTCGGCTAGCTTGGTTGCTTTGTTCGTTGTAGGCCCTCGCCCTCGGGGAGCCGTATTCCAGGTCAGTGGGCAAGATGGCCTCGACCCCATAGACCAGGAAGAACGGCGTGAAACCCGTGGCTCGGCTTGGCGTTGTCCTCAGGCTCCAGACCACCGAGGGGAGTTCCTTCATCCATCGCTTGCCGAACTTGTTGAGGCCGTTGTAGATCCGGGGCTTGAGCCCTTGTAGAATCATGCCGTTGGCACGCTCTACTTGCCCATTCGTCATGGGATGAGCCACGGCAGCCCAGTCCACCCGGATGTGGTGGTCTTCGCAGAAATCCAAGAATTTTTTGCCGGTGAACTGGGTACCGTTGTCGGTGATGATGGAGTTTGGGACCCCGAAGCGATGGATGATGTTGGTGAAAAACACCACCGCCTGCTCGGACCTGATGCTGTTCAGGGGTCGGACCTCGATCCACTTGGAGAATTTGTCGATGGCGACCAGCAGGTGCGTGTAGCCCCCGGGCGCCTTCTGCAAGGGACCGACGAGGTCCAGACCCCATACAGCAAAGGGCCAGGTGATGGGTATCGTCTGCAGAGCCTGAGCGGGCAGGTGGGTCTGCTTCGCATAGAATTGGCACCCTTCGCAGGTGCGGACAATTCTAGTGGCGTCAGCCACCGCCGTTGGCCAGTAGAAGCCTTGCCGGAAAGCATTCCCGACAAGAGCTCGGGGTGCTGCATGATGGCCGCAAGCCCCCGAGTGTATTTCTTGCAGGAGTTCCTGACCTTCGGCGATGGAGATGCATCGCTGGAGGACGCCTGAGGGGCTGCGGCGGTATAGCTCCTCCTCATCGCCCAGTAAGACGAACGACTTGGCGCGTCGCGCTATCCGCCGAGCCTCGGCTTGGTCGAGGGGTAGCTCTCCTCGGCGGAGATATTGCAGGTACGGGGCCTGCCAATCTTGATCAGGCGTGGCCCCGCTCTGCCCTTCCTCGACGTTCAGTGCCTCGCCCTCGAGGGCCGAGGGTGCCTCGGGCTCGGGAGCGTCGTCGATCTTGACAAAGGGTTGATGCAGATCCCGGGAGAAGACGTCTAGGGGACCGTCGTTCGCCCCGAGGCTATTTTAGCCAGCTCGTCTGCAGTCTCGTTGTAGCGACGAGCGATGTGGTTGAGCTCGAGCCCGAAGAACTTGTCTTCCAGGCGCCGAACCTCATCGCAGTAGGCCTCCATTTTCGGGTCGAGGCAGTGGGAGTTCTTCATGACTTGGTCGATGACGAGCTGCGAGTCACCGCGGGCGTCGAGGCGTCTGACCCCTAGCTCGATGGCGATCCGCAACCCGTTGACCAGAGCTTCGTACTCGGCCACATTGTTGGATGCCGGGAAATGGAGGTGTAGCACGTAGCGTAGGTGCTTTCCGAGGGGCGAGATGAAGAGCAGACCCGCGCCGGCTCCCGTCTTCATCAGCGACCCGTCGAAAAACATGGTCCAGAGCTCCGGTTGGATCGGAGCTGTTGGCAGCTGGGTGTCGACCCATTCGGCCACGAAGTCTGCCAACACCTGGGACTTGATGGCCTTCCGAGGGGCGAACGAGATCGTTTCGCCCATGATTTCCACCGCCCACTTTGCGATCCTGCCCGAGGCCTCTCGGCACTGGATGATCTCCCCCAGGGGGAAGGATGACACCACAGTTACCGGATGAGACTCGAAGTAGTGTCGTAACTTCCGTCTTGTTAGGATCACAGCATACAGCAGCTTCTGAACTTGTGGGTAGCGGATCTTGGTCTCGGACAGTACTTCGCTGACGAAGTAAACTGGCCTCTGAACGGGCAATGCATGCCCTTCCTCTTGCCTCTCGACCACAATCGCGGCGCTAACCACTTGAGTGGTTGCGGCGACGTAGACCAAGAGGGCTTCTCCATCAGCTGGGGGCACCAAGACAGGCGCCTTCGTAAGGAGCGCCTTCAGGTTCCCGAAGGCTTCCTCGGCCTCAGGGGTCCAAGCGAAACACTCGGCCTTCCTTAAGAGGCGGTACAGAGGCAGACCTCTTTCGCCGAGGCGTGAGATGAAGCGGCTCAGGGCCGCAAGACATCCCATGACTCTTTGTACGCCTTTTAAGTCCTTGATGGGTCCCATGCTGGTGATGGCTGCGATCTTCTCCGGGTTGGCTTCGATGCCACGCTCGGAGACGATGAACCCCAGGAGCATGCCTCGGGGCACCCTGAAGACACACTTCTCAGGATTAAGCTTGACTCCTTTCGCCATGAGACATCGGAATGTCACTTCAAGGTCGGAGAGGAGGTCGGAAGCCTTCCTTGTCTTGACTACGATGTCATCGACGTAGGCCTCGACTGTGCGACCGATGTGTTCGCCGAACACATGGTTCATGCACCGCTGGTACGTCGCGCCCGCATTCCTCAAACCGAACGGCATGGTGACATAGCAGTACATGTCGAACGGCGTGATGAAAGAAGTCGCGAGCTGGTCGGACTCTTTCATCCGGATTTGGTGATACCCTGAGTAGGCATCGAGGAAGGACAGGGTTTCGCACCCAGCAGTGGAATCCACGATTTGATCGATGCGAGGCAGAGGGTAGGGAACCTTCGGACATGCTTTGTTGAGACCAGTGTAGTCTACACACATCCGCCATTTCCCCCCTTTCTTCCTCACAAGCACAGGGTTGGCAAGCCATTCGGGATGGAATACCTCTTTGATGAACCCCGCTGCCATCAGCTTGTGGATCTCTTCGCCAATCACTCTGCGCTTCTCCTCGTCGAATCGGCGCAGAGGCTGCCTGACGGGTCGGGCTCCGGCCCGAATATCCAGCGAGTGCTCGACGACATCCCTCGGTATGCCGGGCATGTCCGAGGGACTCCACGCAAAGACGTCGGCGTTTGCGCGGAGAAAGTCGACGAGCACTGCTTCCTATTTGGGGTCGAGCCCGGAACCGATCCGGATCTGCTTGGAGGCGTCGCCACTGGGGTCGAGTGGGACAGCCTTAACCGTCTCCGCTGGCTCGAAGTTGCCGGCATGGCGCTTCACATCTGGCACCTCTTTGGAGAGGTTCTCCAGGTCGGCGATGAGGGCCTCGGACTCGGCGAGGGCCTCGGCGTACTCCACGCACTCCACGTCGCATTCGAATGCGTGTTTGTACGTGGGGCCGATGGTGATGACCCCGTTGGGGCCCGGCATCTTCAGCTTCAGGTAGGTGTAGTTGGGGACGGCCATGAACTTCGCGTAGCATGGCCTTCCCAGTACCGCGTGGTAGGTTCCTCGGAACCCGACCACCTCGAACGTCAAAGTCTCCCTTCGGAAGTTGGAGGGTGTTCCGAAGCAGACGGGGAGGTCGAGTTGTCCGAGGGGCTGGACGCGCTTCCCAGGGATGATCCCGTGGAAGGGCGCAGCGCCTGCTCGGACGGAGGACAGATCGATGCGCAGGAGCTTGAGGGTTTCGGCGTAGATGATGTTGAGGCAGCTGCCCCCATCCATCAGGACCTTGGTGAGCCTGACGTTGCCGATGACGGGGTCGACGACGAGCGGGTATTTCCCCGGGCTCGGCACGTGGTCGGGGTGGTCAGCCTGGTCGAAGGTGATGGGCTTGTCGGACCAGTCTAGGTAGACTGGCGCCGCCACCTTCACCGAGCAGACCTCCCGGCGCTCTTGCTTGCGATGCCGAGCCGAGGCATTCGCCGCATGCCCACCGTAGATCATGAAGCAGTCGCGGACCTCGGGGTATTCTCCTGCTTGGTGATCTTCCTTCTTGTCGTCTTCGTGGGCCCTACCACCCTCCGCGGGTGGCCCGGCCCTGTGGAAGTGGCGCCGAAGCGTGACGCACTCCTCGAGAGTGTGCTTGACGGGCCCCTGATGATAGGGGCACGGCTCCTTGAGCATCTTGTCGAAGAGGTTTGCACCTCCGGGGAGCTTCCGAGGGTTCTTGTACTCGGCGGCGGCGACAAGGTCCGCGTCGGCGGCGTCGCGTTTCGATTGCGACTTCTTCTTGCCCTTCTTCTTGGCGCCGCGCGGAGTAGACGCCTCGGGAGCCTCTTCCGATGGGCGGCCCTGGGGCTGCTTGTCCTTTCGGAAGATAGCCTCGACCGCCTCCTGGCCAGAGGCGAACTTGGTGGCGATGTCCATCAGCTCGCTCGCCCTGGTGGGGGTCTTGCGACCCAACTTACTCACCAGGTCGCGGCAGGTGGTGCCGGCGAGGAACGCGCCGATGACATCCGAGTCGGTGATGTTGGGCAGCTCGGTGCGCTGCTTCGAGAATCGCCGGATGTAGTCCCGGAGCGACTCTCCCGGCTGCTGCCGGCAGCTTCGAAGGTCCCAGGAATTCCCAGGGCGCACGTATGTGCCCTGGAAATTGTCGGCGAAGGCTTGGACCAAGTCGTCCCAGCTGGAGATCTGCCCCGGAGGCAGGTGCTCCAACCAGGCGCGAGCAGTGTCGGAGAGGAACAGGGGGAGGTTTCGGATGATGAGGTTGTCGTCGTCCGTTCCACCCAGTTGGCAGGCCAGGCGGTAGTCCGCAAGCCACAGTTCCGGTCTCGTTTCCCCCGAGTACTTCGTGATAGTAGTCGGGGGTCGGAACCGGGTCGGGAACGGCGCCCGCCGGATGGCCCGACTGAAGGCCTGCGGACCGGGTGGTTCGGGCGAGGGACTCCGATCCTCCCCGCTGTCGTAGCGCCCCCCACGTCTGGGGTGGTAGCCTCGGCGCACCCTTTCGTCGAGGTGGGACTGACGGTCGCGTCGATGGTGCTCGTTGCCGAGGTGGCCCGGGGCAGCAGGCGCGGTGTTACGCGTGCGCCCGGTGTAGACCGAGGCTTCCCGCATGAATCGGGAAGTCGCGGCATGAGGTTCCGAGGGGTATCCCTGCCTTCGGGAGGCAGTGCTCTCGGCCCGTCGGGCCGCAGCGCCTTCCAGGAGACTCTTGAGCTCTCCCTGGATTCGCCGACCCTCGGTAGTTGATGGCTCCGGCATCGCGCGGAGGAGCATTGCTGCGGCTGCCAGGTTCTGGCCGACCCCGCTGGATGCGGGTGGCGGCCTGACCCTGACATCGTTGGCGACGCGGTGCTGGAGACCTTGGGGCAGGTGACGTATTTCTCCGGCCGGGGGTTGGCCCGCCCATACCTGTCCGACGTCCCGACGGATCGGCTCAAGCACTCCTGTTCCCTCGTCGAGCCTGGCCTGCGCCCCGCGGACTTGCTCGAGTTGTGGGTCGTAACCCCCCGCCGGAACGGGGACCACAGCTAGCTCCCGCGGGATGTCGGCGCGAGGCGCCGGCCTAGGAAGATCACCGTCCTCCGGCATGCCGAGATGGTTGCCTTCGGAGGGATCCCCTAGCTCGATGTGGAAACATTCGCGGCTTGGGCCGCAGCCCTCGTTGTCAAGGCTGCGGCTTCCGTCGGAACAGTCGGAGAGGCAGTAGTCACATGCGGTCATGAAGTCCCGCATGGCACTGGGGTTGCCAAGTCCAGAGAAATCCCAACAGATGCTGGGATCGTCATCTTCCTCGGACCCAGAGGGCCCGTAGGTTGAGACGTCCGTTAACCGGTCCCAAGGCGACCGCATACGAAACCCCAGTGGGGTTGCACTCGCCTCAATGAGAGCGCCCGCCAAAGCAAGGTTGCTTGGCGGGTTGAGGCCGAGTCGAAATGACGTAAGATGGGGATTAGTCAGTACCTTTTGGTCGACGCGGAGCGACGTAGTCACATCGGTGACTGGTTGCGCCGTCATCTCAGGTACAAGGGCGACGTCCTGCAAGCTCTCCGCGAGCGCGCTAGCGTCGTCTTCTTGCTCGGGATCAGCGTGTCGCGGGGGGACGGCGCTTGCCTTCGTCTCGAACGCGAGGTCGACGCCCGGCGTGCCTTCCGTCGGGGCGTCGGGGGCGTCGATTCGCTCGACGACCGACGAAGCGCGGCCTCCCGCTTGGCCTTGGTTGCCCCGCCTCCTCCTCCGTTGGCGGGGGAGAGGACGGAGCGAGCTCGAATGTTGTTCTTCCACCACGCGGGGAAGATGTCGTCGATTCCGCCGCCAGTGGGCGGGTTGTCGGCCGCCATTGTCGTTGTCGCACGGCGGTGGAAGGAGTATCATGTCGTAGCTGCCGTCGAAGGACATGAACTCAAGACTCCCGAAACGGAGCACCGTCCCGGGCCGGAGAGGTTGCTGGAGGCTGCCCATCTGGAGCTTGACGGGAAGTTGTTCGTCAACACGCAGCAGGCCCCTACCTGGCGCGCCAACTGTCGGCGTTTCGAGACCGGGGGGTCCCTAAGCCGACGAGTGAGTGTGCTGCGTGCCCCAGCCCAGATGGGTCGAGCGCGTGGGCGAGCGCGAAGGGGGGAGAGGCGAGGTGGCCGGAGACGAGCGTGAGAGAGGTGGAAGTCCCGCGGCCTTCGTGTTCGTCCCGCGCCCAGGTCGGGTGCGCTTGCAGTAGGGGGGTTACAAGCGTCCACGCAGGTGAGGGAAGCGAGCGGCCCCAAGAGAGCGCCTGTCCCGTCCTCGGTCCCGCGCGGCCAACCTTCTCTGAGAAGGCCCTGGTCCTTCCTTTTATAGTCGTAAGGAGAGGATCCAGGTGTACAATGAGGGGTGTAGCAGAGTGCTACGTGTCTAGCGGAGGGAGAGCTAGCGCCCTAAGTACATGCCAATGTGGCAGCCGGAGAGATCTTGGCACCCTGCTGGCGTGATGTCGTGGCTGTCGGAGGAGCAACGGAGCTTGGCGGAAGGACAGCTGTCGGAGCGGTCGAGTCCTTGCTGACGTCCACCTGCTTCCGTAAGAGAGCTGAGGGCCGCCGCCGTCATGGAGCTTGGGAGGCGCCATCATTGCCTATCTGGCGGAGCTGGTCAGATGGGACACCGGTCTTGTTCTCTGTGGCCCGAGTCGGTTCGGGGTGGAGTGGTGATGGCGCTCCCTGTTGACGTGGCGGGCCCGCGCCCAAGGCCGGGCGACGTCGATCTTGACAAAGGGTTGATGCAGATCCCGGGAGAAGACGTCTGGGGGACCGTCGTTCGCCCCGAGGCTATTTTAGCCAGCTCGTCTGCAGTCTCGTTGTAGCGACGAGCGATGTGGTTGAGCTCGAGCCCGAAGAACTTGTCTTCCAGGCGCCGAACCTCATCGCAGTAGGCCTCCATTTTCGGGTCGAGGCAGTGGGAGTTCTTCATGACTTGGTCGATGACGAGCTGCGAGTCACCGCGGGCGTCGAGGCGTCTGACCCCTAGCTCGATGGCGATCCGCAACCCGTTGACCAGAGCTTCGTACTCGGCCACATTGTTGGATGCCGGGAAATGGAGGTGTAGCACGTAGCGTAGGTGCTTTCCGAGGGGCGAGATGAAGAGCAGACCCGCGCCGGCTCCCGTCTTCATCAGCGACCCGTCGAAAAACATGGTCCAGAGCTCCGGTTGGATCGGAGCTGTTGGCAGCTGGGTGTCGACCCATTCGGCCACGAAGTCTGCCAACACCTGGGACTTGATGGCCTTCCGAGGGGCGAACGAGATCGTTTCGCCCATGATTTCCACCGCCCACTTTGCGATCCTGCCCGAGGCCTCTCGGCACTGGATGATCTCCCCCAGGGGGAAGGATGACACCACAGTTACCGGATGAGACTCGAAGTAGTGTCGTAACTTCCGTCTTGTTAGGATCACAGCATACAGCAGCTTCTGAACTTGTGGGTAGCGGATCTTGGTCTCGGACAGTACTTCGCTGACGAAGTAAACTGGCCTCTGAACGGGCAATGCATGCCCTTCCTCTTGCCTCTCGACCACAATCGCGGCGCTAACCACTTGAGTGGTTGCGGCGACGTAGACCAAGAGGGCTTCTCCATCAGCTGGGGGCACCAAGACAGGCGCCTTCGTAAGGAGCGCCTTCAGGTTCCCGAAGGCTTCCTCGGCCTCAGGGGTCCAAGCGAAACACTCGGCCTTCCTTAAGAGGCGGTACAGAGGCAGACCTCTTTCGCCGAGGCGTGAGATGAAGCGGCTCAGGGCCGCAAGACATCCCATGACTCTCTGTACGCCTTTTAAGTCCTTGATGGGTCCCATGCTGGTGATGGCTGCGATCTTCTCCGGGTTGGCTTCGATGCCACGCTCGGAGACGATGAACCCCAGGAGCATGCCTCGGGGCACCCTGAAGACACACTTCTCAGGATTAAGCTTGACTCCTTTCGCCTTGAGACATCGGAATGTCACTTCAAGGTCGGAGAGGAGGTCGGAAGCCTTCCTTGTCTTGACTACGATGTCATCGACGTAGGCCTCGACTGTGCGACCGATGTGTTAGCCGAACACATGGTTCATGCACCGCTGGTACGTCGCGCCCGCATTCCTCAAACCGAACGGCATGGTGACATAGCAGTACATGTCGAACGGCGTGATGAAAGAAGTCGCGAGCTGGTCGGACTCTTTCATCCGGATTTGGTGATACCCTGAGTAGGCATCGAGGAAGGACAGGGTTTCGCACCCAGCAGTGGAATCCACGATTTGATCGATGCGAGGCAGAGGGTAGGGAACCTTCGGACATGCTTTGTTGAGACCAGTGTAGTCTACACACATCCGTCATTTCCCCCCTTTCTTCCTCACAAGCACAGGGTTAGCAAGCCATTCGGGATGGAATACCTCTTTGATGAACCCCGCTGCCATCAGCTTGTGGATCTCTTCGCCAATCACTCTGCGCTTCTCCTCGTCGAATCGGCGCAGAGGCTGCCTGACGGGTCGGGCTCCGGCCCGAATATCCAGCGAGTGCTCGGCGACATCCCTCGGTATGCCGGGCATGTCCGAGGGACTCCACGCAAAGACGTCGGCGTTTGCGCGGAGAAAGTCGACGAGCACTGCTTCCTATTTGGGGTCGAGCCCGGAACCGATCCGGATCTGCTTGGAGGCGTCGCCACTGGGGTCGAGTGGGACAGCCTTAACCGTCTCCGCTGGCTCGAAGTTGCCGGCATGGCGCTTCACATCTGGCACCTCTTTGGAGAGGTTCTCCAGGTCGGCGATGAGGGCCTCGGACTCGGCGAGGGCCTCGGCGTACTCCACGCACTCCACGTCGCATTCGAATGCGTGTTTGTACGTGGGGCCGATGGTGATGACCCCGTTGGGGCCCGGCATCTTCAGCTTCAGGTAGGTGTAGTTGGGGACGACCATGAACTTCGCGTAGCATGGCCTTCCCAGTACCGCGTGGTAGGTTCCTCGGAACCCGACCACCTCGAACGTCAAAGTCTCCCTTCGGAAGTTGGAGGGTGTTCCGAAGCAGACGGGGAGGTCGAGTTGTCCGAGGGGCTGGACGCGCTTCCCAGGGATGATCCCGTGGAAGGGCGCAGCGCCTGCTCGGACGGAGGACAGATCGATGCGCAGGAGCTTGAGGGTTTCGGCGTAGATGATGTTGAGGCAGCTGCCCCCATCCATCAGGACCTTGGTGAGCCTGACGTTGCCGATGACGGGGTCGACGACGAGCGGGTATTTCCCCGGGCTCGGCACGTGGTCGGGGTGGTCAGCCTGGTCGAAGGTGATGGGCTTGTCGGACCAGTCTAGGTAGACTGGCGCCGCCACCTTCACCGAGCAGACCTCCCGGCGCTCTTGCTTGCGATGCCGAGCCGAGGCATTCGCCGTATGCCCACCGTAGATCATGAAGCAGTCGCGGACCTCGGGGTATTCTCCTGCTTGGTGATCTTCCTTCTTGTCGTCTTCGTGGGCCCTACCACCCTCCGCGGGTGGCCCGGCCCTGTGGAAGTGGCGCCGAAGCGTGACGCACTCCTCGAGAGTGTGCTTGACGGGCCCCTGATGATAGGGGCACGGCTCCTTGAGCATCTTGTCGAAGAGGTTTGCACCTCCGGGGAGCTTCCGAGGGTTCTTGTACTCGGCGGCGGCGACAAGGTCCGCGTCGGCGGCGTCGCGTTTCGATTGCGACTTCTTCTTGCCCTTCTTCTTGGCGCCGCGCGGAGTAGACGCCTCGGGAGCCTCTTCCGATGGGCGGCCCTGGGGCTGCTTGTCCTTTCGGAAGATAGCCTCGACCGCCTCCTGGCCAGAGGCGAACTTGGTGGCGATGTCCATCAGCTCGCTCGCCCTGGTGGGGGTCTTGCGACCCAACTTACTCACCAGGTCGCGGCAGGTGGTGCCGGCGAGGAACGCGCCGATGACATCCGAGTCGGTGATGTTGGGCAGCTCGGTGCGCTGCTTCGAGAATCGCCGGATGTAGTCCCGGAGCGACTCTCCCGGCTGCTGCCGGCAGCTTCGAAGGTCCCAGGAATTCCCAGGGCGCACGTATGTGCCCTGGAAATTGTCGGCGAAGGCTTGGACCAAGTCGTCCCAGCTGGAGATCTGCCCCGGAGGCAGGTGCTCCAACCAGGCGCGAGCAGTGTCGGAGAGGAACAGGGGGAGGTTTCGGATGATGAGGTTGTCGTCGTCCGTTCCACCCAGTTGGCAGGCCAGGCGGTAGTCCGCAAGCCACAGTTCCGGTCTCGTTTCCCCCGAGTACTTCGTGATAGTAGTCGGGGGTCGGAACCGGGTCGGGAACGGCGCCCGCCGGATGGCCCGACTGAAGGCCTGCGGACCGGGTGGTTCGGGCGAGGGACTCCGATCCTCCCCGCTGTCGTAGCGCCCCCCACGTCTGGGGTGGTAGCCTCGGCGCACCCTTTCGTCGAGGTGGGACTGACGGTCGCGTCGATGGTGCTCGTTGCCGAGGTGGCCCGGGGCAGCAGGCGCGGTGTTACGCGTGCGCCCGGTGTAGACCGAGGCTTCCCGCATGAATCGGGAAGTCGCGGCATGAGGTTCCGAGGGGTATCCCTGCCTTCGGGAGGCAGTGCTCTCGGCCCGTCGGGCCGCAGCGCCTTCCAGGAGACTCTTGAGCTCTCCCTGGATTCGCCGACCCTCGGTAGTTGATGGCTCCGGCATCGCGCGGAGGAGCATTGCTGCGGCTGCCAGGTTCTGGCCGACCCCGCTGGATGCGGGTGGCGGCCTGACCCTGACATCGTTGGCGACGCGGTGCTGGAGACCTTGGGGCAGGTGACGTATTTCTCCGGCCGGGGGTTGGCCCGCCCATACCTGTCCGACGTCCCGACGGATCGGCTCAAGCACTCCTGTTCCCTCGTCGAGCCTGGCCTGCGCCCCGCGGACTTGCTCGAGTTGTGGGTCGTAACCCCCCGCCGGAACGGGGACCACAGCTAGCTCCCGCGGGATGTCGGCGCGAGGCGCCGGCCTAGGAAGATCACCGTCCTCCGGCATGCCGAGATGGTTGCCTTCGGAGGGATCCCCTAGCTCGATGTGGAAACATTCGCGGCTTGGGCCGCAGCCCTCGTTGTCAAGGCTGCGGCTTCCGTCGGAACAGTCGGAGAGGCAGTAGTCACATGCGGTCATGAAGTCCCGCATGGCACTGGGGTTGCCAAGTCCAGAGAAATCCCAACAGATGCTGGGATCGTCATCTTCCTCGGACCCAGAGGGCCCGTAGGTTGAGACGTCCGTTAACCGGTCCCAAGGCGACCGCATACGAAACCCCAGTGGGGTTGCACTCGCCTCAATGAGAGCGCCCGCCAAAGCAAGGTTGCTTGGCGGGTTGAGGCCGAGTCGAAATGACGTAAGATGGGGATTAGTCAGTACCTTTTGGTCGACGCGGAGCGACGTAGTCACATCGGTGACTGGTTGCGCCGTCATCTCAGGTACAAGGGCGACGTCCTGCAAGCTCTCCGTGAGCGCGCTAGCGTCGTCTTCTTGCTCGGGATCAGCGTGTCGCGGGGGGACGGCGCTTGCCTTCGTCTCGAACGCGAGGTCGACGCCCGGCGTGCCTTCCGTCGGGGCGTCGGGGGCGTCGATTCGCTCGACGACCGACGAAGCGCGGCCTCCCGCTTGGCCTTGGTTGCCCCACCTCCTCCTCCGTTGGCGGGGGAGAGGACGGAGCGAGCTCGAATGTTGTTCTTCCACCACGCGGGGAAGATGTCGTCGATTCCGCCGCCGGCGGGCGGGTTGTCGGCCGCCATTGTCGTTGTCGCACGGCGGTGGAAGGAGTATCATGTCGTAGCTGCCGTCGAAGGACATGAACTCAAGACTCCCGAAACGGAGCACCGTCCCGGGCCGGAGAGGTTGCTGGAGGCTGCCCATCTGGAGCTTGACGGGAAGCTGTTCGTCAACACGCAGCAGGCCCCTACCTGGCGCGCCAACTGTCGGCGTTTCGAGACCGGGGGGTCCCTAAGCCGACGAGTGAGTGTGCTGCGTGCCCCAGCCCAGATGGGTCGAGCGCGTGGGCGAGCGCGAAGGGGGGAGAGGCGAGGTGGCCGGAGACGAGCGTGAGAGAGGTGGAAGTCCCGCGGCCTTCGTGTTCGTCCCGCGCCCAGGTCGGGTGCGCTTGCAGTAGGGGGGTTACAAGCGTCCACGCAGGTGAGGGAAGCGAGCGGCCCCAAGAGAGCGCCTGTCCCGTCCTCGGTCCCGCGCGGCCAACCTTCTCTGAGAAGGCCCTGGTCCTTCCTTTTATAGTCGTAAGGAGAGGATCCAGGTGTACAATGAGGGGTGTAGCAGAGTGCTACGTGTCTAGCGGAGGGAGAGCTAGCGCCCTAAGTACATGCCAATGTGGCAGCCGGAGAGATCTTGGCACCCTGCTGGCGTGATGTCGTGGCTGTCGGAGGAGCAACGGAGCTTGGCGGAAGGACAGCTGTCGGAGCGGTCGAGTCCTTACTGACGTCCACCTGCTTCCGTAAGAGAGCTGAGGGCCGCCGCCGTCATGGAGCTTGGGAGGCGCCATCATTGCCTATCTGGCGGAGCTGGTCAGATGGGACACCGGTCTTGTTCTCTGTGGCCCGAGTCGGTTCGGGGTGGAGTGGTGATGGCGCTCCCTGTTGACGTGGCGGGCCCGCGCCCGAGGCCGGGCGACGTGGGGGCTCCTCCGAAGCTGGGGTCGTTTCTGTCTTCCGTTGCCGAGGCCGAGTCCGAGCCCCTGGGTCGGGCGAGGCGGAAGTCGTTCGGCAGAGGCCAGGGCGGAGTCCGAGCCCTGGGGTCGGGCGAGGCGGAGTTCGTCGTCTTCCGGGGCCGAGCCCGAGTCCGAGCCCTGGGGTCGGGCGGAGCGGAGTTCGCCGTCTTCCGGGTAGGCCCGAGTCCGAGCCCTGGGGTCGGGCGGAGCGGAGTTCACCGTCTTCCGGGTCTTAGCCCGAGTCCGAGCCCTGGGGTCGGGCGGAGCGGAGTTCGCCGTCTTCCGGGTCTTAGCCCGAGTCCGAGCCCTGGGGTCGGGCGGAGCGGAGTTCGCTGTCTTCCGGGTCTTAGCCCGAGTCCGAGCCCTGGGGTCGGGCGGAGCGGAGTTCGCCGTCTTCCGGGTCTTAGCCCGAGTCCGAGCCCTGGGGTCGGGCGGAGCAGAGTTCCCTATGGCGCCCCTGGCGAGGCCTGACTGCCTGTCGGACTCACTCTGTCGAGTGGCACCGCAGTCGGAGTGGCGCAGGCGGCGCTGTCCTTCTGTCAGACCGGTCAGTGGAGCAGCGGAGTGACGGCGGTCACTTCGGCTCTGCCGGGGGGCATGCGTCAGGATAGAGGTGTCAGGCCACCTTTGCGTTAAATGCCCCTGCAACTCGGTCGGTCGGTGCGGCGATTTAATCAGGGTTGCTTCTTAGCGAAGCCAAGGCCTCGGGCGAGCCGGAGATGCGTCCGCCGTTAAAAGGGGGGCCTCGGGCGAGACGGAAGTCCCTCGAGGTCGGCTGCCCGAGGCCGAGGCTAGGCTCGAGTGAAGCGTGATCGAGTCACTCGTATGGACTGATCCCTGACTTAATCGCACCCATCAGGCCTTTGCAGCTTCATGCTGATGGGGGTTACCAGCTGAGAATTAGGCGTCTTGAGGGTACCCCTAATTATGGTCCCCGACACCGGGGCCACGAACCACATGACGGGGTCTCGGGCGGCGTTCGCAGATCTGGACACGGCAGTGTCTGGGTCGGTGCGGTTCGGCGATGACTCCATGGCGGAGATTGAAGGGCGCGGGACCGTGCTGTTCAAGTGCAAGAATGGCGAGCATCGCTCCTTCACCGGCGTTTACTACATCCCGCGACTCACGGCGAATATCGTGAGCCTCGGCCAGTTGGAGGAGGCCGACTACGACGTCCACCTCTGGCACGGTGGCATGGAGATTCGGGAGCCTGAGGGGCGACTGCTGGCGAGGATCCCACGCGCAGGCAACCGGCTGTATGTGCTCAACGTCGACGTGGCACGGCCGGTGTGCCTGGCAGCACGCGGCGAAGAAAGTGCCTGGCGGTGGCATGCCAGGCTCGGCCAGATCAACATGCCGGCGCTGAGGAAGATGGCGCGGGAGGAGCTCGTTCGTGGACTGCCGTCCATCGAGCAGGTGGACCAACTCTGTGAGGCGTGTCTCGCCGGCAAGCAGCGACGGACGGCGTTCCCTGACCAGACACAGTGGCGGGCGGACCGCGCACTGGAGCTGGTACACGGGGACTTATGTGGACCCGTGACACCGGCGACACCAAGCGGGAACACCTACTTCCTGCTTCTCGTCGACGATCGGAGCCGCTACATGTGGCTGACGCTGCTGCGGTCCAAGGATCGAGCGGCGGCTGCCATCAAGGAGTTCCAGGCACGTGCAGAAGCTGAGTCCGGCTGCAAGCTGCTGGCGCTCCGGACGGATCGTGGTGGCGAGTTCACATCCAAAGAGTTCATGGAGTACTGCGCAGCGGACGGCGTGCACCGGCAGCTGACAGCGTCGTATTCCCCACAACAGAACGGCGTCGTCGAGCGCCGGAACGCCATGGTGGCAGGCACAGCACGCTGTCTGCTCAAGGCAAAGGGGCTGCCGGCTTGGTTCTGGGGAGAGGCGGTGAACACTGCCGTGTATCTCCTGAACCGGGTACCGACGAAGGCAGTAGAAGGCAAGACTCCTGTAACACCTCAAAATCATATTGTGGGATTTATAAAAGTTTCTTCGAAAGATTAAGAACCAAAATAACTCTTAATAAGGATTTCTCTCTTTTAAAAGTTATATCTCCTAAAATTAATAGTCGGTAATACTAAAAAGTTGTTTGTCAGATATAGAGACTAAAGCTTTTTTTAAAAAAAAACTTCATTTGAAACCTAGAAGAGAAAGCATAATAATAGAAAACCTTTCATAACTTGCTAAGAATATTCCTCTCATAAGCTATATAATTAAAAAAATATGTTTCAAATTATTCCACGTAAATCTTAATAAAGAATGTAAATTACTTTCTCCTAAAACAAGCAAGTAATAAATGTGAACTATATTTAAATACTTTTGAAATAAATTTTTTTGAATAGATAATTCTTTAAGAATTATATGTTTTGGAGCATAGAATAAATACATGAATTAATAAAAAAAACTATATGTATATTTGCATCCATGCTGGATTTTGATTGTGCATTAAATTTAAAAGGAAACCCCAAAACCCACATTTGGAATTTTGGAGCCAAATTGAGATTTGGAAAATAAAACACAGAAGAAAAAAATGAAAAAAAATAAAGAAGCGTACAACCACCCTTGTCTACCTTGCGCGGTCCATTCTTCCCCTCTCCCTTTTCTTTTATTTGCCATTCCCACGACCATGACTACCGGGCAATTTTTTTTGTGGGGCCCGCTGTCAGCTAGGATCATGAGAACCTGGCTCGTGGTCTCTCTTGCTACATGTGGTCCGTGGGAGCCAGCTGTTTTTCATCACTGTTTGACGGACCCGCGCGTGGGACGAGACCGAAGCCGCCATCAAAGTTTGTTGAGATTTTATCGATCACCCGTTATAATCGGAGATTCAACGTGCTCATCCTTTTGTGGCTATATAAATCAGTCATCGGCACCCCTTCGACCCATAGCTCGAGTCGGCGCTTGAATTCGAGAGTCTACCATACCATCGCCATCTACCAAGCAAGCTGCGCCATCGAAGATGGATAGCAGAGAGAGAAAGGAACTCGTCGTCGTCCTAAGCTCGACATGCCGTCCTGTAGGCCGGGCCTGGGATCCCACACCGGTGCGTGGGCGTCGTCGTCGGGCCGCCATGCATCAGGGCACCGCTGCGTCGCGTAGTCCGGATCCACGTCGCCCAGACCTGAGGTGAGAAATCCCCACGGGGTCCTCCCTGCCATTCCCTTGCGCGGCATTAGACAGTATGGAGTTTGGGCAGTCGGGTGCGTGGGTGGCGTGGTCCGATGTGCTGCGCCGCCATGGTACACGGGCGCCGCTGCCCAGCTTTCCCCGGCGTGAGATAGAAGAAGGTCTCCTGGTCGTGGATGGAAAAATCAACGACGTGGAATAGATCCTGGGCGTAGAGTCTCATCGCCCAATTCGATCCGTTGATCCAGCCGTGGACGGCTGTGATTGAAATGGCTGATACCCTTTCGGTTACGTGGTTTTTGGGCGCTCGGATTGTGATCGGACGGTCCGCGTGGCATACCCGTTCGGATTAATACAGATCTAATCGTAGCCCTCGATTTCTGATCTGACGGTTCAGTTCTGCCGATATCCCTTCGTCAGGGCTATTTTTCAAAAGAGACCCTATGGAAATTTGAAACCAACCCGCCGTCCTATGCGGCTGTTTTCTGAGTCTTGGGAAATTTTGCAAGTTAACCCTTGCATTCCTCTGTTTTTGACGACCAGTCCAAAGAACAATAAAAATAGAAACTTAATTATAGAAAATGATTTTTAATACAAAAATAATTCTAGAAACTTGTATAATTCATATTAAATTCATTTTAACTCCGAATTAATTCATTCCAGTGACATTAATTTTGTTTTAATATTGTTAATCATTTAGTAAATTTGTTTAGCCATGAAACTTGAATTATTCACATGAGTTATGTTATTCCAAGTACTTGATAACTTCTGAAATTCATAACTTAAAATCCATAACTCCAAAATTAATGGTTCCTGTTCCTATGATTTTATTTTAATAGGTAGATTATTAATATGTATTTTGTTCTTATGTTTGGTGTGATGTTAATTTTGCGTATACCATGTTTGTCTGTATTGCTACGACTAGCGTGAGGTCACGAGTCAGCTGAAGACCAAGTTGGTACCTGGAATCTCAAGTCCCAGGCAAGTTGTGCCCTTGATCACTTCTTTTTACCCACTCATGTTCTAATTAATCATAATGATCTGCATAGGTTAATTTTGATGGGACCCAATAGGTTACCCTAGTTTGACTATCTTTATACCTTGTTCACCAATGAATTTTTGGGTAGTACCTGCTATTGCTTTATGTGGTTTTGGGTATAGAGATACACATTATTATTCATGATTATACTTCTATTATCAGTTGTTATTTACTGTTCATGATAAGATCATTATGTTAATTGGAACATGGAGAACCACCCGGGAAAACAGTGCTACCACAAGGGTTTAATGGGACGCCCTTGGCCAACTAACTAGGAAAGCTAGTGGAAGACTACCTTACCCGAAAGGGACAAGGGCAGTAGAGGAGTGGTCAGTGTAGGGAGGTCCTCGGGTTGATTTTGCTGCGATGGCGGTCAGGCGAGGGATTCCTGCATTGGAGCTTCCTATAAACTGTAGCGGGTTTTCTGAAGCTAGTGGAACTTTGTAAAGGCCTCGTAGTGTTACCCTGTCTCGCCTCCTCGGAAGAGGTGTATGGGATTGGCCGTCTCTTGGCAGATGGGTAACATGACTTGTGGGTAAAGATGTGCAACCCTTTGCAGAGTGTAAAACTGGTATACTAGCCGTGTTCACGGTCATGAGCAGCTCGGACCCTCACATGATTAATTTATGGAACTAAATTCAATTTGTCATATGCATTGCATCGCAGGTGATGTTGTTACTTTTGTTCTACTACTTAATTGGGTTGGTATTTACTTATACTTAGTAATTGCTAATAAAATTTTGACCAACTTTAAAAGCAATGATCAGCTTCAACCATCCTCTTTGGTAAGCCTTACACTTCACGTGAGCTCCCACCTTTGGCGAGTTCATGCACATTATTCCCACAACTTGTTGAGCTATGAACGTATGTGAGCTCACTCTTGCTGTCTCACCCCCCCCCCCACACAGGTCAAGAACATGTACCGCAGGATGATGCGCATGGAGGATGCTGCGATGTGTTCGTGAGAGATCTAGGTCGTCGTCCCCCAGTCAACTTTGGGTTGCTGGACCGTTGTCTCCTTATAATGTAATTATTTATTTATTTTGTACAGAACTCCTGTTATGTAGTAAAGATGTGACATTCGATCATGTGTCATGATTCATCATATGTGTGAGACTTGGTCCCAGCACACCTGGTGATTATGTTCGCGCCCGGGTCTTGGTGCCCCGAAACCCGGGTGTGACAACTCCATTCGAGGCATGGTACGGGAAGAAGCCGGCAGTACACCACCTGAAGACCTTCGGGTGCATTGTCTATGTTAAGAATACGACACCGCACCTGAAGAAGATGGAGGATCGTGGCCGCAAGATGATTTTCGTCGGGTACGAACGCGGGTCTAAGGCATATCGAGCCTACGATCCGGCCACTAAGCGCGCGCACGTGACGCGCGACGTGGTCTTTGATGAGTCCGCCCAGTGGGACTGGTCGGAGGGAGCTAAGACCGGCACTGGCGCGGATCATGGCGGCGACGACACGTTCACCATCCAATTTCAGGTGGTGGCGGGGCAAGGAGGTGTCCAGGCGGGGGCACCGGTGGCTGCTTTGCAGCATATGACGCCACCAGGAACGCCAGGGGAGGCCGGAGTAGCTTCTCCGGGCGTGCAGTTCGCCACACCACCTGCTGCATTAGACGAAGACCTGGACGCCGACCACAACGACAACGCACCACTGCGGTTCCGAATAGTGGAGGACGTCACCGGAGCTGCGTCGCCACCTGGGTACGCTGTGCGCGTACTGTACAGCGAGCAACTCTTTGCAGTGAGTGCGGAGGAGCCTGGGTCGCTTGCACATGCTGGGCAAGACCCGTGCTGGCGACGAGCGATGGAGGAGGAACTGCGCGCCATAGAGGACAACCACACCTGGACACTCACTGAGTTGCCATCTGGGCAGCGAGCCATTGGGCTCAAGTGGGTATTCAAGGTCAAGAAAGATGAACACAGTGCCGTGGTACGGCACAAGGCACGACTCGTCGCAAAAGGCTACGCTCAGCGCCAAGGAATCGACTACGACGAGGTGTTTGCACCGGTCGCTCGCTTGGAAGCGGTGCGGCTGCTGCTGGCGTTGGCAGCGCAGGAGGGATGGCAAGTCCATCACATGGACGTCAAGACGGCGTTCTTGAACGATGACCTCCAGGAGGAGGTGTATGTGCAGCAAGCGCCTGGATTTGCTCAACCTGGCAGGAACACAAGGTATACCGACTACACAAAGCTCTTTATGGTTTGCATCAAGCTCCCCGTGCCTGGAATCAAAAACTGGATGAAAAAATGGGTGTTCTGGGGTTCACTAAATGTCCATCTGAGCATGCTATTTACTGTCGAGGAGAAGGTGCAGAGAGACTAGTTGTAGGTGTCTATGTAGATGATCTGGTGATCACAGGCACTAGCAGCAGCAGCATCCAGACTTTCAAGGCAGAAATGACCAAGGTATTTAAGATGAGTGATCTTGGTTTACTATCATATTACTTGGGCATTGAAGTGAAGCAGGATGAGTTGGGAATTACCCTTTCTCAAGAGAGGTATGCAAATAAGATACTAGATCTAAGTGGTTTTGCAGACTGCAACTCGTGTGATGTACCAATGCAGGCAAAGCTGAAGCTGAGCAGGAAGGATGACAGCCCCTGCGTAGATGCAACAGAATACAGGAGCTTGGTGGGAAAATTGAGGTATCTGGTCAATACCCGACCGAATTAGGCTTTTTCAGTTGGGTATGTGAGTAGATTTATGGAGGAGCCCCACATGGAGCATTTTGCAGCTGTGAAGCAGATTCTCAGATACATAGCTGGAACAAGGAGTTGGGGCCTTTTCTACCCCAGGAAGAATGAAAAGAAAACTGAATTGTTGGGCTTCAGTGACAGTGACCTTGCCGGTGATTTGGATGAGAGGAAGAGCACAACTGGAGTCCTTTTCTTCCTAGGCAACAGTCCAATTAGCTGGCAATCAACAAAGCAAAAGGTAGTGGCATTATCAAGCTATGAGGCTGAATATATATCAGCTGCTACTGCTGCTTGTCAGGCTGTTTGGCTAGCTCGGCTGCTAGCTGAAATTACAGATTCAGTTGTGAGCAAGCCGGTGTTAAGGGTAGACAACAAGTCTGCCATTTCTTTGATAAAAAATCCAGTGCATCATGACCGGTCAAAACATATTGATACAAGATTCCATTTGATCCGGGAGTATGCAAATTCAGGCCAAATTGAAGTGAGGTTCATCAGGACAGAGGATCAGATTGGAGACATCCTAACAAAGCCTCTCGGCAAACTGAAGTTCAGAGAACTGTGCTCCAAAATTGGCATTCAGTCTCTGTAGGTAAATCAGTGCACAAGTCTTAGGAGGAGATTTGTCAAATAATCCTTGTGCCTGTAGTTTGTTTGTCAGTTAGCGTCGCATTGTTATAGGAGCTTTCTGTTAGCCATGCACAAAGGGAGAGCCTGGTCGTGCGATCGTGTGCGCAGTCCGCACGACCGGCGCGTCGCACGCTGTGACTGAGGTGAGTGGGATGGCACTCAACGATGAGGGGCATGGCCTGCAAATCAGGGTGATCGTGCCCCACATTTCTTTTTCCTTTCTTTAAGCGGTAAACTGTCAGGTTGTAAGCTCATGGTCTGTACACGTCTCTTTATATACAGAGAAATAGAGTCAGAAAAGCTGTTGGTTGTTCACAGCACCAAATCAGAGTGTGCCCACTTGTGTTCGTGTGTGTGCGTGAGTCTTTTCTGTGACCAGCAGGGTGAGCTCGCCGGCAACAGGAGGTTGCTTCTCCGGCGAGGTCTGACAATGCAATGGGTCATTGTTCTGCACATTGGGAAGTAATTAAGTAAACTATGCTAAATTCAAACCTCAAAAGGCATGTAACTTCAGAAAATAAGATAGTTTCACGCAATCAGCTTCCTGGGCCTTTTGATTGCAACTTTGATCGACCAATGCTGATGTTCAGAACATTATTTGATCTATTAAGAGATAACTGATTGTGCACAGTGAACAGCTTGTGACAAGATAGCTATTCTCCCATGAGATTGTGAACTTACAAAGTCATCAAGTACTTGAGAAAGAGACGGATCTCCATAGGTTGAGATGATGTACTGAGACAGTGCTGTATTGTGCCAATCATGCTCCTCCGACTCCCTGATTACATGTACATACAAATGGAAATCATAAGATATAACATATACTCATATAGATAACATAACCGTCAATCAACTGATGTAAATGCTACTTTGGTCCATACCCAAGCTTCTGTTACAGTCATGCAGTTTCAACTCACTTTGGGCACGATAAACATTTAATCTTAAATAATATCAAACTGATGATTACATGTACATACAAATGGAAATCATAAGATATAACATATACTCATATAGATAACATAACCGTCAATCAACTGATGTAAATGCTACTTTGGTCCATACCCAAGCTTCTGTTACAGTCATGCAGTTTCAACTCACTTTGGGCACGATAAACATTTAATCTAAATAATATCAAACTGATGGATTGCTCAAGTAAGCATTTTTTTACCTTGATTCATCGCTGGGAAAGCTTATCTGTACTGGCACAGATCCATACTTTATTGCCTTCATCTGCACACAAAGAGAAATAAGAGACACAGCAGTGGGCTAGAAAATAACCACAACAGACTTTTATATTTCCCTTTATGTTTTGTGTCCTGAAATATATATTTGGAAGGTCAACGGGGGAGACAATAGTCCCCAAATCTAATACTCCTACATATCGCTCAAAGTCGTCAGGGTAGCCATGTAACATATAACAACATATAACGACTGAAATAGGAGAGCTGAGATGGTTCTAATAGTAAAGACCACCACCAGTTGATGTACTGCATAAAAGAGGCAAAATTAGGAGTAAAATGCCTGTAGAACTACACAAATACAGAAGCATCAGCTAAAATAAGAGAATAGCGAGATAAGATAATAGGACCTGTTACGTCTTTTTGCACACTAGGAGTGTATCTTTACCCAGTCCATATTTTGTTATTATGGCAAAGACCAGCAAAATATAAGATTCATACTCTGCCTCAGCTCTCCTTACATCATGAATTACATCCACGTTTATGCTGATGTACCTATTTTGTGCCGTACCAATGCGGTGAGCATGATAGCTTTGCGTGCAATAAGCAAGATGTAAATGTGGCACAAGCCAAAAACAGTCCATATTAATAAGGTTTATAACGAATTTCAAATGTAACACATGTGAGCAAGAACGAGAAGAGAAGAAAATTGTAGACTATATACCAATATGACAATACTGCAAAACATAAGTTATCTCGAACTGTTTGCTAGTTAACACAAAATCATTTGGGACGTGCTGTCCTGATGGAATAAAAAACACAGTTAAGAACTATGTCATCAAAACTAAAAGTTGACAATCAAATTCAAACCTTCAGAAGAATGTCCAGTTTAGAGCATCCATCTAGAATGAGCAAAAAAATGTCTCGCCTGGATATTAATATTCAAATTTCAGGAGTTTACTCGTACATAGTAATAACTAAAAGGAAGCTTAGAAGCATGTTATAAATTTATATTGCTCATCATTTTTTACATTAAATCAACTCAAAAGAAACTTCCCCATTCATATGACTAATGGTACCGCTACAACATAAAAGCTTAAGGTGTCCAAACAGTCTATCAAGTATTATATACGAAAGGTTTAGTTAGTGAAGAGAAGTTGCATACTTGGGTAGTATCACCTCCACCAAATTACCCATTTTTGAATCTCACAAGATAAAAACTGACAACATAGGTTGATAATGATCCACATGATGTTATTGAGTAAATTTTACTGTAGATATACACAATATGAAGATGTTTCCTGCATTGAACATAGTCTCAAATATAGCATCAACAAATATGACATCAAAAGACTCAAATCAAATATGCCACTTGACTATTATAAAGTAATTGCAGTTATACTGGGTGAAACATCAGTGGGAAGCATATACAAGTTGCCATGTTTGTGAGTATCTTCAAGCTCACTCACGTGGATATAGCCATATAGGAGTCCAACATAGGCAGGAATAGTGTTACCAGGACACAGGTGTGGGAACCAGAATCTAACACAGTCGCAGGTGATTGGCTCAGCAGGCTCAGAAAATTAGGATTCAGGAATTCTTCTAGTGTTTTGAAAAATACAATAGCATTTTAGTTCTTCAAATATTGAGTACAATCTGAGATTAATCCCTCTTCTTAATGAAATGACATGAAGCTCTCCTGCGTTGTCCGAAAAAAAAATCCAAGATTAATCCCATTGCCTATAAAACAAACTAAAAGGACGCTAAAGATTTACTTGTGTGTTTTACCAAAAGGAAAGGTCCTAGGATTACAGTAAAAGTTCTAGATTAGCTACTGTTTGTGCATAGAACAACCGTCAAAACCAGCATTTAAAGTGATTCTCTCTCTATGGTCACGTGCCTATCCTTGTCGTCTGCCATTTTTCCCCTCTCATGGATAGACTGATCGTTGGATACATGGTCAGTCTGTTGTTATATTGCACCAGCTCTCCTGAGCCGCATTCCTAGGAGACTTTAGAAAATCAGAACAGTTCAGGAAGCACTGCAGAATAATAGGTGGGTGACTGATCTATCTGACAGTCTGCCTGCGGAATTCCTCCTGATTTTTTTTCCTGGTCTGTGATTTATTAACTCGAGAAGTTCAGCTTAAGATGGGGGGACTTGGATGTGCATTGGCTGCCATCAATCGCAGGGGAATATTCAGCAAAGTCGGCTTATGATCGCTTCCTTGCTGGATCAATAAATTTTGAGCCAGCTGAAAAGATTTGGAAGATTTGGGCACCTCTGAGATGCAAACTTCTCGTCTGGTTAGCTTCCCTTAATAAGTGATGGATTCAGTATTTGGTTTATGATGAAAATCAGAAAAGGCACTTTGTATTATGCTTCTATTAGTGACAACTTTCTCTATAAAATCAGATGCTTCTGATATGCTGATCATTCCAGAAACGACTATTGTATCTATCTGCAGGGGTAACTCACTGAATTGTGTTGATTCTAGGGGAATACCTGAAAAAATGCCATGAGAAGATGGAATGTGTAAAAGCATACTGAAAGGTATTTGATGCATGCAGCTTACCACTATAGTTAAGAACAAGAAATGGAAAGTAAAACAATCATATCAACAAGCAGCATAGGATTGCTGAAGTTTAAGAAATTTCACATTATCATCCACATAACCTAATCCTGAAAATGTTGGTAACCGAGACTGCACCTTTTATTTCTGTTTGTAGTACTCGTATTTCCTCGAGAAGCAAATTATTTTCATCCTGCAGTTTCTTCGGCTCCCCCATGGCCATAAGCCGCTGCTTGTTAATGCACAGGATATCTGTAACAGACAATTGTTATCAGCAAGGAACCGAGCAATGTGAAAGAGTGCTTCCAAGGGGAAAATGTGCTACGTTAGATGAAAACTAATAGTTGCAGTATTAAGTTGTGGTCTGATACGGAACACTAACATTAGGTAAAGCAAGGGAAGAGTGAATTACTCCATTGAGCCAGGCTAAAGAGCTCCCCAACATCACCCTCACGTTGCTCATCAAGCAAACCTGGTACCTGGAAACAACAATTAACATGAACCCATGAGCTTCTCAAACCAGCAAATCTTAAAACACGAATTATCTGTGGCGATCTCATCCGTGCCTGATCACTATGTGCTTCGACGCCGTCCAACCTACAAAATCCCCAGCACCTCGACACAGATAAACATCAATAGCTGGTTTGATCCAACTGGAGTGCTACGAAGATCGTAACAGTATAGATATAGCGGGACCCACCTGACGTTACTGGAGCTTCGAGAATCGCCGTGTTCCCCACCCTGAAACACGAATGGGAGGACCGGAACAGCTGAGGAACAGCCACGCATACACGCACGCGCGTGCGCAGCAATTGTGAGAGCGTGGCCGCACGGAGTGGTGCTGGGTGTGGGATTCGAACGCAACTGGAAGAGGGGAAGTAGAAGCACCGGGTTATAAGCACGGGTGGTCGAGCGCGGGCGAAGGGGAAGCAATGTGCCCCGCCGCGCGGATGCGGCAGGCGCCGCCGCCGGAACCGAGGAGTGGCCCCGCGACGCCGCCCGACTACAAGGCGCGGCGTCTCCATTGTTGCCTGATACGCGCGCGGCGCGCCGCACGGTCAAAACTCGACTCGTGCCGCGCCGCCCGTTCGCCTAATCGCCTCTGGGTCCTGGCTATGTGCGCCGCACCTCGCGCGGATTGCCCGGGTGAGCGAGACAAGACCGTGTGCTTCAAATATCCACTGACATTGAGTTTCTACATCTGTAGTCGTCTTTGTATGCTGCTGGATTTTGCACGGACTAAAAGGATCTAAAGGCTTGTTTTGAAGTACCTAATTTTTAGAAAACTGATTTATAAAAACAGAATACTTCTAAACATGTTAGTTTATGTTTCAATGTATAGAAACTAGATTTTTAGTTTTTAAGAAAACAAAAGGCTACCCTACTCAAGCTACAATCTTTTCTTGTTCAGCAAATTACACAGTGATCTTCGTTCGTTTGGTGGAAATTACGATCATTGTAATTTGTAATCGCTCCTGGACCTATGCATGTGATCCATTCGATGTATGTTATGTCCAATTTAAATCTTTAATTATTATTTAAAATTTTGAATTAAAAAATATGAGTTCAATCTATATTTAAAATTGGTAGTAAAGAACAATAAAGCGAATAATTGAATTAATTATTTGTAAAATAGGGTAAGGAAGACTTATCTTTATATACTAAAGTTAGAAACTGGTTTTATTAAAATACAATCAAATACAGAGGATCTCCATCCGTTCGCAGTTGGCACGCACATGGAAGCCCCCGCCCGTCGTCGTTCTGCTCAAGTACCGCCTCCGCTCGCACCATACATTCAACTGTTGCTCAAGTTCGCACACACACGTAAATTTGCTAAAATTATTAATAAAGGTAACATAGAAATTGTTTCTCCCAACCTAAGTTAGACCCGACACCATTCATCGAAGAAAATAAGTTCTAAATGTTTAGTTGAAACGCTTGAGGACTTAGGATATGAAAGTTGGTGGCTTTTTCTTTATTGACAAACATAAAATAGATTGTTTTTTCAAGAACAAAAGGAGGTTTATTTTTTTGCTAAGGATCTATTAAAACTGATAAAGATGGATGGCCAAAGCGATTGCGCCACTATCACATAAAAGGTGTGGTGGCGCTAAGGAATCTTTTACTTAGGGTAGACTTCACAGGATAGAGGCGCCTTCACATTGACTTTATAGATTCTTCTCGTTGCTCGATTTCTGATTCAAAAAACATTATGGTCTAAAAGCAAGTTATGAATGGAGGCTAATTTTTTGTTGGCTTGAGGGACATAGATAATATTATTTGGGACAAGATCTCGATTCAAGATACAAACAATGTTATGACATTCGTCACTGTGATACATGACATTCACGGTGAGTCTTTATATAACTCACTGGTGATGTGATTTGATGGCTCCAATGTTGGAGTATCAATTGGTTTTGATGTTGTAGGAGATTGTTGCAACTGGTACATACTTGTTCTCGAAAATGCCAGTGAGCATGGCGTCAAAACATCAAGAGCAGCTAACAACGGTATGGCCTCCTTTGCCACATACCTGTCAGGTAGGAAAATCTTCATTTGGGCCAGATGAAGGTCAATTGTCAGATCCCTAGTGTCCTGTCCTCCTTATCGTCTACCAGGACCATGGCCCAAACAACGACAAACACGACCATAATGAGCATCACATCCATCATGCACCATGAGAACCGTTGGCGAGCAGTTGCCCTACCGCAGATCGAGGCGTTACTCAAAATTAATACGTTGCACTAAAAGCTCATTTAGTGATACAGGCTCTACTCGTGCATCCATAGCAGAAACCACGGTGTTGAACTTAGTATCAAGACTGGCGAGGATGTACGAAGCAAGTTCTTGGTAGTCAAGCTTCTTCTGTCAAAGGCCATGTCATCCGCCAGAGCCTTCATGCTTCCAAAGAATTCAAACACGGCCGACGCGCACGCGCGTATCTTTCTATGCGCTCGATACAATCGACTACGATAATACGTACGTGAGGATCTCACACGATAGTGACGCTAGTAGGATGTTAAGAACCTACTAGTACTTGATTATCCAACATTCATACTCCGGGTTCAGAGGCTGCTTGGTCGTTTTGTCGTCCACCTTCTCCGCCAAGGTCTCAGCTGGCACTGGTGTCAACGGATCGAGAAGGTGCACACTGCAGAGTATAGATGTGATATCCTGGTTCCAATTGTTGGTGATATCCTGATCTAAGGCTTAATATAATTAATAGAGGTGTATCTTCTTTATCAGAAGCCTGTCTCGAAAGAATGCTCAGGTTAAGCGTGATTGGCCTAAAGATATTTTGGAATGGGTGATCGACCGGAAGGTTTTTTCGGGTGCGCACGAGTGAGGATAAAATGCACACAAAAGACTCATGTTGTTTTGTGTAGATGATCTATGATCTTAGAGAGCTGCCAGGAGTAAGTACTGCTGGCCCGGTGTGGACGGGGTGTTACAAATAGTATCATAGCCGACCCTCGCGGTTTCATGGGCATGTGTGGGCTAGGGGTTCGGGTATATGGCGTATGTGGGCCCTGGAGTTGTCACATGGCATAGCATATGACAACACTGGACATACAGACGTGGCCAAGAGGGGGTTCCTGGCTTGGAGTTGACCGACGAGGACATCAGTCTTCTAAGGGGGGTGGGTTGTGATTTCTTGACCCCAGTGGATGGTGATATTTTGATCCAAGCCTCAATAGAATTAATAGGATACTCATACCAACAAGATGTATCTTCTTTTTCGGAAGTCTGTCTCGAAAGAACGTTCAAGTTAAGCGTGCCTGGTCTAGAGAAATTTTGGGATGGGTTACCGATCGGAAGTTTTATCGGATGCGCACGAGTGAAGACAAAATGCACACAGAAGACTCATGTTAGTTTGTAGGGATGGTCTACAATCCTAAAGGGCTGGCAGAGTAATTACTGTCGGTTTGGGAGTGGACGAGGTGTTACAATAGAGAGGAGCGTGGTTGTTCTTTGCTAGTTTCTCGATGACTAGATATGCAATCAAGGAGGCAACTAGTGACGTGGAGGAACTTGAAGCAGACATTGAACAAATTTCTAGTGAATGAATAAAACATGATATCTTTTAAGGATCACGATTCCATATCAATATAACTGAGAATAACCCTCAGTGTGGCTTATACATGAAGATAACCATCTAGAACACATGGTAAAAATAAGGAATAAGAAAAGGAAAATAAAGCAATAAAAAAACTAATCTAGGTTCTTAGCCTTTCTAGACAAATACGGGAAACCAAATCATACACAATTAGCCTTCCTACAAATATAGGAAACCAACCATACAAAAATCATACACATTTCTTAATACTCGTATGTTGGTTTTTGATAAAATAATTTATGTCTTATTTCCAACCCGTAAGAATGGGAGTGATGGAGAGAAATTAAGAGAGATTTTAACTTGCTAGAAATTTAAATTCATTCAATCTCTTCCCATCCATATTGATTAAGATTAAAACGAATAGGGCCTTTGGTGGAGCGGGTGGATGTAGTTGTACGTGTGTTCTGGAACATGATAATTGTTTGGTTAGTCTTACCATCCATTGATTAGAATGTGGCTGAGGCCAGTTTGCTGGGGCCCTTCAGTGTTTCTTCCTTCCTGATCCCTATTTCTTAAATGTGGCCAATAGTGTATTGTCGTTAGCATAATATAAGATAGGATAAGACGTATGTGTTTCTAACATCGTATGGCTAGCTATAGGTGTACATTTGTGTTGTGCCTAATAGGCCGGCCCAAAGCACATAATTTTTGGCACGGCCCAGATTTGGCACAACCCAACCTAATTGTGTGCCTGGGCCGGCACGGCCCAATATGTGGGCCGTGCTTGGGCCTCAAGTCAAGCCCATGGGCCGGCTTGGCATGGCCCATTTAACTAAGGCACATCGAGGCCCACTAAATATAGACTCGGTATTTAACTAAGGTTCGTCAAAGCTCACATGACCAGCACAACTTAGAGAATCTAGAGCTTTAATAGGCCTTCGAGAACCAATACCTAGATGGGGATAGTGAATAGTGATGATGATTATTGTATATGAATTTTGTATGACTGTATAGTACTCAATTAAACACTGAACAGAGAACTGAATATTATTTCTGAGCTAGTTGTAATATTTTTTCTTTATGACCAAAGGTTTTTAATGTGCATTCACAAAACATCTTAGTTTTATTTTGATCATATATATATTATATACTTTTTGTTTATGTATTGTTGTTGTATATATATAGGCCGATCTGGCACATTAAGGCATTTTGGGTTATTTGGCCGGCCTGGCACACATAACTAATTGTGGGCCGATGACTGGGCACACATGCTGGCACGGCACGACCCATAATTAGATATGTGCTTTTATTGGCCGTGCCTTTGTGGGCCGTGCTTTTGTGGGCCTGTGCCGTGCCGGGCCAGGCCGGCCCACATGTACAGGTATATGGCTAGCTAGGCCTGCAGTGGTGGCTGCCATGTGGTGTGGATCAACAGATGCGATTTTTTCAGCTAACGATCATGTTGATTCACGGTTCAAATTTTCCTTTTCTTTTTTGTCCTGTCTTGCTGATTCACCGTTTATTCCAACGTTTAGGACTAGTCTGGAAACTCCATTTTTCTAAAATATCTATTTTTTAAGAAAAAATAAAATAATTTTCCTTAGAAAAAATCTTTTAGTAAAATGAGGTTCTCAAACAAGTCCTTCCTGCAGAGGTGGTCCGCCAACTGCTGCCATCCGGAGTCGAGATGGGGTTCGTTGGTTCAGCCCCTACCGGAATCCGGGCCTTTGACGAGTGCCAGCCTCTTTGCCGAATGCTTTTTCTCGGACACTCGGCAAAGAAGTCATTGCCGAGAGCCGCATTCGGCAAAGTCCTGCTCTCGGTAACGAGCTCGTTTACCGAGTGCAGGACACTCGGCACAGAAACACAATCGGCAAAGGTGGCGCTCGGCAAAGGGCCGTCGCCCGTCAGCCTTTGTCGAGGGCCGAAGGTCGGCACTCGGCAAAGAGGACTCTTTGCCGAGTGCCAAATATCTGCCACTCGGCAAAGAAGGTCTTTACCGAGTGTTTTTTTAGACACTCGGTAAAACATATTTTTATATTTTTTATTTTGGCAACTAAACTTTTTGTGGTATGTTTCTACACTATGTAGACCTACATGTACCATTTTGGGACAAGTATAACAGTGCTTTCAATAGCTAGTAGATTTAGTTCGTTTATTTGACATGGGGACCCCGCTGACGAATTCTTTGCCGAGTGCTGGCCGGCAGACACTCGGCAAAGGTAACTCCTTTGCCGAGTGTCACCTAGGACACTCGGCAAAGAACCTGATATGGGGACTCCGCTGACGGATTCTTTGCTGAGTGTTGGCTGGCAGACACTCGGCAAAGGTAACTCCTTTGCCGAGTGTCACCTAGGACACTCGGCAAAGACACCGTCTCCGTCACCCGGCGCCGTGACGACTGTTTTTCTTTGCTGAGTATTTCCTGGCACTCGGCGAGAAAAAGTACTCGGCAAAGAAGGCTTTGCCAATGCACTGTGTGCCGAACCCTTTTTGCCGAGTGTTTTTAAGGTTTTGCCGAGTGCTTTCAAGCACCCGGCAAAGCCGTCGATTCCGGTAGTGAGCCCAATATTAGGTTGTCCGCAGTGTTTGCTACCGAGCGCCCCTTTCCCTCCAACTGGGGAAAAATTATGTGTCCCGTATGCAAACATCTTGTTTTACAGTCCCTCACATCCACCACTTGGAGACCCAAAAAAACAGATCAAGATTTGCAATTTAACCCTTTAATAATTTGTTTTTCTTCTATTTATATGGACTACCAGGTGGTGGATGTGAGGGGTTATAAAAGATATACTTTGCATCACGGATGTAAAGAATTTTTTCCCCAACTGGCGGCTACAAGGGCCCTCGTGCCCGCAGCGGCTCCCCCTACGAGGCTCCCTAGCTGGCGGACTTCCTCTCTCTCTCTCCCTCCATTCGTGGCGTGAACCTCTTACACTATTCATTTTTGTAGCCGTGGGCCCACGAATAATTGTTAGTATAAAAAATTGATAGTGGATGAAAAGTAGGTATAGGAAATGATGTTTTATGGTTATAGGGGGAATTTAGAGGGAATCGCTGCGGGAGATGAAAAGTAGGGGGTGAAATGTTGACGATGTGTCACAAAAAATGATATGGGAGAAGAAATTTAGAGATAACCGCTGCGAATAGCCTTATTGCAAGAGCAAAGAAACTATATGTGTATTGTATCTAAGAATAATACGTATTATAGTAATATAAGCAAGAAACTGATCACCATATGCATCCAATGATCCTAGACGTTGATGATCCGCCTGATAATCTAGAAAAAGCATGGATGCGGTTACGCGTCATCCATGACACATATTTATACGCACACATAAACGACGACGGGTCCCTATCTAGCGGCCGTGCTCTCACAGATCAGCACTGTCTCGTTCGGAGCAAGCGTAAAAAGATGAATTTAGAGTCACCAGCTACTTATTACGTAATCACCGCCCAAAGTATATAGACGACGTCGTTGTATTGTTACAGAGAGACAGAAGCGTCGTCGCTGGGCGTTCCCGCGCAGGCTTGTGCAACTGACGATGCGTCTTCGACTAGTGTGCATGAGTTCTAGGAAAGTAGGCCAACGAAACGAAAGTCATCCAAGTGTTTACATGCTCGGTGAGGAATGACAATCATGTTTTAGAAGGGTATCGGTAAAAAATGATGGGTTGTAGCTTATAAGCTTACATTTAGTCTATGAACAAACTTCAATAAATTTTACGATAGAAGAAATTAAAATGATTCATAATCGCTAAATATTATGTAGATGCATTGAGACACGATCGGTAAAGATTCTAATAGTCACGCTCTAGTATCGGAGGAGAAAGGGATATTCTCCATGTTAACATCCAACTAGTAATAAAAATCTGCACGTCAAGTTGTCAGCGCTGCGCCCGCCAGCAAAGCCAAGCAGATGGACAGTGCTAGTATATAGTAGGAACAATTGGATCTATATAGTAATATGATATATACTCTGGGCGGCTGCTAAACTCTCCCAACTTGTCATTTGCATCTGCGACTATTATTTATCACCAAGAATACTAAAGGTGGTTGTTTTGTAGGGACAAATTTTGTCTATCCATTTCATTCCATTTTAGTCCCTAAATTGCTAAATATAAAACTAAAATAGAGTTTTCAAACACCCCTGGTATGACAAGCATGCATATGGTGATAATGAGTTCTAGATTTTACACTAGAAACTTTAAAGATCAAATCAGATTAGAATCGGACCTTATTCCTATTCATTTTAACTAACATTATTTAAAGACTCGACTTTTTGTAAAAGGGACATTTGAATCATGATCTGTTACCACCCCTAACCATACATAATCATCGCGGCTATTCCTTTCCTTATACAGCAAACAAAGTATACCATATTGCTCCTTCGTTCTGAGTGGCATCACCAATATTATGCTTGAATATTGTATAAGTCCAATCATCTTTTTTTATTGTAACCTAACTTAACTTGTTTCTGTAAAATACACGTTAATTATAAAAATATTATATTTTCATTAATCACCAAAATCAAACTAGGATCTAATAAATGTCTTTGTACTATATTTAGGGCAAGTTTAGAAACCTCATTTTTGCTAAGGGAAATTAATTCATTTTTCATTGGAAAAACATAAATCTCTTAATAAAATAGAGTTCCCGAGCTAGTCATTATAAAAAAAAATGTGCTCAGACGAGAAATCAACTAGCTAGAGATCGATTGCTGGCGGCGTGGTCGTGTACCAAATTCATACACGTACGTTGGGTTCTCAAGATATATCACTTGTGAGCCACTCTTTCGAGTGTCTTTGTCCAAAGTAAAAAACAAAGTAATTGCGCGGACGAGGAATCTACGAGAAGTCAATCGCTGGTGTATATACGCCAAGTCCTTGAGACGTGCCAGTTGTGAGGTACTCTTTGTAGAAGAAAAAAACGAAATACGTGCGCGGACGAGAGGTCGATCGCTGGCGGTATGGTAGTGTACCGAATTCGCACACGTACATTGTATTCTTTGGAAGTGTCTCCCGTCCCGAGTGTGGAGCTTGGAAGCGACAAGAGGGTGATTGTTGGAGGTGTGGTAGTGTGCCAAATGCGTGCACGTTCTCCCCGGAGATTGGAGCTGGGAACCGACAACAGAGGTCGATCGTTGGCGCCTAGCTAGCGCCGTGGGTAGTGTAACACATTCGTGCACCTTGCGTGACCAGCCAGGAGGCGCGTCTGTGGTCGTCGTGGACGGGTTTGGATTTTGTTTTTTCCATTCAATTCCGTGGCCGTGGGTTGCCGCGCGGGGTCCCCGAAGCGCAACCTTTTTGGCGTTGCGGTTGCGCCCGGCTGGTCGACTTGATGGGGGCTGTGGGCTGCGGCTCGTCCCACCCACACAGGGCACAGCTAACTCGCCGTAAGCCCCCCACCCCACCCACATGTAGGGGTGGAAACGAGTCGGCTCGCTCATCTAACGAGTCGAGCTCGGCTTGGCTCGTCCATCCGGCGAGCTCGAAAACAAGGCTCGGCTCGGCTCGCTCCTAACTCGCGAGCCGGCTCGCCGAGACAACGAGCCTAAACATAAACGTAAATCTGCTCTCTAAATTATAATATAAAATCCTAAAAATATTTTACATAACGTATTTTAAATTTCTAAAATAGATATATCACTAATATAATATAGAAAATATATTA
This sequence comes from Zea mays, assembly GCF_902167145.1. NCBI lineage: Eukaryota > Viridiplantae > Streptophyta > Magnoliopsida > Poales > Poaceae > Zea > Zea mays. The sequence continues at coordinate 223,128,525 of NC_050100.1, read as the reverse complement.
TTTTTGTATAGCAATCTCAAATAACATAAATTAATTGTCCACTTGGTACTAATATTATATGCTAATTATGATTTTATGTAACAAATTATTGTTGGGTCGAGCCACGAGCCAGCTCGCGAGCTGCACCGAGCCGAGCTGGCTCGCTCTTTTCACGAGCCACGAAAACAGGCTCAGCTCGGGCTCGTTCTGAGCGTCGAGCCGGTCGGAGCCGAGCCAAGCTGCTGCGAGCCCGAGGCAGCTCGTCGAGCTCGAGCTTTTTTTCCGGTCCTACACACACACACACCATGACGCCGTCGAACATGCGTCAGTATGACAGAATTAGAGGGGTATACAATAGAGATTTTTTGTACTATTTAATTTTGAATAGCAAAGAAATTCATTTTTATAGATGTGTTCCAATTTCCTAGTTACCAAACTAGTAGGCTGACTCCGTCGGCTTGAATAAAAACTGACTGAGATTTTTCGGTATTCTTGTTGTGACTAGGTTTTATTTGTTTCCTTCTAGAATTATATAATTCAGCTTATGGATTATATAAGCACGATCTGTTTATAAATTATCATAATCTAGGTATACAAATTATATAATGGACCCAATAATTTGTGTTGTTTGTTTATTTCTTAACTTTCTTTAAACTGGATTATAAAATCTAGAGGGTGATTGAATAAACTAATATACCCTTAGACAACAACATATTCTTAAAACTATAAAAAATCGCTTATGAATAGAAGGTTGTGCGCTGCGCACATATGTGCTGTTCTGGTGTGGGGGAGTCGAGGCACAAAGGAGGAGAGGAGAGAAGAAATAAAAGGCTATTAGTTATTTTTGCGTTCTAACCACCAAGAAGAGCTATTCTACCATTTTTTTTTCTCTAAAGAATGACTTTATCAACTGTTTTTCAAGGAAACAAAGATAAAATCAGAAGAAGAAAAAACTGCTTTATCGAAGAATCCATTGTTGAAGCTATTTTAGCTAGAGTTACTCTACCAAACGAGCTCTGTCTCTATATATAATATACTCCGCCTACTAACTGTAGCCATACTCAACTCGTCATTTGCATCTGCTACATTATTCATGCATCACCGAGAATATTAAACTGGCAATCATGGTTCATGCTTACTCATCAGCACGCTTCCTTTCCTTCCTTATACAGCAGACAAAGTTTGCCATATGCTCCGTCGTCCAGTGACGTCACCACCTCTTGATGAATGGATTCAGTATTGTCCGGTCGCCGTTGAGATGGTGAAAATCTATCCCAGAGATCTTATTGAATACGTGCGCGGACGAGGAATCGACAAGAGATGTGGATCGCTGCCTCTGCCTCGCTGCCGCGGCGTGGTGTCTAGTGTACCAAATCCGGACACGTACACGGGGCCTCCGGACTCCGGAGCGTGTCCGGCCGAACGATCACCAGCTCGGCACCCGCGCGCCCGGCCAAATCGCGGCGTACGTGCCGCCTGCTGTCTCCGGCCGAACGATCGCCAGCTCGCGCGCCCGGCCAAAATCGCGGGCGTGCGGCTGGCCTGGCTTGGCCTGGCGCGTGTGGTGTGCGTCCGCCGCCCGGTCTAGTTCTCTGCCTAGTATATATGATCAGCAGCCCGCCACCCGCGCGCGCGCCGGGCCAAATGGCGGCGGCGTCGACGGGCTTGGAACCAGGCCAGAATCCAGCGCGGCCTGGAGCCGGGGGCGCTGCCGCGCGTCCTGGGGCGCTCCGACCCGGTTTTGGATTCAGTGACTAGGTAGGCGGGTGGGAGAGGGGCGCTGCCGCGCCGGAGGCGTTATGGCGTTGCGCGCGCGCGCGCGGCTGTTGGACTGGCTGGCGGCTCGTCGTCCCGTCCAGAACGAACTCGCCGTACGTGCGCGCGCCTGCCCATGGCGGCGTCGGTCGAGCCTGTGCACGTTCCCGTGAGATCCTTCAACGACGACGGCGGCGGTTCGGCCGCGGTCCGGCCTTGGGGCGGCGGAAGCGGCGCCGAACGCTGGTCGGGTGCCTCCGTACTCTGTAGCAAGTCTAGGCTGTCTAGCCAGCTTCAATGCGGAGGTCCGGCTGCTGGACTGTATTGATCTCTAGAGACACGACGAAGAATCACCGTACGTTGCTGGCCATTGCCAAGAACCGCGATATTCATATTGTAATAATAGTAGAACGAGCAGCATACGTCCGTGTCCGTCCGTACCAAGGTTGGCCGGTTGGGTTAAGGCGTCCTCGGGTAATCAAGTCGGGCATGCATCATGCATCCCGAGCCTAACTTTTTTTTGTCTCTTCCCGATCCAGTTTGCAGGCTGCCAATGCCCCACTCATCTGCCCGGCCGCACGTATGTCGCTGCACACGGAGTAGGCTGTTTGTAGACACGAAAGCAGCTAGCAGCAGGTTACCGCCACATTTGGCAGCGCATGCACGCTCACGAGGCAGGTATTCCAACGGCCCTAGTCATGCATGCGTTACGCGAAATTGAAGCCATGTCGTGTGCATGGAATGGACGCACGGATGGATGGACTTTAGCGTGTTTGTGTTCGCGCCAGCAACTTTTCAAAGAACACCATGACACGCAGAATCAGTAGTCATTTTATTTTTTTTCTTAACAGAGACCAAAACAGAAGAAGATGCTGATACGGTTGGAGTCAGTCGAATCATGCATGGTTCATATGATTCATGAACATCATGCAATGCATGCATGTCCCACCCCCTGCAGAGACGCCACGTTGCAATGCATGCAAACCTGACCTGACGTGGTGACGCCCCCCTAATAATTCACTGCCTCATGTGGGCTGTGGGCCATCGGCCATGCTGTCACTTGTCCAGATACGTGTCATCAGTCATTAATCTGCCTGCCCTAAACCCGCGCCCGGTCGCCGGAAACCACGTCTCGCCCAATCTAAAACCCTTTCCCGGGCGGCAATGATACGCATTATATTATCCTAAACGCAAGAATCTTGTAAATTATCTTTTTGATTGAGGGGAATTTTATACATTATGTTAGTTATTTCGACAGGGGGATATCGAATCATTGGGCAAGTACGTAGTGTGTGATTCATCGGAGTCGGGGCATCTTGAATCCTGGATTGTCAGTCAAAATCAACCTCCCTGCCTGTGCCTGCCTCCATCTCCATGCCAAAACAGCAGCAGAGACAGCGTGGAATATTCGGATCCCTTGGGGAGGCTGGGACCCAGTCCCACCACCTGAACAACACGAAGCTGCATTAAAAGGCGTCCGGCGGGTGGAGACCAGAGCAGCGCACAAGCAGCAACGCCAACGCCAACCCAACCCAACCCTAACCCGATCTCACCGAGGACACACAGACACCAGACCACCGGAGCGGACCAAGTACGAGCATGGGCGGCGCCGCGGAGGAGGCGTTGCGGCGGGAGTACGTGGTCGGCGAGGAGATCGGGCGCGGCCGGTTCGGGACGGTCCGCCGCTGCTACGCCGCCGCCACGGGGGAGCCGTTCGCGCTCAAGACGACGCCCAAGGCGGCGCTGCGGGCGGACCCGCTGGACCTGGCGCTGGCGGAGCAGGAGCCCAAGGTGCACCACCTGGCGTCTGCCGCCAGCCGCCACGTGGTCGCGCTGCACGCCGCCTTCGTGGACGCCGACGCCGTGCACCTGGTGCTGGACCTGTGCGCGGGCGGGGACCTGTTCGCGCTCGTCTCCGCGCGGGGCGCGCTCCCGGAGCCCGAGGCGGCGGAGCTGATGGCGCAGCTCGCCGACGCGCTCGCCGGCTGCCACCGCCGCGGGGTCGCGCACCGCGACGTCAAGCCCGACAACCTCCTCTTCGACGCCGCCGCCGGCGGCGCGCTCAGGCTCGGGGACTTCGGCTCCGCCGCCTGGTTCGGGGACGGCAGGCCCATGACGGGGCTGGTCGGGACGCCCTACTACGTCGCGCCCGAGGTGGTGGCCGGCAGGGAGTACACCGAGAAGGTGGACGTCTGGAGCGCCGGGGTCGTGCTCTACATGATGCTCTCCGGGACCGTGCCCTTCTCCGGCGCCACCGCGGGGGAGATCTTCCAGGCCGTGCTCCGCGGGAACCTGCGCTTCCCTCCGCGCGCCTTCGCCGCCGTCTCGCCCGAGGCCAAGGACCTCCTGCGCCGCATGCTCTGCAGGGACGTCTGGCGCAGGCTCTCCGCCGAGCAAGTCCTGAGTAAGCACCAACATCTCGTCTGTCTGTCGCCTGAATTGTCTGCTCATCTTCTTACCCTCCTGTTTCCATCTACCTGCAGGTCACCCATGGATTGTGACTCGCGGCGGAAGTGTGCCTGGCGGTAGACTGGTTTAGATGCTCCGCGCCGCATCCGATGAATCTCCATCCGAAGTGTACATAGTGGCGTCCTCCATCCAATCCAAGAGGAGTAGAGAAGGACCTTTTGCTGTTGATCTCTTCGCTATGGTTCTGGCAAATGATCGTGAATTTGGACACTAGTGCTGTAGTTGGTTACCAGTAGCACGCAGAAAGAAGTAATCGTTAGGCTAAGCAGGGATTTAGGAGGGCTGCCTCTTCCTGGGTTTGCTCTGTTCTGCAGTAATCCTGTGCTCGTCTTAGCTTGTTTGCATTGCAACCCAAACCCATGTATGTGTATAGCACAGCCTTCTTATGGCTGAGGAAGAGACGACTAGCTCTGTTCAGGAGAAAATGCTTCCGGGTTCACTGTGACTGTGAGTTTCTACTGTGTTGGAACCTTGAATGAAATATACATCCTGAATGTGTTAGGCTTCAAACGATTACTCCCTCCGTTTCTTTTTACTTGTTACTGGATAGATGAATTTAATACTAACAAACGACAGGTAAAAAAGATCAGAGGTACTATATGCTTTCGGGTTTGCAGTTTGGCAACGACTTCAAACAGTTTTCATTTTTTTTTTTTGCTGGTTGCTTTTTTAATTGTGAACGGGGAAAGGGTACTACCCACCAATTCATTGATTATTAGGACTGCGATATCAATTGCAAGTTTGCAGTTCGGAAATCAAGTCGCAGTCACATCACTGTTCTGGCTGTCTGGATGCTCGTCGTGTGACAGAATAGCTCGCGCAATTGTACCTGTACATGGAGTGCATTGCTGTGGTTGATGGTTGTTCTAATGGCGAGAAGAAATCACCTGTTTCGCTGCTTAAGTGACTAAATTATATGTCAAATTAATTCTACAGCAACGAGTAAATAAATCAGTATACACAATACACAACATGCGAAAGACGATCTAGCCAAGTTGGTTAGGTGATCCGAGTAGAACTTCTCGTGTCCTGTGTTTACGTGGGAGCGAATTTCAGACTATGTTTAAAAAAATCTTTTCGTCTGTTCCATACCAAAGCACAAGTCTAAGGCTCGGTATGTTTGTGAGAAGGTCTTCTAAATTTAATACTCGTGTACCATATATGTTGGATAGCCTCCATGAACTCTCTTTATGCTCATGTACAATAATATTGCTTGTCAAACAACACACTTCAGATACAAGTCAGGTGGATATTCAAGGAAAAAATACGGAAAATACACATGGCTTCCTCTCTCATGACTCTATTTCAAGAGTGATAAAAAAACAAGCTATTTATGGTGTCTGTCTTGGTCATCTACTATGAAGATTGAAGAGTGAGCCTTTGAGATTTACTTTAAAGTTAGTACAAGACAAATGGGCCTGGTATCGTAAACTCCAACATCGAGTTCACAAGTATATTGCTCTGTTGACAGTGTGACCATGCCGAGATATTAAAACAGCTCGACGATGACGTTGACGACCTGAACTGAACTGAAGGCGTTATTCCGTTGGACGATGCGCCTGTTGCTTCTGAATGTCAAGTTGCTGCGGCTTTCGTTTCAGTGAGCTCCTGTGTTGTGTACTTCCCCGGCTGGTCGTCCCGTCCATTGTTTTCCCGATCCTTTCTGGCTGCTGGTTGGTGCAGGTGCAGCGCAGTGTGTGCAGATGCCGCAGCAGCATGCATATGCCCGGCCCCTCAGTGGCTGCTCACGGTCCGCACCCTGCTCCGCGAAACAACCACCACCCTCCGTCCGCCGTCTACCATAGAAACAGTCGTGTGTCCCGTGACGTGAGCGCCTTTCCCTCTGGCCTCGCGCGTGCAGTGCCTCGCCTCTCGTTTCCATGGCCGCGAAAGCCCCGGACAGCTCCCGATCCATCCATGCATATGCATGTGATCGGCGGACTCAGGGCAAGTTGCTCTCCTGTACGTCTTAGCTTCCGTTTTCTGTTGAACAAAAAGAGTCTGTGGGTGGTGGAGACCCGGGCTGCTGCCAGTGGCCACACCACATCTACCGTCACGTTCATGCCGCCCGCCTTGCGGGCAAAGCAACGCAACACGATTTGACGCCGCCGCTCCTAGCTACTACTCCCTCCGTTTCTTTTTATTTATCGCTGGATAGTGTAAAATTGCACTGTCCAGCGACAAATAAAAAGAAACGGAGGGAGTATTACACATGCATCTGAGAGGGCTAGCTAGCTTTCGGTTCCCATATATATTGTTCGGCACGTGGAACTGCACGCGCAGCGTTAGCTTCTGAATTCTCGAATCTTTCCGTCGTGTCCTGGGCTAATGATTTTCATTTAGCAAAAAGATTAACCAAACGTATAAAATATCATATGTGTTCTGTTAAATCTCATGTGAAACAAAACTGGAGTGGACTATAGTTTTTTTTTGGTTGGGGGGTTCTTTTTATTATTATTATTATGCCTGGAAGACAAATGAGGTTTCTTCGTAATAAGAGTAGGGCGAAAAATAACGTTCAATTATATACAGAATTATAAAGACAAAGGCCCAAGCCAAGTCTATTGGGCCCTCTGGCATCGGGCTCGTCAAAAGGCTCTACCCATAGGTTGGGACAACATAGCCCATGGGTTTTGGCGTGAGTTTTGGCGGGTAACTGCAAATTAATTGGGCTTTTGCGTTCCTGTGGTGTCTCTCTTCCTCTCCAACTCCAATAGGGCACCGCACATGCCGCTGGATTACGACACCGGACAATAATGATCATAAAAATGAAAGAATACAATGGCCCAGCGTTCTGGCTCCCACAGACCCACCCAATATAAAAATACATTTATATTTATAATTATATTTATTTGTGTAAAAGGTCTTTCAGTTTTGATTGCTTTGAGTGATCTCCGCTTCGGAGTCCAGACTGCCCGTCCGTCCTATGTTGGTAGTGGGATCGGATCTGAAAAAAGAAGCGTTTTTTTTTTCTTTTTTCTTCTTTATGCTGCTGCTGTACGACAAACCACATTGTCATCCACATCAAGTCCAAACCCTTAAATTATTCATTGTTCCGTAAGCAGACCGATACTGTGGCCACCGCAGTTGAGTTGAGCAAAGGCGAACGCTCCTTGTTGGCTAATTTTCAGCGACCAGCGCTCGTAGAAAGAATAGCAGACACTGAAGGCAGGCTTTACTAACGTGAAGAAACACCTGCATTTGGCAAAGGGGCCAGGCACCATCGGATTCTCTGCTGACATGGCGGGTGGCGCTGGCACCGGCACCGGCACCGGAAGGGCGCATGCATCCGTTCACCGGAAAGGGCGGCGCGGACTACTCTTTTGTTTGCTTCAGCTTCCTAGCACAGATGGGCTCCGGCTCACAGACCCCCACCCCCACAAACATGGCGGCCTGTTTTTGAATGATGAGCAGCGAAGTTGAACGCGTCTGCCACTGCGTCTGGATCTGGATGCCCAAAAAAGCTTTGACCCGTCTCCAGGTCTCCTGCTTTGGAAGACCACCGCATCGGCGAGGCTGGCGAGTGAGCATCTCTCTTTCCCTCGGTCCCATGCCCATCTGGCGCGCGCGTCGGAAGGGATGCGCTGAGCTGTTTCGCACACCGACGACCGGGCAGGCAGTGCTTCATTTGTCCAGAAATCATCAGGTTTCCCGGGGTCAAAGAATGCGGTGGACGCGCGACCATTCATTGCGATGCAGCGGCGTCGATCACTCTTCATGCCGCACGTGAGTAGACGTCCACCACCCACATACAATACAATACAATACAAGGGAGAAGAGTCTAAAATGCAAATTCAGTGTCGACCATGCCATCCGAACAAGACAGAGACTCAGAGAGTACGTATGTACGTATATTGGGCCCTAGCTTCATCCACATCTCGACGACAGCAAACAAGTTGTTGCTTCTGATTTCGCTCATGAGTGTTTGTTTGTTCGACCAGTACGTGTTAAAACAGTAATCACGACCACTGGGCTCGGTGGCGTCCGCCATCGGCTTGCATGACAAATGGCTGGTACTGTGGTATGCGCATTCGAAAACGAACTAAAATTTGATAATGTCCGGATCTGATTACGTAGGAACCCGATGATCTGTTTCCCTATTCTAGGCTCGTCCACTTCTCAACAGGCAAGGCAGCTCTACTGCCGTGCGCTGTGTCCCGTGGTGTGCCCCGTCCCGTGATTAGACAAAATAGTATCAACATATACTAAGACATATTTTATAATTACTTTAATAGTTAATTAAATAAAAAATAACTACTTATAATAAACAATATGTGTAATTATCTTTAGTTATTTGCGACATATAAAGCATATCTATATTATTATTTACAAAAAAAAACAAAACTAGTGGCGCACGGACGCACCAGCGGCAGCAACTTGGTAAATGGCTGTGCCCATCAACGGCGACGCTTGGCAAATTCGTGACTGGGAGGCGGTGGCGCCGCGCCGGGAAAGGGAATCGCGCGGACAGGAGAGAGCAGGAGACGAATTTGACCCGGCCTTGTTTCTAGTCTTGTTTTCTCTGTCTTTCCTTTTTTTTTTCTTTTCATTGTTTCTCTTTCACGCATGACCCATCGTTGGGTTGGGTGAATAAAAAGAGGGCAACAAAGCACGGCCAGAAAATTACCAGTCCTCTTCTGGTAAACTGCGGTGCAATGCGGGGGCAGGGACAGCGCCACAGAGGGCTGCCGCCGGAGCCAACGAGACGTCCAGCTCGGCGTGGCGCACGAAGCAGAGAGCAGGCGCCATGGAAATACGGGGCAAGTACTCCTGTTCTGAGCCGAGCTGGACAGTTCACTGCTCAACCTCAGCGGCCGCCACTGCCTTGTCAATACTATATACGTAGTACATACGCACAGGGAGACCCACCCAGTGGTCTGTGAGCTGCCTGAGACAGAGAGAGAGAGAGAGAGTCTCTGTTCACTCCTCGCTGGCTCGCTCGCCATCATTCAGCTCTTCCCCAACCTTTTCCTTCTCCCCGCCATAGATAGGAGCTCGCTTTGGTGCTGTTGCTGCTTTTCCTCTTTGTTAAAAAAGGCTGCTCACTCCGTCGTCTCCTGTCATCCCCCTTTCTCTCCTCTCGTTGCACTGGCTTGGTTTGGTTTGGTTTGGTTTGGCTGCGCTGCGAAGGTCAAATAGCCGTCCATCCATACCATACGGCATACGCCTCTCTCCCTTTCTCTTCCCTCTTTTCTTTAACCTCCCTTTCTTGATTTTCCAAGCTGCTCGCATGGCCATGGCCTCCGCGGCGGCGCCTCCTCCTCCTCCTCCTGCCAGCCACCAGACCGGGCAAAAGCGCCGCCAAATCTGCCTCTGACCTCTCCACCAAATACCCAACCAGCACCCGACAACCCGCCACCTTCTCTCTCTCTCTCTCTCTCTCTCTCTCTCTCTCTCTCTCTCTCTCTCTCTCTCTCTCTCTCTCTCTCTCTCTCTCTCTCTCTCTCTCTCTCTCTCTCTCTCTCTTCTCACAAACACAAGAAGCTTGCTCAGCTTAGTCAGCTCAGCGCCTCAGCCTCGTCTTAAAGCTAGCACCAGTAGGCGACGCTGGGTGGGAGCCGAGCTGCGAGCCTGCGACTGCGAGGGCATAATGGAGAGCAGATGGCGGAGGGCCAAGATGTCGCTGGGGCTCAACCTCTGCGTCTACGTGCCCCGGACGCTGGAAGGCGACGACGCCGCCTCGCCCAGCACCGCCTCCTCCACGGCGGCGCTCGTGTCGCCGGTGGCCTCCTCCTCGTCCGCCGCGACGAGCACCGACACCACCCCCACGGCTGCCGCGAGCAACGGCAAGGCCAACGGCGCCGCCGCCGCCGCCGCCGCGCTCATGCCCACCACCCCGACGCCGACGTCCGCCGGGCTCCGCCTCTCCAAATCCGGCAGCAAATCCTTCAAGGTACCGCCCGTCCTTCCGTTCTATCTCGCCTCCATCCGTCGATCCGCTGAAGGTTGCAGCTTGCCAAGATCCATTCCACCCGTGTAATAGAATAGGACTCCAAAACATCACTCTGCTTGCTCTGCTAATTTCTCTTGGTCCTTCAAATCTTCAACAGCTGCTGCTGCAACAGCAAGTTTTTGTACACCTGTGCTGTGCTGTTCTTTTGCTCCAAATGATGCATGCAACAGTGCTACCAGTAGCTTTCATCACACATCCGCACACGCAAAAGGGGGCAACACTAGTAGAGAAAAGGAGATGCAGGAGGAGGTGGCAATGGTGGAGGAATATCATCATCATGAAGTGGGTGGGGGGGGTGGGGGGGGGGGGGGGGAGTTTGTCGTTCATTAACCATGGGGTCCTCCTCCCTGCTCTCCTCTCTCTATCACAGGACATAGCCCTAGTCCACCGCCACCGCCACCGCCATACTCTTCTCTGGCCCTCACCCATTCATCATTCACTTTTTTCTCCCTTTTCTCCTCCATAGCCTGCCCTCTCAGCCTCACTTCACTTCTTTTTGTGGAGGCACAACATCCTTTTCAGAACAGCCACGGTACTGTTCTCAGATCCCTCATGCGTTCTTGCTCCAAACTTGCATGTTGCAGCACAGGGACTCTGCGGATTCCTGAGAGCCCACCACCGCCCCGCTTTGGGGGCGCCGGCGCCCTGATGACAGAATTGCAAAAAGCAAAGTGTTCTGATCATGGGCCCGTCGCGGACCTGCAATCCTGATCAAATTGCAACGTCAGGCTGCAGCTACTTGTTGTTGTTAGTATTTGGTTTCCCTGAGGTCATCGCTCCTTTATTCTTCTTTTTTCTTCTGGATGGTCTGAGGGTAGTCAGCAATGACTAGTTCAGATTAATGCATCTAATTCGGTGGATAATACAAGATCAGTCTGACCATGGGCTGGCTGCTTATGGCAACACGACTGATTGTTGTAGTGGTAGTTTCTCTTCACAAACCATGTTGCTTAGTTATGAATTTCAGAACGGCTGATTTCTGGCTTCCAAGTCCGAAACTGCGGCGTATGATCACGGTTTGTGACCAGCCATGACAGCACTTCAAATATAGAGTATTTCTGTATGACCAAAGTATAAAACAACTTACCAACTTCTCTCGTCAGTCATCACTGTAATTAAATTTATCTATGAAAGATGTGCTGTGGGTTTGATGCCTACTTCTTCTTTACATGTTTTTACCGTTCATCATATTAGATGACTATTTCTTATTCTTATACTTTTCGCCCCCCTTATTTTTTTTCCCAGAAAACATGTGCTATATGCTTGACCACAATGAAGCCTGGTCAGGGCCACGCTCTCTTCACAGCAGAGTGCTCGCACACCTTCCACTTCCACTGTATTTCAGCAAACGTTAAGCACGGGAGCAGCAGCTGCCCGGTATGCCGTATCAAATGGAAGGAGCTCCCGTTCCGAGGTCCCTTGCCTGCTGAATTGCCCCAAGGAAATGCGAGGATCAATCCAGTTCATGGGTACCAGAATGGGGGCCATATGACCATACCGCGGCCACTTCCACTTCCTCGCGCACGCTCTTTTGGCCGGCTTCATCATCTGGCCACGCTGCTGCCTGACGCTGACCCTGGCACTTTCAACGACGACGAACCCTTGGATTTGTCGTGCGAAGAGGCTAACGGCACTCAGCAGGGCTGTTTGAGAACGGTAGAGATAAAAGCATATCCAGAGTTCACCCAAGTGCCTGAAAATACATCAGAAAGAAACTTCACTGTTCTAGTTCACCTCAAGGCACCGCCTGCTCAGCACCTTCTGCAGTCATCCAGCGATCTCGGCGACGGCAACGGAGTAAGCACGACTCGTGCCCCTGTTGATCTCATCACGGTTCTTGATGTCAGTGGAAGTATGGCTGGTACCAAGCTCGCGTTGTTGAAGAGGGCTATGGGGTTTGTCATCCAGAACCTTGGGTCCTCTGACCGGCTCTCCGTCATCGCCTTCTCGTCGTCCGCACGCAGGCTCTTCCCGCTCCGTAGGATGACCGAGTCTGGCCGGCAGCAGAGCTTGCTGGCTGTTAACTCACTGACGGCAAACGGAGGGACCAATATCGCAGAGGGCCTCAGGAAGGGCTCCAAGGTGATCGAAGAGCGTCAGTCGAAGAATCCAGTGTGCAGCATCATCCTTCTATCAGATGGCCAGGACACTTACACGGTCTCGCCGACCGCTGGTGTACACAAAGGAGCGACAGAGTATTGCGCGCTCTTGCCATCCACGACCACGAATGGCAGCCAGCAGGTGCCCGTTCACGTCTTCGGATTCGGCGCCGACCATGACTCGGTCTCGCTGCACTCCATCTCGCAGACTTCTGGCGGGACCTTCTCGTTCATCGAGACAGAGGCCACCATCCAAGACGCGTTCGCGCAGTGCATTGGCGGGCTTCTGAGCGTGGTCGCGCAGGGTCTGCATGTGAAGGTCGAGAGCCTCCACCCTGACGTGCACTTCGGCTCCATCAGGTCAGGCAGCTACTCTAGCAGAGTCTCGGATGACAGCAGGAATGGCTCCGTGGACGTTGGGGACCTGTACGCTGAGGAGGAGCGGGATTTTCTCGTGTCTGTGAACGTTCCGCCAGGCTGTGGCGAGACGGCGCTCCTCAAGGTTGGCTGCGTCTACAAGGACCCGCTGATGAAGGAGACGGTGAACATGTCCGGCGTGCAGGTGAAGATCTCCAGGCCAGCGTTCGTCTCGGCGCAGAGCGTGTCGGTCGAGGTGGACCGCCAGAAGAACCGTCTCCACGCCGCCGAGGTGATGGCCGAGGCGAGGTTGTCCGCGGAGCGCGGTGACCTGGCCAACGCGGTCTCGCTGCTCGAGGACTGCCGGAGGATGATCACGGGGTCGGCGTCGGGACAGTCCGGTGACCGTCTGTGCCAGGCGCTGGACGCGGAGCTGAAGGAGATGCAGGACCGGATGGCCAGCCGGCAGAGGTACGAGGCGTCCGGCCGGGCGTATGTGCTCTCGGGCCTGAGCTCCCACTCGTGGCAGCGGGCGACCGCGCGCGGAGACTCGACGGACAGCGCGAGCCTGGTCCAGGCCTACCAGACCTCGTCCATGGTGGACATGCTGCTGCGCTCGCAGACGATGAGCCGCCCGTCGACCCCTCGACCAGCTCCGCAGATCAGGCACGCGAAGTCGTTCCCCGCACGCCCGCAGCCAAGGTAAACTGCATGCAGCTGGGTGTTGCCGCCGAGAAGGATTTTTGTGGCGGGAGGACGGCACCAGGGTATAGTTTGTGTGGGTATAAGAGGGGATGTAGGTGTAAATTTGGTGTGGGGTGGTGGAGGTAAATGGTGAGAGGTATGATATTTTATAATTGGGGGTAGGGGGGCTGGTATACGTCCTGGGGGAACTGGGCAGGATGGTGGCCTATTTATTTTTGTTTTGTTTTTTAATATTTGGTGGTGACTTGGTATACTCTAGTATTGTACTAGCTCCTTTGTGTGGTGATGTACATAAGGGAAGGGTATACACTTGGACTCTTTGAGGAGGGATGGATACCTGATCCTGGTCCTTGTCCTTGCAAGGTTTGTTTCCTCAACCTAGAAATGGAAGAAATGGAAAAAGGTTTGCTGCCTTTTACTGCAAATGGAATTAATGATGATCTTGGGTGCGTTTTCTTGTGGATATATCACGTGGCATCTCCTCTTGGTTCATATGGTTTGCATCACTATACTTCGGACCCGTTTGGTTCCTTTAGTCCCAGGACTAAAGTTTAATTAAAAGACTAATGTTTAGTTCCAACAATATTTGGTTATAGGGACTAAAAGTATTTAACTACATTAAATAAATCATAATATGACTAAAATAATCCTTAGCATTCTTACACCATTAGCGTAACTGATATAAAGGAAGGATAAAAGTAAAATTTATATGGTTTAGTCCCTTTTAGTTACCTGTTGAGGGACTAGAGATTAAAACAATTTAGTCACTATTTTAGTCCCGTTGTTTAGTAATTTAGGGACTAAATAGGACTAAAATAGATGGACTACCAAACGGGGCCTTGGTCTTGCAATTTAGTTTATTTTTTGTTGTATGATTAGCCTCTTAGTAATTGCATTTGATTGATAGGTTTTGGTAGTTGTATTTTACTTAGCTAGTTAGCAGCTTGTTTTTATTAACATAAACTGAAAACCACAAAGACTACGTTATCCAAATTGCTGAGAGCCATGCATAGGATAAGGAAGGGGCAGCCGACTGGGCCTGGGCGTCTTGGCCCGGACAGAACTGAGGGGGCGGGGAGTAAGCCAAGCGGGATGAAAACGGTTACAATTAGTATTTATTCGGTATAGTATTTAGTTTTTTATCGTTTTTCTTTGATTGTGAATAAATAGGGTTACAAAAAAGCTTGAAGCTCGTGAGCCACCTCTAGCTTGAAGCGGCTCGGCTTGCGAGGCTCGAGCGAGCCGAGCCGGCTTATTCCGACTCACGAGCCGAGCTGCACCAAATTAATAAATTTATAGAATAACAATATATATTAGACAATTTTAAAGATATCCAATATGTTCCTTAGCTTTTAATAATAGACATATGACAATTTATAATTTATGTTACTTATAACGTTAAATGAAAATTGTATATTTTAGATTTATATATTATTAACTCACTATATAATATAATATTATAAATTAAGGTATAGCTCGTGAGTCGATTTCGAGCTGAGTCGAGCCTACTTCTTCAGCTCGTTGAGTGAGCGAGCCAATCGAGCCAAGCTTGGCTCGACTCATTTCTAGCCCTAAATAGGATATATAATATAATGTACATATTTGTAATTTTGTTTTTAACACTAAGCTTGTAAAGATTTATAAAAGGTAAACCTCAAATTCATCATATATTTTCTTTTATGACATATATAAATTTCGGTATGGATTTAGAAACAAAATCGATAATTTTTTTCATTTTTTGTAGGGAACAAATAATACATATAACAATTTACGTGATGTTTTATCTTATTTATAATAATGTGTTTAATAACATAAGAAAAGATCAACATTAAATTTTATACGTATCTATTTTAAAATATTAAATTTGTCCTAATAGTTCGGATTATCACTTTCGTCTCTACCCACATGCCTATGGCCTTCTATGGCGTAGGGTAAAGGGTTCCATATCACCAGACCGTAAACATAAACGAGCCAGCAAGTCTTGAGCTTTGATATTGTCCTCATACACTTGAACTATTTCTTGGAGCCAGTCAGGAATGCATTGAGATACTGCAAAACAGGTAGATGTAGGCTGTCGAGATAACGCATCAGCAGCCCCATTCTCAATACCCTTCTTATATACGATCTTGTACTGTAAACCAACTAGCTTTGTGTAGACTTTTTGTTGCCACAGAGTATGCAAACGTTGTTCATTAAATTGTGCTAGACTGTGGTGATCTGTGTATATGACAAACTCCACTAATTGCAAATAGGATCTCCACTGAGCGATTGCAAGGATAATCGGCATATATTCCTTTTCGTAAGTAGATAATCCTTGGTTCTTAAGACCCAACGCCCCGCTGAGAAAGGCCAAAGGATGCCCCTGCTGCATGAGAACTGCTCCTACCCCATATTGGTAAGGACCCAAAGCCTATATGTGTTTGAAAAGCTGTTTTATACTCTTCACCAGGCTTCAACAAAATCTGATGATAACCCGCTTTAAGGTCTAGTTTGCTAAACCATTTAGCATGAGCCAACTCATCCATCAATTGGTCAAACATAGGTACTGGATATTTGCCCTTAACTGTCAAGGCATTTAGATATCTGTAATCCACACAAAATCTTCATGTATTATCTTTCTTTTTCACCAATAACATAGGAGAAGTGAATGGAATTGAGCTCTTCTGAATCACTCCCTGTTGTAGCATCTCAGCCACTTGTGTCTCAATTTCATCCTTCAGCATTGGAGGATATATGTAGGGTCTAACAGAAACTGGTTGAGCCTCACTCTACTTGGTTTCGCTCCCCCGTGGTGTCCCTGTCCGGTGGACCATCCTGTTTCAGTTGCTTCGAGGAGTTCGCCCGGGAGGTATTAAAAAATCCCGAATCGTCGCCTCTCCAGTACTCGACGCTTTCTTTGGGCGTCACTTCACCAAAACCCCAAATTGCTCCCTCTCCGGCCGCTGGTTGGCGATCTTCGCTTCCCGTCTCGATGGCGTATAGGCGTGTTGATCCCGAGCCCTTCCTTCCGCCGGGCTTCAGCGCTTTGGTGGTCCTGCACCGGGAGGTTATGGCCAGGTCAGTGACTCGGCGCCTTCCGCCATTACATGAAGATTGGGCCATCATCAATATTCAACCTTCGCCTGATCATGAGGTCACTTTCCCGGCGGTGCGGGACGTGGTCAGAGAATATTTGGTGGAGCACCGTCGGCTTGAGGTGCAGGATATTCAGCGGTCGCACCTGGGGCAGGTCCTGGTTCAGTTTAGTAGTGTGATTGAGAGAGACAATCTTGTCCTGCTTGGCCCGCAGAACTACCTTGATGCCACCTTCACTGCTCTGCGGCACAATGATGCCTGGAACCACAGAGCCCTTTTCTTTAATTGTGAATGCTGGCTCATGTTGTTGGGATTCCCGCTAGATTATCGTTCTTCAGAATATCTGCAGGCTGCCATTGGTTCCTTTGGTAGATTACTTTTATGGGAAGAAGACAGACATAATGTTTACAGGAGCATGCTTAGGGTTCGGGTCACGTCTCGCGAGGAGGTCCCACAGTTTATTGTTTTTTCGGAAGCTGATGGCTTTATTGGAGACTCGTGGACAGTTCAGTGCGAAATCATCCAGCAAACCTTGCTGGGGGGTCAGGCCCAGGATGAGGACCCGGTTTCGGTGGCCCCGGAGGATGGTCAGCAGCTTCCCCTTGAGTTCTTTGGTCTGGGTCAACCTGTGCCTGCTGTGGGGTGGGACCTCAATTTGCCACCTGTTGACAATGCCCAGGCCGAGCCTGCTGATAATATTCAGGGGGACTGGGACCAATGGATTGTGAATGCACCGCCTGTGCTACAGCCCCATCAAGACCTGCCACCTGACGAGCAACAAGTCAGCAACCCTCATTCTGACTTGTCCTCGGCTAGTTCTTCTGGTCCCGCTCTGGGTGTTCCGGTGCAGAATGGACAGATTCAGAATGGGCAGATTCCTGCTGACCTAGATGTTGTTGGGCTAGCGCTCCCCTTTAATGCCCCTGCCATTCCTGTTGTGGATGGTATTCCCTTGAATGACCTTCAGGAGATTGACGGGTCCCCTATCCAGGGAGGTCCTCATGTGCCAGGGGATATTGTTTTACCTGATGCCCAGCCAGGGGGGCCTAACATCAATGACCCCAATATTGTGGAGATGAATTATATGTTTGCCCAGGATTGGCGGCCTGACCCTGTTCTTCTGAGTCACCTGGAAAGGCAAAGGAATGCCCAATTCTATAGAATCTGGGCCAACTACTTTGCTCCTGCTGGTAATCCTGAGCTCTCTGTGCAGATCCCCAAGAAATGGGCTCCTTTTTTCATGTCTAACCTGCTGCATAAGGACTACTTCAATTGGTCGAAATCTTTCTTGTCTTCAGATATTCCCTCTGCTTTGCTGGAGTCTGAGGATGCGACCCTACCTTTGGCCATCCCCGAGAAATGTCCTGATGACAAGTTTCTTGAGGCTGTTCTCCAGGAAGATTCTACTGGCAACGTCTATGACACCTCGGACTTGGCCCCTCGCTCATCCAAGCCTGCGGTGGTGGAGTCTGACCTTCGGAGAAGCAAGAGACTTCGTGATGCTCGGGCTGGGTTCAGGCAAGGCTCCTGCCAGAAAAAGAACTGTTTGATGTGTCAGCACAAGTTTGAGGGCCCCCCTCCCTTTCTGCTAAGAACATCAGACGCCTTGGGGAAAGATTTTGTAACCTGTCAGAAGTGGACCTATCCGATATTGTTCTAAAGAAGAAGAAGAATCCCTCTGGCTGTGTGGGCTCCGACAAGCCCGGGAAAGGCGACAACGGGGATCAAAATCAAGATTCCACAGATGAAGACAACTAACTTGATGGTGCTACTCCGGTTATGGGGATTTTGCAGGACTTCCCTTCGCCAGGCTTTTTGGCTGTTTCGGCCCTGGCACTTTTGGCTGGTTGTTGTGGCGACAAACTTTGTGATTTCTGGCTGCGCTATGTTTGGTTCTAACAAACACTATTTCACCCACCCTGCTGATGGGTTTGGGTTTCTTTCCGTTGACAAACCTGATCATTCCCACGATGAATAGTTACAACTCTGCTACTTTTTCTGATTGGTCTGTTTTAAGTTTTAATGTTCGAGGGATCAATTCGGTCGTTAAAGGGAATGGTACTCATTGCGTGATTAGGGATTCTAGATGTGATATTGTTTGCTTGCAGGAGACCAAGAAGGAATTTTTTGACAGGGCTGACCTTAGAAAATTTTGTCCCAATTCATTGGATGCGTTCGCTTTTGTTCCCTCGGTGGGAAATTCGGGGGGCTTCATTACTGTTTGGAATAGCTCTAAGTTGGTGGGCATTGTGATTTTTTAGAATGATTATGCTCTCTCGGTTGAATTCTTTGCTAATTCGTCCAATGAATCATGGATTGTCACTAATATTTACGCGCCCTGTACTCCGCATGGGAAAGTCGAATTTCTTAACTGGTTCTCTGATATCAATATGCCCTCGGAAAAGCTCTGGCTGATTGTTGGTGACTTCAACCTCATTCGTAGGCCTGAAAACAGAAATGTTGCAGGGGGATATTAATCTGATGTTGAAATTTAATGAGGCCATTAGTGTGCTTGACCTGCTGGAAATCCCCCTCCATGGTCTTTCCTTTACCTGGTCGAACAGGCAAAGGGAGCCTCTCCTGCAGCGACTTGACTGGTTTTTCATCTCGCAAGAATGGTCGGTTTTTTACCCCGACACCCACGCAAGGACGCTGTCCAGAGATTTCTCGGATCATGTTCCTTGTCTGATTTCTTTCAGGTCTAAGGTCCTCAGGCCTAAGATTTTTAGGTTTGGGAACTTCTGGCTTCATTTTGAGGAATTTATGACTGTTTTTCAACATTCTTGGACTGCTCAGCCAACTCTTGCAGACAAAGCGAAAAACTTAACAACAAAATTCAAGTACACCAGAAAGATCCTCAAGGATTGGCAGCGGTCTCTGCCAAACATTGATAAAACAGTGAGACAAATTAAGCTGCTTATAGAGTTCATTGACTTTATTGAGGAACATCGTGATCTTTCGATTGAAGAATGGAATTTCCGGGAGCTTCTACAATTCAAAAATGCTGAACTGCTCCAAATTCACAAAAATCTATTGGAAACAACGGGCTTCCATCAATTGGGTCACCAAGGGGATATTTGCTCTAGATTTTTTCATGCTCACGCAACGGTAAAGCATCGGCGTAATTCAATTGCGCTGCTCTCCGATGATAATGGGTCATTCTTTTCAGATCATGACGGGAAAGCTGGCCTTCTGTTGAATGTATTCAAATGTCGCTTGGGTTCTTCTGACTTTTCGGACAATGTTTTCGACCTCTCTAGCCTGATTTCGTTGCATGAAGATTTACATTGGTTAGAGGAGCCTTTCACAAAGCAAGAAATCGACAGCATTGTTGCTACCCTCCCCACCGACAAATCGCTGGGGCCCGACGGATTCAACACCAATTTTCTCAAAAAATGTTGGCCGGTCATTTCTCAAGATTTCTACGACTTATGTGAGCAATTTTATCAGGGGGATGTCTGTCTCCGAAGTATTAATGGTTCTTTTATTGTTCTAGTTTCGAAGAAGGAAAATGCTCAATTGGTGGGAGATTTTAGGCCAATCTCGCTTCTAAATAATAGTATGAAAATCATCACTAAGTTGCTGGCCAACCGTCTTCAGACAGTGATGACATCCCTTGTTCACAAAAATCAATATGGCTTCATCAAAGGTAGATCCATCCAGGATTGCCTAGCTTGGGCTTATGAATACATCCATTTATGCCATGTTTCCAAAAAAGAAATCATCGTACTCAAGCTGAACTTTGAGAAGGCCTTTGACACAGTTGAGCACGATCTGATCCTTCAGGTGCTGTCCTTCAGAGGATTTGGGCCCAAATGGCTGCGCTGGATTAGGGATATCCTCCACTCTGGCACGTCCTCGGTTCTCCTTAATGGTGTGCCAGGCAAATCTTTTCATTGCAAGCGTGGGGTAAGACAAGGAGACCCTCTTTCGCCTCTTTTATTCGTTCTAGCGACAGATCTGCTTCAAAGTATAATCAATAAGGCGAGACAGCAGGGTCTTCTCCAACTGCCACTCACTGAGAACTGTGGTCAAGATTTCCCGATTGTTCAATATGCCGACGACACTCTCTTGATTTTGGAAGCTTGCCCCAGACAATTATTTTTTCTCAGAGCAGTTCTAAACTCCTTTGCTACCTCGATGGGTCTTAAAGTCAATTACCTTAAATCAAGTATGTACCCAATCAATGTCTGCCCAGCAAGGTCGGAGATTCTAACCAGAACTTTAAACTGCCAGACAGGTTCTATGCCTTTCACTTACCTTGGTGTACCTCTAGGCCTGTCAAAACCCAGAATCTGCCATTTTTTACCACTTATTCAAAGGATTGAAGGGAGACTATCCTATACTTCTGCTCTACTCTCCCAGGCCGGAAGACTGGAGGTAGTTAACTCTGTTTTCTCTGCTCTCCCGACTTTCTTGATAAGCACGCTGAAAATTCATGCCTCCACTGTCAAAAGGATTGATGCCTCCTGGAGGCATTGTCTCTGGAGAGGAAATGATGTGAACTCAAACAGATCAACTCTTGCTGCTTGGAGCATAATTACTCAGCCGAAGCGAAATGGGAGCCTTGGGGTGGTCAGGTTGGAGACGCAAAACAAGGCCTTGCTTTTGAAATTTGTGCACAAGTTCTTCAACAATCATGACCTACCCTGGGTTAACCTGGTCTGGAACAACTACTACAGGACAAACAGACTCCCTAATTGCTCAAATATTGGTTCCTTTTCGTGGAAAAGCCTGCTTAGTTTACTCCAAGACTTCAAGGGCTTGGCAGCCCCGAACATTGGCAATGGGAGAACTATTCTTTTCTGGGAAGATCTGTGGAACAAGGGCATCCCGGCTCAGCAATACCCGAAATTATTTTCTTTTGCCTGCAACACCAAACTCTCTATCAAAGAAGCTAAGCAAAAAGAGCACCTTCTTGAGCTTTTTCAGCTCCCTCTGTCTATGCAAGCCTACGAGCAATATCTTGAGCTTAATGAGGCCTGGGGACAAATCACGGTGACCAACGCTAATGACACTTGGAAGCTCATTTGGGGATCTGAAATCTTCTCCACGAAGCAGACTTACAAGCATTTGATGGGTCAGTCTCACGTGCATCAGATTTACAGATCGCTCTGGAAGAACAAATGTCAACCTAAGCATAAGGTCTTTTTTGGCTATGGCTAAAAAATAGGCTAAACACTAGGAATATGCTTAGGAGGAAGAACATGTCTCTTGAGTCTTATACCTGCGAGAACTGCATCTGGCAGAGGGAGGAAACTCTTTACCATCTATTCCTCAGGTGCAACTTCGCGAAGGCCTGCTGGCACTCAATCGGTCTGATTCCTCCTAGAATTGCTAATCCAGAGGAGGCTGCGGCAAACCTTAAACAACAACTCAATGTTCCATTCCCTATGGAGGTTATTATTCTCATGACTTGGTGAAAGTCGCCTAGAGCGGGGGTGAATAGGGCGAAACTGAAATTCTCAAAAAATAATCACAACTACAAGCCGGGTTAGCGTTAGAAATATAAACGAGTCCGCAAGAGAGGGAGCAAAACAAATTGCAAGCAAATGAAGAGTGTGACACGCGGATTTGTTTTACCGAGGTTCGGTTCTTGCAAACCTACTCCCCGTTGAGGAGGCCACAAAGGCCGGGTCTCTTTCAACCCTTCCCTCTCTCAATCGGTCCCTCGGACCGAGTGAGCTTCTCTTCTCAAATCACTTGGGAATCAAACTTCCCGCAAGGGCCACCACACAATTGATGCCTCTTGCCTCAATTACAAGTGAGTGTTTGATCACAAGAAAGAATCAAGAAAGAAGAAAGCAATCCAAGCGCAAGAGCTCAAAAGAACACGGCAAATCTCTCTCGCTAGTCACTAGGGCGTTGAGTGGAATATGGAGAGGATTTGATCTCTTTGGTGTGTCTAGAATTGAATGCTAGAGCTCTTGTAAGTGGTTGAGAAGTGGAAAACTTGGATACAATGAATGGTGGGGTGGTTGGGGTATTTATAGCCCCAACCACCAAACTTGACCGTTGGCTGGGCTGTCTGTTCGATGGCGCACCGGACAGTCCGGTGCACACCGGACAGTCCGGTGCCCCCGCCACGTCACCAGTGCCGTTGGAAATCGACCGTTGGAGTTCTGACTTTTGGGCCCGCCTTGATGTCCGGTGGCGCACCGGACATGTACTGTAGAGTGTCCGGTGCGCCAGCATGGGCGTGCCTGACCTCTGCGCGCGCTGGCGCGCAATAAATGCGCTGCAGGTAGCCGTTGGCGCCTGAAGTAGCCGTTGCTCCGCAGATGCACCGGACAGTCCGGTGCACACCGGACAGTCCGGTGAATTATAGCGGAGCGGCTGGAATGAAAACCCGAGGCTGGCGAGTTCCTGGGGCCGCCCTTCCTTGGAGCACCGGACATGTCCGGTGCACACCGTACAGTCCGGTGAATTATAGCGGAGTGACCTCTGGAAATTCCCGAAGGTGACGAGTTTGAAACCTGAGTCCTCTGGTGCACCGGACATGTCCGGTGGCGCACCGGACAGTCCGGTGCGCCAGACCAGAGGAGCCTTCGGTTGCTTCTTTGCATTTTTGTTGAACCCAACACTTGGTCTTTTTATTGGCTAAGTGTGAACCTTTGACACCTGTATAACTTATACACTAGAGCAAACTAGTTAGTCCAAAGATTTGTGTTGGGCAATTCAACCACCAAAATTATTTAGGAACTAGGTGTAAGCCTAATTCCCTTTCAATCTCCCCCTTTTTGGTGATTGATGCCAACACAAACCAAAGCAAATATAGAAGTGCATAATTGAACTAGTTTGCATAATGTAAGTGTAAAGGTTGCTTGGAATTGAGCCAATATAACTACTTACAAGATATGCATGGATTGTTTCTTTCTTATTTATCATTTTGGACCACGCTTGCACCACATGTTATGTTTTTGCATTTTTTTTTTGTAAATCCTTTTCAAAGTTCTTTTGCAAATGGTCAAAGGTAAATGAATAGGATTTTGCAAAGCATTTTCAAGATTTGAAATTTTCTCCCCCTGTTTCAAATGCTTTTCCTTTGACTAAACATAACTCCCCCTAAAGGAGATCCTCCTCTTAATGTTCAAGAGGGTTTTGATATATCATTTTTGAAATACTACTTTCTCCCTCTTTTGAACACAATAGGATACCAATTGATAAATACTCTTGGAAAACACTAAGTTTTTGAAATTGGTGGTGGTGCGGTCCTTTTGCTTTGGGCTCATACTCTCTCCCCCTTTGGCATGAATCGCCAAAAACGGAATTATTAGAACCCTTGAAGTAATGTCTTCCTCTTTGGTCATAAACAAATGAGTTAAGATTATACCAAAGATGAAGTCCTTTTGTTCTCTCCCCCAAAGATGGAGAGTGGCTTGGAGCGACGGCGAAGGATGGGTTGCGGAGTGGAAGCCTTTGTCTTCGCCTAAAACTCCAATTTCCTTTCAATATACCTATGACTTGATTTGAAATAGACTTGGAAACACATTAGTCATAGCATATAAAAGAGATATGATCAAAAGTATATAAATGAGCTATGTGTGCAATCTAACAAAAGAAGTTGCGGGAATCAAGAATATTGAGCTCATGCCTAAGTTTGGTAAAAGTTTGTTCATCAAGTGGCTTGGTAAAGATATCGGCTAATTGATCTTTAGTATTAATGTAAGCAATCTCGATATCTCCCTTTTGTTGGTGATCCCTAAGAAAATGATACCGAATGGCTATGTGCTTAGTGCGGCTATGCTCGACGGGATTGTCGGCCATTTTGATTGCACTCTCATTATCACATAGCAAAGGAACTTTGGTTAATTTGTAACCGTAGTCCCGCAGGGTTTGCCTCATCCAAAGTAATTGCGCGCAACAATGGCCTGCGGCAATGTACTCGGCTTCGGCGGTAGAAAGAGCGACCGAATTTTGCTTCTTTGAAGCCCATGACACCAAGGATCTCCCCAAGAACTGGCAAGTCCCTGATGTGCTCTTCCTGTTAATCTTACACCCCGCCCAGTCGGCATCCGAATAACCAATCAAATCAAATGTGGATCCCCGAGGGTACCAAAGCCCAAACTTAGGAGTATAAGCCAAATATCTCAAGATTCGTTTTACGGCCGTAAGGTGAGCTTTCTTAGGGTCGGCTTGGAATCTTGCACACATGCATACGGAAAGCATAATGTCCGGTCGAGATGCACATAAATAAAGCAATGAACCAATCATCGACCGGTATACCTTTTGATCCACGGACTTACCTCCCGTGTCGAGGTCGAGATGCCCATTTGTTTCCATGGGAGTCTTGATGGGCTTGGCATCCTTCATTCCAAACTTGGTTAGAATGTCTTGAGTGTATTTTGTTTGACAAATGAAGGTGCCCTCTTGGAGTTGCTTGACTTGAAATCCTAGAAAATACTTCAACTCCCCCATCATAGACATCTCGAATTTTTGTGTCATGATCCTACTAAATTCCTCACATGTAGATTCGTTAGTAGACCCAAATATAATATCATCAACATAAATTTAGCATACAAACAAATCATTGTCAAGAGTTTTAGTGAATAGAGTAGGATCGGCCTTGCCGACTTTGAAGCCATTTGCAATAAGGAAATCTCTAAGGCATTCATACCATGCTCTTAGGGCTTGCTTTAGCCCGTAAAGCGCCTTAGAGAGCTTATAGACATGGTTAGGATACTCACTGTCTTCAAAGCCGGGAGGTTGCTCAACATAGACCTCTTCCTTGATTGGTCCGTTGAGGAAGGCACTTTTCACGTCCATTTGATAAAGCTTGAAGCCATGGTAAGTAGCATAGGCCAATAATATACGAATTGACTCAAGCCTAGCTACGGGTGCATAGGTTTCACCGAAATCCAAACCTTCGACTCGGGAGTATCCCTTAGCCACAAGTCGAGCTTTGTTCCTTGTCACCACACCATGCTCGTCTTGCTTGTTGCGGAAGACCCACTTGGTTCCTACAACATTTTGGTTAGGACGTGGAACTAAATGCCATACCTCATTCCTAGTGAAGTTGTTGAGCTCCTCTTGCATCGTCACCACCCAATCCGAATCTTGGAGTGCTTCCTCTACCCTGTGTGGCTCAATAGAGGAAACAAAAGAGTAATGCTCACAAAAATGTGCAACACGAGATCGAGTGGTTACCCCCTTATGAATGTCGCCGAGAATGGTGTCGACGGGGTGATCTCGTTGGATTGCTTGGTGGACTCTTGGGTGTGGCGGCCTTGGTTGTTCGTCCTCCTTGTCTTCATCATTTGCATCTCCCCCTTGATCGTTGCCGTCATCTTGAGGTGGCTCATCCTTTTGATCCTCTCCTTCATCAACTTGAGCCTCGTCCTTATCATGGGTTGGTGGAGATGCTTGCGTGGAGGAGGATGGTTGATCTTGTGTATTTGGAGGCTCTTCGAATTCCTTAGGGCACACATCCCCAATGGACATGTTCCTTAGCGCGATGCACGGAGCCTGTTCTTCACCTATCTCATCAAGATCAACTTGCTCTACTTGAGAGCCGTTAGTTTCATCAAACACAACGTCACAAGAAACTTCAACAAGTCCTAAAGACTTGTTAAAGACTCTATATGCCCTTGTGTTTGAGTCATATCCTAGTAAAAAGCCTTCTACAGTTTTAGGAGCAAATTTAGATTTTCTACCTCTTTTAACAAGAATAAAGCATTTGCTACCAAAAACTCTAAAATAGGAAATGTTGGGCTTTTTACCGGTTAGGAGTTCATAGGATGTCTTCTTGAGGATTCGGTGTAGATATAACCGGTTGATGGCGTAGCAAGCGGTGTTGACCGCCTCGGCCCAAAACCGATCCGGTGTCTTGTACTCATCAAGCATGGTTCTAGCCATGTCCAAAAGAGTTCGATTCTTCCTCTCCACTACACCATTTTGTTGTGGCGTGTAGGGAGAAGAGAACTCATGCTTGATGCCCTCCTCCTCAAGGAAACCTTCTATTTGTGAGTTCTTGAACTCCGTCCCATTGTCGCTTCTAATTTTCTTGATCCTTAAGCCGAACTCATTTTGAGCCCGTCTCAAGAATCCCTTTAAGGTCTCTTGGGTATGAGATTTGTCCTGCAAAAAGAATACCCAAGTGAAGCGAGAATAATCATCCACAATAACTAGACAATACTTACTCCCGCCGATGCTTATGTAAGCAATCGGGCCGAATAGGTCCATGTGTAGGAGCTCCAGTGGCCTGTCGGTCGTCATGATGTTTTTGTGTGGATGATGGGTACCAACTTGCTTTCCGGCTTGGCATGCGCTACAAATCCTGTTTCTCAAAATGAACATTGGTTAATCCTAAAATGTGTTCCCCCTTTAGAAGCTTATGAAGATTCTTCATCCCAACATGGGCTAGTCGGCGGTGCCAGAGCCAACCCATGTTAGTCTTAGCAATTAAGCATGTGTCGAGTTCAGCTCTATCAAAATCTACCAAGTATAGCTGACCCTCCAACACACCCTTAAATGCTATTGAATCATCACTTCTTCTAAAGACAGTGACACCTACATCAGTAAATAGACAGTTGTAGCCCATTTGACATAATTGTGAAACGGAAAGCAAATTGTAATCTAAAGAATCTACAAGAAAAACATTGGAAATAGTATGGTCAGGTGATATAGCAATTTTACCCAATCCTTTGACCAAACCTTGATTTCCATCCCCGAATGTGATAGCTCGTTGGGGATCTTGGTTTTTCTCATATGAGGAGAACATCTTCTTCTCCCCAGTCATGTGGTTTGTGCACCCGCTATCGAGTATCCAACTTGAGCCCCCGGATGCATAAACCTACAAAACAATTTTAGTTCTTGACTTTAGGTACCCAAATGGTTTTGGGTCCTTTGGCATTAGACACAAGAACTTTGGGTACCCAAACACAAGTCTTAGAGCCCTTGTGCTTGCCCCCAACATATTTGGCAACTATCTTGCCGGATTTGTTAGTCAAAACATAAGATGCATCAAAAGTTTTAAATGAAATGTTATGATCATTTGATGCACTAGGAGTTTTCTTTCTAGGCAACTTAGCATGGGTTGGTTGCCTAGAGCTAGATGTCTCACCCTTATACATAAAAGCATGATTAGGGCCAGAGTGAGACTTCCTAGAATGAATTCTCCTAATTTTGCTCTCGGGATAACCGGCAGGGTATAAAATGTAACCCTCGTTATCCTGAGGCATGGGAGCCTTGCCCTTAACAAAATTAGACAATCTTTTAGGAGGGGCACTAATTTTGATATTGTCTCCCCTTTGGAAGCCAATGTCATCCTTGATGCCCGGGCGTCTCCCATTATAAAGCATGCTACGAGCAAATTTAAATTTCTCATTTTCTAAGTTGTGCTCGGCAATTTTAGCATCTAGTTTTGCTATATGATTATTTTGTTGTTTAATTAAAGCCATATGATCATGAATAGCATTAACATCAACATCTCTACATCTAGTACAAATAGATATATGCTCAACAATAGATGTAGAGGGTTTGCAAGAGTTAAGTTCAACAATCTTAGCATGAAGAATATCATTTTTATCTCTAAGATCGGAAACTGTAACTTTGCAAACATCATAATCTTTAGCCTTAGCAATTAAATTTTTATTTTCTACTCTAAGGCTAGCAAGAGAAATATTCAATTCTTCAATCCTAGCAAGCAAATCATCATTATTATCTTTAGGATTGGAAGTTGAAACAATGCAAACATGAGAATCAACCTTAGCATTTAAACTAGCATTTTCATTCCTAAGGTTGTCAATCATCTCACGGCAAGTGCTTAGCTCACTAGATAATTTTTCACATTTTTCTACTTCTAGAGCATAAGCCTTTTTAACCTTAACATGTTTCTTGTTTTCTTTAATTAGACAATCCTCTTGGGAGTCCAAAAGGTCATCCTTTTCATGAATAGCACTAATCAATTCATTTAATTTTTCTTTTTGCTCCATGTTAAGATTGGCAAAGAGAACACGCAAATTATCCTCCTCGTCACTATTATTATCATCACTAGAAGACTCATATTTAGTGGAGGAGTTAGATTTAACCTTCTTCCGTTTGCCGTCCTTTGCCATGAGGCACTTGTGGCCGACGTTGGGGAAGAGAAGTCCCTTGGTGACGGCGATGTTGGCGGCGTCCTCGTCGCCGGAGGAGTCGCTTGAGCTTTCGTCGGAATCCCACTCCCGACAAACATGGGCATCGCCGCCCTTCTTCTTGTAGTACTTCTTTTTCTCCTTTCTTCTCCCCTTCTTGTCGTCGCCTCGGTCACTGTCACTTGATATAGGACATTTAGCAATAAAAT
Organism: Zea mays; assembly: GCF_902167145.1. Classification (NCBI taxonomy): domain Eukaryota; kingdom Viridiplantae; phylum Streptophyta; class Magnoliopsida; order Poales; family Poaceae; genus Zea; species Zea mays. The sequence goes on along the minus strand of NC_050100.1, from coordinate 223,099,850 downwards.
GACCGGGCTTACCACATTTGTAGCAAACCTTCTTGGAGCGGGACTTGTAGTCTTTCCCTCTCCTTTGCTTGAGGATTTGGCGGAAGCTCTTGATGACGAGCGCCATTTCCTCATTGTCGAGCTTGGAGGCGTCTATAGGTTGTCGACTTGGTGTAGCCTCCTCCTTCTTTTCCTCCGTCGCCTTGAATGCGACGGGTTGAGCTTCGGATGTGGATGGATCATCAAGCTCGTTGATCTTCCTCGAGCCTTCGATCATGCACTCAAAACTTACAAAATTCCCGATAACTTCCTCGGGGGTCATTTTAGTATATCTAGGATTACCACGAATTAATTGAACTTGAGTGGGGTTAAGGAAAATGAGAGATCTTAGAATAACCTTAACCATTTCGTGGTCGTCCCACTTCGTGCTCCCGAGGTTGCGCACTTGGTTCACCAAAGTCTTGAGCCGGTTGTACATGTGTTGTGGCTCCTCCCCTTTGCGAAGCCGGAACCGACCGAGCTCCCCCTCGATCGTTTCCCGCTTGGTGATCTTTGTGAGCTCATCTCCCTCGTGCACGGTTTTGAGCACATCCCAAACCTCCTTTGCGCTCTTCAACCCTTGAACTTTGTTATACTCCTCTCTACTTAAAGATGCGAGGAGTATTGTTGTCGCTTGAGAGTTGAAGTGCTCGATTTGGGCCACCTCATCCTCATCATAGTCTTTATCCCCTACGGATGGTACCTGTGCACCAAACTCAACAACATCCCATATACTTTTGTGGAGTGAGGTTAGATGAAATCGCATTAAATCACTCCACCTAGCATAATCTTCACCATCAAAAGTTGGTGGTTTGCCTAATGGGACGGAAAGTAAAGGTGCATTTTTAGAAATGCGAGGGTAATGTAGGGGGATCTTACTAAACTTCTTACGCTCTTGGCGTTTAGAAGTTATGGAGGGCGCATCGGAGCCGGAGGTCGATGTTGATGAAGTGTCGGTCTCGTAGTAGACCACTTTCCTCATCCTTTTGTGCTTGTCCCCTCTCCGATGTGGCTTGTGGGAGGAAGATCTCTCCTTCTTCTCCTTGTGGTGCGAAGAAGATTTCTTCTCCTTCCCTTTGTTGGAGGAGCTCTTTTTCTTCTCCTTCCTCTTGGTGCGGGACTCTTCCGATGAAGTGCTCCCGTGGCTTGTAGTGGGCTTTTCGCCGGTCTCCATCTCCTTCTTGGCGTGATCTCCCGACATCACTTCGAGCGGTTAGGCTCTAATGAAGCACCGGGCTTTGATACCAATTGAAAGTCGCCTAGAGGGGGGGGGTGAATAGGGCGAAACTGAAATTCTCAAAAAATAATCACAACTACAAGCCGGGTTAGCGTTAGAAATATAAACGAGTCCGCGAGAGAGGGAGCAAAACAAATCGCAAGCAAATGAAGAGTGTGACACGCGGATTTGTTTTACCGAGGTTCGGTTCTTGCAAACCTACTCCCCGTTGAGGAGGCCACAAAGGCCGGGTCTCTTTCAACCCTTCCCTCTCTCAATCGGTCCCTCGGACCGAGTGAGCTTCTCTTCTCAAATCACTTGGGAATCAAACTTCCCGCAAGGGCCACCACATAATTGATGCCTCTTGCCTCAATTACAAGTGAGTGTTTGATCACAAGAAAGAATCAAGAAAGAAGAAAGCAATCCAAGCGCAAGAGCTCAAAAGAACACGGCAAATCTCTCTCGCTAGTCACTAGGGCGTTGAGTGGAATATGGAGAGGATTTGATCTCTTTGGTGTGTCTAGAATTGAATGCTAGAGCTCTTGTAAGTGGTTGAGAAGTGGAAAACTTGGATACAATGAATGGTGGGGTGGTTGGGGTATTTATAGCCCCAACCACCAAACTTGACCGTTGGCTGGGCTGTCTGTTCGATGGCGCACCGGACAGTCCGGTGCACACCGGACAGTCCGGTGCCCCCGCCACGTCACCAGTGCCGTTGGAAATCGACCGTTGGAGTTCTGACTTTTGGGCCCGCCTTGATGTCCGGTGGCGCACCGGACATGTACTGTAGAGTGTCTGGTGCGCCAGCATGGGCGTGCCTGACCTCTGCGCGCGCTGGCGCGCAATAAATGCGCTGCAGGTAGCCGTTGGCGCCTGAAGTAGCCGTTGCTCCACAGATGCACCGGACAGTCCGGTGCACACCGGACAGTCCGGTGAATTATAGCGGAGCGGCTGGAATGAAAACCCGAGGCTGGCGAGTTCCTGGGGCCGCCCTTCCTTGGAGCACCGGACATGTCCGGTGCACACCGGACAGTCCGGTGAATTATAGCGGAGTGACCTCTGGAAATTCCCGAAGGTGACGAGTTTGAAACATGAGTCCTCTGGTGCACCGGACATGTCCGGTGGCGCACCGGACAGTCCGGTGCGCCAGACCAGAGGAGCCTTCGGTTGCTTCTTTGCATTTTTGTTGAACCCAACACTTGGTCTTTTTATTGGCTAAGTGTGAACCTTTGACACCTGTATAACTTATACACTAGAGCAAACTAGTTAGTCCAAAGATTTGTGTTGGGCAATTCAACCACCAAAATTATTTAGGAACTAGGTGTAAGCCTAATTCCCTTTCACTTGGAGCATTTGGAAGTGCCGCAACGCGTGGCTTTTTCAGAACAAAGATCCAACGGTGTAACATTGCAAGCAGGAGTTTGCAAAGGAATTGCTCCTTGTCATTCCCAGAGCTTTGGGTAAATTTGACTCTGCCATCCCGGCATGGCTTCAACAATGGCAGTAGAAAGCATTGACAATACAAACTCTCCCTAATCCCCTGTAATTCGTCTCCTTGTCTGTTCTAAACCTTGTTTTCTTTTCAAATTTTAAATAAAATTTTCAGTAGCCCCCCTCCTGTTCTTTTAAAAAAAGGAATAGCACGATCACATTCCCTACTTGAGGGTAAACCTCTAGGGTTTTCAAAAACTACAGCAAACTGCTGCAATATGTTTTGAATCTAAGGATGTAGTTGTTGCTGTGAAGTTAGTTGAACTGTAGATTCCAATAAACACACTTCCACTACTGTACCAGAAGGCACAGTTTGAGAACGACCCTGCAGGACCACAGTAGCTAGCTCCCTTATATGGAATGGCCAACCACTTGTGAACCCAGTCTACCTTCATGGACTACAAGCTTGCAACCAATCAATCCCTACAATCATATCATAACATGGCAATGGTAAAAATGGTAAGTGAGAGCACCTAGAGGGGGGTGAATAGGTGATCCTGTAACACTTCAAAAACTTAAGCCACAAAACTTGGTTAATTGTTAGCACAATAATTGCCAAGTGGCTAAAGAGGAATCCTCAACAAAACACAATAACCAACAAAGATCAATCACAGAGATGGCACGGTGGTTATCCCGTGGTTCGGCCAAGACCAACGCTTGCCTACTCCACGTTGTGGCGTCCCAACGGACGAGGGTTGCAATCAACCCCTCTCAAGCGGTCCAAAGACCCACTTGAATACCATGGTGTTTTGTTTGCTTTACTCAATCCCGTTTGCGAGGAATCTCCACAGATTGGAGCCTCTCGCCCTTACACTTAAAGTTCACAAAGAAGCACGGAGCAAGGGAGGGATTAGCAACGCACTCAAGACAAGAAATCATAGCAACACCACGCACACAAGTCGCAACGAGAGCTCACAACACAACTCAATGAGTTCACCACTCAACTAGAGCTCTAATCGCTATTGCAAAGAATCAAAGGCGCGAAATCGATGTCTTGGTGCTTAGGAATGCTTAGGAGATGCTTGGTGTGCTCCTCCATGCGCCTAGGGGTCCCTTTTATAGCCCCAAGGCAACTAGGAGCCGTTGAGAGCAATCTAGGAAGGCTGATCTTGCCTTCTGTCGACTGGCGCACCGGACAGTCCGGTGCCCGATTTCTTTCCAAAAATGGCGCAGTCGACCGTTGGCAGCCTGAGAGCCGTTGGCGCACCGGACATGTCCGGTGCACACCGGACAGTCCGGTGCCCCCTTCTAGCCGTTGGCTTGGCCACGTGTCCCGCGCAGATCGCGCGGCCGACCGTTGGCCCGGCCGACCGTTGGCTCACCGGACAGTCCGGTGCACACCGGACAGTCCGGTGAATTATAGCCGTACGTCGCCGGTGAATTCCCGAGAGCGGCACCTTCGCTCGAGCCAGCCTGGCGCACCGGACACTGTCCGGTGCACCACCGGACAGTCCGGTGCTCCCAGACTCAGCAGAGTCTTGGCTGCTCGAGCCAAGACATTTCCAATTGGATTTTTCCTGTTTCCAGCACTTAGACACAATACATTAGTCCATAAAACAATGTACTAAGTCTGAGAAACATACCTTTATCCTTGATTTGTACTTTGTCCACCTTTTTACACTTAGGCACTTGTGTTGGATACTAAATCACCAAAATACTTAGAAATGGCCCAAGGGCACATTTCCCTTTCAATCTCCCCCTTTTTGGTGATTTATGCCAACACAACATAAAGCAAGTAGAACAAGTACAAAATCAATTCAAATAAGAACTCAAATTGTTTTGATTCAAATTTGACATATATGGATCACTTTTTGCCACCACTTGGTTTGTTTTTACAAATCAAACTCAAATTTCTATCTCTAAGTCAAACACACGTGTTAAGACATAAAGAGAGTCATTCCAAGAGAAATTGATTCAAGATTTCAAAAACTCCCCTTTTCAAAAACTCCCCTTTTCCCCATAATCAATACTTCTCCCCACAAGAAGCCAACTTTTGACAAGAGAGACACTAAAAGAGTTTTGATAGACCAAAAGCTTTATTCTACTATTTTCAAAATCTCTCAAGTGGTAGCTGATCCATTTATCGCTTTGGCCTTTATTTTCTCCCCCTTTGGCATTAAGCACCAAAACGGGATCAATCTTGGCCCTTTAACCCTATTGCCTCACCAAAATCTTCAAATAAGAGTACAAAGGCAATAAGAGGACATGAGATGAACTTGGAATAAGTTACCCTCTCATCGGAGTGCAGTGGAAGTCGTTCATGGTCCAAGTCCACCTTTTCCCTTTCAAACCTCCTTTGAGACTAAAACAAGCAAACTCAAGCATAAGGTTAGTCTCAAAGGGTCAAGTTGTAGCACAGCTCCCCCTAAATATGTGCATCACTTGCAAAAAGGACTTGTGAGGTCCAGGGAGTGTTTGTACAACTTGAGCACCACAATAAGCAACAAAATGCAGATTGAACATGATCAAAGGCATAAACACATGTATGCTACAATTCAATCCAAGTTTCGTGAATCTAAGACATTTAGCTCACTACGCAGCCTGCAAAAGGTCTTCTCATCTAGAGGCTTGGTAAAGATATCGGCTAGCTGGTTCTCGGTGCTAACATGAAACACTTCGATATCTCCCTTTTGCTGGTGGTCTCTCAAAAAGTGATGTCGGATGTCAATGTGCTTTGTGCGGCTGTGCTCAATAGGATTTTCCGCTATTCGGATAGCACTCTCATTATCACATAGGAGTGGGACTTTTCTCAGATTGTAGCCAAAGCCCCTGAGGGTTTGCCTCATCCAAAGTAGTTGCGCGCAACACTGTCCTGCGGCAACATACTCGGCCTCAGCGGTGGATAGGGCAACAGAAGTTTGTTTCTTAGAATTCCATGATACCAGGGACCTTCCTAAGAATTGGCACGTCCCCGATGTACTCTTCCTATCGACCTTACATCTAGCATAGTCGGAGTCTGAATATCCAATCAAGTCAAAGTTAGACCCCTTTGGATACCAGACCCCGAAGCAAGGCGTAGCGACTAAATATCTCAAAATTCGCTTCACAGCCACTAAGTGACACTCCTTTGGATCGGATTGAAATCTAGCACACATGCATACGCTAAGCATAATATCCGGTCTACTAGCACACAAATAAAGTAAGGACCCTATCATAGACCGGTATGCTTTTTGATCAACGGACTTATCTCCTTTGTTGAGGTCAGTGTGTCCGTCAGTTCCCATTGGCGTCTTCGCGGGCTTGGCGTCCTTCATCCCAAACCTCTTTAGCAAATCTTGTGTGTACTTCGTTTGGGAGATGAAAGTGCCGTCCTTGAGTTGCTTCACTTGGAACCCAAGGAAGTAGTTCAACTCGCCCATCATCGACATCTCGAATTTCTGCGTCATAACCCTACTAAACTCTTCACAAGACTTTTGATTAGTAGAACCAAATATTATGTCATCGACATAAATTTGGCACACAAAAAGATCACCATCGCAAGTCTTAGTAAAAAGAGTTGGATCAGCTTTCCCAACCTTGAAAGCATTAGCAATTAAAAAGTTTCTAAGGCATTCATACCATGCTCTTGGGGCTTGCTTAAGTCCATAGAGCGCCTTAGAGGGCTTACACATGTGGTCGGGGTACCGTTCATCCTCGAAGCCAGGGGGTTGCTCCACGTACACCTCCTCCTTGATCGGCCCGTTGAGGAAAGCGCTCTTCACATCCATTTGGTACAACCTGAAAGAATGGTGAGCGGCATATGCTAGCAAGATACGAATTGATTCTAGCCTAGCCACAGGAGCGAACGTCTCCTCAAAGTCCAAACCTGCGACTTGGGCATAGCCTTTTGCCACAAGTCGAGCCTTGTTCCTCGTCACCACCCCGTGCTCGTCCTGTTTGTTGCGGAACACCCACTTGGTTCCCACAACATTTTGCTTGGGACGAGGCACCAGTGTCCAAACTTCATTGCGCTTGAAATTGTTGAGTTCCTCCTGCATGGCCAACACCCAGTCCGGATCTAGCAAGGCCTCTTCTACCCTGAAAGGCTCAATAGAAGAGACAAAAGAGTAATGCTTACAAAAATTAACTAATCTCGAGCGAGTAGTTACTCCCTTGCTAATATCACCCAATATCTGGTCGACAGGATGATCCCTTTGAATCGTCGCTCGAACTTGGGTTGGAGGTGCCTGAGATGCTTATTCCTCTTCAACTTGAACATCCTGTGCTCCCCCTTGATCATGCGCCTCCACTTGAGGTACTTGTTCGTCATCTTGGGATGGGGGATGCACCATAGTTGAGGAAGACGGTTGATCTTGCCCCAAATGTTCCTGAGGCCGTACATCTCCAATCGTCATGGTGCGTATCGCGGCCGTTGGAACGTCTTCTTCATCTATATCATCAAGATCAACAGCTTGCTCTCTTGGAGAGCCATTAGTCTCATCAAATACAACGTCGCTAGAGACTTCAACCATACCCGATGATTTGTTGAAGACCCTATACGCCTTTGTATTTGAATCATAACCTAATAAAAACCCTTCTACAGCTTTGGGAGCAAATTTAGAGGTTCTACCTTTCTTAACAAGAATATAACACTTGCTACCAAAAACACGAAAATAAGATACATTGGGTTTGTTACCAGTTAGCAGCTCGTATGAAGTCTTCTTGAGGAGGCGGTGAAGGTAGACCCTGTTGATGGCGTGGCAAGCCGTGTTCACGGCTTCCGACCAAAAACGCTCGGGGGTCTTGAACTCTCCAAGCATAGTCCTCGCCATATCAATGAGCGTCCTGTTCTTCCTCTCTACCACACCATTTTGCTGAGGTGTGTAGGGAGCGGAGAACTCGTGCTTGATCCCTTCCTCCTCAAGGAACTCCTCCACTTGAAGATTCTTGAATTCGGACCCGTTGTCGCTCCTTATCTTCTTCACCTTGAGCTCAAACTCATTTTGAGCTCTCTAGAGGAAGCGCTTGAGGGTCCCTTAGGTTTCAGACTTATCCTGCAAAAAGAACACCCAAGTGAAGCGGGAAAAGTCATCAACAATAACTAGACCATACTTACTTCCTCCTATGCTTAGATAGGCGACGGGCCCGAAGAGGTCCATATGCAGCAGCTCCAGTGGTCTTGATGTTGTCATCACATTTTTGCTGTGATGTGCTCCTCCCACTTGTTTACCTGCTTGACAAGCTGCACAAGGTCTATCTTTTTCGAAATGTACATTGGTTAGACCTATCACGTGTTCTCCCTTTAGAAGCTTGTGGAGGTTCTTCATCCCCACATGTGCTAAGTGGCGATGCCACAACCAGCCCATGCAAGTCTTAGCCATTAAGCATGCATCTAGACCGGCCTCTTCTTTTGCAAAATCAACTAAGTAAAGTTTGTCGTCTAGTACACCCTTAAAAGCTATTGAACCATTACATCTTCTAAAGACAGACACATCTACATTTGTAAATAAACAGTTATATCCCATATTACATAATTGACTAACAGATAGTAAATTATATCCAAGACTCTCCACTAAAAACACATTAGAGATAGAATGCTCATTTGATATTGCAATCTTGCCTAAACCTTTCACCTTGCCTTGGTTCCCATCACCGAATATGATTGAATCTTGGGAATCCTTATTCTTGACGTAGGAGGTGAACATCTTCTTCTCCCCCGTCATATGGTTTGTGCATCTGCTGTCGATAATCCAGCTTGAACCCCCGGATGCATAAACCTGCAAGGCAAATTTAGGCTTGGGTCTTAGGTACCCAACTCTTGTTGGGTCCTACAAGGTTAGTCACAATTTCCTTAGGGACCCAAATGCAAGTTTTATCACCTTTGCATTTTGCCCCTAATTTCCTAGCAACTATCTTCCTATCCTTTCTACAAATAGCAAAGGAAGCATTCAAAGCATGATAAATTGTAGAGGGACCATTCATAACTTTCCTAGGAGCATGAGCAAAATTCTTTCTAGGCACATGATGAATATTTTTCCTAGGCATATCTCTACAATGCATATAGGAAGAACTAGAAGCATACATAGCATAAGAATCATAGGCATGTGAATCAAAAGCATTACAACTCCTATGAGACTGTCTTCTATTATTGTACATAAAAGCATGGTTCTTTTTAGTACTACTTGCCATAGGGGCCTTCCCTTTCTCCTTGGCGGAGATGGGAGCCTTATAGCTTGTTAAGTCCTTGGCTTCCCTCTTGAAGCCAAGTCCATCCTTAATTGAGGGGTGTCTACCAATCGTGTAGGCATCCCTTGCAAATTTTAGCTTATCGAAATCACTTTTGCTAGTCTTAAGTTGGGCATTAAGACTAGCTACTTCATCATTTAATCTCGAAATTGAAACTAGGTGTCCATTACAGGCATCAATATCAAAATCCTTACACCTAGTGCAAATCATAACATGTTCTACACAAGAATTAGATTTATTTGCTACTTCTAATTTAGCATTTAAATCATTGTTAACACTTTGTAAAGTAGAAATGGTTTCATGACACGTAGATAGTTCATAAGAAAGCATTTCATTTCTTTTATCTTCTAAAGCATAGGATTTTTGTGCCTCTACAAATTTGTCATGTTCATCATACAACAAATCCTCTTGCTTTTCTAAAAGCCTATACTTTTCATTCAAGGCATCAATCAATTCATTGATTTTATCAATTTTATTTCTTTCCAATCCCTTGAACAAGCTAGAGTAATCTATTTCCTCATCACTAGATTCGTCTTCACTTGAAGAAGCATAAGTAGAGTCTCGAGTACATACCTTCTTCTCCCTTGCCATGAGGCTTGTGTGACGCTCATTGGGAAAGAGGGATCACTTGTTGAAGGCGGTGGCGGCGAGTCCTTTATTGTCGGAGTCGGACGAGGAGCAATCCGAATCCCACTCCTTGCCAAGATGTGTCTCACCCTTTGCCTTCTTATAGTTCTTCTTTTTCTCCCTCTTGTTCCCTTGATCCTGATCACTATCGTTGTCGGGACAGTTAGCAATAAAATGACCAAGCTTACCACATTTGAAGCATGAGCGCTTCCCCTTGGTTTTGGTCTTGCTTGGCTGTCCCTTGCGCCCCTTTAGTGCCATCTTGAATCTTTTGATGATGAGGGCCATCTCTTCATCATTAAGTCCGGCCGCCTCAATTTGTGCTACCTTGCTGGGTAACGCCTCCTTGCTCCTTGTTGCCTTGAGAGCAACAGGTTGAGGCTCATTGATTGGACCGTTTAGAGCGTCGTCCACATACCTTGCTTCCTTGATCATCATTCGCCCGCTTACAAATTTTCCAAGGACTTCTTCGGGCGACATTTTGGTGTACCTGGGATTCTCACGAATGTTATTCACCAAATGAGGATCAAGAACAGTAAAGGACCTTAGCATCAATCGGACGACGTCGTGGTCCGTCCATCGCGTGCTTCCGTAGCTCCTTATTTTGTTAATAAGGGTCTTGAGCCGGTTGTATGTTTGTGTCGGCTCCTCGCCCCTTATCATCGCGAATCGTCCAAGCTCGCCCTCCACCAACTCCATCTTGGTGAGCAAGGTGACGTCGTTCCCCTCATGTGAAATCTTGAGGGTGTCCCAGATCTGCTTGGCGTTATCCAAGCCGCTCACTTTGTGGTATTCATCCCTGCACAATGAAGCTAGAAGAACAGTAGTAGCTTGTGCATTCTTATGAATTTGCTCATTAATGAACATGGGACTATCCGAACTATCAAAGTGCATTCCACTCTCTACAATCTCCCATATACTAGGATGGAGAGAGAACAAGTGACTACGCATTTTGTGACTCCAAAATCCGTAGTCCTCTCCATCAAAATGAGGAGGTTTACCAAGTGGAATAGATAATAAATGAGCATTTGCACTTTGAGGAATACACGAATAATCGAAAGAAAAGTTCGAGTTAACCGTCTTTCGTTTGTCGTAGTCGTTGTCGTCGTTGTCCTTGTGGGAAGAAGTGGACTCATCACGGTCGTCGTAGTAGACGATCTCCTTAATGCGCCTTGTCTTCTTCTTCTTCCCATCTTTTCGTCTATGACCCGAGCCCGAGTCGGTAGGCTTGTCATCCTTTGGCTTGTTGAGGAAAGACTCCTTCTCTTTATCGTTGATCACAATACCCTTCCCCTTAGGATCCATCTCTTCAGGCGGTTAGTCCCTTTGCGAAGAGAACGACTCCGATACCAATTGAGAGCACCTAGAGGGGGGGTGAATAGGTGATCCTGTAACACTTCAAAAACTTAAGCCACAAAACTTGGTTAATTGTTAGCACAATAATTGCCAAGTGGCTAAAGAGGAATCCTCAACAAAACACAATAACCAACAAAGATCAATCACAAAGATGGCACGGTGGTTATCCCGTGGTTTGGCCAAGACCAACGCTTGCCTACTCCACGTTGTGGCGTCCCAACGGACGAGGGTTGCAATCAACCCCTCTCAAGCGGTCCAAAGACCCACTTGAATACCACGGTGTTTTGTTTGCTTTACTCAATCCCGTTTGCGAGGAATCTCCACAGATTGGAGCCTCTCGCCCTTACACTTAAAGTTCACAAAGAAGCACGGAGCAAGGGAGGGATTAGCAACACACTCAAGACAAGAAATCACAGCAACACCACGCACACAAGTCGCAACGAGAGCTCACAACACAACTCAATGAGTTCACCACTCAACTAGAGCTCTAATCGCTATTGCAAAGAATCAAAGGCGCGGAATCGATGTCTTGGTGCTTAGGAATGCTTAGGAGATGCTTGGTGTGCTCCTCCATGCGCCTAGGGGTCCCTTTTATAGCCCCAAGGCAACTAGGAGCCGTTGAGAGCAATCTAGGAAGGCTGATCTTGCCTTCTGTCGACTGGCGCACCGGACAGTCCGGTGCACGATTTCTTTCCAAAAATGGCGCAGTCGACCGTTGGCAGCCTGAGAGCCGTTGGCGCACCGGACATGTCCGGTGCACACCGGACAGTCCGGTGCCCCCTTCTAGCCGTTGGCTTGGCCACATGTCCCGCGCAAATCGCGCGGCCGACCATTGGCCCGGCCAACCGTTGGCTCACCGGACAGTCCGGTGCACACCAGACAGTCCGATGAATTATAGCCGTACGTCGCCGGTGAATTCCCGAGAGCGGCACCTTCGCTCGAGCCAGCCTGGCGCACCGGACACTGTCCGGTGCACCACCGAACAGTCCGGTGCTCCCAGACTCAGCAGAGTCTTGGCTGCTCGAGCCAAGACATTTCCAATTGGATTTTTCCTGTTTCCAGCACTTAGACATAATACATTAGTCCATAAAACAATGTACTAAGTCTGAGAAACATACCTTTATCCTTGATTTGTACTTTGTCCATCTTTTTACACTTAGGCACTTGTGTTGGATACTAAATCACCAAAATACTTAAAAATGGCCCAAGGGCACATTTCCCTTTCAGTAAGTCAGAAGTGAAACTGCAATTCTGAATCTGCCATTATGCTTGAAGCATAGTGTAGCAACAACTAACAATATCGTCATTAGCCACTTGCACCTTCAAAGGCGATTGAACCACTGTCACCCCTTGCAAGACTGGACCCAGTTTCTCACTAAGGAAAGTATGGGAGCTCCCACTATCCACAAAAATAATCAAAGGGTGTCCTTGGATAGCACCCTGTAACTTCAATGTCTGATAACTTTTAGAACCACCCCAAGCCGACTGTGTCAAAGACATGAATACTTTTTTTGAAAGCGAAGGATTTTTATTCATTCAAGAACAGTACATCAAGATGATACAAGTCCTTGAAAGTCACTTCCGGCCTCTACCCATAAGAGCACACAGCCTAACGGAATCTAAAAACACACACTAGTGGCTTTCAATCCGAAGACTAGACCGCCAACCATGCTCCCGGGAAAAAAACTCCTTGGCCACTTGAGTCAAATGTTGCGTAGCCATTACCAAAAAATTGCATGAGTCCTGCCTCTGTAGCATAGCCCATGCGCGAAGCCTCTGAGTTACAGTAAAAATGACCTGAAAGGAGATAAAAGAAATTTTGTTTTAAAAAATTAACTCATTTCTACCTAGCCAGATAGACCAACATACGGTTGCTGCCCCAAGTAGAGCTAGACCTTTATGGTCATTTCCGAAGACATGAATACTTGTTCAGTCTTTGGTTCCGAAGATTCATCCTCCTGATTGTCTTCATTTGTTTCAGACAAGAGATCCCACACTTCTTCCATCGCATGTAATTGAGCAGTAGCTGCACATTTGTGTCCATAACTCCATTTGTCAGCACATCGATCACAAAGTCCTCGAGCTCTTCTATACCTCCTCAGAGAGTCCAGTTTGTCAGCCGATGCCCACTTCTCAGGATGAGAAGTAGCCTTAGACGCCTCAGGTCCTTTGTCCCACTTGGGTGAAGTTGTTGACACCTTAATGAATGGTTTGGTCCTCGACTCTTCATAAGTTCCACGTCCAGCTGCCACCGCATCTTCCTGCACTATGGCGAGAGAACACACAGTATCCAAGTTTGTGGGCCGTTGAATCATAATGACAGACTTAATCTCAGCTCTCAACCCATCCACAAAACGCATTGTGTAGTACAATGGGTCTGCGTTAGCCTCGTAAGCTGACAAATGATCCACCAATACAGAGAATTGTTCAACATAATCGGCAACAGAACCCACTTGTCAAATACAAAAGCTGTCGAATCAATGATTCGTGTTGTTCTCGCACGAATCTGTCATGCACCTGAGCACAAAATTCAGCCCACGACAGATGTCGGACGCGGTGGCCTACTGATTGAAGCCAACCCGCCGCACGCCCTTTGAAATGCATCATTGCGACTCTAAGCCACATAGCAGGATGCACATCGTACATATCAAAATAGTTCTCACTAAGGGTCTTCCATAACTGGGGATTGTCGCTATCGAACTGAGGAAAGTTCACACGAGGCAAACTACCATGCAACTCCCGATCATTCCCCGACGCTAGCGTGTCATCCACACGACATAGCGGAGGCTCGTGGTACATACCCTTGATCGGGATGCGAGTGTGGGGGAAATTTTGACCCCACTCGCGCTCTCGGTGGTGAGTGTGGACGCGATGGCCATCTGGCCCCGTCAGCGGTCTATATCCCGACAGGTACGCGTCCGAGTGCCGACTCGAACTGATGAAGAAGACCAGGTTGGGTGGAGTCGTGGCCGAACGTCTTCCGTTCCATAAATTTGTTGGCTCGCTGAACCTCCAAAACCAAATTCTCTATACGCTTCTCCATGATTGGCTTCCATCCATCAATTTCGTCGTGGTCCATCTTGAGGGGTATGAGACGAGCCTCGATCTTCTGCTCCGATTCCTCCACACGACACTCGAGCGCGTCACAACATCCACTCATCGCATCGGTTAAGCGCGACTCCATTTGCGCCATTTCGTCGAGCACCTTCTGCATGGCTGCCTCCATGCCCGCCACTGAAGTAGAACGTGGCCGGCGCCCTGGGATATGGGCGATCTGCTCTAGGAGTCCACTCGTCTGATACCAGATGTTAGCAGGGAAGAAGGGATTTGGAGAGAAGAGGAGAGAAGAATGGCGACGAATTCAGTTATTTATCATATGTCCATGTATCTTCTTCCAAAAACCACTATTAAAAAGCTAGATGCCAAAAGAAGAAGATTTCTTTGGCAAGGTGGTGGAGAAAAAAAGTATCACTTGGTAAATTGGAACAAAGTTTGTCACACAAAGAAAAATGGAGGTTTGGGTATTAAAAATCTAGAAGCTTTAAACATAAGCCTTCTTTGTAAATGGTGGTGGAAGATTGAAAATGAATCGAGTCTTTGGCAAAATTCAATCATCAAGAAATACTTCCATGGAAAAGACTTATCTCTACAACTATTAAGAGCAAAGTGTAGACTGCCCCCGCCCTCACCAGCCCATGCCGCGAAACCCGCGCACGACCCCCCCCCCCCCCCCCCCCCCCCCCGCGCGATTCACCGCCCGCCCGCGGATCCAGCGTCGCCATAGCAGCACCCCGCGCCCGGCTCCGTCTTCCTCCTCCTCATCCTCGACGTTGTCGTAGCAGCACCCCGCGCTCGGCTCCGTTCGTCGGCGAACCCTCTTCCCCCGCCCCACCGCAGTCCCGGCCAAGAGATCCGGCCGACCCCGGTGAGCTCTCTCGCCGCGCGCACACCTCGCCGAGTGTAACCGCTTTCCTCGTATGGCCCGTGCCTCGCAGGTCGCTCGGACTCGGAGGCTGGCGAGCCGCTCGTTCTGGGCGCCGGGATGCTGCTCGTCCATCTCCGCGCGGCGGACCGGTGGGAGCGCGTGGCCGCGGTGCTGCCCGGGAGGACGGTGGCCGACGTCGCGGCGCACTACGACGACCTGGAGGTCGCTGTCGGCTCCATTGAGGCCAGCTTCGTGCCCTTCCCCCGCTACGGCGGCTGCGGCGGTGGCGCTGTTAGCTGTGTATGCGATCGTACACGCAGATGAGCAAGGAGGGCGAGGTTCTCGCCACTACGCCCAACAGGTGTTTGATGAATTGCTTCAACCTCATACATAGTGCTTTCAGCTGGGATGCAGTTCCACATCGGCAACCTTGGCCACCACCACATTTGCACTGTGAGTTTGGGTGTGGCCATGCTAATTTACGTCCAATCCCATGGCCGTCTTTCACCATAGGGGTTTATGAGGTTCTCAAGTTATACACTGGTAACTACAATCAGTATGTTCTAACTCACTCTGAGCTTGAAGAGAATCAAATGAAGCAGTACAAATGGGAGCAGGAACTCATCAACGAAGTACTGCCAGTAGAAAGTTGTCGACCTGTGTCATGTGTGCCTGTGGATTTTGCAGACTCTGATGGGTGCACATAGGCGAATGCTTGCTCGTCGCCACCTTGCGGTTGCTGCTATGATGAGGAATTGAAAATGCATGGTCGGAAGTGGACACAGGTACTACACTGCATCTTTGAGGTACTGTCCAGCAACATGAGCTCCTCATTCTCATTTATTCATGATCGTCACATATTTTTATAAGTGACAAATGGCAGCCAAGGTTGTCAGGTGTTCAGACATTAGATCGCAGACTGGCAGTCAAAGTAGCTAATGGGCAGATGATCTCCTGTCCTCATCACTTGCCAGATGCTGAGTGGTTTATATCAGGCTACCAGGCGCATGACATCACTTGCCAGGTGCAGGACAATGGATTAACACAGCAGTTAAGCAGTTCTACCGATGAGCTGAAGAATGCAGTCAAGGATAATTTCCAAAAGAACAACCAATTTCTGGTGTCCATGTCCAGTACTGAGCAGGCATCTTTGAGCCAGTCGGCACAACACTTGGCGAACAACTACCTGATGACGCCCAAGTCTACTCATGAGAAGAAAGTTGTGCCCAGGTCGTTGCCATCTTGTGCAGCAGTGCAGCCCAAGAAGTCTAAAATGCCAAGCTTGGTAGCCAAGTTCTTGGGACTTGACGGATTGCCCTCGCCGAAAGGCAAATATACAGTGAAAGACGACAAGATCAAGACAACGAGTTCACTAAGAGCTATGTTCGATATCGAGAGGCCCAAGCCAAAGAGGCTACTGCAACAATTATTTAGACAGAAGTCTGGTTCTGGTACTGAGATGCCTCGGCCAGAGAGGTCCCACGAGAGCAATTTCGTGTCCAAAGGAATTTTGCCGGTTCACAGAACATCATCGTCTTCATGTACTACCAGAGCGATTCAAGAGGCTGATGTCGAGCCTAAACCTGTAGCTTCGATTCTCTACACACTTGTAGAAGCTGGTCCTACACCATCAGCGGCTTGGGGGCAAGCCGCATTTTAAGGAGTGGGGAATGTTAGCTCCGCTACACAGGAAGCACAGAGGATGCGTCGGCGTCAAGCAAGGAGTTGTTGTCAGCAAAGGAAACTGAAGACACGAGCAACCTAAAGACAGATGAAGAAAGGGCGCGGAAAGCTGGAGTTCGCGAGAATAGGCCAAGGTGGAAAAAGAAACTTAATACAAAGTATCATGGGCCAACTTGGGCCGTGTAATAGGCACAATAATATTTCTAGATGGACCTGGGCCGCGTACTAGGCAGCAACCATGTGATAAAAGGGACATTACGATACGGAAGGAAGATAACAAAGAACAGAAAGCTGATTTCCGTCGCAAACTATCTCTCTTCTCTGCATTCCATTCGCCTTCTTCGTCTCCAATTCTCTTCCTCTCTACCACTACGCTAACAGGCGCGTCGCAGTGGCCCACCGGGTTCACGTTCGAGTGGGACGTCGACGCCGGCGGGACGGGCTTTAAGCGCTCCTGCCACGTGGTTGGCGGCGGCAAGCGCGAGCGCGGGCCAGACCACGAGCGCAAGAAGGGCATCCCCTGGACGGAGGAGGAGCACAAGTAAGCAAGCACAACCCCAGTTAGTTGATCCTCGATCTCACTTGCGCGCTAATCTCGCTTGGTCGCCTCCCTACCGTAGGCTGTTCTTGCTGTTTTGTAATGTTTGTTTTCTTTAACTTCATTTTGTCTGCTGCATGTTGTCCTTAATCCACATATTTGTTTGCATCAGTACTTCTGATGCATGATAAGCCCCAAGTTTAATACCTTTCCGGTTGAATTTTGCCTGCAAATTCATTTTCCACTTTTATGCATAATAATAACCAGGCTTTCTGTGATTTTGTTGCGATAAAAAATGAAATAAGGCACATGGCCATGCTTTGCTCTTTACCTGATCACCTGTTTTACCTTGTGTATTGCAGGCAGCTGACTGGCAATCAAGTTTTTCTAATCCACCAAGGAGGATCATAATACTGATATCACGCCTTCTCAGTGATGCACATCGGTATATTTTGCGATGCCTGAGCAACCATGGAACCGTCTCACATTGTACTGTACTAACAGCTATTTCAGAGGTGCTTAATCCCTGCAAGAGTATGATGTGTGTAGTCTAGATTGCTTTTGAATTGCCTGAATTCTGCCATAAAATTTATGTCTTATCATACATATTTCCCTATAGTATATTTGGATGAATTTACGAATTTTTTGCTTACTTCTCTTTTGAAAAGCAGAAATATTCTTGTCAGATTCAAATAGATTCTGTAGGCGGCACTTCTTGTATCTGAACTGTTTGATCATTTTATCTTCTCAGTTATAGTCTTGCAGCAACTTGCATAGTTGCATGTTCCTAGCGGATTTGCCACACTTTCTGTTTGCCTAAGATTAGGTATAGTAAGGTTAGGCACCACCAACCAAACAGGCCATGTATGACAATACCTTATTCATTGTTTACTATATGCTTGAGGGATATGGTTTCTTTGTAATCCACGATAACTTCAGCATCACTGAGAAAAATGCTACATAACTGTTTATCATACTATCGCTATTCATCTTGTTTTTGAAAGTGTGCTTGAAACTATATCGATATACTGCCTTCTTTTTTTTGCAAGGACCTTGAATCATTTGGGAAATTTAATGCAGATTGGACACTCAGCATATGTTGATTCTCCACTCGGGCCAGATGCGTTTCGGGAATATGAAACCTTACTTATTCAGGACCATGATGAGCTTCTTAAGAAGTCTGAGAATTTAGACAGACATAAAGAAAGCATTCATAAAGAGGCGAGTGATTTTACCTCTGACGTTGATAATTATTCTAAGTGGGGTTCTGGGGTGCATTATGGCTCTAATTCTGAATTCAGCCCAACGAAAAGGGATTTTTTTGATGACGAAATGGGCCAGGTAGAAGCAAGAGGGAGAAGACTGTTTGTAGCTGTGCGTCACTTTCCGATGATTTTCTCTCCTATTTCCTCAAGGGTTTTTGTTTTGCCCTCTGAAGGCATAATTGCTGACTCAAGCCTGTCGAATCATCATGAGGATTCCCTTGGCTCTGGTTGTCGGTGTTTTGGGTCCGACCGCACACCCGAGGTTGCCCCTCAAGGTGTTTTTAGGAGTAGGACGGTGTCGACGACTGTAGCAAAATGGTTCGTGCCAGATGCACGTGGGACAGTGGACAATGTTTACAGGTTCGGGCCGCTTAGAGACGCGTAACACCCTACGTCCTGGTGAGTATGCTTGGTGAATGAGGTTACAAGAGAGCTCTCTGAATTGAGAATGCAGAGAGTTGGAGTGGGTGGCTAAGTAAGAGGGTCGATCGTTCTGAAGGGGTGCCCCCTAGGCCTTATATACTCGACCGTGGGGCAATACACGTGGATATGATAACAATGTGTAGCTAAAAGATAGTGAACTGTTTGAGTTTATCTCTTTGTGGTTCTGCCGACTTATCCTCGCATGGCTCCGTTGCATGGGGGCTCCAGCGCGGGAAAGTCGGATCTCTGTTGTGGTCGCTCACTCGACGTCGTGGGCCGTCCGGGCTTGCACCAATCCGGCCCCATGTCGATCTGCTTTGCTGGTTGTCCCTCCCCAGGCCCACGAAAGAATGACCTTACGATTTATTGGGCCCTTGGGCCTTTCGTGAGGTCTTTTACTCCTTTAGTGGACCCAGGGGATATCTATCCCCCACAAGCCCCCGATCTTTGGGTTAATTTAGAGGTAATCAGCCCAAAGATCTCAGGTCCAGCTTGCAGGCGATTTGAAGAAAACGACTTCTTATTGTCTCCTCCTGCTTTGATCACTTGTAAATCGAAGCTTTGTTTCGTGTTTGTGCCTTAGAGGTCGGCATTTTGTTTTGTAGGACCCCGAACTTCATTGGGGTGTAGCCCTCGAGCTTCGAGTAGATTTTTAGAAAATAATCTACTCGAAGGTCTTCACCAGAAATTACTTCCATTTTTACTCCTGCGTTTTGGTCGAGGGCCAGTCTTGTCTTTAATCTTGCCCCATGCCTTAGAAGTCGGCACTATCTTGGCTGGGAATGATGATCCATGGGGTGCACCGGAGGTGCACCCAATGGGTGTAGCCCCCGACCTTCGAGTGGATTTTTGAGGATAATCCATTCGAAGGTCTTCCTTTTGTGTCTTTTTGCTGAAGATTATCCTTTCTGCTTGTAAAAATCGGCATGATGCCATCTGCATTATGCTTTGGAGGTCAGCATTATGTCATCAATATTATGCTTCAGAGGTCAGCATGTATTTTGTCTTTTGCAGCCGAGTTCGCAATCCGTCCGTATCTTGCTAGGTAGTGTAATTTATTTGCTCTGTGACTGATTGGACATTTGATGGACGTTCTCTGTCTAGTCTTCACGTCGCTTCTATTGGCCATATTTTGTACTTCACTGGCTATATTTGGCTTTCCTCTGATCCTTACTGATATCTCATTTTTGTCTTGAGGTATTCACTGCGTGCCCTGCACAGATGTGACCGTTTTGAAAAATATACTGATAATTCCTGGGCGTCCCCCCCAATGGGTGTGGGCAAGGGACGGCTTGGTACGCTGAGTGTTTTAGCCGGCTGCTTCTGAGTAGTAATGTGATGTGACGGCGGGTGTAATCATATCCTCCGCGCTGTTGACTGGAGTCCCAATGGGTGTTGTGTTGCGTGAAACGGCGTCAGCTGCCTGGCGTGTCTTCAGACGGGTTGAAGTGCTTATTGAATGCTTTGCGACTGTTTAGTGACCGCGGTTGGAGGTGAGCGGTTGCCTTCTCCTTCTATAAATAACGTCGTTGTCTCTCCGGCTTTTTCACATCTATTCCTGTTCTCTGTTGCTTGCCTTTCTTCTCTCCCTTTCGCTTCCACCATGGGCAAAAACAACAAGCGCAAGCGTGAGCCAACTCCTCCATCAGAGGATTTTGGTGACTCGGAGTACTCAGAGGAGGAGTTCTCCTCTGAGTCTGAGGGGTCTCCGGCTCCCATCCCCCTGCGTGAGTCGTCTGACGACTCAGACGACTCCCAGGGGCTCGCGGTGGAGGTCTGGACGTATATCCGGGCCGTCGAGCGCTCCGGGCTCGAGGGCTCGGATGAGTCGGAGTACTCCTCGGATGAGGAGGACTCGGACGGCGGCGGCGAGGACGAGGACGAGGACGACGACGACGACGAAGGCGGTGGCGGCGGTGACGGTGACGGCAGCGGCAGGGGCGGTGGCAGCGGCAGCAAGGACGGTGACGGCGGCGGCAGCAGGGGCGGCAGCGGCGGTGGCGGCAGCAGCAGAGGCAGCACCAGGGGCGGCAGCGGCGGCGGCAGCAACAGGGCCAGTGGCTAGATGCCACTGGTCTTTTAGATATTAGTATAGTATAGTTAGAATAATGTAGTAGTATTTAGTTGTGTAGAGTAGTATAGTGTAGTGTAGTAGTAGTAGCAGTAATGTAATGTAATGTAATGTAATGTAGTAGTAGTAATAGGGAAGTATCAACTCATAAAGAGTTGATTTGTAAGTATGTTATCTTCCCTTAAATGAATGAAATGATGTTGGTTTCTCTGTGATGATTACTCTTTGATATTCATAACTCGAAGTTCTTGAATCATTCCTCTTCCCGGCTTTTTCGTGAAGTTGATTCTGAGTTACTTGAAGACGACGTCGGGGCCTTAGAGGTAATTGTCGAGCGACTGAACACGATGTCGGAGTTTTAGAGATAACTGTCGAGTGACCTGAGGGCGACGCCAGCGTTTTAGGGGTAGCGCCGAGCGACTTGAAGGCGATGCCAGCGTTTTAGAGGTAACGCCGAGCGACTTGAAGACGATGTCAGTGTTTTAGAGGTAACGCCGAGTGACTGGAGGGCGACGTCAGCGTTTTAGAGGTAACGCCGAGTGACTTAAACACGATATCAGCGTTTTAGAGGTAACGCCGAGTGACTGGAGGGCGACGTCAGCGTTTTAGAGGTAACGCCGAGTGACTTGAACACGATATCAGCGTTTTAGAGGTAACGCCGAGTGACTGGAGGGCGACGTCAGCGTTTTACAGGTAACGCCGAGTGATAGCAGGCTGCGTGGGCCACTTTGAGGATAATAGCTGAGCGATGAGGTGGCGCACCGGTGTTCTGGAAATAACTGCCGGGTGCTGACTGGGCACTTTTTGAAACGGTATCTGGCTCGAGAATATCCCATAAATGTTGCGCTTTTAGCCGCCTCTGCTTTCCGTGCCCTAGTTCTTGCTTTCTCGCTTCCGAATCCTCTCTGCAATTCGCCTCCCACTCTGCTCGCCGGTAGAATCGAAATGGCGCCCAAGAGGAAAACCTCGAGTTCGTCTGCCGTGGTAATTCCTCCAATCGACCCCAACAACCAGTTGCCTTTCGCAGGTAACCACATGTCTGTCATCTCTGAACCCGAACTTCTCCACCTCGTGTCCATTTCTCCCTTTTTCCGCGGCCTCCTTGATTTCTACCATCTTAACTTGACTCATCTGAACCCCAATTCTATCCTGCAAATCTCCATTTTCGTTCCTTTATGTGAAGCCTTTCTTGGCGTGCTGCCACATTTCGGTTTGTGGAAGTACTTGTATCACTGTCGCCCTGGGATGGTCGGGGGACAACATCAGTTGGTTGGGGGTGCCAGCTTGGAGATGCGCCGTGGGAGGAAGACTGGGTATCTCGAGATCCCTCTCAAAGACAGTATCAAGGGGTGGCGCTTGGAGTGGTTCATAGTTGAGAATTATGGAAACTCTCTCCCCCCTCGGTCGGGAAGACAGCCGGATGTTCGCACCTCTAGCTGGACTGAGTCCCCCACAGATCAGGAGGTAGCTGAGGCAGGTGCTTTGCTGGCTGAAGTTGGATTGTTGAAGGAGAGGGGTCTGACTGCTGAAGCTGTTGTTGCTGATTTTGTCTTCAAGAATATTCAACCGCTCAAAGACAGGGCGCATCCGGCTTATCTGTATCGAGGCCTAGCCGACTCAACTCGGGTTACCAACAGAAGAATTCCCTCTGCAGACTTGGTGAGCCGACTTGAGATGATCCTTAGAGGCAAGGTGTCTAATGTTGGTGCCCCAGTGGCATACTCGGCCTGGAACCTGCCTCCTCCCAAAGCCTTCACCCTTTTGTGTCGAATCCACCTGTCACTGATGGCAGTTTGCGTCTTAGAGTGCGACCCTCTGCTGAAGAGGTTAGTGCCTTGGTTGCCTCGCTCGGGGAGATCCCTGATGATGAACGGCAGGTCCACTTTGAGGTGCCCCTGAATCCTAGCGATGCGGAGATAAGTGCTATGCTTGATTTGCTGGCTGAGGACTCTTTTGATGCTGCTCCTGCTGGGACATCGGTGGTGGCGCCCCTCCCGGAGGCTGATACAACTTTGGATATTCAGAAACCTGCCAGTACTCGCCCGAGGCGCCCTTGCCGAGCCAGTTAACCTGATCCTTCTGCTGATGAGCAGAAAAAGAAAAAGAGACGCCTCCGGCGAGTATCCAGTTTAGATCGGGATGTTGGTACCTCGGTTCCTGCTGCTGAAGAAATGCATGTGGCTGAATTTACTGATGCTGATCCCAATGGGTGTACCCAATCTGCTGCTGATCCCAATGTGGGTGCTCCATCTGTTGTTGATCCCAATGGGTGTGCTGCTTGTGTTGCTAATGTGGACGACGAGGAGGAAGAAGATGAAGTTCCTTTGACTCGGAAAAACAGTCGGCAGTTCATTGCTAGCGGTGAAAGTAGTGGAGTTCCTTCTCCTGCTTTGTCTGCCCTCATTGGTCTACAAGAACTGTCCCTGGCCAATTTTGATCAGACTCTTGAGGATATGGTTCCAGAGGATTTGTTATCGGAGCCAGCAGATGATGGTGTGATGGAGGTTTGTGCTGATGTGCTTGATGCTGGGTTGAGGTCATCCCGTGCCTCGTCGACCTTGGAGCGCGATCTCGAGGGTCGGGAGACTGACTTGGATCGTCCCGGTCCTATGGAAGTAACTGAGGGCCCATCAGCCTTAGAGGTGGCTACCGCAGAGAACTTGGACCCCAAGGATGGTGTTGACACGTGCCCAGCCCCCGAGGATGTCGCCGGGGATGACTTGGTTCGGGTGGGAAGTGTAAGCCACTGCCCAGCCCCCGAGGGTGCTGCCGGGGATGATTCGGCTCAAGTGGGCAGTGCAAACTATGACCCAGCCCCCGAGGGTGTTCGAGTGGGGTCTCCCTCCTATACTTCCATGGACGTTCATGCGGGATCGCCTCCACACTCTGGCTGTATGGTGGTAGCCCAAGCCTTGGACTAGGGGGTCGCTTTAGAGGGCAGCGTCCCTGTTGATGGTACCGAGCTGGTTCCTGCTAGTTTGTTGCAAGCTGCTTCGGGCGGTGGCCTTACGCCTGGTTATCAATTGATCTCTCCTGATTTGGGGATCCCTTCGTTCTTTTCCAACCTCCAGGTACTGTGATGTATTTTAGCTTGGTTTTTACGTTGCAAGAACTGATGTCATTACACTCATCTGTTCTCCTCATCAGGCTTTGGTGGATGGGATGGCTAGCCAGCTGAGTTTACAGGGTGCTTCTGTCCCAGAAGTAGCTTCATCTCTTGCATGTTGGAATCTAGTGTCACTTCAACGTCGTGTCTCTGAATTGGAGGCGACCAACGCTGGTTAGTGTTTTTTTGCTTCTTTTTGTCTTCACTGTAAACTGCTTTACATTCTGACCCCTTTTTGTTTGATTGTCTCCTGCTAGGAATGACTCGGCAGATTTCCACTCTTGAGGAAAAACATTCCCGAGATCAGGCTGAATTGGTCCAGCGATGCACTGACTTTGATGAAAAGTACTCTCAGAGCCATACTGAACTGGGTCAGGTCTCTGCTGCCTTAGATGACGCCAATGCACTGAGTTCTTCTCTTCATGCCCAGCTCAATTCTGAAAAGGTGATTTGTGAAACTGTGCCTTGTCTTGTTGTGCTCCTATTACTTGCTTGGTTTTTGAGGGAGTTGACTTTTGTTTGCAGGAAGAAAAACGTATCCTTGCTGCTTCTCGCGACAGTCTTGACAGATTGTATCGTGATTCTAGCAACTCGCTGACTATCCTGGAGAGGAGTCATCGCTTCACCATGGAAGAGTTGGACAACCAACGCTGTAAGCTGCAGGAATCTTCGGATGAGGTGACTCAGCTCAAGCAGCTGATATCAGCGAAGGACGCTACCATCAAAGAACTCCGAGCCTCCAAGAAATCCATCGCCCAGGAGTTAGAAACCGCTCGACTGGCTGCCAAGGTCGCCAAAGAAACTTCTGTTACTCTCAGAGCCCAACGCGATAGAGCCATGGACAAGGCTATTCGGGCGGGGCGAATCTTGATGAGGAGACCCGACGTGGTTGTTCCCGAAGATATAAGGGCTGATGTGAGTGCTGCCCCTGATTCTTCGAGTCGTCCTTCCTCATCGATTGCTCCTGAGAAAAATATCACAAAATAGAGAAACATTTTGCGTGCTTTGAGCGCGCGATTAGCATGGTCAGACATTTGTTAGAAGACGTCATTTCAGTACTTAAACAACATTGTTATTCTCGTATTGTTTCAGAATTCATCAGTCTGTAAATTTGCAGTAGTAAAATGATGCGCGATGGTTTTGAAATTTGTTTGTGGGATATAGAAGTCATCCTTATATGAGTAGTTGTAATCACGTCAGATCGCCTTAAGTTGCTGCTGACTTAAGTCGATTGCTTTTATTAATAGGGCGTAGTGGTCACCCTGAATTGCGTAGGCGTGAGCATGTTGCGCCGGCTTAAGTCGCTGCCGACTTTAGCCGATTGCTCTGTTAGCAGGGTATAGTGGTCACCCCGAGTTAAGTAAGCGTGAGCATGCTGCACCGCCTTAAGTCATTGCCGACTTAAGCCGATTGCTCCGTTAGCAGGGCATAGTGGTCACCCTGAGTTAAGTAAGCGTGAGCATGTTGCACCGCCTTAAGTCGTTGCCGACTTAAGCCGATTGCTCCGTTTGCAGGGCATAGTGGTCACCCCGAGTTAAGTAAGCGTGAGCATGTTGCACCGCCTTAAGTCGTTGCCGACTTAAGCCGATTGCTCCGTTAGCAGGGCATAGTGGTCACCCCGAGTTAAGTAAGCGTGAGCATGTTGCACCGCCTTAAGTCGTTGCCGACTTAAGCCGATTGCTCCGTTAGCAGGGCATAGTGGTCACCCCGAGTTAAGTAAGAATGCAAGTCAATCGTGAACAAGCTGAGTATCTTTGAAACCCCTTTTTTTATTGATGACATATTTCCATCTTACAGAGTACATCGTCGTCCCGATAGCTTTTGAAATACAGCTAGGGGTAAAACTTCCTGAGGTGTTCTATGTTCCAGGAGTTCCCGACTTCTGTGCCATCCATCTGAGTGAGACGATACGACCCGGGCCGAGTGACTTCTGCTACTATGAAGGGTCCTTCCCATAAGGGCGATAACTTGTGCTGTCCCTCCCCCGTTAGAATTCGGCGGAGGACGAGATCTCCTACTGAGAAGGATCACTATCGCACAGCCTTGTCGTGATTAGGACTGGACGAAAAACTCGTAGCTCGTTAACTCGCTCGACTCGACTCAATAGTGGCTCGACTCGACTCGACTCGTTTATAATTTGTAACGAGTTGAGCTTGTATTTCAACTCGTTACGATAACGAGCCAGCTCGAGCTGGCTCGCGAGCCAAACGAGTTGGAGTAATTAGTCAAATTACAATAATCTCGGATCCAAAATAGTTAATCTTGTACTCTACTATAGTTAATCTTGTTCTTTGTTGAGCGTGGAATCTTAAGTTGCAAACTCTATTCTTTTTTCTAAATAGATCTCCTTCTTTTCTTTTGCTACATGTTTTTATATCCGTTCGTAGACACTATACATGGTATTATCGAGCTGGCTCGCGAGCTAAACGAGCCAGCTCGAGTTGGCAAACGAGTCGAGCCGAGTTGGATCTTCAACTCGTTAACATAACGAGTCGAGCCGAGCCAGCTCGTTATCTTAACGAGCCAACTCGAGTCGAGTCGAGCCGAGTCGAGCCAGCTCGATATCCACCTCTAGTCGTGATAGCGCCTTAGAGTCTGCTGGTACCGTGCTGATTGGATTACCGCATTCAGCCGTTCTTCTTCAAGTATATCAATGTCCTCCAGCCTGGTGGCCTTGACTTCTGCTATGTTTTCGAAGATCAACCTTGGCGCCCCAAACTTGAGATCGGCGGGTAGCACTGCCTCCGACCCATAGACCATGAAGAAAGGAGTGTTTCCATGCAGAGCTCGGCTAGGTTGGGTTCTTAGGCTCCAAACAACATAGGGCAATTCCCTTATCCATTTTCCTGCGAATTTTTCATTCTTATCGAAGACCTTTTTCCTGAGTGCCTCCAGTATCATCCCGTTGGCTCGCTCAACCTGCCCGTTGGCTCTTGGATGTGCTACATATGCATACTTGATCTGAATGCTTTTTTGCTCGCAGAAGTCGAAGAACTCTGAACTTGTGAAGTTGGATCCTAGGTCAGTTATGATGCTGTTTGGTATCCCGAATCTGAACATTATGTCCTGTATGAATTCCACAGCCTTAGCTGAGGTTAAAGAAGCGATGGGCTTGAACTCTATCCATTTAGTGAATTTGTCGATCGCTACCAATACATGAGTGTATCCTCCTTGAGCTTTCTTGAAAGGTCCAATCATATCCAGTCCCCAGCATGCGAAAGGCCAAGTTACTGGTATGGTCTGCAGTTGCTGTGCTGGCAGATGTTGTTGTTTTGACAAGTATTGGCAAGCTTCGCACCTCTGAACTAACTCGGCTGCATCACTCTTCGTTGTTGGCTAATAGAATCCTGACCTGAAGACCTTCCCGACTAGTGTTCTGGATGCTGCATGTATTCCACATTGCCCAGCATGGACCTCCTCCAGAAGTCGTTTCCCAGTATATGAGAGAATGCACTTCATGAGGACGACTGATGCACCTCTTCTGTACAATGTCTCCCCAATGAGTGTGTAATGAGCCGACTGTCTGGCAATGCGCTCGGCTGAATTCTTGTCATCTGGTTCCTCTTCATTCTTTATATACTTGATGATTGGCCTTCTCCAGTCATCAGAGTCTGACTCGGGTTGATCTATAATATTACACTCTTCTGCTTGATCCATTGAGATGCTTGGCTGTAGTATTTCTTGCACAAAGACTCCAGGTGGGACCTGAGTTCGACTGGATCCTAGCTTGGACAATACATCGGCTGCTGTGTTCCGATCTCTTTCTACATGATGAAATTCCAGGCCCTCAAATTTATCTTCCAGCTTTCGGACGGCAGTGCAATATCTTCCCATTGAATCACTTGAACAATCCCACTCTTTGTTTATCTAGCTAATGACTACCAGAGAGTCTCCGTACACCATCAATCTCTTGATACCCAATGATATGGCGATGTTCAATCCATGGATCAGAGCTTCATACTCGGCTGCATTGTTGGAGGCCAGAAATAGCAACTGGAGGGCATATTTGAGGTGCTCACCTCCAGGTGCGGTGAAGAGAATTCCCGCTCCTGCTCCCTGTAATTTCAGCGAGCCATCAAAATACATTCACCACACTTCTACAGTCTCTGGGTTATCTGGTACTTGCTGTTCCGTCCACTTTGATACGAAATCAACCAGTGCTTGAGTTTTGATGGCGGTACGAGGTCAGAATTCGATGTCATGAGATCCCAGCTCACAAGCCCACTTGGCTATTCGGCCAATGGCTTCCTTGTTGTGAAGAATATCCCCTATCGGAAAACCAGTGACTACTATGACTTTGTGGTCATCAAAGTAGTGACGTAGCTTGCGGGCAGTTAGAAGTACTGCATATAATAGCTTCTGAACTTGAGGATACTTTTTCTTTGAGGGGCCCAGAACTTCACTGATGAAGTAAACAGGATGCTGCACTGGGTAGGCATGTCCTTCTTCTGCTCGCTCGACTACCAACGCGGTGCTTACCACGTGAGTCGTGCAAGAGATATATAGTAGCAGATCTTCAGCTGGTTGAGTTGATGTGGCTCGCCGGGGTGGCTTCAGTACTGGTGGTGTGGTCAAGAATTTCTTCAGTGCATCTAGAGCTTCCTGTGCCTCCGAAGTCCACTGAAACTTATCCACCTTCTTGAGTAGCTTGTAAAATGGTAGACCTTTCTCCCCCAGCCTGGATATAAATCTGTCCAGTAAGTCGTTGAACCTTCCTTTGTGATCGAGGTGCTTCCATCTTCATGATAGCTTCAATTTTATCCGGATTAGCCTCAATTCCCCGGTGGCTGAAAATAAACCCGAGTAACTTTCCTGCTGGTACCCCGAAAACACATTTTTGGGGATTAAGCTTCCATCTGTACCGTCTTAGACTATTGAAAACCAGCTGTAAGTCTTCGATGAAGTTTTCTGAATTCTCTGTTTTGATTACCACATCATCTACGTAGGCCTCCACACGCTTGCCCCAGTGATCGGCTAAGCACGTTTGAATGGCTCTCTGATAAGTTGCTCCAGCGTTTTTGAGGCCGAACGGCATGGAGGTATAACAGAAAGCACCAAACGGAGTGATGAACGCTGTTTTTTCCTCGTCTTCTTTCGCCAAACTAATCTGATGGTATCCGGAATAGCAATCCAAGAAAGACAGCACAGAACATCCAGCGGTGGAGTCCACCACCTGATCTATCCTTGGGAGCCCGAAGGGATCCTTCGGACAGTGTTTGTTGAGATCAGTATAGTCGATGCACATGCGCCAATCCACTTTATTCTTTTTGAGTACAAGAACAGGGTTGGCTAACCACTCGGGGTGTAACACCTCTCTAATAAATCCAGCCACGACCAAGCGAGCTAACTCGGTGCGAATGGCCTCTCTCTTGTCGGGCGTGAAACGACGTAGCTTTTGCCGAATCGGCCTTGCCTGGGGATAGACCTTCAGTTTGTGCTCGGCCAGTTCTCTTGGGACTCCCGGCATATCCACAGGTTGCCATGCGAATACATCTCGGTTATCTTGCAGAAACTGGACGAGCGCGCTTTCCTATTTGTCGTCCAGGCTGGAGCTGATGATGGCGGTCTTGCGTTCATCAGCGAACCCCAGGTTGATCCTCTTGGTTTCTTCAGTCGACCGCATAGAGGTCGCGGCCTGAGCTTCGTTTGCCGGTACTGCGAGGTCCTCCTCAGGCTTAGAGTTCGCCTGTGTTGAAGAAACCGTCGACGGCTTGGTGGTGAGGGCTGCCTGGATGGCCACTCGGAAACACTCTGCGGCGCCTTGGAAGTCGGCGCGCACAGTTATGATTCCTTGCGGTCCTGGCATCTTCAGTATCATGTATGTGTAATGTGGAATGGCCATGAATTTGGCCAATCCCGGCCTCCCGATGATGGCGTTGTACCCACAGTCGAAGTTCGCCACTTCGAACCTCAGGAACTCGGTTATGTAGTTCTCCGGAGTTCCGAAGGTGACAGGCATGTAGATGTGGCCCAGTGGGTATTCCCCTTCCGTCGGCACGATGCCGAAGAAAGGAGTGTACGACTCGTGGAGCTCTTTGAGGTGAACTCCCAAGCCTTGGAGTGTCCGAGGGAAGGTGACGTTGATGCTGCTCCCCCCGTCCACTAGCACCTTCTTCACCCGGCTCTCTCGGATCACAGGATCGACGAGGAGCGGGTATTTGCCTGGATGGTCGAAGTTGAGCCATTGATCCTCCCGAGTGAAAGTGATCGGGTGCTCCGACCACCGGTATGGGGCAGGAGGACCGGTGGTCGCCACCAGTATTTGGCGGTCGTTGAGCTTTTGTTGTCTTTTGTTCTCCTGCGACCCATGTCCGCTGAAGATGACGTTGACCTCCCTGTCAACGCGCGGGAAAGCTCCTCCTCCTCCCTCCTCCTGCTGATGGGGTTGTCGTGGTTCATCTGGTCCTCCCCTCGGTGGAGGAGGAGGTAGAGGTTGGAAGGGTCGACCGTGCCCGACAGAGTGCTTGAAGTCCCGGCAGTTACGAAGAGTGTGGCGCATGTCCTTGTGGTATGGGCACTGGGCGTCGAGGATGTCGTCCAGCGTGCGCTCGCCTCCGCGAGGTCCTCCTCGGGCGCGAGAGGCAGGTGGTCCGGGGCGTGCACTTCTTCGCGAGGCCTCTTCTCCCAGCGTTTGTCGGGTTGCTGGTTCGTGTCGCGTCGTGGTGCTGCCGGCGCGGGCTTTGCTCCTCCGATGAGGTCCTGGGCCCACTCGTCGGCGGTGATGTAGAGGTCGGCTTCCCGGAACAGCTCCTCGGAAGTAGTCGGTGCCTTCTATAATATGGCTCGGACGAAAGCCGAGTCATTGGATCCTCGGTAGAAGTCCTCGATCACGACCGCCTCCGTGACCTCGGGGATACGATTTCTCATGGTCTAGAACCTTTTGAGGTACGACCGGAGAGTTTCGTCCCCCCGACGCTTGATGGATTTGAGATCCCATGGTTGCGCCGGTTTGTCGGAGAGGGACTGGAAATTGGCGGTGAAGCGTCGACTGAAGTCACCCCAGTCGTCGATGCAGTGTCGGGGTAGATGTCGCAGCCATTGCAGCGCGTCTTGCCCAAGGACGATGGGTAAGTACGCGGTCATCACGTCTTCGGATGCCCCGGCAGCTCGAGCAGCGGTGGTGTAGATGGCTAGCCAACCCCCTGGATCCTGCTTAGGTTCATATTTGTCGACATTGGATACCTTGAAGTTGGGAGGCCATTGGATGGCCCTAAGGCGCGGAGTAAGAGCAGACACTCCGCAGGTGTCCTCCTGTTGTCAGGGATGGTGTCTGTCCCGGGGAGGGGAGTAGTTGTTGTGGTTCCTCGACCGTCCCCGGGTAGTACCGCCAGTTGAAGCCGTTGCCGACTCAGTTCTGGTGGCCTGGCTCCGAGCTGGGATGCCATGATCCCTGTCGTACTCCTCCCGGCGGCGGATCTCGTTCTCATGCCGCCGTTCACGCGAAGCATTGATGGAGCTTCGTGCGTCTCGGCGACTGTTGATGGCGTGTCGTAGATCGTTCGGCGGGTGAGCAAGCGGTAGAAGATGGTTGGCCGCCTGGGTGAATAGTCGTCGGTAGCCCTCAACGTCGGGAGTCCGAGGGAGTCCATCGGCTATCCGAGCTAGTACTCCTCCGACTTCACTCGACGTGTTCATGGCTCGGGCAAAGTCGGGGTTCAAGTTGCGCCCGAAGAATGGATTCTCCCGGCGTTGCCTTGCATCTTGCTCGGCTTGTTCCTGAGCCCGGCGGCGATCACGTCGTCGGGAGTTCCTTCGTTCTCTAAAGACGCGTTCTTCCGGAGTTTCTCCTATCTCCGAGACCTCGTCTTGCGAGACAGGTTGTTCTGGATCCCGTTCTCCGGCCGCGTGATGTCGTCGAACGTTCCTGCGCCGGTTCCTCCGTCGGCGGGATTCTCGTTGAGGCGGTTCTTCTCCGGGTGCGGTCGGCTCGTCGTCGGAGACGGTGGGCGACTCCACTCTCCCGATGAAGAGGACGTCGGGGTAGAATGGTGCTGTTGTCGTGACGACCTTCTTTCTGTTCTCCTTTGAGGGCGGAGGAACGGAAAGAACAACTTGCTTCCCCTTGGTCTCCTTTTTCTTCGCGATCTGTGTCCATTCTTTTGTCAGGGAAGTAGACAGTGGAGTTCTCCGGGTCAGCGGGCCCTCGGCCTCTGACTTTCCGGAGACGATCTTTTTCCGGAGAGCTGGAGGTTGCGCTTCTCCGACATTTTCGGAGTTTGTTGGAGGAGACTTCTTTTCCGGCGGATCCGCAATGCGGTGCAGAGTTCCCTCTTCATCTGCTACGGATGAGATTGTTCCGAAGCAGAATACGGATCCGGGACGGAGGGTGATCTTGCTGTGAAAGGTGACGGCCATTGAGCTAGCTTGGATCGTCGACACACCCCCTACCTAGCGCGCCAGCTGTCGGTGTTTTGGGTCCGACCGCACACCCGGGGTTGCCCCTCAAGGTGTTTTTAGGAGTAGGACGGTGTCGACGACTGTAGCAAAATGGTTCGTGCCAGATGCACGCGGGACAGTGGACAATGTTTACAGGTTCGGGCCGCTTAGAGACGCGTAACACCCTACGTCCTGGTGAGTATGCTTGGTGAATGAGGTTACAAGAGAGCTCTCTGAATTGAGAATGCAGAGAGTTGGAGTGGGTGGCTAAGTAAGAGGGTCGATCGTTCTGAAGGGGTGCCCCCTAGGCCTTATATACTCGACCGTGGGGCAATACATGTGGATATGATAACAATGTGTAGCTAAAAGATAGTGAACTGTTTGAGTTTATCTCTTTGTGGTTCTGCCGACTTATCCTCGCATGGCTCCGTTGCATGGGGGCTCCAGCGCGGGAAAGTCAGATCTCTGTTGTGGTCGCTCGCTCGACGTCGTGGGCCGTCCGGGCTTGCACCAATCCGGCCCCATGTCGATCTGCTTTGCTGGTTGTCCCTCCCTAGGCCCACGAAAGAATGACCTTACGATTTATTGGGCCCTTGGGCCTTTCGTGAGGTCTTTTACTCCTTTAGTGGACCCAGGGGATATCTATCCCCCACACTGGTTTACCCTCCATATCTACTGGTAAACCTTTTGATAGTGACGAGGTACCACCAGGAGTGACATTGACTGCCCAGTTTCTGTACCATTTGGCCAATAAGGTAATGATTTACACATCGAGATTATTCTCTTGTGACTTTTATCTGTTCTTTAAAGTCATACACTTTGTTGATCTCAATTCTTCATTGTAAAATGTGTGCAGATGGACCTAAAGCTTGATATATTTTCACTTGGTGATACATCAAAGGTCATTGGAAAGCTGATGATGGATATGAAAAGCTAAAATCGTCCCATTATTTTACCTAATGTCCTGTAACTAATTGACATCAGAGTTTGGCATAAGTGCATTGTTTGGAATACTGGACATAGGAGCGTTAAAGATTGGTGATCTGGATTATGGTGGTACAGTGCTAGGAATGCACTTGGAGTTCAATGCTTAGGGAATGAGTTTTCTTCGTACCTCAGGACACTTCAGATGGTTGTTGTAGTTCATATATGCACCGTCGACATTGTTATACAACAATGTTACATTTGCACGGAACTGAACGCTTCTATTTTAATGAGCTTTTATTGCTTTGTTTCGACGCGGCATCATGGCTTTTGGAACCAAGTTGTTAAAGCTGCATTTTGGATATTGAATCAGTTGTTTCTGGAACGTTTTGCAGATCACCAGCAAGATTGAAATCTCCTAATGTTTCTGTAAGTTCCCTTCATCATTTTGATAATAATTTTTTGTTATTTTGTTGCCTATTTTTATATCTACTAAAATGTCAATGTAGCCAGCAAATGGTGAAGCAGCAAGCCCCAAGAAGCAGAGCCCATCTGGCTCACGCTCTCCTGATGTAAAATGATTCTACTCTTATTTGTTGTAGTTGTAAATGGCAAACACAGCTGAACTGACAACAATCGGTCAAAATTTGCAGGCGAAGCCTGAATAAAATTGCTATGCTGTTAAAGGATTCCAGATGGAGTCAGGAGCTCTTCTTTTCTTAACATTTGTCAAAATTTGTTGTAATTATATGGCCATAATCAATTTGGATTTGGTTTATCATGAAACTTGTTTTAGTTCAACAATAAATCTAGGTATAATATTGTACTGGTTGCAATTTGTAATGGTTTAAAGGTCATGGATCAACTTTCTTAATTGTTACTTGATTGTTCTTGCTTGTTCTTGCATATCCCTGCTATTTGTTTGATGGCTACCATTGTTACTTGATTGTTCTTGCATTTCCCTGCTATTTGTTTGATAGGAAATTGTGCATCACATTGTTCTTTGACACTGAATTGGCCAGGTTCAGTGTAATTTTAAGTGCAGGGCTGCACAATGAAACATCGGTTCAGTCTACAAACAGCACATGTTGAGTGTACTCTCACTAAAACACATGTTCAGTCATACACAGGTTCAGTCAACATTGCAGGTTTAGGTTAGTAACTGAACCTTGTGCATGTATATTCTGTTTTTTGTCAGGCCTTGTTGATTAAAGTGATTAGTTTTGTGTACTCTAGAAGAGAAACCTTCAATGCTTACTGGTGACTTATTATTATTGTTAGAGATAAATCTGTACAGCCCCATAGGGCTTCTATATTTTTGGTATGATTCTATTTATGGTAGAGATAGAGTTTGTTGCCATTAGGTTGGGCTTTGTAGTGCAATGGTTAATTTTATCACATGCCTCTCTTTCTATCAGGATTGATCTTTACACATACAATCAATCAGCTTCCAGTATCGGCTCCTTAACCTGACTAAATTGTTTTGCTTATTAAAAATTGCAAATTGTTCCTATTCAAGTTGGGCAAACACCCCACTCTTGCAGTACTTTATCTCATTGCTAACTCGAGGGAAGCTCAATGCCTTTCAGTCTCTTGAGCTATCTGCACTACAGGAACGTAAAGCATTTTCGGCGGGAAATTGGTTTGCAGAAGATAAGCCGGAGGGAAGCAGTGCAGAAGATAATCACCCGAGTTGTTGCAGTGTTGAGCGCCAACGAAGAAAAGTAAACAAGCGACGCAAAAAAGGATCTGTGGATGTCCAGCTGCGTCGGGAGGTGGCTACATCAACAAATGAAAAATAAAAAAGTGAACTGTGGACATCCGGCGCGTTGGCTACAACCAGATATGAAAAATCATGCGCAAAAAAAGCAACGATATGATTTGGTTGTTGAGATTTTACAGATTATCATCTAAAATTAGAGTTTGTTGTATACACCCATCCATTAGGAACTTGTCTATATTTTTTACAACCCTAAGACTCTAAATTTTGCTAGGATTTATACCTAGGCTGTTGGAGTTGCTTTAATTTGTTGTATTCCTTATTCTACTCAGATGTAGTGGTTATGATATGTTGGGTAATCATCGGCAAGCCTACTTACTTGTGTCTATCTTTTGATGAAAGTTGTTATGATTATCTTTAACTTTTGTAGTGTTGTTGCATGTTGTATTGACCTTTATCATCTTAGGGCTTGTTTGTTTCGCTATCAATCCATGTGGATTGGGTGAGATTAGGTGAGTTTAAATCCTAAATAAACCAAAACCGTTCATATTTTTTTTTCAATCTCATCTAATCCATATGAGATTGAAATAACCGAACAAGACCTTAAGAGGAATATAACAGTGTTGTTAAGATCATGCAATTTTATATATGCCTAATTTAGGACGAGAAGTCATATCATGATATATTGTTTGATTTACGATACCACACATATTACGATTTCATGTGTTTTCCGTGGCAACACACGGACATAGACCTAGTACAATATAAAAGTGAGAAACTCTGACTCCCTGTATGGAAAGACTTGATGAAAATCAGAGCTTTCTACCTGAAAGGTAGACAAATCACAACTAAGTGTGGAGATAAGTCCAGATTCTGGCAAGACAACTGGGTAAATGAGAGACCTTTATGTACAATTGATCCCGAATTATATGAGATTTGTGATGACAAGTTTATTCTAGTTAAAGATGCAAGAATAAAAAATTGGCAATTGTCCTTCAGAAGATGTCTAAATAATGAAAATGAGATTCGATGGATATCACTTTGCGGTGATTGTGAGAACTTCGAGTTTCAAAATTTTCCTGACATTGTTCAGTGGAAATGGGAAGGGAAGAAAACCTTTACAGTTAAATCAATGTATAACAGTTTGTCAAACAACATCTCTGGCCCTAACATGCAACATATCTGGAAAGCCAAAATCCCCCCAAAAATTAAAATTTTCATGTGGTTACTTGAAAACAAAGCCCTTTTAACCAGAGATAACATGATTAAAAGAAAGTGGAAAGGTGACCAGACTTGCAGTTTTTGTTCACAGGATGAAACTATTGATCACCTTTTCTTTAGATGCTCGGTTGCTAAGGTTATCTGGGGTGTGGTTGCGAAATGCCTTAACACAAATTATATTCGTAGAAATATTGATCAATGTTTTGTATGGCTTCATTACCATCTTAAGATCGATAAAATTACGCACGTTGTGCTAATATCTGCTATCTGCTGGGCGATATGGAAAGCCAGAAATAAAATGTGCTTTGATGAGATTCTGATTAAATCCCCTAATGGGATTATTTATCACATTGGTGCTTTGATCTCGTCTTGGGCAGGACTTAGCAAAAAAGAACTGCAGGATCTTCTTCAAGAGGGAGCGAGACTTCTGGTGCAAGCTGCAAGCTCTAGAGTGGGGAGACAGATCATGGGTCCTGGTGATGCGATGGAGGACTGACGCGCTTTGTGTATGCTTCGTTTCAGAATGCTGGCGGTTGTGAAGTGTCTATTTTTTTTATCTAAATACAGTCTTTAGATATCTTTTGTGGTCATCGAACCTTGTTGCATGTCGCTTTCTTGTTCTACCTGTCATGGTCCATATATCATGTGGAAAACTATCCCTTGCCCCCTCCTATCATTTTACACGGTTTGGTCATGTAATCTGAATCAGATTCTCTGATCAGACTAGGTGCTATTGCTATTTGTTGTATGTGCATCAGAAAAACTTTTGTATTTCTGTTATGATATAATAGAAATGGGGTAATCCTCTTGTCAAAAAAAAAAGAATGGCGACGAATTGGTATTCTGTTATTTCTTATCCCCTCTGTCTTCATACGTCTGATTTATAGTGAACTTCTTTAGCTATTACAAGGCCACTACACGGCCCACATTGGCCCAATATATTTTGTATTCCCTTTCATTTTGTGTTCACCATTTCCATGTCATCACGCCCCTGGCCATCAGTCTCCAGCTTCTGGACATCTTCAGCTTCTTCAGTAGTCAGTGCTCCTTTGCTCACACTGCGGTGGCTACAGTCACCATGGGCAAAGCCATGGGAACTGGTTCCGACATTGGTCGGGCTGGTGCAGGTGCAATACCCCCGTCCCAACCAATGGGTGCTAGCAGGGGCATGGGTATGGGCCCTGGACCCCTGGTGTCAATGCTGGTGTCGGTGTTGGTGCCGGTTATGGTGGTGGAATGGGAATGAACCGGCCAATGGGCATGGGAATGGGAATGAATCAATAACAAACTAGTAACTTACTCGCACCCTGTGCGAGTGGTAGTCTACACGGTTAAAACATGGCTATTTTAGATATATAGGGTATCAATATATTCCAATATATACATGTAGAAGTACCAGAAAAATCTGAATAGAAAGTTGTTCGTAGCAATAGAACAATCCAATCTAAGAATATAGCAACATAAACATCCATATTTTTGTGGAACACTCGTACATATTGCCACATAAATTTCATAGAAGAGGAGCATCCCAATTCCCCCACTCGAGATCTTTAGTCTAGAACAACTGTGACGCTTTGTCATCGAGTGATCAATATGTGTTTGTTCAATTTGGATCATTGTCCATTCGATCCTGTAGCTGGTAAAAAAACGACGTGGATGTGTTGAGCAGCGAGATTTGATCTTCACTCTATATGTAAGAATTTTAGGAACTATCAACCATTTAGATATAGAGCATAAAAC
Source organism: Zea mays (assembly GCF_902167145.1). NCBI lineage: Eukaryota > Viridiplantae > Streptophyta > Magnoliopsida > Poales > Poaceae > Zea > Zea mays. The sequence goes on along the minus strand of NC_050100.1, from coordinate 223,061,985 downwards.
AATTATCCCTTTTTCTTAATATATTCAATTCAGTCGTCGTGCGGAAGGTCACAACTCTATATCCGGATGCTTGCTGAATGCCTTCTTTTTATCTTCACTGGAGTGCGGTAGGCATACGTAAAACTAAAAAACCAGGCAGCACTACTACTAAACTGGTACCCATGAAGTTCGGTTCATAGCAAAAAGACATGACTTGCCAATCCAATTTGCACATCGTCCACGCCAGTCGATAAAATTCAATAATACAAAATCCATCATTTCTGCATATTCCCAAAAAGAAGACGTCGCTATGCACGGCCTCCACTTCCTTATCTCCCCCGCAACGTCGGAGAGCTGCTGGAGCTATCAGAGTGTCTCTCGTATCAAGCCGGAACAAAGCCACTGGTAAGATTCCCGCCTCGCTCCTGCCAAACATGCGGCGGCGGGGACACAACCTGCTCTAGCACGACGACGGGTTGAGCCTCAGTGTCAACCTAGGTCCTCGATGACTCGGTAGGAGAGGTTTGGAGCAGTGGCGTCGAGGGTTGGGCCACATGGCAGCAGCGGTGGTGCGGCGCTGACGCTGAGGAAGGAGAGACGTCGGCTGGTCGACCTCCACCTTCTCTTGGAGCACGGGCCCCTAGGGGTCGGTGACGGCGGCCGCGACGTGGCGGTGGAACGTGAGGAGATGCGAGTATGCACGCAGCACGGAGGATAGGAACCGTAGCGCATATGGCGAGGCTGGTCATGCTGGCCATCGGCGCGAGGATGGAGGAGTAGGTGGCTACAATGGCTGTGGCCGTGGTGGAATTGGGAGAGGGGGCGCAACAAATAAGAGGGAGTGGGCGGAGGGATAGGAAGGGTAGCCAAATGGATTGGACGTTGGTAGAAGATCGGATGGCTGTCAACAAAGAGACTGACGTGGACACGCTGGTTGGCCCGTTTTGCGTCCGGCTTTAATATATAGGCGTCGAGGGCTGGGTCACATGGCAGCAGCGGTGGTGCGGCGCTGACGCTGTGGAAGGAGAGACGTCGGCTGGTCGACCTCCACCTTCTCTTGGAGCACGGCCCCCTAGGGGTCGGTGACGGTGGCCGCGGCGTGGAGGCAGAACGTGAGGAGATGTGTGTATGCACGCAGCATGGAGGACAAGAACCACAACGCATATTGCGAGGCTGGTCATGCTGGCCGTCGGCGCGAGGATGGAGGAGTAGGTGGCTACAGTGGCTGTGGCCGTGGTGGAGTTGGGAGAGGGGGCGCAACATATAAGAGGGAGTGGGCGGAGGGATAGGAAGGGTAGCCGAATGGATTGGCCGTTGGTAGAAGATCGGATGACTGTCAACAAAGAGACTGAAGTGGACACGCTTTAATATATAGAAATGAGAATGGGGATGAACCAACAACCGATGGGGATGGGGATGAACCAGCAGCCGGTAGGGATGGGGATGAGCCAACAATCGATGAGAGGAATGAACATGGGGATGGGGATGAACCAGGGAATGCCGATGCATCCTCCTTTGGGGATGGGTCCTGGTGGAATGCCCGGTGTTGGCTACAATCAGATGGGCACAACATACGGTGGTCAGCAGACATACGAAGGATACATGTGAGGAGGGGCTATACAGTCTAGTCTGCACACTAGGGTGGGATGTTGAGAAACAGTTTAGGAGGCATATGTATTTTGCTGTGTATGATTTCTTGTTTCTTTTGAGGGTGGGGTGAGAAGGGTGTAGCTTTCTTCACTATTCTTTTACAATCCATGTTGGATACTGTACCTACTAAATAGCAAATAGTAGCAAACATGTGAAACAAGGGCGGTGCTACAACTACTGTGTTGTGTTGGATGCAAAAGCCTTGTGATATTACAGAGCTCCCATGTAGTTGTATACTTTGCTATAGGCAGCCCCTTTTTAGTGAACATATTATTTGTTTCAGTATTCTTGCCGGATGGATAGTAAACTGCCGCATCATTTGGTTGGAATTCTCACGTTTTTGCATCTATGTTTGCACGCGACATTTGTCATGCGCTGTACATATCATTCTTCTTGTATTAACCACTACAGATGAACTAACTACGATGGCTTGGAGCTAGCTGGTAGAGTCATCAATCCGAACTTCTGAAGGAAAACAATCGGTCAAAAACTAATCATGTTGGTACTGAAAATTGGGATGAAGTATGAACAGCTTGTGCGGAACGTTTTTTGAGTGGATTGACTGAAATGAATATACAAGACATGTATGAGCATGTTTGATTACCTATCTTTAGTGGGAGATGGCTCTAGTGTTTACTGATAACTCTCGACGAGTTTCCACTGTCTCTACACTCACATGTTATTCCCTCCATTTATTTTTAATTGTCGCTAGATAATTTAATTTTACACTATCCAGCGACATCTAAAACGAAACGGAGGAAGTACTTCATCGATGTTATAAGTTGTTCCGAATTCCGATCTTTATACATATATTTAGGTGTAAAGTAAAAAAATTATATCCACAAAATCTAAATAATTTATACATTAGAAGCATGAGGAGTACTATTTATGGCCATTACTTATGTTTTTTAAAGTGAAAAGATGCAAATTGAGCTAGATCCTCGATCGGGGATAGGGATGTCAATTGAGCGGATATGATACAGATACATGGTTCGCGAATCCATACCTGCAAGATAAAACTCAATCCATATCGGTACCCATATAGTTTTGTGGGTATGAATCTGTACCCGTACCCATCGGGTATCCGCTACCCGACAGATATCTGTTACCCGTCAGCGCCTACTACAATAGTAGCATTCAACAGCAAACAACATTTTTGTTACATTTCAAAAAAAAAAACATTCCAGCAACATATAAAAATAAAAAATTTGGAAATTTAGGGTAATGTATTGAATTAGGATGACCCATATGTTAGATACCTACCGGGTAACAAGTATGAATACTGGATATCCATACCCGCTAAAAAAATTATCCACGAATATATTACGATAGAGGTTGTTGTGGCTCACATGTTAGTTATCGAGAAAGGAGAGAGAAGGGTGGACGGGTCTAGTGGACCACAAGAATTAATATGTGAGCCACATCAACTCGTTATGATGTAATATAAACATGAACATAGAGTGAACTCTTAACAGATATATTTTAAAAGTTTATGTACCGAATATACACAATTAAACAAGTTTAACGATTGGAAGTGCACTTTATTTATGAAAAAAAACTTGTGAAGGAAAAAAGGCCAACTTCCATCCAAATATGAAACCTGAAAACTGATAAAAATAATCGGCCGTTCAGAGACAATCCAACGGCTTGCCCTCGTTCTTTAAAATCCGTGTTCACCATTCTCCCCCTAATAAATCACACAGGTCTCCGGCGAAGTCTCCTCCCGACCGCCCTCCGCATCTCGTCGACGACGAAAGGAAAACCTCACAAATCCTCTGGATGCGGGGTCTAGCCGCCTCCGCCCTGTAGCACCAGTCGGATCGAAGAAGCACAAGCGCTTCGGGTCGGCGCGCACCTCTCCCTCATGGTGGCGGCGCGAGGGGCCCGATCTGGGGGCTCGGTTGCGGCGGCGGCGCTGGTCTCGGTTCTTCTCGTGGGTTGCCTCGTCGCGGGCGGCCAGGGGGCGGAGATCCGTCGCCAGAAAAACGTGCAGGCTGCGCTCCGGGCCAAGTGGGCTGGCACGCCGCTGCTGCTCGAAGCCAGGTGAGTTTGCTTTTGGCTCTGTTCACTGGTGGTTTGGGCCACTATGCTTGATAGTGGCATGCCAATTTGAGTTCACATTTTTTGAGTTTATTTAGTAAGTTTACTAGTTACCAGGGTTTTAGATTTGAGTGAGTTGAATAGCTGATATCAGTGGAACTCACAGCGGTTCGGTTCCTTGTTTTTATTTGGACTATGTGACACTTAGTGATAGACTGGCGCCAACTGACACAGACAGACTCATGATTTAGTAGAAAACCTCCCCTGGGTCACCTTCAGTGATCCTTTCAGAACTGAATCATACTTGATTGCAATGGAGGTTTATGTTATCTATTATCTTTACAGTGGTGTAAAAAATATTAAAACCTACGGAACGGTAGACATCACATGTGTGTTGTGAGAGTATTTCATTAGCATAGTAGTAGATGCAATAACCACCACTGTGATTCATAAAGGTAACATAGTATAGTCAGATGTTTTGTTTAAACATTGAAAGATGACTTAAACCTGGACGAAATTAAGATTGTTTATTTAATATAAATTCTGGCAGCCATAACCATTTGTATTTAATAAGTACCCTGTAGTCAAATTATGCTTCCAGCCTTGCAGACTATCTGACATTGAGTTGAGGCACTCGGTCAGATCCTAGATATTGGAGTACCCCATTTGCACTGATGTATGCAACAGATTGTATTTTATGCTCTGGAGAAGCATCTGTGAACTGACCCAAAATTCTACAAATTCTTTTTTTGAACGTAATGGCAGGAGCTCTGCCTTTCCATTAAGAAGAAGATTAGAATTGACACAGTTTTAAGGAAAAACCGGGCCCAAAACCTACACAGAGTGCCCAAACAAACAGGCAGCGGCAACCCCCACACAAAGCCCATCCAGAGTCATCGTCGCCAAGCTCCACACAAGGTACTAGCAGCTCCGGCTTTGCCAGACGGGCCGCACATGGCCAAAAGAAACACGACAACGTCTACACCTAAAACCTGACACAGAAGGAGGAAGATCGTGACCATCCATCGTTGCCAAGCCTCAACACACCCACACGAGGCAGCTCCGATTATCCACCAACGGTCTTGATCCAACACCCACCTCTGGCTTTTGCTCGACCTCCCAAACAATCCAGACCACGAGGAAGGGGGTTCACCGCATGTCATCGTTGCCGAGCCATATCCCCTAACGTGGTAGCTTCGACTTCACGTTGCAAAAACCCACCTCCACCCGCAATCCAGACGCCAAGAAGCGAAAGCATCAACCGCAGGCAACGTCGAGGCCGAGATGAACTTCAAACGTGACGCCTTTAGGAATGGAGTGACGTTAAGGACGCCACCGTCACATGTACGAGATAGACCGGTCTTTCGCCCATGGAAGACAGAGCAATGTGACGCCCTCAACAGGGGTAAGTGGCACCCACAGGCGTCACCGTCGCTGAGGATTTCGCCCAAGATGCCCTCCAGCACATCGTTAGGCCAGAACCCCAGGTCAAAGCATGCAGCCTCCGCCGTCGCCACCGCCCTGGCCTGTGCGCAACCCCTCCAAATGGGTACCGACGCGCCAGATGCCTCAGCAGCCGCAAAGCTGCGTCGACCGCCATCCCCTCCGACTGGTCACATGGAACCAGGGAACACCTTGCCGTGTGCGCCACATTGCTGCCCGCCAGAGACGAATCCGGCTGTCGCCACACTGCAACCGCGGCCAACGAAACCAGCTGCCGCAGGGCACACCGCCACCGTTGCGCACCAACTTGCACGTCAACAGCAGGCCATGAAGCGCCGCCACTGCGCACCAACTTGCATGTCAACAGCAGGCCACGAACCGTAGCCATGACCGGCACCTTGGCACACCACCGCGGGACGCCACCACAACCGAACCAAGGAGGCACCGGTCACCAGCCTCGTCGCCGCAGCAAGCCGCGGCGCACCCTGGCCATGGGCGCAGTCACTCGCCGCGATCGTCGCCACGACCACCGACTGTGGGCCACGTCGCCACAACAGGGGATCACCGTCGAAAGGAGGAGGGAAGCCCGCTGCGCATCGGATCCGGAGCAGCCACGCAGCACGCGTCGCCATAGCAGGCCCCTACCACCACCATAGATCCCCGGCGCACAAAGGTCGGGGAGAGCAGATCTGGGCCCCCCATGGGGCGGATCTTGCCGGGCACGCCGGAGGGCACCACAACGCCATTGCTGGGACCAACAAAGAGAGCGTGAGGAGAGGAAGGAAGCATGCTTATTAAAGCGGTAAAACGATAAAACGTTAGGAACCACCTTTTCAACATTTAAACGTTGAAACATCTTTTCAGACTTGGCCTAAAACAACACGATAGAATATGTTCATACTCATAAGTTGATTATTTAAGTTCACAAAATAAATAGCATAAAAGGAAACATATCAAGTTCAACACACAAATCTATGCAATTATGCAAGTTAGAACTTGCATCTTGGATCAGTAAACATCATCCAACTCATCAATATCAAGAGCATGATCATCCATGTCTTGATCATCACCATCTTTTCCACTGTTGCTTGCTGGAAACAATGTATGTGCTGGAAACAGAGCCTAACAATTGAGTGACTAACAGCCTTGATTCATAATATCATATGTCTAGATCAGTAGATCACTTACCAAATAGAGCAACTGCAGGAGACGTTGGAACTTCATGGTTGTAGCTGGGACTCTGGAATGCAGCTGTAGGCAACGTTGGCTGCTAGAGGACCTGGCGGGCGACGGGCCGACGTCATTGGCGACCGACTCTGAATGTGGGAGAGCGGAGGGGGTGCTCGGGCACTGGAAGAGGGAGGCGGGTGTTGGAGGACACCGTCCTGGCGGCGCTGGAGGTGGAGGAGGGGGTGGAGGAGAGGAGGGAGGTGGGTGACAACGTAGCAGGCGCTGGAGGATAGGGCTGGGCAAAAAACCCGTAACCCGAACCCGAAATACCCGAAACCCGAATTTTGTTCGGGAATTTCGGGTAGCAACTTGCAAAACCCAAATTTATTTCGGATAATTCGGGTATCACAATCGGGTACCCGAAATACCCGAATTACCCGAACTTTCATGTGTCATGTACTAATGTCATGCTTAATTATTAATTTGTACATTTATAATTATGTGTAAGTGTGCATAACTTGTGATTGTAGATTGCTTGTGTTTTATATGTCCATGTATATCATTATTCAAACTATATTTTTATACTAATTTAATAGGGTGTATGTGTTTTTATGAAACCGACACAATAGTTCGGGTAGTTCGGGAATACCCGAACCCGAACCCGAAATTTCGGGTACCCGAATTTTTGGGTATTGCAAAACCCGTTGTAATTTCGGGTATCGATTCCCAAAACCCGAATTACCCGACCCGAAATTTTCGGGTAACCCGAACGCCCACCCCTACTGGAGGAGACTGTCCGCGATCCTAGCTGCGCTTCACAGGTTAAGACCTAGTTTTTTGGGCCTTCGAGAGGCCCAACAATGTAAAACGTCCAAAACATGTCCAAAACGCTTAAACGACGCGAAATGGACGTTTAAACGCGTTTCACGGACGTTCTACGCGATTATGTTAAAACGTTCGGACGTTCTAGCCTATAACCACGTTTTATCATTTAAACGACACTTAAACGCCGTTTAAGCGACATTTTTAATAACAATGGAAGGAAGAGGAGGAGAAGGGGGGGGGGGCGGAGCCTCACCGCCGCCTTCCTTCTAGCGGCCGCTCGGGCAATGGCAAGGCGGGGGGAGGCCTGGGGAAGCGGCGTCACACAGGGGTCGGGGCTTCGCCCGGGACAGAGAGAGAAGGGGAGAAAAGGCCCCGCCGCCGCCATCCTAGGGATCCGCGCGGCTGCCGGCGGTCCCTTGCAGCGGCAGCGAGGGGGAGGGATAAGGGGGAGGGGGCGGCGGCGGTTAGGGTTTGGGTCGTCTCCCATGTCGCCCGAGCGGGAGGGGCGACGCGGGGCCTTGGTGCTATCACGTATTAGAGGAAACAGAGATGAGAAACGATCAAACTCTACAAAATCTTCACATTTATAATCTAAATATAATTAACGATGGCATATTGTCATATGCTTATTTATTTATTTATACATTGGAGAAACCAAATAAGGAAGGCAGTTGACTCTTGTATGCTTCTGATTTTGCTCTGCAGGTTGCAGGAAACAAAAAAATAATACTGTAGTACTTGTTAATTGAAATTTTCAGCATTGGTGTTGGTTGATCAATTTTACTTGTTATGTTCCAAACAACACCTAATGATCCTTATGTTTACTATGTTTGTTAGTGAATTGCTTTCGACAGAATGGAAGGATCTATTTTGGGATTTTATTGACCTCTGGAAGGATCTAGAGAAAGGCTCTGAATGTTTAACAGCAAAATGCTGTGCCCAGAAGATTGTTGAGGATGCCCACATACTACTCAATGAACCGCTCTCTTCAATTTTTGAGTTTTCTCTTACCCTTCGATCAGCATCACCAAAATTAGTGCTTTACCGGCAACTTGCAAAGGAGTCATTATCTTCGTTTCCTATTGATGATTCACCAGAGAACATTTCTGGTCATGGCACTGGAAAAACTTTTGATGGGGCTGTGGATCCTGGCTCTTCTGGAGGAACTTGCTGCTGGGTAGACACTGGGAATGTTCTATTGTTCAATTCAGCCGATCTGCATGAATGGCTTGGGGGATTGGGCAAGCTGTAAGTCCTTCCCTTTTCCTTTAAACTTCCCCTTTTCTCAAGCCGTAAGATGACAACTCAGAAGATTTGTTGAACAGAGCTATGGATTCTACTGAACAGCCTGAACTCTTTGAATTTGACCATATATATCGTCGCACAAATATTACTGCTCCAGTTGCTATATTTTATGGGGCTGTTGGGACAAAATGCTTCAAAGAGCTGCATGTTCAACTAGTAGAAGCATCAAAGCAGGTAACATACACTTGCCTGTTTTGTGGTGTACTTCAGGGCATATGAAGTCATGAGGAAATAATAAACACAAGAAAATGGTCTAGTACAAGGTCATTATTTGTTTGTTAACTATCCTTCAGCATATAATGATATAGAGGTGTTTCTACGACTTTTTCAACATGCAAACACCGATAGCCTATGTTTCGTTAGAGTTCACCTTTCGCACATGGCAAGAGAACGTAATGAATTTGTCACATGAGCAGTAATTGACATGAATATTTTATTATTTATACTTACATTAATCATGCCATACCCTTATGACTGTGTGGTATCTTGTTTTTACTTAAGATCCTTTCTCTTTCTACATGTATTTGACCAGAAGGAATCACATATGGGTTTATGAACAATCATGATAATCTGTTGAGGGCCCAACACTTCTTCAGTTTGTTTTTTCTATTTTCTAATAGTGACACTGTTTGATCTCGAAAATCAATCATGACTGAATATCTCTTCTAGATTTTGCATGCAAATTTTATTTGGCTACTTGCTATCAAGGATTTCAAGTCAATAAGTCGAGTCGAGTCGACAAGGTACCGACTTGGTGACTAGTCGATAAGTCGGTCGACTAGTCGTCGACTTGCCAATATAGTGGCTGTTTTGCCTATATAATGGCTTCATATAGACAATATAGCATTTATATATGAAGAAAGAGCATGTTTTACCTCATTTGAAGCCTGAAATTGAACTAAACTGAAATAAACAACAAGTCTTACCTCATTTCAAGCCTCAAACTGAACCAAATCAGCGATAAGTCAAACTCATAAGTCATAACAGCCATATAGTTCAAATTGGAAACAAATAGAAATAAAATATAGTTCAAACTTGAAAGGAAATAAGCTCCATTAGATAGCTAAGTTGTTGCTGCAGCTAGATAGATACTAGATAGATGGTCCCCCAAAATATCTCCTAAATCAAGATCATCCATTGCATTTTCTCCCAAATCAAGAAAATATATTGTGTAATGGGCCTTTGGGCTTTTTGGGCTGAATTGGGGCACAAGTCGGTCGACTTGCCAGACCAAGTCGACGACTAGTCGACTGAGAATTTCCAGTCGTTGACAAGTCGCCCGACTTGCCAGAAAAGTCGAGCCGGGTCCCCAAGTCGAGCTCCCAGGACCGACTGGACGACTAGTCGCCGACTAATCGCCGACTAGTCGACGACTTGAAAACAGGGCTTGCTATGAGTATCTACTATGTGTTTCCTTTGGTTCCTCTTCATTCTTCGCTTGCCTAATTTTACTTTATGTGCTGCTGTTCATAGGGAAAAATCAGGTATGCTCTGCGTCCTGTCCTACCATCTGGATGTGAGACTACGTCCACCTTTTGTGGTTCAGTTGGTGCTGTAGATGCAGTCACCTTGAGTGGTTATGGGGTGGAGCTTGCCCTAAAAAACATGGAATACAAAGCTATGGATGACACTGCTATAAAGAAGGGTAATTCGACTAGCTGTTTTCTTTGCACCAGACAGCACATTGGTTTCTGTTTAGTTCTTTCTGAAAATGAAAAATCAGTATCGAGTTAACAAGTAAATATGTATTGCGTGGAAATGCAGCGAGCAGAAAGGGAAAAACCCTACAGTCTACTCCTTTCTGTGAAATAGTTTATTTAAGTACAAAATATTATTTCTCTGGCTGACGGAGCCCTGCAATCCACTGATTAAGCACTGTTATTTCTTTCCTTTTCAGGTGTTCCTCTAGAAGATCCTAAAACAGAGGACCTCAGTCAAGAAGTCAGAGGGTTTATATTTTCCAAGATTTTGGTTCGTTCAATTCAGAGATCTATGTTCTACTTCTATTGAGTCTAGGAGCACAAGCTTTGTCAGGGTCATATCCAGAATTCAGATATAAAAAAACTTGACCTGCGGGGGGTAAGACAGCCCCCGGGTATTGTATTAAGAAGAAGACCTTCTCACACAGGTCAAGAAAATCCCCGAACCCCTGCCCCACCCATACACAGCGGCATCGAAGCCCATGTGAGAACGACCACGACCGGGGCTGAGCCTTAGACCTGTGCTTTGGCGTGGGACAGACGAGGGGATTTTTTTAACCACAGCCTGAAATTCGCTCCCACGGGGAGTCGAACCCAGGACCTGAGGAGTGCTACTCAGACCACCTAACCAACTCAGCTAGAGGCCCTTTCGCCAGAATTCAGATATGGAGAGGGGGCAGTCTATAAACGTTGACAAAAAAAATTTAGGATAACAATGTCAAAAATTAATATCAGTTTAAAAATATTAAACTTAATGTTGGCTTAAAAACTATAAATCATATTTAATTTTTTTTATTTCATTTCAGACAAGTGCTAATTGAAGATAAAATGGAACATTGTTTAAAACTAGTGATTTACATTATACTTATTATATTAGGAGTTGGTCTCTAGTATGCTTAGTGTACTGGTGCTCCTGCTCATTTTCTTTTGTTGGGTGGTGTGTTGAGTTGTATGAGGTTCTTTAACACCTCACCCCATCCTTTTTTTTGAAAAAACGCAGGAGAACTGCGCCTCAATATATTAAGAAGAAGAGATAAATCCAGATCAAAGAGATCTGGACAGATTACAAGGCCTCCTCAGGGAGGCCAGAAACACAGGAAACTGAAAAAATCCATCAAACTAAACAACTCCCTAGTCTCCAGAAATTAGGGCAGCAAGGTATGAAAGACCCTTAGCCCCGACCATCTCCCAAGACTGCCTCTCCTCCCTGGCTAACTTAATGGACAGATCTAAACTAGGAGTACAACCATCAAAAACACAACTATTACGATGCTTCCATGTTATCCATGCTCCTAAGGCCACAAGAGAATTAAGTCCTTTACCATGGATACCAGAAGCCAACCCAGAAATCTGCTCCCACGAAGCCATAAATGAAGAATGTCCTGGCTGGGGAGTCAGACTCTGAAACCCAAACGGTTTAAGAAGAGTAAACAAGAACACTCTTGTGAACACACAGGAGACGAGGATGTGATCAATAGTTTCAGCTTCCTGGTCACAAAAGAGGCACCTAGCTGGATGATCCAAGCCTCTCTTTGCAAGCCTGTCAGCGGTCCAGCATCTCTTGTTAGCCACCAGCCAAAGAAAGAACCGACACTTTGGAGGTGCCCAGGTTTTCCAAATCAGGTGATAGTGACCAAAGGACGTTGACCCAGCAAAGAGGCCCTCATAAGCCGACTTAGCCGAGTATTTACCATCTGCCGCAATACTAAAAATATGCTTATCCTCCACTTCAGGCTGCAACACTATTTCTGAAAGAAGCTCCCAAAGATTCAGATAATCCACTAGAATTCCCACAGACAGAGCACCCTTTATATCAGATATCCATTTTCTGTTGGCAAGAGCCTCAAGCACAGTTCTTCTATTTGCAATCCTTTTAGGAATGATGGCAAATAACCTAGGCGCCAGACTACACAATATAATGATACACTTGATATAATGATACGCAGCTCTCCTGCGTAATATAATGATACACAGCTCTCCTGCGTATTCGAAAAAAAACATTATACTTATTATATTTACTCATGTAGAATTGTACAATAAGAAGATATAACTTGAGAAAAACACAATACAAAAATGCATTTTTTAACTAAACTTTTGTTACCTTAGTTGAGGTGTTAATTTTCCTAGATTATTAGTACACCTAATGAGCAGTAGTAGAATGTACTAATCAACTTTTTTTTGGGGGGTGGGGGGGGGGGGGGGGGGCTGTCTGCCCCCCTTGTCTCTGCCCCTGACCTTTGTGATGCATAAATGAAGGAGTGTTAATATTATTTATATGTTCTATTGATTTCTAGGAACGCAAGCCAGAGCTAAATGCTGAGATAATGGCCTTCAGAGATTATCTGTTGTCATCGGCAGTGTCTGATACACTTGAAGTCTGGGAACTCAAAGGTATTGTTGCCTACTTGCCATAAATCGATAGGTGTTCCTCAGGTTTATATCATATTTTGTTTTGTCCAACAGCAATGCATCATTTTTTTTGTATGGGAAAATTGTGAGTGCATCATTCTGTATTATTAAAGCACCTTTTTCATTTATGGCATGCTCCACACCACAGATCTGGGTCATCAGACAGCACAGCGAATCGTTCAAGCATCAGACCCTTTACAGTCAATGCAGGAAATCAATCAAAATTTCCCAAGTATAGTTTCTTCACTATCACGAATGAAGGTAATGTTACATCTTTCTCACTTTAAAGCTTGCCTTTGTTTCTCTACTTTATTTCCAATACATTAATTGAAATTATGAAGTGGATTCGGCTGTTACAACAATATCATGCTTGTACAGCTTGACGATTCCATCAAAGACGAAATTATTGCAAATCAGCGGATGGTTCCACCTGGCAAGTCATTGATGGCTTTGAATGGTGCTTTGATCAATATCGAGGATCTTGATCTTTACCTGTATGTTATACCTTACTTCCTGGATAGTGTTCTTTCTTATTTTTACTCTTTGATTTAACTTTGCTTGGTTCAAAGTGTGATAGAGTGAATTACAGAGAAACCCTAGCAGCTACAGGGGTACAAGTGTATAGAACCCTAGTGGGCCAGGCCCATATACACATACGCTAACACCCCCATAGTCGAAACTCTAGCCACTGCAGATGTTGAGACTGGATCGAAACTCCGTGAACACCACCGACGGAAGCCCCTTGGTGAAGACGTCGGCGAATTGGGAGGTGGTCGGGACGTGAAGAACGCGAACAACTCCACAGGCGACCCATTGGCGGACGAAGTGGAGGTCGATTTCGACATGCTCTGTGCGTGTTGGACGGGGTTGGTGGAGAGGTAGACGGCGCGCCGGTGGCGGGAGAGACGAGCGCCATGGGTGCTGGAAAACCCGGCGGCGTGCCAGCCGTGGAAGAGATGGGCGCCAGAGCGGCACGGTAGGAGAGAGGGAGGGGAGGGAAGGCCTCACCGGCGGTGGAGGAGAGGATAGGGGGCGGCGGCCTGCCCGCCATGGAGGATGGGGAGGGGCGGCGGCGGCTGGAGGAGTGGGTGGGGTGGGCGGCGGCCGGAAGGAGGACGTAAGGCTGATACCATGTGATAGAGTGAATTACAGAGAAACCCTAGCAGCTACAGGGGTACAAGTGTATAGAACCCTAGTGGGCCAGGCCCATATACACGTACGCTAACACAAAGCACCTTAGCTATTTGTTTTTTTGCCTTGTGCATATGCCAAAAATAAACTCTAGTCAGTGTACCCTTAAACACCTGGCTAGGGATTCCACGCTGCGTCTGTTAGAGGCTATGCAGCCACTAATGAATTATCGCAATTCTGGCGATTTCAATCTTATAATGTAAGAAAAATATTGGACATGATATCGATATTATATCGCCTCTTTTAAAGGGAAATGCCACATAACCAAACCTCCACCCACAACTTCACAGCCAAACCAACTGAAAGAACATACACCCAACCAGCTGTTCTCCAAATTTCTGTTAATTCATTCAGGAGGTTCTGTTGTTTTTTTTGTAAAGTATGTATGATAGCTCTTGCCAATTTGTTCACCTTTTCTCTCCACCAGCTTCTCACATTTCTTCGGCTCCGTACCCTTTGCTTGTTGTCAAGCTACTCTTCACCATCGTACTTGTATCTATCTCTTGAACATGCAGCAGTGGTGCGTATTTTTGTATAAGAAAAAGGGGCAAGAGCCCACACAACACTCACCTATCCACACCCACTCAAGAAAACCTTACAATTTCACCTTTTCCTAGACAGACAACAACCTGTACCACACAGACACCGAGACACGTAGGACTCCGTCACATTGGCCATGAGGTAAGAAATACCCTGGGCCCTGTCCTGAACCCAAAGATGCATTTCCTCCTTAGCGAGAAGGAATGCAGGATTGCTCTAGCTAAGTTGGCCGGTGCTCCATTGAAAACACAGTGGTTCCTATGGTTCCAAATGGACCAAGCCCTTAAGTCCTTTTCTGGCCATACCATCAACCTCATTGCTTATCCTTGCCTGCTGATCATGCTGTCCAACCAAGACGAGGAAAGTGAACCATAATGGCATTGCAAAGGCATAAGAAAGCAGCAGGTGCTGAACCCCCTTCCATCGTCCTTGCACTTCTGTCCCGATAAGATATTCTACCTGGCACACAGTTTCCGTATTTGTTGATATGTTGTGTTTTCATCTTCTTTGAGACTTCAGTATCTGATTCACTAAAATGAACATCAATTTTGCTATCTGTCATGTGATAAGTAAAGCAGACATTTTGTTATGGTTTATTCGACAGGTTAATGGATATGGTCCATGGAGAATTATCCCTGGCTGATCAGTTCGTCCGGTTAAAGGTGAAGTTTAAAAATATATTCGGAGGACCATTTTTTATCTCACTCCAGCTTCTTTTTTTAATGCATCAATGCTTGTTCCAGAGCTCTATTTTATGATGCTACTATTTAGCTTATATGTTTCAATTTAATAGGCCTTTTCTCATGTTATAGTTTTTTTCCATATGAATTCTGCCACTGGTGGTGCCTTTAAATACTTCAAATCGTTTCGGTTTGGTAATGCAATATTCAGCATAGTAACTCACTTGAATTCTGATATTAACAGGACTACAGTACATCTTATTTATAAAAGGCTAAACAACATTTCTGTTCTGTAGTTAGGATTTGCAATGTTTATTTCTCCGTTTCCAAATGGCCTCATTGGCTATCATATTTGTTTTTAATGATAATGATAAAAAACACAAAAGTGCAGGATAAAGTCCTGTAAAAATAACAATAAACTCACCTATGTAAAATCATATTGATATTCAGCATGCATGTAGCATATTTTATCATCTGATTATGAGATTGCATTACTCCTGATTTTTCGGCAAATTCTATCATTCTTTGAAAGAGATAGTGATTATGTGGAATGAGTGATTGATGTGATGGCAGATATTCATATATTTATATTTATATTTATATTTATATATAGGCTGAGGAGATCTTGTGGTTTACAGAAACACCACCAATCCAGGATCTCATATCTCTACAGGATGAGATCTTGTGGTTTATAGAAACGCCATTAATCAAGGGGGAACATATCCTGTGCTCATGGAGCTCTTGTGCTCATATGAGCACTTTAAATCTGGTGCCTTCATTTCTCATCCAAGTGTGAATAGACATTTCCTAGTTTCTTCTGTGTGCCACCCTTGTTGCGCCGCGCCGCCTGTCTCTTCTGTGTGCCGCTGCTGCCCTCACCCCCTGGATGAGAAATGAAGGCACCAGATTTAAAGTGCTCATATGAGCACAAGAGCTCCATGAGCACAGGATACGTTCCCTAATCAAGGACCTCATCTCTCTTTAACACACTAAGACTGTCTTGAGTGTCTTCAGCAGCTTACCCATTGCATCTCCTATCTCATCTCTTATTTCAAACTTCAGTATGTGACCGGTGCAGTCTACAGTACAAAACAATGTTTTACACGACCATATGCATGATCTGTTGGAGACAACCTAACCATATAAGGTTGGGCTGGCCGATTGAACATGCCAGGCTCAAGGCCCACACGCACGTGCATACAACAGTCTAACAATCCTGACAGTCGAAGCTTTGGTGGAATAGATGGATGTTGAGACTAGATCGGAACTTCGTGAAAACCGACGGAGGCAGCTCCTTGATGAAGATGTCGGCGAACTGAGACATTGTTGGGATGTCAAGGATATGGACATCACCAAGTGTAGTATGCTCTCAGACAAAATGGAGATTGATTTCCACATGTTTAGTGCGTTGGTGCTGAACGAGGTTGGAGGACATGTAGATTACGCTGATGTTGTCGCAGTACACCAAAGTTGTCTTGCGTAGAGGAGTGTGTAGCTCAGACAAGAGTTGGCATAGCTAGGTGACTTCAACAACGACATTGGTGACTACTCGATACTTAGCCTGAACACTAGAACAGGAATATGTATTCTAGCGCTTGGGCGATCATGAGATCAGATTGCATCGAGGAACACCGTATGGCCGGAGGTTGAGTAACAGGTGTTACGACACTCCGCCCAATCAACATTGGAGTGTGTGTGGGTGTGTGAGTTAGTTTGGCTTGTATGAGGTTTTCTTATCCTCACCTTTTTTCCTCTTAATATAATGATACGCAGCTCTCCTGCGTTTTCGAAAAAAAAAACATTGGAGTAAACGACCAAGTTAGACTGAGAGTAGGGCACACAAATAGGCCCATATGCAGCGTGTCACAGACGTAGTGCAGAATACGCTTGAGAGCGGTGAGATGAGGCTCCCATGGTTCGTTCATATGAAGGCAGACTTGTTGAGCTGCATAGGAGATATCGGGTCTGGTGAAGGTGATATACTGAAGAGCACCCAAGAGGCTACAGAAGTTTGTAGGATCAGACATTGGTGCGTCGTTGGTAGAGAACTTCGGATTCACATCAATAGGCGTAGAGCAGGGCTTGCAGTTAGCCATGCCAGCACGATCAATGATCTCAACCATATACCGACTCTGGGAGAGAAAGAGACCCGAGTGTTGGGGCGAAGGCGAAGACGCCACCCTTCACTCGAAGTCTTCGCCGTAGTTGTTGGTCCAACGGAGACAAGACAACGGGCAGGGACACCCTTCGCCCCATACGACATCGGACGAAGACCCGTGACGAGGTCATCCCACCGTGCGGCCTCGTCCAGCATGGAGGCCCACGTGTGATCCGGCCCATTGTAACAGGCCCTGCGTGGCCGCCTCGCGTTACGAGCCTAATTTGTAAAGGCATCCCTGTAATTACAGTCTGTAACCCCGCTTTATGGGAATATTCTGGGGATAACCTAGGTGTCTGAGGGCACATGCGTCCTTAACACAGGACGCTGGGCGCTCAGATACCTATAAATACCCCCGCACAGTGCCCTTGAGAGGCTAGATTAACAGAGCTATTGCCATCTTGCGCGAGAACCCTGTTTACGTCACTACACACCCCCGTTGGATCCCCTTGCGACAGAGAGCAAGTTCCAACACCGAGCTTGTGTGTTATGCATACATGGAAAAAAGATGAAGTGCCTACATCCTTCATGGAGAGCTCCCGCTAAAGGGCAACAATGATTTGCTTGAGTAATCCCGTAGAGGAGGCTGTCAGCCCAATGCTGACATAAAGTAGGCGATATGTAGTATCTGTCCCACGACGATAGATGAAGAAGGACGTGCCTGACTTGGCTAGGCAAACATGTTGTCCCATGCACGTGATGCCTATTTCACTCCATAGAGAAGACCGTTGAGGTGACACACTATAATTAGGATGTCTGAAGTCCTCAAATCCAGAAGGCTGAGCACAATAAACTATCTCGGACAAAGTACCGTGGAGGAATGCATTATTGACATCAAGCTGATGGATAGGCGAGGGAGCCATAGAGAGGAAAATTCGTACAATTCCTGGCTTGATAGGATTGAATGTCTGAACAATAGAATTCTGAGGGCTGCAACCCAAAAGCTTGGGGTATGCTGGCCTAAAACAACATAGAGTGAACAATATTGTTAGTGGTGCGTATAATGCTTTCAACTCTATCGTTTTTGGCGGAAGTGTAGGGACACAATATTCGAAGGTGAATGCCATGGGATCAGAAGGAAGTGTGGGCGTTGAAGCTGTCGAACTCATGGTCGTTGTCACATTGGACTCCCATAATGGTGACCCCAAACTGTGTGCGAACATAAGGGAAAAACTTAGAAATGGTGATAAAATTGTCAAATTTAAGGCGCAAAGGAAACATCCACAGGTAACGAGAGCTATCATCAAGAATAACCAGAAATGCTAGTGATAGATGTTTTTCTCGAACATGCAGGAGAACTGCGCATCATTATATTAAGAGGAAAAAAAGTCTAAGTTGGACCGAAACGAACAATACAAACTGACATAGCCACCTAAGGCGGCCATACACAAAAGAATCCATGAAACTAGAGAAAAACAACTCAACCAACTAGACTCAACTAAAGACCTGGGATAGGGACAGTAAGAAGGGAGAGCTCCTTAGCCCCTGCCATCACAATGAGTTAACTGAAAATTATGTGTAGCCTGGGAAGATAACACATGAAACAGTAGGTGAGTATGACAACCTAGTTGACACGCATGATAGAGAGTAGTGCTAGCACATCTATTACAAGAAATGACTAATGAATGTGCTAGTCTAGACAAAAATGTCCATGGTGCCCAAGATGTTGATGCCAAAGCGAAGTTGAGGTGGACGCATGGAGAGCAGCCGTTTGGAGGCGCAAGGGGTAGAGGGGTTTGGAGTTGTCACATCGGACGATTTCCCTTCTAGTAGGAATATCCTTCGCAGAACAACGAAATGTGTCAAATTCCATAGAAAAACTATCACAGGTGAATTGCAGAATAAATAAGATCTTTAATAAGGTTCAGAGGCACAAGAACAATATTAAGATAAAGTTGTGAAGAAAGGTGTAACGCCAGTGGAAGTAACTAGAATTAGATTCCCATTACCGACAACGATGTTGGAAGGAGAATGACAAGGAGTAGAAGTGTGTGAGAGGATACCAGCGTTAGAGGTCATATGATTAGTGGCGCTAGGATCGGAAGACCATTCATGTTACGGTGGCCACAATAGAGATATGGTCTAGAAATTGGCCACTAGGGCCTGTGTATCCATCCTAGAGTTGCTGTTGGACCGGACGACACAACGAGGGCAGGGTGCCCCATTGACCAGCCCCTGCCCGTGTTGAC
Organism: Zea mays; assembly: GCF_902167145.1. NCBI lineage: Eukaryota > Viridiplantae > Streptophyta > Magnoliopsida > Poales > Poaceae > Zea > Zea mays. Next base: position 223,042,706 of record NC_050100.1, on the reverse strand, counting down.
TAGCGAGTAGAACGTGGGGTTCCGAGCCACATATGGATGAACTCAGGCCACATGTTGTAGATGGTGGGCCAGGCGCCATTGGGGGCCTGTTCGACAGCGCCCCCGGGAACAACATAGCCAACGTTGTCACCGACAGAGCCCTAGGTGGTGCAGTGTCTTGCTCATCGCATTTGTCGCGTTTCTGTTAGGAGTTGCCGTCGAACCCGTCTTCATAGTTGCCCCAGAGGATGCCTATGGACGGCGTTGGAGCGCCTATGTCCAATGAACGACTGGCGGAGTGGTTGACGGTAGGTGGGGGTTGGCAGCTTGGGGCCTCCTGTTCCGGAGGTAGCAAGGGCCGTGGCGGGGGAGGCCTTGTCCATGGTAAGCTTCTTTATGCGCAGGTCGTTGCGCAATTGCATGGAGGGAATTGGGTTGCTGCGGCGGAGGTTGAGGCCGAGGGTGGTGAAGCGCTCGTTGAGGCCTTAGATGATGTTGAGGACGAGGGTGTGGTCGATGATGTGTTCGTCGAGGCCACGAAGGTCCTCGACCATCCACTTGTGCGGTGGCAATACTCGACGACTGAGAGATCACCTTGCTGGAAGGAGCGGAACTCCTAGTCGGCATAACAGGCGTGGGTGGTACTGTTCGCGAGGAACTAGGACTTGATGGCAAGCCAGGTCACATGGGCGGTGGCGCCGGTGCCGGCAGGGTCGTCGGAGATGGTGCCGAAGAGCCAGGTGTAGACAACACAGTCCATGCACACTCAGTCTAGGGAGTGAGGAGTGCACTCATCATAGTGGACATGGCGCTCCAAGGAGAGCTTTCTCAAGGTGAGGAGGAACGACTCGTGCCGTAGAAGCTCACGTCAAGAAGCAGTGGCATGAAAAGACACAAATGTTTTGTATGGTGACGACCTAGGTGTGTAGGTTTAGAAGGGTCGTGGCCTCATGTTGAAGAAGCGCTGCATTGAGATGAGGAAGATAGCTGTCGGCATAAGTGCGTCGAGATGTGGCTCCTCACTGTGTGGATCCGTGGCCGTGCACTCACGTGTAGCGCAATTGAGGGCGTCACAAAAGCGGATATTGGCTGCGTTGTGCTTGGTTTGAGCAATGGCAGCCCCGCGTTCTGCCTCCGCAGCGCGGGCAAGGGCAGCATCATGATCGGCCTTGGCCGTGCGCTCACGCTCCTTTTGTGCAGCGCAAGCATCCTCGACGCGCTGGAGGGCAGCAGCAGCGGAATCCGTAGGGGTGGAGCAGGTGATGGGCCGCGGAATGAAGCAGCGCCAATGATGGGTAGGAAGAACCTAGGCTATTGATACCGTGAAAGAAATTGTGATTGTGTGGAATGAATGATTGATTAGATGAGATGCCAGATTATATATGTATATATATAGGGGACGTATTTGGTGCAAACCAACCCCTCTATGCAACCGTGCAAACTTTTAATCTGAACCACATGATGTTGATCCAAGTGGACGTGCGGTGGAGTGGGAGGGGGGATTTGAAAAAAGTGTGATTAGCAGCGGGTGGTTAAGTGTAAAATTATCCACGCCTCTGTGTCCCTTAGATCAACATCATGTGGCCCAGATTAGAAGTTTGCATGGTGCCATGGTTACACGGAGGAGCTGGTTTACACCAGATATGTTCCCATATATATATATATATATATATATATAGGATGAGATCTTGTGGTTTATAGAAACACCACCAGTTAAGGATCTCCTCATATCTCTATAGGCTGAGGAGATTTTGTGGTTTATAGAAACACCACCAATCAATGATCTCCTCATATGTATCTTACCAAGTACAAACTAACCATGTAAGGATGGGCTGGCCAGTTGAACATGCCAGGCTCAAGGCCCACGCACAGGTGTATACAACAATGTCTAACATTCTTTCTACTATTTGAGAGGTATTTTCACTTTCTTGCTGTTTGAGTTATTTTCTAAATGATGTCTAATGTTTACTAGTTGCCTCAAAGTGCTGTCCTCAAGATCCTGTCAGCTCCTCCACCAGCAGAATCTAATTCTTTCCGTGTGGACTTCCGGTCTTCTCATGTGCATTACCTTAATAACTTGGAGGAAGATGCCATGTATAGAAGATGGAGAAGCAACATCCAGGAGGTTTTTTCTCTTCTCAATTCTTGGTGTCATTGAGCGGGAATTATCATTTGAATTTTGGTTTTCCAAGAACATAAGGAATTGCAATATATGTTTTCATGCTTTTAGGCGTGTATCAATTCAGTATTATATCCTCATCTTTCTGTTAACAAGAAGTCTAAATTGATTTTTCTGTATAGATGTCCTTGATAGAATTGCACATATAATTTTCACTCGTATTGTAGATATTGTTTCACCCTGATATTAGTTTTTTTAGAGCATCTCCAAGAGCTCCGTAGAAAATGACTCATCAAAATCAGTTTTGAGGGACATCTAAAAACTTAGTGGGGGTAGATTTTAATCCTTTCTCCAACAGATCCCTTAAAGCGATAGATTGTTTCTGGGGAGCCCAAAAAACCCCTCATTTGTAGAGTTTTAAGGGCTATGAAAAAGTTGAAAGCGTTTTAGGGTGAGACTTCTGGGAAACTCTTGGAGATGCTCTTAGTTTGCATGATCATATACTTAATTCCTTGTTTGGTATCCCTATCTAACTTGGCAGGCTAGTTTTCTTTGTTTATGCTGCTCAATCTACTTGGCTACTGGTTTTTCTTTTTCTGTGTTCCCTGGCCATGTTATCACACAACTACCAACCAGTTTTACCTTATGTAATTTCAACGATTGTAACTCCCCTCTTTTTCTTTGTAGCTCTTGATGCCGGTCTTCCCTGGTCAGATGCGGTACATCCGTAAAAATCTGTTCCACTCTGTTTATGTGCTTGATCCTGCTTCAGCCTGTGGTGCAGAGGCTAGTCTCTTGCTTACATTTTTTAAGTTCTAGCTCTTTGTTTGCCTGCACTAGCACTACTATTGTTTACTGACATTGAGTATGTATTTCGGTTTCCTCTTAAAACTATGCAGACCATTGACATGATGGTATCTCTATATCAAGATAGTGTCCCTATAAGGTTTGGTATCATAATGTATTCTTCAAGATTCATCAATGTTGTTGAAGGAAGTGATGGCACTCTTACAAATAATGATGGAGAAGACACTTCCATTTTGGTAATCATATCTATTTTTCTTACTGCAGTCTTTGAGTTCTTTGCTTTGATAAATGGAACAGGGAACCTGCTCTATATTATATCATATCATAAAACCACCTTATGTTGGGGTCATTGTTTACCGTCTTTCCGTTCCTATTAATACCTTTTAGGTATATGAAATAATGATCAGAGTGTACATCCACATTTCCTCCATATCATCATCAAGATGTCTGTTTTTTATTTTTTAGGAATCATGCCCTCTAGCATACTAGGTTTTCTTGTACGAAATTGGACCAACATAAATTGATTAGATACTTTTGTGTAATTAAAGATACTTATGTGCTATCTTTGCTAATTTTCCTCTCTATATACAGATAACAAGGCTTTTCTTGTACATCAAAGAAACATACTCAACACAGTTGGCATTCCAATTTCTCGGCAATGTGAGTGAACCAATTGAGTTTCCAGTTATAATTGAGATAAAGAGCCAGTTCTTAAAGATAATTTGTAGCTGCTGATAAATAATTGTGTGGTTTGGTTATTTTGATTATTTCTGTGATAAATAATTGTGTATTCTATATGAATTTGATGCCTGCAGAATTGACCTTTACATATAAGTAAGCTTGGTTTTAGCATAAGATTCTTACCTTTGCGGTAGTATTTTTCCGTTCTGAATATTAAATGACATGCAGGAGGCATTCAGTTGTACCCTGAATAGAATTATTAAACAAGTTACTGCATATTCACTCATCTCTTTCAGCTTAACTGACAGGTTAAAAAATGTTCTCATGTACATGAGGTGTCAGCATGCCTACTGTTGATGAACTGACACCTTTCTCATTTATTTGTCACTGAAAAATGGAAATAAAAAACTTGATAGTTGTTTTGTTATAAAAAACTTGACTGTTGGTGAACTGGCACCTTTCACCTATAGGCGCTAGTCAATTAGAGGCCAATTGCCAAAGATTTTTCTTAGATATTTTGCATTGTTTCCATAAAATAGGATCACAATTGATTCTTGATTAGGAGGTTTTCATAAAAAATAAGGATAATTTACCTAGGGGTCAAATAAGACTTTCTATATAAGGAGCGGAGATGTATCAATCTAAAAAACTCGGTCGGTAGGGGAAAGACCGCCCCACGATATTATATTAAAAAGAAGCTCAATCGGAGCCCCAACCGAGAAAGGTCACGAAAGCTAGCCCCCTGTGTAGCATGAGGGTCCGCCCCCTATAGGTCAGATCTTTACTCGTGCTTTGAGCCCTCCCAGTCCCTACACGAGGTTGGGCCCCCCATAAGCCAGTCCATCTCATATGCACGCAACCGGGGGAACCAGCAAGTGATCTTTTTTAACCTCTGCGGCTCAGCCTAAAATTCGCTCACACTGGGATTCAAACTCAGGACCTAAGGAGTGCTACTCAGACCACCTAACCAACTCAGTTAGAGGCCCTTTCGCGAGATGTATGAATCTAATCAAGCAAGGTAATTATCTTGCCTGGCCTCAAGGGCCATCTCCCTTCTCTCTCCCTCGCCTACTCCCTGTATGCAACCACGATGCGACAGCTGTGCGTCACTAGGGTACATGCTTTGGACATCGATCTCCTACCAGTACAACTTACGTAGCCGCGGTAGGATTCCAGATCTTACCAATATGGTATCAGAGATGCTAAATGACGATGGCTTTGAGAAGCAACCACCTCCACCACCATCGGCCGTTGACGCCACTGCGAAGGCCCTAGCGAACATCACCACACAACTGGTCAATCTCTCCACCCACATATCATCACTAAGCACTAGCAGGTGTTTTCCTCTACGGGTGCCACTGTCATGGGGCGGCAGCCCAGAGCATGGAGGTCTCAGGGTTAGGCTCAGGGTTAGGATTAGTGGATAAAAAATAGATTAGATAAGATTGAGTTAGTTACTTGGAATTATATTAGATAAGATTGAGTTAGTTACTTGTGATTAGAATAAATAAGTTTGAGTTAGTTACTTGGGGGCCAAGTCTTCCTATTTATATAAGGATGGGTTGTACCTCCTTAAGGGGAGAATCAATCAATGAAGAAGAATTAGTCCGAGACCTCTTTAATACTCTAGTCTTCCCCCAAGCCGACTCCGCCCGGCTATCTTCCCGGCGCTGTTTATCCCCTTATGAACTAGAATCAATAACAACCACACTCGGGGTTTTCCTCTACCGGCCACTTCCAGGTGCTGGAACGCGTCGGGCAGGTGGCCTATCGCTTCCAGCTTCTAGAGGACGCTCGTCTCCATGACATGAAATTTATTGGTGGATATTTTGTTGATGTATGAGTCAAACGAAACAGCTAACTAACTAGCTATGTGTTTGTTCGACAAGAATACCAGATTACTTTATAAATTCGGCAAGAATACAGATCTGTTTGTTTAGCAATTCTGACAAGAGATGAAAATTTATGGTTATCGACTTCAAATTGGAATAATGCCATTTTGTTCCTGGAACCATATTATTGTTCTTTCATGAAAAACACAATCCAGTTCTTTGCGTTGTCTTGTTAGTTTTTTCTCAAAAATGCATGCCCCCTCCTGCCATTTTCACCCACGCGAGTTTTGGAGAGATTAACTATGTGCCACATTAATTATTTGACACTGCCTGTTTTTGTTCTGAAACTTTGTATTATTGCTATCTTCCACAGATACATAAATCAAGGAATGGTGAAGATGACTACAATGAAGAGCTTGTTGAGGCTCATCATGTTGAAGGGGCATTTGTTGATTCACTATTGTAAGCATGTTTACTGAACTATGCTGCTTGTGTTCCTAATTATATGTCACTTTAGCTATGTCGTAAGTAACTTTTATAAATTTCTTGACTAAAGGGCGTACCCAGTGCCGTAGGCTTCCCGCACTGTGCGGGGTCTGGGGAAGGGTATCTTTAAGCGCCAAGCCTTACCCGCATAATATGCGGAGGCTGGGGCTCGAACCCGGGACCTTCCGGTTACAGACGGTAGGCTCTACCGCTGCACCAGGCCCGCCCTTCTATAAATTTCTTGACTACAACATTAAATTAGTTTTTCATTAAATTCTCCATGAAATGTCTTGACAGTGCATTTATGTGAACCTGTAGTTGTTATTTTTATAAAAACTACTCAAACCTAGAGAAGTTTCACTTAGGAAAAAGATGAAGTGACGTATAACGGTATAATTCATAACTGACGAAGCATGTTGTTGGAGATTACTGACCTAACATGTTATTATATCTTTTTCATTCTTGTTTACGGCAATATTTAGATCAACTGCTAAATCTCATCCACAAGATGTGCTGCTAAAGTTGCAAAAAGAGAACATGTACAAGCAGGAAGCTGAAGAAAGCTCTCATTTTGTTCACAAGCTTGGGTTGTATAGACTCCAGTGTTGTCTGTTGATGAACGGACTTGTCCATGAAGCAAGTGAGGTATAATTACTTATCCAAATTCAAGTTTAATAAATCAATAAAGTATAATTACTTATCCAAATTCAAGTTTAATAAATCGAGAAGCATCTGGCTTATGAATGTTTAAATTTAAAACAGCAACTGATTGGTTTTCTTGGTAACAATAAGGCACATATGATCTTTTGAAGAAATTACTAATATGTGCACTTTTTTTCTATCATTTATACTCCCCAAAGGAAGCGACCATGAATGCTATGAATGATGAACTTCCTAGGATTCAAGAACAAGTTTATTATGGGCATATCCAGTCCCATACAGATATTTTAGAGAAGTTTTTGTCAGAAAATAGCTACAAGCGGTACAACCCATCAGTAAGTACAAATATTTCTGAAAAGTACACTCCACTCATTTTCACTCCAATAATGATGTTATTTTCCTTCAGATTACTGGCAAGAATGCAGAGAAGAAATTTGTTTCGCTCTTTGCATCGTACCATCAGGACAGCTTTATATTTAATGACATGAAGTACTTACAGTCTCCTGGAAGTATGCTTTGTATCACTCTTTTTTTATTATTATGTCATCCTTCGTAAAGATTATTGCTGTTCACATATAGCTGTTACATTTTTCTGCAGCTACAGATGATGCAAAACCTGTTACTCATCTACTTGCCATTGATCTTTCATCAAAAGTTGGAACAAAATTGCTTTATGAGGCCATACTTTACCTGGTAGATGCAGCAGATTTCTTTTGTACCTATTTAATGTGCTGTTCATGATGTTTCCGTTGACATTGTCTTGTTTTTTTGCCATACAGATGGACGGATCTGATAGAGCTCGTGTTGGTCTGCTACTTTATGTCCACACTGGTGGTTCATCACCTATTTTACTTCTGAAAGATATTTTCGATAGAACTATTTCTTCTTTCAGGTTTGATCCTCGTACATTTATCCCCTGGGGAAAGGCTGCACTTTACAGACAATTGTTTATGTTCTTAACATTTCATACTTCGTTTTTTAATCTAATCTAGTGGGTTTCTTGTGATAGCTATAAAGAAAAGGTATTAGTCTTCCTGCATGGGCTCTTGAAATTTTATGATGCCCAACCTTTGCCCGCCTCATCTGTTGCTGATGATTGGACTAGAACTATGATGGAAAAGGTCTATACCTTAGCTGCTGAAACTGCTTTGCCTGTTGATGACTATAAAGCGTGGTTTAAAAGTTTCTCTGCTGATACAGTTCTCAAAGGGATGGATAAGGTCTGTATCTGTGTTTTCCCACTCTTTGCATATTCTCTCTTAAGTCTAACCATGTGCAATTCATATATTAGCCGTATTAACCAAATTAATATTGCCACTACAGAAAACCAACTTGTTCTCACTCACCGCACAGTTTTTTTAACATTTCAGTTTTTTTCTCTAACATTTTCCTAATTTTCCTTTGGTGTCTTATCATTTTTTTCTCAGAACTGTAACATTTGCTTCTTTATTGTTGCAGTTATCTGACTTCTTATTTGGGCAATTGGGGCTTGTGTTTGGTAGTAATGCTGTGATCACCAATGGACGGGTAAGCTTTAAGGTCCTTGTCTAAATCAGTTTAATGGTCCAGAATTAATGGTGACTGGAGATATGTCATTATTTATTATTAGTATTGCTTGCTATGAATCACCAATGGATGGGTAAGCTTTATGGTTCTTGTCTAAATCAGCTTAATGGCTCATAGTTCTTGGTGCAGTTTATTTCTCGTGTATTTGTGGGAAAAATAAAGGAAAAAGAAAAAAAATCTTGGTCAGTTTACTAGTGATACATTATTTGATTATCTTGACTTATGTGCTCAAGATGATAACTAATTCTGTCACAAGGTTTATATTAACTGATTTCTAAAGCAGCTAATGTAGTTTGGTATGTCATGTCATATTTTTCAGGTTTTTATTATGAATGAAGGGAAATCATTTCTAGCCAATGATTTAGGTCTCCTTGAGTCTATGGAGTATGATTTGAGAACGAAATACATATTTGAAATAATTGAAGAGGTTGAGTTTGCCAGTGTTGACCCTGATGACCTAACAAAGTAAGTATCAGGCATGCTATAATCCATTGCCTTTTTTGTAAATCTTTAATTTGGTGTATTTTTAAATAGTTATCAGTTCTACATACCTGACTTTACTATACTTTCTGTTCCTCTGTAGTCAACCATTTGGTATGGATACCTCACAAGTTTCTGGATTTTTGTTCGCATTTTTGCTTGCTTCCTTTTCTATCTTTTAGGCGACAGTTAAACATGTTCACTGTATTTGCTATACAGAAATGGTTTGGTCTCGAAGGAACACTTATCTTGAATGATAAGAATAAAATACGATGTCACATCCTTTTGTTTTTTTTGATAATCCTAATCTATGTACTTTCTTTGCAGCCAATTCTACAGCGACATTGCCATGTTGATCTCATCGTCGATGTCTGTTCGTGAAAGGACATCTGAAAGAGCCCATTTTGAGATTTTACATGCGGAACATAGGTATTTCTATTTGTTTTGCAAGAACAAACCACTTTCAGGAGGAACCAAGGAACATACTTGGCTGGAAACTAGCTCGTTCCCTTAAAACGCTACAGAATTTGACAAGTAGGAAGTCAACAAAATCAGTAAAGAAACTTGGTAGAAACTGAATCATTATAATTTAGAGGAATGACCCAATATAAAGTTGCCCTCAAACTCGACTGTGGGTTGAATTGGTTATCACAATTAAATAAAATAATTGTTGTTCCCTCTCATTCCACATCCGAGAGCTAAGAGAGCCTTGACTTGAGGGGGAATGTTGGTCTTGGAATATAATATAAACGAATTGTTTATCTCTTATCAGATTAAGCTTTTGAGTTTGACTGGTTGGTGCATGCAACTCTAACATGGTATCAGAGCCAGATGTCTCGAGTTCGAACCCTACCAGAGGCTTCATTTGTGCCTCCACCCTTTTGTTTCCACATTTGTGCCTTTCTCTCTCGCTGCACGTGAGTGGTGATGTTGAAGTGTATAAGTCGATTTCCTACCATCTCCCATCAACTTAAGCCGGTGATAATTCAGATATCTATTTGTTGGTTGTAGGGACTACAATGTATGGGGCTCTTACATGGTTGCCCCTAATCGAGGATATGGCTCTGTTTATATCCTTGTTTTTTAAAATATGCATGTATCCCCCTCATTTTTAAACGAACGAACAGTGTGCCCCTATTCCATTATCAACACTTAATGGTGTTAACTCAGTCTATAAAAGATGTTTATACCCGCCCCTCCTTTTATCAACTATTTGCAAATTTGCACCCACTCTGATATGAAAGTTTGAATGTAATTCTGATATAAATCTAACCATAAATTTTGAAAATCAATGTTTCAACTTTGAATTTTAAAATATTTCGAAATTGATGAAAAGTAAATTAAATTTGACATTATTTTACTTATAATTTAGAAAAATATTTTGGTTATAATTTTGAAAATATTGTAATTATAATATATTTTTCAAAACTATAATAAAATATTATCAAATTTTAATGTCAAATTTAATTTATTTCTATTAGTTTTGAAATATTTTAAAATTAAAGTTGAAATATTTTTTCCAAAATTTATGTTACAATTATATTTCAAACTTACATATCAAAGTTGAGGCAAATTTGCAAATAGATGATAGGGGGGAGACAATGGTGCAAGGGTATGAATGTCTTTTTATGGGCTGAGTTAACACCATTAAGTGTTAACGGAATAGGGTATTATGGTTTATTCGTTTAAAAAAGGGGGGCATACATGTAAACTTTAAAACACAAGGGTAAAAACGGAGTTGCATCCCCGAGTAGGGGCGACCATGCAATCCCCCACAATATATAGGCCTAGGGTTTTCCCCAAACCCTAATAGGCTACATGGGCTTGGCTGGGCCTATAACACAACCAACAATGCACAACCATAACACAATTACAATCTAACATCCCTCACAGTCAAAATCTCTAGCCACGACAAATGTTGAGACTGGACTGAAACTCCAAGAACACCGAGAATGGAAGACCCTTGGTGAAGATATATGTGAACTACGAGCTTGTTGGGATGTGGAGGACACGAACGTCCCCAACGACAATGCGTTCACGGACAAAATGAAGATCAATCTCAACATGCTTTGTGCGCTGGTGCTCGGCCGGGTTCATGGAGAGGTAGGCGGCGCGGTATATGAGTGTACTCTTGGTGAGCGAGATGTGGAGCTCCTGGAGGAGCCGTCGGAGCCAACTCGCTTCAGCCACGCCATCAGCGACGATCCGGTACTCAGCCTCAGGCGCTGGGGCGGAAGACCATGGGCTAACGCTTGGAGGACCAGGAGATGAGGTTGTTTCCAAGGAACACATCGTATCCTGAGGTGGATTTGCGGGTTTTTGGGCACCCTGTCTAGTCAGTGTCACTGTAGATGATTAGCTCGTGGATGGAGGAGCGTCGAAGAAGCCCGTAGTCGAGTATACGTACTATGATGGTACTGGAGGATCTGCTTGACAACTGTAAGTGTGGCTCCTATGGATCATGCATGTAGAGGTATACCTGCTAGACTGTATAGGTGATGTCGGGCTTGGTGAAGGTGGGGTACTGGATGACACCTGTAAGTCTCCGGTAGGTAGTGGGGTCAGTGTCACTGACAGGAGGGCCATCACCGGAAACCTTCGCCTGTTTGTCCACCGGTGTCGCACACGGCTTAAATCTTGCATGCCAACACGCTCCAACACATCTGAGGTGTACTGCTGCTGCTGAAGAAACATGCCATCCGGGCGATGCTTGACAACAATGTAGGAGAGATGGTGAGGATGGGGGCCGTAATAGAGGAGCCAATGGCCACAGAAGCCCAAGAGTAGTCATGAATGGGAGGGGAAGAGGAGGAAGAGTGGACACCGGCCGTGGGGAAGGTTGGCGGTTGCCTAGCGCTGGCCATGGGGCAGGCAGCGGCTGCCCAGGGGCTGCTAGGGTGAGAGGTTATCTGATACCATGTCAGAGGATAATAATTCAATTGTCTATTGATTGGGTGTTGGGATTACAATATATAGTCCTAGGTTTCCTCCTAACCCTAATAGGCTACATGGGCTGGGCTAGGCCCATAACAACAGCCAACACATACACAGCCATAACACAATTACAATCTAACACTAGGCTCCCTTCGTAACTACTCCATGCGTTCCAGTGTTTTGACTTTTCTAGACACATAATAAAAGCTACATATCTAAACATAGCATTCATTTAGATGCATATTAAAAGCTATGTACCTAAAGAAGCTTGAACTACTTATAATTTGGAACGGAGGGCTTTAGACAGCCTTTAGACATTGAAACTGATGAGAATTACAAAATAGTCCACAAATTGGGCACAAATGCAGAGCTTTCCTTCTCAACTTAGCTTTAAGTCACATACACTGAGTTTGTGTTTCAACCTGCATATAGTTTGGACCATTCTTGAATCTTACTTGATAACTTACCGCTTGCATTGATTTTGAGAAAAAAACTTAACATTTAATTTCTCTGCCATGCAGTGCTATCAAATTGAATAATGCAAATTCAAGTATTCACATTGATGCTGTCATTGATCCGCTAAGTCCCACTGGGCAAAAACTTGCCCCACTTCTACGCATACTCTGGAAACAAATTCAGCCGAGCATGAGGATTGTACTTAATCCTATTGTATGTAATCTTATTCTTCTTAGTTTATTATTTTAGATCCTTTCAGATCCTTTCCTGCAATTTCTGTGTAGTTTGAAGAACTGAATTATTAGTCTGAGGATGGATCAAAGGCTATTGAATATTAGGCCGCTTAATTGACTCGGTTGTTATTAAAGCTTGGTAATGCAAAATGCGGTTTGATAGCCTGAACATTTTATTATTGCACATGCTGTTCCATTACCCGCAACATTTGCTTTTGACTGAGTAGTGAAGATGGATTGTATTATTAAATGAGTCAGTAATAGAGCTAGGTTACACATTGGTTATTGCATGCCATGGCTTGCATTCATATTGCTATAAACATATTTTTATTCATATGTTTGATCTGCATCTTGAGCAAATCATTGTCCTACATACAACTTCACCCCAAATGTTATTTGTTTGGAATCTTGAAAAATTACTGTTAATTTTTTAAATCCATAAATAATTGGTACATCTACGCTTGTATAATCATAAAAGATGACTCTCTAATCTTTTCTATATTTGATTTGATGTAAGCATTTCTTGATGATTTCAGAGTTCCCTCGCAGATCTTCCTTTAAAAAACTTCTACAGATTTGTTCTTCCATCCATGGTAAGGCTGCATATATTTAATGATTAGTATGTTACCACTAATTACCTGCAGTAATGCTTAACCACTTGATATGTAGGATGATTTTAGCAGTACAGATCATTCTGTACACGGACCTAAAGCTTTCTTTGCAAATATGCCACTGTCAAAAACACTTACAATGAACATAGATGTTCCAGAACCATGGCTTGTTGAATCAGTTATTGCCATGTAAGTTCAAATATCGAACAATCATCAGAAATGATTTTTATGCCGCAGTATCATCAGTTTCTTGTGCTTATTTTCCATGTGCAGCCATGATTTAGACAACATTCTTTTAGAGAATCTTGGCGATGTCAGAACTTTGCAGGCAGTATTTGAACTTGAAGCTCTCCTCTTGACAGGTATGATCATTTTATGATCATTATTTGATTCCACTGAATTTCTTAGCAAACAAATGCCATTTCTTCAGGTCATTGCATGGAAAAGGACCGGGACCCTCCCCGTGGTCTGCAGTTTATCCTTGGTACTAAACAAAGACCACACTTAGTAGACACACTTGTCATGGCCAACTTGGGTTACTGGCAGATGAAAGTCTCCCCTGGTGTATGGTACCTACAATTGGCTCCTGGTCGTAGTGCCGATCTGTATGAGCTACCTCCGAAACTCATTGCCATTGATAGCTTGAGAGGCAAACTAATGCATATTGAAGTGCAAAAGAAGAAAGGCAAGGAGCATGAGGACTTGCTAAATGCTGCCGATGACTACCACTTCCAGGAAAAGACGGTCTGTTTCTTGTTTAGTTACTGGGATACCTTTGAAATTCTACACATCACTTATTTTACCTTTTTTTTTGAAATGCAGGATAACAAAGGCTGGAATAAGAACCTTTTGAAATGGGCTTCTAGTCTTATCACTGGTGATGCTTCATCAAAAAGTAAAGCTGATAAAACCACTGTAAGTAATCCTACTTTAGTACTTTTAGCTAAGTTCATCTTACTACATATACTGTAAACAGGGCATATAACAGCAAAACTAGGTACTCCCTCTGTTCTTTTTTATTTGTCGCATTTTAGTACAAAAATGAACTAGCGGACGAAAAATATTCGAGAACAGAGGTAGTACTATTCTTGAAGTTTGGATCTTTCAAAAAATTCAAGATTTTCTATTCAGGATACTTCCAAAAATTCAAGAATTAATGTAGGACAGTAGAAAAGGTGTGAGGATGAGCCCCTCGTTTCCCACCCCGTGTCAAGTCCCCAGCCCCTCGCCTCCCACCCCCAGCCCCTCGTCTCCCCTCCCCAGCCCAGCCACCTCCCTCCAGGACACCAACGGCCCCCACCTCGACTCCTCGCCGGACCTCATCCCGAACCCGGCGACCACCCCCTCAAATCTCCCTCCCTTCCGGCCTCAGGATCTTCAATGCACACCGTTTTGGCTTCCCAGAGTGGGCGGGCAAAGTCTCAAAGATGGAAGGACGCCAGCCCTGTCCCTTCGAGTTCCAGCGGCTCAGGGACGGTGTCCCGGTCCTATAGAGAGGTTGTGCTCGTCATTGGTGGGAGAGCGAACCCTTCCCCACCGATCGTTGACGTTCCCTCTCCACCGAAGGTTGCCCACCGGTTGATATCGATAGAGAAGACGGGTTGTAGGCGTCCGACAATGCAGTCTGAGACGCCAGCGCTTCCTTCTCACTCTGAAGGCGAATGGCAGGAGGTGGTGCATAGGAGAGCTAGACGTGCTGCATCTGATCCTCGTCGATGGTCCCCAAAGGATCTCCGAGGAAGATGCTTTAATTGTCTGTCTCCCTCCCACTTCGTTGCTACCTGTAGACGACCCACACGTTGTTTGGTGTGCCAAGGTATCGGCCACCGAGCTTCTGCGTTCTCGTTCTAGGCAGATACAAAGAAGACAGTGAGGTCGCACCGTGCGCGCCAGAGTTCTCGCGTTCCGGTGTGGCAGCGCTTAATAAGGATGCAAGGTTCCAGCTCTCAAGGAGGCGATTTCCAGACGTTCAAGCGCAAGGAATCGGTGTGGAAGCGAATCTCCCTGTTGCAGTCGGCCACCAGGGACGACTATCATTCACCCCTGTTGTTGGCGTTGGGCTCCGGGGAGGCTGCTCCGCCAGTTCATCATAGAAAGAGAAAGAGGCGTCGGGAAGCGGTGATGCAACAATTATCACCAGCTTCTGTATCATCTAAAGATCCTGTTGCTCCGACGACTTCGGAGGAGGTTACAACGGAGGAGCAGAAAAACGATCAACAAGTCAGGCCCATGTTCCCTCCCTCCTGTGTGCTGGAATTCTCGGCGGAGATGGCGCGAGAGGACGTAGCACTGCGGAAGGCGCTGTTTGTCACAATAGTTGGTACCAGGCCAGAGGTCCTAGGGGCCGAGATCATCGATGAAGTTGCTCGAAGTTTTGACGTCGAGGTGGGTGCAATGTCCATTCATCAGGCAATGCCCGAGGATTTCATTTTGTTCTTGCCGGATGAGAGAGTAGCTTCAAGGGTGTTCAATGGTGGAAGAATATTCAGAGGACCACAATTTGATCTCATGTTTAAGAGGTGGACGCGTTGTGCAAATGCGGCTACGACATCGCTCCCGGCCTTGGTTAATGTGGAGATCAGGGGCATTCCGGCCCATGCATGGTCTAGAACTACAACAGATCATCTGTTGCGAGACTCGTGCATTATTTCCGAGTTGCACCCGGCGACAGCATTAAAGCCTGACCTATTGTCCTTTGTGTTGAGGGCGTGGTGTCTAGATCCGAGGAATCTCCATCGTGACATGACTCTCATCATCTCGGAACCGGGGTCTGCGGCAGGAGAAAAGCGTTGTTTGTCCTACAAGATCAACCTGATGGTCACCCCAGTCGAAGCCTCGAAAAAAGACGCTAGCCCCTGGATGCCGAGTTAGCCGAAGTCGAGGTGGCCGTGGTCGGGAGACACACAGCAGTAGCATGTTCTTCGGGTGGGGTCGGCGTTCGAGTGTCAACGATCGACAGGGTGACATAACAAAGGAGCACCAACAGGCCGAACTTCTTGCTTCTTCGATCGGCCGGACGTCAATGAGCCCTTCCAGGGAGGCTGACGACAGCACGCGCATCTGCGCTGGTCATGGTGGCTGCGCCCGTGGCAGAATAGAAGGGGTAACAACGGATCCGACTGGGAAGGCCACGACAGCAACGGATCCAGCCTGGAGACGGCGATCCGGCAAAAGGGACGACAGATCTAGCCGGGAAGGCCGCAGCAACGTGGATCCAACCGAGAAGGCCGCGGCAGCGACGGAACCAACGATGGCGGTGATGAAGAGGGTGGGCGACGGGGCGGGTCCAGCCGGGCAGGGGCCTGCGTCGGACCTGGTAGGAAGGGTTGACGCCAGTGACAGGAGAAGCTCAAAGTTAGGGGGGTGCTGCTGGCGCATCAGCGCGGGCAGGGAGGAAGAAGCACGACGGCCAGGGCATCGCCGATCAGAGCAGGCGCGGGCACGCGCGACCCAGTGTCGGGGGCGATGGCGAGTGAGCACAGGCGTCGCCGCTGCTGGGGAGGCATCCATCCCTAGGCGTAGCCGACGACGCAGCTGGAGGCGTCCTGGCAGCGCGTGTGCGAGTAGCGGTGAGGAAGGCCATCGGGGAAGCTGCTGGCGGCAGCTTGGGGCTGGGCCGGCACAGAGGAGGCCAGCGCGGTCGGAGGAGGGAAGGAGGCCGACCGCCGACGAGCAGGACACCCGCGGGAAGGCCCAACGGCAGGGACTGGCCCTGGCATGGGCGGATCTGAGCCGTCGGGGGTTGGGCGGTGCCACGAGGAAGGAGATGGAGAGGTGGCTGATGGGGAGTGGCCACCACGCCGTGGTCGAGGAAGGGGGGCCGTGGCCGCGCCTCCGTGCGTCGGCGGGGAGGGGCGGTTGTGCCGCCAGGGAGCAAAGGAGGTTGGGGGCGGGGCAAACGATCGCGCTCGCGTCGCGAACGTGGAAGGCGGTGGAGGCTGGGCGGCGGGGCGGATCGGAGCCTGCGAGCAGAGGAGAGGGAACGCCGGCGGCCGAATCTGGGGGAGGAAGTGGAGGGCCGGCGGCTAGGTTGGTGGCCGCCCCCTAGGAGGGAACTCCTGGGGGCGGCGACGTTGGAGCAGGGCCGACGGCAGTGGTGGGTTAGAGGAAGGAAACCCTAATATGATACAATGTAGGATTGTGTAATGCTTGATTTATTCATAGAGAAGGGGTTACAATATATAGACTCACAAGAGACCCTAACACTAATGGGCCGGCAGCCCAACTGTGGTGTCGGCCCACACACACATGTCAACCACCAAGCAGAGGCATCAGCAGGACTGAACTGAACTGAAACCAAATAGTCATTCACTCTAGAAACACCCGAAACATTTACATGATCTTTCCTAGCCACTAGAATTCCACCACTGGCCCCATCGCCTCTTTGTATCTTTTCCTAGGGATATTTTTATTTATGCTTGTTGTTGGCCACCATAGGGTGGTTATTGTACTGGTCCTCTTGGACCTTAATTCCTCTCTTCGTAATATAAAGACGCTCAGCTCTCCTACGTTTTTCGAGAAAAATAGAAGGACGAAAAACAAAATTGGCAAAGTCAGACCCAAGTATTCAAATGACCAAGAAACGATCAACATCCTGCATTTTTGTTTCTTGCAAGCATACCACATCAACAGCAGGAGATAAAACCTCGGCCCTAACAGCATCCTGACGAACCGAGGCATTAAGCCCCCTAACATTCCATATTAGTATTTTAGAAGGATCCATCAGCAACACTGCAACAACAACGACCGAACACCCTTCACTGGGCTGAACCATCCAAACCAGGAGCCTCTTCCGGGAAAGACCAACCGAAGAGAGGCCAGAGCATTAATTTGTACCTGGAGCAAAGCTTTGATGAAAATACGAGCATAACCATCAAGTGCCTGCTGGCTCAAGGATTCTCCATCATCAATCACCCCCAAGGTCTTCAAGATGGTCTTCTTGCAGCGGTTGATAGGAGTCAGACGTTGATGGCATTCCACCCCGATGCCAGCAACCCTCCTGCTGCGCCTAGGTGTAGCCACCCGCCCCATATGCCTCCTCTTTCTCCTTGGGGGGGGGGGGGGGGGGGGGGGGCTGGGAATCTCCAGCACATGATCCACCTTGTTGACAATTTTGGACATGAAATTGGAAGTCCTCAGCGAAGCCGACGGGGACCCAGGGGTCTCAGCCACAGCACCTGGCTGTGCAGGAGATCCATCAGAGGCTGCTGCCTCGACCCTTTTTGCTCCTCGCCGTCGATGAAATCATAAAAATTATTTGTAGGGAAACAATTATCCTATCCGTAGAAGTAAACTTAATATAGTTCCTTGGATGCATGTATAATTTATGACTATTTTCAACATTTGGTGCATAGAGGAATACCTTACAAGTTTTCTATATCTTTATTCAGGACCGTAAGGATGCAAGACAAGGGGAGACCATAAATATATTCTCTGTTGCTTCTGGGCATCTGTATGTCTCCATTTAGGGGTTGACAAGTCTTGTCTCTCCTATGTTCTTTTTTTTCTTCTTAATATAATGACACGCAGCTCTCCTGCGTTTGTTCAAAAAAAATGTCTCTATTTCTAGGATGTTTTATCTATTTTCCTTACCAATACACACACGCATGCACTACAGCTGAGTGCAATCCCATCTGGGGACGACACGTTCTATTCTGTAAAAACGTAGGGGTTCTTTAGAGTAGTTTGAGAGGGGGTGACATTGCACTCAAATACTCAACCATAGAGGGTGGATCCAATGGACAATATTTGATGTTAGCACCCTAATCCTTTTTACACTAGATATGTTGCCTACATCATTTTCTGTAGTCATACTATGTTCCCAGTCACTCGCTATTGGTCACTAATACCTTAAGGGCGTGTTTGAGAGTAAGTGGAATGGAGGGGATTGATGGGGCTAGAATCCTTCACTATTCAAATAGTGAAGGATTCTAGCCCCATCAATCCCCTCCATTCCACTTGCTCCCAAACAAGCCCTAATGGTCTAGTTGCCCTCGTCATTGAGGAACACATGACTGAATGAAACAGAGCATAACTCAGGTGGCTGAGGGTGTAGATGTATGCCCAGACCACCCGAGGCGAATTTGGGTGCCTATTTTCTTATTATAGATCCACCTAGTTCCTTCTAGGTTGGTCTAGGTCCCCCCCCCCCCCCCCCCCCCCCATTCCACCCACCATACTGAACAGAAACAAAACATAACTTGCATGAAGTTTAATGTCACCAGAAGCCTAGAGCTTAGTCCTAATTATTTCACCTGAAGTTTGCAACATACTGTATTCGCTACCCAACAAACATGTCTGAAAAGCGATGAGGACATGTAGTTTAGCTGCGCGTTTTCTTGTTGCAGGTATGAGCGTTTCCTCAAAATAATGATTTTGAGTGTTCTAAAAAAGACACAGAGGCCAGTGAAGTTTTGGTTCATTAAGAATTATCTATCTCCACAGTTCAAGGTATATGAGCTACCTTTGAGTTTATTAATCACTTAAGATTGGGTGTCTATTTTCTAACCATCCCGCTGCCAGGATGTCATACCGCACATGGCTCGGGAATATGAATTCGAGTATGAGCTCGTCACATATAAATGGCCAACATGGTTACACAAGCAGAAAGAGAAGCAAAGGATTATATGGGCATATAAGATCTTATTTCTGGATGTCATTTTTCCACTTTCACTGAGGAAGGTACCCCCCCCCTGCTGTTCTAATCAGCTTGTGATGTGTGCAATTCCATCACTCTTTTTTAGAACATTAAAATAATCTGACCACGTTCTAAAAACTTTTCCCATGATACTCTCTGTGTAGGTGATTTTTGTTGATGCTGATCAAATTGTGAGAGCAGACATGGGAGAATTGTATGACATGAACCTGAAGGGTCGCCCGCTTGCATATACTCCATTCTGTGATAACAACAAGGATATGGATGGTTTTCGATTTTGGAAGCAAGTTAGTCACTGATTTATAATAAATCATGTTACTACGCAAACAATTGTTCATGATAATAATATAAAAGTGGATTTGTTTTCTCAAGTTTTTCGTTGACACTTTCTTTTATCCTCTGAAGGGTTTTTGGAAAGATCATCTGCGAGGAAGACCGTACCATATCAGGTAGGTGATATTTTCTGTCAATTATACTGTGATTAAACTGTTTCTAGTGCTGTTATAAAACAATGTGCTTGGTGATATTCCAGTGCGCTTTATGTTGTTGATTTGGCCAAATTTCGGCAAACTGCTTCTGGGGATACTCTTCGTGTCTTCTATGAACAACTCAGCAAGGACCCCAATAGTCTCTCCAATCTTGATCAGGTAAATGACTTGCTAATGCATCTATTTGACCTTACACAAAATAGATGGATGGGCCCATCATTGTTGGGTACAAACTGGGTTTTTATTTTATCATTGTTGGGTACAAACTGGGTTTTTATTTTAGATAAAAAAAGACAAGACAGAACTCTTGAATGATTGGATTGATTATAATGCTTAGATGTCTTGCATTGAGACTCTCAGCGTTATATATAGGGTACAGAAGCTTGGAGACAAGACACCTGGCCAGATACATATGGTAGTACCAGATCAGAATATCCCACTTACCAAATATACTCTAACAAGAACAACAAGAGGATGAAAAGAATAAAGATAATATTTGATCAGCTTCTGTAAAATTTAGAAGCAATGTTGCAACTGGTCCAGCTTATTAGACGTTGCTAAACTTTAAATCTCTATGAGTCATATGGACTTAGGAAAATTAGAATGTTCACAAAGTTGACTATTGCACTGGGATTCTTCTTGTAAAAAAGTTCAAGTTATAAGTGATCATCACCTCCTACTTCAGGGACAAGTCCTGCTAGTGATGAAAGCAATGGGCGAAAATTATCTCACCTCCAACTCACACTTACCTCATCACATACAAACTGCATATATATGCCAGTTCTCAGTTCTCATTGGTATTAGCTACTTCATATTTCTGGGGGTGTGCCAGGATTTTTGCCAAATCCAAAGCAAGTACACAAGCATGATTTGTTATTTTGGACATGGCTGACATTTGAAGATTCTGTTTTTTTTTTCTGTTTCATGTTACATAATTATTTCTGTATAAATGGATGTTGCAATGCTTACTTGGAACACATTAATATTCAGGATCTCCCGAATTATGCCCAACATACGGTGCCTATATTCTCTCTTCCTCAAGAATGGCTGTGGTGTGAATCTTGGTGTGGAAATGCCACAAAAGCAAGAGCAAAGACCATTGATCTATGCAACAATCCAATGACAAAGGAGCCAAAGCTTCAGGTAAAATTATGTACCAGTGGATTTTTTTTTTGTCTTGATCTGCTAAACTTGTACTGCCTCTTTCCAGGGTGCTAGAAGAATAGTTCCGGAGTGGACTGGTCTTGACAGTGAAGCACGGCAGTTCACTGCACGAATCTTGGGTGATGATGTCGAGCCTGCAGATGCCACACCTCCGCCATCGGAGGCACCGAAGCCTGAAGATGATCAGGATGTGAAAGATGAGCTATGATCGCAAGATGTTTCCAGGCTTGGTCTTACTGAATGAAAGTTTGGTGACTCGACAGTCATCAGTTCAGAACACAGGCACACAGCTAGTGGAGCGCAGAGGGATAGTTTAACGCAGGTGCAAATTTGTCAAAACACTACACCTGGAATCCTAGACTACGTTGATTCAGGTATTTCGTTTACAGTAAGGCCTTGTTCGTTTGTGTCGGATTGGTGGGTCGGAATGATTTCTAGCCGGGTTGCTTTTCTAATTTATATAAACTTTAATTAGCTGGAATAATTCCGGGTGCAATCCGATGTAAACGAACAAGGTCTAATAGTTTCAAGACCTTTAACCAAATCATATGGCGGGGAAGCTGCGTCCAGTAATAGGTTAACAAGGCAGCCAGCTGGGGTGTAGAACTCTGTCTGCTCTCAGCTGCATACACATAGACTGTAATGGTCAACAATTTAAGATCTCCTTGAGACATTGTAAAATTTATCGGCTGCCAGTCGAAAGGCAACAGCGAAGCTGGCAGCTGAAATGCCCGAGAATTTTGTAGC
Organism: Zea mays; assembly: GCF_902167145.1. NCBI lineage: Eukaryota > Viridiplantae > Streptophyta > Magnoliopsida > Poales > Poaceae > Zea > Zea mays. The sequence continues at coordinate 223,020,808 of NC_050100.1, read as the reverse complement.
ACTCAGCAAACGGATTTTTTAAACACTCAGTAAGTCAATAATGCCTGTCGCATGTAACAGCAGGCTATTGTGGGCATGGCAGCTAACCGTTATACTAAAAAAAAATGCCAAGTGCTTTATCAGTTGGGTTTAACACACGCCGTTGTCTGTCCAGTGAAGTTCGAATTTCGCCATGACAGCAGGTGTTGTTGATCTTGCTGACATTTTGGTGCGGTGCAGCAGTAAGAAGACACAAAGTGTTTGTTATCTCGAGGCTCCAGCCAGCACAGGCCCATCGGCACAAAGCACGCACACCCACATGCTCCCTTCAGAATTTCAGCTCGTTTGACTTGATGCATTCTGCAGCAGTAGCTAGCGTGGTCCCTACTGGATCCGTTGGCCACGGTTTTCTCCTTTTGAGAATCCCACGGTCGCCTCGAGTCGACGCGTCCTGAGGTCAACGAGTTAAAGGAACTGCTAGGCCCATGCTTGTACGCTACTATACGTTGGCGCGTACGCAGCAGCAGCAGTACTGGCATACGGACGGCGTTGTGCGCCACTGTGACATGAGAGCTCGGCAAAGGCGCCAACAGTGGAAGAGAGCACAGGTCCCGTGCCGTGACGAACTCGATCAATGCATTCAGATATCCGACACCTGAGTTCTGTACTGCAGCCTGCAGGCGCCTGCCACTCGTAATCAAATCCCGTAATCACATGCATTCACCCTACCAGACACACAAAAAAAAAACTTCATCATCGACCCCCTTGCAAGAAAAAACTATCAATGACCCGATCATAAAAAAAAGTCATTTTTATTACCATCATAAGCATCATGTGTATTTTTATTTTAATCTACAACACTGCATGTGTACTCAACTTTTTTTTTTGTTCCTGTGGACCACTAGTGCATCTCTGAATCGTTAATGAGAGCATATCTACAGACTTAACAGTTTTTGCAAACTCACTGTTCCCACATGTCTTCACTTTGTGAGGAGATTCACCACCACTCACTCTCTCACTCTCCTCTTCATTATCTCTCTGTAGTTCATCCCTCTCTCACTCTAGCAAGGAAGGGAGGAGGATTGGAAGGAGATGGCCAGCAAAAAGACCATAGGGATCAAGTAGAAGACCACAAGATGAGGATTGAGAAGGAGGAGCCTTCTCTCCCTAGCAAGAAAGAGCTAGAAAGGTATTTCAAGAAGAGTGACAACGGAGAAGGGGGTGGATCCATATTCTTCCACTCATTTAAAATCTTGGCAACATCTCCTACTCCTTTGTGCAAGTTGATCTCGACCACCAAATCCTAGATGCACAAGAATAAAGTTAATACATCATCTTCGCAAAAAAAAAGTGAGGTGACCATGTTTTTATAGTGCAAAAGAGCGCAAGAATGAAGCTAATGTGTCATCTTTGCTAAAAGGGAGGGGGATAGTGTCTCCATAGGGCAAAAGAGCCCATGAATAAAACTAAATGGTTCGCCGAACAACCTATTCATCATCGTCGTGGTCTTCGGCAAGGGGATCCATTGTACCCAATATTGTTCATTTTTGTTATCGATGTGCTAGGTTTTCCGGTTACCAAGGCAAAGTGTGAAGGCCTCTTACAACCCCTAGCTTTACGGGTGCAGCGTCGGTTTTCTCTCTACGCTGATGATGTGGTGATTTTCTTAAGGCCAGCAGCTTGGACATTAGCATTGTTTTGAATATTCTTTAGTTATTTGGGCAGGCATAAGATTTGTGCACTAACGTCCAGAAGAGTAGTGCCTATCCCATATGGTGTGGAGAGAAAGAATTAGCTTTGTTGCAAGATATGATGCCTTGTGAAATGGTTGATTTCCCGTGCCGCTACCTAGGCTTACCGATAGCTATTAAGAAACTTACTAGAGATCAAGTATAACCGACTGTTGACAAAATTGCAAATCAATTGCCAGGGTGGAAGGCTGATCTGATGACCAAAGCTAGAAGGAAAATTCATATCCAATCAATTCTCACAGGGATGGTAATATATTTATCCATGGCAGTGGATCTACCAACTTGTGCTCTTAAAGCTATTGATGACATACATCGAGGTTTTCTTTGGTGAGGTCGCAAAATGTAAAAGGGGGACACTGTCAGGTTGCATGGGGAAAGGTACGTCAGCCTCGTAAATTTGGTGGACTTGGTATTTCCAACTTACGGGATCTGACTTGGGCGCTCAGAATAAGATGGCTTTGGTTGGCTAAAACCGAACCTGAACATCCTTGGGCTTCTCTAGCTATTGAAGTTCTTAGTAAACGAAAGGATTTATTCTCTGTGGCAAGGCAAACTGAAATTGGCAAATGTGCCACCACACTCTTTTGGTCTGATCGGTAGCTCATGGGGCATAGAAGTGTGGACCTTGCACCCTGGTTACATAGGTTGATTCCTAAAACATGGGTTCACAAGAGGACAGTGTTGGATCTAACCAGTGCTGGATTTTGGATATACAAGGAGCCCTTACAGTTGGAGCTATTACGAATTATCTTACCTTGTGGGATTTGCTTGAATCAACTCAGTTAAGGCCTGATGTTGCAGATATGCATATCTTTCGTCTTGCTGCCAATGGAAAATACTCAACAAAGGTAGTATACGAGAGTTGTCACAGTTGCATCAACTTATCTTTCTTGTGTCTCAAGAGCCGCCAACTCTTTCTCAAGCTACTGTGAAAAGAATAGAACAAACATCAGCAAAACAGCAATAAGCCAGAAAGCAAAAAACAACAACTTAAAATGAAGCACCCACTTTCAGTATCTGTGTTTTTTTGACTTAGTAAAGAAAAGCTCACGACCCACTTGTTCCAATATTGATGGAAGTATTTTTTTTACTATATTCATTGGTCTTCCTAGAAACTTTTCCGAGAGACTCAATGGGAGAGAACTTATAGCCATCATCTAGTAACTTTGCATGTAGTAGGTCATTGTCTTCCATCATCAAGTGGAATAAAACATGAGTCGAATACACACAACTCATATCATCAGTAATTTGGAGTATGGTTGATAAATCTTCATACCTGTGGCACAACCAACTAAACAAGTTAATCTCCTAACAACACGCACATGCACACTATTGCTATACCATATTATTTTTATTTATAAATTTATGGTAACTAGATAGTATATTTATTTATAAATCGAACTATATTGAACTTATATTGTAATAATAATAAATTATTGGTCAAAGATTTTAAAGTTAAATTTTTTGACATGTGCGAGCATCTTTTAAAAAGTGGAGGAAGTACATATTAGTCAGCTAGGATTTAAATAGGCCGTAAAAGGATGTTTTAGAAACCAAGCTATAAAATCAAACAATAGGGGTGTGCCACCTAGCAGCGAAATAAACTTGGGTAGCTCAACACAAGCAACCGCTCAGGAATAGTGTACAATATAAGATAAGTAGGTCAAATCTATGTGGTGACCCAACTAACCGTTTGATACTATAACTCGCTCTAAACAACAGTTAAAGGAACAAGGCAGATCTCTTTATAAGGTAGAGCTTCGTCTTTTTAAAAAATGGCTTTAATTCTAAATTCTCTATCAAAAGTGCTTTATTTAAAGAGCCAAAGACATAAAAAAACATTTAGTAAAACGACTTTCACGCTGTTTTTTAAACAAAACCCTATCTAGTTATATTAGTATACTATAAGTTGTGTGTCTATGGATCGAGAAAAAAATCAATAGATGGTGAGAGGGTTTCTTTGTAAATATACATGAGTCAAAGCTGGACAAGCCAATTTTTTAGCTCTATCCATCTAATACAAATGAGAGAAGCGTTTTTTTGTGAAGTTGTTCTAAAAATACTGTTTGGTATAATTATTCTAGTAAAAAAGTACTCTCAACAACTTATCTAATTATATATTCAAATATATCTATTCTCTATTTTAGATTTCTAAACAAAGTTGACAATCTAGAATGCACGTAAATATATAGAAAAATGTTAAATGGTGAAAAAATATAGAAAATGTTGTTTTATTTAAATAGCTCTTTAAATGATGATTTAGAGAAAATAAATAAGGTTTAGATTGCCTCACGAATGTAGCTGGAATAAGCCCGTAAATAAGGTTTAGATTCCTGCTATTGAATGTACTGTGCAGCAAGCTCCATGGAGATGTTTGCGTACATTCCAGTCTAGTAGTTTGGAGCACATCGGCAGTGGCGAATCTCTAGACGAAGCAACTCGCAAGATCCGTGATAGCCGGCATCTTCCCTTTCGTTCCCTAGCTCGCCTATATATCTCAGCTCACCATCTGCACGCCACCTTGCATTGCACCGTACCATGGTTTGGTTTACCTAGGGTTCACGCTACGTGTCTCGCATTGCGTTGCGCGCATCTTCGCCGTCTCAAGAACCGCGAGCGCTACTAAACATATCAATATAGCAAGCTCACGATATAATTAACAAAGATCACAAGTTCATAATTCACAATATAACAAGTTCATAAATATGACAAATTTATAATATAACAAGATCATAATATAACAAATTTATAAAGATCACAAGTTTACACACTTAAAGTTGACAGGTTCATAATTCATAATATCCACTTGCTCCAGCTGATATGACATATTTACTCATAAAATATTTTTTTCTCATATAAAAAGTTATCTGTCGCAGCCTACAGGAAAATCCTAGATTTCAGTGTGTGGAAAAGGTAGGTTACCGACCCTCTAGCATTATATATTACTAATACATAACATATATATAGAAAAAGGTGGATTCGTTCTAGAGACCAAATCACCAATCCCAACTGCCTCCTAGCACCATATGTCCCAAAAATTCTTAATGGGTCTAAAAATACAAAAATAAGTAATCCTCCCGCACAGACCAACATGTGTCTTTTGCGCACATTTTGTCCTCACTCATGCTCACCCGAGAAAAATTTCCGTTCGGTCACTCATCCTAAATTTCTCCAAGCCAAGCACACTTAACTTGGAGGTTCTTTTGAGATAAGCTTCCAAAAAAAGATGCATCTTGTTGGTATAGTGTCGGCGTTTCGAGACCGGGGGGTCCCTGGGCCGACGAGTGAAATGTCGTTGCGTGCCCCAGCCCAGATGGGTCGGCGCGAGGCCGAGCGCGAAGGGGGGAGAAAGGTGGTCGGAGACGGGCGTGAGAGAGGTGGAAATCCCGCGGCCTTGTGTTCGTCCCGCGCCCAGGTCGGGTGCGCTTGCAGTAGGGGATTACAAGCGTCCATGCGGGAGAGGGAGCGAGCGGCCTCACGCGAGCGCCTGTCTCGTCCTCGTCCCCGCGCGGCCAACCCTCTGTAAGAGGGCCCTGGTCCTTCCTTTTATAGGCGTAAGGAGAGGATCCAGGTGTACAATGGGAGGTCTTGGCACCCGATTCGTGTGGTGTCGTGGCCGTCGGAGGAGCGCTGGAGCCTGGCGGAAGGACAGCTGTCGGGGCTGTCGAGTCCTTGCTGACGTCCTCTTGCTTCCGTAAGTGGGCTGAGAGCCGCTGTCGTCAGGGAGCGTGCGGGGCGCCATCATTGCCTATCTGGCGGAGCGAGCCAGATGGGACGCCGGTCTTGTTTCCCGTAGCCTGAGTCAGCTTGGGGTAGGATAATGATGGCGCCTCTCGTCGAGGTGGCCGGTCCGCGCCCTAGGTTGGGCGATGTGGAGGCTCCTCCGAGGTCGAGGTCGAGTCTGTCTTCCGTGGCCGAGGTCGAGTCCGAGCCCTGGGGTCGGGCGAAGCGGAGTTCGCCGTCTTCCGGGGCTTAGCCCGAGTCCGAGCCCTGGGTCGGGCGGAGCGGAGTTCGCCGTCTTCCGGGGCTTAGCCTGAGTCCGAGCCCTGGGTCGGGCGGAGCGGAGTTCGCCGTCTTCCGGGGCTTAGCCCGAGTCCGAGCCCTAGGTCGGGCGGAGCGGAGTTCGCCATCTTCCGGGGCTTAGCCCGAGTCCGAGCCCTGGATCGGGCGGAGCGGAGTTCGCCGTCTTCCGGGGCTTAGCCCGAGTCCGAGCCCTGGGTTGGGCGGAGCGGAGTTCGCCGTCTTCCGGGGCTTAGCCCGAGTCCGAGCCCTGGGTCGGGCGGAGCGGAGTTCGCCATCTTCCGGGGCTTAGCCCGAGTCCGAGCCCTGGATCGGGCGGAGCGGAGTTCGCCGTCTTCTGGGGCTTAGCCCGAGTCCGAGCCCTGGGTCGGGCGGAGCGGAGTTTCCTATGGTGCTTGAGGTCGGGCCTGACTGCCTGTCAGCCTCACTCTGTCGAGCAGCGCAGCAGTCGGAGCGGCGCAGGCGGCGCTGTCTTTCTGTCAGGCCGGTCAGTGGAGCGGCGAAGTGACGGCGGTCACTTAGGCTCTGTCGACTGAAGGGCGCGCGTCAGGATAAAGGTGTCAGGCCACCTTTACATTAAATGCTCCTGCGATTTGGTCGGTCGGCGTGGCAATTTGGTCAGGGTTGCTTCTTGGCGAAGACAGGGCCTCGGGCGAGCCGGAAATATGTTTGTCGCTGGAGGGTGGCCTCGGGCGAGACGGAGATCCTCCGGGGTCGGCTGCCCTTGTCCGAGGCTAGGCTCGGGCGTGGCGCGATCGAGTCCCTCGAATGGACCGATCCCTGACTTAATCGCACCCATCAGGCCTTTGCAGCTTTATGCTGATGGGGGTTACCAGCTGAGAATTAGGAGACTTGAGGGTACCCCTAATTATGGTCCCCGACAGTAGCCCCCGAGCCTCGAAGGGAGTGTTAGCACTCGCTTGGAGGCTTTCGTCGCACTTTTTTGCAAGGGGACCAACCTTTCTCGGTTGCGTTTTGTTCCGGTGGGTGCGCGCGAGCGCACCCGCCGGGTGTAGCCCCCGAGGCCTCCGAGGAGTGGTTTGACTCCTCCGAGGTCTTAATGCCTCGCGCAATGCTTTGGCTGGTCTGGTCGTTCCCTCATGCGAGCTGGTCGTAGCCCGGGTGCACGGTCGGGTCCCAAGTTCTCGGGCTGGTATGTTGACGCTGTCAACGGTTTGGCCGGAGCCGGGTTTGCGAGAGCAGCCCCCGAGCCTCTGCACAGGGCGAGAGGACGATCAGGGACAGACTCGACTTTTTTACATACGCCCCTACGTCGCCTTTCCGCAAGGAGGAGGGGGGAAAGCGCCATGTTGCCCTCGGAGGGCGTCGAACATGGTGTCTCCGGTGAGCTGCTGGCGGGTAATCCGAGTGGACGTCCATGCCCCGTTCGCTAGGGGTCGGCTAGAGGCCTAGAGGCGCGCCCAAAAGTACCTGCGGGTGATCTGCCAGACCCGGTCCCCTGTCGACGGGGTCCGAGGGCTCGATGCCTCCCTCTGATGGGATTCCGTTACAAGATCGTTCCCGCTGGTCTCGGAAATGTCCTAGGGTACCTCGGGAGCGCAGCCCGAGCCTTGGTTATGTATCGAACGTACCCATGGTCATCCCTCGCTCTATGTCTGAGGCGGCTGTGAACCCTTCGGGGGCCAGCCTTCGAACCCCTGATCAGTAGTGGGCGCGGAGCCCGAGTAGCCTGAGGCGGCCGTTGATCCCTTCCGAGGGGCCGGCCTTCGAACCTCTGACCAGTAGTGCTTGTGGAGCCCACGCGCTCTGAGGCGGCTGTTGAACCCTTCGAGGGGCCAACCTTCGAACCTCTGATCAGTAGGGAGGCTCGGAGCCTGGTTCCTTCACAGAGAAGGATCCTTTTCGGGGTATCCCCCTTTCCCGGTCCCTGTTGTAAGAGAGAGAAAGAGGAAAAAAGGAAAAGGATACGAAATCGAACGACGCGACGTACCTTTTTTGACGCGGTCATTATGGCGAAGGCGTAGCGTCGCTTGCTTCTCCTGCCAGAGGCGTCGCCTGTCCCGCCGCGGAGTTAATGCGACGGGGCGAGTGGTTCGCGGGGCGGTCGTTGCGCGTGCGCGGGCCGTTCAAGGAACGGAACACGGGCGCGTCGTCTTCACGCCGTGAGAGAGGGTTCTCTCGCTGTCCCCGGATGGGACGTAAGCTTGGCTGACGACGTGACCGCTGCTCCTGCCCGCCTGCCACCGCCATTACTGCTGTCCCATTTTAGGCCGCATTGACCGTCGCGCCAGGCTGGCGCTGCTGGGTCGTGCGCTGGGTCGCCTCGAGTCGCGGTATTGGTTCCGCAGTCGAGGAGGTGTGGCAGTGGCACGAGTGGCGGTGCAGTTGCCCGCACGTAGCATCCGGCGCGCCGGTTGCATGACGCGTGGGCCTGGGCCTCCATGCTGGGCGCGCTGGGAGTCGGAGAGGTGCGCCCACTTGGCGCGGTTGCATGCCTCCTGCATGGCTGCCCGCCCTTTCACCCGCTGGTCTGTGCGAAAGTGGAGGGACGCTTGTAACCGCTGGACGGTTGCATGCACCGCGCGCGCGGCGGTTTGGCTTCCTCCGCCCTGGGTCGGCTTGCATGACGCGTGGGGCCCAGCCCCCCGTAGGGGGAGGACCTTGGAGCGTGCTAGAGAAGACTCAGCCCGTGACAGCTGGGGACGCAAGTAGGGAGAGTCGCCTTTAAAAGGAGGGTGACCCCCTTGAAAGGCGACCATGTCTTCGCGCTCCCTTATGCGTCGTGTCTTTCCACCTTCCGAGCCCCCGGATGGGGGATGCTCGCAGCCCTTCCGCCTTGTCGTTGGGGGAACGCAACTCCGCGGGAGTTGGTACCTTTCAGCCATCGTTCGGCTTCAAGGATTTTCATCATGCAGCCCGGCTGCTCCCCCTCGCCGGGGGTCGCCCAAGACGGTGACCACCGGCCCCTGGATGGGGAGGAGCAAGCTGGGCTGTGATCTTGGCCCCGCCCCCAGCTGGTCTTCATCATCCTTGCTGGGGCGGGGGCTGGGCTGAGCCGGTGCTCTGCCCCCCGCGCGGGCCGGCCGACCACCTCCTCTTCCAGCTTCTGGTGGTGGAGACCATCCTCCAGTTCTGCGGAGGAGACGTCCTCCAGCCATGTTGGGGGAGGCGGGCTGTTGCTGTCCAGCTAGGATGCAACATTCTGTCCTCTTCCTCGCTTGCGTGGCGAGGACAGGAGCGAGGACCTGCCGGTGTGCTTTGGGGCGACCCGCGTTTGCTGGTGATTCGCCCAGAGCTTGTCGCTCCGCGGGCTTTCCCGACGTGGAGGTTGTCCATACCCGCGGGGACGGAACCGGAGTTCTGTTTGTAATGGCATCTTGAATGCCGGTGTTTTGTTCATTGTGGCTGTCGAGGCCTGAACATGTATGTAATTTCGGCACAGAGCCGTGTTTTTTCTTTATTTTCGAGCACTAAGACTCGCCTGTTGGTTGTCCGAACCGCTTCACCAAGCGTGAGTCGCCCCGTGTAAAGGTGACGAGTGAGGTATCTGTATCCCGGAGGCGTAGGAGTCCCTCGGCTCAGTCGGCCTTTTTGTCTGAGGCTTCTCTTGCTTAGTTAAAGGAACCCCTCGGCCGCTCTTCGATGAGCCGAGGCCAGGGGTAGCGGTGTCAGCATGAGCAGAGGCAGAGTTGGCTCGAGAAGAAGAAGACTTGATTGGCCGGAGCCTGGCCGGGTCGTCCGCTAGCGGGACCGACGCCGGAATTGAGTTGCCGAGGCCTCGGGCCGGGCCAATGTCTATGGGGGACAGCTGGCCGAGGCCTCGGGGTGGCCGGTCGAGCCGTCTGCTCGGGCCGGACTCTCGGAGAAGACCCTGGCGGCGATGGCCCGGGTGTGGTGATGACGCCGTCCTTCGGAGTGGAGATCCTCGGACCGGGTCGCCGTCCGAGGCTAGGTCGGACCTCACCGAAGGTGCAGTCGACGCCGAGGGTGCTGCTGCTCCCTTCAGCCGTCAAGATCTGAGCCTACAAGATTGGATTGTCTTGTAGTGTGTGTTTTCTGCGACCGCCGAGGCCCAAACACACCCTCGCCGTGTTGTAAAGCTGCGCTTCTTTTCCTCTTGTTTCGAGTATCTGGACTTTTTCGTCGGTAACAGAATTGTCTGTGCGAGCGAGAGTTGCTTTTCACGGAAGGTGATGAGTGAGGTATCCGTATCCCGGAGGCGTAGGAATCCCTTGGCTCGGTCGGCCTTGCCGCTTACGCGCGCTCTTGCCCGCCCATGGGGTTCTGTCACTGACGCAGTCGAGAAGGCCCGAAGAACCGCTTCGGCAGAGGAGCTTTCGAACGTGAAGACTTGTTCGGTCCGCGGAATCACTTATCCGAGCGTGAGTTACTTATCGCAGAAGGTGATGAGTGAGGTATCCGTATCCCGGAGGCGTAGGAGTCCCTCGGCTCGGTCAGCCTTGGCTGCTTACATGTACTCCGTCGTTTTCAGGATCCACTTTCGAAGTAGTCGAAAAGCACGAAGACATTCTGGCAGAAAGGATCTTTTTTCGAGGAAAAAATTCAACGCAGAGGGGGTTCCCCCCCTTTTAGCCCCCGAGGGAGGGTCGGGCTTTGCCGAGGCAAGGCTGACCCTTCCTTGACGACTAAACTTTGTGTGGGAGCGAGGTATATGAACAACTTGAAAGCATCTTAAGGGTAGAAGCGACGTAGCTGTTGGATGTTCCAAGCGTTGTTGTAGACCTCGTCTTGCCTGTTGGCTAGCTTGTACGTTCCGGGCTTCAGAACTTTGGCGATGACGAACGACCCCTCCCAGGGGGGCGTGAGCTTGTGCCGCCCTCGAGCGTCTTGTCGCAGCCGAAGCACCTGGTCGCCCACCTGGAGGTCTCGGGACCGGACCCCTCGGGCGTGGTAGCATCGCAGGGACTGCTGGTACCGCGCCGAGTGCAGCAAGGCCTTGTCCCGAGCCTCTTCCAGCTGGTCCAGCGAGTCTTCTCGATTAACTTGGTTGCTTTGGTCAGCATAGGCCCTCGTCCTCGGGGAACCGTATTCTAAGTCTGTGGGCAAGATGGCCTCGACCCCATAGACTAGAAAGAACGGCGTGAAGCCCGTGGCCCGGCTCGGCGTTGTCCTCAGGCTCCAGACTACCGAGGGGAGTTCCTTCATCCATCGCTTGCCGAACTTGTTGAGGTCGTTGTAGATCCGAGGCTTGAGTCCTTGTAGAATCATGCCGTTGGCACGCTCTACTTGCCCATTCGACATGGGGTGAGCCACGGCGGCCCAGTCCACCCGGATGTGGTGATCCTCGCAGAAGTCCAGGAACTTTCTGCCGGTGAACTGGGTGCCGTTGTCGGTGATGATGGAGTTTGGGACCCCGAAACGATGGATGATGTTGGTGAAGAACGCCACCGCCTGCTCGGACCTGATGCTGTTTAGGGGTCGGACCTCGATCCACTTGGAGAATTTGTCGATGGCGACCAACAGGTTCGTGTAGCCCCCGGGTGCCTTCTGCAAGGGGCCGATGAGGTCCAGACCCCACACAGCAAAAGGCCAGGTGATGGGTATCGTCTGCAGAGCCTGAGCGGGCAGGTGGGTCTGCCTTGCGTAGAACTGACACCCCTCGCAGGTGCGGACAATTCTAGTAGCGTCGGCCACCGCCGTCGGCCAGTAGAAGCCTTGTCGGAAAGCATTCCCGACAAGGGCTCGAGGCGCTGCGTGATGGTCGCAAGCCCCCGAGTGTATCTCTCGCAGGAGCTCCTGACCTTCGGCGATGGAGATGCATCGCTGGAGGATGCCTGAGGGGCTGCGGTGGTAGAGCTCCTTCTCATCTCCCAGCAAGACGAACGACTTGGCGCGCCGCGCCAACCGCCGAGCTTCAGCTCGGTCGAGGGGTAGCTCTCCTCGGTGGAGATATTGCAGGTACGGGGTCTGCCAGTTTTGATCAGGCGTGACCCCGCTTCGCCCCCCCCCCGACGTGCAGCGTCTCGCCCTCGGGGGCCGAGGGTACCTCGGGCTGAACCGAGGGTGCCTTAGACCGTGCCGAGGGTACCTCGGGCCGAGCCGAGGGTGCCTCAGACTGTGCCGAGGGTACCTCAGGATGGGCCGAGGGGGCCTCAGGCTCGGGCGTGTCGTCGACCTTGACGGAGGGTTGATGCAGATCTCGGGAGAAGACGTCCGGGGGAACTGTTGTCCGCCCCGAGGCTATTTTAGCCAGCTCGTCCGCAGTCTCGTTGTAGCGCCGGGCGATGTGGTTGAGCTTGAGCCCGTAGAACTTGTCTTCCAGGCGCCGAACCTCATCGCAGTAGGCCTCCATCTTCGGGTCGCGGCAGTGGGAGTTCTTCATGACTTGGTCGATGACGAGCTGCGAGTCACCACGAGCGTCGAGGCATCGGACCCCTAGCTCGATGGCGATCCGCAACCCGTTGACCAGAGCCTCGTACTCAGCCACATTGTTGGACGCCGGGAAATGGAGGCGTAGCACGTAGCGTAGGTGCTTCCCGAGGGGCGAGATGAAGAGTAGGCCTGCGCCGGCTCCTGTCTTCATCAGCGACCCGTCGAAGAACATGGCCCAGAGCTCTGGTCAGATCGGAGCTGTTGGTAGCTGGGTGTCGACCCATTTAGCCATGAAGTTCGCCAAGACCTGGGACTTGATGGCCTTCCGAGGGGCGAACGAGATTGCTTCGCCCATGATTTCCACCGCCCACTTTGCGATTCTACCCAAGGCCTCTCGGCACTGGATGATCTCCCCTAGGGGGAAGGATGACACCACAGTTACCGAATGAGACTCGAAGTAGTGTCGCAACTTCCGCCGCGTCAGGATCACCGCGTACAACAGCTTCTGAACTTGTGGGTAGCGGATCTTGGTTTCGGACAGTACCTCGCTGATGAAGTAGACTGGCCTCTGAACGGGCAATGCATGCCCCTCTTCTTGCCTCTCAACCACAATCGCGACGCTAACCACCTGAGTGGTCGCGGCGACGTAGATCAAGAGGGCTTCTCCGGCAGTCGGGGGCACCAAGATAGGCGCATTCGTGAGAAGTGCCTTCAGGTTCCCGAGGGCTTCCTCGGCCTCGGGGGTCCAAGTGAAACACTTGGCCTTCCTTAGGAGGCGGTACAGAGGCAGACCCCTTTCGCCGAGGCGTGAGATGAAGCGGCTCAGAGCCGCAAGACATCCCATGACCCTCTGCACGCCTTTCAAGTCCTTGATGGGCCCCATGCGGACGATGGCTGCAATCTTCTCCGGGTTGGCTTCGATGCCCCGCTCGGAGACGATGAACCCTAAGAGCATGCCTCGGGGTACCCCGAAGACACACTTTTCGGGATTGAGCTTCACGCCTTTCGCCTTGAGACATCAGAATGTCACTTCAAGGTCGGAAATGAGGTCGAAGGCTTTCCTCGTCTTGACTACGATGTCATCGACGTAGGCCTCGACCGTCCGGCCAATGTGTTCGCCGAACACATGGTTCATGCACCGCTAGTACGTCGCGCCCGCATTCCTCAAGCCGAACGGCATGGTGACGTAGCAGTACATGCCGAAGGGTGTGATGAAAGAAGTCGCGAGCTGGTCAGACTCTTTCATCCTGATTTGGTGATACCCTGAGTAGGCATCGAGGAAAGACAGGGTTTCGCACCCAGCAGTGGAATCCACAATTTGATCGATGCGAGGCAGAGGGTAGGGAACCTTCGGACATGCTTTGTTTAGACCAGTGTAGTCTACACACATCCGTCATTTCCCTCCTTTCTTTCTCACAAGCACAGGGTTGGCAAGCCATTCGGGATGGGATACCTCTTTGATGAACCCTGCCTCCATTAGCTTGTGGATCACCTCGCCTATGACTCTGCGCTTTTCTTCGTCGAATCGGCGCAGAGGCTGCTTGACGGGTTGGGCTCCGGCTCGGATGTCCAGCGAGTGCTCGGCGACATCCCTCGGTATGCCGGGCATGTTCGAGGGACTCCACGCGAAGATGTCAATGTTCGCGCGGAGAAAGTCGACGAGCACTGCTTCCTATTTGGGATCGAGCTCGGAGCCGATCCGGACTTGCTTGGAGGTGTCGCTGCTGGGGTCGAGGGGGACGGACTTAACCATCTCCGCTGGCTTGAAGTTGCCGGCATGACGCTTCACGTCTGGTACCTCCTTGGAGAGGCTCTCCAGGTCGGCGATGAGGGCCTCGGACTCGGCGAGGGCCTCGGCGTACTCCACGCACTCGACGTCACATTCGAACGCGTGTCGGTACGTGGGGCCGATGGTGATGACCCCGTTGGGGCCCGACATCTTGAGCTTGAGGTAGGTGTAGTTGGGGACGGCCATGAACTTCGCGTAGCATGGCCTTCCCAGTACTGCGTGGTAGGTTCCTCGGAACCCGACCACCTCGAACGTCAAGGTCTCCCTTCAGAAATTGGAGGGTGTTCCGAAGCAGACGGGAAGGTCGAGTTGTCCGAGGGGCTGAACGCGCTTCCCGGGAATGATCCCATGGAAAGGCGCAGCGCCTGCCCGGACCGAGGACAGATTGACACGCAGGAGCCCGAGGGTCTCGGCGTAGATGATGTTGAGGCTGCTGCCTCCGTCCATGAGGACCTTGGTGAGCCTGACGTCGCTGACGACGGGGTCGACGACGAGCGGGTATTTCCCCGGGCTCGGCACGTGGTCGGGGTGGTCGGCTCGGTCGAAGGTGATGGGCTCGTCGGACCAGTCTAGGTAGACTGGCGCCGCCACCTTCACCGAACAGACCTCCCGACGCTCCTGCTTGCGGTGCCGAGCCGAGGCGTTCGCCGCTTGCCCGCCGTAGATCATGAAGCAGTCGCGGACCTCGGGGAACTCTCCTGCCTGTTGATCTTCCTTCTTGTCGCTGTCGTGGGCCCTGCCACCCTCCGCGGGTGGCCCGGTCCTGTGGAAGTGGCGCCGAAGCATGACGCACTCCTCAAGGGTGTGCTTGACGGGCCCCTGGTGATAGGGGCACGACTCCTTGAGCATCTTGTCGAAGAGGTTGGCACCTCTGGGGGGTTTCCGAGGGTTCTGAGAGCACCTAGAGGGGGGGTGAATAGGTGATCATGTAAAACTTCAAAACTTAAGCCACAAAAACTTGGTTAAGTGTTAGCACAATAACCGCCAAGTGGCTAGAGAGGAATCTTCAACAAAACACAATAACCAACAAGATCAATCACAGAGATGGCACGGTGGTTATCCCGTGGTTCGGCCAAGACCAACGCTTGCCTACTCCACGTTGTGGCGTCCCAATGGACGAGGGTTGCAATCAACCCCTCTCAAGCGGTCCAAAGACCCACTTGAATACCACGGTGTTTTGCTTGCTTTACTCAATCCCGTTTGCGAGGAATCTCCACAACTTGGAGCCTCTCGCCCTTACACTTGAAATTCACAAAGAAGCACAGAGCAAGGGAGGGATTAGCAACGCACTCAAGACAAGAAATCACAGCAACACTACGCACACAAGTCGCAACGAGAGCTCACAACACAACTCAATGAGTTCACCACTCAGCAAGAGCTCTAATTGCTATCGCAAAGAATCAAAGGCGCGGAATCGATGTCTTGGTGCTTAGGAATGTTGTAGGAATGCTTGGTGTGCTCCTCCATGCGCCTAGGAGTCTCTTTTATAGCCCCAAGGCAGCTAGGAGTCGTTGAGAGCATTCTAGGAAGGCTGATCTTGCCTTCTGTCGACTGGCGCACCGGACAGTCCGGTGCACACCGGACACTGTCTGGTGCCCGATTTCCTTCCATAAATGGCGCAGTCGACCGTTGGCAGCCTGAGAGCCGTTGGCGCACCGGACATGTCCGGTGCACACCGGACAGTCCGGTGCCTTCTTCTAGCCGTTGGCTCGGCCACGTGTCCCGCGCAGATTGCGCGGCCGACCGTTGGCCCGGCCGACCGTTGGCTCACCGGACAGTCCGGTGCACACCGGACAGTCCGATGAATTATAGCCGTACGTCGCCAGTGAATTCCTGAGAGCGACCACTTCGCTCGAGCCAGCCTAGCGCACTGGACAGTGTCCGGTGCACCACCGGACACTGTCCGGTGCACCACCGGACAGTCCGGTGCTCCCAGACTCAGCAGGGTCTTGGCTGCTCGAGCCAAGACATTTCCAATTGGATTTTTCCTGTTTCCAGCACTTAGACACAATACATTAGTCCATAAAACAATGTACTAAGTCTGAGAAACATACCTTTATCCTTGATTTGTACTTTGTCCACCTTTTTACACTTAGGCACTTGTGTTGGACAGTAAATCACCAAAATACTTAGAAATGGCCCAAGGGCACATTTCCCTTTCAATCTCCCCCTTTTTGGTGATTTATGCCAACACAATATAAAGCAAGTAGAACACGTACAAAATCAATTCAAATAAGAACTCAAAATTGTTTTGATTCAATTTTGACATATATGGATCACTCTATGCCACCACTTGGTTTGTTTTTGCAAATCAAACTCAAATTCCTATCTCTAAGTCAAATCCACTTGTAGAGACATAAAGAGAGGTATTCCAAAGAAATTTGATCAAGGATTTCAAAAACTCCCCCTTTTTCCCATAATCAACACTTCTCCCCACAAGAGGCCAACTTTTGACATAAGAGACAATAAAAGAGTTTTGACAAACCAAAAGCTCTAATCTACTATTTTCAAAATTTCTCAAGTGGTAGCTGATCCATCTATTGCTTTGGCCTTTATTTTCTCCCCCTTTGGCATCAAGCACCAAAACGGGATCAAGCTTGGCCCTTAAACCCCATTGCCTCACCAAAATCTTCAAATAAGAACACAAAGGCAATAAGAGTACATGAGATGAACTTGGAATAAGTTACCCTCTCATCGGAGTGCAGTGGAAGTCTTTCATGGTCCAAGTCCACCTTTTCCTTTCATCCCTCCTTTGAGACTAAATCAAGCAAACTCAAGCAAACGGTTAGTCTCAAAGGGTCAAGTTGTAGCACAGCTCCCCCTAAATATGTGCATCACTTGCAAAAAGGACTTGTGAGGTCCAGGGAGTGTTTGTACAACTTGAGCACCACAATAAGCAACAAAATGCAGAATGAACATGATCAAAGGCATAAACACAGGTATGCTACAATTCAATCCAAGTTCCGCGAATCTAGGACATTTAGCTCACTACGCAGCCTGCAAAAGGTCTTTTCATCTAAAGGCTTAGTGAAGATATCGGCTAGCTGGTTCTCGGTGCTAACATGAAACACTTCGATATCTCCCTTTTGCTGGTGGTCTCTCAAAAGTGATGCCGGATGTCAATGTGCTTTGTGCGGCTGTGCTCAACAGGATTTTCCGCTATTCGGATAGCACTCTCATTATCACATAGGAGTGGGACTTTGCTCAGATTGTAGCCAAAGTCCCAGAGGGTTTGCTGTGGGGGATAGATATCCCCCGGGTCCACTAAAAGAGTAAAAGACCTCACAAAAGGCCCAAGGGCCCAATAAATCGTAAGGTCATTCTTTCGTGGGCCTGGGGAGAGACAACCAGCAAAGCAGATGTAACACCCTAATTTTGGGGGTATAAAATTTCTTTCCTAATATCCACCAAATTCGGGTGTTACCCTCTTTCTTCCCTTCTTTTCCCTTTTTTTTGTGCAAAATAGCGGATAGTTATTTTGTTTAATATATGTGAAGCCTAGTAAAATAAAACCCTAGAAAAAAACTTTGGTTGTTGCATTTCATGCCGAAGCATAGCTTTGTTTGCTATAGTGTTTAAATAATTTTGTCATGGCCTAAAATGAACAACTACATTCATATGTGTATAAATATGCAACTATATCTAAATAAAAGGAACAAAAAAAAGAGAAAGAGAAAATAAAAACAAACCAGCCCTTTCCCAATCGCCGCAGCAAGCCCAGCTCGCGCCCACGACCCATCTCCCCTTGGCCCACTTGCTCGCCGCGGCCCAGCGCCCCCAAACCCTAGCTGCGTGGGTGTCCCAGCCCAGCCGCCACCCTGCATGTCGGCGCGCGAGCAGAGGCGCTCGCCCGCGCTGTTCGTCCAGCCGCCGCAACAATCGTGCCCACGTCGTCCAAATCCCAGGAAAAAACGGCTTCCCCTCTCTCCCCTGCTCATCCCAACGCTTCTCTCTCGCACGACGTCGCGCAGGAAGAAACCGTGTTGCCGGCTTGGAGCTCGCGCGGAGCTCAACGGCGCCCGTCGAGGTGAACCCTCCTTCTCCTTCCCTTCCCCGCCCTCCCTTCTTCTTCGTTGCGATGCGCGTCTGGGCATCCGTCGCGGTCCGCGGCTCGCCCATGGCGGCCAGCACGACCAGCGCGGTCCGTGGCTCACCCATGGCGGCCCGGCGTGCCCGAGCCTTGGCGCGGCCTCGCCCTGGTCTTGGCCTCCCCCGCGCGGTGCGCTGCGCGCAGTGGTGGCCTAGTCCCCTCGGCGTGGCCATGGAGCCCAGCGCAGCCTCTGCCCGGCGTGCCGCCGCTGCGCACCGCTCTGGTGAGCCTCGCCGGCGAGTGACCACCACGTCCCCATGGCTGAGCCCCCCCCCCCCCCCCCCCCCCCCGACGAGCCCCAAGGTGCGGCCAGGAGGCCATTTGTGGCGCGCAGGCGAGCCCGGCCCTCCCCAGGCGCAGTCTCCATGGTCGGCGAGATTTCCTGCTGGCCGGTTTCATCTCCTTCCGTCCGTCTCTGTGTTCGTCCGTGGAAGAAGAAAAGGCAGTTGTTCGTTCGTGCAAAAACCAGGGAAAAAAAAGGAAACTGCCCGTGGGCCCTACCCACATGCATGCACCTTTGCCTCCGTGATTCCTGTGATCGCATGCGACCAAGCCAGTAGGCCTAGGAATGGCTACCCTCATGCAGAGAAAACGTGGTCACGTGTTAGCATGCCTTTGGCATTTTTAATTTGCGTGATCTTCTGTGATCACAACCGTGCGACCCTCTGTGAGGCTTATTTTTTTCGGCTAATAGAAATGTGTTGTATCACAATAATCCGTGAGATACTAAATATTCAACATATTTTGTGTCTCGAATCCGTTTTAATCCGTTCCAGTCACGTTTGCTTCGTAATAATATCGTCTATATGTTAGAAACACTATTTTGTCGCAACACATGTCTTCGTTATTTATTTATTTATTTATCTGATGGTAATTAAAATAGCAATTTAATTAAAACTAATATGTAGTTTTAATCTGTGCAATTATAAATACATGTTAACATAAATAATGCTGACTCAAATACATGATCAAATAGTCGTCTAGTGTAAACACAACATCTATTTAGTAGTTCTCGCGTGTCAATTACGCGTGCCGCGCGGCGTCACCGCGTGATAATAAATTGTTTTCGCTTATAGACACTCATGTTAATAACGTTAATTCGTCAGGTCGCATATGTTAGATAATTAACTTAAGGTTCGCTCGACTAATATTTAGTAGACTAATCTTTCAATTAGATTAAATGTATAGTGTTTATCTCGCTCTTTTATAATAAACATTAACTGACTAATATTAGCTTAACTTATTTATTTAATAGGCGTTTGGTATAAATGTGTCACCTATTTAGTTTTCCCGTTTGTCGCGCGTGCTGTTCCGCACGCGGTGGCGTGCTCGTTCGCGCTTGTCGCGCGCTCTGTTTCGTGTGTCGTCAGCGTGATGTGTCGCGCGTGTCCGCGCGTTGTTTTCACGCTGTCGTGTTATTTCGTGTATCCTAAGTTCGCCTCGCGAAGAATCTCGCGTGTTAATTAAATTACTTATTTAACTGATAGATGTTAGGGTAGCAGATTAATCGAAACTAAATGGTAGAAATTATTTATATTTGGTATTGTCAAATTAAAACATTATAGTTAATATTTGTTTAGCATAAACGTGATAACTTCTCGACTGTAGCTTGACTGTCGTGTTTCTTATCCTCGCGTAACCGTAGAAGCGCTCTCTATTTTATATTGCTCGTTTCTATAATGTTTTATCTTGTGTGGTGTAATGTTTTTATGCATATATATTTGTTTGCTTGTGCCTGTTCGTCTTCGCTTTGCGTCGCGAATAGATTGCGATCCATTCCCGAGCTTTGAGGAATCGAAGATCAAGTGTTGGCGACCATGTGATCAGGCTTTTCGAGTTCTACAAGGTCGAAGAACCAGAGCATCTGTTTGGTGAAGGCAAGTGTCCTCTGACCCATTATGTCCTATCTATTTATAATTCACTGTTCTGCACTACTTAATTGAAATCTAAGGATTGACTAGCTTTCTATTTACCTTTACTATGGTTAGCTACATGCTAGCGCTTTACTTTAATCAATGAACATGATGAGATACAATGATGATACTATGATTTTATTCTGGATATGATGATATACTTGTGGTATTTAAGGGGACTCGGGCTGTTTCCCGAGTACCTCTCCGTAAGGACCTGTTCGTTGAGAGACCACCCGGGATAACAGTGCAACCATGAGGGTGAAATGGGATGCCCTTAGCTAATTAATTAGAGGAACTAGAGGTGTAGTCGCTTCACCGTCGTGCCGTTAATGGGGTCCAGGCACAGTGCTTGCTCTGCCGAGGCTGGGTGCCGAGGTCCTTTCGTTTTGCTTTTGTTAGTCACCCTCCTGCGGGGAGAGGTACTGTGTTTATCAAACTGGAGAAACCTAACGGGCGGCTATGACCTCTAGGGAATCTTTGTAAAGGCTACGTAGTGATACCCTGCCGGACCACCTAGGAAGTGATCAATGGGGAGTCATGATCCCCGGGCAAAACGGGAATCACGGCTCATGGGTAAAGTGTGCGACCTCTGCAGAGGATTAGAAACTGATATATCAGTCGTGCTCACGGTTATGAGCGGCCTTGGGATCCTCTTTGATTAGAAATACATATGATCTGAGATACAATGATTATGTTTATGGTTTTGGTTCGACTATGATGAAGATGTTCCTCGATGAGGAAATGGTTCACGGGTTGGTTATTACTAAAACTTGGCTTCCACTTATAATAAATACCTGACCAACTAAAAGCAACTGCTTGAGCTTAACCCCACATAAAGCTAGTCCACTTCAGCCAAACAGGACATTTGCTGAGTACGTTGATGTGTACTCACCCTTGCTTTCACAAAACACCAGGTTGCCTTTGGTGCAATCTATGCTCAGGTAAAGAAGGCGTCGAGGCGGATCTCCAGGAGTTCCAGGACGTCGACGAGTTCGAGGATTAGGCTAGCGACCTCCCCCAGTCAGCTGCCTGTGGTGGGTTGTTTACGTTGGCTACGTTTCAATTCTGTGTACTTTGATTTATATTATGTAAATGGCTCTAGTCTGTAATATTATTACTTACTCTTTATTGTAATTCGAAGCATTGTGCTATGATGAGTCATTTATGTAATCGCTGTGTACGTGAATTACTGATCCTGGCACGTACATGGTTCGCATTCGGTTTACCTTCAAAACCGGGTGTGACAGCAGATCGACATGAGGCCGGATTGGAGCAAACCCGGACGACCCACAACGTCGAGCGAGCGACCACAACAGAGATCCGACTTTCCCGCGCTGGAGCCCCCATGCAACGTAGCCATACGAGGATAAGTCGGCAGAACTACAGGAAGATAAACTCAAACAGTTCACTATCTTTTAGCTACACATTGTTATCATATCCACATGTATTACCCCACGGTCGAGTATATAAGGCCTAGGGGGCACCCCTTCAGAACGATCGACCCTATAACGTAGCCACCCACACCAACTCTTTGTATTCTCAATCCGGAGAGCTCTCTTGTAACCACGTTCACCAAGCATACTCACCAGGACGTAGGGCGTTACGCATCTCTAAGCGGCCCGAACCTGTAAACCTTGTCCATTGTCCCTCGTGCAATCGCCACGAACCATTTTGCTACAGTTGTCGACACCGTCCTACTCCTAAAAACACATTGAGGGCAACCCCGGGTGTGCGGTCAGACCCAAAACACCGACAGCTGGCGCGCCAGGTAGGGGGTGTGTCGACGATCCAAGCTAGCTCAATGGCCGTCACCTTCTACAGCAAGATCACCCTGCGTCCCGGATCCATATTCTGCTTCGGAACAATCTCATCCGTGGCGGATGAAGAGGGAACTCTACACCGCATTGCGGATCCGCCGGAAAAGAAGTCTCCTCCAACAAACTCCGAAAATGCCGGAGAAGCGCAACCTCCAGCTCTCCGGAAAAAGATCGTCTCCGGAAAGTCGGGGGCCGAGGGCCCGCTGACCCGGAGAACTCCACTGTCTACTTCCCCGACAAAAGAATGACACAGATCGCGAGGAAGAAGGAGACCAAGGGGAAGCAAGTTGTTCTTTCCGTTCCTCCGCCCCCAAAGGAGAACGGAAAGAAGGTCGCCACGACAGCAGCACCATTCTACCCTGACGTCCTCTTCATCGAGAGAGTGGAGTCGCTTACCGTCTCCGACGACGAGCCGACCGCACCTGGAGAAGAACCGCCTCAACGAGAATCCCGCCGACGGAGGAACCGGCGCAGGAACATTCGATGACATCACGCGGCCGGAGAACGGGATCTGGAGCAACCTGTCTCACGAGACGAGGTCTCGGAGATAGGAGAAACTCCGGAAGAACGCGTCTTCAGAGAACGAAGGAACTCCCGACGACGTGATCGCCGCCGGGCTCAGGAACAAGCCGAGCAAGATGCAAGGCAACGCCGGGAGAATCCATTCTTCGGGCGCAACCTGAACCCCGACTTTGCCCGAGCCATGAACACGCCAAGCGAAGTCGGAGGAGTATTAGCTCGGATAGCTGATGGACTCCCTCGGACTCCCGACGTCGAGGCCTACCGATGACTGTTCACCCAGGCAGCCAACCATCTTCTACCGCTCGCTCACCCGCCGAACGATCTACGACACGCCATCAACAGTCGCCGAGACGCGCGAAGCTCCATCAATGCTTCGCGTGAACGGCGGCATGAGAACGAGATCCGCCGCCGGGAGGAGTACGACAGGGATCATGGCATCCTAGCTTGGAGCCAGGCCACCAGAACTGAGTCGGCAACGGCCTCAACTGGCGGTACTACCCGGGGACGGTCGAGGAACCACAACAACTACTCCCCTCCCCGGGATAGGCATCATCCCCGACGACAGGAGGACACCTGCGGAGTGTCTGCTCTTACTCCGCGCCTTAGGGCCATCCAATGGCCTCCCAACTTCAAGGTATCCAATGTCGACAAATATGAACCTAAGCAGGATCCAGGGGGTTGGCTAGCTGTCTACACCACCGCTGCTCGAGCTGCCGGGGCGTTCGAAGACGTGATGACCGCGTATTTACCCATTGTCCTTGGGCAAGACGCGCTGCAATGGCTGCGACAAGCCCCCGATGGCAAGAGACTGGAGAAGGCCAATCATCAAGTATATAAAGAATGAAGAAGAACCAGATGACAAGAACTCGACCGAGCGCATTGTCAGGCAGTCGGCTCACTACACACTCATTGGGGAGACATTGTACAGAAGGGGTGCATCAGGCGTCTTCATGAAGTGCATCCTCCCGTCCACTGGGAAGCAACTTCTGGAGGAGGTCCATGCTGGGCAATGTGGAATATATGCAGCCTCCAGAACACTAGTCGGGAAGGTCTTCAGGTCAGGATTCTATTGGCCAACAGCAAAGAACGATGCAACCGAGTTAGTTCAGAGGTGCGAAGCTTGCCAATACTTGTCAAAGCAACAACATCTGCCAGCACAGCAACTGCAGACCATATCAGTAACTTGGCCTTTCGCATGCTGGGGACTGGATATGATTGGACCTTTCAAGAAAGCTCAAGGAGGATACACTCATGTATTGGTAGCGATCGACAAATTCACTAAATGGATAGAGTTCAAGCCCATTGCTTCTTTAACCTCTGCTAAGGCCGTGGAATTCATACAAGACATAATATTCAGATTCGGGATACCAAACAGCATCATAACTGACTTAGGATCCAACTTCACAAGTTCAGAGTTCTTCGACTTCTGCGAGCAAAAGAGCATTCAGATCAAGTATGCATCTGTAGCACATCCAAGAGCCAACGGGCAGGTTGAGCGAGCCAACGGGATGATATTGGAGGCACTCAGGAAAAAGGTCTTCGATAAGAATGAAAAATTCGCAGGAAAGTGGATAAGGGAATTGCCCTATGTCGTTTGGAGCCTAAGAACCCAACCTAGCCGAGCTCTGCATGGAAACACTCCTTTCTTCATGGTCTATGGGTCGGAGGCAGTGCTACCCGCCGATCTCAAGTTTGGGGCGCCAAGGTTGATCTTCGAAAACATAGCAGAAGTCGAGGCCACCAGGCTGGAGGACATTGATATACTTGAAGAAGAACGGCTGAATGCGGCAATCCAATCAGCACGGTACCAGCAGACTCTAAGGCGCTATCACGACAAGGCTGTGCGACAGCGATCCTTTTCAGTAGGAGATCTCATCCTCCGCCGAATTCTAACGGGGGAAGGACGGCACAAGTTATCGCCCTTATGGGAAGGACCCTTCATAGTAGCAGAAGTCACTCGGCCAGGATCATATCGTCTCACTCAGATGGATGGCACAGAAGTCGGGAACTCCTGGAACATAGAACACCTCAGGAAGTTTTATCCCTAGCTGTATTTCAGAAGCTATCAGGACGACGATGTACTCTGTAAAGTGGAAATATGTCATCAATAAAAAAGGGGTTTCAAAGATACTCAGTTTGTTCACGATTGACTTGCATTCTTACTTAACTCGGGGTGACCACTATGCCCTACTAACGAAGCAATCAGTTTAAGTCGGCAACGACTTAAGGCGGTGCGACATGCTCACGCTTACTTAACTCGGGGTGACCACTATGCCCTACTAACGGAGCAATCGGCTTAAGTCGGCAACGACTTAAGGCGGTGCGACATGCTCACGCTTACTTAACTCGGGGTGACCACTATGCCCTACTAACGGAGCAACCGGCTTAAGTCGGCAACGACTTAAGGCGGTGCGACATGCTCACGCTTACTTAACTCGGGGTGACCACTATGCCCTACTAACGGAGCAATCGGCTTAAGTCGGCAACGACTTAAGGCGGTGCGACATGCTCACGCTTACTTAACTCGGGGTGACCACTATGCCCTACTAATGGAGCAATCGGCTAAAGTCAGTGGCGACTTAAGCCGGTGCAACATGCTCACGACTACGCAATTCAGGGTGACCACTACGCCCTATCAACAAAAGCAAGCGACTTAAGTCAGCAGCGACTTAAGGCGATCCGACGAGATTACAATTACTCATATAAGGATGACTTCAATATCCTGCAAACGAATTTCATAACCATCGCGCATTATTTTACTACTGCAAATTTACGAACTGATGAATTCTGAAACAATAAGAGAGTAACTATATCATTCGAATGCTGAACCGATGTCCTCTAACAAATATTCGATCATGCTAACCACGCGCTCAAAGCACGCAAAGTGTTTCTCTATTTCGCAATATCTTTCTCAGGAGCGACCGATGAAGAAGGGCGACTTGAGGAATCAGGGGCAACATTCACATCAGCCCTTATATCTTCGGGAACAACAACACCGGGTCTCCTCATCAAGATTCGCCCTGCCCGAATAGCCTTGTCCATGGCTCTGTCGCGCTGGGCTCTGAGAGTAACAGAAGTTTCTTCGGCAACCTTAGCAGCCAGTCGAGCAGTTTCTAACTCCTGGACAATGGATTTCTTGGAAGCTCGGAGTTCTTTGATGGTAGCGTCCTTCGCTGATATCAGCTGTTTGAGACGGGTCACTTCATCCGCGGATTCCTGCAGCTTACAACGTTGATTGTCCAATTCTTTCATAGTAAAGCGGTGACTCCTCTCCAAGATGGTCAGCGAGTTGCTAGAATCATGATACAATCTGTCAAGACTGTCACGAGAAGCAGCAAGGATACGTTTTTCTTCCTACAAGCAAAAGTCAACCCCCTCAAAAACCAAGCAAGTAATAGGAACACAACAAGGCAAAGTACAGTTTTGTAAATCACCTTCTCAGAATTGAGCTGAGCATGAAGAGAAGAACTCAGTGCATTGGCGTCATCCAAGGCAGCGGAGACCTGACCCAGTTCAGTTTGGCTCTGAGAGTACTTTTCCTCAAAATCGGTACACCGCTGGACCAATTCAGCCTGATCTCGGGAATGTTTTTCCTCAAGAATTGAGATCTGCCGAGTCATTCCTAACAGGAGATAATCAAACAAAAGGGGGTCAGAATGTAAAGCAGTCCACAGTGAATGCAAAGAGAAGCAAAAAAGCACTAACCAGCGTTGGTTGCCTCCAATTCAGAGACGCGATGTTAAAGTGACACTGGATTCCAACATGCAAGAGACGAAGCTACTTCTGGGACAGAAGCACCCTATAGCCTCAACTGGCTAGCCATCCCATCCACCAAAGCCTGATGAGGAGAACAGATGAGTGTAATGACAGCAGTTCATGCAATGTGAAAATCAGGCTAAAATACATCACAGTACCTGGAGGTTGGAAAAGAACGAAGGGATCCCCAAATCAGGAGAGATCAATTGATAACCAGGTGTAAGGCCACCGCCCGAAGCAACTTGCAACAAACCAGCAGGAACCAGCTCGATACCATCAACAGAGCTCAACACTCGGTCAGCGGGGACGCTGCCCTCTAAAGCGACTCCCTGGTCCAAGGCTTGGGCTACCACCATACAACCAGAGTGTGGAGGAGATCCCGCATGAACGTCCATGGAAGTACAGGAGGGAGACCCCGCTCGGGCACCTTCGGGGGCTGGGTCATAGTTTGCACTGCCCACTTGAGCCGGATCATCCCCGGCAGCACCCTCGGGGGCTGGGCAGTGGCTCACACTCCCTAGCCGAGCCAAGTCATCCCCGGCGACATCCTCGGGGGCTGGGCATGTGTCAGCACCATCCTTGGGGTCCAAGTTCTCTGCAGTAGCCACCTCTAAGGTTGACGGGCCTCAGCTACTTCCATAGGACTAGGACGATCCAAGTCAGTCTCCCGACCCTCAAGATCGCGCTCTAAGGTCGACGAGGCACGGGATGACCTCAACCCAGCATCAGGCACGTCAGCGCAAACCTCCATTGCACCATCATCCACTGGCTCCGACAACAAGTCCTCTGGGACCATATCCTCAAGAGTCTGATCAAAGTTGGCCAGGGACAGTTCTTGCAGACCAATGAGGGCAGACAAAGCAGGAGAGGGAACTCCACTACTTTCACCGCCGGCGATGAACTGCCGACTGTTTTTCCGAGTCAAAGGAATTTCATTTTCTTCCTCCTCGTCATCCACATTGGCAACACAAGCAGCACCCCCATTGGGATCAGCAACAGATGGAGCACCCACATTGGGATCAGCAGCGGATTGGGTACACCCATTGGGGTCAGCATCAGTAAATCCAGTCGCAGGCACTTCTTCAGTAGCAGGAACCGAGGTACCAGCGTCCCGATCCAAACTGGATACTCGCCGGAGGCTTTTTTTTCTTCTTCTGCTCATCAGCAGAAGGATCAGGCTGATTGGCTCGGCAAGGGCGCCTCGGGCGAGTACTGACATGCTTCTGAGTATCCAAAGTTGTATCAGCCTCTGGGAGGGGCGCCACTACCAACGCCCCAGCAGGAGCAGCGTCGGAAGAATCCTCAGCCAGCAAATCAAGCATAACACTTATCTCTACATCACTAGGGTTCAAGGGCACCTCAAAATGGACCTGCCGTTCATCATCAGGAATCTCCCCAAGCAAAGCAACCAAGGCACTAACTTCATCAGCAGAGGGTCGCACTCTAAGGCCCAAACTGCCATCAGTGACAGGTGGATTCGACACAAAAAGGGTGAAGGCTTTGGGAGGAGGCAGGTTCCAGGCTGAGTATGCCACTGGAGCACCAACATTTGACACTTTGCCCCTAAGGATCATCTCAAGTCGGCTCACCAAGTCTGCAGAGGGAATTCTTCTGTTGGTAACCCGAGTTGAGTCGGCTAGCCCTTGATACAGATAAGCTGGGTATGCCCTGTCTTTCAATGGCTGAATATTCTTGAAAACAAAATCAGTAACCACGGCTTCAGCAGTCAGACCCCTCTCTTTCAGCAGTCCAACTTCAGCTAGCAACACACCTGCCTCAGCTACCTCCTGATCTGTGGGAGACTCGGTCCAGCTTGGGGTGCGAACGTCCGGCTGTCTTCCCGACCGGGAGGGGAGAGAATTCTCATAATTCTCAACTATGAACCACTCCAAGCGCCATCCCTTGATACTGTCCTTGAGAGGGATCTCGAGATATTCAGTCTTCCTCCCACGGCGCATCTCCAAGCTGGCACCCCCAACCAACTGATGTTGTCCCCCGGCCATCCCAGGGCGACAATGATACAAGTATTTCCACAGACCGAAATGCGGCAGCACGCCAAGAAAAGCCTCGCATAAATGAACGAAAATGGAGATTTGCAGGATTGAATTGGGGTTCAAATGGGTCAAGTTAAGATGGTAGAAATCAAGGAGGCCGCGGAAAAAGGGAGAAATGGGAAGGCCAAGGCCGCGGAGAAGGAAAGGGGCATAGACAACGGACTCATGGGTATCCTCAGTTGGAACGGTAAACCCATGGCAAATCCGCCAAGAACAGAGTTCCCGTGGAGGAAGAACCCCGATAGATACAAGATGGAGAAGTTCAGGCTCAGAAATGACGGACATGTGGTTACCTGCGAAAGGCAACTGGCTGTTGGTGTCGATTGGAGGAATCACCACAGCAGACGAACTCGAGGTTTTCCTCTTAGGCGCCGTCTCGATTCTACCGGCGAGCAGAGTGGAAGGCAAATTGCAGAGGGGATTTGGAAGCCAGAAAGCAAGAACTAGGGCACGGAAAGCAGAGGCGGCTAAAGGCACAGCACTTATGGGATATTCCCGAGCCAGATACCGTTTCAAAAAGTGCCCAGTCAGCACCCGGCGGTTATTTCCAAAACACTTCCGTGTCACGTGGTCATCCGGCAGTTATTTCCAAAACACCGGTGCACCACCTCATCACTCGGCTATCTTCCTCAAAGTGGCTCGCGTGGCCTGCTATCACTCGGCGTTGCCTCCAAAACGCCGATTTCGTGTTCAGTCGCTCGGCATTACCTCTAAAATGCTGACGTCGCTTTCCAATCACTCGGCGTTGCCTCTGAAACGCTGATATAGTGTTCAGTTGCTCGGCGTTGCCTCTAAAACGCCGACGTCGCCCTCCAGTCGCTCGGCGGTACCTCTAAAACGCTGATATCGTGTTCAGTCGCTCGGCATTACCTCTAAAATGCTGACGTCGCTTTCCAATCGCTCGGCGTTACCTCTAAAACGCTGATATCATGTTCAGTCGCTCGGCATTACCTCTAAAATGCTGACATCGCTTTCCAATCACTCGGCGTTGCCTCTAAAACGCTGATATAGTGTTCAGTTGCTCGGCGTTGCCTCTAAAACGCCGACGTCGCCCTTCAGTCGCTCGGTGTTACCTCTAAAATGCTGACGTCGCCCTCTGACATTGTCTCAAGTCGCTCGGCAGTTATTTCTAAAACTCCGATATTGTGTTCGGTCACTCGGCAGTTACCTCTAAAGCGCCGACACCGTCTACAAGTTACTCGGCAGCTATTTCTGAAAGCATCAGTTTGATGCCCAAGTTATTCACTTACTGTCTCAAAGGAATCAGCTTCGCAAATGAGCAGGACAATCATCAAGAAGAAGCCAACATCATTCTTTCATTAGAAGGAAGATAACATACTTACAAATCAACTCTTTACGAGTTGATACTTCCCTACTACTACTACATTACATTACTGCTACTACTACTACACTACGCTATACTACTCTACACTACTACTACATTATTCTAACTATACTATACTAATATCTAAAAGACCAGTGGCATCTAGCCACTGGCCCTGTTGCTGCCGCCGCCGATGCCGCCCCTGGTGCTGCCGCCTCGGTTGCTGCCCTTGCTGCCGCCGCCGCCCTTGCCGCTGCCGTCACCGTCGTCGTCGTCGTCGTCGTCGTCCTCATCCTCACCGCCGTCGTCCGAGTCCTCCTCATCCGAGGAGTACTCCGACTCATCCGAGCCCGGAGCGCTCGACGGCCCGGATGTACGTCCAGACCTCCGCCGCGAGCCCCTGGGAGTCGTCTGAGTCATCAGACGACTCACGCAGGGGGATGGGAGCCGGAGACCCCTCAGACTCAGAGGAGAACTCCTCCTCTGAGTACTCCGAGTCACCAAACTCCTCCGATGGAGGAGTTGGCTCACGCTTGCGCTTATTGTTCTTGCCCATGGTGGAAGCAAAAGGGAGAGAAGAAAGGGAAGCAACAGAGAACAACGAGAGATGTGAAAAAGCCAGAGAGACAACGGCGTTATTTATAGAAGGAGAAGGCAACCGCTCACCTCCAACCGCGGTCACTAAACAGTCGCAAAGCATTCAATAAGCACTTCAACCCGTCTGAAGACATGTCAGGCGGCTGACGCCGTTTCACGCAACACAACACCCATTGGGACTCCAGTCAACAGCGCGGAGGATATGATTACACCCGCCGTCACATCACATTACTACTCAGAAGCAGCCGGCTAAAACACTCAGCGTACCAAGCCGTCCCTTGCCCACACCCATTGGGGGGGACGCCCAGGAATTATCAGTATATTTTTCAAAACGGTCACATCTGTGCAGGGCACGCAGTGAATACCTCAAGACAAAAATGAGATATCAGTAAGGATCAGAGGAAAGCCAAATATAGCCAGTGAAGTACAAAATATGGCCGACAGAAGCGACGTGAAGACTAGACAGAGAACGTCCATCAAACGTCCAATCAGTCGCAGAGCAAATAAATTGCACTACCTAGCAAGATATGGATGGATTGCGAACTCGGCTGCTAAAGACAAAATATATGCTGACCTCTGAAGCATAATACTGATGACATAATGCTGACCTCCAAAGCATAATGCGGATAGCTTCATGCCAATTTTTACAAACAGAAAGGATAATTTTCACCAAAGAGACACAAAAGGAAGACCTTCGAATGGATTATCCTCAAAAATCCATTTGAAGGTCGGGGGCTACACCCATTGGGTGCACCTCCGGTGCACCCCATGGATTATCATTCCAAGCCAAGATAGTGCCGACTTCTAAGGCGTGGGATAAGATTAAAAGGCCGGCCCTCAACCAAAACGCAGGAGCACAAATGGAAATAATTTCTGGGGAAGACCTTCGAGTAGATTATTTTCTAAAATCTACTCGAAGCTCGGGGCTACACCCATTGGGTGCACCTCCGGTGCACCCAATGAAGTTCAGAATCCTACAAATTGAAATGCCGACCTCTAAGGCACAAGCACGAAACAAAGCTTCGGTCTACGAGTGATCAAAGCAGGAGGAGACAATAAGAAGTCATTTTCTTCAAATCACCTGCAAGCTGGACCTGGGATCTTTGGGCTGATTACCTCTAAATTAACCCAAAGATCGGGGGCTTGTGGGGGATAGATATCCCCCGGGTCCACTAAAAGAGTAAAAGACCTCACAAAAGGCCCAAGGGCCCAATAAATCGTAAGGTCATTCTTTCGTGGGCCTGGGGAGAGACAACCAGCAAAGCAAATTGACATGAGGCCGGATTGGAGCAAACCCGGACGACCCACAACGTCGAGCGAGCGACCACAACAGAGATCCGACTTTCCCACGCTGGAGCCCCCATGCAACGGAGCCATACGAGGATAAGTCGGCAGAACTACAGGAAGATAAACTCAAACAGTTCACTATCTTTTAGCTACACGTTGTTATCATATCCACATGTATTGCCCCACGGTCGAGTATATAAGGCCTAGGGGGCACCCCTTCAGAACGATCGACCCTATAACGTAGCCACCCACACCAACTCTCTGTATTCTCAATCCGGAGAGCTCTCTTGTAACCACGTTCACCAAGCATACTCACCAGGACGTAGGGCGTTACGCATCTCTAAGCGGCCCGAACCTGTAAACCTTGTCCACTGTCCCTCGTGCAATCGGCACGAACCATTTTGCTACAGTTGTCGACACCGTCCTACTCCTAAAAACACCTTGAGGGGCAACCCCGGGTGTGCGGTCGGACCCAAAACACCGACATTTGCCTCATCCAAAGTAGTTGCGCGCAACACTGTCCTGCGGCAACATACTCGGCCTCAGCGGTGGATAGGGCAACGGAAGTTTGTTTCTTAGAGTTCCACGACACCAGGGACCTTCCTAAGAATTGGCACTTCCCCGATGTACTCTTCCTATCGACCTTACATCCAACATAGTCGGAATCTGAATATCCAATCAAGTCAAAGTTAGACCCGTTTGGATACCAGATCCCAAAGTAAGGCGTAGCGACTAAATATCGAAGAATTCGCTTCACAGCCACTAAGTGACACTCCTTAGGATTGGATTGAAATCTAGCACACATGCATACGCTAAGCATAATATCCGGTCTACTAGCACATAAATAAAGCAAAGAACCTTGATCAACGGACTTACCTCCTTTGTTGAGGTCGGTGTGTCCGTCAGTTCCCATCGGCGTCTTTGCGGGCTTGGCGTCCTTCATCCCAAACCGCTTTAGCAAGTCTTGCGTGTACTTTGTTTGGGAGATGAAAGTGTCGTCCTTGAGTTGCTTCACTTGGAACCCAAGGAAGTAGTTCAACTCGCCCATCATCGACATCTCGAATTTCTGCGTCATAACCCTGCTAAACTCTTCACAAGACTTTTGATTAGTAGAACCAAATATTATGTCATCGACATAAATTTGGCACACAAAAAGATCACCATCGCACGTCTTAGTGAAAAGAGTTGGATCGGCTTTCCCAACCCTGAAAGCATTGGCAATTAAAAAGTCTCTAAGGCATTCATACCATGCTCTTGGGGCTTGCTTAAGTCCATAGAGCGCCTTAGAGAGCTTACACACGTGGTCGGGGTACCGTTCATCCTCGAAGTCAGGGGGTTGCTCCACGTACACCTCCTCCTTGATCGACCCGTTGAGGAAAGCGCTCTTTACATCCATTTGGTACAACCTGAAAGAATGGTGAGCGGCATATGCTAGCAAGATACGAATTGATTCTAGCCTAGCCACAGGAGCAAAAGTCTCCTCAAAGTCCAAACCTGCGACTTGGGCATAACCTTTTGCCACAAGTCGAGCCTTGTTCCTCGTCACCACCCCGTGCTCGTCCTGTTTGTTGCGGAACACCCACTTGGTTCCCACAACATTTTGCTTGGGACGAGGCACCAGTGTCCAAACTTCATTGCGCTTGAAGTTGTTGAGTTCCTCCTGCATGGCCAACACCCAGTCCGGATCTAGCAAGGCCTCTTCTACCCTGAAAGGCTCAATAGAAGAGACAAAGGAGTAATGCTCACAGAAATTAACTAATCTTGAATGAGTAGTTACTCCCTTGCTAATATCACCCAATATTTGGTTGATGGGATGATCCCTTTGGATCGTCGCTCGAACTTGGGTTGGAGGTGCCTAAGGTGCTTCTTCCTCTTCAACTTGATCATCTTGTGCTCCCCCTTGATCATGCGCCTCCACTTGAGGTACCTGTTCGTCATCTTGGGTTGGAGGATGCACCATAGTTGAGGAAGACGGTTGATCTTGCTCCAATTGTTCCTGAGGCCGTACATCTTCAATCGCCATGGTGCGTATCGCGGCCGTTGGAACATCTTCTTCATCTACATCATCAAGATCAACAATTTGCTCTCTTGGAGAGCCATTAGTCTCATCAAATACAACGTCGCTAGAGACTTCAACCAAACCCAATGATTTGTTGATGTAACACCCTGAATTTGGGGGTATAAAATTTCTTTGCTCATATTCACAAATTCAGGTGTTACTTCCCTTTTCTCATCCTTCCTCACTCTTTTCTTTCTCATTTTTATAGGAGAAAAGGGCTTATTTTATTTGTAATATAGTTTAATATGTTAAACCCTAAGGGAGTATGAATGGTTGCATCATGTTGAACCCTAGATTTCACTTTTGCTTGGTGCATAATTCTTGGAAAGTCTAATTTGAATTTGTGGCTCATTTGGATTTGAATCAAATAGAGAAAATAAAAAGAAAAGAGAAAACAAATTTCAGAATAAAAAGAAAAGGAAAGAAGCCCAACCCCGCCGCCCCCTCGGCCTTTCGGCCCACTAAGCCCATCCCGCGCGCGCGCCTCTCTCCCCCCCCCCCCCCCGCTCTCTCTCTGCCCTGCCGGTCCCGCCCGTCAGCGCAGCCGCCTCCGCTCTCCCCTCTCTCTGCTCGCGGGCCCGGGCTGTCAGCCCCGTCGTCCCCGCGTAACCGCCGCCGAGCTGCGCGCGCCCGCCTTCTCCGCGCCCACGTCGCGCGTGGAGCTCGCAACTGACCCGCCCCTGGCCACTTGAGCCCCGAGCCCCACTCGCCCTCGCCTCCTCCCCCATTTGCGCTCTAGCGGACCCCTCTTCCACCTCTCCCTCGCTGCGCGCACGCCAGAGCGCCGCCGCCACGAATCCCCGCCGTCCCGAGCTCGTTTCTCGGCCGCCGTTGGAGCTCCGCCGTGTCCGTTGCCACGGTGAGCTTCGCCCCGGCGTCCACAACCCGGGACACGCCCAAGTTCCCCCTCCCTATTTCTCTCTGCCCGCGCTCACCCGCCGTTCCCCGTGCAGCCGCGGAGGTCCGCCACCGCCGCCCCGGGCCACCGTCGCGCCATTCCCGCCGCCGAGGAGTCCCCGGAGCCCGCCTTGAGGTAAGGAACCTCTCCCGCCCTTATCGACCTTTGTTTTGCTCTCTGCCGCGTGTAATTCCTCGCCGGAGTAGAGTAATCCCGCCGCCGAGCCGCTCCGCCGTGAACCGCCCCCCTCCGGTGCCCCTGCCCCGACCCAGACCCCACCAGAGGACTCCCCGTGCCCTCCCCAACCTTCCCGGCCGCTCAGGTCGCCTCGGAGCCCCGCCAAACGCCCGCGCCCTTCGTCTCCGGCGAGTCCTCCGCCGCGGGGACGAGCGCCGCCGCTCCAGCTAGCCGTAGGATAAGCCCAGGCCGGCCACCCGATCCCCACCGTCCGTCCCAGATCGGGCGGCCCCGTTTTAATCAGGCCAAACCCAATCCGGGCCGTCCGCCGGAGATCCAGCGGCCCAGGCCCACTTTCCCCGCACCCCGTCTCCCTGCCGTTTGGGCCCCGCCTGTCAGCCCGCCCGCGCGCGCGCTCTGCCCGCCGGCCCCGCCTGTCAGCCTGCCCGCGCCCCGCGCTGCCCGCCCGGTCCCGCCTGTCAGTCGCCCAGGCCGCCGCGCGCTCGCGCGCCCGCCCGCAGGATCTAATCCTGGCCGTTCGCTTTAGATCTGACGGCCGTAGTAGCCCGATACCCCTTCGCCCGCGCGTTTTCTTAAAGAGACCCCCGGTTTTCTAGAATTTGAACCCGCCGTCCCTGGTTTCTCTCAGTTAGGTCCCTGGGCCTTTTATTTAATTCAAAATAGGTATTTAGGGTATATTTTTAATCCCCAAACT
Source organism: Zea mays (assembly GCF_902167145.1). Lineage (NCBI taxonomy): Eukaryota > Viridiplantae > Streptophyta > Magnoliopsida > Poales > Poaceae > Zea > Zea mays. The sequence goes on along the minus strand of NC_050100.1, from coordinate 222,985,766 downwards.
TGTAAAATCCATAACTTTGTCATATGAACTCCAAATTAGGTGCTTCAAATTGCAAAATGCTCATGATGTTTTTGTCTGTCTATTTAAACAATGTTTCCCTGCTGTTTCCATGTACCAATTAATGATTAATCATTAGGATAGGATTAGGGTTATTGGAACCATATTTGAGATAATTAGAAGTTGGTAGACTTTAATAAAAGTTAGAGTACTTAAGTTTATGGACTTAAACACTTAGGTTTAGGAACTTAAAACCATGTAATGATTTAATCCCACCCCTGACTTAAACCTGATTAGTGAATAGTGAATCACTTTGTATAGTCCTCTACCCCAGACCTAGGGAACACCAGAGTGCCTACCCCCTTTTCAAACTATGAACTTGTGATCTCTCTGCTGCATATGTTTGGCATGTTGCTTTTTGTTTGTTATCTTCCCAAGTGCATAGTGTGAATGATTACTTTACGTAGACAACGAGCAGTCTGTGTTTCCCGAGGAGGTTGCAGAGGAAGTCCCGGATCAGCAGTTTGGTGAAGGCAAGTGTCCTCTGTCCCATTATGTCCTATTCATTTATAACTTACTACCCCGCACTACTTACTTGAAACCTAAGGATTGACTAGCTTTACATTTTACTTTATCCTTGATGACCTTATGGGCTGTTATGGTTAGCACTCTGCTATTGCCTTAACCTAATCAATGAACATGATGTGACTATTTATGATACTGTTATCCTGATGATGTTGATGATCTTGTGATACTCTAGGGGGCTCAGGTTGTTTCCTGAGTACCTCTCCGTAAGGACTGGTTCGTTGAGAGACCACCCGGGATAACAGTGCAACCATGAGGGTGAAATGGGATGCCCTTAGCTGATTAATTAGATGAACTAGAGGTGTAGTTGCTTAGCCGTCGTGCCGTCAATGGGGTCCAGGCACAGTGCTTGCTCTGCCGAGGCTGAGTGCCGAGGTTCTTTCGTTTTGCTCTTTGTTAGTCACTCTCCTGCGGGGAGGGGTACTGTGTTTATCAAACTGGAGAAACCTAACGGGCAGCTATGATCTCTAGGGAATCTTTGTAAAAGCTACGTAGTGATGCCCTGCCGGACCACCTAGGTAGTGGTCAATGGGGATTAGCTCTCCCCGGGTAGAAAGGGAATCATGACTCATGGGTAAAGTGTGCAACCTCTGCAGAGGGTAGTGAAACTGATATATCAGCCATGCTCACGGTTAAGAGCAGCCTTGGGATCCTCTTTGATTAGAGATACAGATGGTTCGAGATACAAGGATTATGTTATGGTTTTGGTTCGAATATGATGATGTTGTTCCTCGATGAGGAAATGGTTTACGAGATTGGTTAATGCTAAAATCTGGCTTCTACTAATGATAAATACCTGACCAACTAAAAGCAACTGCTTGAGCCTAACCCCACATAAAGCTAGTCCACTTCAGCCAAACGGGACATTTGCTGAGTACGTTGATGTGTACTCATCCTTGCTTTACCACAAAACACCAGGTTGTCCGCATTGTAACCACTGCTCAGGAGAAGGCGAAGCCGTGGAAGGATACTTCCAGGAGTTCCAAGACTACGATGAATTCTAGGTGTGGGTTGGCGGCAACCCCCAGTCAGCTGCCTGTGAAGGCCTTATCTTTACTGCGTTTCGCTAGCACTTTGATTTACTTGTTAAGACAATGACTATGTGGATGTCTATGACTCTATGATGTAATAAGTACTCTTTTATGTTATTACTCGAGCATTGTGTGATGATGTTCATTTATGTAATTGCTGTGTATGTGAGTTCTGATCCTGGCACGTACATAGTTCGCATTCGGTTTGCCTTCCAAGACCGGGTGTGACATAAGTGGTATCAAAGCCGTGCTGACTGTAGGACCGCTGACCTAGAGTAGCACTGGTCGTACTAAGGACTATTGACCTTCCCTCTCACCTTGACCTCTGTTGTTACTTCAAAAGTCGGTCACCTCGACCAACCCTATGTTTTACTATCTATCTATACTATACCTTGTTAAAATTTTTATCTTATTCTATCTTTGGTTTATTCACTTGTCATATTAGTTCTGCTCTTACTCTTGTGCTTACGGTGTCTTTTGTAGATGGCTCGTCTTAGACACACTGCACGTAAGTCGGTGATTCCTTTCCTGCCGTCTCGACTTGCGGAGCGTCCTCTGCACCGCACCATGTCTGGTCAGTCGAGTCACTTGGAGAGGCTGCACCACCGCCTGCGTGAGGAGCAGGAACGTCGGCGTCAGCACAGAGAGCAGCAGGGCTCTTCCTCCCCACCCCAGCAAGAGGTGGAATCTGTGAGGCCCCGTTCCTCTGTGGCCCAGCTGGAGGCGCCCCCTGCACCACCGCGGGACGTCCCGGCTGTTGGAGGAGCTACTGGTGGAGATCCTGGAGGAGACCCCGACGACGACGACTCAGACCACAGCACGGAGTCTTCTGAGCCGCAGGAGGCGGAAGGATGGGTCGCCCGACCCATCACCCGTGACGCCGCTCGCGGTTGTCACTTCCACGACGCACTCGACACCTTGCTGCGCCAGGCTTTCGACCGGCACACCTGGTCGATCGAGTATCGTTGTGTAGTCTACCAGCACAGTCGCGGGAGGTACCCGGACCGCTGGGAGGCTACCTGCCTAGTTCGCCGTCCGGAGGATGACCTCCGGGGCGCGGAGGCCGTTTCGGAGCACTATTCCATCTCCGAGAGGGACACTGCAGAGGCGGCTATGCAGGATGCAGCACGACGTGCACTCTCCCAGTACTGTTCTTTGTTCGGTGGCGTGGCCGACGGTCTTAACCTTCGGTACTACCCCCGCCGTCCTACTGGCAGCACGGAGAGTGTGGTTGTCTCACCTGTTGGTGAGGCTAACCCTAGGTTGAGCAGCACAGTCAACCTAGTCGCAGTGCTTAACACTGAGCTAGATCACTCTCTGGACGAGCTAAGCAGGGCTCGAACGGAGATTGCGGAGTTGCGTGCTGAGTTGGCAGAGCGCCATCACCAGGAGGGTGGTTCTCCCGCACCTGTTGGGACTCAGCACCCTTACCGCTCCCCGCCACGTGGTCACCACACTTATGGTTCCCCTGTCTGTAAGACCAGGATAGATCTGGATCCTTAGATCGTTAGCGTCGGAGTTTGTAATAATTCTTAAGTCAGATGTCTCAGTCTTAGGTAGTCAGTTTAGTTTGCTTATTAGTTGCTTCCATTTAGTTTAGTTTGCTTATCAGTTGTTTGCATGCTTGTTATGATGAACCTGTGTTGGATTTGGATCTTTGTAATGACTGTAGCCAACATGTGGGTTTCCCCTGCAGTTTGGCTTAGCTAGTAATGTTAATGAAGTCAGTTGTTTAGTTGGGAAACCCTTTACTCTTACTTTCCTTTCTTATCTGAGAAGCTGTGTTGAATCATGAATGAGGATCAGTGAAGCTCCTTGTTCACTCAGTGTCGTGAAGAATTCTGTATTCTCTTTTCTTATGCTGAAGGGTTGTAAGATCAATGCTGATGTATGAATGTCTTCCACAGATGTCTGACAACAGGCGCCGATGCAACAGGCGTGCTCAGCAGGAGCAGCATGACCAGCAGGAGGAACAACAGAGGCAGCCTCCCCCACCACCCCCGATGTCAGTGGAGCAGATGTTCTTGATGCAGACCCAGGCAGTGCAGGCCATTGGGCAGACTCTGGCAGCCATGCAGCAGGCTCAACAGCAACCCCAACCCCAATTGCAAGTGCAGATGCCCCAGATGCCACGAGATAAGCGTGGTGAGTTCATGAGAGGGCACCCTCCTACCTTCGCCCATTCTGCCGACCCCATGGATGCAGAAGACTGGCTGCACGCAGTGGAAAGGGAGCTGCGCACCGCCCAATGTGACGACAGGGAGAAGGTTCTGTATGGTCCCCGCCAGCTAAGGGGAGCAGCCCAGTCCTGGTGGGAGTCCTACCTCGCCACCCATGCTGACCCTGAAGCCATCACGTGGGAGGAATTCAGCGAGAGTTTCCGTCGGTACCATGTGCCAGAGGGACTGATGATCGTGAAGAAGGAGGAGTTTCTGGCTCTGAAGCAGGGACCCCTGTCTGTTAGTGAGTACAGAGACAAGTTTCTGCAGCTGTCTCGTTACGCACCTGAGGATGTCAACACTGATGCCAAGAGGCAGTACAGGTTCATGAGGGGTTTGGTGGATCCCCTGCATTACCAGCTGATGAATCACACCTTCCCCACCTTCCAGCACCTGATCGATAGGGCAGTTATGACTAAGAAGAAGCGTAAGGATATGGAAGATCGGAAGCGCAAGATGAGTGGACCCCAGACCGGAGGCATCAGCCGTCCACGTTTCTCAGGCAGTTCGTCTCAGCAAGGCAGGCCTGGTCACCCACAGGGATATCAGAATCAGAATCAGCGTCCGCATCAGCAGCAGTTTCTGAGGCAGTACCCGCAGCAGCAGCAGCAGTATCGTCAGCACAGCCAGCAGGGAGGTAATCAGTATCAGAAGCAGAACAACCAGGCACCTCGCCTTCCTGCCCCAGCAGCAAATCAGAGCAACCAAGCAGCCCCAGCACAAGGAGGAGGCAGAGGATGTTTCCACTGTGGAGATCAAGGCCACTGGGCGATGCAGTGCCCCAAGAAATTGGCGCAGCAGCAGACCAACCCCAATGCTCCAACAAGGCAAGGTGTACTGCAGCCGGCAGCAGGCAATCGTAACCAAGCGTACAACCGTGGAAAGGTGAACCACTTGGAGGCCGAAGCAATCCAGGATGCACCAGATGTGGCAGTAGGTATGTTCTCAGTCGAATCTCATCCCGCGAAAGTGCTATTTGATACTGGTGCAACTCATTCATTTGTCACTGCAACATGGGTAGAATTGCATAACATCTCAGTAGAGGCAATGATGCCGCCCATGAGGATTAATTCGGTTGGTGGCAAAGTGCAAACAGATAAAATATGCTCAAATATAATGGTGGAAATAAGGGGGATAGGATTCCCCAGTGACTTAATAGTAATAGACACCCCTGGGATAGATGTTATTCTAGGGATGAATTGGTTAATGAAGTATGAGGCAAATGTTAGTTGTGACAAGAGGACCGTAACATTGAAGTCCCCGTCAGGAGAAGAGGTAGTGGCCAAGCTATGGATGCCTAAATCAGAAGAGGGAGTTTGTCACCGGATTTCAGTGGATAGTAAAGAGCCCAACCCGCTCGAGGCTATCAAGGTTGTGTCAGACTTTCCGGATGTGTTTCCCGAGGAGCTAACGGGCATGCCACCCGAGAGAAAAGTCGAATTTGCCATAGAGCTTATCCCTGGTACCGCCCCCATTTCCAAAAGAACCTATCGAGTGTCTGGACCAGAATTGGTGGAACTCAAGAAGCAGATAGATGAAATGTTAGAGAAGGGTTACATCAGGCCCAGCACCTCGCCTTGGGCCGCTCCAGTGTTGTTTGTAGAGAAGAAAGATGGTACCAAAAGGATGTGCATAGACTACAGAGCCTTGAATGAAGTCACTGTCAAGAACAAGTACCCCCTGCCAAGGATAGAAGATTTGTTCGACCAGCTCAGAGGTGCCAGCGTATTCTCGAAGATAGATCTGAGATCTGGTTACCATCAACTCAGAATCCGACCCTCGGACATACCGAAGACAGCATTCATCACCAAGTATGGGTTATATGAGTTCACAGTTATGTCCTTTGGATTGACAAATGCGCCAGCCTTCTTTATGTATCTGATGAACAGCGTGTTCATGGACTATCTAGACAAGTTTGTGGTAGTGTTCATCGATGACATTCTCATATACTCTCAAAGTGAGGAAGATCATGTAGAGCATTTGAAGATGGTATTGCAAAGACTTCGAGAGCATCAGTTGTATGCCAAGCTGGGCAAATGCGAGTTCTGGATTCATGAAGTCTTATTTCTGGGTCACATCATAAACCAAGATGGGTTGGCAGTGGATCCAAAGAAAGTAGCAGATATCCTGAACTGGAAAGCACCGAAGGATGTTCGTGGGATCAAGAGCTTCATCGGAATGGCCGGATACTATAGGCGTTTCATTGAAGGCTTCTCAAAGATTGCTAGACCAATGACAGCGTTGCTAGCGAAGAAAGTTGAGTTTAAGTGGACCCAAAAGTGTCAGGAAGCATTTGAAGAACTGAAGAATAGATTGACTACAGCTCCTGTGTTAGTCCTGCCTGACGTTCACAAGTCATTCTCAGTGTATTGCGACGCTTCGTACACCGGATTGGGATGTGTGCTAATGCAAGAAGGAAGGGTTGTAGCGTACTCGTCCCGACAGCTGAAGATCCATGAGAAAAATTATCCCACACATGACCTGGAGTTGGCAGCAGTGGTTCATGCCTTAAAGACCTGGAGACATTACCTGTATGGGCAGAAGTGCGACATCTACACAGATCATAAAAGTCTGAAATACATATTCACCCAGTCAGAGTTAAACATGAGGCAGCGAAGATGGATGGAATTGATCAAAGACTATGAGTTAGAGATACATTACCATCCAGGCAAAGCCAATGTTGTTGCAGATGCTCTGAGCAGGAAGAGTCAAGTTAATATGTTGGCCTCGTACCCGATGCCGTACGAGTTAGCCAAAGAGTTCGACAGACTGAGCCTCGGTTTCCTGAACAGTACGCAAGGAGTAACAGTGGAATTAGAGCCCACCCTAGAACGGGAGATCAAAGAAGGGCAGAAGGATGATGAAAACATCAACAAGATCCGACAGCTGATCTTAGAAGGAAGAGGCAAAGACTTTCGAGAGGATGAAGAGGGAGTAATATGGTTCAAGGACCGATTGTGTGTTCCCGACCTCAAACCTATTCGGGAACTGATCCTCAAGGAAGCTCATGAGACAGCTTACTCCATACACCCAGGGAGTGAGAAGATGTACCAGGATTTAAAAAGGAGGTTTTGGTGGTATGGCATGAAAAGAGAGATCGCAGAATATGTCGCCATCTGTGATAGCTGTCAGAGAACCAAAGCAGAGCATCAGAAGCCCGCCGGATTGTTGCAGCCATTGCGGATCCCTCAGTGGAAGTGGGATGAGATCGGGATGGATTTTATAGTTGGCCTACCTCGTACCCGGGCCGGTTATGATTCCATCTGGGTCGTTGTGGACCGCTTAACAAAGGTGGCCCATTTTATACCTGTGAAGACGACATACACCGGAGCAACGTTAGCTGAGTTATACATGTCACGGATAGTCTGCCTTCATGGTGTGCCGAAGAAGATAGTGTCGGATCGAGGAACGCAGTTCACCTCTCATTTTTGGCAGTAGCTACAAGAAGCTTTGGGCACGCATTTGAACTTCAGCTCAGCTTATCACCCGCAGACAGACGGTCAGACTGAAAGAACTAATCAGATCCTAGAAGACATGTTGAGAGCCTGTGCGTTGCAAGACAAGTCAGGATGGGACAAAAGGTTACCTTATGCAGAATTCTCCTACAACAATAGTTACCAGGCCAGCTTGAAGATGTCACCGTTTCAGGCGCTCTATGGACGGAGTTGTAGGACTCCGCTGCATTGGGACCAGCCTGGAGAGAGACAGGTGTTTGGCCCCGACATTTTGCTTGAAGCCGAAGAAAATATCAAGATGGTTCGGGAGAACCTGAAGACAGCCCAGTCAAGACAGCGAAGCTATGCGGACAGAAGGAGAAGAGAACTGAGTTTTGAAGTGGGAGACTACGTCTATCTGAAGGTGTCACCTATCAGGGGAGTCAGAAGGTTCGGAGTAAAAGGCAAGTTAGCACCCCGGTACGTCGGACCATATCAGATTCAAGCAAAGCGTGGAGAAGTGGCCTACCAGCTTGACCTACCAGAGAGCTTGTCAGCAGTGCACAATGTGTTCCATGTGTCGCAATTGAAGAAGTGTCTGCGAGTACCAGAAGAACAATTGCCAGTGGAGGGTTTGGAGGTCCAGGAGGATCTGACCTACATAGAGAAGCCAACGCAGATTCTGGAGTTTGCAGACAGAGTCACCCGGAGGAACACCATCAGGATGTGCAAAGTCAGATGGGGCCACCACTCTGAGGAAGAAGCAACCTGGGAACGAGAAGATGATCTGAAGGCCAAATACCCTGAACTCTTTGCTGACCAACCTTGAATCTCGGGGCGAGATTCTTTTAAGGGGGATAGGTTTGTAACACCCTGAATTTGGGGGTATAAAATTTCTTTGCTCATATTCACAAATTCAGGTGTTACTTCCCTTTTCTCATCCTTCCTCACTCTTTTCTTTCTCATTTTTATAGGAGAAAAGGGCTTATTTTATTTGTAATATAGTTTAATATGTTAAACCCTAAGGGAGTATGAATGGTTGCATCATGTTGAACCCTAGATTTCACTTTTGCTTGGTGCATAATTCTTGGAAAGTCTAATTTGAATTTGTGGCTCATTTGGATTTGAATCAAATAGAGAAAATAAAAAGAAAAGAGAAAACAAATTTCAGAATAAAAAGAAAAGGAAAGAAGCCCAACCCCGCCGCCCCCTCGGCCTTTCGGCCCACTAAGCCCATCCCGCGCGCGCGCGCCTCTCTCCCCCCCGCTCTCTCTCTGCCCTGCCGGTCCCGCCCATCAGCGCAGCCGCCTCTCGCGCGCCCGCCTCCGCTCTCCCCTCTCTCTCTGCTCGCGGGCCCGGGCTGTCAGCCCCGTCGTCCCCGCGTAACCGCCGCCGAGCTGCGCGCGCCCGCCTTCTCCGCGCCCACGTCGCGCGTGGAGCTCGCAACTGACCCGCCCCTGGCCACTTGAGCCCCGAGCCCCACTCGCCCTCGCCCCCTCCCCCATTTGCGCTCTAGCGGACCCCTCTTCCACCTCTCCCTCGCTGCGCGCACGCCAGAGCGCCGCCGCCACGAATCCCCGCCGTCCCGAGCTCGTTTCTCGGCCGCCGTTGGAGCTCCGCCGTGTCCGTTGCCACGGTGAGCTTCGCCCCGGCGTCCGCAACCCGGGACACGCCCAAGTTCCCCCTCCCCCTCCCTATTTCTCTCTGCCCGCGCTCACCCGCCGTTCCCCGTGCAGCCGCGGAGGTCCGCCACCGCCGCCCCGGGCCACCGTCGCGCCATTCCCGCCGCCGAGGAGTCCCCGGAGCCCGCCTTGAGGTAAGGAACCTCTCCCGCCCTTATCGACCTTTGTTTTGCTCTCTGCCGCGTGTAATTTCTCGCCGGAGTAGAGTAATCCCGCCGCCGAGCCGCTCCGCCGTGAACCGCCCCCCTCCGGTGCCCCTGCCCCGACCCAGACCCCACCAGAGGACTCCCCGTGTCCTCCCCAACCTTCCCGGCCGCTCAGGTCGCCTCGGAGCCCCGCCAAACGCCCGCGCCCTTCGTCTCCGGCGAGTCCTCCGCCGCGGGGACGAGCGCCGCCGCCCCAGCTAGCCGTAGGATAAGCCCAGGCCGGCCACCCGATCCCCACCGTCCGTCCCAGATCGGGCGGCCCCGTTTTAATCAGGCCAAACCCAATCCTGGCCGTCCGCCGGAGATCCAGCGGCCCAGGCCCACTTTCCCCGCACCCCGTCTCCCTGCCGTTTGGGCCCCGCCTGTCAGCCCGCCCGCGCGCGCGCTCTGCCCGCCGGCCCCGCCTGTCAGCCTGCCCGTGCCCCGCGCTGCCCGCCCGGTCCCGCCTGTCAGTCGCCGAGGCCGCCGCGCGCTCGCGCGCCCGCCCGCAGGATCTAATCCTGGCCGTTCGCTTTAGATCTGACGGTCGTAGTAGCCCGATACCCCTTCGCCCGCGCGTTTTCTTAAAGAGACCCCCAGTTTTCTGGAATTTGAACCCGCCGTCCCTGGTTTCTCTCAGTTAGGTCCCTGGGCCTTTTATTTAATTCAAAATAGGTATTTAGGGTATATTTTTAATCCCCAAACTTGTAAAATCCATAACTTTGTCATATGAACTCCAAATTAGGTGCTTCAAATTGCAAAATGCTCATGATGTTTTTGTCTGTCTATTTAAACAATGTTTCCCTGCTGTTTCCATGTACCAATTAATGATTAATCATTAGGATAGGATTAGGGTTATTGGAACCATATTTGAGATAATTAGAAGTTGGTAGACTTTAATAAAAGTTAGAGTACTTAAGTTTATGGACTTAAACACTTAGGTTTAGGAACTTAAAACCATGTAATGATTTAATCCCACCCCTGACTTAAACCTGATTAGTGGATAGTGAATCACTTTGTATAGTCCTCTACCCCAGACCTAGGGAACACCAGAGTGCCTACCCCCTTTTCAAACTATGAACTTGTGATCTCTCTGCTGCATATGTTTGGCATGTTGCTTTTTGTTTGTTATCTTCCCAAGTGCATAGTGTGAATGATTACTTTACGTAGACAACGAGCAGTCTGTGTTTCCCGAGGAGGTTGCAGAGGAAGTCCCGGATCAGCAGTTTGGTGAAGGCAAGTGTCCTCTGTCCCATTATGTCCTATTCATTTATAACTTACTACCCCGCACTACTTACTTGAAACCTAAGGATTGACTAGCTTTACATTTTACTTTATCCTTGATGACCTTATGGGCTGTTATGGTTAGCACTCTGCTATTGCCTTAACCTAATCAATGAACATGATGTGACTATTTATGATACTGTTATCCTGATGATGTTGATGATCTTGTGATACTCTAGGGGGCTCAGGCTGTTTCCTGAGTACCTCTCCGTAAGGACTGGTTCGTTGAGAGACCACCCGGGATAACAGTGCAACCATGAGGGTGAAATGGGATGCCCTTAGCTGATTAATTAGATGAACTAGAGGTGTAGTTGCTTAGCCATCGTGCCGTCAATGGGGTCCAGGCACAGTGCTTGCTCTGCCGAGGCTGAGTGCCGAGGTTCTTTCGTTTTGCTCTTTGTTAGTCACTCTCCTGCGGGGAGGGGTACTGTGTTTATCAAACTGGAGAAACCTAACGGGCAGCTATGATCTCTAGGGAATCTTTGTAAAAGCTACGTAGTGATGCCCTGCCGGACCACCTAGGTAGTGGTCAATGGGGATTAGCTCTCCCCGGGTAGAAAGGGAATCATGACTCATGGGTAAAGTGTGCAACCTCTGCAGAGGGTAGTGAAACTGATATATCAGCCGTGCTCACGGTTAAGAGCAGCCTTGGGATCCTCTTTGATTAGAGATACAGATGGTTCGAGATACAAGGATTATGTTATGGTTTTGGTTCGAATATGATGATGTTGTTCCTCGATGAGGAAATGGTTTACGGGATTGGTTAATGCTAAAATCTGGCTTCTACTAATGATAAATACCTGACCAACTAAAAGCAACTGCTTGAGCCTAACCCCACATAAAGCTAGTCCACTTCAGCCAAACGGGACATTTGCTGAGTACGTTGATGTGTACTCATCCTTGCTTTACCACAAAACATCAGGTTGTCCGCATTGTAACCACTGCTCAGGAGAAGGCGAAGCCGTGGAAGGAGACTTCCAGGAGTTCCAAGACTACGATGAATTCTAGGTGTGGGTTGGCGGCAACCCCCAGTCTGTGAAGGCCTTATCTTTACTGCGTTTCGCTAGCACTTTGATTTACTTGTTAAGACAATGACTATGTGGATGTCTATGACTCTATGATGTAATAAGTACTCTTTTATGTTATTACTCGAGCATTGTGTGATGATGTTCATTTATGTAATCGCTGTGTACGTGAGTTCTGATCCTGGCACGTACATAGTTCGCATTCGGTTTGCCTTCCAAGACCGGGTGTGACAGTTGAAGACCCTATACGCCTTTGTATTTGAATCATAACCTAATAAAAACCCTTCTACAGCTTTGGGAGCAAATTTAGAAGTTCTACCTCTCTTCACAAGAATATAACACTTGCTCCCAAATACACGAAAATAAGACACATTGGGTTTGTTACCAGTCAGCAGCTCATATGAAGTCTTTTTGAGGAGGCGGTGAAGGTAGACCCTGTTGATGGCGTGGCAAGCCGTGTTCACGGCTTCCGACCAAAAACGCTCGGGGGTCTTGAACTCTCCAAGCATAGTCCTTGCCATATCAATGAGCGTCCTGTTCTTCCTCTCTACTACACCATTTTGCTGAGGTGTGTAGGGAGCGGAGAACTCGTGCTTGATCCCCTCCTCCTCAAGGAACTCCTCCACTTGAAGGTTCTTGAACTCGGACCCATTGTCGCTTCTTATCTTCTTCACCTTGAGCTCAAACTCATTTTGAGCTCTCCTTAGGAAACGCTTGAGGGTCCCTTGGGTTTCAGACTTATCCTGCAAAAAGAACACCCAAGTGAAGCGGGAAAAGTCATCAACAATAACTAGACCATACTTACTTCCTCCTATGCTCAGATAGGTGACGGGTCCGAAGAGGTCCATATGCAGCAGCTCCAGAGGTCTTGAAGTGGTCATCACATTCTTGCTGTGATGTGCTCCTCCCACTTGTTTACCTGATTGACAAGCTGCACAAGGTCTATCTTTTTCGAATTGCACGTTAGTCAAACCTATCACGTGTTCTCCCTTTAGAAGCTTGTGAAGGTTCTTCATCCCCACATGTGCTAAGCGGCGATGCCACAGCCAGCCCATGCTAGTCTTAGCAATTAAGCATGCATCTAGACCGGCCTCCTCTTTTGCAAAATCAACTAAATAAAGTTTGTCGTCTAGTACACCCTTAAAAGCTAGTGAACCATCACATCTTCTAAAGACAGACACATCTACATTTGTAAATAGACAATTATATCCCATATTACATAATTGACTAACAGATAGTAAATTATATCCAAGAGACTCAACTAAAAACACATTAGAGATAGAGTGCTCATTAGATATTGCAATCTTGCCTAAACCTTTCACCTTGCCTTGGTTCCCATCACCGAATATGATTGAATCTTGGGAATCCTTATTCTTGACGTAGGAGGTGAACATCTTCTTTTCCCCCGTCATATGGTTCGTGCATCCGCTGTCGATAATCCAGCTTGAACCCCCGGATGCATAAACCTGCAAGGAAAATTTAGGCTTGGGTCTTAGGTACCCAACTCTTGTTGGGTCCTACAAGGTTAGTTACAATTGCCTTAGGGACCCAAATGCAAGTTTTATCACCCTTGCACTTTGTCCCTAATTTCCTAGCACAACTATCTTTCTATCTTTTCTACAAATAGCAAAGGAAGCATTTAAAGCATGATAAATTGTAGATGGTTCATTAATTTTCCTATGAACATTAGCAACATTTCTCCTAGGCATATTATGAACAACATTTTTCCTACCAACATTTCTATCATGCACATAGGAAGAACTAGAAGCAAACATGGCATGAGAATCAAAAGCATCATATGCATTATAACTTCTATAAGCATTTCTATATTGTCTCTTGTCATGATACATAAAAGCATGGTTCTTTTTAGCACTACTAGCCATAGGGTCCTTCCCTTTCTCCTTGGTGGAGATGGGAGCCTTATGGCTTGTTAAGTCCTTGGCTTCCCTCTTGAAGCCAAGTCCATCCTTAATTGAGGGGTGTCTACCAATCGTGTAGGCATCCCTTGCAAATTTTAGCTTATCAAAATCACTTTTGCTAGTCTTAAGTTGGTCATTAAGACTAGCTACTTCATCATTTAATCTAGAAATTGCAACTAGGTGTTCACTACAAGCATCAATATCAAAATCCTTACACCTAGTACAAATTATAACATGTTCTACACAAGAATTAGATTTATTTGCTACTTCTAATTTAGCATTTAAATCATTGTTAACACCTTGTAAAGTAGAAATGGTTTCATGACAAGTAGATAGTTCATAAGAAAGCATTTCATTTCTTTTAACTTCTAAAGCATAGGATTTTTGTGCCTCTACAAATTTATCATGTTCATCATATAACAAATCCTCTTGCTTTTCTAAAAGCCTATCCTTTTCATTCAAGGCATCAATCAATTTATTGATTTTATCAATTTTATTTCTATCCAATCCCTTGAACAAGCTAGAGTAATCTATTCCATCCTCATCACTAGATTTGTCCTCACTTGAAGAAGCATAAGTAGAGTTTCGAGTACATACCTTCTTCTCCCTTGCCATAAGGCATGTGTGACGCTCGTTGGGGAAGAGGGATGACTTGTTGAAGGCGGTGGCAGCGAGTCCTTCATTGTCGGAGTCGGACGAAGAGCAATCCGAATCCCACTCCTTGCCAAGATGTGCCTCGCCCTTTGCCTTCTTACAGTTCTTCTTTTTCTCCCTCTTGTTCTCTTGATCCTGATCACTATCATTGTCGGGACAGTTAGCAATAAAATGACCAAGCTTACCACATTTGAAGCATGAGTGCTTCCCCTTTATCTTGGTCTTCCTTGGCTGCTCCTTGCGACCCTTTAGCGTCGTCTTGAATCTTTTGATGATGAGGGCCATTTCTTCATCATTAAGTCCGGCCGCCTCAATTTGTGCCACCTTGCTAGCTAGCGCCTCCTTGCTTCTTGTTGCCTTGAGAGCAAGGGGTTGAGGCTCGGTGATTGGACCATTCAATGCGTCGTCCACGTACCTCGCCTCCTTGATCATCATTCACCCGCTTACGAATTTTCCAAGGACTTCTTCGGGCGACATTTTGGTGTACCTGGGATTCTCACGAATATTATTCACCAAATGAGGATCAAGAACGGTAAAGGACCTTAGCATCAATCGGACGACGTTGTGGTCCGTCCATCGCGTGCTTCCGTAGCTCCTTATTTTGTTGATAAGGGTCTTGAGCCGGTTGTATGTTTGTGTCGGCTCCTCGCCCCTTATCATCGCGAATCGTCCAAGCTCGCCCTCCACCAACTCCATCTTGGTGAGCAAGCTAGGTGACGTCGTTCCCCTCATGTGAAATCTTGAGGGTGTCCCAGATCTGCTTGGCGTTATCCAAGCCGCTCACTTTGTGGTATTCATCCCTGCACAATGAAGCTAGAAGAACAGTAGTAGCTTGTGCATTCTTATGAATTTGCTCATTAATAAACATGGGACTATCCGAACTATCAAAGTGCATTCCACTCTCTACAATCTCCCATATACTAGGATGGAGAGAGAACAAGTGACTACGCATTTTGTGACTCCAAAATCCGTAGTCCTCTCCATCAAAATGAGGAGGTTTACCAAGTGGAATAGATAATAAATGAGCATTTGTACTTTGAGGAATACAAGAGTAATCAAAAGAAAAGTTCGAATTGACCGGTTTCCTTCTCTCGTAGTCGTTGTGGTCGTCGTCCTTTTGGGAAGAAGTAGACTCATCGCTGTCGTCGTAGTAGATAATTTCCTTGATGCGCCTTGTCTTCTTCTTCTTCCCTTCTTTCCGTCTATGGCCCGAGTCAGAGTCGGTAGGCTTGTCATCCTTCGGCTCGTTGACGAAGGATTCCTTCTCTTTGTCGTTGATCACGATTCCCTTCCCCTTAGGATCCATCTCTTCGGGCGGTTAGTCCCTTTGTGAAGAGAACGGCTCTGATACCAATTGAGAGCACCTAGAGGGGGGATGAATAGGTGATCCAGTAAAACTTCAAAACTTAAGCCACAAAAACTTGGTTAAGTGTTAGCACAATAACCGCCAAGTGGCTAGAGAGGAATCTTCAACAAAACACAATAACCAACAAGATCAATCACAGAGATGGCACGGTGGTTATCCCGTGGTTCGGCCAAGACCAACGCTTGCCTACTCCACGTTGTGGCGTCCCAATGGACGAGGGTTGCAATCAACCCCTCTCAAGCGGTCCAAAGACCCACTTGAATACCACGGTGTTTTGCTTGCTTTACTCAATCCCGTTTGCGAGGAATCTCCACAACTTGGAGCCTCTCGCCCTTACACTTGAAATTCACAAAGAAGCACAGAGCAAGGGAGGGATTAGCAACGCACTCAAGACAAGAAATCACAGCAACACCACGCACACAAGTCGCAACGAGAGCTCACAACACAACTCAATGAGTTCACCACTCAGCAAGAGCTCTAATTGCTATCGCAAAGAATCAAAGGCGTGGAATCGATGTCTTGGTGCTTAGGAATGTTGTAGGAATGCTTGGTGTGCTCCTCCATGCGCCTAGGAGTCTCTTTTATAGCCCCAAGGCAGCTAGGAGCCGTTGAGAGCATTCTAGGAAGGCTGATCTTGCCTTCTGTCGACTGGCGCACCGGACAGTCCGGTGCACACCGGACACTGTCCGGTGCCCGATTTCCTTTCATAAATGGCGCAGTCGACCGTTGGCAGCCTGAGAGCCGTTGGCGCACCGGACATGTCCGGTGCACACCGGACAGTCCGATGCCTTCTTCTAGTCGTTGGCTCGGCCACGTGTCCCGCGCAGATTGCGCGGCCGACCGTTGGCCCGGCCGACCGTTGGCTCACCAGACAGTCCGGTGCACACCGGACAGTCCGGTGAAATATAGTCGTACGTCGCCGGTGAATTCCCGAGAGCGACCACTTCGCTCGAGCCAGCCTGGCGCACCGGACAGTGTCCGGTGCTCCCAGACTCAGCAGGGTCTTGGCTGCTCGAGCCAAGACATTTCCAATTGGATTTTTCCTGTTTCCAGCACTTAGACACAATACATTAGTCCATAAAACAATGTACTAAGTCTGAGAAACATACCTTTATCCTTGATTTGTACTTTGTCCACCTTTTTACACTTAGGCACTTGTGTTGGACACTAAATCACCAAAATACTTAGAAATGGCCCAAGGGCACATTTCCCTTTCAGGTTCTTGTACTCGGCGGCGGCGACAAGGTCCGCGTCGGCGGCGGCGCGTTTCGCTTGCGACTTCTTCTTGCCCTTCTTCTCGGCGCCGCGCTGAGTCGACGCCTCGGGGGCATCTTCCGGTGGGTGGCCCTGGGGCTGCTTGTCCTTCCGGAAGATGGCCTCGACTAGGGGTGAAAACGGGACGGATACGGGCGGATACTAGGTCATCTCGTGTCCTACCCTAATACAATTTTCTCGGATACAGGATCGGATACGGATAGTTAAAATCCGGGACAGATACAGGACGGGATCGGATAATAATTGGGGCGGGTAAGAAACGGATATCGGATATTACCCGGATAGATAACGGATATTAGTCGGATAGTCCGTCCTGATGATATTAGTTGCCCAACCATCGAACAAACGAATAAAATAAGAAATACATAATCATGCATATGATAGCTCAAATATAGAAAAAATACCGACAAAATTGACACCATACAATTCAAAATTACTAATCACAAGTTCATTATAGAACAAAAACACAATTTCAAAAAAAAATCAGCAATATATCCCCTCTTTTAGGCATAATCCACAAGTATATAACAGATAGTAGATAGTTCACACAAGTTCATTATAGAACCAACAACACAATTTTAAAAAATCAGCAGCATATCCCCTCTTTTAGGCATAATCCACAAGTCCACAAATATATTATAGATAGTAGATAGTTCACACAAGCTCATTCCAACAGCAAAAGAGACACACAACATGCTGCATAGTTCATTACAAAAGCGCAAACAGCATAGTGACATGGTCACACAAAAGCACAAACGTCATAGCTCAAATGACATAACAATATTCAATGCAACAGTGCAACACATGCTTCAATGTATCAAGTCGCCGCAATAGCTTCTTCGTCCAAGTCCATTGCATTCATATCTTCACTTATGGTTTTAATTTCAGTCTCCAAATCTGAAATTTTAGAGAACATATTAGTAAGCATCATCATCAAGTCACATGTACATAAATAAACAAATAGAAATGAACAACAAACACATGTATAATGAAATCAAACCTTTCTCCGAAGCAATCTTCCAATCCTTGGTACAAACCAAGGCCTCAATAATTTCAGGTTTAAGTTTTGAACGAAATGCATCAACAATACGTCCACTAGAGCTAAATGCCGACTCCGAAGCAACAGTAGAAACTTACATAGATAACACATCACGAGCAAGGGTTGAAAGGATAGGAAGATTTGTCACTTGCCCCCTCCACCAAGATAGGATATCAAATGGAGCATCACCTTCATTGACCTTCACCAAACCCTCACTCATATACACATCCAATTCTGAAACCTTCTTCACATTGTTTGCTGCTGCATACAACTCATCAAGATCAACCTCATCCTCATCCTCATCATCCATGAAAGAACCATTTTTGTGTGGAACAAGTTCACTCTCCTTGGAGGTAGAAGCCATATTGGTTGTTTTTGCATTGATGTTTGATGAATAAAAAGCAAATAACTCATTGATAACATTAATGAAAGACAACTTCTCTAGCTCAGCCCTCTCACTATCATACATCTTAGACATGTACAACTCCACCATTTTGTGTTTGTACCTAGGATCAAGAAATGCCCCCACTGCTAAAGCCATATTATTCATGTCCCAATATTTATCAAACTTCTGTTTCATAGAAAATGCCATGGTACAAATTATGACATCACTGCTCTCACACCATCTTGCAATAGCCATCTTAATCTCAGAAAACTTGCGAAAGAAATGATTTGCATTGGGATATGAAGTGCCAGAAAAAAGTAATGTGACATCATAGAACTAACACGCATAAAAAAGAGCAAACATTTTCTTATCAAGGTTCCAATTCAGCACATTTGCAAAAAAAATATCACTCAATTTTATCCCTCCATGGCTGCCTTCTACATGCATAAAATTGATAATCCTTTTTTGCATGTTCCAATTATCATCAATCCAATGTGTTGTGACACATAAGTACGACTTGTTTTGTATAGATGTCCATCCATCCATAGTAAAACTAACACGACATGTCAGTTTTTTGAATTGTGCATACAACATATTCTTTTCCTCCTTATAAAGTTCCATGATCTCTTTACGAACAGTGATACGAGACTTGAAAGGAAATGATGGCCGTAGTGATTTGATAAATTTCACAAAGTACTTGTGTTCGGCAACAGTGAATGGATATTCATGCATGATGATGGCATAATATAGAAGTCTCACACTAGCTTTCTCATCATATTTATATGTTGCTATGTCAGTCCCACTCTGACTTAGCTGTTGTTGACCCTTCACAAGACAATGTTTCATTTTTAAATGGTTACTAAACGCCTTTGTACCATTTGAAGCATCAGCCTTAGCTTTATGTGAACATCGAAGACATTTTGCCCACTTCTGCTTAACACTGGAACCATCAGGTTGTTCAACATCTATTTCATACCTTGTGAAATGTTGCCAAACCCATGAAGTGAGCCTTTTCCCAATCTGGCCACCTACTTGTTTTTCATCGTCGGCGACACTTGCTTGGGCACTTGCTGGAATGCTTGCACTTGCACTTGCTGGTATGCTTGCACTTGCACTTGCCCTCACACTTGAACTTGCGCTTGCGTTTGCACTAGCGCTAGCACTTGTAATTGCAGGTTGCACAACTACAACAAAAAAACAATTTTTATTACACATTTGAAACTTGCAGCCTATGAAATGAAAATGCACAAGCCATTACCTTCAGCTGGTTTTTGCATTAAAACCATAAGTTTGTCCTTGCTTGATGTGACCTTGAATGCAGATTCCATTAGCTTGCTGCTGGTAGGGGTACCGGTTGGCTTCTTGGTTTTCAGCTTGGAGATACTCATTGGCATTGGACCTTTATCCTTGTTCATAGCGGGAGCTGTCACTGTTGGTGCTAGTTTCCGTTGTTTCACAACACGATGGTCATTCACATACATGGATTTCTTCTTTCTTAGGCCAACTTGTTGTTGGACGATGGCATGCTCATCACTGGCAATAGGGACACGGGCAGCATGGTCCTCTGCTATTTGGTCATTGTTACCGGCATCAGCATCACCCTCAAATAGAGCTTCCATTTCATCATTATTTAAACCATCCTCCATATCAGCGATGTGATTTACATCCATGGTGCTACCAAATCCTGAATTCCATTTAGGACATTACATACGACCAAATGAACACATGACCAAAGAAAAATAAGAGACGCTCGGACTGTGGACGCTGACCTTTTTGTAGTGGCCGACTTGGGGAAGCAGGGCAAGAATCGACGTCGCCAGGAACAGCTAACAATCGACGGACGGCCGGGGCGCACTACACAGCAGCTGGGTACACTGAAGCAGCAACCAGCAAACCAGACGTCCGTCAGTCTGAGAACCGTCGCACAGGCGCACAGCAGCTACCAGCTAGGAGCCTAGGACTGGCCGAGCAGGGCGCAGCCGCCAGCCGCGCAGCAGCCAGGTGTAGCAGGGCGCAGCCGCGCCCGCGCAACAGCTAGGACCGGCCGAGCGGCGTTCGGGCGTTGAGCAGGCTGCAGGCGTGGCAGAGCGACTCACCTGTAAGGGGCGGCGGCTTCGCGGTTGGCACTGGCAGGTCCCGGCGCCCGGCGGCGATGTACGGACGTCGCGATGACGGGAGCCGGTCCGTCGGTGTGCGGCGTGCCGTGTGCGCTGTGGCTTCACTGGCTTGTGGCGGCTGTGACTGAGTGACTGGCTAGGGGCTAGGGCTTCAGTGCTTGTGCTTCACGGGCACAGACTGTGCTCTCCGGTCTCCGTTGGGCTTGGGCTGCAGGCCACTAGAAGCTAGGAGCACGTTAATGGGCTGGCTGGCTGACCAGGGACCTGGGCCTGTGACTACGAGTACTGTAGCCGGGTACCCGCCATTCGGGTACCCGTATCCTACCCGGATTTGTCGGGTATTTGTCGGGTAGTAGTCGTCCCGTATCCTACCCGTATCCGGTTACTGTTTGTCCGGGTACTATCCGTATCCGACCCGTTTAAAAAAAATACCCGTATCCAGTACCCGAAAAAACGGGTATTTCTAGTATCCTTATCCGGTACCCGCCGGGTAATCCCGTCCCGTTTTCACCCCCTCGACCGCCTCCTGGCCAGAGGCAAACTTGGTGGCGATGTCCATCAGCTCGCTTGCCCTAGTGGGGGTCTTGCGACCCAGCTTGCTCACCAGGTCGCGGCAGGTGGTGCCGGCGAGGAACACGCTGATGACATCCGAGTCGGTGATGTTGGGCAGCTCGGTGCGCTGCTTCGAGAATCGCCGGATGTAGTCCCGGAGAGACTCTCCCGGCTACTGCTGGCAGCTTCGGAGGTCCCAGGAGTTTCCAGGGCGTACGTACGTGCCTTGGAAATTGCCGGTGAAGGCCTGGACCAGGTCGTCCCAGTTGGTGATCTGCCCCGGAGGCAGGTGCTCCAACCAGGCGCGAGCGGTGTCGGAGAGGAACAGGGAGAGGTTGCGGATGATGAGGTTGTCATCGTCCGTTCCACCCAGTTGGCAGGCCAGCCGGTAGTCCGCGAGCCACAGCTCCGGTCTCGTCTCCCCCGAGTACTTTGTGATAGTAGCCGGGGGTCGGAACCGGGTCGGGAACGGCGCCCGTCGTATGGCCCGGCTGAAGGCCTGTGGACCGAGCGGTTCGGGCGAGGGACTTCGATCCTCCCCGCTGTCGTAGCGTCCTCCCCGCCTGGGGTGGTAGCCTCGGCGCACCCTCTCGTCGAGGTGGGCCCGACGGTCGTGGTGATGGTGCTCGTTGCCGAGGCGACCCGGGGCCGCAGGCGCTGTGTTGCGCGTGCGCCCGGTGTGGACCGAGGCTTCCCGCACAAATCGGGAAGTCGCGGCAAGATGTTCCGAGGGGTACCCCTGCCTTCGGGAGGCGGAGCTCTCGGCCCGTCGGACCGCGGCGCCTTCCAGGAGATTCTTGAGCTCTCCCTGGATTCGCCGCCCCTCGGTGGTTGATGGCTCTGGCATCGCACGAAGAAGCATTGCTGCTGCAGCCAGGTTCTGGCCGACCCCACTGGATGTGGGTGGCGGCTTGACCCTGACATCATCGGCGATGCGGTGTTGGAAGCCCTAGGGTAGATGACGTATTTCTCCGGCCGGAGGCTGGCCTGCCCATTCCTGCCCGACGTCCCGGCGGATCGGCTCAAGTGCTCCTGCCCCCTCGTCGAACCTGGCCTGCACCCCGTGGATTTGCTCGAGCTGTGGGTCGTGACCCTCCGCCGGAACAGGGACCACAGCTAGCTCCCGTGGGATGTCGACGCGAGGCACCGGCCTAGGGAGATCACCGTCCTCCGGCATGCCGAGATGGTTGCCTTCGGAGGGACCCCCTAGATCGACGTGGAAACATTCGCGGCTTGGGCCGCAGTCCTCGTCGCCGAGGCTGCGGCTACCGTCGAAACAGTCGGAAAGGCAGTAGTCGCACGCGGTCATAAAGTCCCGCATGGCACTGGGGTTGCCAAGTCCAGAGAAATCCCAGCAGAAGTCGGGCGCGTCGTCTTCCTCGGACCCAGAGGGCCCGTAGGTCGAGACGTCCGTCAGCCGATCCCAGGGTGACCGCACATGATACCCCAGAGGGTTTGGACTCGCCTCTACGAGAGCATCCGCCAAAGCGAGGTCGCTTGGCGGTTCGAGGCTGAATCTGAAAGGCGTGAGATGGGAATCGGTCGGTACCTCTTGGTCGACGGGCGGTGATGAAGTCACGTCGGGGACTGACCGCACCGTCGCCTCAGGTACGAGGGTGACGTCCAGCAAGCCTTTCGTGAGCGCGCTGGTGTCGTCCGTTTGCTCGGAATCGGCGTGTTGCGGGGAGACGGCGCTCGTCTTCGTCTCAAACGCGAGGTCGATGCCCGACGCACCCCCCGTTGGGGCGCCGGCGCTGTCGACTCGCTCGACAGCCGACGAGGGGCTGCCTCCTGCTTGGCCTTGGTTGCCCCGCCTCCTCCTCCGTCAGCGGGGGAGAGGACGGGGTGAGCTCGAACGTTGTTCTTCCACCACGCGGGGAAGACGTTGTCGACTCCGCCGCCGGCGGGCAAGCTGTCGGCCGCCATTGTCGCTGTCGCACGGCGGTGGAAGGAGCATCATGTCGTAGCTGCCGCCGAGGGACACGAACTCAAGACTCCCGAAACGGTGCACCGTCCCGGGTTGGAGAGGTTGCCGGAGACTGCCCATCTGGAGCTTGACGGGATGCTGTTCGTCAACACGCAGCAGGCCCCTACCTGGCGCGCCAACTGTCGGCGTTTCGAGACCGGGGGGTCCCTGGGCCGACGAGTGAAATGTCGCTGCGTGCCCCAGCCCAGATGGGTCGGCGCGAGGCCGAGCGCGAAGGGGGGAGAAAGGTGGCCGGAGACGGGCGTGAGAGAGGTGGAAATCCCGCGGCCTTCGTGTTCGTCCCGCGCCCAGGTCGGGTGCGCTTGCAGTAGGGGATTACAAGCGTCCACGCGGGAGAGGGAGCGAGCGGCCTCACGCGAGCGCCTGTCTCGTCCTCGTCCCCGCGCGGCCAACCCTCTGTAAGAGGGCCCTGGTCCTTCCTTTTGTAGGCGTAAGGAGAGGATCCAGGTGTACAATGGGGGGTGTAGCAGAGTGCTACGTGTCTAGCGGAGGAGAGCTGGCGCCCTAAGTACACGCCATCGTGGCGGCCGGAGAGGTCTTGGCACCCGATTCGTGTGGTGTCGTGGCCGTCGGAGGAGCGCTGGAGCCTGGCGGAAGGACAGCTGTCGGGGCTGTCGAGTCCTTGCTGACGTCCTCTTGCTTCCGTAAGTGGGCTGAGAGGCGCTGTCGTCAGGGAGCGTGCGGGGCGCCATCATTGCCTATCTGGCGGAGCGAGCCAGATGGGACGCCGGTCTTGTTTCTCGTAGCCTGAGTCAGCTTGGGGTAGGGTAATGATGGCGCCTCCCGTCGAGGTGGTCGGTCCGCGCCCTAGGTTGGGCGATGTGGAGGCTCCTCCGAGGTCGAGGTCGAGCCTGTCTTCCGTGGCCGAGGTCGAGTCCGAGCCCCTGGGTCGGGCGAGGCGGAGACCGTCGGCTGAGGCCAGGGCTGAGTCCGAGCCCTGGGGTCGGGCGAAGCGGAGTTCGCCGTCTTCTGGGGCTTAGCCCGAGTCCGAGCCCTGGGTCGGGCGGAGCGGAGTTCGCCGTCTTCCGGGGCTTAGCCCGAGTCCCAGCCCTGGGTCGGGCGGAGCGGAGTTCGCCGTCTTCCGGGGCTTAGCCCGAGTCCGAGCCCTGGGTCGGGCGGAGCGGAGTTCGCCATCTTCCGGGGCTTAGCCCGAGTCCGAGCCCTGGGTCAGGCGGAGCGGAGTTCGCCGTCTTCCAGGGCTTAGCCCGAGTCCGAGCCCTGGGTCGGGCGGAGCGGAGTTCGCCGCCTTCCGGGGCTTAGCCCGAGTCCGAGCCCTGGATCGGGCGGAGCGGAGTTCACCGTCTTCCGGGGCTTAGCCCGAGTCCGAGCCCTGGGTCGGGCGGAGCGGAGTTTCCTATGGTGCTTGAGGTCGGGCCTGACTGCCTGTCAGCCTCACTCTGTCGAGCAGCGCAGCAGTCGGAGCGGCGCAGGCGGCGCTGTCTTTCTGTCAGGCCGGTCAGTGGAGCGGCGAAGTGACGGCGGTCACTTCGGCTCTGTCGACTGAAGGGCGCGCGTCAGGATAAAGGTGTTAGGCCACCTTTGCATTAAATGCTCCTGCGATTTGGTCGGTTGGCGCGGCGATTTGGTCAGGGTTGCTTCTTGGCGAAGACAGGGCCTCGGGCAAGCCAGAAATATGTTCGTCACTGGAGGGGGGCCTCGGGCGAGACGGAGATCCTCCGGGGTCGGCTGCCCTTGTCCGAGGCTAGGCTCGGGCGTGGCGCGATCGAGTCCCTCGAATGGACCGATCCCTGACTTAATCGCACCCATCAGGCCTTTGCAGCTTTATGCTGATGGGGGTTACCAGCTAAGAATTAGGAGACTTGAGGGTACCCCTAATTATGGTCCCCGACATATAGATACTCTATTAATTCTATTAAGCCTTTGGCCAGAATATCGCCATCCCAGGGGCCATGATATCACAATCCACCCCCTTAGAAGACCGGCGTCCTTGTCGGTCAACCCTAATCCAGGAACTTCCCCTCTTAGCCACGTTTGTGTGTCTAGTGTCATCATATGTCATGTCATGTGACCACTCTGGGCCCACATGCGTATATACCTGTCGGCGTTTCGAGACCGGGGGGTCCCTGGGCCGACGAGTGAAATGTCGCTGCGTGCCCCAGCCCAGATGGGTCGGCACGAGGCCGAGCGCGAAGGGGGGAGAAAGGTGGCCGGAGACGGCCGTGAGAGAGGTGGAAATCCCGTGGCCTTCGTGTTCGTCCCGCGCCCAGGTCGGGTGCGCTTGCAGTAGAGGATTACAAGCGTCCACGCGGGAGAGGGAGCGAGCGGCCTCACGCGAGCGCCTGTCTCGTCCTCGTCCCCGCGCGGCCAACCCCCTGTAAGAGGGCCCTGGTCCTTCCTTTTATAGGCGTAAGGAGAG
Organism: Zea mays; assembly: GCF_902167145.1. NCBI lineage: Eukaryota > Viridiplantae > Streptophyta > Magnoliopsida > Poales > Poaceae > Zea > Zea mays. Next base: position 222,960,653 of record NC_050100.1, on the reverse strand, counting down.
GATCCAGGTGTACAATGGGGGGTGTAGCAGAGTGCTACATGTCTAGCGGAGGAGAGCTAGCGCCCTAAGTACACGCCATCGTGGCGGCCGGAGAGGTCTTGGCACCTGATTCGTGTGGTGTCGTGGCCGTCGGAGGAGCGCTGGAGCCTGGCGGAAGGATAGCTGTCGGGGCTGTCGAGTCCTAGCTGACGTCCTCTTGCTTCCGTAAGGGGGCTGAGAGTCGTTGTCGTCAGGGAGCGTGCGGGGCGCCATCATTGCCTATCTGGCGGAGCGAGCCAGATGGGACGCCGGTCTTGTTTCCCGTAGCCTGAGTCAGCTTGGGGTAGGGTAATGATGGCGCCTCCCGTTGAGATGGCCGGTCCGCGCCCTAGGTTGGGCGATGTGGAGGCTCCTCCAAGGTCGAGGTCGAGTCTGTCTTCCGTGGCCGAGGTCGAGTCCGAGCCCCTGGGTCGAGCGAGGCGGAGACCGTCGGCTGAGGCCAGGGCTGAGTCCGAGCCCTGGGGTCGGGCGAAGCGGAGTTCGTCGTCTTCCGGGGCTTAGCCCGTGCCCGAGCCCTAGGTCGGGCGGAGCGGAGTTCGCCGTCTTCCGGGGCTTAGCCCGAGTCCGAGCCCTGGGTCGGGCGGAGCAGAGTTCGCCGTCTTCCGGGGCTTAGCCCGAGTCCGAGCCCTGGGTCGGGCGGAGCGGAGTTCACCGTCTTCCGGGGCTTAGCCCGAGTTCGAGCCCTGGGTCGGGCGGAGCGGAGTTTCCTATGGTGCTTGAGGTCGGGCCTGACTGCCTGTCAGCCTCACTCTGTCGAGCAGCGCAGCAGTCGGAGCGGCGCAGGCGACGCTGTCTTTCTGTCAGGCCGGTCAGTGGAGCGGCGAAGTGACGGCGGTCACTTCGGCTCTGTCGACTGAAGGGCGCGCGTCAGGATAAAGGTGTCAGGCCACCTTTGCATTAAATGCTCCTGCGATTTGGTCGGTCGGCGCGGCGATTTGGTCAGGGTTGCTTCTTGGCGAAGACAGGGCCTCGGGCGAGCCGAAAATATGTTTGTCGCTGGAGGGTGGCCTCGGGCGAGACAGAGATCCTCCGGGGTCGCTGCCCTTGTCCGAGGCTAGGCTCGGGCGTGGCGCGATCGAGTCCCTCGAATGGACCGATCCCTGACTTAATCGCACCCATCAAGCCTTTGCAGCTTTATGCTGATGGGGGTTACCAGCTGAGAATTAGGAGACTTGAGGGTACCCCTAATTATGGTCCCCGACAGTAGCCCCCGAGCCTCGAAGGGAGTGTTAGCACTCGCTTGGAGGCTTTTGTCGCACTTTTTTGCAAGGGGACCAGCCTTTCTCGGTTGTGTTTTGTTCCGGTGGGTGCGGGCGAGCGCACCCGCCGGGTGTAGCCCCCGAGGCCTCGGAGGAGTGGTTTGACTCCTCCGAGGTCTTAATGTCTCGCGCAATGCTTTGGCTGGTCTGGTCGTTCCCTCATGCGAGCTGGTCGTAGCCCGGGTGCACGGTCGGGTCCCAAGTTCTCGGGCTGGTATGTTGACGCTGTCAACGGTTTGGCCGGAGTCGGGTTTGCGATAGCAGCCCCCGAGCCTCTGCACAGGGCAAGAGGACGATCAGGGACAGACTCGACTTTTTTACATACGCCCCTGCGTCGCCTTTCCGCAAGGAGGAGGGGGGGAAAGCGCCATGTTGCCCTCGGAGGGCGTCGAACATGGTGTCTCCGGTGAGCTGCTGGCGGGTAATCTGAGTGGACGTCCGTGCCCCGTTCGCTAGGGGTCGGCTAAAGGCCCAGAGGCGCGCCCAAAAGTACCTGCGGGTGATCTGCCGGACCCGGTCCCCTGTCGACGGGGTCCGAGGGCTCGATGCCTCCTCTGATGGGATTCCGTTACAAGATCGTTCCCGCTGGTCTCGGAAATGTCCTAGGGTACCTCGGGAGCGCAGCCCGAGCCTTGGTTATGTATCGAACGTACCCATGGTCATCCCTCGCTCTATGTCTGAGGCGGCTGTGAACCCTTCGGGGGCCAGCCTTCGAACCCCTGATCAGTAGTGGGCGCGGAGCCCGAGTAGCCTGAGGCGGCCGTTGATCCCTTCCGAGGGGCCGGCCTTCGAACCTCTGACCAGTAGTGGCTGTGGAGCCCACGCGCTCTGAGGCGGCTGTTGAACCCTTCGAGGGGCCAACCTTCGAACCTCTGATCAGTAGGGAGGCTCGGAGCCTGGTTCCTTCACAGAGAAGGATCCTTTTCGGGGTATCCCCCTTTCCCGGTCCCTGTTGTAAGAGAGAGAAAGAGGAAAAAAGGAAAAGGATACGAAATCGAATGACGTGGCGTACCTTTTTTGACGCGGTTATTATGGCGAAGGCGTAGCGTCGCTTGCTTCTCCTGCCAGAGGCGCCGCCTGTCCCGCCGCGGAGTTAATGCGACGGGGCGAGTGGTTCGCGGGGCAGCCGTTGCGCGTGCGTGGGCCGTTCGAGGAACGGAACACGGGCGCGTCGTCTTCACGCCGTGAGAGAGGGTTCTCTCGCTGTCCCCGGATGGGACGTAAGCTTGGCTGACGACGTGACCGCTGCTCCTGCCCGCCTGCCACCGCCATTACTGCCAGCCCATTTTTGGCCGCATTGACCGTCGCGCCAGGCTGGCGCTGCTGGGTCGTGCGCTGGGTCGCCTCGAGTCGCGGTATTGTTTCCGCAGTCGAGGAGGTGTGGCAGTGGCGCGAGTGGCGGTGCAGTTGCCCGCATGTAGCATCCGGCGCGCCGGTTGCATGACGCGTGGGCCTGGGCCTCCATGCTGGGCGCGCTGGGAGTCGGAGAGGTGCGCCCACTTGGCACGGTTGCATGCCTCCTGCATGGCTGCCCACCTTTTCACCCGCTGGTCTGGGCGAAAGTGGAGGGACGCTTGTAACCGCTGGACAGTTGCATGCACCGCGCGCGCGGCGGTTTGGCTTCCTCCGCCCTGGGCCGGCTTGCATGACGCATGGGGCCCAGCCCCCGCGCCGTAGGGGGAGGACCTTGGAGCGTGCTGGAGAAGACTCAGCCCGTGACGGCTGGGGACGCAAGTAGGGAGAGTCGCCTTTAAAAGGAGGGTGACCCCCTTGAAAGGCGACCATGTCTTCGCGCTCCCTTATGCGTCGTGTCTTTCCACCTTCCGAGCCCCCGGATGGGGGATGCTCACAGCCCTTCCGCCTTGTCGTTGGGGGAACGCAACTCCGCGGGAGTTGGTACCTTTCAGCCATCGTTCGGCTTCAAGGATTTTCATCATGCAGCCCGGCTGCTCCCCCTCGCCGGGGGTCGCCTAAGACGGTGACCACCAGCCCCTGGATGGGGAGGAGCAAGCTGGGCTGTGATCTTGGCCCCGCCCCCAGCTGGTCTTCATCATCCTTGCTGGGGCGGGGGCCGGGCTGAGCCGGTGCTCTGCCCCCCCCCCCCCCCCCCCCCCCCCGCGCGGGCCGGCCGACCACCTCCTCTTCCAGCTTCTGGTGGTGGAGACCATCCTCCAGTTCTGCGGAGGAGACGTCCTCCAGCCATGCTGGGGGAGGCGGGCTGTTGCTGTCCAGCTAGGATGCAACATTCTGTCCTCTTCCTCGCTTGCGTGGCGAGGACAGGAGCGAGGACCTGCCGGTGCACTTTGGGGCGACCCGCGTTTGCTGGTGATTCGCCCAGAGCTTGTCGCTCCGCGGGCTTCCCCGGCGTGGAGGTTGTCCATACCCGCGGGGACGGAACCGAAGTTCCGTTTGTAATGGCATCTTGAATGCCGGTGTTTTGTTCATTGTGGCTGTCGAGGCATGAACATGTATGTAATTTCGGCACGGAGCCGTGTTTTTTCCGTATTTTTGAGCACTAAGACTCGCCTGTTGGTTGTCCGAACCGCTTCACCAAGCGTGAGTCACCCCGTGTAAAGGTGACGAGTGAGGTATCCGTATCACGGAGGCGTAGGAGTCCCTCGGCTCAGTCGGCCTTGTTGTCCGAGGCTTCCCTTGCTTAGTTAAAGGAACCCCTCGGCCGCTCTTCGATGAGCCGAGGCCAGGGGTAGCGGTGTCAGCATGAGCAGAGGCAGAGTTGGCTCGAGAAGAAGGAGACTTGATCGGCCGGGGCCTGGCTGGGTCGTCCGCTGGTGGGACCGACGCCGGAATCGAGTTGCCGAGGCCTCGGGCCGGGCCAATGTCTACGGGGGACAGCTGGCCGAGGCCTCGGGGTGACCGGCCGAGCCGCCTGCTCGGGCCGGACTCTCGGAGAAGACCCTGGCGGCGATGGCCCGGGTGTGGTGATGACGCCGTCCTTCGGAGTGGAGATCCTCGGACCGGGTCGCCGTCCGAGGCAAGGTCGGACCTCGCCGAAGGTGCAGTCGACGCCGAGGGTGCTGCTGCTCCCTTCAGCCGTCAAGATCCGAGCCTGCAGGATCGAATTGTCTTGTAGTGTGTGTTTTCTGCGGCCGCCGAGGCCCAAACACACCCTCGCCGTGTTGTAAAGCTGCACTTCTTTTCCTCTTGTTTCGAGTATCTGGACTTTTTCGTCGGTAACAGAATTGTCTGTGCGAGCGAGAGTTGCTTTTCACGGAAGGTGATGAGTGAGGTATCCGTATCCCGGAGGCGTAGGAATCCCTCGGCTCGGTTGGCCTTGCCGCTTACGCGCGCTCTTGCCCGCCCATGGGGTTCTGTCACCGACGCAGTCGAGAAGGCCCGAAGAACCGCTTCGGCAGAGGAGCTTTCGAACGTGAAGACTTGTTCGGTCCGCGGAATCACTTATCCGAGCGTGAGTTACTTATCGCAGAAGGTGATGAGTGAGGTATCCGTATCTCGGAGGCGTAGGAGTCCCTCGGCTCGGTCAGCCTTGGCTGCTTACGTGTACTCCGTCGTTTTCAGGATCCACTTTCGAAGTAGTCGAAAAGCACGAAAGACATTCTGGCAGAAAGGATCTTTTTTCGAGGAAAAAATTCAACGCAGAGGGGGTTCCCCCCCTTTTAGCCCCCGAGGGAGGGTCGGGCTTTGCTGAGACAAGGCTGACCCTTCCTTGATGACTAAACTTTGCGTGGGAGCGAGGTATATGAACAACTTGAAAGCATCTTAAGGGTAGAAGCGACGTAGTTGTTGGATTTTCCAAGCGTTGTTGTAGACCTCGCCTTGACTGTTGGCCAGCTTGTACGTTTCGGGCTTCAGAACTTTGGCGATGACGAACGGCCCCTCCCAGGGGGGCATGAGCTTGTGCCGCCCTCGGGCGTCTTGTCGCAGCCGAAGCACCAAGTTGCCCACCTGGAGGTCTCGGTACCGGACCCCTCGGGCGTGGTAGCGTCGCAGGGACTGCTGGTACCGCGCCGAGTGCAGCAAGGCCTTGTCCCGAGCCTCTTCCAGCTGGTCCAGCGAGTCTTCTCGATTAACTTGGTTGCTTTGGTCAGCATAGGCCCTCGTCCTTGGGGAACCGTATTCTAAGTCTGTGGGCAAGATGGCCTCGGCCCCATAGACTAGAAAGAACAGCGTGAAGCTCGTGGCCCGGCTCGGCGTTGTCCTCAGGCTCCAGACTACCGAGGGGAGTTCCTTCATCCATCGCTTGCCAAACTTGTTGAGGTCGTTGTAGATCCGAGGCTTGAGTCCTTGTAGAATCATGCCGTTGGCACGCACTACTTGCCCATTCGACATGGGGTGAGCCACGGCGGCCCAGTCCACCCGGATGTGGTGATCCTCGCAGAAGTCCAGGAACTTTCTGCTGGTGAACTGGGTGCCGTTGTCGGTGATGATGGAGTTCGGGACCCCGAAACGATGGATGATGTTGGTGAAGAACGCCACCGCCTGCTCGGACCTGATGCTGTTTAGGGGTCGAACCTCGATCCACTTGGAGAATTTGTTGATGGCGACCAACAGGTGCGTGTAGCCCCCAGGTGCCTTCTGCAAGGGGCCGACAAGGTCCAGACCCCACACAGCAAAAGGCCAGGTGATGGGTATCATCTGCAGAGCCTGAGCGGGCAGGTGGGTCTTCCTTGCGTAGAACTGACACCCCTCGCAGGTGCGGACAATTCTAGTAGCGTCGGCCACCGCCGTCGGCCAGTAGAAGCCTTGTCGGAAAGCATTCCCGACAAGGGCTCGAGGCGCTGCGTGATGGCCGCAAGCCCCCGAGTGTATCTCTCGCAGGAGCTCCTGATCTTCGGCGATGGAGACGCATCGCTGGAGGATGCCTGAGGGGCTGCGGTGGTAGAGCTCCTTCTCATCTCCCAGCAAGACGAACGACTTGGCGTGCCGCGCCAACCACCGAGCTTCGACTCGGTCGGGGGGTAGCTCTCCTCGGTGGAGATATTGCAGGTACGGGGTCTGCCAGTTTTGATCAGGCGTGACCCCGCTTCGCCCCCCCGACATGCAGCGTCTCGCCCTCGGGGGCCGAGGGTACCTCGGGCTGAACCGAGGGTGCCTTAGACCGTGCCGAGGGTACCTCGGGCCGAGCCGAGGGTACCTTGGGATGGGCCGAGGGGGCCTCAGGCTCGGGCGTGTCGTCGACCTTGACGGAGGGTTGATGCAGATCTCGGGAGAAGACGTCCGGGGGAACCGTTGTCCGCCCCGAGGCTATTTTAGCCAGCTCGTCCGCAGTCTCGTTGTAGCGTCGGGCGATGTGGTTGAGCTCGAGCCCGTAGAACTTGTCTTCCAGGCGCCGAACCTCATCGCAGTAGGCCTCCATCTTCGGGTCGCGGCAGTGGGAGTTCTTCATGACTTGGTCGATGACGAGCTACGAGTCACCGCGAGCGTCGAGGCGTCAGACCCCTAGCTCGATGGTGATCCGCAACCCGTTGACCAGAGCCTCGTACTCAGCCACATTGTTGGACGCCGGGAAATGGAGGCGTAGCACGTAGCGTAGGTGCTTCTCGAGGGGCGAGATGAAGAGTAGGCCTGCGCCGGCTCCTGTCTTCATCAGCGACCCGTCGAAGAACATGGTCCAGAGCTCTGGTTGGATCGGAGCTGTTGGTAGCTGGGTGTCGACCCATTCAGCCACGAAGTCCGCCAAGACCTGGGACTTGATGGCCTTCTGAGGGGCGAACGAGATTGCTTCGCCCATGATTTCCACCGCCCACTTTGCGATTCTACCCGAGGCCTCTCGGCACTGGATGATCTCCCCTAGGGGGAAGGATGACACCACAGTTACCGGATGAGACTCGAAGTAGTGTCGCAACTTCCGCCGTGTCAGGATCACCGCGTACAGCAGCTTCTGAACTTGTGGGTAGCGGATCTTGGTTTCGGACAGTACCTCGCTGATGAAGTAGACTGGCCTCTGAACGGGCAATGCATGTCCCTCTTCTTGCCTCTCAACCACAATCGCGGCGCTAACCACCTGAGTGGTTGCGGCGACGTAGATCAAGAGGGCTTCTCCGGCAGCCGGGGGCACCAAGATAGGCACATTCGTGAGAAGCGCCTTCAGGTTCCCGAGGGCTTCCTCGGCCTCGGGGGTCCAAGTGAAACACTCGGCCTTCCTTAGGAGGCGGTACAGAGGCAGACCCCTTTCGCCGAGGCGTGAGATGAAGCGGCTCAGAGCCACAAGACATCCCATGACCCTCTGCACGCCTTTCAAGTTCTTGATGGGCCCCATGCTGACGATGGCTGCGATCTTCTCCGGGTTGGCTTCGATGCCCCGCTCGGAGACGATGAACCCTAAGAGCATGCCTCGGGGTACCCCGAAGACACACTTTTCGGGATTGAGCTTCACGCCTTTCGCCTTGAGACATCGGAATGTCACTTCAAGGTCGGAAAGGAGGTCGGAGGCTTTCCTCGTCTTGACTACGATGTCATCGACGTAGGCCTCGACCGTCCGGCCAATGTGTTCGCCGAACACATGGTTCATGCACCGCTGGTACGTCGCGCCCGCATTCCTCAAGCCGAACGGCATGGTGACGTAGCAGTACATGCCGAAGGGTGTGATGAAAGAAGTCGCGAGCTGGTCGGACTCTTTCATCCTGATTTGGTGATACCCTGAGTAGGCATCGAGGAAAGACAGGGTTTCGCACCCAGCAGTGGAATCCACAATTTGATCGATGCGAGGCAGAGGGTAGGGAACCTTCGGACATGCTTTGTTTAGACCAGTGTAGTCTACACACATCCGCCATTTCCCTCCTTTCTTTCTCACAAGCACAGGGTTGGTAAGCCATTCGGGATGGGATACCTCTTTGATGAACCCTGCCTCCATTAGCTTGTGGATCTCCTCGCCTATGACTCTGCGCTTTTCTTCGTCGAATCGGCACAGAGGCTGCTTGACGGGTCGGGCTCCAGCTCGAATGTCCAGCGAGTGCTCGACGACATCCCTCGGTATGCCGGGCATGTCCGAGGGACTCCACGCGAAGACGTCGGCGTTCGCGCGGAGAAAGTCGACGAGCACTGCTTCCTATTTGGGATCGAGCTCGGAGCCGATCCGGACTTGCTTGGAGGTGTCGCTGCTGGGTCGAGGGGGACGGACTTAACCGTCTCCGCTGGCTCGAAGTTGCCGGCATGACGCTTCACGTCTGGTACCTCCTTGGAGAGGCTCTCCAGGTCGGCGATGAGGGCCTCGGACTCGGCGAGGGCCTCGGCGTACTCCACGCACTCGACGTCGCATTCGAACGCGTGTCGGTACGTGGGGCCGACAGTGATGACCCCGTTGGGGCTCGGCATCTTGAGCTTGAGGTAGGTGTAGTTGGGGACGGCCATGAACTTCGCGTAGCATGGCCTTCCCAGTACTGCGTGGTAGGTTCCTCGGAACCCGACCACCTCGAACGTCAGGGTCTCCCTTCAGAAGTTGAAGGGTGTTCCGAAGCAGATGGGAAGGTCGAGTTGTCCGAGGGGCTGAACGCGCTTCCCGGGAATGATCCCATGGAAAGGCGCAGCGCCTGCCCGGACCGAGGACAGATCGACACGCAGGAGCCCGAGGGTCTCGGCGTAGATGATGTTGAGGCTACTGCCTCCATCCATGAGAACCTTGGTGAGCCTGACGTCGCCGACGACGAGGTCGACGACGAGCGGGTATTTCCCCGGGCTCGGCACGTGGTCGGGGTGGTCGGCTCGGTCGAAGGTGATGGGCTCGTCGGACCAGTCTAGGTAGACTGGCGCCGCCACCTTCACCGAACAGACCTCTCGACGCTCCTGCTTGCGGTGCCGAGCCGAGGCGTTCGCCGCTTGCCCACCGTAGATCATGAAGCAGTCGCGGACCTCGGGGAACTCTCCTGCCTGTTGATCTTCCTTCTTGTCGCTGTCGTGGGCCCTGCCACCCTCCGCGGGTGGCCCGGCCCTGTGGAAGTGGCGCCGAAGCATGACGCACTCCTCAAGGGTGTGCTTGACGGGCCCCTGGTGATAGGGGCACGGCTCCATGAGCATCTTGTCGAAGAGGTTGGCACCTCCGGGGGGTTTCCGAGGGTTCTTGTACTCGGCGGCGGCGACAAGGTCCGCGTCGGCGACGTCGCGTTTCGCTTGTGACTTCTTCTTGCCCTTCCTCTTGGCGCCGCGCTGAGTCGACGCCTCGGGGGCATCTTCCGGTGGGCGGCCCTGGGGCTGCTTGTCCTTCCGGAAGATGGCCTCGACCGCCTCCTGGCCAGAGGCGAACTTGGTGGCGATGTCCATCAGCTCGCTCGCCCTGGTGGGGGTCTTGAGACCCAGCTTGCTCACCAGGTCGCGGCAGGTGGTGCCGGCGAGGAACGCGCCGATGACATCCGAGTCGGTGATGTTGGGCAGCTCGGTGCGCTACTTCGAGAATCGCCGGATGTAGTCCCGGAGAGACTCTCCCGGCTGCTGCCGGCAGCTTTGGAGGTCCCAGGAGTTTCCAGGGCGTACGTACGTGCCCTGGAAATTGCCGGCGAAGGCCTGGACCAGGTCGTCCCAGTTGGATATCTGCCTCGGAGGCAGGTGCTCCAACCAGGCGCGAGCGGTGTCGAAGAGGAACAGGGGGAGGTTGCGGATGATGAGGTTGTCATCGTCCGTTCGACCGAGTTAGCAGGCCAGCCGGTAGTCCGCGAGCCACAGCTCTGGTCTCGTCTCCCCCGAGTACTTTGTGATAGTAGCCGGGGGTCGGAACCGGGTCAGGAACGGCGCCCGTCGTATGGCCCGGCTGAAGGCCTGCGGATCGGGCGGTTCGGGCGAGGGACTTCGATCCTCCCCACTGTCGTAGCGTCCTCCCCGCCTGGGGTGGTAGCCTCGGCGCACCCTCTCGTCGAGGTGGGCCCGACGATCGCGGTGATGGTGCTCGTTGCCGAGGCGACCCGGGGCCGCAGGCGCTGTGTTGCGCGTGCGCCCGGTGTGGACCGAGGCTTCCCGCACAAATCGAGAAGTCGTGGCACGATGTTCCGAGGGGTCCCTGCCTTCGGGAGGCGGAGCTCTCGGTCCGTCGGACCGCGGCGCCTTCCAGGAGATTCTTGAGCTCTCCCTGGATTCGCCGCCCCTCGGTGGTTGATGGCTCTGGCATCGCACGAAGAAGCATTGCTGCTGCAGCTAGGTTCTGGCCGACCCCACTGGATGTGGGTGGCGGCCTGACCCTAACATCATCGGCGATGCGGTGCTGGAAGCCCTGGGGTAGATGACGTATTTCTCCGGCCGGAGGCTGGCCTGCCCATTCCTGCCCGATGTCCCGGCGGATCGGCTCAAGTGCTCCTGCCCCCTCGTCGAACCTGGCCTGCACCCCGTGGATTTGCTCGAGCTGTGGGTCGTGACCCTCCGCTGGAACGGGGACCATAGCTAGCTCCCGTGGGATGTCGACGCGAGGCACCGGCCTAGGGAGATCACCGTCCTCCGGCATGCCGAGATGGTTGCCTTCGGAGGGACCCCCTAGATCGACGTGGAAACATTCGCGGCTTGGGCCACAGTCCTCGTCGCCGAGGCTGCGGCTACCGTCGGAACAGTCGGAAAGGCAGTAGTCGCATGTGGTCATAAAGTCCCGCATGGCACTGGGGTTGCCAAGTCCAGAGAAATCCGAGCAGAAGTCGGGCGCGTCGTCTTCCTCGGACCCAGAGGGCCCGTAGGTCGAGACGTCCGTCAGCCGGTCCTAGGGTGACCGCACATGATACCCCAGAGGATTTGGACTCGCCTCTACGAGAGGATCCGCCAAAGCGAGGTCGCTTGGCGGTTCGAGGCTGAATCTGAAAGGCGTGAGATGGGAATCAGTCGGTACCTCTTGGTCGACGGGCGGTGATGAAGTAACGTCGGGGACTGACCGCACCGTCGCCTCAGGTACGAGGGTGACGTCCAGCAAGCCTTTCGTGAGCGCGCTGGCCTCGTCCGTTTGCTCGGAATCGGCGTGTTGCGGGGAGACGGCGCTCGTCTTCGTCTCAAACGCGAGGTCGATGCCCGACGCGCCCCCCGTTGGGGCGCCGGCGCCGTCGACTCGCTCGACAGCCGACGAGGGGCTGCCTCCTGCTTGGCCTTGGTTGCCCCGCCTCCTCCTCCGTCGGCGGGGGAGAGGACGGGGTGAGCTCGAACGTTGTTCTTCCACCACGCGGGGAAGACGTCGTCGACTCCGCCGCCGGCGGGCGGGCTGTCAGCCGCCATTGTCGCTGTCACACGGCGGTGGAAGGAGCATCATGTCGTAGCTGCCGTCGAGGGACACGAACTCAAGACTCCCGAAACGGAGCACCGTCCCGGGTTGGAGAGGTTGCCGGAGACTGCCCATCTGGAGCTTGACGGGATGCTGTTCGTCAACACGCAGCAGGCCCCTACCTGGCGTGCCAACTGTTGGCGTTTCGAGACCGGGGGGTCCCTGGGCCAACGAGTGAAATGTCGCTGCGTGCCCCAGCCCAGATGGGTCGGCGCGAGGCCGAGCGCGAAGGGGGGAGAAAGGTGGCCGGAGACGGGCGTGAGAGAGGTGGAAATCCCGCGGCCTTCGTGTTCGTCTCGCGCCCAGGTCGGGTGCGCTTGCAGTAGGGGATTACAAGCGTCCGCGCGGCCAACCCCCTGTAAGAGGGCCCTGGTCCTTCCTTTTATAGGCGTAAGGAGAGGATCCAGGTGTACAATAGGGGGTGTAGCAGAGTGCTACGTGTCTAGCGGAGGAGAGCTAGCGCCCTAAGTACACGCCATCGTGGCGGCCGGAGAGGTCTTGGCACCCGATTCGTGTGGTGTCGTGGCCGTCGGAGGAGCGCTGGAGCCTGGCGGAAGGACAGCTGTCGGGGCTGTCGAGTCCTTGCTGACGTCCTCTTGCTTCCGTAAGGGGGCTGAGAGCCATTGTCGTCAGGGAGCGTGCGGGGCGCCATCATTGCCTATCTGGCGGAGCGAGCCAGATGGGACGCCGGTCTTGTTTCCCGTAGCCTGAGTCAGCTTGGGGTAGGGTAATGATGGCGCCTCCCGTCGAGGTGGCTGGTCCGCGCCCTAGGTTGGGCGATGTGGAGGCTCCTCCGAGGTCGAGGTCGAGTCTGTCTTCCGTGGCCGAGGTCGAGTCCGAGCCCCTGGGTCGGGCGAGGCGGAGACCGTCGGCTGAGGCCAGGGCTGAGTCCGAGCCCTGGGGTCGGGCGAAGCGGAGTTCGTCGTCTTCCGGGGCTTAGCCCGAGCCCGAGCCCTGGGTCGGGCGGAGCGGAGTTCGCCGTCTTCCGGGGCTTAGCTCGAGTCCGAGCCCTAGGTCGGGCGGAGCGGAGTTCGCCGTCTTCCGGGGCTTAGCCCAAGTCCGAGCCCTGGGTCGGGCGAAGCGGAGTTCGCCGTCTTCTGGGGCTTAGCCCGAGTTCGAGCCCTGGGTCGGGCGGAGCGGAGCTTCCTATGGTGCTTGAGGTCGGGCCTGACTGCCTGTCAGCATCACTCTGTCGAGCAGCGCAGCAGTCGGAGCGGCGCAGGCGGCGCTGTCTTTCTGTCAGGCCGGTCAGTGGAGCGGCGAAGTGACGGCGGTCACTTCGGCTCTGTCGACTGAAGGGCGCGCGTCAGGATAAAGGTGTCAGGCCACCTTTGCATTAAATGCTCCTGCGATTTGGTCGGTCGGTGCGGCGATTTGGTCAGGGTTGCTTCTTGGCGAAGACAGGGCCTCGGACGAGCCGGAAATATGTTCGTCGCTGGAGGGGGGCCTCGAGCGAGACGGAGATCCTCCGGGGTCGGCTGCCCTTGTCCGAGGCTAGGCTCGGGCGTGGCGCGATCGAGTCCCTCGAATGGACCGATCCCTGACTTAATCGCACCCATCAGACCTTTGCAGCTTTATGCTGATGGGGGTTACCAGCTGAGAATTAGGAGACTTGAGGGTACCCCTAATTATGGTCCCCGACAATACCCGAACCCCTTAACCCACAGACACCGGTAAAGCCGCGAGGGTCGGCTTTGATACCACTTGTAACACCATGTCCAATCTCTGGACCGGCGATACTTACTCCTAGCAACTCTTTAGGATCATATATCGTCCCCGCATACCAACACGGGTCTTTTGTGTGCACTTTGTCCTCACTCATGCGCACCCGAGAAAACTTTTTGGTCGGTCACCCATCCCAAATTGCTCCAAGTCAAGCACACTTAATTTGGAGGTTATTTTGAGATAGACTTACAAAAAAAGAAGATACATCTTATTAGTATGGATACACTATTAAGCCTTGAGGCAGAACATCACCATCACAGCGGCCAGGATATCACATGCTATGGTCACGCTGTTAGCCAAGCACGCTCATTTTAGTTCTTGTGCGCATGGACACCGGGAGAGAGCAGACATTTGAAACGAGTGTCGTTCGTCCAAGGGTTCATTTGCTTGGGTGAAGATCACCAATCATGTTTTTGGGAGTATTTACAAGCACCACAACTTCTTACTTTGTCAGCTTCTTCTCGTTAAATTGGAGGTGATCGGCACGACAACTTATCTGCACTGCGCCAAGCGGAAACGACAAATGAAGACACCATTTTGAATGCATTCGGCTCTATCCTTGGTTGCTCGCTGTCCAATAAATTTGTACATCAAATTCATGTTTGTTAGTGTTATCTACGTACTCATCACACTTAGATCTCATATATCCATCCACATGCCTAATATCACGTATATTTTGATTTTCTTGATGTCGATTAAATTACTACTGAAATTGCTTAAATATAATTGCTTTTGTTTTCACCGTGAGATAGAAGATAGTAGGGCTCTCGTGCATATATGGTCGGTCGTCGCCTAAGCAAGGTTAAACTGAATCACATGCTATGGCCGGTACGTAGCTAGCTAGTAGCCAACGACGACGGACCGGCCCGAACCCGAATAGAAAAGCACATCGCACGATGCGCCAGATGTATCGATCGCGATTGAGGTCCACGTACGCAAGGACTATTCATCGGTTCCGTTGGTGCAGCGCATGCGCATGCACGCAACCGTACGGTACCCTCGCGCTTTGCTCCGTCTCTAAGCTTCAGCCATGATGCATGCTTGAGGTGAGGTCGATCGACGACTCCAATGGCACGATGCTGCTAGTGCTCGTCGCCTTCTCGTTATAAATAAATGGCAAGCCTCCTGCTGTGCCTCACTGCGACCTGGGGTCCCTAGCCAGTAGCCAGCAGGCAGGCTCGTTTGTTCCTATCCTTCCTCTACTGCGTGCCTCTGAATTGGAACCCCTCTCCTTGCTGCAAAACGTTCTGTGTCGCCGGCTCGCCGCCGCCACCACCACCGCGCATTCGCTTTCATCTGCTAGCTCCTTGCGTGTAGCAGAGTACCCCCGGCTCTTTCTGAAAACAAGCACCGAAGGAACCACTACAACGTCTTTCTTGCTGGCTTTATTTCGTCTCTACAAAGGTAATAGCTTACTATTTCACTTTGGATCTTCTGTAGGAGTAGTAATACATGTTTTGGGGAGAGTGTTTACCTTGAACAAAACCATGCATGCACTCATGTTCACGTTGCTTGTTCTTGGCTGCTGGCTTTGCTGAATCCCTACTGCATGCATCACATGCCACAAGTCGTATAGCTTGCTTTTGTTCTTGGCTGTTGGCTTTCCTGAATCCCTACTGCATCACTTGGACACTCCCTCACTCAGGCCCCGTTTGACACGGCTAAAAAGAACTTTGGCTGGTGCTTCTCTTCGAAAACAGCTTCTCTATAAAAGCCAGCATTTTTAACAAATTATTTAGCAAAATGACTCCTCTTAACGTGAGAGATGAAGAGTGAGAGGAGCTGCTAGGAATCAATTTTTTTGGCTTGAGCTCCTCTCTGTAAAAATGACTCTAACTTATCGGTGCTCTTTATTGAGGCTCTTTTTTTAGACCGTTTGGCTGAGCTCCAAGAGCCCGGGAGCCTCTTTAGGGCTTGTTCGGTTCTACCCCAATCCATATGGATTGAGGGGGATTGAGGGGGTTTCAATCCCTAGTAAGTCAAAATTTCCTCCAATCCGTATCAATCCCCTCCAATCCATATGAATTGAAAATAACCGAACAAGCCCTTATGATTCCTCCCAAATATGCCCTCACTCGCTATTTGAGCAATCCCTTACCATTCATTCATAGCCTGCATCACATCACTTGGACACGTACGTACACATCCTCTGAAGCTCTCTAGTATTATTTTTCTTTCAAAAACCAGGGCGTTCCCGCCATGGGCGTCACCCGCGCGCATATCGTCAGGGGTGACTCCCTGGAGGGCATGCTTGGCGAGTACGGCGGCGGCAAGGGCGGTGGTGGCAAGCCCGCGCGCGGAGGCGGCACGGTCAGGAACACGTCCCGCCTCGTGGCGGCGCTGACGTGCCTCCAGTTCGCCTTCGCCATCTACGCCACCTTCCTCCTCTACTACATGAGCCCCGCCGTGGACCTCCGCGTGAACGTGAAGCCAGACCTGGCCTGGGCCACCCGCATCGCGCAGCACTGGAAGCAGCTCATCGCCGCGCAGCCCGGCGCCGGCGCGCTGTCCCCCGAGGAGGCGTGCGAGCACGAGAGCATCGACTTCGAGCAGAAGAAGTCCACGGACGAGGTCATGATCCGCCTCAAGCGCGAGCTCTACGACGACGTGCTCGCGTTCCAGCGCCGGAGCCTCGGCGCCGAGACGCTGCCTGAGCTGCTCCGGATGCGGTCCCGCTGGGCCGCGCCGGGGTCGGGACCCAACGCCGACGCCGACGCCAACGTGCCGCGCGTCACCGTCATCCTCAACCATTTCAAGCGCCGCACGCTGTGCGCGCAGCTGGACCAGCTGCGGCGGCAGACGCTGCCGTTCCACCGCGCCTGGGTGCTCTCCTTCGGCAGCCCCAACGAGGCGTCGCTCCGCCGCATCGTCGAGAGCTACAACGACTCGCGCGTCAGCTTCGTCGCCTCCGGCTACGACTTCAAGTACTACGGCCGCTTCCAGATGGCGCTGCAGTCCGAGTCCGACTTCGTCTACGTCCTGGACGACGACATGATCCCGGGCGCGCGGATGCTGGAGATCCTCTGCCACGTCGCCGGCACCGACAAGTACGGCAGCGCCGTGCTGGGGAGCATCGGTCGGATCCTGCCCTTCCGGCAGAAGGACTTCACCTTCCCGAGCTACCGCAAGTTCCGGTCCAAGGAGGCCGGGCTGTACCTGCCGGACCCGGCCTACAACATCACCGTCGACCGCATCGTGCAGGTGGACTTCCTGTCCAGCTCCTGGTTCCTGCCCGCCGACCTCGTCAAGACGCTCTTCATCGAGACGCCCTTCACCTTCATGACCGGCGAGGACCTCCACCTGAGCTACCAGCTGCAGAAGTACATGGGCGCGGGGTCCTTCGTGCTCCCCGTCGACCCCAACGACAAGGAGACGTGGGGAGACAGCGAGCACCGCCTCGCCTACGTCTCCGAGACCACCGTCATCTTTAAGGACATCGTGCAGGTGCGGGACGAGCAGTGGTGGCGCGCGCTCACCTCTGGCTACGTCACGCAGTGGGCGGCCATGCACCCGCAGAAGGTGGACGCGCTCTTCTACGCGCACTCCCTCGGCGAGGTCAGGGCGCTGGCGCCGCTGCTGGAGCGGTTCCGCACCACGCCCGGACGCAAGGCGTATCTCGTCGTGTCCGGCGGCGGCCACTGCCCCTGCGAGGAGGCCGCCACCGTTCTCAAGTGGCCCAAGGTGGTGTGCAGGGACCGGCGGTTCAAGATCTTCGACCTAGGGATCGGCGCGCTGTCCGGTCCGTCGCGCTCCGAGGTGCCCGTGCTCCAGGCCGTCTACGCCAGCATGCGGGGCATCGTCCAGATGCACAACCCCAGCGTGGTCGTCGCCCTCGCCGACATCGACGACAAGGTCAAAGAGGCGCTCCGCATGGCCGCCGCTGCTGCCACCGTCAACCGCACCGCGCTCGTCCTCGTCCCCAGGAGCTCTGTCTCCAAGGTGCTCTGGATGGCCACCCTCAAGCCCGCCTCACTGCCAAGTAAGCACGTACCTGCATCTCTGCATCGTTTGCACGCCGCCACGCCATGGCCATGAATGCATCGCAACAGAGCTAACTTCGCTCGATCTGATCTGCTAACTGCAGACTGGAACCGGATGCGGATCTCGGTGAACATCATCACGCAGAACCGCGCCAAGTCGCTGCTGCGTCTGCTGACGTCGCTGCGGAGCGCCTACTACCTGGGCGACGAGGTGCCCATCAGCTTCAACATGGACAGCCGCGTGGACGCGGCAACGCTCAAGGTGGTAAACTCCTTCGACTGGCCGCACGGGCCCAAGACGCTCCGGCGGCGGATCATCCAGGGCGGGCTCATCCGGGCGGTGAGCGAGAGCTGGTACCCGTCTTCCGACGACGACTACGGCCTCCTGCTCGAGGACGACATCGAGGTGTCCCCCTACTACTACCTGTGGATCAAGTACGCGCTGCTAGCCTACCGCTACGACCCCGGCGTGTCGCTGCCGGAGCTCTCGTCCATCTCGCTGTACACGCCGCGGCTGGTGGAGGTGGTGAAGGAGCGGCCCAAGTGGAACGCCACCGAGTTCTTCAAGAAGGTGCACCCCAACACCCCCTACCTGCACCAGCTCCCCTGCAGCTGGGGCGCCGTCTTCTTCCCCAAGCACTGGCGCGAGTTCTACGCCTACATGGCGGCGCGCTTCACGGAGGACGCCAAGCAGAACCCCGTGCAGATCCCGCGGTCGCGCACCAACGGCTGGCAGGCGTCGTGGAAGAAGTTCCTCATCGACATGATGTACCTGCGCGGGTACGTCAGCCTCTACCCGAACTTTCCCAACCAGACGAGCTTCTCGACCAACCACATGGAGCCCGGCGCGCACATCAGCGCCAAGGGCAACGTGCTCAAGCACGACAAGACGGACTTCGAGGTGCCGCTCGTCGCCGACGACTTCTCCGTGCTGCTGCCCGCGGGCAAGATGCCGCCGGCGTCCAAGCTGCCCGTCGTCAATCTCTTCAACCAGGCCGTGTCCCTCAAGGGGCTCAAGGCCGCTGGAGCCAAGCTCGGCCAGGACGTCTTCGAATGCACCGCCAAGGAGCTCGTCGCCGTCGACCGCATCACCGGCTTGCCCACAAACTGCACCGCCTTCTGACCTACGGATGTATCTAGCGTGATTTTTGTAATTCCCATTTAATTTGTACTACCTACACTAGCACTGTCTGAAACTCATCAAACGGAGGCCAAGAATCATTTTTGCGCCTCTGTCTGGTTAATTAATTAGATGATGATGATCCGTGAGGGAAGAGGATGCCAAAACTCGCTTCTCTGTCCTTACTGTCGATCAACTGAAATTGGAGAATAAATTCATGAATGAAGAATGCGCAACCTACCAAACTCCCGTTATGTCGTAGACTCGTAGGAGGTCAGGCCATGAACTCCAGCAATCAAGAGGCCATGAACTCTCCAGCAATCGGCCCTTTAGGACAGGTTTGGTGATCAGGCATCACGAGCAGATCTATGTGACAGAAATCGTTTTGCTATTCAAAATTAAATAACAAGGGGATTTCTCTTCATAGATCCTCCCGTGATCTCTGATCACTAAATCAGCTCTTAATGTTTCAATGCTTCAAAAGCTTGGTCTTCACTAATTCACTCGACAAGTTGTTTTATTTTAAATGATTCACTTGTTAACCCGCTCCTCGCGGCTTCTTTCACTTTTCTCTTCGCCTTCGCCTTTTGTGCAGACGTCAATACCCTATCATGCCCCACTAGTCGGGGCACTTCCTCCTCAGTGTCTCCAGAACTATATTCACAAAGACTCCCAATCGAGTTATCTTATTTGCATTCCTATCTATCAGAACCATATTTTGCTGACCACTTGGGTCTTGGGCTCATGGCGAACAACTTGTCATCAGGGGATGGGGCTTGAATGGATGCCCCACTTTATACTCGAATCTCACCATAGTTATCTCCATGACCATTGTCCGCTCTAACGCAATCTTTCTTCTTTGTAGTATGCATTAGACTTGGTTACCTCTCGGTTATAGGTGTCCCAATGATCTTTAAGTTGCTTGGCGGTCCGATAACAGCGAGGGTCGAAGGTGGAGTTGTATGTTGCCACTATTTAGACCCAAAAACTTGTTCCGATCTTATTGTTGCCGGAGATGGGATCATTAGAATGCATAATCCAATCATTAACCTACAATAAATAGTGTGTGGAGGATTAAGGGCTTGTTTGTTTTCCTAGTGCTAAAGTTTAGCACGAACTTTAGCACTTGCGGTCCACGAGGAGCACACAACCAATGGCGGGGAAGAGAGAAAGTGGTATTCAATGGAAAATGGGGTTGAGGACCACTTTTAACACAATTTAGCACTTTTGGTGGAACTTTAGCACAACACTTCAGCGATCATGTTTGTTTTTTAGTAGCTAAACTTTAGTAAAAAGTGCAGTGCTAAAGTTTACCAAGGGGAAACAAACTGGTCTTAAAGCTAAAACATCGGAGCGATGATGCAGTGGAGAAAACTCATCAAACTGAGGGCTATGGGACCCATCAGATTGCAAGAGACCCATGAAGATGTTCAAATCTAGGACCAACCCGATATTATGTGAAGAGAGGGGAATTTGGAAGAGAGAAATGAGATAAAATGGTGTGTGAAATGAGCTCTATTTAGGTAGGGTATTTATAGATGGATTATGGATGAAATTCGTGGTTTTTTGGTGATTTTATCGTTTTTTGGACCACAAATAGTTAAAAACAACTAACACATGTGACGCTTACGTGGACCAATCAGATGCTGCCAATTCGCTCTCACATCACCCCCTCGCCCCGTGCCCACTTCAATGCATCGTCTCGATACCGCTCGCCTCTTGCCCTTCTACCGCTCCAACCCGCTCTCCAATGCGCTAGAGCGAGGCGGTAGGCCAGCTCTCGTTGGATGCCTACGGCTGGAAACAAGCCAAGTCGAACTCGGCTTGACTCGGTATGGCTCGCTAGGTGACGGAGCTCGAAAAACGGTGAGGCTCGCAAGTCGAGATGCTCTGAGCTTTAGCCGACTCGCGAGATTCGAGTTTTTTTCTAGACCTATGGAGGACAGTGGGGCTGCCCCCCCCCCCCCCTTCCTCCTAGGTTTATCTATTGAATTGCAGATCCAATTTATGTTGCTTCTAACTAGTTGGCTTTCAATTGTAGGAGCACCCCAAAAGTCTTCAGGTCAGTTGGATACTGAAAGAATTTCTAAACCACAACCAAGTGAATTGAAAACGATAGAACCTCAGATTTGATGTCACGACTTTTGTATATGTACTCCCTCCGCCCTAAATTAATTAGTGTAATGTGATTTCTAAACTTCTTACTGAAATGTAATGCAATCAATGTAATGAATATGTCTAGATTTAGCAAAGTTTGTTAAAAACAAAGCCAATTTTGAGGGGGGAAACTCTTTAAGGGCTAATTTGGGAACCACATTTTTCCAATGGATTTTTATTTTTTTCAAGGGAAATTAGTTTATTTTTTTCTTAAAAATAGAAATTCAATGGGAAAATGGAGTTTCCAAACTAGCCCTAATAAGATATAATTCATGAGTACAAGCGTCATTTGAGTGTTGCGTTAATTCTTTGTTAGAATGCCCTGTATTGCAGGAACAGAGGGAGTAGATGGAGGCAAGACCAAGAGCAACTCTTACATAACTAATTATTGGCTAAA
Source organism: Zea mays (assembly GCF_902167145.1). Taxonomy (NCBI): domain Eukaryota; kingdom Viridiplantae; phylum Streptophyta; class Magnoliopsida; order Poales; family Poaceae; genus Zea; species Zea mays. Next base: position 222,939,778 of record NC_050100.1, on the reverse strand, counting down.
AGGTAGCACTATCAATATAGAAGAAACCAGACAACACTTATCAATCCCTAAGCATAGATGAACTGCAAAAAGAATTTTCAGAGTTCAGTATACCAAGTTCCAAATACAAACTATGATGGATGATGGCTGTCCCCCTATTAAGTTTGAAAATCCTCATGAATAATGATAGCAACTACCTGACCTGACCTGACAGAACCTCTCTTCTAATTAGCAAACCAACAAATTGCCCTTTCACCTGCTTCAAGCACTCTCCTTGTTTTTTTTCTAAGTGACTGACTGACTAGCTGCAAAGTTTCCTCTCTAAATCTGTCTCCCTCTGCTGCTGGTTTAGCTCTCCTTCTCACCTACCTAGCTTGCAAGCAACTGCAATTGCAATGCAGCAACCACTCTGACTCATCTATTTCTTCTCTCTTTTTCACTCTCTATACAAACAAAAAACATCCAGGGGGAACCAATTAACCAATAGACAAAAGGATCAAAGGTAAAATAACACTAGCCCCCGATGAGGAAAAAAAAGACCTAATGAACTAACAACGTCGGGACGCCCGGCGATGGATTGGGATTGGATGGATGCTGACACAAACCAATGCATGTGATGATGGGCGGGAGACGATCCATGGCGGTGACCGGTGAAGCGGTGATGATGACCATGATGGGCGACGACGACTGATGAAGCAACCATGCATGCATACATATATAGCTATATGGGGGACGAGACCGACCGACAGTCCGGCGACGCCATGCCGGGACGTCAATCCCGGCGGCGGATGAAATGGAGAAGGTCGCACGACGGGTCGCCGCTCCGGACAGCCTTCTGGCGCATCTCCACCACCCTCTTGTGCGAGTTGGAGTGGATGGACGGCACGAAGGTGGGGCTCGCCGCGGGGCGGTACTCCGGGAACAGACGACCGGACTTGTAGCGCACGCCGCAGGCGTTGCAGAGCGTCTTGGGCCCCAGCGGCCCCGCGCGCCACTGCGGCGTCTTCTCGATCTGGCAATGTGTGCACCTCCTGACGGCGCCGCCCTGCGGCTCCGTTTGCTCGCCGCCTTCCTCGTAGTCGGCGTCGCCATCGTTGTCGTCAGAAGAGGCAGCTGGCGCGGGGACCACAGGCTTCTTGGCCTTCTTCTTCTTCTTCATGGGCGGCGCCGGGTGCGGGCTGGACTCGGCGATGCTCTCGGGGTCCGAGTGGGCCGACCCGGAGGAGTACATGGGCGTCGGCACGAGGATGGTGGGCGTCTCCGCCCCGGCGCGCGCGGCGGCTCCGGTGAACGCGGACGAACGGGAGCGCTTGCTCCGTGCGCGCGCCGGTATGACGAGCGCCGGCGGCGGCGCCGGGCGCGGCGACACTGGCGCCGACCAAACATGCCCTCCGCCACTCCCACTCCCACTCCCGGAGAAGGACTCCGAGGAGGACGACGCCGAGGAGGAGGACGAGGACGCGGAGCCGGTGGCGCTGGCGCTGCCGCTGCCACCGCTGCCGTGCTCCAGCACCGAGATGGGGCTGGAGCTGCGGAACAGCAGCGCGTCCTCCATTTTGTCCTGCGGCAGCAGCGCGCCGGCCGCCAGCGCGGAGCTCTTCATGATGGGCGCCGCGCCGCCCGCCGTCGCGCCAGGGAACACCGGCTCGTGCGGGATGGAGGCGTCGTCGAAGAGCCCCGACAGCCACTCCAGCTGCGCCATGTCCATGTCAATGTCGTCGCACTGCAACCAAATGGGATCAGAATCATTAGTTGCCACGTCAGAACAGAAGAATCATGCGACGCGCCGTTGCCCAGCACCGACACCGACGCCGACGCCGACACCGACACTGCCAGCTTTGCTGCTGCAGCTGCTACTATCTGTCATGTTACTGCTCACATTTGCTGCTGCAGCAAGCAGTAACAAATCAGATTATCACTGCAGCAAACAAAACAATCATGAACGAACGAACGGGCCGGGCCCCACGTGTAATTTAGGTTGCGTAGAGTAGAGGGAACAGTTAGTTGCTGGGCTGGCGAGCTACCAAGAAAAGCGACGGGCCCTCCGACCGACGTAACACGGGTCCGGGCGACCGACGTAACACCGGGCGGTGGTAACTCCGATCACGAATCTCACCGGCCACCGCCCATCGGGCCGACCGACACCGCCCACTCCTCCTTACCCCAACCACCCAGGTCGTGGCCGATGAGACCGACCCGCGTGGCGTGTCCCCTGACGCCCGGGGCTATTTTGAACTCCGTTCCGTTCCGTTCTACGATGAATCGCACGGACAGTGCGAATAGAGTGGAGCGGAGATTTAGAAGAAAAAAATAAAAATAAAAGAAGACGCGTTCCATCACTACCGACAAGCAGGACATGGAGGGGGCGGGGGTCTCAGACTCACCGAGCCGATGTGTGCGCCGACGACGTCCTTGGTGTCGAACACATCGTTCCCCGCGGCGGCGAAGAAGGCGCTAGCGGAAGCGTCGTGCTGCGCGGGGGCAGCAGGCGGGGCGAGCGCATTGCCGGCGCGGCCGACGTCGATGATGCGCGCCGACAGCGGGCTCCCGGGCGCCGGCGCGTCCAGGAGGAGCACGGCGGCGGCGGAGTCCTCGTTGGGGAAGTCGAGGAGGTCGTCGATGTGGTCGAAGAGGTCGCCGCACGTCGCCTCCAGCAGGCTCTGCTCCCTCATCATGTCCTCCACGAATCCGCCGCCTGCCATCTGCCTGCTTCGATCGAACAAACAATACAATTCGGTCAGTCGCCTCCTGGCTGCGCCGGCTGGATATGTATCTGTATAATTTAAATAGTAAAAATTGAAGGGGGAACCCCCGACGCGGAATAAGATATTAATGCGGGAAACGCAAATCAGGCTGGATACGCATGCATTAATCACGCAAATGGAATGAAATGAAGGCAACGTCGATTATTTTGCACCTGCTATTCACTTATTCCAAAGATACGACGCCTGCATATGGACGCCGATTATTTTTGGCAGAGGTAGACGTTGCCCACCCAAATCCTCCTTCACTTTCAAAACATGAACAAAAAAATAGACGGGCGGCCTGCTAATCTACGACTCCTGCCAACTTTGTTTATATAGCAGTGCTCAAAATGTGATCTTTGATGAGCTGGGGGGCTGTAAACGAACAAATAGAAGAGGAGCGGGACAGGAGGGTCGGAGGGGGAGATTTTATATATCCCCCAATTTCAACTGAATTCAAGTGACGGCAGCGCGGGCTCCATGTGTACTCGGATGCGGTGCATGATGATGCGCGCCGGGCGCGGGGCCCACCCACCATGTGAGCAGCGCATGTGACGCGTCCATTTTTTTTCCACACTATTTCTTTATTCCGAAGCAAGCATATGCGACCAGATGGAAGCACAGTACATGCACGATACGGTAAAAATTTGAATAATATATATAGACTACTGTACTGCAGTAGTAGTAGTAGTAAAATAATACGAACAAACGACGGTGGAAAAATCGGAGCGTTTGATTGATTCACCACCAAGGACGTGCTGTGGTGCTTGTGCACCGGCGTAAAAGTCAAAGCGACCAGCACAAGGAATTTGTCAAAAAAGAGGGTGCGCTGACGCGGCGTGCTGCCATTGGTCGCGACGCGTCACTCGGGGCTGCCAGCTCAGCCGGCGGCTTCGAGCCGAAGCGGCTTCCACCCTCGGTAAAGTGGCTAATTATTGCCCAGGTCCTCCGGTGAGAACCCCGAGGAATTCTCGTCTGCCATTTTTCTTTAGGGCATGTACAGTGGAGAGACACCAAAACGGTTCTCCAAGCACAGGATACAACTAAGAGACTATATTGTACAATGGAGTGTCTATAAACGTAGTCTATTAATAAATACAGAATTAAATGTATTTGTATAGCATCAGATCGATAGAATAGACGACAAATTCGTACAGTGGGAAGTGAGGCGTCTGTTGTTACTTGGTTTACGAGCCAGAGGCGTCTCTTCACGGAGAGACGGCTCTAAGATTATTTTGCAAATAACCCACTAAAACACCTTAAGAGCCCCCACATTAAACACCACTGTACATGCCCTTACTAGTACTGCTATACTTGTACTACTCACTTCGTCTCAAAATAAATCACTTTTTATTTTTATCCAATCTCTATGCACATTTATATTGACGTAGTGATATAGAGAATTAAATGTATTTTTGGTCTTTAAATCAGATATAGTTATGTATTATATATTGGGACGAATTGAGTATATTTTATAACTAACTATTTTGCGTTGTTATCCGTGTCTTTTACTATACACATTTTTATCTTTTCACCCCTTCCAATCCAGCCAGGAACGAGCAACCATGGATTTGGACTTTTTCTTCTTCTTTTTTGCACTGTCTCCCTGTCCCCTCTGCTTCTAGAGAAGGATCCATCCAGACTGGAAGGAAGGAAAGGATGGAAGCGTATATCCGTAAAAGCATGGGGGGGATGCATGCAAAAGGTACAGACAAGGACGCTGTGGAAAACCAAGGCAAGGCTGCTGGGTCTGGAACGGAATGCCGTGTGACCCAGCATCCTCCGTTCCTCTTCCTCCCCTTCACCCAGTCAATTCCGATCCCACCAATTCACGCAGACGCGTCTGTCCATTTACCAGGACAACAAAGGCCCAGCCAAGGCCAGCAGCAGCAGCAGCAGCGCATCCGAAGATGTCCTTGTAAACTGCGAAGCTTCTGCAGCCTCCCTCCCTAGTCCCTTCAATTCCCTCTTAGCAAAGCAATTCTTCTGTGCAGTCTTGTAATTCGATTCAGAAACAACAGTCCAAATTGAAGCCCCTCTTTTTTGTGCAGTCTTTTTTTTCATTTTCTATCCCAGGAATGGAGTTTGAACTTTGAAGACGCCTGATTGAGCTGTGCAACTACAGGCATGTGCATGGGAATGGGATGATGAACCAACCGGGTACGGCAATGAAGAAGAAGCCGGCCGGCGACAATTCGCCGCCAGCCGAGCCAGGCCGGCCGGCCGGCCGGCTACTATCAGAAAATGGGACGACTCGAGGAAGCAAAAGGCAAAACAGAGAAGAGAGGCCAAAAACAAGCACACATGATGCGATTCTTGCTCCTGCCAGCGATCAGTCAGATTTTTTTTCTAGTTCATCGTATTCACGCATTTACCAATACCCATCCATGTGGCTTGCAGGCGAAAATGGCTAGTTTTTGCACATGATAAGCACCGCCGGCGATCGACTGATGACTCACCTGTGAGTTCGCCGGAAACGGTCGACTGACGGCTCACTCCTCCCTTCCTCCCTGGCCTGGGTTGCTCGGTGCACCTTTTTTTTTTCTCTCTAGCTCCCAGCTACCTCTTCTGCCCGGCCGGCCCGTTGCACTCTTTCTGACGAGAAGCTGTTGGCGATCACGAACGCCTGTAAATAAGCTAGCTAGGGACAGTGGTGGGTGGAATCGGGGTGGTGTTAGCTCTCTCTCTCTCTCTCTCTCTCTCTCTCTCTCCTACGGTTGTACTCTTACTCCTCCTGCATGGCTAGCTTGGTGGCAAGCAAAGCTGCTGTGTCGACGGACAGAGCGAGGGCTGAAGAAGATGATGAAGAAAGTTGCTGGGTGGCTCGTACAGCTCCAATTCTAAGGAGAAGTGTGTACTCCTAACAAGAGAGGGGAGGCCCGGGGAATTATGGGGAGCTATATAGGTGGAGGTAAATGGAGGAAAGGGGTGGGAGCGGGGTGACCTAGAGGTGCGTGGGTCGGTGGAATTGAATTCCTGCCCCTCTCTCTCTGTCTGTGTCTCCTCCTGTCCCTTCTTCCTCCGGACTGGCCTCCTCTTAAGACAGAGAGGATGAGTAGGAGGAGAGAACAAGATTGGGAGAGTGTATTATAGTACTATACACACATGCCAGGCGATAGGGTGAGCTCGATCAGAGTGGAAAACATAATCGAGGGATTATTAATATAGGTTGATAAAATTGATAAACTATGGGTGGCAGAACGTGCGGGAAGGTAACTGATGAGGCCTACAGCTACTGTTTCTGCTTTGTTATCAGGATGAGATAGAGCCATAGAAGGGGGGAAAGCTAGGATGTGCTGGATAGCTCCTGGGTTTTGAACGCTCGTGTTGGTGGCCAGGCAGGCAGGCTGAGACGACGGAAGTGGCGACCCACTCCTCCGCTTTTACACTTGAGACGCGCCCCTCACCCCTCTCGTCGGTCAGGACGACGACGAGGAGGAAGAAGAAGAACACGGGCTAGCTAGCTGCAGCTGGCCCAACGGAAGGAAGGACGCGAGGTTCTCTGCGTGGTGCAACCAGCAGCCCAAGTCGTAGCTGGTATAACTAGTTAGGCCGGAGTACTAGCAGCGACGTATACTCACTGTGTGCGGTGGTTAACGTTAATGGATCCAGCCCTGCCGGATCTTTTACTTGCGCCACGTCGTACACGCGAGCAATCAATTAGTGCCGGTCGTTGTATTAGCTGCACCGCACCACGCCACTTCCACTAGTGTGATTCATTTTTTTATCTTTTTTACAAAAACAAAAGGAATATTCACGTTTATATAACCCTGGACGAGAACTAGTACGTACTCCATCCAAAAAAAGATGATATCTAACACAGTATCATATTAAAAAAATATTAAATTTACCAAATCTATATAAAATTAATAATTACCATACTATATATTCTCTCCGTCCCTAAAAATATTTCTGTAATTAATTTATTTTAATTAAAAATTTCTTACATCTGTTTAAAACACTAGCTGCATTCGTATCTCCAAATAAGTTTGTTGTAGATAAATAAAATCTATCATGAAACATGTTTCATACAATATTTAATTAATAGTAGACATATTAATACTTAAAATCATATATTTGGTAAAATTTTAGGTTCTTTAGCCAAAAATATATCTAAATAGATTTACCATAATAATGGTGTCTGTATACATAATTTAATTATACTTTTTTGTATATTTTTTGGTAAATTAAAATGGCTTGACTTCTAGAAATAAGAATCGCAACTTTTTTGTATATAGGAGTAGTACGTACTATACATATAAACATCATATCTTTTAATGAATGCTTATGATTTAAACAAATATACTATATATGATTTATTATAGATCTAATGAATGATACGTGTTTAGTATGGTAAATTTGTATTATCATAAATAACCAATAAACAATGGTGATATTCAATATAAATGTATTCATTGGGAGTAAGTTTTTTTAGATTAAGTTGTTAGGCTATTTTTGTATAGAATATTAAATATGTATTTCAATTTTTAGGACCATGTATAAAAGAGAGCACCTTAGCTCCACCATGTAGCAAGGTTAAAGCACTCCTAAAACATAACCATATGTACCAAAATTGCAAAAAAAATGAAAGAAATTTGGCGAACCTAAAAAACTGGGAACGAGAAAACCACAAAAAAAAACGCAAATTTCCTCCGAGATTATTAACCCGAACGAGGAGTGAGGGAGGACACACGGTAGGTAAGGCAGCTTCCCTCGCTGCTAGCTGTCATCCCCCCGCCTTTCCTGTCGTGACGTTGAAGTTTCCTCGCCCCTCGTACCATCTCTCTGTAGTATCTCCTCTCCTTTTTTTTTTCCTTCCACACACACAACTGGAGAGAAAAAAAAAAAGACGGGAACTCAGATCGGTTCCGCTGTGCACATGGCACGTGAGGGAGGCGCGAGGCCGACGACTGGGCCTACTGCTCCACCACCACCACCACCACCTTCCTTTTCCCTCCCCACGCCGTGAACTAACCGACAGCCACCGCTAGGCCTGGGATCCTCTGCGGGCGCCGCGTGAGCGTGAGGGAGAGGAACCATCCGCGGCGCCCATCACGCTACCGTCCGCGGCCGTCGTGGTTACCGCCTCCCCTTGTCCAGTTGCACGGAATAACCATCCCATCCCGCCAGGGTGTTTGGTTGCCCCTGCTAAAGCCTAGTTTGGATACTCTAGTAATAAGTGGGATTGGAGTGGATTAAGATGTATTGAGAGAGTATTTGATCTATTAGGGATTTGTACCCTCTCCAATCCCTTCAAAACACTTCAATCTCAAAGTATCCAAACTAGGCCTAAAGTTTAGCCCGGGTCACATCAAGCGTTTGACTTTTAAATAGGAGTATGAAATATAGACCCAACCAACTGGACTAGATTCGTCTCGTCTTTTAATCTTCGGCTGACAAATTAGTTTTATAATCCGACTACATTTAATACCCGGAACGGAGGTTCAAACATTCGATGGGACAGGGGCTAAATTTTAGTTTGGGGTAACCAAACACCCCCTAAAAATCGCGGGCCGGCCGCGTGCGGCTCATTGACCGCCGCGGCTGGGTCCGCCTCCGCCTCGTGGCCGCGGTCCGCTGACCCGTATCCTGTACACACGCGCGCGGCACGCACCCCGGCAAACGAAGTCGCGGTCGCGGGCGGGCGTTTCGGCGGCAGCCTGCCGGCTGGGTCGCCGCCGTCGCAGCCGCGCGCGCTGCCGGGCGGGATTGGCTTGGTGACTGATTGAGTCGAAAGGGACGCGTAGCGTAGCGGCCTTGCGTAGATCGCGTGCACCAGTCGACGGGCCGGGGGTGGACGCCTGCCTAACCGGTCCGCAGCACACCTGACACCTCACCTCCGTTCATTTCGTTCTGGCCCGTGACCCGACCCATGTCGTGCCGTACGAGGACAAGCATGTAATCGTGCTAATGTACTGCGTTTACAGTTGAACTGAACCGGACACGTTGCTCTGCTACTACATACCCTGTCTGTCCCTGGATTGTACGTCATACGATGGCAGGCAGTGCCACCGACGGCTGCGGGTGGCGGATCGCATCGGCACCGAACGAGCGATCCGGGCGAAATTAATAGAAGCGAGCGCGGAGGAGTTAAAAAGTGACCGCGCACCTGATGGTGGTTCCACCGGAGCTCCGCATCCGCTCCTCCCTGCGAAACAAGCGCAAATCATCATAATAATAATAATGGGAAGGGAGTCGGACCGGAGGAATCGGAGCTTTTGCAGCGTTAACTAGACGAAAACTTGGGTTGCACTCCTTGCTTGCCGCCGCAACCATGCCTTGAGCTTTACTGCTCCCCCCCCCCCCCCCTTTTCACTCACTTCCTCTCGCTGGACATGGCCACACACACTCTGGTCAGTGATGACACCCGTAGCTAGCCCAGCCAGCTGGGCAGGCAGGCAGGCAGGCAGGGCGCGGCCATCGCATCCATTCCAATTCCATCCACCTTGCAACACCTGAACCCGAACCCAGCCGTCGTCTTCTGCTCCCTTGGTAGCTGCGGTTGCCGCTGCCGTTTTTTTGCGTGGCCAGGCAAAAGGCAACAAGGGCTCGATCGGGGCTGCCTGACGACGAGCTAGGCCAAACATCTCGGCGTTCCTTGTTTCGTGAACGTGATATGTTGGCCACCGACGGAGCAGCGACAGAGGCATCAATCAGCCGGGCGCCACCAAACCCGCGCTGGCGTGTGTAGCGTTCGTTCGTGCCAAAATGGTAGCTAGTACTAGCTGCTGAGACTGTGTCTGTCAGAGCGAGGAGGTCCGGCTGACCGGCCGGGCTTGCCGATGGATGACTGTGTCTGTCTCGGTTTGTTGGTGTCGGATCACTGGTACGTACGCAGCGCAGGCATCCAATCCAATCCAATCCAAAATGCCGCTGCCATCTAGATGGACACGACAGACAGACAGATCGTCGCTTGCATTGCACTCCCAGCAAGCAAGCAAAGCAGCACGACCGCAACCACCCAACCGGAGCAGAGACCTGAGAACGAAAGCCGCCGCTGGTACCCTGGAACAGTGTCCGGTCCGCATTGCTGGCGGCAGAGCTCCATCGGCCGCGCGCGGCGCTTTATGACCGGCGCCGAGATGGATGGATGCACCAGCCAGCCCAGCCCACAGGCCCCCCCTGTCACGGGTGAACGGGTCCAGTCCGTCCGAGGTAGATTAGGCTAGCCGCGAGATGCTTGCTGCTGGTGCTGCTTTACAGTATATAATCCGCTGGCAGTGAAAAGCATGAAGCGGACGATCCATCTCTGACAACGCTGCCATATAGTAGAATAGAACTCGCCGCGCCGATCCCGAGGCCGTGCCGACTATATATGATTGCTCAACATGCGGCCTGCCTGCCTGCCTGCGCGACATTACTATTCAATTGCAGGCCGGAGATTCTCCCCTCTAATTATTAAGTGAACGGAGGAGTGAAAAAAAAAGCAAAAACTTACTAGCATATATGTCTATGGTGGACAGCGCCATGTGTGTGCCGTACATATAATACGGTGGCGGTGTGTGGTGAACCGGCGGTGGGCGATCACCACCACCCCATGACCGTGATCCGCCCAACCACCGCTCGCAACACGGCAGCTAGCGCCCCCCCCCCCCCCCCTATCCTCGCTGGACGGAGTACTGTGGGGTGGTTGCTGAACGTGCCCCGGTAACATGCACGCGTTGCTATTGCTACTGTGGTGGTGAGTGGATCAACCCCCATATCTAGCGTCCTCCGGGGTCCGGGCACGAGCAGTCAGTAAACACCGGCCGGGTCATCAGCTCGACGCCTACGATGGGGCGCTGCGTGTAATTAATTGTGAACAACCACCAACCATGAGCTAGAACTGCTGGGGTGAACTTGCAATTGTTAAGCTACTTCTGTAACATAGTAGTGGTAGTGATGCATGGGTCAGCAGCAGTGGTGACTGGTGAGGCTAGTCATGTGCAGTCATATGATCCCCCACGCCGGATCGGACGACGACGCAGCTATAGCCCATGCATGTGGCTGCAAGCTCAGTCTCACCTGGATTTCGAGTCCACTAGATGCAGCAGCAGCTAGCGCACAACGCCGCCACGATGCAAGCCGCATCAGCAGCAGCAGCTCAAAACGGTTGCTAGCTTGTATCTACGTGTTGCTGCTGTACACACATGCACAACGACGACGCATCAGAACCCCTGACTTCACGACACGATCGACGCAACGGATGAGTGACGCGACAGGTGTCAGGTGATCGATTCGCATCGGGAGGCGATCGTAGTGGCATGCAGTCTATCTCCAATTCTCCACGCACGCACAGCTACTACCTGCCTTTTCGCCAAATAGTCCCGCGCGCGATCTCATGCATGCACATTTTAGGGCTCGTTTAACCAGGCTTCTGGACGTAGTGGCTCTAGTTCCGCGTCTTCCCATTTGTGGAATGATCATGAACGTTGACATCTAGAGACATCGATAAGCGCGGGGCTAGTATAGGTAGGAGTAGACCGTGTTGACCAATTTAAGATGGTGGATGACACTAGAGAACATGGTGGTCGAGGGGTCCAGGACAAGTGGCGACATGCATCGAGACCATGAAGGGAAGGGAGCTTGTCGCATACGCTACTAGAGATGGCAATGGGTCTCGATTCCCAATTCTCCACGGAGTATTCCTCCGTTAGGGAATATATGGAAGTTTATTCCCTCACGGATATGTAAACAATATATATATATAAATGAAAATTCACGTTCGAAATGGGATTGATGTGGGTTTTTACCGCACAGTGCAAAAATTCCGTTTGTGCCAACGCAGCACGTACCTCGGCGCCATAGCCTATGACGCCGAGCTGTGTTACCTCGGCGCCATAGGCTACGGCGCCGACTAAAGGGTCCAAAAATGACATTAAAATTTTCTAGGGTCCAAACGTGAATTTTTTTCGAATGAAGGACCAAAATGCAAAAAATTCGGCCTCGGCGAAGGGGCAATCCTTACAAAGGTGAGCCGCTGTCTCCGGAGACACATTACAAAGCGGACAATTTTGGTTGCAAGGCCAACCCCGTTTTTGCAGATTGTCTGAAGTTAATATTTTGTTATGCAACAATGTCCAAGCAAAGAAACGACATTTTGGTTCAGTTTTGGCTTTCGAAATGGGATTGATGTGGGTTTTACGGAAGTTCGTTGTGAACTGAATTTTGTAGGCGCTACTTGAACTGTATTCACGATTTTAGACACATTTTGGCCAGGTTCTAAGATTGTGTCTCAAAACTGTTCGTGCTTGAAACTTCTACGATCGGTGATTTATCATATTCGTACGTCATGAGATTTTTAGCGCTTTGTGATCGCTCGAGGATCGAATCGAACCTGGATCTTGCTCCGAGGCCGCTGGAAGAGGCCATACATGGATGCCGTCGAATGGGTGGATCCGGTTCATAGCTAGGGGTGCCACGAATGCATTCACCAAGTCAAGTCATATAGAATGCTCGTTCTCGATCGCCTTGTTGCACACACTGCCAGGTGCTCAGCTGAGGGCAGAAAAAGCAACGGCTGAACCGAAACCATGGAAAGAATTCGGACTCGGGGGTGCTGGTGCAGGGGACTTGATTTGATTTGGCGAGGTCGTCAGCCATTGTTCCGTCGTCGCTGTCACGTAGCGCGGATCACTCCCTCGACGTGGACTTGTGCCCAGGTTTTGTGCAGTGGCAGCCCCGACGGAACGGACGTGACGTGATTACCTTCCGTTCGGGTGCCGCCAGCTGTACGCGCGCAGACGTCCCCTGTAACACTGACCTGGCATCGCCCCCTGAATCCGACGTGCCACTAGCACAAGCTGACAAGGCGTCAGCCGTTGCGGTTTCGTAGTCAGGACTCAGGAATACGTACGTACGTGTGCGCGTGTACTGGATCGGTGGAACAGACAAGATGCAGGACTCTCTCTCTCTACTAGAGTCGTCTCGTCTGTACACTGTAACAGTGCTCTGCAGCTAACCAAAATAAAGCAGTTGGTGTTAGCTGCAGCTAACCAAAATACACGGCTAGCTAGCTAGCTAGCTCATCATCATTCATTGCCAAATACCACTAGCGACTGTTTCCATCAGTTAGTTAGGGCCATTAGGTATTTGGAACAAGGGAGAGGAGAAACAAAATGAGAATACAAAACATGGGATCACGTTGCCTGCATGTGCGGCAAAGACTTCGACTCCTCCGCCCGGTCCTACCAAGACCAACTGCTAAGATTAATTAAAGAAATCAATCAGATCGAGTGGGAACCCTGGCCTTTACATAACGTAATATACATGGTTCTTTTAATTAGTAGCTTTGTTGGATACAGAAAAAGAAACAGAAAAAAAAACAGAGTTCAGTAATGAACTGCAAGGCTGACCGCTCCGATCCTTGGCAACATTCCAAGCACTACTGATGCTACACAAAAAATACAACTGTTATTCACCAAATAAATCCTTACAATAAGTCTCTCTCTCTCTCTCTAGCTTAGTTCTCTACAATACCTTAGAAGCATACTTGCTTGTGATGTCTCTGTTCCAACAAACGCGACCGTCTCTGAATATGTGAGCACTTGCATATGAAACTGTTCCCAGGTTCTTTTCAGGCTGGCTACATCAGAGATCCTCTTTATCGAACACTATATATATATATACCTTTTTTTAATGGGCATCGACTAGGAGATGTGAATGAATGAAAGTATGTATAAAGAGAGAAAAAAGAGAGACAGAGAGAAAAAAAAGACAAGATGGTTTGGGACAGGAGAACAGAGAAGGGAGAGAGCGTCGGTCATGTCCCATGTGGAGTAGTATATTCTAATGCGAACAGTGCAAAGCTGTAAACTGTGGGAGAGTACCTAATGCACTGTGAGTGACCGAGCCTGCAGCTAGCCAAGCCAGCGTCGGCCACCGACACGGTGACTCCCCCACCAGCTGGCGGCTAGCTGCAAGTCTTCATGCCATGTTCACTCCTCCTAAAAAACTAGTAAAATAATTTTAAGTCTGTCTTTAAATTTAAACAATTTTAACGTCGCCATTAGAAAACTGTGTAGATAATATACATGCCCTTTATGGAACAGATCGATACGTTTTGAAATTATATTCCATCGTACTAAGTCTGACGATATGTATTTGATTTATTATGTTCGTTTATATTGAACGCGACTCTTTTTTTTATAAAAAATTGTGTTTTTTCATGCACGTACGGGCGGAGCTCGTATTTGGCGCGTTTGCCTCGCTCGGAATTTCCACCATGCATGGCTGCAGAGATGTCTCGAGTGTTTGGTTTGAGTAATCATACCATTCAAATTAAGGTGGTGCATCGTGGGTTCATCTCTCAGATTTGGTGGGATGACTTCATTCCTTATATTAGTACTAACTAACTAACTATGATGAATGAGATGGTGATGGATCAACTCATTCTATTTCACAAACCAAACAAAAATAATGAGGAGTGAGAAGACGATGGACTATTTCATTCCTCAAACCAAACACCTCAGTCATGGTCCCGGTCAAACCACCCCGCCCAACCACATTAGCAGCGGATTTGTATATTTAGTTTTGTATGCTTTGCTGCTGCCGGATCTTCAAACAGAAGTTGAGTAAAAACGAATAGATAGAGAGGACCACGACGTGGTTCCTAATACGTACGCGAGCGAGTGCCTGACAAATATGAGCATATATACCAGCTAGCTGCTAAATACATATACATGCATACATAACAAGTCAAGGATCGATCGAGCTACTGACAAGACGCGACGACTTGATCCGAGTCCGAGCTATCAATCTTCTGAAACGAAATGACGTTCAAATCAGAAACTCAACACTTGCTGCGCGTGCATGCGCGGCCGACCGAAGATCGATCTCTCACCTGCTAATAATAATGCTCCATTTAGCGCTAGTGGTATATGCGTGCATGTGGACTGGAGAACTATTCTATTCCCTCGTTCGTTAAAAAAACAAAAAAAAAACAGCTCCGTGCTGCCGATCTGAATCTCAAAGCCAATGTAGTATGCATGTGGCTAGTCACTAGTAGTACTGAGAGCTAGTAGCATGATGCCGGGCGGGCGCAACTCAAAAAAGGAGACAAAAAATGATGCGGAGAATTCGTCGGGTCATCGAGCACACGTCGTCTATCTACCATAAATCCATAATATGTTGGTTGCTGGTGGATATGATGGGAGAGAGAGAGGTGGGCTGGCTTCCAGGACGACAGTGCATCCCATGTGAGATGTTCTTCTTCCTCAGAATCAGATCAGGCCCATCATGCGCCTGCTGCCCCCCTCCTAGTCTTCCCCACCCCACCCGTCCACGGTCCACTCACCAGACACAAGCAACGCCTCCTTCATTTCCTAAGCTAGATCAAGCCAGCGCGAAACGTTACCAGCAATGCAAATGTTCCAACGACCATAGTACGGTTACCATACAAGTTCATGAAATGGCCGGTCAGGCACATGGATCAGTGTGCGTCCGCCGCATTTGCTAACTGTGTGACTACTCTATATATGAGCAGCCAGGTAAGCGTCTGATCAGGAAACTGCACCAGAGAATGGCCAGTGAAATCAGTTCAAATTCTATATAGTAAACACACGCTTTTACTTCCAATTCTAGAGAAGAGAAATTCAAATTCAGGTCGGCATTTCCTTGAGAGAATCAGTTCACCATTCTCAAGAACCTGTTGAGATAACTTTGAAATGAACTATATATGCTAACTGCCCTGAATTTGTTGTGTACTGTATTTTCTTTTGGAAGCTGTAGATAGGTCAAGGTTTCCTCACACTTTGTGTAGTTATTAAGAAATGGCCCACTTGTTCAAAATTGCAGTATAAATCATTTCATTGGTTTCTAACAAAAAAAAGGTATCTGTATCTACAAAATTATATATTCCCTGATAATCAGGCACTATATACTACATAGAAATTTTACCTAGTTATTACCGGACCAATACTGACCCTCTTTATATATACTGACCCTCTTTACAAAATTATTCCCTGTTCGGCAGTCTGTGAAGCTAGCAGTAGCAGCTGTTTTTCTATGGTAGTTTTGTGAGAGGTATCCCACCATAGCTGCAGCAACAGCGTTCAAAACCTAAACCCAATTGGGCCTAGAAGAATAGTGTATAATCATCTCAATAACATTCGAATAGTTGTGTTCCCTCCGAGAGCCTCCAAGGCTCAAATAATGCTAGGACAGCATCTCATCCGTTCGTCGCCGTAGAGTTAACACGCTTAACAATGCGTGCAGTCAAACAGTAGAAGGCCCTTTTCAATTTGGCGACTGAAAAAAAAGTCTGTATGGTTGGTTGATCTGAAGTTTTGAACAATGTTCAGATGGCTCATGCTGTTTATTCAACCGCCGTCCGAGGACTGTTCGCTCCCGTAGTCGATGCTGTTGTCTAATTGTCTTATTGCGTTACAAAGATTTAATCATACGGTATTGATTCTGAATAGTTTGTTTGACTTTTTGTGCACTCAAGTGTTGATTTTGGTATTATTTTTTAATACTATTAGCCTTAAATAATGGTATTTTGCCACAACTGAATTGTGTAGAAAGACACTTATATCAATTATTGTATATTGTAATATCGAGATGCTATAGACTTTTATATCGAGTTGTATGGATCTGATGCTTCTAGAGCAGGAACTGATGTGTAGCATCTTGGCCTAATTCTTTTCTACCCTTGAAAGCATGTCCTGCTACGCAAGAGAGACAGAGAGTTGATGCGTGTAAAGAGAAAGTCCTAACTCAAAAAAAAAACGCTATTGGCAAGACTGTCAGCATGTTGATTCGTATGTCTTCTTTACGATGCTACGATACATACGGACGTACCTTTTGCTGACTGTAATCTTCCCTGCAACGGAGCTGTTTCGCGTTCTGTCAGAGTCAGACAGACGCGTCGATCTGATTTTCTGCTCGGTCCGTTTTCGTATCCCATCACTGACGGCAAGGAGCAGGCCCATTCGATATCTCCTTGCTGATGGGCTCCACAAGGCAGCGGAGAGGCCGTATCGGCCCAATCAATCCACTGGGCCTTTCAGGGCGAAGCGGTTATCCCCAAGCGATTCGCGAATTGTCGGCCTGCCGTTGGTGGACTGCTGGACGCGGACGCGACGGCGAGGTGACCCGATGACGTGCGCAGCGTAGCAGCAGCCAACAGTGGACTCCCCGACGCCCTGCCCGGCTGTCCCGTCTCGACCACCAGCACCAGTTCAGCCCATCCACCGCCACCACCTCAGACGCTCCTAGTCACCACTCGCTGTCCTCGGCTTCTCCTAAAAGCTCGACGCGATGGCGACGCTGGTGCGGCCGCCCGCGCTGCACGTCCGCGCCGTGAGCGGCGGCGGGAACAAGGACAGGGTGGCGCCGCAGCGGCCTTGGTGGGGCGGGAACAAGCCCATCTCACCGCGCCAGTCGGGCGGGAGCGGGGCGCGAGGAGGCGCGGGCGGCGGCGGCGTCGCGCTGGACCAGGTGCTAGGTGTGCTCCGCCGCGACGGCGAATTCGTCCAGGCCGCCGTCGGCGCCCCGCTCCGCGACGTCTTCTGGCTCCGCTTCCTTGAGAAGAAGCAGCGGAAGCAGCAGCAGCCGAGACCTAAGCACAAGCCTTTCCGGCAGCAGCAGGAAGAGGAGGAGGTGGTAGTGGTGGACGAGTCGCCCCCGGCCTTCCCGCCCCCCTCGTACCCGTCAGGTTCCTCACCTGCTACGACAGCGCATCTCAATTCGACCCCATTGCGCGCGCATCCTCTTGCTGATGGCCACATTTATCCGGGTTTTGGTAGGGTTGTCGTGCGTGGAGCTAATGGCGGCCGACTTCCAGGCCCTCAAGGTGTACGCCGGTAGCGCGCGGCACTCTCTCGCGCGCCGATTCCTCGGTAGCAATAGCAAGGGAAAGTCTGAACAGCAACCTAAACCCAAACCCCAGGAGCAGCAGAAAGAGCAGCAACATATACTTCAGGCCCCAGCCTTCCCTCCGCCCTCCTACCCACCAGGTTTGTAGCTAGCACGATGCAGCACGAGCTCTAGATTTGGAATAAATTAATCTACGTCAGTCACATTATTGGTAATGTTATCTTGTTATGGTAGGATTATCCTGTATGGAGTTGATGATGGCTGACCTTGAAGCCCTGAAACTGTACATCAACTACTATTCGGCCATCCTGACTACGCCGCTCCCCCAGCATTATGATCCTGACCTCCTTGCCCAGTACTTCGCCTCACGTCCGCATATCCTTGCCTCTCGCGTCATTCAGGTTAACTATGAGCTCTTCCTTTGCTTTTAGTACTAACCTACACTCTCTTCCAGCTATTCTATCTAATTGGTCCATTTGCTGTCAACCTTTGCTCTGCAGATACTCTTCACATTTCTCTCAGCTGTGGTGAAGATGCGGATTTCAAAAAGAGCTCAGTTAACCACAGATGCTACCTATAGTAGTGGTAACAGCGGCAACGGGTTTGATGATACTCAATATATGGTCGGCCAACTTCTCAAGGAGACATTTCTTAACCTTGGGCCTACTTTTATTAAAGGTTGGGTAGTCATGCTTGGCAAGACAGCATCAAGGCAAGGTGGCGGATTGCCTCATGACATCTGTGTTTTCTATGTATGCAGTTGGACAATCACTTTCTACAAGACCTGATATCATAGGTTCAGAGATTTGTGAGGTTAGGTAAATTTCTCCATGTTCTGCATCTCCGTTGCCTAGGGGTGGTAATGGATCGCGATCCAAATGTTTTTTCATAATTTGTTTGAGCCCTTCAATAATTTTAGCCCAAAAGTGAATAAAAATAGAGCATGATCCTAATCCAATCCGATCCTTAAATTTTATAATGTAAAATTTAGAGCTCATTACCACCCTTACCGTTGTCTCATTAGCATTTGCTTTATAGTTAAGTGGTATTTACATTCTTTTAGTAGAAATTTATTAGTTCAATGCTACTCAATTTTAGGCCCTTGCTGAGTTGCATGAAAGGGTTCCTACTTTCCCAAGAGAGGATGCAATGAAGATCATTGAGGGAGAATTTGGGTGCCCTGTGTCGCATATGTTCAGTTATGTTTCAGATGAGCCTGTAGCATCTGCTTCCTTTGGACAGGTAATATCCTCATGTGCCTCTTTCCTGCCTGTGCTATGCTAGGACAAGTTATTTGGAATTTCTGATGTAGTCTTATTCAATTTTCTGTATCATTATTCTCAGTATGTACTATTGTGCTCAAGGAAGTCTTGTCTTTTTTACTTCAGGTCTACCAGGGGCGCACAGTTGATGGTTCTCTTGTTGCAATAAAGGTTCAGCGGCCAGACCTTCTACCTTCTGTACTGAGAGACATCTATATTCTACGCCTTGGGGTATGCATATTTTCATCTAACATATAAACTGTTTCTCTTCACTCATCCAGTCATTTTTGTTGTGCTTATGACAATCTTTGCATACTTTCTCATCATCTGCCCATGATCATTTTCCTGGGTTTTGGTGCTTTTATTTACTGTCCCTTAATGTGCTACCTGTGATTTTATTGTTTGCATGGTACTGTTCATGGGGTTTGTTTGTAACAGCAAAATGCATGGTCCTATTTCCAATATGGATAGCCTTTTTCTCACCTTAACAAATGATACACTTAGCTTCCTTGTTCATGAACTTGCTTTAGCTGTAACTTAGTATAATTGTGACTGTAGCATCAGTGCATCACAGCATTTTTTTATCACTTTAGTCTCATTCTTGTGATGCATTTTTATTCAGTTGTTTACCTCATACAATTTATTTCAGCTTGCTTTCATACGGAAGATAGCCAAGCGAAGAAGTAACATTTCTCTTTATGGTGATGAGTTGGGTAGAGGTTTCGTCGGCGAGTTGGACTACAATATTGAAGCTGCTAATGCTACCAAATTTATGGTGATTTTTTTTCTTGTCTCTTAATCTGTGCTTTTGGTAACTTATACGTTCCTGTTAGGTTTGGTATTTTAGCTAATAATTTCCATTCTTGCAGGAGGTTCATTCCAGATATCCTTTCATGCTAGTTCCTAAGGTTCTTAAACAACTTACTCGAAAGAGGGTTTTAACAATGGAGTGGGTGGCTGGTGAGAACCCCAAGGATTTGCTTTCTTTGTCTAAAGGAGTTTCTGAAAAATTTACTCAAGCTTCAGATAATCAGAAGTTGGAAGCAAAATCTCGCCTTCTTGACCTGGTATTTACTAATGATTTGAATAAATTGTTATCAGCCGGCCAGTATTTTCCTCTTGGAAAATTTTGGATTTGAAGTTGTTTTATAGGAAAGAGCTTATCTATCAATTTCACATCATAACTTATTTAGTTGTGTATCATTTAACATTTATTTCAGAATCACAGCACTTTAAAACATCTATCTATTGAATCTTGAGGGGTATTTTTTCCTGTTATGATGATGTAGCATAAACTCACAATGACTAGTACATTTCCCAAGCTCAATTTAAACTTGCTATCCAATATGTTTTAACATTTTCTTAATTACTCATAAGGTCAATAAAGGTGTAGAGGCATCGCTAGTGCAGCTTCTTGAGACAGGCTTGTTGCATGCTGATCCTCATCCTGGTAACTTGCGTTATACTCCTGAAGGCCGTGTTGGGTAAGCTCTACTCCAAATAAATTCTAAACATGATTTTACATGCTCTATAGTCTATACTTCCATAGTTGCCTTTTGTGTTTCCCTAATTCAGATTTCATGTGATATGAGATACCCCTTTTGTGGATTTATATTTTATAATTATGAAGCTTTTGTAATAAAATACTTCTGAAACTATTGACAACATATTCCTAAATACATCAGGTTTCTAGATTTTGGTTTGCTGTGCATGATGGAGAGGAAACATCAGCGTGCTATGCTTGCAAGCATAGTGCACATAGTAAATGGTGATTGGGCTTCCGTCGTTTATGATTTGACTGAAATGGATGTAGTTCCACCAAAAACCAATCTACGTCGTGTGACAATGGTAATTCAGCAAACTGCAGCTGTGTCGCGTATGTTTTATGTTTTCAGTTCAGTTCCTCGGAATTGCCACTTATATAGTCCGTTGTTGATGTCTGGCTGAAATGAAATGATTGAACATCAGACAGTCACTAAATGAAATGAGCAGCAGAAGAAAAACTAGTCAATTAGAGACAACTCCATTTGTTTTATTGCAATTCATGTAGAAACTATGTCTAAGTGACTTGTGGGCCAGGGACCCTCATACCTCACAACCAGTGGCATGTGCTATATTTGTTGAACATGGGCAATGGAAGATAGGATTTATACTAAAATATTTTCGCGTTGTTTGATATTGAATTATTGATGTCTATCTCGCATTTTGTGGTCTGGTCATTGTTCAGTAGATTATATATAATATGATGACCTGATATTCCATATTAATGTGATCTGGTCATTGTTCAGTAGATTATTTGTATACAGTATACAAATATTATATTAATGCATTCGTGGGTTGAAGGCTTGAAGCAGCCTCTCCGCATTTGCGAGGGGAAGGCTTGCCTCGGTTTATCCCTTCCCTAGACCCCATTTACGTGGGAGCCTCCATTACTGGGTCTGCCCTTATGCAAATATTAATGCATATGCTAGTCATTTTCTCAATGAGTGTATTTTTGTGTCTTCCATGTATTAGGATTTAGAGGATGCATTAGGCGAGGTAACCTTTGAAGATGGCATTCCAGAAATCAAGTTTAGTAAGGCGGGTACTTCACTCTATTATAGGTTCAATTCAGTGCAGTGGTGGCTTGATATCTTCGTACCTATATTTTATTTCAAAAGAAGCACCGTACCTAATGCAGTTCTTTTCACATTGCTTTTGCCCTTGTTTATTGCTGCATATACCTTTTAGGTGCTTGGAAAAATTTGGTCTGTGGCATTTAAATATCACTTCCGTATGCCACCTTACTACACACTTGTTCTCCGGTCACTTGCCTCTTTGGAAGGTTAGCTTGTTCAGTTGAAGTTGAGATACCAAACTAATTCAATACATATGCATAGAGGCTTATTTCTTTTCAAAGATGCATATCTTGATGCCAACTATTTTTGAGGGATATATTATTTTGTTTCCTTTCTTACTGATAGGACTAGCCGTGGCAGCAGATGGGACTTTCAAAACATTTCAAGCAGCATACCCATATGTTGTTCGGAAGCTTCTGTCCGAAAATTCACTTGAAACAAGAAGACTCTTGAATCAGGTAACATTCATTTATCTCATTTAGTATGTCTGCAGAACTATTGGTGTAGTACTAGGGCCAGTATCGGGGCCTTGTTGGCTTCAACATCAAAGGTTGGGCCATATAACCATGTTATGCTGTATTGCTGTTCTCCTTGCAAAATGCATTTATGTGATAACTAACACCAATCAGTTTTCTTACACAGGCAATTTTTAACAAAAGGAAAGAGTTCCAATGGCAGAAGATTGACGCGTTTCTAAAATTGGCTTCAGCAAGGTTTGTGTCATGGCTCTTATCTTTATTTTATAAATTGGTTTGGTTTGTTAAAAATATGTTGGTTCTTTCAATTGCCTCTTAAATTATTAGTTAGTGATAGTGATATCTTCTGGTTAGTAAAGTATTTCCTCGGTCAAAAATACTTACCACATTTGGCTTTGCACTGCCTTTGATGTATATTTTTTACCACCAATTTCTTCTAGAATATATTCTTAATAGTCTACCCATTTTCAAACTAAATAGTTTAAAAGGTAGGGGAGCATAAACTCTTGTTTTTTTTAGGTAAGGAAAATAGGTAGAACAAAATGCTTGGAAGATGTTATATGCTTAGTTTTGTTGAATTGAAGGATGATATGCATGTGCCAACTGCTAACCGTACTTGGCAAGCAAACAGACAGTTCTTTGTAATACTTACATGCCCACTCATGGGAGGAGGACCCAGTATGGCGATGTATGGCGCTTGCCATACCTTGATTCTTCCATGAGCAATCCTAGAAAATCGCTGACCGGCTGCTCTCCTCCGATGTCCGCCATAGCATGCGGAATGAAGCAAGTATCTGGAGCTGGGCCAGCATGGGCTTCTATACGCTAAGTACTTAATGGGCTTCCAAAGGCTGAATCATGTAAGCTAGATGAGGAGTCGAGCCGAACTATGCTGCGCGCGGAGATTTGCCGACGTGCAGCCAGGGGCCAGAGCCCAAGGGGCAAGGGCAAGCACGAGCAGAAGTCATCCATCATGCTAGCAGAGCTGCAGCTGTTAGCACCAGCACCTAAATGCTCTAGGATAGCAAGTAACACATGCAATTGACTCGAGTAGCAAATAGCCACATGGTGTGAAGTTCCAGTTCATTTTTGTAGTTGCTACTTATATTTCACTAGTTGGTAAATTCAGGAGGCTCGGTGATTTAGTGAAAGTTATTGAGTAATGATGGATCCAAACGGAAAGAGCAATGTCAATACACAAATGAGAGACATGTATTGCAATTTGCAATGCTCTATCCACTATTTTACTTCATTGCCGCATTTGATTCTACCTGTCTCGATTCTTACTTTGTCATACACAGTTTCAACTTCGCCATACGTTAATTTGGTTCTGTCCTCCGCCACTGTGCCCACTGCCCACTTATGTTATTTTCATGTTTGAAGGACCAACTTCAAGTATAACAGTGAAGTTTTGCCAGAGCCTGACATGAAGTCCATGAATGTGGCTAGCCTTGTGGAGATCAGTGATGCATATTCACTTGACCGTGCTATAGCTACACCAGAGAGAGCATTGCATACTGCAAACCTGTGTGTGAGGCTTTTATTATCTAAGGAGAGCATTGTGATTAGGAGACTTATTATGACAGCGGTATGTATCACATCTTATCTGCACACTTCTTTACTTGTGTTGTAGCAACGGCCCACCTGACCGACATTTGAGATTGACGTAGTTAGCTCACTCCGAATCCTATTGTGCAGAATGCAAAATCTCTTGCCCGTGATCTGATCTCCAGAGATGCTTTGATGTTCCGGGTGCTCCTTAGTAAGGTTATTGCGGATGTTGTCTACCAATGGATGTTGAGTGCCACAGGCTTGAAACGAGTTATGGAGACCAAGATCCAGACGCCCATGACCACAGGAAAGAACGAGGGACATCTGGTGCTGGCTGAAGAACCATCGACCCTGATGGTACTCCAGGCGGCAGTAAAAGACCGAAGGATTCAGCTCATGTTCACCAAGTTTGTGAGGGAGTTGAGAGAGGAGCCCGTCTTGATGATTAGGGTGAGCTGGAACGTGTTCCTCATCTCGGTCTCATCTGCCGCTGTAGGCCTGCACCGTTTCTTGGTGTTCTTCTTGAAGGAGGATGGTGCCAGGTTCTTGGATGACAAGGTCAAGAAAATGAAGATTTGGCTGATGGAGTTCTCGAAGCGGACGGCTAATCTGGAGATTCAAGGAATTCTGTGAATGTTGGTGGCTTTTGGTTGAAGGATTTAATAGCTGCTTCGCACTCTGGTTTTTGGAGTTACTTTCTGCATCGAGTGAATCCAGTTCCTGTTTACGCTGGCTGTCTGAGCTTGCTTGGCTGCTGGTGTTCCCAGAGATTTATAAAAACAGGGTTTTCCTCCGTCATTCCGCCGCAGCTAGTATATAATAGATGGTTCTTGGTTGTTCATGTACTGTGTAGCTGTATATAATAGAAACATTGCAGGATCAGTGAGTAATTCTGTGGCCGAGTAAAGTGCAGTGGTGGAAGGCATGTGTTACCTACTGGATATAAATATGATGATGTGAATGTTCAGTTGAAAAACTTGGGTGACATGAACTGATGAACTATAGCTGATGCCTCCACTTTAGAAATTTAGCTGTTTTAGTTTGTCTAAAATCAAACCTTTCTTTGACAAGTAACTTGCATAAACTCGGGCGAAATCGTTTGGGTAGATCATAGATGTTTGTAAATTTGTCCGATTATTAACATGAACAGTGGTAGCCGGTGTAATCATTTCCCACCACAAAAGGTCAGTGCGAAATGGGCTGTAAGGCTGGATCCGACGACACATTGGACCCTTTATGTCAAGTCATGGGCCCGTCGTACTGGGAACCCACGGCCCACGATGGGGCAATTGCTTCGTGTCCATTGCGTCTCTCTTCTCGACGGAGCTCGAGTCGGGTCTGAGAGGTGGACGGAGTTTCGGATTCGGAGGTGATCTGACCTGTGAGGGGCTGAGGAGGAGGAGGAGGAGGAGGAGGAGGAGGGATGGGGCGGCGGCAGAAGCGGCAGGCTTTGATGGCGGCATTCGCGTTGGCGCTGCTCATGGGCACCGCCGTCTACTTCCGCATCTGGGCCCGCCAGTCCAGCGACCCCTACTTCACCGCTGACGACCGCGAGGAGCTCCGGTTCGCACCCCAATTCCTCTCCGCCTTCGTTCTTTTGCACCCGCCTACGATTTATAATCTCCTGTATCTTATTGAGTTATCAACAGATTTTTTTTTTTTTGGGAAGGAACCAAACCATGCTTGCTCTTACTTCTGATCGCACTATGAATGGATTTAAGTGTTTGTTCTAATGTCTGAATCAGGTTAATCATTTGTCTGAATTATTCACCATGTTAGAATTAGAACCGGTCCAAAGGGATTAACGAATGTAATCTATAGCACTTCATACCAAGTCATACATACTACCTGTTTGTTAACATAGAAAAAAAAAACTCGACCAGCCCGAGACCCCGAGTACGACCTCCCCAGGGCATTGCGATTGAGGTACGAGACCTCAAGCAGGCCCGTTTAAATTCGCTTTTATGGAGAGTCAAACTAGTACCGAGGTGTTAAAGCTCTTGTAACCACTAGGCTACAGCCCCTTTCCCTTTGTTAACAAAAAAAAAAGAAATTGGACAGGCATAGATTAGTTATTCGTCCCTGTAACCAGGCTGATCTCGTTTCTTTGACATATGGCAACCTCTTTATTATATGGACATTTTCATGGCCGTCATTCACGTCTTGTGCTGTGGAAGAGTCAGAGCAACTACGAGAGATTATCCTTTGCTGATTCATTATGTTACCTTAAGCCTTACCTTTGCTTCTCTTATTATATGTTTTTTTGCCACATCAACCATCAGGAGGCAATTTGAACAAGCAAACCTAGAAGCCATGGATGAATCTGCCGAATGGAGGATGCAATATGACAAAGAAGTAGAGAAAAACAGGCAGTTGCATGATGAGCTTTCAAAGGTATTTCTCACTTACCAGATACTTGTACATGGCTATGCCCCTCAGACACTCCATCCACGGCGCTCATTTGAGAATTCTCTTCACAGGTTAAGGCCTCATTAGCTGGCACAGCCCGGCGTCTTGAGTTGTTGCAGAAGGTATTTTTTTTTCTGGGCGATCAAATTTAATACATACCCTCTACTATATCATGCACTTTCTACCCTGGGCCACCTTTAATTTTTTGCCAGCCCTTCCTCTTCGCTCCTTTTCATTTTTTAATTCCCTCTAGTCCTCTACATGTGTATACCCCGCTTAATCATTCTCATTGCTGCAGGATAACGAGTTGCAGAAGAGGCAGACTGAATCGCTGAGGCAGCAATGCAATTGCACTCTCCATTGAAAGTTATGCAAGATTAAGGACATGGAAGGAGTTTTTCAGCTTCTTTGGCGGATTAGCTATTTTTTTCCAACACCAAGGGAGGAAAACCAGATTGAGTTCTAGGAATGAGAACTGGCATATGAAAATGATTGAGAACATATATAGTGTATAGACCATAGTGTTCGTCCTTTATACCAATGGTGAGCTGCACAGTTCATCCAAAGTGATCGGTGGGAACTTCATTGGTGACAATGCAAAGCGCAGAAGTCAAAACGTAAAAGATGGCGCCATATGGTTATAAGCTCCTAATTTCTGAGTGATTTTGCAGTGGCAGTTTGCATGAGTACCTGACTATCTGTAGATATACATTGTACCCGGGGTGCAAAAAGATGGTGACAAGTTTGAAATCTGGGACCGTGCCAATACTTATTGGCAGGAAACTTAATAATCCATATTGTATTATCGATACTTGCAATTCCTTCCATTGGTAGCATGGGCACTTCCTATTGTGTACAAATATTTCATTTACCAGCATATTAACTTATTAAGAAGGTAAGAAAACTTAATAATTCCTGTGCTAACTCATGTTCAGCAATCAGCAACTCGATCGTTATCCGCACGCCATCGATCACAGGGTCATCAGGCTACAATACACGGCATATCCTCCCCGAGTATCTGTAGACTGCATCAGTACACTGGCATCAGGTACTGACGTGCTGTAGTGGCTCTATCTGCCAGATTTATTATATCATAGCTCACAGAAAAATGTCATCAGCACTTTAAGGATCCAATTGACAAGATAATTTCTCGGGGTAAAAGATCCAATCTAGTACTACAAGATATATATAAAAAAGACATGCGACACCAGTACAACATCCGTGCAGGTTGTCACAGTCTCAGGAATTGCATATGTTTTTGAACTGACTCCTCCGAGAGCAAGAGCGCAAACGCCACAGGTGCAGTCATGGGAGCAGCAGTATCTTGCCGATGTGGGTGCTAGCTTCCATCAACCTATGAGCCTCAGCAGCTTCACATAACGGAAACGTCTTGTAAATCACCGGCTTCACTTTGCCAGCAGCGACAGCAGGCCACACGTTCTTTTCCACCTCACTAACAATCTCTGCCTTATTAGCAAGGCTTCTGTTGCGCAGTCCAGCAGCTGCACACAATCATGGAAAAAAATAAATAAATAAATAAATAAATAAATACCATGTGAAAATTTTAATCAAGTGCAAAAATAGGAGTGGCGTTTAGGAACGTAGAGGTTGGTTGCTATTGCCTATACGCTGACAAAACATAGTGACCAGCAAACTGGCATAAAAATCCCTACTGAGCATCACTGAAATGTAACAGATGATGCCATTGCCTACAGGCTTGTGCAACTAAAATACCTTGTATGGTCAAACGGCGTGCAAGCACAGCTTGCAGGTTCACTTCAGCTGCTATGCCCCCTTGGAAGCCAATGATGAAAAGTCTACCATCAACACCTAAGCTATTCAGGTTGCGCTGGAGATATGATCCTCCAATGTTATCCAGAATCACATCAACACCTGGTAGTGAGTTTCAGATTACAGTCAGGGATGTTGCGCTATTTGATGATAATGCTCGATACATACTAGCTGCCAAAAAAGAGAGCATCGAAGTAGTTCCTACAAAACGAACTATCAGCATCCATATACCAGTCAGTGTAAAAGAACAAAAATAATCAGGTGGGATGTTATACCCTTTCCGTTGGTTTCCTGTTTGATACGTTCAACGAAGTCTTCAGTTCTGTAGTTAATGCATACATCGGCACCCAAAGCTTTGCAGGCTGCTAGTTTTTCTTCACTTCCTACAATAGTACAGAAAATTACTCGGGGCATTACCAGGAACATTTGATTTTATATTATATCCATAACCCCGAACAAACCTGCAGTGACAAAAACCTTAATTCCGAGGTGCTTAGCAATCTGTATAGCGAATGTACCAATTCCACTGGATCCTCCATGGATCTGCAAATTTGAGATACACAATCATCAGGAACTAACGCCGGCAGAGAACACATATTGTGTGCACCTTTTCCTTGTAGTTAAGTAATTGCGAAGAGACTCTGCACTCACAGCCCATTAGATGGCAGGGAAATTTTGGTTCATTTATTTTAGTTAACCCAGTATATACTTTTCCTACTTTCCAGTGTTATTAAAATTACGTTTAAACGTCAAAACTATAATTAGAGGTTGAAACCGCGTTTTGGCGTTCTAAACTATAAAACACAATGTTTCATGCGCTTTAGACCATTAGCTACTCTGGGGCTCAATCTGTTAATTACTTTTGGGTCCAATCCGGCCCAGTCTCCACATGTATACCCTACTCTCCTGCCCTGAAGCTCAATTGCTAGTAGCACACCACTCTACTCTCTATCGTCGCCGCCGCTTGAAGGTGTTGTTGCAAGTCGTCTGGTACACCTTGTGTGCCCTCTCCCTCTGCGACGAGTGTGTCCTCCTTCCATGGCGTGTGTAGCCGATTCTTCACGCCGTGAGCCATCCATGCCGCTCCTCTCCCTTCGCGCTGCCCTCTCTCCACGCCTATGTTTGCTACTCCATCCGTTCACAAATGTTTGTCGCTATGGTATTCATGTCGGTCAAACTTTCTTAAGTTTGACTAGATTTATAGAATATATTATCAACATTTGTATCTTCAAATAATTTTACTACAAAAATATATTCAAAGATCTATCTAATGATACTAATTATGTACCATACATATTAATATTCTGTTATATAAATGTGGTCAAAGTTAAAAAATATTTGACTCCTCGAAAAGTGAGAACAACTAACATTTATGGACGGGAGTAGTAGCTAGTGGCCATCACCCAGCAATCGACTCCTCTCATCCTCTCTGCCTCTATTTTGGTAAGCTACTAACCTTTTTTGTATTTAACTTCATGTTATTGTCTGAAATTATGGTATATTGGTATTTTTCCTATGTTGTTTAAAACTATGTTTAAACGAGTTTAAATGTTTACAAGTCAAAACTTCACCCATGAGCGTTTCAACGTTTTATCGTTTTAATAACTTGCTACTTTCAGTCCGCACTAACAAATACTTATCAGTTATAGAAATTGAATGCATGTTGATTTATGTGTACAAGATTATGGTCAGGAAATGAGAAATCGTAGTGCCACCAATTCCCAAGAGAGGTACTACTAAGAGAGCTGAGAAATACTACTCAAAAGAGCTGTTCTTACAAGGAATGATTCACCGGGGGAGAGGTGACTGGTCATGAATACGGTTGACCAGACGGTGCAGGCCACCTCGGGCAAGCCGGCTGCGTGCGTCAGCGACACCCCCTCGGGTATCGGCAGCAGCTGCCCCGCCGGCGCCACCACCTTATCCGCGTACCCGCCGCCGCTGAGGAGCGCGCAAACCTGTGAAGCAAAAGCACGGAACCAACAACCGGAACATCAGCAGCAAACCCCAATCAATCCACCGTAGGTGGCAGGTGGTGGACTCAGTTTCACCTTATCGCCCACGGCCCAGCGGGAGGGGACGTTGGGGCCGAGCGCGAGGATGGTGCCGGAGCACTCGAGCCCCGGGTAAGGGGACGCGCCGGCAGGCGGCGGGTACCGGCCCATCCGCTGCACGGTGTCCGCGCGATTGACGCCCGCGGCGGCGACCTCGAGGAGCACCTCTCCTTCGCCTAGCGCGGGATGGTCCTCCACCTCCCGCGCCTCCAGCACCTCCGGCCCGCCGGCGCACGTGATCACCACGGCCCTCATTCTCATCCCTCGCTTGCCCTTGCCCGCTCCGCCTGCCTTGCTTGCCCCACCCTATATTTGCTCTCAATCCTAGTGGATTGAATGAGATTTAATAGATTAAGAACTCTAGTACTACTTGTAAGAACTCCGTCAGAACTCTGGTATTAGTTGATGGTGGGTATATTTGTTATAATTTATTAGGCTATTTTTAATGGTGGTTTCATGCATATTTAATAGTGCGCTACATCAAATTTTTTATGACATGGCATGGCATTTAAAATGATTAAGTTTCATATGATGAAATTAGTTTTATGAGATAAAACCATGTCAACTCATTTTAGGGCTTGTTCGGTTAGCTCTTAATACATGTGGATTGAGTATGATTGGATGGGTTTAAAACTCAAGTAAGTCAAAGTTCTTCTAAATTTTTTTCAATCTCATCCAATCCATATATAATGGGAATAACCGAACAAGGCCTTGAAGGTCTTATAAAACCATGTGAAAACTTAATTGAGAGCGATTTATTTCATATTCACATAATATACTAATTTCTATTAGTCATTAAGTTGTGATATTTAATTAGTATGTTAGCTTATAAAATAATGGCGTGAAATATTTTATTGAGAGACATTGTTTCATTTATAGTTTTATAATACTTATGACGATGTGACAGCGTTAGAAAGAGTGCTATGAAACTTATATTATGAATAGTCTTATAATTTGTGGTAGAGGGGTTCGGGCGACCCCGCCAATACAAACATTTTAATTTTTTTGACCGACCTGACCAATTAACAAAAAAAACCATGGTATGACTTATTATTTTTTTGTTGCCAAAACTTGAAACCTCTCATAAAATCAGAAAATTTAGATCGTGGGTTGTTGAAGGCAATACTTTATTGATGTTTGGTTAATATATTTTTCAAGGTAAATGGATACGTTTTTGTTAGATACAGTAGCTCCTAACAGGCAGTAAGCATTGAGGGAAAAAATAGTTAATTTCTCCCTCAATCTAGAGGGCGTAAACACAGTAGTTCGTTGCGGTGCTGTGTGACTGAGGGGTAATCTAACAGTAACAGTGCAGCATACAGGGTGCTAATAGCTTGTCTGCTCATGTAATCAAGAATGTCGTCTCTTGAGATTGACAAATTGCTGGCTTTTGTTCAGCGACGCCATATGTAATTTTTGCATTGGTGTCCGACTGTCTGTTGATGAAAAGCACGTGCGCATGCTTTTGTTTTTACTAATTGACCTGTTTCTTTTCAACTTATGGCGGTCAATCGTCAGGTGTACTGGTTAAGACAGTGCAGCACCATTTGGTGGCAATCATAATGTTAGAACCTTAGACTGATTCATCAAATGAGTTATTTGTCTGCCAGTTTTCAGTCATCTACTCCCACCATTTCAAATTAGAAGAAGCTAGACATAGTGTATATTTAAGTGTACAGTAAAAGCTGTGTATATTTAGGGCCCCTTTGGCAGGGCTCTGGCTTCTCCAAAAACGGCTTTGGCTCTAGCTCACGAGGTGAAACCACTTCTTTAGATGAGCCAAAGCCATTCTGAAAAATCATTTGGCAAAACGGCTTATAGGTTGTTTTTCAGAAAGACCCTTGTATAGTTTATCTCTCCTGTACGTGGCTAGGGATTGAGGGCAGGACCAAAAAATAATAGTTTGGACTGGTGGGAGGTCTATTGTGCAAAAATGACGTGAGCTGAAGCCGGGTGAGCCACTTTTTTTGGCTCATGCCCTCTAGTTCATTTTGGAAAAACACTTCACTGGTGAAGCCATTTGAAAAAAAGGTGTTTGGCACAACTTTTACATGAGCCAGAGCCGGAGCTGAAAAATAAGCCCTACCAAAGGGACCCTTAGAAAACCCGGAATGTTAGATGGTGGGAGAGTTTTTTCTTTAGGGCTAGTTTGACAAGCCTATTATTTTTCAAGGGATTTCTATTTTTATCAAGGAAAATCAGTTCATGTTTTTTTTTGAAAATAGAAATCCGGGTTGCCAAACTAGCGTTTATTATTATAAATGGCTTCCTACATATGAATTACCAGTCCATTTCAGATCAGAAAGAAGTAAAGAAGACAGGGCACATCTTCTCATGCAGATTGTGTTGTATGGATCAAACAGATTCACCGCAGGAGCACAAGTACGAGATTGATAGCAAGTCTGTAGACGAGACGCAATGCATGATGCTCTGATCAGAAAAGTTCAGGACCATGATGCATATGCTGTGATTGGATTGGATTGGAGGACTGAGACTGTAAATGTGATCAGCTGGAGAGCTGCACCGAGCAGCACTGGCTGAAGAGCTCCTTGCCGCCGACCTCGGCGTCCTCCTGACTCATCTCGGGCCGGAAGCTCCTCCACGCCGGCACCAGCCCCGGTGCAGCGCCGGTGTCGAAGCTGTGCACCAGCGAGACTGTTCTGAAGCTGTCATCGGCCGACGGCACCTGGTACCCGGCGAGGAAGTAGAGCTGCGTGCCGACGGCGGCCATGGTGAGGTAGAGCCGCTGGGCTGAAGATGGGAGGCTGGCGAGCAGCGACAGGTCGGGCAGGGCGGAGTGGTCCATGATGCTCCAGATGTTGAGCTCGCCGTCGTAGACCTCGACGTGTCCCTTCCAGCAGTTGAGGCAGTCGCCGGAGCTGAACAGCCTGTCGGCCACCGCCACGATCTGGTTCGGGGGCACGTCGAGCTGCCACATCCCCGGGAGGATCTCCCACGTGCCCCTGGCGCAGTGGAACACCTCGGCCGAGCTCCGCTCCAGCGCCGACGACTGCAGCACGGTGGTGGCGACGCTGGCGTCGCTGCTGGCGGCCGTCAGCGTGGTCTCCGCGAAGCCCCCCACGACGTGGAAGCTGCCCTGCCACGTGACGCCGACGCACCTGTAGCGCAGCGTGCTCATGTCGGGGAGCGCCGACCACTGCCCCTTCTCCGCGTCGTACACCTCGGCCGCCGCCGTGCCCCGGGCGCCGGACAGCGAGCACTGCCCGCCGGCCACGCAGATCCGGCCCCGGCACGGCGCGCACGCGAAGTCGAACCGCGGGACCAGGAGCGGCGCGCAGTGGTGCCACTCGCCCCGGCGCGCGTCGTACCGCAGCACGTCCGCCCGCACGGCGACGTCGGTGTCCTGGCACTCGCCGGCCGCGGCGCCACGCTCCCTCCGGCAGAGCCGGCCGCCGATGACGTACACGGACTCGCCCAGCGCCGCCACGGCGAACCCCTTCAGTATGTGGCCGTCGGGGACGCCCGGGAGCGCGCCCACGCGGCGCCACGTGTTGGCGCCAGGCTCGTAGCACTCCAGGCTGTTGGAGCTGCCGAGGGCGAAGCACGCGTATATACTGACGCCGCCGGCGATGGCATTGCCGTTGCTGCTTCCGGTGCTGGAGAAGGACGGCGACGGCGAGGGGGCGACGTCGCAGTACAGGGAGCCCATGGCTCTCTAAACTAACCAGGCACGAGCTGCTTGCTGCTTATGAATTCGACACCGTATCTTATGAGCAAGGAGTCCTGCTGCTCCCATTAGCAAAATCAATCCAGATCACACCCTCCACATCCAACGGTGCTGTGTTAGGGGGGTTTTTGTAAAATGTACAGAGTTGCAAAGAACATTTTATAAAACCCCCTGACGCAGCACCGTTGGATGTGGAAGGTGTGGTCTGGATTGATTTTGCTCATGGGAGCACCAGCGCTCCTTGCGCACAAGATACGGTCTCTATGAATTCTCTTGTAAGTTACACTCGTCGAGTGGTTACCATTGTGAAAGTGTAGCTGGGCCTGGGCTACCCGGGGGAGTTTGCAACGGAGGAGGCAGGTGCCTATTTATACAGGCAGGCTTTGGTTGCGTCCATTGCCACGTGGCGTTCTGGTCGACGGAGCGATCGATGCCAATAGCTTATTGGAAACTCCGGCCGTTCAGTGGAATTTGTCCAGCATCTAGATAGAGCTTGCCTTCTTGCTTGCATGAACAGCGTTGCTGTAGGCATGTCTATTTATAACCAATGCCAATGCGACACGTTAAGGGCCTATTTTGGTAACTCCACAGTTTATAATACCACGGTTTATTGTATGTCATCACACAATTAAGGTATATTTTACATTAGTCTAATTCAACACCGGTTTGCAAACATAGTATTTTCAGTTGTAGTGTAGAAGAAGAGAAGAACGAAGTTGTATATAAACAAAAAACTTTGATTCAAAACAAAGTTTGTTTGACCCAAAAATACTGTGGTATTGGTAAAGCTATGGTTTAAAATACAAAGTTTTTAGATGTGATTATAAACGTCTTTTGATCTATAATACTATGGTATACTCAAATACTATAGTATTGTTTTGGGACTAAGAAAATATTATGTTCCTGAACAGGCCGTCGATGTTTCATATCCTTGCAACGCGGCAAACCAAATATAGTGGTTATTTTTATAAAAAAATACTAGTAACAAAGACACATGCAATTTAGTAAGAGAACTATGAGCCACCAAGGTGATTATAGTAGGTCTTGTGAGTGAAACAACGGGCGCCGCAATAGGCAAGCAGCCACGCGGCGATGGAGCGTGGAGGATGACGATGTAGCCGTTCAGCTGGCATTTACGAGCTTGTTTGGGAGTAAGATTAATAAAGAAGATTGAGAGAGCTATAATGACTCGCTATTCAATTTTAAATAGTGAATGATTATAATCCTCTCAATCTCCTTTGTTCATTGCTTCCAAAATAAGGTCTACGGTTATATAGCTTCGCTGGAGGCTGAGACAAGTGGACGGAGCTGCACCAGTAAACTATTCGCGTGCGACGTGCACGTATTTCAGTATGCACGCGTGAGAAACAGTACTTATCATGTTATATGCAGACGTGCAGTCATACAATACACCGAGACATACGATTCTGTCGATCTCGTTCAAGCCACACTGTTTTAACTTTAAATATATTTATAAATAATAATATCATCATCATTTGCGACTTTAAGAAACATATCCAAAAATATACTTTATAATAAATTTAATAATAACAGATCTAATGTCAAGTATCACTCCTTCGATTCCCGCCTAATTAAATCAACCCTCCAGAGTTGTGTTGAATCCAACTTTATTAACTTTGATCAATTTATTTAAAAAATACAGCGTTTATAATATCAGATCGGTATCATTTAGACAAATCCAATCTAGAAATTATAAGCTACTTTCTATATTTATTAAAAATCATATATTACATGTAGAAACATATCTGTCTATTCATACTGGATCAAGATGAGACCCATATGGCTGCCATAGCCATGAGTTCGTCGGAAAGCTAGCCCGGCTCTAGGTTGACGCCCGCCATAAGAAGTCGCGGTCCAGCTAGACTGGTCTCTGGACTCGACCGCCATCACGACCGTAAGAGTGGTTCCCAAACGTGGAACCCGGACCTCTACAAGTGGCCCATCGGATCCCTGAAAAAAGGGGTCCAAGGGAACCCCACGACCCTGGAGAAAAGGCACTCTGCGGATGTGAGATCGGTTCCGGACCTTGCGTGTGCCATCCAGATCTCGAGCCAGGAGAGGTCTGCCACTGCCACATGACCGAACCAATGCGATTAGGATCCATATCTCCACAAGGCATAATCTGGGCCCTTAGACGCGGAGGGCTCGAGGGTACCGCGTCGCCACACAACATCAAGCTTGCTTCCCGCTGGGGCAGGGGCCCGGTACCACCATGTGGCCTATGGCCAGGCATGTCTGGCGTAAGCTACCGGGCGGAGCCTGCCGTAAGCCCTGGCGTGGAGCCCGACGTTATTAGGTGCGGGTGGGGATGCACACTTGCCCACAGCAGTGGCGGTGGCTTATCCCCGCATTAAATGCACACGGAGCGCCCAGTCTGCAACATATGGGGCGCACTGTTGCACACACGTTACCGAGGCAAGAGCATTGACCTAATGTGTCGTTTGGGCACCCTTCAGTATGACTTTCACTGTTCCTTGTTTTTCCGAGGTATGAAGAGATGAGTGGAGGAGACGATACAACACCACCCACACATACGCACAACAGTGTATAAGTGAAAGTCGCCTAGAGGGGGTGGATAGGCGGAATCTGAAATTTACAAACTTAAGCACACACTACAAGTCGGGGTTAGCGTTAGAATTAAATACGAGTCCGAAAGAGAGGGAAAACAAATCAACCAAGAAGTAAAGCGGATGAACACGATGATTTGTTTTACGGAGGTTCGGTTCCAAAGAACCTAGTCCCCGTTGAGGTGGTCGCAAAGACCGGATCTCTTTCAACACTTTCCCTCTCTCAAACGGTCACTTAGACCGAGTGAGCTTTCTCCTTAATCAAACGGGTCACTTAGACCCCGCAAGGACCACCACGCACTTGATGTCTCTTGCTTTGATTACAAGTCACTTGAGAATAAGAATGGGAGAAGAAGAAAGCACAATTGCAAACACCAAGCAACAAGAGCGAAAATAACACACGAATCACTCACTCTCTCTCAAGTCACTAATCACTAATGATCATGTAACATCCCAAAATCCCAACCCAGGTTTGAAACCCTAACCCCCCCTAATCCCCCCTCCTTCATTTTATTCTTCTCCCTTAACCCTACCCCTAAGTCACCCCATCATTTGCATGCACTTAAAATGATTTGAAGCACCTCACATAGACCATATTCACTACAAGAGAAAAGCGTATCAACGACCAAAAAATGACGACCACCTGTAATATGTGGTTGTTATGAGTCTCGACAGCATAGTGCAAGCTCTGTCCAACCCAGCCGACGACCAAAAAAATTGTCGTCGTTAAGCGAGCTGACATCTACGGTCGTTAAACATTGAATCTAGCTTTCCCAGCGCACAAAACTGATTTTGGCACGAATACGTGCCTCTCCCCGCGCCCAAACAAGATTGTGGCCCAACCACCGGAGGCCCAACCAGCTCCCTCTGAAACGAAACACACGCACGAGGCCGCACGTTCCTCTGCTCTCCCCGCGGGCGACGGCGCGACCTTCAACACGCGACCGCACGACCCTCAGCACACCACGCGACGGCGCGACGCTCCCCTCACCACGCGACGGCGACGACCCTCACCATGCGACGGCAACGACGACGCGACCCTCACCACGGACCATCTTCTCTCCGGTAAGGATAATCACCTTCTCAGCGGATTGGCAATTTTTCTTTACCCCATCCCCGTCGGCGCTGGCTGGCATGTGAAATTGCAGAGAACTAGGGCACGACATCCCGCGCGCCCGGCCGAAACGATCTCGTGCGCGTGCCTGATCTCGTCCCTGGCGGGTCTGATTTAATCCCTGGCGGGTCCGATCTCGTGCGCGTGAGAGAGAAATTTTGATGTCTGCGCTTGCAGTTATGCTCTGTTCGTGCGTATGCAGTTAGAGAGCAAATTCAAGATCGTGCGCGTGTAGCAGTAGCTATCCTCTGCAATTTCCATGCGTGCAGTAGTTAGAGAACAACCTCCTACTTCTTAATTAGTTTGGTGCTACTGCTACATTATGCGTGCAATAGATTAGTTCATTTCGAAGTTCATGTATGTGCTGTGTCTGGCCATCTAAAAAAACATCGTTTTCTTGTCCCTTTCATTTAATTTGCTCTCAGCCAACTCTATTGAATTAGGCCACTGCATGCCTGTGGCCTGTGTGGTGTGTGAGATATTGCTGTTAAAGATATCTCATCTGTTATGTTCAGTCAATTGTTGTTAGGCATTTACTCGGTCAAAGAAAAAAGAATTGTTAGGCATTTCAATGTTTTTCCCAGCATGCATGGACAAAGGCTGTTCGTATCACAAGCAAAATGTTTAAGCCATTTTTCAATGCAAAATGATAGCAGCCGATAATTATTTGCTTTAGAAACTGTCAATTTTCTTATGTCCCATCAGTTTGTGCCTTTTATTTTGCTTTAGAAACTAGCTACACTCTTGAATTGTTGGAACTAACATATCATTGCTCTGCATTTAAACGATCATCTAGCAGATTTAAACTGTATTTCACAAGTTTCAGGTTCTAGTATACGATCATATAGCAGATTTAAACGATGGTATTCATCATAAATCTTCAGATGGTTTAGTAGATGTAAATTAGAGTAAACATTTAAGAGTGAATGATATATGAATCTGTTTTGACAACAAATATATTGCCACAAGTTTTATAATTAATATTTACCATATTTATGGCACCGAGTAAGGCATGGATGAATCTAGTTGATGAGCGTCTTAGTACTGAATGTTTGGATGGCCTGACTTCAAAAAAATCTTTATTTAGATGGAGTCGCCAAGTTCTTGGATTATGCATTCAGTAGGTCAGGTGATGGAGGTATATAAAACTTTGGATGGTTTAATAGCCCTCATCAGACATACAGATCACACCCCCTTGGATAAGTTATTGCAGCCACTTGAATAACGAAGAATTCTTTGAGTAGCTACAAC
Source organism: Zea mays (assembly GCF_902167145.1). Classification (NCBI taxonomy): domain Eukaryota; kingdom Viridiplantae; phylum Streptophyta; class Magnoliopsida; order Poales; family Poaceae; genus Zea; species Zea mays. The sequence goes on along the minus strand of NC_050100.1, from coordinate 222,901,457 downwards.
CTTATTATGTGAACAATAAGTTCCGGACTAATTCCTGTGGGAGGCCTTTTGTCTAATAGGCAGTCAAGGGCAGATGGGCTTTGTAGCCAATATTGTGATTAGATCAACAATTATGATTTAATGACATCCATGGCCAGTAGAGGATACTCTAGGATAGGTTGAGTTATTCACTATCTCGCCAGGTTGGTTGTGTGCAGTGCACTTGACATGTGAATGAAAGCTGATTCAGTTGTCAATTATGATCTAGAATGTGAAATGGGGGCCATCAAATGAATTGCAGTTGCAGTATGTTGGCCAGTCATTTTTATTTTGAATAGAAAATGAACTGTATTTTATTTAAGATTGATGGGGCCACCATTGACACCAGCTGAGCATGTGCCAATCTTAAAGAGGAACAACCTACTTTGCATCTTAGATGTTTCATTCAGATAACTGATATAAAGTTTTCCTTATTATAAATTCATGTATGTAGAAACCCAGTCTCAAGCTTTTCTAATTACCAACAGAAAAAATGTTGATGATTATTTTTCACTGATAGATATCTGGCTCATTGCATCTTGTTAAATATCGTATTCTGGTTCCATCAAATTGATGAGATGTCTTGCTTTCAACATCTTCATACATTTTAAAACAGAAATGCTAAAACATAATAACATTCAAAGAGTTCACTGATGATGGAATTATTGTAATTTAGTGCTAACACAAATTACCATCTTCACATTCAAATGGAGTTCTATCCTGTTGCTTCTACACCTGCATTACTATGTAGAGTAAAACTTTATCATGTTAGGTATATTCACATGGTTTTGATCTCAAGGTTTACAAGGAATTTGCATTTTGTTGTCAGTATTGCTCCAGTTTATATTGGTTTCACATGGTATGTGCTGTTTCTAGTTCTGCGTCTTAAGGACAGCTGTCGGTTGTTGGGCCTTGATAATTTGCTCTTTTTTACTCCCAGTTCCTTATTTGATGTCCTAGACTTGGTGTCAAACTTTATAAAATTTGACCATTGATAGGTGATAGGTCTGAAAATATCAATATGCGTAATATGAGAATGATATGGCTTATGGTTAGGTTTGTCTTCAATAATACTTTCAAAAGTTTAGATTTATTTGCGTATATAATAATATAGTGATCAAAAGTAAGTAGTCAAAGTGATGTCTCAAAAAACAATAAAAACAACAAGATGGTGATAAAGGTCAAATAAGAAACCAGAAAGTATTTTGTGAACTTGAATTCTCCCTCTAGTGAAAATGCATTTTATGAGTAAAAGGTTGGTCTAGTGTTGAAATCTTCATTTTGGCCTAGGCTCCCCTGTCTTTCCTATTTTTTGCTACCAAACTTTGATACATCAACCTCAACTCATCGTTTGTATGCTGTTATGGTTCCAGAAGGTTCAGACTGCTTTGGTGTCACATTTTTTTTAATCTTTAGAGGAACGGAAACCATCCATATTGGGTCATCCTGTTTCGTCACTTTCTGACTCTCCAGCCTTTTTCATTTTGCTCCTCTGTTGCCTCAATTTTTTTTATATTTTATACTCCAGTCATTGCAACTAGTTATACTTGAATTTGTTTCACAATAATACCATATTACATTTACATGTACTTGATTACTTTTGAGCAAAGCATTCATTGGATCCTCCTTTTTGTGCAGGCTGGGGAATTGCATTCGTCTCTCAGGACTCGTGTTTGCAGTTTTGATATATTTAACATGCTTCCCTCAAAAATTGTAGCAACTTCGATAGAATTGAGTCCCTTATGCTGCAGCTGTTGAGCATATCTTATTTTGGTAAAGTTAAACGAGTTTGTTTGCAACATGCTTTGATCTTTAAAGTCTAGAATTTATCCGGAACAAACTTATAAATCCTCCATGTGCCCAGTTCTTCAGTTGACATGCTAGATTTCTGAATGCAATTGCTATCTTCTGGTCCCATAAATAATAGTACTCACATCACATATGCTGGAACCCAGAAGCATCACATATGCCCCAACCACCCAAGAGTACTACAGTGCTGGGTGCTCCTCAACTAATTGCGGTGGTACTTCTTCTGTTTCTCATGTGCGCCTAGGACCATGCATGGACAGCCTTCAGAGCAACTGGCGGTGACCACAAGAGGTAATCTTGTATAGTCCATCTCTGCAGAAATGGTTAGTTCATAACATTCTAGGCAAGGAGCAAGAGAAATTCAAAAAATAGATCTAACTTATTGACAATCCTCCATCACAGTGGCAGCAAACCATTTAGAAAAGTAATTTATGACAATGTAAGTATTTGACATTTTATCTAAACATGTTGATTATTAGTTTTCTTGTATTACTTATTAGTTTTGATTACATATATTCCATGCATATATTAGGGCGGAAAGGATAACAACCCTCCAAGTTTGGATGCCTTATTTTTCATGACTCACACAAAGGGTGGTAGTTTTCTAGATTTTGAATCCTCCAGCAAGCATGTGAGCTTATGAAGTCATATATATTTCTGTTTATTGGTGATATATCATAATACAAATATCTGAAATTAAGGTATCTTTGAATGCAGGCACAACTTGAGGAACAAATATCATTAGATCCTTCTCTTTCTAATGCAGAACTTATGGATAAGTGCTTCCCTTCAAAGAGACAGGATCACATTGTTGGATATGGTGGTGGCGTGAAAGCAAGACACCTTAGAAGTCCATGCATTAGTAAGGTTGAATTGATAGAAAAGTTGAAACAGTCCGAGGATGAGAAAAGAGCGATGCAAGAAGAAAATAGAGAGCTACGAGAAGAAAATAAATCTACAAACAGTCGTATGAGTCGTATGGAACAGGAGTGGGAAGAACTAAAGAACAGATTAAGTAGTAGTTAGACAAAAAAGTCCTAGTGTGATCATTGCTGTAAAGATTTTTCAGATTTTATACTATATGGAAATACATCTCATATGTAATAATCAGATTTGTTTTGGTTAATACAATTTATACTTGTTTCAAATGAGGTTCATATATGAGCTGTGAAGTGTTTGTTGGTGCATGCTGAAATGAAATTTAGTTTCCTGTCTTTGATATACTATTAATGTAATATGATTACAGATGCAGTTTTCAATACTATTGTAAGTGGACGTTAATGTTGACATGTGGTTGTTAATAGTCATGTCTGTTATAGCTAAAACCAAGGTTGTTGATGCCTCATATGTGGTCGCTAAAAGCTGCAAATTTGGTTGTTGATGCTTTTTATGCGGTCGTTAATACCCCACAACTAACGACCATTATATATCCGGTCGTTAATCGAATAACGACCGGAATCTACATGTGGTCGTTACTACAATTAACGACGGAACATTTAACGACCATCGACGACCACATTTTTGTGGTAGTTGTTTACATTTGACGACCACATTTTGGCTATTAACGACCACATATCCTATCGTTAATACTCATTTCTCTTGTAGTGATTTATCACCAAGTTCATTTAGAGAAATTTTGATAAGAGAAAAAGAAACAAAATGTCACAAAAGTAGAAAAGAAAAAGAAAAAGGAATAGAATAAGAAAAGGAAAAAGGAAAAACCCTCTCCCCTCCCTCGGCTGGGCCGAATTCCAGCCCAACTCCCGTGCGCCCGCTCCCCCTCCCTCTCTTCCGGCCCAGGCGGCCCAACCCGCGTGCCCGCTCCCCCTCCCTCTCTTCCGGCCCAGGCGGCCCAACCCGCGCGCCGCTCCCGCCCCCTGACCACTGAGCCCCGCCTGTCAGCACCTCACCGCTCTCTCCCTCGCGCGAACCTCTCTCACTGGCAGCCCGACCCCACCCGTCAGCTCCTTCTCCCTCGCCCATCCCTCACCGGCGCGATCGCCGCCGAGCGCCCCTCGCCTCGTCGCCTCGCCATTAATGCCCGCCAGCCCCCGCGACAACCCCGCCACTGTGCTTGAGCCGACCACTCACCCCCTCAGCCTGTCCGAGCCGTCCCAATCGGCGTTAGCGCCATTCCCGTACCCATGGCGAGCTCGCCGGTGCTCGCCGTCTCCCCCATCCCCCTCCATCCCCCGAGCGCCTATAAAAGGGCCCGCTCGAGCACCGTTTTCGCCACACAACATCAGCCATCCTCACTGCTCTCCTCCCTGAGCCGTTCAAGCGAGCGCCACCGTGCCCCCTGCCTTGCTCCGGTGAGCTCCCTTCCCCCTCTCTAGCGTCTCTCTGTTCAATTAAGCTATGGCCAAAGCTCCGCCACACACTCGCGATCACTCGACACCACTTTGCCCCCCTGTCGTGGTCGGAAACCTCACCGGCGGCTTCGCCGCCGCGGGCACCCGCCACTGCGCCGTGGACCGGCCGCCATAGGCCCCCGCAGGCCAAATTCGCCCCACCATCGTGACCCACTCCAACCGCCCGTGCTTTGCCACCCCTTCCCCGCCAGAGGACCGGACTGACGGCGGAGAACCGCCATGGAGCTCGCCGCCGACCGGCCCGGTCGAGCCCCCCTTCCCCTCCGTTACCAGTAGCGCCGTCAGCCCCCCCCTCTCTCCCTGGCTGGTGGGCCCGCGCTACGGCGCCATCCCCGCCGCCGTCCCCTCGCTGCTGGGTCGTTTGGGCCGCAAAGCGCGCCCGCGCCCTCGCCCGCACGCCTTGTGGGCCAAAATCCCCCCGGCCCGGTTGAATGGAGAATCCCTTTTCTTTTTCTTTTTCCTATTTTCCTTTCCCATTTTCACATATATACTAGGTGAGTGCCCGTGCGTTGCAACGGAAACATATTCCGCGTGATTGGTTTGTGGGCTAGAGGGCGCCCGGCTCGCCTCGGCCTGGTCCGGTAGAGAAGGCTGCACGCTCGCGTCTCCGTCCATGCAGGCTTACGAGTGGTTTCCTGCCTAGGTTGCGTCCGCGTGTGCAGGCTACGCCGATGACGTACAGGTAACCAATCACGGTTTCAAGCGTGGTCAACGCACGCGCCGCCGGGTCTGGCCGTGCCCATTCGGGCAACCAATCACACAAATAATATCATGATAACTTATGTACAAATGTATGTTATATTATGGATGCCTACTTTGCTCTCTTATAGAGTAGTAAAGACTTCACCTTTGGATCATTTACCTCACTCTCTATAACTACAAGTCTACAAGGTAATGCTCATGTAAAAAATTCTCTTGGCTCGACGGCCAGATCTGGGGCTTGGAGGGCGGAGGTGCTCCTTTCCTTCTTGGCCGACGGCAGCATGGACTGGGCAGCAGCTTCCGAGTCTCCGTCGTGGGGCACGGCGGCGACAGACCCTGCCCCGACCATGCTGTCCTTCGCAGGCCCGTCCTCCTTCGCCACCGACGATGAGGTGTGGCTCTAGGATTTCACCGTGGGTCGCGTGGAAGCGGAGGCGACGGCCGCGAGCATCACGCACGGATGGGGGCAGGCGATAGCATGGGATGCAGACGCCCACGTCCAGCGATGCTGGGGCATCACGAGCGGGCGGGGGCACCGCGGCGTGCGTCACGGGGACGGGGCGGGCGCTCGGGCGGGGGCACCGCGGCGTGCGTCACAGGGACGGGGCGAGCGCTCGGGCGGGCATCGCGATGACGGGTGCTGGGGCAGGCGGGGGCACACAAATCACGGGAGCGGAGCCAAAGCTGGTGGTGGACGCCCTTTCCATCTAGAGGAGTTGTTTTAGGAGTGGTGTATTTGGTGGTGTAATTGGTGGTGTGTGTCTGTAAGTCTGTTATTCGTGTTTTGGGGTTTCACCCCTTTTCTTCTTAATACAAAAATACGCAGATCTTCTGCGTATTCAAGAAAAAAGTAATGCCTCAGCTATACAACACATTACATATCTTATCTTTCCAAATGATACAAGTCATATGTATTAGAATTTTTTTCACAATAAATGTTAGACTATTAAGAATTGGGAGATCAGGGTGCAACACTTTTTAGGGTCAAGAATTAAATACAAACATAGATTGTTCCAAAAGAAAAGGGGGGAAATAAAATGTGTTGCATTGTGGACTAAACTAACTTATGCCATGGCATACCTGAGCACCACTAAATATTGCGACCTTCATCTCTGGATAGTTGGCAAAGCGCTCAGTCATTACATCATAATGTTGCTTAGCAAGTATTATTGTTGGAGCAAGAACCATAGCTTGAAATCCTGCAGACACAACAATGAATATAGCACGCATTGGACTCCACGCATTGTGACTTCTGTTTTGCCAAAGCCCACATCTCCACAAATTAATCTATCCATTGGTGTTTCCCTTTCTGTCAGATCTTTCTCAACATCTATAAAGGCCTGTCATCAGAATGACCACCATTTCAGCCAGAATTCAAGTTTATTTAGAATGTCTTATACTGTGGACCATAAAAAGTTTTGGTCTGTGATTACATGCAATAGAATTCTGAATTTCTGATCTTCCGGACAGTTTTTCAAGTTAATAGGACTGGGATAGAAGAATCCTGGGCAGATGTACAGCAAATCAGATGAGTTGATTCTATATCTTTTAGATCCCACACAGATCCACATCTAAAGAGCTCTACACATTAGAATTCTACTATTCTATGATATAACAAATGAGACCCTCAACTCTGACAACAAGAACTAACAGAGCAGTAGTGCATGCCACAGATTACGCCATACTAAGTGGGTCATCTATAAGCTAGCCACAAAAATGAGCCTTTCACAGGTATGAAAAGCAACTATAAAGGGAACTGAAAGACTTCCAAACCCAGCTCATATAATGCCAGTAGATGTGTGTCATATGTAAGGAAACAATCGAACTGCATATTCATGGGGCATGACCGCATGAAGAGACTTCATGTACAATTGCCATACATTTCGCCCTGGTCTATGCATCCAGCAGGCAGGAGATGGTTTTTGCTCAGAAAATATTATATGATGTTGAACAGGATCTAAGGTAGTGTGTGAACACATCGCAGCAGTTATCATGGTGTAAATCTGTCTATCATCCATGTCAGTAAAAGGGTAACTGCAATATTTCTATTTTATACATCTTCAAAAACACGAGGAATGTGAGTAGCATTTTTTAGAAGAAAGGGCAATGGTAGTTGATTCAAGTTGACCTGGCATTGGTCCGGAGTAGGCTCATAAGGAAATTCAGCAGCAAAGTCATCCATGGATGCAGGCTTTGGGTACGGAGATCTTCCCAGAGCTGGGCTTCTTACTCGAGGCCTCAGACGATGAGCTGGGGTTGCCGTCGACGGGCGCCGCCTCCTCTTCGGAGGAGGAGGCTGGGCGCGTGGGGGCACCGGAGCCCGCGCTCGACGGCCAGATCTGGGGCTTGGAGGGCGGAGGTGCTCCTTTCCTTCTTGGCCGGCGGCAGCATGGACTGGGCAGCGGCTTCCGGGTCTCCGTCGTGGGGCATGGCGACGACGGACCCTGCTGTCGGTGTTTTGGGTCCGACCGCACACCCGGGGTTGCCCCTCATGGTGCTTTTAGGAGTAGGACGGTGTCGACGACTGTAGCAAAATGGTTCGTGCCGATCGCACGAGGGACAATGAACAAGGTTTGCAGGTTCGGGCCGCTTGGAAGTGCGTAACACCCTACGTCCTGGTGAGTATATGAGCGTGGTTACAAGAGGATTCTCTGGATAGAGGGCGCAGAGAGTTTTTGTGGGTAGCTCAGTAGAACAGGGTCGATCGATCTGAAGGGGTGCCCCCTAGGCCTTATATACTCGGCCGTGGAGCAGTACATGTGATACGATGACAACAAGTAGCTAAAAGATAGTGAACCTCTTGAGTTTATCCCTACGTAACCTTCGCCGACTTATCCTCGCATGGCTCCGTTGCATGAGGGCTTCAGCGCGGGAAAGTCGGGTCTCTGTTGTGATCCATTCGTTCGACGTTGTGGGCCGCCTGTGTTTGCACTAATCAGTCTCGCGTCTCCTTTGTTGGCTGTCTCTCCCTAGGCCCACGAAAGAATGACCTTACGAATTATTGGGCCCTTGGGCCGTTCGTGAGGCTTTTTACTTCTTTAGTGGACCCAGGGGATATCTATCCCCCACAAGCCCCCGATCTTTGGGTTGATTTAGAGGTAATCAACTCAAAGATCCAAGGTCCAAAAAATGATTCCTTGCTGTCTTCTCTGGTTTTGATCACTCGTCCGACCAAAGTTCGGCTTTGTGCTTGTGCCTTAGAGGTCGGCATTTTGGATTGTAAGACCCTGGATTTTATTGGGTGCACCGGAGGTGCACCCAATGGGTGTAGCCCCCGACCTTTGAGTAGATTTTAGAAGATAACCTACTCAAAGGTCTTCTTCCAAAGGTTATCTCCATTCGCACTCCTGCATCTCGGTTGAGGATTAATCTTTTCAATCTTGCTCTACGCCTTGGAGGTCGGCGCTATGTTGGTTTAGAACAATATTCCATGGGGTGCACCGGAGGTGCACCCAATGGGTGTAGCCCCCGACCTTCAAATGGATTTTTTAAGGATAATCCGTTCGAAGGTCTTCCTTTCACTTGCGAAAACTGGCATGAGGCTATTTTGCATTATGCTTTGGAGGTCAGCATTATGTCATCAATATTTTGCTGCTCAGGTCAGCGTATATTTTTGTCTTTAGCAGCCGAGTTTGCAATCCATCCATATCTTGCTAGGTAGTGCAATTTATTTGCTTCTGCGATTGATTGGACGTTTGACGGACGTTCTCTGTCTAGTCTTCACGTCGCTTCTGTCGGCCATATCTTGTACTTTGCTGGTTATATTTGGCTTTCCTCTGATCCTTACTGATATCTCATTTTTGTCTTGAGGTATTCACTGCATGCTCTGCACAGATGTGACCGTTTGAAAAATATACCGATAATTCCTGGGCGTCCCCCCCCCCAATGGGTGTGGGCAAGGGACGGCTTGGTACGCTGAGTGTTTTAGCCGGTTGCCTCTGAGTAGTAATGCGATGGGACGGCTAGTGTAATCATATCCTTCGCGCTGTTGACTGGAGTCCCAATGGGTGTAGTGTTGCATGAAACGGCGTCCGCCGTCTGACGTGTCTTCGGGTGGGTGGAAGTGCTTATTGAATGCCTTGCGACTGTTCAGTGACCGCGGTTAGAAGTGAGCGGTTGCCTTTCCCTTCTATAAATAACCCCTTTGCTTCTCTGGTTTCTTCACATCTCTTCGCTGCTCCTTACTGCCTCTTCCCTTTCTTCTCTCCCAAAGCTTTAACCATGGGCAAGAACAACAAGCGCAAGCGTGAGCCGACTCCTCCATCGGAGGAGTTTGGTGATTCAGAGTACTCGGAGGAGGAGTTCTCCTCCGAGCCCGAGGGGTCTCCGGCTCCCGTCTCTCCCCCGGCGTCGTCCGATGACTCGGACGACTCCCAGGGGATAGCCGCGGAGGTCTGGACATACATCCGGGCCGTCGAGCGCGCCGGGCTCGAAGGCTCGGATGAGTCGGAGTACTCCTCGGATGAGGAGGACTCGGACGGCGGCGACGAGGGTGAAGACGACGACGACGACGACGACGATGATGACGACGACGGCGACGGCAGCGGCAGAGGCGGCGGCGACGGCAGGGACAGCACCAAGGGCAGCAGCAGGGGCAGCACCAAGGGCAGCAGCGGCGGCAGCGGGGACGGCACCAGGGGCAGCAGCAGGGGCAGCACCAAGGGCGGCGGCGGCGGCAGGGGCAGGGCCAGTGGCTAGGTGCCACTGGTCTTCTTAGATATTAGTATAGTTTATTATAGCTAGAATAATGTAGTAGTAATTAGTATAATTTAGTAGTAGTAGTAGTAGTGTAGAGTAGTATAATGTAGTTTAGTGGTAGTAGTAATGTAGAGTAGAATTAGGGAAGTACCAACTCATAAAGAGTTGGTTTGTAAGCTCGTCAACTTCCCTTTAATGAAGATTGCCGTTTATCCCTTCTTTTTGATGACTCGTCACAGCTTTCGCTGAACGTTGAAACGATTCTTTTGATACAGTAGAAACAGCGCCGAGCGATAGTGAAGATTGACATCAGCGTTTTAGAAGTAACACTGAGCAATCGAACACAAGACCAACGTTTCAGAGGCAATGTCGAATGATAGAAGGTCGGCATCGGCATTTTAGAAGTAATGCCAAGTGACAAAATACAGAGCTGGTATTTTAGAAATAACGCCGAGTGATTGAAGGTCGGCGTCGGCATTTTAGAAGTAATGCCGAGCGATTGAACACGTGGTCGGCGTTTTAGAGGCAGCGCCGAGTGATTGAAGGTCGGCGTCGGCATTTTAGAAGTAATGCCGAGCGATTGAACACGTGGCCGGCGCTTTAGAGGCAGCGCCGAGTGATTAAAGGTCGGCGTCGGCATTTTAGAAGTAATGCCGAGCGATTGAACACGTGGTCGGCGCTTTAGAGGCAGCGCCGAGTGATTGAAGGTCGGCGTCGGCATTTTAGAAGTAATGCCGAGCGATTGAACACGTGGTCGGCGCTTTAGAGGCAGCGCCGAGTGATTGAAGGTCGGCGTCGGCATTTTAGAAGTAATGCCGAGCGATTGAACTCGTGATCGGCATTTTAGAGGCAGCGCCGAGTGATAGCCAGCTTCTCGAGTTAATTTGAGGAAAACGGCCGAGTGATGAGGTGGCACATCGGCTTTCTTGGAAATAACTGTTAGATATCCACGTGGCATGCTGGGATTTCGGAGATGACCGCCGGGTGATGACTGGGCACTTTTGAAAAGGTATCTGGCTCAAGAATATCCCTTAAGAGTCGCGCTTTTAGCCGTCTTTGCTTTCCGTGCCCTAGTTCTTGCATTTGCGCATCTGAGTTTTCTCTGCTACTCTCCTCCTGCTCTGTTTCGCCAGCGAGAAACAAGATGGCGCCCAAGAGGAAGACCGCAAACTCGTCTGCCGCAGTGATCCCCGCCATCGACCCCAACAGTCAGTTACCCTTCGCAGGTAACCATATGTCTGTGATTTCTGAAGTTGAGCTTCTCCGCCTTGTTTCCATCGGGGTTCTCCCTCCGCGGGAACTCTGTTCTTGGCGTTCTTGCCACGGGACCACTGTCCCAACCGAAGATACCCATGAGTCAGTGGTTTACACTCCTTTTCTTCTTCGCGGCCTCGGCCTTCCCATATCTCCTTTTTTCCGTGGTATCCTTGATTTTTACCGCATCAACCTGACTCACTTGAACCCTAACTCCATTCTCCAAATCTCTATTTTCGTTCACCTTTGCGAAGCTTACCTTGGCGTGCTGCCGCATTTTGGCTTGTGGAAGTATCTGTATCACTGCCGTCCTGGGATGGCCGGGGGGCAGCATCAATTGGTCGGAGGTGCCAGTTTAGAGATGCGCCGGGGGCGGAAGACCGAGTATCTCGAGATACCCCTCAAGGACAGCATTAAAGGTTGGCGTCTGGAGTGGTTTATAATGGACAATTATGGAAATTCTCTCCCTCCTCGCTCAGGGAGACAGGCAGACGTTCGTACTCCGAGTTGGACTGAATCTCCTACGGACCAAGAAGTAGCCGAGGCGGGCGTGTTGCTTACTGAGGTTGGATTACTAAAAGAGAGAGGTCTGACTGCCGAAGCCGTGGTCACAGATTTTGTTTTCAAAAACATTCAGCCGCTGAAGGACAGGGCCTATCCGGCATATCTTTACCGAGGGCTGGCCGACTCGACTCGAGTTACTAATAAGAGAATTTCTTCTGTTGATTTGGTGAGCCGACTCGAGATGATCCTCAGGGGTAAGGTTTCAAACGTTGGAGCTCCAGTGGCATACTCGGCTTGGAACCTGCCTTCTCCCAAAGATTTCACTCTTTTTGTGTCCAATCCGCCCGTGACAGATAGCAATTTGGGTCTTAGAGTTCGACCTTCTGCTGAAGAGGTCCGTTCCTTAGTTGCTTCGCTCGGGGAGATACCTGATGATGAACGGCAGATTTATTTTGAAGTGCCCCTGAACCCTAGTGACGCAGACATAAATGACATGCTCGATCTGCTAGCTGAGGATTCATCTGATACTGCTCCTGATGGTACATTGGCAGTGGTGCCGCTTCCAGAAGTTGATGCGACCTTGGATGTCTCGAAACCTGCCAATACTCGCCCGAGGCGTCCCAGCCGAACCAGTCAGCCCGAGCCTTCTGCTGATGAGCAGAAAAGGAAAAGAAGACGCCTCCGGCGAGTGTCTAGCTTTGATGAGGATGCCAGCACCTTAGCTCCTACTGCCGAAGAAATGACTGCAACTGGTCTTGCTGACATTGATCCCAATGGGTGCGCTCCGCCTGCTGCTGACCCCAATGAGGATGCTGTTTGTGCTGTTGCTGTGGAAGATGAGGAGGAAGAGAATGAAACTCCATTAACTCGGAAGAACAGTCGGCAGTTCGTCGCTAGCGGTGGTAGTAGTGGGGTTCCTTCTCCTGCCTTGTCTGCTCTTATTGGTCTGCAAGAACTGTCCATGACCAATTTTGATCAAGCTCTAGAGGATATGGTCCCTGAGAACTTGCTGTTGGAACCTGCAGACGTTGATGCAACAGAAACTTGTGCAGCCGTGCCAGATGCTGGGTTGAGGTCGTCCCGTGCCTCGTCGACCTTAGAGCGCGATCTCGAGGGCCGGGATAATGACTTGGACCGTCCTGATCCTGTGGAAACAGCTGAAGGCCCGTCGACCTTAGAGGTGGTCACGGCAGAGAGCTTGGATCCTTTGAATAGTGCTGACATGTGCCCAGCCCCCGAGGGTGTCGCCGGGGAGGACTCAACTCAGGCGAGGAGTGTAGGCCACTACCCAGCCCCCGAGGGTGTTGCCGGGGGTGACCCGGCTCAAGTGGGCAGTGCCAACCTTGACCCAGCCCCCGAGGGTGTCCGAGCGGGGTCTCCCTCCTGCACTTCCATGGATGTTCATGTGGGTTCACCTCCACACTCTGGCGGCATGATGGTGGCTCGGACTCCGGATCAGGGGGTCGCTTTGGAGGGCAGCATCCCCACTGGTCTGGAGTTAAACTCTGCTGAATGTACTGAACTTGTTCCTGCTGGTCTGCTGCAAACTGCTTCGAGTGGTGGTCTGGCACCTGGTCATCAGCCGATTTTGAATGACTTGGGGATCCCTTCGCTTTTCTCCAACCTCCAGGTGTTGTGATGTGCTTTAGTTGGGTCTTTATGTTGCGTGAATTGTTGCCATTATGATCATCCGCTCTTCTTATCAGGCTTTGGTGGATGGAATGGTCGGCCAGCTGAAATCGCAGGGTGCTTCCATCCCGGAGGTGGCTTCATCTCTTGAGCATTGGAATCCGGTGTTGCTTCGGAGTCGTGTATCTGAGTTGGAGGCCGCCAATGCTGGTTAGTGTCTTTTCTTCTTCTTCTTTGTTTTGCCTGTGGATTGTTTTACCTTCTGACCTCATTTTGTTTGAATACTTCTTGATAGGGATGACTCGGCAGATCACAGTTCTTGAAGAAAAACACTCTCAAGATCAAGCCGAAATGGCTCGACGATGCGCTGACTTCGAGGAGAAGTATTCTCAAAGTCAGATCGAGTTGAGTCAGGTCTCTGCGACTTTGGATGATGCCAACGCTCTGAGTTCCTCCCTTCATGTCCAGCTTGACTCTGAGAAGGTATCTTACGAATCTGTGCTTCGCCTTATGATGCTCTTGGATTCTGAATGAGTTGATTTTTGCTTGTAGGAGGAAAAACGCATCCTTGCCGCTTCTCGCGATAACTTGGACAGGTTGTACCGAGATTCCAGCAACTCGCTGACCATCTTGGAGAGGAGCCACCGTTTTACGATGGAGGAGCTTGACAATCAGCGCCGTCAACTGCAAGAATCCTCGGATGAAGTGGCCCGCCTTACACAATTGCTATCGGCAAAGGACGCCACCATCAAGGGACTCCGAGCTTCTAAGAAATCCATTGCTCAGGAGTTAGAAATTGCTCAGCAGGCTGTTAAAGTTGCTGAAGAAGCTGCTGTCACTTTCAAAACTCAGCGCGATAAGGCCCTGGACAAGGCCATTCGAGCAGGACGAATCTTGATGAGAAGACCCGGCGTGGCTGTCCCTGAAGATATAAAAGCCGACGTGAATGCTGCCCCTGATTCCTCGAATCGCCCTTCTTCGTCAGTCGTTCCTGAGAAAGACATTAGAAAATAAAGAAGCAGTTCGCGTGCTCCGAGCGCGCAGTTAGCGTGATCAAGTATCGGCTTATCATTCGAATGACGTGATTACACCCTTATTGTATCAGAATTTATTAGTTTGCAAGTTTGTGGTAACACTGCATGATGATTATGAAGTTTGTTTGTGGGATATGGAGATCATCCCTTGAACTGCATAAGCGTGGGTACGCTATACTGGTTCAAGCCATCAATTACTTTTAGTCAGTAACTTCCGTTAGTAGGGCATAGTGGCCACCCCCCGTAGAGTAAGCGTGAGCATGTTGCACCGCCTCAAGTCGTTGCCGACTTAAGTCGATTGCTTCGTTCGTAGGGCATAGTGGTCACCCCGAGTTAAGTAAGCGTGAGCATGTTGCACCGTCTTAAGTCGTTGCCGACTTAAGCCGATTGCTCCGTTTGTAGGGCATAGTGGTCACCCCGAGTTGAGTGAGCGTGAGCATGTTGCACCGCCTTAAGTCGTTGCCGACTTAAGCCGATTGCTCCGTTTGTAGGGCATAGTGGTCACCCCGAGTTAAGTAAGCGTGAGCATGTTGCACCGCCTTAAATCGTTGCCGACTTAAGCCGATTGCTCCGTTCGTAGGGCATAGTGGTCACCCCGAGTTAAGTAAGCGTGAGCATGTTGCACCGCCTTAAATCGTTGCCGACTTAAGCCGATTGCTCCGTTCGTAGGGCATAGTGGTCACCCCGAGTTGAGTGAGCGTGAGCATGTTGCACCGCCTTAAATCGTTGCCGACTGAAGCCGATTGCTCCGTTTGTAGGGCATAGTGGTCACCCCGAGTTAAGTAAGCGTGAGCATGTTGCACCGCCTTAAATCGTTGCCGACTTAAGCCGATTGCTCCGTTCGTAGGGCATAGTGGTCACCCCGAGTTAAGTAAGCGTGAGCATGTTGCACCGCCTTAAATCGTTGCCGACTTAAGCCGATTGCTCCGTTCGTAGGGCATAGTGGTCACCCCGAGTTGAGTGAGCGTGAGCATGTTGCACCGCCTTAAATCGTTGCCGACTGAAGCCGATTGCTCCGTTTGTAGGGCATAGTGGTCACCCCGAGTTAAGTAAGCGTGAGCATGTTGCACCGCCTTAAGTCGTTGCCGACTTAAGCCGATTGCTCCGTTCGTAGGGCATAGTGGTCACCCCAAGTTAAGTAAGAACGCAAGTCAATCATAAATGAGTCGAGTATCTTTGAAATCTCTCTTTATTGATGACGTATTTCCTTTATACAGAATACATGGTCACCTTGGCTGTTTTGAGATACAGCTATGGGTAAAACTTTCGGAGGTGCTCTATATTCCAGGAGTTCCCGACTTCTGTACCATCCATTTGGGTGAGGCGATATGATCCGGGACGAGTGACTTCTGCTACTATGAAAGGTCCCTCCCATAAGGGTGATAACTTGTGCCGTCCCTCCCCTGTTAGAATTCGGCGGAGGACTAGGTCTCCCATCGAAAAGAAACGTTGCCGCACAGCTTTGTCGTGGTAGCGCCTTAGAGTCTGCTGGTATCGTGCTGATTGAATCACCGCATTCAGTCGCTCTTCCTCGAGTACGTCGATGTCCTCCAGCCTAGTGGCTTCGGCTTCTGCTATGCTTTCGAAGATCAATCTTGGCGCCCCAAACTTGAGATCAGCGGGTAGCACTGCTTCCGACCCATAGACCATAAAGAAAGGAGTGTTTCCATGCAGGGCCCGGCTAGGTTGAGTTCTCAAGCTCCAAACAACATAAGGCAATTCTCTTATCCATTTTCCTGCGAATTTTTCATTTTTATCAAAGACCTTTTTTCTAAGTGCTTCCAATATCATTCCGTTGGCTCGCTCAACCTGCCCGTTGGCTCTCGGATGGGCTACAGATGCATACTTGATCTGAATGCTTTTTTGCTCGCAGAAGTCAAAGAATTCTGAACTGGTGAAGTTGGATCCCAAGTCAGTGATGATACTGTTCGGTATCCCAAATCTGAATATTATGTTTTGTATGAATTCCACGGCTTTAGCAGAGGTTAAGGAGGCAATGGGCTGAAACTCTATCCACTTAGTGAACTTGTCAATTGCCACCAATACATGGGTGTATCCTCCTTGAGCTTTCTTGAAAGGTCCAATCATATCCAATCCCCAGCATGCAAAAGGCCAAGTTACTGGTATGGTTTGTAGCTGCTGTGCTGGCATGTGCTGTTGTTTTGACAGGTATTGGCAAGCTTCGCATCTCTGAACTAGCTCGGCTGCGTCATTCTTTGCCGTCGGCCAATAGAATCCTGACCTGAAAACCTTCCCGACTAATGTTCTGGATGCTGCGTGTACTCCGCACTGCCCTGCATGAACTTCCTCCAGAAGTTGTTTCCCGGTGGATGGGAGAACGCACTTCATGAGGACGCCTGACGCGCCCCTCCGGTATAATACCTCCCCAATGAGTGTATAGTGAGCTGATTGTCTGGCAATGCGCTCTGCCGAGTTCTTGTCATCTGGCTCTTCTTCATTCTTTATATACTTAATAATCGGTTGCCTCCAGTCATCAGAGTCTGACTCGGGTTGGTCTATGATGTTGCACTCTTCTATTTGATCCGTCGAGATGCTCGGCTGATTGATTTCTTGCATGAAGACCCCGGGCGGGACTTGAGTCCGACCGGATCCGAGCTTGGACAGTACATCAACCGCCGTGTTCCGATCTCTTTCTATATGATGGAACTCCAGGCCTTCGAATTTATCTTCTAGCTTTCGGACGGTGGCGCAGTATCTTCCCATTGAATCGCTTGAACAATCCCATTCCTTGTTTATCTGACTGATGACTACCAGAGAATCCTCGTACACCATCAGTCTCTTGACACCCAGCGATATGGCGATGTTTAATCCGTGTATCAAAGCTTCATACTCGGCTGCGTTGTTAGAGGCCGGGAATAGCAATTGGAGAGCGTACTTGAGGTGTTCGCCTCCAGGTGCGGTCGGTTCATCGTCGGAGACGGTGGGCGACTCTGCTCTCCCGATGAAGAGGACGTCGGGGTAGAGCGGTATTGCTGCCGTGGCGACTTTCTTTCCGTTCTCCTTTGAGGTCGGAGGAACGGGAAGAACGACTGGCCTTTCCTCGATCTCCTTCCTTCTCATGATCTGTGTCCATTCTTTTGTCGGGGAAGTAGACAGCGGAGTCTTCCGGGTCAGCGAGCTTCTAGCTCCAGCCTCCCCGGAGACGATCTCGTTCCGAAGAGCCGGAGGTAGCGTTTTTCCAGCATTTTCGGAGTTTGTTGGAGGAGACTTCTGTTCCGGTAGATCCGCGAGGCGGTGTAGAATTCCCTCTTCGTCCGCCACGGATGATATCGTCCCGAAGCAGAATGTGGATCCGGGACGCATGGTAATCTTGCTGCGGAAGGTGACGGCCATTGAGCTAGCTTGGATCGTCGACACACCCCCTACCTGGCGCGCCAGCTGTCGGTGTTTTGGGTCCGACCGCACACCCGGGGTTGCCCCTCACGGTGCTTTTAGGAGTAGGACGGTGTCGACGACTGTAGCAAAATGGTTCGTGCCGATCGCACGAGGGACAATGAACAAGGTTTGCAGGTTCGGGCCGCTTGGAAGTGCGTAACACCCTACGTCCTGGTGAGTATATGAGCGTGGTTACAAGAGGATTCTCTGGATAGAGGGCGCAGAGAGTTTTTGTGGGTAGCTCAGTAGAACAGGGTCGATCGATCTGAAGGGGTGCCCCCTAGGCCTTATATACTCGGCCGTGGAGCAGTACATGTGATACGATGACAACAAGTAGCTAAAAGATAGTGAACCTCTTGAGTTTATCCCTACGTAACCTTCGCCGACTTATCCTCGCATGGCTCCGTTGCATGAGGGCTTCAGCGCGGGAAAGTCGGGTCTCTGTTGTGATCCATTCGTTCGACGTTGTGGGCCGCCTGTGTTTGCACTAATCAGTCTCGCGTCTCCTTTGTTGGCTGTCTCTCCCTAGGCCCACGAAAGAATGACCTTACGAATTATTGGGCCCTTGGGCCGTTCGTGAGGCTTTTTACTTCTTTAGTGGACCCAGGGGATATCTATCCCCCACACCTGCCCCGACCATGCTGTCCTTCGCAGGCCCGTCCTCCTTCGCCACCGACGCTGAGGTGCGACTCCAGGATTTCACCGCGGGTCGTGTGGAAGCGGAGGCGACGGCTGCGAGCATCACGCACGGATGGGGGCAGGCGATAGCACGGGATGCAGACGCCCACATCCAGCGATGCTGGGGCATCACGAGCGGGCGGGGGCACCGCGGCGTGCGTCACGGGGACAGGGTGGGCGCAAGGGCGGGCATCGCGATGACGGGTGCGGGGGCACGCGGGGGCACGCGAATCACGGGAGCGGAGCCAAAGCTGGTGGTGGACGCCCTTGTTAGTGTCTTATAGAGTAGTAGGGATTTAGATACTAATATTTTATGCACCAAAAATTGTCTAAATAAATTATTAGGGCACAAAAATAATAAAGTATAATAATTTGCACACCCCACCAAGGTCACTATGTTTGATGTATTGTTATTGTCTTGTTTAATTAGCGGAAGAGGGATCCGATCCTCCGGAACTCTTAGCTCCGGAAGAAGGGCAGGAACCCGACCCCTCCGAGATTAACCTTTTGTGCCAGGAAAGCTTCGACGAAGGCAAGTCCATCTTTCCCTTGATGCATTAATTACCTATTTCTCTCTACCACTGCCTAAGCCTGGATTATGGGATGGGAATCGAATTGCATGGTAAGCATGAGAGAGCCCGCATTAACTATTACTTCGATTAAAAGATATGGGACAAGTAAAAAGGGGTATAAGTGAAATGTTTTCCAAAAGAGTGCGATGAAGGGTACTCACCCTCATCACCTGGTGAAGTAGGATGATCAGGGACTCCCTGGTTTAGGGGAGGGCCTAAGGTGTTGGCTCAGCTGGTTTAGGCGTGAGCAGAAGGATCGTCCTCTCATATAAGGACCGGTTTGTCATCTTTCATTACATGTACTCTCAAAAAGTACAACCACTCGAGGCTGTGTGGGCAGCCACTCAATCTGAACTCGTACGGTCCCACCCCAGGGTTATGAAGGCTGGGGTAGCACCGGGAGGATAAGGAGGGGGAATGTTTTGTTCGGTTTGGACATGGTGGTGGCCTGACTCCTTCCGGTATAACCGTTAAGGTTCGGACGTACAAGGAAGGAAAGAGTTTCGGATTCGGGTCTCATTGGCCATGAGATCACAGAGCCAGACTAGTGGGTAAAGTGTACACCTCTGCGCAGAGTCTAAACCTATTCGAATAGTCCGTGTCCACTGGTATGGACGAGTCTGGTATGGTATGACAATTAGTGTTTCTACTACAACTGGGAACAGGGAAACGCGTGTGTATGTTCTGGAAAGAAAATGGTACCACGGGAGCGGGAAGCTCAGTGGTGGTCAAGCAAGTGTTACTTCTATTGTCTTGGGAAAACCCTAAACATTGAGTACCGCCTTTCTATGAAAAAGTATGAGTGACTTCAACTCCACCATATAAAGCATGTACTATATAGGTCACTTTCTCTTTACGGGAGCCGGGTGGGCTTGCGGAATACCTAGTGTATTCACCCAGATTTATTTATGTTTTTCAGCAGCTGAAGACTTCTTTTCTGCTATGCTTGATTGATGGGGCTGTGTCTTCACCCAGTTCTGCCTGTGGCCTGGGCTATTTTATCTTCCACTGCGCTTTATGTTTTTTGGCTCACTTTCGAGCTTGTATCCCCGGTATTGTAATAACATTATTCAGACTCTGTAACCATTTGAAGTAATGAATGTGGTTACTAGCCTCCTGGGACTAGTAATTGTATCACATTTGAGTCCCAAAGGATCGGGACGCTTCAGGTGGTATCAAAGCCTATAGGACTGGCCGTAGACCACAACCTTGACCTTAAAAGTTGCCTTAACAAGAAAACACCTCTTACCTCCAAGAAACACTCTTTCCCCTTTTCCCCGATATTAATAGACCTTTCTTTTCGTCTACCAGATGGAAAACCCCTGGGTGATTAGGACTTCCTATTGCTCAGAGGAGGAAGGCTTTCCTCACCTTCTTTGGAGCTGCGCGCTGCGCTTGGGGATCCGCAAGAAGCCCGAATATGTCTGGAAAGAGTACCGTGAAAATGGAATGGAAAAGTGCTCTATGGCGGTCTACTTGGGAGAGAGCCGGAACTACCCAAACCACCCTCCTTTCCAAATTACCTTCATCGGGCACCGCTTCCCAGACACATGCCAGAGCGTTGCTCGAAAAGCCCTCAAACAACTGTGCCAAAACTATAGCCGAGAGATCTTTGAGACTCCCCTCCGATATTTCCCACCCAGCAACAAAAACACCCCAACCTGGAAGAAAAGACTCCAGGCTCTGTCAGGAGGAGATCCCATAGAAGATGATCCCACTATCGTCTACATGGCCGGATGCCTCCACACCCTCGACAACCACTACGATGAGCTCTCCTCCCATTGTACCCACCTAAACTCCCGAGTGGAAAGCCTAGAGCAGCAAGTCAAAGAGCTTACGCAAGAGAAGGCATCTCTCCAGGAGAGTCTCAGCATAGTGGAAGGCGAGGAAGCCAACACCCGTGAGGCCTATCGGGCCTTGAAGATAGACTTTGACAAGAAGCTAAAGGCGCTCGCCCCCAAAAAGAAGATCTAGAAGAAGACCACTAACCAAGGATGCCAGACAGAGAAGAAGAAGAAGAAGGCCCCTCTAGCCCTACCTCCCCCCAGAATAGATGACTGGTCTGACGAAGAAGATGTATCCCTAGCCAGCCTCGACGACCTTCTCAAGGCATTTGGGGACACCTTAGACAAGGAACTTGCTAGTACCTCGAAGAACGCTCTCGTGTAGTCTCCCCCTGTAGTAGTCTTATGCTTGTAATGTGATGGTGTAATGAATAAAATAACTTGGTTGAAAACAATTTGCATGTGCATGACAGTGATTCTCTTCCCTGGCAGATGGCTTCGGATAAAACCACGCCTACCGCCTCAGGGATTGGAGCAGGTTTCCCCCGAAGAGCTGAAGGGGAAGTCGTTAGAGAGGAAAGTGAAACCCACCTCCCCGCACCTCCACCCCTACCCTTAGACCTAGCCCAAGTTCTAGCCAATCAGACCCGACTCATCGAGGTCCTCACTCGAAATCTGGAAAATCAACGGCCAAATGGTGAAAGACCGCAAGACAGAATGGGGGACTTTCTGAGACTCAAACCTCCCACATTCGCCGGATCAAGCAACCCCCTCGATGCAGACGATTGGATGCGCACGATCAAAAGGAAACTGGAAGCCATTGGTTGCCCAGAAAATCAACGTGTTCAACTGGCTGCCCACCAACTCTCTGGGATGGCCTTAGCCTGGTGGGACACCTTCAACGTCACCATCAGAGATGCTACCTGGGCGGAATTTGAAGCAGCTTTCTGGGAGCACCATGTGCCCCAAGGATTGGTACAACTTAAGGAGGACGAGTTCCGAGAATTGACTCAAGACGGAAGATCTGTCAGCGAATATGTGCACAAGTTCACGGAGTTAGCCCGCTACGCGCCAGATGATGTCAATACTGAGAGCAAGAAGATGGCCCGTTTCCTTAAGGGACTCAGGCCAGAACTCAAGACAATTCTGGCTAGCCAAGACTTCCTCAACTTCTCTCACCTTTCCAACAAGGCCATGCAAGTTGAAAGAGCTAAGGAGGAAGAAAAAGGACATCTCAAAAGGAAATTCCAGGTTCTCCGGGCACAACAGCAGGACCGGCACCAGAAGACTCGATCATTTGGGTTTCCACCCAAGGGGCCCAACTTCAGTAGACCAGCTGGACCCACTCCGTCACGATTCAGCCAGCAGAGTCAGAGCTCTTTCCATTCTCCCTCGGTGGCAAGCAACCAACCTCCGGCAAATGCATGTTGGCACTGCGGTGATCCAAGTCACTTCAAGAACAACTGTCTGTAGCTGAAGCCATAGGGACCCGCCTACTCCAACTCGGTGAATGGCCCCAAGAATACCTCGGCACCCGCCCCCAAGGCGCCCTCCGCCGTCAGCCAGCAGAACAAGACTCTGTACCAAGGGAGGGCACGTGTAAATCACGTCGATGCCCAGGAAGCTCAGCAGGCTCCGGGAGTAGTACTCGGTGAGTTCCTTGTTGAATTTACTCCCGCTACCGTACTTTTTGATTCTGGAGCATCCCACTCTTTCATAGCCACTAGCTTTGTGGAAAAATATGGCATTCCCTCTACTCCCCTAGAGATTCCTTTGGTCACCCGAACCCCAGGGTCCGACCTCCTATGCCAGCTAAAATGTTCCCAAGTCAGAATCCTTTTAAGTGGGGTAGTATTCCTGGCAGACTTAACCGTCTTGCCATCCAAGGGAATTGATGTAATCCTAGGGATGGATTGGCTAACTAAACACAAAGGCATCATCAGTTGCGCAGACAAGACAGTCCTCCTCACCGACCAGCAGGGAAAGTCAGTCTCTTGCCAGGCACAGCCACCCGCCAGTGACCCAATGATGTTCAATCTAACAACGGAAAGTATATCAGTAGTGGAAGAATTCATGGACGTATTTCCAGAAGAATTGCCAGGAATGCCACCAGAAAGAGAAGTGGAGTTCTACATAGATCTGATTCCTGGAACAGCACCCATCGCAAAGAGACCATACCGCATGGCTCCAACCGAGTTAGCAGAACTGAAGCTTCAAATCTCAGATCTTCAGCAAAAAAGGTACATTCGTCCCAGCTCATCACCTTGGGGAGCACCAGTCCTGTTTGTCTCCAAGAAGGATGGAAGCATGAGAATGTGTATTGATTACCGATCGTTAAATGAAGTTACCATCAAGAACAAGTACCCACTTCCTCGGATTGACGACCTCTTCGATCAGCTTCAAGGAGCCAAGTACTTCTCCAAGATAGACCTAAGGTCTGGTTACCACCAATTGAGGATCAAGGAAGCGGACATCCAAAAGACTCCATTTGTCACCCGGTACGGGCAATATGAATTCACGGTAATGCCGTTCGGACTGACAAACGCACCCGCCTTTTTCATGAACCTCATGAATAAAGTGTTTATGGAAGAGTTAGATAAGTTTGTCGTAGTCTTCATCGACGACATCCTTATTTACTCCAAGAACCGCGAAGACCATAAGCGTCACCTTCGGATCGTCCTTGGAAAACTGAGAGCACACCAACTTTATGCCAAACTCAGTAAATGTGAATTCTGGTTGGAAAAGATAGCCTTCCTTGGGCACATCTTAACCGCAGAAGGGATAGAAGTGGACCCTTCCAAAGTAGAAGCAGTGTCAAAATGGAGGCAACCAACCAACGTCAGTGAAGTTCGAAGCTTCCTAGGAATGGCAGGGTATTACCGCCGCTTCATCAAAGGATTCTCCAGCATAGCAAGACCAATGACAGAACTTCTCAAGAAAGACCACAAATTTGTGTGGACCCCAAAATGTGAAGGAAGTTTCCAAATCATAAAGGAGAAACTTACAACGGCACCCGTTCTATCACTGCCAGATATTCATCAAGATTTTGTCGTCTTCTGTGATGCCTCGAGGCAAGGCTTAGGGTGTGTGCTAATGCAAAATTAGAAAGTCATTGCTTACGCATCACGCCTACTCAAGCCACACGAGCAGAATTACCCCACCCATGATTTGGAATTGGCAGCCATAGTGCATGCCTTAAAGATATGGAGGCATTACCTAATCGAAAACAAATGCCACATTTTCACCGATCACAAGAGTCTGAGGTACATATTCACTCAACCTGATCTCAACCTCCGTCAGCGAAGATGGTTAGAGCTGACCAAGGATTATGACCTCGAAATTCACTATCACCCCAGGAAGGCCAATGTGGTAGCCGACGCTCTCAGTCGAAAACCATTCGGAATAAAAGGGACCAACTTTCTAGAAGACTGGAAGGAAGAATCAGCACAACTAAATGCATGTCTGGGAAACAACGACAGTCTCGAAGTCAAGCCAATGCTAGAAGACCTCATGTGCAAAGCTCAACATCTAGACCCAGAGATGGCAAGGCTTGTGGAGAAAGCCCGCAAGGAACAACTCCCGGACCTCAGGACAGATGACCAAGGAGTCCTTTGGTTCAAACACCGTCTGTGTGTACCAAAAGGGGAGGCCCGAGAAGTCCTACTCAAGGAAGCTCACGACTCGGCCTACTCCATCCACCCCGGAACTACCAAGATGTACCTGGACCTCAAGACCAGATACTGGTGGAAGGGGATGAAGAAAGAAATAGCTCAGTATGTGGCCCGATGTGACATCTGCCAACGAACAAAAGCCGAACACCAAAAACCTACTGGCCTATTACAACCCCTCCCGATACCTGAATGGAAGTGGGAAGAAATAGGCATGGATTTCGTAACCGGACTACCCCGGACGCAAAAAGGGAATGATTCCATCTGGGTAATAATAGACCGCCTCACCAAGGTAGCCCATTTCATTCCAGTGAAAACTACCTTTGGGGGAGCCACCCTTGCCCGGATTTACCTCAAAGAGATAGTCAGACTCCACGACATCCCAAGGAAGATAGTGTCAGACAGAGGAACCCAGTTCACATCCAAGTTCTGGACAAGCCTTCAGAAAGCTATGGGCACCAAGCTAGATTTCAGTACCGCGTACCACCCTCAGACAGATGGGCAGACAGAAAGGGTCAACAAAGTCCTTGAAGATCTGTTAAGAGCATGTGTATTAGCTTTTGATAGAAGTTGGGAGTCCAGTCTACCCTACGCAGAGTTCTCCTACAACAATAGCTATCAGTCCAGCATCAAGATGTCACCATTCGAAGCACTGTATGGACGAAAATGCCAGACCCCTCTCATGTGGTCCAACGTGGGGGAAAAGGCACTAGAAGGACCCGCCTTTGTCAAAGAGGCAGAAGAGAAAGTTGCACTGATCCGCAGAAGGTTGCTTGAAGCTCAAAGTCGACAGAAGAGTTACGCAGACAACAGGCGGAGGGAACTCCGATTTGAGGAAGGAGACTTTGTCTACCTCAAGGTTTCTCCAATGCGTGGTGTCAGGAGGTTCCAAGTCAAAGGGAAGCTAGCCCCACGTTTTGTAGGTCCCTATCCCATTATTGGCAAGGTAGGACCCGCAGCATACCGCCTGGAACTACCAGAATCCATGTCCGACATCCACAATGTGTTCCACGTATCCCAGCTCCGCAAATGCCTGCAAGCACCAGAAAGTCACCTCGAAGAAGAGACAGTGCAGATTCAGAAAGATCTTCAATATCGTGAGAAACCAGTGAAGATACTTGATTCAGCAATCAGAAAGACCCGCACCTCAGAAGTAAAGCTCTGTAAAGTTCAGTGGAGCAGAGAAGGAGAAGAGGAAGCCACCTGGGAGAGTGAGGACTTCTTGAGGAGGGAATACCCTTATCTTTTCCCAAATCCAGTCTAATCTCGAGGGCGAGATTCCTTTAAGTGGGGTAGGTTTGTAACATCCCAAAATCCCAACCCAGGTTTGAAACCCTAGCCCCCCCTAATTCCCCCCCCCCCTCCTTCATTTTATTCTTCTCCCTTAACCCTACCCCTAGGTCACCCCATCATTTGCATGCACTTAAAATGATTTGAAGCACCTCACATAGACCATATTTATCACCAAGTTCATTTAGAGAAATTTTGATAAGAGAAAAAGAAACAAAATGTCACAAAAGTAGAAAAGAAAAAGAAAAAGGAATAGAATAAGAAAAGGAAAAAGGAAAACCCCTCTCCCCTCCCTCGGCTGGGCCGAATCCCAGCCCAGCTCCCGCGCGCCCGCTCCCCCTCCCTCTCTTCCGGCCCAGGCGGCCCAACCCGCGCGCCCGCTCCCCCTCCCTCTCTTCCGGCCCAGGCGGCTGTGAGACCCTGTTTGGTTTTGGTAATTGATTGACAACTTATATGGACTAATAAGTGTTTATGTTGAGATACACAGGTGATTAGTCCACAGGTACACTAGTGTGAGTTATTTTAGCCATGGTGGTGATGTGGCTTGGTGATATTGAGATGCTCAACTAGTGTGATAAAGGAGCTCATTGCATATGAAGACATGACATGGTGTCATGTGGCTATATGGAGAAGATCAAGAGATATGGCTTGGCTTCGATGGACCAAGTGGCTAGTGTGAAGGGCAAGTCAAAGGCTCATGTGTGAGGGACCGCGTGGCGGTGAAGCAAGAGCAAGGACTTAGCACCGATGGACATAAAGCAACGGTGAAGAGCAAGCTATGTTGAGATTGATGAACCAAGAAGGCTATGTGATAACATGGAGTGGATCATATCATTACAGAATTATCAAGCCATGTGTTGATCTAGGCTATTGATCAAGTGGCTTAATGATGATGGTGGAGGAACTTCATGCTATGGACAAATGGTAAAAGGTATCATGGTTGGCTACACTTATGGATGCCCATTGTTCATCATTTAAGGAGATGGAATTGAATGCTCAAGGCAAAGGTATAACAATAGGTTTTTGTTTTACCGGTCAAAAGGTGCTTAGAGGTTGATAATTGACCGGGTTAGTAGGCTAGATAGTCGTACTATCAAGAGGGGTCAATTATCTTACTTGACATGTCTTTAGTGCCTCATTGCTCATATAGTTGGTGCATTTGCATGAGGGCTAACAACGCTTTGGTTCGTGAAAGAAACTTATTCAAAAGCGATTTCTTGAATGTGGGCTGAATTGAGGTACCGCGGACCGTCCGGGCCAGCATGGCGGACCGTCCACAGGTCTAACTTGAGATGATGGTTAGAAACGTGGAGTTTCTGTGTTTCGTGAAGTTTTTGTACTGCGGACCGTCTGGTCCCAGGTGGCGGACCGTCTGTAGTTGAAGGACTGGTGTTTGGACAGAACTCGAGTAGTTCTATTTTGGTTTTATTTTTTGAACTGCGGACCGTCCGGGGCCTGAGTGCGGACCGTCCACACTACAAATATTTTGTATTGCGGACCGTCCAGGGTCCAGGTGCGGACCGTCCACAGTACAAATATTTTGTATTGCGGACCGTCCGGGGTCCAGGTGCGGACCGTCCGCAGTACAAATTTCAGCAAATGTGCAGAGTGAGCAAAACTTCGTTTTGGCTCAGTTTTATGTATCGCGGACCGTCCGACCTTGAGGGACAGACCGTCCGCAAGTCGTTTTTGAATGCTCTGAGATTTTTATAACCATTTATAGCCGTTGGGATTCTTGTGCGGACGGTCCGGGCTTGTATTGCAGACCGTCCGCATGTGCGCAGAAAAGGGGCAATTGGCCCATAACGGCTAGTTTTGGAGAGGGGGCTATATATTCTTGTGTTGCCCGAGTTGATAGGGTGTAGGAGGCCATTTGGAACACTTGTGAGCATATTGGAGCCCTTCCTCTCCCTCTCTCTCACTCATATTGGTTGGGATTGCATTCTAGTGAGATTGAGAGCCATCTAGTGCATTGCATCAAGTTGTTGATCTTTGAGGCACTAGGGAGATCATCAAGTGAGGTCGTTGGCTTGTTACTCTTGGAGGTTGCCACCTCCTAGACGGCTTGGTGGTGGTTCCCCGTGAGCTCTTCAAAGGAGATTGTTAAGAGGCCGCGATGGTGATTATGAGAGGCGTTGTGCTTGCCTCGCCGGAGCGGTGAAAAGCAACTCTAGTGGAATCGAGGTTTGAGGGTTCATTGACCAATCCGGCTCAAGAGATCAAGTGGAGACTTGATAGAGGAGCGGTTGGGAGCTTTGAATCTACCTCAACGTGGACTAGGGGTGACCGGCAAGTCATCGACACCACGGGAAAAAATCATTGTGCCACGTGTCATCATCTTCCCGTTGGTTTGCAACTTTCCTCACTAGCTTGTATTTACTTGTTCATATACTTATGCTAGTGAGTATTTGTTGCTCGTGTATGCTCTTGTATATCTAGTCATACCTATAATAAAATAGTTGCTCACTTGTTCTTAGCTTGTGTAGCTAATCTGTTATACTTAGCTTGTGTAGCTAAGTAGTTGTTTCTCTCTAGTAGTGCTTGTGCTTTGTGCTCTTTGCTTACTAGTATGTTTAGGAGCTATCGTTATGCTTAAAATTACATTTGCATAATTTATATGTCGTTGCTAACTAGATTTGTATGGGAGAGCTCTTTCACTATCTTGGCACCTTAGTTGTTTCAATTAGAATCTTTTGTCAGGTGTTTGTAATAGTTAGAGGAGTGTAGTCTTGGCTAAACCAAAATAGTTTTAATTCCGTATTTATTTGTGTTAGCCATTATAATTAGTTTTAGAAAGGACTATTCACCCCCCCTCTAGTCCGCCATCTCGACCCTACAAGTGGTATCAGAGCCTGGTTCTCTCATTTGGGGGTCTTAAACGACCCGAGAGTAAGCTGGATGGCGACTAAAGGGCTAGAGGTTACTTGTGAACCACATATTTTTGATGGCACACATTTTGCACAGTGGAAAACTTGCATGAGTCATTATTTTCATACAATTGATGCAAAATTGTGGTGGATCATAAGTGTAGGCTTTTATAAACCCCTTGATGAGAACACAAAAGATCTCACCCAAGAAAAAGAGAAATGCTTACATCTTGAACACCAAGCTACTAACATTTTATATCAATGGATAAGTGATAAGGTGTTTAAGGAAATTATGTATATGGAGACCGCCCATGATATTTGGACATATCTTGATGGCGTATATGGGAGGATCTCTAGCGAGGATGTGGAGCACATCCTCAACATGGTGGTTATGGAAGATTGCTCCACCTCATGGTCAAGTGATAAAGATGAAAGCCATACCACAAGTTCACTTGATAATCATGATTGTGTTGGCTCAAACTCAAGTAATGCAAATGATCGTTCTATCTCAAGCATACTTGATGATTATGGTGATTGTTCATGCTCGGATGATGATATTGCTACTACAAGCCCATCCATTACACCACATTGCTTGATGTCACAAGGTAATACGAAGGTATATAATGCTAATGTGACTATTCATTCATATTCATATGATGAGCTTGTTGTTAGACTTGCTAGCATGAACATTGACTTAGAAAATGAGAAAGATAAAACAAGAAATTTGGAAAGCGAAAACTTATTTCTAAAGAATTCATGTGAACAACAAAAACATCTACTTTATGTTATTACTTGTTCACATGAGGAACTAAAATTGAGTCATGAGGAACTTAGTGTTGCTCATGAAAATTTGGTACAAGATCACATTTTTCTCACTAACATGATTTATAGTGAAGAAATTAAAACTAGTGAGAACTCATCACATGATTTATATGATCAATTGCAAAATGTTGCTAATCCATGTGATGAAGATAAGAAGAATGTATCCACCTCTTGTGAAGATTTATTAGCTATGCCATGTTCTTCAACTATAGATTATTATTATTCTTCCTTGTCTTGTGGGACTAACCTTTTGAAGGAAAATAATAAGCTCAAAAACAAAGTGAAAAATTTAAGCAACATGTTTGAGAGGTGGCATAAATCAAAAGTCACTCATGATCTTATAATGAAAAATCAAAGAAGATATGATGACAAGAGTGGCCTTGGTTTCAACAAGAGCAATATCAAAGGCAGACAATTCAAATTAAAAGGAAATAAGCTATCTCACTTAATGTGCTATAAATGCCATGAGATGGGTCATCTTGCAAAGGCATGCCCCAATAAAAGGAAGCTCAAGTTGAAGAAGGAAGAAAGGAGGCTAAAGCATGACAAGTGCTTCAAGTGCCACACTTGGGGTCACCTCACCTCAATGTGCCCAACCAAGAAATTAGTGAAGCCACAAGTGAAACCTCAACCAAAGCCACGAGTTGAGCAAAGGAAGGATCCCCAAAAGAAAATCAAGATTAACCATGAATATAATGGTGATGTGGGGAATAAAAAGAAAACAAGAAGAGAAAGAAGAAGGCATTCAATATATAATCAAGATAACATGATGAGCACAAATCAAAAGAAGAAGGATGATTTGGCTCAAATCAAGTACTACATGTATGGTGATATGGGTCACTTTGCCTCGAGGTGTCCCAACAATCTTGAGAAGAAAGCTCAAGCAAATGAGAAGAAGCAAGACAATGTGAAGCAAAATTTGAGAAAGAAAGAGAAGGCTCAAACAAAGAGAACTTGCTACACATGTCGGGAAAGAGGACACATAGCAAATTCATGTCCTTTAGGTAACAATTCTAAGCCTATTTTAATTCATAATAATATTATGCTTAGAAAGGATGGCAATGGTACCTCATTTGTTGCAATTGCAAAACATCCCGCTATTCATACTAAGGCAATGCGTAAGTATGTTGCTCCTAACTTAAAAGGACCCAACTTAGTTTGGGTACCATCAAAACGTGGATGATCATGAACAGGTACCTTGGGTGTTGGAGGCTTGATTCAATAATATTCATTTAATCATCATATGTTGAATTAAGTGTTGAAGACTTATAAAATTCTATCCCAGTGCCAAGTCAATAATAAGTGAAGTCCAAATTCTACCAAATACAAGTGCTTTATTCAAGTTGGTTAAATTATGAATGGATTGCAAATAAGTTAAGCTCAAACTTGCTATTGGATGATCATGAGGTATATAAAGTATAATAATTGTTGATCAAATTCATTTGAATGCATATGAGTTGATTGAATTGGATATATATGCATATGTTGCTTGCTATAAGATGATTGAATGGACAATTTGCTAAATAATCAAGCTTGGATTGATTTATGTTGAATAAATTCAAGAGACTTCATTTAGTAAGTGGTTTGAATGGATATTTGTCTTTTGAAAGTAGTTCATTTCAGATTTGATTCAACTTGAAGAAGAATAACTCAATATACTGAAATCTGGCCAATATTAAAAATCTGACATGGCTGCGCTCATAGCCATGTTTAAGTGATCAAATCTATTTGGATTGGCTTGAAATTCAGTGTACTTTCTCTATGCATATGATAGCAAAGTCTGTGCAAATTTCATAATCATTGGATAAGTGAAACTTCTTTATTAAGTCAATCTTGTCAGCACAAACACAGCAGTTTTCAGCATGTACCTATTATGGGAGATGTTGTGGCTGGCAGCACATATGAAGTCAAATGAGTCTCAACTTTTTACAGCTGTTAGCAGACTTATTAAAGCACATCTCCACCAATTTTCGTGGTCATAGCATCTGTACATCAAAATTTATGAATGATTCTTTGGAGTATACAGAATCTGTCATAAGTGACAAGTATTTGAAATATTGAAAGTCACTTTGATTGGAAGGCTCTCATATAGGATAAATCACATAAGTTGTTTGAGAGACCATAGTTTGGTTTTGAATTGATCTATAATCATGGAAAGTGAAGGGGTACAAGGATATTTGTTGAGAAAAATTTTGGCACTTATCTTGGTACTCCAAGTTGAAGATCAAGACCAAAGATGATCAAAATTGAGGTTATCATGTAACAGATTGCATAATCTTCTTTCTTACATATGGCAATCCAAATACTTAAATTGGTTGTAAGTATTTCTTGGCACATTTCAATTTAATTACTCTATTATTGTCATGATCTAGACATAAAAGAGAAAACCCCCGTGTTCGTGAACGAATAAGGTGCTAAGTAAGAAATTCAAATTCTTAAAGCACTTATCAAAAAGGGAATTCTCTATATGACTAGAGTTGTGAAGCTAATGTTTTTACCTAAGTGATCTATGTAGTTTCATAGCATGAAAATGAGTTTCTCAATGGATTATGCAATTAAATGTATAAAGAAGAACAATCCAAAACTATGTGATGTATTCTCTCTTGTACATTTGGATTTATTTCTTCTACATTAAATACTCACCATGATATGATTTAAAATTAGCCTATGAACTTAATCAATTTATCATGCATGTTTAATTTGTTAAAATTAAGCATTGAAGATTAAGAGAATTTTATTTCATATAATAAGGTCTCCTTGTTTAAGTATCTGCCTACTTTATATATTCAAAGTGTTATAAAAGAGAATTTGGTGCTTGTATTACTAACGACATCTCTTTTGAGCTTGTTCATGAAAATCAGTGAAAAGAGATTCCATATGTTCAAATTAGTTACTCCTCACCAAAAAGTATAAAAAAAATTCTAGAGGCAAAGTGTTACTTAATTGGAGCAATCAAAAGATTGACCAGGAAAGAGAACAAGCAACACATTCAAAGGCAAATCAAGCATATATGATTGATGTTTCAAACATGGATTGATTTTGAGTATTTTCCAAGTATTTCTGGTTTGACATCAATTCATGATCACTTATACTCAAATCATGTGCTTTCATGCAAATTATTTATATATGGTTGAATGCTAATGCTTGGTGCAGTCATAAAGTTCATAAATAAGCAATGATCCTATTTTAAAAGACAACTATTGAGAAATTAACAGTCAGCTCAATAGAGTGCAAGTTCCAGGTCTCGGACCGTCCGGTCCTAGACCACGGACAGTCCGAGAGATCAGGCCACGGACCATCCGAGCTCCCACTCCGGACCGTCCGTGAGTAGCAGTCTTGCATAAACAAAGGAATTTTCTGGACCAATATCTCAACAAGTGGTATCATCCTTACAAGTGATATTCCTATTTTCCGTGCAAATTCATAATTCTCTCACACACAAGTGGTATTGAAGGAACAAATGCATGTGAACTACAACATTCAAATTGTGCACTTGATCTTAAATGGGTTCTCAACTTCATACTAGTGAAGAATGGATTTCTTATTGATAATTGGCCTTCACCAAGCTATTCAATTGGATTTCACGTTGCTATTGGAGAGCTAAATCGAAAGAATCCTGACTATTCTCTAGTCCAACATAGCAAAGGTATCATTGTGATGTGCATGATCATATCATCCCTACTAGTATGCGGTTAGTACATATAGTACATACTTAATAGTATCATGCATATTAAATAAAAGATTTAAATTCATGTTCTACCACTATTGGTTATTTTTGTTGATTGAAACTAGTGGTAGCATATGAGTTTGTTCATGAGCAAAGTGAACCCATGTACTTAATCTATTTTGGATTGCAACAAGCTACAAGAACAACCTCGATAAGATAACCGCTTAATGCGTGTGAAGAAGCTTAAAGAGGGTTCAACCCAAACTTGGAGGCTTAAGCAAATCTATTTGGTTAAGTCACATATTGAGCTGCACATGAGGATGACTTATGAAGAAGATACCAATGCAAATGAATATCAAAACCTTCAAGTGGCATCAATATCTACAGAGAAATGTCCAAGCAATATTATTCCTTCAAATGGTATTCACTAAGTGGTGTCTAGATCAATCATACAATTGATATCCTTTGAGTGGTACAAGACTTCAAGTGATCCACAACCTTAAGTGATCATCAACTCAAGAGAGCAACTCTCTCCTAAAATAAGTTCATGCAAGTGATGTCAAGGATTTTATCATGCATATGGTGTCCATCAAAAACTTATTGAGTACTTTCAAGTTGGTATAATATTCACAAGTACATTTTCCCAGAGCCTTAGAACAACCCTTTTATGGTAATTAATGACAAAGGGGGAGAAGTTGGAACAAAGATATGCAAATGTGCAAGTTGGAACAAAGATATGGAAATATGCACAAGAGAAAATTGGACATGAACTCAGGGGGAGCTTCTGATCAATTGAGTTAGAATGAATATATGTTTGAGGCATTTGGGGGAGCAAGCTCATGAATATATGTTTGATGCATTTGCTTGTGCATTACATTGCTTGATTGCATCACATTTGTCTTATATTCCTACATACTTGTGTGTAAGTGTTTGCTAGAACTAAGAATTGGATGATGATTGATTTAGTGATATTTATAAGCCTAGTCTTAGTGTGAAAGGAGTAACTAGAATCCTATTTATTATGATCTCATGTGGTATCTAGTTTCACTTGTTTCTAGCAAGATGATGCTAAGGATGAAATAAAAAGTAGTAAACATGCTACAAAGGTACATTTCTATTTTGTATACTTTAGCATCATGTGGTTGTGATAGTGTCCCCTCAATTTTCATATCTTTGCATGTGTGTAAGCTTGAAACCAAACCATCCAAGCACACATGTAGGCGAGGATATCACTACCAAACCGTTTTTATGGTGCTTATCCAAATCTTAACAAATGATCTTAAAGTTGGATAAGGAACATAAGAACTTTGCCAAACTAGCAATTTACACTTGTGTGAAAAGCTAGCTTGGAAAAAGAACAAAAACGATAAATCTTTGTAGAGTTGTCATCAATTACCAAAAAGGGGGAGATTGTGAGACCCTGTTTGGTTTTGGTAATTGATTGACAACTTACATGGACTAATAAGTGTTTATGTTGAGATACACAGGTGATTAGTCCACAGGTACACTAGTGTGAGTTATTTTAGCCATGGTGGTGATGTGGCTTGGTGATATTGAGATGCTCAACTAGTGTGATAAAGGAGCTCATTGTATATGAAGACATGACATGGTGTCATGTGGCTATATGGAGAAGATCAAGAGATATGGCTTGGCTTCGATGGACCAAGTGGCTAGTGTGAAGGGCAAGTCAAAGGCTCATGTGTGAGGGACCGCGTGGCGGTGAAGCAAGAGCAAGGACTTAGCACCGATGGACATAAAGCAACGGTGAAGAGCAAGCTATGTTGAGATTGATGAACCAAGAAGGCTATGTGATAACATGGAGTGGATCATATCATTACAGAATTATCAAGCCATGTGTTGATCTAGGCTATTGATCAAGTGGCTTAATGATGATGGTGGAGGAACTTCATGCTATGGACAAATGGTAAAAGGTATCATGGTTGGCTACACTTATGGATGCCCATTGTTCATCATTTAAGGAGATGGAATTGAATGCTCAAGGCAAAGGTATAACAATAGGTTTTTGTTTTACCGGTCAAAAGGTGCTTAGAGGTTGATAATTGACCGGGTTAGTAGGCTAGATAGTCGTACTATCAAGAGGGGTCAATTATCTTACTTGACATGTCTTTAGTGCCTCATTGCTCATATAGTTGGTGCATTTGCATGAGGGCTAACAACGCTTTGGTTCGTGAAAGAAACTTATTCAAAAGCGATTTCTTGAATGTGGGCTGAATTGAGGTACCGCGGACCGTCCGGGCCAGCATGGCAGACCGTCCACAGGTCTAACTTGAGATGATGGTTAGAAACGTGGAGTTTCTGTGTTTCGTGAAGTTTTTGTACTGCGGACCGTCTGGTCCCAGGTGGCGGACCGTCTGTAGTTGAAGGACTGGTGTTTGGACAGAACTCGAGTAGTTCTATTTTGGTTTTATTTTTTGAACTGCGGACCGTCCGGGGCCTGAGTGCGGACCGTCCACACTACAAATATTTTGTATTGCGGACCGTCCAGGGTCCAGGTGCGGACCGTCCACAGTACAAATATTTTGTATTGCGGACCGTCCGGGGTCCAGGTGCGGACCGTCCGCAGTACAAATTTCAGCAAATGTGCAGAGTGAGCAAAACTTCGTTTTGGCTCAGTTTTATGTATCGCGGACCGTCCGACCTTGAGGGGCAGACCGTCCGCAAGTCGTTTTTGAATGCTCTGAGATTTTTATAACCATTTATAGCCGTTGGGATTCTTGTTCGGACGGTCCGGGCTTGTATTGCAGACCGTTCGCATGTGCGCAGAAAAGGGGCAATTGGCCCATAACGGCTAGTTTTGGAGAGGGGGCTATATATTCTTGTGTTGCCCGAGTTGATAGGGTGTAGGAGGCCATTTGGAACACTTGTGAGCATATTGGAGCCCTTCCTCTCCCTCTCTCTCACTCATATTGGTTGGGATTGCATTCTAGTGAGATTGAGAGCCATCTAGTGCATTGCATCAAGTTGATCTTTGAGGCACTAGGGAGATCATCAAGTGAGGTCGTTGGCTTGTTACTCTTGGAGGTTGCCACCTCCTAGACGGCTTGGTGGTGGTTCCCCGTGAGCTCTTCAAAGGAGATTGTGAAGAGGTCGCGGTGGTGATTGTGAGAGGCGTTGTGCTTGCCTCGCCGGAGCGGTGAAAAGCAACTCTAGTGGAATCGAGGTTTGAGGGTTCATTGACCAATCCGACTCAAGAGATCAAGTGGAGACTTGATAGAGGAGCGGTTGGGAGCTTTGAATCTACCTCAACATGGACTAGGGGTGACCGGCAAGTCATCGACACCACGGGAAAAAATCATTGTGCCACGTGTTATCATCTTCCCGTTGGTTTGCAACTTTCCTCACTAGCTTGTATTTACTTGTTCATATACTTATGCTAGTGAGTATTTGTTGCTCGTGTATGCTCTTGTATATCTAGTCATACCTATAATAAAATAGTTGCTCACTTGTTCTTAGCTTGTGTAGCTAATCTGTTATACTTAGCTTGTGTAGCTAAGTAGTTGTTTCTCTCTAGTAGTGCTTGTGCTTTGTGCTCTTTGCTTACTAGTATGTTTAGGAGCTATCGTTATGCTTAAAATTACATTTGCATAATTTATATGTCGTTGCTAACTAGATTTGTATGGGAGAGCTCTTTCACTATCTTGGCACCTTAGTTGTTTCAATTAGAATCTTTTGTCAGGTGTTTGTAATAGTTAGAGGAGTGTAGTCTTGGCTAAACCAAAATAGTTTTAATTCCGTATTTATTTGTGTTAGCCATTATAATTAGTTTTAGAAAGGACTATTCACCCCCCTCTAGTCCGCCATCTCGACCCTACAGCGGCCCAACCCGCGCGCCGCTCCCGCCCCCTGACCACTGGGCCCCGCCTATCAGCACCTCACCGCTCTCTCCCTCGCGCGAACCTCTCTCACTAGCAGCCCGACCCCACCCGTCAGCTCCTTCTCCCTCGCCCATCCCTCACCGGCGCGATCGCCGCCGAGCGCCCCTCGCCTCGTCGCCTCGCCATTAATGCCCGCCAGCCCCCGCGACAACCCCGCCACTGTGCTTGAGCCGACCACTCACCCCCTCAGCCTGTCCGAGCCGTCCCAATCGGCGTTAGCGCCATTCCCATACCCATGGCGAGCTCGCCGGTGCTCGTCGTCTCCCCCATCCCCCTCCCTCCCCCGAGCGCCTATAAAAGGGCCCGCTCGAGCACCGTCTTCGCCACACAACACCAGCCATCCTCACTGCTCTCCTCCCCGAGCCGTTCAAGCGAGCGCCGCCGTGCCCCCTGCCTTGCTCCGGTGAGCTCCCTTCCCCCTCTCTATCGTCTCTCTGTTTAATTAAGCTATGGCCAAAGCTCCGCCACACACTCGCGATCACTCGACACCACTTTGCCCCCCTGTCGTGGTCGGAAACCTCACTGGCGGCTTCGCCGCCGCGGGCACCCGCCACTGCGCCGTGGACCGGCCGCCATAGGCCCCCGCAGGCCAAATTCGCCCCACCATTGTGACCCACTCCAACCGCCCGTGCTTCGCCACCCCTTCCCCGCTAGAGGACCGAACCGACGGCGGAGAACCGCCACGGAGCTCGCCGCCGACCGGCCCGGTCGAGCCCCCCTTCCCCTCCTGATAATCGCCTAGAGGGGGGGTGAATAGGGCGAAACTGAAATTTACAAATATAAACACAACTACAAGCCGGGTTAGCGTTAGTAATAAAGAAATGAGTCCGCGAGAGAGGGTGGAAAACAAATCACAACCAAATGGAGAGTGTGACACGCGGATTTGTTTTACCGAGGTTCGGTTCTTGCAAACCTACTCCCCGTTGAGGAGGCCACAAAGGCCGGGTCTCTTTCAACCCTTCCCTCTCTCAAACGGTCCCTCGGACCGAGTGAGCTTTCTTTTCTCAATCACTTGGAACACAAAGTTCCTACAAGGATCACCACAAGATTGGTGTCTCTTGCCTCAATTACAAGTGAGTTTGATCGCAATGAAAGAATCAAGAAAGCACGATTAAAAAGCCAAGCAACAAGAGCGACAAATGACACACGGATCACTTTCTCTCTCAAGCCACTAATCACTAATGATCTCTTTTCTCAATAGTGAAACTTGGAGAGATGGAGGCTTTGAATGTGTCTTGGAATGGATTGCTAGCTCTTGTATTGAATGTTGAAGGTTGGAATGCTTGGATGTGATGAATGGAGGTGGTTGGGGTGGTATTTATAGCCACCAACCACTTCCTAGCCGTTGGGCCATTCTGCTGAGCGCGGACGGTCCGCCCTCCTGGTGCGGACGGTCCGCCCTTGAAGATCAACGGCTGAAAATGCAACGGTCAGCAGTAACGGCTATATCAACGGCTATATTGCATTTAATGCGTCGTCAGATGTCAGACAGAGCCAGTCGCGGACGGTCCGGTCGTGCACCCGGACGGTCCGCGAGGCTCCCTATAATTCATTTCTCTGAACACGTCACCTTCGGGTTTTTCGGTTTCTTACCGACCGGACGGTCCGCGCCAGAGGCCGGACGGTCCGCCCGAGGGCTCGGACGGTCTTTGCTTTTCTTCCGGACAGTCCGTAATGGAAACTTGTATTTTTGCATTGGTTCTGTCCGAGGGTTATTCTTCTGTCGCGGACGGTCCGCCGCAAGGGCCCGGACGGTCCGCGCTTGGCCTGTTTTTCCAAAAAGCTTCTCCTGTCCGGAATAATCTACGGTATTCCGGACAGTCGATTTCGTATAGTTGTAGATGAACCTTTGGCACCTGTAGAACATATAATCTAGAGCAAACTAGTTAGTCCAACAATTTGTGTTGGGCAATTCAACCACCAAAACTATTTAGGAACTAGGTGTAAGCCTAATTCCCTTTCAATCTCCCCCTTTTTGGTGATTGATGCCAACACAAACCAAAGCAAATATAGAAGTGCATAATTGAACTAGTTTGCATAATGTAAGTGCAAAGGTTGCTTGGAATTGAGCCAATATAAATACTTGCAAAATATGCATGAATTGTTTCTTTCTTATATAACATTTTGGACCACGCTTGCACCATAAGTTTTGTTTTTGCAAACAATTTTGTAAATCCTTTTCAAAGTTCTTTTTGCAAATAGTCAAAGGTAAATGAATAGGATTTTGCAAAGCATTTTCAAGATTTGAAATTTTCTCCCCCTGCTTCTCCTTTGATTAAACAAAAACTCCCCCTAAATGAGATTCTCCTCTTAGTGTTCAAGAGGGTTTTGATATAACATCTTTGAAATACTACTTTCTCCCCCCTTTTGAACACAATAAGATACCAATTGATAAAATTCTTTTGAAAACTTGAAAACATGAAGTTTTTGAAATTGGTGGTGGTGCGGTCCTTTTTGCTTTGGGCTCATACTTTCTCCCCCTTTGGCATGAATCGCCAAAAACGGAATTATTAGAGCCCTAGAAGTACTTTCTTCCCCTTTGGTCATAAATAAGTGAGTTAGGATTATACCAAAGACGAAGTCCTTTTGCTCTCTCCCCCAAGGATGGAGAGTGGCTTGGAGCGACGGCGAAGGTTGAGTTACGGAGTGGAAGCCTTTGTCTTCGCCGAAGACTCCAATTCCCTTTCAATATACCTATGACTTGGTTTGAGATAGACTTGAAAACACATTAGTCATAGCATATAAAGAGATATGAGCAAAGGTATATAAATGTGCTATGTGTGCAATCTAGCAAAAGAAATTGCGGGAATCAAGAATATTGAGCTCATGCCTAAGTTTGGTAAAAGATTGTTCATCAAGCGGCTTGGTAAAGATATCGGCTAATTGATCTTTAGTATTAATGTAAGAAATCTCGATATCTCCCTTTTGTTGGTGATCCCTAAGAAAATGATACCGAATGGCTATGTGCTTAGTGCGGCTATGCTCGACGGGATTGTCGGCCATTTTGATTGCACTCTCATTATCACATAGCAAAGGGACTTTGGTTAATTTGTAACCGTAGTCCCGCAGGGTTTGCCTCATCCAAAGCAATTGCGCGCAACAATGGCCTGCGGCAATATACTCGGCTTCGGCGGTGGAAAGAGCGACTGAATTTTGCTTCTTTGAAGCCCAAGACACCAAGGATCTTCCCAAGAACTGGCAAGTCCCCGATGTGCTCTTTCTATTGATTTTACACCCCGCCCAATCGGCATCCGAATAACCAATCAAATCAAATGTGGATCCCCTAGGATACCAAAGCCCAAACTTAGGAGTATAAGCCAAATATCTCAAGATTCGTTTCACGGCCGTAAGGTGAGCTTCCTTAGGGTCGGCTTGGAATCTTGCACACATGCATACGGAAAGCATAATATCCGGTCGAGATGCACATAAATATAGCAAAGAACCTATCATTGACCGGTATACCTTTTGATCCACGGACTTACCTCCCGTGTCGAGGTCGAGATGCCCATTAGTTCCCATGGGTGTCTTGATGGGCTTGGCATCCTTCATTCCAAACTTGGTTAGAATGTCTTGAGTGTACTTTGTTTGGCTAATGAAGGTGCCCTCTTGGAGTTGCTTGACTTGGAATCCTAGAAAATACTTCAACTCCCCCATCATAGACATCTCGAACTTCTGTGTCATGATCCTACTAAATTCCTCACAAGTAGATTCGTTAGTAGACCCAAATATGATATCATCAACATAGATTTGGCATACAAACAAGTCTTTTTCGAGAGTTTTAGTAAAGAGTGTAGGATCGGCCTTTCCAACTTTGAAGCCATTAGCAATAAGAAAGTCTCTAAGGCATTCATACCATGCTCTTGGGGCTTGCTTGAGCCCATAAAGCGCCTTAGAGAGCTTATAGACATGGTTAGGATACTCACTGTTTTCAAAGCCGGGAGGTTGCTCAACATAGACCTCTTCCTTGATCGGTCCATTGAGGAAGGCACTTTTCATGTCCATTTGATAAAGCTTAAAGCCATGGTAAGTAGCATAGGCTAATAATATGCGAATTGACTCAAGCCTAGCTACGGGTGCATAGGTTTCACCGAAATCCAAACCTTCGACTTGGGAGTATCCCTTGGCCACAAGTCGGGCTTTGTTCCTTGTC
The DNA here is from genome assembly GCF_902167145.1 of Zea mays. Classification (NCBI taxonomy): domain Eukaryota; kingdom Viridiplantae; phylum Streptophyta; class Magnoliopsida; order Poales; family Poaceae; genus Zea; species Zea mays. The sequence goes on along the minus strand of NC_050100.1, from coordinate 222,860,647 downwards.
ACCATACCATGCTCATCTTGCTTGTTGCGGAAGACCCATTTGGTTCCTACAACATTTTGGTTAGGACGTGGAACTAAATGCCATACCTCATTTCTAGTGAAGTTGTTGAGCTCCTCTTGCATTGCCACCACCCAATCCGAATCTTGAAGTGCTTCCTCTACCCTGTGTGGCTCAATAGAGGAAACAAACGAGTAATGTTCACAAAAATGTGCAACACGAGATCGAGTAGTTACCCCCTTATGAATGTCGCCGAGGATGGTGTCGACGGGGTGATCTCGTTGTATTGCTTGGTGGACTCTTGGGTGTGGCGGCCTTTGTTCTTCATCCTCCTTGTCTTGAACATTTGCATCTCCCCCTTGATCTATGCCGTCATCTTGAGGTGGCTCATTTGATTGATCTTCTTCTTCATCAACTTGAGCTTCGTCCTCATTTTGAGTTGGTGGAGATGCTTGCGTGGAGGAGGATGGTTGATCTTGTGCATTTGGAGGCTCTTCGGATTCCTTAGGACACACATCCCCAATGGACATGTTCCTTAGCGCGATGCATGGAACCTCTTCAATACCTAACTCATCAAGATCAACTTGCTCTACTTGAGAGCCGTTAGTCTCATCAAACACAACGTCACATGAGACTTCAACTAGTCCAGTGGACTTGTTAAAGACCCTATATGCCCTTGTGTTTGAGTCATAACCAAGTAAAAAGCCTTCTACAGTCTTAGGAGCAAATTTAGATTTTCTACCTCTTTTAACAAGAATAAAGCATTTGCTACCAAAGACTCTAAAATATGAAATGTTGGGCTTTTTACCGGTTAGGAGTTCATATGATGTCTTCTTGAGGATTCGGTGTAGATACAACCGGTTGATGGCGTAGCAAGCGGTGTTGACCGCCTCGGCCCAAAACCGATCCGAAGTCTTGTACTCATCAAGCATGGTCCTTGCCATGTCTAATAGAGTTCTATTCTTTCTCTCCACTACACCATTTTGCTGTGGCGTGTAGGGAGAAGAGAACTCATGCTTGATGCCCTCCTCCTCAAGGAAGCCTTCGATTTGAGAGTTCTTGAACTCCGTCCCGTTGTCGCTTCTTATTTTCTTGATCCTTAAGTCAAACTCATTTTGAGCCCGTCTTAAGAATCCCTTTAAGGTCTCTTGGGTTTGAGATTTTTCCTGTAAAAAGAATACCCAAGTGAAGCGAGAATAATCATCCACAATAACTAGACAGTACTTACTCCCGCCGATGCTTATGTAAGCTATCGGGCCGAATAGATCCATGTGTAGGAGCTCCAGTGGCCTGTCAGTCGTCATTATGTTCTTATGTGGATGATGAGTGCCAACTTGCTTCCCTGCTTGGCATGCGCTACAAATCCTGTCTTTCTCAAAATGAACATTTGTTAATCCTAAAATGTGTTCTCCCTTTAAAAGTTTGTGAAGATTCTTCATCCCAACATGGGCTAGTCGGCGATGCCAGAGCCAACCCATGTTAGTCTTAGCAATTAAGCATGTGTCGAGTTCAGCTCTTTCAAAATCTACTAAGTATAGCTGACCCTCTAACACACCCTTAAATGCTATTGAATCATCACTTCTTCTAAAGACAGTGACACCAATATCAGTAAAAAGACAGTTGTAGCCCATTTGACATAATTGTGAAACGGAAAGCAAATTGTAATCTAAAGAATCTACAAGAAAAACATTGGAAATAGAATGGTCAGGAGATATAGCTATTTTACCAAGACCTTTGACCAAACCTTGATTTCCATCCCCGAATGTGATAGCTCGTTGGGGATCTTGGTTTTTCTCATATGAGGAGAACATCTTCTTCTCCCCTGTCATGTGGTTTGTGCATCCGCTGTCGAGTATCCAACTTGAGCCCCCGGATGCATAAACCTACAAAACAAGTTTAGTTCTTGATTTTAGGTACCCAAATGGTTTTGGGTCCTTTGGCATTAGACACAAGAACTTTGGGTACCCAAACACAAGTCTTGGAGCCCTTGTGCTTGCCCCCAACATATTTGGCAACTACCTTGCCGGATTTGTTAGTTAAAACATAAGATGCATCAAAAGTTTTAAATGAAATGTTATGATCATTTGATGCACTAGGAGTTTTCTTTCTAGGCAACTTAGCACGGGTTGGTTGCCTAGAGCTAGATGCCTCACCCTTATACATGAAAGCATGATTAGGGCCAGAGTGAGACTTCCTAGAATGAATTCTCCTAATTTTGTCCTCAGGATAACCGGCAGGGTATAAAATGTAACCCTCGTTATCTTGAGGCATGGGAGCCTTGCCCTTAACAAAGTTGGACAATCTTTTAGGAGGGGCACCAATTTTGACATTGTCTCCCCTTTGGAAGCCAATGCCATCCTTGATGCTCGGGCGTCTCCCATTATAAAGCATGCTACGAGCAAATTTAAATTTCTCATTATCTAAGTTGTGCTCGGCAATTTTAGCATCTAGTTTTGCTATATGATCATTTTGTTGTTTAATTAAAGCCATATGATCATGAATAGCATTAACATCAACATCTCTACATCTAGTACAAATAGACACATGCTCAACAATAGATGTAGAGGGTTTGCAAGAATTAAGTTCAACAATCTTAGCATGAAGAATATCATTTTTATCTCTAAGATTGGAAATAGTAGTATTGCAAACATCTAGTTCTTTAGCCTTAGCAATTAAATTTTCATTTTCTATTCTAAGGCTAGCAAGAGAAATGTTCAATTCTTCAATCCTAGCAAGCAAATCATCATTATTATCTTTAGGATTGGAAATTGAAACATTACAAACATGTGAATCAACCTTAGCATTTAAACTAGCATTATCATGTCTAAGGTTGTCAATCATCTCACGGCAAGTGCTTAGCTCACTAGATAATTTTTCACATTTTTCTACTTCTAGAGCATAAGCCTTTTTAACCTTAACATGTTTCTTGTTTTCTTTAATTAGACAATCCTCTTGGGAATCCAAAAGGTCATCCTTTTCATGAATAGCACTAATTAATTCATTTAATTTTTCCTTTTGTTCCATGTTAAGATTGGCAAAAAGAGTACGCAAGTTATCCTCATCATCACTAGCATTTTCATCACTAGACGTTTCATATTTAGTGGAGGATCTTGATTTTACCTTCTTCCTTTTGTCGTCCTTTGCCATGAGGCACTTGTGGCCGACGTTGGGGAAGAGAAGTCCCTTGGTGACGGCGATGTTGGCGGCGTCCTCGTTGTCGGAGGAGTCGCTTGAGCTTTCGTCGGAGTCCCACTCTCGACAAACATGGGCATCGCCGCCCTTCTTCTTGTAGTATCTCTTCTTCTCCTTTCTTCTCCCCTTCTTGTCGTCGCCTCGGTCACTGTCACTTGATATAGGACATTTAGCAATAAAATGACCGGGCTTACCACATTTGTAGCAAACTTTCTTGGAGCGGGACTTGTAGTCTTTCCCCCTCCTTTGTTTGAGGATTTGGCGGAAGCTTTTGATGACGAGCGCCATCTCCTCATTGTCAAGCTTGGAGGCGTCAATTGGTTGTCTACTTGATGTTGACTCCTCCTTCTTTTCTTCCGTCGCCTTGAATGCGACGGGTTGAGCTTCGGATGTAGATGGATCATCAAGCTCGTTGATCTTCCTCGAGCCTTCGATCATGCACTCAAAACTTACAAAATGCCCGATTACTTCCTCGGGGGTCATTTTAGTATATCTTGGATTACCACGAATTAATTGAACTTGAGTAGGGTTAAGAAAAATAAGAGATCTTAGAATAACCTTAACCATTTCGTGGTCGTCCCACTTTACGCTCCCGAGGTTGCGCACTTGGTTCACCAAGGTCTTGAGCCGGTTGTACATGTGTTGTGGCTCCTCCCCTTTGCGAAGCCGGAACCGACCGAGCTCCCCCTCGATCGTTTCCCGCTTGGTGATCTTGGTGAGCTCGTCTCCCTCGTGCGCGGTTTTGAGCACATCCCAAACTTCCTTGGCGCTCTTCAACCCTTGCACTTTGTTATACTCCTCTCTACTTAAAGAGGCGAGGAGTATCGTTGTCGCTTGAGAGTTGAAGTGCTCGATTTGGGCCACCTCATCCTCGTCATAGTCTTTATCCCCTACCGATGGTACCTGTGCACCATACTCAACAACATTCCATATACTTTTGTGGAGTGAGGTTAGATGAAATTTCATTAAATCACTCCACCTAGCATAATCTTCACCGTCAAAAGTTGGCGGTTTGCCTAATGGAACGGAAAGTAATGGAGTATGTCTAGATGTACGAGAGTAGTGTAGGGGGATCTTACTAAACTTCTTACGCTCTTGGCGTTTAGAAGTTACGGAGGGTGCATCGGAGTCGGAGGTTGATGTTGATGAAGTGTCAGTCTCGTAGTAGACCACTTTCCTCATCCTCTTTTGCTTATCTCCGCTTCGATGCGGCTTGTGGGAAGAAGATTTTTCCTTCTTCTCTTTGTGGTGAGAAGAAGATTTCTTCTCCTTCCCTTTGTTGGAGGAGCTCTTCTTCTTTTCCCTCCTCTTGGTGCGGGACTCTTCCGATGAAGTGCTCCCGTGGCTTGTAGTGGGCTTTTCGCCGGTCTCCATCTCCTTCTTGGCGTGATCTCCCGACATCACTTCGAGCGGTTAGGCTCTAATGAAGCACCGGGCTCTGATACCAATTGATAATCGCCTAGAGGGGGGGGTGAATAGGGCGAAACTGAAATTTACAAATATAAACACAACTACAAGCCGGGTTAGCGTTAGTAATAAAGAAATGAGTCCGCGAGAGAGGGTGGAAAACAAATCACAACCAAATGGAGAGTGTGACACGCGGATTTGTTTTACCGAGGTTCGGTTCTTGCAAACCTACTCCCCGTTGAGGAGGCCACAAAGGCCGGGTCTCTTTCAACCCTTCCCTCTCTCAAACGGTCCCTCGGACCGAGTGAGCTTTCTTTTCTCAATCACTTGGAACACAAAGTTCCTACAAGGATCACCACAAGATTGGTGTCTCTTGCCTCAATTACAAGTGAGTTTGATCGCAATGAAAGAATCAAGAAAGCACGATTAAAAAGCCAAGCAACAAGAGCGACAAATGACACACGGATCACTTTCTCTCTCAAGCCACTAATCACTAATGATCTCTTTTCTCAATAGTGAAACTTGGAGAGATGGAGGCTTTGAATGTGTCTTGGAATGGATTGCTAGCTCTTGTATTGAATGTTGAAGGTTGGAATGCTTGGATGTGATGAATGGAGGTGGTTGGGGTGGTATTTATAGCCACCAACCACTTCCTAGCCGTTGGGCCATTCTGCTGAGCGCGGACGGTCCGCCCTCCTGGTGCGGACGGTCCGCCCTTGAAGATCAACGGCTGAAAATGCAACGGTCAGCAGTAACGGCTATATCAACGGCTATATTGCATTTAATGCGTCGTCAGATGTCAGACAGAGCCAGTCGCGGACGGTCCGGTCGTGCACCCGGATGGTCCGCGAGGCTCCCTATAATTCATTTCTCTGAACCCGTCACCTTCGGGTTTTTCGGTTTCTTACCGACCGGACGGTCCGCGCCAGAGGCCGGACGGTCCGCCCGAGGGCTCGGACGGTCTTTGCTTTTCTTCCGGACAGTCCGTAATGGAAACTTGTATTTTTGCATTGGTTCTGTCCGAGGGTTATTCTTCTGTCGCGGACGGTCCGCCGCAAGGGCCCGGACGGTCCGCGCTTGGCCTGTTTTTCCAAAAAGCTTCTCCTGTCCGGAATAATCTACGGTATTCCGGACAGTCGATTTCGTATAGTTGTAGATGAACCTTTGGCACCTGTAGAACATATAATCTAGAGCAAACTAGTTAGTCCAACAATTTGTGTTGGGCAATTCAACCACCAAAACTATTTAGGAACTAGGTGTAAGCCTAATTCCCTTTCACCTCCGTTACCAGTAGCGCCGTCAGCCCCCCCTCTCTCCCTGGCTGGTGGGCCCGCGCTACGGCGCCGTCCCCGCTGTCGTCCACTCGCTGCTGGGCCGTTTGGGCCGCAAAGCGCGCCCGCACGCCTTGTGGGCCAAAATCCCCTCCCGTCCCGGTTGAATGGAGAATCCCTTTTCTTTTTCTTTTTCCTATTTTCCTTTCCCATTTTCACATATATATTTAGATACTAATATTTTATGCACCAAAAATTGTCTAAATAAATTATTAGGGCACAAAAATAATAAAGTATAATAATTTGCACACCCCACCAAGGTCACTATGTTTGATGTATTGTTATTGTCTTGTTTAATTAGCGGAAGAGGGATCCGATCCTCCGGAACTCTTAGCTCCGGAAGAAGGGCAGGAACCCGACCCCTCCGAGATTAACCTTTTGTGCCAGGAAAGCTTCGACGAAGGCAAGTCCATCTTTCCCTTGATGCATTAATTACCTATTTCTCTCTACCACTGCCTAAGCCTGGATTATGGGACGAGAATCGAATTGCATGGTAAGCATGAGAGAGCCCGCATTAACTATTACTTCGATTAAAAGATATGGGACAAGTAAAAAGAGGTATAAGTGAAATGTTTTCCAAAAGAGTGCGATGAAGGGTACTCACCCTCATCACCTGGTGAAGTAGGATGATCAGGGTCTCCCTGGTTTAGGGGAGGGCCTAAGGTGTTGGCTCAGCTGGTTTAGGCGTGAGCAGAAGGATCGTCCTCTCATATAAGGACCGGTTTGTCATCTTTCATTACCTGTACTCTCAAAAAGTACAACCACTCGAGGCTGTGTGGGCAGCCACTCAATCTGAACTCGTACGGTCCCACCCCAGGGTTATGAAGGCTGGGGTAGCACCGGGAGGATAAGGAGGGGGAATGTTTTGTCCGGTTTGGACATGGTGGTGGCCTGACTCCTTCCGGTATAACCGTTAAGGTTCAGACGTACAAGGAAGGAAAGAGTTTCGGATTCGGGTCTCATTGGCCATGAGATCGCAGTGCCGGACTAGTGGGTAAAGTGTACACCTCTGCGCAGAGTCTAAACCTATTCGAATAGTCCATGTCCACTGGTATGGACGAGTCTGGTATGGTATGACAATTAGTGTTTCTACTACAACTGGGAACAGGGAAATGCGTGTGTATGTTCTGGAAAGAAAATGGTACCACGGGAGCGGGAAGCTCAGTGGTGGTCAAGCAAGTGTTACTTCTATTGTCTTGGGAAAACCCTAAACATTGAGTACCGCCTTTCTATGAAAAAGTATTAGTGACTTCAACTCCACCATATAAAGCATGTACTATATAGGTCACTTTCTCTTTACGGGAGCCGGGTGGGCTTGCGGAATACCTAGTGTATTCACCCAGATTTATTTATGTTTTTCAGCAGCTGAAGACTTCTTTTCTGCTATGCTTGATTGATGGGGCTGTGTCTTCACCCAGTTCTGCCTGTGGCCTGGGCTATTTTATCTTCCACTGCGCTTTATGTTTTTCGGCTCACTTTCGAGCTTGTATCCCTGGTATTGTAATAACATTATTCAGACTCTGTAACCATTTGAAGTAATGAATGTGGTTACTAGCCTCCTGGGACTAGTAATTGTATCACATTTGAGTCCCAAAGGATCGGGACGCTTTAGGATCACTTATCTCAATTGTGGAACTTGGAGAGATTGGAAGCTTTGATTGTGTCTTGGAATGAATTGCTAGCTCTTGTATTGAATGTGAAAGGTTGGAATGCTTGGATGAAGTGAATGGAGGTGGTTGGGGTTGTATTTATAGCCCCCAACAACTTCCTAGCCGTTGCTCCTTTTCTGCCGACTGCGGACGGTCTGCGCCCCTGGTCCGGACGGTCCGCCCCTGCACATCAACGGCTGAAAACGCAACGGTCAGCAGTAACAGCTATATCAACGGCTATTTTGCATTTAATGCGTCGTCAGATGTCAGATAAAGGCAGTCGCGGACGGTCCGGTCGTGCACCCCGGACGATCCGCGAGGACGCTAAAAATACATTTTACCGAACCCGTCACCTTCGGGTTTTCTGGTTTTCACCGACCGAACGGTCCGCGCTTGGTCTCAGACGGTGCTTTCTTTTCCATCGGACGGTCCGTAATGTAAACTTGTGTTTTTGCATTGGTTATGTCCGAGGCTCACCCTAGTGTCGCGGACGGTCCGCCGCAATGGCCCGAACGGTCCGCGCTTAGTCTGTTTTTCCAAAAAGCTTCTCCTGTCTAGATTCCGGACAGTCGATTTAGAATAGTTGTAGATGATCTTATGCACCTGTGGAATGATCAACTAGGCAAACTGGTTAGTCCACAAGGTTTGTGATGGTCGTCAAACACCAAAATCGATTATAGGAAATATTGAGAGTATTTCCCTTTCAATAAGGCTACACCACAACCTACACCAAAGGCTACGCCTATGCTCCGATTACGAGATAGGAGGATATGACGTCAGAAGTTTACACGACAACCAAGAAGGGATGCGCGCTTAGGAAGATCTAGCGTTACGAGCTCTATCCGGCGCTTCACGTTCCATATTGTAAATACTCCTGGGCTCACATGTCGGGGCCTAGCTCCCTTGTAATGTGCCCTTGGACTATAAAAGGGAGGGCACTTGCAATGCAGAGGGGGTAGAAACACATTCAGACCCACGACACTCAGTCTATCAAGCAATACAACTCCCAGTGGATATAATGTATTACGCTCTGGTGGCCTGAACCACTCTAAATCCTCGTGTTTTTCAGTTCATCTACTCGGTCACGCAAAACTCTATAAACTCTCTTCATCATAGGACCAGGGCGGGTGTGTTCCTTCACCCGGCCGGAGGATTTCCCCTCCAACAATATCCTTCAATGAATAGTTGTTTTTTGAAAAAAAAATGTTTAGTCTAACCACGTGTCTTTTCTTTTTAACATCTAGCTACCATATGTTTTATAAGTTGGATCCTTTCGGACATAATTGAGAACATGTTCTCATCTATTGTTCAATTCCAATGCCACGTTGAAAGCTCTACATTGAAGAGACCAAAAAATCATGTTTGGTTTTGATAATTGAGATAATTAGTGGACTAAGTTTTAATCTAGTATCATGTATGATAGGTTAAAAGCGGTCCAAAAAAAATCCTGTTTAGAATCAATCCATTTTTTAAGAAACTGATTTTTATCTTTTAGCTAGAATAAATCAGCTTCTTGGTTTTTAAGAAACTAGAAATCTAATTTATATAAACTAAGACATAAACAGTTGTCAGTGTTTCCAAAGACCTGAATCTATAATCTATATCTCTGCTTCTCTATTAAGAACCTAATGTGGACACCTGTGGTACTGAAAGTCGCCTAGAGGGAGGGGTGAATAGGGCGAAACTGAAATTTACAAATATAAACACAACTACAAGCCGGGTTAGCGTTAGAAATATAAACGAGTCCGCGAGAGAGGGCGCAAAACAAATCGCAAGCGAATAAGTAAGTGAGACACGTGGATTTGTTTTACCGAGGTTCGGTTCTCGCAAACCTACTCCCGTTGAGGAGGCCACAAAGGTCGGGTCTCTTTCAACCCTTCCCTCTCTCAAACGGTCCCTCGGACCGAGTGAGCTTTTCTTCTTCTCAATCAAACGGGAACAAAACTTCCCCGCAAGGGCCACCACACAATTGGTGCCTCTTGCCTTGGTTACAATTGAGTTTTGATCACAAGAGCAAGTGAGAAAGAAAGAAAGCGATCCAAGCGCAAGAGCTCAAAAGGAACACGGCAAATCTCTCTCGCTAGTCACTAAAGGCTTGAGTGGAATTGGAGAGGATTTGATCTCTTTGGAGTGTCTAGAATTGAATGCTAGAGCTCTTGTAGTAGTTGGGAAGTGGAAAACTTGGATGCATGCAATGAATGGTGGGGTGGTTGGGGTATTTATAGCCCCAACCACCAAATGTGGCCGTTGGGAGGCTGTCTGTTCGATGGCACACCGGACAGTCCGGTGCACACCGGACAGTCCGGTGCCCCCTGCCACGTCATCACTGCCGTTGGATTCTAGCCGTTGGAGCTTCTGACTTGTGGGCCCGCCTGGGTGTCCGGTGCACACCGGACAGCTCCTGTTCATTGTCCGGTGTGCCAGTATGGGCGTGCCTGACTTCTGTGCGCGCAGAGCGCGCATTAATTGCGCTGCAGGTAGCCGTTGGCGCGGAGATAGTCGTTGCTCCGGAGTTGCACCGGACAGTCCGGTGCACACCGGACAGTCCGGTGAATTATAGCGGACTAGCCGTTGGAGTTTCCCGAAGCTGGCGAGTTCCTGAGGCCGCTCTTCCTTGGCGCACCGGACACTGTCCGGTGTACACCGGACAGTCCGGTGAATTATAGCGCGAGTGCCTCTGGAAATTCCCGAAGATGGCGAGTTTGAGCTGGAGTCCTCTGGTGCACCGGACACTGTCCGGTGGTGCACCGGACACTGTCCGGTGTACACCGGACAGTCTGGTGCTCCCAGACCAGAGGTGCCTTCGGTTCCCACTTTGCTCCTTTGTTGAATCCAAAACTTGATCTTTTTATTGGCTGAGAGTGAACCTTTTACACCTGTGTAATCTATACACTTGGGCAAACTTAGTTAGTCCAAATGTTTGTGTTGGGCAATTCAACCACCAAAATTAATTAGGGACTAGGTGTAAGCCTAATTCCCTTTCAATCTCCCCCTTTTTGGTGATTGATGCCAACACAAACCAAAACAAATATAGAGGTGTATAATTGAACTAGTTTGCATAATGTAAGTGCAAAGGTTGCTTGGAATGGAGCCAATAAAAATACTTACTAGATATGCATGGATTGTTTCTTTCTTATATAACATTTTGGACCACGCTTGCACCACATGTTTTGTTTTTGCAAACTATTTTGTAAATACTTTTCAAGGTTCTTTTGCAAATAGTCAAAGGTAAATGAATAAGATTTTGCAAAGCATTGTTAAGATTTGAAATTTTCTCCCCCTGTTTTAAATGCTTTTCCTTTGACTTGAATAAAACTCCCCCTAAAAGAGATTCTCCTCTTAGTGTTCAAGAGGGTTTTGATATTTTATTTTGAAATACTTTCTCCCCCTTTTGAACACAATAGGGTATCAATTGAAAATATTCAACACTTAAGTTTTTTGAAATTGGTGGTGGTGCGGTCCTTTTGCTTTGGGCTCTTACTTTCTCCCCCTTTGGCATGAATCGCCAAAAACGGAATTATTAGAGCCCTCGAAGTGCACTCTTCCCCTTTGGTCATAAATAAATGAGTTAAGAGTATACCAAAGACGAAGTCCTTTTGCTTTGGGCTTACTCTCTCCCCCAAAGACGAAGTCCTTTTGCTTTGAATTCTCTTGTTTTCTCCCCCTAGAACGGAGAGTTGTTTGGGGCGACGGCGAAGAATGAGTTACGTAGTGGAAGCCTTTGTTTTCGCCGAAGACTCCAATTCCCTTTCAATACACCTATGACTTGGTTTGAAATAGACTGGAAAACACATTAGTCATAGCATATGAAAGAGACATGATCAAAGGTATGTAGAAGAGCAATGTGTGCAATTTAACAAAAGAAGTTCCTAGAATCAAGAATATTGAGCTCATGCCTAAGTTTGTTAAAAGATTGTTCATCAAGAGGCTTGGTAAAGATATCGGCTAATTGATCTTTAGTATTAATGTAAGAAATCTCGATATCTCCCTTTTGTTGGTGATCCCTAAGAAAATGATACCGAATAGCTATGTGCTTAGTGCGGCTATGCTCAACGGGATTGTCGGCCATTTTGATTGCACTCTCATTATCACATAGCAAAGGGACTTTGGTTAGTTTGTAACCGTAGTCCCGCAGGGTTTGCCTCATCCAAAGTAATTGCGCGCAACAATGGCCTGCGGCAATATACTCGGCTTCGGCGGTGGAAAGAGCAACCGAATTTTGCTTCTTTGAAGCCCAAGACACCAAGGATCTTCCCAAGAACTGGCAAGTCCCCGATGTGCTCTTCCTATTGATTTTGCACCCCGCCCAATCGGCATCCGAATAAGCAATTAAATCAAAAGTGGATCCCCTAGGATACCAAAGCCCAAACTTAGGAGTATAAGCCAAATATCTCAAGATTCGTTTTACGGCCGTAAGGTGAGCTTCCTTAGGGTCGGCTTGGAATCTTGCACACATGCATACGGAAAGCATAATATCCGGTCGAGATGCATAAAGATAAAGTAATGAACCTATCATCGACCGGTATACCTTTTGATCCACGGACTTACCTCCCGTGTCGAGGTCGAGATGCCCATTGGTTCCCATGGGTGTCTTGATGGGCTTGGCATCCTTCATCCCAAACTTGGTTAGAATGTCTTGAGTGTACTTCGTTTGGCTCATGAAGGTGCCCTCTTGGAGTTGTTTGACTTGGAATCCTAGAAAATACTTCAACTCCCCCATCATAGACATCTCGAACTTTTGTGTCATGATCCTACTAAATTCCTCACAAGTAGACTCGTTAGTAGACCCAAATATGATATCATCAACATAAATTTGGCATACAAACAAATCATTTTCAAGAGTTTTAGTGAATAGAGTAGGATCAGCTTTACCGACTTTGAAGCCATTAGCAATAAGGAAATCTCTAAGGCATTCATACCATGCTCTTGGGGCTTGCTTGAGCCCATAAAGCGCCTTAGAGAGCTTATAGACATGGTTAGGATGCTCACTGTCTTCAAAGCCGGGAGGTTGCTCAACATAGATCTCTTCCTTGATTGGTCCATTGAGGAAGGCACTCTTCACGTCCATTTGATAAAGCTTAAAGCCATGGTAAGTAGCATAGGCCAATAATATTTGAATTGACTCAAGCCTAGCTACGGGTGCATAGGTTTCACCGAAATCCAAACCTTCGACTTGGGAGTATCCCTTGGCCACAAGTCGAGCTTTGTTCCTTGTCACCACACCATGCTCGTCTTGCTTGTTGCGGAAGACCCATTTGGTTCCTACAACATTTTGATTAGGACGTGGAACCAAATGCCATACCTCATTCCTAGTGAAGTTGTTGAGCTCCTCTTGCATAGCCACCACCCAATCCGAATCTTGTAGTGCTTCCTCTACCCTGTGTGGCTCAATAGAGGAAACAAACGAGTAATGTTCACAAAAATGTGCAACACGAGATCTAGTGGTTACCCCCTTATGAATGTCGCCGAGGATGGTGTCGACGGGGTGATCTCGTTGGATTGCTTGGTGGACTCTTGGGTGTGGCGGTCTTGGTTCTTGCTCATCCTCCTTTTCTTGATCATTTTCATCTCCCCCTTGATCATTGCCATCATCTTGAGGTGACTCATTTGATTGATCTTCTTCTTCATCAACTTGAGGCTCTTCCTCATTTTGAGTTGGTGGAGATGCTTGCATTGAGGAGGATGGTTGATCTTGTGCATTTGGAGGCTCTTCGGATTCCTTAGGACACACATCCCCAATGGACATGTTCCTTAGCGCAATGCATGGAGCCTCTTCTTCACCTATCTCATCAAGATCAACTTGCTCTACTTGAGAGCCGTTAGTCTCATCAAACACAACGTCACAAGAAACTTCAACTAGTCCCGAGGACTTGTTAAAGACTCTATATGCCCTTGTGTTTGAATCATATCCTAGTAAAAAGCCTTCTACAGTCTTAGGAGCAAATTTAGATTTTCTACCTCTTTTAACAAGAATAAAGCATTTGCTACCAAAGACTCTAAAATATGAAATGTTGGGCTTTTTACCGGTTAGGAGTTCATAGGATGTCTTCTTGAGGATTCAGTGTAGATACAACCGGTTGATGGCGTAGCAGGCGGTGTTGACCGCCTCGGCCCAAAATCGATCCGAAGTCTTGTACTCATCAAGCATGGTCCTTGCCATGTCCAATAGAGTTCGATTCTTCCTCTCCACTACACCATTTTGTTGTGGCGTGTAGGGAGAAGAGAACTCATGCTTGATTCCCTCCTCCTCAAGGAAGCCTTCAATTTGAGAGTTCTTGAACTTCGTTCCGTTGTCGCTCCTTATTTTCTTGATCCTTAAGCCGAACTCATTTTGAGCTCGTCTCAAGAATCCTTTTAAGGTCTCTTGGGTTTGAGATTTTTCCTGTAAAAAGAATACCCAAGTGAAGCGAGAATAATCATCCACAATAACTAGGCAGTACTTACTCCCGCCGATGCTTATATAAGCAATCGGGCCGAATAGATCCATGTGCAGGAGCTCCAGTGGCCTGTCGGTTGTCATTATGTTTTTATGCGGATGATGAGTGCCAACTTGCTTTCCTGCTTGGCATGCGCTACAAACCCTGTCTCTCTCAAAATGAACATTTGTTAATCCTAAAATGTGTTCTCCCTTTAGAAGCTTATGAAGATTCTTCATCCCAACATGAGCTAGTCGGCGGTGCCAGAGCCAACCCATGTTAGTCTTAGCAATTAAGCAAGTGTCGAGTTCAGCTCTATCAAAATCTACTAAGTATAGTTGACCCTCTAATACTCCCTTAAATGCTATTGAATCATCACTTCTTCTAAAGACAGTGACACCAATATCAGTAAAAAGACAGTTGTAGCCCATTTGACATAATTGGGAAACAGAAAGCAAATTGTAATCTAAAGAATCTACAAGAAAAACATTGGAAATAGAATGGTCAGGAGATATAGCTATTTTACCAAGACCTTTGACCAAACCTTGATTCCCATCCCCGAATGTGATAGCTCGTTGGGGATCTTGGTTTTTCTCGTAGGAGAACATTTTCTTCTCCCCAGTCATGTGGTTTGTGCACCCGCTGTCGAGTATCCAACTTGAGCCCCCGGATGCATAAACCTACAAAACAATTTTAGTTCTTCACTTTAGGTACCCAAATGGTTTTGGGTCCTTTGGCATTAGACACAAGAACTTTGGGTACCCAAACACAAGTCTTGGAGCCCTTGTGCTTGCCCCCAACATATTTGGCAACTATCTTGCCGGATTTGTTAGTCAAAACATAAGATGCATCAAAAGTTTTAAATGAAATGTCATGATTATTTGATGCACTAGGAGTTTTCTTTCTAGGCAACTTAGCATGGGTTGGTTGCCTAGAGCTAGATGTCTCACCCTTATACATGAAAGCATGATTAGGGCCAGAGTGAGACTTCCTAGAATGAGTTCTCCTAATTTTGCTCTCGGGATAACCGGCAGGGTATAAAATGTAACCCTCGTTATCCTGAGGCATGGGAGCCTTGCCCTTAACAAAGTTGGACAATCTTTTAGGAGGGGCACTAAGTTTGACATTGTCTCCCCTTTGGAAGCCAATGTCATCCTTGATGCCCGGGCGTCTCCCATTATAAAGCATGCTACGAGCAAATTTAAATTTCTCATTTTCTAAGTTGTGCTCGGCAATTTTAGCATCTAGTTTTGCTATATGATCATTTTGTTGTTTAATTAAAGCCATATGATCATGAATAGCACTAACATCAATATCTCTACATCTAGTACAAATAGTGACATGCTCAATGGTAGATGTAGATGGTTTGCAAGAATTAAGTTCAACAATCTTAGCATGAAGAATATCATTTTTATCTCTAAGATTGGAAATGGTAGTATTGCAAACATCTAGTTCTTTAGCCTTAGCAATTAAATTTTCATTTTCTACTCTAAGGTTATCAAGAGAAATGTTCAATTCTTCAATCCTAGCAAGCAGATCATCATTATTATCTCTAGTATTGGGAATTGAAACATTACAAACATGTGAATCAACCTTAGCATTTAAACTAGCATTTTCATGTCTAAGGTTGTCAATCATCTCACGGCAAGTGCTTAGCTCACTAGATAATTTTTCACATTTTTCTACTTCTAGAGCATAAGCCTTTTTAACCTTAACATGTTTCTTGTTTTCTTTAATTAGACAATCCTCTTGGGAATCCAAAAGGTCATCCTTTTCATGAATAGCACTAATTAATTCATTTAATTTTTCCTTTTGTTCCATGTTAAGATTGGCAAAAAGAGTGCGCAAGTTATCCTCCTCATCACTAGCATTTTCATCACTAGAGGTTTCATATTTAGTGGAGGATCTTGATTTTACCTTCTTCTTTTTGTCGTCCTTTGCCATGAGGCACTTGTGGCCGACGTTGGGGAAGAGAAGTCCCTTGGTGACGGCGATGTTGGCGGCGTCCTCGTCGTCGGAGGAGTCGCTAGAGCTTTCGTCGGAGTCCCACTCCCGACAAACATGGGCATCGCCGCCCTTCTTCTTGTAGTACCTCTTCTTCTCCTTTCTTCTCCCCTTCTTGTCGTCGCCTCGGTCACTGTCACTTGATATAGGACATTTAGCAATAAAATGACCGGGCTTACCACATTTGTAGCAAACCTTCTTGGAGCGGGACTTGTAGTCTTTCCCTCTCCTTTGCTTGAGGATTTGGCGGAAGCTCTTGATGACGAGCGCCATTTCCTCATTGTCAAGCTTGGAGGCATCGATTGGTTGTCGACTTGGTGTAGATTCCTCCTTCTTTTCTTCCGTCGCCTTGAATGCGACGGGTTGAGCCTCGGATGTGGTGGGTTCGTCAAGCTCATTGATTTTCCTCGAGCCTTCGATCATGCACTCAAAACTTACAAAATGCCCGATTACTTCCTCGGGGGTCATTTTAGTATATCTAGGATTACCACGAATTAATTGAACTTGAGTGGGGTTAAGGAAAATGAGAGATCTTAGAATAACCTTAACCATTTCGTGGTCGTCCCACTTTACGCTCCCGAGGTTGCGCACTTGGTTCACCAAAGTCTTGAGCCGGTTGTACATGTGTTGTGGCTCCTCTCCTTTACGAAGCCGGAACCGACCGAGCTCCCCCTCGATCGTTTCCCGCTTGGTGATCTTGGTGAGCTCATCTCCCTCATGCGCGGTTTTGAGCACATCCCAAACCTCCTTGGCGCTCTTCAACCCTTGAACTTTGTTGTACTCCTCTCTACTCAAGGAGGCGAGGAGTATTGTTGTCGCTTGAGAGTTGAAGTGCTCGATTTGGGCCACCTCATCCTCATCATAATCCTTATCCCCTATGGATGGTACCTGTGCACCAAACTCAACAACATCCCATATACTTTTGTGGAGTGAGGTTAGATGAAAACGCATTAAATCACTCCACCTAGCATAATCTTCACCATCAAAAGTTGGTGGTTTGCCTAATGGGACGGAAAGTAGAGGTGCATGTTTAGAAATGCGAGAGTAGTGTAGGGGAATCTTACTAAACTTCTTACGCTCTTGGCGTTTAGAAGTTATGGAGGGCGCATCGGAGTCGGAGGTCGATGTTGATGAAGTGTCGGTCTCGTAGTAGACCACTTTCCTCATCCTCTTTTGCTTGTCACCTTTCCGATGCGACTTGTGGGAAGAAGATTTTTCCTTCTTCTCTTTGTGGTGAGAAGAAGATTTCTTCTCCTTCCCTTTGTTGGAGGAGCTCTTCTTCTTCTCCCTCCTTTTGGTGCGGGACTCTTCCGATGAAGTGCTCCCGTGGCTTGTAGTGGGCTTTTCGCCGGTCTCCATCTCCTTCTTGGCGTGATCTCACGACATCACTTCGAGCGGTTAGGCTCTAATGAAGCACCGGGCTTTGATACCAATTGAAAGTCGCCTAGAGGGGGGTGAATAGGGCGAAACTGAAATTTACAAATATAAACACAACTACAAGCCGGGTTAGCGTTAGAAATATAAACGAGTCCGCGAGAGAGGGCGCAAAACAAATCGCAAGCGAATAAGTAAGTGAGACACGTGGATTTGTTTTACCGAGGTTCGGTTCTCGCAAACCTACTCCCCGTTGAGGAGGCCACAAAGGCCGGGTCTCTTTCAACCCTTCCCTCTCTCAAACGGTCCCTCGGACCGAGTGAGCTTTTCTTCTTCTCAATCAAACGGGAACAAAACTTCCCCGCAAGAGCCACCACACAATTGGTGCCTCTTGCCTTGGTTACAATTGAGTTTTGATCACAAGAGCAAGTGAGAAAGAAAGAAAGCGATCCAAGCGCAAGAGCTCAAAAGGAACACGGCAAATCTCTCTCGCTAGTCACTAAAGGCTTGAGTGGAATTGGAGAGGATTTGATCTCTTTGGAGTGTCTAGAATTGAATGCTAGAGCTCTTGTAGTAGTTGGGAAGTGGAAAACTTGGATGCAATGAATGGTGGGGTGGTTGGGGTATTTATAGCCCCAACCACCAAATGTGGCCGTTGGGAGGCTGTCTGTTCGATGGCACATCGGACAGTCCGGTGCACACCGGACAGTCCGGTGCCCCCTGCCACGTCATCACTGCCGTTGGATTCTAGCCGTTGGAGCTTCTGACTTGTGGGCCCGCCTGGGTGTCCGGTGCACACCGGACAGCTCCTGTTCATTGTCCGGTGTGCCAGTATGGGCGCGCCTGACTTCTGCGCGCGCAGAGCGCGCATTAATTGCGCTGCAGGTAGCCGTTGGCGCGGAGATAGCCGTTGCTCCGGAGTTGCACCGGACAGTCCGGTGCACACCGGACAGTCCGGTGAATTATAGCGGACTAGCCGTTGGAGTTTCCCGAAGCTGGCGAGTTCCTGAGGCCGCTCTTCCTTGGCGCACCGGACACTGTCCGGTGTACACCGGACAGTCCGGTGAATTATAGCGCGAGTGCCTCTGGAAATTCCCAAAGATGGCGAGTTTGAGCTGGAGTCCTCTGGTGCACCGGACACTGTCCGGTGGTGCACCGGACACTGTCCGGTGTACACCGGACAGTCCGGTGCTCCCAGACCAGAGGTGCCTTCGGTTCCCACTTTGCTCCTTTGTTGAATCCAAAACTTGATCTTTTTATTGGCTGAGAGTGAACCTTTTACACCTGTGTAATCTATACACTTGGGCAAACTTAGTTAGTCCAAATGTTTGTGTTGGGCAATTCAACCACCAAAATTAATTAGGGACTAGGTGTAAGCCTAATTCCCTTTCAGGTACCCTCCCCACGTCCAGCGCCCAAAAAAAATAGTGCAAAACCAGCACTCGAACCTACACCCCTCTACTCTAGAAATTTGTGGCTAACCACTAGTGTCGGGAACCATAATTAGGGGTACCCCCAAGACTACTAATCTCAGCTGGTAACCATAATTAGGGCTAACAACAGCTAAGTCCAGCCTCGGGCGCCATAGGAAGCTCCGCCTCGCCCGACCCCAGAGCTCAGGCTCAACCTCGACGCCGGACGATGGACTCCGCCTCGCCCGACCCTAGGGCTCGGACTCGGCCTCGACCTCGGAAGACGGACTCCGCCTCGCCCGACCCCAAGGCTCGGACTCGGCCTCGACCTCGGAAGACGGTCTCCGCCTCGCCCGACCCCAGGGCTCGGACTCAGCCTCGACCTCGTAAGACGATCTCCGCCTCGCCCGACCCTAGGGCTCGGACTCAACCTCGACCTCGGAGGAGCCTCCACCTCGCCCGACCTCGGGCCCGGACCAACCACGTCATAGGGGGCGCCATCATTACCCTACCCCTAGCTAGCTCAGGCTACGGGAAACAAGACCGGCGTCCCATCTGGCTCGCCCCGGTAAACAAGTAATGATGGCACCCCGCGTGCTCCATGACGACGGCGGCTCTCAGCCCCTAACGGAAGCAAGAAGACGTCAGCAAGGATCCGACAGCCCCGACAGCTGTACTTCCACAGGGCTCAAGCGCTCCTCCGACGGCCACGACATCACATGAACAGGGCGCCAAAACCTCTCCGACAGCCACGACGGCATGTACTTAGGGCTCTGGCTCCTCTCTGCTAGACACGTTAGCACACTGCTACACCCCCCATTGTACACCTGGGCCCTCTCCTTACGCCTATAAAAGGAAGGTCCAGGGCTCTCGTACGGAAAGGTTGGCGGCGCGGGAGAACGGGCTGGCGGACAGTCTCTCTCTCTCTCACTCACTCTCCCTCGCGGACGCTTGTAATCCCCTACTGCAAGCGCACCCGACCTGGGCGCAGGACAACACGAAGGCCATGGGTTTCCCCTTTGCTGTTTCTCCCCCCTTTGTGTTCCGTCTCGCGCTGACCCATCTGGGCTGGGACACGCGGCGACAATTTACTCGTCGGTCCAGGAACCCCCCGGGGTCGAAACGCCGACAACTAGACCACACATGACTTATTGTTTACAAATAAACAAAAAAAATATATTTTTAGCCTAGGCGCCGCTCCCCACGCTCCCCCGTCTCGTGGCAACGCACGTCCACATACATAATGTGGACACCTGGTGCTACCACGGCTTCACCCTCCCCACGCCCAATGTCCGTAAGAACAGTGTAGAACGAGCACTTGAACCTACAACCCTCTGCTCCAGAAATTTAGAGCTGACCACCAAACCACACGTACCTTAGTGTTTACAAATAAACAAAAAATATATTTGTAGCCTAGGCGTCGCTCCCTACGCTCCTCCGCCTCGTGGTAACACACGGACACATACCAAGTTAATCTATTAAGAACCTAATGTGGGCATCTGGTGTTACCATGGCTACACCCTCCGCGTTGACACTCTAAACCTGCCCCACGCGCCCCACCTCAAGGTACGCTTAGCTACTGGCCTGTGAACCCAAGCGCCTACCTAGCACCCAACCTCGTCTGCGCAGCTACCATCAGACCACACGCAACTTAGTGTTTAGAACTAAACAATAATTATATAAAAATAGTGCAGAGGAAGCACTTGAATCCACACCCCTTCTCCATAAAATTGAGACTAACCACAAGATCATACATACATTAGTGTTTGAAATAAACAATAATTATATTTAAATAAATATCTTAATATCTATTTATATAATATATAAAAAATGTAGTAAAGCACGAGCATTGTCTAGTATAACATAACAATAGTTTGATTTAAGGCAACTTAATTAAAGACTGTAAAATGACGTGCTCCACTTTCTATGACGAAGATGTTAAGTAGAGTATCTTGCACTTGCATATACTGTACCTAGTCTTGGAGTGGCGCTGTTGTAGGCTGCCATTGTAAACAGAAACAGTAAACTCTGCCTAGTCTAGGATGGTACGAGCACTGTTCCGTGTGACAGGTTGCACTGTTTGGTCTTTGGTGTTGCGGTGGGAGGCTGAACTGTACACGCCACGCCATTAAAGGCGGGCATAAATGTAGCAGCAGCGTAGCGTCGAGCGAACCGTCCCGTCGCCAATCATAAATGCACCCGCCGTTTGCGATGCGACGGACGACGACGCGGCCGGAGGCGAGGCCCGCGACCGAGGCGAAGCGCAGGACCGCCGGCAGTCGATCGAAAGGCGCTCTCAAAAGCTCTGCGCTGCGCTGGCAGCTTTGAGCTTTCTCGGGCCGGAGAAAAGCCGAAACAAACAAACGGACTGGCCGAGTCGAGGAGAGAGAGAGGGTGAGAGGGAGAAGAGAAGGCGGAGAGAGAAAGCGAGCTGAGGAGCGCAGGCGCTGTCGCTGGCGAGGACATGCTCGCGGCAGCGCGGTATGGGCTCAAACCATAGGCGTGTCAGGAACGGTGGAGAGCGGCGACCACTACTCGTCTTCGTCTCGGTCCTCGCGCGCTCCTGGGCTGCCTCTTGGTGCTAGAAACCCTCGCGTCGCGGGTGCTTGGTTGCGACTGCAAGCGCCAAGCTGCTGTGCTGTGCCGTGGGTGGCGGCGGCGGGAGTGGAAGTGGAACCGCAGCCGGTGCTGTGATGGACGCGCAGCAGCAGCTGGATTTGGTCATGCGTCACCAGAGCATGGCCACCGTCTGCGAGAGCGAGGTGCACGCGCGGCTGTCTCTCCCTCCCTCCCTCACTCTCTCTCTCTCTCTCTCTCTCTCTCTCTCTCTCTCTCTCTCTCTCTCTCTGCTCAATCGTCCCAAGATGGCAAGATTCCACCTTTTTGTTCCTTGTTCTGATTGGTGTGTTGGTCGCTGCCCGGGCTTTGCTCGCGGTTGTTTGGTGGTTGTGGCTGTTGCAGGACGCGCTGGGGTCGTCGGAGTCGGATCCCGCGAGGCCGGCGCGCCCGCGCGGCAAGAGGAGCCGCGCCGCCGAGGTGCACAACCTCTCCGAGAAGGTGGGTGCCGGGTGCGTGGCCGGTCCTTGTCTCTCCCTTTCCGCCGTTGGACAGTTAGGTAGGTGAGAACTTATGCTACGTTACTGACCGCCGATGGGACTGGTGCAGAGGAGGAGGAGCAGGATCAACGAGAAGATGAAGGCGCTGCAGACCCTCATACCCAACTCGAGCAAGGTTGCTTTGCTGTTCTTGTGACGTGGGTTCGTTCTGCGTTTACTTTGGAATTTGGGAGCTAATCTTGCTTCTGCTGCTTTTGGCGAATGGTTTTCGCAAGTGCAGACGGACAAGGCTTCCATGCTTGATGATGCCATTGAGTACCTGAAGCATCTTCAGCTCCAGGTGCAGGTGACCAAACTGACGCCGCACTGCTCGTTTGCTACTAGTACTGCTATTAATTACCTACAGTTTGGGATATGCTGGACTGCCTACATATAGCTGCGTAGGCTAAATGGTTAACAATTGACATGGCCATATTCGAATGTCAAATGGCTAACAGGTGGTAAGACCCTTGCAAAATTCCCAAACAGCATAGAGCTTGGGAAGCTTGGACTCTGTCAAGATCCGAAGAAGAACGGCGGAGCACTCATTTACATGTTTAATATGTAGCTGTCTTTTTCTATTTTGATTTTAGCGAGCAGGCGTTTACATGAGATTAGTTGAGTTGGCACCAAAATGAAAAATGATGGCGCCTTTGAAAGAAAAACCGTTTGCATCTGTTTGTGGTCAGCAACTAGAGTCAGTAATCAGGAGGTAATATTTAAGTCTAAAAAGGTATCATCAGGAGGTATAAGTTTCTACGAGATGCTTTAAAGTTCTATACCCGATGTTGTAGTATGTACACCATGGAATTGGTGGCTGGGATTAATCACAATGCTCCGATCCTATCGTAAAAGAGAAATGGAGAACACAACATTTTGCCATCATTGTTTTCTGTATTGTTCTATAATCTATACTACTAGCTCTGAAGTGCTTTAGCCATTCCAGTCATGATTCATGTATTCCTCATTTCTGCAGCCCAATATCAGCTTGTTTTCCTTCTTTTTTTTTACAGATGTTGTCTATGAGGAATGGCCTCTATCTGCCCCCAGGAAACCTGTCTGGAGCACCCGAGACTCTGGCACCCTTAGAAATGTGCGCAGCACTTAACCAAAGTGGTGCCAAGGCATCAAATTCCGGCGTTGTCGTTCTACCTGGAAACAAAATTCCTGTAGCTCGTCTTCTACTTGATCCACCAAACCATGATCAGCGGCATGAAAACCCGCTTGTATTACAAAGTGTTCCTAGTAGTTCGACCGCTGTAGAGCCTCGGTTCCTTCAACAGCCAGCACAGCCCAACCTCCAATCCTTTCAGCTGGCTGTACCTCCCGAGGTAAACCGTAATCCTTTTGTGATGTCTAGAATCTGTAACCCAAATAGCGAGTAACACCTCTCTCTCTCTTTTCTTTTACTGGTTTTTGTTGCTGCTCGTCTTTATAGATGATCTTCGACGAGGCGGACATGATGCTAAAGCATCGCCTAGCTTCAGGTCGAGAAACCACATCTCTACCAGGTTAGGGATTGTACAGTTTGAACAGGCATAGCTGGCAATTCGATGAGTATGTTTGACTTCTTACTGATTTTACATTGATTTACTCTTCCAGTAGGACATGAGGCCAAGCCTGGTAGGCAGGAAGCATGCATGGTAAATTCTGATATTTCTAACAGAGGTTCACTCGGGAAAGAAGTATTTATGCCCTACTTGCATAGGTGAGTTTTTTTTTGGCACATAAAGAGATAGATTAACACTGTCCCTTGTGATTTTAAACATTCTGTGAAATCAGTTTGGATTGTTTCCGTGTGGTTACAATAACCCCATCTTCCTCGCCACGGGGTTCTTCCTACCCCTGTGGGATAGGGTTTTTGGTAGTTTTCTTGACTTACGTCAAGGTCTTCTTATTAAGGGTACTGTTAGTGTTAGGGCTGTCTTACTCCAGAGGTTTTGTCAATTTGATTCTTAAAAAAGGCTATTGTGATTCGTCAAGAAATCCAGTGGCTCCAGATTAATAAGCTCACACGTGTTGACCCCTGTTTGCTTTCTGATCATGGACAGCTTGCAGAGCGGCGATACGGAGGGAGGTCTGAGGGCAGGATCAAACTAACTACACGGTGGTTCACCCTGCAAGATTTTCCCCATCGGGATGGACAGAGGTGCCTAGCTAGGAGTCGCTAGTCGATCTGAAATGTTAGAAGCTAGATCAGGTTGCAGTCTAGTAAACCATCTTGTAAAACAGAGAGCTACCCATCTATATGCACGCATGAAATGAATCTCGGCCACACTGACCTGGCGGCCTTGTTCCAGCGGCAGATGCCCAATCCTACCTCTGTAATAGCAATCAGGAACAGCCTCGACCGAACGGCAGCGGTCCGCCATTGGCGCGCACCCAACGCCAGCGCCACTCCGCGCAGCCACTGGATGGCGTCGCGCCGTCACCCAACTGCCTCACCGCTCTCAGCCGTCAGTGACAATTCAAACACGCAAGCCAGATTCGCTGATCAAGAAAGGGCGGCTTCCGTCGCAGTCGACCTCTTGTCGCTGATGATGGATCAGTTGGTCCAATATGATGCCCATCTTGCCATTCAATGCAACCTATAGAGAGGAGCCTAAAAGTTGTGTTCATGAGTCATGACTACTTGCTCGAGACGAGGATGGAATAGTCCCATGCGAATGCCTGAGATGGCAATGGGTACCCGATACCCGATGGGTATTTACTCTATTAGGGTATGTATGTGGGCTAAATATTCTACCCATGAGTCTATTATTGGGTAAAAATCGTCACCCAATGGGTAAATGGGTATTAGAACGTTCCGCCTTCACCCATACCCGTTAACCCGTGGGTATAAAATACCCAATATAAACTTATCCGAAGCATGAACTTGGACTTTAGTCATCCAACTTTTTTACTATTTAACAACAATTTAATGACCATGTAATGGAACATGTAATGTGCTATTTAGTACTATCATAGTTTTACTACTTTATCCAATTATCTTTGGTGTGTTGAATGGATGGTTAAATGATACTAGAAAAATTTATAATGGTATTTATATGGATATACTTGACATTTGTATAGTATAATATTTTGATATTTGTTTAATTTTTGTGGGTACGGGTGACCCGATGGGTGACCCATACCCACATGGGTATGGGTATGGGGGTAAATCCATACCCGCCAGTGTATATGGGTGACCCGGTGGGGTTATTTTTGTGTCGTGGGTATGGGGTAGTAATACCCGGTGGGTATTTACCCATTGCCATCTCTATGCCTAACTGCTTGCCATCTCTTTTCTCAACCACTACTGGAGTACAATATTCCACAGTTATTATGCGTCACCCTTCTCGTTTTATGCAAAAAAAAAAGACAGTTGTCCAGAAGTGGGGGTTTAAACACGATTCGACAATCCGCAGTCGTTGCGCTTCGCCCTTCTTGTCAGCTTTATGAAAAAAATGTAATATTATCCACAAGTCGATGTTTAAGCAAGATTCCACGATAATTAAAGCATATCCAAGAGACTCTTCATTTTTTATACTCTATTTTACTATCTACTTACATTTTTATAAAGATTACACTATATATATATATATATATATATTACATCTCACATCAACATAATATCTATCTAGTTTGGCTAATCAAGTGGCTATCCAAATTTGGCTAGTGAGAAAGTCAATTTATAAAGTCCGATAACTTGACGAGTCAAAGCCAATTTATAAAGTCACATAACTTGACAAGTTAGATAGCTGGTCTGTTGGAAAGTTATTTTACTATTGAGTAGTCAAAATTTGGTTTGGCAAGTTATTTAGCTAGTCGAGATACTCTTATACATCACTCTTTTCACTTTATGCAAAAAAAAAAGTAAAATTGTCTACAGAACTTAGTTGCTGGTTCTAACTTCACATCACATAACCAAAAGAATATCTAACTAGTCAATACTTAAAAAGGGCTTCTTATCATGCAGCTTATCAAGTTCCCAACAAAGAATTTCATGTCTGAATAGAAATAAGTAGCTTATGGGCAGACAGCAGCGGCATGCACAAAGCACAAGCCCACTAATCTAGATTCACTATAAATCCATGGACACACAGCAGTCACAAATAAGTAGCTAAAGCAGTCTGGCCTAAGAGATAAAACATAACATCCTTTTTTCCCTTTGAGTGCAAACAATAGCTAATAAGCAAACCATGGATGGAAGACGACGAAAAGTCGGCAGCATGAGCACTGATGGCAATCATGGCTTCATCTCCTCATCGTCCTCAATCTTTGGCGCCAGGTAAAATCTAATGTAACCCATCTCAGCGATCTTATACTCGACCACCACTGGTAGCTCGGACGACAGGCTGATCGTGACTTGTTCGGACAGTGAAGACGCCTTCGTGAACGAGTTCATGTACCTTAGGGCAAAAGTCAGGGAAACCGGCTCTTGCATCTCTATAATGGTAGCCTCTTCTGGCTGCATTCATCAAAACAGTGTCCATTTTAGCCAGTCCGGCCATATTTCATATGCTAGAGTATCTTTTTCAGAATGGTACAATGAAGCATCCAATAATAAATTTAGAACATCTCAGTAATGTTGAGATGTTTCGTTTAGTACAGGTACTAAAGATCCTTGCTCTTATGGTACCAATTGCAATTAGCATCGTAAACGAATTCTAGGCTTGGTTAACAAAATACCCAAGGCAGATAATAAAAATCAATAACCAGGGCAAATCCTAATTCAACAAGTGCTGTCAGTACCAATTGAATCAATCAAAATGAAGTGCAACTTGCTTTCCAAATTATCACCTTAAACAATAGGAAAAAAATTCCAGAGCACGGTGTTTTAGGGAATCTAATTGCAGGGGCGTAGTCAGAAATACATTTCGACCAAATATATGTTGAAGATAACTTGTTGCTTGAACGAGATGATAACGAGCTATTTTTCAATGTACTCAACTCTGATTTAAGCAGTAACGGTTGAGTTTTTGAGCTAGACTAGTGGGCCACATTGACTGAACAGTAATAACAAAATATACATCATTTAAACTTAAGCAGCTACAAGCGCCTTGTTTTAGTATGACAAATGCACAATTGTTAACCACGGTATGTAATAAAATAAAGCAACAAACTATCAGTTCCACTAAAATTCAGAGCATGGATGGTGTCATGGTTTCAGGTAACAGCTTGGTATAACAAGGTACCTTGTCAATAGTTTGGTTCTGCCTGCAAACAATGTTCGCACTCCCAATTTCTCCAGATGTGGAGAACTTCACGCCCTCCTTGGTTACCGAGATAACGACTGAAACAAGAGAAACGGCAACTGCTCAATTAACAAAGACTAAACCATTAATGACAGAACTTTACTATAGAAAAATTCTTTTACCAGTGTCTCCGATGCTGCTAAGATCCTTGCAGATCCTCATAAACTCAGAAGAAGGCATGCGGACGATGGCCTGGTACTCGGAATCCGGGATTCCGAGGTGCTCGCTATCAATATCCATCAGTTTCATCTCGAAATCCGCAATCTTATCTTGCTCTGTTCATTTACACGAGAACCACGACGGCACAGGGTCAAAAAAAAGGCGCCCAGAAAAAGGCGAATGAAAGTAGTAGAGAATGAACGGCCACTCACTGGGCGACTCGAACATGAAGGTGACGGTGTCGGAACCGTCATCGGCCTTTATGGTGATGATGTCGTCGTTACCGGCGCACCGGAGCATCTTGGCCATGTTGTTGAGGTTCATGCCCATGGAGAGGTTGCGGTCGCAGCGGTAGTGCTCGAACCCCTCGGCGCGTAGGAGCAGCGCGACGAGGGCGACGTGGCTCGAGTCCATGGCCTGCAGCGAGAACCCGGTGCCGGAGCAGTCGAAGTTGGCGTCGTTGACCAGCTCGCGGATCGCCTCCAGGACCTTCTTGAGGAGGCTCCCCTGCACAAGCCGCAGCTCCAACATCGTGGCGGCGCTCTCGGCGACGGCGGCGGTTGAGAAGGAGGGGAGATCGGGGAAACCCTAGCTGGGCGGGAGCGCGGAGGTTTGAGAGGGGCGTGCGGCGGCGGGAGAGAAAGGGAAGGGGAACGTGGGGGATTAATAGGGAGTCGTTTGGGGGAAGCGGAGCGTAAAAGGGAGGGAGAAATTTCGGGGAACCGCAGCCAGCCGCGAAATGTTTTCCCGCCCGGCCGCTCCATGCTCCTTGCTCCGGAAGATTTACCTGACAGGTGGGCCTGGTCCGTGGCTTCGGTCCCACCTGTCGGTAGGAAAACGCGGGGGGCGGTTTGGGAAAGGGCGGGGATACACGAACTGATGAGGCGGGAAATGCAGTTGCTTTCCCAGCATTGCCCGCCATCTCGGCTGCGCGCACTAGCTCCTCCTCCCTTCCCTCCACTCAAGCTTTTGATTTCGAAACAACACTTCTCTCTTGAATAATTAGATCTATACCAACAAAAAATTACAACTTTAAATATATACTATTAATTTCATATGACATTGACTCATGTAAACCCCACATATAAATAAGATATCAATGGTATAAATCCAAAGTTGTAATCTTTTGATGTTATATACCCAAATTTCTCTCTTTTTATATAGAGGCAACTGCGGCAGTGCCCCTGTTTTTAATAGTAACGGTGGATTTGTCCTTATTTTTTAGACTTTGCGTGTTTGACAGTACTTTTTCAAATTAAACTATTGTATAACACTACTCCATTAGTTATACTTAACAGTGTTACGTCTTAATAAAAATATAAGTGATAATTAGACCAGTGCCTATGTGTTTAGACTTCACATGTTTTTATGACAATTCAAATTATTTCCATAACATTTGAAATTATTTTGACAACATTCTGAATTGTTTTGCAATAATTTAAATTGTTTTCAAAATAAAAAAATTGTCAATTATTTTATCGACGTTTTAAATTATTTTTATCAAAGCAGTTATCAAGATACTTTAAAACAAATTGAAAATAATTCAAAGTGTTGTAAATATAATTTGAATTGTTGCGAAAAAATGGATTGTCATGAAAACAAGTCTAAAAAAGGCGTAAAACTACAGTTATACTCTAAAAAAGTGGTAGTGGAGTAATTGTTTCTTGTCTATTTTATCAAAAACATAACACCGTTAAATATAACTAATAGGGTTGCGACATACAACTATTTTGTTTTGAACAAAATAGGGTGAATACGCAGAGTCTAAAAACAAGGGTAAATCTACAGTTACATGTTAAAATAGAGGCACCGGGACAATTACCCCTTTATATAGCAATATGTGCCCACGTTGGGATACTGAAAGGGAAATGTGTCCTTGGGCCATTTCCAAGTATTTTGGTGATTGATTGCCAACTCAAGTGCTTAAATGTGAATTTATGTCATGGATGAATAAAGTGCAAATCAAGAGCAAAGGTATGTTTCTAAGTATTAGTACATTGGTTTTGTGTACTAATATACTTGTCTAAGTATTGGAAACAGGAAGAAAAAGAAAAGAAAAGAGTTGGCTATGTACAGCCAGAAGGCTGCTTCGGTCTGGAGCACCGGACTGTCCGGTGGTGCACCGGACAGTGTCCGGTGCGCCAGGCTGCCTCGGCCGAAGAGGCCGCTCTCGAGATTTTGCTGACGACGTACGGCTAAAATTCACCGGACTGTCCGGTGTGCACCGGACCGTCCGGTGAGCCAACGGTCGGCCGGGCCAACGGTCGGCCGCGGATTCTGCGCGCGACACGTGGCCAAGCCAACGGTCGGAAGGGGGCACCGGACTGTCCGGTGTGCACCGGACATGTCCGGTGCGCCAACGGCTCCCAGATCTGCAACGGTCGGCTTCGCCATTTAAGGAAAGGAATCGGGCACCGGACACTGTCTGGTGTGCACCGGACTGTCCGGTGCGCCCGATGACAGAAGGCAAGGATGGCCTTCCAGAATTACTCTCAACGGCTCCTAGCTGCCTTGGGGCTATAAAAGGGACCCCTAGGCGCATGGAGGAGTACACCAAGCATTCCTACAACATTCCTAAGCACCAAGACATTGATTCCACGCATTTGGTTCATTGTGATAGCATCTAGAGCTCTTGTTGAGTTGTGGACTCATTGAGTTGTGTTGCGAGCTCTTGTTGCGACTTGTGTGCGTGCTGTTGCTCTGATTTTGAGTCTTGTGTGCGTTGCTAGTTTCTCCCTTACTCCGTGTTTCTTTGTGAATCTTAAGTGTAAGGGCGAGAGGCTCCAAGTTGTGGAGATTCCTCGCAAACGGGATATTGAAAGGCAAAGCAAAACACCGTGGTATTCAAGTTGGTCTTTGGACCGCTTGAGAGGGGTTGATTACAACCCTCGTCCGTTGGGACGCCACAACGTGGAGTAGGCAAGCGTTGGTCTTGGCCGAACCACGGGATAAACCACTGTGTCATCTCTGTGTTAGATCTCTTGTGGTATTGTGTTTTGCTGAGACTCCTTTCTAGCCACTAGGCAATCATTGTACTAACACTTAACAAGTTTTTGTGGCTATAAGTTTAAGTTTTTACAGGATCACCTATTCACCCCCCCCCTCTAGGTGCTCTCAATTGGTATCAGAGCCGTTCTCTTCAAGGTAGGGACTAACCGCCCGAAGAGATGGATCCTAAGGGGAAGGGAATCGTGATCAACGATAAGGAGAAGGAGTCCTTCGTCAACGAGCCCAAAGATGACAAGCCTACCGACACCGGCTCGGGCCATAGACGGAAGGAAGGGAAGAAGAAGAAGACAAGGCGCATCAAGGAGATCGTCTACTACGACGACAGCGACGAATCTTCCTCTTCCCAAAAGGACAACGACGACAACGACTATGATAAACAAAAGACGGTTAACTCAAACTTTTCTTTTGATTATTCGCGCATTCCGCATAGCTCAAATGCTCATTTGCTCCCCATTCCACTTGGCAAGCCTCCTCACTTTGATGGAGAGGACTACGGATTTTGGAGTCACAAAATGCGTACTCACCTATTTTCTCTCCATCCAAGCATTTGGGAGATTGTGGAAAGTGGAATGAAATTTGTTAGCTCAGATAGCCCTTCGTTTATTAATGAACAGATCCATAAAAATGCACAAGCTACTACTGTGTTGCTAGCCTCTTTGTGCAGGGACGAGTATCACAAGGTGAGCAGCTTGGACAATGCCAAGCAGATTTGGGACACCCTCAAGATCTCTCATGAGGGGAATGATGTCACCTTACTCACCAAGATGGAGTTGGTGGAGGGCGAGCTCGGACGATTCGCGATGATAAGGGGCGAGGAGCCGACACAAACATACAACCGGCTCAAGATCCTTATCAACAGAATAAGGAGCTACGGAAGCACGCGATGGACAGATCACGACGTCGTCCGCCTAATGCTAAGGTCATTTACCGTTCTTGATCCTCACTTGGTAAACAATATTCGTGAAAATCCTAGGTACATCAAGATGTCGCCCGAAGAAATTCTTGGAAAATTTGTAAGCGGGCGAATGATGATCAAAGAAGCAAGGTACGTGGACGACGCGTTGAATGGCCCAATCCATGAGCCTCAACCCATTGCTCTCAAGGCAACAAGGAGCAAGGAGGCGCTACCCAGCAAGGTGGCGCAAATTGAGGCGGTCGGTCTTAATGATGAAGAGATGACCCTCATCATCAAAAGATTCAAGACGGCGCTAAAGGGTCGCAAGGGACAGCCAAGCAAGACTAAGACCAAGGGAAAGCGATCATGCTTCAAATGCGGTAAGCTTGGTCATTTTATTGCTAACTGTCCCGACAATGATAGTGACCAGGAACACGGGAGCAAGAGGGAAAAGAAGAAGCATTACAAGAAGGCCAAGGGCGAGGCACATATCGGAAAGGAGTGGGATTCGGATTGCTCCTCCTCCGACTCCGACAATGAAGGACTCGCCGCCACTGCCTTCAACAAGTCATCTCTCTTCCCCAACGAGCGTCACACATGCCTTATGGCAAGGGAGAAGAAGGTATGTAATCAAAACAATGTCACTTATGATTCTTCCAGTGATGATGAGTCTAGTGATGATGAAATAGATTACTCTAGTTTGTTCAAAGGATTGGATAGAACCAAAATAGATAAAATTAATGAATTGATTGATGCCTTGAATGAAAAAGATAGACTCTTAGAAAAACAAGAGGACCTTTTGTATGAAGAGCATGACAAATTTGTAGAGGCACAAAAATCTTATGCTTTAGAAGTTAAAAGAAATGAAGTGCTTTCTAGTGAACTGTCTTCTTGTCATGAAACCATTGCTACTTTAAAGAATGTTAATGATGACTTAAATGCTAAACTAGAAGTAGCTAGTAAATCTAATTCTTGTGTAGAACATGTTGAGATTTGCACTAGGTGTAAAGATTTCAATGTTGATGCTTGTAGCGATCATTTAGTTTCAATTTCCAAATTAACTGAGGATTTGGCTAGTCTTAATGCCCAACTTAAGACTAGCAAGAATGAATTTGATAAACTAAAATTTGCAAGGGATGCCTACACGATCGGTAGACACCCCTCAATTAAGGATGGACTTGGTTTCAAGAGGGAAGCCAAGAACTTAACAAGCCATAAGGCTCCCATTCCCGCTAAAGAGAAAGGGAAGGCCCCTATGGCTACTAGTGCTAAAAAGAACCATGCCTTTTTGTATCATGATAGGAGACAAACTAGAAATGCCTATAGGAGTTATAATGCTTACGATGATTTTTCTCATGCTATGTTTGCTCCTAGTTCTTCATATGTGCATGATAGAAATGTTGGTAGAAGGAGTGTTGTTCATAATATGCCTAGGAGAGATGTTGTTAATGTTCCTATGAAAGTCAATGAACCTTCTACAATATATCATGCTTTGAATGCCTCCTTTGCAATTTGTAGAAAGGATAGAAAGGTGATTGCTAGGAAGTTAGGGGCAAAATGCAAGGGTGATAAAACTTGCATTTGGATCCCTAAGGAAATTGTGACTAACCTTGTAGGACCCAACAAGAGTTGGGTACCTAAGTCACAAGCCTAAATTTGCCTTGCAGGTTTATGCATCCGGGGGTTCAAGCTGGATTATTGATAGCGGATGCACAAACCATATGACGGGGGAGAAGAAGATGTTCACCTCCTACGTCAAGAATAAGGATTCCCATGATTCAATTATATTCAGTGATGGGAATCAAGGCAAGGTAAAAGGGCTAGGTAAAATTGCAATCTCCAATGAGCATTCTATCTCTAATGTATTTTTAGTGGAGAGTCTTGGATATAATTTGCTATCTGTTAGTCAATTATGTCATATGGGATATAACTGTCTATTTACAAATGTAGATGTGTCTGTCTTTAGAAGAAGTGATGGTTCACTAGCTTTTAAAGGTGTATTAGATGACAAACTTTATTTAGTTGATTTTGCAAAAGAAGAGGCCGGTCTAGATGCATGCTTAATAGCTAAGACTAGCATGGGCTGGCTGTGGCATCGCCGCTTAGCACATGTGGGGATGAAGAACCTTCACAAGCTTCTAAAGGGAGAACACGTGATAGGTTTGACTAACGTGCAATTCGAAAAAGATAGACCTTGTGCAGCTTGTCAAGCAGGTAAACAAGTGGGAGGAGCGCATCACAGCAAGAATGTGATGACCACTTCAAGACCCCTGGAGCTGCTGCATATGGACCTCTTCGGACCCTTCGCCTATCTGAGCATAGGAGGGAGTAAGTATGGTCTAGTTATTGTTGATGACTTTTCCCGCTTCACTTGGGTGTTCTTTTTGCAGGATAAGTCTGAAACCCAAGGGACCCTCAAGCGCTTCCTCAGGAGAGCTCAAAATGAGTTTGAGCTCAAGGTGAAGAAGATAAGGAGCGACAACGGGTCCGAGTTCAAGAACCTTCAAGTGGAGGAGTTCCTTGAGGAGGAAGGGATCAAGCACGAGTTCTCCGCTCCCTACACACCACAGCAAAATGGTGTGGTAGAGAGGAAGAACAGGACGCTAATCGATATGGCGAGGACGATGCTTGGAGAATTCAAGACCCCCGAGTGTTTCTGGTCGGAAGCCGTGAACACAGCTTGCCACGCCATCAACAGGGTCTACCTTCATCGCCTCCTCAAGAAGACTTCGTATGAGCTACTAACCGGTAACAAACCCAATGTATCTTACTTTCGTGTATTTGGGAGCAAGTGCTACATTCTAGTAAAGAAGGGTAGAAATTCTAAGTTTGCTCCCAAAGCTGTAGAAGGGTTTTTGTTAGGTTATGACTCAAATACAAAGGCGTATAGAGTCTTCAACAAATCATCGGGTTTGGTTGAAGTCTCTAGCGACGTTGTATTTGATGAGACTAATGGCTCTCCAAGAGAGCAAGTTGTTGATTGTGATGATGTAGATGAAGAAGATGTTCCAACGGCCGCTATACGAACCATGGCGATTGGAGAAGTGCGGCCACACGAACAAGATAAACGAGATCAACCTTCTTCCTCAACAACGGTGCAACCCCCAACTCAAGACGATGAACAGGTTCATCAACAGGAGGCGTGTGATCAAGGGGGAGCACAAGATGATCATGTGATGGAGGAAGAAGCGCAACCGGCACCTCCAACCCAAGTTCGAGCGATGATTCAAAGGGATCATCCCGTCGATCAAATTCAGGGTGATATTAGCAAGGGAGTAACTACTCGATCTCGATTAGTTAATTTTTGTGAGCATTACTCCTTTGTCTCTTCTATTGAGCCTTTCAGGGTAGAAGAGGCCTTGCTAGATCCGGACTGGGTGTTGGCCATGCAGGAGGAACTCAACAACTTCAAGCGCAATGAAGTTTGGACACTGGTGCCTCGTCCCAAGCAAAACGTTGTGGGAACCAAGTGGGTGTTCCGCAACAAACAGGACGAGCACGGAGTGGTGACGAGGAACAAGGCTCGACTTGTGGCAAAAGGTTATGCCCAAGTCGCAGGTTTGGACTTTGAGGAGACGTTTGCTCCTGTGGCTAGGCTAGAATCAATTCGTATCTTGCTAGCATATGCCGCTCACCATTCTTTCAGGTTGTACCAAATGGATGTGAAGAGCGCTTTCCTCAACAGGCCAATCAAGGAGGAGGTGTACGTGGAGCAACCCCCCGGTTTCGAGGATGAACGGTACCCCGACCATGTGTGTAAGCTTTCTAAGGCGCTCTATGGACTTAAGCAAGCCCCAAGAGCATGGTATGAATGCCTTAGAGACTTTCTAATTGTTAATGCTTTCAAGGTTGGGAAAGCCGATCCAACTCTTTTTACTAAGACATGTGATGGTGATCTGTTTGTGTGCCAAATTTATGTCGATGACATAATATTTGGCTCTACTAACCAAAAGTCTTGTGAAGAGTTTAGCAGGGTGATGACGCAGAAATTCGAGATGTCGATGATGGGCGAGTTGAACTACTTCCTTGGGTTCCAAGTGAAGCAACTCAAGGACGACACCTTCATCTCCCAAACGAAGTACACGCAAGATCTGCTAAAGCGGTTTGGGATGAAGGACGCCAAGCCCGCAAAGACTCCGATGGGGACCGACGGACACACCGACCTCAACAAAGGAGGTAAGTCCGTTGATCAAAAAGCATACCGGTCAATGATAGGGTCGTTACTTTATTTATGTGCTAGTAGACCGGATATTATGCTTAACGTATGCATGTGTGCTAGATTCCAATCCGATCCTAAGGAGTGTCACTTAGTGGCGGTGAAGCGAATTCTAAGATATTTGGTTGCTACGCCCTGCCTCGGGCTCTGGTATCCAAAAGGGTCTACCTTTGACTTGGTTGGATACTCAGATTCTGACTATGCTGGATGTAAGGTCGATAGGAAGAGTACATCAGGGACGTGCCAATTCTTAGAAATGTCCCTGGTGTCGTGGAACTCTAAGAAACAAACCTCCGTTGCCCTATCCACCGCTGAGGCCGAGTATGTTGCCGCAGGACAGTGTTGCGCGCAACTACTTTGGATGAGGCAAACCCTCCGGGACTTTGGCTACAATCTGAGCAAAGTCCCACTCCTATGTGATAATGAGAGTGCTATCCGCATGGCGGAAAATCCTGTTGAACACAGCCGCACAAAGCACATAGACATCCGGCATCACTTTTTGAGAGACCACCAGCAAAAGGGAGATATCGAAGTGTTTCATGTTAGCACCGAGAACCAGCTAGCCGATATCTTTACCAAGCCTCTAGATGAGAAGACCTTTTGCAGGTTGCGTAGTGAGCTAAATGTCTTAGATTCGCGGAACTTGGATTGAATTGTAGCATACATGTGTTTATGCCTTTGATCATGTTCATTCTGCATTTTGTTGCTTATTGTGGTGCTCAAGTTGTACAAACACTCCCTGGACCTCACAAGTCCGTTGCAAAGTGATGCACATGTTTAGGGGGAGATGTGCTACAACTTGACCCTTTGAGACTAACCATTTGCTTGAGTTTGCTTGATTTAGTCTCGAAGGTGGATTGAAAGGGAAAGGTGAACTTGGACCATGCAAGACTTCCACTGCACTCCGATGAGAGGGTAACTTATTCCAAGTTCATCTCTATGATCTTATTGCCTTTGTACTCTTAATTGAAGATTTTGGTGAGGCAATGGTGTTAAAGGGCCAAGATTGATTCCGTTTTGGTGCTTGATGCCAAAGGGGGAGAAAATAAAGGCCAAAGCAATAGATGGATCAGCTACCACTTGAGAAACTTTGAAAATAGTAGAATAGAGCTTTTGGTTTATTCAAAACTCTTGCATTGTCTCTTTCGTCAAAAGTTGGCTTCTTGTGGGGAGAAGTTTTGACTATGGGAAGTAGGGGGAGTTTTTTGAAATCTTTGATCAATCTCTTTTGGAATGACTCTCTTTATGCTTCAACATGTGTGTTTGACTTAGAGATAGAGATTTGAGTTTGATTTGCAAAAACAAACCAAGTGGTGGCAAAGGATGATCCATATATGCCAAAATTGAATAAAACTCAAATTTATTTTATTTGAAGTGATTTTGCACTTGTTCTAGTTGCTTTATGTTGTGTTGGCATAAATCACCAAAAAGGGGGAGATTGAAAGGGAAATGTGTCCTTGGGCCATTTCCAAGTATTTTGGTGATTGAGTGCCAACTCAAGTGCTTAAATGTGAATTTATGCCATGGATGAATAAAGTGCAAATCAAGAGCAAAGGTATGTTTCTAAGTATTAGTACATTGGTTTTGTGTACTAATATACTTGTCTAAGTATTGGAAACAGGAAGAAAAAGAAAAGAAAAGAGTTGGCTATGTACAGCCAGAAGGCTGCTTCGGTCTGGAGCACCGGACTGTCCGGTGGTGCACCGGACAGTGTCCGGTGCGCCAGGCTGCCTCGGCCGAAGAGGCCGCTCTCGGGATTTTGCTGACGACGTACGACTAAAATTCACCGGACTGTCCGGTGAGCCAACGGTCGGCCGGGCCAACGGTCGGCCGCGGATTCTGCACGCGACACGTGGCCAAGCCAACGGTCGGAAGGGGGCACCGGACTGTCCGGTGTGCACCGGACATGTCCGGTGCGCCAACGGCTCCCAGATCTGCAACGGTCGGCTTCGCCATTTAAGGAAAGGAATCGGGCACCGGACACTGTCCGGTGTGCACCAGACTGTCCGGTGCGCCCGATGACAGAAGGCAAGGATGGCCTTCCAGAATTACTCTCAACGGCTCCTAGCTGCCTTGGGGCTATAAAAGGGACCCCTAGGCGCATGGAGGAGTACACCAAGCATTCCTACAACATTCCTAAGCACCAAGACATTGATTACACGCATTTGGTTCATTGTGATAGCATCTAGAGCTCTTGTTGAGTTGTGGACTCATTGAGTTGTGTTGCGAGCTCTTGTTGCGACTTGTGTGCGTGCTGTTGCTCTGATTTTGAGTCTTGTGTGCGTTGCTAGTTTCTCCCTTACTCCGTATTTCTTTGTGAATCTTAAGTGTAAGGGCGAGAGGCTCCAAGTTGAGGAGATTCCTCGCAAACGGGATATTGAAAGGCAAAGCAAAACACCGTGGTATTCAAGTTGGTCTTTGGACCGCTTGAGAGGGGTTGATTGCAACCCTCGTCCGTTGGGACGCCACAACGTGGAGTAGGCAAGCGTTGGTCTTGGCCGAACCACGGGATAAACCACTGTGTCATCTCTGTGTTAGATCTCTTGTGGTATTGTGTTTTGCTGAGACTCCTTTCTAGCCACTAGGCAATCATTGTACTAACACTTAACAAGTTTTTGTGGCTATAAGTTTAAGTTTTTACAGGATCACCTATTCACCCCCCTCTAGGTGCTCTCAGATACAACCTAAGCTTTCACATATCTTTTAGAGGGTTCCTAATTCCTAACTCTTTGGCCAACATCGTACGAATAATATTGCATGTCCATATATTATGTTGATGTGGATGGTTTACCTGGGCGCAAAAAATGTGTTGGTTTCGTACTTTCGGTTTGTACAGATACAATGCGGAAATTGGGGGAGACAATAAAATTGTCTCCGTTTTTTAAATATCTTTATTATAAAACTACTATTGATCGAATATGAGTATCGAAATACTAAACCTATACTGTAATTTTAGTTGTGTTTCTCTATTTTGACCTAAACTTGTATTCTGTGTATACTCAAGTATAGACACCATCAACATTATGATGGTGCACTATTGAAGTAATCTACCCCTCTTATCTGGAGTATCTCCTACTAGCTAGAGGATTTGATGTATGGCTCGGACTTGAATTATGGTTACTCAATCTAAGATAAGACATATAGTAGGAAGACAGAAAAATACATAGACCATGGCAACATGCAACCGTTTGAAGAAAAATGTTAGCAAGGAGGACAAGATATAGAAGAATTATGCACACTATGAGTTTAAGTAATGTTTGAGCGAGGAGAGGCCTACCCTTTGATCATTCGCTAATCAATTGCATAAAGTGCTCGACGCAGAGGGGCGGACCGATGAAAAGGCAAAGGCAAGCGTTGGAGATGGTGTATTTGCAACGACCACGACAAACGAAGGCCTCTCCCCTCGACAACAACGATGATGGGGCCCTCGACTATTGAGGGGCCAACTCGTCGTAGCCAATAAAGGCGACGGCTACAAGGGTGCTCCCCCCTACCGAGTGAAGACCACACGAGAGTGAAGGCTTGAAGACAACATCCAAAAAACCGGCCCGAGTAGGACCAACATCCTAGCTAGCTTTGGCCCGCCGACCAGCCTCCATCAAGGTAGAAATCTTGGTGTAGTTGGGGGGAAAGCGACCTAGTCATGTTATTACTCTATTGTACATCATATTCTAGATTGTAGTAGATAACCATGGTATAGTTACCCTATAAATATCTGTGTCATGTAGCGGGACACGCTTGATAAGATATTTGCGCTTTTAGTTGTTGTTGTCGAGCCACCTGTGACACCACTTTCGAGTGTTTGGACCAACGGTTTATCGTCCCAACAAATACCATCATATCCCCAGACTTCTTTGATAATCATCACTTGAGGATAACCATCAAGAAAAAAAACTTCTTATGTTCCACATCTATGTTTGCCATACTAACTTAGCAACATGCTTTGAGCTATAAGTTCGTAAGGAAATTTTAAATTTTATCATATTCCACCAAGGAAATATTGTAGGTCATACACTAATTGTAACCTATTTTATATTTAAACTCTTTTATATGAAAATGTTGAATCTAGATTGGATGGTTTACTTGTACGTTTGCACTAAATAAGTGATTGTACAACACATGTCCTCTCTTTTTATATACCGAGGCATATAATTTTAAATTGCATGCTCTGTAGAGAGAAAGACAAGAAGAATGAATTAATGAACATGTATTGTATTGTAGTTGCAGCATAAACTGCGCAAAAACACATCGGCAAATCTCCAAGATAAACGTTCTCACATGCAAAAGACCAGAAAACCTGTTCGTATAAGTATTGTCACAAGAGGTAACCCGGCCCAGGTACACCACCAAACTATTGCCTTGATTCTTAACACCAAGTGCTCTTAAAAAACATCAGCAAAAAAGAAGCTTATACTCCAATTAAGAACATGTAGTATCAGTACTCCAATCATCCCAGTAGCTTGAGCCGTTTGACGGACCTTGCAAAATCACTGCGACAAAAAAAAACGTAGGGCGACGTCAGCAACAATTCGGAAGGATAAGATGGAACACCACATGTGTGCATCATTGGTCGTAGCGAACTTACTCCCACGGCACATCTCCGAGCAGCATCCAGTCCCCCTCTCCGTCCTCGTAGGTGACCACCACGTCCCTATGGCTGGTGGTGGTGGTGGCGGCGGCGGTGGACTTGCTGCTGATTTCCTTGTCGTCTGCAACAGGACAGCACGGCAATAATTCGGAGATCAGATTACCAGAATCGGTGGGTTGGATCGGATGGTTGCAGATCCCCTTAACTATGATGGTAGGGTACCTACCTTGGCTGCCGTTGTTGGTCGGGAACATGCGGGCGAGCGTGGCGAGGAGCTCGTCGTAGGAGGCGTGGAGCGACAGGTCCACTTTCCTGCCGATGGCGTCGCCTTCCTTCTTCACCTTCACGTACTTGGCGGCGCCGCCGCCGCACGCCCTGCTGCGCGCGGAGCTCAAGGGCGGCCACCCGACCAGCGGCCTCTTTCCGCCGCCGCTTCTCCCGCCGCACGACGAGCCGTCGTCGAAGAGCGGCAGCGTCGTCGTCGTCGCCGCGGCCGCCGTCTCCTGGAACGCTTCCGCGAACCCTCTCTTCCCGGAGCGCGCAGCGCAAGGGTGGTGGTCCGACGAGGTGCTGCTCAGCTCGTCCTCGGCGAGGTGGCGTTGCTGCTGCTGCTGCTGGTCGATCGTCATGGGGGTGGGACGGCGCGCGCTCGGCGGCGCCAGCCCAAGCTCCAGCTCCATGCCGCAACTGTCTTCTTGCTTTGCTGGCAAAGCTGCGAGCTTGGGGACTCGGATGCTCTCTGTTTCCTGTAGAGACGCGCGCGCTGGCTGCTGCACCTGCACCTGCACGGAGGGGAGAAAGCTTGGGATTCGGATGCGATGGCTGCTGGCGCCTGGCGGTCGTGGGCAGGGATAAGCAGATGCTCCTCGCATATATAGGGATAGGGACGGTGGAGAGACGTGTGCGCCGTGCGGTGCGTCGACCGCGGGAGACGACGACGAGGTTTGGCCCTGTATGCCACTGGAAAATATACTCATCCCTTGTATGCCACTGGCCCCACATGTCATAGACACCAAAAATTATACCTATATGCCACTGAGTGGCACACAAGGGATGAGTATAAAATCTGATGGCATACCAGGAATTTTCTCGAGGTGGAAAGTGGAAAGGAATCGTTGGAGTGCAGCGCAGGACTCCAAGGAAGGGCAGCTTGTCGGGGTTCAGGGGGACCCAAAGGCGGCCAATCTGTCTGCCTGCCTCCCTGTCCTCCGTTCCTTTGCCCTAGGCCCTAGCCAGCGATCGAGACAGAGCCCGACGTGGCGGCCAATCTGTCCAAACCCTCCAGAGGAGGAAGGGGCTCCCCTGCTTTGCTTTGATCTCTGGTTGCTGCCTACCGACATGACAGGATCAAACCCTCCAGTTCCGTGCGCGCTTTACTGGTAAGCCACTGCACTGCACCCCCGCCCCCCGGTTGGCTCTTTTTTTTGCTGTGCCGGAGTGCAACAGCCTACCGACAACCTGGTGGCGACGGGTTTGGTCGGGCGGTGTCAGCCAGCTGCTGTCAGGCGACTCCTGCCAGCCGCCATCGAATTCAGATACGCCGTCGAAGTTGACAGTAAGAAGTGCCACCACGTATATTGCAACATCCAAAGGGACAGATTGTAAATTTGTCAAATAACCGATCCTTGACGAAGAGTTATTTCTGGCTCGCGGCTAAAGATGATAATAAGGGGGTGTTTGGTTCTGTGGACTAAAGTTTAGCCCGGATCACATCAAGCGTTTGACTTTCAAATAGGAGTATGAAATATAGACCCAACCAACTGTACTAGATTCGTCTCACTTTTTAATCTTCGGCTGAGAAATTAGTTTTATAATCCGACTACATTTAATACCCCGAACAAAGGTTCAAACATTCGATGTGATAGGAACTAAATTTTAGCAGAGGCAAACCAAACACCCCCTAAATCACGATCTAAATATCTATTCACGGTAAGTTTGAGTTATTAATTATTTGTAATTTAAAAAATAAATATAAACAGAGTTTTGTTCTAATTCCTACTCTCATCATGTCTAAAATTCTTGATGTTTTGGACATGTTCTCACATACCAATAAGCTATTAATTAGAGTGCATGTTTCCTATTTTGCCCATACTAAATAGAGTCATGTGGTACTGTAAGTCATTATTCTCTCTTAGCTTGTGCGGTTATGGCGACGTTTTTAAAGCCTATGGTGTTCAGTTCAACTCTAGCCATGTATTTAGGGTTAATTTGGGAACCCCATTTTCTTAAAAGATTTTCATTTTCTCAAAGAAAATTAGTTTATTTTCTCTTGAAAAAACAGGAATCACTTAAAAAATGTTTTTTCTAAACTAGCCAGGAGGCTTTTATTCACGATGGTTTTTTTGGCTCCTGCGATTTTCATTTGCACCAATGTTTTTTCGCTCGGACGGTCCTTTTTTATTTATTTTTTGTTCATGCGTGGGATGGAAAAAAAACACGCGCTGTGATTGTCGCTAATCTACTGATCTTAGTACGGAGTAATATGATTTAGAACTATAATATGCATCGATCTTTGTTAGTTACTCACAAAAAAGGCTTAGAAAAAAATAGAAAAATGATCTTCGCCGTCTCCTTACTAAACTACC
The DNA here is from genome assembly GCF_902167145.1 of Zea mays. Lineage (NCBI taxonomy): Eukaryota > Viridiplantae > Streptophyta > Magnoliopsida > Poales > Poaceae > Zea > Zea mays. Next base: position 222,818,081 of record NC_050100.1, on the reverse strand, counting down.
GTATCTTTTGGGACCACTAGAGGTTGATCGATGTCTCCATACGCTGCTCAACCTCAGCCACCGGTTGCTCCACAAGTGTGAGGTTTTCAAGTATTTCCCGATATGTGAAAAACTATACAATGTAATCCTAGTTAGGGTACGATCTAAATTCGACATCAACGACGATCATGATTCATGCATGCATGCATGCATGCATCCATCGGTCAGTTTACGTGCCGCAGCAGATCATCAGCAGACGGTCGACATGACATGCGGAGCAGCAGTGGAACTCGAACGCTGCAGCGATCGTCCTCTTTGTCGGTCGGCCGTCCGAGTAGCAGTCGCTGCTGCACCACGCGCACTGCGACGGCGGCCGGGCAGGGGCTCAATCGGACGCACTGGCAAGCAGGGGCGGCGGGCAGGTCACGAGCGAACGTGGGAGCCCGGCCGCGGTCGGCGACTCGGAGGGGATGTGCGGTACGGGGAGCACATGCGATGCGAGACGCCCGCCGGGCGGTGGGGTGCCTGCGTGTCCAGCACTCCAGCGTCGACCGGAGACTGTCAGCGAGCCGAGCCGCCCGTGGCGCGTGCGCGGCCGCGCGCGAGGGCCTTTGATATTGTTGCAACGACTACGAGTTCATCAGGTCAATGACTGGGTCCGTGGCTGCGGGCTACCTGTCCGTGGAACGTCGGCCACGACCCATGGAGGTGCTGGTGGTCTGGTGCCCTGTCCTCCCCGCTCCCGTTTCCGACGCGCTTTGTTGCCTGCCTGTCGTATAATGCGACGCGCTCTACGAATGCGCAATGGCTGGCACAGGGACACGCACAGTTCGCGTCTTCTGCTCGGTCCGCCACGAGACGAGACCCCCCTGCTCCGATCCGGCCGAGACAGACCACCCTGAGACCCAAAGGCTCGAGAGCAACGGGGAGTTGTTTGTTTATGTGCGCGTATGTCGGTGGACGAGGTGGATGTGTCGGTCCCGGGACACCTCGTTTAAGAGCACGCAGAGTTGCATCCGACGAGGAGGGCGTAGGCGCAGCTGTTGCCAATTGCCATGGACATGGCGCTGAATTCGAGTCACGGGATCCTTTGCTAGTTGCTGCACTAGAGAGTAGAGAGGCATATGTAGTGGATATGCTGAATTCCATCACAACAGCCTGCATTCAGAAGTCAACTGTTTCTATTTTTTTTAAAAAAAAAACCGTGGATACATTCGTTCTATCTCTGGGCACTTCTCTACTATTCATTCTCGCGAGCGTATGTTTCAGCTAATCCAAGCTCACAAGCAAACGTCCAATTATGCATCACTAATAGCAGTTACGGCTCTACCAAAAAAGCTCTATTGTCTTGCACTGCGTCTTCCAAATGAGTAGTACTATTCATCCAACTCCCACAGAACCAAAAAAAAAACATTACGTTAAAAACGCTAGAACCCTAAACCTCATCCTTCTCATTCGGACTTGGTTTTTGATCTCACTAATTCAATATTAGACTAAGTTTATTTTGTTAGATTATTTTTTACAGGATCACTTATTCACCCTCTCTAGCTGCTCTCAAAGCCAGTGTGTTCATACCTTGCTTTAGCTCGAATGCCTTTTTAATGTCACTGTAAGATTAAAGAAAGTTACGCAACAATAGCAGCATAGAAAAAGACAAAGTATCTTCACATATCTCTAAGCCAGTGTGTTCATTGCAATTTATCTTGTTCAAATTTCTAATCATCCACGTTCTATATATCTTTTTGCGTGGGTATCCAATCATTCCATCCTTTTGAAAACAGCGGGCCTCCTGGAGATCTCATTGTTTGCCTTGATATAGAGAATCCATCATATATCAAGAGGGATGGTACAAACTTGTATTCAATTATGTCAATAAGGTATCTTGAAGATATTTTGGGCACTGTTATGCAGGTAAGATCATTCTCACTATGATTACCAGTTGTGGTCTTTAGTTAGTTTCAGTTGTCAATTACTACCTTGTTCATTAAACAATTATTTTCCCCCACTGAGCAGAATAAATTTCTGGAACTTGTCCATTTCACTTGATAACTGGAGGATAGAAACACGCAAAACTTGATATTCCTTATAGAAAAATAACTTATTTACTTTATTCCAATGCTAATGCAACCAACAACCTTCAGTTGGAGGTGTATGTGAGACCCTTTTCGCTATGCTTTAACACAATACCTGTTGAAGTAATGTGTTTTTGCTGTTTAATGTGATGTTGATTGCAATTTCTATGATATGAAGTCTGCCCAAATTGATTTTCTCAAACTTATACAAGTTTAGTGCCTTTTCAACTAACATGGATGGTTGAGAAGACTATTTGTTGGTAGATGTTTGTTTCAAACATGATAATGTCTTTGAAATGGTTCTTCTGATATAAATTATATAGGCCTATGTGATTATTCCTTTCAATTTCTCTCATGAGCAGGTCAGAACTGTTGATGGAACCAGTGCCTAACTTTTTTGTAAAAGGGAAAATTACAAATCTAGTAACAGGAAGTTTGAATGCAGATGCCACTTTTTTGTAATCTGAACCAACCCCTACTAAATCTTGTAATAAACTCTATATTTTTGGTAACTGCATTACAGTTCTGAGTATTCTTTAAAAGGGGAAATCACAACTGTAGTAATGGGAGGTTTGGATGCAGTGCCTAACTTATGATGAAATTGTTAGAAATATAGGCATTTTCCGTACCATTTTAATTCCATAAATTAACATTATGATGATGACATATAATAGATAATCAAACACATATAACATGATCTCAAAAGTATCCATAACAATATGGATCATGAGAACACAAAGCATATGAAGCATGTAGATCGTATAAATAAAATAAGTATATAAACATGGTTCATGGATTATTGCGGAACAACTAGAAATAAACAGATAACAATATAAATAGGATGACTGTAAAAATAAGACAGGCAGATATAACATATTATAATACGATAGTACAAAGCTACATACGACATATATAATATGCAGAATATAAAACTGTAATGAACTGAATTGATCATACCCTCCCATGCGCTCCGAGGATCCTGATCCTTGTCCAACTTCTCTTGTCATCCGATCGAGATGAAGATGCCAAAAACCAGCGATGAAGACAACGGCAGACGTTGGGCAGTCGCGTAGACGCCCCCCAAAAACCTAATTGCCGATCCCCCGTGCAAGATCTCGAACGACACCGGCTTCGGAGGCACCTGCCCTCTCGGTTCTCTGTGCGCGCAGAGTCACGAGATGGAAATACCCTCACTCGGCGGCTGGACTGTGAGACTGAAAGTGTTTCTCGCGTGTACCGAATGACAGGGGTGCTCCTCTATTTAACCTCTCGCAGAGGAAAGCTGAAGGAGAAAGGTCGCCGAGTCACGCCAAGAGTCGGCCAGCTCTCGCCAAGTCACGCCATGAGTCGGCAGCTGAAGGAGAAGGGTCACTCGGCTGGCTGACGAAGAGACAGGGTCACTCGGCAGACGAAGAGATAGGGTCACTCGGCTGACGTACGCGGTTAGTGAGTGCTAAATAACACAACCACACCACGCTCGCCTGCCTGCCTGCCTCGCCTCGCCACGCCACGCCCGGCCCGGCCGGCGGCGCGCGCGCGCTTGTGGCACGCCCTTGTCCATTTCTTGACTTCTCAAGTTAAGTGGAATAGATCCCACCATATAAGTCAAGGCAAAAGACCCTTGGACTTCCAATGTGGTACTATTGGTATTCTCCACCATTACACACCATAGAGTTTATTTAATAAATGGGCCAAGCCCAATTAAAAGATTCAACAATCCCCACCAAACTCTAGGGTTTGTAATGATGAAGTATCAGAATCACAATCCTTTGATATACCAGTGTTTCGATGGAGACTGTTAAGTTGAACATCCATCTAGAATAAGAGTTTCATTCATTCACAACTGAACAATGGACTATGCCTTGAATTGACAGTTTTGTGCGAAATAAGATACACTCAAATCCTTTGCTAATACTAGGCTGCAAAAGGGTATTCCCGCTGTTTAGAAGCATATAAGTCACACTTCAGTGCCTTTCATGAGTATTTAGGGATTACCCAAGTCCCATAGACTGTGACCAGCAGTCTGACTCATATAGGTGTATTCCTCAATAGATGTTCTGTAGGATAACATCTCAACTTTATAAGACTCTTGGAATACATTAAGGTAAAAACCATCCTGCCTTACAGATAGGAAAGATGTGCATCAGAAATGAGTTAAAGAAGGGATCTTTCCTCACAATCTACTCCTAGCTTGTTTCACCACTCTACTTCACGGGATCTCCGATCACATAGACCAGGTTACCACTAGAGTAGATCTCACATGGGTCTCATACCCATTTCCCTCGATGCACTTTCTATCACATTGCGTGATAGACCTTAGTTAATGGCGCTGCGAAGTGGCTGAACGACAACCTGTAGGCTGTAAATATTTACTGCAGGATAGAAGATTGTCTTACATGGTGCTGTAGTCCAATCAAAGTTCTTAGATTCATTGGGGGTCCCCACGAGCTCGTATATTCGTTTTATTGGAGAGCTGCAAGATTTTCAGGCTGAGTGGCAACCGAGGGAGTGAAAGTTGTCAACTAATATCGTCGCGGCGTTGGTCCCTTGTCATTCTTGCCAAGCAATTATTTTTATGTAGTTGGAGTCCTTTTCAGTCTGGCAAGCGGCGTAGAAGTCTGAAGCTGTGGGATGCTGATCCCAAACCCCGGGACTAGACAAACACTGTACTTGAGGTTTTGGATTAATCAAATTCACCGATATCGAATTGCAAACTTATCCAACTTACAAGATGCGATGGAACTATTTATTAGAAATACGTTTCGGTGATATCGAATTCTCAGTTTCGAGAAAGGGCTATCACGCCGGCAGTTCACGCGGCTGGATCCGGGCACGGCGACCGCGCAGGCTCCCGCCATGGACGCAGCGCGACAGGCGAGAGAAGCTGTGAAACGGGCTCTACGGAGCCGTGACATTATCCATTCCAGATCGATTGGGCCGCCGCCGCCGCTTTCTCATTTCCGGGCCCAAACCATTATTTAGGCCTCTCGCGAAGTCAGTGGATGGATAAGAAAGGAAAGCGGTGCGAGCGGAGGAGGCGACCGAAGCGCCACTTGCTTGAGTAGCGAAGCGCGAGAGCAATGGCGTCGCTGTCGTGCGCCTCCACGCTGCCCTGGACCCCCGCCTCCTCCCCGCGGCCCTCGGCGGACCGCCGCCTCACGGCCTCTCGCCGGGCTCCGTCGCTGGTCATCGTCGCCCAGGGGAAGGTGAAGAAACACCCTCAGGTCGGCCCGGCTCCGCGAATCCCCGCCCGTCAAGAGCCTATAGATAGATTCGCCCCCCCCCCCCCCCCCCCCCCCCCCAACCTTTCTTCCCGCGTGTTCTTCTGTTCTGTGCTGATTCCATTTTAGTCATCAGTTAGTGCACGCGGGTTGCTGAGGGCATGGAACGGTGAGTCCCCGTTCATAACCGTTCGATGAGAAACCCGGTTCATGTTAGGGAAATACTTGCTGCGTTTTAGTTTCCTTCTCTAAACTGATGCACCGCCATCGATACTAGGGAGAGCCTTGCCTCAGTAGATGGAGTTCTGTACATAAGTCGTTCCTGTTGCTGTGATTGCCTGACTGTACAAGAATGCAACAACGGTGCATCTAGTTAAATTGACAATGTGGTACAGCACTGAGCTGTATTTTACCTGCTCATCTTGTGCAGCTATTATCGCCACCCTTAGCATTATAAGTGATTTACCTTTTTCGTGAAAAAAAAAACAATTCTTTCCCATAGGTCATATTGACAGATGACATAGAAGAGGTGGGGAAGAAAGGGGATACAATGAAGGTGCGAGCTGGATTCTACCGCAACTCCTTGCTTCCCAAGGGCAAGGCTGCGCTTCTAACCCCAGCAGTCCACAAGTAATTGCTCACAGCTCTTGGTTACCCCTCACTTGCTTAGTCATGTTATTTAATCCTCAGGCAATTGCAAATTCCACGGTCTGTCAAATGATTTAGTGGCTGCTGGCAATTGTATGACTTTCTCTATGGTATGCTTAGTTTTTTGACTCTGAGGTTTGCGACCTAGCAAACTAGATTGAGATATAAATCTGTGCACCTTTCTAATAGATTGCAATGGTTGACACACATAATGTTTGATTCGATGTGTAAGTGTTGAGCACCATTTGTGGCACCTGGGGACGGCCGGATAGTCACGGGTATTGCCCGGACAGTCCGTGATTAGGTTAGCTCTTGGGTAAAAGTTCCTTTTCCACGCGTGCTTATCCGCTAATCACGCGGGAACCTGTTGGGAAACGCCTAGGAACGGGTCCAAACCCCCCTATAAATATAAAGGGGTACGACCGATTGTGGGCACCTACAATCGATCCAATCAATCTATTTAACAGTTCCTTTACTTTCTTGCCTTAGGAGTAGCGGTAATTTAGCCATAGTATTTGTTTTCATCGACCTATTCCTTCATCTCTAGCCGTCTCTACGCCGTCTAGGGACGCCCTGGGTGGCCTGCCGACCCCGAAGCACCCTTGGAACTCTCCTCCCCGACGGGGTCCCGGGATCCGGGAGGCGAGATCTAGGGTTTTTCACCGCAAAGAAGACGCTCTGCACCGTCGCGGATAGTCCGACCCTATGCGCTTACTATCCGGTGCTGGGTAGAGAGGAGTCGCTCCTGCAGCGAGGTTGTAGGCCGTTCTCCCCTTAGTCTTGGATCGTCCGCGCACTCCCAGAGAGCACCGCCAGGAGGTTCACCCCTAGTGTTTGGCCCCGAATCGGAGCCAACATACTTTTTGGTGACTCCGCTGGGACACCGTGTGTTCTAGATCTATCAAGATCGGCCATAGGTGGCCAGTTCAAAGGATCGCACCGATGTTTCCCCAAGCAACATCATAAAGCCGACTCTCGAGAACTTGCCGGCTAACGAGCAACAACGATTTCAAGACTACATGAACAAGGTGCAAGAAGAGGTGACATCGAAGTACATGGCGCACTTCATGATGGATTGAAACCAAAATATCGTCAAGCAGGGGAGATTGAGATGTCATCTCTCCTACCATCGTCGCAAACCCACCATGTAAGTAAAACAAACGACATCCAATCTCTTAGACATTATATAGATGAACTTGTCGGCTACAAATGGGTATTCATAAACCCAAACATCTTATGGTATATGCCAATGAACTCGTATGTCGGGCAACCACAACCTCCCCCACCAATTCGGGTCAAACTCGCGGCACTGCGCACGACCGGACCGATCGGGCCTGATCACGGACCGTCCGGCCCACCAGCAGTTGGTTCTGGTCTTTACGACGAACCACCTAGAGCTACACTAGGTCCACCGTACTCATCGCAAGGGTTAACATGCATGCTCGGACTGTTCGGCTATACGCACAGACCGTTCGAGTATCCCAGACAGTCTGTGTTTTTTTGTAAAATTGAAGGCTGCCATTGGATGTGGGATGGATGAACCAGATTTAATATGTGCATATGAGCATGGTACATGTTTGAGCACAGGATATGTTGCCCCTCAAAATTGCAACCCACATGAATCAGCGAGCTCGAGTCCAACCTCATCATATCCCTCTCCCTCCTAGAGTCCAGGCAGCTCTTCACTCTCTTCAGCTCCCCATCTCCGCCTCCAGACGCGGCCATGGCTATCCCCACCATCTCTGTCCCGCTCGCCGTCCGTGTAGCCCCCTCTGGCCCCTTGTCGCCCCCTCTGGCCCCTTGCCGGCCCCGTCTCTCCTCCGTTTTTCCGCCCAATCTCACCCTCACCTCCTACCTGGGTTTTCTTGTAACCGGAATGGAGCCAAACCACGCCTTGGTCCCCGAGGTGAGCTTTCCGCGCACTGTTTTTGCATCTCGTTCTAGGATCTCTTGCCCCTTTTATAACCTATTACAAATCGAATTGGATAGAACCAAACCACCCAGGGAAGGATGAGTCGACCAGGCAAGACAACTTGGTTTTATGAATGGGACAAGTAAGAGATTAGGGCTGCAGGGTTGTATTGCTGGTGACGTTCTTATGTTAGCACAATTGTTGTCTTGCAAAAAAACAGTTGTCGTGGGTATTGCAGATTGGTTGTGTAGTCTGGGATTGTTTGGTTGTGTGAAGTGTCCAGTTGCTTACTTATTTATCAATCTTTGTTTGATGGAGTCTCCATTGGTCCATTGCAGGAGTCTCATAGGTAGGAGCATTGAGCAGGTGCTGGGATTATACCATAATTCATGCTGCATTACTAGAACATTTCGCCACCCTATAAGCATTTTGGCCAGTAGAAAACAGGAACGATACAATGTAGTTGAATGTGACTTTCACGTTATATTTACATTAATTTATTAATTATGTTAGGCACGACCTTATAGCTCTACGTTCTTGCCTGAAGATGCAAAGCTTGACTTTTTAGCATGATAGTAAGTACAGTAATGCCAATATTGCATTGGTCATACTTCCAACCAAATTTTGTCTATTCCTTTTAGGTATGGTATTTCCACGTTCACTTAGCATGCTTTTGCATTATTATTTTCTTGTGATATGTTGAATTCCTATCTCACTCAAATTATATGCACATAGGGCTGCAATTTGTGTCACATGGTTTTTTGTCACAGCAGGCTGAGAGGATATGCTGTCATTCTTCTCTCAGTTACATATTTGTAACTACCATTATGTATCGGGCTGCTAAGCAACCTGTCTGTTTTTTATTGAGGCCATTCACTTTGAATAATATTGCATATGTTAGGATTTCATTGTAACACGATCAATGATTTTGTATAGGCAAAATACAATAGTGGCATCTGAGAATGAAAATCCACCTTTAATGCCGGCAATCATGACTCCTGGTGGTGCGCTTGATCTCGCAACTGTACTACTGGGAAATCGTATAATCTTCATTGGCCAATATATTAACTCCCAGGTGGCCCAACGTGTGATATCACAGCTTGTAACACTTGCTGCCATCGATGAAGAGGCTGATATTCTGGTTAGTGTATGCATTCTTATTCTGCTGGAGTTCTATCAGACCCGTTTGTTCTTTGTTGTTCTTTATGTTCTTCTACCATATTTTGTATAATTTGTATTCTTTTTGTCAGATATATCTTAACTGCCCTGGTGGAAGTCTCTATTCGATCTTAGCGATTTATGATTGCATGTCCTGGGTAAGTCATCTATGTTCATTGTCTTTTCTGATCTAATACTTGGACTGTGTTCTTAAGTCATACATTTAGAGCATCAAGATTTACTATTTTGGCACCAGAATCTATTTACATGACAAAACATTTTCCTTCTGTTTCATGCATGCTTGTTACTTTGTGTCTAATTGCTGCGTAGTTTTACACTTTTACTATTATTCTAAAAGTTTAATCTGCTTGTCATATATTTGTATCACAAGATTATATGTTTGCAAGGTTTTTATCCATGCTATCCTGTTTTAGTAGTGGCACATTGAGCTTCATGATATTTTATTTCATTTTTGCTTTGTTTTACATTAATTGTTGTCCTTCTGGGGCATGGACTAAAATGCTGTATGTTCATTTATTTCGTTTAGCTTTTTAGTTGTTCCCTTGCATGTTGTAAACCAATGAGCTTTGCTAAGTCTGTAATAGGGGAAACAGATATATTCCGAAGTCCAAACATGGCAGCAGAGTATGCTTGGCTAAATGGCTACAGTAGTTCTGCTCTTACACCACATCCCAAGAGTTTAAAACTGCTCTCCGTTGCCTAAATACATTTATGTTTTCAGAAGATTCTACTATAACAAATTTATGCCCCCATGATGTTGGGTGTGATATTGTCTTAGGACTATGAGAGATAACCGATTATGTTTTGTGTAATCATTCAGCATGTGACTGATATATGCATCCTGTTTTGATATGTCATCCCCGGATATTTGATTTCCTTGTTTTAAATTTACTTTATAGTTTATAATGTTTTTTCTATTAAATCTAGTGATATTTATATAAGATTTGATCCATTAGTTTCCTCTTGCAATTTTTATATTTACCATGCACCAAAGATCAGCTATTAGGATATGTATCTATCAGGATCAATCAGAGCCTGATTAGCAATTGATTGTAATCCCCTAGATTGGCTAGCTGCCTTGTATAGACTAGGATTACCTTCTATCTATAGCCTAGGTCTGTTTCCTTGTACAGGGAATAGCCTTCCCTACATGTACCTTCCATGCATGCCTATTGGCTATATATAACAGGCTCCCCACCCTCAATGGGTGTGTGGTGATTCAATCCATTCTTCCCCTTTCTACATGGTATCAGCTCTCTAGATCCTGCGCCCATCTCCCTGCTGTGCGCAGCGCCAACTCCTCCCTGCTGCGCCGCACCTCCTCCCCCCTGGTCACCATGACTAAGGGTGAAAACGGTCGGTAACGGTCGGAAAAAACCTGTCACCGTTTTCACCCGCATAATTTTTTCTTCGGCCGGAATCGGTAAACGGGAAAGTCGGAAACGGATAACGACCGGTAAATTCCGGTATATCGAAAACAGATAAATCCGAGCAAGATAGCTCGGAATTGATCGGGAAACGGTAATTGTAATCGGAAAAGATCCAAAAAAACAAATCCTAACCACACAATTGTTCATTCACAGCCACATACAAGTCTCATTCACAAAAGTACACAAAACATAATCTTGTCCACATATAATTGGCCATACACTTATACATGTCCACTCAAATTTTAGTACAAGAAAATCTTGTATAATTACAAACAAAATCAGTAGTAAGTGTAGCAAAGTAAGTGTAGTAAGTGTGTGCGAGCCACGGTTCCTGTTGCCGCCCCTCCTGACCGGACCGCTGTGGCAGTGGCGAGTTTATGGATGGTCGGCGATGGAGCACCTGGCGGCTGGCGACTGCAGATCGACCAGGGGAAGGAGATGACCAGAGAGACAGAGATGGATGGGACCTGGGGGCTTAGCAGCTTGGGGCTTCGCCGAGTCGCCGTCACAGCGTCGCTGTCCACAGCCGCAGTCCGGACTCCGGAGACGCCTCTCCGTTCGCCGACTCAGCCACTCGCAGACTCGGACAGGAAGGAACACGAACAGGCGGCGGCTGTGTCCTGTGTCCGGTGTCTCATGCGTGAGTGCCTTGCGTGGCCGTGTGGGCATGTGGCCAACATGGGCCCATGGGCCATGGCCGTGGGATGGGCTGATGGCTGATGGCATGTCCATGGGAACGTGGATGCAATGTAATACGTGGGCCGGGAAAATACGGGAAAAATACGGGAACATACCGGATTTTCCCGAGAAATACGAAAACGGACGGTAAGTATGTCTCACCGTTTACCGTACCGTTTCCGACAAAACATATTCTGTTTCCGTCCCGTTTTCCGTATATCCCGATAAATCTGAAAACGGCCGGAAAAATCTGGTAAACGGTACCGGAAATTTACCGGATTTTACCGACCATTTACATCCTTAACCATGACCGACGCCACCACTCCTGCCCCCGCTGTGATTGTCGCCCCCTATGCGACGATCAATGTCAAGAACCACATCCCGGTGACTCTTGAACTGGCAAAACCCAACTTCAACCAGTGGGAACCATTCTTCACCTCCCTCTGTGGAAAATTCGCTCTCCTCTCGCATATCGACGGACTGCAGGAAGCCCGTCCCACAGATCCTTCTTGGGGCATCGCCGATGCCTGCGTCCGCAGCTGGCTTCTCGGCTCGGCTGGGCCCGACGTCATCGGCCTCGCCGCGGCTCCAAACCAGACTGCGCGTGAGCTCTGGGTCGCCATCAAGCGCCTCTTCGAGGCCAACAAGGCTCCACGCGCCATCTTCCTAAGCCACGAGTTTCACTCGATGACTCAGGGCGACTCCTCCATCAATGACTATGCCCAACGTATGAAGGCCACCGCCGACGCGCTCCGTGATGTCGGCCGCACCATCACCGACGCGGAGCTCGTCCTCAACCTCCTCCGCGGCCTCAACCCACGTTTCGCCAGCACCGCCGACAATATTGCCGACTCCCACCCGCTGTCGGACTTCGCCACCACTCGCGAGAAGCTCGTGCTGAAGGAACTCCGCCTCGCCAATGAAGGCACGGTTGCGGCCCAGACAGCACTCCACGCATCGTGCGGTACCAACTGCCGCACCACCCCACCACCAACGGCGGCGGCTCCACTGCCAGTAGACAGGGCGGTCACGACAGTGGCTCCAGCAGCGGCGGCAACCCAGGTGGTGGCGGCGGCCGCTGGAAGAAGAAGGGCAAGGGCGGCCCTCACTCTGGCGGTCCCAGGTTCCCAGCCGCCCCCTGGTACTGCTACCCCCCTTGGACCGCCGGGGTTCATCAGCAGCCCTGGCGCCCGTCGGCGCCAACCCCTGCCTGGCGCAGTCCTGGCATCCTCGGCCCCTACACTCAGGCTCAGGCGCACACTGCGCTCGCCCCTGTTCAGTCCCCCGACAACCCTGCTCCACCTATGGCAGCGCAGGGCGGTTGGGATCAGGCTGGCCTCATCGCCGCACTGAATCAAATGTCCCTCCAGGGGTCCTCCCCTTGGGTCCTCGACACTGGCGCCACAGCTCACATGTCCTCTTCGGCTGGTATACTCCTGTCCCATCTCCCCCCTCCTTCATTCGGCATCACCGTTGGAAATGGCACCACCATACCCATTACCTGTCGTGGCACATCTACACTATCCTCCCCCACCTCTACCTATCGTCTTAACAATGTTCTTGTTGCACCTGCACTTGTGCGCAATCTTTTATCTGTTCGTCAATTCACTTGTGACAACTCTTGTTCAATTGAATTTGACGCTTATGGTTTTTCTGTCAAGGACAAACAGACGGGGCAAGTGACTCTTCGCTGCAACAGTGGTGGCGACCTCTACACCTACCCCTCCACCACAACTCCCTCCTGCAGCCTCGCCACCACGTCGTCTTTGTGGCATCATCGCCTCGGCCACCCCGGTCCCTCCAGCCTCGCCAAACTTCGAAGCATGTCGGTCATTTCCTTCAATAAAAGCTCGCCATGCCTCTGCCATGCCTGTCAACTTGGCAAGCATGTGCGCCTTCCATTTAGTCACTCGACATCTGTTACTCATGCTCCGCTTGATTTACTTCACTGCGATGTATGGACATCTCCCGTGCTTAGCAATTCTGGGTTCAAGTATTACCTTATTATACTCGATGATTATTCCCATTACTGCTGGTCCTTCCCACTACGTCACAAATCTGAGGTGCACCGCCACATGATTGAATTCATTGCATACGCCCAGACCCAGTTTAGTACCACACCTAAATCCTTCCAAGCCGATAATGGGACCGAGTTTGTCAACCGCGCCACCACTTCCTTCCTTGCTAGCCACGGCATCACTCTCCGCCTTTCCTGCCCCTATACCTCACCACAAAACGGCAAGGCTGAACGCATGCTCCGCACTACCAACAACACCATCCGCACCATGCTGCTCCATGCGTCCATGCCACCTCCATACTGGGCTGAAGCCCTCACAACAGCAACATACCTCCTCAATAGGCGCCCCTCCTCCTCCATACAAAATCAAATACCTTACCAAATTCTTCACGGCCTACTCCCTGATTACGCTTCCCTTCGCATCTTCGGATGCCTCTGCTATCCGAACCTCACTGCCACCTCCCCTCACAAACTCGCCCCTCGTTCCACTCCTTGTGTCTTCCTTGGATACCCATCCTCTCACAAGGGCTATCGCTGCCTTGACATGTCCACTCGCCGCATCATTATCTCGCGCCATGTTATTTTTGATGAGTCCGTGTTCCCATTCTCGGCTGCACCATCGGCGGCCTCCATACCGTCGTCACTTGATTTTCTGATGCAGGACCTCATCTCCTCGACGGCTCCTGCAAACACCCATCCGTCGCTCGCTGCCAGCAGCGAGGATGATCTCCAGGTGTTCCTGGACCCGGCCATACTCCAGCTCGACCCCCGGGTTCACCCTGCGGGCGGGCCACAACTGGGCGCTCATGGGCCCCAAGCAGGGCAGCCGGCGGCTCCCCCGACTGATGGTCAGCGCTTCGGCAACACCTACACCCGCCGCGCCCAGCCTCCAGCAGCACCGGTCACCGCAGCGGTGGCCCCTGTGGCTGCTGCACCTTCAGCGCCAACAACAGCTGCACCAACTTCGCCACCAGCGGCTCCAGCAGCTCGGCTCCTCTCTACTGCAGCGAACCGGCCTGTGACACGCTCACAGACCGGCTCCCTTCGCACTGTCCAGCGCTTCGGCTTCTCCGCCTCCGTCGCCTCGCCAATCCCGGCGAACTATCGCAGTGCCCTGGCCGATCCAAATTGGCGTGCTGCGATGGCGGACGAGTACAAGGCATTGATCGACAACGACAGTTGGCGCCTCGTACCCCGGCCGCCTGGTGCGAACATTGTCACTGGCAAGTGGCTGTTCAAACACAAGCTCCACTCTGACGGCTCCCTCGCCCGGCACAAGGCGCGCTGGGTCGTTCGTGGCTTCTCCCAGGAGGAAGGCGTCGACTACGACGAAACATTCAGCCCGGTCGTCAAGCCGGCCACGATCCGCACCGTCCTCAGCATTGCTGCGTCCCGAGACTGGCCCATCCGGCAGCTCGACGTGAAGAATGCCTTCCTCCACGACAACCTCGAGGAGACTGTCTACTGCGAGCAGCCGAAAGGATTCGTCGACCCCGCTGCACCTAACTCTGTCTGTCTGTTGCAGAAGTCCCTGTATGGGCTTAAGCAGGCACCACGCGCTTGGAATCAACGCTTCTCCAGCTTCATTCGCAGTATTGGCTTCACCACCTCCAAAACAGATGCCTCCTTGTTCATCTACAAGAATGGAGACGCCATGGCCTACCTCCTCCTCTACGTCGACGACATCATCATCACTGCATCATCGCCGGCTCTTCTCCAGCACGTCACCTCCCGCCTATCGTCGGAATTTGCCATGACGGACCTCGGGGATCTTCACCACTTCCTCGGCATCTCGGTGACACGGGACAACAGTGGGCTGTTCCTCTCCCAGCGGCAGTACGCCGTTGATCTTCTCCAGCGCGCTGGCATGTCTGAATGCCACCCAACAGCTACTCCGGTGGATGCCCGGACCAAGTTGTCTGCCTCCGAGGGCGCTCCAGTCGCCAAACCCTCGGAGTACCGGAGCCTCGCTGGTGCTCTTCAGTACCTCACTCTGACCAGGCCGGACCTGGCCTATGCTGTCCAGCAAGTCTGCCTCTTCATGCACGACCCTCGCGAGCCGCATCTTGCGCTCATCAAGCGCATCCTGCGCTATGTCAAGGGCTCCCTGTCCGCAGGTCTGCACTTGGGTCCTGGCGCCGTTGATCAGCTCACAGCCTACTCCGATGCCGACTGGGCCGGCTGCCCCGACACGCGTCGCTCCACCTCCGGCTTCTGCGTCTACCTCGGCGACAATCTGGTGTCATGGTCGTCCAAACGTCAGACGACTGTCTCTCGCTCCAGCGCCGAAGCAGAGTACCGTGCTGTGGCCCATGCGGTTGCTGAGTGCTGCTGGCTGCGTCAGCTTATACATGAGCTGCACATCTTCATCCCCCGTGTGACCGTGGTCTACTGTGACAATGTGAGCGCTGTGTACATGGTAGCCAACCCAGTCCATCACCGCCGCACGAAGCACATCGAAATCGACATCCACTTCGTCCGTGAGAAGGTAGCTTTGGGGCAGTTCCGTGTTCTTCATGTTCCGTCCACACACCAGTTCGCCGACATCATGACCAAGGGACTGCCCGTACAGCTCTTCACTGAATTTCGGAACAGTCTTTGCGTCCGTGATCCTCCCGCTCAGACTGCGGGCGGGTATTAGGATATATATCTATCAGGATCAATCAGAGCCTGATTAGCAATTGATTGTAATCCCCTAGATTGGCTAGCTGCCTTGTATAGACTAGGATTACCTTCTATCTATAGCCTAGGTCTGTTTCCTTGTACAGGGAATAGCCTTCCCTACATGTACCTTCCATGCATGCCTATTGGCTATATATAACAGGCTCCCCACCCTCAATGGGTGTGTGGTGATTCAATCCATTCTTCCCCTTTCTACATCAGCGTATACAAATGGCATTTCTTCTAGTTCCATTCCGATGTCTTATGCTGATGCATGAAACTTCATTTCTGTTATAACAAGCAGATAAAGCCCAAAGTTGGGACAGTGTGCTTTGGTGTTGTTGCTAGTCAAGCAGCAATTATCCTTGCAGGTGGCGAGAAGGGAATGCGCTATGCAATGCCAAATGCTAGAGTAATGATTCATCAACCTCAAGGTGGATCTGAGGTATGACCGTTAGCTTCCTTATTTGGTTCAAATAGCCAGACAAATTGCTAGTCTGATAATTGCCATCTTTGGCACCACCTCTAGCTGCATGCCCCTCTTTGATGTGTGTTTAAGTGTACTTTTATTTTATTTTATTTTGATACAAGCAATTGAATTATGTGCAGGGTAATGTGGAGGAGGTGAGGCGACAGGTTGGAGAAACCATCTATGCTCGTGATGTAAGCATTCAGCAATTGTGAATGATTGATGTATTTTTGCCATCACGTTGTCTCTCACACTGCCAGTGATGCAAAGAAACAAACTAACTAGGCCGTATATTTTGGTTTGTAAGGTCTGATTAAAGTTCATGGACATTCTGCTTGCAGAAAGTTGATAAAATGTTTGCTGCTTTCACCGGGCAACCACTTGACATGGTGCAGCAGTGGACAGAGAGGGATCGGTTCATGTCTTCTTCAGAGGTATTAACTTCTCTTGCCTATATAGAACAAAGTACTATATCAAATCTCTCCTTTGAGCTATTACATGTGTTTCGTCATTTGCAGGCCATGGATTTCGGATTGCTTGATGCTTTACTGGAAACAAGATACTAGAGAAGGGACACAACCCACATTCTATTAGCAGACTAGAAATACTGCAGAACTGGAGCCAAAGTTAGATGCTTGCCGTCCATCTCGATTAAAGCCCTGGAATGACAGATGTTTACCGAAGAACAAGATTTGCTTCCATTGCATTTATGGTTGTACCATTCACCAGCTTATGGTGGCACGTAGGATGGCATTGTCATGCACTCATGCTAAAACGATGAAGACTGTTTAATGTAGACCTAGATGATCTTTGCGGATGGGAGAAAAGTGCCAGTTTGCAAACTTATAGCCCAGGAAAGGAGAAGTGGTTTAAGAAATCGTTTGGATTCAACATATTGGATTTATGGTGAGACCGTCACATGATTTTTATTTGTATGTGGGCAACTACTCGTGTTAGCGTTCAGGAAAACTCATACATTCGGATGTTGCAAATACGTCTTCAAGGATTTTGATAAGGGCCCCGTTTGGTTTGGATACTTTGAATTGAATTTTATTCTAATAATCATAATTTGGACACAGATCAATTAAGCTGGTATGTTTTTTTTTATAAATATATCTGTATACTATTGTTGGCCGACGTATCATAACTCTATATGTTGCATCCCTTGATAATATGATATACCTATAATTTTAAGTACAAAGATTACTCTATAATTCAACCATTTAAATTTTATGTATTCGCATGTAATTTTCTCAATTTCTCTTCCAGATGGTTTCAACTTCGTTGTATTCACTGTACCGGTACAACTATCTTGTGCATGTAACTCAAGCCAATTCTACATCATGGATTTATCTCGTGGCTTCAAGTCACCATTTATATGATTTGACAATGAATTGAGTCTCTACAACTCGTAGCTAATTTGGTCTATCAATAATTAGCCTTTAACGACGTTCTCTAAAGCCCCTTCTAGATATAGAGGACACTTCATCTTATATATAGAGAGGCTACTATTATATTCTTCACCTATTTTTATACTTTGTCAATTATAAATAAAATTAAAACAAGTATAAGGTGGATACAAGAGTTATATTTGTTCGAGTAGAATATCTACTCCAATCTTTACTAGCTTGCACTACTCGCACCAAATTACTTGTAGTAGAGAGTTACAAACAATCAAGAGAGGGAAAGTGCTCCAAAGTCTCTAGTGTGTGTGTATGGTGGTCTAGATTGAGTCAAAGCCATCTATATCCCTTACTTGTTCACGTGTGAGTTCTCTCTCTAAAAAAGTTTTCTTTCCCACTGAGGCCGGTCCTTGCTTCTATATATAGCTCAAGGAAGAGCCTCATATAAGGATCTTTCGTGTGGGAGTACATAGAAAGATAAAAATGGTCTTCTGTCGGTGAGATCCTGCACTGTAGTGCACGGGGACTATGCTTCGTACTTGCCGACATACTTTGGTTAAGGTGCTTCCGCGCTACTTACGTAGGTACAGTGCTCTGTACCCTTGAAGATACTTGACCTAGACTAGGTGTATCCCAGAGTCGGTAGCATAGTGTCGTCCGCAATGGCGACATAAGCTCCCAGGATGGGCATATGCCATGGAAATTTCGTCGTACCCTTCACTTCTTGTCAACCCTCGTACCCCATAGTTCGCTTGCCAGGTCTTCCTCTGTTTCTTGTACGAGAGTCGCAGGTTCTCTACTTGACTCGATTTCAAAGGAGCGTGGGACTTGACCGAAAAAGGATTAGTCACACCATTGCCATACTATATCGGCTAGAGCAATAGCGAGGAGAAGATATGGGTCAGCAGTACGATTACTCCGCGCATACTCGACCAGACCTCGTGAGACTTTGTCTGGCTCGATCGATCCGCCTCTCATGTTTTTGCCTTGTCCGACTCTTGGGGGTCGGCCCGATGTTCACCTCATGGTCGTGGCGGAGGACATCAGATATATCATGTGCGGTTCGTTTAGACCGCTCCGCTCTCAATGACTCGCGTACTCGAAGGCCCGACAAAAATATATTTCTAATGTGTATTTGACATATAGAGAATGAGATATAAAATGTTGTTGGAAAGAAATAAGATATAAAGAAAGGATTTTTTTGGAGAAGAATATAAATGATAGAAAAAAGATATATAGATGATACGGCTCAAGACAGCTAGCAACATGGAGGAGAAACAAGTGCGTCAAGCGGGCAGAATTAGAGTGACGGCCATGTGTCACTTCATCTTGTATTTTCTCTAACAATTTCTGCATTTTTATTTAAACAAACTAGGTAACAATGACAGGTGGACCCACACTGTTCTATCCACCACCGTGTCTTCTTCCTTCCATCCCTAAAAACTGCCCTCCGCTCGCGCGACACGGACCATGCATCCCGATTACTATCTGCCGAGCCGACCAGCGGCACCAGAACCCACAAGGTTCACTCATGGCGCCCACGTCCATGCTCCCGTTCGCGCCCTCCAATACGTCGCTGCCCTATTCCTCCCGCGCCACAACTGCCGCCGCGTTCGCTCCTCGTGGGCTCCACCACGCCGCGGCCGGAAGGAGCGGCGGCGGCCAACGGCTCGCGTGCGCTGCGCCTCGGCGCCGCCGCGGAGGGGGTCTTGTGGTCAGGGCGTCGGCCGACTACTACGCGACGCTGGGCGTGCCGCGCGCCGCCAGTAACAGAGACATCAAGGCCGCGTACCGGAAGCTCGCGCGCCAGGTGCTCGACGCTTGCCCCCTCCCGTTCAACCCCACCATTTCTCGTTTCACTGGGCAGCTGTGTAGCACTCATCATATTTCTTTGAGATTAATGCCATGCCTGGAGTTCGTGCCAATAACAAGTTGTTAGCATAGTGGGACCGGTATTATGATATTGGGAAGTGTGGATAGATCATATAACTCTATCCTATCCAATCTGGAAGGCCTTTTCTTTTCCCCTTTCTGAAACCCATATTATTGTTTTTCAATGATGTATTACGTGCTAAAGGGGTTAAGGCCAGGGTACCTGCATGCAGTTGCAGGGATTTGACATTCACCTAGTACTTCATTGCTCCAGTAAGAGATACATGGATACTTCAATGGGTCTGAATTTCCTAGTTGGTTGCCACCGGTAGTTTTGGAGTTTCACCATTGCATTGTAAATCCTAGTCTAATCACCTAACCAATGTTCTGGCTCATGGGTATTTTCTCATTTCTAATGACCGGTTGCTTACTTTGCTTGCTCATCCATGTTTTTGCATTTGGAGTGTTGTTTTTATGCAATGCTCTTAGCTATAGTTTCTGCATGCTTTTAATACCTAAATATTTGAAGCCTGAATGCCTGCTAACATGCTTCCTTGCTAGTTTTTTTGTGTGTACTAAATAGTGTTGGTAACGACCGCAACAGTGGTAGGGGTCTCTTACCGCTACCTCTACGAGTCTACGACGTAGCAGTTTAGATATAGCAAGTTGGAACTTAGCAGCCACTATTTGAGGTAGCAGGTCGCTATAGCATTCCGTAGTTCTTTGTAGCGTCGGCAATAGCATGTTACGACATGCAGCAAATAACCCTAGCCTATTTTAACTATCATAAGACTATTGAGGTTACGGGCCTGGTGCAGCGGTAGAGCCTACCGTCTGTAACCGGAAGGTCCCGGGTTCGAGCCCCAGCCTCTCCATATTATGCGGGTAAGGCTTGACGCTTAAAGATACCCTTCCCCAGACCCCGTACAGTGCGGGAAGCCTACGGCACTGGGTACGCCCTTTTTATAAGACTATTGAGGTTGCTACTTTTGACAATGATAACACATCACGATCTTATAAGTATTTTATGTCTCTCATAAGCTATTTCTTTACAAACTCTAATATGTGATGACTTATGTATGTAATATGTTGAACATCATGCTTCTTTTTCTTAATTAAAACTATGTATTAGACATCAATTATTTAAGTATAATTAATTGAATGTCTATTTATATTTATTATTCATGATATATATACATAAATTTATGTGTAATTGTTATATACCGCTATTGGAACTTAGAATCCGCCATAGCACCCGCTATCTGCGATCTGCTACCTCGATACTAAACTGCTACAAGCCCGCTATACGCTATTTAGTACCTTCAGACACGCACTGTAAAATTTATAGAAGTAAATATAAACCAGTCCAACCAATGAAACAAGTCAACTATGCATTGTACATGGATTATGTATCATTCCATGTGTGGAGACAATTGAAACCCATAATTGTAGTTTAGTCCTGTGCTCACGATGTAACATTTTCTTAACAGCATCTAGAATTACGCCATTCCACCATAATGTTTTCAATTAGTGTGGGTTTCAACAGTTTAGTTGATATCACAGTTCTTATTTCCCTTCATTGAATAAGATTCTTTCTGATTGCTTCTACATACATAAAAGCTCCATCCTGGTCCCCACTGGCATCTTTGTGCCATTCACGATCTGCCCGTGCCTTTGTTGATTGTTGTTAGTCATCACTTGGAGCCTAGAGCTTTACACTACTCTGAGCTAATATTTGGAAAAGACTCACATATGCAATCTTTGTATCACTTATACCTTATATTTTTGGAATCATCAAAGTTGCATAGGAGGACTTGTAACTTTAGCAGATTTGTTGATGAAATGTGATTTTGCAGAAGGCTAGGCCTCCACTATAAAGATTCTTGTGCATATTGCCATACCTACCCATGTTCTCCTTTGTTTAACCTTGTTAAGGCTGAAGCTAGAGCAACGTCCTTATTAGCCTACAACAACCCTGTTTTCAACCCGAGCATTTTATCTACTCCATAGATTATGTTATTGGACCTAAAATGCCCCACTTAGCAGGCACTCAATCTTTTGATTCGTAGCTGACTGTCTGTTTATCTTTCAATCTACCAATTGAAAAGTTTTGCTTTGTCTCTAGTATTTTGATCATTGGATGCTCTCAGTACATACTATACTATTGATTCAGTTTCTTCTGGGAGATAAATCATAACATTTTTCTCTCTCTCTGTCTTTAGTATCATCCTGATGTCAATAAGGAGCCTGGAGCGACTGAAAAGTTTAAAGAGATAAGTGCAGCATATGAGGTATGCAGTTTTTTAACAAGTATGAGGTATCCAATATTTTTGCTTAACATGTTCTATCTACTATTCTGATTATCAAATGGTATGATTTAAGCTTAGATAATAACCTTTTTGGCTATTATGAAAATTGGCTGAAAACCTCCCATCATAACAGGCCCTTGAGGTTTCAGTTGATAGCTGGCTTCCTGACGTCGATGATAAAAAAATTAATGCACAACTTATTAATTCACCAAGAAACATACCATTGCTGTGAATATATGGTACTATTTCTGAAACTGGTGAATTTCCCATTCAATAGCTAAACAATTTTAACATAATAGATATAATCTACTTTGAAGTTAGAAGCTCTTATTCTGTTCTCAATTTCTCATTAGTCTGGTGCCACTTTATATGTGGACTCAAATCTGCAAAGTATTTGACCACATTTCTTGTGCTTTGCATCTATAAGTATGGTTAGTGTGTGCTACTGTTCTTATCCAGTCAACCTAATTTTCGGTTGGATTGGATGGCATTGCCTCTGTCAAATGGTTCTATATTTTTTTACCCAGGTTATGTACTCTTTATTTTTTGATGTATTATTCAATCAGAGACCTAATTCTGGTTTTCTGTTTATTTCATTTGATTATTTTGGAGTACTGAAGTTCGTTGTCATTAGGTGCTGTCAGATGAAAAGAAGAGGGCGTTGTATGACCAATATGGTGAAGCTGGTGTTAAGAGTGCAGTTGGAGGCTCCGGTGGAGCTTACACAGTACTACTTTTCCCCTCTCTCTCTCTAAAAGAATCTGGCATGACTGCTACATTCTTTCAGCGTGATTATATCTATATTCATTCAAGTTCTTTAGCTCGAGCCTTGAGGATACTAAGTGTTATTAGATCTTGCGATCTTTTTTGTTAACCAAGTTTTCTTTGTTTTCATTGATCTTTTCTTCGATGCAGACCAATCCATTTGATCTGTTTGAGACATTTTTTGGAGCAAGCATGGGTGGTTTTTCTGGCATGGACCAGAGCGCGTTTAGGACAAGCAGGCGAAGCACTGCTATACAGGGTGAAGACATCAGGTTTGTCGCCACTTGCAGGACATGTTGACGTGAGATGACACATGGGCACTTTGATCAGTTGTGTTTCTTTTTCGTTTTTTTGCAAATCTATTTTTTATTTCACTGCTAATTGTTATAGTTAGTATTTGTAAAACCTCAAATATGCAGTGTTATTTGCCTGAATGTAATATGCAGCATACACTTTCATTATTTGGTACTGCCGTACTGGCATAAGCAAAATGTTTGGATCCCCAGAATAATAGGCTGCTTGGTAAAAGTATGATAAACTCAATTTGTATCCTTCATTTCATCCTTATGATAATTTTTTGAGATATTTGTTTGTCCCCTGCTGATTTTTGAATTCTGGTAGCCACACGATTGCAACTACTAGTCTACTACTGTTTTTTCCTATACACTTGGAGTATGATAAAGTTTTTTCTGCAAGACTGCAAACAACACATCTTGTCAAATACTTCTAGAATTCTAGACTAATGAAAATAAAACAAAATTGATAGTTTCAATTATGTGGGCCAAAACCAGTAACTGGGTGGGTGAAGTGGGGTTTAGGTCGGGGAGCTGTCTGTTCGCGCATGCCTTTTCTAATGCTGTGTAGTTAGTTTGTCTGCCTGTATCTATCATTCTATCTTTTTTGTGTATGATTTGCAACCCTATAAATATATCAATTACTGCTATTAGTGCTAGTTCTGCTACATTGTTTGTTTTGTGCTCTAGAACAGAACACTTACATGATTCCTAAATTGACACAAATTTATTTGATCAGATATGATGTGATTCTGGGGTTCACAGAGGCGATATTTGGAACAGAGAAAGATATTATATTATCTCATTTGGAAACATGTGATACATGTGGTGGTTCTGGATCAAAGGCTGGCTCCAAGATGAGAATATGTTCCACATGTGGTGGGCGAGGGCAAGTAATGCGAACTGAGCAAACACCATTTGGTCTGTTCTCCCAGGTAACCATGGAGCATTACTATGTAGCTTGTTTGGCTTCATAATATTATTCGTGAGATTTACAGTGAAGACATGGTTGCAATAATATGACAGCTTTCATGCTGCTTGTTTGTGCGGAGTGTCCTAGCATTAGCATTTAAATTATGTTTCCTACATGACTGTGGAGGCTCAATGTCTGCTTTTCTCGAACGCGCAGGAAAGCTATGTATCATTTGATTGAAGATGAAAAAAGGCACAGAGAAGAAACACCGAAACACAACACAGTCACACCACAATAACAACATACACATGGTTTCTAGGAACTTAAAACAAGTGTACTATGGACAACAAAAGGACGACCACAGCACAGTGCTAATTACCAGGGGTGATAGAATAGCCCAATGGCCCAGTTCCTGTGATCCCCAACCCTAGCAGCACACCAGTCAGTTCCTTCTTTAATCACTGGTCTGACCACCATAATAACTGAGCGGCATTGCTAAAAACAGAGTTGTTATGATGCTTCCACAGTTCCCAAGCAGCAAGGATGATAAGAGTATTAAGGTGTTCCTGCGCGTTCGAGAAAAAAAAAAGAGGATTAAGGTGCCAAGCTCAAGGTCTCAACATTAGCCAAAAATGAACTATGCCTATAGCCCTTGGATCACCTGAATTTATATGTAATGATTTTAGTTCGATTTGATTCTGTTGCAATTGGTGATGGTCACATTATTTATTTATTTTTATGTTGTAGGTTTCTATTTGCCCCACTTGTGCAGGAGAGGGCGAAGTCATTTCAGAGTATTGCAGGAAATGTTCTGGAGAGGGGCGTATCCGTGTCAGAAAGGAGATCAAAGTAAAAATCCCTCCAGGAGTGAGCAAAGGCAGTACTCTTCGTGTACGTGGGGAAGGTGATGCTGGACCAAAAGGGTAAGCAAAGCACCTAGATGGAATCAGTTATGCTACAACTGCAGTGTAGAAAAACCTTAAAAAAACAGGTTCAGATATCTCTATGCCTATAATCATTAGCATACATGAATGTAGAGTGGCTTATGTTGTGTACGCATTAATTTACCTTTCAAGGTGGCTGTAAGATTAAAGGAAGTTATGCAATAACTGCAGCATAGAAAAAGACAAAAAGTATCTTCACATATCTCTAAGCCAGTGTGTTCCTGCCTTGTTTTAGCTTGAATGCAATTTATCTTGTTCAAATTTCTGATCATCCACAATCTATATATCTCTTTGCATGGATATCCAATCATTCCATCCTTTTGAAAACAGTGGGCCTCCTGGAGATCTCTTTGTTTGCCTTGATATAGAGGAGCCATCAGATATCAAGAGGGATGGTATAAACTTGTATTCAACTGTGTCAATAAGCTATCTTGAAGCTATTTTGGGCACTGTTATGCAAGTAAGATCTTTCTCACTATGATTTTCAGTTATGATCTTTAGTTAGTTTCAGTTGTCAATTACTGCCTTGTTCAGTAAACCACTATTTTTCCCCATAGAGCAGAACAAATGTCTGGAACTTGTCCACTTCACTTATAACTGGAGGACAGAAACACACAAAACTTGATATTCCTTACTAGTAACTTGCTTGCGCTTCGCGCGAGTCGTTGACTATGAATATATACAGTTAAAATAGTGTTGCTTCAAACATATAGAAATATAATACATGTGGATACGCACCCATAGAAGTGATAGAATTATCTGAATAGACAATTGTGTTTAGTAGTAGAATAGTTTAGTTTACAACGTAGCATCATGATCACTCTAAATGTTATGTTACAATGGTGTTGCGGGCTCAGAGATGAGTGGATATATACATGTATTGAAGCTGCAAAATATTGGACTTAGTGGCCACAAAACAATCAACCATATGCATAATTTTTTGAGTCAACAAAATACTGGTGTTTGAGACCACAAAAAAATGCGGTGCGACGTTACAAAAAAACGTGTGGGTCTTTTTTATGATGTTGCTTAATCTTCATAAAATTCATTGCTTGTTGTATTGAATGTATATGCATACATAAAGGTTCAATTATTAGAACTTGCTTTTAATGTCTCTCTATATAATCAAGTAACATGAATAGCAGACAAATATCTTTCTTTAGCACGAATTGTCTATGAGAATATAGCAAACAAATAATTAAATATGGTGTTTGAGACATGCATACGTACAAAAGGATAATGCATTTGAACTGAGTTTTTTTGTTTCCAATGTTATTTTGAACACCAATTGTGGATTCGGCTTCATACTATTCTGAGTCTTTGGGAGCAGCTAACTTAGTAACTCCAATGATCTCAGATTGTGTAATGAAGGGCCACTGGGCCAGGACTGCCTCTAAACGCAAAAGCCATTCCATGCCCATGCATGCATGTCCGGTGTCCCTTGCGCGCGCGATGTCATGTGGCGTCTCTTGTTCTGAATAGAAAGCCGGCCATTTCATGTCCATGATTTCTTGATGCTTGGGGGAAACCAGGCAGTTGTGTGCCTTGGTTGATTGGACTAATGTCGTTTGGTCTATCCCTCCTGCACTCCAGAGTCCGAACAAACCAAAAACCCCCACATCTAGCGCCCGGAGGCGTATGTCCGAGCATAGAAATGACGATCACTGTCGGTGCCTGGTAAACCCTCGTCCTCTTCGTCACCACAGTGGCGCTAGTGACCACTTCAGTGCTGGCATGCCGTCGCTCGCACAACGGCACAACATCACCACCATCCTCTCTGGGCATCGGGACCTCGTCGAGTTTAGTTGCAAGCTCACAACCACGGGGCTCGAGGACGACATCAACAACCGGAACACGGTCACGCTTCTCGCCGTGGACGACACCCACATTGCGTCGCTGAAGGCGTGCGGCCTCCCGTGGGAGACGCTGCGGCAAGTGCTCTCCCTCCATGTCCTCGTCGACTACTATGATGACACGAAGCTGCACTGACTCCCTATCGGGTCCGCGGATGTGTCCACCCTGTTACAGGCCTCGGGCGAGGCGCCCGGGAGCGCCAACATTGTGAATATCGCCGAGCGCCGAGGCGGACGCGTGGGCTTCGTGCCCAGGACGTCGGCGACGCGGGGAGCACCACCGTCTTCTGCGTCAGGCCCGTCCACGAGACGTCCTACAACATTTTGGTTCTTCAGGTGAGTGGCGACGCGGTCCAAGCAGGCGCCACGTCTCGGACGTCGAACGGGCGTGGGCGCTTCGCGGGCCTCGTCGCCACCACAGGCGACACAAACACCTTTTTTTCTGTCCCTTTGCTTCATCTGGAAACGCTCGCGACTTTTCGGGTCGCTGAAAGGCCAGCTAGTCAGCTACTGTGCGAAGACATAAGAAGCCGCATCGCATCCGTTGAACAATAAAAGGACGACGTGGACGCTCTCAACAACGAGATTCACTACTGGCTCTTTATATAGAAATAGGAAAAATGGCTTGTTTACTTTATTTCAATGCTGATGCAACCAGCAACCTTCAGTTTGAGGTCTATGTGAGACCCTTTTTTCCCTGCTTTAACACAATATTTGTTGAAGCAATGTGTTTGCGGTTTAAGGCGACGTTGATTGCAATTTCTATGATATATGAAGTCTGCCGAAATTGATTTGCTTAAACTTATACAAGTTTAGTGCCTTTTCAACTAACACGGATGGTTGAGAGAAGACTTTGTTGGTAGATGTTTGCTTCAAACATGAAAATTTCTTTGAAATGGTTTTGCTGATATAAAATATATAGGTCTGTGTAACTGTTCCTTTCAATTTCTTTCATGAGCAGGTCAGAACTGTTGATGGAACCAGTGACCTTCGAATACCTCCAGGTATCCAACCTGGTGATGTAATTGTCTTAGCGAAGCAAGGAGTTCCATCATTGAATAAGCCGTCTATACGTGGTGATCATCTCTTCACTGTTAAAGTCGCAATACCGAAGCGCATAAGGTGAAAGAAATATGTTTTCTGACTTGATCCTACCTTTTTAAATACTTTTACCACTACCCTTGAGTTGGTGAGCCACATAATTTCTCGGTTAGTGTTACTTAATTGCTAATCTTCTGTTTCTTGCAGTGGGCGTGAAAGAGAATTACTTGAGGAACTTGCATCTTTGAGTAATGGTCGCTTTGCACGAACAGACACTAAGCCAAAACCTGCCCAGCCAAAAGGTATACATGCTAACCACTCTGTTTCTTATTCTCTTCTCTCCCCACAACAAAGAATTTATTCCTATTTTGGATCTTTACTATGAGAAGTTTGTTGGTGTCTTGTTGGTATCGCTTGATGTGGAATGAGATTTTCTTAAGAGAAAATTGAAGCCTTACATTTTTTATCTTTGTTGCAGCCATACATCAAGAGAAAGAAGTTGGTGCTAGTCAAGAAGATACAAGCAAATCTAAAGAAGCAGAGGGTGACTGGTTGAAGAAACTTACAGATTTTGCTGGGTAACTTCTTTGATTTGATTTCACTACAATGCCAAAAATCACGTGATAATTATGTCTGTTCATCCTGCTGAAAAATAGGTTTTGTATTGTCTCTTTTTCTTAACTAAAGGGTAATGAGGTAACACCGCGCTGAAAAAAAAATCATTACATTGAGCATATAGGTTTTGTACTATACTTCCCTGTTCTGGACTTCTGGTGGTATAAAGTATAAACTACCTAGTTGTTTATGGCAGCCGTTACATTTTCACGTACTCCTTTATTAAAAGGGAAAATTACAAATTAAGTTTCTTAAAATCTGAACGCCTTTCTCTTCACGCCTGCATTTTAAATTATCCAGCCTGCGGCCGTGGCTTCACGCGTGTTGGCTGATGTATCTCTGAATATTACTGTTCACCGATCGCTGTTGAACGACTTATCACTTTACCTGTTCTTTCACGCACTTCGAAACTGGCGCAGCGGAGCGCCCCGTCCGGTCTAGTGTAGTAAATAGTAATGGGAAGTTGAATGCAGATGCCTCTTTTATTGAAATCTGAACCAACCCAACTTAATCTTGTAGTAATGAACTATATTTTTGGTCACTGCATTACATTTCCGAGTATTCTTTAAAAGGGGAAATTACACTGTAGTAATGGGAGATTTGAATGCAGATGCATAACCTCTGTTGAAATTTGAGCCATCCTAACTGTGTTAGTTGTGTTCGAGAAAAATAAAAGGTTGGCTGAGTTCGAGAGGAAAAAATGTTGATTGATTTAGTTCATCAGACATTTTTGTGATTGGGTTATCTCTTGTATTCTGACCTAGATGTTGAATTCTTTCAGGTCCATTGTTAATGGCGCTGCGAAGTGGCTGAACGACAACCTGTAGGCTGTAAATATTTACTGCAGGATAGAAGATTGTCTTACATGGTGCTGTAGTCCAATCAAAGTTCTTAGATTCATTGGGGGTCCCCACGAGCTCGTATATTCGTTTTATTGGAGAGCTGCAAGATTTTCAGGCTGAGTGGCAACCGAGGGAGTGAAAGTTGTCAACTAATATCGTCGCGGCGTTGGTCCCTTGTCATTCTTGCCAAGCAATTATTTTTATGTAGTTGGAGTCCTTTTCAGTCTGGCAAGCGGCGTAGAAGTCTGAAGCTGTGGGATGCTGATCCCAAACCCCGGGACTAGACAAACACTGTACTTGAGGTTTTGGATTAATCAAATTCACCGATATCGAATTGCAAACTTATCCAACTTACAAGATGCGATGGAACTATTTATTAGAAATACGTTTCGGTGATATCGAATTCTCAGTTTCGAGAAAGGGCTATCACGCCGGCAGTTCACGCGGCTGGATCCGGGCACGGCGACCGCGCAGGCTCCCGCCATGGACGCAGCGCGACAGGCGAGAGAAGCTGTGAAACGGGCTCTACGGAGCCGTGACATTATCCATTCCAGATCGATTGGGCCGCCGCCGCCGCTTTCTCATTTCCGGGCCCAAACCATTATTTAGGCCTCTCGCGAAGTCAGTGGATGGATAAGAAAGGAAAGCGGTGCGAGCGGAGGAGGCGACCGAAGCGCCACTTGCTTGAGTAGCGAAGCGCGAGAGCAATGGCGTCGCTGTCGTGCGCCTCCACGCTGCCCTGGACCCCCGCCTCCTACCCGCGGCCCTCGGCGGGGCGCTGCCTCACGGCCTCTCGCCGGGCTCCGTCGCTGGTCATCGTCGCCCAGGGGAAGGTCAAGAAGTACCGCCAGGTCGGCCCGGGCTTTCCGCGTGTTCTTATGTTCGAGTTCTGTGCTGATTTCATCTTAGCAATCAGTTAATGCACGCGGGTTGCTGAGGGCATCATAACCTGCCGCGTTTTAGTTTTCTTCTCTAAAAAAATTGATGCACCGCCGTCGGTACGTTTGTATATTGTGATCAATAGATACAAATGAAGTTAGCTAGCTTAGCTGTCTCACTGGCAACAGGTAAGATATAGTGGCTCGCACAATTTAGATGCTCCAAGAGTTGTACTACTACTACTACTAACCAGGCTTTTAGGCAGGGGATTTAGATACTAGGGATGAAATACCTTTGATGGGAGCCTTGCCTCACTAGTTGGAGTTCAGTTCATAAGTCGTTCCTTTTGCTGTGTTTGCCTGATTGTACAAGAATGCAACAACGGTGCATCCAGTTAAATTGACAATGTGGTGCTTATCTTGTGTAGCTATTACCGCCACCCTTAGCATTACATGTGATTTTACCTTTCTCCATAAAAAAAACAATTCTTTCCCATAGGTCATATTGACAGACGACATAGAAGAGGTGGGGAAGAAAGGGGATACACTGAAGGTGCGAGCTGGATTCTACCGCAACTTCCTCCTTCCCAAGGGCAAGGCTACACTTCTGACCCCAGAAGTCCTCAAGTAATTGCTACCAGCTCTCGGTTATCCCTCACTTGCTTTGCTTTGTTAGTTATGTCATTTAATCCTCAAGTAATTGCAAAGTCCACACTCTGTCAAATGATTCAGTGGCTGCTGGCAACCGTATGACCTTCTCTGTGGTATGCTTAGTTTGACTCTGAGGTTTGGGACCTAGGCACCTAGCAAAACTAGATTGAGATATGAATCCAATCCATGCACCTTTCTAATAGAATTGCAATGGTCGACACACATACTGTTTGATTCGATGGGTAAGTAAGATTGCGAATGAATTTATTGCCTCTACTTCTCTTCGCAGGGAAATGCAGCTGGAGCAGGAGAGAATAGAAGCTGAGAAGAAGCGGGTAGGAAAAAATATTTTACTCAGTAATAAATGTAGTTGCAATTTAACCTCAGCGACCTTTTTCTTTGTCTGGAGAGTAAACTTCAATTGCAGTTTATCCTTACTTTCCTTATGAAAAGAAAATATAGTGCCTTTATGTCCTCCGTAATTTAAGTCCTAAGCATGATATGTTCATGAAATTCTATCAATGCATTTTTATCAGTTTTTGTTTATAATTATGGCCTTAAGAAGTCCTCTATTTACATAGGTAAAAGAAGACGCGCAACAACTTGCTCGAGTTTTTGAAACCATTGGCGCTTTCAAACTCCCTCGCAAAGGTGGAAAAGGAAAACAGATCTTTGGGAGGCAAGTTCTAAGTTGGACAATCCATTATTTATTCTCTCTTGTCTCAGGCTATCTCTTACAGCTTACCCATCTCC
The DNA here is from genome assembly GCF_902167145.1 of Zea mays. Lineage (NCBI taxonomy): Eukaryota > Viridiplantae > Streptophyta > Magnoliopsida > Poales > Poaceae > Zea > Zea mays. The sequence goes on along the minus strand of NC_050100.1, from coordinate 222,786,683 downwards.
ATCTCTCATTTCAAACTCTACTTTGTACACACTGCAATCTATAGTGTCACTATCTGCTGGGTATAGTCTTACTTTCACTTTTCTGACGATATCTTTTATTGTACAGTGTCACGGCACAGGATGTTGTTGACATAATAAAGTCACAACTTAATAGGCAAGTGCATATGCTCCTAACTCCTAGGCAATCTTAATAGCGTTTCTCATCATTATATTGCTTCTCTTACTGCTGGCACGCTGTGTCTTGTAGGGATGTCGACAAGAAGCTGGTGACGGTTCCAGAAATCCGTGAAATCGGAGAGTATGTTGCAGAGATCAAGCTTCACCCAGACGTGACAGCGCGAGTAAGGCTGAATGTCTATGCGAAATGAGCTCAGCAGTTACAGAACCTCGAGTAATGGACTTTGGAGAAGCCTGATGTTTGCCAGGCGAGCTCATTTGCCGTTGTTCTTTCCTTGAGATTTGGCTCTTAGAATTCCGCTGGTCTTGCTCTTACACAGTTGCTTTTGTTTAGTGCAGAGATTTTGCTGCAAGTGCCAGGTGCTGCGGTAGACATGAGGCCTGGTCTGGCCGTGACTTGCCTGGTTTTGATACACAATTCACTGGCTCACTGCGCATCCTATTCCCTACCGTGTGAAGTCAAGTTTTCAACAATTATATCTGTTGATTTTGAGGCGGAAAATATAAATTGTTGTAAAGAACAATTTGTTTGAACTGTAGAGCACTACTTCGCCAAAAACGACCCTTCTTTCTTGTCCTCTAACCTTCCCCACCTCTACGTCTGCATCCACTACAAAAAAAAGGCAAGAAATTTGCTAAGTATGGGGCTCCATAGAGCGTTATTCAGATTGGAACACCAACGTACTTGACACATGAACTGCGTTTCTTTTAGCCAAAGTCTGGGCGTCACCAGCGATCTGATACAGATTCACGCAAACCAACTGTATTCATCTCAACATCCACGTTCTACAAAAATGACAGTTTCACATCGTTGTCTAAAAATGCAATGACTCCCGAATACCAGTACAACTCCTCGCTTCACCCTTTACAAAAATCCTTCTGCTTCTGCTAAATGAACTAGCATCATAACTGAACAGCCAGCATTGCAGGCAAGGGGGCATTGCACAGAGCTAGAAATAGCCTTTCCGCTTACGCCCGGTGTACTTCGTGTCGGCGGGCACATCATGTCCTCTTCTTCTCATCTGCTCCTTTTTCCTCAGGAGCCAATCCTTGCCTTTGCCATTCTTTTTCGTTTTCTGCCGCTTCTTCGGCCTATTCCTTTCATATATTCCCACCTGCATTTCAAGATAAATTTTCATCCAGTGCTGGCATAATACTGATACACATCCACAATCATACGGTAAGAGCATAAGATATGGGAGTAAAAAACAAGAAACTATGACACTGCAAAGATTCGTGATCAAGCATAAAGAGTCAGTATTTAACTACTGCATCCAAGACAACGGCAGTGTCCATACTTTATAGCATTGCTGCATTAGACGACTACTAATTAGTATGTGCACAAAAAAAAGCAACCTAGCCATTTGTTTTAAGGATCTCCATCATATAATATTTGAAATTTCCTATTCACAGATGGCTATATAATCATGTAATGAAATCCAGTGGAGCTAGTTCTGCAGAAAGCACTTATGAGTAAAACCAAATTGCTTCAATCTGAGATTCATTCGTAAAAACTGATACTTACTAAAAAGGTGAAGTGTGATTACAAGCGCAAACAAATCAAGAAATGTAGACAGAAAAAAATCAGATAACGTCAAAACAGTAATAAGACCCATGATTATGTACAAGAACTGTGTTATGTGTAGTATTAGCTTACTGTTCTGTCACCATCTTCGCCACTGCTCTCATTATCGTCATCGTCGCTGCACCCCTCACCATTTTCACCTTTACCCTTTGGAAGTGATGTAGTAACTGAAGGTGGTCCACAAGTGAGGACAAGGTAGGACTTCTTCGCTTTTGAACTGTCAGAAGAAATTGAATTTGTAGGACTATTCATACTCCATTGTTACAAGGTAACTGAATCCTTACCTATGAGGCCAGTCAACAACCACTCCACCAGCAAAACCAGCACGCATGGCAAAAGTCACAATCATTTCACTCTGCTTCACATTATCAGCATAAAACTGTAGAACAGCTCTTGCTCCCCTTGCTAGGCATCTATATAATGAACCGAAGAAAGCCCTGCAAATTCCCATGTTGGAGTTTAAAACTAGTAGCCAGCAACTTAAAAATATAAAATAAATATTCAGGTACACACTTTAACCGCAATCTTGGATCGTGAGAAGACTTGTCAGCATTGCATAACCACTGCACAAATAGGCAAAAAAGGCACAGTTGTGAACTGAAATCCTGAAGGAGATAAGCATGATCAGGTAGCTGCAACAGTTAACAGTTATCGCTTCAAGAATACCTGAATTGCTGAAATACTAATTGCACCATCAATAACTCCTGGCCGCAAGCCCAAGCCCTAGAACATTAATTAAGGAAACATTAAGAAATTCTGAAGACAGGTTACAGACTGTCTCTAAGGTGAAGCAACTTTGAAAATACCAGTGCAATTACATTAAGAAACATGGAAATTTTTTACGGATCATAAAATCCAGCATGTAAGTCAACTCTACACTTTCTTGTAACGCTGTAAAAGTTTCAGCTTTGAAGGCCCTTTTACCTTTACCTTGCCGGACTGACTCAGAAATATCATGTCCAATAATGCTAGTGATGCACATTGTTATTGTTACTATTACTACAAACCATGAATTTCCCTTCAAGCTTCATGATATACAGTTAATCTCAACATCTGAAACTATTCCTAAAAAACTGGAACTGAAATTTACAAATATACATTCGGTGGTGTAGTGCCCGTTATACCTGCCCCATATCTGCAAGTAGGAGGTCTCCTTCCGTTTCACGCTCCAAGGCAACATCTGTTCAAAATGGTGAAGTGCTAAGGAACAGGTACCAGAGCAAGATACCTAGAAAGCACCCCTCCTCTAAACTCCCATTTCCTTTTCCAATTGGTGCCAAACAAGCCTAAGGGAAGTAAACATAGAGAGGTCCTCACCGAGCATAGACTTTGAAATATCGTAGCCAATCCAGTGGTGGCCATGCTCCGTCAATGTCTCACCACTAAGTCCAGAACCACATCCTGGTAATCACAGCACACAAAGTCGCCGTAGGTAAACATATCTTCAAGCATACACGTCTTCCATTTGCCACAACCCATTGCAATTAAGAGTTCCCGCAGAATGTATTTTTGCCCCCATCAAAGCAAAATACTTTCTGGCGTTCTAGCCAACGCGATATGCCATGATTCATGAAGCATGGCTGCAGAAGAGAGTAAGCTTACCTATGTCGAGAAGTAGCTTGGGGACGCCATCGTTGGGGAGAGCAAGCAACTCCAGCGCCCTCTCGGAAATCCTAGACTGAAAGTAGGCAATTCTCTTCGCATCAGCATCGCGAAATCGGCAAAAGCTCAAATCAAACGGACGGGGGAGGCGTTTCGCTTGTTCACCTGGATTTCGATGATACGGGAGGAGGTGGTGTACTTGCGGGCCTCCGACTCGTTGTAGAACACATCCGGCGGCGCCTGGAACTCCGGCCGAGGCATCCTCGCCCTCTTCCGAGTTGCCCCTCTCCTTGGTTTCTCTCTTCGCAGGCAGAAAAGCCGCCGCCGCCGCCGAGGTGGGTGGTTCGGTGTGCTCGCGCGCCGCAATGCTGCGGGCTATCGAGGGGTTTCTCTCGCGGATATGGCTAGTTAGTAGTTACTGGGCTGTTAGCGGGGCCTGGGCATTTTACATGTGCATGTGCCTCAAAACAGCCGGCCCAGTAAAGCGTGGCGTTTATAAATTCTCCCACCCGTCTAGGGCACCGTTCGGACAGCCCCGCCGCCGCAACATCCCGAGTCGCTCGTCAGATCCTCCAGCAACACAGCACCTTCGCCGCCGCCGCCATGGGTAACGATATCCTTGTCCTCGTCTCTATCTCTACTTTGCGTGCATCCTTCCAATAGCCGTTTACTCAGATTGATCTATCTGCTTCTGGCGCAGGTAAGGTTCACGGATCGCTGGCCCGCGCTGGGAAGGTGCGCGGGCAGACGCCCAAGGTTGCAAAGCAGGACAAGAAGAAGAAGCCCCGCGGCCGCGCTCACAAGCGCATGCAATACAACCGCCGCTTCGTCACCGCCGTTGTTGGATTCGGCAAGAAGCGCGGCCCCAACTCATCGGAGAAGTAGATCTAGCTATGGCTTTGTGTTTTATTCCCCACTAGTTTCCTCACTGATGGCAACTTGCTGAAGACTTATGCTATTATCTGTATCGATGTTACTGCAATACTGTTAAGTAGGATATATGCATCGTTTAGTTGATCAAGTTGCCTGTGGTGGTGATCCTTTTAGTTTGTCTGGAATGTTGGAAACATGTTTGTGTCGTGCTGTGTTCGTTTTGTTTTGAAACTGGTAACATGATTGAGTCTAAATGCCGGTCTATTCTGTTTCAAATTGTCCTGCTGCTTGATTCTTAAATTGGTGATAGTGGAACTGTTTTGTGCAATTGTGAATTGTCACAAGTAGGCTGAGGAAATTGTCTGGATTTTTTTCAAGAATTTAACTGTTAGTATAGGTTGTTTTGTGTGTGGGCACACTTGAAATTGGCATGAGTGTAATTAAATGTGCTGTGCCATTTTGCTAGAAGCCTTATACTATCTGGTGCATTTGATGTCCACGCCAAACGAAACCATTCTTCTGAATTTTGGAGGTTAATTTGCTTGTTTAGAAGCAGAGCTCTAGAACATGTACTGTGACTGTCTGTCTGGTTGGCTGCTATTTATTGTGTTGCACTGAAATTGGCAGTGCTGTCTGCCTACTTCTCTAGACTAGTTAAAAGACCTATATGCTTTCAGCTGTATCATCTATTCATCTGTGACAATCATGTTTCAAGTATGATATACATTTGGATGGTCAAGTTGCCTGTGGTGAAACATGAGTCTGTCGGTCTAGTTTGTTTTGGTTAATCGTGCTTCGCGATTTAATTGGTGAGGGTGAATCGGTTTGTGCTTGTTCAATTGTAGTTAGTAGTCACGGGGTACCCTAAGATTAACAAAAAACGAGTACTCTACGGGATACTCCCTCCGTATATATGAGTTTGTCTTTCTAAGTTTACCCTAATTAAACTATTTAAACTTTGACCAAAAATATATATAAGCTTAATTTTTTAATTAAAAGAATTACATGTGATGATAGTTTAAGTCGTGATTAGTGATTTTACATTTATGTTGTAAACTTTTATGAAAGTCAAAGTTGATAGTAATTAATTTAGGACAAACCCTAAATGACCAACTCAAGTGGACAGAAGTAGAAAGTTACACACAAAAAGATTTTGGGTCTGTTTGGAGGCTGACGTCCAACGCTACACCCTGCCTAAGGTGCGGCGGCCGATTCGGCCGCCACAACTGCGGCGCGCGAAGTGTGGTGCGGCGTGGTGTCAGCGGCGGTGATCCAAACACGCCTTTTATGTAGTTTAAATCTAAGGCTGCCTTCAACAACTACCCTATTTCATCCCTATTTTATCCTTAATCCACTATTTTATCCTAAGTAGTCACAACAACGAAGCAAACCCAACTAAAGTTTCCTTGGACTTGTCTTTTCCACTAGGTCCCCTGAACAACTTAGACCCAACCATAACAAACATCACCAGGAATCCCTTGATTTGGCTATGTCCACGAGGACTATGACTTGCACATTTAATACGACGATTCGAATAATTACCCCACGCTACGCCCCCAGTCAAATAGGGAGCGATGGGACCGTGGTCCTATCCATTTTCACCAACTACGATGACGCGCGACCGGGAATAACTGCCACTGCTCCCTCACGCGACTACTGTGCTCAAACAACTACGGATGGAACGTGTACGCGTCTGAGCATGGTATCACCCTCGGGCGAGGGATCTCCGCCTCGCCCCAAGTCGAGCTCCACCTCGGGAGAAAACTCCGCCTCGCCCGATCTCGACTTCAACCAACTACCCCGGCAACAACTCCCCGTGAATCCCTCAGGAGGCCACTCCGATAACTGTACTAACTTTTCCCTACATGACTGCATGACCCGAGGTAGGCTCGACCAAGGCCTCGGGAGGAACATCCATCTCGCATGAGCCTGGCCTCGGCCTAGATAACATCGACCAAAGGACGCCACCAACTCATCCACGAAGGTTGCTGACAAAGGGATGGCTACATGACCGACGTCAAGTCTGCTTTACGCCATACGGGGAAGATTACCATGCGCTTCTCATCATACTTATCACTGTTTCAACAATTATGACTCAGACAACACCTCCATCAGACATGCTCGAGTACGTGTCCGAGCCCCAGATCCTGGCCTCGGCTCTCTACTCGGTCAAGATGCAAATACACGGATCGGACATCCTCCTTCTGGTTCAAGTTAACAAGCCAGTACGAAGGCCATACCGTCGGCCATACCGGCTACAGGGGCTCGGACTCGCCTCCTTTCCATACACGACAAACCATGGTGCTTCTGAGATCCCTCTTTGAGGCTATAAAAAGAGGAGTCCAAGGCTTGATACGGGGAGGGGAATATTTCACGGATTTTCACGTCCACGATTGATATTGGCACTTGACTCAATCAACACCAGAAACTTGGGATCCACTCCCTCTCCTGACCAGCTTGTACACCTTACTACAAGCACTTAGGTGCAAGTAACATAACTATTGTCCCCCTGTGCTGGAAGTAGGATCATCTCTTACCCGAACCAGAATAAAAGCTTGTGTATTCTTGCATCACCCATCTGGAGTAGGGCACGCAACACTAATTCACTAGTTAGTAGGACCCTCGGGTCAAAATACCGACAAATCTAGACACATATATAAAACATATACATCAATTAATGTATACATTTATTAATTATCTAAAACGAATTTTAATTTGGTACCTAAAGTATATTTTTTTCACATAGCAACAATTGGGCATGTTTCCTAGTTGATTCCGATGGAATTTAGTGCGCATCCAAATAATAGTTTGTAGTTGTAGAATTACTATGCTTGTCGATCGTTGATCAATTGTAGTAGTATTATGTGTGCTACCACGAATGGTGCGTGACTTCTCTAGTAGTATGAGCCACAGCCCAAGTTTTTCTATGTATATTATTTTTACAATATATCTAACCATAGCATATATAAAAAGATTAAAATGTCTTAACCAAGAAAGTACCATATATGCACAACCAAATTGGCGAAGAGAATCTTTGGCAAACAATAAAAACATGGACTTATGACAACGATCAATGACTAATAACTAACCTTAGCATTAGCTTTCGCCTTCTAAGTTCCAACATTGATCATATCATGGTTAATACCCCGTTCATTCTAAACTAGCTACAAGCTATTTTGGTTTTGTAATACGTACTCCATCCGTTTCGTTTTAGTTGTCGTTGGATAGTGCAAAATTAAACTATCCAGCGACAACTAAAAAGAAACGGAGGGATTGACTTTTTATATTATACACTACGTACGTCTAAGGCCCCGTTTCAATCTCACGGGATAAACTTTAGCTTCCTGCTAAACTTTAGCTATATGAATTGAAGTGCTAAAGTTTAGTTTCAATTACCACCATTAGCTCTCCTGTTTAAATTACAAATGGCTAAAAGTAGCTAAAAAAAGCTGCTAAAGTTTATCTCGCGAGATTGGAACAGGGCCTAATTAAGATACATATCAAAAGCTACCTATATATGTAGAAAAATCAAAACGGCTTGTAATTTAGAACGAGAAGAGGTACTTACGGACCTTATGGCAACTGGTTTTCAAGATCTAATGTTAACACTGAAACGAAGTCTACCGTAATTAAACCCTTGAATTGTGTGTCGCCGATCGATCAGGAGTAGAGATGTCCAAATGGGCCGTGCCCGTCGGGCGGCCCGTGGCACGGCACGATTTTGGCCCGTCACGAACACGGCACGGCCCGGTGGTTGACGGGCTCGGGCCGGCACGGCCCGTTAGTCGGGCCGGGCTTGGGCCGCTGCCGTGGCACGCCGTGCCGGCCCGAGCACGGCCCGGTTTTTTATTTTATTTTCCAGTGCATTTATTTGTATATTAGAAGCAATTTTAATAGTTTAGACACAAAATAAGTTTGGTTTAGTTGGCTAGAGTGGTGTAGCTAAGCATTTTAAACCCTCCAACCAAGGTTCAAATCCTAGCAAAGCTTATTTTTAGTCTTTTTTTAACTTATTTTTCTTCCCACCCGGTCAAAGCACGGCGGGCCTTAACGGGCTGCGGGCCGGCCCGGCACGGCACGGCTATGTGCGGGCCGTGCTTGGGCCTAGGATGTGGCACGGTGGCCCAGCCCGGCACGGCCCGTCAACCTAACGGGCCGAAACGTGCCGGGCCAAAACGTGCCGGGCCAAAGGCGGGCCCGTGCCGGGCCGGCACGGCCCACCCGTTTGGACATCTCTTTCAGGAGGGAAGAAACAACAGAAGAAGACGTCAGCGAGAAGCTCCTGCAAAGGATGCACGTACTTCTTGACGAGCTCGTGCATGGTGCTGCCGCGGCGGGTCCCCAGCGGGCCTGGCGACGGTTGGCGGCGTGGTGGTTCGACATGCTACTGCTATCCACGCGCGCGTACAGACGCGACGCCGCCCTCACGAGCTACTGCTAGGTCTCTGATGTCCGCCTCCTGCAGTCTGCAGGCCGCTGCTGTGGGCAGCGGCGTCGATCAGGTCCTCGAAGCTCTCACGTACCGTGACGCTTAGTCGCCGGCGTGCGCGTCCCCGCCTCTGCCTCCGTTCCCGTGCTGCTGCGGCGGCAGCTTGCCGCTGCGCGGGAGCGGGGCACCACGCTGACGCCTGAAGCGGGAAGAAGGTGTTAGAAATATAGGCATTTTCCGTACCATTTTAATTCCATAAATTAACATTATGATGATGACATATAATAGATAATCAAACATAGATAACATGATCTCAAAAATATCCATAACAATATGGATCATGAGAACACAAAGCATATGAAGCATGTAAATCATATAAATAAAATAAGTATATAAATATGGTTCATGGATTATTGCGGAACAACTTCATATAAATCATATAAATAAAATAAGTATATAAATATGGTTCATGGATTATTGCGGAACAACTGGAAATAAACAGATAACAATATAAACAGGATGACTGTAAAATTAAGACAGACAGATATAACATATTATAATACGATAGAACAAAGCTACATACGACATATATAATATACAGAATATAAAACTGTAATGAGCTGAATTGATCATACCCTCCCATGCGCTCCGAGGATCCTGATCCTTGTCCAACTTCTCTTGTCATCCGATCGAGATGGAGACGCCAAGAACCAGCGATGAAGACAACGACAGATGTTGGGCAGTCGCGTAGACGCTCCCCAAAAACCTAATTGCCGATCCCCCGTGCAAGGTCTCGAACGGCACCGGCTTCAGAGGCACCTGCCCTCTCGCTTCTCTGTGCGCGCAGAGTCACGAGATGGAAATACCCTCACTCGGCGGCTGGACTGTGAGACTGAAAGTGTTTCTCGCGTGTACCGAGTGACAGGGGTGCTCCTCTATTTAACCTCTCGCAGAGGGAAGTTGAAGGAGAAATGTCGCCGAGTCACGCCAAGAGTCGGCCAGCTCTAGCCGAGTTATGCCATGAGTCGGCCAGCTCTCGCCGAGTCACGCCATGAGTCGGCAGCTGAAGGAGAAGGGTCACTCGGCTGGCTGACGAAGAGACAGGGTCACTCGGCAGACGAAGAGACAGGGTCACTCGGCTGACGTACGCGGTTAGTGAGTGCTAAAAATTAACACAACCACCCCACGCCCGCTCGCCTGCCTGCCTGCCTGCCTCGCCTCGCCACGCCACGCCTCGCCACGCCCGGCCCGGCCCGGCCGGCGGCGGCGGCGGCGGCGCGCGCGCGCGTGTGGCACGCCCTTGTCCATTTCTTGACTTCTCAAGTTAAGTGGAATAAATCCCACCATATAAGTCAAGGCAAAAGACCCTTGGACTTCCAATGTGGTACTATTGGTATTCTCCACCATTACACACCATAAAGTTTATTCAATAAATGGGCCAAGCCCATAAAAGATCCAACACTCCCCACCAAACTCTAGGGTTTGTAATGATGAAGTATCAGAATCACAATCCTTTGATATACCAGTATTTCGATGGAGACTGTTAAGTTGAACATCCATCTAGAATAAGAGTTTCACTTAATCACAACTGAACAATGGACTATGCCTTGAATTGACAGTTTTGTGCGAAATAAGATTCACTCAAATCCTTTGCTGATACTAGGCTGCAAAAGGGTATTCCCGCTGTTTAGAAGCATATAAGTCACACTTCAGTGCCTTTCATGAGTGAAAGTCGCCTAGAGGGGGGGGTGAATAGGGCGAAACTGAAATTCTCAAAATTAATCACAACTACAAGTCGGGTTAGCGTTAGAAATATAAACGAGTCCACGAGAGAGGGAGCAAAACAAATCGCAAGCAAATGAAGAGTGTGACACGCGGATTTGTTTTACCGAGGTTCGGTTCTTGCAAACCTACTCCCCGTTGAGGAGGCCACAAAGGCCGGGTCTCTTTCAACCCTTCCCTCTCTCAATCGGTCCCTCGGACCGAGTGAGCTTCTCTTCTCAAATCACTTGGGAGTCAAACTTCCCGCAAGGGCCACCACACAATTGGTGCCTCTTGCCCCAATTACAAGTGAGTGTTTGATCACAAGAAAGAATCAAGAAAGAAGGAAGCAATCCAAGCGCAAGAGCTCGAAAGAACACAAGCAAATCTCTCTCTCTAGTCACTAGGGCGTTGTGTGGAATATAGAGAGGATTTGATCTCTTTGGTGTGTCTAGAATTGAATGCTAGAGCTCTTGTAGTAGTTGGGAAGTAGAGAACTTGGATGCAATGAATGGTGGGGTGGTTGGGGTATTTATAGCCCCAACCACCGAACTTGACCGTTGGCTGGGCTGTCTGCTCGATGACGCACCGGACTGTCCGGTGCACACCGGACAGTCCGGTGCCCCCTGCCACGTCATCACTGCCGTTGGATTCTGACCGTTGGAGCTTCTGACTTGTGGGCCCGCCTGGGTGTCCGGTGCACACCGGACAGGTACTGTTTGCTGTCCGGTGTGCCAGTATGGGCGCGCCTGACTTCTGCGCGCGCAGAGCGCGCATTAAATGCGCGGCAGAGAGCCGTTGGCACGGAGATAGCCGTTGCTCCGGAGTCGCACCGGACAGTCCGGTGTACACCGGACAGTCCGGTGAATTATAGCGGACTGGCCGTTGGAGTTTCCCGAAGCTGGCGAGTTCCTGAGGCCGCTCCTCCTTGGCGCACCGGACACTGTCCGGTGTACACCGGACAGTCCGGTGAATTATAGCACGAGTGCCTCTGGAAATTCCCGAAGGTGGCGAGTTTGCGTTGGAGTCCTCTGGTGCACCGGACACTGTCCGGTGGCACACCGGACAGTCCGGTGCGCCAAACCAGAGGTGCCTTCGGTTGGCCCTTTGCTCCTGTGTTGAATCCAAATTTGATCTTTTTATTGGCTGAGTGTGAACCTTTAACACCTGTATAATCTATACACTTGGGCAATCTGGTTAGTCCAATAAATTTGTGTTGGGCAATTCAACCACCAAAATTAATTAGGGACTAGGTGTACGCCTAATTCCCTTTCAATCTCCCCCTTTTTGGTGATTGATGCCAACACAAACCAAAGCAAATATAGAAGTGCATAATTGAATTAGTTTGCATAATGTAAGTGTAAAGGTTGCTTGGAATTGAGCCAATATTAATACTTGCAAGATATGCATGGATTGTTTCTTTCTTAGATAACATTTTGGACCACGCTTGCACCACATGTTTTGTTTTTGCAAACTCTTTTGTAAATCCTTTTCAAAGTTCTTTTGCAAATGGTCAAAGATAAATGAATAGGATTTTGCAAAGCATTTTCAAGATTTGAAATTTTCTCCCCCTGTTTCAAATGCTTTTCCTTTGACTAAACAAAACTCCCCCTAAAGGAGATCCTCCTCTTAGTGTTCAAGAGGGTTTTGATATATCATTTTTGAAATACTACTTTCTCCCCCTTTTGAACACAATAGGATACCGATTGATAAATACTCTTGGAAAACACTAAGGTTTTGAAATTGGTGGTGGTGCGGTCCTTTTGCTTTGGGCTCATACTCTCTCCCCCTTTGGCATGAATCGCCAAAAACGGAAGTATTAGAGCCCTCGAAGTGCTATCTTCCCCTTTGGTCATAAATAAATGAGTTAAGATTATACCAGAGGCGAAGTCCGGTCCTTTAGCTTTGGGCTCTTACTCTCTCCCAAAGACGAAGTCCTTTTCTTTGATGCTCATTTCTCCCCAAAGAATAGAGAATTGCTTGGAGTGATGGCGAAGCATGAGTTACGGAGTGGAAGCCTTTGTCTTCGCCTAAGACTCCAATTTCCTTTCAATATACCTATGACTTGGTTTGAAATACTCTTGAAAACACATTAGTCATAGCATATACAAAAGAGATATGATCAAAGGTATACTTGTGTGCTATGTGTGCAAACTAGCAAAAGAAATTCCTAGAATCAAGAATATTGAGCTCATGCCTAAGTTTGGTAAAAGTTAGTTCGTCAAGAGGCTTGGTAAAGATATCGGCTAATTGATCTTTAGTGTTAGTGTATGAAATCTCGATATCTCCCTTTTGTTGATGATCCCTAAGAAAATGATACCGAATGGCTATGTGCTTAGTGCGGCTATGCTCAACGGGATTGTCGGCCATTTTGATTGCACTCTCATTATCACATAGCAAAGGAACTTTGGTTAATTTGTAACCGTAGTCCCGCAGGGTTTGCCTCATCCAAAGTAATTGCGCGCAACAATGACCTGCGGCAATATACTCGGCTTCGGCGGTTGAAAGAGCGACCGAATTTTGCTTCTTTGAAGCCCAAGACACCAAGGATCTTCCCAAGAACTGGCAAGTTCCCGATGTGCTCTTTCTGTTAATCTTACACCCCGCCCAATCGGCATCCGAATAACCAATCAAATCAAATGTGGATCCCCGAGGGTACCAAAGCCCAAACTTAGGTGTATAAGCCAAATATCTCAAGATTCGTTTTACGGCCGTAAGGTGTGATTCCTTAGGGCCGGCTTGGAATCTTGCACACATGCAAACAGAAAGCATAATGTCCGGTCGAGATGCACATAAATAAAGCAATGAACCAATCATTGACCGGTATACCTTTTGATCCACGGACTTACCTCCCGTGTCGAGGTCGAGATGCCCATTTGTTCCCATGGGAGTCTTGATGGGCTTGGCATCCTTCATCCCAAACTTGTTTAGAATGTCTTGAGTGTACTTCGTTTGGCTAATGAAGGTGCCCTCTTGGAGTTGCTTTACTTGGAATCCTAAGAAATACTTCAACTCCCCCATCATAGACATCTCGAATTTCTGTGTCATAATCCTACTAAACTCTTCACATGTAGACTCGTTAGTAGACCCAAATATAATATCATCAACATAAATTTGGCATACAAACAAGTCGTTTTCAAGAGTTTTAGTAAAGAGTGTAGGATCGACTTTGCCGACTTTGAAGCCATTTGCAATAAGGAAATCTCTAAGGCATTCATACCATGCTCTTGGGGCTTGCTTGAGCCCATAAAGCGCCTTAGAGAGCTTATAGACATGGTTAGGATACTCACTGTCTTCAAAGCCGGGAGGTTGCTCAACATAGACCTCTTCTTTGATTGGTCCATTGAGGAAGGCACTTTTCACGTCCATTTGATAAAGCTTAAAGCCATGGTAAGTAGCATAGGCTAATAATATGCGAATTGACTCAAGCCTAGCTACGGGTGCATAGGTTTCACCAAAATCCAAACCTTCGACTTGGGAGTATCCCTTGGCCACAAGTCGAGCTTTGTTCCTTGTCACCACACCATGCTCATCTTGCTTGTTGCGGAAGACCCATTTGGTTCCTACAACATTTTGGTTAGGACGTGGAACTAAATGTCATACCTCATTTCTAGTGAAGTTGTTGAGCTCCTCTTGCATCGCCACCACCCAATCCGAATCTTGTAGTGCTTCCTCTACCCTGTGTGGCTCAATAAAGGAAACAAACGAATAATGTTCACAAAAATGTGCAATACGAGATCTAGTAGTTACCCCCTTATGAATGTCGCCAAGGATGGTGTCGACGGGGTGATCTCGTTGGATTGCTTGGTGGACTCTTGGGTGTGGCGGCCTTTGCTCTTCATCCTCCTTGTCTTGATCATTTGCATCTCCCCCTTGATCATTGCCGTCATCTTGAGGTGGCTCATTTGCTTGATCTTCTCCTTCATCAGCTTGAGCTTCATCCTCATTTTGAGTCGGTGGAGATGCTAGCGTGGAGGAGGATGGTTGATCTTGTGCATGTGAAGGCTCTTCGGATTCCTTAGGACACACATCCCCAATGGACATGTTCCTTAGCGCTATGCATGGAGCCTGTTCTTCACCTATCTCATCAAGATCAACTTGCTCTACTTGAGAGCCATTAGTCTCGTCAAACACAACGTCACAAGAAACTTCAACAAGTCCTGAGGACTTGTTAAAGACTCTATATGCCCTTGTGTTTGAGTCATATCCTAGTAAAAAGCCTTCTACAGTTTTAGGAGCAAATTTTGATTTTCTACCTCTTTTAACAAGTATAAAACATTTGCTACCAAAAACTCTAAAATATGAAATATTTGGCTTTTTACCGGTTAGGAGTTCATAGGATGTCTTCTTGAGGATTCGGTGTAGATACAACCGGTTGATGGCGTAGCAAGCGGTGTTGACGGCCTCGGCCCAAAACCGATTCGAAGTCTTGTACTCATCAAGCATGGTTCTTGCCATGTCCAATAGAGTTCGATTCTTCCTCTCCACTACACCATTTTGTTGTGGAGTGTAGGGAGAAGAGAACTCATGCTTGATGCCCTCCTCCTCAAGGAAGCCTTCAATTTGAGAGTTCTTGAACTCCGTCCCGTTGTCGCTTCTAATTTTCTTGATCCTTAAGCCGAACTCATTTTGAGCCCGTCTCAAGAATCCCTTTAAGGTCTCTTGGGTTTGAGATTTTTCCTGCAAAAAGAACACCCAAGTGAAGCGAGAATAATCATCCACCATTACAAGGCAATACTTACTCCCGCCGATGCTTATGTAAGCAATCGGGCCGAATAGATCCATGTGGAGTAGCTCAAGCGGCCTGTCGGTCGTCATGATGTTCTTGTGTGGATGATGAGCTCCAACTTGCTTCCCTGCCTGGCATGCGCTACAAATCCTGTCTTTCTCAAAATGAACATTTGTTAATCCTAAAATGTGTTCTCCCTTTAGAAGCTTATGAAGATTCTTCATTCCAACATGGGCTAGTCGGCGGTGCCAGAGCCAACCCAGGTTAGTCTTAGTAATTAAGCAAGTGTCGAGTTCAGCTCTATCAAAATCTACCAAGTATAGCTGACCCTCTAACACTCCCTTAAATGCTATTGAATCATCACTTCTTCTAAAGACAGTGACACCTACATCAGTGAATAGACAGTTGTAGCCCATTTGACATAATTGGGATACGGAAAGCAAATTGTAATCTAATGAATCAACAAGAAAAACATTGGAAATAGTATGGTCAGGTGATATAGCAATTTTACCCAAACCTTTGACCAAACCTTGATTTCCATCCCCGAATGTGATAGCTCGTTGGGGATCTTGGTTTTTCTCATATGAGGAGAACATCTTCTTCTCCCCAGTCATGTGGTTTGTGCACCCGCTATCGAGTATCCAACTTGAGCCCCCGGATGCATAAACCTTCTTCCGTTTGCCGTCCTTTGCCATGAGGCACTTGTGGCCGACGTTGGGGAAGAGAAGTCCCTTGGTGACGGCGATGTTGGCGGCGTCCTCGTCGTCGGAGGAGTCGCTTGAGCTTTCGTTGGAATCCCACTCCCGACAAACATGGGCATCGCCGCCCTTCTTCTTGTAGTACTTCTTCTCCTTTCTTCTCCCCTTCTTGTCGTCGCCTCGGTCACTGTCACTTGATATAGGACATTTGGCAATAAAATGACCGGGCTTACCACATTTGTAGCAAACCTTCTTGGAGCGGGGCTTGTAGTCTTTTCCCCTCCTTTGTTTGAGGATTTGGCGGAAGCTCTTGATGACGAGCGCCATTTCCTCATTGTCGAGCTTGGAGGCATCTATAGGTTGTCGACTTGGTGTAGCCTCCTCCTTCTTCTCCTCCGTCGCCTTGAATGCGACGGGTTGAGCTTCGGATGTGGATGGATCATCAAGCTCGTTGATCTTCCTTGAGCCTTCGATCATGCACTCAAAACTTACAAAATTCCCGATAACTTCCTCGGGGGTCATTTTAGTATATCTAGGATTACCACGAATTAATTGAACTTGAGTGGGATTAAGGAAAATGAGAGATCTTAGAATAACCTTAACCATTTCGTGGTCGTCCCACTTGACGCTTCCGAGGTTGCGCACTTGGTTCACCAAAGTCTTTAGCCGGTTGTACATGTGTTGTGGCTCTTCCCCTTTGCGAAGCCGGAACCGACCGAGCTCCCCCTCGATCGTTTCCCGCTTGGTGATCTTGGTGAGCTCATCTCCTTCGTGCGCGGTTTTGAGCACATCCCAAACCTCCTTGGCGCTCTTCAACCCTTGAACTTTGTTATACTCCTCTCTACTTAAAGAAGCGAGGAGTATTGTTGTCGCTTGAGAGTTGAAGTGCTCGATTTGGGCCACCTCATCCTCATCATAGTTTTTATCCCCTACGGATGGTACCTGTGCACCAAACTCAACAACATCCCATATACTTTTGTGGAGTGAGGTTAGATGAAATCGCATTAAATCACTCCACCTAGCATAATCTTCACCATCAAAAGTTGGTGGTTTGCCTAATGGGACGGAAAGTAAAGGTGCATTTTTAGAAATGCGAGGGTAATGTAGGGGGATCTTACTAAACTTCTTACGCTCTTGGCGTTTAGAAGTTACGGAGGGCACATCGGAGTCGGAGGTCGATGTTGATGAAGTGTCGGTCTCGTAGTAGACCACTTTCCTCATCCTTTTGTGCTTGTCCCCTCTCCGATGTGGCTTGTGGGAGGAAGATCTCTCCTTCTTCTCTTTGTGGTGCGAAGAAGATTTCTTCTCCTTCCCTTTGTTGGAGGAGCTCTTCTTCTTCTCCTTCCTCTTGGTACGGGACTCTTCCGATGAAGTGCTCCCGTGGCTTGTAGTGGGCTTTTCGCCGGTCTCCATCTCCTTCTTGGCGTGATCTCCCGACATCACTTCGAGCGGTTAGGCTCTAATGAAGCACCGGGCTTTGATACCAATTGAAAGTCGCCTAGAGGGGGGTGAATAGGGCGAAACTGAAATTCTCAAAATTAATCACAACTACAAGTCGGGTTAGCGTTAGAAATATAAACGAGTCCACGAGAGAGGGAGCAAAACAAATCGCAAGCAAATGAAGAGTGTGACACGCGGATTTGTTTTACCGAGGTTCGGTTCTTGCAAACCTACTCCCCGTTGAGGAGGCCACAAAGGCCGGGTCTCTTTCAACCCTTCCCTCTCTCAATCGGTCCCCCGTGCAAGGTCTCGAACGGCACCGGCTTCGGAGGCACCTGCCCTCTCGCTTCTCTGTGCGCGCAGAGTCACGAGATGGAAATACCCTCACTCGGCGGCTGGACTGTGAGACTGAAAGTGTTTCTCGCGTGTACCGAGTGACAGGGGTGCTCCTCTATTTAACCTCTCGCAGAGGGAAGTTGAAGGAGAAATGTCGCCGAGTCACGCCAAGAGTCGGCCAGCTCTAGCCGAGTTATGCCATGAGTCGGCCAGCTCTCGCCGAGTCACGCCATGAGTCGACAGCTGAAGGAGAAGGGTCACTCGGCTGGCTGACGAAGAGACAGGGTCACTCGGCAGACGAAGAGACAGGGTCACTCGGCTGACGTACGCGGTTAGTGAGTGCTAAAAATTAACACAACCACCCCACGCCCGCTCGCCTGCCTGCCTCGCCTCGCCACGCCACGCCACGCCTCGCCACGCCCGGCCCGGCCCGGCCGGCGGCGGCGGCGGCGGCGCGCGCGCGCGTGTGGCACGCCCTTGTCCATTTCTTGACTTCTCAAGTTAAGTGGAATAAATCCCACCATATAAGTCAAGGCAAAAGACCCTTGGACTTCCAATGTGGTACTATTGGTATTCTCCACCATTACACACCATAAAGTTTATTCAATAAATGGGCCAAGCCCATAAAAGATCCAACACTCCCCACCAAACTCTAGGGTTTGTAATGATGAAGTATCAGAATCACAATCCTTTGATATACCAGTATTTCGATGGAGACTGTTAAGTTGAACATCCATCTAGAATAAGAGTTTCACTTAATCACAACTGAACAATGGACTATGCCTTGAATTGACAGTTTTGTGCGAAATAAGATTCACTCAAATCCTTTGCTGATACTAGGCTGCAAAAGGGTATTCCCGCTGTTTAGAAGCATATAAGTCACACTTCAGTGCCTTTCATGAGTGAAAGTCGCCTAGAGGGGGGTGAATAGGGCGAAACTGAAATTCTCAAAATTAATCACAACTACAAGTCGGGTTAGCGTTAGAAATATAAACGAGTCCACGAGAGAGGGAGCAAAACAAATCGCAAGCAAATGAAGAGTGTGACACGCGGATTTGTTTTACCGAGGTTCGGTTCTTGCAAACCTACTCCCCGTTGAGGAGGCCACAAAGGTCGGGTCTCTTTCAACCCTTCCCTCTCTCAATCGGTCCCTCGGACCGAGTGAGCTTCTCTTCTCAAATCACTTGGGAGTCAAACTTCCCGCAAGGGCCACCACACAATTGGTGCCTCTTGCCCCAATTACAAGTGAGTGTTTGATCACAAGAAAGAATCAAGAAAGAAGGAAGCAATCCAAGCACAAGAGCTCGAAAGAACACAAGCAAATCTCTCTCTCTAGTCACTAGGGCGTTGTGTGGAATATAGAGAGGATTTGATCTCTTTGGTGTGTCTAGAATTGAATGCTAGAGCTCTTGTAGTAGTTGGGAAGTAGAGAACTTGGATGCAATGAATGGTGGGGTGGTTGGGGTATTTATAGCCCCAACCACCGAACTTGACCGTTGGCTGGGCTGTCTGCTCGATGACGCACCGGACTGTCCGGTGCACACCGGACAGTCCGGTGCCCCCTGCCACGTCATCACTGCCGTTGGATTCTGACCGTTGGAGCTTCTGACTTGTGGGCCCGCCTGGGTGTCCGGTGCACACCGGACAGGTACTGTTTGCTGTCCGGTGTGCCAGTATGGGCGCGCCTGACTTCTGCGCGCGCAGAGCGCGCATTAAATGCGCGGCAGAGAGCCGTTGGCACGGAGATAGCCGTTGCTCCGGAGTCGCACCGGACAGTCCGGTGTACACCGGACAGTCCGGTGAATTATAGCGGACTGGCCGTTGGAGTTTCCCGAAGCTGGCGAGTTCCTGAGGCCGCTCCTCCTTGGCGCACCGGACACTGTCCGGTGTACACCGGACAGTCCGGTGAATTATAGCACGAGTGCCTCTGGAAATTCCCGAAGGTGGCGAGTTTGCGTTGGAGTCCTCTGGTGCACCGGACATGTCCGGTGGTGCACCGGACACTGTCCGGTGGCACACCGGACAGTCCGGTGCGCCAAACCAGAGGTGCCTTCGGTTGGCCCTTTGCTCCTGTGTTGAATCCAAATTTGATCTTTTTATTGGCTGAGTGTGAACCTTTAACACCTGTATAATCTATACACTTGGGCAATCTGGTTAGTCCAATAAATTTGTGTTGGGCAATTCAACCACCAAAATTAATTAGGGACTAGGTGTACGCCTAATTCCCTTTCAATGAGTATTTAGGGATTACCCAAGTCCCATAGACTGTGACCAGCAGTCTGACTCATATAGGTGTATTCCTCAGAAGATGTTCTGTAGGACAACATCTCACCTTTAAATGACTATTGGAATACATTAAGGTAAAAACCAACCTGCCTTACAGATAGGAAAGATGTGCATCAGAAATGAGTTAAAGAAGGGATCTTTCCTCACAATCTACTCCTAGCTTGTTTCTCCACTCTACTTCACGGGATCTCCGATCACATAGAGCAGGTTACCACTAGAGTAGATCTCACATGGGTCTCATACCCATTTCCCTCGATGCACTTTCTATCACATTGCGTGATAGACCCTTAGTGAATTGATCTGCCAGATTATTAGATGTGTGGACATAATCCACAGTTATAACTCCGGAGTTTTTCAACTTTCTAACAGATTTCAATCTCCTCTTAACATGCCTTGTAGACTTCATGTTATTCCTAGAACTGTTAACCTTTGTAATCACCGTTTGGTTGTCACAGTTCATGGAAATAGCCGGTATCGGTTTTTCAACTACCGGTAAGTCCAATAGGAAATCACGAAGCCACTCGGCCTCAGCCCCAGCAGTGTCTAATGCTGCGAGTTCTGCTTCCATTGTAGACTTCGTTAAGATAGTCTGCTTGCAAGACTTCCAGGAAACAGCGCCACCTCCAAACAGAAACACATATCCGCTTGTGGCATAAAGCTCATCAGCATCAGAAATCCAGTTGGCATCACAATAGCCTTCCAACACTTTTTGGTTTCCGGTATAATGAATACCGTATGTCATAGTACCTTTCAAATACCGCAACACTCTCTCAAGAGCACGCCAGTGATCATCTCCTGGTTTCGACACAAACCGACTTAGCTTACTCACAGCATAAGAGATGTCTGGCCTTGTTGCACTTGCAAGGTACATGAGCGAGCCAATGATCTAGGAGTATGTCAGTTGATCCCTTGCTATTCTCTGATTCTTTCTTAATAGCACACTGGGGTCATAAGGTGTTGGAGCAGGATCACAGTCACTAAAACCAAAGCGACTCAATACCTTTTCCACATAATGGGATTGTAACAAAGTTACCCCACCATCAGCTTCTCTAACAAGCTTGATGTTTAGAATGACATCAGCTTCTCCAAAATCTTTCATTTCGAAATTGCTCGATAGAAGATTTTTAACTTCCTCAATCACATTGAGATTTGATCCAAAGATCAAGATGTCATCAACATAAAGGCACAGCATAACAGACTCACCCCCACCATACCGATAGTATACACACGTGTCAGATTCATTTACAACAAAGCCAGCTGCTGTAAGAGTATTATCAAACTTTTCATGCCATTGCTTAGGTGCTTGTTTTAGGCCATACAATGATTTTATCAACCTGCACACCTTGTTCTCTTGACCATCCACAATGAACCCTTCTGGCTGATCCATATAGATCTCCTCATCCAACTCTCCATTAAGGAAAGCTGTCTTAACATCCATCTGATGAATGATAAGACCATAAGAGGATGCCACGGCTATTAACGTGCGAATCGTAGTCAATCGAGCCACTGGTGAGTAGGTATCAAAGAAATCTTCACCCTCCTTTTGGGTATATCCTTTGGCCACAAGCCTTGCCTTGTACCTCTCAATTGTACCATCAGGCCGAAGCTTTTTCTTGAAGATCCATTTGCAACCTATAGGTTGACAACCATAAGGGCGGTCAACGACCTCCCAAGTTCCATTAGACATAATAGATTCCATCTCACTCCTTACTGCTTCCTTCCATAAGTCAGCATCAGGAGAGGAATATGCCTCACTAATGGTAGTTGGTGTGTCTTCCACAAGGTACACTATAAAGTCATTACCAAAGGATTTTGCAACCCTCTGTCTCTTGCTCTTTCGAGTGACTATAGTGTCATCCTCCTCAGGGATGTGCACGTGAGAATCCTCAGCATGATCTATAGGAATCGACAGTTCGTGCTCATGAGGAATTATAGTCTCATGACTTGTATCACTAGGTGTATTCTTCATGGGAAACTCATTCTCAAAAAATGTTGCGTCTCTTGATTCCATGATAGTATCAACATACATATCAGGCACATCAGATTTTATAATTAAGAACCTATACCCAGTGCTGTGAAAAGAGTACCCAAGGAATATACAGTCAACAGTTTTAGGCCCAAGTTTACGCTTTTTGTTGATTGGCACATTTACTTTAGCCAAGCAACCCCAAGTGCGCAAATATGAGAGATTTGCTCTTCTCTTTTCCCATTCCTCAAATGGAGTGATCTCTTTGTTCTTTGTTGGAACTCTATTAAGGACATGACATGCTGTCAAAATCGCCTCACCCCACCATGCCTTGGATAATCCCGCTGTACTCAACATGGCATTCACCAAATCTGTTAGAGTGCGGTTTTTCCTTTCAGCAATCCCATTGGATTGTGGTAAGAATGGCGGTGTCCTCTCATGAATAATACCATGTTCCACGCAGAACTCATCGAACACATTAGAGAAATATTCTCCACCTCGATCAGACCTTAACCGTTTTATTTTTCTCTCAAGTTGGTTCTCAACTTCAGCTTTATAGGCCTTAAAATAATTGAACGCTTCATCTTTTGTTTTTAAGAGATACACATAACAAAATCTAGTGGAGTCATCTATAAAAGTGAGAAAGTATCTTTTACCACCTTTGGTCAAAATTCCATTCATCTCGCACAGATCAGAATGAACAAGTTCTAGAGGTGCCAAACTCCTCGCCTCAGCAGCCTTGTGAGGCTTGCGGGTTTGTTTTGATTCAACACACACATGGCACTTAGACTTTTTGACCAAGTTAAATTTAGGAATTAAATTTATATTTGCTAACCGCATAAGACAACCAAAGCTTGCATGACAAAAACGTGAATGCCATAAATCTGACTCATCAGAAAAATGAACAGAATTCACCAGTTTATTACACACATCATGCAGTGATAAGCGGAACAAGCCTCCGCAGTCATATCCTTTACCAACAAAAATACCATGTTTAGACACAACACATTTATTAGACTCAAGAACAACTTTGTATCCATCTCGACATAGCATAGACGCGCTAACGAGATTCTTCTTGATAGAGGGCACATGTTGCACGCTCTTCAATGGCACCGTCTTTCCCGAAGTAAACTTCAGAATGACCGTACCAACACCAAGAACATGAGCACGCGACCCATTTCCCATCAACAAGGCACTAGACCTCCCGACCTGATAGGAAGTGAACATAGAGGCATCAGCACACACATGAATGTTTGCACCACTGTCCATCCACCACTCAGGTGAATTACAGACTGAAAGAACAAATAGTAAAGAATTACCATACCCAGATGTTCCTCCTTCAGTTTCAGTGGTTACAACATTAGCTGATTTCTTGTCTTGAGTGAACTTGCGATCAGGGCACTCTCTTGCCCAATGTTGATCACTGCCACAGACAAAGCATCCTCCCTTTCCCTTGTTATTGTTGTTCTTCTTTTTAAATTGTGCTGTATGAACAGGTTTATTCGCGTTCTCTGGTTTGTTCTGGTTTTTCTTCTTGTTAAAATTACGGAAGTTTCTCTTCTGCACCACATTAGCAGTAGAGGTCTCAACAGCTTTCCCACTGTCCTTTGTTCTAGCCCTTTCCTCAACATCAAGAGTACCAATGAGCTCTTCCACATTGAACTCTTGTCTCTTATGTTTGAGAGATGTAGCAAAGTCCTTCCAAGAAGGTGGTAACTTGGCAATTATACCGCCAGCCACAAACTTGTCAGGCAAAGGACAAGGAAAAAGTTCGAGTTCCTTAGCTAGTGCCTGAAACTCATGAGCCTGTTCCACTACAGATCGGTTCTCAACCATCTTGTAGTCATACAGCTGCTCCATGAGGTACAGCTCGCTACCAGCGTCAGTTACTCCAAACTTTCCGACAAGTGCATCCCACAGCTCTTTCCCTGTGGGAAGGATGATATAGCTTTTCTGGAATTTTGTATCCAGTGCGCTAATTACTGCTCCTCGAAAGAGGTTGTCTTCAGCCTTAAACTTAGCCTCATCCTCAGGAGGTAAGTTGGCAGGCTTGCCCTCAGCGGCATGAAAACAAGACATTGCAGTTAGCCACAATTCCATCTTAGCTTTCCATATCAAGAAGTTTTTACCATCAAAAGGATCAGGCTTTAGCACAGCAGCAAAACCTCTGACAGAAAAATGCCTAACATTAGGTTTTTGGATTGTTAGAAATATAGGCATTTTCCGTACCATTTTAATTCCATAAATTAACATTATGATGATGACATATAATAGATAATCAAACATAGATAACATGATCTCAAAAATATCCATAACAATATGGATCATGAGAACACAAAGCATATGAAGCATGTAAATCATATAAATAAAATAAGTATATAAACATGGTTCATGGATTATTGCGGAACAACTGGAAATAAACAGATAACAATATAAACAGGATGACTGTAAAATTAAGACAGACAGATATAACATATTATAATACGATAGAACAAAGCTACATACGACATATATAATATGCAGAATATAAAACTGTAATGAGCTGAATTGATCATACCCTTCCATGCGCTCCGAGGATCCTGATCCTTGTCCAACTTCTCTTGTCATCCGATCGAGATGGAGACGCCAAGAACCAGCGATGAAGACAACGACAGATGTTGGGCAGTCGCGTAGACGCTCCCCAAAAACCTAATTGCCGATCCCCCGTGCAAGGTCTCGAACGGCACCGGCTTCGGAGGCACCTACCCTCTCGCTTCTCTGTGCGCGCAGAGTCACGAGATGAAAATACCCTCACTCGGCGGCTGGACTGTGAGACTGAAAGTGTTTCTCGCGTGTACCGAGTGACAGGGGTGCTCCTCTATTTAACCTCTCGCAGAGGGAAGTTGAAGGAGAAAGGTCGCCGAGTCACGCCAAGAGTCGGCCAGCTCTAGCGAGTTATGCCATGAGTCGGCCAGCTCTCGCCGAGTCAGGTCACTCGGCTGACGTACGCGGTTAGTGAGTGCTAAAAATTAACACAACCACGCGGTTAGTGAGTGCTAAAAATTAACACAACCACGCCCGCTCGCTCGCCTGCCTGCCACGCCCGGCGGCGGCGGCGGCGCGCGCGCCGTGTGTGGCACGCCCTTGTCCATTTCTTGACTTCTCAAGTTAAGTGGAATAAATCCCACCATATAAGTCAAGGCAAAAGACCCTTGGACTTCCAATATGGTACTATTGGTATTCTCCACCATTACACACCATAGAGTTTATTCAATAAATGGGCCAAGCCCATAAAAGATCCAACAGAAGGACGTCCCCGCTGGAGCGCCGGCGCAGCGACGACGACCGGTTACCTGGGCTGGCGGTGCTGCCGCTCCCGCACAGGCACAACAGTAGCTCCCCGCTGGAGCAGGATCCATCGTTGCCGCCGTCCTCCGGGTCGCTGTAGGCCTCCATCGATATAGGACGGAGATGTAAGTGACGGAGCAGTAGCTCCCCGTTGGACGAAGATTCGTCGTTGCCGATTGCCGTCCAGATAGCCGTAGGCCTCCATCGTGGAGCTATAAAACGTGTGCCGCCACTTGTCCGGTGGTGCATGGATGCATGCAACTTTTGGCTAGGAGCGGAGGTGACATGCATCCTAACGAACATGTAGTCTGAAGACCGCGTAAAGATCCCTATAAACTTGTTAAAGCCTGAATATACCGCCTCCCACCCCCGCGCACGACGCCGCTGGGAAACTGCTCCACTGCTGCTCGAGTCTCGACGACACTTAGAAAGAAGCCCAGAACCTAGATGCAGTGCTCTCCAAGCGGGTCTCCAAGCAACCTAGGAATATATGATTAGAGTACACAACTATTCTCACGCCGAGATGTTAAGGTAAAAATGAGTACACCAGCAAAACTAAGAACACCACCTTTTGAGCAAAAAAATAAAATCTAAAATTATGTGCGCTCATGAAACTCTTAAGCAAATTGAAGGGGTCATATCATATTTTCAGAAGTACAGAACTTTGATTCTAGTATTGAGATCACAAAATCTATTCCTTCTGATATGGGTATAGGACTAGTTTCTAACAAAACGTCAAGGCACAAGGAAGAAGCATTTTGATGAAATTAATGATTAAGATGAAGAAATACAATTGTAGACGTTGGAATCCTTCCGAGTTAATTACTTTTTTTAGTGATGGTTGACACAACAATTGCTTCATTCGCTAGTCGATTTGAGCACATAAAGACAGTTGAACATTTGTTTGGATTCTTATACAACTCAAAAATTCTGAAGTCCTTGTATGATAATGACTTGCACAAGTGTTGCACTACATTTGTTAAAACTTTCACTCATGATAACTTATGTGATGTTGATCTTGATGCCTTTTTCTCTGAACTAAAGGTGTTGCATGCTACTTTGCTTGAACGATTGTTGTCTGCGCATGGTATTCTTTAGTTTCTTACAGTCGTAGATTGTTATCCAAATATCTTTGTTCCCTATTAGAATCTCTTAATTATCCATGTCAGTAGCTTTAGCTGAAAGAAGTTTCTCAAAATTGAAACTACTCAAAAACTATCTGAGATAAACAATGCCACAAGAAAGATTGAATTTCTTGGCTAGCTATGTTCTCTATTGAAAAGGATGTCTTGGATTGATCTCAATATTGTTTTTAATGATTTTGCATCAAGAAATACCTGAAAGAGCCTTTTCCAAAACAATTAAGCATTATCATTATTTTTAGGTAATTAAATTGGTTTTATTTACTACTCTTTTGTTTTGTAGTATCACATTTGTTTCTAATAATTAGGTACAAGATAATTGTATTATTGTTTACTTCATTGATTATTGTGTTACAAATAGAAAGTAATATTAAATCAAGAGATATACGAAGCTTCTTTGCCGAGTGCTCTGGCCTTGACACTCGACAAAGAAGCAAACTTTGTCGAGTGTCCGCTAGAGTACTCGGCAAAGAACATTACAAAGGGCCCCGTTGGTGGAATCTTTGCCGAGTGCTCTGGCCCTGACACTCGGCAAAGAAGCAAACTTTGTCGAGTGTCCGCTAGAGCACTTGGCAAAGAACATTATAAAGGGCCTCGCTGGTGGAATCTTTGCCGAGTGCATGCTGGTAGCCACTCGGTAAAGACGTCTTCTCCGTTACGCAGCGCCGTGACGACCACTTTTCTTTGTCGAGTATCTAATGGCACTCGACAAAGACTTTGTCGAGTGTCCGATAAAATATACTCGGCAAAGAAGTCGTTGTCGATGCACTGTTCGTTGAGTTCTATTTGCCGAGTATTTTTCAGATTTTGTCGTGTGCTTCGATTCCATCAGTGTATAAGGACGGGTGCCATGCTCTGCTAGTACTGGATCGGATTCGGAGGATTACATGATCCATCCGATCCGCGAGCTAGCGCCCCAGTGGCATCCACGCGACCACGTTGTTTCCTCCAATTCTTTAGCCAATCCGATCGAGAGTAGAGATGTCCAAACGGGCCGCCCGGTCCGGCCCGGGCCCGGTGAACCACGGACGTTTTGGGCCCGGCCCGCTAGGCACGGTTAGGAAACCGGGCCGGGCCTTCTAAGTCCGCGGGCTCGATTCTCTGTCCGAGCCCGGCCCGCAACGGGCCTAAGTGGGTCGGGCCGGCCCGTTTAGTACGAAAAAGTGGACCGAAAGTGGGCTAAACGGGCCGAAAAACATGTTTTAGTGCAAAAAAAACTGGCTCAACGTGCTTAGAGGTAAACGGACCGTGCCGGGCTAGCCCACCGTGCCTAGTTTCTTGTCCGAGCCCGACCCGCTTATTCGTGTCGGGCTAGCCCAGGCCCGCATAGAACCGTGCCGGGCCGGACCAGGCTCGGACCGAGCCCAAACAGCGGGCTTCGTGCCGGGCTCGCAGGCCTCGTGTTTATTGACCATCTATAATCAAGACACAGGCCCGGCAAAAGCTCTTGCTGCTCACTGCTGATACGCCCATCGTGCATCGTATACCAAATGCGTGCATGGACACATCAACGCTGGAACTGCAGCCACCACAAATTCTTATTAATCCCATTCTAAATTATCACACACATATAATTTAAATATGCATAAGAAATATTATAGCATCATATTTTAAAAATTAAATATACATGATATAAGATAAATATGTGTATTTTAAATTTAAATGTGTCGCTACATGTATTTAAAACTTATATATACTGCTACATGTGTGCTTTAAATTTAATTATACATAACCAATATAATTTAGCACGCGTCTGTGTATGTTTGGTTAAAAAGGTGTCCCTGTCATATTACTTATGCATATCGGGAAACAAAAATAAACTCCAATGATAATGAAGAAGAGTTTTAGTTTTCTCGTCGTCTTTTACCGGGCACAGGAAGCATCGATCAGAATGGTACTATTGCTTTTCGCAGGCGGACCGTGGAGGAGACGGTGACTTAAATCATTGAATGACACTGCCCAGGTGCACCTGCTGGCTGCTGGTGGTGTGGCCTGGCTAGGCTTGATGTGCCAAAAGAAAGTTGACGAGTCAGTTTGTCAGCTGCCTACGCATATATGTACTACTTCTACCTCCGTATAGTACGTACCAGTAGATAGCATGCACGATGAGGTATTGACGTCTTGTGAAATTGGGTCAAACTGTTTTAATTTTGATTATGATACAAGTTTCAACATAAATAAATAGTTTTTAAAGGAGAGGAAAATTGAGTCTTGTGTGGGATGGAACTCTCTAAATAAGCAGTAAAATTAATTGACTAAATTTTCCTTTACAAACAGGCGTTTCGTCGGTTTTTTTTTCCTTTCAAAAACAATGACCTCTTCCTTCTCACCGCACCACTAACACCGTCCGTTCAACCATTCCGGGCGGCCGGCGACTCCTCGGCTCCTTCCCTTTCGTGTCATCTTCTCGTCGTCGGCCCTATAAATAACCGCCCATCGTCTCTTCTCCTCTAGCTTCCCCCAGATTTGCTAGGACACCACCGTACCCACACCCCGGATCAGTTAATATCGTAGACATAATGGCCCTCCCTGCCATCTTCCACAGCTTTCTTGAACTGCATCATGCATGCAGCAGGCTGTGCTGTGGACCTGATCGAGTTTCAATTGATCCAAGCAAGCAAGAGGGCAGTTCAATAAAGCTGTGGGAAATTGCAGAGAGAGAGAGACCAGTCGTTGATCGGTCGGAGATCTCCCCGAATCGATCTCGATCGGCCGGAATTTTGGGGGCCGGCCGGGAGGTGGATGATTACCAGGCGCCGCGCGCGTTGGATGATCTACCAACATATCACTAGGTAGGGATTGCTGCAACATGCATCACGAGGTATACAGATATATAATTAGGGTTCTGCTGCAATGTTTTGACTCGTTAGTGATCTGCTGTAATTAATAATAATGGTGATATCGAAGCAATTCTAAACATCATAGTAGCAAGCTAAGGGCTAATTTATTCTGGGCGATCACGCTTAATAATTTAGTTACATGGTTTTTTTATTTATGTAAGGTCACTTGAGCTTCGACTTGTGCAGAACAATGCATGAGACTGACTGCAATGCATGACTCTTCCCCTCCCCTCCCCTTCTACTGTTCATCGTATAGGGGATACAGTTCCCCCCCTTCCTCCCGCAGCGGCGCGCGCTAACCTCTCCCCTTCCTCGCGACACTCTTCTCTCTCACGCCAGATGCAGGGGACGACTGTAGCCGCCCCCTCGCCTCCTTCGCGCGGACGCTGCCGGCCGCGCCAGACTACGGAAACTTCGCGTTCCACCTCGCTTCGCCTCGACGCCTCCGCGGACGGGCGATTTTGCGCGGCGACGCGGCGGCGGATCCACCGTCGCCCGGTGGAGTCGGCCCCGGCCCCCCTCGGTTGCGCAGAAGAGGAGGTCGACTTCGTCACCACGCACAGCCGTTCGCGACCGAAGGCGAAGCGGAGTCCATTCCGCTTCCGGCGACGAACGTCGCGACCGATTGGTTTGCTTCCATCTCCGACAAACAACGACGCCATCAGATCCAGACGGATCCCCTACGATTCGGCGTGGTGGGCCCTAAATCTCCCCTTCTTAAGGTATTACCTTCATGAACCACGCCAAATCATTAGTTATTTCACGATTGATTTACAACACCACTCGTATTTTGCTTGGATTCGCCGTCTTGTGGCCGAGATCCAGCCCTACTAGAGGTATAGCATCTTCTACCCCGTCAAATGAAAACTTCAGTGAGGATATATGTACATTAGCACTGCTTTTGTTCGAAATTCGTAATTTTTGTTGCCAAGCCCATACGAGTTTAGCAGATCCACACTAGAGTTCGAGGTATGAACTTGTTATGTTGTTCATCCTCCGATTTAGGCGCCTGGTATACCAAACTTTATGTTCCACGTGATGCAAATACACGAACAACAGTAACCCTAACATTAGCCATGGCAGCAATTCTATTTCCCCAGTGGTGTTCATTGGACTGTTCTTGATGATTTTAAACTAAAGACAATGTATATGTGCCATTAATGTGGAATGTTACCCTTTCCCACTATATGAGTATGCACCAATATAAGCCATAACACTGAATCACTTATTTTGTCACAATTCTTTGTGCTTGCATGGAGTACACGTATGTTCATGAGTAGACTCACTAAAATTAATGACATGTTAAATTACTTATGACTTGGATTATGTGCCAGATCATGTGTCTGCCACAACTTGTGTTTGACTATGATTATCTGGCACAATATGTAATGTTCAAGACTTGAACTTGTCTTTCTGTCATGACATTAGCTCTAACATTTGTATCTGCACGTACTAGTTTCCTTTATATTTCTGTGCCATACACTTCGCTAACCTTGAATTGTGTATAAAATGTTCTTGCTTTCGTTCATTCCCATGTACCTGCCAACAATTATATAACTGATATGTACAACTTCAAAGTTTCCATCTGTCTGTTTGTTTTATGATTCGAAGTGTACATGTCATATGTCATCTTCACTTTACTTCCTCCCTATTTTTTGGACATGTTCGTGTTTTTCATATGGGTTAAGATACAATTTGTCTGTTACATTTGATCATCATTATGATATATCTTAGGAAGGGCTTGTACATATCAGTTATGCTTTGGAATCTCTATTTTATACTTCCCTTATATTTCCTACAAGTTTGTAATGTTTTTCCTTTTTTTATGAATCCCTGGTGGTGCAAACAAATTTTGTATGCAATATTATGTGGCAACTTTTGTCATTACAACAATGCATATGCTTTTAAAGGGTTTCAACATGTTACTTCATAAATTAAATGTTTGCAGCCCATTTGATAATGGCATCCTCCCAAGAAGATAAGATGAAGGCTTTGATGAAAGTCCTTGTCGACTGTACAGTCCTTGTCGACTGTACCGAGGATGCCACAAAATCCCTGGGGGTTTAGTTGATCATGCATTAGACCACATGCATGATGAAGAAATCCTAGCTAGGACATTGTTTGCCATGAAAGAAAAACTAGAGTTGCTTCAGCAGGATGCCTTAGAGGCAAAAGTCCAAGCCTTTCCAGAAATAGCTAAGTACGAGTGGGATGACATCAGTGTTGATCCTCCCTCTCCGTCACCCCCTCCAACAGTTACTGATCCTTCTGTTGTGGAAGAGGAGTTCTACTGCCCCGACGTCAGTGACGAATGATATTTCAGTGATTCAGATAGGTCTACCCGTAATAGCTACTGGAATATGTTTTAGGTTTATGTTCGCAGTGAAAGCTACATGACATCCTTTTGAACACCCATATGTCATGTATGTCTAAGTCTAAGCAGTACCCTGTCCCAACAAGTACTTAGTTTGATGTAAGGAATTATGTAGTCAGTGAACTATGTTCAGTACTATTTGTGATGTGCTTGGTTTAGTACTATAACCGTGAATGGGAACCTTTTATTATAACTGTTGCTCAGTTCTATGCTTGTTTTCTAATTCATCTGTTCAAATGCTTCTGTACATTTTCATAACTTATTAGCATCTAACTAAATTTGTCCCCTCTCCACACTTACTAGAATGGACCCATCAAACAATGCCACTTCTTCTCAGCCCATGTCAAATTCATCAATTGGCCAGCAGTTTCCTCCTCCACCCCCTTTGTGGCCAACGGGTTACATGTAGCAGAGTGGTATGGATTGTAACTTTATGGGAAACCTCAATTTTCCAAACCCTGCTCAAGGTCCGACAACAATGTGGGCACCCATGCATACAGGAAATACTTCTTCCCAATCTACCATGATTCCCGCCTCACAATCAGCTATGTACTGGAATCATTACTTGAACTTTGTCAGGAATCCTCTTGGGTCACCTGAAGTAAACCCATTTCCTGATTCCATTCCACCATCCAATACCAGTACACCATTGCAGGGTTCCAATACTATACCTTCCTTACCTGTGAATTTGGACTCAGATGCAGAACACAGTGTTCATGACATCAATAGTCCTGAAAAGAATGCACCTCCTATACATAAACCCAAAAAGTGTAAGGAACAAAACTTTACTGGCCCTGAAGATCTTCTCCTTTGCACAACCTGGTTGCAAATAAGCAGTGACCCTGTTGTGCACACTGGCCAACGTAGGGAGGGCCTTTGGGCTAGAATTGAAAAAAGATACAACGAACAGAGGGGCAACTTTCCTTGTGGAGTGAACAGAGCGCTTAGCAGCAGATGGGACAAGATTAGAGCAGATGTTAGTAAGTTCGCTGGCTACTACGCAAGAGTTCTAAGAGAGAAACAAAGTGGGTTAACTGATGACGACAAGGTAACCCAAATTTTACAGACTTTAAATCATGTACAAATGATTGTATACATGTTAACACATTTGTAAAATGAAACCATAATTTGTACAGACATCGAAGGCGGCAACATTATTTGCACACGAGGAGAACAAACCTTTCCAGTACATGCATTGCTGGCACCAACTAAAGGGAGAACCCAAATGGGAGAGCATTTGTAGTGGACAATCGTTCCGCGGATTGAATGCAAATCCAATTGGCTCAACAGGTACTCTGTATGCTCCTGCAACTGAAAATGATAGTGCATCTGCAGGGTTGACAGGAAAACGGCCGCGTGGTCGTGATTTCAGTAAATCAGAGAGAAACAAACCTGCATCATCGTCATCTCCAGAGTACCTTAGCCGTTTGCAAGAGATAACTGAAAAACAAATTCAGAGGTCCATAGAAAAGGGTGAAAAGAAAGAGAAGTGCTCAGAAGAAGACAGGGAAATGGAGAAAAAGAGGTTGGAATTGGAAGCAGAAAAGGTCATCATACGAAAAAGGGAATTGAAACTTCAAGAACTAGATTGTGCTGAAAAAAGATTACAAAGGCTGGAGGCAACGAATGAAGAAGATGTCGAACCCGAAGTTTGGATTATGATGAAACAACAAAAAAAGAAGTTGCAAGAATTCACATTTGGTTATGAGTGAAAGATATATTCGGTTACTCGTAACTTGAGCTTGTTCACCAAACCGGTTTCTATTATTTGCTTATGTGAGAACGTTACATTTGTTTGGCAGACCATTATATTTTTGTTCGAACCATAAGTCGTCAAGGACAGTCGTGATGTGCTGTTTGTTGTATGGTATTGTAATAGACAATAATTATTTGAATTTGCTGTGAACATGTATGGTTAAAGTTCCATATATTTCATCGTCAACGTATTCAAGGTTCGGAACTAATTGATGCGTGTTCAGCTTGGAATCGCTTGTGATGTGTACAAATCGTTTGCAGTTTTCATCTTTTTGTGTTCAAAGAACAAGTACAGGTTTCCAATGAGCATATACTTTATTTCAGAACTGATACGTAGGACATCAGAATGGAAATTACACATAGTAGAATGAAGTTGAAATAAACTTAGCATACGAATGATGAAGTTTACATGCTTCCACGCCGAGCCCACAAATGCTCGACAAGATCATTTTGGAGGGAGCACGATCTTTCTTGGCGACGGAGATCGAAGTGGTTAATGACCCATTCTGCCCTTCCTTCTGCAATTAGTTGTGGTGCTTGACTGGTTGAAGTGTTATCTCCAAAATCAATATTAGCAGCAAACGACCCTTCGTCTTCAACAATCATGTTGTGCATGATGATGCAAGCTGTTATTATTTCAGTTAAACGATTACGATCCCAACCATACGCTGGACCTCGTAGCACCGCCCACCTAGCTTGAAGAACTCCAAATGCACGCTCAATATCCTTTCGACAACTTTCCTGCATTTGTGTGAAATAGATTTTCTTTTGCTCATATGGGTGCCTTATAGCTTTTACGAAAGTTGGCCAGTTGGGGTAAATACCATCAGCTAGGTAATATCCGAAGTTATATGCATTACCATTAATTGTATAATGGACAGGTGGCATTCGACCAGATGTCATGGGGTCGAAAACAGGTGATCGGTGGAGCACATTCACGTCGTTGTTTGTCCCGGGCATGCCAAAGAAAGCATGCCAAATCCAAAGGTCATACGTTGCCACAGCTTCTAGAATCATGGACGCTCGACCATTTCTGCCACAAAACTGACCACGCCATGCGGTAGGACAGTCCCGCCACTCCCAATGCATGCAATCTATAGAACCCAACATCCCTGGGAAACCCCTTGATTCGCTATGGTGCATGATGCGTGTTATGTCAGCTTCATTAGGAGTTTGGATTAAGATTTTCTCCACGAAAATGATCCCTGTGAATAACCCGCCGAGGCAAACGGGACCATCGTCGGAGGTGGCGTCTGGCCTCTATGTTCAGGACAAGAAGATTGACAAGCATAAGTGTTTCGTCCTCACTATCACTCGAATCAGAGTCTTCATCGCTATGCCTGTGAGACATACCGTGAAATGGTTCAATTGTTGATCTACTGAACTTTGTTGGTGCATTTGTGAAGAGATGGATTCCATATATATAGGGGACAGGAATGCGGCTTCAGGTGGAAGCTAGTGGCTTCCCACGAAAGCCAAATGTGGCTTTCGTTGCAAGACAAGTGCGGCTTGCCGCACACGACAAGTAGAATTTGCTTCGCAGGAAAATATATTCCAGATCCGATGACGGATAATACGTTTTCACGAAATTATGCAATTTCGAATGTATTGTAAAATAATAGTTGTTATATATTATATAGGCAAGTAATTGTAAACTAATTATTATTAATAATTATATTTTTTTAATAAATGCGCAACATGTCGGACGTGTGCAAAATAATTAAATAAATCAAAATTGAAGTTGGTTAAGTTAGTTATATGGAAATGGTTTTTTAATGAGTAGAGGGATATATAGGGGAAACTATATGGGAAACGGTTGCGGGACGAGTGAATATAGGGGATGGAATCTTGCTGACGTGGCTGCATAGTAACATTTAGGGGGGAAATTTAGGGGGAACGGTTGCGGACAGTCTGAGGTCCACTCTTAGGGGGTGTTTGGGAGTGAAGTTTTTTCATAGTTTTGGAATAATACTGCAGTATTCTCAAATATTACAGTATTATATACAGAATGATGTTTGGCAAGCTGGCTAAAATCTCTGTTTTTAAAACTAAAGTATTGCAAATACTATAGTTGTTTTAAGGTATTCTAAACTTAGGTCTGGACCTCAGTTTCCAAAATTATGGTATTGTAAACTGCGGTATTGTCATGACTAAAGTATACTGTAGTATTTCAAAAACTGTGATTTTCAAAAACTTTATTCCCAAATAGGGCCTTATGTGCCTCTCCGCGTACGTGACGTGCTTGCGTTTATTTGCCATTGCTTGTGTGCGGTGGTACGTACGTGATACGTCCGCTAGGCAACGTTTGCCACTCAACAGCTAGCTAGCCCCAAAAGTTCTTGGAAGGACGATGCCGCCAGTGCGAGAGACAGCGGATATGGAAGGACGATGCTGCATCTTGTCACCCGGCCGGAAGTACGACAGGATGCAATAATCTAGCTACAAATTAAAGGAAGAGTTTGTGCGTATAAAAGCTAATATAAAGGTAACATATATACTTTAGTCCTGTCGAATTAAAATAAATAATACCTTGAACCGATGCATGAGACTTATGAATCATGCCATATATATGTTAAATACTTTTACCATCATTGAGTATGTACAATATACGCTATATCGCTAATCATGGCCCGTAGAAAATTGTAGACGACGACGTTGGCCTTTTAATCCTACACCATTTCTCGAAGGCTTCGTCCAAAAAGAATACACATAGTTTTTAGTATCGTTACATAATGTACAGATATTGGTAATACTTTGTATGAATACATACCTTACAAAGTGAAATGTTTTTTTTTTTGCCGAAGGAAATAGCGTATCGCTAGCAGCGGCTATAGCTAGCTAGGGAAAGAACCAGAAAGCGGTGGGATGCAGTTTCGGGCCGTAGAAGGCATGCCTACCTGCCACTGCCATTGGCCCTTTGCTTGCTTGCTTGCTTGCTTGCAGTGAAATCCATATTCCATTATTATTCCTGGCAGTGGCAGCTCCGTAGACCGTAGGAGAACTCCTATCTGGTCATCAAGATTCAAGCAGGGCGCCATGGCCATGACCATGGCCGCTGGCCGGCCATGCATGACATGAGCGAGAAGGCAAGTGAGATCAGACGACGACAGAGGACCAGATCGATCTGCAGAGAGGAGACCAGATGGCGTCTGGCCTGGCCCTACGACTGGCTCACTGCACGAGCTGCTGGGGCTACACGTACGTGGGCCCGGTGCCGACGCGCGGGCGCGGCCTGCCTGTCAGTGGCCCTCCCTTGGTGCCTTGTGCCGACCTTGATGCGCGATGGAATGATGGATGATGGATGAGCATTTAGCTTTCTGAATCCTGATTCCTGAGTGGTGGCGTGTAGTGACTTGCCCCATTCGGCTCCGGATTTTGAGAATCCGGTCGTCTAGATTTTGTTCCAAAACAGGCTGGACAATTTATCGGAAACTTAACCCAAATATTTTGAAGTCTTCAAATGTAATCAAACTTGTAGAATTCCTTTTATCGGCTTTCTTAAAATCTTTTTGGGATCCAAACGCCACATCATGAGACCGTGGGCAAGGGAAGCCAAGGGAAGGGAAAAGCTGCGCCTTCCCTGTCACTGCCTGTGGGGTAAAGCCAAAGCCAACGCCAACTTGACAGCAGATGGTATCTCAGCTTTTCAGAATGTGCGTGTCTCTGCCTGCCTGCCACGACAGTGTGGTCTTTGGGTACCCGTTTTTTTTTAATAAAAAAACCGTTGGTTGTTAGAATTATTTGTTAATGTTATGTTAATCGTGACGGCCACCTTTTAACGGTTCAGCAAATCTGGATATGTGAGTACATCATTTGCAGTTCGGAGTATAATTCAAATTTTCAGATAAGCCACCAATTATACTCACTAACTTTAGCATAAGTTAGTATACGTATGCAACATGTCTCTTGACTTCGCCAATATGGAGCACAAAGGTGGTATCGACGACGAATATGAATGTCGAGTGGGTTCATGTTAATAGACTAAAAGGTGTGAAGGACGGGTTCTGAGGCTTAGACTAGAGGATGGGAGAAGCTAGAAGACTGGCCATGATGGCTGACATTTGAGGGCATCGATAAGTGCAATAGTATATGGGGAGTATACCATGTTGACTAAGTTAAGACGATGGTGGTAATGGAAGATAACTTGGTGACCGAACAATCGAGGACAAACAATGACATCAAGATCATGAGGCGAGTATATGAAGTACGCTACTCACAAGTGGTCTAGGCCTCAAAACCACTGGCGATTGGTTTTTGGGTTTGGTCCTCAAAACCCATGTGAAGTTCTGATGGGAACTAGAGGCACCATGTGACATCACCATAAAACTTGCGTTGATGCGTCAGATCTACAAACCTTGAGTTGGACTATATCGCCTTTAGTATTAAGTGGTATACCTCTAATTTCCTAGTGATATATAGGTTGGGAATATGTAATAGCCCTATAAATAATGGGAGACTAATCCAAATGGCCTCATCTATCTAGCACGTCATTTCATTTGATCCTTGTAGTTTTTTCCCTTACACTAGTCTCTTATTAAAATCCGTAGATTATTTTAGACATCCAAATGTGTGACCTGACTCCATAACTAGCTAGTGAATCTAGTACTCTATATACTAGAGGTACCCGAGAATGCCTCAACGACCAAGACCCTGGCGGGTGCGTTTGAGAACCTGGCTACACTATTTAGGGACTCGGCCCACGTGACAGGAAAAGGCATGACTCGTCTGAGAAAATAATGATGTAGCATCTTATCAGATCAATAGAAATGTTGATGTCCATGTAATATGGTAGTGTCCTCATGATAAGGAAAACTTGCATGTAAAGATAGAACTAAGAGTTTTTGATAGACTCGATTAGTACGATATGTATCCTTATCTGGTATGATATCGGATAACCTTCTTGTAACCACTCTCCTCCTTGACTAAAAAAGAAGGGATGAGACGTCCCAAGAGGGCTGATCATCAAATCATAGGCAATAGCCACCAACACATACACATGATGTAGAGTATTATCTCGCATTAAGAGTTCGGTCATGTCTACGTTTACCTTCGGTTATCAATCTCGCAAAGTCGTGATACGTCTAATCAATTTAGAATATTCTTCGACATTATGCATAACGAGCATCAAAATCCTAATCATACTAGATAATTATTTCTCCACATCGTAATAATAATCCATCATTAGGCAACCATCAGGTCATCATATCAATTCAAAAGAATGGATATCTAAACATGTTTGGAACTAAGCAGCAAAACACTTTATGCAGTATCTTGAACATGGCTTCTACGGGTTGCGTCTATACGTAGGATCAACATGATCACGGTGGATAATGTTAGACTTGCCTCCGTCGTCGATGCATGTCCATGTCGTCCTAGGCAAACTTCTGAGAGCACTGATCCTCGACGTCCTCGTTCTTTAAAAACACGGAATGACCAAAATATGCAAACAAACACAAATAATTGTTCATATATATATTTAAATAAGTTATAAAGATTATGAAACATTATGATGGGTATAATTTGATTTCAGATAAATCGATGAAGAATCAATGGAATCGGAGTTTATATGGGAGAGATATTTTGATTGTGCGACGTGTGGCCGCTAATTAACCATGCACAGGGGGAGAAAATGAAACGCGATTAGTGAATGAGAGTGTGACCTCGTGCTGCTGTTATCTGCTGGCGATAATTTGTTGGATAGATGTTTTTGTGCTTTATATCAGATGGGTCCACCTGTCATATGCATGCAGGTGTGTGATGGAAGGAGAGGCTTGCTGCTGCTCGTCCGTCATGGACGCAAGCTGAAGCTAGCTCGTACGGAGCTCTCTACCAGCACGGAGGGGAACAGGCAACTATGAACAATTAATGGCCTGGAGGAAACGGAGGAGGCGCAACTGAATGACTGATGAGCTGCTCACCTTGCTCAACGAGTAAGATCGGCCCCGGCCCGTGTGCTGCTGCTTGCGGACAGAACGATAGTGTGAGGAAGAGAGCCGCCAATTAACATCACATCTGACTAGCTACAGAATATAATTCCAGAGTCCCTGTTATGTCATTTCTTCCCACAGCTTTCTTGACCTTCGTCTTCGGAGATGAGAGAGAGAGAGACAGATTCGAAGAAAGCTGCCGTTCCAAGAGAGAAGAAGAAGAAGAAGTTCAAGAAAGCTGTGGAAAGGCATGGCATGGACTTGAAGAGTTGAGAGGCTACACATACACACTGCATATTGTTGCTCTCTCTAACCTATATGCTGCTGCCATGCATTTTTCAATGTCTCTCTTGATCTCCTTCCTTATATAACCAGGAACTAGCTCGGCGCGGCTGCCCTTAGCTTGTCGCCACTATGCGGCTGTTCTATAATGCAAGAGATGATACGTACGTAGACGGTGGACCTGACCTCATGCAGGAGGAGTAAGAAGAAGCGGAGAGGCGAGAGTGTAGCCAACGCATGCAATTTACCGAACGAAGCAGCTGACATGTGTGTGGTCTCAAATCCCAATGACGTTAGAACAACAAACGAAGGTTTCATGGAGGACATGTTGGAGGGACCTGACCGAGTTAAAAAAAAGGACATGGCATGTCATGCAATGCAATGCAGAGGCTAGCTATGCACTGCAGCTTGCTGGAGCTTCATTGGACAACCTTTGTCTGTTCTATTACAGAAGTACACCGTACCTCTATTGAAAACAAAAAAAAAATGTCTGGGGGAAACAATATACATAATGCTTCTTGCAAACATCCAATCTTGCAATACTACCATGCAGTACTGGGTAGGGGCGGGCCCAGGGGTGGTTCATGGGTATTCATTGAATACCCAAATTTTTAGTGATCTATAGTAATTTGTCAATAATGTATTACAAAAAATAGTGTTAGAGCACTAATTCCTTTGATCTTTTGAATTTTTGAATACCCAATCTTAGATGTCTAAGCTCGCTTCTGGTACTGGGCTGGTAGAAAATAGTGAGAGAAATCTGCTGGATATATTATAGAGTGGTCCAGAAACTATAGCTAGCAAGCAAGGCCGGTAGATCTATAGATGCATGCATGATGCATGGGACGAAGATTCAGTTGATGAGAGTTTGAGTTTAAGCTGGTGCCTGGTGACTGCTAAATTTCAGCAGCAGCCACCCGATCCTCGCGTGCGTACTACACCCGTTGCATACTATGCATGCGCCGTGGGCGTCGCTCGTCGCATGCACTGCACAAGCATGCATGCATGCCCGTCCCGGCGTCCCCTCCCTGCAGAAAGGGCACAGGCACAGCAGCAGGGCAGACGGGGGGCGCCACCATTCCGATCTACCCTCCCGCGGGTGCGATCGATTTGGCACTGCACGATCTGGTACAGGTACAGAGGTACGGTCCTGCCCTCACATGCATATCCTGCACGGTGCAGACTGCAGAGAGGCTGAATCATATTGCTCGCTCGGTTTATCTACAACACTTCATGTTCCTAATTTCTTGTGGGTTTTATTAGACTTAGTCTAGAAAAAGTGTCCAAACTTTCCTTATAGATATGAATGAGGTACAACTGATTGAGACACACAATTTAATTAAATCAATCTTTTTACCTTCATTTTTAGTCATGTATCTAGAGTCGGGGTGGTAGTTGGCTCTAAATTTTACACTATAAAAAATAAAAGATCGGATTGTATTTGGATTGAGCGATATTTCTATCCGTTTTTTACCCAAAATTAATTATGGGCTTAAACGAATCATGCAGAAATTTTTAGTCCGTTATCCATTACTACCCTACATTACCTTTTTATTTTCAATCCTATATCTATTCCAACCATCTTCTCCCTCTCTTCGCTCTACAACCCTAGAGTCCATCCTCTCCAACGGGTCCCTCCTGAGAGTTTGGATCTAGGTTTACCCGAGAGCTCTCTGTGCGTCACGGACGGTCCGACACACATGGAACGGTTTGGTGATCTATCGTGGATGATTCGATGAGGAGAAAAGCCGACCCAAGTTCCCGTCTGTCGCGTGCAGGCCATAGGGTTTGTTAGTATTTAACCTAAAAAAGCGTTAACATTCTTTTGACGACTCCACTAGAGAAGAAAGCTTTGGATCTACAAAGTCGATTTCAGTGGCCGATTCTAAAGATCTCATCAACGTTTCCATAGACAACAACGCAAGGTCAACTGTAGAGAATTTATCGGTCGTTGAGTGAAGAATTTGAATAAGTTGGACGAGGAGACCTATCAACGTCAAACTCGGATTTGGAAATTAGTTGATAGATAACAATGGGGAAAATAGAAGAAGGTAGATTTGGAAATAGTTTAGGTTTCTATTTCCATGAAAAAATTTATTAGTTTTTTTATTTCTTAAAATGCTCAAATCAGCTTAAACTACACGACATTGGTAATAAAGGTCATGAAACAAGTTATGTTTTTCTATGTAACTAGATATATAGATTTCTTAATATGTGAGCTATACATGTTGTTGTCGTAAGCACGGACATATATCCAGTAAACAAGAAAACTGCAATGCAGTAGAGTGTAGACCCGTAAATAAAAAAAACTGCTACTTTTTAATTATACGGAGAAAAATAATGCTCCGGTTTCAATAAAAACGTCGCTTCATATTCATATGTTACCACCGCTCAAAAGGTCCACTTGCAGGGCGAGACATCATAGGTTGGGCTATGTATGGGCCATGCGTATGCTCTCGGTAAACAACCTTGCGCTATAATCCGAACGGGCCGTGGATCAGGCCAACCGGGAACGGAGCACAACGCACACGTCCGGCCATCTTCTTCTTGCACAAGTCGAGGGCCACCGCTCCGCATCCGCATCTTCTTCCAGAGCAAGTCGAGCGCGGCGGCCACAAAACCCAGTCCCATACGCACCCGTCCGT
Source organism: Zea mays (assembly GCF_902167145.1). Taxonomy (NCBI): domain Eukaryota; kingdom Viridiplantae; phylum Streptophyta; class Magnoliopsida; order Poales; family Poaceae; genus Zea; species Zea mays. The sequence goes on along the minus strand of NC_050100.1, from coordinate 222,744,509 downwards.
TCCGCGCGATCAGCCGAGCGATGTCGTCGTCGGCGCCCGCACCGGCCGCCATGGCCGTGGACGACGCGGAGGACGACCAGCTCGCCTCCATGTCCACGGAGGAGATCACCAGGGCCTCCCGTCTCCTCGACAACGAGATCCGCGTCCACAAGGTGCGGAAACCCTAGCCCTAGCCCCGCTGCGCGTCGCCCAGAGTGTCGGGACTGTTCTGATTGATTTGGGATGTTTTGGGCTGGGTGTTCATAGGACGAGCTGCAGCGGTCGAACCTGGAGCTGGAGTCTATCAAGGAGAAGACCAAGGAGAACCAGGAGAAGATTAAGCTCAACAAGCAGCTGCCGTACCTCGTCGGCAACATCGTCGAGGTTTGTTTCTCGCCTCGATTGGCTGACGCTGTTGATGGTTCATCTTCTTATCCCTTGTATTTGGTGACTGGGTAGGTATGTTTGGGCTCTCGATCTGGTTCAGTTCTGTTGGTCGGGTTTTCATAATTTTACTTCAGTCTGTACACACTGGTTAGACGCAGCAGGTTTAGTTTCAGGATGCCTATGGCTTGGTTAGGACTCAGTAGCCCATCTGCTACTACAATCTAGAAAGAAGCTCCTAGTAGCAACTGTACTAGGAAGAAGTTCATAGTTACAACAGTACTGGGAAGAAGTTCATAGTTACTATTAGTACTGAGTTAGTTTATTTCGATGCTGTTGGTCGGGTTTTCATAATTTTACTTTAGCCTGTACACACTGGTTAGACGCAGCAGGTTTAGTTTCAGGATGCCTATGGCTTGGTTAGGACTCAGTAGCCCATCTGCTACTACAATCTAGGAAGAAGTTCGTAGTAGCAACGGTACTAGGAAGAATTTCATAGTTACAACAGTACTGGAAAGAAGTTCATAGTTACTATAGTACTGAGTTGGTTAGTTTATTTCGATGGCATACATAATTTGATGCCTTGTGTGAAATTAAAATGCACTCTTGTGAATCATTGAGCCTAATAACATTCTAAGATTTTCATATTTCAAAGTTTTTAAGATGTAAGGAAGCTGCATACCCAAGGTGGACGATATGGGCTCCATTACTTATATACATCTCAACTGTTTTAGATTTTGGAAATGAACCCTGAGGATGAGGCTGAAGAAGATGGTGCTAACATCGATCTGGACTCACAAAGGAAAGGAAAATGTGTTGTTCTGAAGACATCCACCAGACAAGTAAGTAAACTTGCATGAAATTTCTGTAGCCAACTATGAACCTTATCATATATTAACTTTGTCCATCAATGGTCAATCAAGCACTTGAACTTTGAATTGATTTGAATGCATTATCTTTGTCTGCTGATAAACATTGATTTCTTTCAATACAACTTTATTTAGTTCCACATTCTTTTTTGTTCCGCCGATCTTGTGCTTTATGAAGAGTTCAGGTTCATTGTTCATTGTTGGGTTAACTGCAGACCATATTCCTTCCTGTAATTGGGTTAGTTGACCCCGATAAGCTAAAGCCTGGCGATTTAGTTGGAGTTAACAAAGACAGCTACTTGATACTAGATACATTGCCTTCAGAGTATGACTCACGGGTTAAGGCAATGGAAGTAGATGAGAAACCTACTGAGGATTACAATGACATTGGCGGACTTGAGAAACAGGTAATTTGCTTTCCAGAACTGGGGGTTAACTGTTATATCAGCACTACTGTTGTGGATTTGTTACATTGCAAGCAAGCAGTAATATGATGTTTGGTATAACACAGATTCAAGAGCTTGTGGAAGCAATAGTGTTACCAATGACACACAAGGACCGATTTCAAAAATTGGGCATTCGTCCCCCCAAAGGGGTTCTTTTGTATGGACCCCCTGGGACTGGGAAAACGCTCATGGCTCGTGCATGCGCTGCACAGACAAATGCAACATTTCTGAAATTGGCTGGTCCACAACTTGTCCAGGTAGGTAATTAAATCCGTGAAATATATTATACAGATGCTAGGGTTCCTAAGGCTCTCCAACTAACCATTTGAGCATTTTACATTCTGTTTGTGATTTGCGGGTTACAGTTGGCCTGGTAAACAACTTGTGATTTAGATAATTGAACAGTGTGATTCATTACTGCAAACTGTTTTTGGCAATCAATGCCTTTAGAGACATTATTTGGCACCTGCATACTGGGTGGAAATCGAAGTTGTAGATTGATTTTAGGCATTATATATATTAGGATATGAATCTAAGCTCCATTTTAATTGCTAGAATATTTATCCCATAATTGTTGACACTTTTTTTCCTGAAATACTGCGAGGTCAATTTTCAGTTCTATTATTGATTATCTTTTCTTAGTTTAATTTAGACGAACATTAACATCTTTGTGAATTGTTTCAGATGTTCATTGGTGATGGAGCTAAGCTTGTTAGAGATGCTTTTCAGCTTGCTAAGGAGAAAGCCCCGTGCATCATCTTTATTGATGAAATTGATGCCATTGGAACAAAGCGTTTTGACAGGTACATTTTTTATTTAGTTTGTCATCCAGTCTAATGTCTTTCCTAACACCTTTTAACCTACATCAGTTTGTGACCAAGTTTGATAGACATTTTAACAAGCTTAGTGATTAAATTTGGTTAATATATGGTGTGGTCAAATTTTCCTTGACAATTTCAACAAAATGCCATTTGCAGCTGTATTTTGCACATCCTGATTTTCTCACCTGTTGCTAACTTGTTAGCTTTGGTGGATAAATAATTTGAAAACTTTTGGTTAGTGTGTTATTATGATGATTATTTGTTCTTAACTCATACGATGTGTTCTCCTTTACTAATTAACTTGTGAGCACAATTGCTTTTTGTGAGTGCAAGAGTCTCCTAATATTTTTCTTTGTTTCATTTTACTACAGTGAAGTTAGTGGTGATAGAGAAGTGCAAAGGACAATGTTGGAATTGCTGAACCAGCTTGATGGATTTAGCAGCGATGAGAGGATAAAGGTCAGCATTCAACCTCAAACCTATTAGTTATTACAGTCTTGATGCTTTGTCTCAGGTTTTGTTCAGTTGCAGGTTGAGAAGGTATAAAGTTACCTCTATTGATCATGATATGAGAGATAGATGAACTGATATTTTTTCCCAATGTCTTATTTAATATCTGGTGTACTAAACGTTTGATTGTTGTGTGGCTTACAGGTGATAGCTGCAACAAATCGTGCTGATATTCTTGATCCTGCTCTGATGAGATCTGGTCGTCTGGACCGGAAGATTGAGTTCCCTCATCCATCAGAGGAAGCAAGAGCTAGAATCCTGCAGGTATTTTGCTCGGGCCACTAAAATATGTTGTACTAGCTCAGTATGGCCTCCCCCAGTATTTGCTCCAAAACTGTTGATATCTTCCCCCCTAAGGTCTAGTTTGGAAGCCACAAAACCGAATGTGATTGGAGGGACTAGAATCCCTTTCTTATTTAATTTTGAATAAGAAAGGGATTCTAGCCCCTCCAATCCCCTTCGGTTTTGTGGCTCCCAAACTAGCACTAAAGGTTCCAAAATAACGCCGATCTATGTTGTGTAGATCCACTCGAGGAAAATGAATGTGAATCCAGATGTCAACTTTGAAGAGTTGGCGCGTTCAACCGATGATTTCAATGGCGCTCAGCTAAAGGCTGTTTGCGTAGAGGCTGGCATGCTCGCTCTACGCCGAGATGCTACAGAGGTTACCCACGAGGATTTCAACGAGGGGATCATCCAAGTGCAGGCAAAGAAGAAGTCCAGCTTGAATTACTACGCGTAAGGGCTTGTTCGGTTATACCCCAATCCATAGGGATTGAGGGGGTTTCAATCCCCAATAAGTCAAAATCCCCTCCAATCCGTATCAATCCCCTTCAATCCATATGGATTGGAAATAACCGAACAAGCCCTAAGGGGGGAACGCCCCGTACTTGGTGATCATTCAGTTGTTTGTGACACTGCCATTGTCTGGGCAGGCTAACTTACTATTTGTACTATAAGCAAGCTGTTGCTTTTGAGTCTTACTCCGTATGAGAGTATCATTTATGAAATATTAACCAAGTCTGCCTGCCGTATTGGTTTCTTTCTCCTCACGGAGAGGAGCTCGGCCTTCCACGACTGCACATTTGCTCTGTTTTCAGAAGTTCGTGTGTTTAATGATAAAAAATCAGGTGGGAAAGCTTTCCCATTTGACTACCATCTTTTTTTTAAAAAAAAAATCAGATCTGGTTGTTGCAGAACTTCAGAATGAGCTGTTGTTTCCCTCGTACAAGAGAGAAAGAACTGCAGCACCGCTGCTGCTGTTACAGAACCCGGAAAACCAAGTTGTGATGCAGCTAGAGCTAGGGCTGGTGGTCCGCACTGGCACCGGGACGGATGGAGATTACGGAAAGCATGACGGTATGGTGAAGCCGCGACACATGTAGGCGAGCAGGACGTACACAATTACGGTGAGGATGAATATCACTGCAGCTCTGCAAAAAGACCAGTGGAAGAGTTACAGGGACAGGCGATTGTTACCCTAAAATGTGCAAGACAACAACAAGAACATGGCGTACGTGAGCTTGACGTTCCTCCACCACATGGTGTTCCTGAAGCGGCGAGCTTGGCGCTTGAAGCGCATCGTGTTCCCCTGCATGGTTGCCGTCTTGTCCACCAGCACCTCCAGACGGTCACCCCTCTCCAGCACCCTGTCGATGTTGTCCATCATCACGCTCCGGACCTGCAAGCAGATTAACGTTTCAGTCAAGCCGCCAATATAATGGAAGAAGAAGAAGAACAAGAACAAGTTGGCAATGGCGTAGGAAGGAGCACCTGGTCCATCTCTCCCCTCATGCGATTTATCCTGTCCGCGCTGGCGTCGTTGGAGTAGTAGTCCATCTGCTGGGCCAGAACGCGGGAGAACTCGTCGTTCATGGCGTACGCCAGCGCGGTGAGCGCCGCGCGGCCGTACGCCTTGACGAACCTCCCGTGGATGTCCTCCAGGAACGCGAAGGGGACACGCCCTGATCCAGAAATGCCACATCGATCTATTGTGAGTTTCTGACCATATCATCATCATTACCAAACTGCAGGTTGGTTGCGACGATCGACGACGACCAAAACGTGCACTGGTGCTTACGCCCGGCGGCGTCGTCGGCCATGCAGAGCGCCGTGAGGCCGTCGGTGCGCTTGACGTGGAACACGTGGAGGTCCTGCGTGTACGACACGTTGCAGTCGTCGTCGCCGCCGCCAGGGAGGCGCTCCAGGACCTGCCGCGCCACGGCGCCCGCGTTGCCGCCCGCCGCCGCCGCGCCGTAGTGCTCCGCCAGCACCACCGCGCCGCGCGCCACCACGCCGTACTCGATCTTGCCCATCGCGCGCGCCGTCCTACAACGCCCGGCCCGGTCGCACGTACGTCGTCGTTAGTTCGCGCCGGCCGACGATCGGGATCGCCCGATCTCACATGCACGTGCGAAGCACCCTCTTCGTTCCTCGCTCGCTGCTAGCTGTTTCCTCTCCCCCCTCTCGCGCGTGTGGCGAAAGAGATGGAGGGGAGCCGGGAGCGAAGAGGTAGGACAAGAGAGAACCTCCTCCTGAGCCTGTTTGACCGGTGCGCCCCCAACATTCCGCGCGCGTACGCGCACCGCGCTGTTTATAGGCACTCGCTACGACCACGGCGAGGGGATGACAGCCACCCTGTGGATACGCTTATTTTTGGACCGGCTTGTGATGGTCACGGACTCGTCGCACAGATTGTCACCGTGACGTTCTAAAACATTTTTTTTTCGAGTCCAATCTGTTTTACCCCCTAAGCTATAAAACTGTTTGGAACCAAAGTGAGCCGGCGGACGGTCCGGCCCTGAGGCCGGACGGTCCGCGCCTGTGGGCCGGACGGTCCGCGCAAGTGCAGAATAGATTAGGGTTCCGAGTTTTATGCTACGGTTGTTAGCTAAATTCACGGGATTCACTCGGAAATTAGTTTGTAAAGAGTCCAACCCCTCCTCTATAAATAGAGAGGTATACGGTCAATTTGTAATCATCAATCGAATCAATACCACTTTGTTGACGCCTTTTCGGAGCGCCAAATACTCAAGAAGAACCGGCGGCGGTGCTCTCTGCACAGGGGCGGACGGTCCGCGCGTGGGGGCCGGACGGTCCGCGGCCTGGTGCGAGGCGGCGGTGCTTTCTGGTCAGGCGCGGACGGTCCGCGGCACAGGGCCGGACGGTCCGCGGCCTGGTGCAGGAGCCCGAGTTCCCTGCCTGACGGCCGGACGGTCCGCGCCCTAGGGCCGGACGGTCCGCGCGTGCGCAGGGGCGGCGGAAGACCGCTGACGGCGCCTGGATCTCGCTCCCGGGAGGGACCCCGTCGAGGAGGAGAGATCCTAGGTGGTGTCTAGGCTCGGGCCGGCCGACCTAGACTCCTCTAATCGACGTAGAGTCGAAGAGAGACGAAGAATTGAGGATTGGAAGGCTAAACCTAAACTAGACTAGAACTACTCCTAGGATAAAATGCGAAATAGAAGTTGTATTGATTCGATTGTTGATGATTACAAATCGGCCGTAGACCTCTCTATTTATAGAGGAGGGGGGCTGGACCCTTTACACAACTGATTCCGAGCTAATCTCGCGAATATAGCTAACAACCGTAGCACAAAACTCGGAACCCTAATCTGTTCTGCGCACGCGCGGACCGTCCGGCCCACAGGCGCGGACCGTCCGGACCGCGGACCGTCCGGCCTCAGGGCCGGACCGTCCGCACGCTCAATTCTGGTTCGAACATATGCCCCCCTGCCTTTTGGTGGAGCTGGGCGAACCAAAAGCAACTAACTCGATGTTATCACATCGGTTTTCTTAGGCATCTTGCCACTTACTAGGATGGTACGCAGTGGCCTTGGTCTCGATGGTTGACTCAACGGACGTGATCCCTTTAGATTTGATCGAACTGTCAGTCCCAACATCGCCGAGCGTCATACTGGTCCTGACCAATTCGTCACCTTGTCTTCCTAATTCTCTAAGTGTTCTGGCGTAGCTCCGTAGTCGACCAGGTCTTCTCCATGCAGGTCGTCTTCCTCCATGGGCGTCGGTACGTCGTCGGAGGTGTCTTGGTGTAGTGCGGATGGTTCGGCCTCAGGGGTCGGATGGTCCGCGTCCTGTGCAGATGATCCGGCCTTTATAGCCGGACAGTCTACCATACCTGCAGAGAGATGCACAGTTGTTGTTTTATTTACTATCTTTGCGGCCGTTTGACTTTTCTCAACGGCCTTTGGTCTCCATCTCTTTTGCGGTGGCGGATACTGCGGATGCGTGTCATTGAATATTCTTTCTGCCTCTTTTTCCTGATTCTCCTTTGCTCTGAGGCGCTGTAATTTTCGCTTTTGCGATCGTGTCAATCCCGATGGACACCATCGGGGCATGGAGTATTTTGGATCGGCTATTTTATTGACAGTCGTACTTTCTTTTTTGTTTGTGTTGGCCGATTCACCAAAAATCACCGGCCCTTCGTTATTTTGTTGTACGACGACATCTGTCGCTCCTATTCTAATGACCTCTCCCTTTTTCGTACTGTTGGAGGTTATAGCTGTATGTCCCCCTGCCGGGTTAGTCAGCCTTTGGGGCTGAGTTGTTCGGCAATCTTGCTGGGCCTGTGCTCGTGGACCAGATTGAGGGGCTCTCAATCGGTCTTGTACTGGAGGTGTCAACCTATTGAATACAGATGTTTGGGGTGCCCCCCAAGCGGGGTACTGTGGCATCCCAAATGGATATGGTGGCATGCCCCACATTTGATTTGGGACATATGGTGGAGGTATGTATGTGTATGGATATGGCATAGGTGGATATGGTGGTGGAGGTGTCCATGCAGGTACGTTAGGTCTTAATTGAACATTATGACCTTCCGTCCTTTCCGATTGGTGTGGTGGTCCAATCGGCCTAACCTGCCGTCGCACCTGGGTGGGTAAGCGAGGTCCCTTTGGTGGCCGGTCACTGGAGCCAGCCTTCTTTTTCACATATTTAGACAATAATTGATCAAAGGTCGGGCTAGATTTTACCAACCGACCAGTTGCCTTGAATGTGTTAGTTTTCCACGTACCTATTTCTGGTCGTCGTGGTTTGAAGGTACGTGGTTGCCGCGGCTCTTTGACGTTGCCGGACCGTCCGTCGGAACGCTTCGGACCGTCCAGTGATGTTACGGACCGTCTGCGCCTAGACACCGGACCGTCCGCGATGCGTAGTATGGGTTCTCGCGCATATCCCCTTGTCTGTGCTTGCCCCCCAGCGCTGGAGTTTGTGATGGTTACCTTCAGTGTCTCCCCTCCATCAGGAGTCTTCTCGGCCATCACTTTCCTGCAAGAAATTTTGTTGTTTCCATCGGCCTCCCGTGCGTTGCCGATGATGACTTCTTTGTCTTTGCCCTTATCGGCTGTGTTGGGCCGAATTAGGACCTTTTTGCCATTAAAGTCGATCACATTCATTGGGAAGGGCTCCGTGTCCTCCTGAAATTTCAATCGTCCCTCATTAATGGCCGATTGAATTTGTCGTCGGAACACATTACAATCATTAGTGGCATGTGAAAATGAGTTGTGCCACTTGCAGTATGCGCGACGCTTTAGTTCGTCGGCAGGTGGAACGATATAATCAATTTTAATGTTACCATTTTTTAGTAATTCATCGAATATCTTATCACATTTGCCGACATTAAATGTAAACTTAACCTCCTCTTGTCGTTCCTTTTGAACTGACTGCAAGGAGTAGCAAGCCGAAGATTTGGCCTGCTCGGGCCAAACTATTTCGGCAGTGTAAACTTTCTTTGGTTCATCGTCCGAACTACTTTGATGGTGTTCTACTATAGGGACATTATGATGAACCGTTCTGACTAGTTCTTTGCTTCGGCTTTCACAAGCCGAAGCTCTCTGATGTAATTGTGCTAGAGTAAAGAACTGGATGCCTTCTAATCTCTCTTTTAAATAATAGCGCAATCCATCAAAGGCTATTCCCGCCAGTTGTTTATCTGTTAGATGAATTTGAAAGCATCGGTTTCTCGTATCCTGGAATCTCCGGATATAATCACTAACTGATTCATCCTTTTCTTGTCGTAGGGTCACTAAGTCTACTAAATCTAGCTCATAATCACCAGAGAAGAAGTGTTCATGAAATTTTTGCTCTAAGTCTCCCCATGACAAAATGGAATTAGGAGGGAGCGTGGCATACCATGTGAATGCAGTCCCTGTTAAGGATAATGAAAATAAACGCACACAGAATGCTTCGGTGTCAGCCAATTCTCCTAATTGTGCTAGGAACTGGCCTATGTGCTCACGCGTGCTCTTTCCTTGGTCACCCGAAAACTTTGCAAACTCGGGTATCCTAGTTCCCTGTGGGTATGGGTGGTGATCAAATCGGCTGTCATAAGGCTTCCGATATGATTGCCCCCCAGGGATCATGCTTACTCCGAGCTTATCTCGGAACGCCCCGGCTATTTCTTCCCTCACTATACCAATGGCAGCCGGTGCAAGACCACCGGCTCTCTGGTCAAACATAGGTGGGGGTGGTTGCATGTTAGTATGTTGTCGTTCCCCCCATTGGTTTGAGCTACGTGGTGCATTTCCATTTGCGCTATATGGCTCATATGTTTGATCGTTTCTTTCCGGCCTTCTAGGTGGGGCCGGGAAGCTTTCCTGGGCTCTGGATCCTGAATTAATGGGCTGGTGCATTGCATAATGTGATGGGAAGTGTTGTTGGGACGGGCGAGGATTCAGGTAATAATCCCCCTCAAAAGACTCATGCGCGGACTGTCCGGATACGTACCCGGACCGTCCGTGATTATATGCGGACCGTCCGTCGTTGTATGCGGACCGTCCGACTGGATAGTTTAAATTTGGTGCCCTATGTGGTGGCTCGGGTGTGTGTCTAGGTAACTCATTAAAAATGGGCCCGACTGTGGCTGACCCGGACGGTCCGCGCTCGCGAGCGGACGGTCCGGACATGTGTAGATCGGCTGGTTTACTGCCGATTTGCGTTTGCTCAGGGTACGTGTCCATCGACATCCCATAAGGGGGTTGTGACTGGTCGTGACAACCTTTAGCCGATGTATTACGTGTATTATCTCCTAATTCAACCTCGTGTGAAGGAAAATTTGCTATACTAGATTTATCAAATGCACGTACTAGTCTCCTACAATCGTTTTGCATAACCCCTATGATATTTTGCATCTGTTCTCGCTGTTCGTCTATGTAAGCTTTAAGAGATTGGAGTTCGTTGGTGCTACTTACATTTGGGGTAATCGTAGTAGGTCGGAGCGAAGCCAGATCTGTCGCCCGTTGCCGAACGACTTTGTTGTTCCTGTCCACTTTGAAGTCAGCCAGGAACTTCGCCTTTGCTTCTTGGATCAGCTGCTCCTGGCGCTCCTCGAACAGAAGTTGTTCTTCAGCCGGCAAGGCTTCCCATGTCGGTGTGATGATATTGCTGGTGGAAACCTCAGAGCTATCTTTTGAACCGGCCATTGAGGGCCGATTTGATAGGTCTATATGTGTTGTCCCCAGCGGAGTCGCCAAAAAGTATGTTGACGCCTTTTCGGAGCGCCAAATACTCAAGAAGAACCGGCGGCGGTGCTCTCTGCACAGGGGCGGACGGTCCGCGCGCGGGGGCCGGACGGTCCGCGGCCTGGTGCGAGGCGGCGGTGCTTTCTGGTCAGGCGCGGACGGTCCGCGGCACAGGGCCGGACGGTCCGCGGCCTGGTGCAGGAGCCCGAGTTCCCTGCCTGACGGCCGGACGGTCCGCGCCCTAGGGCCGGACGGTCCGCGCGTGCGCAGGGGCGGCGGAAGACCGCTGACGGCGCCTGGATCTCGCTCCCGGGAGGGACCCCGTCGAGGAGGAGAGATCCTAGGTGGTGTCTAGGCTCGGGCCGGCCGACCTAGACTCCTCTAATCGACGTAGAGTCGAAGAGAGACGAAGAATTGAGGATTGGAAGGCTAAACCTAAACTAGACTAGAACTACTCCTAGGATAAAATGCGAAATAGAAGTTGTATTGATTCGATTGTTGATGATTACAAATCGGCCGTAGACCTCTCTATTTATAGAGGAGGGGGGCTGGACCCTTTACACAACTGATTCCGAGCTAATCTCGCGAATATAGCTAACAACCGTAGCACAAAACTCGGAACCCTAATCTGTTCTGCGCACGCGCGGACCGTCCGGCCCACAGGCGCGGACCGTCCGGACCGCGGACCGTCCGGCCTCAGGGCCGGACCGTCCGCACGCTCAATTCTGGTTCGAACACACTTCTATTTCGCATTTATTTCCAGTACAATTAGGAGTAGTTCTAGTCTAGCTCTAGTTTAGCCTCTGGATCCCCAAATTCTTCACCTCTCTTCGACTCTACGTGGATTAGAGGAGTCTAGGTCGGTCTGCCCGAGCCTAGACAACTCTTAGGATCTCTCCTCCCCGACAGGGTCCCTCCCGGGAGCGAGATTCAGGCGTCGCCGACGATCCTCCACCGCCCCTGCGCACGCGCGGACCGTCCGACCGTCAGGCAGGAAACCCTAGCCCCTGCGCCAGATTGCGGACCGTCCGGCCCTTGGCCGCGGACCGTCCGCGCCTGACCAGAGAGCACCGCCACGATTCTTGTTGAGTGTTTGGCTCTCCAAAAAGGCATCAACATACTTTTTGGCGACTCCGCTGGGGAAGATTTGATATAGACCTATCGAGATCGGCCCTCAATGGCCGGTTCAAAAGATAGCTGAAGTTTCCACCAGCAATATCATCACACCGACATGGGAAACCTTGCCGGCTGAAGAACAACTCATGTTCGAGGAGCGCCAGGAGCGGCTGATCCAAGAAGCAAAGGCGAAGTTCCTGGCCGACTTCAAAGTGGACAGGAACAACAAAGTCGTTCGGCAACGGGCGACAGATCTGGCTTCGCTCCGACCTACTACGATTACCCCCAATGTAAGTAGCACCAATGAACTCCAATCTCTTAAAGCTTACATAGACGAACAGCGAGAACAGTTACAACGTATCGTAGGGGATATACAAAATGATCATAAAAGGCTAGTGTGTGTGCTTGATAAGTCTACTATGGCAAATCTTCCTTTGCACGAGGTTGAATTGAGGGAATACACACATAATTCATCGGCTACAGGTTGTCACGACCAGTCACAACCCCTTTATGGGATGCCGATGGACATGTACCCTGGGCAACGACAGCCTCCCACGCACATCGGCGATAAATTTGCTGATCTGCGCATGTCCGGACCGTCCGCACGTGGGCGCGGACCGTCCGGGCCAGCGGCGGCCGATCCCATTTTTAGAAGCGAATTACCGAGACCTGCACCCAAGCCGCCACATGCCGTGCAAACCCTAGATAGCCCATTCGGACCGTCTGCGTATGACGCCAGACAGTCTGAATATAATGTCGGACGGTCCGACCACATGGCCGGACAGTCCGCGCACGGGGCCGGACGGTCCGTGTATTTAACCGGACGGTCCGACACAGAGTTTTTTAAGGAGGATGGATATCCAACTCCATATCCGTCCCAGCTAGACTCCCCATCTCACCATATGACACACCAGCACCATAATATAATCTATCAAACCCATGAGAGTGAGTACTTTCCGGCCCCTAGAAGGCCAGAAAGGAATGGCCAGTCCTATGAACCTCATAGGGCATGCATTAACGTGCTGCAAAACCCAAACCAATGGGGAGGAAAACAACATACCAACATCCAAACAAACTCACCCATATTGGATCAAAGAGCCGGTGGTCTCTCACCGGCTGCCATCGATATAGTAAGGGAGGAAATAGCTGGGGCGTTCCGAGATAAGCTCGGAGTTAGTATAGTCCCCGGGGGCCAGTCATATCGGAGACCTTATGATAGCCAGTTTGACCGGCTCCCATACCCACAAGGGACCAGAATACCTGAATTCGCAAAGTTTTCGGGTGACCAAGAAAAGAGCACGCGTGAGCACATAGACCAGTTCTTAGCACAGTTAGGAGAATTGGTCGACACCGAAGCATTTCGTGTACGTTTATTTTCATCATCTTTAACAGGAACTGCATTCACATGGTATGCCATGCTCCCTCCTAACTCCATTTTGTCGTGGGAGATTTAGAACAAAAAATTCATGAACATTTCTTTTCTGGCGATTATGAGCTAGATTTCGTAGACTTAGTAGCCCTACGACAAGAAAAAGATGAATCGGTTAGTGATTACATCCGGAGATTCCGGGATACGAGAAACCGATGATTGCGCTATTATTTAAAAGAGAAACAACTGGCGGGAATAGCCTTTGATGGATTGCGCTATTATTTAAAAGAGAAATTAGAAGGCATCCAGTTCTTTACGCTAGCACAATTACATCAGAGAGCTTCGGCTTGTGAAAGCCGAAGCAAAGAACTAGTCAAAACGGTTCATCATAATGTCCATATAGTAGAACATAGTCAAAGTAGTTCGGACGGTGAACCAAAGGAAATTTACACTGCCGAAATAGTTTGGCCTGAGCAGGCCAAATCTTCGGCTTGCTCCTCCTTGGAGCCGGTTCAAAAGAAACGACAGGAGGAGATTAAGTTTACATTTAATGTTGGCAGATGTGATAAGATATTCGATGAATTACTAAAAAATGGTAACATTAAGATTGAAAGTCGCCTAGAGGGGGGGTGAATAGGGCGAAACTGAAATTTACAAATATAAACACAACTACGAGACGGGTTAGCGTTAGAAATAATAATGAGTCAGAGAGAGAGGGCGCAAAACAAATCGTGAGCAAATGCGGAGTGAGACACGATGATTTGTTTTACCGAGGTTCGGTTCTCGCAAACCTACTCCCCGTTGAGGAGGCCACGAAGGCCGGGTCTTTTTCAACCCTTTCCCTCTCTCAAACGGTCCCTCGGACCGAGTGAGCTTCTCTTCTCAAATCAACCCGGGAATAAGACTTCCCCCGCAAGGACCACCACACAATTGGTGTCTCTTGCCTTGGTTACAAATGAGTTTATGATCACAAGAACAAATGAGAAAGAAAGAAGCAATCCAAGCGCAAGAGCTCAAAAGAACACGGCAAATCTCTCTCGCTAATCACTAAAGCTTTGTGTGGAATTGGAGAGGATTTGATCACTTGAATGTGTCTAGAATTGAATGCCTAGCTCTTGTAAGTGGTTGAGAAGTGGAAAACTTGGATGCAATGAATGGTGGGTGGTTGGGGGTATTTATAGCCCCAACCACCAAACTAGCCGTTTGGTGGAGCTGTCTGTTCGATGGCGCACCGGACAGTTCGGTGCACACCGGACATGTCCGGTGCGACAGCCACGCCACCAAAAGCCGTTGGGTTCGACTGTTGGAGCTCTGTCTTCTGGGCCCGCCTGGATGTCCGGTGGCGCACCGGACATGCGCTGTAGATTGTCCGGTGCGCCAGTATGGGCGTGCCTGACCTCAGCGCGCGCATTTAATGCGTCGCAGGTAGCCGTTGGCGCCGAAATAGTCGTTGCCCCACTGTTACACCGGACAGTCCGGTGTACACCGGACATGTCCGGTGAATTATAGCGGAGCAGCCGAAGTGAATTCCCGAGGCTGCCGAGTTCGTGAGGCCGCCCTTCCTTGGAGCACCGGACACTGTCCGATGTACACCAGACAGTCCGGTGAATTATAGCGCGCCGGCTTCCGGGAATTCCCGAAGGCGAAGAGTTTGAAGTCGGAGTCCTCTGGTGCACCAGACATGTCCGGTGGCACACCGGACAGTCCGGTGCGCCAGACCAGAGGTGCCTTCGGTTGTCCCTTGCTACTTTGTTTGAACCCAATACTTGGTCTTTTTATTGGCTAAGAGTGAACCTTTGGCACCTGTATAACTTATACACTAGAGCAAACTAGTTAGTCCAAAGATTTGTGTTGGGCAATTCAACCACCAAAATTAATTAGGGACTAGGTGTAAGCCTAATTCCCTTTCAAAGATTGATTATATCGTTCGACCTGCCGACGAACTAAAGCGTCGCACATATTGCAAGTGGCACAACTCATTTTCCCATACCACTAATGATTGTAATGTGTTCCGACGATAAATCCAATCGGCCATTAATGAGGGACGATTGAAATTTCAGGAGGACATGGAGCCCTTTCCAATGAATATGATCGATTTCAATGGCAAAAAGGTCTTAATTCGGCCCAGCACAACCGATAAGGGCAAAGACAAAGAAGTCATCATCGGTAACGCATGGGAGGCCGATGGAAACAAAAAATTGCTTGCAGGAAAGTAGTGGCCGAGAAGACTCCTAATGGAGGGGAGACACTGAAGGTGACCATCACAAACTCTGGCACTGGAGGGCAAGTGCAGACAAGGGGACATGTGCAAGAACTCATACTACACATCGCGGACGGTCCGGTGCCCAGGCGCGGACGGTCCGTGACATCGCCAGACGGTCCGGAGCGTTCCAGCGGACGATCCGACAACGCCGAAGAACCAAGGCGACCACATACCTTCAAACCACGACGACTAGAAATAGGTACGTGGAAAACTAACACGTTCAAGGCAACTGGTCGGTTGGTAAAATCTAGTCCGACCTTTGGTCAATTATTGTCTAAATATGTGAAAAAGAAGGCTGGCCCCAGCGACCGGCCACCAAAGCGACCTCGCTTACCCACCTAGGTGCGACGGCAGGTTAGACTGATTGGACCCCCACACCTGTGACGGAACCTCCCAAGTAATTAGGCCCACCTACAGTTGTCCTTGTTCAACGGACCTCAGACAACCCTATAGGTGCCCCTGAACTACTTGACAAGCTCGGTATCTTTCCTTACCTTTCCAGGAACGTTTCACCCGTCTTGCAGACATTACAGAACATCGGAGATAAAGAAATGCGGAAGCGATAACATAACTTACATTTATTAAAAAGTAAGATCAGGATGTTTATTACAGACCAGGAATATAAACGAGTGCAGAGTAATATTATTACACATACCAAGGGAGGTAAAAACTCCTCCCGACAGTTATTACACAAGAAGTCTTAATGGGGGATCCTTTCCTCCCGTACTTCACTCTTGATTTTCTTCATTAGGAACCACCTTGGTACAGAAGCAACAGAAATCTATTGCTTCCTCACCTAAAAACAACAAGGGGATATTTTATGACTCTTTCCCTAAAGCCTTTAGGTTTTCTCATCTTGGGTTAGGTCTTGCCGCTTTGAGCCTGATTAAGGGTTAGGTCCCCTATCCAGGGTCCTATTTGCAAAAACACTTTAAACAATACAACTTGTTTGAAATTTTTACCTAGTGAATGCACTCTAGGTGTATCAAACATATGCAATGTCAATGCTTATGATGCCATGCTCAAGTTTTAGTTACAGTAACACCAGGGGTGTTACAACACCAATCGGAAAGGACGGGAGGTCATAATGTTCAATTAAGACCTAACGTACCTGCATGGACACCTCCACCACCATATCCACCTATGCCATATCCATACACATACATACCTCCACCATATGTCCCAAATCAAATGTGGGGCATGCCACCATACCCATTTGGGATGCCACAGTATCCCACTTAGGGGGCACCCCAAACATCTGTATTCAATAGGTTGACACCTCCAGTACAAGACCGATTGAGAGCCCCTCAATCAGGTCCACGAGCACAGGCCCAGCAAGATTGCCGAAAAACTCGGCCCCAAAGGCTGACTAATCCGGCAGGGGGCATACAACTACAACCTCCAACAGTACGAAAAAAGAAGACGTCATTAAAATAGGAACGACAGATGTCGTCGTACAACAAAATAACGAAGGGTCGATGATTTTTGGTGAATCGGCCAACACAAACAAAAAAGAAGGTACGACTGTCAACAAAATAGCCGATCCAAAATACTCCATACCCCGATGGTGCCCATCGGGATTGACACGATCGCAAAAGCGAAAATTATAGCGCCTTAGAGCAAAGGAGAATCAGGAGAAGGAGGCGGAAAAAATATTCAATGACACACATCCGCAGTATCCGCCACCACAAAAAAATGGAGACCATAGGCCGTTGAGGAAAATCAAACGGCCACAAAGACAGAAAATAAAACAACAACTGTGCAGCTCTTTGTAGGTATGGCAGACAGTCCGGCTATAAAGACCGGACCAACCGTACAGGGCGCGGACCGTCCGACCCCTGAGGCCGACTCATCCGTAATACACCATGACACCTGCAACGACGTACCAACACCCATGGAGGAAGACGACCTGGAAGGAGAAGACCTGGTCGACTACGAAGCTACGCCAGAACACTTAGAAAATTAGGAAAGCAAGGTGACGAATTGGTCAGGACCAGTATGGCGCTCGGCGGTATTGCGACTAACAGTTCGATCAAAGCTAAAGGGGTCACGTCCGTTGAGTCAACCATCGGGACTAAGGCCACTTCATATCATCCTAGTAAGTGTCAAGATGCCTAAGAAAACTGATGTGATCACATCGAGTTAGTTGCTTTTGGTTCGCCCAGCTCCACCAAAAGGTAGGGGGGCATATGTTTGGAACCAAAGTGAGCCGGCGGACGGTCCGGCCCTGAGGCCAGACGGTCCGCGGTCCGCGCCTGTGGGCCGGACGGTCCGCGCAAGCGCAGAACAGATTAGGGTTCCGAGTTTTGTGCTACGGTTGTTAGCTAAATTCACGGGATTCGCTCGGAAATTAGTTTGTAAAGGGTCCAACCCCCCTCCTCTATAAATAGAGAGGTATACAACCGATTTGTAATCATCAATCGAATCAATACCACTTCTATTTCGCATTTATTTCCAGTACAATTAGGATTAGTTCTAGTCTAGCTCTAGTTTAGCCTCTCGATCCCCCAAATTCTTCGCTTCTCTTCGACTCTATGTCGATTAGAGGAGTCTAGGTCGGCCTGCCCGAGCCTAAACAACTCCTAGGATCTCTCCTCCCCGACGGGGTCCCTCCCGGGAGCGAGATCCAGGCGTCGCCGACGATCTTCCGCCGCCCCTGCGCACGCGCGGACCGTCCGGCCCCAGGTCGCGGACCGTCCGACCGTCAGGCAGGAGCCCTAGCCTCGCACCAGACCGCGGACCGTGCGGCCCCTGCACGCGGACCGTCCGCCCCTGTACAGAGAGCACCGCCGCGTCTCGCACCAGATCGCGGACCGTCCGCCCCTGTACAGAGAGCACCGCCGCGCCTCGCACCAGGCCGCGGACCGTCCGGCCCCTGCGCGCAGACCGTCCGCCCCCGTGCAGAGAGCACCGCCGCTGGTTCGTGTTGAGTGTTTGGCGCCCTAAAAAGGTGTCAACAAAAAACACTTTCCTTTTTTACTTCCTCAATTTGTAAAACATTTATTTTTACACTCTGAAAGGTTTTTGCTTTTTTTATTGCGTTATTTTTTCATGTAAAAAAATTGATATTTTATTGATTTTAAAATAAAATGTTACATTTTTTCTAAAAAAATCTAATCTAATTTACATCCCTGATCTTTTAACAGGGTCTGTTCTACCCTCTCTAACAAGACACTACATCAGTAAAGTCATCACCAAAGCTATCTAAGGTGCACACCTCCTTTTTTTATTTTTATTTTTGCGAAAGAGTCTCTAGTTAAGCTGATAGATCATCTCAATAGCGCTCCTTAGGCCCCAAGTTAATTTTCGTGGGAGAGTATTTTGCAAAAGAAGTCAATTTCTAGTGCAAGGGTATCTTGTAAAACATTGCACCTCTTCTCAAGTGCATTCTCTCCCAAAGGAGCAAACAATTTCCATTATCAAGCGAAAGAATGGTGGCGGATGGGTAAATAGAGTTCCAAGTAGAGTTTATGTTGACGGAGTGAAAATGCTCACTCGAATGGTATATTTAAGGTGAGCCAACACTATAAGTGTCGTCGGTAGAGCGAAGTAACCGAGTGTGCTAGGATTTGCCTCGACTCAAGGGTGTTGAGTGTGTGCAGTGCCGTCCCTGGGCATGAGCGACGGCTCAGGGCCTCCAAATTATATAGGCCTCCAAATATATAGTAGTTAGTACGTACATATACATAGTTAAGCACAACATCAGCTTTGACCTATTAGCACTCACGGCAGCTATGCAGCCCAATAAAAATGATTTGTAGCCGGCTGCTCACGTCGTTTTGTTTCTCAGATCCGTTCATCTCCACCGTCCAGTGTCCACGTCTGTCGTCTCCTAATCCTATCGTCGCAGCACAGCTCTGAAGTTTGAAGCCTAAACCCTATAGGCCACCGCCGCTGGCCGCATCACCATCGGCCGTCACGAGCGTCCACACGGCGAGCGTGAGCCGTGACGAGTCTGAGCAGTGAGCCTGACGCACTGCAACAGCAAGCAACTAGCAAGGCATTTAGGCCCTGAACGAAGGTATTAATAGTCATTCTTTTTTTACAATTAATTCACAATCACAACGATCTGACTTCTGTTCAGCTGTTCCTGTCTAGTTTTATAATTCATTCACAATCACAACGCCGTAGTGGGTCTGGGTTGATCTCTAAAGTTTTGTTTTTTCAATCTTTTCATCTAGACGTCTACTGATATTGATGCCAAAGAACTATATATGGAGTTGAAGTTTCTACGAGAATTTATTCCAAAAGAAAGAATGGGGCATATTGAAATTCTACGGTTTTTAAAGGAGCATGGTTGTTTTCCTAATGTAGCTATTGCATATAGAGTTCTATTGACTATTCATGTGACAATTGCAACAGCAGAGCGAAGCTTTTCTAAATTGAAGCTATTAAAGACATATTTGCGTTCTACAATGACATAAGAAAGACTTAATGATTTGGCTATAATAGCACTTGAAGGCAAAATATTGGAGAAAATTGATTATGAGCATATTATTGAAGACTTCATTTCAAAAAATACTAAAAGAATGATGCTATTCAAATAGGTACCGTTTTTGATATATATTATTGCAATGTACTATATACTACATCATATTATATATTTAATCTTTTTTTAGTCTAGTTGGCCTCATGTTTTAGGGGGTGTTTGTTTGAGATTATAATCTATCCAGATTATATAATCTAACAACTTTTGAACTAAGAGTTAGTTCAAAAATTGTTGTATTATATAATCTAGGTGGATTATAATCCCAAACAAACACCCTCTTAGTTTCGTAAAGGGTCTCGAATTTTCTCGGGACGGCCCTGGTGTGTGAGGAGAGAGATGATAACTCTTTATGTGTATTTATAGCTGGATGCATACAACTTAATATGGTAGAGCTTATGGTATGGGAATATTAGCTAAAGAATCAGTTTGGATAGGGAATTATATGTTGTACATGTGATAAGTATATTTTTTGGAGTCCTTTTAGAATATAAACCATGTTTGGTACCGACAAGCAATAATAAGCCTAGCGACAGACGGACTGCAAGCACTGCTGGCCCGTCGCGTCGTCAGCAGCAAACTGGGCTGCAGCCTTAAGCCTGATCCTCCAACCCTCGGGGGCCATCTTTTGAGACAGCCTGTTTGGCCCATCTGGTTGACCGGCGGATGGCGTATCGTGTTAGCGAGCCACCACATGGAAGCACGAAAGCTGCCTGCGTTTGTCAAAGCATGAAAGGCATAAAAACTTGGACATATTCCGCGGATCATTTTACTCGTTGTGAGATCCGGATATACCAAGGAATGTACACAAGCAACGCCACTCACACTGACATGTCCATGTCAATATCACCCGAAGTACACCCCCCCAACATTTGCTTCACAGATTATCTAGGCTATTCTATGTATTAGAAGCCTGCGAATAATCACGACTCTGTTTTTTATATAATAAATATGTGCCCATAATAAATGAGATAATGAATCCTGTTGGGGACTTGTTCTCAAATGCTAAGAATTAAGAACAAGGCAACACAAAAAATGTTAAGTGTTAAGATCCTTCGTCCTCCATAACGATATATCCCTTCGGGATATAAAGCATCTCGGACGAAGGTTACGAAGGACAAACCTTCGTAAGCATAACAACGAAGAATGATGCATTCACATAAATTATAGAATATGAAATAAACATTTAAATATTGTCATAGAATTATCTCTACTTGTATTAATGAATATAAATGACTTTGAATTACAAATGTACCTTCGGTCCTGCGGAAGGCAAAAGTTCAAGCGTGATGCAAAAGCAAATGACAGATTCACGTGAATAGTACAGAGGTACTGTTCATCTATTTATAGGCACAGGTCGCAGCCTGTGACAAATTACAATTATGCCCCTTGCGAAAGTTTATAGCATTGACTCAGACCTATATGTATAAAAAGGTCATTCTATCTCTATGTCGGTTTAAAACGCCGAAGCTCCATGAAAAGGGACCTTCGGCCATCTCTTGGAGACGACTTCAGCCGAAGCTGCTTCTTCGTGTGAGACCTTCGGCGCACCGAAGCACGACCCCAACAGTAGCCCCTTTCGCGGTGCTAGATCGTTCTTCGTAACGAGCTTGACCCGTGAAAAAAGCCTCTTCAGCTTCGGGAAGCCGAAGGTCCAAAAAACACCTTCCCTGAGCTCGTTGCGGAGAAACGATCCGACTTCCGAGCGCGTGTCGGTCCCACCTTGCAGAGTTACTGTTTGATCCTTGCGGTCCACTGCGCAGCGGGTACAAGTTACGGCGCGCCTGGTGTAACAATTCCGCCGCTTCGCCTTCTTACCTGCAGTACTATATAAACAAGCAGGTAGGTGTGAAGTTACCACAGCATTCATTGCTATTTGCACTGTTTTGCTGCCGAAATTTTCCATCATAGCCGAAGCTTAAATCCCAAAATCGAACGAAGGTCCGTCTCGACGCTTGCTTCGTCAGAAAGAAGAGCTTCGGGAAAAAAGAAAAAAGAAAAAGGTTTCTGACTTCCCCAAACTCAGAATCAAATGGCGAGAGTGCGATCTACTGCCAAAGTTGTTCGTGAGGGAGACGAAGCCGAAAGTTCAGGCACTGTGCCCATCTCCGAAGCGATGCAGCGCTCCGGTCTAGTGACTGCGGAAGAGGGGCCTGGTGCCGAAGCAAACCCGACAACAGCCGAAGAAGAAAACATTGATGGGACTGACTCCGAAGATGACTACGACATTGCTACACCCAGCAAGCCCAGTCACCTGGATTTTGGAAAATCAACTGTTTCAAAAGCTGACCTTGCGAAGATGGTAAAAGCAGGTTTTTTCAATGAAGATCAGAAGAAGCTACTTCGCTTCGGGGGAGAGGAGTCTACCCCGAAGCCAGAGAAGGATGAGATTGTAATTTTCAAAAGCTTTTTAAAAGCTGGGCTGAGATTTCCTCTCCATGGAATTATTGGAGATGTGTTGCAAAAATTTGGCATTTATTTTCACCAATTGACTCCTAACGCCATCGTTAGACTCAATGTTTATATCTGGGCCCTCCGAAGCCAAGCTGTGGAACCGTTTGCCGACAGCTTCTGCCGAGCCCACGAATTACATTACCAAACAAAGGCCAGAACAGACGGACTACACGATAATTTCGGCTGTTACAATTTTGCCTACCGGAAGACAACAAAGTGTCCTGTCATCAGCTACCGAAGCAAATGGCCAGCAGGCTGGAAGTCTGAGTGGTTCTACGTAAAAGTTGACGAAGACAGAGAAAAATTGGTACAAAGCCCTCTGGAATTAATCTTCGGAGAGACGAGGCCACGCTGCCGCATCGGTGATTTAAAGGGTCCCACCTGGGCTGCTCTGGGTGAATTTGAAATTATCTCAAAAAATATTGGCACCAGGGATCTAGTTCAGGAATTCTTGGCATTCAGGGTTTTCCCTACTCTAAAAGAGTGGGAAATGCCGAAGCTGGAGGGAGAGAAGAAGGAGGGGGAGCTAGTTCGTCTGCCTTATCACTTTAAATTCAAGAAGTACTTTAAGAAACCCTGCAAAGAGTGGTTAGACACAGTTGAGACAATGTGCAATGAAATCTTGGGGAATTACTCCAAAAAGGAGGATCAATTAATGACAGCAGCCTTCGGCACCCGACCGAAGCGAAGGCTGAACCGAGTATTCGATGCCCTGGGCCTCGAGTATCCAGACTATGAGCAGTTGAATAAGGGTGCCGAAGGCCACAAAAGAAAAAGAGTGGCTGAAACCGAAACTCTGATCAGAGGTGAAGAAGGACCAGCAAAGAAAAAGAAAATTATCAAGAAAAGAACAATATCCACTCCGAAGCGCCAATCTCCCGAAGAAGAGGGGTCCCCCACACCGCCTTCTACCAGCGACGTGGATGAAATTTTAAAGGTAATGACTGAACCCATGCCCACGAAGCTAAGTCCACTAGGGCTCCAACTGACGAAGCTTTTTCGAAAGGTGGACGAGCCGGATCAGACGAAGACAAGCAAACCCAAGCGGCAAAGAATCATTGCGGTAACTGAAGTTATCGATAAGACGCCGCCAAGGGCGTCAATCCAAAAATCGGCAGCTGCCGAAGATACAGCAATCGTCGAGGGCGTAGCTTCGGGGGTCGCGGCTACCGAAGCCGCTACAGCCGAAGATACAAACTTAAAATCCACGATTGAGAATATCAACAAGATTTTGGAAGACATGGCTGCGGAAGAAGCTGGTGCGACTACTGAAAAAACCATGGCCACAGTGCCTGAGAAAGGAAAAGAAATAGCCGAAGACCCTTCGGACGACGAAGCCTACTCTTTCCAGAACTTAGTTGGGCAAAAACTGACGAAGGACGAAATAGAAGAACTTAAAGACTACGCCAAGTCTTGCGGCTACAAGTCAGGTGCCCTCCTATTTGGGGGCATTGATGACGAACAACTGGGCTGCATCCGGGACTCAGCTGGAGCTAAGGTCATCGGTACTCTATCAAAGAGTATCGGTTTTCCGAAGCTAGAGACAGACATCAGCCGCTATCGACGACAACATATCGTCGGCAGCTTATTTTATTCAAATTTCAAGGTAAACATCCTTCTCCCTAACTTCTATTGTTTTTTAATAATGGCAATATTCTTTAACGAAGGTTGTTTATTTGTAGAGCATGCTTCTAAGCAAAGCTTTGAGGATGCAGCAAGATCTAGAAGATAAGAAGCACGAAACTATAATTGAAAATTTAGAGAACAAAATAAAGGAGCAATCAGATGCTTTTGAGAAAAAGAACTTTGAGCTCCAGGCAGCCGAAGGCTTACTGGCGGAAGCTGAAGCAAAAATATCAGAACTAAACTCGAAGCTTCTCCGCCAGTCCGAGCAGTTCGAACGAGAAAAACAAGATCTCAATGAAAAACTTGAAGCCGAAGCTCAGCAGAATTCAGATTTGAGAAAACTACTGACAAATCTTCAAGAAAAATGCCTGGAATTTAGCAACAAGTGCATTCAACGATTAAGAAAGATTTTTTACTCGGTTGGAGCTAGCAGCGAAAAATTTACCCCCTCAGCTGAAGATCTACCGAAAACCTTTGAACACATTGAGGGGGAGATTGACGAGCTCGACGAAGTCATAGCTGGGCATGGTGACTTCTGTGCCTGGGTGGCTTCTCGAGGGACCGCTGCTGCATTTCTGAAGGCCGGCTGCGAACACGGAAAAATTGTCAACAGGCCCAACTTCACCTTATCTCCATCAATCCTGGATGATATGCCTGACCTCGCCCGAAGCATCTCCAATAGATTTATAAAAATGATATGGACAAAAGGCGGGCGGGAGAAAGCTGGAGACGAAGCACGAAGTCATCTTGAACCAGTAAGAAATGATACTTCGGAGTTACCTTTTCCTTTGCTCTTGATTTTTACTCATAAACTCTTAATTTATGTAGGATGACGAAGGTGAAGATGATGCCTAAATTATGTCGTCGAAGCTGAAACTTAATGAAGATCAGTAGAAGTGTACTGTAGAAAAACTCAGGATATTTTTGTAACAATTCTTGTAAACACAACTAGACTATCTTCAAGGAACTTTGTACATACCTTGTAATATATTCTTACCCTTTGCTTGAGGCGCTTTGTTGTGGACGAAATCAGTATTTTGAGCCGAAGGCGAAAAAACACCTTCCCTTCTTTTCGTACACAACGAAGCCTAAAAGGTCGCTTCCTCTTTTTGCCGAAGCTTTGCTTTTTTGTACATGACAAAACATAAAAGACTACTTCTCCTTTCTGCCGAAGCTTTTCTGTACAAAACATAAAAAACTACTTCTCTTTTCTGCCGAAGCTTTCCTTTACATGACAAAACATAAAAGACTACTACTCTTTTACACAACGATTCATAAAAATCCAGTTCTCCCTTATACTGAAACTTTTCTTTGTGCCAAAGCAACGGAACTTTTCACTTTTGCACACAACATAGCGTAACAAGTCATAAAAAGGCACTTCTCCGAAGCTTTTTTGCCGAAGCAGCCACTTGGGAACACAAATGCTATGAATGAATGCTTATGCATGCGAATGTTATGATGTAATGTAATGCACGAATGAATGTCCGAAGCATATGTCCGAAGCCATATTGTCAGCCATTACTTGGAAACAACCATACATTAGCTCTGCATTCCCTTAGGAACGACTTTGGAGCTTCTTCGCCTCTTACTTAGGCAATATCAGCGTTGACTTTTCGCTGTAAGCTCTGCATCCCCTTAGGGACGTCTTTGGAGCTTCTTCGTCTTTTACTTAGACGGTATAAGCTCTGCATTCCCTTGGGAACGTCTTTGGAGCTTCTTCGCCTTTTACTTTCGGCGGAATCAGCGTTGACTTTTCGCTGTAAGCTCTGCATCCCCTTAGGGACGTCTTCGGAGCTTTTTCTCTTTTTCAGTTTCGGCACTCGATGGTGCGCTCTCAGCTTTTACATGTACATCTTTGGGGGATTTTGCTCTTATAAAACTAAAAAGAAAAATTACATGTGATGGCCCCATTAAAAACCTTTCTCCCCCTTTAGAAAGGAAAAGGGTGCCATGAAAAAGAAAAGAAAAGTCAAAATTACATCGAGTTATACATAAAACCGCCGAAGCTCATCCGCATTCCAAGATCTTGGAATTTCATTGCCATCCATGTCCTTCAGTCTGTACGAACCAGGCCTTGACGAAGATGCTACTAAGAAAGGCCCTTCCCATTTCAGTTGCAATTTGCCCACTGTATCCGGATTGGCCACTCTCCGAAGCACCAAGTGTCCTGGCTCAATATTTTTTAGCCGGACCTTTCTATCTCGCCATTTAACTGTTTCAGCCTGGTACTTATTGATATTCTCCACGGCCTGGAGCCTGATCCCTTCTAAGGCATCTTTTTCCACGAGACAAGTATCTTCGGGACCTGATTCTGCCGAAGCTACCACTCTTATTGATCCAGCTTTGGCCTCTTCCGGGGTTATTGCTTCGTCACCAAATAACAACTTAAATGGGGTAAAGCCTGTAGATCTTGATGCTGTTGTGTTATGGCTCCATACCACTTTGGTAAGCTGATCTGGCCACTTTCCCCTTGGTTGATTGAAGATTAGCTTCATTATTCCTGTCATTATGATGCCGTTGGCCCTTTCAACAAGCCCATTTGACTCCGGGTGCCTGACTGACGCAAAGTGGATCTTCGTGCCAATTTGATCACAAAAATTTCTGAATTCTTCGGAGTCAAATTGTGTTCCATTATCTACAGTTATAGCCTTCGGCACTCCGAAGCGACAGACAATATTCTGCCAGAAAAATTTTTGGACAGTGGCCGAAGTTATTGTAGCTAATGGCTTCGCCTCAATCCACTTGGAAAAATATTCCACAGCAACTACAACATATTTCAGATTGCCCTGAGCCGGTGGTAATGGGCCCAGCAGATCGAGGCCCCACCTTTGCAATGGCCAGATGGGTTGTATTAGCTGTGTCAAAGACGAAGGTTGTTTTTGATCTCTTGCACATTTCTGACAACCTTCGCACTTTCGAACTAACTCAGCTGCATCCGAAGCTGCCTTCGGCCAATAAAATCCTTGACGGAACACTTTTCCAAGTAACGGCCTGGATCCGATGTGGGATCCACAAAGGCCTGCATGTATCTCCTTCATCAACTCTATACCTTCGGCTCTAGACAAGCACTTGAGCAACGGGGCACAAACTCCATGCTTGTATAACTCCCCTTCTATAATGATATACGGACGAGCTCTTGCCTCTATTCTTTTATTATAAGCTTCGTCATCTGATAGGAAGTTGCCCTGAAGGTAAGAAATTATTTCAGTTCTCCAATCTTCACTGTACACAGGGGAAATAGTAAGAACTGCTCTTTCAAGTAACTCCACCGAAGGTGCCTTTATTGTTTCGAAGAATACATCTGAAGGTAGCGGCAACCCCTGTGCTGCAGACCTGGCTAACAAATCAGCATGTTCATTTTGCCCTCGAGGGATATTCTTAACAGAGAATCCTTCGAAGGCAGCTTCGATCCTTCGGACTGTGTCTAGGTATTTTTCAAGCTTCGGGTCTTTAGCCTTGCAACTTTTGTCAATATGACCCGAAACAATCTGAGAATCAGTTTTAAGGATCGCCCTCCTGATCCCCATCGCCTTTAGTTTCCGAAGACCCAGGAGCAAGGCTTCGTACTCAGCAATATTATTTGTGCAGCTGAAATCCAGTCTTGCTGCGTAGCAAGTTTTAACCTTGGACGGTGAAACCAAAACAGCAGCTGCTCCTGCTCCGAAGGTTCCCCAGGAGCCATCACAAAAGACTGTCCATGCTTCGGCATCTTTATTCGCTTCTTCGCCCTGAGCCCCTGGCGTCCAGTCGGCAATAAAATCTGCCAATGCTTGAGATTGGATCGAGGATCTGTGCACATAATCAATGTAAAATTCATTAAGCTCCGCAGCCCATTTTCCAATTCGGCCAGTAGCTTCTTTATTTCTCATGATATCTTTCAACGGCTGCGAAGAAGGAACAATAATATTATATGCCTGAAAATAATGCCGAAGCTTCCTGGATGCCATTAGAACGGCATACAACACCTTCTCCAGTTCTGTATAATTTTTCTTTGAGACACTAAGGACTTCAGATACAAAATATACTGGGACCTGCTTCTTGATTTGTCCATCAAACTTCTCCTGCACAAGTGCCGCACTTACTGCTGAGTGCGAAGCTGCCACATACAACAACAGAGGAGCCCCTGGCATTGGTGGAGTTAATGTTGTTAGATCTATCAGGTATTGCTTGAGTTCTTCGAAAGCTTTTTGTTGAGCTGGGCCCCATTGAAAGACTTCAGCTGATTTTAGCACCTCGAAGAAGGGTAGATTTCTTTCCGCTGATCTGGATATAAATCTGTTAAGAGATGCCAGTCTTCCTGTCAATCTTTGGGCCCCCTTTCTTGTGGTTGGTGGCTCCATTCGAAGTATAGCTTCGATTTTGTTTGGATTAGCTTCAATTCCCTTTGTTGAAACCAAGCATCCAAGGAACTTACCCTTCTTTACTCCGAAGACACATTTTTCTGGATTCAGCTTCAGACCAGCTTGTCTGAAGCTGGCGAAGGTCTCCTGCAGATCAGCAATATGGTCTTCTTGCTTCGTGCTTTTTACAATAATGTCATCAACATAGGTCAACACATTTCTGCCTATCTGAGATTGGAGAACCTTCGCAGTCATCCTGCTGAAACTCCCTCCTGCATTCTTAAGCCCTTCAGGCATCCGAAGATAGCAATATGTACCACTTGGGGTTATGAAACTAGTCTTCGGCTCATCCTCCTTTTTCATCCAGATTTGATGATAGCCTGAGTAACAATCCAGGAGACTCATGAGTTCCGAAGAAGCTGCTGCATCAACTAAAGAGTCTATCCGTGGCAGCGGGAACTCATCCTTCGGACAAGCCTTGTTGAGATCTGTGAAATCAATACACATTCTCCACTTTCCATTGGCCTTCTTCACCATAACAGTGTTAGCTAGCCATTCTAGATACTTCACTTCTCTGATAACTCCTGCACTTAGGAGTCTTTTTACTTCGTTGCGAGCCCCTTCGGCCTTGTCATCAGACATTTTCCGAAGCCTCTGCTTGCGGGGTCTGAAGGATGGGTCAACATTGAGCGAATGTTCAATAACATCCCGATTCACTCCACAAAGATCATTGGCTGACCATGCAAAAACATCTTTATTGTTGAATAAAAACCTTATCAAGGTTTTCTCTTGATCTTCAGATAATTGCGAGCCCAATAGCACCTTCTGCTCTGCTATATCCTCACACAGCAGCATGGGCTTCGGCTGATCAGCCGAAGCTGCTTTTTCCCTCCTGAACTTATACTGTTCACAAGCTTCAACTCCATCTATATTATGGATTGCCTTGGAATCAGTCCAGCTTCCTTCGGCCCTTCTGGCAGCTTCCTTGAAAGTGCATTCATCCCTTTTGTGAGTTTTGGTGATTTGGATAACAACACATTTAAAGGTCTAACAAGTTTGCTAAGTGTTGAACAGGAAATTCAGTATGATGAACATACTTGAATAGTGTATAATGATCAGTGAACAAGGTTCAACACAAGGTGAAATAACCAGTGAGACAATGCAAATGGATATAATATGGTCTCTATATTGGTTTGAATATATGGACAAGTCCTGAGAAATCACTATGCATAAATATGATCATAATAGAGGTTGAAGTGATTAAGAGGATTGGTCAAGCCAAAGTGAATAAGATATGAGGAATCGTGAATTGGCTTGACCATATTACTATTAGTCCATATATGAATATATGAGAATCAAACTAAAGCTTGATTAATCTTAATAGTTATATCTAGAAGACATTCAAGCAAGGTTCACAATATTGAAGAAATGATTCTCTTAATGGATGCTCAATAGGATGTGACTCAAGAATGGCTTGATAGGGTGAAGATAGCAAGGAAAGGGCTTCGAGGAACTAAGCGAAGGTGAAGGCCAAGCGACGGCTTGTAGACCGAGGTACCATGGCTAAGGTGAAGAAGAGAGTACTTGCACTAAGTCGATGAACTAATCAGCTATGAAGAGTTACAACATGTTGATGCATCAGTAAGGTGACTTGAAGCCATGATTTGAACTCATATAAGGTGATATGGTACAAGTCACAGGGTTTGATTTGAGTTTGCTTCAAAAGGTGAGACAAAGATGTTTGTGATCCTTATGAAGCAATGCCATGGAGAAATCACACATGAGACACCAATGACTCAAGGAGTTTACTTCATTTTATTTTATTTAACTTGAGTATAGGAATCGTCGTACTATAAAGGGGGATCCAAAAAGAAGGTTGGTGTTTGCCAAAGCTCAAACCTCTCTATTCAAAAGCTATTTATGAAAAGCAAAAATCTCTTTATCGTTCTATGGTTGACCATGGTTAGGTTTGAGAAACCTAGAGTGTTCTTGCTGAAAAGCAGCTGAACTTGTTCAGCTGCAGCTGAGCTTTTCAGCTGAGCTGGACTTCAGCTGAGCTGAGCTCCTTCAGCTGCAGCTGAGCTTTTCAGCTGAGCTGGACTTCAGCTGAGCTGAGCTTCTTCAGCTACAGCTGAGCTTTTCAGCTGAGCTGGACTTCAGCTGAGCTGAGCTTCTTCAGCTGCAGCTGAGCTTTTCAGCTGGGCTGAACTTCAGCTGAACTCAACTTCAGCTGTGAACCTCTTTGACCATACACCAGCTGAACTTGCCTCTGGGCAGTTGAGCTGGGGTTTTCTCTCCTAAACTCTCTGGTCAAGACCGGTTGAACTGGTCCTGAGGGGCAGTTCAGCTGGTCTCTGACCCCTCTGACCTCTGATCTGCAGTCTGCCAGTCAGACTGGCAAACAGGTCGCCAGGAGCTGTCAGGGGCGGTTCAACCGCCCCCCTGGGCGGTTCAACTGGTTTTGGTCAACCTTGACCAGTCTGCAGGTCAGTCTGGCAGTCAGACTGGCAGACAGTCTGCCTGACCTGCCAGGGGAGGCTCAACCGCCCTAGGGGGAGGCTCAACCGCCCTCAGGCAGAAAATTCTGCCCAACGGCTAGTTTTGAGCTCCCACTATATATACTACCTCCTACCTCTCTCCCCAAAGAAGGGAGCACGATTTGAACTCCATTTCTAACCCAAGAAACACCTCCCTCTCTCTCACACACATCTCTTGCCTCTCCCATTTCAAATCTTTGGAGAGAAATCTTTGAGTGAGCTTGAGAGCTGCGGTTTTGTGCTTCATCTCTAAATCTCTCTTGCTCTTCTTCTTCATTCGAGCTTTGGTACTACATCGAGTTCTTTGTGGATTCATTACTCTTGGAGCTTCTAGCTCCTAGACGACTAGGTGTCTCTTGTGAGTCTCCAAATCTTGTGGAAGACCACAAGAAAGTTTGTATTACCCGCTCGTTTGAGCAAAGATTAGTGTGTGGGCTTGACCTTTGTGGTCGGCAAAGGGAGGATTAGGGTTGAAAGAGACCCGGCTCTTTGTGGGCGCCTCAACGAGGAAGTAGGGCACCTTGGTGGTGTGACCGAACCTCGGGATAAATCTTGTGTCTCTTGTGTTCTTGTTCATTGTGTTTGTTCATGTTCTTCGTTCTCTCACCATTCCGTGGAAGATTGTTTATATCTTTTTGGTGTGTGGATTTTGAGAAGTGCCCTTCTCAGATCTACTACTTTGAACCCTGTGGATCATTTAGAACATCTCATTTCCAAGGTTAACTGGGTGAATTTCGAGATCAATTCAGTTTTACCCAGTTTGCTTCTAGTTTTTGTTGAAAAAGTTTTAACTTGCCTATTCACCCCCCCTCTAGGCAACTTTCAATTGGTATCGGAGCCTAACCCTCGTTCTAACGCTTAACCGCGTGAGGAAAGATCATGTCGGGGGGACTAAGAAACGAAAGTGCTTCTAAGCTTGAAAAAGTTGAGGTTGCCTCGACTTTATCTTTTGGTGCAGATGTTGATCCTAGGGCAATAGATCTTGCCATGAGAATCGCCGAAAGGATGTTCCTCAAAATGAAGGAAGATGAGGCAAAGAACATTATTGAAGAAGAAGAAAATGATCGATGGAGACCAAACGATGAATCCACCTCTTCACAAGGTTCGTCTTTCAAATCCACTTCTCATATGTGCTTTGTTGCTAATGAGAGTGACAGTGAAAGCGAAAGTGAGGATGAGGAGGAGCACGAAAGTGATAGTGAAGATGAGGATGATCTTCAAAAATTCTTCGCTCAACTAAGTAAGAAGAACCGGATGAGCTTGCTCAAACTTATGAAAAGAGCGGAAGAACAAAAGGAAATGCTTCATAAGCAAGAAGATATCCTCATCGAAAAAATCAAAGACTTGGAGAAGTTGACCAAAGAGCATGAGAAGCTAAAGTGCTCTCATGATGATTTGGTCCAAAGGTATGAAAAGATTTCAATTGAGCAAACTAGTACTTCAAATGCTTTATCTTGCGTTGCTCAATTAGAAAAAGAAAATACTAAGCTCAAGAACACGATAGAAAGGCTAAATATTGAAAATCTAGCTTTGCAAGAAAAACATGATATGCTTGTGTGCTCTCATAATAAATTTATGGATTCACATATCATGTTAGAAATGGCTCATGAGGTTGTGTTAACTAATTTGAAATCATACCAACCTCACATATGCACATGTACTCAAGTAGAAACTATATTATCATGTGCTAACAAATGTTGCTCTCAAGAAAGCCAATCTTCCATTGAGCTAGAAATTTCAGGAATTAGTGATATTTCTATCACACAAGAAAATAAAGAGCTCAAGGAAGAAGTTGGAATGCTAAGAAGGAGCTTAACTCGTTTGAAGGGAAAGTGTCATGCTCAACCTTCTCAAGATAACCGTGATAATATGGTGAAAAAGCTTGAGAAGGGGACAACCGTAGCATGCACAAAACCCCTTCAAAAGAAAACCAAGCTTTCCAAGAAGGGCATGAGAAAAATCCATGGTGAGAAAATTAATGCTCATATGATTTGCTCTAACAATGTACCTATGTGCTTCAACAAAGAAAGATCAAAGAGAAGCGATAGGAGGTGCTATGGATGCAAGGAGAAGGGCCATGAAATTGATTCATGCCCCCACATGAAGAATCAAGACCTTGCACAATCAAGAAAGATGACCATCAAAAAGGATGAAAGCAAAAGGCAAATGCATTGCAAGGACAAGCATCGCATTTGCTACAATTGCCGTGAAAAAGGTCATCTATTCAAGGTTTGTCCAAAGGGTAAAACTCCTAAGCCTAACTTGTCAATACATTCAAATATGCTTAGGAGACCCAAATGTGACTCTTGTGCTAGAAAGGTGATGAGTTCACCACATTCTAGGACCAAGGCTATTTGGGTGCCTAAGTCCTTATTGGCTAACCTTGATGGACCCATCCAAAGATGGGTACCAAAATGTACTTGATAAGTTTTGCAGGTACCCACAGATGATATGAAGCTTTGGGGTGCTTGAGCGGTTTAACTCAATTCTTATCTCAAGCTATCAATCTTACATTGTATATCCTTTAAGATTGACCCAAAGATGAATTGAGTTGTTATATCACTAACTTCATATTCATCTCTACCAAGAACTTGTGTTGTAGGGAATAAGGATTAACCTTTGTGGGAATCAAGCAAAAGGCCTACAACCAAGTGATATCCAAAGGATGGTAACAATTAATTCTTAAGTGCACATTGCTTTTAATTAGTATATTCCTTTGTGTCTTTTGTAGCCACATAGGAAAAATGAAGCACTTGAGAATGAACTTAAAAGATTTTACCTTGCTTTGGAAAGGATCTAATTATATGGTAGATTGCAAGTTCATATTTTTATATTATGACAATCTACATGCTTTAAATTGGTTGTATGTATCTTGTGGCATATTTCAAATTGATTATCGTATTATTGCCATGACCTAGACATAAAGAGGATTATCCCATGTTCTTAAATGAATAGAGTGCTAAGTAAGAAATTCAAATTCTTAAAGCACTTACCAAAAGGGAAATTCTCTATATGACTAGAGTTGTGAGACTAATGTTTTTATCTAAGTGATTTATGTAGTTTCACAACATGAGAATGTGTTTCCCAAATGGAGTGTGACATTCAACGTTCAAAGAAGATCTAACCAATACTATGTGATGTATTCATTCTCATTTAAATTGGTTTTGAGTCTTCTACATTAATCACTCACCATGCTATGAATTAAACTTGCCATGTAAACTTAATTAAATAATCATGTTTTTTTTACCTTGTTTAATTTTGGTGTTATGCATGATGCATGTAAGGGCAATTTAGTTCATATCATGAAGTTTCCTCATTTTAGTAACCTTCTTGTCATTCATATACTAGAGGTTTCTAAATAGGAAACTATTGTTTGTGTTTCTAATGCAATCTCTTTCAAGCCATTTCATGGAAATTCATAAGTAGAGATTGTGCTCTTTCATTTGGTAAAATCACAAGCATTAAAGGTTAATCTTCAAACAAAGAAAGATTAGGAATGCTCAAGGCAAAGGTATGGAACTAGTTGTTTCATTTGGTATGTGACCAATAATAGTTCCTTTCAAGTGGCATCCTTTCAATTGGTAATAATCTATTTTATGGAAAGAAATGCCAATATGAAGGTTAAATTCCTTTTGGCTTAAATTTGTAAATTGGTGCATATTATTAATTCACTCATCCATGTGCATTAATTTAAAAGGAATTTAATTTATGCCTTTATGCCTCATAAATGATGATTTGTTTGCCATTCATATATAGTTATCATCATTCATTAAATACTTCCTTGTACTACTAATACCTCTTTTCAAAGTGTTTTTATCGACTAGTTTTAAAAAGAAAAGAGATAACAAAGAAGGAAGTCTCCACAAATGATGAAAAGAAGAATACTAAGGTGACACCACCACAGATAGTAAGATCTGTCAAATTGGTATAAAAAATGGTACATTCTATTTGGTGGTAAGTACTCTTAGGCATAAGTTAATTCATTGCAAATTTGTCATGCCTTGACCATGATATGTAATATACTCCTCATGAGACTCTTAACTAAATTGAAAGTGCATGTGGCAAGTCATTCAAATACTTGATGCACATATCTAGTGGGAGAACATTATATATCTTGTGTCATAGAGAATAAGTTTTACTTGAGTAAGCTATACTAAGAAATCCAAAATGGTAAATTTGTATCTCATTCATATGGATTGTAATCTTTGTTTTCTAAATAGCTACTCTTGATGCAGTTTAAAATTCCCTTATAGTTAAATCTAAAAATGCATAAGAACCTTTTTGTTGATATTCATCTCATACATATGCACTAACATGGATATGATTTTTAAACTGTAAAAGGTACAATTAGTGATCCATACTATCTACATTTTGGAAACCCATATTTTGATATCTTAGAAATCTACTTCAATCGGTGCACCCAAGATCAAGCTAGGTTCATCATCAAGAAGGCAACACAATGATGTATCAAGAAAAGGAGAAAAGGCTCTTATTCTTAACTCTAGCTTTTATATATGTGATTAAATATTGACTTGAAACCATGTAAGAT
Organism: Zea mays; assembly: GCF_902167145.1. Taxonomy (NCBI): domain Eukaryota; kingdom Viridiplantae; phylum Streptophyta; class Magnoliopsida; order Poales; family Poaceae; genus Zea; species Zea mays. The sequence goes on along the minus strand of NC_050100.1, from coordinate 222,709,285 downwards.
GGTTGTCAAGTATATGTGGATGCCTACACAAAGAGAAAGGCCACAATAAGGAATGTGTGGGTACTCAAGGCTCTTCCTACTAATCTCAAAGGACCCAATTCAAATTGGGTACCAAGATATGCAGCTTAAACTTGTTTTGCAGGATCACGCCTTCAATGGATCAAGTTGGGTGCTCGATAATGAATGTATAAATCATATTTGGAGATAGTAGCAAGGGTGGTAACAACTGAATCTCAAGTGCATATTATTTTCAAATCTTATCTTTTTTTTGTGACTTATGTAGCCACTAAGGAAAAAGAAGCACTTGAGGATATACATCAGTTGTTGATTATGAAATAAAGGTCTAATTGGAAGATGAATGAATATTATCATATGGTGAACAATCCAAAATTATGTGACGTATTCTCTATCTAGTTAATTTGGATTTGATTCTTCTTTATTAGACACTCACCATAACATGGATTAAGTCAGCCCTTTAGACTTTATTGAATAACCATGCATATTATCCATATCATTCAAAATATATTGTGCTTAAGGGCTCAAGGGAAATTTAGTCCATATTATGATGTTTCTCTATTTTAGCAACTCGCTTGCCTTCCACATATAAAGGGTTGCTAAATAAGAAACTAGTGCTTGTGTTACTAATGTCATCTCTTATGTTGAGTTTATCCATAGAAAATCTATGTTAAGAGATGGTGCTTGTTTTACACTGGATAAACCACAAGCTTAAAGGATACTATTCAACTAAAGTGAGATGAAGTTGATAAGAGGCCAAGGTATGAAAACTTCATCTCCTTCAGTTGTTTTAGTATTCTATCCTTAGTGGGATGTACCATAGTATAGGTTAATTTCCTTGCAATATAAAATGTTCAACAGTGCATATAACTTTGAGATCAACTATATGTGTGCACTAGTTTAAAGGAATTTAATCTATCCTTTTGGGTTTCAAGAATGATGATTCATTCTCCATCCACATATAAGGATTATCATTTGTGAAACCCTCCCTTGTTTTTCTAATGCTCTCTTTTCTAAGTGTTTCAATAAGGTCCTTCCAAGTGTTTTCAAGATGGATTTAAAATCTACGGATATAAGAGTCTTGGTTGTTTCAATCATTGAGTTTCAATTGATCTCATATCAAGTATGATCGAATCAAGAAAAGATGAAAGAAGTTCAAGATCACTTGGTTGGATGAAATCGTAAAGAGAAAAGAGATCACAGTGATTCAAGAAGGGAGTTATTTTTTTGTCAACCAAATAATGAAGATGTAGTGACATATTTATATGATATCCTTCATTATGAGGTTTGAGGTTCATATTAGCATGCTTTACCCTTCAGGATTTCAATTGATATACTTTCAGTTCTTAAATCTTCAATTGGTTTAATTTTCATCATCTATATAAAGCATGTTATGTTAAGCCAAGATATAGTACAAACATCTCCTTTAACCTCACATTGTTAATGTGCATAAGTGTACTTTGTGTACTCTTGCATGCACAAATTGAGGGAGAGTTTAGCCTATATCTTGTGAGACTAATGATTTCTTTCAAGTTCATGTTGTGTAGTCTCACACCTTGGAGAGCTTCAAATGAGGATGAATGGTTCCATAGAAATGAAAATGAGTTTCTCTTGAACCTATCAAGAAAATGAGTTTCTCTTGATCGTTTGAAGAGGATGAGTTTCTCTTTGAAATGTCAATCCTATCAAAAGCTAAGATGGAAATTCATGATTATAATGGAGACCATGTGGCGTAGAACAAAGGTGTGTCACTCCATGAACTATTGTATTACATTTGTGTATCTAGGCTCTTACATGCTAGTGTGTGCATGTATATGCAATATCTTAAGTCACATCATAAGGTTGCACTTGTGGTGACGATTAAAGAATCTCTAGATATTTGATTAATACCTCTTGTGGTGATATCATAAGTTAGTCTTAAGTCATCTTAGTGAGGTATGAGTCAAACATGCTAACTTCTCAAGAATCTTGACTTAAAATATTGCATATCATGTCTATTAATATACCTTTTAATTATGAGTAATTCCTTAAATTGGTACAATTTCACATTTTCATACTTTATTTGTACCAAGGTTCAAATTGTAGGACTTAATCCCCTGGCCTCACAAGTCCAAGTGCATAAGCTAAACAAGTATTCATCACTTGTATGCACACATTTAGGGGGAGAATAGTCTATAATTTGAATCTTTGAGACTAACTTCATTTCCAAGTCTATTATGTGTGTAGTCTCGAATTAGAAAGGAATCTTCGGGCAAAGACAATCGCTTCCACTGCAAATTTTGATGGGTATCAAAGATTCTTTGCTCCAATAAATGTATCTTCTATACATTTCATAAGAGAATGAGTTTCTCCTGTATATGCTACTCCAACGTCATCTAAAATTGGTAAATATGTATCACATCTTTTTGATTACAAATATCTGAAGTAGCATAACTTATAGATTCTCCTGTCTAGAACTTAATTGATTAAATAGTGCACATGTTTCTTATGTTGTATGATTATGTTCAATTGATACTCCTTTTATGCTAATGGTACTTTAAGTTGCAAATAAGTACTCTCAACAGATATCAATTGAATTCATATATATATGTATGCACTAAAACTTGAGGAGAACTTAGTGTAATATGCTATTAGTGATATATTTATCTATCAAATTGTATCAATTGGTGTTTTTCAATTGATATTTTTCATACATGATCACTAGTTGCATAATCCATACTTGTGCAATTATCATGTTGCCTCTTGTTGTGATAAGAAAATGCTAGGTGACATCTAGACTCCAGGTATCAAGATTTATCTTTCAGTTAGTATGACAATCTTCATTTGATATCTTGGACCTATGTCAAAATTATGCCAACAAGAGCTTGAAAATGAATTCTAAATCCAACACAAGTTTGGAACACCCCCTTGAAAAGGTAAAACGCAAAGGTACATCACTTCATGTCACTTCTACATTACTTTTTTGTCATCTAAGGATCTTTTTCATGATAGTGTGTTCACATCTTGCTTAAATCATAATTTCTACCCTTTATATTCTTTGTATCCTTTTTGGAGATTTATGACAAAGGGGGAGAAATTTTGCATTAAAGCTTATCTTTATTTTAGAAAAGGGGAGAAATAATTAACAAAAGGGGGAATCATAAGAAAAACATAAGATGAAGAAAGTTGATAAGTGCATTCCATGTCATGAGCATCACGTTTATTTTATGACACACTGCACCCTATGAATAGTATGATATAAGTTGTCTATACTTTGACCTAAATATGTGCTTTTGGCATTTGAGTACAAAAGTGTTATTTTCTGAAATGCACAAGTTTAGGGGGAGGAAACTATATCATAGGATTCAAAATCTTATTTATCAAATCTTATGTAAGCTTTAAATGTGTTGTCATCAATCACCAAAAAGGGGGAGATTGAAAGTGCATTCATCCCTTTTGTGAGTTTTGGTGATTTGGATAACAACACATTTAAAGGTCTAACAAGTTTGCTAAGTGTTGAACAGGAAATTCAGTATGATGAACATACTTGAATAGTGTATAATGATCAGTGAACAAGGTTCAACACAAGGTGAAATAACCAGTGAGACAATGCAAATGGATATAATATGGTCTCTATATTGGTTTGAATATATGGACAAGTCCTGAGAAATCACTATGCATAAATATGATCATAATAGAGGTTGAAGTGATTAAGAGGATTGGTCAAGCCAAAGTGAATAAGATATGAGGAATCGTGAATTGGCTTGACCATATTACTATTAGTCCATATATGAATATATGAGAATCAAACTAAAGCTTGATTAATCTTAATAGTTATATCTAGAAGACATTCAAGCAAGGTTCACAATATTGAAGAAATGATTCTCTTAATGGATGCTCAATAGGATGTGACTCAAGAATGGCTTGATAGGGTGAAGATAGCAAGGAAAGGGCTTCGAGGAACTAAGCGAAGGTGAAGGCCAAGCGACGGCTTGTAGACCGAGGTACCATGGCTAAGGTGAAGAAGAGAGTACTTGCACTAAGTCGATGAACTAATCAGCTATGAAGAGTTACAACATGTTGATGCATCAGTAAGGTGACTTGAAGCCATGATTTGAACTCATATAAGGTGATATGGTACAAGTCACAGGGTTTGATTTGAGTTTGCTTCAAAAGGTGAGACAAAGATGTTTGTGATCCTTATGAAGCAATGCCATGGAGAAATCACACATGAGACACCAATGACTCAAGGAGTTTACTTCATTTTATTTTATTTAACTTGAGTATAGGAATCGTCGTACTATAAAGGGGGATCCAAAAAGAAGGTTGGTGTTTGCCAAAGCTCAAACCTCTCTATTCAAAAGCTATTTATGAAAAGCAAAAATCTCTTTATCGTTCTATGGTTGACCATGGTTAGGTTTGAGAAACCTAGAGTGTTCTTGCTGAAAAGCAGCTGAACTTGTTCAGCTGCAGCTGAGCTTTTCAGCTGAGCTGGACTTCAGCTGAGCTGAGCTCCTTCAGCTGCAGCTGAGCTTTTCAGCTGAGCTGGACTTCAGCTGAGCTGAGCTTCTTCAGCTACAGCTGAGCTTTTCAGCTGAGCTGGACTTCAGCTGAGCTGAGCTTCTTCAGCTGCAGCTGAGCTTTTCAGCTGGGCTGAACTTCAGCTGAACTCAACTTCAGCTGTGAACCTCTTTGACCATACACCAGCTGAACTTGCCTCTGGGCAGTTGAGCTGGGGTTTTCTCTCCTAAACTCTCTGGTCAAGACCGGTTGAACTGGTCCTGAGGGGCAGTTCAGCTGGTCTCTGACCCCTCTGACCTCTGATCTGCAGTCTGCCAGTCAGACTGGCAAACAGGTCGCCAGGAGCTGTCAGGGGCGGTTCAACCGCCCCCCTGGGCGGTTCAACTGGTTTTGGTCAACCTTGACCAGTCTGCAGGTCAGTCTGGCAGTCAGACTGGCAGACAGTCTGCCTGACCTGCCAGGGGAGGCTCAACCGCCCTAGGGGGAGGCTCAACCGCCCTCAGGCAGAAAATTCTGCCCAACGGCTAGTTTTGAGCTCCCACTATATATACTACCTCCTACCTCTCTCCCCAAAGAAGGGAGCACGATTTGAACTCCATTTCTAACCCAAGAAACACCTCCCTCTCTCTCACACACATCTCTTGCCTCTCCCATTTCAAATCTTTGGAGAGAAATCTTTGAGTGAGCTTGAGAGCTGCGGTTTTGTGCTTCATCTCTAAATCTCTCTTGCTCTTCTTCTTCATTCGAGCTTTGGTACTACATCGAGTTCTTTGTGGATTCATTACTCTTGGAGCTTCTAGCTCCTAGACGACTAGGTGTCTCTTGTGAGTCTCCAAATCTTGTGGAAGACCACAAGAAAGTTTGTATTACCCGCTCGTTTGAGCAAAGATTAGTGTGTGGGCTTGACCTTTGTGGTCGGCAAAGGGAGGATTAGGGTTGAAAGAGACCCGGCTCTTTGTGGGCGCCTCAACGAGGAAGTAGGGCACCTTGGTGGTGTGACCGAACCTCGGGATAAATCTTGTGTCTCTTGTGTTCTTGTTCATTGTGTTTGTTCATGTTCTTCGTTCTCTCACCATTCCGTGGAAGATTGTTTATATCTTTTTGGTGTGTGGATTTTGAGAAGTGCCCTTCTCAGATCTACTACTTTGAACCCTGTGGATCATTTAGAACATCTCATTTCCAAGGTTAACTGGGTGAATTTCGAGATCAATTCAGTTTTACCCAGTTTGCTTCTAGTTTTTGTTGAAAAAGTTTTAACTTGCCTATTCACCCCCCCTCTAGGCAACTTTCATTCCTGACTCCCATGAATAGCAATAGGCCCTTGGTCCGAAGGTATCTTCATGCAGAGATAAGCTGGGTGAAGAATTGCTTCAAAAGCATTTAGGGTACCACGACCAATGATGGCGTTGTAGGGGTATTCCATGTCAACAATATCAAACACAATTTGCTCAGTCCTTGTGTTATTAACAAATCCGAAGGTTACCGGCATGGTAATCTTCCCGAGTGCCACAATCTGCCGCCCTCCGAAGCCACAAAGAGGGTGCGTAGCATCATGAATCTTGTCTTCAGGCTCTTGCATCTGTCTGAAGGCTTTGGCAAATATAATGTCAGCTGCACTGCCTGTGTCAACTAGGACATTGTGAACCAGAAACCCTTTGATCACACAAGAAATGACCATAGCATCATTGTGAGGATAGTCTTTGAGCTGAAGATCTTCCTGAGAGAAAGTAATTGGAATGTGAGACCATTTTGACTTAATGAAGGGTCCCTGCACTCCAACATGCTGCACCCTTCTCTGAGCCTCCTTCTTCTGCTTTTTGTTAGCTGGCTCTGAGCAAGAACCGCCTGTTATCGGGAGCACCAGCTTCGAAGCCGAAGCAGCTCCAGCTTGAGTGTTGAACGAAGCCATCAGCTCAGAAAGGTGGAAGTGAGTTGACCGGAGGTGGGCGCCAATGTTGGGGACTTGTTCTCAAATGCTAAGAATTAAGAACAAGGCAACACAAAAAATGTTAAGTGTTAAGATCCTTCGTCCTCCATAACGATATATCCCTTCGGGATATAAAGCATCTCGGACGAAGGTTACGAAGGACAAACCTTCGTAAGCATAACAACGAAGAATGATGCATTCACATAAATTATAGAATATGAAATAAACATTTAAATATTGTCATAGAATTATCTCTACTTGTATTAATGAATATAAATGACTTTGAATTACAAATGTACCTTCGGTCCTGCGGAAGGCAAAAGTTCAAGCGTGATGCAAAAGCAAATGACAGATTCACGTGAATAGTACAGAGGTACTGTTCATCTATTTATAGGCACAGGTCGCAGCCTGTGACAAATTACAATTATGCCCCTTGCGAAAGTTTATAGCATTGACTCAGACCTATATGTATAAAAAGGTCATTCTATCTCTATGTCGGTTTAAAACGCCGAAGCTCCATGAAAAGGGACCTTCGGCCATCTCTTGGAGACGACTTCAGCCGAAGCTGCTTCTTCGTGTGAGACCTTCGGCGCACCGAAGCACGACCCCAACAAATCCTTTATCATTGCCTCTCTTATTTCTATTTGAGCATGCACCATCACGACAATAGAACGAGAAACATTTCTTCTATATAGGGTTCGATGTTTAGATCTGATATCTACGACAACAAAGTTACTCAACATGTCATCAACACTACTCTACCACATATTGTTATTGTTCCGATATGCACCAACTCTCTATCAAACCGGTAAATCCCCTAGTCTTCTCAAATTATCTTACGCAACAGGCTTTTATTTCATTCATTGAATTAAGAAGCATCACATGTTGTCCTTGACCCACTCTAAATCCATGGTTTAGTAGGACTCTTTGACGTGGATTAAATTATCACGATCAGATACATGTTGTATATTGATCTCTAAAGTAAGTTACTTAATGTAGATGATTGTGTAGAATAAACTAGTAACATATGTTTTTTTATCTAGTTGGAGAAAGAAAGAAAAAATTGCAACAGCGATGGTGACACGCACCCATCCACGCAACACACGTCGTTGTGCCTCGCTCACCACATGATGCCACGTTGCCACCAGGAAATGTAAACCCTAGCGGTTGCGGTGTTGTAGATTAGGAGGCAAACATGGCAGGAGGGTTGCACATGTTGTGTGTCTAGGCCACAAACTAGTGCTTTCTCTAGGCTACAAAATCCATCTTCTTATAGGGTTGATTTTTCATCATTTATGCAGGATTAATTTCTATTACATTTTTATGAAGTAGTTATTGCACTTAAATAATTTTTTGATGAGTTTGTTTAAAAAATTATAATGCATATTTAAACTACATGCTTGCTCTCTGTTATTATTTATTATATGGTTACTTGCTAGAAATACTAAATATAGAAATGCAAGTTTAAAATCAATATTTACATATGATCATTTAAGTCATTGTTATAGATAATTAGCATGTCTAACTAATATTAGTTTGCCAGAGTTTGCCCTAAATAAAAAAATTAAAATTCACAGAGTTTACCCTAAATAGCAATAACTACCCTAAATTGAAAGCTTTATGTGAAATATGTTTCACTTAAATCCATTACTAACACTAGGCTATCAAAAGCACCACCTCTCCTTAAAGCATATAAGTCAAACCCATGGCTTTTCATGAGCATCAAGAGATCAAACAAATCTCATAGGCTCTGTTCAACAGCTGGATTCATCTATGTGTGTTTGAAGGACTTGTTTGGTATTAAGGGGATTTTAGCCCCTCCAATTTCTTTGCTACCAAACAAGCCCAAAAGATATTCTGAAGGATATATTTCATTTAGCAAGATATTGGAAGACATTATGGTAAAACCCAACTTCCCTTACAAAAAAGGAACGAAGTGCATGTCAGATGATATGGACCTTGATAATGGTCTTTCCTCACAACCTACCACTAGCTTGTTTGGATATCCTACTTTGTAGGATCTTCGATCATATGGAACATGTTACCACTATGATAGACTTCATGTGGGGTCCCAGTCTTATCTTACTTGATTTACTATATATCACATTATGACATGGCCCCTCACTGAATTGATCCACCAAATTTTTAAGCACAGGGATATAATCCAGCGCTATCACTCTAGAGTTTCTCTTTAATGATTTTATGTGTCGAAGGGTGGCTTTGGCTTACTAAATCTTTCACTCAATGATTTTCCCATTGCTCTTCTCTTACCATTTTCAAGTTGTAATTGTTTAGCTTGTAATTGGTCCTGTGATTATATGAGTTTTTGCTCGATCTTCTGCTTCATCATGTTTTTGTTCTATTTGGGTGAAGTCTTGGTTTTATTTCTGTATGGTAAGTTGTTTTCGCTTGCACTGTGTGTTGTCTTCTTCATGAATCTAGCCATTGTACTTGTGGTCATGGGTGATGTTAGCGAGCGCACACTAACAATGGGCACCAAATGTTGGGGAATGAATCTACCTAAATTGGATAACTTGTGGTTATCAACTCATTTGAATATATTTTTCAAGTTTGTGAATTGTATGTGTCACAGAGTATTTATAGACCTCGTCTTCATATTTGATTATGTAAAGTCCTAAATGCCCTGAACTATATATTACAATTGTTTGCCTCTCCATGGGAAATTTGGCCTCTTATCCTCCCTACTAGCTCTTGTTCTTAATAGTGATGGATCATTGCGAATGAAGCTTTATTTTCGCAAAGACCATATAGTGCCTTCTCACGACTTTACGAAGCTGGGGCCTTTCTCGACGAGGCTTCATGTAGAGTCTTCGGAGGTCATCTTTTAGGCGCGGAGCAAAGGTGATAGAATAGCTTCAATCTTCACATATGATATTCGCATTTGGGTGAACTGTGACATTTGTTTTTTCTTATCATTCTTATTACATCGTCCGTATGTGAAGTAGGTCCTAAAAATAAATGTGAAATAAAGACTAACCGTTAATTAGCTTCACAATATTAGGGTTTGAGTTTTATCGAGGTGAAATTCCCAACACTTGTGATTTATAGTTTTCACGCCACAACTCCTGCGCGCTCCAACGTTCGGAGATCAGGCCTGTGAAACCATGTTCGCATCTGTGATGTTGGGTTTTGATAGATGAAAACCAAACAACTAGGCAAAATAATGAAACATGTGTCATATCAATCATCCCCTCACCCCATGCAAGGGACGTACAGGTAAACACACAAATGAAGATTTAAGTCATAGGTGTTAATTATAAACCGGCTTTCACATCAAAAAGGGAAAACACACATCTTTATGTTTTATGGTCTATACTTGTATTGACTAAATTAAACTAAACATAAAAAATACTTAATTTTCTAACAACGTGTAAAATTACACTTTGACCATAGTAAGATAATTTTTTATGCCTCTTATGATCGCATCTACTGACCGCAGCACTTCAATGCATCTCAAGATTCCCCCAGTCACGTGGTTGCGGTGCGATTCAAGGTAAACCAGCCGCAGACAGCGATCAGCCGATCACGCTAGCTGTCCACGTCCTGTTTCGGTTTCTCGCGGGCGTGCTCTCATGGCGCTGCGCGGCGGGGGCGGTGCGCCGAAGCAGAACACCCGCGCGCGGCTCTGATTTTCGCGGGCCGAACCGAGAGTGGTTACCACTGTGCCACTGCGGGTGCGCACGTCGGCAGTGTCCTAGACTGGTCTAATAGAGTAGAGACAAACAAGGCCGTGGAAACGAACGAGATAAAAACGAAGTCTCGGGTGCCCAGCCTCCCCCTTCTCCTCCATCTCCATGGAGGAGGAGGAGGGCTTCCTCCACGTGCTGCGAGCGCTGCGGGACGCCGCGCGGAGGGTGGAGGCCGGGGAAACACGCGGGCCGGCGCTGCAGGCGCTTCTCGCGCTCGAGGCTGGCGCCGACGACCTCCTCGCCGGCGACCCCGACCTCACCGCCCTACGCCGGCTCCTGTGCCGCCTCAGAGCCCTCTCGTGCTCCCTCGACCTGTGCGCCTCCGGCTCCCTGCGCGCGCGGTGCGGCGCGCGGAGGGCGGTCGCGCGCGTGGCCGGCGCCGTCGCCGGCGAGATCCAGGCGTGGGTCGACCGCGAGGCCATCGCGCGGCTCGTGGCCGCGCTGAGCAGCCACGGCCTCGGCGGGGCGCGCGCGCTCCTCGCGGAGCTCGAGGCACGGCTGCTGTCCGCGGGCGGGCGGTTCGACCCGCGGCTGCAGCGCGCGCTGCTTCGCCACGGCGTGTTACAGGCGCTGGAGGCTCGGCTCGGGGACCCCGCCGTGGGCGACGGCTGCGCGGCCGCGGTGCTGGCGCTGGTGCGCTTCAACAAGGACGTGTTCGTGGGGCCCGTCCTGATGGGCCCCGCCGTCGGCGCGCTGGTGGCGTCCGCGTCCGGGTCCCCGGCGCCGCTGCGCGCGCTCAACGGCCTTGTGGACGCCATCCGGAGCCCGCTGGTGGACGAGCTCCACGCGCGCGGGGAGCTCCCGCGGCTCGTCGCGCTGCTGTGCGCGCCCGACCCGCGCGCCCACGGCCCCGCGCTCGGCTTCGCTCTCCGCGTCGGCTACTACGGCCGCAAGGAGGTGGTGGACGCGCTCCTCGCCGAGGGCCTCGTGAAGCGCCTCCTCTGCCTGCAGCGCTCCGACCTCGGCGGCTCGCTCGCGGACACGGACGAGGGCGAGGACGAGGAGGGCTGCCCAAAGGCGAAGCCCGAGGACGCCAAAACCGGTGGCTTTCTCCTCGTGCCCTGCCTTCCTCTGGTGTATCTGTGGGGGCGTCGCCAGGGCGACAGCGCCGCGGACGCGGACGCGGACACGGAAGAGCGGCCGTTCGTGAGCGCTGTGGCGCGGTTCGCGGTGCAGGTGGAGGTGGGCGTCGGGTTGAGCCCGCGGGAGAAGCGTGAGGCGAAGCTGGAGATCCTGCGGCGGGTGCGGGAGGCGGCCGTGTCGCCGGCGGAGGAGGCCACCGTGCTCGCCGAGGTGCTCTGGGGCGCCACGCCGTAGCCGCTGGCTTGAGTGCTTCAACGATGACCGCTGACCCGCGGGCCCACGTGCCGCGTACGCTAGCTGTTTGCTGCAGACTCGTGGTTGGTGTGCGTACTACTCGTTTTTTTCCTTTTGTTTGTAGCATATATAAGTAGTTTTTTCTTCTTGTTTGTGCATATGGTTTTTTTTTTCTTATTTAGTTTAATGTTTCTGTGGATATTGTTAGATACAGATCTTCCGTTGCAGTTAGGACTTGTGGTAGGAGAGTCGACTCCAATCCGTGTACGTACGTACGTATGTATACGGATGGATGATGTACAAGAGAATCAAGATGTAACAAGCCTGTGAAAAATAGTGGTAGGAAATGGTTGATGATGCAATGACTGACTCTACACCCCCTTCTCTCCTTACTTTCAGAAATTCAGATACAAGCAGTAAATGGTGGTGCAAACTGCAAAGTACTTAACCGACAACAAAAGGACAATTCTATTCCTGTACAACTAATAACTAACAAAGTTTGATGTCTCGTCGGAACCAGGGGCAAAACCAAGAATGATCTGGAGGAGTTGGAACAAGACGTGTGGCTAACCCGGCAGGCAGAGTCCAACTTCCGTACGCCGGAGTTGCTGGCGCCTAGATGCGTCAGTTTCTAGAGCGTGCCGGGGCCACGAAGCTTGTCCGTGGAGCTGGAGCGTGCGTCGGAGCCTGGCAGCACTGTTGCGATGCTACGAGTCCATACAATACATGGCGTGGCAAGACATGGGATGGCTTTCGTTTCGCCTCCAGATCCGCATCTAGTGGAACCAGGCAGGCAAGCGGAGCGGATGGTGCAGCTGCTCCACTGATGCACACAGTTCAGTGGCGGCGCTGTGCGGGCAGAGAGACAGGGCAATTCCGAACGGAGCAGCCTGATCATCATGCGTCGCCTTTTGCCCTTTAAAAGGTCCGGGCTTCATCATTGTCAGGACGGAGTCTCCGGTCCCTCGCACTCACGCTGCCCCTCTCCTGAGATCCAATCTGAAACACCTGATGGACGGATGGAGACAGAACGGCCGGGCTCGTTCGTCCAACGACCGTGCAGTGCATGAAAAAAGGCTAGCACTCCCGGTCCTACTCACCTACTACTACTACCAGTCAGTAGTAGTCAACGGGCCAGAAGCAGGAAAGCTATGAACTGATGAATGCAATTCTGGTATCGACTTCATTCAGCTGTGCAGATAGAGATTCAATGCCTGCTGTAAGAGCGCAGTGCAGGACAAAAGGCACATTCAGTTCACCACCAAAATACTCGTACAACAGCCGACCATATACCAAACTAAAAACAGATAGAGATAGAGAGAGAGATAAATTTCCACTCCAACAATCTGTAATCATATTATACACATCTTCCACTTACATGAACGGATCACATCAGCTAGTATACATGATAAGGGTCTGACATGTCCATGCACAAAATTTGAGTGTATTTTACAAGCCACCACCACCACCAATTCCCCTTTGATGACGAAGGGAGCCAGAAACATAATATGAATGAATGTTTTTTTTACAAAAGTTAACATGAAGGCAAACATCATCACACGCGAGAACCTGTCAGTCAAACGACCCTGCCCATAACTACCATGTGAGCGGATCAGCCGAAAGCACGCCCACACTGTAGGGACAATGCCAAGTTCACGATGTCAACAATATCAATCCTAGCTTGATGGTTTCAGATAAGTTGGAGAGGGGTGCTTTCAGGCGATGGTAAGAAGAAGGATGAAGTCAAGGAACTAGATATCTGTGATATGACACCTTGCTCCTGGGAGAGCTCATGCATGTCTTTGACAATGTCAAAGACAGCTTCTGGTTGGGCCAATTTCAGTGCCTTTTCTGACATTTTTTTCAATTCCTCTGAATCTGGACCAAACCAGCGGGCAACAAGACTAGCAGTTTCCTTGGGGCTTTTCGAGAACACACCTGCACCATTGTCCACAACATAAGGTACGTTGCCAACTTCCTGTCATACATGCAAAAACACACAAACGTATGTGAGAACATGTTAACACATTAGAATAACCTTTAATTCATATATATTGCATTCAATCTAAATACAAATATATAAGTAGCGCATATGATCCAAACACGTTACACACTAAGACCCTTTTATTAAGGAGATCAGAAATGCAGAAAAAGACATACACTTCACATGCACATTATGGCAATAAAACTACATGAGTGCAGAATAATCGTAGGAACACAAACCTGTCCAGGTATGAAGTCATTAAGGATTATAGGAAGACCCCTTATCAAGGCTTCAGCAATGGTACCTGGTCCAGCCTAAGAAACCATAACAGAAGAGAAACAAAATTAGGAAACCCACAAAAACCTTCGAAAGAAGAAACATGATAAGAACCGATAATGGAGGAGGATATACCTTTGTTATAATGCAATCACAAGCTCCCATCCACTTCTCCATTTGGGTTTCAAATCCCCTAACCTGTTGGTAAAGAAATTCAAGATGAATGAAAAAAAGATACACCCATTTTTGTTTCAAGGACTAACCAGTTTCAATCCTTTTAAAACAAGTTCTGGATTATACCTTTACTGGTATTTTCCATTCAACTGCCTGCAGTGAGGAGCTTAGCGTTTTGTTCCGGCCACAAATGACAATAAGCTGCCCAATTGGTTTTCCAAGCTCTTTGTCAAACAATGATTCTCCTAGGGCTCTGGCAGTCTTTTTGACAGGACCCATGCCCTCTCCACCTCCCATGAGCAGTACTGCAGGAAGCTCAGGATCCAATTCAAGTTCCCTCCTCAAATCATCCTGATATAAATGGTTTCATACAAAAAAAAACTTTTAAGTTCCACAGAAAACTGATGACAGCAGAATAGTGTTCAACAAATCTGTTAAAGTATATTTGATAGTTTAGATATTGTGTATCATAGACTGCCATAGGTATCTGTGGTTTGTCTTGTCTTCTAATTCTTGTACTCTATATAAACCGTCTATATAAACTGTATAAGAGCTCAATGCTCATTCACCGTCAGGGCCACGCCCTGCATCCGGTCTGCTCAATCCCGAGCATCCGCTCCTGCCCGGACTGCTCGCCTTCAGGTTTGACGCATCTGCTCCCGTACTGTTTCTTCGTCCAATACAACCATGTTGTCAGCGTCATCATCTCGTCCCCACCTACTCCATCTACTCCAACAATCGCATGTTGTGCCAGCACCTTCTATCCCACTGTTATGCGCACCGCAACCATCACCATTGGGGCCCTCTACCTTGTACATCCAGTATTTACAACACCAACACGTTAATTTGCAACACCAGCACCAACACCAACACGCTATGACTAGGGGAGGATATTAGAGTATAATTGTTAATTTAGATATTGTGTATCATAGATTGCCATATATATCCTAGGATTGCCTTATCTCCCAAGTTTTGTACTCTGGGGGTGTTTGGTAGGGTTTCCAGGGTCCTATCTAGGCTAAGGTAGTGCAACTAGTATTGTTTGCTGAGTACATATCCAGTGCACATGAAAGCTTTATGAAATCATCACTATCCATCTTAAATCTGACGTCTCTGGTTGATCATTGTAATTTACAATTAACATCTTCCACCACTACAACCCATCACGTCGGAGGGTGTTCTTTGCAAATATATCAAACAACTACAGACGTTAGATCTAAGATGGGTGGTGAAGATTTAATATATACGTTCTCTTGTTTGGTAACCTACACACGTATTTAGGCCTAGCCTCAGCAGTGCAAAGTGGATTTCGTAGCTGGTTCCAGCTAAATGGATATTCACTTCATTTTCATTCAGCCTGGTTCCCGGTGGCGGACGGCGCAAGAGAGACCAGCCACGTGTTCACATGCACACACTTTGACGATGCATTTTAGCTTCTTTTTTCGCTATATCTTCTAAATAAAAGATTTAAACACCAAACCAATTTCATATCTGTTTCCTGACATTTTTTTGAACAAAACTAGGCCACTCATGCTATATATATTTCAAACAAAAAATAATGAACTTAAGATTAAGACTATTAACATATAATTAGTGTCTATTAAATAATTTTGACATATAATTAGTGTCTATTGATACATTTTTTATTTATTCAATATTTTTTGAGCTCATGCAGGAAGATTTTATGCAAAGCAACCAAACAACATTTCTAATGAGTCAGCCAGGTTGGCTAGGAAAGTGAACCAAACAAGCGCATGTGCACCTCCTCGGCTTGGCTCCATGCAGCCTAGTTCCCATATGTGAGCTAGGGTGGCTAGGGATGTGAACTAAAGATGCCCTATATAAACCCTCTAAGGGCTCAATGCAATACATCTGTCCAATTACACCAATTCTATCCTCCTTCAAAATCAATGCACAAACAAATATTTTGTTTTCTTGAAACTTGAGCAATAATGCTTTTGGGTATGCAGGATTCGTTGAACACAACAGGACAAAACATTGTAAAATGAATATATCGGTCTTTTGGAAGGCCATGTATGGTTCATACTAAAATTAGCAGGAATAGAAATATTAAAAATCAGGGTGAACTAAATACCTTAACAAGAACTGCACGGCAGAAAGATGGTCGAATCGGAAGACCGAACACGCGGATTTGAGATGGTTGTAGATCATCCAGTGCTGCCCGCTTGGCAACTTCTTCTGAAGGGCAGTAACATCTATTCACATCAGCATGAAACCTGCGTTTTTTTCTTCTAATTGTCAGATCAAGTGAACAAATTGCTTTACTATATGTTTTCCTTATCATTAGCTGAATATACCATGTAGGGTGGCATGTGTTGAGGTCTGTGATCACAGTTACAAAGACTACCCTGTTCTGTAGGCCTTGCCATTTGAGAACCCACAGAGGAATGTGTTGCATGAGGGGATGGACACTAATTATGATGTCTGGCTTGTACTTCTTCAGTCCAGCCTCCACCTTCCTTCATCCATAAACAAAGCATTCAGAAAAAGATAACATAAGCAACAGATCATGCAGCAGATAAGATGTGGAACATGATCATGGTATATAAAAAACAACGAAACAATTATATAAAAGCAAATACTGACAATTCTGAAAGGACACATGTTAAGATAAATGCTGCACAAGGAATGGCAGCACCACAATGAACTACAGATTTACAGCCACCCCAACCCCGTGATCATGGTATATAAAAAACAACGAAACAATTATATGAAAGCAAATTCTGACCATTCTGAAAGGACACATGTTAAGATAAATGCTGCACAAGGAATGGCAGCACCGCAATGAACTACAGATTTACAGTCACCCCAACCCCCAAGTCCCCAAGTATGCAAATGTTAGCCAGATCCATCTGGTGCCAGAGTGGCCATCAGTTTTCGTACCCTGAAGCACATGGCACTAATTAGTTTGTTGGGATTCTTCATCATGCCCTTGTCCTACACCCTGGCAGCCCATACCAAGTGGCTAGATAGGACTGTGGTATCTCTCACCTCAGTGACAGTCTATTTGAAATTGAGTTTGAGTTGCAAAATCATACGATGAATGACAGTGATTTCAGCATGGATATTTGAGCATCCATAGACAAGGTCCAACCTCACAATTCGTTGAGTGCACTCAAGAGAATGGGCTGAGGGCTATAAAAATTATTGGCACAGAGTCACGCGTTGAGATCCGACATTATAATAAAAAGCGTACACGATGATGACAAAATTGCTGGGTCCATTAGACAAATTAGGCGATTAGGTGAGCAATGTGCAGTATGCCACCAACAACAGCAACGTGGATACTCCACAGACGACAAATGATCGTGTTGTTTATAATCCCGATGCAGAGAGGATGGAACAGAACAAGGGAGACGTTCCAAAGGACGAATCGGCGTCCAGTCACCAAATCTGGTTGAGCTGCGGAACACTAGAGAGAAATTATACGTGTGTCCTTCCTTACTTGGCGTAGAATGAGGCGAGAGCGGCGAGGTAGAAGTTATGGACCCATCTAGGCGAGGTGCTGTGGAATGCCACCTTCCAGAGCTGCACGTGCTTGACCATGAACTTGTAGGAGCTCTCCATGTTGTTGAGCGGCCAGCCGGCGTGGTCCTTGCACAGATCCTTGACGAAGACCTGGCAGACGAGACGATTGATGGTGATTACGAAATCCGCCGTCGAGGAGAGGCCGTGGTGCAGGAGGACAGCACGAGTGATGAATGAACAGAGAGAGAGAGCGCGCGCGCACCCACCCACCCGGTACTCGTCGCCAAACTCGATGCGGAAGGCGTCCTTGATGGCCTCGGCGGAGGCGCGGTGGCCTCCGCCGGTGTCGCTCATGAGGATGAGGACGTTCTTAGCGCGGTTGGCCCCGAGCTGGACGAGCTCGACGGTGCCCTCCTCCTCCTCCCAGAAGGGCTCGTCGTCGTCGTCGGGCCCGCAGAGCGAGGAGACGGAGGTGGAGGCGGGGCCGTCCCCGCGGGCCCGGCCCGCGGACGAGAGCTCGCCTCCGGCGTAGGTGAGGCTCTTGCGCAGCTTCCCCTTGGCCCGCTGCTGCTGGTGGTACGCCGCCACGGTCTCCAGCACCGTCTCCCGGATCGACCGCCCCCGCGGCGACGCCATGGACGCCGCCATCGCGGAGGACGAGGGGAGGGGAGGGGAAGGGGGGTGAAAGCGCCGGATGTTCTGGGGTTGGGGGGAGCGGAGGGGGAGGGGGGAGGCCGGGACCGGGACCGGGAGGGAGGCGAGTGGGCAGGAGAGAGAAGGGGGGGCGTTTAAAATTGGGGATCGGAGAGAACGGCGGAGGAGGCGGGGCCTCGAGCTGAGCTGGCACGTCCGGGGACGGGGAAGGAAGACAACTGGAATTGGGAGGCGGGTGGTGCTCGGATGCTCGCCTGCGCTGTTGTTTGTTGCTTGACTTGCTTGTTTTTCCCGGGGATAAAAGCATTTGCTCGTTTGTTCTATGTTGTGCCCGTGATTGGAGGAAACTCAAAGGGTCTCGTTGAAAGAAAGTTGATGCTGACAATCAGTCAAGAACAAGAGCCAGGAGGAGTACGTGCTTGGAAAACGTTACTGTCAGGCACGCTGTCTGTACATATAGAACCAGTTTAGCACAGAATCGGCGTTTCGGAAAATACCAGCTCTAGGGTAATCGGGTGTATAGATGTCCAAACGGGCCACCCGGCACGGACCCGGTCCGAACCCGTTTCGGTCCGGTACGAATAGTGCCGGGTCAGGCACGGCCCGTTGAAGCTTCGGGCCGGGTCGTGCTGGCCCACGTGCCTAGGGACATGTCCAAACCCGGCACGCATAGGTATAAATCGTGCCGGGCCGGCCCGTTCGCCCGGTGGGCCTGAACGTACCGGGCCGACCACTGGCCCGAACCAATACATAATAACAGAATTAAATACATGTACATATCAGATTTACACTGGCCCGAACTAATACATAATAACAGAACTAAATACATGTACATATCAGATTTACACAGAATTAATACCAGATTTACACAGAATTAACCACAGGATTCACACACATTGATTCACACAGAATTACACGAACACAGATATGAAATGACTATTTGGAGCTGTTAGTGCAATGGCCGCCTCATTAAAAACCTTCTTAGGTAAAAACTCACACCTCGTGAGAAAACCCTAAGAAGGAAAAAAGAGTGCGGCCCAGCTCCTAAGTTTATAAATCATTACAGTCCATTACAGTGTACAGTCCATTACAACTCATAAGACATTAAGACTAGTAGGTTGCAAGACTAAGCATTTCAATCATCCCTAGCTGATTGTGTTGCTGGATCATCAAGCCACAGGTTGTCGTGCTCATCTTCAAGTTCTTTTGTGTCTTCCTCCACACTGTGTTGCAGGTGACCATCAGCAAGTTCCCAATCTTTGACGCAGGATGATATCTCTACCATATCAGGAGCTAGACGACGTCGACGCTCTTCAATTACCCTGCCAGCAAGACTAAATGTAGACTCTGAGGAAATAGTAGAAGCTGGCACTGTCAAGACATCTTTAGCTAGTAGTGAAAGAATAGGATAAGTTAACTTATGCTGATGCCACCAAGAAAGGACATTGAAGTCCTCATCAAACTCAGTGATAGTATCACTGTCTAAGTAAGAAGCTAACTCAGAGGTAGATGCAACAGTAGAGATAGCTTGAGGGGTTGAAGAAGAAGAACCTGATCTCCTTCCCAGAGGAGTAGAGAACTCACCATCAAGGTCATCATCACCATAAATGTCATCCCATGCCATTTTTTTCTTACCAGATAAGTGGGATGATGGTTGGTGGGCGCCACGCATGCGTGTGTCACCAAATTTGGTCTCATACAACTGAAATACTTTGGTTAGCTTAGTACGAACATCAAATGGAAGCCTAGAGTAATCAGTACCAGTTAAACTAGATAACTTGATAAGGACTTTGTTAAAACCCCTCATTTTAGCTCTAGGATCCAAAATAAAAGCAACTGCATATAAAATTGGAATGTCTCTCCAGTACTTCAAGAATTTATCTTTCATAGGAACAACAGCACATCTTAGCAATATATCATTCTCAAATGCATTTAGATGTCTAGCTATCCTCAGAATGTGATGCAACATTAAAGTAGCAGTTGGATAGTAGACACCAGACAATGCAACTGTTGATTCATAAAATAATTCTAAGAAAGATAACACTTTTTCAGCAATTGCCCAATGGTTATCAGTGAGTAAAGGAGTCCCATCTTCATTCAAAGGATACTGGGTTTTGATAAAAACAGAGAAGGTGGACTTGTGTGGTAACAAGTGTTTAATCATTAAATAGGTAGAGTTCCATCTAACATCCATGTCAACACCAAATTTACGAGGGCGAATAGCCATACTCATACAATAGCTTTTGTATGCAGCTATACGTTGATTAGATGCATTTAAAAATGTTATAGTAGTTCTAAAGTCATCAAGATATGTTCTGATAGGATCCAAACCAGCTTTAACAATTAGATTAATAACATGACATGAACAACGTTGATGCAAGAACATAGTAGACAAATCATCATCAGATGCATCAATACCAAGGCTACTATCAGGAACAGGTACACCAAGGTAACCACACAAGAAAGGTCTTAGAAATTTCATGGCAACATTATTTGAGGAAGCATTATCCAAAGTTATAGCAAACACTTTTTCAGTTAAACTATACTCATCAATAACAGTAGCTACAAGATTAGCAATGTTAGCACCACTATGCTTGCCATCAATGAGCCTAAGTGCAAGCAATCTTTTTTCTAATTCCCACTTAGAATTAACAAAATGAGCTACTACGCTTAAGTAATCCTCCTTTGCCTTGCCAGACCAAATATCAGAAGTAAGACAAACAGAACCAACATCATTTTTAAAAGTTCCAATTAAGTTCACCATACGTTCATTATAAAATTTAACCATGTCCCTGGCAGTGGTCTGTCTAGAAACATGCACAAATCTAGGGTTATGAGAACGATTGATATAACATTGAAAAGCAGGAGTAGAACCATGCCATAAAGGAAGGTCATCCCTAGCAATCAAACGACATAGTTCAGTCCTAGCAATAGAAGCAGAGTACTCCCAACGTTGCAAAGTACCGTCAGCATTGTACTTAAGCACAGATTGGACTTGCCCAGAGCGTTCATGTGCTTTCTTAGCAGGGCAATTATGACGAAGCAAATGACCAGTACCAGAAGTAGAACGAGCACTAAGAGTTTGCTTACAGTGCTTGCAACGAGCAGCATACCTGACTTTTTTGCCATCCACAATCTTAGTCAATTCATCAAAGTCATTCCAGCACTTGGACCTTTTCTTTGAGTGCGAGTTGCTTCCACCAGCATCAGGATCAGGGACTAACTCTGGCAGGCTTGTGGAGCCTGTGCCAGTCCCTACTGCAGAGCCAGCGACAGTATCGATATGAATAGGATCTCCATGGGTTTCATTCTCACCGAAACCAATGAAGAACCTAGCATCCTCAGCCTCATTAAAGTCCTCGAGCCTGCGCTCCTCCTCCTCTGCAGCCGCTACCGCGTCAAGGTCCATGAGCTACAACGTACAATCGGCTCCGGCTACCTCAACGACTACAAGGTTCAAATCAAAGCAACAAAATGGAGGCAGTGAGGACTGACTGACTGAGGAGTGAGCCAGTGACAAGGTTCAAAGCAACTATCCACATGATTACAAGAATTAAATGCTAAAATTAAACATACCTTTCGAAGCCGGAGCACCAGAGACGACGGAACGGAGCCAAGGTCCGAGGAGCAGCCGAGCAGAGGCGCAGACCGACCAGCAACAGCAAGCAAGGACCAGCCGAGCACCAGAGAAAGTCGGGCAACCGGACAGGTTAGAATAGAAGGAGGACGAGAATGGGAGGAAAATGAAAACAGAACAAAATTATAGATGTCCAAGCAGCCAGCAGGGGCACTACTGCACCAGTGAGGCAGCGAGGAGTGAGCCAGTGACCATACAAGGCGCAGAGCAGCGGACCACCGGACCGGCGGACCGGAGACAGAGAAGAATCAGTAAGCCAGGAAGGGAATCACGCACCAACGAGGAGCACGGAGCACCAGCCGTCCAGCTGTGAAGCTACAACTCGATCCGATGAGGCGAGGAGCACCAGCCGACCAGCGAGGAGCACCAACGATGAACGAGCATCACCAATCACCAGATCCGAATGGGATTGGGGGTTAGGGTATCACCAATCACCAGATCCGAATGGGATTAGGGTTAGGGTTAGGAACAGGGAGACGTAGGGAGGGAGGAGAGGGAGTCAGGGAGCACCAGAGACGTCGGAGGTGGCGCGTCGTCGGCCGTCGACGGTGGGAGGACCGGAGGAGGCAGCAGGGCGACGGCGAGGCACGGGCAGCCGCCGGGAGCACGAAAATCGCCAAGCACAACCGGGAGGAGTGGGACTCGGGAGTCAGGAGACGGGGCGTCGAAATGAGGGTGGCGACCTGGGTGAGTCCGCGAGTGGGGGGGGGGATACGGACGCGGGTTAGGTTTTCCTGAGATGGGGCGCGGGCCGTTAACGGGCCGGCCTACTTTCCGTGCCGGGCCGGGCCAAAGCACGTGGGCCGCTTATGGCGCCCAAACCCGGCACGCGGATCGGGCCGTGCCGTGCGTGGGCCGGGCCAAAAACGTGCCGGGCTGCGTGCCAAATGGGCAGCCCGCACTGTTTGGACATCTATAATCGGGTGTATACATCAGCTACAGCACGAGAATTCTATTCCTTTTGATGATGATTGGCCAACCCCGCGGTGTGCCCGCCCCTGGCCACTGAACTGAAACGATGGATCCACGCAACGCTACCGCCGCGTGTGCGTGCACCACTCACTACCAGCACTTGCTTTCTTTGCTTTGATTCTGATATACATGTAAAGGGACCCGTCGTCTACTCGACTCGTCTCCCTTTCAAGACATCAATTCCGGAAAGGGGGCAAACAAAAAAGAAAGAAGAAAGAAGCAGGAAGCGCCGCTGCTACAGTACATGGAAAAAAAAAGACAGGGAGAACGGGAGGCGCGGCGGAAAACATCAGCCCGGGTGCTGCACTGCAAATACAAGCTCCTGCGTGGGTGGGCGCGCAAAAGCGGCCGGACCGAATCATTGGCTGGCGCCCTCCTCCGCATCCGCACCGGTGGAAAAAGATCCGGCGCGACAGGGAACCTGGGATGCCAGTGCCCACGGCACGGATGGCTCCGCTGCCGCCGCTACCGCCTACCAGATTCCGGAATAATTCCCCTCGGTCTCCGCTCGCGTCCTCCGGTCCGGTCCGCCTGCGCCTGGTCAGTTTCCCTCGCACGCGGGCGGGGCCGTTTTCTGGCGGACACGGAAAACAGCGCGCTGTCTGCTGGGATCGTGTCCTGCTAGTACTAGCTAGATACGCTAACCTACGGAGGAGTGACTAGTGAGCAAGAGAGCCTTCTATCTGGTTGACGATGATGAAACCCTGACTAACCCATCGATCGAGCTGTAAGGCCCACATAGGCCTAGCCCCGCAGGCCCAGTTCATATACGGGCTGCACATTTTTTCAGGCAGAGAGCTTCAGCATCGTCATAGATCCAGCACATTTTTTCTCCTGGGCTGCTGATACTAATCTCCTAGCTACAACACTCAGAAAAAAAACCCGAACACGCAACGGGGAACACGCTCAAGCTCAACAAAGGCAGCTAGCCTGTAAACAATAATGCGACTATATTCGAGTTTCCGCGTATAAGCTGATATAAATTTCATTTTTTTTTTGCAGACATATCACATATGCTAAATCAGAGAAGAAGAAAAAAAATAAACTAGTGAATTTGCATGCGCGTTCTGTACGTTGTGCGAGATGCATGGTGCACAGAGCAGAGAGCACAATCTGCGCATACAAAAACCTGTAAACCAACATGTGTGTAAACTAATCGATGTTCCAACATCCGCTTGATCGATGAAGGGCATGGGCAACGCCTGAGCAAATGTATGTAAGCAGAGCACGTCCGACGTTCTTCAAGGCTGCAGTCTGCCGCAGCACAAAAATCCGGTGTACGGGATTCGGCCACTGGGTTAGCAAGGAGTGGTTCTCTCTTTTTTTTTCGTATGAAGACGGCACAAGAATGGAAATGGGTAAGGCCTCGTTCGTTTTGGGTGGATCCGCCTGTCTCTTCCAGACGGAATAAATCAATACGGTTCAGAATTTGATTCAGTTTGGTGTAGATTTCGTTTTAAACTGATCCGAAAATAAACCATTTGGTTTGGACTTCCTTCCCTCAATCTTCTACCTGGAATATGTTGAATAATTAGACAAATTCCAGTTTAAATTCCGAATATAAATCATGACAAAATCACAAGCACTGAAATAACAAGCCAAATCAGATGATGTGTACTGATTAGACTTACTGATAGATGGCACGCGCCGGAATCAGCAGGGTCGACGATGTCGAAGTAGTGAAATCAGCAGGGTCGACGAGGTCAATCAGATCACGAGTAGTCGCGTGAAGACGCTTCCCAAAAACCTAATTCGGCCTCTCCTGGTGTAGGATCTAGAAGGCGAAGGGTTCCGGAGACCTGCTCTCCTAATCGCAGATGCACCTCTACGATCAGGATGAAGAGAACTGGAAGGCGGCTCAGCTGTGAAGAGAGGCGAAAGCGAATTGGGATGATTTGGAGGCTGGCTGCCGGGCTCCTTTTATAGGGCCGAGTCCGCGACCCCCGTGCTTATCCGCCCACGAAAATCTCGCAATCAGTTGAGATTTTATAGCGATCGATCGGTTAGGATAAGCGTAACAGCCAAGAAACCAAAAAATCAAACGGCAAAAGGTAGCCGCGCCCCCGCAAGGCAAGGGGCCGGATTTCGGCGGACCATTCACGCGCATGTCGTGCGCCTGCGCCCTTCGCCCCACCCCGGCCCGGCCAGGCGAGGCGAGCGAGCGCGCGCGCGTGTAGCTCTCCACACTCTCTCCTCTCATCCATGACTTGGTGAGTGAGTGTGGCTTCCATATTTAAGCTAGCTCTACTCCACTAGAGCTAGCAATATGGTGCTAATGGTTCCACCTATCCTCTAGCCATCCTCTTGTATGGGCTTTTGAGATTTTCTGGGATTTATTTGAATATCTTAATTGGGCCAAGCCCATAAATCCTAACAATCCCCCACTAGATCTCAAATGCCCATCTGCAGTTTTCGCCACTGTTCACTACTGTTTAATATACTAGTTTTTTCAGCAGAGACTGTTAAGTTGAACTTCCGCCTAGAACTCCAAGCTACACCAACCCACAACTTGGACAATGGACTATGCCTTGAATTGCAAGTTTTGCGTGAATGGGTTTCACTTGAAGTCATGACCAGTACTTGGCTACCAGTAGTCCCCTTCTCGGGTGGAGCATATACGTCGTACTCCAAGGTCTCTTCATGAGTTTACTAGAGATCACCAAGATCTCATAGACTGCGACGTTAGACAGTCTAACTCATATAGGTGTGTTCTTTCAAAGAATGTTCTGCAGGACAACATCTTCGCTAATACAAGCCAACAGAACAAATTAAGGCACAAAGCCAACCTGCCTTACAGCATTTGAGAGTATTGCATCTTTACTTAGAGAGGGTCAAAGGCTACTCTCATCAGTTCACCAATGGCTTGTTCTTCCCAGGACCTAATTCACGGGATCTCCGATCACATAGACTGGGTTTCCACCATGGCAACTTTATTCGGGTCTCATACCCATCTCTCTCGATGCGATTTCTATCACATTACGTGGTAGTCCCTTGGTAAAAGGATTTGCCAGATTTTTATCTGTTGAAATATAAGTCACACTTATAACTCCGGAGTTTCTCAACTTTCTGACAGACTTCAATCGTCTTTTGACATGTCTTGATGACTTTCCATTATCCTTAGAACTCGTCACTTTAGCAATCACTGTCTGATTGTCACAGTTCATAAGGATAGCTGGTATTGGTTTCTCAACCACCGGCAAGTCCATCAAGAGTTCACGCAACCATTCTGCCTCAACGGTTGCTGTGTCAAGTGCAGCTAGCTCGGCTTCCATGGTTGACCTCGTCAAAATGGTCTGCTTGCATGACCTCCATGATACCGCACCTCCACCAATAGTAAAGACATAACCACTGGTGGCATAAAGCTCGTCTGCATCAGATATCCAGTTCGAATCACTATATCCTTCAAGTACTGCATGTTGACCAGAATAGTGAATTCCATAACTCATTGTACCTTGCAGGTAGCGCATAACCCGCTCAAGTGCATGCCAATGATCAGTCCCGGGGTTTGACATGAACCTGCTCAATTTGCTCACAGCAAACGAGATATCGGGCCTTGTTGCACCAGTAAGATACATGAGTGAACCGACAATCTGAGAGTATCTCAATTGGTCTAAACCAATTCTCTTGTTCTTTTGCAGTGTCACACTGGGATCACAAGGTGTTGGAGAAGGTTTGCACTCAGAGAAGCCAAATCGCTTCAAAACCTTTTCAACATAGTGAGATTGCGAGAGAGTAATCCCACCATCTGCCTTAATCAGCTTGATGTTTAGAATCACATCAGCTTCTCCCAGATCTTTCATATCAAACTCTTTGATAGAAAAGACTTGACTTCATTGATCACATCAATGTTTGTGCCAAATATCAATATATCATCAACATATAAGCACAATATAACTCCTTCGCCCCCACCACAGCGATAATATACACACCTATCTGCCTCATTAATGGCAAAGCCTGCAGACGTTAGAGTCGTGTCAAACTTCTCATGCCACTGCTTTGGTGCTTGCTTCAGACCATACAAAGATTTCAATAACTTGCACACCTTGCTTTCTTGACCCTTTACTACAAATCCATCAGGCTGTTCCATATAGATTTCCTCGTCCAGCTCTCCATTAAGAAAAGCTGTCTTTACATCCATCTGATGAACAAGGAGACCATACGAGGCAGCCAAAGAAAGTAGTACTCGAATAGTGGTCATTCTAGCAATAGGTGAGTAAGTATCAAAGAAGTCTTCTCCTTCTTTCTGAGTATAGCCTTTAGCCACAAGCCTAGCCTTGTACTTTTCAATTGTACCATCAGGCTTGAGCTTCTTTTTAAACACCCACTTACAACCCACAGGTTTGCATCCATAGGGTTGATCAGTGACTTCCCACGTACCATTTGAAAGAATGGAGTCCATCTCATTATGAACTGCTTCTTTCCAATCATCTGCATCTGGAGATGCAAATGCTTCTGCAATGGTAGTAGGAGTATCGTCCACAAGGTACACAATGAAATCATCACCAAAGGATTTTTCAACCCTTTGTCTCTTGCTCCTTTTAGGAGCATCATTGTCATCCTCTTCTAGGACAATTTCATGTGGCTGTTCAAAACTCTCAATAGGTGTACTATGTTCGGGAGTTATCTCAGAAGAGTATCTAGAATTGCTATGAATGTCTTTCATTGGAAATATATGTTCAAAGAAAGTAGCATCACGTGATTCCATAATAGTATCAACATATACATCAGGAACTTCAGATTTAACTACTAAAAATCTATATGCTATGCTACACGAAGCATATCCAAGAAAGACACAATCCACTGTCCTTGGACCAAGCTTGCGCTTTTTAATAATTGGTACATTGACTTTTGCCATGCACCCCAAGTGCGCAAGTATGAAAGTGATGGTTTTCTCCCAACCCACTTCTCATAAGGGGTTTTCTCTTCTTTGCCCATAGGAATTCTATTCAGAACATGACATGAAGTCAGGACTGCCTCCCCCCACCATGCCTTAGATAAACCACAAGTGTCTAACATGGCATTCACCAGGTCAGTCAATGTACGGTTTTTCCTTTCAGCAATCCCGTTTGACTCGGGTGAATAGGGAGGAGTCCTCTCATGAATAATGCCATGTTCTGCACAGAAATCGTCAAAGACTTTGGGAAAGAACTCGCCACCACGATCTGATCTAAGACGTTTGATCTTTCTTTCTAGTTGGTTTTCAACTTCAGCCTTATAGATTTTAAAGTAGTCTAAAGCCTCATCTTTAGTTTTTAGCAAGTATACATAGCAAAATCTAGACGCATCATCAATCAATGTCATGAAGTATCTCTTACCACCCTTTGTCAACACACCATTCATCTCACAAAGATCAGAATGTATGAGTTCTAGCGGTGCCAGGTGTCTCTCCTCAGCAGCCTTATGAGGCTTTCGAGGTTGCTTCGACTGCACACAACTATGGCACTTAGAACCTTTGACTATGGTGATATTCGGAATTAAACTCATGGTTGCAAGCCGAGACATAGAGCCAAAATTAATATGACACAAACGAGAATGCCAAATACTCGCAAGATCATCAACATTAGCACAAATATGGTTCACAGACTTATTATTGAAATCTAACAAAGAAAAGCGGAACAAGCCTCTGCAATCATAGCCTTTACCAATAAATTGTCCAGACTTGGACACAACTAATTTATTGGACTCCAAAACTACCTTGAACCCATCTCTACATAGAAGGGTTCCGCTAACGGGATTCTTGTGTATAGAAGGGACATGATGCACGTTCTTCAGCTGCACGATCTTTCCCGAAGTAAACTTCAGATCCACCATGCCAGTACCATGAACAGAAGCATGTGACCCATTCCCCATTAGCACGGAAGAATCCCGGGCGCCCTGATAAGAAGAGAACAAGTTAATGTCAGAACACACATGAACATTAGCACCAGTATCAAGCCACCAGCTAGGTGATTGAAATACTGAGAAGATAAAAGGTAAATTACCATACCCTTTGTCTTCCTCATTGCTAGTGACCACTGTGTTGACATTGCCCTTTTTGCCACGGCGATCCGCTCGATCAGGACAATCCTTGGCAAAATGACACGCCTCGCCACATGCGAAACATGTCAATTCAGCCTCGTTCTTCTTCTTCTTGAAGTTGGTAGTTTTGTTGGGCTTGTTAGATTTTGGCTTTCCTTTGCCCTTGTTGTGGTTCCTTTGAACCATGTTGGCGCTGGAGTTGCCCTCGCCTCCTTTAGATCCCGTGTCCTTAGCCCGAGCTTTCTCCTCAACATCCAGAGACGCTATCAGATTTTCAACTGATATCTCCTGTCTCTTATGTTTCAGAGCTGTGGCGAAGTTCCTCCATGTAGAAGGCAACTTTGCAATAATGCACCCAGCCACAAATTGGTCAGGAAGGACTATCTTAAGGTGGTCGAGCTCCTTGGCTATACACTGTATTTCATGAGCTTGCTCTACAATAGAGCGATTATCAACCATCTTATAATCATGAAAGCTCTCCATGATATACAGGTCACTGCCAGCATCTGATGCACCATACTTAGTAGTAAGTGCATCCCACAACTCTTTCCCGTCTGTGTATTGCATATTCGCATCAACCAGACGGTCAACAAGGGCGCTAAGAACGGCTCCCGTGAACATAGTATTGGCATGGTCGTACTCTTTCTCCTGTTCAGGAGTCAGTGGACCCTCAGGTCTGCCTTTACTAACATGGAAGACATTCATAGCAGTAAGCCAGAGCGTGGCCTTGACTTGCCATCTCTTAAAGTGCATACCATTAAACTTTTCTGGCTTCAGCGCGTCGGCAAAAGCAGCCATAGAAAAACTAGAAAATTGTCTACAATAAGGTTTTTGGATTGTTGAATAATTAGACAAATTCCAGTTTAAATTCCGAATATAAATCATGACAAAATCACAAGCACTGAAATAACAAGCCAAATCAGATGATGCGTACTGATTAGACTTACTGATAGATAGCACGCGCCGGAATCAGCAGGGTCGACGAGGTCAATCAGATCACGAGCAGTCGCGTGAAGACGCTTCCCAAAAACCTTATTCGGCCTCTCCTGGTGCAGGATCTAGAAGGCGAAGGGTTCCAGAGACCTGCTCTCCTAATCGCAGATGCACCTCTACGATCGGGATGAAGAGAACTGGAAGGCGGCTCAGCTGTGAAGAGAGGCGAAAGCGAATTGGGATGATTTGGAGGCTGGCTGCCGGGCTCCTTTTTATAGGGCCGAGTCTGCGACCCCCCGTGCTTATCCGCCCACGAAAATCTCGCAATCAGTTGAGCTTTTATAGCGATCGGTTAGGATAAGCGTAACAGCCAAGAAACCAAAAAATCAAACGGCAAAAGGTAGCCGCGCCCCCGCAAGGCGAGGGGCCGGATTTCGGCGGACCATTCACGCGCATGTCGTGCGCCCGCGCCCTTCGCCCCGCCCCGCCCCGGCCAGGCGAGGCGAGGCGAGGCGAGCGCGTGTGGCTCTCCACACTCTCTCCTCTCATCCATGACTTGGTGAGTGAGTGTGGCTTCCATATTTAAGCTAGCTCTACTCCACTAGAGCTCGCAATATGGTGCTAATGGTTCCACCTATCCTCTAGCCATCCTCTTGTATGGGCTTTTGAAATTTTTTGGGATTTATTTGAATATCTTAATTGGGCCAAGCCCATAAATCCTAACAGAATAAGTACAGGTGATCCAACTTCCGGATTAGTTCCTGGCATAGAAATGAGGTGGTGACAGGAATAAGTGGCAAACCAGGTTTCACTCGTTCCTGGGCTGGTTTAATTACCGGCCTGGCTTGAACCATGGCGTGCCAAACTGGGCCTAAATGGATGAGGTAGCCCTGGTCTACCCCTTCAATCCGTTGTTGCTCCACCGTAAGCTCCATAGAACACGTGGCAGCACGGTTTAAAGGGGTAGACGCCAAGATATGTCACACACAGACCCTCATCCACGTGGTCGCCGCTCAAAGACACAGTCGGGGCCCTCGCTCAACATCCTCATCAAGCTCATGGCCGTCGAGTCCCCCGTCTTCGTGCCATTCTTCGCCACCCACGACGGCATCATCTTCAAGATCTTCTAGTTTACTGTATATGCGTAGGTGAATGAAAAATTCTTTTGTGCAGAAGGTTCTAGCAATTTAAAGAATGTTAAGAAAACCATCCATCTGTGTATAGTGACAGACAACATGGATAGGCTTGAAAATTGAATATTCTTTTGCTTGGTTTATAACCATAACAATATCCAGCCCATACTCTGCATGGTGTCAACATGCAAGGTTTATTAAAACCGAAGGCCCATTCTTAATCTTAATGTTTTGTTCATGCTTAATTAATCTACTAGGTTAGTGTCCGTGCGTTGCAACTAAAACATATAATATCATGATAACTTATATATAAATGTGTTATATTGTTATGAGAAAAGTTTTTGTAATCTATTGGTGATCCTGACTATACATATAAATTTTGTTATTTTAATCTACCTGTTTTACCACTACATTGCAACCATCAATATCATGCAGACCTATATATATGTGTTAAAGGTATTTTCTATATTTATTTTATGAATTTCTAGGATTTATGGACTACGAGCACTAACTTCTAAAAGCTCAGGGTGCGTTTTGTAAATTCCAGGACTGATCTGGAAGGGTCTTTGAAATTGTATGGACCGCAAGTTTATTCATCATTTCCTCGGGGTTTCATACGCAAAATGGCGCACGCGAAGGGTTATCCTCCAACCCCAGCCTTCCGATCTGCTTCCATAGATCAGATTAGATCACGCGAGTAACAAAACTGGTCAGCCATCCTGACCACTAGATCGCCGATCGACGATCAATGAGTAACCACACATTGCACCAATCTACACCCTCCATTACAGATCCCATGGCATGGATCAAGCCACGAAGCGGTACGTGATGATTGTAATCTCAGCCATAGGCTAGAGATCTAACGACCAAGGTTTTATTAGGCGTGATGCGATCCTATTCATCCAAACACGATCCAACGGTGTCAGTCTAATCTTCCTCTACCGATACACGTGGCCTAATCACACGCATTGACGACCAGATGGACGGCTCTGGTGTCATCACCCCGGCCTCCACCGCGAACGGTGGGGACACGCCAGAGCGCAAGCCAACGGCGCATTAGAGCCCCAATAACTCAACCGGAAGATCCTATGCGTAGCGGGGATCCTCGCGAACAAGACGGTCGACATCTTACCGAAGGTGAAGTGGCGAGGTTGGCAGGCCACGGGGAAGGAGGGCTCACGGTGAAGCATTGGGTCCGGTGAGAGATTGCCCGGCCACTGATCGATCTTGCGCCTAATCAACGATACCAGAGACTTCTACTTATGTAGGCGACCCGACCGGCAGCACGCCGAGACCCAAAACGAGGCTGAGCAACGATGCCTGTAGGAAACAGGTGACACCTAAGAGGGGGGTAAATTAGGACTTCTAAAACTTTTACTAAACTAGGCCACAATTAGATCCCTAGAGCAAAACCTATGCAAATAGTCAAACTAGAAAGTGCAATCTAGGTTTTGTCTAAGTATTGCTATCTCTACCGCAATGGCTAAGTTTCAATCTACACTAAGTAAGTATGAATACAAGATTGAAACTTAAATGCTTAATATAAATGCGAAAACTTAAAGAGCAAAGTAGAGAAGCAAACTCTCGTAGATAACGCTGGTATTTTTACCGAGGTATCCGGAACCACGCAAGGTCCCGACTAATCCTCGTTGGTGCCCCTACGCAAAGGGAAGCCCACGCGAGGGCCAAGCACCGCGGTCGAGTAACTCCGTAGAGAGTCGCGGGCCTTCTCCACGCGCAAGTGGTGCTCCGCTTCCGGCTCCTCTCGGACGCTCCCCGCCGTCTCCACTATCGAGCTTCCGGCCGAAACACCGCGGGCCTCGTTCCCTCCGGTACACGGTGGCGGCCGTGACACAAACGCGGTTGTCACGGTCTCGTAAGACTCTCGCCCCACTCGGTACAATTACAACGACTCATGCAAGAGCCGATGGGTTGTGTGGTTTTACAAAACTCACTCAACTAACTAGGGTTCACCTAGAGCAAGCGCTAAAGCGGTCTAACTAACCTAAGCACTTCGCAAAGCACCTACGCTAATCACCGAGTGATTCTATTAAGCACCTGGGTGTTTGAGCTCTTGGAAATGTGCACTATATGCCTTGGTATGTTGCTTGGGCTCCCACGCCTTCAAATGGCCGGTTGGGTGAAGTATATATAGGCCCCAACTCCAAAATAGCTGTTGGAGAAAAGTTGCAGTTCTCTGTGGCACACCGGACAGTCCGGTGGTGCACCGGACAGCGCACTGTATCATGTCCGGTGCGCCTAGCCGTTGCCCTGTCAGAGCAGGTGACCGTTGGCGCCGCAGGCTTTCCACACTGGACAGTCTGGTGCTCACACCGGATAGTCCGGTGGTCTTCTCTCCGGGTGCCACCTGGAACTAGCCGTTGGGCTGCAGTTCCTTGGTGCACCGGACAGTCCAGGCTCCACGCACAGACAGTCCGCAGGCAGCACACTTGGACTTTTCTTGGATCTTCTTAATGTCTTCTTTTGAGGTGTTGCTTTCCCCGATTCCTTAGTCCAAGTAAATCTTGCATCATGTGAACTACAAACACAAACATTAGAAAACTTATTAGTTCACGGATTGTGTTGTTCATCAAACACCAAAACTCAATTAGCCAAATGGCCCGGGGTCCATTTTCCTTACAATCTCCCACTTTTTGGTGATTGATGATAACACAACCAAAGCAAGCAAATAATACAAGTATTTGAATGAAAATATGCAATCTACTTGCTAGGATGCATATTTGTCCCCACAATGTGATATTATGGACTTAAGCCTCCCCCTAACTCCATAATTTACTTACTTCCTATTTTTGGACCAAATAACCAAAACCACTTGAAAAACCATTTGTAGATTTAAAATTTTAAATTTGTGGTGTTTGGTGTTTGATATAGTTTTCATTGCTTTGGTCCCTAAATTTCTCCCCCTTTGGCATCAACCACCGAAAAGGAAGACATTAAACGCATGTAGGAAGTAAATAAAAGCTTGTCCTCAAAAGATTACTCCCCCTAAATGAGTGTTCTCCTTTAGAAAGAGTTTTATCCCCCTTTAGAGATGAAGAAAAGCTCCCACTGACAGAGATCTTTAGGAAAAAGCATGTGAAAATTAGAGGTGCAAGACATGATTTGAAAAGACTAACTTCCCTTATGCATAGGTAACAGAATATGAGTTAACTACTTATGCATTTTTAGCAACATGGAAGTATATGATATGAAATCTAGTCTAATCAAATATTGGAGAAGACATGTAAATGATACTAGATGTAGTCTCAAAAGATACCGATTGAAATTCAATGGTGAGCTTGAGAGACATGAGAGTTCTTGGAGATTTTGCAGTGGAAGATTGTTGTCTTTCTCCGGGGACCTCATTTTCCTTACAATGAGACTATCACATGAAATAGACTTGAAAATGTGTTAGTATCAAAGTATTAGATTATAGAGTAACCTCCCCCTGAAGGTCTGCATACAAGTTTTGAATACTTGTAGGAGACATGCACTTTGATTTGATATCTAGAGGGGCAAATTATCTATAATCCAAACTTTGGCACATATAAGTTAAATGATACAACTTGTAGAATCCAAAATTTTTAATTGATGTATCATATACTATGGAGTGATATAGAAGCTATGTGCTGTGCTTAGATAAACATTTTAGGCCATGTAGGTTTGCTTAAGTATATAAATTGAAAGCAAGCAATCCTACCATGTGATTTACCTAGTATGCATAATTTTAATCAAAAGTAAATAACAAATGTAATACTAGTCAAGAAGGGTAAACTAGATACTGAGTAAATAGATACGCATATCTAAAAACAATAGATACAATAAATCTAGTTACCTTAGTCATGGGTGGGAAATTTGGGTCCAAAATTTTCACTAACCCACTTGGCAATTAAACTTGTCCAATATGATGTATCCCAGTGAAAGGGAAATAGGGTCAAACCTTTTCCAATATGAATTTTGGTGGTTGAATTGCCC
Organism: Zea mays; assembly: GCF_902167145.1. NCBI lineage: Eukaryota > Viridiplantae > Streptophyta > Magnoliopsida > Poales > Poaceae > Zea > Zea mays. The sequence goes on along the minus strand of NC_050100.1, from coordinate 222,674,571 downwards.
AACACAAATTATTGGACTAACTAGTTTGCTCTAGATTATGAGTTCTACAGGTGCCAAAGGTTCACAACAAACCAATACAAGTCAAAAGAAAGGGTTCAAACAAAGGGAGCAAAAGACAACCGAAGTGTGCCCTGGTCTGGCGCACCGGACTGTCCGGTGCACCACCAGACAGTGTCCGGTGCACCAGGGAACCCAACTCTGAACTTGCCACCTTCGGGAATTCTGGGAGCCGCACCACTATAATTCACCGGACTGTCCGGTGTAGCACCGGACTGTCCGGTGTGCCAGTGGAGCAACGGCTACTTCGCGCCAACGCTCGTCTGCAAAGGCATTAAATGCACTACAGTGCGCGCGCAGAAGTCAGAGCAGGCGCCAGAAGGCGCACCGGACAGTCTACAGGAACTGTCCGGTGCACCACCGGACTGTCCGGTGGCCCCACAAGTCAGAGCTCCAACGGTCGAACCCTAACGGCCGGGTGACGTGGCTGGCGCACCGGACAGTGTCCGGTGGCGCACCGGACTGTCCGGTGCGCCATGCGATAGCAGCCTCCACCAACGACTACTTTGGTGGTTGGGGCTATAAATACCCCCAACCACCCCACATTCATGGCATCCAAGTTTTCAGCATTCTCACCTCATACAAGAGCTATAGCATTCAATACAAGACACAAACAAAGAGATCAAATCCTCTCCCAAGTCCAGAATCACTCCAAACAAATTACTGACTAGAGAGAGACATTTGTGTTCTTTTGAGCTCTTGCGCTTGGATTGCTTTTCTTCTTCCTCATTCTTTCTTTCACAATACTTGTAATCAAAACAAGAGACATCAATTGTGTGGTGGTCCTTGTAGTGGACTTAGTGTCCCATTTGATTGAGAAGAGAAGCTCACTCGGTCTAGGTGACCGTTTGAGAGAGGGAAAGGGTTGAAAGAGACCCGGTCTTTGTGACCACCTCAACGGGGAGTAGGTTTGCAAGAACCGAACCTCGGTAAAACAAATCACCGTGTCATCCGCTCTATTTCCTTGGTTGATTTGTTTTTCGCCCTCTCTTTTGGACTCGCTTATATTTCTAACGCTAACCCCGGCTTGTAGATTGTGCTTAAGTTTGTAATTTTCAGATTCCACCTATTCACCCCACTCTAGGCGACTTTCAATTGGTATTAGAGCCCAGTGCTTCATTAGAGCCTAACCGCTCGAAGTGATGTCGGGAGAACACGCCAAGAATGAGATGGTGACCGGCGGCAAGCCCGTTACAAGCCACGGGAAGGCTCCATCAGGAGAGTCCCGCAAAAAAGGGAAGGAGAAGGAATCCCCTTCTCACAAGTCGCATCGGAGTGGTGAAAAGAAAAAGAAGATGAGGAAGGTGGTCTACTACGAGACCGACTCTTCATCGCCATCCATCTCCGGCTCCGACGCGCCGTCCGTAACTTCTAAGCGCCATGAGCGCAAGAAGTTTAGTAATATTCCCCTACACTACCCTCGCATTTCTAAACGTACTCCATTACTTTCCGTTCCATTAGGCAAACCACCAGTTTTTGACGGTGAAGATTATAACATGTGGAGTGACAAAATGAGGCATCACCTAACCTCACTCCACACTAGTATTTGGAACGTTGTGGACTTTGGTGTACAGGTACCATCCGTAGGGGATGAGGACTATGATTCGGATGAAGTTGCCCAAATCCGACACTTCAACTCACAAGCCACCACAATACTCCTCGCCTCTCTAAGTCGAGAGGAGTATAACAAGGTGCAAGGATTGAAGAGTGCCAAAGAGGTTTGGGACGTACTCAAAACGGCACACGAAGGAGATGAGGTGACCAAGATCACCAAAAGGGAGATGATCGAGGGGGAGCTCGGTCGATTCATGCTTCACCAAGGGGAGGAGCCACAAGCGATGTACAACCGGCTCAAGACCTTGGTGAACCAAGTACGCAACCTCGGGAGCACCAAATGGGATGACCATGAGATGGTCAAGGTTATTCTAAGATCACTAGTTTTTCTTAATCCTACTCAAGTACAATTAATTCGTGGTGATCCTAAATACAAACTAATGTCTCCTAAGGAAGTGATAGGTAAATTTGTGAGCTTTGAACTAATGATCAAAGGCTCCAAAAAGATCATCGAGCAAGGCGCATCCTCGTCCGTACCCGAAGCACATCCCGTTGCATTCAAAGCAACAGAGGAGAAGAAAGAAGATTCTACTCCAAGTAGAATCCCCATCGACGCCTCCAAGCTCGACAATGAGGAGATGGCGCTCGTCATCAAGAGCTTCCGTCAAATCCTCAAACAAAGGAAGGGGAAAGATTACAAGCCCCGTTCCAAGAAGGTTTGCTACAAGTGTGGTAAGCCCGATCATTTTATTGCAAAATGTCCATTATCTAGTGATAGTGACAGGGGCGACGACAAGAAGGAAAAGAGGAGAGAAAAGAAGAGGTACTACAAGAAGAAGGGCGGCGATGCCCATGTTTGCCAGGGACTCCGACGAGAGCTCCACCGACTCCTCCTCCGACGAGGATGCCGCCAACATCGCCGGCAACAAAGGGCTTCTCTTCCCCAACGTCGGCCACAAATGCCTTATGGCAAAGGACGACAAAAAGAAGAAGGTAAAATCAAGATCCTCAACTATATATGCAACATCTAGCGATGAGGCTAATTCTAGTGATGATGAGGATAACTTGTTTACTCTTTTTGCCAACTTAAACATGCAACAAAAGGAAAAATTAAATGAATTGATTAGCACTATTCATGATAAGGATGAACTCTTGGATAGCCAAGAGGACTTCCTAATTAAAGAAAACAAAAGCATGTTAAGGTGAAAAATGCTTATGCTCTAGAAGTAGAAAATGTGAAAATTTAACTAGTGAGCTAAGCACTTGCCATGATATTATTTCCAACCTTAGAAATGAGAATGTCAATTTAATTGCTAAGGTCGGGAAGCTTGATGTTTGTGATGATTCGATTGTTAGTCTTAGAAACGATAATGCCAATTTAATTGCTAAGATTGACAAATTGAATGCTTCTCTTGCTAGCCTTAAGAATGAAAATGAAAAATTAATTGCTAAGGCTAGAGCATTAGATGTTTGCAATGTTTCCATTTCCAATCTTATAAATGAAAATGATATTTTACATGCTAAGATTGTTAAATTAAATACATACAAACCCTCTACATCTTCCGTTGAGCATGTTACTATTTACACTAGATGTAGAGATATTAATGTTGATGCTATTCATGATCACCTAGCTTTAATTAAACAACAAAATGATCACATAGCTCAACTAAGTGCCAAAATTAATGAGCATGGCTTAGAAAATGAGAAATTTAAATTTGCTAGAAGCATGCTCTATAGTGGAAGACACCCTGGTATTAAGGATGACATTGGCTTCCAACAGGGAAACAATGTCAAGCTTAATGCCCCGCCTAAAAGATTGTCTAATTTTGTTAAGGGCAAGGCTCCCACAGTTCAAGATAACGAGGGGTACATTTTATACCCTGCCGGTTATCCCGAACATAAAATTAGGAGAATTCACTCTGGGAAGTCTCACTCTGGCCCTAATCATGCTTTTATGTATAAGAGTGAGGCATCTAGTTCTAGGCAATCAACCCATGCTAAATTGCCTAAGAAGAAAACTCCTAAAGCATCAAATGATCATAATGTTTCATTTAAAACTTTTGATGCTTCTTATGTACTAACTAACAAATCCAGCAAGGTAGTTGCCAAGTATGTTGAGGGCAAACACAAGGGATCAAAGACTTGTGTTTGGGTACCCAAAGTTCTTGTATCTAATGTCAAAGGACCCAAAACTGTTTGGGTACCTAAAATCAAGAACTAAATCTATTTTGTAGGTTTATGCATCCGAGGGCTCAAGTTGGATCATCGACAGCGGATGCACAAACCATTTGACTGGGGAGAAAAAGATGTTCTCCTCCTACGAGAAAAACCAAGACCCCCAACGAGCTATCACATTCAGGGATGGAAATTAAGGTTTGGTCAAAAGATTGGGTAAAATAGCTGAAAGTCGCCTAGAGGGGGGGTGAATAGGGCGAAACTGAAATTTACAAAATTAATCACAACTACAAGCCGGGTTAGCGTTAGAAATAATAATGAGTCCGAGAGAGAGGGCGCAAAACAAATCACAAGTGAATGAAGAGTGTGACACACGGATTTGTTTTACCGAGGTTCGGTTCTCGCAAACCTACTCCCCGTCGAGGAGGCCACAAAGGTCGGGTCTCTTTCAACCCTTACCCTCTCTCAAACGGTCCCGCGGACTGTAACACCTTGAATTTGGGGGTAGAATTTTTTCTTCTTTTCTCTCACCAAATTCGGGCGTTACTCTCTTTTCTCTTTCCCCGTTTTGCTCATTCTTCCCAATTTCAAACCAGTATAGTGACAGGTGTTCGTGTCATGTATAAACCAAAACCTAAGTGTCATGGGTGTTGCATCATGCCGAAGCACATTTCTTGGTCTGATGTTGAGTGTTCGTCTCGTTCCGTTCCGGATTTCGATTTGCGATTTAATTCCGTTTAGTGGTCCGCGCGCGTCGCGGGTTTTCGATCCGCGAAGTGGCCCGGCCCAGCCCAGCCCAGCCCAGCCCTGCCCGGCCCGATCCGGCCCGGCTGAAGGAAACGGGTGACGCCTAAGAGGGGGGGGGTGAATTAGGACTTCTAAAACTTTTACTAAACTAGGCCACAATTAAATCCCTAGAGCAAAACCTATGCAAGAAATCAAAACTAGAATGTGCAAACTAGGTTTTGTCTAAGTGGTGCTATCTCTACCGCAAAAGGCTAAGTTTCAATCTACACTAAATAAGTATGACTACAAGATTGAAACTTAAATGCTTAATATAAATGCGAAATGTAAAGAGCTAAGTAGAGAAGCAAACTCTCGTGGATGACGCCGATATTTTTACCGAGGTATCCGGAACCGCGCAAGGTCCCGACTAATCCTCGTTGGTGCCCCTACGCAAAGGGAAGCCCACGCGAGGGCCAAGCACCACGGTCGAGTAACTCCGTAGAGAGCCGCGGGCCTTCTCCACGCGCAAGTGGTGCTCCGCTTCCGGCTCCTCTCGGACGCTCCCCGCCGTCTCCACTATCGAGCTTCCGGCCGAAGCGCCGCGGGCCTCGTTCCCTCCGGTACACGGTGGCGGCCGTGACACAAACGCGGTTGTCACGGTCTCGCAAGACTCTCGCCCCACTCGGTACAATTACAACGACTCACGCAAGAGCCGAGGGGTTGTGAGGTTTATCTAAACTCACTCAACTAACTAGGATTCACCTAGAGCAAGCGCTAAAGCGGTCTAACTAACCTAAGCACTTCGCAAAGCACCTACGCTAATCACCGAGTGATTCTATTAAGCACTTGGGTGTTTGAGCACTTGGAAATATGCACTATGTGTATTGGAATGTTGCTTGGGCTCTCACACATGAGAATGGCCGGTTGGGGTGGTATTTATAGCCTCCACACCCCCAACTAGCCGTTGGACAGAAAGCAGCAGCTTTCTGTCGTCGGGTGCACCGGACAGTCTGGTGCACCACCGGACACTGCACAGTAGATGTCCGGTGCACGCCACGTCAGCCGACCGTTGGCGCCTGTAGCAGTCGACCGTTGGATCCGACCGTTGCCGTCTGCCCGTTGGCACACCGGACAGTCCGGTGCACACCGGACAGTCCGGTGCTACAGCCAGAGAGCGCCTGTCTGCGGCTTCTCTGCGCAGACTGTCCGGTGCCTCACCGGACAGTCCGGTGCACACCGGACACCAATGTCCGGTGCGCCACCAGGCGCTGGCTGACAGCCCTTATCTTGGATTTCTTCGCTGATTTCTTCGGGCTTCTTTGTTCTTGAGTATTGGACTCTTATGCATCTTTTTATGTCTTCTTCTGAGGTGTTGCATCCTCATTTGCCTTGGTCCAATTCTCTTCGCATCCTGTGAACTACAAACACAAACACTAGAAAACTTATTAGTTCACGGATTGTGTTGTTCATCAAACACCAAAACTCAATTAGCCAAAAGGCCCGGGGTCCATTTTCCTTACAATCTCCCCCTTTTTGGTGATTGATGACAACACAACCAAAGCAAGCAAATAATACAAGTATTTGAATGAAAATGTGCAATCTACTTGCTAAGATGCATGATTGTCCCCACAATGTGATATTATGGACTTAAGCTTCCCCCTAACTCCATAAATCACTTACTTCCTATTTTTGGACCAAATAACCAAAACCACTTAAAAAGCCATTTGTAGATATAAAATTTTAAATTGGTGGTGTTTGATGTTTGATATAGTTTTCATTGCTTTGGCCCCTAAACTTCTCCCCCTTTGGCATCAACCACCGAAAAGGAAGACATTAAAAGCATGTAGGAAGTAAATAAAAGCTTGCCCTCAACAAGAATTGTATTAAATGATATCATTAGAAGGATATTAAATTAAGCCATGAAAGATACCACTTGTAGACCATGAAAGATACCACGTGTAGGAGTTCCTCAAAAGATTATTCCCCCTAAATGAGTATTCTCCTTTAGAAAGAGTTTTTCTCCCCCTTTAGAGATGAAGAAATACTCCCCCTGACAGAGATCCTCTACTTAGGAAAAAGCATGTGAAAATTAGAGGTGCAAGACATGATTTGAAAAGACTAACTTCCCTTATGCATAGGTAACAGAATATGAGTTAACTACTTATGCATTTTTAGCAACATGGAAGCATATGATATGAAATATAGTCTAATCAAATATTGGAGAAGACATGTAAATGATACTGAAAGTAGTCTCAAAAGATACCAATTGAAGATCAATGGCGAGCTTGAGAGACATGAGAGTTCTTGGAGATTTTGCAGTGGAAGATTGTTGTCTTTCTCCGGGGACTTCATTTTCCTTACAATGAGACTATCACATGAAATAGACTTGAAAAGGTGTTAGTCTCAAAGTGTTAGATTATAGAGTAACCTTCCCCTAAAGGTGTGCATACAAGTTTTGAATACTTGTAGGAGACATGCATTTTGATTTGATATCAAGAGGGGCAAATTATCCATAATCCAAACTTTGGCACATATAAGTTAAATGATACACTTTGTAGAAATCAAAATTTTCAATTGATGCACCATTTACTATGGAGTGATATAAAAGCTATGTGCCGTGCTTAAATAATCATTTTAAGCCATGTAGGTTTGCTTAAGTATATGAATTAAAAACAAGCAATCCTACCATATGATTTACCTAGTATGCATGATTTTAAACAAAAGTACATGACAAATGTAATACTAGGCAAGAAAGGTAAACTAGATACAAGGTAAAATAGATACGCATATCTAAAAACGAGAAATACAATAAAACTAGTTACCTTAGTCATGGGTGGGAAATTTGGGTCCAAAATTTTCACTAACCCACTTGGCAATGAACTTGATCCAATATGATGTATCCCATGATATACATCCCAATTTAGCCAAGTCTCCAAATTTCCCGAAGACCTTTGGTCCACTCACTTCCCTTTCGGGATCCAAACCTTCTTGGTGCTTTTCATGGTTGAAATTATCTCTTTTGGCACCCAGATGCGTTTGGCCCACTTTCCTTTGTTGGCTTGCTTGTTGGCCTTGATTGCTATCACCTTTCCATTCTTTTTCTTCTTGATCAAATATGGTGTAGCATCCTTTCTGTTCGCCTTTTTGATGTAGGTGCTGGAGATTTTGCTTGATGGCTTTTGCTTGAGCTTTTGCCTTTGTTTATCCCCGGTCATCGCCTTGCATTGGAAAGACTTGTGGCCTTCCTTGTGGCATAGCCTACAAATCACAGTTTCTCCCTCTACAGGCTTGTTCACTCCCGCAGTGGTGTTATCCTGTGGAGGTCGGATTTGTTTGGCTTTGCCTTTCTTGTCATACAAAGCCTTGCCAAGACGAGCCACTTCTTGCTTTAATTGTTCATTTTCCTTTGCAACCTTAACCGAACATGTCTCTACAACAATATTCTCAACAACAACTTGGTTGCAGGGGTTAGAATCATCAATTAAATCAAAGCAGGAAGTAGAAGCATCTTTCTTAATTATTTCAGGCATTTCAATTAAAGATGCTGCTGGGGTGCTACCAATGTTTTCTAGCTTAGTAGTTAGCTCATTATTGTGTATGCTAAGAATTTCCATTTTCTCTAGCAAATTTTCAATAGCTTCTTGGGAGCTAGCTAACTTAGCCTTAAGTTTTTCATTCTTTTTGATAAGGCTATCATCGGTAGCAGTGGATGGAGCACTAGATTCTAATAGCTCAATTTTAGTTGATAGCTCACTATTTAAGTTTGCAAAAGTTTCAAATTTTTCTAGCAAACCTTTGTAGTCATTTTGAGAGCTAACCAACTTATTTTTCAAAGTTTTAAGTTGAGCTTTTTGCTTAGTGCAAACATCCTGAAAAAAATTTACGGCTTCCGCAAGTTCTTCTAGAGAGGCCTTTCCCTCACCTTCATCATCACTACTACTTTCATCACTAGAGGATGGAATGCTTCTGTTACCTCTTGCCATAAGGCATTTGTGTGATGACCGTGATGATCGTGACGAGGACCGGTGGCTGCGCGTCCTTGGAGGCTCATCTTCACTTGAAGAGTCATCCCAAGTTCTAACACTTGTGAGCGCCTTGCCTTTGCTCCTCTCCTTTTTGGGTTTGGCCATATTTGGACAGTTGTCCCTGAAGTGGCCCTTCTCCCCACATGCGAAGCATCCTCTCTTCCTTTGCTTTTTCCTGTCAATGTTAAAGAGAAGATCCTCGACCTGCAGGGGCACACCCATTAGATTAATCTTGCGGATCATCCTCATTACCTTTCCGACGCGTCGGATTGTTTCTTCGTCCTCGGAGGATGATGTGCATGGTTGATTATCTTCATCATCATCACTTTCTTCTTCTTCCTCTTCTTCACTTGAGGAACTTGGAGTGGGAGCCTTCTTTTTGCCCTTCCTTTCATCACATGCAAAAGCATATGACTTTGAGGAAGTTGGCTCCTCTCCCCGACTCATTTTTCGCGACATCTCAAAGGCCGCGATTTTCCCAATCACAATGGTCGGGGTCATGTTGCTTAAGTCCTCCATGTTGTGAAGGATGGTGATGATGCTCCCATATCTTTGTTGTGGTAGCAGGGAGATAATCTTCCTCACAATGTCCGCATCACCTAGCTTATTAATGCCAATAGAGTTGAGCTCATTGATTATTAGATTCAAACGAGAATACATGTCTCTAACAAGCTCATCATCTTTCATGGCAAAAGAATTATACTCATTTAAGACTAGGCAATGTTTTTGCTCACGGACATTGGATGTGCCGTCATGGAGCTCATGCAATTTTAGCCAAATCTCATTAGCAGTTTTCAGGGTAAATACTTGATTGAAAATATCCATGCTAAGAGATTCATACAAGCAATTTTTGGCTCTAGCATTTAAATGAATTTCTTTTTCTTCACTCGTGGTGGGTTTCTCGGGATTCTTGGGAGGTTTCATCCCGTCACGAGTGACTCTCCAAACACCTAGATCAACGGCCTCTAGGTAACAAGCCATTCTAGCACTATAATATGGGAAGTTAGTGCCGTCAAAGTGTGGTGGCCTATGGGTATCCATCCCTTCCTCTAAAAAGCGTCGGCTCTTTTAGCGGTGAAGCTAAAGCGTTTCAAATGAGCCAAACCGGGCTTTGATACCAATTGAAGGAAACGGGTGACGCCTAAGAGGGGGGGGGGGTGAATTAGGACTTCTAAAACTTTTACTAAACTAGGCCACAATTAAATCCCTAGAGCAAAACCTATGCAAGAAATCAAAACTAGAATGTGCAAACTAGGTTTTGTCTAAGTGGTGCTATCTCTACCGCAAAAGGCTAAGTTTCAATCTACACTAAATAAGTATGACTACAAGATTGAAACTTAAATGCTTAATATAAATGCGAAATGTAAAGAGCTAAGTAGAGAAGCAAACTCTCGTGGATGACGCCGGTATTTTTACCGAGGTATCTGGAACCGCGCAAGGTCCCGACTAATCCTCGTTGGTGCCCCTACGCAAAGGGAAGCCCACGCGAGGGCCAAGCACCACGGTCGAGTAACTCCGTAGAGAGCCGCGGGCCTTCTCCACGCGCAAGTGGTGCTCCGCTTCCGGCTCCTCTCGGACGCTCCCCGCCGTCTCCACTATCGAGCTTCCGCCGAAGCGCCGCGGGCCTCGTTCCCTCCGGTACACGGTGGCGGCCGTGACACAAACACGGTTGTCAAGGTCTCGCAAGACTCTCGCCCCACTCGGTACAATTACAACGACTCACGCAAGAGCCGAGGGGTTGTGAGGTTTATCTAAACTCACTCAACTAACTAGGATTCACCTAGAGCAAGCGCTAAAGCGGTCTAACTAACCTAAGCACTTCGCAATGCACCTACGCTAATCACCGAGTGATTCTATTAAGCACTTGGGTGTTTGAGCACTTGGAAATATGCACTATGTGTATTGGAATGTTGCTTGGGCTCTCACACATGAGAATGGCCGGTTGGGGTGGTATTTATAGCCTCCACACCCCCAACTAGCCGTTGGACAGAAAGCAGCAGCTTTCTGTCGTCGGGTGCACCGGACAGTCCGGTGCACCACCGGACACTGCACAGTAGATGTCCGGTGCACGCCACGTCAGCCGACCGTTGGCGCCTGTAGCAGTCGACCGTTGGATCCGACCGTTGCCGTCTGCCCGTTGGCACACCGGACAGTCCGGTGCACACCGGACAGTCCGGTGCTACAGCCAGAGAGCGCCTGTCTGCGGCTTCTCTGCGCAGACTGTCCGGTGCACACCGGACACCAATGTCCGGTGCGCCACCAGGCGCTGGCTGACAACCCTTATCTTGTATTTCTTCGCTGATTTCTTCGGGCTTCTTTGTTCTTGAGTATTGGACTCTTATGCATCTTTTTATGTCTTCTTCTGAGGTGTTGCATCCTCATTTGCCTTGGTCCAATTCTCTTCGCATCCTGTGAACTACAAACACAAACACTAGAAAACTTATTAGTTCACGGATTGTGTTGTTCATCAAACACCAAAACTCAATTAGCCAAAAGGCCCGAGGTCCATTTTCCTTACAATCTCCCCCCTTTTGGTGATTGATGACAACACAACCAAAGCAAGCAAATAATACAAGTATTTGAATGAAAATGTGCAATCTACTTGCTAAGATGCATGATTGTCCCCACAATGTGATATTATGGACTTAAGCTTCCCCCTAACTCCATAATTCACTTACTTCCTATTTTTGGACCAAATAACCAAAACCACTTAAAAAGCCATTTGTAGATATAAAATTTTAAATTGGTGGTGTTTGATGTTTGATATAGTTTTCATTGCTTTGGCCCCTAAACTTCTCCCCCTTTGGCATCAACCACCGAAAAGGAAGACATTAAAAGCATGTAGGAAGTAAATAAAAGCTTGCCCTCAACAAGAATTGTATTAAATGATATCATTAGAAGGATATTAAATTAAGCCATGAAAGATACCACTTGTAGACCATGAAAGATACCACGTGTAGGAGTTCCTCAAAAGATTATTCCCCCTAAATGAGTATTCTCCTTTAGAAAGAGTTTTTCTCCCCCTTTAGAGATGAAGAAATACTCCCCCTGACAGAGATCCTCTACTTAGGAAAAAGCATGTGAAAATTAGAGGTGCAAGACATGATTTGAAAAGACTAACTTCCCTTATGCATAGGTAACAGAATATGAGTTAACTACTTATGCATTTTTAGCAACATGGAAGCATATGATATGAAATATAGTCTAATCAAATATTGGAGAAGACATGTAAATGATACTAAAAGTAGTCTCAAAAGATACCAATTGAAGATCAATGGCGAGCTTGAGAGACATGAGAGTTCTTGGAGATTTTGCAGTGGAAGATTGTTGTCTTTCTCCGGGGACTTCATTTTCCTTACAATGAGACTATCACATGAAATAGACTTGAAAAGGTGTTAGTCTCAAAGTGTTAGATTATAGAGTAACCTTCCCCTAAAGGTGTGCATACAAGTTTTGAATACTTGTAGGAGACATGCATTTTGATTTGATATCAAGAGGGGCAAATTATCCATAATCCAAACTTTGGCACATATAAGTTAAATGATACACTTTGTAGAAATCAAAATTTTCAATTGATGCACCATTTACTATGGAGTGATATAAAAGCTATGTGCCGTGCTTAAATAATCATTTTAAGCCATGTAGGTTTGCTTAAGTATATGAATTAAAAACAAGCAATCCTACCATATGATTTACCTAGTATGCATGATTTTAAACAAAAGTACATGACAAATGTAATACTAGGCAAGAAAGGTAAACTAGATACAAGGTAAAATAGATACGCATATCTAAAAACGAGAAATACAATAAAACTAGTTACCTTAGTCATGGGTGGGAAATTTGGGTCCAAAATTTTCACTAACCCACTTGGCAATGAACTTGATCCAATATGATGTATCCCATGATATACATCCCAATTTAGCCAAGTCTCCAAATTTCCCGAAGACCTTTGGTCCACTCACTTCCCTTTCGGGATCCAAACCTTCTTGGTGCTTTTCATGGTTGAAATTATCTCTTTTGGCACCCAGATGCGTTTGGCCCACTTTCCTTTGTTGGCTTGCTTGTTGGCCTTGATTGCTATCACCTTTCCATTCTTTTTCTTCTTGATCAAATATGGTGTAGCATCCTTTCTGTTCGCCTTTTTGATGTAGGTGCTGGAGATTTTGCTTGATGGCTTTTGCTTGAGCTTTTGCCTTTGTTTATCCCCGGTCATCGCCTTGCATTGGAAAGACTTGTGGCCTTCCTTGTGGCATAGCCTACAAATCACAGTTTCTCCCTCTACAGGCTTGTTCACTCCCGCAGTGGTGTTATCCTGTGGAGGTCGGATTTGTTTGGCTTTGCCTTTCTTGTCATACAAAGCCTTGCCAAGACGAGCCACTTCTTGCTTTAATTGTTCATTTTCCTTTGCAACCTTAACCGAACATGTCTCTACAACAATATTCTCAACAACAACTTGGTTGCAGGGGTTAGAATCATCAATTAAATCAAAGCAGGAAGTAGAAGCATCTTTCTTAATTATTTCAGGCATTTCAATTAAAGATGCTGCTGGGGTGCTACCAATGTTTTCTAGCTTAGTAGTTAGCTCATTATTGTGTATGCTAAGAATTTCCATTTTCTCTAGCAAATTTTCAATAGCTTCTTGGGAGCTAGCTAACTTAGCCTTAAGTTTTTCATTCTTTTTGATAAGGCTATCATCGGTAGCAGTGGATGGAGCACTAGATTCTAATAGCTCAATTTTAGTTGATAGCTCACTATTTAAGTTTGCAAAAGTTTCAAATTTTTCTAGCAAACCTTTGTAGTCATTTTGAGAGCTAACCAACTTATTTTTCAAAGTTTTAAGTTGAGCTTTTTGCTTAGTGCAAACATCCTGAAAAAAATTTACGGCTTCCGCAAGTTCTTCTAGAGAGGCCTTTCCCTCACCTTCATCATCACTACTACTTTCATCACTAGAGGATGGAATGCTTCTGTTACCTCTTGCCATAAGGCATTTGTGTGATGACCGTGATGATCGTGACGAGGACCGGTGGCTGCGCGTCCTTGGAGGCTCATCTTCACTTGAAGAGTCATCCCAAGTTCTAACACTTGTGAGCGCCTTGCCTTTGCTCCTCTCCTTTTTGGGTTTGGCCATATTTGGACAGTTGTCCCTGAAGTGGCCCTTCTCCCCACATGCGAAGCATCCTCTCTTCCTTTGCTTTTTCTTGTCAATGTTAAAGAGAAGATCCTCGACCTGCAGGGGCACACCCATTAGATTAATCTTGCGGATCATCCTCATTACCTTTCCGACGCGTCGGATTGTTTCTTCGTCCTCGGAGGATGATGTGCATGGTTGATTATCTTCATCATCATCACTTTCTTCTTCTTCCTCTTCTTCACTTGAGGAACTTGGAGTGGGAGCCTTCTTTTTGCCCTTCCTTTCATCACATGCAAAAGCATATGGCTTTGAGGAAGTTGGCTCCTCTCCCCGACTCATTTTTCGCGACATCTCAAAGGCCGCGATTTTCCCAATCACAATGGTCGGGGTCATGTTGCTTAAGTCCTCCATGTTGTGAAGGATGGTGATGATGCTCCCATATCTTTGTTGTGGTAGCAGGGAGATAATCTTCCTCACAATGTCCGCATCACCTAGCTTATTAATGCCAATAGAGTTGAGCTCATTGATTATTAGATTCAAACGAGAATACATGTCTCTAACAAGCTCATCATCTTTCATGGCAAAAGAATTATACTCATTTAAGACTAGGCAATGTTTTTGCTCACGGACATTGGATGTGCCGTCATGGAGCTCATGCAATTTTAGCCAAATCTCATTAGCAGTTTTCAGGGTAAATACTTGATTGAAAATATCCATGCTAAGAGATTCATACAAGCAATTTTTGGCTCTAGCATTTAAATGAATTTCTTTTTCTTCACTCGTGGTGGGTTTCTCGGGATTCTTGGGAGGTTTCATCCCGTCACGAGTGACTCTCCAAACACCTAGATCAACGGCCTCTAGGTAACAAGCCATTCTAGCACTATAATATGGGAAGTTAGTGCCGTCAAAGTGTGGTGGCCTATGGGTATCCATCCCTTCCTCTAAAAAGTGTCGGCTCTTTTAGCGGTGAAGCTAAAGCGTTTCAAATGAGCCAAACCGGGCTTTGATACCAATTGAAGGAAACGGGTGACGCCTAAGAGGGGGGGGGGGTGAATTAGGACTTCTAAAACTTTTACTAAACTAGGCCACAATTAAATCCCTAGAGCAAAACCTATGCAAGAAATCAAAACTAGAATGTGCAAACTAGGTTTTGTCTAAGTGGTGCTATCTCTACCGCAAAAGGCTAAGTTTCAATCTACACTAAATAAGTATGACTACAAGATTGAAACTTAAATGCTTAATATAAATGCGAAATGTAAAGAGCTAAGTAGAGAAGCAAACTCTCGTGGATGACGCCGGTATTTTTACCGAGGTATCCGGAACCGCGCAAGGTCCCGACTAATCCTCGTTGGTGCCCCTACGCAAAGGGAAGCCCACGCGAGGGCCAAGCACCACGGTCGAGTAACTCCGTAGAGAGCCGCGGGCCTTCTCCACGCGCAAGTGGTGCTCCGCTTCCGGCTCCTCTCGGATGCTCCCCGCCGTCTCCACTATCGAGCTTCCGGCCGAAGCGCCGCGGGCCTCGTTCCCTCCGGTACACGGTGGCGGTCGTGACACAAACGCGGTTGTCACGGTCTCGCAAGACTCTCGCCCCACTCGGTACAATTACAACGACTCACGCAAGAGCCGAGGGGTTGTGAGGTTTATCTAAACTCACTCAACTAACTAGGATTCACCTAGAGCAAGCGCTAAAGCGGTCTAACTAACCTAAGCACTTCGCAAAGCACCTACGCTAA
Organism: Zea mays; assembly: GCF_902167145.1. Classification (NCBI taxonomy): domain Eukaryota; kingdom Viridiplantae; phylum Streptophyta; class Magnoliopsida; order Poales; family Poaceae; genus Zea; species Zea mays. The sequence continues at coordinate 222,659,170 of NC_050100.1, read as the reverse complement.
TCACCGAGTGATTCTATTAAGCACTTGGGTGTTTGAGCACTTGGAAATATGCACTATGTGTATTGGAATGTTGCTTGGGCTCTCACACATGAGAATGGCTGGTTGGGGTGGTATTTATAGCCTCCACACCCCCAACTAGCCGTTGGACAGAAAGCAGCAGCTTTCTGTCGTCGGGTGCACCGGACAGTCCGATGCACCACCGGACACTGCACAGTAGATGTCCGGTGCACGCCACGTCAGCCGACCGTTGGCGCCTGTAGCAGTCGACCGTTGGATCCGACCGTTGCCGTCTGTCCGTTGGCACACCGGACAGTCCGGTGCACACCAGACAGTCCGGTGCTACAGCCAGAGAGCGCCTGTCTGCGGCCTCTCTGCGCAGACTGTCCGGTGCCTCACCGGACAGTCCGGTGCACACCGGACACCAATGTCCGGTGCGCCACCAGGCGCTGGCTGACAGCCCTTATCTTGGATTTCTTCGCTGATTTCTTCGGGCTTCTTTGTTCTTGAGTATTGGACTCTTATGCATCTTTTTATGTCTTCTTCTGAGGTGTTGCATCCTCATTTGCCTTGGTCCAATTCTCTTCGCATCCTGTGAACTACAAACACAAACACTAGAAAACTTATTAGTTCACGGATTGTGTTGTTCATCAAACACCAAAACTCAATTAGCCAAAAGGCCCGGGGTCCATTTTCCTTACACCGGCCCTGCGTGCCCCTGGCGCCCCCCATGCGCCCCCCCTTCTCCCTCTCTCTCTCATTTGGATCTCCCGCGCAACAACCTCTCCTCTCCCTCTTCCACCTCTCTCTCCCCGTGGTGCCCTAGGAATTGGAGACGGCGATCACCGGATTTTGGACCCCGAGGTGAGCTCCCCTCCCCTCCCCTTCTCCTCTCTCTCTCTCCCTCCTCTTCTTCCTCCCCACGTGCGCCCCCCTTTCTTCCCCTGCTCGCGCGCGCCCCTGCCCGCCCCTGCTCGCCGGCGGCGCGGTGCCCCCCGCCCTCCCCCGGCCGCGGCGGCGCTCCCTGCCCCTCCCCTCGCGCGCGGCGGCGGCGCCCGCCCCTCCCCCGGCCGCGGCGGCGCTCCCCGCCCCTGCCCGTCCGCGGCGGCGGCGCCCGCCCTTCCCCGGCCCCGCGGCGGCCCCCCGCCCCTCCCCCGGCCCGCGGCGGCACTCCCCGCCCCTTGCCCGCCCGCGCGGCGCCCCCCGCCCCTTCCCGGCCCACGGCGGCGATCCCGCCCGCCCCTGCTCGCCGGTGCGCGGCCCCCGGCGCGGCCTCCGGCCCCCGGCGCGGCCCCGGCCGGCCCAGCCGCCCCTGGCCGGTTCAACCGCCCCCCCGGTTCAACCGCCCCGGCCCCGGCTCAACCGCCCGTTCCCGCGCTCGGCCTCGTCCGACCGTGTCCCCGCTCGCCCGCGCTCGTGGTGATTATTTTTGTTAGTTGATAGTTAATGTCAAACTCCGTTAGTTAGCGTGCTGCGTCGCGCGCTTTGCCACGTGACGGATTGTCTAATTTCAGATTCTATCTGTGTGTTGCGTCGTGCGCTTCGTCGCGCGACGATTCATTTTAATTTCAGGTTGTTTAAGGTGTAACGCCGCGTGTGTATTCACGCGACGTTCCACTTTGGACTCAGTTTAGTCGACGTATGCCGTCGTGCGTTTCGTCGCGCGACGCTTAACGTCTCCTCATAACCAAGGCGAAGTGTCTCGTTGCGTGCCCAGTCGCACGACGAGTCGTTAACTTCTTAATTTGTTTTAGAGTGCTATGTCGCGCGTCTCGCCGCACGACCATCCTTTTTATTTATCTCCACCTGCTTATAATGATTAGACATGAAACATGACTTTACTTTACGCTAAACATAGTGTCTACATTAAATTTCCTTCCATTAAGCGAGTGGTTAATTTATAATCATGTAACGTGATCGTTTCTCGACTGTCTTTTCCTCTTTCTCTCTTAACCGTACTCGCGAGCCCGCGTGAAACGTCTGTTTACTTATTGCATTCTATTGAATGGTGTACTGTTCTTTTGTATTAAATATGTGGATGTATGTATGTTTGCGCTCGCATAGAGAACGATCCGGTCGGAGAACCCGAAGAACTCGCACGAGAAGCCCCTGAGCAGCAGTCGGTTGGTGGAGGCAAGTGTCCTTTGACCTATCTCTGTCCTATTCATTATTTAATTCACCTCCCGCATTACACATTTATACCTAAGGATTGACTAGCTTTTGATATCCATGTCCTTGTTTACCTATTTGGGTTGGATTATTATTGTTTAGCTTTATGCTATTGCTCAACTATAATCAATGAACATGATGAGATTATATATGATACGCTATTTTCCCTTCTCTTATTATGATGTTGTACTTGTGGTCTTCAAGGGGGCTCGAGCGGTTTCTCGAGTGCCTCTCCGTAAGGACCTGTTCTATGGATGACCGCCCGGGAAAACAGTGCAACCATGAGGGTGGAGTGGGACGCCCTTAGCTGAATAATTAGAGGAACCGGGGTGTAGTTCGCTTAGCCGTTGTGCCGTCAATGGGGCTCGGTGTATGCGGCTCGCTCTGCCAAGGTTGATTTGTCCCTTGGGGAGGAGTGCGGTACATTTAGGAAACCTAACGGGCGGCTACAGCCCCGGGGAAATCTTTGTAAAGGCTACGTAGTGAGACCCTGCCTATTCACCTTGGTAGTGTTTAAGGGTTTGATCGGCCCGAGGGAAGAGGGAATCACGGCTTGTGGGTAAAGTGCACAACCTCTGCAGAGTGTTTGAAAACTGATATATCAGCCGTGCTCGCGGTTATGAGCGGCCAAGGGAGCTCCAGTGATTAGTGGTACTCGATCAGAGACATTTTGGTTTACAAATGACAATGAGGATGGTTATGATTATGCTTATGGTAATGGTAAGTGGTATTCTTTCCGTTTGGAAAGGGTACTTTGGGTTAATAACTTGGGTTAATGCTAAAACCTGGCTTTCTACTAGTAAATAATAAACTGACCAACTAAAAGCAACTGCTTGACTTACCCCCACATAAAGCTAGTCCACTACAGCCAAACAGGATACTTGCTGAGTATGTTGATGTGTACTCACTCTTGCTCTACACACCAACCCCCCCCCCCCCAGGTTGTCAGCATTGCAACCACTGCTCAGGAGAAGATGAAGCTGTGGAAGGAGACTTCCAGGAGTTCCAAGACTACGACGAGTTCTAGGTGTGGGTTAGCGGCAACCCCCAGTCGGCTGCCTGTGAAGGCCGTGTTATCTACGTTTCTTTTCCGCACTTTGATTTATTGTAAGGACTATATGGACGTCTCAGACGTATGATGTAATCGACTATTATTTCCCCTTTTAATACTATTTTGAGCACTGTGTGATGATGTCCATGTTATGTAACTGCTGTGTACGTGAATAACTGATCCTGGCACGTACATGGTTCGCATTCGGTTTACCTTCTAAAACCGGGTGTGACATAAGTGGTAGAGTAGAATGGTCGTTCTAAGGATTATAGACCTCTGTCACTGCCTTGACTTTGATATCCCTTCAAAAGTTGGTCATACCGACCAAACCTATGTTCTACTATATATTATACCTTGCTGAAAATTATGTTTTATTCTAATCCTTCATTTATTTATGATTCATTATTTGCTGGTCATATTAATTCTGTTCTCACCCTTTTGCTTGCGATGTCTTTTGTAGATGGCTCGACTTAGACACACTGCACGAAAGTCTGTCATCCCCTTCTTACCCTCCCGCCTTGCGGAGCGTCCGCTTCGCCGTCCCGTGGCCGGACAGTCCAGCCACTTGGAGAGACTGCACCACTGCCTGCATGAGGAGCAGGAACGTCGACGACAGGAGCAGCAGGGCTCTTCTTTCTCGCTCCAGCAGGAGATAGAGTCTGTGAGGAGCTGCTCTCCTGTGCTTCCCCTGGAGGCGCCCCCTGCACCACCACTAGGCGCCCCAGCCCCTGGAGTAGCTGCTGGAGGAGACCCAGACGACGGAGATGGCGACGACAGCCCGAGCCACGACACTGACTTCCCTGCTGACCATGAGCCGGAAGGATGGGTTGCTCGACCCATCACTCGCGACGCTGCTCGCGGGTGTCACTTCCACGATGCGCTCGACACCCTGCTACGTCAGGCACTTGACCGGCGTACTTGGTCCATCGAGTATCACTGTGTGGTCTACCAGCATAGTCGCGGGGTCTACCCGGACCGCTGGGAGGCGACCTGTTTGGTGCGCTGTCCGGAGAACAGTCTCCAGGGCGCGGAGGCTTGCTCAGAGCACTATTCTATCTCTGAGCGGGACTCAGCTGAGGCAGCCATGCAGGATGCTGCACGGCGTGCGCTTTCGCACTACTGCTCGGTTCTCGGTGGGATAGCTGACGATCTCGACCTGAAGTATTACCCCCGCCGTCCATCTGGCAGCACAGGAGGCGTGATTGTTTCACCTGCTGGTGAGGACAATCCTAGGTTGAGCAGCACAGCCAACCTAGCCGCCGTGCTAAACACGGAGCTGGACCATGCATTAGACGAGCTGAGTAGGGCTCGTGCTGAGGTCGCCCTGCTGCGGGCTGAGCGCGTGGAACGTCGTCACTTGGATGATGGTTCCCCCGCTCCCGTCGGGACTCAGCACCCGTACCGCTCACCTCGGCGTGGACTCCAGTCTTATGGCAATCCCGACTGCAAGACCAAGATAAATCTAGAACCATAGATCGTTAGAGTTGGATCCTGTAATTAATACAAAATATATACGTAGAAGCTACAGTCTTAGCGTTAGTCTCGCTGTTAGTTAGTCTTAGTTAGACAGGGTAGTTTGCTATATCCTGTGCATTTATGTTTGTCATGATGAACTATGTTTGGTTTGGATCTTTGTAATGACTGTCACCAGAGTGTGGGTATCCCCTGCATTTTGGTTTACCTATTATGTTAATGGAGTTAGTTATATAGTTGGGAAACCTTTTATTCCATTTTCCTCTTTATCTGAGAAGCTGCGTGGTCTGTGTTGGAGATCAGTGAAGATGCTCATCTGTTCAGTGCTGTTGGAGAATTCTATACTCTTTTCTTATGCTGCAAGATTTGCCAGATCAGTTCTGATGTGTGGTTGCATTCTGTAGATGTCAGAGAACAGGCGCAGAGGAGGAAGGCGTGCTCAGCAGGAGCGAGCCGCTCCGCAGGATGAGGTGCCCCAGCAGCAGCACCTGCCACCCCCGCCCCCGATGTCGATCGAGCAGATGTTTCTGATGCAGACTCAAGCGGTTCAAGCCATCGGTCAGACTCTGGCCGCCATTCAGCAGCAGCAGCAGCAAGCACCACCCCAGCCTCAGATGCCTCAGATGCCCAGAGACAAGCGTGCTGAATTCATGAGAGGTCATCCCCCAACGTTTGCTCACTCTTCTGACCCCATGGATGCTGAAGATTGGCTGTGCACTGTGGAGCGGGAGTTGCATACCGCTCAGTGTGATGACAGGGAGAAAGTCTTGTATGGTCCCCGTCTGTTGAGAGGAGCAGCCCAATCATGGTGGGAGTCTTATCTCGCCACCCATGCCAACCCCGATGCCATCACCTGGGAAGAGTTCAGAGGTAGCTTTCATCAGTACCATGTGCCTGCAGGTCTGATGACAGTGAAGAAGGAGGAGTTCCTGGCCCTTAAGCAAGGGTCATCATCTGTCAGTGAGTATCGAGACAGGTTTCTGCAGTTGTCTCGCTATGCTCCTGAGGATGTCAACACCGACGCCAAGCGACAGTACCGTTTCTTGAGAGGCTTGGTTGACCCTCTGCACTACCAACTGATGAATCATACCTTCCCGACATTTCAGCACCTGATTGACAGAGCAATCATGACAGAAAGGAAGCGTAAGGAGATGGAGGATCGTAAGCGCAAGATCAGTGGACCTCAGCCTGGAAGCAGCAGCCGTCCTCGTTTCTCAGGCAATCAACCTCAGCAGTTCAGGCAGAACCAGCGTCCACCTCAGCAGCGTCAGTAGTTCCAAGGGCAGTACCCTCAGCACCAGTACCAGAACCGTCAGAGCAATCAGTCAGGAGGTCAGTTTCAAAGGCAGAATCAGCAGACACCTCGTCTTCCTGCCCCAGCAAACCAGTAGAACAGTCAGGCAGCACCAGCTCAGGTTGGAAACAGAGCATGTTTCCACTGTGGAGAGCAAGGCCACTGGGTGATGCAATGCCCGAAGAAGGCAGCCCAGCAGCAGTCAGGCCCCAATGCCCCAGCAAAGCAGAATGTGTCTCAGCCTGGAGCAGGCAACCGCTCTCAACCGCGCTATAATCATGGGAGACTGAACCACTTGGAGGCTGAAGCAGTTCAGGAGACCCCCGGCATGATAGTAGGTATGTTCCCAGTCGACTCCCATATTGCAAAAGTGTTATTTGATACTGGAGCAATGCATTCTTTCATTACTGCATCATGGGTAGAAGCACATAATCTTCCAATTACTACCATGTCGACCCCCATTCAAATTGACTCAGCCGGTGGTAGAATTCGAGCTGATAGCATATGTTTGAATGTAAGCGTGGAAATAAGGGGGATAGTGTTTCCCGCTAACCTTATAGTAATGGGTACTCAGGGAATAGATGTCATCCTAGGGATGAATTGGCTAGATAAGTATCAGGCAGTTATCAGTTGTGATCAAAGGACAATCAAGTTGGTGTCCCCACTAGGAGAGGAAGTGGTGACCAAGTTAGTCCCGCCTGGGCCGAAGAAAAGAAGTTGTTATCAGATGGCTGTCGATAGCAGTGAAGCAGACCCAATTGAGAGTATCAAGGTTGTGTCTGAATTTCCAGACGTGTTTCCAAAGGACTTATCGGGTATGCCACCAGAGCGGAAAGTTGAGTTTGCCATAGAGCTTCTTCCTGGAACCGCCCCTATCTTTAAGAGAGCTTACAGAATATCCGGACCAGAGTTGGTTGAGCTTAAGAAGCAGATTGATGAGCTGTCAGAGAAAGGTTACATCCGGCCAAGCACCTCGCCTTGGGCCACCCCTGTCTTGTTTGTGGAAAAGAAAGATGGCACCAAGAGGATGTGTATCGATTATCGAGCTTTGAATGAAGTCACGATCAAGAATAAGTACCCTTTACCCAGAATAGAAGATCTGTTCGACCAGTTGAGAGGAGCTAGTGTGTTCTCCAAGATTGATCTGAGGTCAGGTTATCATCAGCTCAGGATCCGACCTTCGGACATTCCGAAGACGACATTCATTACCAAGTATGGATTATATGAGTTCACAGTGATGTCTTTTGGGTTGACCAATGCACCAGCGTTTTTCATGAACTTGATGAACAGTGTATTCATGGATTATCTTGATAAGTTTGTGGTGGTATTCATTGATGACATTCTGGTTTATTCTCAAAGCGAAGAAAAACATGCAGATCATTTGAGGATGGTATTGCAGAGATTGCGAGAGCACCAGTTGTATGCAAAGTTGAGCAAGTGTGAGTTCTGGATCAGTGAAGTCCTGTTCTTGGGTCACATAATCAACAAAGAGGGATTGGCTGTGGATCCGAAGAAAGTGGCAGACATTCTGAACTGGAAAGCGCCAACGGATGCTCGAGGAATCAAGAGCTTCATTGGAATGGCCGGATATTATCGGCGATTCATTGAAGGGTTTTCGAAGATTGTGAAACCAATGACAGCGTTGCTAGGCAACAAGGTTGAGTTCAAGTGGACCCAGAAATGTCAAGAGGCCTTTGAAGCGCTGAAAGAGAAGTTGACAACAGCGCCTGTCCTAGTCTTGCCTGATGTGCACAAGCCCTTCTCTGTGTACTGTGATGCTTGTTACACAGGTTTGGGATGCGTGTTGATGCAAGAGGGAAGAGTTGTGGCTTACTCGTCCTGACAGCTGAAGGTTCATGAGAAGAATTACCCAATCCATGACCTAGAGTTGGCAGCAGTGGTTCACGCACTGAAGACATGGAGGCACTATCTGTATGGACAGAAATGCGACGTTTACACAGACCACAAGAGTCTGAAGTACATATTCACTCAGTCAGAATTGAATATGAGGCAGCGAAGATGGTTAGAGTTGATCAAAGACTATGAGTTGGAGATCCATTACCATCCAGGCAAAGCAAACATAGTGGCAGATGCTTTGAGCAGGAAGAGTCAAGTCAATCTGATGGTCGCTCGTCCGATGCCTTATGAGTTGGCCAAGGAGTTTGACAGGTTGAGTCTCGGATTTCTGAACAATTCGCGAGGAGTCACAGTTGAATTGGAACCTACCTTAGAGCGCGAAATCAAAGAAGCGCAGAAGAATGATGAGAAGATCAGTGAGATCCGGTGACTGATTCTAGATGGCAGAGGCAAAGATTTTCGTAAAGATGCAGAAGGTGTGATATGGTTCAAAAACCGCTTGTGCGTTCCCAATGTCCAATCCATTCGGGAGTTGATTCTCAAGGAAGCTCATGAGACTGCTTATTCGATTCACCCTGGTAGTGAGAAGATGTATCAGGATCTGAAGAAGAAATTCTGGTGGTACGGAATGAAGAGGGAAATCGCAGAGCATGTGGCTATGTGTGATAGTTGTCGAAGAATTAAGGCAGAGCATCAGAGACCAGCTGGATTGTTGCAACCGTTGCAGATCCCTCAGTGGAAATGGGATGAAATCGGCATGGATTTCATAGTCGGATTGCCTCGCACTCGAGCCGGCTACGATTCTATTTGGGTAGTAGTGGACCGTTTGACCAAGTCAGCCCACTTCATACCTATCAAGACCAACTATAGCAGCGCAGTATTGGCAGAATTGTATATGTCTCGGATCGTTTGTCTTCATGGTGTGCCAAAGAAGATAGTGTCAGACAGAGGAACGCAGTTCACCTCTCATTTCTGGCAGCAGTTGCATGAAGCCTTGGGCACACATCTGAATTTCAGCTCAGCTTATCATCCGCAGACAGATGGCCAGACCGAAAGAACCAATCAAATTCTTGAAGACATGTTGAGAGCCTGTGCGTTGCAAGATCAGTCCGGATGGGACAAGCGATTGCCTTATGCGGAGTTTTCCTATAACAACAGTTACCAGGCCAGTTTGAAGATGTCACCATTTCAAGCGCTCTATGGGAGGAGGTGTAGAACTCCGTTGCAATGGGATCAGCCTGGGGAAAAGCAAGTGTTCGGGCCAGACATTTTGCTTGAAGCCGAAGAGAACATCAAGATGGTCCAAGAGAATCTGAAGATAGCGCAGTCAAGACAGCGAAGCTATGCAGACACAAGAAGAAGAGAGTTGAGTTTTGAAGTCGGAGACTATGTCTATCTGAAAGTGTCACCGATCAGGGGAGTCAGAAGGTTCGGAGTCAAAGGCAAGCTAGCACCCCGCTACATTGGTCCATACCAAATCCTCTCAAGGCGTGGAGAAGTGGCCTATCAGCTCAGTCTGCCAGAGAATTTGTCCGCTGTGCATGATGTCTTTCATGTGTCTCAGTTGAAGAAGTGCTTGCGTGTGCCAGAAGAGCAGTTGCCAGTGGAAGGTCTTGAAGTCCAGGAGGACTTGACCTACGTCCTACGTTGAGAAGCCAGTGCAAATCCTTGAGGTTGCAGACAGAGTCACCCGAAGGAAGACCATCAGAATGTGCAAAGTCAGATGGGATCACCACTCTGAGGAAGAAGCAACCTGGGAGCGTGAAGATGATCTGATGGCTAGATACCCTGAGCTCTTTGCTAGCCAACCCTGAATCTCGAGGGCGAGATTCTTTTAAGGGGGATAGGTTTGTAACGCCCTGAATTTGGGGGGTAGAATTTTTTCTTCTTTTCTCTCACCAAATTCGGGCGTTACTCTCTTTTCTCTTTCCCCGTTTTGCTCATTCTTCCCAATTTCAAACCAGTATAGTGACAGGTGTTCGTGTCATGTATAAACCAAAACCTAAGTGTCATGGGTGTTGCATCATGCCGAAGCACATTTCTTGGTCTGATGTTGAGTGTTCGACTCGTTCCGTTCTGGATTTCGATTTGCGATTTAATTCCGTTTAGTGGTCCACGCGCGTCGCGGGTTTTTGATCCGCGAAGTGGCCCGGCCCAGCCCAGCCCAGCCCTCCCCGGCCCGATCCGGCCCGGCCCTGCGCGCCCCTGGCGCCCCACCCCCCCATGCGCCCCCCTTCTCCCTCTCTCTCTCATTTGGATCTCCCGCGCAACAACCTCTCCTCTCCCTCTTCCACCTCTCTCTCCCCGTGGTGCCCTAGGAATTGGAGACGGCGATCACCGGATTTTGGACCCTGAGGTGAGCTCCCCTCTGAAAGGGAAATGTGCCCTTGGGCCATTTCTAAGTATTTTGGTGATTGAGTGTCAACACAAGTGCTTAAATGTGAATCAATGCACATGGATGAACAAAGTGCAAATCTAGAGCAAAGGTATGTTTCTAAGTCTTAGTACATTGGTTTTGTGTACTAATATACTTGTCTAAGTATTAGAAACAGGAAGAAGAAGAGAAGAAGAAAGTTGGCTGTGTACAGCCAAGAGGCTGTTTCGGTCTGGGGCACCGGATTGTCCGGTGGTGCACCGGACAGTGTCCGGTGCGCCAGGCTGCCTCGGCCGAAGAGGCCGCTCTCGGGAATTTGCTGACGGCGTTCGGCTAAAATTCACCGGACTGTCCGGTGTGCACCGGACTGTCCGGTGAGCCAACGGTCGGCCGGGCCAACGGTCGGAAGGGGGCACCGGACTGTCCAGTGTGCACCGGACATGTCCGGTGCGCCAACGGCTCCCGCATCTGCAACGGTCGACCGCGCTGTTTAAGGAAGGAAATCGGGCACCGGACAGTGTCCGGTGTGCACCGGACTGTCCGGTGCGCCCGACGACAGAAGGCAAAGATGGCCTTCCAGATTTGTTCTCAACGGCTCCTAGCTGCCTTGGGGCTATAAAAGGGACCCCTAGGCGCATGGAGGGATACACCAAGCACCCCAAGCAACCTTAGAGCATTCTTGATCATCCACACTTAGTCTTTGCGCATCCGTTTGTCATTCTAAAGTGATTCGAGCTCCGTTCTTGTGAGAACTTTGAGATAGTCTTTGAGCTCGACTTTTGGCCGTGTGTGTGCGCATTTCGCTGTGGATTTGTGTGTGTTGCTTCCCTCCCTTACTCCGTGCTTCTTTGTGAATCTTAAGTGTAAGGGCGAGAGACTCCAATTTGTGGAGATTCCTCGCGAGTGGGATAAAGATAAGCAAGGCAAAACACCGTGGTATTCAAGTGGGTCTTTGGACCGCTTGAGAGGGGTTGATTGCAACCCTCGTCCGTTGGGACGCCACAACGTGGAGTAGGCAAGTTTTGTACTTGGCCGAACCACGGGATAAATCACTGTGTCTTCTCTGTGTTGAATTCTTTGTGATTGTCGTATTGTGCAAGATCTCCTCTTTAGCCACTTGGCAATTATTGTGCTAACCCTTAACAAGTTTTTGTGGCTATAAGCTTAAGTTTTACAGGATCACCTATTCACCCCCCCCCTCTAGGTGCTCTCAATTGGTATCAGAGCCGTTCTCTTCAAGAAAGGGACTAACCGCCCGAAGAGATGGATCCTAAGGGGAAGGGAATCGTGATCAACGACAAGGAAAAGGAGTTCTTCGTCAACGAGCCAAAAGATGACAAATCCAACGACTCTGGCTCGGGCCACAGACGTAAAGATGGGAAGAAGAAAAAGACAAGACGTATCAAGGAGATCGTCTACTACGACAGCGACGAGTCTACTTCTTCCCACAAGGACGACGACTACGACAAACAAAAGACGGTTAACTCAAACTTTTCTTTTGATTATTCGCGCATTCCGCACAGCTCAAATACTCATTTACTCCCCATTCCACTTGGCAAGCCTCCTCACTTTGATGGAGAGGACTACGAATTTTGGAGTCACAAAATGCGTACACACTTATTTTCTCTCCATCCAAGCATTTGGGAGATTGTGGAAAGTGGAATGAAATTTGATAGCTCGGATAGTCCTTCATTTATTAATGAACAGATCCATAAAAATGCACAAGCTACTACTGTGTTGCTAGCCTCTTTGTGCAGGGACGAGTATCACAAGGTGAGCGGCTTGGACAATGCCAAGCAGATTTGGGACACCCTCAAGATCTCTCATGAGGGGAATGATGTCACCTTACTCACCAAGATGGAGTTGGTGGAGGGCGAGCTCGAACGATTCGCGATGATAAGGGGCGAGGAGCCGACGCAAACATACAACCGGCTCAAGATCCTTATCAACAAAATAAGGAGCTACGGAAGCACGCGATGGACGGATCACGACGTCGTCCGCCTAATGCTAAGGTCATTTACCGTTCTTGATCCTCATCTCGTGAACAATATTCGTGAGAATCCCAGGTACACGAAGATGACGCCCGAGGAGGTACTCGGAAAATTCGTAAGCGGGCGAATGATGATCAAGGAGGCAAGATACGTCGACGACGCCTTGAATGGTCCGATCAACGAGCCTCAACCCATTGCTCTCAAGGCAACAAGGAGCAAGGAGACGCTACCCAGCAAGGTGGCACAAATTGAGGCTGCCAGTCTTAATGATGAAGAGATGGCCCTCATCATTAAAAGATTCAAGACGGCGCTAAAAGGTCGAAAGGGACAGCCAAGCAAGGCTAAGACCAAGGGAAAGCGATCATGCTTCAAATGCGGTAAGCTTGGTCACTTTATTGCTAACTGTCCCGACAATGATAGTGATCAGGACCAAGGGAACAAGAGGGAGAAGAAGAAGAATTATAAGAAGGCAAAGGGCGAGGCTCATCTTGGCAAGGAGTGGGATTTGGACTGCTCCTCGTCTGACTCCGACAATGAGGGACTCGCCGCCACTGCATTCAACAAGTCATCCCTCTTCCCCAACGAGCGTCACACTTGCCTCATGGCAAGAGAGAAGAAGGTAATCACTCGTAATGATATCACTTATGATTCTTCTAGTGACGATGAGTCTAGTGATGATGAAATAGATTACTCTAGTTTGTTCAAGGGATTAGATAGAAGTAAAATTGATAAAATCAATGAATTGATTGATGCCTTGAATGAAAAGGATAGGCTTTTAGAAAAGCAAGAGGATTTGTTGTATGATGAACATGATAAGTTTGTAGAAGCACAAAAATCACTTGCTTTAGAGATTAAGAGAAATGAAATGCTTTCTTGTGAGTTGTCTACATGTCATGATTCAATTTCTAGTTTAAAAAGCATAAATGATGATTTAAATACTAAGCTAGAAAAATCTAGTAAATCAACATCTTGTGTAGAACATGTTGTGATTTGCACTAGGTGTAAAGATTTTAACATTGATGCGTGTAGTGAACACCTAGCTTCAATTTCTAAATTGAATGATGAAGTGGCTAGTCTTAATGCTCAACTTAAGGCTAGCAAAAGCGAATTTGATAAGCTAAAATTTGCAAGGGATGCCTACACGATTGGTAGACACCCCTCAATTAAGGATGGACTTGGCTACAAAAGGGAAGCCAAGAACTTGACAAGCCATAAGGCTCCCATCTTCATCAAGGAGAAAGGGAAGGCCCCTATGGCTACTAGTACTAAAAAGAACCATGCCTTTTTGTATCATGATAGGAAAAATTCTAGAAATGCTTTTAGAAGTTATGATGCTTTTGATTCACATGTTTATGATTCTTATGCTATGACTGCTTCTAGTTCTAATGTCGTGCATGATAGAAAGGTTGGTAGAAGAAATGTTAGTCACAATATGCCTAGGAGAAATGTTGTTAATGCTCATAGGAAATTAAATGAACCTTCTACAATATATCATGCTTTGAATGCTTCCTTTGCAATTTGTAGAAAGGATAGAAAGGTGATTGCTAGGAAATTAGGGGCAAAATGCAAGGGTGATAAAACTTGCATTTGGGTCCCTAAGACAATTGTAACTAACCTTGTAGGACCCAACAAGAGTTGGGTACTTAAGTCCCAAGCCTAAATTTGCCTTGCAGGTTTATGCATCCGGGGGTTCAAGCTGGATTATCGACAGCGGATGCACAAACCATATGACGGGGGAGAAGAAGATGTTCACCTCCTACGTCAAGAATAAGGATTCCCAAGATTCAATTATATTCGGTGATGGGAATCAAGGCAAGGTAAAAGGGTTAGGTAAAATTGCAATTTCTAATGAGCATTCTATCTCTAATGTATTTTTAGTAGAGAGTCTTGGATATAATTTGCTATCTGTTAGTCAATTATGTCATATGGGATATAAATGTCTATTTACAAATGTAGATGTGTCTGTCTTTAGAAGAAGCGATGGTTCATTAGCTTTTAAGGGTGTATTAGACGGCAAACTTTATTTAGTTGATTTTGCAAAAGAAGAGGCCGGTCTAGATGCATGCTTAATAGCTAAGACTAGCATGGGCTGGTTGTGGCATCGCCGCTTAGCACATGTGGGGATGAAGAACCTTCACAAGCTTCTAAAGGGAGAACACGTGATAGGTTTGACTAACGTGCATTTCGAAAAAGATAGACCTTGTGCAGCTTGTCAAGCAGGTAAACAAGTGGGAGGAGCGCATCACAGCAAGAATGTGATGACCACTTCAAGACCCCTGGAGCTGCTGCATATGGACCTCTTCGGACCCGTCGCCTATCTGAGCATAGGAGGGAGTAAGTATGGTTTAGTTATTGTTGATGACTTTTCCCGCTTCACTTGGGTATTCTTTTTGCAGGATAAGTCTGAAACCCAAGGGACCCTCAAGCGCTTCCTCAGGAGAGCTCAAAATGAGTTTGAGCTCAAAGTGAAGAAGATAAGGAGCGACAACGGGTCCGAGTTCAAGAACCTTCAAGTGGAGGAGTTCCTTGAGGAGGAAGGGATCAAACACGAGTTCTCCGCTCCCTACACACCACAGCAAAATGGTGTGGTAGAGAGGAAGAACATGACGCTAATCGATATGGCGAGGACAATGCTTGGAGAATTCAAGACCCCCGAGTGTTTTTGGTCGGAAGCCGTGAACACGGCTTGCCACGCCATCAACAGGGTCTATCTTCATCGCCTCCTCAAGAAGACTTCGTATGAGCTACTAACCGGTAACAAACCCAATGTATCTTACTTTCGTGTATTTGGGAGCAAGTGCTACATTCTAGTGAAGAAGGGTAGAAATTCTAAGTTTGCTCCCAAAGCTGTAGAAGGGTTTTTGTTAGGTTATGACTCAAATACAAAGGCGTATAGAGTCTTCAACAAATCATTGGGTTTGGTTGAAGTCTCTAGCGACGTTGTATTTGATGAGACTAATGGCTCTCCAAGAGAGCAAGTTGTTGATTGTGATGATGTAGATGAAGAAGATGTTCCGTCGGCCGCTATACGAACCATGGCGATTGGAGAAGTACGGCCACAGGAACAAGATGAACGAGATCAACCTTCTTCCTCAACTATGGTGCATCCCCCAACCGAAGATGACTAACAGGTACCTCAAGTGGAGGCGCTTGATCAAGGGGGAGCACAAGATGATCAAGTGATGGAGGAAGAAGCGCAACCGGCACCTCCAACCCAAGTTCGAGCGATGATTCAAAGGGATCATCCCGTCGACCAAATTCTGGGTGATATTAGCAAGGGAGTAACTACTCGATCTCGATTAGTTAATTTTTGTGAGCATTACTCTTTTGTCTCTTCTATTGAGCCTTTCAGGGTAGAGGAGGCCTTGCAAGATCCGGATTGGGTATTGGCCATGCAGGAGGAACTCAACAACTTCAAGCGCAATGAAGTTTGGACACTGGTGCCTCGTCCGAAGCAAAATGTTGTGGGAACCAAGTGGGTGTTCCACAACAAATAGGACGAGCACGGGGTGGTGACGAGGAACAAGGCTCGACTTGTGACAAAAGGTTATGCCCAAGTCGCAGGTTTGGACTTTGAGGAGACTTTCGCTCCTGTGGCTAGGCTAGAGTCCATTCGTATCTTGCTAGCATATGCCGCTCACCATTCTTTCAGGTTGTACCAAATGGATGTGAAGAGCGCTTTCCTCAACGGGCCAATCAAGGAGGAGGTGTACGTGGAGCAACCCCCTGGCTTCGAGGATGAACGGTACCCCGACCACGTGTGTAAGCTCTCTAAGGCGCTCTATGGACTTAAGCAAGCCCCAAGAGCATGGTATGAATGCCTTAGAGACTTTTTAATGGCTAATGCTTTCAAGGTTGGGAAAGCCGATCCAACTCTTTTTACAAAGACATGTGATGGTGATTTGTTTGTGTGCCAAATTTATGTCGATGACATAATATTTGGTTCTACTAACCAAAAGTCTTGTGAAGAGTTTAGCAGGGTGATGACGCAGAAATTCGAGATGTCGATGATGGGCGAGTTGAACTACTTCCTTGGGTTCCAAGTGAAGCAACTCAAGGACGGCACCTTCATCTCCCAAACAAAGTACACGCAAGATCTGCTAAAACGGTTTGGGATGAAGGATGCCAAGCCCGCAAAGACTCCGATGGGGACCGACGGACACACCGACCTCGACAAAGGAGGTAAGTCCGTTGATCAAAAAGCATACCGGTCAATGATAGGTTCGTTGCTTTACTTATGTGCTAGTAGACCGGATATTATGCTTAGCGTATGCATGTGTGCTAGATTTCAATCCGATCCTAAGGAGTGTCACTTAGTGGCGGTGAAGCGAATTCTTAGATATTTGGTTGCTACGCCTTGCTTCGGGCTCTGGTATCCAAAGGGGTCTACCTTTGACTTAGTTGGATACTCAGACTCCGACTATGCTGGATGTAAGGTCGATAGGAAGAGTACATCGGGGACGTGCCAATTCTTAGGAAGGTCCCTGGTGTCATGGAACTCTAAGAAACAAACCTCCGTTGCCCTATCCACCGCTGAGGCCGAGTACGTTGCCGCAGGTCAGTGTTGCGCGCAACTGCTTTGGATGAGGCAAACCCTCCGGGACTTTGGCTACAATCTGAGCAAAGTCCCACTCCTATGTGATAATGAGAGTGCTATCCGCATGGCGGAGAATCCTGTTGAGCACAGCCGCACAAAGCACATAGACATCCAGCATCACTTTTTGAGAGACCACCAGCAAAAGGGAGATATCAAAGTGTTTCATGTTAGCACCGAGAACCAGCTAGCCGATATCTTCACTAAGCCTCTAGATGAGAAGACCTTTTGCAGGTTGCGTAGTGAGCTAAATGTCTTAGATTCGCGGAACCTGGATTGAATTGTAGCATACATGTATTTATGCTTTTGATCATGTTCCTTTTTGCATTTTGTTGCTTATTATGGTGCTCAAGTTGTACAAACACTCCCTGGACCTCACAAGTCCGTTGCAAAGTGATGCACACGTTTAGGGGGAGATGTGTTACAACTTGACCCTTTGAGACTAACCATGTGTTTGAGTTTGATGATTTAGTCTCGAAGGAGGATTGAAAGGGAAAAGGTGGACTTGGACCATGAAAGACTTCCACTGCACTCCGATGAGAGGGTAACTTATTCCAAGTTCATCTCATGAAATCTTATTGCCATTTGCTCTTAATTGAAGACTTTGGTGAGGCAATGGGGTTAAAGGGCCAAGATTGATCCCGTTTTGGTGCTTGATGCCAAAGGGGGAGAAAATAAAGGCCAAAGCGATAAATGGATCAGCTACCACTTGAGAGATTTTGAAAATAGTAGAATAGAGTTTTTGTTTTGTCAAACGCTTTTATTGTCTCTCTTGTCAAAAGTTGGCTTCTTATGGGGAGAAGTGTTGATTATGGGAAATAGGGGGAGTTTTTGAAATCTTTGATCAATCTCTTTTGGAATGACTCTCTTTATGCTTCAACATGTGTGTTTGACATAGAGATAGAGATTTGAGTTTGATTTGCAAAAACAAACCAAGTGGTGGCAAAGGATGATCCATATATGCCAAAATTGAATCAAAATCAATTTGAGTTTTATTTGAAGTGATTTTGCACTTGTTCTAGTTGCTTTATGTTGTGTTGGCATAAATCACCAAAAAGGGGGAGATTGAAAGGGAAATGTGCCCTTGGGCCATTTCTAAGTATTTTGGTGATTGAGTGTCAACACAAGTGCTTAAATGTGAATCAATGCACATGGATGAACAAAGTGCAAATCTAGAGCAAAGGTATGTTTCTAAGTCTTAGTACATTGGTTTTGTGTACTAATATACTTGTCTAAGTATTAGAAACAGGAAGAAGAAGAGAAGAAGAAAGTTGGCTGTGTACAGCCAAGAGGCTGTTTCGGTCTGGGGCACCGGACTGTCCGGTGGTGCACTGGACAGTGTCCGGTGCACCAGGCTGCCTCGGCCGAAGAGGCCGCTCTCGGGAATTTGCTGACGGCGTTCGGCTAAAATTCACCGGACTGTCCGGTGTGCACCGGACTGTCCGGTGAGCCAACGGTCGGCCGGGCCAACGGTCGGCCGCGCGATCTGCGCAGGACACGTGGCCGAGCCAACGGTCGGAAGGGGGCACCGGACTGTCCGGTGTGCACCGGACATGTCCGGTGCGCCAACGGCTCCCGCATCTGCAACGGTCGACCGCGCTGTTTAAGGAAGGAAATCGGGCACCGGACAGTGTTCGGTGTGCACCGGACTGTCCGGTGCGCCCGACGACAGAAGGCAAAGATGGCCTTCCAGATTTGTTCTCAACGGCTCCTAGCTGCCTTGGGGCTATAAAAGGGACCCCTAGGCGCATGGAGGGATACACCAAGCACCCCAAGCAACCTTAGAGCATTCTTGATTATCCACA
Source organism: Zea mays (assembly GCF_902167145.1). Taxonomy (NCBI): domain Eukaryota; kingdom Viridiplantae; phylum Streptophyta; class Magnoliopsida; order Poales; family Poaceae; genus Zea; species Zea mays. The sequence continues at coordinate 222,640,565 of NC_050100.1, read as the reverse complement.
CTTAGTCTTTGCGCATCCGTTTGTCATTCTAAAGTGATTCGAGCTCCGTTCTTGTGAGAACTTTGAGATAGTCTTTGAGCTCGACTTTTGGCCGTGTGTGTGCGCATTTCGCTGTGGATTTGTGTGTGTTGCTTCCCTCCCTTACTCCGTGCTTCTTTGTGAATCTTAAGTGTAAGGGCGAGAGACTCCAATTTGTGGAGATTCCTCGCGAGTGGGATAAAGATAAGCAAGGCAAAACACCGTGGTATTCAAGTGGGTCTTTGGACCGCTTGAGAGGGGTTGATTGCAACCCTCGTCCGTTGGGACGCCACAACGTGGAGTAGGCAAGTTTTGTACTTGGCCGAACCACGGGATAAATCACCATGTCTTCTCTGTGTTGAATTCTTTGTGATTGTCGTATTGTGCAAGATCTCCTCTTTAGCCACTTGGCAATTATTGTGCTAACCCTTAACAAGTTTTTGTGGCTATAAGCTTAAGTTTTACAGGATCACCTATTCACCCCCCCCCTCTAGGTGCTCTCACCCTCCCCTCCCCTTCTCCTCTCTCTCTCTCCCTCCTCTTCTTCCTCCCCACGCGCCCCCCCTTTCTTCCCTGCTCGCGCGCGCCCCTGCCCGCCCCTGCTCGCCGGCGGCGCGGCGCCCCCCGCCCTCCCCCGGCCGCGGCGGCGCTCCCCGCCCCTCCCCTCGCGCGCGGCGGCGGCGCCCGCCCCTCCCCCGGCCGCGGCGGCGGCGCCCACCCCTCCCCCGGCCGCGGCGGCGCTCCCCGCCCCTGCCCGTCCACGGCGGCGGCGCCCGCCCTTCCCCGGCCCCGCGGCGGCCCCCCGCCCCTCCCCCGGCCCGCGGCGCGCTCCCCGCCCCCTTCCCGCCCGCGCGGCGCCCCCCGCCCCTCTCCGGCCCGCGGCGGCGATCCCGCCCGCCCCTGCTCGCCGGTGCGCGGCCCCCGGCCCCGGCGCGGCCCCGGCCGGCCCAGCCGCCCCTGGCCGGTTCAACCGCCCCCCGGTTCAACCGCCCCGGCCCCCGCTCGGCCGCCCGTTCCCGCGCTCGGCCTCGTCCGACCGTGTCCCCGCTCGCCCGCGCTCGTGGTGATTATTTTTGTTAGTTGATGGTTAATGTCAAACTCCGTTAGTTAGCGTGCTGCGTCGCGCGCTTCGCCGCGCGACGGATTGTCTAATTTCAGATTCTATCTGTGTGTTGCGTCGTGCGCTTCGTCGCGCGACGATTCATTTTAATTTCATGTTGTTTAAGGTGTAACGCCGCGTGTGTATTCACGCGACGTTCCACTTTGGACTCAGTTTAGTCGACGTATGTCGTCGTGCGTTTCGTCGCGCGACGCTTAACGTCTCCTCATAACCAAGGCGAAGTGTCTCGTTGCGTGCCCGGTCGCGCGACGAGTCGTTAACTTCTTAATTTGTTTTAGAGTGCTATGTCGCGCGTCTCGCCGCGCGACCATCCTTTTTATTTATCTCCACCTGCTTATAATGATTAGACATGAAACATGACTTTACTTTACGCTAAACATAGTGTCTACATTAAATTTCCTTCCATTAAGCGAGTGGTTAATTTATAATCATGTAACGTGATCGTTTCTCGACTGTCTTTTCCTCTTTCTCTCTTAACCGTACTCGCGAGCCCGCGTGAAACGTCTGTTTACTTATTGCATTCTATTGAATGGTGTACTATTCTTTTGTATTAAATATGTGGATGTATGTATGTTTGCGCTCGCATAGAGAACGATCCGGTCGGAGAACCCGAAGAACTCGTAGGAGAAGCCCCTGAGCAGCAGTCGGTTGGTGGAGGCAAGTGTCCTTTGACCTATCTCTGTCCTATTCATTATTTAATTCACCTCCCGTATTACACATTTATACCTAAGGATTGACTAGCTTTTGATATCCATGTCCTTGTTTACCTATTTGGGTTGGATTATTATTGTTTAGCTTTATGCTATTGCTCAACTATAATCAATGAACATGATGAGATTATATATGATACGCTGTTTTCCCTTCTCTTATTATGATGTTGTACTTGTGGTCTTCAAGGGGGCTCGAGCGGTTTCTCGAGTGCCTCTCCGTAAGGACCTGTTCTATGGATGACCGCCCGGGAAAACAGTGCAACCATGAGGGTGGAGTGGGACGCCCTTAGCTGAATAATTAGAGGAACCAGGGTGTAGTTCGCTTAGCCGTTGTGCCGTCAATGGGGCTCGGTGTATGCGGCTCGCTCTGCCAAGGTTGATTTGTCCCTTGGGGAGGAGTGCGGTACATTTAGGAAACCTAACGGGCGGCTACAGCCCCGGGGAAATCTTTGTAAAGGCTACGTAGTGAGACCCTGCCTATTCACCTTGGTAGTGTTTAAGGGTTTGATCGGCCCGAGGCAAGAGGGAATCACGGCTTGTGGGTAAAGTGCACAACCTCTGCAGAGTGTTTGAAAACTGATATATCAGCCGTGCTCGCGGTTATGAGCGGCCAAGGGAGCTCCAGTGATTAGTGGTACTCGATCAGAGACATTTTGGTTTACAGATGACAATGAGGATGGTTATGATTATGCTTATGGTAATGGTAAGTGGTATTCTTTCCGTTTGGAAAGGGTACTTTGGGTTAATAACTTGGGTTAATGCTAAAACCTGGCTTTCTACTAGTAAATAATAAACTGACCAACTAAAAGCAACTGCTTGACTTACCCCCACATAAAGCTAGTCCACTACAGCCAAACAGGATACTTGCTGAGTATGTTGATGTGTACTCACTCTTGCTCTACACACCAAAACCCCCCAGGTTGTCAGCATTGCAACCACTGCTCAGGAGAAGATGAAGCTGTGGAAGGAGACTTCCAGGAGTTCCAAGACTACGACGAGTTCTAGGTGTGGGTTAGCGGCAACCCCCAGTCGGCTGCCTGTGAAGGCCGTGTTATCTACGTTTCTTTTCCGCACTTTGATTTATTGTAAGGACTATATAGACGTCTCAGACGTATGATGTAATCGACTATTATTTCCCCTTTTAATACTATTTTGAGCACTGTGTGATGATGTCCATGTTATGTAACTGCTGTGTACGTGAATAACTGATCCTGGCACGTACATGGTTCGCATTCGGTTTACCTTCTAAAACCGGGTGTGACACGGACCGAGTGAGCTTCTCTTTTCAAAACAAACCGGGAACAAAACTTCCCCGCAAGGACCACCACACAATTGGTGTCTCTTTCCTCGGTTGCAATTGAGTTTTGATCACAAATGAGAAAGAAAGAAGCAATCCAAGCGCAAGAGCTCAAAAGAACACGACAAATCTCTCTCGCTAATCACTAAAGCCTTGTGTGGAATTGGAGAGGATTTGATCACTTGGTGTGTCTTGTATTGAATGCCTAGCTCTTGTAAGTGGTTGAGAGGTGAAAACTTGGATGACTTGAATGTGGGGTGGTTGGGGGTATTTATAGCCCCAACCACCAAACTAGCTGTTTGGGTGGAGGCTGTCTGTCGTATGGTGCACCGGACAGTTCGGTGCACACCGGACATGTCCGGTGCGCCAGCCACGTCACCCGAACGTTAGGGTTCCGACCGTTGGAGCTCTAACTGCTGGGCCCGCCTGGATGTCCGGTGGCGCACCGGACATGCACTGTAGAGTGTCCGGTGCGCCGCTTCGCGCGTGCCTGACTTCTGCGCGCTCTGGCGCGCATTTAATGCGTCTGCAGGTGACCGTTGGCGCCGAAGTAGCCGTTGCTCCGCAGTTACACCGGACATGTCTGGTGAATTATAGCGGAGTATCCGTTATGAATTCCCGAAGCTGGCGAGTCCAGAGTCGCTTCATTCCTGGAGCACCGGACAGTCCGGTGAATTATAGCGGAGCAACTCTGCGTTTTCTCGAAGGTGAGGAGTTCAGCGTGTGGAGAACCCTGGTGCACCGGACATGTCCGGTGGTGCACCGGACAGTCCGGTGCGTCAGACCAGGGTGCCTTCGGTTGTCCCTTTGTTCTTTTTGTTGAACCCTTTTCTTGGTCTTTTTATTGGCCTTTTGTGAACCTTTGGCACCTGTATAACTTATAGACTAGAGCAAACTAGTTAGTCCAATTATTTGTGTTGGGCAATTCAACCACCAAAATTAGTTTAGGAAATAGGTGTAAGCCTAATTCCCTTTCAATCTCCCCCTTTTTGGTGATTGATGCCAACACAAACCAAAGCAAATATAGAAGTACAGAATTTGAACTAGTTTGCAAAATGTAAGTGCAAAGGTTACTTAGAATTGAGCCAGTAAATATTACTTACTAGTTATGCATGGATTGTTTCTTTATTTTTTAACATTTTGGACCATGCTTGCACCACATGTTTTGTTTTTGCAAAATTCTTTTTGTAAGTCCTTTTCAAAATCCTTTTGCAATATAGTCAAAGGTAAATGAATGAGATTTTGCGAAGCATTTTCAAGTTTTGAAATTTTCTCCCCTTGTTTCAAATGCTTTTCCTTTGACTAAACAAAACTCCCCCTTAATAAATTCTCCTCTTAGTGTTCAAGAGGGTTTTAAGACATCAATTTTTGAAAATACTAATTGCTCCCCCTTTAGAACACAATAAGATACCAATTTGAAATTTGCCAATTGAAAATCATTAATTTTAAAATTAGGGGTGGTGGTGCGGTCCTTTTGCTTTGGGCTCATACTTCTCCCCCTTTGGCATGAATCACCAAAAACGGATACTTTGAGTGAGATATAAGCCCTTTGATAACTACTTTCTTCCCTTTGGCAAATAAAACATATGAGTGAAGATTATACCAAAGACGGAGAGATGCCCGGAGTGACGGCGAAGGATGAGTAGTAGAGTGGAGTGGAAGCCTTTGTCTTCGCCGAAGACTCCAATTTTCTTTCAATACACCTATGACTTGGTTTGAAATACACTTGAAAACACATTAGTCATGGCATATATAAAAGAGACATGATCAAAGGTATACTTATGAGCTATGTGTACAAATTAGCAAAAGAAATTCCTAGAATCAAGAATATTGAGCTCATGCCTAAGTTTGGTAAAAGTTTGTTCATCTAGTGGCTTGGTAAAGATATCGGCTAATTGATCTTTAGTATTAATATATGCAATCTCGATATCCCCTTTTTGTTGGTGATCCCTAAGAAAATGATACCGAATGGCTATGTGTTTAGTGCGGCTATGCTCAACGGGATTATCCGCCATGCGGATTGCACTCTCATTATCACATAGAAGAGGAACTTTGGTTAATTTGTAACCATAGTCCCGCAGGGTTTGCCTCATCCAAAGCAATTGCGCGCAACAATGGCCTGCGGCAATATACTCGGCTTCGGCGGTAGAAAGAGCGACCGAATTTTGCTTCTTTGAAGCCCAAGACACCAAGGATCTTCCCAAGAACTGGCAAGTCCCTGATGTGCTCTTTCTATTGATCTTATACCCCGCCCAATCGGCATCCGAATAACCAATCAAATCAAATGTGGATCCCCGAGGGTACCAAAGCCCAAACTTAGGGGTATAAGCCAAATATCTCAAGATTCGTTTTATGGCCGTAATGTGAGATTCCTTAGGGTCGGCTTGGAATCTTGCACACATGCATACGGAAAGCATAATATCCGGTCGAGATGCACATAAATAGAGTAATGAACCAATCATTGACCGGTATACCTTTTGATCCACGGACTTACCTCCCGTGTCGAGGTCGAGATGCCCATTTGTTCCCATGGGAGTCTTGATGGGCTTGGCATCCTTCATCCCAAACTTGTTTAGAATGTCTTGAGTGTACTTTGTTTGGCAAATGAAGGTGCCCTCTTGGAGTTGCTTTACTTGAAATCCCAAGAAATACTTCAACTCCCCCATCATCGACATCTCGAATTTCTGTGTCATGATCCTACTAAATTCCTCACATGTAGATTCGTTAGTAGACCCAAATATAATATCATCAACATAAATTTGGCATACAAACAAATCATTGTCAAGAGTTTTAGTAAATAAAGTAGGATCGGCCTTGCCAACTTTGAAGCCATTAGCAATAAGGAAATCTCTAAGGCACTCATACCAAGCTCTTGGGGCTTGCTTGAGCCCATAAAGCGCCTTAGAGAGCCTATAGACATGGTTAGGGTACTCACTGTCTTCAAAGCCGGGAGGTTGCTCAACATAGACCTCTTCCTTGATTGGTCCATTGAGAAAGGCACTCTTCACGTCCATTTGGTAAAGCTTGAAGCCATGGTAAGTAGCATAGGCTAATAATATGCGAATTGACTCAAGCCTAGCTACGGGTGCATAGGTTTCACCAAAATCCAAACCTTCGACTTGGGAGTATCCCTTGGCCACAAGTCAAGCTTTGTTCCTTGTCACCACACCATGCTCGTCTTGCTTGTTGCAGAAGACCCACTTGGTTCCTACAACATTTTGGTTAGGACGTGGAACTAAATGCCATACCTCGTTCCTAGTGAAATTGTTGAGCTCCTCTTGCATCGCCATCACCCAATCCAAATCTTGAAGTGCTTCCTCTACCCTGTGTGGCTCAATAGAGGAAACAAAAGAGTAATGCTCAAAAAAATGTGCAACACGAGATCTAGTGGTTACCCCTTATGAATGTCACTGAGGATGGTGTCGACGGGGTGATCTCGTTGGATTGCTTGGTGGACTCTTGGGTGTGGCGGCCTTGGTTCTTCATCCTCCTTGTCTTGATCATTTACATCTCCCCTTGATCATTGCCGTTATCTTGAGGTGGCTCATCTCTTTGATCTTCTTCTTCATCATTTTGAGCCTCATCCTCATTTTGAGTTGGTGGAGATGCTTGCGTGGAGGAGGATGGTTGATCTTGTGCATTTGGAGGCTCCCCGGATTCCTTAGGACACACATCCCCAATGGACATGTTCCTTAGCGCGATGCATGGAGCCTCTTCATCACCTATCTCATCAAGATCAACTTGCTCTACTTGAGAGCCGTTAGTCTCATCAAACATAACGTCACAAGAAACTTCAACAAGTCCTGAGGACTTGTTAAAGACTCTATATGCCCTTGTGTTTGAGTCATATCCTAGTAAAAAGCCTTCTACAGTCTTAGGAGCAAATTTAGATTTTCTACCTCTTTTGACAAGAATAAAGCATTTGCTACCAAAGACTCTAAAATATGAAATATTGGGCTTTTTACCGGTTAGGAGTTCGTATGATGTTTTCTTGAGGATTCGGTGTAGATATAACCGGTTGATGGCGTAGCAGGCGGTGTTGACCACCTCGGCCCAAAACCGATCCGACGTCTTGTACTCATCAAGTATGGTTCTTGCCATGTCCAATAGAGTTCGATTCTTCCTCTCCACTACACCATTTTGTTGTGGGGTGTAGGGAGAAGAGAACTCATGCTTGATGCCCTCTTCCTCAAGGAAGCCTTCAATTTGAGAGTTCTTGAACTCCGTTCCGTTGTCGCTTCTAATTTTCTTGATCCTTAAGCCGAACTCATTTTGAGCCCGTCTCAAGAATCCCTTTAAGGTCTCTTGGGTATGGGATTTTTCCTGCAAAAAGAACACCCAAGTGAAGCGAGAATAATCATCCACAATAACTAGACAGTACTTACTCCCGCCGATGCTTATGTAAGCGATCAGGCCGAATAGATCCATGTGTAGGAGCTCCAGTGGCCTGTCAGTCGTCATGATGTTCTTATGTGGATGATGAACACCAACTTGCTTCCCGGCTTGGCATGCGCTACAAATCCTGTCTTTCTCAAAATGAACATTTGTTAATCCTAAAATGTGTTCTCCCTTTAGAAGCTTATGAAGATTCTTCATCCCAACATGGGCTAGTCGGCGGTGCCAGAGCCAACCCATGTTAGTCTTAGCAATTAAGCAAGTGTCGAGTTCAGCTCTATCAAAATCTACCAAGTATAGCTGACCCTCTAACACTCCCTTAAATGCTATTGAATCATCACTTCTTCTAAAGACAGTGACACCTACATCAGTAAAGAGACAGTTGTAGCCCATTTGACATAATTGAGATACGGAAAGCAAATTGTAATCTAATGAATCAACAAGAAAAACATTGGAAATGGAATGGTCAGGAGATATAGCTATTTTACCCAAACCTTTGACCAAACCTTGGTTTCCATCCCCGAATGTGATAGCTCGTTGGGGATCTTGGTTTTTCTCGTAGGAGGAGAACATCTTCTTCTCCCCCGTCATGTGGTTCGTGCACCCGCTATCGATGATCCAACTTGTGCCCCCGGATGCATAAACCTATAAAACAATTTTAGTTCTTGACTTTAGGTACCCAAACGGTTTTGGATCCTTTGGCATTAGACACAAGAACTTTGGGTACCCAAACACAAGTCTTGGAGCCCTTGTGTTTGCCCCCAACAAACTTGGCAACTACCTTGCCGGATTTGTTAGTAAGCACATATGATGCATCAAAAGTTTTGAATGAAATGTCATGATCATTTGATGCACTAGGAGTTTTCTTCTTAGGCAACTTAGCACGGGTTGGTTGCCTAGAGCTAGATGTCTCACCCTTATACATAAAAGCATAATTAGGGCCTGAGTGAGACTTCCTAGAATGAATTCTCCTAATTTTGCTCTCGGGATAACCGGCAGGGTACAAAATGTAACCCTCGTTATCCTGAGGCATGGGAGCCTTGCCCTTAACAAAATTAGACAATCTTTTAGGAGGGGCACTAAGTTTGACATTGTCTCCCCTTTGGAAGCCAATCCCATCCTTGATGCCAAGGCGTCTCCCATTATAGAGCATACTTCTAGCAAATTTAAACTTTTCATTTTCTAAGTTATGCTCGGCAATTTTAGCATCTAATTTTGCTATATGATCATTTTGTTGTTTAATTAAGACCATGTGATCATGAATAGCATCAATATCAACATCTCTACATCTAGTGCAAATAGAAACATGGTCAATGGTAGATGTAGAGGGTTTGCAAGAGTTAAGTTCAACAATCTTAGCACGCAAAATATCATTGTTATCTCTAAGATCGGAAATGGTAACATTGCAAACATCTAATTCTTTAGCCTTAGCAATCAATTTCTCATTCTCATCTCTAAGGCTAGCAAGAGAAACATTCAACTCATCAATCCTAGCAAGTAAATCAACATTATCATCTCTAGGATTGGAAGTTGAAACATTACAAACATGTGAATCAACCTTAGCTAACAAATTAGCATTCTCATTTCTAAGGTTGTCAATGGTCTCATGGCAAGTGCTTAGCTCACTAGATAATTTCTCACATTTTTCTACTTCTAGAGCATAAGCATTCTTAACCTTAACATGCTTTTATTTTCCTTGATTAGGAAGTCTCTTGGGAGTCCAAGAGATCATCCTTTTCATGGATGGCACTAATTAGCTCATTTAGTTTTTCCTTTTGTTGCATGTTTAGGTCGGCAAAAAGGGTTCGCAAGTTATCCTCCTCATTACTAGCATTATCCTCATCGCTAGATGTTTCATATTTGGTGGAGGATCTTGATTTTACCTTCTTCCTTTTGCCGTCCTTGGCCATGAGGCATTTGTGGCCTACGTTGGGGAAGAGAAGACCCTTGGTGACGGCAATGTTTGCGGCGTCCTCGTCGGAGGAGGAGTCGGTGGAGCTCTCGTCGGAGTCCCACTCGCGGCACACATGGGCATTGCCACCCTTCTTCTTGTGATATCTCTTCTTCTCCTTTCTTCTCCCCTTCTTGTCGTTGTCCCTGTCACTATCACTTGATAATGGACATTTAGCAATAAAGTGATCGGGCTTACCACACTTGTAGCAAACTCTCTTGGACCGGGGCTTGTAATATTTCCCCTTCCTTTGCTTGAGGATTTGATGGAAGCTCTTGATGATGAGCGCCATCTCCTCATTGTCGAGCTTGGAGGCGTCGATGGGTGTCCGACTTGGAGTAGATTCCTCCTTCTTTTCTTCCGTCGCCTTGAATGCGACCGGTTGTGCTTCGGACGTGGAGGGGCTGTCAAGTTCGTTGATTTTCTTTGAGCCTTTGATCATTAACTCAAAGCTCACAAAATTACCTATAACTTCCTCGGGGGTCATTTGTGTATATCTAGGATTACCACGAATTAATTGAACTTGAGTAGGGTTAAGGAAAACAAGTGATCTTAGAATAACCTTAACCACTTCGTGGTCATCCCATTTTTTGCTCCCGAGGTTGCACACTTGGTTCACCAAGGTTTTGAGCCGGTTGTACATGTCTTGTGGCTCCTCTCCTTGGCGAAGACGAAAACGACCGAGCTCCCCCTCGATCGTTTCCCGTTTGGTGATTTTGGTCACCTCATCTCCTTCGTGCGCGGTTTTTAGCACATCCCAAATCTCCTTGGCGCTCTTCAACCATTGCACCTTGTTATACTCCTCTCGACTTAGAGAGGTGAAAAGTATAGTGGTGGCTTGGGAGTTGAAGTGCTCGATTTGGGCCACTTCGTCCTCATCATAATCTTCATCCCCTACGGATGGTACCTGTACACCAAACTCAACAACATCCCATATACTTTTGTGGAGTGAGGTTAGGTGATATCGCATCATATCACTCCACCTAGCATAATCTTCACCATCAAACGTTGGTGGTTTGCCTAATGGGACGGAAAGTAAAGGTGTATGTTTAGGAGTGCGAGGGTAGCGTAGGGGGATCTTACTATACTTCTTGCGCTCATGGCGCTTAGAAGTGACGGACGGCGCGTCGGAGCCGGAGGTCGACGTTGATGAAGTGTCGGTCTCGTAGTAGACCACTTTCCTCATCCTCTTGTGCTTGTCGCCTCTCCGATGCGACTTGTGAGAAGAGGATTTCTTCTCCTTCCCCTTCCCTTTGTTGGAGGAGTTCTTCTTTTCCTTCCTCTTGTTGCGGGACTCTTCCGATGAAGTCGACCCGTGGCTTGTAGTGGGCTTGTCGCCGGTCTCCATTTCCTTCTTGGCGTGATCTCCCGACATCACTTCGAGCGGTTAGGCTCTAATGAAGCATCGGGCTCTGATACCAATTGAAAGTCCCCTAGAGGGGGGGTGAATAGGGCGAAACTAAAATTTACAAAATTAATCACAACTACAAGCCGGGTTAGCGTTAGAAATAATAATGAGTCCGAGAGAGAGGGCGCAAAACAAATTGCAAGTGAATGAAGAGTGTGACACGCGGATTTGTTTTACCGAGGTTCGGTTCTCGCAAACCTACTCCCCGTTGAGGAGGCCACAAAGGTCGGGTCTCTTTCAACCCTTACCCTCTCTCAAACGGTCCCGCGGACCGAGTGAGCTTCTCTTTTCAAAACAAACCGGGAACAAAACTTCCCCGCAAGGACCACCACACAATTGGTGTCTCTTGCCTCGGTTACAATTGAGTTTTGATCACAAGTGAGAAAGAAAGAAGCAATCCAAGCGCAAGAGCTCAAAAGAACACGGCAAATCTCTCTCGCTAATCACTAAAGCCTTGTGTGGAATTGGAGAGGATTTGATCACTTGGGTGTGTCTTATATTGAATGCCTAGCTCTTGTAAGTGGTTGAGAGGTGAAAACTTGGATAACTTGAATGTGGGGTGGTTGGGGGTATTTATAGCCCCAACCACCAAACTAGTCGTTTGGGTGGAGGCTGTCTGTCGTATGGTGCACCGGACAGTCCGGTGCACACCGGACATGTCCGGTGCGCTAGCCACGTCACCCGAACGTTAGGGTTCTGACCGTTGGAGCTCTAACTGTTGGGCCCACCTGGATGTCCGGTGGCGCACCGGACATGCACTGTAGAGTGTCCGGTGCGCCGCTTCGCGCGTGCCTGACTTCTGTGCGCTCTGGCGCGCATTTAATGCGTCTGCAGGTGACCGTTGGCGCCGAAGTAGCCGTTGCTCCGCAGTTACACCGGACAGTCCGGTGTACACCGGACATGTCCGGTGAATTATAGCGGAGTATCCGTTACGAATTCCCGAAGCTGGCGAGTCCAGAGTCGCTTCATTCCTGGAGCACCGGACACTGTCCGGTGTACACCGGACAGTCCGGTGAATTATAGCGGAGCGACTCTGCGTTTTCCCGAAGGTGAGGAGTTCAGCGCATGGCGAACCCTGGTGCACCGGACATGTCCGGTGGTGCACCGGACAGTCCGGTGCGTCAGACCAGGGTGCCTTCAGTTGTCCCTTTGCTCTTTTTGTTGAACCCTTTTCTTGGTCTTTTTATTGGCCTTTTGTGAACCTTTGGCACCTGTATAACTTATAGACTAGAGCAAACTAGTTAGTCCAATTATTTGTGTTGGGCAATTCAACCACCAAAATTAGTTTAGGAAATAGGTGTAAGCCTAATTCCCTTTCAATAGCTATATCACCTGACCATTCCATTTCCAATGTTTTTCTTGTAGATTCATTAGATTACAACTTGCTTTCTGTTTCTCAATTATGTAAAATGGGCTACAACTGTCTTTTTACGGATACAAGTGTTACTGTCTTTAGAAGAAGTGATGATTCAGTAGCTTTTAAGGGAGTATTAGAGGGTCAGCTATACTTAGTTGATTTCAATAGAGCTAAACTCGATACTTGCTTAATCGCTAAGACTAACATGGGTTGGCTCTGGCATCGCCGACTAGCCCACGTTGGAATGAAGAATCTTCACAAGCTTCTAAAGGGAGAGCACATTTTAGGACTAACAAATGTGCATTTTGAGAAAGACAGGATTTGTAGCGCATGTCAAGCAGGGAAGCAGGTTGGTGTTCATCATCCACATAAGAACATCATGACGACTGACAGGCCACTAGAGTTACTCCACATGGATTTATTCGGCCCGATAGCTTACATAAGCATTGGCAGGAGTAAGTACTGTCTAGTTATTGTGGATGATTATTCTCGCTTCACTTGGGTATTCTTCTTACAGGAAAAATCTCAAACCCAAGAGACTTTGAAAGGATTCTTGAGATGGGCTCAAAATGAGTTCGACTTGAGGATTAAGAAGATAAGAAGCGACAATGGTACGGAGTTCAAGAACTCTCAAATAGAAGGCTTTCTTGAGGAGGAGGGCATCAAGCATGAGTTCTCTTCTCCCTACACGCCACAACAAAATGGTGTAGTGGAGAGGAAGTATAGAACTCTATTGGACATGGCAAGGACCATGCTTGATGAGTACAAGACTTCGAACCAGTTTTGGGCCGAGGCGGTCAACACCGCTTGCTATGCCATCAACCGATTGTATCTACACCGAATCCTCAAGAAGACATCTTATGAACTCCTCACTGGTAAAAAGCCAAATGTTTCATATTTTAGAGTCTTTGGTAGCAAATGTTTTATTCTTGTTAAAAGAGGTAGAAAATCAAAATTTGCTCCTAAAGCTGTAGAAGGCTTTTTACTAGGGTATGATTCAAACACAGGGGCATATAGAGTCTTTAACAAGTCCACTAGACTAGTTGAAGTTTCTTGTGACATTGTGTTTGATGAGACTAACGGCTCTGAAGTAGAGCAAGTTGATCTTGATGAATTAGATGATGAAGAGGCTCCGTGCGTCGCGCTAAGGAACATGTCCATTAGGGATATGTGTCCTAAGGGATCCGAAGAGCCCATTCAAGCACAAGATCAACCATCCTCCTCCATGCAAGCATCTCCACCAACTCAAGATGAGGATGAGGCTCAAGATGATGAGGGAGAAGATCAAAAAGATGAGCCACCTCAAGAAGATGGCAATGATCAAGGGGGAGATGCAAATAATCAAGACAAGGAGGATGAAGAAAATCCAAGGCCGCCACACCCAAGAGTCCACCAAGCAATCCAACGAGATCACCCCGTGAACACCATCCTAGGAGATATTCATAAGGGGGTAACCACTCGATCTCGTGTTGCTCATTTTTGTGAACACTACTCTTTTGTTTCCTCTATTGAGCCACACAGGGTAGAGGAAGCACTTCAAGATTCGGATTGGGTGTTGGCAATGCAAGAGGAGCTCAACAATTTCAAAAGGAATAAGGTATGGCATTTAGTTCCACGTCCTAACCAAAATGTTGTAGGAACCAAGTGGGTCTTCCGCAACAAACAAGATGAGCATGGTGTGGTGACAAGGAACAAGGCACGACTTGTGGCCAAAGGGTATTCACAAGTCGAAGGTTTGGATTTCGGTGAAACCTATGCACCCGTAGCTAGGCTTGAGTCAATTCGAATATTACTTGCCTATGCTACTCACCATGACTTTAAGCTTTACTAAATGGACGTGAAGAGTGCCTTCCTCAATGGACCTATCAAGGAAGAGGTCTATGTTGAGCAACCTCTCGGTTTTGAAGATAGTGAGTATCCTAACCATGTTTACAAACTCTCTAAGGCGCTTTATGGGCTCAAGCAAGCCCCAAGAGCATGGTATGAATGCCTAAGAGATTTTCTTATCACTAATGGCTTCAAAGTCGGAAAGGCCGATCCTACTTTATTCACTAAAACCATTGAGAATGATTTGTTTGTATGCCAAATTTATGTTGATGATATCATATTTGGGTCTACTAACAAATCTATTTGTGAAGAGTTTAGTAGGATCATGATTCAAAAATTCGAGATGTCTATGATGGGGGAGTTGAAGTATTTCTTAGGATTTCAAGTCAAGCAACCCCAAGAGGGCACCTTCATTAGCCAAACGAAGTATATTCAAGATATTCTCACTAAGTTTGGAATGAAGGATGCCAAGCCCATCAAGACACCCATGGGAACGAATGGGCATCTCGACCTCGACATGGGAGGTAAATCCGTAGATCAAAAGGTATACCGGTCGATGATAGGTTCTTTACTCTATTTATGTGCATCTCGACCGGACATTATGCTTTCCGTATGCATGTGTGCAAGGTTCCAAGCCGACCCTAAGGAAGTTCACCTTAGGGTCGTGAAGTGAACCTTGAGATATTTAGTTCATACACCTAAGTTTGGTCTTTGTTACCCCAAGGGATCCTCATTTGATTTATTAGGATATTCCGATGCTGATTGGGCAGGGTGTAAGATTAATAGGAAGAGCACATCAGGGACTTGTCAGTTTTTGGGAAGATCCCTGGTGTCTTGGGCTTCAAAGAAGCAAAACTCAGTAGCTCTTTCTACCGCCGAAGCCGAGTACATTGCCGCAGGCCATTGTTGCGCGCAATTGCTTTGGATGAGGCAAACCCTTAGGGACTATGGCTACAAGTTTAGCAAAATCCCTCTCATATGTGACAATGAGAGTGCAATCCTCATGGCGGATAATCCCGTTGAACACAGCCGCACTAAGCACATAGCCATTCGGTATCACTTTCTGAGAGATCACCAACAAAGGGGGATATCGAGATAGCCTATATAAACACTAAAGATCAATTGGCCGACATCTTTACCAAGCCTTTAGATGAGCAATCCTTTACCAAACTTAGGAATGAGCTAAATGTTCTTAATTCTAGGAATTTTGATTAATTCTTTGCACACATAGCTCATTTTTATACCTTTGATCATATCTCTTTTATGTCTATGACTAATGTGTTTTCAAGTATCATCTTATGCTTAATCACAGATATTGAAAGGGAAATGGAGTATTCGGCAAAGAAGGCGCTTCCACTCAACTCCAATTGTATTTGCTGGTACTCCACTTCGTTCTCCACTTTGGTATAATCTTCACTCATATTTTTGTTTGCCAAAGGGAGAGAAAGTTTGAAGAAGGGCTTATATCTCACTCACAAGTATCCGTTTTTGGCGATTCATGCCAAAGGGGGAGAAAGTATGAGCCCAAAGCAAAAGGACCGCACCACCACCAAATTTTAAAAATGAAGTTTTTCAAATTGATATCTTATTGTGTTCAAAAGGGGGAGAAAGTAGTATCTTCAAAACTTGCAAAACCCTCTTGAACACTAAGAGGAGAATTTTATTTAGGGGGAGTTTTGTTTTAGTCAAAGGAAAAGCATTTGAGACAAGGGGAGAAAAGTTCAAATCTTGAAAATGCTTTCTTCAATCTTATTCATGTACCTTTGACCATTTGCAAAAGATTTTTGAAAAGAATTGTACAAAGAATTTGCAAAACAAAACCCGTGGTGCAAATGTGGTCCAAAATTTTTAATAAGAAGAAAAACCATCCATGCACATCTATTTTTTAAGTATATTGGTTTCAATTCCAAGCAACCTTTGCACTTACATTATGCAAACTAGTTCAATTCTGCACTTTTATATTTGCTTTGGTTTGTGTTGGCATCAATCACCAAAAAGGGGGAGATTGAAAGGGAAATAGGGTCAAACCTTTTCCAATATGAATTTTGGTGGTTGAATTGCCCAACACAAATTATTGGACTAACTAGTTTGCTCTAGATTATGAGTTCTACAGGTGCCAAAGGTTCACAACAAACCAATACAAGTCAAAAGAAAGGGTTCAAACAAAGGGAGCAAAAGACAATCGAAGTGTGCCCTGGTCTGGCGCACCGGACTGTCCGGTGCACCATCGGACAGTGTCCGGTGCACCACCGGACAGTGTCCGGTGCACCAGGTTACCCAACTCCGAACTTGCCACCTTCGGGAATTCTGGGAGCCGCTCCGCTGTAATTCATCGGACTGTCCGGTGTGCCAGCAGAGCAACGGCTACATCGCGCCAACGGTCGTCTGCGAAGGCATTAAATGCGCTGCAGTGCGCGCCTGCGCGCGCAGAAGTCAGATCAGGCGCAAGAAGGCGCACAAGACAGTCTACAGGACCTGTCCGGTGCACCACCGGACTGTCCGGTGGCCCCACAAGTCAGAGCTCCAACGGTCGAACCCTAACGGCCGGGTGACGTGGCTGGCGCACCGGACAGTGTCCGGTGGCGCACCGGACTGTCCGGTGCGCCATGCGACAGCAGCCTCCACCAACGGCTACTTTGGTGGTTGGGGCTATAAATACCCCCAACCACCCCACATTCATGGCATCCAAGTTTTCAGCATTCTCACCTCATACAAGAGCTATAGCATTCAATACAAGACACAAACAAAGAGATCAAATCCTCTCCCAAGTCTGGAATCACTCCAAACAAATTAGTGACTAGAGAGAGACATTTGTGTTCTTTTGAGCTCTTGCGCTTGGATTGCTTTTCTTCTTCCTCATTCTTGCTTCCACAATACTTGTAATCAAAACAAGAGACACCAATTGTGTGGTGGTCCTTGTAGTGGACTTAGTGTCCCATTTGATTGAGAAGAGAAGCTCACTCGGTCTAGGTGACCGTTTGAGAGAGGGAAAGGGTTGAAAGAGACCCAGTCTTTGTGACCACCTCAACGGGGAGTAGGTTTGCAAGAACCGAACCTCGGTAAAACAAATCACCGTGTCATCCACTCTATTTCCTTGGTTGATTTGTTTTTCGCCCTCTCTTTTGGACTCGCTTATATTTCTAATGCTAACCCCGACTTGTAGATTGTGCTTAAGTTTGTAATTTTCAGATTCCGCCTATTCACCCCCCCTCTAGGCGACTTTCACCCATGATATACATCCCAACTTTGCCAAGTCTCCAAATTTCCCGATCCTTTGGTCCACTCACTTCCCTTTCGGGATCCAAACCTTCTTGGTGCTTTTCATGGTTGAAATTATTTCCTTTGGCACCCAGATGCGTTTGGCTCCTTTTCCTTTGTTGGCTTGCTTGTTGGCCTTGATTGCTATCACCTTTCCATTCTTTTTCTTCTTGATCAAATATGGTGTAGCAGTCTTTTTGTCCACCTTTTTGATGTAGGTGTTGGAGATTTTGATTGATGGCTTTTGCTTGAGCTTTTGCATTTGTTTATCTCCGGTCATCGCCTTGCATTGGAAAGACTTATGGCCTTCCTTGTGGCATAGCCTACTAATCACAGTTTCTCCCTCCATAGGCTTGTTCACTCCCGCAGTGGTGTTATCCTGTGGAGGTCGGATTTGTTTGGCTTTGCCTTTCTTGTCATACAAAGCCTTTCCAAGGCGAGCCACTTCTTGCTTTAATTGTTCATTTTCCTTTGCAACCTCATCCGAAAATGTTTCTACAACAATATTCCCAACAAGAACTTGGTTGCAGGGGTTAGAATCATCAATTAAATCAAAGCAGGAAGTAGAAGCATCTTTCTTAATAATTTTAGGTATTTCAACTAAAGATGCTGCTGGGGTGCTACCAATGTTTTCTAGCTTAGTAGTTAGCTCATTACTGTGTATGCTAAGAATTTCCATTTTCTCTAACAAATTTTCAATAGCTTCTTAGGAGCGGTGGATGGAGCACTAGATTCTAATAGCTCAATTTTAGTTGACAGCTCACTATTTAAGTTTGCAAAAGTTTCAAATTTTTCTAGCAAACCTTTATAATCATTTTGGGAGCTAATCAACTTATTTTTCAAAGTTTTAAGTTGAACTTTTTGCTTGGTGCAAACATTCTGGAAAATTTCTATGGCTTACGCAAGCTCATCTACAGAGGGCTTTCCCTCACCTTCATCATCACTACTACTTTCATCACTAGAGGATGGAATGCTTTTGTTACCTCTTGCCATAAGACATTTGTGTGATGACCGTGATGAGCGTGACGAGGACCGGTGGCTGCGTGTCCTTGGAGGTTCATCTTCACTTGAAGAATCATCCCAAGTTCTAACACTTGTTAGCCTTGCCTTTGCTCCTCTCCTTTTTGGGTTTGGCTATATTTGGACAGTTGTCCCTGAAGTGGCCCTTCTCCCCACATGCGAAACATCCTCTCTTCCTTTGCTTTTTCCTGTCAATGTTAAAGAGAAGATCTTCGACCTGCAGGGACACACCCATTAGATTAATCTTGCGGATCATCCTCATTACCTTTCTGACGCGTCAGATTGTTTCTTCGTCCTTGGAGGATGATGTGCATGGTTGATTATCTTCATCATCATCACTTTCTTCTTCCTCCTCTTCTTCACTTGAGGAACTTGGAGTGGGAGCCTTCTTTTTGTCCTTCCTTTCATCACATGTAAAAGCATATGGTCTTGAGGAAGTTGGCTCCTCTCCTCGACACATTTTTCGCGACATCTCTAAAGCCACGATTTTCCCAATCACAATGGTCGGGGTCATGTTGCTCAAGTCTTCCATGTTGTGAAGGATGGTGATGATGCTCCCATATCTTTGTTGTGGTAGCAGGGAGATAATCTTCCTCACAATGTCCGCATCACCAAGCTTATTAATGCTAATAGAATTGAGCTCATTGATAATTAGATTCAAACGAGAATACATGTCTCTAACAAGCTCATCATCTTTCATAGCAAAAGAATTATACTCATTTAAGACTAGGCAATGTTTTTGCTCACGGACATTGGATGTGCCGTCATGGAGCTCATGCAATTTTAGCCAAATCTCATTAGCAAATTTCAAGGTAAATACTTGATTAAAAATATCCATGCTAAGAGATTCATACAAGCAATTTTTGGCTCTAGCATTTAAATGAATTTCTTTTTCCTCACTCGTGGTGGGTTTCTCAGGATTCTTGAGGGGTTTCATCCCGTCACGAGTGACTCTCCAAACACCTAGATCAACGACCTCTATGTAACAAGCCATTCTAGCACTATAATATGGGAAGTTAGTGCCATCGAAGTGTGGTAGCCTATGGGTATCCATCCCTTCCTCTAAAAAGCGTCGGCTCTTTTAGCGGTGAAGCTAAAGCGTTTCAAATGAGCCAAACCAGGCTCTGATACCACTTGTAGGAAACGGGTGACGCCTAAGAGGGGGGTGAATTAGGACTTCTAAAACTTTTACTAAACTAGGCCACAATTAAATCCCTAGAGCAAAATCTATGCAAATAGTCAAACTAGAAAGTGCAATCTAGGTTTTGTCTAAGTGTTTCTATCTCTATCGCAATGGCTTAGTTTCAATCTACACTAAGTAAGTATGAATACAAGATTGAAACTTAAATGCTTAATATAAATGTGGAAACTTAAAGAGCAAAGTAGATAAGCAAACTCTCGTGGATGACGCCGGTATTTTTACTGAGGTATCTAGAACCACGCAAGGTCCCGACTAATCCTCGTTGTGCCCCTACGCAAAGGGAAGCCCACGCGAGGGCCAAGCACCACGGTCGAGTAACTCCGTAGAGAGCCGCGGGCCTTCTCCATGCGCAAGTGGTGCTCCGCTTCCGGCTCCTCTCGGACGCTCCCCGCCGTCTCCACTATCAAGCTTCCGGTCGAAACGTCGCGGGCCTCGTTTCCTCCGGTACACGGTGGCGGCCGTGACACAAACGCGGTTGTCACGATCTCGCAAGACTCTTGGTCCACTCGGTACAATTACAATGACTCACGCAAGAGCCGAGGGGTTGTGTGGTTTTACAAAACTCACTCAACTAACTAGGGTTCACCTAGAGCAAGGGCTAAAGCGGTCTAACTAACCTAAGCACTTTGCAAAGCACCTACGCTAATCACCGAGTGATTCTATTAAGCACTTGGGTGTTTGAGCTCTTGGAAATGTGCACTATATGCCTTGGTATGCTGCTTGGGCTCCCACGCCTTCAAATTGCCGGTTGGGTGAAGTATATATAGGCCCCAACTCCAAAATAGCCGTTGGAGAAAAGCTGCAGTTCTCTGCGGCACACCGGACAGTCCGGTGGTGCACCGGACAGAGCACTGTTGCCTGTCCGGTGCGCCTAGCCGTTGCCCTGTCAGAGCAGGTGACCGTTGGCACCATAGGCTTTCCACACCGGATAGTCTGGTGCTCACATCGGACAGTCCGGTGATCTTCTCTCTGGGTGCCACCTGGAACTAGCCGTTGGGCTACAGTTCCTTGGTGCACCGGACTGTCCGGCGTGTGGGCACCTGAAAGGGAAATGTGCCCTTGGGCCATTTCTATAAGATTTTGGTGATTTAGGGCTTCACACAAAAATGCTTTGAGTTATATTTGTGCCAAAGATTCAAGAAGTGAAAATCAAGATTAAAGGTATGTTTCTAGTCTTAGTCCATTGTTTTGAAGACTAATGTGCTGTGTCTAAGTGCTAGAAACAGGAGAAATCACTTTAGAGATTAGTTGGCTATGTTCAGCCAAAGGGTTGTTCGGTCTGGGTGCACCGGACTGTCCGGTGGTGCACCGGACAGTGTCCGGTAGTGCACCGGACAGTGTCCGGTGTGCCAGGACCAGTCCCGGTGAACTGCCTGCTCTCGGGTCTCGATGGCGGCGTACGGCTATAAATCACCGGACTGTCCGGTGGTGCACCGGACTGTTCGGTGAGTCGTCTACGGCGAAGTCGCTGCTCTCGGGAACCAAGTCAACAGCGTACGACTAAAATTCACCGGACTGTCCGGTGAGACACTGGACTGTCCGATGAGCCAACGGTCGGGTGCGCCAATGGCTCCAAATCTTTAACAGTCGGCTACGCCAGATTAGGAAAGTAATCCGCACCGGACAGTGTCCGGTGGTGCATCGGACTGTCCGGTGCGCCACCCGACAGAAGGCAAGATTTGTGTTGGGGACTTGTTCTCAAATGCTATGAGTTAAGAACAAGGCAACACAGAAAATGTTAAACATTAAGATCCTTCGTCCTTCGAAGCATTATTTCCCTTAGGATATAACGATCCCCGGACGAAGGTCATGAAGGATTAACCTTCATCACTATAATATACATTAGTAAAAGACGAAGCATATGAAACATAAAAGATAGCGTGAATAATCGTATAACATTATTCATTTAACTTTATTAACTCATCATAAAGGAATAGAAACAATATTGAATTATAAATGTACCTTCGGCTTGGAAGGAAATGAAAATACAAGTGTGACGCAAAAGCAAATGCCAAGTCCGCGTGAACAGTACGGGGGTACTGTTCACCTATTTATAGGCACGGGGTACAACCCATACAAAATTACATACATGCCCTTTACATTTGGTGATAATTCTATAGCATTCTATCGAGGTCTAAATGGCCTTTTCATCTTTAAGTCGGTTCCCCTTTCTGCGAACATGCCGAAGCTTTCCTGCTTCACAGCTTCGGCACTGTGTCAACCTTCGTATCTTTTGAGCTTCTCCCTTTCTGATTCAAGTCCGAAGATACCTGTTCACACATTATACTCCAGAAACATTGTTAAATCATGTTTTTGAGGACCTTCGGAAGCCGAAGGCCCCCAACAGTAGCCCCTCGCAATATTAATTTGTTTGAAATAATAAATTCAGATTGCGATATGAACGAAGGCTTTATGCCGAAGGTCCGAAAAAACACCTTCCCTTTGCTAGAATAGCAACATTCAATGACAAGTGGGGTCTTTCAACTTTCAACGCATCAAGCGTATAAATACGGCCATACCGCAAACTTATTTTGCACGCTTTCTGGCCAACCACTCCTGCTCACTCATTTTTTAGCTCTTGTGCACTGTGATCTGCTAAGTTTTTAGCTTTGAAGCTTCGGCTTTTAGAAACAGTTTGTTAGCGCTTCCGAAGATGTCTGAAGCTGCTAAGAAGGCTGCTGCTGAGATGAAGCTGAGTCTTGATGAAGAGAAGAACCTAGGGTTTCTTATAGCGATGTCGAAGTCCAACACAGAAAAGATTACCAAGGAAATTCTGGAGGGACTGTCTGAAGATACTGGTGACAGTGAAAGTTATGATATGGACAGCGGTGGCGAAGACTCCGAAGATCGCCCCTGGCGACCAAGCCATTCAGTTTATGGTAAATCAACTATCAAAGAGAATCATCTTGTTAATATGAGAGGAAGGTATTTCCGGGATCTGTCCATTGTGAGGGCGGACGAAGGGGAAAAAACTTGTCCACACCCTGAAGAAAATGAAGTTGTGGTGTACCGAAGCTTTTTGAAAGCTGGATTGCGATTCCCCTTGAGCAGCTTCGTCGTGGAGGTGTTGAAAATCTTCGAAGTCTATCTTCATCAACTTACTCCCGAGGCAATTATAAGGCTAAATATCTTCGTGTGGGCCGCGAGGAGTCAAGGTCTGAAGCCTGACGCAAGAAGCTTTTGTAATGTTCATGAATTATTATATGAAACAAAGCCTTGGGGCAAAGAACAGTACCATAACAACTTTGGCTGCTACAGCTTCGTTTCTCGGTCCGGGGCAAGCTGTCCCGTACCAACCTTTCGGAAGAGATGGCCCGGGGATTGGATGACAGAATGGTTTTATGTGAAGAATGACCTATCAGCACGAGAAGACATCAAAGGTATAATTATGCGTCCTATTTGGCAAAGCTTCGGCCTTCGGAGGCCGAAGGTTGAAATGAACGAAGCCGCCGAAGAGTGCCAAAGAGCCTTCGGCGTTGTCTGCTCTTTTATAGGAACAAGGGACTTAGTACAAGAACATATCGCCTTCAGGGTGTGGCCGCTTGCTGAGAAATGGGAAATGCCACAAGAAACCATAAAAGAGGCCGACGAAGGTGAGCTTGTGAGACTGAAGTACACCTTCAAATTTGGAGATAAATTTATTGAGCCAGATGATGAGTGGTTGAAAAGCATTGACAATTTAAGTGATGAGCTACTCGGGACCTACTCGAAGGCTGAAGATAACGCAATGTCAGCAGCCTTCGGAGGCCGAAAAAAGAAGAGACTGAATCGGGTATTTGATGCCATTGGGTTTGTCTACCCTGATTACTGCTATCCCATTCGAAGGCAGAAGAGAAAAAACACAATCTCTGCAAAAGAAGAAGCTGCAGCTGCTCCTAGCGAGCCAGAACCGAAAAGGAAAAAGATAAAGGTTCTTACGCAACGGCCGCGTTATATTGAACCAGCTTCGGTGCCGGAGTTTACCGGGAAAACTTCTTCAGCCACCGAAGCTGAAAAACTAATCGAGCCAGCCTTGTTGCCAGAGATCGCAGAAACGGCCGAAGTGCCACCAAAGATAGAATCAGAACAATCAAACATTTTGTTGTCAGAAACAAAAGAGAAAACCGAAGCGCCGCTCACAGAAAAAATTGAGGAGGTAAGAGAAGCCACTGAGGGCTCCAAAACATCAGAAGTTTTGAGTCCTACAGCAATCATTGGGACAGCAAAAAACCAAAAGGGGCCATCAGTGACCCCAAAAAGGAAAAGAATGGTAAATGTACTAGACGTCTTGGAGACAATTAAGTCTTCAAGCACAATTCCAAAAAAGAGTGTTGAAGTTGCTGAAGCTTCTACTGAAGCTTCGGCTCAACAAGCTGAAGCTGAAGCTGGGCCTTCAGAGCCCTTCAAAGAACATCCTTTTGAAGCCGAAGCAGTAAAAATTCCGGAACCAACATTAGTTGAAGAAACGGACACCGTCATCCCCGAAGCACCTGCCGGCATGCATGATTACATCATACGACATGCTTCGGGGAAAAAGCTATCTGAGGAAGAAACTCATGAGGCCAACCATTATGCAAAGGAGCTGAAATATCCGAAGGGGGCAGTAATATTCAATGGAACAAATGAAGATGACTTCTTATACTGCCTGCCTGATAACAAAGAGCTATCCGTCTGCCGAGAGATGGCGAGAAGCATAGGCTTTCCGAAGCTTGAAGCTGGGTTAAGTGCCATGACGAAAGAGGATCTCGCAGACAGCCTCGCGTACAACAGCCTGAAGGTACGGGAATTAAACACTTGAGAAAAAACCCCCTATTTTTTTTTACGCAACTCATTCCTTTTTTCTTATATGAATTCTTTTTTCATATAGGGCCTGATCCTAAGCAACGCGTTAAGAGCGCAAAAGAGCGCCGAAGATGAAAGTTATGAAATTGCGTTTAATAATTTACGCTCCGAAGTTATCAAACTGAGAAACGAAGCTTTGGAAAAAGATAAAATTCTACTTACACTGGTAGATAAAGTGAAAAAAGACGAAGCTGCTTCAAAGGCCCAGGCCGAAGCTCAAAAACGCGAGATTAAAGATCTTCAGAAACAGCTGGCTAGAGCTAAAGAGGAGCGCGCGCTTGAGGAAACGAAACGAGAACTTAGTGATTTTATGGTCAACAAATTGGAATCAAAAGTTAAGGAGCTTCGCACATCTCAGGGGAAATGCTATGTCAAATCTGTAGAATGTGTGAATAAAATTAAATCCAGCTTCGCCAGCGTAGGCGCCTTTTCCAGCGAAGAGAATTTCTCTCGAGGCAATCCCGAAGGTCCGCTGGAATGGATTAGCCACGAAGCAGAGGCCTTCGAAGAGATTCTGAACAGTCGTGGCGACATATGTGCTTTTTCGGGCGCCAGAGGAATTGCTTCCGTCTTAGAGAAGAAAGGTTGCGAACATGTAAAATTTTTAGCTCAATCCGAAGCTACCTTATCTACCGAAGACATCAAGGACCCCTCGGCCGAAGCGAGCGTGGTTGGTGGCAAATTTTTTACTGATATCTGGAACGACGGCGGCCGAGGAATGGCGCGAGAGATCATTGAAAGAAGCGAAAAAGGCATTCACGATGCTAGAAGAGTAGCAGACGCTGCCGAAAGGAGTAGGGAGCCCGAAGGACAGTTAGGTACCAACTAGTCGTTCTTGTTGCGTTGTAATTTTCATTTTAAACTTTGCTCACGATTTGTAAAAGTACTGAAGAAGTGCTCTCTTCGCTCAGAAACTGTTGGACGATCTGCCGACCCCCACACAAAAGGGGATGAAGAAATTAATCAAATGGCCGAAACTATCATGGACAAGGTTGTTGACCAACTTCTGAATGAAGCCGCCGAAGCAGTATTGAGGGAAGATTAGGTGCTATTTGGAAAAAACATTTAAAGTGTAATCTATGCAACACTTTGTACATTTGAATGTAATATACAAGTCTCTTTTCATTATTGAATTCTTTACGATGCATGAAACTTTAAATACATACCACTTTTGAGCCTTCGGCGAAAAAACACCTTCCCTTCTTTTCATGCGTCGTGAAGAAGATAGCCTTTGTCAAAATTATTCTGATGAATGACATCGACGCCTCGTGAAAACATCTTCCGAAGCTATTTTCCGAAGCTATGCAACTTTGATATTGATCTGATAAAGTTCGCCCATGTTTCGTGAAAATATTCCCCGAAACTGTATTCCGAAGCTATACAATTTCAATGTCACTTTTTCAAAGCATCCCTTCGAAGGTTGAGAGTGTCCCCTTCTCTTGCCAAATGCGATATGATGTATGATGCTTATGCTATGCAAAATGATGTGATGATGTTATGTTATGCATGTGACATTTGTTCCGAAGATACACATAAAATATATTCGTAAGCTCTGCATTCCCTTAGGAACGTCTTTGGAGCTTCTTCGTCTTTTACTTAGACGGCATCAGCGTTGACTTTTCGCTGTAAGCCTCCCTTAGGAGCTTCTTCGTCTTTTACTTAGACGGTATCAGCGTTGACTTTTCGCTGTAAGCCTCCCTTAGGAGCTTCTTCGTCTTTTACTTAGACGGTATCAGCGTTGATTTTTCGCTGTAGGCTCTGCATTCCTTTAGGAACGACTTCTGAGCAGAAAACTTACGCTGCGCTCCCTTTGGAACGACTTTTTGTGACTTTATAAACTTACTCTGCGTTCCTTAGAACGACTTTTTGTTACTCCGAAGGATTTTTAGTCCGAAGGTCCTTCTTGGTAACGGAAGAAATTTTAGGCTTCGGCAACTTAGGCCTGTGAATCAAATAAATTTTTCTCGTGGAAACAACGAAATTATTACATGGAAACTATCAATGTTCTTTGCTTCACAGAAAATAAAACTGAATAGAAAAGACTGCTATCAAAGGTAGGATATGTCAATAAATGTGCTTCGACTCTGGCACAGTGCTGTTGACTGTGCGAGCTTCGGACTGTTCTCTGAAGTCCCTCTGCCGTGGAGCGTATTGACTCCCTTCTGGCTGTTGACCTTGCTGCAATGGAGGTGGAGGCGGAAGCTGCTGCCAGGAAGCTTGAGGTTGACTTGCCGAAGCTACAGAAGCCGCAGGGTGGTTGTCTATGTATTGTGGGACATAAGGCGGATGAAACGAAGCAGTATGCATAACCTGCTTCGACTGAGCTTGTTGAGATGCAGCTTCGGCTAGTTCCTTTTGCTTCTGGATTGTAACATGGCACGTCCTAGTGGTGTGGCCCTTGCCCTCTCCACAGAATAGGCAAAACAGTCTCCTTGGCTGATCTCCGAATCTTCCGCCGAAGCCCCTGGCGCCTCTGCCTCTTGGAGCTGGTGGCCGAAAGGAAGTTTGTTGTTGCCCCGAAGCCTGTGAGGAGCACTGCGGCCTGTTTTGCTGACTCCCCTTATCATCATTCTGAGTGCTGTGAATGGAACGGACATGCCTCGGGTAGTATCTTCCTCCGAAGCCCCTGGTCATCTCAGAAAATCTGAAGGCCTCCTCCCTTCTTTGGCGAAAGTCATTGTCGGCACGAATGTACTCATCCATCTTTTGGAGCAATTTCTCCAAGGTCTGAGGAGGCTTCCGAGCAAAGTATTGAGCTGCAGGTCCAGGACGAAGCCCCTTGATCATGGCTTCGATAACGATTTCATTGGGCACCGTTGGTGCCTGCGCCCTCAA
Organism: Zea mays; assembly: GCF_902167145.1. Classification (NCBI taxonomy): domain Eukaryota; kingdom Viridiplantae; phylum Streptophyta; class Magnoliopsida; order Poales; family Poaceae; genus Zea; species Zea mays. The sequence continues at coordinate 222,613,347 of NC_050100.1, read as the reverse complement.
TCGTAAGAACCTTCGGACATACGCCTGAAGGTATTCTTCGTGATCCTGAATACACTGGAAGAGGGCTTGAGCTGTAACCGGCTTCGTTTGAAATCCTTGAAAGCTGGTCAGTAACATATCCTTCAGCTTCTGCCATGAAGTGATTGTTCCTGGCCGAAGGGAGGAATACCAGGTCTGAGCAACATTCCTGACGGCCATGACGAAAGACTTCGCCATGACTGCAGCGTTGCCCCCGTACGAAGACACTGTTGCTTCGTAGCTCATCAAGAATTGCTTCGGGTCGGAGTGGCCGTCAAACATGGGGAGCTGGGGTGGCTTATAGGATGGAGGCCAAGGAGTAGCCTGCAGCTCAGCAGACAGAGGAGAAGCATCATCAAAAACAAAATTTCCCTGATGGAAATTATCATACCAGTCGTCTTCGTTGACGAAGCCCTCCTGATGAAGGTCTTTCTGATGAGGCCTTCTGTTCTGCTCATCGTGAGTGAGATGGCGAACTTCCTCAGAAGCTTCGTCAATTTGCCTTTGCAACTCAGCTAGGCGGGCCATCTTCTCCTTCTTCCTCTGCACTTGTTGATGTAGCATCTCCATCTCTCTGATTTCTTGGTCTAGCTCTTCTTCCTCAAGCGTCGGGCTAACAGCTTTTCTCTTCTGGCTTCTGGCCTCCCGAAGAGAGACGGTCTCCTGGTTGTGGTCCAGCGGTTGTAGTGCTGCAGCCCCAGCCGCTGAAGCTTTCTTCGGCGCCATAGCGAAGGTCTATAGCTTCCGAAGGTGTTCACGAAGACTCGAAGTGGAAGTGAGTTCACCCACGGTGGGCGCCAATGTTGGGGACTTGTTCTCAAATGCTATGAGTTAAGAACAAGGCAACACAGAAAATGTTAAACATTAAGATCCTTCGTCCTTCGAAGCATTATTTCCCTTAGGATATAACGATCCCCGGACGAAGGTCATGAAGGATTAACCTTCATCACTATAATATACATTAGTAAAAGACGAAGCATATGAAACATAAAAGATAGCGTGAATAATCGTATAACATTATTCATTTAACTTTATTAACTCATCATAAAGGAATAGAAACAATATTGAATTATAAATGTACCTTCGGCTTGGAAGGAAATGAAAATACAAGTGTGACGCAAAAGCAAATGCCAAGTCCGCGTGAACAGTACGGGGGTACTGTTCACCTATTTATAGGCACGGGGTACAACCCATACAAAATTACATACATGCCCTTTACATTTGGTGATAATTCTATAGCATTCTATCGAGGTCTAAATGGCCTTTTCATCTTTAAGTCGGTTCCCCTTTCTGCGAACATGCCGAAGCTTTCCTGCTTCACAGCTTCGGCACTGTGTCAACCTTCGTATCTTTTGAGCTTCTCCCTTTCTGATTCAAGTCCGAAGATACCTGTTCACACATTATACTCCAGAAACATTGTTAAATCATGTTTTTGAGGACCTTCGGAAGCCGAAGGCCCCCAACAGTTTGCCTTCCTGGATTGCTTCCAACGGCTCCTAGCTGCCTTAGGGCTATAAAAGGGACCCCTAGACACATGGAGGAGTACACCAAGCATTATTTGATCAACTCTAAGCACCAAGACTCCATTTCCGCGCTTTTGATTCTTTGTGATAGCAACTAGAGCTCCATTTGAGTAGAGAACTCTTCGAGTTGTGTTGTGAGCTCAAGTTGTGACTTGTGTGCGTGTTTGTGCTCTGATTTTGTGTCTTGTGTGTGTTGCTCATCCCATCCTTACTTCCGTGCTTATTTGTGATCATCAAATTGTAAGGGCGAGAGGCTCCAAGTTGTGGAGATTCCTCGCAAACGGGATATAGTAAAAGGAAGAGAAACACCGTGGTATTCAAGTGGGTCTTTGGACCGCTTGAAAGGGGTTGAGTGCAACCCTCGTCAGTTGGGACGCCACAACGTGGAGTAGGCAAGTATTGGACTTGGCCGAACCACGGGATAAACCATTGTGCCTCTCTGTGTTGATTTCTTTGTGGTTATCGTGTTTAGCAAGAACTCCTCTCTAGCCACTTGGCTTTATTGTTCTAACACTTAATCAAGTTTGTGGCCTTGAGTTTTAAGTTTTTACAGGATCACCTATTCACCCCCCTTCTAGGTGCTCTCAGCACCGGACAGTCCAGTGTGTCACCGGACAGTCCGGTGTGTCACTGGACAGTCCGGTGCTCCACGCACAGATAGTCCGCAGGCAGCACACTTGGACTTTTTTGGATCTTCTTAATGTATTCTTTTGAGGTCTTGCTTTCCCCAATTCCTTAGTCCAAGTAAATCTTGCATCCTGTGAACTATAAACACAAACACTAGAAAACTTATTAGTTCACGGATTGTGTTGTTCATCAAACACCAAAACTCAATTAGCCAAATGGCCCGGGGTCCATTTTCCTTACAGCGAAGGTCGACCGCGGTGGCACTTTGCTTTCTCTCTCTCAGTTCTAATCGACCGTATACACGGCTATGGGGGTTTCACGACTGTGTACCTATACAACCCGAGAGTACGAACTGAGCGGGGCGAGGTTGTTGCGCAGATCGCGATAGGCGCACTGAAAGGGAAATAGGGTCAAAGCTTTTCCAATATGAATTTTGGTGGTTAAATTGCCCAACACAAATTATTGGACTAACTAGTTTGCTCTAGATTATGAGTTCTACAGGTGCCAAAGGTTCACAACAAACCTATACAAGTCAAAAGAAAGGGTTCAAACAAAGGGAGCAAAAGACAACCGAAGTGTGCCCTGGTCTGGCGCACCGGACTGTCAGGTGCACCAGGGAACCCAACTCCGAACTTGCCACCTTCGGGAATTCTGGGAGCCGCTCCGCTATAATTCATCGGGTTGTCCGGTGTTGCACCGGACTGTTCGGTGTGCCAGCAGAGCAACGGCTACTTCGCGCCAACGGTCGTCTCCGAAGGCATTAAATGCGCTACAGTGCGCGCCTGCGCGCGCAGAAGTCAGAGCAGGCGCCAGAAGGCGCACCGGACAGTCTACATGACCTGTCTGGTGCACCACCGGACTGTCCGGTGGCCCCACAAGTTAGAGCTCCAACGGTCGAACCCTAACGGCCGGGTGACGTGGCTAGTGCACCGGACAGTGTCTAGTGGCACACCGGACTGTCCGGTGCGCCATGCGACAGCAGCCTCCACCAACGGTTACTTTGGTGGTTGGGGCTATAAATACCCCCAACCACCCACCATTCATTGCATTCAAGTTTTCAGACTTCAAACCTCATACAAGAGCTATAGCATTCAATACAAGACACAACCCAAGAGATCAAATCCTCTCCCAAGTCTGGAATCACTCCAAACAAATTAGTGACTAGAGAGAGAGACATTTGTGTTCTTTTGAGCTCTTGCGCTTGGATTGCTTTTCTTCTTCCTTCTTTCTTGTGCTCAACTCACTTGTAATCAAAACAAGAGACACCAATTGTGTGGTGGTCCTTGTAGTGGACTTAGTGTCCCATTTGATTAAGAAGAGAAGCTCACTCGGTCTAGGTGACCGTTTGAGAGAGGGAAAGGGTTGAAAGAGACCCGATCTTTGTGACCACCTCAACGGGGAGTAGGTTTGCAAGAACCGAACCTCGGTAAAACAAATCATTGTGTCATCCTCTCTATTTCCTTGGTTGATTTGTTTTGCGCTCTCTCTTTTGGACACGCTTATATTTCTAACGCTAACCCCGGCTTGTAGATTGTGCTTAAGTTTGTAATTTTCAAATTCTGCCTATTCACCCCCCCTCTAGGCGACTTTCAATTGGTATCAGAGCCCGGTGCTTCATTAGAGCCTAACCGCTCGAAGTGATGTCGGGAGAACACGCCAAGAAGGAGATGGTGACCGGCGACAAGCCCGTTACAAGCCACGGGAAGGCTCCATCGGGAGAGTCCCGCAACAAGGGGAAGGAGAAGGAATCCCCTTCACACAAGTCGCATCGGAGTGGCGAAAAAAAAGAAGATGAGGAAGGTGGTCTACTACGAGACCGACTCTTCATCGCCATCCACCTCCGGCTCCGACGCGCCATCCGTAACTTCTAAGCGCCATGAGCGCAAGAAGTTTAGTAAGATTCCCCTACACTACCCTCGCATTTCTAAAAGTACTCCATTACTTTTCGTTCCATTAGGCAAACCACCGGTTTTTGACGGTGAAGATTATAACATGTGGAGTGACAAAATGAGACATCACCTAACCTCACTCCACACTAGTATTTGGAACGTTGTTGAGTTTGGTGTACAGGTACCATCCGTAGGGGATGAGGACTTTGATTCGGACGAAGTGGCCCAAATCCGCCACTTCAACTCACAAGCCACCACAATACTCCTCGGCTCTCTAAGTCGAGAGGAGTATAACAAGGTGCAATGATTGAAGAGCGCCAAAGAGATTTGGGACATACTCAAAACAGCGCACGAAGGAGATGAGGTGACCAAGATCACCAAGAGGGAGACGATCGGGGGGAGCTCGGTCGATTCATGCTTCACCAAGGGGAGGAGCCACAAGCGATGTACAACCGGCTCAAGACCTTGGTGAACCAAGTGCGCAACCTCGGGAGCACAAAGTGGGATGACCATGAAATGGTCAAGGTTATTCTAAGATCACTAGTTTTTCTTAATCCTACTCAAGTACAATTAATTCGTGGTGATCCTAGATACAAACTAATGTCTCCCGAGGAAGTGATAGGTAAATTTGTGAGCTTTGAACTAATGATCAAAGGCTCCAAAAAGATCATCGAGTAAGGCGCATCCTCCTCCGTACCCGAAGCACAACCCATTGCATTCAAAGCAACGGGGGAGAAGAAAGAAGATTCTACTCCAAGTAGAATCCCCATCGACGCCTCCAAGCTCGACAATGAGGAGATGGCGCTCATCATCAAGAGTTTCCGTCAAATCCTCAAACAAAGGAAGGGGAAAGATTACAAGCCCCGTTCCAAGAAGGTTTGCTACAAGTGTGGTAAGCCCGGTCATTTTATTGCAAAATGTCCATTATCTAGTGATAGTGACAGGGGCGACGACAAGAAGGGAAAGAGGAGAGAAAAGAAGTACTACAAGAAGAAGGGCGGCGATGCCCATGTTTGCCGGGAGTGGGACTCTGACGAGAGCTCCACCGACTCCTCCTCCGATGAGGACGCCGCCAACATCGCCGTCAACAAAGGGCTCCTCTTCCCCAACGTCGGCCACAAGTGTCTCATGGCAAAAGACGGCAAAAGGAAGAAGGTAAAATCAAAATCCTCAACTAAATATGCAACATCTAGCGATGAGGCTAATTCTAGTGATAATGAGGATGACTTGCTTACTCTTTTTGCCAACTTAAACATGCAACAAAAAGAAAAATTAAATGAATTAATTAGCGCTATTCATGATAAGGATGAACTCTTGGATAGCCAAGAGGACTTCCTAATTAAAGAAAACAAAAAGCATGTTAAGGTGAAAAATGCTTATGCTCTAGAAGTAGAAAAATGTGAAAAATTAACTAGTGAGCTAAGCACTTGCCATGATATTATTTCCAACCTTAGAAATGAGAATGCCAATTTAATTGCTAAGGTTGGGAAGCTTGATGATTGTGATGATTCAATTGTTAGTCTTAGAAATGATAATGCCAACTTAATTGCTAAGATTGACAAATTGAATGCTTCTCTCTCTACCCTTAAAATTGAAAATGAAAAATTAATTGCTAAGACTAATGATTTAGATGTTTGCAATGCTTCTATTTCCAATCTTAGAGATGAGAATGATATATTGCATGCTAAGATTGTTGAATTAAATACTTGCAAACCCTCTACATCTTCCGTTGAGCATGTTACTATTTGTACTAGATGTAGAGATATTAATGTTGATGCTATTCATGATCCCCTAGCCTTAATTAAACAACAAAATGATCACATAGCTCAACTTAGTGCCAAAATTAATGAGCATGACTTAGAAAATGAGAAATTTAAATTTGCTAGAAGCATGCTCTATAGTGGGAGACGCCCCGGTATTAAGGATGGCATTGGCTTCCAACAGGGAGACAATGTCAAGCATAATGCCCCGCCTAAAAGATTGTCTAATTTTGTTAAGGGCAAGGCTCCCTGGGTTCAGGATAACGAGGGTTACATTTTATACCCTGCCGGTTATCCCGAACACAAAATTAGGAGAATTCACTCTAGGAAATCTCACTCTGGCACTAATCATGCTTTCATATATAAGAGTGAGGCATCTAGTTCTAGGCAATCAACCCATGCTAAATTGCCTAAGAAGAAAACTCCTAAAGCATCAAATGATCATAATGTTTCATTTAGAACTTTTGATGCTTCTTATGTGCTAACTAACAAATCCGGCAAAGTAGTTGCCAAGTATGTTGGGGGCAAACACAAGGGATCAAAGACTTGTGTTTGGGTACCCAAAGTTCTTGTATCTAATGTCAAAGGACCCAAAACTGTTTGGGTACCTAAAATCAAGAACTAAATCTGTTTTGTAGGTTTATGCATCCGGGGGCTCAAGTTGGATTATCGACAGCGGGTGCACAAACCATATGACTGGGAAGAAAAAGATGTTCTCCTCCTACGAGAAAAACCAAGATCCCCAACGAGCTATCACATTCGGGGATGGAAATCAAGGTTTGGTCAAAGGATTGGGTAAAATTGCTATATCACCTGACCATTATATTTCCAATGTTTTTCTTGTAGATTCCTTAGACTACAACTTGCTTTCCGTTTCTCAATTATGTAAAATAGGCTACAACTGTCTCTTTACGGATACAGGTGTTACTGTCTTTAGAAGAAGTGATGACTCAGTAGCTTTTAAGGGAGTATTAGAGGGTCAGCTATACTTAGTTGATTTCAATAGAGCTGAACTCGATACTTGCTTAATCGCTAAGACTAACATGGGTTGGCTCTGGCATCGCCGACTAGCCCACGTTGAAATGAAGAATCTTCACAAGCTTCTAAAGGGAGAGCACATTTTAGGACTAACAAATGTGCATTTTGAGAAAAGACAGGATTTGTAGCGCATGCCAAGCAGGGAAGCAGGTTGGTGTTCATCATCCACACAAGAACATCATGACGACTGACAGGCCACTGGAACTGCTCCACATGGATTTATTCGGCCCGATAGCTTACATAAGCATCAGCGGGAGTAAGTACTTTCTTTTTATTGTGGATGATTATTCTCGCTTCACTTGGGTATTCTTTTTACAGGATAAATCTCAAACCCAAGAAACTTTGAAAGGATTCTTGAGACGGGCTCAAAATGAGTTCGGCTTGAGGATTAAGAAGATAAGAAGCGACAATGGAACGGAGTTCAAGAACTCACAAATAGAAGGCTTTCTTGAGGAGGAGGGCATCAAGCATGAGTTCTCTTCTCCCAACACGCCACAACAAAATGGTGTAGTGGAGAGGAAGAATAGAACTATATTGGACATGGCAAGAACCATGCTTGATGAGTACAAGACTTCGGATCGGTTTTGGGCCAAGGCGGTCAACATCGCTTGCTACGCCATCAACCGGTTGTATCTACACCGAATCCTCAAGAAGACATCATACGAAGTCCTCACCGATAAAAAGCCCAATGTTTCATATTTTAGAGCCTTTGGTAGCAAATGCTTTATTCTTGTTAAAAGAGGTAGAAAATCTAAATTTGCTCCTAAGGCTGTAGAAGGATTTTTACTAAGATATGATTCAAACACAAGGGCATATAGAGTCTTTAACAAGTCCACTGGACTAGTTGAAGTTTCTTGTGACATTGTGTTTGATGAGACTAATGGCTCCCAAGTGGAGCAAGTTGATCTTGATGAATTAGATGATGAAGAGGCTCCGTGCGTCGCGCTAAGGAACATGTCCATTGGGGATGTGTGTCCTAAGGAATCCGAAGAGCCCATTCAAGCACAAGATCAACCATCTTCCTCCATGCAAGATCTCCACCAACTCAAGATGAGGATGAGGCTCAAGATGATGAAGAAGAAGATCAAGAAGATGAGCCACCTCAAGACGACGACAATGATCAAGGGGGAGATGCAAATGATCAAGACAAGGAGGATGAACAAAATCCAAGACCGCCACACCCAAGAGTCCACCAAGCAATCCAACAAGATCACCCCATGAACACCATCCTAGGAGATATTCATAAGGGGGTAACCACTCGATCTCGTGTTGCTCATTTTTGTGAACACTACTCTTTTGTTTCCTCTATTGAGCCACACAGGGTAGAGGAAGCACTTCAAGATTCGGATTGGGTGCTGGCAATGCAAGAGGAGCTCAACAACTTCAAGAGGAATGAGGTATGGCATTTAGTTCCACGTCCTAACCAAAATGTTGTAGGAACCAAGTGGGTCTTCCGCAACAAACAAGATGAGCATGGTGTGGTGATAAGGAACATGGCACGACTTGTGGCCAAAGGGTATTCACAAGTCGAAGGTTTGGATTTCGGTGAAACCTATGCACCCATAGCTAGGCTTGAATCAATTCGAATATTACTTGCCTATGCTACTCACCATGACTTTAAGCTTTACCAAATGGACGTGAAGAGTGCTTTCCTCAACGGACCTATCAAGGAAGAGGTCTATGTTGAGCAACCTCCCGGCTTTGAAGATAGTGAGTATCCTAACCATGTTTACAAACTCTCTAAGGCGCTTTATGGGCTCAAGCAAGCCCCAAGAGCATGGTATGAATGCCTAAGAGATTTTCTTATCACTAATGGCTTCAAAGTCGGAAAGGTCGATCCTACTTTATTCACTAAAACCATTGAGAATGATTTGTTTGTATGCCAAATTTATGTTGATGATATCATATTTGGGTCTACTAACAAATCTATTTGTGAAGAGTTTAGTAGGATCATGATTCAAAAATTCGAGATGTCTATGATGGGGGAGTTGAAGTATTTCTTAGGATTTCAAGTCAAGCAACTCCAAGAGGGCACCTTCATCAGCCAAACAAAGTATATTCAAGATATTCTCACCAAGTTTGGAATGAAGGATGTCAAGCCCATCAAGACACCCATGGAACCAATGGGCATCTCGACCTCAACACGGGAGGTAAATCCGTAGATCAAAAGGTATACCGATCGATGATAGGTTCTTTACTCTATTTATGTGCATCTCGACCGGACATTATGCTTTCCGTATGCATGTGTGCAAGTAGAGATGGCAACGGGTACAAACCCGTTGGGTTTTACCGTCCCAAACCCGTAGCCGTGAAAAATATCTATGCCCATTAAAAAACCCGTACCCATGATAGGTTTGAGATTTTGCCCAAACCCGTACCCATCGGGTTAACGGGTACCCATGGGTTACCCGCGGGTTTCATCTCTAATATACTTGTTCTTCTCATAATCAATAAGTATCGTAATGATTAATGATATCATGATCCAAAATCTATGTAATGAACAACGAGTTCATGATTTGGTATAAAAATTATTAGTAGAGAGAATGAAATACAAATAATAAGTTGTATAATTAAGTGACCTTGCACTAAGTTATCCATCCACCACATATATAACGCTAGTAAAAACTATAATATCAAGCAAGCAACACTCTCACCGACTACTGATACATTCACCAATTGATAAAAAATATGAAGTAAATAAGGAATAACAAGTTTGTTGTTTGTTTATAAAATAAAATGACAATATGCACTAGATTTGGTCGGGTTTAAAAAACCCACGGGTTCACGGGTTTGGGTACTATAGGAACAAACCCGTACCCATAAACCCGCTGGGTACAGATTTATGCCCGTTAACAAACCCATGGGTATGAAAATTGACCCAAATCCGTACCCTAATGGGGTAAAAACCCATCGGGTTTCGGGTTTCGGGTACCCATTGCCATCTCTATGTGCAAGGTTCCAAGCCGACCCTAAGGAAGTTCACCTTAGGGCCGTGAAGCGAATCTTGGGATACTTAGTTCATACACCAAGTTTGGTCTTTGGTACCCCATGGGATCCTCATTTGATTTACTAGGATATTCCAATGCTGATTGGGCAGGGTGTAAGATTAATAGGAAGAGCACATCAGGGACTTATCAGTTTCTGGGAAGATTCCTGATGTCTTGGGCTTCAAAGAAACAAAACTCAGTAGCTCTTTCTACCGCCGAAGCCGAGTACATTGCCGCAGGGCATTATTGCGCGCAATTACTTTGGATGAGGCAAACCCTTAGGGACTATGGCTACAAGTTGAGCAAAGTCCCTCTCCTATGTGATAATGAGAGTGCAATCCGCATGGCGGATAATCCCGTTGAACACAGCCGCACTAAGCACATAGCCATTCGGTATCACTTTCTGAGAGATCACCAACAAAAGGGGGATATCGAGATAGCCTACATAAACACCAAAGATCAATTGGCCGATATGTTTACCAAGCCTTTAGATGAACAATCCTTTACCAAACTTAGGAATGAGCTAAATATTCTTGATTCTAGGAATTTTGATTGATTCTTTGCACACATTGCTCTTTTATATACCTTTGATCATATCTCTTTTATGTCTATGACTAATGTGTTTTCAAGTATCATCTTATGCTTAGTCATAGATATTGAAAGGGAAATGGAGTATTCGGCAAAGAAGGCGCTTCCACTCAACTCCAATTGTATTTGCCGGCACTCCGCTTCATTCTCCACTTTGGTATAATCTTCACTCATATTTTTGTGTTTGCCAAAGGAGGAGAAAGGTTGAAAAAGGGCTTATATCTCACTCACAAGTATCCGTTTTTGGCGATTCATGCCAAAGGGGGAGAAAGTATGAGCCCAAAGCAAAAGGACCGCACCACCACCAAATTTTAAAAATGAAGTTTTTCAAATTTATATCTTATTGTGTTCAAAAGGGGAAGAAAGTAGTAACTTTAAAACTTGCAAAACCCTCTTGAACACTAAGAGGAGAATTTTATTTAGGGGAGTTTTTGTTTTAGTCAAAGGAAAAGCATTTGAGACAGCGGGAGAAAATTTCAAATCTTGAAAGTGCTTTCTTCAATCTTATTCATATACCTTCGACTATTTGCAAAATGATTTTGAAAAGAATTTTACAAAGTATTTGCAAAAACAAAACTCGTGGTGCAAATGTGGTCCAAAATTTTAAATAAGAAAAACCATCCATGCACATCTATTGAGATAAGTATATTGGTTTCAATTCCAAAGCAACCTTTGCACTTACATTATGCAAACTAGTTCAATTCTGCACTTTTATATTTGCTTTGGTTTGTGTTGGCATCAATCACCAAAAATGGGGAGATTGAAATGGAAATAGGGTCAAACCTTTTCCAATATGAATTTTGGTGGTTGAATTGCCCAACACAAATTATTGGACTAACTAGTTTGCTCTAGATTATGAGTTCTACAGGTGCCAAAGGTTCACAACAAACCTATACAAGTCAAAAGAAAGGGTTCAAACAAAGGGAGCAAAAGACAACCGAAGTGTGCCCTGGTCTGGCGCACCGGACAGTGTCCGGTGCACCAGGGAACCCAACTCCGAACTTGCCACCTTCGGGAATTTTGGGAGCCGCTCCGCTGTAATTCACCGGACTGTCCGGTGTGCCAGCGGAGCAACGGCTACTTCGCGCCAACGGTCGTCTGCGAAGGCATTAAATGCGCTACAGTGCGCGCCTGCGCGCGCAGAAGTCAGAGCAGGCGCCAGAAGGCGCACCGGACAGTCTACAGGACCTGTCCGGTGCACCACCGGACTGTCCGGTGGCCCCACAAGTCAGACCTCCAACGGTCGAACCCTAACGGCCGGGTGACGTGGCTGGCGCACCGGACTGTCCGGTGCGCCATGCGACAGCAGCCTCCACCAACGGTTACTTTGGTGGTTGGGGCTATAAATACCCCCAACCACCCACCATTCATTGCATCCAAGTTTTCAGACTTCAAACCTCATACAAGAGCTATAGCATTCAATACAAGACACAACCCAAGAGATCAAATCCTCTCCCAAGTCCGGAATCACTCCAAACAAATTAGTGACTAGAGACAGAGACATTTGTGTTCTTTTGAGCTCTTGCGCTTGGATTGCTTTTCTTCTTCCTTCTTTCTTGTGCTCAATTCACTTGTAATCAAAACAAGAGACACCAATTGTGTGGTGGTCCTTGTAGTGGACTTAGTGTCCCATTTGATTGAGAAGAGAAGCTCACTCGGTCTAGGTGACCGTTTGAGAGAGGGAAAGGGTTGAAAGAGACCCGGTCTTTGTGACCACCTCAACGGGGAGTAGGTTTGCAAGAACCGAACCTCGGTAAAATAAATCACTGTGTCATCCTCTCTATTTCCTTGGTTGATTTGTTTTGCGCCCTCTCTTTTGGACACACTTATATTTCTAACGGTAACTCCGGCTTGTAGATTGTGCTTAAATTTGTAATTTTCAGATTCCGCCTATTCACCCCCACTCTAGGCGACTTTCACGCACAACTACAGCGGGTTTGTTTGGATCTTAGTCCACGTCGTGAACAAGTCGGAGAAGACCGATCTGACTAGTGGGCCCGATATGCAGCGAGCGAGGGAATCCTGATGAGGCGAGGCCACAGGTCAGCGTAGCGTACCCACACGGCCACAGGCGCGAGCGTGGATCAAGCACTGGACGAGCGGACGCCCTCGTCAGTGTGTCAGTGCACGCGAGCGGCGCGGTGGAGAGGATGGGCCGCCCGAGAACAGAAAGTAAAGATGGGTTGGCTGCCAGTTTTGGCCCAAGGTGAGGTTTCTTTCTTCTTCTTTTTCTTATTTCTGTTTTATTTCCAAATTTTAACATTCAACTCAAATTCAAATTCCTGTTTTGACCTTCTACTTTCCAAGTGTCAAAATTAATCCTAATATGAATATAAATCCCACTAATTTCAATATTATTATTTACTCCCATTCCATTATTTAATTCTAGACTTAAATGAAATTTCTTTTCTCATTTTGTATTTTATATTTCCATTTATGATTTGGGGTTAAATCTATGTTTTCAATAGAACGTACGAGAACAACATTATTAGCAAGAGATCTACCTTCCTTTATTTCTTTATTGGTTACTTAGTTAATTTAATATTATTAATTGATTATGAAAAGGAAATGTCCTACTAAATTTCAAAGGTTTCAAAAATTCTAGAAACACTATCATATATATTTTTATTTCTTTATTTTATTATTTTATGATATACTTTTTTCTTCTACCAATTTTAGGCCTTTACATGTCTGAACATTATCCGAATCCGTATCCTCAAACGGAATACTCAGTGTGTCGACATCTATTTAACTTTTATTCTACCCGACTTGCTTTCGCCGCATCTTATCCAAATTCGAAACAACCCTGGAAATCTAACACCACACTACGTTTAGAAATCCCTCGGTTTTTTTATAACTTGGGTCACGAGCGAAAACCTGTAACAGAGCAAAATTATTATTTTTGGCACAAACAAAAGCGATGAGGTATCTTAATTATGACAACTCACTTATTTAATGAAAAATCCTAAACTGCGGGGTATGCATTCATGTTCATGATCAACTATGAGCCAAGTTATTTAAAAATAAGCGAAAGAATTTCTCAGAATCAACAATTTAAGTCTAGGTCCAATTATTTCCTCGGTCTCCCGTTCGTCCGGACGTCGATTCTCTTCGTTATCTGCACCAGCAAATCCTATTAGAGATCACTCTTCCTTAATAGGGATTGCTTAGACTAAAAGAAACTTTTTACGTCTCCCTCAATGCCGGTGAGCTCGCCCTTAGCCGACGTGCTATGGCCAGCTCCCTTCGACGGCCCAGCTGCAGCTCGCTTGCGCCAAGTCCGAACGCCCCCTCTTCCCTCGTCATCGTTCTGGAAAGATAACACCAACTTCTCTCGTCATCCTCACCATCCACTTGCGCAGGTCCCCCGTGGCGAACACCACCATTACCTGCAGCCACGGTTTACAAAACCGGTAAAAACCGGCGGTAAACCACCCGTTTTTTTTCCAAAATTCGTTCTAAATTTTAAAAATTTAAAAAAATTCATAAAAACCGAAAACCGCTGATAAACCGTTTTCTAGGACCGGTAAACCGTTATTTAAGACCGGTAAACCGCCAATTTTTGCCGAAAAACCGGATTTAATGCCAAAACTGAGTATTTAGTTGTTAATTTAGGTATAGTAGTCTTGTTTACTATTATATGCTATATGTAAAGATGTTATATGTTATATGTGAAGATAAATCTGTAGCTCAAGTTCAGTTTAGACATTTATAGAGTGTTTGGTTTGAGGAATCAATCCATCCAAATTAAGTTGGTGCATCATGGGTTCATTCATTAGATTTGGTGGGATGACACCATTCCTCATATTTGGTGATGGATCAACTCATTCTATTCCACGAACTAAACAAAAATAGTGAGGAGTGAGAAGATGATGAACTAGCTCATTCCTCAAACCAAACACCCCATTAGTGGTCAATTTTGGTTTCATTTCCTGTCTAAGATGGAATTCGTGGATCAAGTAGCTTTAGTTCTTCTAATAACTATCCATCTAGACAAGACTCAATCTAGAACCCTAAGCTCCAGTTCTTCTATATGTGTTCCTAAGATTTGCTGATCGAAAGAAAAGTCCAACACTTGGTGAGGTGCACATGCAATACACAAACACCAAACACACATACTGGTATATTTTTTCTTTGTGGATAAATATTTATTTGTCGTTCTTGTTTTCTCGTTAATATATCTCATATATTTTGTATAGACCTATCACTATCACTATAACGGATTGGAACAATATCACGATCCTTCCAACATGCCTTAGTACTATCACTATGATTCGAAATAAACATGTGAGTATTGTGAAAAAAGTCGACCTATGTGTCGTTGCCTCGTTGGAGAGTTGTAAAAGAACTTGTATTTGAGTATTGCAAAGTTCGTTGGTTGTTTGTTGCATTAGAACTGGAGTTTATGGTTGCATATGTATGTTATATGTTATTTTGGTGAACACATGTCGTGTGGATCAACTAATATTTACTATGCAATATGAATTGAGAAAACTACAAATAAATCTTGTCAAAAATTTTCATTTTCTGTAAAAAAACAGCAAAAACCGGTTCGTTTCGCGGTTAACCGGCGGTTTAGAGCGATTTTTCACCGGTTTTTCACCGGTAAACCGATTCAAATTCAAATTAATTTGAATTGGTCAAACCGGTCGGTTTTTACCGGTTTTTATCGGTTTACCGTTGGTAAACCGTTGCCGGTGGGTAGCGGTTTTTATATATAAAATGGTTTTGTAAACCGTGCCTGCAGCCCATAGTCAGCGCTCCTCACTGTTCTCCGCAATGCCCTCAAACTCTTCGACATAATGTCCAAGAGAAACGCCATGTCAATGACAGCGTCGTCGAACCCCACTCTTGTCCTTCGCCTCGCGCCGAGCAGCCTTGGCGGCACACCACTATTTTTTTGCACGTCAACCGCTTGGCAAAAATGCCAAGTCGGCTCGCAGGGTGCTATCAACTCTGCCCGCGGTCACGCCCTCTCCTGCGCCGCATGCTCGGCGAGACGGCGACACGTGCAAGCACGCCTTGTTTTGTCAGTACCCGTGTGAGGGAGTTAGGCACCTCTGGAGTCGTGCGAGAGAGGAGGGGGCCGGTTGCGGCTCGCACAGATGAGGGGAGTGGGAGGCGGTTGATGCGAAGGGAGTAGCAAGAGCTAGCTAGGGTTGCTCGCAATAGTTGGACGACTGGGATGCACGCGAGCGTGGGCAGCAGATACGGACGATCTAGATTGACTAGAGACAGAACCAGAGAAGGCAGGCTACCCCCTTGTAGCCTTAATATAGTATTATGGACCACGGGTTTATTCATCTATTCCTGCAGGCAAAAAGGAGGATTGAAAATTGCTAATCTGGTTCACAATGTTTTGGCTCTGTTTTAGCTATCGAGTTTCAAATGAAGGAAAATTCCAATCAGTTAACCTTACATATAAGAAAGTTGGAAATAGATGGAGGCGAGGCCAAGGCAGCAACATCAAGAGGACGCCTCTACAGCTCAAGGCAGACTGCAGTCGGCGGTGTCTAAGGTGTTTTCGTGCCTGAACTAATCGCTCGCCACAAAGATCGATCTAGGTTCTACTTTCATCTGTCTGTAGAAACCGATGGCGCAGCAACCTGACGCGAACTCAATTTGGGCAAAGCTTGAGCTCGCAAAGAATAATGCCAAGCTCGAGGCGGCCAAGATAAAGTTTCAGAGAAGCTACCAAGAATATAATAATTGCTATATGTTGGATCCACACCCACATGGTAGGAGAAGAAGTAGGATTTATATCCCTTCGTGCGTACGATCATGGCGCCCACGCCGCCGTCGATTCACGGTGAGGATGAAAAGGTAGGGGTTGGATGTGCAGTTTGGGGCACCCGGCTCCGAGGGTGTGACTGTAACTGTGCACACGGGAGTACGGGACGATGGGGGCACGTGCCTGCGCGAGGGAGCCGCTAATCCGGTAATCCCTCGCCGGCTTGGTGTCCTGGTCAAACCTGCCCCGACCGATGGGAGGATCCAACGGCGGCCGCTCGCCCACACAACAACCATGCATCTGCACCGTGAATACTCAAACTTAATGTGCCTCCCTTTGTTTCATGTGCATTCAGTAAACGTGTACCTCTGTCTGTGTTACGTCCCGACAAGATGTCGGCGGCGACGAGATGAATTTCAAAAGAGGAGAGGGTGGAAGAAGGCAGAACGGAGGAAGAAGACAGAGGTATGGGGGATTTGGGTATTTTGTTATTTCTCCTTTTCTGGTCCCCTTTACCAGTCACATACTTGTCCTATATATGTCTCTATAATGGGCTAGCACGCACACCAGATTACAAGGCCACACGGCCCAACACAGCAAGCCAGACATTGAACCTTCAGTGTCAGAACCGTTACTCTTCAGCCATCTGATGATCCGTAGTCACCGCAGTGACAGTACCCCCCCGCCGAAGAACCGTCTGGACCCCAAATCGGTGATGTAGGAAATTTAGCCTTGAGAACGTGGTAGTCTTCCCAGGAAGCCATTTCTGTTGGTAGCCCAGTCCATTTTACCAGAATCTGAACAATTGCCGAGTTCCCCTTTTTCACCAGCCGGCGTTGCAATATCTGTTCAGGTGATGGGGAGGCATGCTCCTCAAAAACATTTGGTGGTACATCAGCAAATACTGGAGCATAATTGGGGCGAAAAGGCTTCAGTTGAGATGTGTGAAATACTGGATGGATTTTGGCACTCTCAGGTAAATCCAACTTGTAAGCAGTTTGGCCAATTCTCTGAAGCACTTTGAAGGGGCCAAAGAACTTGAAAGATAACTTGGCACAAGGTCGGCTAACCACTAAAGATTGAGCATAAGGCTGTAATTTGAGAAGAACTAGCTCACCAACTTGGAATTCCCAAAATGTCCTGTTTTTATCTGCCTGTTGCTTCATTTTGTTTTGAGCCCGAGCCAAGTTGTCTTTGATCATTGTCAAAAAAGTTTGTCGCTCTTGCAACACAGTGGAGGCTCCAGAATGATCTTCTTGTAACAGAGCTGGGAGCAAACCAGTGCTAGGATCCACCCCATACAGAGCCTTGAAAGGAGAACACTTGAGAGAAGAGTGGTGGCTAGAATTATACCATAATTCTGCAGAAGTTAGCCAAGCGACCCATTTGGAAGGAGTGTTATGCACAGAACACCTCAGAAACATTTCCAAACACTGATTGATTCGCTCAGTTTGTCCATCAGATTGTGGGTGGTAGGCAGAGCTAAGATGAAGCTGGGTCCCCAACAATTGAAATAAATCTCTCCAAAATTGGCTAGTAAAGACTTTATCTCTGTCAGACACAATAGTTCTAGGGACACCATGCAGCTTAACAATATTATCAAAGAACAATTGAGCAACTTGAGATGCAGTGTAAGGGTGCTTGACTGGAATGAAGTGGGCATACTTTGTTAACCTGTCAACCACCACCATTATCACAGAATAGCCCTGAGATTTTGGCAGCCCTTCAACAAAATCCATAGAAAGATCTTGCCAGCAGTAATCTGGAATAGGCAATGGCTATAATAATCCAGGATATTTGCACAATTCATGTTTAGCTTGTTGACAAATGAGACACTGCTGCACAAATGATTGAACATCCCTTTTGAGACCTGGCCAGTAAAACAGTTTCTTAACTCGTTGATAAGTAGTTTGTACTCCTGAGTGTCCCCCCAAAGCTGAAGCATGAAAAGCATTTATGATTTTGGTTTGGATAGCAGTGTTTTGACCCACATACAACTGGTCTTTCTTATATATCAACCCATGCTTGAGAGAATACCCTTGACTGTTTTCAGCAGATACTGCCAACTCTTGCAGAAGGAGCCTAGTATCAGGATCTTGCTCATAGGAATGGATCACCTCTTGCAGCCAAATAGGGGTTACCGCAGAAATTGCAGAGCAGGACATACCATGAGCTATTCTTGATAGAGCATCAGCCACTTTATTCTCAATACCTTTTTTGTAATGCTATTTGAAGGTTAAACCAGCTAGCTTGGTCATTGCTTTCCTTTGCATTTCAGTAGACAAAGTCTGGTCCTGGAGGTAACACAGACTCTTATGGTCTGTTCTAATGATGAACAGACCCCTTTGCAAATAACATCTCCATCTATCGACAGCCATCAACACAGCCAAGAATTCCTTCTCATAGATTGAGAGTTTTCGCGTAGCAACACTAAGAGCTTTGCTGTAAAAAGCAATAGGGTGTCCTTTTTGGGACAAAACAGCCCCAATCCCAGTGTCACAAGCATCAGTTTCAATTTCAAAAACTTCAAAGAAATCTGGTAAGGCAAGGACAGGAGTTGTGGACATAGCTTGTTTCAATTGATCAAAAGACGACTGGGCATCTGTAGTCCATGAAAATGTCTTGTGCTGTAATAATGAAGTAAGAGGTTTTGCCATTATGCCATAATTCTTCACAAACTTTCTATAGTATCCTGTGAGGCCTAGGAATCCCCTTAGCTCAGTTGGAGTAGTAGGTACTGGCCAATTTAACATAGCAGCAGTTTTCTGAGGATCAGTAGACACACCTTTGTCAGAAATAATGTGGCCCAAATATTCAATTTGATTCTGTGCAAAAGAGCACTTGCTCATTTTGGCAAACAACTTGTGATCCAACAAAATAAGGAATACTTCTCTTAAGTGTGCCACATGAATGTCTAAAGTTGGACTGTAAACTAGAATATCATCCATGAAGATGAGCACAAATTTTCTCATTTGCTTGGAGAAAATGGAATTCATCAAGCATTGGAAGGTGGCTGGAGCATTGGTCAGTCCAAAGGGCATCACCCGAAATTGAAAGTGACCATGATGTGTCTTAAAGGCTGTTTTATATTCATCACTTTCAACCATCCTGATCTGGTGAAAGCCTGAAGCCATGTCCAGTTTAGAAAAAAACTTAGCACCAGCCAATTCGTCCAAGAATTCATCAATAATTGGCATAGGAAACTTGTTTTTCACAGTAATATCATCGAGTTTCCTATAGTCTATGCAAAAGCGCCAAGTGCCATCCTTTTTCTTGACTAAAAGGACTGGAGAAGCAAAAGGACTGACACTTTTTGCAATAATACCAGACTCAAGCATGGTTTGCACTTGCTTCTCAATTTCATCCTTTTGCAAGGGTGAGTATCTATAAGGCCTGGAGTTAACTGGTGTTGTATCAGGCAGCAAGGAAATAGTGTGATCATAATCTCTTGAAGGGGGCAATGAGGTAGGAGTCTGGAAGACAGTAGCAAACTCTGTGAGCACAGCTCTAACAGGTTCAGGCACATAATCATTCAAGACAATGGAATTGTGATCTTGTGTCTGCAACATAGCAACAACCCAAATTTCATTCCCTTTATGCAACTTATCCATTTGGGCAACAGATATTTGATGCAATTCAGTGCAAGTAGGAGCATCCAGCCCTTGTAATGTAACCATCTGCCCTTCATAACAGAATGATACCCATTTTTGTGTCCAACTACAAGTCATGGGGCTGAAGGATTCCAGCCAATCCATCCCCAAAATCATGTCATAAGCACTAACTGGCAGAATGTACACATCTTTGACAAAAGAGTGACCCTGAATCCACCAATTCAAATTCTCCACCATTTTGGTACAAAAGATAGTCTGCTCATTAGCCACTTTAACAGGAACTGGAGTAATATCTTTGGGTACATATTGCAGTCTAGATAGCATGTGTGCGCTCAAGAATGTGTTGGAGCTCCCTGTATCCAATAACTGTAGGACCGTTTGGTTCTGAATTAGAGCTCTCAGTCTGATGACTTTGGAAGATTCTGAACCAGTCATGGCATGCAATGACAAGAATGCTTGACTGCTTTTCTCAGTCTCTAATGAGTCTAAGATCTCATCAGACAGAATAACACCCCCATCCTTAGCTTCCTCTGTGGTAATGAAATTAAGCTGAGTAGTTGCTGCAATCTGACACTTATGATCGGGTGTATATTTATCACCACACTTGTAACACAGTCCATTAGCACGTCTATATTCCTTCAGCTGCTTTGCTTTCCACAACTCTTTAGGTGTTGTGGCTGTGTCAGATTTACCAGAAACATGTTGCCTGAAATTGGAGGGTTTGGCATTAGTATTCTTCGCTAACATCTTCTCTTGAAGAAGAGCCAACCCTGCTGCTTTGGGTACAGAATCAGGAAAATAGGGTTCAACCAACATCCTAATTTCATGTTTCAATCCCAACATAAACTGAGTGACCAAAAATGTGTCACTAATCGACTTGTCAAACAGCCTAATATGATAGACCAAGTCTTCAAACTGTTGTTTGAAGTCCCCCACTGAATTGGTCTGTCGGAGTGTGAGTAGTTCTAACATCTTATCTCGATGGGTAGAAATATCAAACTCCTTAGTCACTGCTTTCTTGAACAAAGTCCAGTCGAGTTGGCCAACCATCTCCTTATAAGATTGATACCAGTGACTAGCTTTGCCTGACAAATGAAGAGAAACAGCAGAAACTCTGAAATAATCAGGAATCGAATACATTGTAAAATAGGATTCACACTGATCCAACCAAACTCGCACATCCGATCCATCAAAACGAGGAAAATCCATTCTCGGCAAGCATGAGCGAGGAACAGAAGATTCATTCTCTGTTGTTGAATTCAGCAGAGAAGTTGTATCCTTGTTGGTTGATGTGTTTGCAGAAGAAGAACCATTCGGACAGGCTCCAATAGGAGGTGGTCGAGCCCCCATCAATCCCTCTCCTGGAACACGAGCAGGCACTGTAGGATGGCGCATCATACCTGACAGTTTGGTCTGCTCTTGCTGCATGTACGCCAACAACTTCATTGAGATGTCGAACTTGGCCTGAATGCAACTCATGGATTTGTCGTGTTCATCTTGTTTCTTCTCGATGTCGATCAACTTGGTGGAGACATCATCCAATCGAGTCAACTTCTCTGAAAGTTCTTTGAGCGTAGTATCTGCCAACAGTTTGATGGTGGCGTCGAACTTCTCTACCAGATGTTGCTCCATCTCTGAGATACCCGCCATCACCTGCCGTGTGTGCTGCGCTTGCTTGGGAGGAGCCGTGGCGACGCCTTGAGGAAAGTGCGAAGTCGTCGGAGAGGTACGCAGCAACTGGAAACTCCTTGCAGTCGAGGAGGAACCGCGCGCCCAGATTGAATCTGATACCAGTTGTTACGTCCCGACAAGATGTCGGCGGCGACGAGATGAATTTCAAAAGAGGAGAGGGTGGAAGAAGGCAGAACGGAGGAAGAAGACAGAGGTATGGAGGATTTGGGTATTCTGTTATTTCTCCTTCTCTGGTCCCCTTTACCAGTCACATACTTGTCCTATATATGTCTCTATAATGGGCTAGCACGCACACCAGATTACAAGGCCACACGGCCCAACACAGCAAGCCAGACATTGAACCTTCAGTGTTACTCTTCAGCCATCTGATGATCCGTAGTCACCGCAGTGACAGTCTGCTGCTGTGAATGTTTATTCGGATTTACTTACAGTACAGTCTTCACAAACCCGCAGGCGTACTGATGGCTTCAGAAAACTCTCCGTCAGAGTTTGCTAAGATCGTTCAGTCTAAGCAGACGAGGCAAGCTCGGCTGTGCGGAGCGGACCCTGAGCTACTGAGCTCCCTGGCGGGCAGCGACGCGGAGGTCATGGTCACCATCCCCAACGAGCAGCTGGAGCACGTGGCCGAGTTCCAGGAGGAGGCCGACCTCTGGGTCGTCGCCAACGTCGCGCGACTCCTCCAACTCGAGCGTGCCGGTGGGCGCAAGCCCGCCGACCAGCCTCTCTCCTCCGACGGGCTTCGCACCTCCAGTCGGCTTCAGCCCCCGTCGTCGTCGGAGTTCAGCTCCCTGGCGTTCGGCACCGCCCCTCCGTCCGGCTTCACCCCGTCGGATGGAGGCGGCTTCGGCACCCCGCCGGGTTCCTTCAATGGCACCGGACGTCCGGGTAGCAGCAGGATGGACGGTCCGGGTAGCAGCAATAGGAGTGAAGGTTCAGATTAACAGATGACAGAACAAGGGGAGGCAAGCTACCTCTTACAGCCTTAATATAGTAGCATAGAATACCGGTTCTAGAGAATTATCTTAGTGAATACACCCACTCCCACTAATATTTCTATCATATGGTTAGATGTATTCTAGGCTTCATAGATAGCTGATGATTAGTGATAGCTATACATCTATATGCTAGCCTTGCAATGTTCCTATCAGACAGACATATATTGCAAATACGAGCAAAGGTTCCACTCATTTCTTACAACTACGTCTTTTCGCAGACTTTTCACTATGCTGGCTGTATGGGGCTTCATCAATCCAGCATGATCAGCTGCCCCATGCTCTGTACTCTTATTTTACTCGGTTCTGTGTAGGTCTTGACGTCGCAATTGTTCCCATTCAAGACTTAGTTCGGTTATTTTCAATTCATATATATTAGAGGGGATTAATACGGATTGAGAGAGATTTTGACTTACTAGGAATTGAAACTCCCTCAATCCTCCTCAATCCATATAAATTGGATAGAACCGAACAAGCCCTTGGTATATGTTGAGCTGCTACTTTTCCATACTCTCACGTGTCTAGATGTGTGCTTCCGGTATTGATAATTCGCTGCCTGATTTCTTGTACCTTGGGTATGTGTATGTCCTTCAGTCCTTGTTCTTTTGTCAATGTGATATTTCCATTCTTACCTAGCATGGGACAATAGGGTAATCAATTGTAGGTTGTGCTATTTGTGCGAACATGCTGTTGAAAGAACTTTGTTTCTTAATGGTGAATATGGATATTGAGAGTTGTAAGGCTAAACAAACTTTTGACTTCTCACATTCTGTAACGTGGCTCTTTTAGACAGGTTATTGTTTGATGCCCATACTTTTTCTGGCTGACATCGGGTCTTGACGGTCTTTATCCCTCTTTATTAAAGCTGACAATGGCTGCAAAAAATCAAATCTAGCTAGCTTCAGTTGGAGACAGTGCAGCGTAGTTGAGACTCCGCAGTTCCCTTTCCTGTATCTACACATTTTGTCCAATAGGATGAGTATAATCCTAAAATGTTTCAAAGGATCCTTCTTGACTTGCAGCTAGAAGGGATCCAGAGTAAATATTATAGCCAATTCGTAAATCAAAGGGTGGATAGCATCCCAAAAGAATCCTGGAATAATTTAAGGATTGATGAATCACCTTTAAACCAATTCAATCAAGAAAAGTTCCTGCTTTTGGGCTGCTTTGTGAGTTGGTTCCACTGGCCTAACTACCCCCGGAGGGCGATGCGGGGCGAGGCTGGGGGCTGTTCAGTTGCTACAAACATGGCAGGGAAGATTTGATCTGTTTGATAATATCTGTTGTCCGTCTGTCTGGAATATTGTTCCTTGATTTTTAGGATGCTGTATATTTGTGAAGTGTCTATGAAAAGGTCTTGCGTTATATGATAGCGTGGGGTTGAACTCAGTTTGTAAAACCATTGAGAATTTTAGATTAGCAGAATTGTTTTTTTACTTTTCTTTTCCGTATTCAGAATTTCCCTTCTTTGTAGGTAGAATTGGACTAAATTTGATCAACCCATTCAGATTAACGAGAATAACTTTTTTTTTATGAACTATCGTGTTCTGTATTCAATATTTTTCATCTTTACGCGATACCTGCCCATCTTCTTTGCAAGTTACTTGTTCCTATAGTTGGTCTATGTCCAAAAAATGCCAGAGTCCAGGTGGAGAAGAGTGATATTTGCTGTTCCATGGAATACTGAGCCTACCCACAAGGCCACAATATAAAGGAAATAACCGATAAACATCTGATATTTCATTAGGCCCGAGGACCTTATAAAGCGAGTGATCTGAAGTTCTTATATTCACAAGCTGAAGACTGAAGGGTGTTTGGTTTGAGAATCATTCCATAAAAAATAGATGGCGTAACATGAGTACATTAATCAAATTTGGTAGAATAACACTATTCCTCATTTTAGTACTAACTAATTGACTACGAGAAATAAGATGGTGATGGATCAACTCATTTCATTACACAAACAAAACAAAAAAAAAGAGAAAAAAGAAGATGGACTATCTTATTTCTCAGACAAACACTCTATAAACACCCATAAGTGTACACCATTATCATGAAAAAGAAATGCCTAAGCCCTATGCAAAAAACCTATAGCCTGAACTTATATTACCTGGAACTCAATTTTTTAATTAGGAAATTTATGTTGCAACTTATGAAACCCAAAATTATTTCGAGTAACTCTAGTGCCGAATTACCGAACTCGTAAATCCCAACCCGGTAGGTGGTAGCTGTAGGCACACAGGCATACGCATACAGATATAGCCCACTCTCAAGCCCAACCCAACAGCTGAACAGGAACACATCAACCCTATTCTTTGGTTCTTCCCCATCCTCACCCCAAGCCCCGACCAGACCACCCTGGGCGCTGTCTCCCCGTCCGCCGTCGTCACCACCAAATCCGTCGTGCCGCCGCCACCAAGTTCAACGTCGTCGACGTCGCCCCATCTGCCAGACACCATCCCCGTCCGGTGCTCCCTGGCTCCCGGCCCAGCGTGCCCGCGCCAAAAGTCCGCCGTGTTGCGCCCTCCTCCAGTCCTCCTGCTAGCTTGCACTTGCACCTTGCTCGTGCCTCCAACTGCCCAGTCTCATGCCCTCAACTGTGTCTGTGCTAATTAGAGTTCTGATGTTTAAACGTGGTTTGTGTTAAGTAACCCTAGTTAGGGTTATGTGGGCAAATACCTGCTTTGCCCCTGAGGGGTCTCACATCTCTATATAAGGAACCTGTACACCCCTTCATAATACAGAGATCAGAAAGAGGCCAGAGGCCCAACCTTATATCCAGTGTCTCGTGTGTTACGCTGTCGTGCTTATGGGAAGGGAGACGGGTCTTCTACAGCTTCTTGCGCCTCTACTGTTGACGGGAGGGAAGGGAGTGGATCTGGTGATCCGTGGTGACGTAGTTCTCAACACGTTATCAGCACGCTCTACCTCGACGTTGCTGCGGGATTGGATCTACATCAACTCTCCGTCAATCCGGCAGGTCTCCGGCCTAGCCGAACTGTCCTACGCGACAGGCTTCGATTTTCCTCTACGTAATCGATCGGTATGGCTTGTAGATCAAATATAGTGTTCTTGATCTACTGTTGTGCACGCGCTACGATCTGTGCGTCATAGACTCGCCGTCACGGTGTTGAGCCTATGCGACTGTTTGCATCGTGTTTGGAGAACGCATGCCCCATCTCGTGGTACCCGTCACTTGCACTGGCAGCTGCAGCAGCGGGACCCACCACCACATCTGCCCGACAAGCATCTTCATGAACCTACTAGTCCGCCTTTCCTTCGCACGCCGCTACCGAATCACGCACCTCGGCTTGCCCGAAGATGGCCGCGGTGGGCGGTGGCTGGTGCCGTGCCCTAGGCACATGCTGCCCTCTGGTGACCGGTTTCTAGATCCAGTAAAAGGCGCGAGCGCAACAGAAGCGTTGGTCCGCCTAGCAGGGGATCTCCTTTGACCCTGTAGAGATAAGACTGGAAGAAGCGTGTGTGATCCGAAATAAGTGGTGGCTGCGCTAAATGGTTGCATGCTGAAAGCCAGTGGCAGCAACCAACAAATCCGGATCAAACAGCTTATCTATTTAATGTGTCGCTTCAGAAAGAGAGCGGTAGGGCCATGCATGTATAGAGGTTTGACCGGTTGTTTTGCCTTTGTTTATATTGAGATTATGAAAAAATCTTCTTCCAAGCTTACCGTTAGAAAGTTTCTAACATAATTAATATTTCTTGAGTGACTAATTAGCAAAACAACTTCCATTTTTTTATGTGATTTCTCATATTTTACATGAATACATATCATATTTATTCTATTTATTTCCTGTTGAAAATAACAAATAGAATAAAGCATGTTTTATGTTACGGCTTCTACCTCAATTAATTATTTCCTGTAGTAAATAATTACTAATAAAATGCATGTTTACATACAAGGAAGTTGCCTTTTACACCTGATGTGTTCTACTCATGCAATAATTTTGGTGTTCATTTATCTGCTTTTATTTCTCGTAGCGGATATTTAGCAGATAATTATTAAAATGCATGTTTAAGCATGGGAAAATGTTTTTATGCATCTGATCTGCTTATGCTCATGCATTAATTCTATTATTATTTTTCTGCTTTATTTCTCATAGTAAATAATTAGCAGAAAATTATTAAAACGTGTGTGCAGACTATACTACGTAGACTCGGATCGCTCTAAATATTTATGATGTGTTGAGCTTTTAGACTCAAGTCGAGCGATTAAATTGTATAATGGGTACTCAGACACGCCGATCAGGATGTGTTGGTAATCGGCTGAGTTATGGCATTAGCTGAATATTGACTGCGCCCTGGCAACACGACACAATATTTGTGTCGTTCGAACTTAGCTGCTTCATGTGATTGCTATGTCGCGCTCTCCATTAATCGGATCGCTTCCGTTGAGTCAGACCGCCATCGCTGAGTCGCGTATTTTTTTGCATGCCCTGTAGGCACCGTGTGTCTGCCGCGAGCCACAATTGCGCATGTTGCGCACGTTACGTGGATTTATCGTGTACCCCAATTATCGAGCCATAATTGTGCCTGTTGCGCTTATTACGAAGGCTTGCTATACTATCGTAGCCCTGATGGCCGCACACGCGTTGATGCTAGATACGCTAGAGCTTGTACTCGCATAGATTGTGGTGGGTTGTTCAAGGTCCTGAAGTCATATTATGCGCAACCTTCATAAACAATTTTGTTTGGCTCTATATTTTTTTTGACTGTGTTGTGTGGCATTGTATATTTATATATCGCCAAGTGGCCATAACAACTATACCAAGCTCTATAGTGCTTGGAAATCTGGGAAATTAAATTAAAATACAATGAAATACAGATAAGTTAATTCTCTGCTCTCTCCTCATGAATAAAGTTTTACCCGAAGTAACCCGAAGATATATAATATAATGCATGAAAGCCTTTTTTGGCACAGAAAACATCACAAATTGGGATTTTATTAGTAAGCAATAAGACCTTATCAGATGAATAAATGCTAGAATCTCAGTCATACATTGCTCAACCAGATGTTGGCACATTGCTATTTGTCGCTGAACGGCATGAAGCGAACTTTGAGATAAATGGCTAGTACCTTAGCAACACGAAGTTGCGAGTATACCAAGAGGTTATTCTGATAATTTTTTCACTATGTTGATGTGAAAACCATAGTGTGTTCCCGTCGAACCACTTTACTCGTTCTATCTAGAACCTCTATGCTTGTGTCGCATACATCTCTCGAAATTGTAAATACTTATAGTCACTGAATTGACTCGGGATAGTCCTTTGACAAGTTTGGTATACACTGTAAATTAAATGGTAAAGGTCGGTCCTGAATGGACACATACCTGGGGTTTATGTAGCTGAACTACACTGAATTTCACCCTTTGGCATGCTTACCATTATCTACCTCCGATCTACCAGAAGTGAGAAGAGTAGACAAATAACTATAAAATCCCACATCACCACAAAGCTTGTAGCTAAATTAGACATTAACATATTCTTGGTCCTCGGAGCCAGAAGAGCCATATGTCTTGACCACTAGACTACTAGTGATGATAATTTGTGATAGAAATATAAAGATCTTATGGAGACCTGTTGTATTCTCCCTAGTCCTGATGACTCCTTCGTATGAGAGTAGTACTATCTGTTGTTGAAGATGGATCCTAGGCGGATACCAGTATTGTTTCGTTCTTGCCAAGCAGTTATCATCATTTGCTTCATCAAAAGCTAGTTATATGGTGATTTTCCCAGATAAAATGAATTCTTGGCCTTGTCTGTTCTATTCCAAAGCTTCTCTTTTTGTCGAACAACGAAGAGATCGAAATAATGCTTTATAGAACAAATTGGTATATAATATGAGAAGAAATGTTTGTCCTGCTGGCAGCATCACAAATTATTAACTATTGTTATAAATTCTCTCTCAAAATTATAATACCTAAAAATGTTGCATAAATTGATACCCAATTTCAGATCGGTATGAGTAATTGGGTAAACAATGGGCAATAATAAAACGAGCTGGACTATACATCTCTGCATATAAAAATCTCTGCTTGGCAGCATTGGCCTGATGTCGTGCACTTTACTACCAATATAAACACACATTTTCCTATGTGCCTCAAAGCACAATGCAACCAGTGAATGTCTTTGTGAGCGTTAGACCCTGATGGTCATTTTACTTATTGATCTGAAGTCAACTAATGGCTCCAAATGACGAATGGTATTCATGAGCCCCTGAAGAAGCCTTATGGATAAAATAGTGTTGTGCATGTTAGTCTAAACCTTAATGATTGACTGTGCATTTGGTAATAATAACAATAAGTTTGCAGAATTGTAACCATGAAGCAACTTGTTGTTGCGTGTCTCGCTGGATGTCGAGACTAACCTTCATGTGAAGGACAAATATGTAGTATTCATGCCACTACATTAATCTAAGTCCAAAGCTCACTGCATAAAACCCCTATCTGTAAGGTGCGTAAGATTTCCCAAATAAAT
Source organism: Zea mays (assembly GCF_902167145.1). NCBI lineage: Eukaryota > Viridiplantae > Streptophyta > Magnoliopsida > Poales > Poaceae > Zea > Zea mays. The sequence goes on along the minus strand of NC_050100.1, from coordinate 222,584,396 downwards.
CACCACAATAGCATACATTGGCCACAACTGGATGATTGTGGTTGGGGATATTATCTGTATGCTTTTAGAACATCTCGGCATTAGGGGGAGGAATGCCCATATAATGTAATGCCTCAATATTCTATTAAACGCACAAAAGCCAAACTGAACCTGTCGTTCGGTGTGTACTCCTGTGTATATGGAGTTTGCCAGAAATTGTTGAGGAGTAACCATATTGGTCTGAATGCTTCTACCTGATGTAGATGTGGATATACCCGGGATTAATATCATATCCACATTTGACTTATTGGTATTTGATCTATTCTCGGGGACGCCTGCGAATATGATCCATCAACCTTAGTCAAAGCATATGCTCTGATTGCAGATTCACGTGGTCTGTAATAACTCTCCTCCGATTAATTCACCTTGATGGTGATCTGCCTCACGAAGAGGTTCATCTTGATGATGAAATTCCTAGCAATGCGCGCAATATCATTGTGCTGGGAATACGGAACAATGAATCTTTCGTTTTGGGAAATGACAGAGATCATTATTAAATGTGGGAGACAAATATGTCGACACTTATCTTGCCTCTATAGATTGCAAAGGGATCCAAAACAAAGTCCTAGGCATGAGTGCATGAAGCTCTCTTATCGGGTCATTGATAAATGCAATCGAGGCTGAACCAATAATCGCAAAATGAAAGTCGCGAGCTTGAAATTCGGACATTTATGGGCACTATTGAAATAATGTGTGGTGAATGCGATGGTTCAAGTGGTCTTGTGAGAGACCTATCCCACATATGTGTTGAATAAACACTGTTCCGCTATGTAATATATCTGGCAAATGGCATGAATTAAAATATGCAGTTAATATGATTCTGAAGATCTGTCATGAGATCCTAGGAGGACTCATATCTTTGAATTATAAATATGCAACATATAAATCTAGTACCGAATAATACATTCCCGACGAATGAACACTCTCCTATGTAGAGAGAATATCTCCTATTTGAGATTATAGTTCCTAGATGGAACCTTTCCAGAAGAAATAAAGTCTGTGTTAAACACCAAAGTTTGATAATCCCTATAAAGGGATAAAGACCCATATAGACCCGAAAAGAAATAAGATGAGGTACCAAAGGACTTGAAGTTCACCGAATAAGCACATGTGCATTCCATGAGTTTTACTCATGGTAATTTCCACTAGATGTGGAATTACGATATCCTCTAAAGCCCTGATGGCAAAAACCTATAAGGTTTAGGTGTTACTGGCATAATATCCCCATTGTGCCAGAATGATAGACTATAACGATGTATCTGATCCATGAAAAATCCCTGATGGATTACGATCTTTGATGGACTTTTGTTACACCATCATAGATGTTGCAATGGATGAACGTCTAGAGCGATGTGTCATATTTAGAATATGTACTATTGCAACTATATTATCCCCTAAGTCCTATTGAAGGACATGTTATTTGCTTTGCACAACTATGTACAAATTGTGGTGTAAGATAGAAAATGATAGCACCCCAACCTCATCCATTCTCGTTATTCCAGATGAACAATGAGACATATATCTTGAAGAATATGCTTAAGTTACGAGGGATAACGACTTTGACAGATGTCATCGTCAGGGGGAGCGAATGCTTATATTGATCACAATCGTGAGACAATAAATGTCATATTCTATGCCCTGAAGGCGTCAGCTTGATGATCAATATGTGAACCTTTATGGAACTTTCTATCAAATATATAGATCCAGTCGATCGAACACCATCAATCAAAGTGGCTTATTTGTATTGATACGTGCACTTACCTCGTATATCCTAGAAGTGAGTTGAGGTAAAGTTTCTGAAATAGTCCTTGCAAGGATATGCAATCCGTTTGCTAAATCTTTATGTGCATATACTTCTAGAAGAAGATGTTTTGCCTTATTGATACGATTTTGCAAGGATCAGGGGGAGCACATTTCTAAAGTTAGCCCCTGTAGAAGATTCGATAGAATCTAGATCTCAGAGGATCGAAATCTGTCCCGATGACAACTGTTGTACTCTTTTTCCCTTGGTGAGTTTTTTTGAAGTTTCTCACATGAGGTTTTTAACGAGGCAACAAAGTGCAAATGCAATTTGTATCACCATGCACTCTTTCTCCACATTTTTCCCACTGGGTTTTTCGGAGTTTTAACGAGGCATGTGTTGGTTGCGGTATTCGCCCAAGGGGGAGTGTTAAGTAACCCTAGTTAGGGTTATGTGGGCAAATACCTGCTTTGCCCCTGAGGGGTCTCACATCTCTATATAAGGAACCTGTACACCCCTTCATAATACAGAGATCAGAAAGAGGCCAGAGGCCCAACCTTATATCCAGTGTCTCGTGTGTTACGCTGTCGTGCTTATGGGAAGGGAGACGGGTCTTCTACAGCTTCTTGCGCCTCTACTGCTGACGGGAGGGAAGGGAGTGGATCTGGTGATCCGTGGTGACGTAGTTCTCAACAGTTTGAACGTAGTTTAAATAACACTGCAGTCCATACAATAGGAAATAACACTTGGGCATAAATGACACAACGAAAAAAATACCGTTGAAAAACATGGCAGCTGTGAAATTGATAGATTTCTGTTTAAACTTAGTAGAATTAAAATGGGCCATAGCTTACCAATTCAGCAGCTTGAAACCTGGCAGTTGTTTCTCTTCAAGCTTATCAAAAATATTTTTTGATCCATTCACCAAAAAATATTCAGCTCCAATCCAAAATCTTTTTAAAAAAGTCTCCACTATTCCTAAGCTATCCACATAATAAGTATTCTGTTTCTTTAAATCATTATACTTGCACTTGTACCTATACTGAATGAGAAATCATCACGATCGGGTAAAGTCTGTGGCCGATTTGATTTAACCAATCCAAGGCGAGAACGCACGAGCACGACGCCAGGCCGCTCCGCCCACCGCCTGCCGCCGACGGTGGCTTCAAGCTCACGCCGGTTCTGACCGCCGCCGCTGCTGAAGCTTCTGATTTCTGAATTGGAACGACACGGTTTTTCTTGGGCCGTCTAAAAGCCCAGTGGGCTCAAAAAAATTAGGCGGCGCCACCACGTCCTCCTCCGACTACTCGCTCGCTCCGCCCCGGCGTCCCGCCCTCAGCCGCCGCCGTCGCCCCCTCCCTCGGTTCGCCTCGTCGTCGTCATGGGCAAGGCCTCCAAGGACAAGAGGGTACGCTACCTTCGCCTCTCCACCCAGCTCCCACTCTGCTCTTGCGTTTCCCCGCTTCTCACTGCTCTGCGGCGCCGGTCGCTCAGGACATCTACTACCGGAAGGCCAAAGAGGAAGGCTGGAGAGCTCGCAGCGCCTTCAAGCTCCTCCAGATAGACCAGGAGTTCAACATCTTCCATGGTATCAGCTCGACTTACCTGCTTGCTCACCTTCACATGCTTGTATGTTGTAGCTGTAGCAGACCACGAACGAACACTAGCGAATTAACGATCTGATGAAACATATCCCCTTTTTCCTCCTATATAGGAGTGAAGCATGTGGTTGACCTGTGTGCTGCTCCCGGAAGTTGGAGCCAGGTATCCTTGTGCTCGTGCTCAGTAACCCATCCGTACCAGTGTTTTTTCCCCAACTGATTGCTTGATTCCCTATTGCCACTTGCAGGTTTTGAGCCGGAACCTGTATGTACCAGCAAAACAGTCTTCTGATTGCAAGTAAGAGTCAGTGCCTGTGTGTCGCAGTCTGTTCTTGCATAGTTCTGTTGTGGATATCTGATGGCCTCGTTTTGCACTTTTGCTCTCCTTGGTTCTGTTATGTTGTGCTACTAGGGAAGGTGATCTTCCTCTCATCGTCGCAATTGACTTGCAACCGATGGCCCCAATAGAAGGTGTTATACAAGTGCAGGGCGACATCACCAATGCTCGGACAGCAGACGTGGTGAGACAGAAGTAAAAGACGTGTAGCTTTTTTGTTGTTGCCGCAGTTAGCTGGCTGTGACTAACTAGTATGGATTTCCTGTCAGGTCATTAGGCATTTTGATGGATGCAAAGCAGACTTGGTTGTTTGCGATGGAGCCCCGGATGGTAAGATATCATATCAGTGCAAGAGACTTGGTTGTTTTGCAATTTTTATCACTAGTGAGGATTACATGATTATTGCTCTTTTGGGTGACTACAGTTACCGGACTTCATGATATGGACGAATTTGTTCAGTCCCAGCTTATACTCGCGGTAAGTTTTATTTATCTGGCAACCAGTATCCAATTTGGGTCACCATGCTCTGTCATTAATGATTCACATTATTTGGGGGGTTAAGAGGGGGGGGGGGGGGGGGGGGGGGGATAAGTTCAATTTTGAGTTTGGGTGTACCGGTGTAGCAGCTATGTTGAAGAATCGCCTTTCTAACTACTTGCTCTTTATGTCAATTATGGGATAACTTTATCATCTTCATTTTGAATTGTCACGGTAGCTTATGTTCTCTGTTTAATTTATGTACCACCGTGCAATTAGGCATTGGCTATCGTGACTCATGTACTCAAAGTTGGTGGAAAATTTGTGGCGAAGATATTTCGGGGTAAAGATACGAGTCTCCTGTACTGCCAGGTAACGTTCACTTTGCTCGGCAAGTTAAGATCATAAGATTTTTCACGAGGCTTTGCTGAGTTCTCCATCATATTCAGTATGGAAGCCTTGCTAGCTATGGTTTCCTGACTGTTGTTGTTCCCACATTGTGCGCGCCCCCTTGCCTTTGTCAGGCCCCCTTTGGAATGGAGGATAGGAAAAATATAGGAATAGGAAAAATATAAGAATTGAGATGGTGGATATTTTGAATCCTATAGGAATTGAAAACAAAGGAACTGAGATAAGAATGCCTTTGGTAGCACCATAGGAAAAATAAAGGAATCACTTTGCTGTGTTTTTGAATTTGAAACAAGATAGCCGTTGCATAGTGGCAGCAAGCCAACCAGAAACTAGAAAAACGGCGCGAAAGGTAGCAGACGCGGGTGAAAAGTAGCCCGACGCGCGAACATTCCCGCCAGGAATCGTTCCAAGAGGTCTGACCTCTTGGTAAATTTCCTATAAAATCAGACCACGGAACGGCAATCCTATGGATTCTTTCCTTTATTTTTTTTGGGAACCAAAGGGACAGATAGGAAAAAATCCTTAGCAACAGTGATCCTACGAATTTCCTTTGCCAACCCTCCGTTCCAAAGGGGGCCTCAATGTTTTGATGGGATGCTGATTGGGGACTCGATTCGTACATGTGGCTTTATACAGCTAAAACTGTTCTTCTCGCAAGTTACGTTTGCGAAGCCAAAAAGTAGCCGGAACTCAAGCATCGGTAAGTGTTATATCTTGCAAAATAAGTCACGCACGAGCTCCTTATATGATTTCTCAGCCTTGAGTGGTTCGCGTAGCTGCTCATGGTGACTATCATCATTAGTAGTATAACAAGGACTATGCATTTCAGTTGGAAAATGGGTATGCAGTCTTCTTATGCATTTTGTCTATCCTTTTTCCATTTTGTCAAACAGAGGCGTTTGCGGTCTGTGAGAACTACTCACCTCCTGAAGGGTTCAAGGAGGAAGACCTATACCACCTGCTAGAGAAAGTGGGTACTCCCTCAGGAGCTGGCGATCTAGGTGAGGTCTCCAAATGTCTGTACAACACTCTGCTCCCCCGACTGGGCACACCAGTACACCACACGGCGAGCAGACAGGTCCAGGCGTCCAGCCCTCATGCCAGTCTGGTAATGTGCAGATTGCAGAAGCGGATGGCTGGAGGGACCAAACAAGGTGTACATCCCGTTCCTGGCCTGCGGGGATCTGAGCGGCTACGACTCCGACCGCTCGTACCCGCTGCCCAGCAGCACGGACGGTGGCTCGTACCGGAGCCTGGACCCCGTGCAGCCTCCCATCGCCCCGCCTTACAAGACCGCCCTGCAGATGAAGAAGGCTTCCAGCCACGGCGCCGGCGCGGACGCCATCAAGCCGTCCGCAGACTCCTGAGCCGCAGACCGTTTCCGTTTACCACCTTGCGCGGTGGAAGTTGCTTTCGCTGGGTCCTGGACCTGGCTCTCTAGTCTCTCTCTACAGAAACAGAACCTTCATCTACGAAACTAAAAAAAAAGGAAAAAGGATTGGAAACATTGTTGTGGTAATTTTGAGCTGGGGATCTGTGCAGCACGTAACTGGTTACTGCTGATTAGGCTGAGATCACTGTTTGTGTCCTTTGCATATTTTTGCCTTGTCTTCGGCAACCGGAATTCCGGGTGGGCAGCGTCTCGTGCGGTCGTGCCCTCAAGGGGCAGCGGCAGTCCCGTCTCTTCCTTCTCCACATGGACACATGGTTCCATCCGCACGAGGGCTCCGCCAGCCAATTTCACTGTGACCCACCGCCGCACCACGCTTTTGGTTCTGTAGACTCAAGGGTCGGCGGCGGCGACAATTTGCCGGTGGATGTGGATCAGAAGGCAGCGGACCACGTGATGCTACATCGGCCCACATAACTCTAGGCCGATCTAATAATTCAAATATCGGGCCCAAAACGAAGGCCCACCCACTGGAGACTAGTGCAGTCCTAGACTGTCTGCAGATCGAACCACGCACGAGGCTACCTGACCTCCATTGCGATTGCGAGACAAGTTGGAGATCATGGGGGAATCTACATCTACTGGGTTCATGTCGGCAATAATGAGCACCTTTGAATTTTGAGAAAATTCCTCGTATGCCATCAGATTTTATAATTATCCCCTGTATGCCACTGAGTGGCATATAGGTATATTTTTTGGTGTCTATGACATGTGGGGCCAGTGACATACAAGGAATGAGTATATTTTTCAGTGGCATACAGGGAATTGGCCTTTGAATTTTAGGGCAAGGAAAACAGACCTAAAATCCCGGTGGCGGTGGGACTTGTGTGTCGCCTGTCGGTGAAAACTGACAGACACTCATCAACATGGTCTTGCCCACCAATCCTGTAGCTGCGGTGGTGCACCTTTTTCTGCTGCTCTCTCAAACAAAATAAACTCCAAACCCTTTCTTTTATTATCTCATTTCCAGCTTCCTTCCTTCTTTTGCTCACACATTATATATCTGACCACTCCTTTCCCAAACAATCATAAACCACAAACCTTCCAGCCTCGCAGCTTACACACTTCACGGACTATGAGCAGAGATGAACAAGCTTCGCCGTTCACCCCGGACAGACTTACCTAACCTACGAGATGCACACCGAGAAAGGCTGGAAAAAAAAAATCCAGACGAAAACTCTAGCTACAGGCACGCAGGAGCGTAGAAGCTGGGGACGTGAGCAAACACGATGGAGTAAGGGCCCACGGTTATGGGCTGCGTCCCCTCCACCTGCACGGGCTCCAGCTCCGGGATCTCCCCGTCGGCGTCGGTTGCCAGGGCGTTGCCGTTCAGCAGCACCTGCTGGCTCTGCAGGTTCCCGTCCTTGGGAGTCAGATGGTACTCCTGTCTCGTGAGCGCGGCTGCTGCTGCTTCGCCGAGCCCTTCGCTCCCCTTCTTCCTTCCGCTCTGGGCGTGCGCGCCTTGGCTCGTCACGTAGATGCGGTTCGTGCTGCTGCCGTCCAGGTTGATCAGGAGCAGAGTGATCCCTTCCTGAAAACATGTTAAAGCGTGCATGGTTCAGACTTCGGACAGTCAACAGGAACTTTCCATCGCATGTGCCACTCCTTACCGAGTTTTTCGCGCAGTGTGCGTAGCCACGGATCTTGTTCGTGCCGTTGAATGCCGTCGAGAGGACCTTGGTGCCCATGAGGCGGTGCCACAGCAAAGCACTACAGAAAGATTGTACATTATGATGGTGCTTAATTTAGAGAGAGAGAAAAAAAACCTTGTGCGTGTCTAGTCTAATCTACCTGTAATAGTCAGGGTTTGGTTCAAATGTACTTGTGTTGAGCAGGCCATAGTTGCCTCCAACCAAGGTCTGTCTGCAGTAGCTCTTCGTGTCGTACTTCGACGACATCCCAAGCTGATCCAGATACCTGAAGTAAAGATCCACCAGGTAGGTTCTTCAGTTCAGACAGTAACTCCAATTGGTGAATATATATAGGGGAAAAAAAGAGAGAAGCTCTGTTGGCTTACCAGAAGCTGAACACAAACGCATCAGTGACAAGGTGGTGGCCACTGTTGTACGCGCCTCCAGCCTCGCCAACCCAGGCGACAGCGGACGTGCCTGCGGACTTGAGTATCCCCTGAAGGTTGCTGAACGTGCTCGCCTCGCCGTCGAGGTAAGAAGGGTCAAGGATTTTCTGAACCAGATGGTCGTCAACCCCTGACACACGTACATTCATTCATTCAGCATTTCATCCGGTCTACCGACAGCTCATGCACGCATAAACCGAGGCGAGCATATATATATATATATATATATATATATATATATATATATATATATATATATATATATATATATATATATATATATATATATATATATATATATATATATATATATATATATATACCGGGGCCTAGATTGTAGATATGGTGCGTGATCGCGTCCATCTGGTCGGGCTTTGTCTTGCTGACGAGTTCGGTGAACCAGGTTGCGTCGAAGAAGCCTCCTGGCGCAAGCACGAGAGGCTTCGATGGCTTGCCTTGGTAGGCGCTGTCGACGATGTGTTTCAGAGCGATCACGTCTGCTGCGTACTGGTCCGCGTCGATTCGAGCCCCGACTCCGCTGCCACTGAGCTCATTTCCTGCAGCAGCAATGTCTGTGTGTTAAGGCCACAAAGCACTGTACTAAGCAACAATGTCTGTGTGTTATTGCTCTTCCTAAATAAAGTGGGCATAAAAAGGCTGTCGAGTGACATGAGGTTCTTTTTCTTTCTTTCTGACAAAACCAACACAATCCACAAGATAACACAGAATCAACATACCGAGCTCCCATCCATGTACATCGTATCCCTTGCTCACGGTGTAGCGAATGAAAGAAGCTGCGTTCGTGTAATTCCACGGCCCCCCTAAAGAACCATCAGGCATCGGGACCCGGCCATTCAGCGCATTCAGCCCAAAAACGATCCTTGGCCTGCAGAATCAAGCAGAAAAGGAAGTTCGGCAACCATGCCTAAAGAACAAGAGAATGCAGCTTCTGAAACTGATCAGCTGCCCGAAGGCAGGAAATGAGAGTAGACCGGAATAGTACCCGGTTTTCTGGAAGAACGCGTTGAGCTCGTCCCATCTACGCAGCGGCAGGCAGCCCTGCGAGAAACCGAACATGGCTGACGCGTTCTTCACAAACGGGGCGCAGGGCGCCTGCTGGCGAGTGTCGCCGGTGCCGTATATCAGCATGTCTTGCAGAGAGCCGCCCAGCCGGAGCTTCAGAGGAGAGAACGCTGCGAGTTCGATGAGGATTGTTATTCACAGTTTGTTCGCTGATTGTTACCGTCACATCAAAAAAGGCGACGGCTAAAGAAGACCTTTAATTTCTCGATTGGATAGTAGGACGAAAACAATTTCCTTATGAAAGCGAAAGGGATGGATGGTGGTCATCCGACGGCTTACCTTTGACGGCATTCACCAGGATTTTGTTAGAGAGATTCTGCAGGTAGGAAAAATACCAAAGACCCAGTGTCAATCAATGATCAATCGCAGAGCTAGTAGCCAGCGAATTGAAAAGCAGTAAACGCACGGCACAGTTGAGCACGCACGGCACGCAGACGCAGGCAGGCAGGCACCGAATTAGTTAGAATTTCTACCAACTGTCTGTCGCCTGTTCTTCTTTTGATGGAACGCTTAACCGTTCTCTAGGCGCTGGCATTAGAATATGAAACGAGTAGTAGGTTTTACATTTTGCACATGATTGGTAGCAAATAGAAATGCAGATGGTGGCCCCACATGGCTACAGGTCTGTGGAGTGGAATGGAATGAAACTCCCTAGGCTATCAAATATTCAAATTTCAATCCAACAGAGCCCTCAAATTAATGAAGAATCCATGCCGACCAACAGAAAGAAAAGATATTTCCTTGAGATCCCCGTCCACTGTCTAGGGGGTCGTCGTACCACAGACAGCTCAATCAAGCACTGAAACAACCTGGCAAGATGCTACTGTGCGTGCTACTGCTGACTGACCAGGTTGAGGAGGGAGGCGAGGCCCCAGCTGCAGGTGCCGTAGTCGCATTTCTCCGGCGGCCACCAGTCCAATGTGGCGCAGACGAAGTCGTCGTCCGTGACGGCGATGGCTGACCGGGCGTCCACGACCACCGCCTCGCCGCCGCCGGCGAGGGCGGGGGTGGTCGTGCTCACGGTGGCGGAGCCGGCGAGCCAGAAGAGCGCCCAGAAGCAGAAGCCGACCATCTTGAGCAGCAGCCCCGCCGCCATTTCCGCAGGCGGCGCGAAAACCGACGATCGATGCCAAGAACCAACAAGAGGGACAGCGCGCAACCGGAGGGAAGATGCAGGTGGGGGAAAGAGGGGCTATCTATCCCCTCTTGAAGGAAATTAAAGGAGAGAGAGCCCCTTTGCGCCCGGGAGGGAAGGTTCTTGCCGGCTACACCATGTAAAGCATCTTGAGGCTGCTGTGCTGTGGTTGGTCAGTGGGTGTGGGAGGAGATGGATGGAGATTGCAGATAGATAGATAGTTGACCGTGGTGGTTCGGTTTCCCCTGGTTTCAGGCTGCTGCCGCCGACGCCGCTTGCCGACTTTAATGGCAGTAGGATCGGCGGGCCGGGCAAGCTTGGAATCTTTTATGGCAACGAGAGGGAGAGGCCAGGGAGGGAGCTGAAGCAGGCAGCGCGAAAGGACGAGCACTCTGGTTCTTATTGAGCAGGTGCAGGGAGCAGTCGTACCTTGTCTCAAGGACACGGTTTGTTAGCGCATGCGAGCTGTCTAATCTAAGGCAATGACACTTCTCACTATATTTTAGCTTCTCATTTTTTTGTCAGTTATATACAAGGGCGGACCTAAGTATAGTGAGGGCATAGACCCCACTCGTTTCTTTATTCTAAGTACTATAGTCTAAATTTTTACCATGAGGTCCCTGCTTAGTCAAATTTTAATGTCCTTAATATGGTATTTTGATGCACATCCTTACAAATATACCATCAGTCATATTTTATCCTGGATCCGCCTATATATCTATATTGTTGTAAGACTTTTTTTATATGTTAAATGTTAATTACAATATATCTAGAAAAGCAATGGTACGTTGTACAAAGTTTAAGATTTTACCAGTGTCAAGGACACAATGCACATCAGCGAGTGTACCGCTTGCTGTTCATATACAAGGGTAGCCGCAAGGCAATACTACACAAAGTACAGATGACTCCTGGTACAAAAGTTGTATAACAGTGAGAATATAGTGTGAGATCAAATGAGTCGTTAGATATTTAGAGATGGTTTGGTTATCTAGGAATTGGAGAGGATAGTCCTAAGAGGCCGCTTGATTTCGGACTAAACTTTAGTATCCATAAATCCATCACATCGAATGTTTAGGTGCTAGTTACAAGTATTAAATCTATTAAGACTAATTAATTAGTCCATGATTCATTCATTCATGTGATGTTACAGTAAATATTTACTACTTATGGATTAATTAAGCTCAATAAAATTTGCTTTACCGCTTAGTCTCAACTATATAATTAGTTACATAATTAAATAATATTTAATACTCGTAGTTGACAATGGAAAATATGATAATACAGACTAAACTTTAGTCTCTGGAACCAAAGATCCCTTTACACATAATTCTATTTTTTTCCCCCACGAGCGAACTGTTCTGCATGGATGATGGATCAAGGTGATCGTGGGCACAAAGTCATATCCCATTTAATAATTAGGGTAGAATAACAAATTGGAACGTGCATACATGTATATACATATGTGATTAGGAAACGTGGAGGGATGAAAGTATACATATGGCCGTGCGTGATTAAGGGATTTAATATCGTGTTTGAATGTATTGGAGCTAGTAGTTAGCTGACTAAAAATATCAGTAAAGTTAGCTAGCTAACTATTAATTTATTTTAGCTAAGTTGAAACGGCTAATGAATTAATGGATAGTTGAGGTTGCCATTAATTAATAGTTAGCTGAACTATTAGCTAGCTAGGGATGTTTGATGTCTCTAGATAAAAGCAGTTAATAGCTGAATTATTAACTATATAATATTTGGATGTATCAATCTAATTTTAGCATGTAGAACATAAGTGACAAGGATTTACTAAACCGCCTCAAGTTATGTGACGAAGAGTCGCGACGATTTTGTCATCTCATTCCTATTGGTCGCCTGACTGTTGCAACTTGCAAGTACCAGGTAAGTGTAACTCTCAACTATTAGAAAATTAATAGGGTCTAAGACTAATTTAATAATGCAGCATAAAACATAAAACCCAAATTTAATGGTAGATAGTATCTATGACATTACAACAGAATAGATCTAAACTAATTTAATAAGGTTAACGCATAAAATAAGAATCGATAATGAATCTAACTATAAGACCGGCATCGCAATAAACTGAAAATGCAAATTTATTTACAATGATTTCCATGAGTGATGTGAGGAACCTGAGCGGACGTGCGCGAAGCACTACCCAAAAACCTGATTCGCCGGCACACGTGCAAGTCGTCAAAACGCTGACGTTGGTTTGGAGACACCACTCTTTCTTAACCTGCTGCACGGCAGACGAACAGACAACAGGCAGAGAAGCGGAGACATAGAGATATGAGAATGAGAAGACGAGTCGGTTGTTCTGTTTCATGTGCCCTCCGGCCGAAGGACCTCTCCCTTCTATAGAGGGGCACAACAACTTGATGGGTTTGATCTGCTAAATACCAGGAACCGTCCTCTGAAATCTCTCTACGTGCAACCGTCCGAATATCTCGCACGTAATGTGTGTACCCATTACTCGGTTGACCTGACAGTCTAGATATAGTATCTGATAACTAAATAAACAAATGACAAACATTAAATTGCGTCGCGACGTGATCAATAACACAAAAAACTCAAAACGCGAGCGACCGCGTGTGTGACAACATCCATAGGCCTTTATTTGCCTCATATGAAGAGTAGAGAACACTCCATATAAAAGTTCTCTCCACCTAGATGATCAATATATGACTAAAGCCACATACCATCTTTACACACCACCTTGACTTCTTATTGAATTGGTCCACACGCTAGTGGGCCTAATTCTAACATCAACATTCTCAAATTACAAGCTGTCATGATCAGACATTCATATTTCAGGCCGCAGATACTACCTGCTTCTTCAGTGCTTGCTTCGCTGGTTTTTGTATTATGGTTTACCTGCACCGATCTCGTCATGATTAGCGGCGCCTGATCATCGTATCCGCCGTAAACTAATCGACCCCATCGTGACCCCTTCTCGTCAGTTAGCTAGCCATTGCTCGTCGTAACCTACCGGCAGGAGAAACGAAGAAAAGAAAAAGGATCGGCCAATGATATATGGACGACATGCTAGTCGCCTCTTCACACGATCCAGCTAGCTGTTTGGTGTACCACGAGCAGCTTGCCTACGACAGGCGACAGGCGACCGAATGTATAGATCATCACTTCAGAGGCGAATAATGCTTCTTTTATTAATCCATTTGGCTACTTGCTGCGTCTCTCTGCTCTGCAGGACTGCAATGCATGGGAACGGTGCACATGAACAGTCTCGTGGTGCCCTTTTCTGACTTTGCCATATGGCCTGCTGCCTTTCGCCTTGCTTGTGGTGGTTGTGGGCGAGGCCACTGAAGGCCACAGGACCAGCCATCCAGCTAGTCTGGGCATAACAGATAAGGTTTGGTAAATTTGGTTGGAGAGCAAGAGCCAAGAAGGCAGCTGTTTTTTTTTAAATGTCAAGGAAGAGTAGCGGCCATGGCAAGCAACAGAGAGAGGGGGGAAGCGTATGTAATACTCTCTTTGTTGTAAAATAGTGGTCGTTTTAGCTTTATTTTTTATGTCTATATTCATATAAAACGATAATGAATCTCTCTATATATATAGAACACATATATTAATTACTGTATATAAATTTATTAAAATGGTAAAACAAATTTTAGTTTGAAATGGAGGGAGTAGATATACTGCACAACACTGGCTTGTGTACTGTATATATATAGCACTATCCATTCGGCTAGTATATCATACACAACTACATATACGGATATATTCTGAATAATTCCGCTTTGTTGACATGCATGACGGTTGTTCAGCTAAGTTAGCGTGGACGTGGACGCGTGCAACTGAATGACGGACCATGCAAAAGAGTATGTAGCTCAGTACGCGTAAGGCCTTCTCCGGCAGATGTAAAGCCCAAAATTGATAGTAGAAAATAATAATAATAATAATAATAATAATAATCTCTACTAATCCTTAAGACGATAGTGTAGACCAGGCACAACCGTGCCCCCGCCTCTATCCCGATCGTCCGATTGCGTCCATCCCCACCGTCCGATTGCGATGCCATCCTCGCTCGCGAGTCGCACCTAGCGCCGGATCCGCTCCCGCTCCCGCAGCCCCTTCCATCCCCGCCATGCGTGCAGTCGCCCCCTTCCCCGCCATGCGCGCAGTCGCCCCCATCACCGCCATGCGCGCAGCCTCCCCCATCCCCGCCATGCGCGCAGCCGCCTCCATCCCAACAACCATGCGGGATCCTCGTTGTCGCCTCGCATGTCTAGCGCCTAAGAAGCATGGTTCACACATGCTCGCTGCTGCCTCTCGCCCTCTCCTTCCTCTCCTCTGCAAGTGAGAGAGGTGTGAACCGGCGAGGAAGAGCACTCATCCCCACTGCGCATCCTCGATTCGATTCCGTCCCCTTGCCTCTTGCCTCTTGGGAGTCTCCGTGGCTAGATGGCGTCTCCCCCTCCCTTCGACCTCTACGGCGATCTCGACGACGACGACATCGATGAACCTGTCACCGCCGTCCCCAAGGATCGTCGTCTCCCTGTCGCCGCCCCTACGCCGAACGGCCTCAACGACCACCTCATCTGCTTCACCGGCAGCCTCCAGCGCTGAAAGGGAAATGTGCCTTTGGGCCATCTCTAAGTATTTTGGTGATTGAGTGCAAACACAAGTGCTTAAATGTGAAAATATGCTCATGGGTGAACAAAGTGCAAATCACAAGTAAAGGTATGTTTCTAAGCCTTAGTACATTGGTTTTGTGTACTAATATCTTGTCTAAGTGTTAGAAACAGGAAAAAGAAAAAGAAGTGGAGAGTGGCTGTGTACAGCCAAAGGCTGCTTCGGGCTGGGGCACCGGACTGTCCGGTGTGCACCGGACAGTGTCCGGTGCGCCAGACCAGCGCGGGGCAAACCAGCCGCTCTCGGGTTTTCTCCGGCGACTTCGGCTATAATTCACCGGACTGTCCGGTGTGCACCGGACTGTCCGGTGAGCCAACGGTCGGCAAAGCCAACGGTCGGCCGCACGATCTGCGCAGGACACGTGGCCTGGCCAACGGTCGGGAGGGGGCACCGGACTGTCCGGTGTGCACCGGACTGTCCGGTGCGCCAGATCTGCAACGGTCGGCAACGGTCGACTGCGCTGTTTTTGGAAATAAATCGGGCACCGGACAGTGTCCGGTGTGCACCGGACTGTCCGGTGCGCCCGACGACAGAAGGCAAGGATGGCCTTCCAGATCTGCTCTCAACGGCTCCTAGCTGCCTTGGGGCTATAAAAGGGACCCCTAGGCGCATGGAGGAGAAAACCAAGCATTCCTTGAGCACTCTTGATCACTCACACATCAATCTTGCGCACTTGTTCGACATTCTAGTGATTTGAGCTCCGTTCTAGTGTGCTAGTCTTTCGAGCTCAAGTCTGGGTCTTGTGTGTGCGTATTCGCTGTGATCTTTGTGTCGTGTGTGAGTTGCTAATCCCTCCCTTGCTCAGTGATTCTTTGTGAACATCTTTTGTAAGGGCGAGAGGCTCCAAAGTTGTGAAGATTCCTCGCAAACGGGATATTGAGAAGAAAAGCATAACACTGTGGTATTCAAGTTGATCATTGGATCACTTGAGAGGAGTTGAGTGCAACTCTCGTCCGTTGGGACGCCACAACGTGGAGTAGGCAAGTTTTGTACTTGGCCGAACCACGGGATAAATCACCGTGTCCTCTCTGTGTTGATCTTCTTGTGATTATCATAGTGTGCAAGATCTTCGCTCTAGCCACTTGGCATTAACTGTGCTAACGATTAACCAAGTTTTTGTGGCTATAAGTTTAAGATTTACAGGATCACCTATTCACCCCCCCCTCTAGGTGCTCTCAATTGGTATCAGAACCGTTCTCTTCAAGAAAGGGACTAACCGCCCGAAGAGATGGATCCTAAGGGGAAGGGAATCGTGATCAACAATAAGGAGAAGGAGTCCTTCGTCAACGAGCCAAAGGATGACAAATCCAACGACTCGGGCTCGGGCCATAGACGAAAAGATGGGAAGAAGAAGAAGACAAGGCGCATCAAGGAGATTGTCTACTACGACAGCGACGAATCTTCCTCTTCCCAAAAGGATGACGACCATGACAAACAAAAGACGGTTAACTCAAACTTTTCTTTTGATTATTCGCGCATTCCGCATAGCTCAAATGCTCATTTGCTCCCCATTCCACTTGGCAAGCCTCCTCACTTTGATGGAGAGGACTACGAATTTTGGAGTCACAAAATGCGTACTCACCTATTTTCTCTCCATCCAAGCATTTGGGAGATTGTGGAAAGTGGAATGAAATTTGATAGCTCGGATAGCCCTTCGTTTATTAATGAACAGATCCATAAAAATGCACAAGCTACTACTGTGTTGCTAGCCTCTTTGTGCAGGGACGAGTATCACAAGGTGAGCGGCTTGGACAATGCCAAGCAGATTTGGGATACCCTCAAGATCTCTCATGAGGGGAATGATGTCACCTTACTCACCAAGATGGAGTTGGTGGAGGGCGAGCTCGGACGATTCGCGATGATAAGGGGAGAGGAGCCGACACAAACATACAACCGGCTCAAGATCCTTATCAACAAAATAAGGAGCTACGGAAGCACGCGATGGACGGATCACGACGTCGTCCGCCTAATGCTAAGGTCATTTACCGTTCTTGATCCTCACTTGGTGAACAATATTCGTGAAAATCCTAGGTACATCAAGATGTCGCCCGAAGAAATTCTTGGAAAATTTGTAAGCGGGCGAATGATGATCAAGGAGGCAAGGTACGTGGACGACGCGTTGAATGGCCCAATCCATGAGCCTCAACCCATTGCTCTCAAGGCAACAAGGAGCAAGGAGGCGCTACCCAGCAAGGTGGCACAAATTGAGGCGGCCGGTCTTAATGATGAAGAAATGGCCCTCATTATCAAGAGATTCAAGACGGTGCTAAAGGGTCGAAATGGACAGCCGAGCAAGACTAAGACCAAGGGGAAGCGATCATGCTTCAAATGCGGTAAGCTTGGTCATTTTATTGCTAACTGTCCTGATAATGAAAGTGACCAGGAAAAAGGGAACAAAAGGGAGAAAAAGAAGCACTACAAGAAAGCCAAGGGCGAGGCGCATATAGGCAAGGAGTGGGATTCGGATTGCTCCTCCTCCGACTCCGACAATGAGGGACTCGCCGCCACCGCCTTCAACAAATCGGCCCTCTTCCCCAACGAGCGTCACACGTGTCTCATGGCTAAGGAGAAGAAAGTAAGTACTCGAAATTCTACTTATGCTTCTTCTAGTGATGATGATTCTAGTGACAATGATGAAATAGACTATTCTAGTTTATTTAAAGGTCTAGATAGAATTACAATTGGCAAAATTAATGAATTAATTGATGCATTGAATGAGAAGGATAAACTCTTAGAGAAACAAGAGGATTTATTGTATGAAGAGCATGATAAATTTTTAGAAGCTCAAAAATCTCATGCTCTAGAAGTTAAAAGAAATGAGATGCTTACTTGTGAATTATCTTCATGCCATGAAACAATTTCTAAATTAAAGAGCATTAACGATGAGTTAAATGTTAAGATAGAAATAGCTAGTAAATCAACAACGTGTGTAGAAAATGTTGCTATTTGCAATAGATGTAAAGAATTTGATATTGATGCTTGTAGTGAACACATAGCCTCTATTGCAAAGTTAAATAATGAAGTGGCTAGTCTTAATGCCCAACTTAAGACTAGCAAAAGTGAATTTGATAAGTTAAAATTTGCAAGGGATGCCTACACAATAGGAAGACATCCCTCAATTAAGGATGGGCTTGGCTTCAAGAGGGAAGCCAAGAACTTAACAGGCCATAAGGATCCCATTCCCACTAAGGAGAAAGGGAAGGCCCCTATGGCTACTAGTGCTAAAAAGAACCATGCCTTTTTGTATCATGATAGGAGGCAAACTAGAAATGCTTATAGGAGCTATAATGCGTACGATGATTGTTCTCATGCTATGTTTGCTTCTAGTTCTTCATATGTGCATGATAGAAATGTTGGTAGAAGGGATGTTGTTCATAATATGCCTAGGATAAATGTTGTTAATATTCCTAGGAGAGTTATTGAGCCTTCTACAATATATCATGCTTTGAATGCTTCCTTTGCAATTTGTAGAAAGGATAGGAAGGTAATTGCTAGGAAATTAGGGGCAAGATGCAAGGGAGACAAAACTTGCATTTGGGTCCCTAAGAATATTTGTGCTAACCTTGTAGGACCCAACATGAGTTGGGTACCTAAGACCCAAGCCTAAATTTGCCTTGCAGGTTTATGCATCCGGGGGTTCAAGCTGGATTATTGATAGCGGATGCACAAACCATATGACGGGGGAGAAGAAGATGTTCACCTCCTACGTCAAGAATAAGGATTCCCAAGATTCAATCATATTCGGTGATGGGAATCAAGGCAAGGTAAAAGGGTTAGGTAAAATTGCAATTTCCAATGAGCACTCTATCTCTAATGTGTTTTTAGTAGAGTCTCTTGGATATAATTTGCTATCTGTTAGTCAATTATGCAACATGGGGTATAACTGTCTATTTACAAATGTAGATGTGTCTGTCTTTAGAAGAAGTGATGGTTCACTAGCTTTTAAGGGTGTATTAGACGGCAAACTTTATTTAGTTGATTTTGCAAAAGAAGAGGCCGGTCTAGATGCATGCTTAATAGCTAAGACTGGCATGGGCTGGCTGTGGCATCGCCGCTTAGCACATGTGGGGATGAAGAACCTTCACAAGCTTCTAAAGGGAGAACACGTGATAGGTTTGACTAACGTTCAATTCGAAAAAGATAGACCTTGTGCAGCTTGTCAAGCAGGTAAACAAGTGGGAGGAGCACATCACAGCAAGAATGTGATGACCACTTCAAGACCCCTGGAGCTGCTGCATATGGACCTCTTCGGACCCGTCGCCTATCTGAGCATAGGAGGGAGTAAGTATGGTCTAGTTATTGTTGATGACTTTTCCCGCTTCACTTGGGTGTTCTTTTTGCAGGATAAGTCTGAAACCCAAGGGACCCTCAAGCGCTTCCTCAGAAGAGCTCAAAATGAGTTTGAGCTCAAGGTGAAGAAGATAAGGAGCGACAACGGGTCCGAGTTCAAGAACCTTCAAGTGGAGGAGTTCCTTGAAGAGGACGGGATCAAGCACGAGTTCTCCGCTCCCTACACACCACAGCAAAATGGTGTGGTAGAGAGGAAGAACAGGACGCTCATCGACATGGCGAGGACGATGCTAGGAGAGTTCAAGACCCCCGAGTACTTTTGGACGGAAGCCGTGAACACGGCTTGCCACGCCATCAACAGGGTCTACCTTCATCGCCTCCTCAAGAAGACGTCGTATGAGCTACTAACCGGTAACAAACCCAATGTATCTTACTTTCGTGTATTTGGGAGCAAGTGCTACATTCTAGTGAAGAAAGGTAGAAATTCTAAGTTTGCTCCCAAAGCAGTAGAAGGGTTTTTGTTAGGTTATGACTCAAATACAAAGGCGTATAGAGTCTTCAACAAATCATCGGGTTTGGTTGAAGTCTCTAGCGACGTTGTATTTGATGAGACTAATGGCTCTCCAAGAGAGCAAGTTTTTGATTGTGATGATGTAGATGAAGAAGATGTTCCGACGGCCGCTATACGAACTATGGCGATTGGAGAAGTTCGGCCACAGGAACATGATGAACAAGAACAACCTTCTTCCTCAATTATGGTGCATCCCCCAACTCAAGACGATGAACAGGTTCATCAACAGGAGGTGTGTGATCAAGGGGGAGCACAAGATGATCACGTGGTGGAGGAAGAAGCGCAACCTGCACCTCCAACCCAAGTTCGAGCGATGATTCAAAGGGATCATCCCGTCGACCAGATTCTGGGTGACATCAGCAAGGGAGTAACTACTCGATCTCGATTAGTTAATTTTTGTGAGCATTACTCCTTTGTCTCTTCTATTGAGCCTTTCAGGGTAGAAGAGGCCTTGCTAGATCCGGACTGGGTGTTGGCCATGCAAGAGGAGCTCAACAACTTCAAAAGGAATGAAGTTTGGACACTGGTGCCTCGTCCCAAGCAGAATGTTGTGGGAACCAAGTGGGTGTTCCGCAACAAACAGGACGAGCACGGGGTGGTGACGAGAAACAAGGCTCGACTTGTGGCAAAAGGTTATGCCCAAGTCGCAGGTTTGGATTTCGAGGAGACTTTTGCTCCTGTGGCTAGGCTAGAATCAATTCGTATCTTGCTAGCATATGCCGCTCACCATTCTTTCAGGTTGTACCAAATGGATGTGAAGAGCGCTTTCCTCAACGGGCCTATAAAGGAGGAGGTGTACGTGGAGCAACCCCCTGGCTTCGAGGATGAACGGTACCCCGACCACGTGTGTAAGCTCTCTAAGGCGCTCTATGGACTTAAGCAAGCCCCAAGAGCATGGTATGAATGCCTTAGAGATTTCTTAATTGCTAATGCGCTCAAGGTTGGGAAAGCCGATCCAACTCTTTTCACTAAGACATGTGATGGTGATTTGTTTGTGTGCCAAATTTATGTCGATGACATAATATTTGGTTCTACTAATCAAAAGTCTTGTGAAGAGTTTAGCAGGGTGATGACGCAGAAATTCGAGATGTCGATGATGGGCGAGTTGAACTACTTCCTTGGGTTCCAAGTGAAGCAACTCAAGGACGGCACTTTCATCTCCCAAACGAAGTATACGCAAGATCTGCTAAAGCGGTTTGGGATGAAGGACGCCAAGCCCGCAAAGACTCCGATGGGAACCGACGGACACACCGACCTCAACAAAGGAGGTAAGTCCGTTGATCAAAAAGCATACCGGTCAATGATAGGGTCTTTACTTTATTTATGTGCTAGTAGACCGGATATTATGCTTAGCGTTTGCATGTGTGCTAGATTTCAATCCGATCCTAAGGAGTGTCACTTAGTGGCGGTGAAGCGGATTCTTAGATATTTGGTTGCTACGCCTTGCTTCGGGCTCTGGTATCCAAAGGGGTCTACCTTTGACTTGGTTGGATACTCAGACTCCGACTATGCTGGATGTAAGGTCGATAGGAAGAGTACATCGGGGACGTGCCAATTCTTAGGAAGGTCCCTGGTGTCATGGAATTCTAAGAAACAAACCTCCGTTGCCCTATCCACCGCTGAGGCCGAGTATGTTGCCGCAGGACAGTGTTGCGCGCAACTACTTTGGATGAGGCAAACCCTCAGGGACTTTGGCTACAATCTGAGCAAAGTCCCACTCCTATGTGATAATGAGAGTGCTATCCGCATGGCGGAAAATCCTGTCGAGCACAGCCGCACAAAGCACATAGACATCCGGCATCACTTTTTGAGAGACCACCAGCAAAAGGGGGATATCGAAGTGTTTCATGTTAGCACCGAGAACCAGCTAGCCGATATCTTTACCAAGCCTCTAGATGAGAAGACCTTTTGCAGGCTGCGTAGTGAGCTAAATGTCTTAGATTCGCGGAACTTGGATTGAATTGTAGCATACATGTGTTTATGCCTTTGATCATGTTCATTCTGCATTTTGTTGCTTATTATGGTGATCAAGTTGTACAAATACTCCCTGGACCTCACAAGTCCGTTGCACAGTGATGCACATGTTTAGGGGGAGATGTGGTACAACTTGACCCTTTGAGACTAACCATATGCTTGAGTTTGCTTGATTTAGTCTCGAAGGAGGATTGAAAGGGAAAAGGCGGACTTGGACCATGAAAGACTTCCACTGCACTCCGATGAGAGGGTAACTTACTCCAAGTCCATCTAATGAACTCTTATTGCCATTTGCTCTTAATTGGAGATTTTTGGTGAGGCAATGGGGTTCCTGGGCCAAGATTGATCCCGTTTTGGTGCTTGATGCCAAAGGGGGAGAAAATAAAGGCCAAAGCAATAAATGGATCAACTACCACTTGAGAAATCTTGAAAATAGTGAAATAGAGCTTTTTGTTTTCTCAAAACTCTCTTATTGTCTCTTTTGTCAAAAGTTGGTTTCTTGTGGGGAGAAGTGTTGATTATGGGAAATAGGGGGAGTTTTTGAAATCTTTGATCAATCTCTTTTGGAATGACTCTCTTCATGCTTCAACATGTGTGTTTGACTTAGAGATAGAGATTTGAGTTTGATTTGCAAAAACATATCAAGTGGTGGCAAAAGATGATCCATATATGCCAAAATTGGATAAAACTCAAAGTTAGTTTTTATTTGAAGTGATTTTGCACTTGTTCTAGTTGCTTTATGTTGTGTTGGCATAAATCACCAAAAAGGGGGAGATTGAAAGGGAAATGTGCCTTTGGGCCATCTCTAAGTATTTTGGTGATTGAGTGCAAACACAAGTGCTTAAATGTGAAAATATGCTCATGGGTGAACAAAGTGCAAATCACAAGTAAAGGTATGTTTCTAAGCCTTAGTACATTGGTTTTGTGTACTAATATCTTGTCTAAGTGTTAGAAACAGGAAAAAGAAAAAGAAGTGGAGAGTGGCTGTGTACAGGCACCGGACTGTCCGGTGTGCACCGGACAGTGTCCGGTGCGCCAGACCAGCGCGGGGCAAACCAGCCGCTCTCGGGTTTTCTCCGGCGACTTCGGCTATAATTCACCGGACTGTCCGGTGAGCCAACGGTCGGCAAAGCCAACGGTCGGCCGCGCGATCTGCGCAGGACACGTGGCCTGGCCAACGGTCGGGAGGGGGCACCGGACTGTCCGGTGTGCACCGGACTGTCCGGTGCGCCAGATCTGCAACGGTCGGCAACGGTCGACTGCGCTGTTTTTGGAAATAAATCGGGCACCGGACAGTGTCCGGTGTGCACCGGACTGTCCGGTGCGCCCGACGACAGAAGGCAAGGATGGCCTTCCAGATCTGCTCTCAACGGCTCCTAGCTGCCTTGGGGCTATAAAAGGGACCCCTAGGCGCATGGAGGAGAAAACCAAGCATTCCTTGAGCACTCTTGATCACTCACACATCAATCTTGCGCACTTGTTCGACATTCTAGTGATTTGAGCTCCGTTCTAGTGTGCTAGTCTTTCGAGCTCAAGTCTGGGTCTTGTGTGTGCGTATTCGCTGTGATCTTTGTGTCGTGTGTGAGTTGCTAATCCCTCCCTTGCTCAGTGATTCTTTGTGAACATCTTTTGTAAGGGCGAGAGGCTCCAAAGTTGTGGAGATTCCTCGCAAACGGGATATTGAGAAGAAAAGCATAACACTGTGGTATTCAAGTTGATCATTGGATCACTTGAGAGGAGTTGAGTGCAACTCTCGTCCGTTGGGACGCCACAACGTGGAGTAGGCAAGTTTTGTACTTGGCCGAACCACGGGATAAATCACCGTGTCCTCTCTGTGTTGATCTTCTTGTGATTATCATAGTGTGCAAGATCTTCGCTCTAGCCACTTGGCATTAACTGTGCTAACGATTAACCAAGTTTTTGTGGCTATAAGTTTAAGATTTACAGGATCACCTATTCACCCCCCCCTCTAGGTGCTCTCAAGCGCCCCGCCCAAAACCCTAACCCTAGCCCCAATCCGCCACCGTCTCCGCCCCCAGGTACTGTACGGTCGTCTCTTCTTGCTTCATTGTTTTTCCTCGCCCTTCAATCTACTTAATGGTTCTAATTTCTTCCTTCGCAAAAGCCACCTCCGAAGAACAAGTCGAGAAGGTCAAGCTAGATGGCGTCTCCCCCTCCCTTTGACCTCTGCCTCCACTGCTGAGTTCGCCACCTCCGCTGGTGAGTTCGATTTGGTGGAGCCTACAACCAAATAAAATAGTGTAATCTACTCCTTTCTCATCGAGTTCAATCTCCAAAACAGCCAAGAGAAAGAGGAAATTGTACTGCACTAAAGAGGTCAGAGCAGCGAAGGCTGAATATTTTACTCCCTCGCACAGAGCCATGTTTGGATGTCGAATTCTGCTACTGACAGTGAGCGGTTGACTGCTGCAGTGTTGATAGTTCAGTTTCCTTCCGCGAGGTTAGATTCCTACCAACACTAGAGCTACTCTTAGTCCACTCATTAGACTGCTCTCGACTATCCAAATTCCAGACTCCGCGCTCTAAGACTCACCTCGGAATGAGTCTCACTGACTGAAACATGATTTTTTAGTATTGACTAATTCTTAGAGTAAAATTTTAGTATTTCCCGATTGTATTAAGGCTTATTAAGGTTTTAGTTTTAGTGTTACTACTTACGCTACTTTGCTGTGTGCCCATAGTAGTTGGTGCCGTTATTTTAACTCAGGGTTGTAACTGTTTATTGGGCCTTGTTCACTTAATTAGTGTAGGGGCAGGGGAGGCTTTTGTTTACTTTCTGGTGGGTAGCTTCTTGTTATTGTAATGATCTATATAAGTGTGAACATGCACACCCACATTGTTCTGTATTTTTTCCTTCTGTATTTACTTATGAGTCTGAAATCAGTTCTGCGGCGTACACACTGTAGTTCCTTTTGTATTAAGTGTAGTGATGAGGTAATGCATTGCACTTGTACTACAGAGCTAAATCTATGTACTTGTGCCTGTTGTGGCTAAAAAGCATATGTTTAAGAGAAACCTACTTTCTGTGAATGAGGTACTAGCAATCTGTCTATATTGTGGCTCTAAATGGCTAAGTTTGTGTACTACCGAGGCTATTTATAGTTTCTCGGGAACTATTCTTCAGTTTCTTGAGAACTTTTGTTCAGTCTCAACTGAACTATTTTTAAGTTTCTCAGGAATTAGAAACTATTTTCTCATGAACTATTGTATAGTTTCTCAGAACTTATTCTTCAGTTTTTAGGAACTATTGTTCAATCTCATGAACTATTTTTCTGTTTATCAGGAACTATTGTTGAGTTTGTCTTGAACTATTGTATAGTTTCTTAGAAATAAATATTGTTCAGTTTCTTAGAAATAAATATTGTCCAGTCACCACTTCATTCCTTCCATTGATGTCGGTACCAGTCCTTGAGTAACTTCGACTCTTGCATCAGGAACCACTTCACCAATACGCTCTCGCATTAGGAACCACTTCGTAACTAAATTCTCACCGCAGCTAGATTCTCAAAAGGATCATGAGAAAAAAAGCTGAAAAAAGGCGACTGTGCAGCTACTCCGTGAATGGTTAATTAAGGCACTCTTAGTCCTGGAGTAAGTATCACATGTTTACTGGACGCACATTCGGCACATTCAGAGAGAATCAATTTAGCGCTACAATGATCTGTTTGTTTCAACCTTTTTCAGCTTGTGGGCAACAGAAACTGCTACAGACAGCCAAACGCTCAGCTTTTCAGCTCGCTTCTATAAGTACCAGTTTAGTCAAAATCTTCCAAAATCAACGTAAATATGGTATCAGTCGACTCATTGCGACAATAGAAAACCGTCATTTTATACATTCTAAACCCTACCACACGTAATCTGTATTCACGTCGCCTGTCGCCAGGGCTCTAAGTCCATTGGAGTCTCGTAATTTGTGTTTCGTGGCATCGCACGGGCACCTACCTAGTAATAATAATAATAATAATAATAATAATAATAATAATAATAAAATAAATTTATAAGTGAGTGTTTTAGGGATTCCTTGATTTCCTTTTCCCTTTTTCTTCCATACTCAACTAAGATACTCAACTAAGGGCATTAATTTATGTAAATAACAAATAAATAAATAAATAAATAAACTAAAGAGACTAAATGAAAGTGGAAAGTTCTTCGTATAAATTAGATCATTTTTTATTACTAATATGGTTGGGGGAAATTCTTAAGGATGGTAGGTAAAATCACCTTTCAATGAATGTTACATATTAGAATTTATTTTCCTAAAAGTAATCTTTATGGCTTGTATGTTGAGAACATATGCTAAAAAGGGATAATAAATAAATAACTAAAATTTTACTTTTGAACTCATATTGGAGTTTTTGACTGTGCATTTATTTTGAATCTTAAAACTGAGAACTGATTTGAATTTGGAATTGAAATAGAAAACAAAATAAAAATAAAAATAAAAAATTGCTTACCTGATTTGAATTTGGTGGCTATTGTGAGTGTGGTGACCATTCAGAGAGCTTGTGGGTGAGCCAACGCAACCATTTACATGGTTGTGAGCGATTCACTGTGCTAGAGGAGCGAACCAAAGTGTAGAGAATACTTGGTATTTTCATGGACCAAGAGGACGACACCCTTATACGGGTGCTCCAACAAGGACCAGTGGGATGTGCCGACTCTGACACATCGACAAAATATCAAGGCATTTCAAATCCTTTCTTTACATAAAGTATTTATATTTGAGCAATTTCTTTTGAGTACTTACATTACTAGAGAGATGGTGATATTGATGAAGATGTTAGCCGTAGAATCAAAGCGGGGTGGATAAAATGGCATCAAGCATCGGGAGTCCTATGCGACAAGAAAGTGCCACAGAAGTTGAAGGGAAAGTTCTATAGGACATCGTTTAGTGAAAGGGAAATTGGGTTAACCATTTCCTATAATTAATTTTGGTGGTTGATAGTCAACACAAACACATGGTCTAACTAGTTTGTCTAGAACTCATGTGTTACAGGTGCATAAGGTTCAACACAAACCAATAAAGATTCAAGTTAGGGACTCAATTTGAAATGGAGCAAAGGACTTGAGTGTGTTGTAGAATGGCGCACCGGACTGTCCGGTGCACCTGGACCCTACAGGTGTCAACCAGTCACTCTCGGGAAAACGAAGGTGCACTCCGCTATAATTCACCGGACTGTTCGGTGAGTCAGCGGACAACGGCTATCCAGCACCAACGGTCGACTCTGCAAAGTACTACATTGAGCTACAGTGCCGCGACAGAAGTCAGAGCTGCGAAGTCAGAGGGCACCAGACTGTCCGGTGTGGCATCAGACTGTCCTGTGTGGCATCAGACTGTCCGGTGCCGCAAGAAGACAAAGCTCCAACGGTCGACTTCACTCTGAACCCTAACGATTAGGTGACGTGGCGGGGCAAGAGACACCAAGTGTGTGGTGGTCCTTGCGGGGTCTTAGTGATCCGTGAGATTAAGGAAGAAGGCTCACTCGGTCTAAGTGACCGTTTGAGAGAGGGAAAGAGTTGAAATAGACCCGGTCTTTGTTACCTCCTCAACAGGGACTAGGTTCTTTGGAACCGAACCTCGATAAAACAAATCACTGTGTTCACTCGCCTTATTTCTTGGTTGATTTGTTTCCCCTCTCTTTCGGACTTGAATTTAAATCTAACACTAACCCCGGCTTGTAGTGTGTGTTTAAAGTTTAAATTTCAGGTTTCGCCTATTCACCCCCCTCTAGGCGACTTTCAATTAGGCCTGCTATGTTATATGGGGCTGAGCGTTGGCCTACTAAGAGACGACATATTCAACAACTAAGTGTCACGGAGATCGTATGTTGCGTTGGATATGTGGGCACACAAGATTGGACCGAGTGAGAAACGATGACATACGTGATCGGTTAGGAGTAGCGTCAATTGAAGAAAAGCTTAATCAACACCGGTTGAGATGATTTGGGCATATCCACCGGAGACCCCCACAGGCACCGGTGCATAGAGGCATCATAAGACGGGACAATAATGTGAAGAGAGGTAGAGGTCGACCAAACTTGACATGGGAGGAGGCAATCAAAAGGGACTTGAAGGAATGGAATATCCCAATGGAGTTGTGTTTGGATATAAGTGCTTGGCAAGAAGCTATCCACGTGCCCGAACCGTGATTAGGCCTTTTTCCTTTTAGTGCTCTCAAATACTTTTCCCTCCCCTTTCTCTCTCTTTACCCTTTTGGTGACATCTTATTGGGTTTCAACTCTAGCCTACCCCAACTTGCTTGGGACTAAAAGGCTATGTTGATGTTGACTTACATTACTAGAATTTTAGTGCTAGAATAGGATTAGAACTAGGGTGTAAAACTTTTTTTGTCACACTACTAGGCATAAGGATGAATTCAGATGTGATTATAGTTTTAAATTTATAAATTTATAAAAAATATAGAAGCCCAATTCAGCCCTCTCTCTTGGTCATCTTGATCCTTTTAACTATGAGGTGGTAGGTGGCCATGTAAGAGAGGACTAAAGTGACCAGAGTGAAGTGTTTTACTTTGTTTAACCATTTCCTTTTCCATTTTGATAGTCCTTGTCCACTGCACTCAATGAGTTGTTGTACATGGACCTTCCGAAGCGAAGTGTGGAGTTTTGCAACCTTAGGTATGAGCACAGGAATGTGCCTCTGTTACGAGTGAAACATGAGAGGACGTGGTCAAGGTCTACATTTTTGACATCTGATTGAGTGCACAGAGATCTTTTGCAAGTTTATGTAGAGTCCTAAAAATGTGTTGAATGCTTCAGGATAGTTTTGATGGCTTAAATGTCCCCTTTTATTGGTTTGATGAAGATGGCCACATCGTCAACATACATGGAGGTTCTCTAGTTTGCTGCCATTAGGGCAAGGGAGTGAAAAAACTACATTAGGTTGTTAGGTCAAGTAGGCGTTGGAGTGAATCCATCATCCATAGCCAAAATAAGTGGCGGATCTTAGGGGGGGCTAGGGGCTCCAACCCCCCCTGCGCCTGTGAAAACAGTGGAGGAGGAAGGGAGAGGGAGGAATGAAGAAGATGAGGAAGAGAGAAAAAAGGAAGATGGAAGAAGAGAGAAAAAAAGGAGATAATTAATCTCCAGTCCCTCCTTGAGACATATCCTGGATGCGTCACTAGCCAAAAATAAAGAGCATGGGTGGCCTGTCGGATGCCTCTAGCGTGGCTACAACAAGGGTTTTGTCGTCCATTAAGTAATGTGATTGAGGTAGCTGTGCGGAAAATGATGGAAAATCAGTCATGCCAACGGCAAACAAAGCCCAAATCATGTAGAATCTCCAACAAATACCCTCAATTAACCGTGTCGAAGGCTTTGTGAATGTCTAGTTTCATGAACAAGTTTGACATCTTTAGCTTGTGCAACCTTCACACTGCTCCCTAGAAATAAAAGAAAAAAATATCATGGATGCTACTCTTCTTTACGAATGCGCTATGGCAATCGTAAACCAGGGAGGCAAGTCTATTAAAAATAGTTTGGATAAATTTGTTTCTTGCAATGATGTGGATGAGGCTGATGGGCCTAAAGTCTATAACCCTTTCTACATCCGCTTTTTTTGGGGAGCGGGACGTTGCATGCCAAGTTGAGCCTCTCAAATCCATGGGCATTCATTGTGACAAATTATTTGTGGCGGCCATGACATCTTTTATGATTTCCCAGTAAGGGCTAGTTTGGAAACCTCAATTTCTCAAGGGATTTTTATTTTTTCAAGGAAAATTAGTTCATTTTTTCACGAGAAAAAAGAAATCCCTTGAAAAAATAGGGTTCCCAAACTAGCCCTAAGCTTTAAAAAAGGGACCAGTGAATCTATCTGAACCTGGAGCTTTGTCATTCGGCATTGGAATTTATGGTGTTTTTTTACCTCTTTCTCGGAGAAAGGGGCTTCTAGCTCCGAGAATTCATGCGGAGTGTGTTCCAGGGATTTCGCCCAAAAGTGACAATGAGTTGACTAGCTTATAGATTAGAAAAACAGTAGCAATAGAAAGTTGTGAGAAAAAAAAACTAGAGCAATCCAACTAACTTATCATGCAACCAAACCTAGGAGTTGGTACGACTACTCTTTTATTATGTCAAAAAGAGAGAGAGACAGAGAGAGCTATACTCTACAACAATAGTATCCCTTAATTATTTCGCTGATCCTTTTAGACAAGGAAAGAATCATCCTATGCGCTTTGTAGTTGGTGGTGAGAAGTGGATTGCTGCATGAAGCAAAACGGCTATGTCTCGAGCCCTTCTTTCAGACCAGGCCCTAGGTTTGGTCCCTGATTACTGGTGGATTACTCTATCTAACCCCAAAGAAGTTCTGGCCATATTATTACTGTACATAATTCGTCCAGAACTTTTTTTTTAGATTAGACTAATCCATAAGAAGCAGTCAGGGACCAAACCCAGGGCCTGATCTTGTTCTCCGTGCTGGCAACTACCGAATCATCTGCAGCGTGCCATTATTATTGAAGTAGATATGCCGGGACCGTCAACACCGGTGTCATGTTTGCTAGAGATAAGAGAATGGGACAAGGGCGGGCTAGATGCTTTCTTTCCGAGTGGAAAGGATGGTCGAACCTCAGGGAGGAAGGGAAGGGAAGAGCAACCTCGCTTCCCTGATTGTAACTTCGATTGAAGCCTACGGACCCATCTGGAACAAAGAATTTTTTTAAAGATTCATTCCTACAGAAATTTCGAAACACAGGATTTAATCTCATCAATTTTCTTTAAAAATTCCTATGGATTGCTTTCCTCCGTACAAGTTAGAGAAAAATAACAAAAGGATTGCAATTCACAGCCACCTCTAATTCGAGTACGGAAGAAGCCACCTGCAGCTGCAGAGATCCTGAAGCTCAACTGCGATGCTTCACAATCGGCGTGATTGGTTCCTACACCCATAAGAGCCGGGCTCGCGCCGACCTGCACCCCAGTCAATGCTTCCACTAAGCCTGCGCACAGCTAGCCAAGCTATCAATCATGCGATATATGCGTTCATTACAACATAACACTGTTCATTACAACATAACACTCTGAACATATGCAAGCCATCAGTTTTCACCGTTTCACCATCCTAATGTGGTCTTTTATTGACCCGAGTGTACTGGACTAAGGTGCATCAACGTGCGGCAGAACCGCAGAACTACATTCACTGCCTCAACTGAAGCTAGGGCAGATAGGTCCCTTGGACAAACCAAGGCGAACCTCCATTCCGTGGTGCATGTCAGGTTGACGGAAACCTTCAGAATCTTGAGGCACTGCAAGCCGGCAGAAAAAAAGAAAATCAGAACAAGTCAAAAACGATTGTGCCAATAAGGAAAAAAAAAGTCCAATGCTATCACAAAGCATATACATAGATAAAATGTTAGGCGGTAACTCAGTTAAGCACCAATGACCACTGACAACTGACACATTTTATCACTCATCAGAGATGCTGATCCTAATAAAGTTATTGTAGCTATGAGAGACAACTCAGATCAGACTGTCACAAAAACATATAACTTTTCTAGTACAAATAATAAATCAAATAAAACAATAGCCAACAATCATGTAAACCGAATACTCTTGAAAACTGATGACCTCCCCAACTTAAATTACTCATAACCTCTCCAAGACTCAAAAGTTCATCCAACAACTAAATAATTGGTTTGGCAAACTTACTACTTCTGATTTAGGGGAGCCCCTATTTTTTTCAATTAGGAAAAAGTTCAAACCACTAATATTTTGGGCCGGAGGGAGTATTTGTAAAACATAACTTATGGTGTTAGTTGCCCCCTCATAAAATTTAAACTAAAAATCAAGTTGAATGTGGAGAAACAAAAAAAGACAAAACTTCTAGAGGATAAATTGAGGGGAGTATAATGATCCAAACAACAGTTTAGAGGCTGATCTAAAATAGGACATACTTGAGGGTACTATTTTTGGAATTTTTCCATTAAATTAAGCTAGATAATTTTTTTTACTTCAAAGGGTTTCCCCGAGTACAATAGAATTACTGCTAACTACAGAAGGTTAAGACGATTAAAAACAGCAGCACTTTTTGCCTAAGAATATTAAGATGGTCATAAATCAATGCAAAAATGCTTATGCATGCGATAAGGGAAGGAAAATGACTTAGCAAAAACAAATGACAGAATGTCTTACTGTTAAGATAATCTTCAAAACCAAAATCATCTAGGGAACCTGTCAGTGCCTCATATCCAAGCAGAGATGATGGCAAAGCACCAGGGGGCCTTTGGAACCTAGCATCATAAAATATCCATCAGCAACACATCAAGATAGCTAAACTGCTGATCACCAAAAAAAACAATCTAAACTAATGTACTATGTTGTTGTTGAAGGGTGAAGATGAACAAAATAGAAGGCAGACTCCTATTTCCTTAGTTGCTCCCTCTTTTGTTATTCACAATTGATGTGACAACTATTTCCTTAGTTGCATCTCTCCTATAAACAAAATAGAAGGCAAACTCATATTTCCTTAGTTGCCGCCCTCCTATTTCCTTAGTACTAATGTACTAAGTTGTCGAAGGAGGACCAGATGGAAATGAAGTAATGAACGATTGCAACATAGGATTGCACATTGCATATGCTGTTGTAGAGATGTGTGTGTTTTATCTGCAAGGAAGTGGCACTTATGATACTAAGACCTGGTAGAAAATCTCACATAAAAATAACTTCGATAACAATAGAATCGCACAGATTTTTGACAGATTCAACTGACTGTATGTGCAATCAAGCATGCAGGAAACCGTAAGCTGTGAAGTACAAGTACTCCCTCTGTCCCAAATTATGAGTTATTCCAGTTTTTTCAGAAAGACAAATCATCTAAAGTTTGACCAAATTTATATAAAAACATTTATGATACAAATAAGTATCATTAGATTCTTCGTTAATTAATAATTATATATTCATAGTGTATCTATTTGATGTCAAAAAAAATTGTAACTCTCTCTAGAGTTTTGGTCAAACTTGAGATGCTTTGACTCTCCAAAAAAATTGAAATGCCAAAATATTGCAAAATAAACTGTTACCATGATGAAGTTTCAAGTTCCAGAACTGGCACGCATGGTAGCAAAGATACTACAGTAGTCAAATATCAAAAGTGTGCCAAATAAGACACTTAAATACACAGGGAATAAAATCTAGGTACAGTCAATGTTGTGGTAGCAACAAATACACAGCTACATTAAGGCCATTTCAGATTGCAGGTATGAAAATGGCTAACAACTTTACCGCCAAATGCTGAAACTGTGTAAAGAATCTTATCAGTAAAAATGGCGATTCTGCAGATACACAACTGATTCATCATCCTTACAGCACGACAAAAACGATATAAACATTTGACAAAATTTCATGATTCAGAGGCTTATCCATATGTATAGCATAGGTATACTAACATCAACCACTAGCTACTCCTGGCTCGAAATTCGAACGAATTGATGGAAGTAAATTTTATTTTTCCTGTAAGAACCGCAAAAGGGGGAAGTTTAGTACCTTGAGAGGATTTGGGCATCGAGATCCTTGCGGATGTTCAAGGCGGATCCGTAGATGGCCTCTGTCCCAAACTTCTTCTTGTCCGCCCAGAACTTGGCCTCCTGTGCGGGGCGCGCACGAGTGCCCCCAAATCATTACGTGGGTCTCAGGCTCAGCGTTAGGGTTTCTAGGGCACGGACAAGGAAAAAGGAGTAGAGCGACGAATCCTTACCGATTGGATGCTGGACTGGAGCGGGTGCGGCGGCGCGAGGTCGGCCTTGACGCCGGCATTGAGGCCGAAGCGGAGGGTGTCGTGGGTCTCGCTGATCTCCCTCTTCATGCTGCCGCTCGCCATCGTCGATGCTCTGCGCCTCTCCTCTCTCCGCGCTCAACAACAAGTACCTGGCTTCGCTTCTTTCTTTACCAGGAAGTAAGGAAACGCAGGGTCTGGCTCTTTGGGCTTACTGAATAGGTCTATTAAGTCGTTTTGTCGGGCCGGCCCAACTGCGATCTGCCAATCCAGATCGGAATATCGAAATTGCATCCAGAACATCTCGGACCGGTAAGCATGTATTATGCCAGCGAAAAGCTAAATTTTTTTAAATATTAAAAAAATATTCAACTATTAGGATATTCTGATACGATGCACTGCAATCATATACAATCATAATTCCATATCAGATGTTAATCTGATAAGACTTTATTCTTAGCTAAAAGGTTGGAAAAGTTATCAGTTAAAAAGAAGTTTGACTTTTTTTATAATTTGCACGGTGGTTCGTCCTCCGAATGTGATACTATGTGGGAATGCTATGTTGCGTGTGACTTGCTGTCGTGTTAGGTTTAGATGTTTTTTATATCCATCTATCTCTACTATCTCTCCTACTACTTATGTACGTAACGTAGGCGTCCACACCCCTCAATGGTTCTGCCGCTGACGCACCCCGCCCCGCATCCGGCGACCTTCCTTCAATGGCGCACCAATCAACGCCCGCGCGCGATCCACTCCCCCTACCCTATGTCTCCCAGGAAGGTCGATCTGCCGGATCCACTCTACCTGATCTGCCTCACCTCCATGGAAGTAGTTGATCTGCCGCTCCCAATCTTGGACGTCTTCCATGGTCAGTGGCAGCTGATCTGCCGCCATAAACGTCGATCCTGCGATCCGAAGCCCCAGCAGCGCGGCCGACGCACCCTCGATCCGAGATCCTCGCCATCAACGCTCCTCGATCTCTGCTCCCCGCCATCAACGCGGCCGCCCTGCTCACCTTCCATCGACGGGATCGGCGTTGATGGCGGATCGGCGAGGACGGTGGGTGGGGCGGCCTCGGATCCCCGGCTCCGTGCCCCCGCCCGCGACCTCCCGTGATGCCCCCGCTCTGTGCCTGCCGCCCAACCATGGAGATAGGGCAGTACGCCACGACCAGCTGCTGCAAGTAGCATCAGAAGATTTCTGCTCGTGGACGCATGTCTGATTTCGTTCCCCATACTCTGTTTCCTTCGATCCCCAATCCCTTCCCAGGTAAGAAACACACGTCTCCACAGGCGGCCACCACTGATTCGGTCCAGCTGAAGGCAATGGTGGTGATGGAGATGGTGGTCACGGAGCCAGCAACTCATGGCCGGGGGGAGCACGTCAAGGCACCGCCGTAGCCCAAACCCGAGACGGATTACTTCGCCGAGAAAAGAAATCTGGTGAGTTGGTTCGTTCGTGTACCCGATCCCTCCTTGCTTGTGCTACAAATTTCATACATGCAGATCGGAATGGGTGATTGTGATGCGATTCTTTAGTGATTTGTGTGCCTTTCTTTCCTGGATGGATTAGCAGTTCAGTTTACTGTGAATTTTGCATGTACGTGGAGTAGAGGGAAGCCCGAACCCGGTTTACTTTCGAAATTTGCTAGGGGTTCAGTTGAATTAAACCTCCTGAGTCCTGACCCCATGTTTGTTCCGCTCCTTTCTCGCAAACTCTCTGAAAATCGGGTTGTGCTGTGCGATTCTGGTTCGTTCCATGCTGGGCCAAACAATGGCTGCAGTACTTTATTACCATTTTAAATCCAGGTAAATGCAGTACAAGAACAGTTCCTACTTCTTACTTCAGATGTCGTGGTTGAACAAATACATTTTTAAGAAATTGATCTTTTTTGTTATCCTAGCCTCCTAGGCAAGAGAAAACTGGTTACTATGATAGACAGTGTGCAGTGTGTTGTACGTGGTGTTGCTTTAGTAGAT
The DNA here is from genome assembly GCF_902167145.1 of Zea mays. Classification (NCBI taxonomy): domain Eukaryota; kingdom Viridiplantae; phylum Streptophyta; class Magnoliopsida; order Poales; family Poaceae; genus Zea; species Zea mays. The sequence goes on along the minus strand of NC_050100.1, from coordinate 222,548,821 downwards.
GTATTAGGAGAAAACAACCTGCGAGCAGAGCACCCAGGCTCAAGCGATCCCGGGTAGTTGGCCTCTCAATTATAGCCTATAGGCACGAATAAACTCATTCATACAGAAGACTCAAACAGGTTTTAGCCAATGGGGCATAGCGAGCGTATTATACAAGGACAACTGGTTACGCAGACAGTGCACTGTGCATGGTGTTGCTTCCTGGATGGACAAGGAGAAAACGACACTTGTGGATTGCTTGCCGGCCACTGGAGTGCAACTCTAACAAGTAATCTTCAGACAACATGATACATAAGGATGCTGCTATCTTCTTCTCATCGGTTTGATTTGACTTCACTTCTACTCACACATCATTGCCCTGATCCAAATGTTGGTTCCTATCCTTGCAGTTTTCTAAAACATTGCTGGGGTTGCAGCATGCATAACACATAAATTTTTTATGTTCCCTTGGTTATTTTGTTGTTGTTGAAGAATCTACCCCAGAATCGTTTTCCTTTTATCCTGAGCAAGAAGGCATAAAGTTTAAGTTAGGGACTATTAGAGCATATAAAAAATAAACACTAAAATAGAGTCCTAGAATTTGAAATAGGACCGTATTTAGGGCATCAAAAGAAATTTTTAATCCAACAATTCATATTATTAAGAAATAAATGGTTGGAGATTAAGAGAAAACGGGGACAAGGCTCCAGTATATGAGGTACTAGATTTAAAACCCGAAAGACCGAGCCCTGTAATCGTTTGATAAAATTTTATAATATAAAATAGAGCTGTTGGAAATGTGTTTTATGGTTCTAGGCCTTATATTTAAAATAGGGTCACGTTTAGAGAGTCTCTCTCAGAGATGCTCTTAGTTAGCTAATATGTAGTTAGCTAATTCTGGACTATTAGTTAATAGTGAATCCAAACCAGGATATCAGATGATGGTTGACAGCAGTGACATTAATTTTGTTCCCAAGTCCTGGTAGAGCTCCACCATTGAAAAAAATGAACTAAATGTTAGATTCATCTCGATCCACCACGGAGCAGCTCTATCGTATATATGAGGTTCTTTAAAGTATTTGGTATAGCTCCACCTTCCTCCTCACTTTCATCTAGGACTCATGTGTTAGCTCTTCAGTTAATGCTTTGTTCATCTGTTAATGCTTCACCATGCCTGACTCGATAACCATACATTGATACAGTACAGTTGTAATATCACTTAAAATTCACAGGATCATTGGGTATTTACCTAACTGCTGCTATTGGGTTGTAATAGTAATACTTTGAGTGAAAATTGGGAGGGAAAGTGTAGTTTGTCCAGTGCTGGGACTGGCTGCCTTAAGGATTTCAGAAGTCCACATTGGAAGTAGCTTCATGTGCAATTTTTGCATGTTGTGTTTATTTCTCCCTTCCAAGTTCCAACCTCATTTTTTATGTGTGTAGTTTGCTCCTCTTGACTGTCCTACTGCAATAGATAGTTTTATTGGATACTGGAAGCCAAGTTTGGTACTTCTTCTGGAAAGTGAACTCTGGCCAAACCTCATCATGTCTGCAGCAGCAAAAGGGGTAAGTGGCTTTCTCATAATTTTGGAAATTGTCCAGATCACTTTTCATGATCATGCTTGTTTTCTAGCAGTAGCAGCGAGTGGTTTCCTCTACAACTCGAATTCCTTTCGATTCAGTTCCTTGTCCAGGATTTGTGTGGGTGACTAATAAATTGTGCTTGGCTGGAATGCAAATTGCTCCATGGTGTTGTTAATTTGGTCTAAGCTGGAGATGAAGTGACTGACTCCATGGGCTTCATAGTGCCATGCCAGATCATCACACTGCTGCCACCTGCATATAATGTCCTGCTGCAAGCTTGCAACTACTATAGCCACTTCGACATATTGCATTGATACTATTTATTTCCAGGGACATTTTAGTATTTAATTTCATGTGGTATGTTAATTATTGAATTCATGGTGCAGTAAAGAACTCATGTACCAGCAAGCTCTGTGTTGTTTTGGAAACTTCAATGCGATCCAGCTTAGTGAACCAGCTCCTCTTCAGGAGCTGCTGCTGATGGCACTGAAAGATTATGAATCAATCGGTGATGAAAATGACGAGGAGAAACTGGAGATTGCAGAGGTAAGTTATTTTTGGAATTGCCCAAAATCATGATTAATGTGATAGGTGCCCAAGGTGATGTATATATTTATATGTTATTATGTTTGTTTATTTCAGTTTGAGTCTGCCAAAACTTCTTGTTACATAGCTCTTTAAACGAACATAACCTATTTTTTGCAGGCAAACTTGAAAATCTCTACTACTCTATATGTGTGGACTGTAGGCGTCCACACCGAAGCGTTCTGCCGCTGGCTCGCGCCCCGCCCCACAGTGAGCCGCCCCGCAATCCGCCCCGCAATCCCCGTCCTCACCGATGAATTCATGGATGTGAATGACCCTTCAATTGATGCTAAGTACATGGTAAGGAAGCTAATTCTTATTTTGGTTATAATATTTCACATGTCAGATTCTGGACGTTTCATTTGACAACAATGAGCTAATTAAGAGTTTTGTTTGCATTTTCCTTCTGATCATTTGGGAACTGCTCTACCTGAGCAGAGATACACAGTTACGGTCCTGACTACAACACTAGCTCAATTGAAATAATTCTCTCTAATCTGATGCAAACCAAAATTCCTGTTAGCCCATTATGTTATGTTTCATGTGCTTTCACTTGCTTAAGTATGATATGCATGCGGTAGCTTTACAAAATAACTGTTATACTGATCCTTCATGTTGTTTTTCTTTTTTTTCTTTTTCTTTACAAAAACAGTGTTTTCTATTCTTCCAACAAGCTTCCAAATTCTGTATGTCAAGTGAATGCACATTGTTCACGGGAACAATGCAGCTAATGTGGAACCAGCAGATTTTTTAGTTCTATTACATTTTTTACTTCACTGTTGGTTTAACAACTGTCAATTTCTATGCATGAGGTTTGGTATTGTTTGTGTTTTCTATATAATCTCCCCCTTTCTAGGCCTATATGTTCAAGTATGATTCCACTCATGGCCCGTTTAAAGGTTCTATTCGTGTCGTGGATGATTCAACCCTCGAGATCAATGGGAAGAAGGTCACAATTACAAGCAAAAGGTAATGTTCATTGAGTTCACATCTGTATCGTATTTGCCTATTGTACATGACATTGTTGGGAACCACCGGTTTCATGTTCTTGCAGGTTGAGAATGCAAGTGTTCTTTTATTACTTGCTGAAATACATAAAGTAAGTAATCATCTTTTTTATTTTGCAAAGAACCTGGTAAATACTACAATTCTATACAGAGTAAGCTAACACTTTTTTTTATTCTGATTCTCCCAGAAATCTGACAATGCGGTCCTTGGGCTTCCTTATGCGTTGGCCAGCCAATCATTCTGCAAATCATTCAACTTGGATCTGCTTGAAGCCTCAGCTACACTTACTCTCGCTGAGTTGTGACTGGCTCTTGGATCAAGCCATGCAAAGAAGGCACTGAGTCTTGTCTACCAGAGCCTTCCCATGATTCTTGGTCATGGTGGGCTTGAGCTGCGTGCCCCTGTGGATCGGAGACAGTGTGCAGTAGCATCAGCAGCAAGGTATTTAAAGCGTGCAAGGATGGTTCCTGACTGAAGAGAACTTGGATAACTCAGCAAATAATACTCATTTATATGGATTATTGTGCTTGCTTCTGATGCAGGTGCTCTACCATGGACTCATATTTCCTTTTGCATTTTTTGGAAGCAATCTTCTAACTTAAGAGAGTGGATTTTGTTTTAACTATTATTATTAAAAAAATAGTATGTTGATGTTCACTTTGGTGGCATTACTTGCATAAAAGGAAGGCCCGCAGAACATGAAACAGGATAGTTTACTATGTTTGTTGGCAGCTGAAACTAACTGAACGTGCCCATCCCTTGCAGTATAAATTTTATAGCCTTAGAATATGATGACCTTATTTTTAATCCACCACTATATACTTCTTAAATGCATTTAGGCAAATGCTAATTGTTGAACTATTGCTTGTCAAAACTTTCAGGTTGCCAAGGATCCATCAGGGAAGGACATCAATGCACTTGAGCAGCACATCAAGAACCTCCTGAGCCCTTCCACCCCATTTTTCTTCAATACTCTGTACGACCCTTATCGTGTTGGCGCCGATTTTGTTCGTGGGTACCCCTACAGCCTTCGTGAGGGTGTCCCAACTGCTATTTCTCACAGGCTTTAGCTCAACATTCCAGACTACGATGCCCCTACCCAGCTTGTTAAGCCCCTTGAGAGAAACACCAGGTAAAAATGATATATTTCAGTGTGTAGGTTCCATCATTCAGGTGGCCACCTTTTGCTAACTGATGTTTCTTTCTTGCAATCAGGTATGTGGATGCTATTCTTACGATCCCAAAGGGCACCCTCTTCCCTACGTGTGGAATGAACCTTGCATTTGACCGTGAGCTCATTGGTCCTGCAATGTACTTTGGTCTTATGGGTGATGGCCAGCCTATTGGACTTGTTTTGCAGCCATTTGACTGGATTAAGAAAACTTTCTTCGAGAAACCCCAACCAGAGGCATAAAAGGCTTGCAAGTCTGCAACTTTGGTACATCACTTTTGTCCGGGATGGTTCCTGACTGAAGAGAACTTGGATAACTCAGCAAATAATACGAGACCCCCTCGTGTTTCCTTGTTTTTTTATTATTCAGATGTAGGCAATCCCCACGAGGGAGACAGGGAACAGAGAAACTGCTTGGTTCTCCTGTGTTATATAATACTCCTGTATTATCCAACATGCATGTTTTATAACATAAATTGATCCACAAATATATCTTGCTGATTAATATTGGACTATGATGTCATGTTCGAATGTTCCCATCACTAGGAGGAAAAACAATGATGGCAACTTGGCGATGCTTTCCTTTCATGTTTCATCGTTATCGCTTTATCGCGCGTTCAATAGTTCCACTACGTTTGTGTGACATCAAGCTACAAAATACATTACATGAGAACTTTTCCAGATTTTGTATATTATAGTGATGTTTGCATTCTTCATCTGTTTTCAGTTCTATTGTTACTTCCGTCGCAACGCACGGGCACTCACCTAGTCCTATATGAACCTAACGAGGGCGTCCACCGTGCCCCCGGCCCCCGCCCCCTTCGCCTGCCCACGCCCGCGTATGCAAGCAGCCTCCCAGGCTCCTAGCCCCACCTGCCCCCCGCCCACGCGCCACCTCCCCATGCCCGCGTATGGAACCCGCTCGCGGATCTCGCCCACGATGCACGCCTCCACCGCGCATGGAACCAGCGCATCGACCCCGTCGCGCGATACCCGTTCCTAGCCCACGCTCGAACAGACACCGCAGTCACGCCTCCACGCGCAGATCTAGGGAGGGAGGGGCATACCTGGTGCCGTTGTCGATGACGACAGCAGGGTGGGACAAGGCATCCATGGCGTGCGCCAAGCGTGTGGTTGTGGCCGCTCGTCTCCTCAGCGGCGGCGGCAGTCGGGGTGGCGCCTGCTCGAGTGGCGGGTGACTTTTGGCAGCGGCACACAGAGGCGGGCTACGATCACCGCCGCGGCAGGCATCCCAACAACACCACCACCACCCGGTCACCCACGCACCGCCACTTGCAACCCACCAGCACCAGCGCCGAGGGAAGAGCCTCAACGACTTTGTCTAGAATCGAAGCTTGGAGAGGAAGGGAGGTACACGAAGACCACGTGCTTGTGGGCCCGACGCCTGCGCTACCGTCGACACCGAGCACTACGCGACATCCTCGCCGCCCGTTCCTCCGTCGTCCGAACCGAAGACGTGGCGTGGTGGTGGTGTGCCATTGCGGCGCGGCGGGAGCGTACGGGGGTTTTGGGGCTCGGGATTTAGGGATGGGTTTGGGTTTGGGTGGTGCTTTGGCGTGGTGGTTGATTTCAGTGTAGCGGTGGAGTGGAGTGGGCTGCGGTGACGGTGGTGGCACGCCGAGATGCGAGATGCGAGAGGAGATCTGGGGAACGACGGGGACGAGGGTGGTCGAGGTAATCGTCTTCTTGGATCCATCGAAGCTCTCTCAGACCGAATGGATCAGCTCCTGCAAGGCTCGACATTGTCATCCCCAGCTGGAGCTTCTTTACTGCCGAAGAGAACTCAAGAAAAGCGCCATCGACATTCCATTTGCCAGCCAGATTTGTGCTTCTCTGCGAGTCCCCTCAACCCTGAAGGCATGACTGTTTCCTTGTATCGAGTTCATCCTTGAACTAATGGAATCCATCGATGGTGCGGAATCCAGTTTAAAATTGGAAGTCAATACTCCTCAGGCAAGAACAGGTACGCTGCTTAGCCTATGCGTTTCTTTTAACAAGCAAAACAAAGGGGTCGAGACTATTTGCTTTCTCATTTTCTTAAAACATCTTTTTTCTTGCATATTTTAATCTATATGCTTTTTTGTGACCTAGCTAATTGTTCTATAACTCTTGAAATCATGTAATGAATAGGGCATTGCGTCTATTTCAATGACATGTTAGTTAACATTGTCTAGAAATTATTCATGGTTCCATTATTATTTGGGATGTCTTTGCAAACATGCCACGGTTAGCAACTTGTTTTGAAAGAATATGGAGACTGCAGAGATTTTGACAGTGATGATAAAGATGTGGATTATTAAATGTGCAGTAACACGAATGAATTGAATTTGTCCCAACGTCACTTTGTATCCCATTAATGTCTTGGTGCTTTAATTTTGTTTATTGCAAAAGACTTGTTGCTTTCTGTTCAAGCTTCATCAGGCCATTTTTTCTGAATTGGCAGTTAAAGTTATGGGAATAAACATGGGCCTGCCAATTGTGAGCAGCGAGTAATTTGATTCTAGGAGGAGGCATGAAATGGATTTCAACTATGTGAAATGATACATTTTTTTATCCTAAGAAACTTACAGGGGATACAAATTTGATCCCTTACTTTACGATTCAGTTGAGTCTTTGGAATATTTGGAAACTTGTGTTGCAGTAATAATCAGAACGCTCACTCTTAAAAAAAGGAATACATTAGCTCGGAAAGGAGTGTGTTGTCAGTTTATTCCTGGAACAAAAACTTAAAATACCTCTGCAAATTGCATACCCTCAAGCTTAAATCTTTTTGTGGGTTGGAGAGGTTTTGGAATTATACTACCAGTTGCCACCTTATTGGCCTAATTGTAAAGACATATGGATAAGGGACATTTATGAGTTTACATTTAAGCCTTGATTGTACTTATGTGAAAATCTGGCTACTACCAAATTGATGTTTGCTTTCACTCTTGTTTAAAAATTTGGTGACCTTAGCACATGTGCAAAAGGAACTAATCAATTCTATGATTTTTGCATGACCGATGATAGTTAGCATAATCAACATCTTGAAGGCACTTGGCAGCATTAGCAAGAAGAAGGACTTCGTTCGAAGTAGAGATGGCAATGGGTACCCGAAACCCGAAACCCGATGGGTTTTTACCCCATTAGGGTATGGGTTTAGGTCAATTTTCATACCCACGGGTTTGTTAATGGGCATAAATCTATACCCGGCGGGTTTATGGGTACGGGTTTGTTCCTATAGTACCCAAACCCGTGGACCCGTGGGTTTTTTAAACCCGACCAAAGCTAGTGCATATTGCCATTTTATTTTATAAACGAACAACAAACTTGTTATTCCTTATTTACTTCATAATTTTTATCAATTGGTGAATGTATCAGTAGTTGGTGAGAGTGTTGCTTGCTTGCTATTATAGTTTTTACTAGCATTATATATGCACTTAGTGCAAGGTCACTTAATTATACAACTTATTATTTGTATTTCATTCTCTCTAATAATAATTTTTATACCAAATCATGAACTCGTTGTTCATTACATAAATTTTGGATCATGATATCATTAATCATTATGATACTTATTGATTATGAGAAGAACAAGTATATTGGAGATAAAACCCGCGGGTAACCCATGGGTACCCGCAAACTCGATGAGTACGGGTTTGGGCAAAATCTCAAACCCGTCATGGGTATGGGTTTTTTTAATGGGCATAGATATTTTTCACGGGTACGGGTTTGGGACAGCAAAACCCAGCGGGTTTGTACCCGTTGCCATCTCTAGTTCGAAGACGAAGAAAGAGAAAACCTAGGAAGAAGGGAACATTCTCTTTTAAGTAGAGGCATAAAAATCTTATTATCTCGATAAATCATGCAATTTTGTTTCCAGTTAAAAAACACAAACGTAACCGCAGCCGAATGGACTACTAATATGTTGAAATGAGTACGAAAAAGGAAGCTTTTATTTTAGATATCTTTTTAAGATGGTTGATCTACTGCTACTACACATGTTCGTACAAAGTTTCCTATTCATGAAATTTGGCCGACAGATATTTTATCAGCATTCTTGAAAATGACCTGACTAAAATTATCACAGATGGATAGTTCCCTGTTGTCATGACTGTTTACAGGAGTACATACACCTCTTGCTTGCTGCTCGGTATTTGTCTCGAGTGTCACAATGTCATGAACAGAAACGTCCACTATGCTGACCGACAAAATTTATATATGGTTAGGTCACAAATGAATTACGAAACATTTTCTCATAACAGTATAACACATATTTATACATAAGTTATTGTGATATTATATGTTTCCGTTGCAACGCACGGGCACTCACCTAGTGATGTAACAAGATACCAATAGGGATTTATGTGGTGACGCAAGATAATCATCGAATTGGTACTTTAGTAGGGAAAACATTTGTCAATAGATTGTGTATCCAATGTCTAGAATTTCCTTCAAATGACAATGTATTATGAGAGATATTAATGGTTAAGATCTATTTTTTTGACTCTGCCAAAATGGACTTACCATTATAGAACGGGAGTATAAAAAACACATGTATGTATTAACCTAATAAGAAGATATAGATCAAACATGACCGTAACGAACATAGATTAAACAAAAATGTTAATTTTAAACAACTCCTGATTGCTAACACATTCAATAGTATATTATACCATGCAATATGATTTCCTCGTATCACAGAGACAAAGACATCCTATAATAATCTCTATTGGTTACATTGCAACACCGTGCAATAAAACTATGATAGACTATTTCGTGAGGATGCAAGGTTGCAATAATGCTATCGATTCGATACATCTCTCGTTACATGTCATGTCAGATATCGAGGATAAGTTCTGCGGCCACAAAACTCAAAATCATGAAGGCCTTGTTTAGATGTTGTCGGATTCACCTTAATCTACATATGTCGGATGAATTGGGGTAGAATTTAGTTCAAGCTTCACTGTCTTCAATCCACTCCAACAGATATGAATTGATGTGAATCTGACTACATTCGAAGAAGGCCAAAACTGGAGATCTATATCCCGACTATTCTGAAATCACTCTATTTCTTCAGTAGGCAATCCTTGAACCCCTTATCCAGCTCTTCTTTATTGAGGTTCCTGCCGATGAAGACAATCTTGTTGATGCGCGGCTCATTTGGCTCCCACATTCTCTCAGGAGATCCCTGGAAAATGTCATGGACTCCCTGGCCATGCAAAAACAAGCAAGCAAGTCAGGTTCATACGGCTTATCAATGTCAGTCTGAGAATTTTTGGTGTAATGTTAAAATGTCTATCCAAGTCAAACAGTAATACGTGAGAGAAAATGATTTAGGTTAGTAGAAAATTTGAAGAATATTCAAGCACACGAAGATATACTCATAACTCATATACACTCATATACAAGGGATGGTGCTTATGACAGTTGCAAAGTTACAAACACTAGCAAGATTGAATGGAGTAATGATGCAGGGTCATGAAAGGATGAAAAAATGTTTTCTTTCCACAATAAAAATCTACCTTTCTACAAACAATCATACATCTAAATCTGATACATTATGCATAATGCCTCTTCACATTACTGAATACATGTAAAATAATTTTGGTGAGTAAGATGCCACAACTGTACGCATATGATTGTTGGCATTAGTCAACACAAACCTGAAAGACAAATCGCTGCGGCATTCCACTGACAGAAAGCAGACCTTTCATCCTGTATATATCCTCGCTGTGTTCCAGCAGTAGGTTCCCCAACCACATGTCAGCCTGCATGAGTGTATTTCAAATTGCCGTCAATATAACTAACTCCATATCCCAACACTACAAAAGAATTGTGGTATGTCTCGGTATTCATTTTATGAATTGATAAATATAGGCATATAGCAAGAGATGAGGAGACTGGCCTTTTCAAGATCCATCTCCCCTTCGCAAACAATGCTCACAGAAGAAACACCAGGATCATGAGTGTGGTCATGTGCATGATGATCTACAAGAAAAAGAGGGCAGCACAGAGTTTACTTACTTCATACTTGGGATTTATAAATAAGTGATAAGAGAGAATTTACATATACAAAATTAAAGACAAGACAAGCATTTCAATTGGGGCATAGATGCACACTTCATAAGGATAATCTGTATCAAAACGTTCTCTTATATTGTTGCTTAAGTCAATGATGGTTTTGCACATCATTTCCTAATTGGTGGTACAAGTGAGTGCTACTGATCATAGAGAATCAGGAGTTTGATACTACCACGTCAGTCAGCTCATGCCATAATAATGTTCCAACATCAAGGCTTACCATGATCATGATCATGATGGTGATGATGGTCATGGTCGTGTTCATTCTCATGCTCATGGTGTTCATGATCATGCTCTGCGTGATCTTCATGTGACTTTTCAGCAACAGCACTCTCAATCCTGTAACCAGAATGAATTTCCTTTATCCCCACAGTCCTAAATTGGTAACTGCAAGAACTACAAGAATACAAACTTCCAATAATTTTTAAAAATAAACTCCTTAACAAGATTGTACTGATTCTATGGCTAAACACACGTTAGTTTTAAATAGTTTTGCTCTCCCAATGCTAGCATCTGAATATTGAATACGGCTGCAACTAGGTTCAACTTTAAGCACCGTGTGCCATCTCAATATGCTTCAACAACTAAGATTATTTCAGTATGGTGATATGGTCTGTTTCTATATTAATTCACTTTCCCATCACGCGCCGTTTGGATCATTGGAATTGAATTCCATTCTAATAATAACAATTTTGGCATATATCAATCAGGCTAATTCGGTTTTATGCAAAATATATTTGTATACTATTATTAGCAAGATGTCGGAAATATTTATGTGCTACATTTTTACTATAGAGGAGTGAGACGAAGAGTGTTATGTAAGTTACAAAGTAGAAACAAATTCTACTAATGCATAAAATCATTTCTCATCCTCCACCCTATGAATTTGAGATTGACTTATATCTGAACTTTGGAAAATGGTGGGATGTCAAATTCCAAACTAAATAAGTTACTTTATTGAGTGAATTCCAATTCCTCTAAAATGAAGGGGTCGAAACGCCCCGTCAAAGAAAATGACTGGGATTAGACTGGAAGGGCACACGTTCCAAAATGTTTATTTAGCAAGGATACAATATGTCAACACAAATAACACAAAAAAAATAAGACCAAAGAAAGGAACCTCTCCAGATCAAATCCTCCAATTCCAAGAACATAGTCCAAATCAACTTTACCATACTCAGCTCGCTTCAAATTAGCCATGTGGTTGATACCCTGTACTAAGCAAATGAGGATATTAGAAACTTATGGTAATGCAATAGCAGAATGAATACGCAACACTAACCCTTATACGCTCAACCAAGGACAACACTTCAGGTTCTTTGACAAGATCAATCTGCAGTGAAGTAGCAGGGGTTAGATCTATATGTGTTACCAACAAGGAGCCAAATTACAGAAAACAGTGTACTTAAGTCAGCAAACATTGATTAAAGGAGGATCACCTTGTTAACTATAATTCTGTCAGCATAGGCAATTTGCTGAACTGCTTCATTGACTATACCCTTGGGCTTTACTTCATCCAAATGCTGTCTAGCATGCTTTGCGTCAACTAAAGTAACAACACCGTCCAGCTTGACATCATTAAAAACTACATCCTCTGCATAGAATGTTTGTATAATGGGTGCTGGATTCGCTAGACCTGAAAAAATTGGATGAAGAAAAAAGGAGAGCAGTTAACATGATTTATGTGATCCATGGATAACCAAGATAATCAAACTTTTCATGATTCACATTACTTAGTTTTTCTGTTCAAATTTATACTTATAAAAAAAATTAATGTGAGATCTGCCGTTTGAACAATAACCTAACAAGCTCTTTACCTGTGGTTTCAATAACAATATGATCAAACCTCCCCTTCTTCTTGTTCACCAATTCACCAATCATACGGACTAAATCACCACGCACAGTGCAACAAAGGCAGCCGTTATTTAGCATCATTATGTCCTCAGCTCCAGCGGTTTGTGCAGCGACTAGTGAGCCATCAATGTCTACTTCTCCAAACTGCAATGTGAACAATGACAGCAAAAAGTAGACAAGTTCAGCTTCGCCTTGCATATTAGTTGGGCACTCCTAAGTGATGGATTGATCATGAACTGAGTAAATTAAGATGATTTTCTGCATTTCTCAAACTAAGCATCCATTCGTAAATGAAGAAATAACTGCTGGACAGATACTCGCAAAACTAATAGAATTGATTTACTGAATGATGAAGGTTGTTTGGCTCGAAAAAAAAAACATTAATATGATCATACCTCATTTTCAATAACAGCAATTCGCTTTCCATGGTGGGCAGTCAAGATGTGATTCAGTAAAGTTGTCTGCGAAGAAAAAAGAAACACTGAATATACCTCAGGCTTTTCTGGAACTATAACTGCATAAAAGTTGGACAAGCCGGATGGTTGTTGTACACTCTTTCCTTTGTCTGCAACATGTTGACCTGATCTGCGTGTTGCCTACGGGTGCAGTGAGTGGTGCATCTTATGGTCTTACTAATAATTTCTTGAGACACTGGTGTTCATGGCTGAAAACTGCATAGAACTGCACAGTTTTGACAGACAATGCTATATTCCTATCTGCAATTCATATTTCTCTCGCGTCTTTGTATAACTAAACTGTGTTATCATTGACGACGATAAACAGCATTCTTTCTTTCACGTAGAGTGGTGCTGGATGCTAACATAGCTAATCGTTTCCAGTGTAAGTCTAGCAACACATGGACTTCCCAAACCGCGTACCCTAACCAACGGTAGCACTGAGGTTAGGGCAGGCGGACGCGGACCTTGCCAGAGCCGAGGAAGCCGGTGATGATGGTGGCGGGGATGCGATTGTCGGGCGGGATCAGCGTCTCCACACCCGAGCACTCCTCCGCCTCCGCCGCGGCCGCCGCGAAGCGCCGTCGCGCCCGCCACGACGGCGCCGGCGCGTGGGAGCAGGAGCGCTTGGCGGCGCGCAGGCGCAGGCGCAGGCGGAGGAAGGACGCGACCACGCGCGCGGGCGACCCGAGGGACGCCGCCGCGGAGATGGCCGGGGAGGCGGAGCAGAGCGCCGCCATGGCGCGCGTGCGGCTGCGCTGCGCGAGGAGGGTCGAGGGTGAGTGAGAGCCCGAGGCCGAGAAGGGGGGCGAGCGGATATTTGCGGCAAAGACCGAGACCAGTGGAGGAAGAAACGCCTGCTCACAGTCACTGCTCAGCTTCGGGCGGAGAGCGTGCTGAAGTTCGTTATCTCGCGAGTAGTAGAGAGTACAGCGCACGCGCGGGTGGGCTCTGTTGGGCTGGGAAAGTTCCGTCTTCTCTTGTCCGTTCGTTTCATCCGTCCTGGGCTTCTTAAATGGGCCGCGAGCACTAGGCCCGCCTGAAGCAGAACTATGCTAAGGTCGCGAGTAGTATCATTATATTGTACATAATCAGAAACAGGCTGCCAGTAATGGCAAGTTGTTGATTTTTACGCTGGCACGCAGGCTCGGAGGATAATTTGTACGTCGCCGTCGCGGCGTCGCCTGCGGGTTACCGTCTCTGCCACCTGGTGACCTCAATAAATTTACACGTCCTCGGGGCGGATATTATTGTAATGTAATCCGAGCGACAGCGACCGGGATGTTTCCTTGCCCGTCGCTGCTTACGCTGTGAATGTCGTCGGTCGTAACGAAACCGCGACCATCTCATGCATCTCCTCTATTTTATTTTTATTTTTTTTTTTTGTTCGCTAAAGATAACTACTACTAGTAGTAGTTGTTTTCACCGTGTAGGTACGCGGACGACATCAATGTGAGAGAGAGACGCACGCAGAGTAGAGATCTCTTTCGCTCTGTACATATCAAAGTAAATCAGCTGTCGTCATCGTCGTCGTCTTATCTCTGGAGCTAGCAAAAGTGAATGATGACGCCAACGACGTATGAATCTAGCTACCAGCAGCTGATTAATTTAACCTCAAGTTTACCTGAAACCGGCACGGCGTGGGCCTCGGCCAGCTCCACGACCACGATTCCGCTCTGATCCATTGCGGCCCTATAAACAAAGCGTTCTCTCCTTCTCAATCTCATGTACGCCTTCTCAAGTTTCCAGCGAAGGAACTGGACAACAACTGGAGTTGAAACGACGCTGCACACGGGACGGCACGGAACGTACTGGACACGTGGACGGGACTCGACGCGCGCAGTTCAGTAGAGACGACGCTGCACCACCTGCACGGCGCGGAAACTTTAGGTCACGCGCCACGTACTAACCTGGGCTGCCTGGGAGGCGCGAAAAGGATCTGTTGCCGTACCGTGCCGGCGTATATCGGTGGTGCTGGCATTGGCGAGGATCGGATCAACACAAGTCATCATCATCAGTCCATTCGGCAGATCGAGCAAAGGTGCATACACAAACACAACGTGCAGGATCAATTGCGGGGATGCAGATGCAGGATCATCAGCTAACGATGAATTGCAGACAGAGACGTGCACGTGTAACCACTACCATGTCGTGCGCAGGCGCACAGCCAGCCAGGAGCTAGCTAGCGCTCATGCGACGCCTGTGTGTTCTTCTGTTGTCTGGTGCGCTGCCTGCGTATCGCCGGATGAAATTGAGAGCGCCACGCTTCCTTCATTCCGCGTACTGCCAGTGGTGGGAGTGGTGGCCGGCCGTCTCCTCTCCCGCTCGCTCGCTCGTTCGTTCGCGCGTCACGTCGGATTCGGGCCAGAGATGCCTGCCCCATGCTAACGTTGTTCTCGGTTGCTTTCGGCGCAAACCTCTCGCTCTCACCGCCTTCCCTGTTTCTGTGTGCTCCCTCCCTGTGTGTAGGAGTACAACCGGTGGGCTCTGCACACTGGAATCTCACACTGAAGTGTCAGATTCCGGAGAGAGTAAGTAGCTCGGTGGGGAGCGCACACAGCACGACGTGGATGAAAATCCTAGAATCTGTCAGCACGGGGCCCCACCTAGTAGTGGCCGTTACCCTACCTCGATCGAACCCGGGACCAGGCCAACGCTATCTTTCCGGTGTGCTGCTTGCGCGGGTCCCACCGCCCATTCGCCTCATCGCGCCCACCGCTTTCGGAGCTCTTAAGTCTTAGCTAACCACAGTTAGCTCAACCTAACCCGAACCCAGACCCAGACCCAGACCACTCGCTGGAGTTACCAAACTGCCCCCAACCAAGCCCTTATAAACGTCCTCTGCCCCACGCCACGCCCTCTCCACTCTCCAGTCTGCAGAACCGAAACCACCCACGCGCGCTCGCTCCCCGCGCCCAATTCGGAGATCCACCCCCCCACCGAATCCGCTCGCCTGCGCCTGCGCCTGCTACCTGCGATCCATCTCTCATGGCGACCACCAGCGCCAGGAGGCCGAGCGGCCCGGTGCTCTCGGCCGCGCACTACCGCTCCGCCTCGCCGACGCGCGTCTCGCTCGCCGGGCAGCCCGTCAGCGTCAGCGTGTCCTCGTCGTCGCGGGGCCGGCGGACCTGCATGTGCTCGCCGACCAACCACCCGGGCTCGTTCCGCTGCAGCCTGCACAAGGAGCGCGTCAAATATCTAACACATAAATTTAGAACAAACAATTAGAGCTTATTTAGATATCCATATATCTTCCTTAATTCATGCATATTAAAGTGTCAAGCAATTTAAAGCATAGATTAGGGGAATACATGAGCATCTAAACAAAACATTTAGCATCTATTTGGATCCCATAAACTTAAAACCGGCATGTAGAAAGTGATTTCTATTTCATTATTAGATTATCTTTTTTCCATTTCCAACCAATACAAAAACAGGATCTTAGAGAAAAAAACAGTGCTCGCAGAATATTGTCCACTTCCACTATCAGCAACCAAACAAATGCTATATGAATTCATGTACGTGTACTTTTGTGTGTGTTTACTTTCATACCTGTATATTATATTCACTCCGTCCTAAAGTAGTTGATTACATTCATGTGTGTATATTCATCCCGTCCTAAAACAGTTGATGTGCTATATATGATTCTAATTTTGTGCCAAAATATATAGTTGACATTCTCACTCTTCAAGAGAATACACTCCTCTCTTTCTAATACATCATTTTCCCAATACCTCTCTCTCTACTTTTAAACGTCATTTTTTTTATCTTTTGCCTTCTACGTAGGTCTCTATGATAAGGTCTAGAAAATCAATTATTATAAGACCGGAGGAGTATGATCAAGTCTATGCAGCGTGGCATTTCTTTTTCTCAAATGCAAAATGGAACAGAAGCTCTTCTGTGAAGGACTTTGACTGGGCGACGCAGTCTCACCCTTGCTCTTCAATTTAGTTGGAGATGTTTCTTTATATGTGATGTTGGAAACAGCTAACTGCAATGGCCTTATTAGATGTTTGGTCCCAGATTTGGAATAATAGGAGGTTTGGCACATCTACAGTACACCGATCGATGACGTAATCCTTTTTTTTTTTGGAGTTTGGATGAGGACACTTGACACTATCTGTAGTGCAGGATGTATCTTGTATTCTTGTCTTGTTAAGAATTTATCTACAGTACAATAGAACGTACGTAGCCTGGGTTTACCCTCCAGGCAGGGTAGACGGCGTCGGCGTGTAGTCTCGTTTTTGGTCTAACCTTCCGGCTTCGAACACAAAAAAAAAAGTCCATGTTTTTTCTAATAATAAACCATTGTGTGAATCAGTTCTGAGTAGGCTTGATGCTTACATGTGACTATCCAATAGAGTATTATTTTGTGTAAGTATCAACTCAATCCCAGTGAGTAATCAATCTTAAGTTTAACGAAGTTTCTATATAAAAAAGATATAGATAGACATCATAGTAATAAGTATTGTCTCTATATTATAAGCTTACATCGTGCAAACATTACCGCGGGGACTAAGATTAAAAGCACCTCCAATAGTTATTTAAATTTAGCACCCTAAATTATAGATTTTAGAGGTGACTAAAACATTTCAAGGAGTAGAAAAAAATTTGTGCTACAATAGTTCTCCAGCTGATTTTTAAAGTTGTACACATCAACAAAAAATTAAGTTGGTCTACCTTCTTTTTTTGCACAAAAATAATTATGAACAACCTTTCATGACATCTTGGAACATCGGATTCGGAGCTATCGATGGAAGACCAGACGACCGCGACGATAGACACACGCCGTGCACCAAGGTCCAACGTAGGAGGTGCTCCGATGGCGCCTCGGCACAAGAGATTGTTTGGCGATGGCTGTGTCAAGGTGTGTAGACGGTGGAGATGGATTTGTAGTAAATGGGATGATGGTACGACGCAAAACAATGGTTGGAGTGTGCTTTTCGCAATGGACTTAACATCAACATTGACTTAGAGAGTGCCAACGAGGTTGGTAAATATAGTGATGAAATTATATTTCGTAAGAAGTTTAGAAATTTAGGAACCTGTTTTATATAACTAACTTGTTAGTGGAAAGTTTTTCTAAAAAAACTTCTTAAATTAGGGAGTTAGTTTTCGTAACTATGGAGATGCTCTAAAGAAGAGCAGTAAGTAAGCTCACATGCGCGTAGTTCCACACGCACACACCTAAAGAAAAGAACGTTGCTTTCGGATAGCTCTCATGGGCGTCCTGTGAACATGCACGTCCACACCGCACACAACAATCCTCGCACGCACCCTCCCAAAATAACTAGGGGAAAAAGACGCTTCTAGCGTGTACTAGTGCGAGTATTTTGCTTCTTAAAAAAGATGAATGAAAAGTCATTTTTAAGAAAAATATGGAAATTGCCCGAGAGCCAAGAACACGAACGCCATGTCCATGTGCACTCTTGACTCTTCCATGTATTTCCTTTTTCATCTCTAAAAAACACAAGGAGTACAGACCATAGACATATATACATGGAGCCATCAGGCATGGAGGAACGAACCATGCACGTCCTGTGAACATGAACGTCCACACCGCGCACCGCACACACACGGCACGACACACCCTCCCAAAATAACTAGGCGAGTACTTTGTTTCTTGAAAAAAAAGGTAAATGAAAATCTTTTTTAGAGAAAAAAAACTGAAACTATGCAAGAGCCAAGAACACGAACACCATATGCACTCTTCCATGGATTTCTTTCTTTCCTCTCTAAAAAAACACAAGGAGTACAGAGTTACAGACCATAGGCATACATGGAGCCATCAGAAATGGAGGAACGAACCACGTTGCTTCGTCTTCATCGACACTATGTACACACAGTTCCAGATCTGCAGGCTACGAGTACAGTACGGACAGTTTTTGCTCTTTATTCTGCTAAGAACGTAGTACGATCTAGCGTCGCGTCGTCGAACCGATGCGTGCGCGCGAAATAGTGGCGCACCACCGGCGCTAGATCAGGAGGAGCAGCGACGAGACCGAAGCAGGCCCGCCGGCGTCACTGGTTCATGAGGCGCAGCCTGGAGGGCCGCGGCTGGAAGTCGCCGACCCCGCGACGGCAGCGGCGGCGGCGGCCGCCGAGCTCGCTGGGGCCGCCGCCGATCCTCTGGAGCAGCAGCGCGCGCACGGACCGCCCCTTGGCCGCCCTGCCAGCAGTGCCGCCCCTGCTGGCGCCGTGCGCCGCCTCGCCGCCCGGCGCGGCGGCCCCGTTCCGGTGCCGGCTGCAGCGGAACGACCCCGGGTGGCTCGTCGGCGAGCAGAGGCACGTCGTCGGCTTCTTGTTGCCGGCAGCGGCGGATCTCGGGGCTCTGGCGGCGGGGGAAGAGTTGGAGCAGGGTGCGGAGGCCATGGTTCTTGGAATCTTGGTGGGCGTCGCCGGGGTCCGGGGCGGCCGCTTTTATACGCGACGCGACACGAGAGAAGGCGGAGCGAGTGCGCGCGAGGCTTCGGCCTCTGTCCCGTCGTGGCTGCCTTGCGCTCGCCTGCTGGGTACGTGCGTGTCCTTGTCAGACAGGCTCCAAGCATTTTGTATTTCCTTTCGTGTAGGACCTGCGCGCCTAACCATTTTGCGTGGAACGAATCCCCCGTCCTCTGATCGTCCTACTCTGACAGGATAATTTAAATAAATTTAGTTGCCATGGCGCGATCGTACCCTACCCTTTGTTCACAGAAAAGAAGGAAGCAGGACGCACAGGCCATGTGGGGGAATCACGCAAAAAAAATAATGTACTGCTCCTCAGTTCAATATAAAAATAAATCAGTTTCAAAAGTCGTACCTCAAACTATTTTAATTTTCACTAAATTTGTAGCACAAAATATATCACTGATGAGTACACCGTAATTTTTTATGACATGCTTATCTTACATCGTAAATATTATTACACTTTTTTGTAAAGCTGGTTAAACTTGTTAACAATTAGTTTTAAAATATTGGATCAATAATGTGGACACATGATAAAGTAAACAGTGTTGGATTGAGCCACTCGGTATGTGCCATCAAGCGCTTAGACATGAGATCATCGTTATTTTCGCTATGTGCAGTGATGTATTTTAGGGTTATCAAAAGTTGCTCTATAACTGGGTAAGTTATCAGGTACACCATAAAACATAGGATATGATGTGAGAGGTTTAAGATAAAATTTGTCCCTTGTACAAAACGGGAGTGATATCTTTGCCTCCCTTGATGTGATCGAAATAAGAAAGTGCATGACCATGCCAATGCGATCAGAGAGGTAATAATGATGTGACCGAAGAGTTGTTAGAAGTTGTAATCCACTACAAGATCGAGTGAAATATTGAACTATTAGAAGAGTGGCTCAAATCTCGCCTTGAGTTCCGTATGTATCATGTAGCAAAAGAATCTAGACATGTCTATATCAAGGTTCGACTGATATGCGCATAGTGTGTATACGATATTCAATATTTGTTGCAAGACGCTGCTATCGACTAATTGTCTAAAATGGTTTTCGATCATGGTCATCCATACATAAACCTAACTGGTCACACACTTAATATATTGAAATAGTTACATGGATGATTAACTCCAATGCAAGTGTGAGACCATTGATTATATTTTCAAAAGACAATCATTTTCTATGAGAATATTAATTGATCTTTAGGCTAAAAGACCCTTAGCGGGAGGTCTATACATGCTAGAATCAAGAGACACTCATTCTAGCTACCATTGTCTCTCTACCTATCCTCTTGTTGCACGAGTGGTGCTAGCATACCATCGTTATGGCGTTTCATTCCTACACATATATGGATATCGTGGAGACGTTGCTGTTTTTGTTGCATTGTTGATTAAGAAGAAAAGTGAGGAGTATGAGTAAATGTATTATTATTGTTGATACACGAGAATGTACGACTACTTTCTCTACATCGCCACGCTACGCGTTTAATGGTAACGATTCATAATCCTTTACTCACATATTATTTTAGTTGGACATGGTAAATATGTTAGTGCGTATTATATCTATCCTCGTACATGTATTATATATCTTGCCTAGTAGAAGTGTGAGAACATCCACTAGTTGCAAGTCAAAATTCTCTTGTATATATCTAGCATGATAAGGATGGCTGGACCATCAACCAACCGCTGATATCATCGATCTGCTTGTTTGGTTTGACCTTGCCTAAATCATCAAGTTTTTAATTTATTTCTCAAACAATTACATCACCGGGATTTATATATAATAACAAGTATTCCTTAAGTATAGAGATAGTACCTGAAGAAGACAGATACATACTTGTTCTACACTACGCAGTAACTGCTGGGTCGATCAAATTCACCTTTATTTACGTCATAGTGTATGTATAGGGGTTATTTGGTTTGTAGGGTCTAATTTTTAGCCTCTTCATTTTATTTTATTTTAGTCCCTAAATTGTTAAATACATAAACTAAAATTGAGTTCAGTTTCCGTATTTGGTAATTTTTAACATAAAATGAAATAAAACGGAGGGACTAAAAATTAGTCCCTAGAAAAGCAAACACTCATATAATCTGCTAGTGATCATACAACCATACCAACCCAGTGTTTTTTTAAAAAAAGTTAGGAGGATCACTGTCAACTGCCTTATCGTTTAAGAAATGAAGCAAGCGAGTTTTACAATAGAGAAGAGTAGTCTTGGCAGTGGAGAAGAACACTAGTGTTGCATGCCATTTGTTAGGTCACCATCTTTCACCCTCAACCCGAGTAGCAAGCCAAAGCTTTTTCCTCTCCTAACTTGTCCGCTGCTGGAGAGGGGAATACTTGTAGTATCTTTCATCCGGACAACAGCTTTATTATTGCATAATATACATGCCATTTCCAAAGGATTACCCAAAGCAATGTTTTTTATGTGCTATTTTTTTTCTCTTGTAACAAAATATCCCCCCCCCCAAAAAAAAAAGATGGAGCCATGAAGGCGTCGCCATGTTAATGGACAGCTAATCGCTCCAGAGAGTTCGCTGCTTAGCCCAGCCGGCCCAAGACACGGTTCCAGGTGAAGTAAAATTTACCTGACGGTAACATGTGGAGCCTGGCTGGACCAGAAGAAGAGTCCAAACAAACACCCGTGGACGGCGACGCTAACAACTTCATTGACAGTTTCTCGCTCCAGGAAACAGCTGTGCGGAAATTACTTACCGGGGATATTGTTCGCTGTGCCGAAAGCTCAGTTGGTTGGTTTTTCCAGATGAAGACAGCTTCTGCAAAATTTCTTTGAACGGAGTGATCTGCTAACAGGAAGGAGAAGCTAGTTAAGGCTCACGAATCAGTTGGTAGTTCAGAGCTCCTTGCAAGATCCTTCGTTTTTTTTCCTTTTACATGATGGTGGTCTTTGGTTGTCACTGACAGGTGGGGGCCGCTTGCGTGACCCCTTGGTTATCTGTGGGCTGGTCGATATCAACTGTTCGTCTGTGAAAGATGGAAACAGTTTCACAAATCATGGCACAGATCGGCAGCCTTTTTTTTTGTAAGATGATAACAATGCTAAACTAATCATCAGTAGCTTTCTCGCCGGTTAGAAGCATCGCAGTAGGTACGATCTTTTTTTTTTTTTGCTTGTCTTATATCAAGAGAGGATATTTACAAGGGAAGGAAGAATCAGTCAGATTTGCTCAGAGTTAAAGCCTTTAGATACATCGGCAAAAGATGTGACCCGTGTGGCCTCCAAGGGCCACTCTCTGCTAGCTTTTCTAGTGTGATAGATACGGAGTATATTAGATAATAGAAGAGCAGCACGGATCACTGGACTCTAGGCAAAGGAGAGGGTTCGATCTGTTCGCTGCGAAATGACTCACACCGCACCAACTGTATACGCATTAGTAAACAAGCAGTGAACGAGGACTAATCCGAAGAAAGGAGAGAAGAGCACCCTGCAGACCTCTTCAGTGGATTAACTGCTACCAGATATAGACAGAAGAAAACTCTGCAGCTACGCGGGAGCTAGTTAGTAGTGATCAGGCAAAGACCTACCGGGCTTCTCCTCTTCCTCCTCGACTGATCTGTTTGATCTTCGTTCATGAGAAGTGGTAATTAATGTTAGCTCGAAACAGATTATTGAACTTTGGTTAAGCCAAAAGAGATTCAGATACATCATCTGAGCAGTCTGTTCAGGTGAAGTCGAGCGAGTAGGACCAGGATCAGAACTGCATTGCGCCTAACTCTGAACTGGAGATTTTATTTATTAAAGTCGACGCCTTTCAGTGGAGCCCATGCATGAAGGCGAGAGAGTAGAAAACCCAGCATTTTATGTAGCCTGTTCATATGTTTAGTCGGCCAGAGAAGTCAGGGCCCACACTGGAAAAGAATCGGAGAGAGAGACCGAGCGTCTGGATCATGTGTTCAATGCGGAGAAGAGTCCTGCCGGCGACAGCAAGCCGCCGGGCCGGGTGCTGTGACATGGCGGTGAGGAGGCGATCGACACAGCGGTTCTCTGGACTCTGGAGCCCAAGCAGCGCACGGCTCCTGTGCAGCGCTAGCTCCTCCGTTATCGACGCACCGTTCTTCCGCGGCGCCCTCGTCCGTCGGTGGGTATATCAAGACGTAGATACGATACGATACGATCTCCGGCGATGGGGTATCCATTGATCGCCGTATGAACGAACGGAGGATGAATGCAGGTCAGGTGGTCTGGCGAGGCGTGCCCATGACGCCCGGCCCCTCGTGCATGCATCGGTATCTGACGGACGCCGGGCGACGGCGATGCCGCCGGCTCGGCCCCACGACGGGTGCGCGCATTCAGTGCGGCTAGGCTCGTTCGTTGCCGAATGCTGCCGACCCCGGCCCGTGGTGGAGACAGGAGAGAAGAAAGTGCACACTGAGCCGTCGGGACAGCCTGTGCAACCCACACTGCTGATTGCGCGGGCGGATGAAGGAGATGCAGGAAGAGCGAGCTTTTTCAGGGCGCGCCCTGGTCATCCAGCCGCCAATTGCGTTGCGTGCATGGCAACTCGTCAGGCTTGGAGACCGGACTGGAGATGACAGACAGACACGTCAGGCGCATAAAGCCAGAGTTCAGAGCGAGGTCTTTCCTGACGACCGAGGGGATCTGACTCGGATCAGCTCCAGCACTGCCCTGTGCGTGCGGCTGTGTGCCTACTGCCTAGTCTAGTCTAGTCACCACCACGCGGACGTGTGCTGATGTGCAGTGCAGGCACCCTGGGCGCAGGGCAATTGGGTCATGTCAACCCGCCAGTCAGAACTGGCTGCCTGCACAAGTGCGGGTGATGATGACTGTTATGATAAACTTGCGAATATATCCTAGTTTTGAATTGGTTAGAGTGGTTTTTTTTTAAAGACGCGGCGTTGGAGAAGGTTAGTCTATGAGGACGTTCGTAATGGCTATCTCAAATATCTAGCTGATATGGAGAGAAGAAAAAAATAAAAAATAGTAATTTATCTAGTACTTAGTCCCACACGTGATACACCTAGCTTCTTGGAATACGTGAAATATCCTATCTAATTGTTCGTCGCTATCTATTCTCGTTTTCGCTATATTTTCTATCCACGTAGAAAAGAGAGTGAATCTAGCTAGCCATTGGGACGCCCTAACGTTGCAGGAGTAAATTTGAATTGGTTGGATGTGGTTATCACATCTTCCATCTAGCTTCAGCCTTCTAATGTTCCGACCAGATTCTACACTCTAGTTTTCTTTTAATGGCAAGAAGAAAGGAAGCTAGGTTCAGAGAAACAGTCAGCGCAAATGGTACTCGCTCGCTCCCTTTCCAGCGATCTGGTCTGCTGCGCGCTGTGCACTAGTAGTACGTGCAATGCTGCCTGCGTGGTTTACGGGTTGACTCGGGCACAGCACAGCACAGCACAGCACCAATGACGCTGGAGGACGGGGATAGAATGGGACCAGACCAGATCGATCGACCGCACATGTCAGCAGACCCCTGCACCCTGTCACTGGCATTTGGCCCCATCTGCGTCCAGCGGCCCAGTCAGCAATGGCACGGCCACTGTGACATGTTCGTGCTACCTTGGTCCAAGGGAAAGGAGAGGAAGGCCTGAGTCTCTCTGACCTGCCGATAGAGATGACGATGATGATGCACAGCACAGCACAGGCGACGAGAAACGAACTGAAGAACACCTAATAATAACCAATCCCAACACAATCAATTCATTGTCCAGCTACCGTCAGTACGAGAATGCACAACAACTTAAAATCAGCAAACATACAGCAACACCAAGCAAACGAACAACAATCCAGGGTACATCATCCACCTACACCACCACGTAAAACCCAACTAGCGCGCGGAGTACAGTATGCACAGCGGCACGGGAGTAGGCCGGAGCACTGGAACGGGCGGGCCATATCAATTCAAGCGCCCGGGACCGTCGCCGCCGGCTTGTCCTCCACCGGGTACGGCTGGTGCTGCTTGCTGTACACGCGGTGCCGCCGCTCCCTGGCGTAGATCACCCAGAAGATGAGCGACAGCATCACCGCCAACGAGACCATCACCAGGCCCACGTACACCCACTTGCTGTAGCGCTCCAGCCCCGGGCAGTAGCCCTGGTTGATGGTCGTGAAGGTGTCGCGCACGAAGGTGCAGTCCTGCAGCTGGATGAGGAAAGGCCCGTACTGGTACAGCCCCTGGCTCACCGTCACGCCCGCGGTCATCTGCCCGTAGATGCTGGGGGTCACACGCCCCACCGTCGCGCAGATCTCGGCTCCTCCTGAGACGGTGGTGCTCTGGCACTCGTACTTCTTCCACACCTGAAGCACAATGCCGCATTGTATGGATCAGTGCTGTGCTTCGGCGATCACCATCCCACAATGCAGTGAATAAAAGCTTGTAATCACAGCGCAAAGTGGAGTACCTGGGTTGCGTTGTCCAAGGTAACCTCTCCTCTGCTGCAGTTGCGGTCCCTCAGATCAGGCGTGAAGGGGTTGCAGAGCAGAGGCATCAGTGGCCCCGACTGGTTGTAGTACAAAGGCGTCAGCTGCGGGGGGAAGTTCCTGTTCGACACGTTGGTGATCACCTGGTTCACCACGTTCACCAGCTCGAACGTCACCTGCCTGCTTCTGTACAGGGATTCGTTCGCCGTGGCAGGCTCCACGCAGGGGATAACCTCGTCCAGGGCTGTGTGTTCTGTCGGATGAGCAACCCACTCTTCCATTGCAACGCAAGTATCTGAAACGACACTGTGTTTTGAAGAGGAGATGAGATGCTGATATCAAAAGGGAGACACATGCTTACTTGACCATAAAGGTTGCCTTTAAGAGGGTAGATGTTTCACCCCAAGTCGAAATCCCGCGAAAATTATATGTAGTGGTTCCAACAGCTCAAGTTTTGTTTTTTTTCCAGCTTTACTACTGATAGTTACATGTTAATATAAAATTGTGTACAAGTTCCGCTTGCAAAAGGTGGCATTAACCAGGAATAGGAGGAAAACCTGTTTGCCAGATAACAGCGAAAGTTGGGTCAGAGGCAACACAACAAACAGGGCCTAGTCGCCTAGAGGATGCAAGGATGTAGCTCTTAGCCCCTGAACCGAGTTCAAGATGTCATTGGATAGGCAATTCCAATGCAAACTGGTAGCAGGATGCAGCCTACAAACATGGACTGATGGTCGCTTCATGCAAGTGCTTGATCATCGCCATGCTAGCATGCTCCAAACAAGATAAGACTTCAAATTGAAAAAGACCTGAACCTAAAACCAAAAACTGGCTTTTTATAGTCTAGGCTATATAATATAAGGTAGCTATCTACAGGTTGATTGTATAAAACAGGGGTAACTTAATAGGACTTGGGATGCAAGTGTGATACTTGGTGCAGTATTATGATGTGTTTATTATATTAGAATACTTACTTGTGCAGAAGAAGAAATACACCACACAGGATAAACGTTCCAGTAACCAATATCCATCCAATAATAACCAAGCTGTAAAAAAATAGGAACAAAAATGATATCTCTGGTTTATTAAAATAAGATCACAAGCAAAGACAAAACTTACACAGAGACAAGGAATTCCAGACCAAAGATGGATAACACTGACAAAGTCAAGAGTTACTATGTTAGCATGTGTTTAGAAACATACAAAAGAATGGCCATTTTCTGGACAGTATGGAAAAAAAGAAAGAGTACTTACAGAAGCCAACAAATGCCAGAAGAAGCATCACAGCTGCAATGACAACTAAAGCAAGCCGCCTGAAATAAAATCGGTCAGCCATATGCACAAAACCCATTGTCCTAATAGCTGCATCATTTAGATGATATCTCAATGACATGGGGTGAAAAACACTTACACTCTGTTTAGCACCTTTTTGATCTTCGCGGCATTATCTGTTGTTTTAATAGCAAGATCAGTAGCTGATGAGTTCAGCTTTCCTTGAATTTCATTTATCTCATTTTGCACATTAGGAGGCAGCAAAAAGGACTGTGCTATGTCGACCTTCTTTGCAGCAGACAAACTATCAGATAGGTTCCTAAGGTTGTCAACAGTATAGTTTGCCTGGCTAACAACAAACTTCAGAGTAGTTGTTGTGCTCTTGTGGAATTTTCCCTGGCCATCGTATAACATAGCACATCCAGCACTAGCATTGAGCGAAACTTGATCAGCATATGCAGCTCAAAATATATGCAAGGACATTATAGAAGAAGAATGGAACTTACATTGCAGCACATGTGAACAGTATTAGAAGTATCAATGATAGAGCATATGCTGTTCGTGAATACTTGTAGGTGTGATGCGGGCAACAGCAATGACGGCAGCAAATCCCAAGCATAACCAGGAAAAAGATCACAAACCACACGAGAGCAATGGCGAACAGCGGAATGGCTGTATATCCGACGGACTACCAACAAAGAAATCAGTATCATATAATGCCAACAGATGTAAGCAGACAACAGAGTTGCAGTTTTCGAAATGGATGGCTTACAGCGAAATAGTGCACTTCACTGATATTCCAGCCGCCCGGGTATTTCCTGAAGCCATTCAAAGGGTCCCTTCGATATGTCCTATCTGCCGCCAGCACAAAGGAGCTATTCGTAGTGACGTTGATGTCAGCAGGAGCTTCAGCAATCGACCTTCTTGCCACCAAGCCAAATCCATCTGCTTTTGACAGTTATAATACCCTGTCATACAATGACGATTGCCAGCAGGGCCGTTCCTGTGGGGGTGCCCAAGGTGCGGCCGCACTGGGCCCCCAAAATCAGAGGGCCCCTAAGCACCAGACGCTAGCACTTTTTTCTATTAAACCTATCTATTCTAGACACAAATACGCAATGAGCGATGCGCTATCAATCAGTCTCATTTAGATTGTTAAACTAATGTCTCAATGGCTTATCGAATACTCCGTTCGTTTCAAAATAGTATTTATTTTTGCTATATATTTTTATGTTTATATTCAACTAGATGATGATAAATCCACTAAAGAAGCAAACGAATTTTATTTTGATATAGACAGAGTATTATTTACTATACACATGATAGTTGCATCGTCAAACAGAAGCTTTTTAAAATTGAAATGTTTTTGTGGACTATTTATGGTCAAACATAACTTAAGAGAGGTTAAATGACTTGACGATTCTATATATCGAAAAAAGTTGTTGTATGAAATTGATCTCAACGATATAAGGGATGACTTCGTATCACAAAATGTTAGAAGATATTTTTAATGATATCAGATGAGAAGTAAGTGTTTTTGGCTATATTTTACATTTGTTATCTTATAAACATTAAAAGGTGCATAATAATTTTTATACGTTAAATATTCGATATTGTATGTATAATTATATATATTTGTGTGTGGATGGGCCCACCATATCGAATTTCGCACTGGGCCCCTAAAAAGTCAGGAACGGCCCTGATTGCCAGCGACAAAAACATAGATCTCCCAACTGGGATGAATAGGCGTTTTCCACTGGTGGTTTAAATGTTTAATACAACAATGTTCTGGTTTTCTTTAGTGCTCCATTGGTTTATTTATAACATTCTCTGCAGGATCAGCGGCGCAGTAGTCGTGAGAGGATAGAACTTGAATAGAGCCATAATATAGTGTTCTCTTTAAATTAAAGCTCTTACAAGTAAAACGATAGGTTTCTGAGGGTACGCAAGAACTCGGTTACAATAGATTAAATCAAGAAATGGATACGAAAATCACTACAAACCATTACAACACTACGTACCGAGAACAGCAAAGCAGCACAAAAGGAAGGAACTGCAGACTCAGTAAAAAGGTAAATGGAGGCACCACAGGGCAGTACTAGGGCAGTGACACGAGACTGTTTGGTTTGTTTTCCTTTTTCTTTAAAAAAACACGGAATTTGGGAACGCTACAGGTTGAAAGCTGAAACTAAGAGCAACTCCAATAATTCTCTAAACAACTCTCTAAATCTTAAATTTAAGAAGTGAGCAGAAAATTGCTTCTCCAATGGTTCTCTAAGTAGACTTGCTAAATTTAGTTAGTTGTTATCCAACTCTATTAACTCTCCACATTTAGCAACTCGATAGTGACTCCCTAAATGATGTTGACGTCAATTTCTTCACAGTGGCGTGATTATTTTTTCCCTTTCCCACACAGTGAGGTAGCCAGGTATAGCACACTTTTTCCCACTTTCTAGCACAGTGAGGTAGCTAGATCAAATGCGTGTGACACAAGTTTCTCCTTTACCGTCAGACCCTACTGTCCCATAGATTGCGCCATCGGACCACCACTCCTCATAGGTCATGTCGACCGACCTTTTCTCTTCCGCCCTCGACATCCTCTGTTCTCAACCTTGCCGTTAGCCAGATTTGATGGAGGTAGGACTACCAAAGCTAGATTCAAAATCGAACTACTCCCTAAATATGAGTAACTATTGCACACTAAGTTATTTTTTACTTCCCATAGCTATTTAGTAACTTGCTAAATATGATTTTAGCAAGCTTTTTTATAGAGAACTATTGAAGTTGCTCTAAAGTATTCAAAGCAGTACAAAAGCGATTCGCTACAGAGAAGAAAAACAGAACTGATGCAGGGACATGAGAATGGGAAAAAAAGCGGAGGGAATTAGAAACCAAAGACGCCAGCTGTATTCCTTTCCGAGGGAAAAAAAGAGAGAGAGAGAGAATCGCAATATAAGGAGGGAGTAGTGGAAGAAGAACACGAATTTCCCTTTCCTTCGAAAAAGGAAGGGGCGCAGATTTGATAAAGAGCACTGCAGGTAACCCAGAACCAAGATTTGACAGGGTCGATCGAATGTCGAACATTGGATTGTTTCGAAGAATAAACCCTGCAAGGAGCAGAAGAAAAGGACACCAAACCAAACAGATGAACGAAAACCTGAGGACCACAGAACGCTACCAGAAAATTCTGGGGGACCGTTCCCCAGCAAGAAGAAGAAGAAGAAGAAATGGACTTGGGTCCGTACTGAACAAAAGGCTCTGTTGTGTGTAGACGAACTGGGGTCTGGGGAAAGGAAACGACTAAACGAGAGAGGCACACGCAGACGAACATAAATCACCGCACTGGATGGGTCAAGAAGAGGCGAGATTTTTTCCTGCTTCTCATCGACGTATATATACTATGCACCAGAGAAAAAAGAGAGAGTAATATGTGAAGAGGAAACGCGAGAAGTGGGGCTGCACGAACCAGAGTGGAGCGCGGGCGTCTGGAAGTGGCGAGGAGCGTTGAAGGCCCCCGGCCCGGGATGCGCGGCGCAGAATGGCAGCGCGACGAGCAGCAGCAGCGCCAGGCGGACGGGGGGAGCCGGCAATGCCATGGCTGGGGGTCGGCTCACCGGCGCGGCGGCCCTGCCACCCTCCGTCCTTCTCTCTCTCTCTCTCTCTCTCTCTCTCTCTCTCTCTCTCTTCCCGCGCGCGGAGGCGGAGTGTGCCCAACAAGATCGCACCACCTTTTGTCCCTGTCCCCGTCGGGCCCGTCCCCGGTCTGAGAAGAAGATGAGAAGGAAAAGCCTTGAGGGCTGAGGCGGCGGGCGGAAGAAGGCGGGGGGTAGGAGCACGAAAGAGATGGGCAGGGCAGATGCGCGTCGCTCCGCAAAGATGGAAGACGGGGGTTGCTTTTCTGCTTTGTTTCCTCCTCCCTCCGCGCTCCTGTCCTGTCCACTCGGCTCTCCGTCACCGTGTGTTCGTCGCCCTCCTCTCTGGGTCTGGGTCTGGGCAACTAACGGGATTTTCGCCTCCCGCGACCGCGAGTAGGATTTGGCGTTGGTGGCAGGAGCACAGCGCAGGGGCGCCGCAGATCTGCCGGGTGTCCAAGCATTCCGTGTTGCGGTGGCTAAAGTGTGTGTCTGGGCGCCAGTGTTCTCCCCAAACTGCCCAAAGGAGCGCGCGCTTAACTTGCCAAATTACCGGCTTCCCCTTGGAGTAACTGCTAGTGGAGTGAGTATTATCACCAACTGCTGCCGACATTTTGTTCGCAAATCGGGGAGGGGGCCCTCCCTCCCAAATCGTGTGGTCTGGAGCTTTGTTTAGGGCATGTACAGTGGAGAGACACCAAAACGGTTCTCCAAGCACAGGAGACAACTAAGAGACTCTATTGTACAATGGAGTGTCTCTAAACGTAGTCTATTAATAAATACAGAATTAAATGTATTTGTATAGCATCAGATCGATAGAACAGACGACAAATTCGTACAGTGGGAAGTGAGGCGTCTGTTGTTACTTGGTTTACGAGCCAGAGACGTCTCTTCACGGAGAGACGGCTCTAAGATTTTTTTGCAAATAACCCCCTAAAACACCTTAAGAGCCCCCACATTAAACACCACTGTACATGCCCTTATTGCCAAAGGCACTGCGATTATTTTGATGTGATGTGATGCCTCCCCTATCTTTGAGTTTTACTCCTTGAAGACGCACTAGTATGTCTTTTGGTTTGAGGTTAAATTAGGATGAGGTGGATGTGACATTGTTCATTCGATTTTTTTTAGATCATATCACCACTAAAAATTACTTCGATATTTATCTCACTGCAACGTGATTTGTATCCAAACGCTATATACAATATGGCCGTCATTTTCATTTCTTAACCACACACTCTAATATGATGTCGTGGAGCTTCCCTGCGTTGCATTCAGTCGACGTCGCTGGCCTCGTCGCGGTGGCGGGCAACGGACTAGCTGCATGAAAATGTTTACTCGTGCACCGACGAACTTGAGTATCATGATTAGTACGTGGCGGTTGTCTTCTGCTCTTCTCCTCGCTGACCATTTCTTCGTGCATAAGGAAAGAACCCCCTTCCCCTCTTTTTGTTTTTTTTTTATTTTTCTTGAAAGTAGAGATGACAATAGGTCTCGATCATCGATTCTCCTAGGAAATTCCTCCATTAGAGGACCGAGAAGAAAAAGTCCACGGGAAATTCCTCCATTAGAGGACGGAAATGGAAAAGTTTCTTTTCCACATAGATGTAAACAGAGAAAATTCTTCCCCTAACAGATAAATGAGCATGGGGACAGAGAAGCACATTCCTCGTCCCCGTTTCCCGCGGGGACTCGTTAAACCTATACATGGTGATGTTTTCGTGTAATAGTCAATGATAAAAATAAATAATTATCTTATTAAAAGATGTATTACTATACAAATGTGTTCTTTTGATGTATATATAATGATTTATTACATCTAACACTATGTATATGTGAAAATGTTTTGCGTTAATAACAAAGTGTGTATGTCCTAATTATAATTTAAACATAGACGGTATCCCATCGATGATTTATCTCCATGGAAAATATATCTCCGCAAGTGTTCCTAGATCCTCGTAGGGAAAATTTTATGTCGCGGGAACGGGTATATGTACCTATTCCCTACTCGAAAGGAAGCGAACACGCTGTGACGAGAAGTCAGGGTCGCAGGGCAGCAAGGACTGGACTCCGAGAGTTGGACACGGAGCGGCTCGGGGCCGGCCGGCCGTGCGTTCCGGACTGCCGGTACCGGCTGCCGCGGGCTCGGGAAGAAATCGCAACTGGTCAGCAAGCACCGAACAGAAGCAGGCAAGTACGCGCAGACTTTAATAAGGCGTGATTGGTAAACTGGTTCCTGGTCAGATATCGGAGACTTGCCTCACGGATCTGTCTACAGCGAAGCCAACCAACCAACCAAAGTTTTTTTTTCTCTCTTTCCCATCAGTTATTAGCTAATATCTTTGCAGACTGGCCAGGGGCAGATTACTGGTGACAGAGGACAATAATAGTGCTCGTAACTTGGATGCACGCGGCACGCCCACGTGCCATCTCCTGCGACAAAACATGCACGTCACCATGAAATTTATTTCTTCTGCCTCTATTTTTTATTTCTTAAATCTATTTTTTATTTCTTAAATCGAGAAACTTTATTTTCCCAATAGTTTTTTTATTATTTTTATAAGAAACATTAGTTTATTTTTTCCTTGAAAAATAAAAATCTCTTGAAAAAGTTCTCAAACTAGCCCTTAGATATAGTTTCCTATAAGCTATTAGAGGGACCTTTTTTGTCCCCACAGTATTTTTAGAGTTTAGACACTAAAAAAACTCAATAAATTTGAAAATATTTTATTTTTTTACATGCTCCAAAACCTCACAAAACAATTCTCCCACTCGATTTTTAGAAAACTAAAAAAAACACTTCCGACGACTACATGTCAGGTGTTTACGTGTCTAATGCTTACTACTCACTGCATGACACGTTTTCCTTGACCAACAACTAATTTTCAAGACTATGGGTTTCTGTATGTAGCATCTGTTGTACGCATCAGTGCTACACTCGTTATGTCTATATTTAGTAAGGTCAAGGAGTGGACAATCGCGTACTTCTTTGAGTATCATGTCCGGTGGCGTACTGTACACGCTCGGTGAGTACTGCTGGTCATCTTAGACACATCTTACATGCTCTTTAAGTACCCTATACGATGGTCTACTAGACACTTCAGGTGAATACAAGTGACTTTAAGCCAATTATGCAAGCTCTCTAAGTTATATATCTATTACACATTACCCGATGCATATCAGACACATCGGTCTTGCCTCACGCACTGCAAGACATACTTCTAGCTAGTTTCAATCATTTTTCGAGCTGGTTTTTTGTTTTAATTTTTTGTGGGTTCTTTTGGCTTTACCCAACATTAGTTTTGCGCAAGTGTGAACCATCATATCTGATTAGACATACCTAGCTCAAACTACCTATTTTATGTCCTTCTTTGTAATATGATTTAAGGAAAATAAAGATCATATCACTAATACAAGTGTCCAACAACTCAACTGACATTTAGAAATAGTTGACCCTTGATTGTCTCAACCATCATCTACAATCGATCATTGATCTCCATCAATAAGGGCATGAATACCATATAAACTAAACCATCTTCCGTGATTATGACCTAACTTACCTTGTTTCTGCAAAAAAAAGTTAGTCACAATAATCTTATGTTATCATTAATCATTAAAACCAAGGTGAGCCCATGATGCTTTCGAATATCTCCTTTTGATGATTGATAACAATCAATGCTCGAGTATGTGAGAAAAAGGTTTTGAGGCTCTAAAAGGAAACTAGTTCATATGAACTTCTTATTGCTAAAACATGATATGTTTAGCGTAAGTCTGTATAATCAAAGTTCATAGACATGTACCATGTGAGAGTAAGATTAAACCTATGTACATAAAAAGGGGTAAACCATTTGCAATATAATGGAATGAAAAATCATGAACGAGCATATATGACATGTTATAAGATATGTAAATTGAACAAGAGGACCATATTTCTAAATTTTGAGTGAATTAAGGTAAGGGGATCGTCTATCTTATCTATTGTTTGACTCAGTGGCTGACTCCTTCAGTGAAATGTTGGATAAAAGCAATTAACAGATAGTTTATCAATGAGGGTTTATCTTCACTTATTCCTAATGGCGTTTATTACATCTAGTATGCAGATGATATAAACATCATGTTGGATGGTTCAGATATATACGTCCAGTACTAACCTTAAGATCTCACTATACTGTTTTGAATGATTGTCAGGTGTGAAAATTATTTTTTCACAAAAATAAAGTTATTATTTGTGGATATAGTTAGAAACATAATGAATCAAAGGGTAATATGCTCACTTGCATATTAAAATATTTCCATGAAATACTTAGGCATTCGTATCTCTCACAAGGTGTTAGGGATTGGAGTTTTTTTGAAGGGAACGATAACAAATGGTTAAAAGGTTAGACCCCATAGATAACATCAGGAGAAAGCTTATTTTGACTACTAACATATGTCTGAGTAGCTTGCATACGTATGTGATGGGTTTCTACTACCTGCCTAAAGGGGTCCGTAGCAAGATGGATACGGTAAGGCCTAGTTTCTTTTGGAGAAGTGCAGATGATCAAATTAAGTACCAATAAAAAAATGAGTATCTATATCCAAAGATAAAATCCATGGTGGACTAGTTATCATTAACGTAGAAATTATGGACCAGTCTGTTCACTAAAAAGATCTGGAAGATTGATAGAGGTGAAATGACCTGCGGTGTAGAAGGTTGAGGGCTAAATATATATGCAGAATAATAGGTTCTTTGGTTCTAAGTTGAAATGCTCTTCTCTTTTTTGTGCATCTTAGCTGCGAGTTTTACCTTCCTAACTTAGTTGTTAGGGCAGTTCATAGAATTAGAACATAGATTGCATAATACTTTGCGATAAAAAGATATTAACATATTTAGTTAAAACAGTAGGTGCATATAGCTAGTTTATTTATTATATATATTTTGACTAGACAGTTTTTTTTGAAAGCCGTGGTTTATAAAAATAGACTGTCTAATTCACTCTCCTCTTTTTATTTAAAATGTCAATGTCGCTTCAGAGTCCACCTAGAAGGAATGATGTCAGATGGGCTATTGATAAATCTCGGACCTTTAGAAAATCTTTATATATATGGTTTTGACTAATGGAGCGGTCATTAGTAGACCTACTAATTTGATACGGAAAAGAAAGTTAGGAATTTTCAATGGCAAATGTCCCATAAAGAATTGCAGACTGCGGCTTCCCTGAAACATATAGAGGTTGACATGGTATAGTTACCTTTTTTATTGTGCAGTGCTTGTAACAAGCCAGAAACCGTAAATCATGTTGTTTTTTGAGCGTGTGTTGGCTCGGTATTGTCGTTAGAGATGATGTATTTTTTGGGTGGAGCCAGTTTGACATGATATCTTGTCCCAATGGCTACCAAGGAGGCTGGATGTTGAACAAACGATAGTGTTCTTTGCAGAGATGTTCCCAATGTCTACCAAGGAGACTGGGCGATGGATGCAAGCCAGGCTGAGCCTGAAGCGGAACCAATCGCCCGAATTTTTTGTATTTTAGCCCTTAAACAGAAGTAAAATCACGTTTAGACCTAAAAAAATTTTAAATGCAGTTTTGGACCCTTTGCTCGGCGCCATAGCCTATGGCGCCGAGCTAACACAGCTCGGCGCCATAGGCTATGGCGCCGAGGTCGTGTTGCGTTGGCACAACCCAGACGCGTGGCGTCGACGTGGAACCGAGCTCGGCGCCACAGATCTTGGCGCCGAGCTCGGTTGTGTTATTAAAATATTTGTTGCAGACATGAGCACAAAGCCCATCTAGCCCACTTGGTAGAGCACAAGGCTTCTAACCATGTGGTCGTGGGTTCAAGCCCCATAGTTTGCATTTTTTTTGTTTTTTTTGTTTATGTCGTTGGTGTGTCCGCTTAAATTTATTTCTCGCCTAGATTTTTTTTCACAATTGAAAAAATCGACCCAAAATATATGCTCATGTACTGATCGGCCAATATCTCTGTATGTGAAAGGTTGTGGAGAATAATAATAAGTAGGGCATGCTGTTTATCAAAGCAAATGTATATAAGGAAGAAAAAAATGTATAAAAATAGTTATAGTGATTTAGAAATAGTTAATGATTCGTAATGCAAAATTGTTTTCTATATTTTTACTAAGTTAGATTTTGTTCAAGAAATTTGTTCTTAACCTTTTTTAGCTACATGAAAAGCTCACTAAATTACTAAATGTTTTTTTTAAATTATTGGAGATGCACTAAGCTCTGCGGATTTTAATTTGCAAGATGAAAACATGCATGCCATGCATTCGGTCTTTTTAAAAAAGTAGTAAAATTTTGAATAATGCACGGATGACATTTTATAAAATTACTACATTGCTTTTGTATTGCACATGCATGATTTGAGCTAGTCGATTATTTACGCGCATTTTAAATTCGGAAACTGTAGATTGAAATGCGCGCGCATGCAGTGCAAGATGGAAGGCAACACTAGGCACAACGACATAAAAAAAATCTAGGCGAGAAATAAATTTAAGCGGACACACCAACGACATAAACAAAAAAAAAACAAAAAAAATGCAAACTATGGGGTTTGAACCCACGACCACATGGTTAGAAGCCTTATGCTCTACCAAGTGGGCTAGATGGGCTTTGTGCTCATGTCTGCAACAAATATTTTAATAACACAACCGAGCTCGGCGCCAAGATCTGTGGCGCCGAGCTCGGTTCCACGTCGACGCCACGCGTCTGGGTTGTGCCAACGCAACACGACCTCGGCGCCATAGCCTATGGCGCCGAGCTGTGTTAGCTCGGCGCCATAGGCTATGGCGCCGAGCAAAGGGTCCAAAACTGCATTTAAAATTTTTTTAGGTCTAAACGTGATTTTACTTCTGTTTAAGGGCTAAAATACAAAAAATTCGGACCAATCGCGCGGGCGGGCGTATACCCGCATGTAGTGTTGTAGAGTTGTACGCAGTACATACGTACTCACGCACGTCACATACAGCAAACAAACAGCCTGGTTCCTCAACACTCCAGGTCCAGGTGGGCAGGTGAGCATGTGCCGCCCAAACATTCCGCCACAGCTGTACGCCTGGTTTGGGATTCAAATGGTAACATTTTTTTATAGTAACATAGTTTTGTTAATTATGAATCGTGAAGCTCATGTACGGGAACCGCATAAGCAGCGTCATGTACTCATGTGTCGGCAATCAGGGGGGGTGCCGGCTTTGGACCCAAAGGAAATATAAAGAATTTTTTTAAGGATTTAACCCCTACAGTAAAATTTTCTACATAAGTGTCTTTGGAACACAGGATTCAATTCAATCAATTCCTTTGAAATTTCTATGGATCGCTTTTCTCTATACAAGCTTTAGAGAAAAATAATAAGAT
The DNA here is from genome assembly GCF_902167145.1 of Zea mays. Lineage (NCBI taxonomy): Eukaryota > Viridiplantae > Streptophyta > Magnoliopsida > Poales > Poaceae > Zea > Zea mays. Next base: position 222,510,994 of record NC_050100.1, on the reverse strand, counting down.
ATCCAATCTTTTAGAAAATTTCTTACCACTCTTATCTCTCTATTCAAATTCCTACATAGCATTCAAAGGCTAGGTAAGAAATTTTTCTTGTATTCTTAATTCTTATATAGGATTGTAATTCATAGCAACTCTAATTATGTAGTTTTTCCTATTCATGTGTTATTAGTCTTCCTATGTTCCAGATGGGCCTAGACGTCTGGCGCGGCACATATCGGCAGTTGGAAGACCTAGCTGCTATCAATGATTCTGAACGGAGGAGGGAGCGCCGCATATTTGCGTGACCTCTAGCCCTTTCCGCGCTGTCCGTATCCTGGATATACTTGCTACGTGCATAACACATCGTGGCGAACAGAGACGGCGGCGTGTCGCCTACCCTGCTCAGCCCAGCCGCAGGTGCACCGCGTGCGTGGCCGTCGGCGTCCGCGACAAATTTTTTTAGAGCGACTTTATACTGTTGAACACCAAAATAAGCGGACGATCTGGCTTTTGGGCCCGGACAGTCCACGTGTCCCAAAATTAGATTAACTTGGGTGTTTATTCTTATCTCGTCCTTGGTTATCTATCTAATCACGTGGAAGTTGTTGGCTATCTCTTAGGAACAGATTCAGACCTCCTCTCCTATAAATATAAAGGGGCACGACCGATTGAGAACCCCCGAACACATTCCAATCGAACCATTTACTTTTCCTGCCTTAGAAGTAGATGTAGCGTAGTTCTAGTTATAGCCTTCCGCATATCCACCTCCACCCATATTCGACTCTACCTCGTCTAGATCCGTTTTGGGTGGCCTACCGATCCTAAGACGACTCTAGGATCTTACCCCTTCCGGGGGGCAAGATCTAGTTGTCCACTCAAGACCCCTTTCTCGATTTGCTCTCTTAATTTCTAGACGACTCCACGTCGTCTAGGGACCCCGGGTGACCTATCGACCCGAAGCACCCTAGGATCTCTTCCCCAGATAACGAGATCTAGATTCCAGCAAGAAGAAGGAAGACGACCCTGCTTCGTCCGGCCCTGTGCACGGACCGTCCGGCCCAGAGCCGCAGACCGTCCTCGCCGTCGCAGAGGGCACTGTCAGGCGGTACACCACCTAGTGATCGTTGCTGCCTAGATCGGCGCTAACATATCCTATGTAAAACTAAACTAAACAACAACAACAAATTAAGAATAGAGCTGTTCCGTTCCATCTAGTGACGGTAATGGTGAATTCCTAGTAAGGGAATACTTCCCCATACTCATCCCCGCTACAAAAAAGTATCGTAGGGTCCCCACGAACGGTTGCGGTGATATTTCTTCCTCATTCCCTGCGAAGATAAATCCTCGACAGGTGTAAACATTTTATTTTTATCATTTAATAGTACACAAAAACATTGTCACGTACAGTTTTAACGGGTCCCCGCGGGAAAACGGGACGAGGAATGCTTCATCGTCCCCATCCCCATTTACTTAACGAGAGAAGAATTTTCCCCGTTTACATTCTCATGGAGAAAGAATTTTTCCTGTCCCCGTCTCCTAAAGACTAGTTTGAAAGCAAAGATATAACAGAGTATTGAGGGGGCTAAAATCTCTTTGCTATTTAAAATTGAAGAGTTAGGGAATTTTAGCCCCTCCAATTCTCTCCAATAATCTGGCTCTCAAACTAGCTTTAGGGCTGATTTAGGAACCCCAATTTCCCAAGAGTTTTTCAATTTTTTTCATGAGAAATTAGTTTATTTTTTCTTAGGAAATTAAAAATCTCATAAAAAATGAGGTTGTCAAACTAGCCTTTAATGAAGAAAATCCCCACATAAATCTGTGCGCATTGCCGTCTCTAGTCCCACCGTACTGTGTAACCAAACCAAACGGTACCTAAAATCTGCTGGCGGAGGTTGCATTGCACTTGCACTTGCACCACGGCCCGCCCGGGACCGTGGCAGGCCGACAGGGGTTGCCAAGGAGAATCACGGGCCGCACAGGCGACACGTAGGCTACAAGCAGGCCCAACTACAAGCAAGAACGCGGCACCGTCGATAGCCCACGAATAAAAATAGCTCGCTCATTATTACTAGTAGGAAAATAAAATTATGCAGCCGATTGTATGTACAGAAGTGATTGTTTTTTGTCAACTGCTTCGATCGTGCTGGCTGGGAGCTCTACAGCACACATTCCCTAGCGTTGGGCCCTCTACAGCACTTAGCTGTGCCGGCTGACAATATAGTACGCAGAGCTGATAATTGGGCACGTGGAAGTATGCACACCGCCGAATAATATACTCTACTCCATCTCCCATCCACGTCCCAGTCACGCATCCACCGGACAGCCCCGGCGAAGAACACTGCAGCATATCCGGCATCTGCTGCAGCGCCCAGCCGAGAGCACAGACAGTACTCGCGCTGCAGGCTAGCTGCCCCATGCCCCCTCGATCTGTTGGGGTTGTTGGTGCACTGCTCACATACAACGGCGGCGTCGTTTGCCTGCACTCTGCGCAGACTGCAGTGCGCGCCGGTGGCCTGCACCCCCGTCGTCGTCTAGCTCTAGCCCCAATTTACAACTGCCGACCAATTGCATTGCATTACAGCTAGGGTTTCTGAAACTCTGGTCCGTGTTCAGGCAACGTGTCATGCATGTGCATAAATTAAAACCATCTTCATGCTCGTACGCACAAAATCAATATGGACATTGATACGTTCTCATGACCAAGAGCACATTAATTACGTCCGTTGTTTTCTTCTTTGCAGTATCACGAGTGGTGCGCAAACCTATAGCTAGCTAGCTCATTTGCGTGCACTGGCATCGGGTAAAGAGAGATTTGCTTTGGCTTTGCCACAATATATATAGTTAGCGCATCAAAACTGTTACATTTCCGGCCCTTTCTGCAGGAGATGACAACAAAACAAGAACAGAAGAAGAAGATTATCGATATGCTACTATAGCTCGCTACTCGCAGTCTGAGAGCTATGCTATGCAGGAGGTAACTATGGCAGACATACAGCCGCATGCATGCTGACGATCGATCGACTAAGCTCTAGTACCTAGCCTACTCTCTCTCTCTCTCTCTCTCTCTCTCTCTGCACAAATTAAAGGGGATCGGTGTGGAACAATAGTCTGTCTGTCCGAACAGCTAGCGCCACACGGGAAGAAGGCCACATGGCATGCATGACGGAGAACGAAGCATTGCCCCTCAGATCAATGGTGCCTCGGTTCATGGACGCTGGCGCCATAGTAGTCCTCATGGAACCCAGGCAGTTTGTGCGCCGTTAACGTTGCCTTGACGACCTCCTGCCCATCGACAGAGACGCTTCTCTTCGCTGGCGAAGAAAAGGCAGCAGGGGGCCCGCTTACTACATTAATGGCAACGTTCGCTTGCTGCTGCGGCTTGACGGCTTCCAGGGGCCTGATGGCTTCGACCTCCACGGCCGCAGTCAGCAACAGAAGCATCAAGACGGTGGCGGCAGCAGCAGCCGACGGCAGGGAAGTGGTAGTCCTCATATATTTGTATGCGTAGACGACCGTAGAGTAGAGCTAGGTCGTGGAGAGTGTGAGAATGGAGAGAGGGTTGAGAGCTAGAGATGAAACGATGTTGCAACGGAACGCAGGAGCTTGCTAGAAACAACAGGCAAAGTGGTCTGAACCATGCATGTGGCCTACGACACGCCATATTTATACATCCTCCTCCTCCTCTTCTTCTTCCCAAGTGATCGGTGCTGTACTCACTCATGCCTATCAGGAGGATGCAGGGAGTATAAAACTGGCAGTGTCGAGCTGTGCTGTCTGCGCCACTGTCGCCAACTCGGTGCACAGAGCGCGCGCGAGGCGGGTAGCTTAGCCTGTGGCGCCCCTGTCGGCCTTTAGGGACGGCCGCCCGCGCGAAACTTGGGGCCGTGTTCAGGCCGCTGGTCCCTGCTGGATTAGGTTGCGCCTGACGCTGAGCGCTAGCCAGGAGGAGGAGGAGGAGGACAAACCAAGACAAAACCCCTCCACCGGCCGTCGTCAGGTTTTGCGTTTGGTCCCTGGCGCCGCGCGCATCATGGCCGCTGGAAAGTTGCGCGCATGTCGCGCGGCTGGACAGAGAGAGGCTGCGTGTTTGTTCGCGTGTGCTTCATGTCGCCGCTGTCTCGGGGCGGGAGATGAAGTGAAGGCGAGCTCTGGGACGAGAACACTAGAACAGGGCTTTGGCTGTGGCGCGTCTGGACGGAGCCTTTGACATGGTTCTTGATGTGCGTGCGTGGCAAGCAAATGTCTCGGGAGACAGACAAAGGAGGATGGCTGTCTGCATTGACCTGGGTCATGCTCATGCATGGAAAGAACCATGTCCGCAGCTTGGTTAGGTTACGACTTACGAGGGTAGTAGATCTATTGAAGATTAGATAGGAGCTGCAAAGCAGGCATCAAAAACTTGGGCATGCAATGCAAGCTCATGCACGACGACGTTTAGGTTCAGTCACCACGCTCACGCGCCGGTACAGGGAGGCAATCAGGCAGGCAGGGCAGGCACCACCGGTGCTGTCAGATCCGAACCGAACCCAAGCCGTTCTCCAACAGTCTCGTGACAGGCTAGCTTCTTAACCGATTTGATTTCGACGGCTTGCTATCATGCTATGGCAGATCGGACGGTACGACCGACCGGAAATCAATCAGATCTTGTTCTGTTCGATTGGTTTATCCTGTATGTGTACAGAATCATCGCTGTGTACAGATGGTTCTTGCGCACCGAATGCTGCTGAGTGCTGACCTAACTGTTCTCAAATCCCAACTGGAATATTCAGTTCGCGATGAGCCTGTCTGTTTTACTACTGACAGCACACGTAAAGACTTGTACTAGTAGTAATTAGTAAATAAAAACTGTAGATCTTGAATCGATGGGGAGCACGCATAACAGAACACTAGTTCAATCACACCGATGGCTCCCAGCATCGTTTTATTTACAGAAAATCAGGAGGGGCGAAAAGGCATCACATACTGAGCCACAAAAGCCCCCTGGATGCACACCGCTAAGGGCATGTACAACGCTGTTTAATACGACGTGTCTTATACCGTGTCTAGGGAGGTAACTGTAAAATTTCCGAAGACTCGATCCTTGGCGAAGCCACCGTTCCTCGCGCATGGCTCGAGGCAAAGATACGATGTCGTCGCTCCGTTGTACGACGCCGGTCGTCTCTTCGGCATCCGGTGCTCCCGTTCATCTGTTTGGTCATCACTTTTGCATCACTAGTCCTGTCCATCCGTTTTGCCATGAAACAGAAAAAAACAGGTTCTCCCGTTCGTCGCCCGGCCGCCGCCGCCGCCATCCCTTCCGGCTCCCCGTCCGACTGCCGTTACCCCTCTCTTCTAGATGCCCTCCAGATGCCCTCCCCCACCGCGAGATTCCCCATTCACGTTCCCCTTGCTGCTGGCAACAACATCCCCTCCCGAACCCCCTCCCCTGCCGGCGCACACTTCACCGGTGGCGCCCGCCGTCCATTCGCCGCCCCAGCACGTGTACCATCCCCGGCAAGCCACACATTCATGGATCTGCTTGAAAGGTAACATTCCTGTAAATATCACGTAGATTCAGCTAGAGTTCCTTTGATCTCGTAGGTCTGTGCTTGCAACTGATCTTGTAGGTCTGTTCTTAGCACACAGTAATCTATTCTTTGCAAATTTCTTTGATCCCATATATCTGTTCTTGCAATTGGTTAAGTCGTAGATCTATTCTTGCAATTGATGTAGCAACAACAATGAATTCTATATCGTTAATGGACAGGTTTGCCATATAAGTAAATACTACCATATCTTTTGAGAAATCCTGCAGGTTCTTTGCCTTTTTATTTGAGTACTATACTACCTTATATAATATAGACAACATTATTCAATCTTGATGAAAATATATGTCTGCAACAAAATTCATTGAACTATATGTAATCACTGCACCAGTTATCTTTTACAGTTTGCAAATTACAGATTTTGGCTAATACTCCCTTTTGTTCAGTTCTAACAGTTTCATGCATTACATGGTGGATGATCAACAACGAAACCTCCCCGAGAACTCTCATTTTGTTGGAACAACATCTCATGTCATTCAGATCGATGGAAAAAATGAAGAAGTTAGGAAGGATACTCGACTAATTTGGAAAACAGATGAAAATGTTAGAGTGGTATGTCATTAGCTGAACTTGTGTTAGCATCATTAACAGTTTTATTTTAGGTGAATGACTGAACTGTGTCTTGATTGTGTTCTATGTAGACGAGTGCTTGGTTGAAGCATTCCATCGACTCATTGAGTGGAAACAATAAAAAAGGAGATAAATACTGGGAGGACGTATCGAAGGAGTACAATCTTACTACTGAGAAACCTAGATGGAGGACTAAAACTCAGGTAAAGGAGAGGTGGCACAAGTTAAATAGGTGGACAAACCTATTCAATGATTGTTGGTTGAAAGCTAGGAATATATACACTAGTGGGTATTCAGACCAGATGTGGATTGATAAAGCTCACAAGTTCTATGAGGAAGAAAACAATGGGTCTCATTTTGTGTTTATGGATGTTTGGAACATGGTTCGTAATGAGGCAAAATGGTTATCTTATAATGACCGCAGCAACCAAAATAAAAGGAAGGAGATGGACAACAGCAACCCAATAGTAGATGAAGGCGAAGATATCGAGCTCCCTAGACCCATTGGACAGAAGGCTGCTAAGAAGGCTGCTTTTGAGGCAAATGGGAAGGTTGCTAAGAAGGCTGTTTTTGAGGCAAAAGGGAAAGAACGCCGAGTTGATGAGCTGGACAGATTTGAAAAGATTCAAAATGGTTGCCATGCCAATCGTATGAAGGTTCTTGAAATGCAACAAAAGATAAGCAATGACAAGATTGAGGCATCAAAATTATCTCTGCAAGCAGCAAAGGATGAGAAGGAAGCAAAGTTGTTGGAAAAAGAGTCCAAGATGCTGGAAAAAGAGTCCAAGATGCTAGAAACTTACTCTTGTCTCCTCAAGCAAGACATGTCTGCAATGCCTGATGAAATTCGAGCTGAACACATTGCTGCACTCAAAAGTTTGAGAAAAAAATTATTTCTAGATTCTTAGTAGTGTCTTGTTCCAGTTCTAATGTCTTGTTTTTATTATTATCTGAATTTGTCATGTCTGTGTGAAACTGGAATGTGAGACAGTGTCTTGTTTTTATTATTATCTGAATTTGTCATGTCTGTGTGAAACTGGAATGTGAGACATGCATGTGAGACATCGATTTTAATTATTATATGAATTTGTCATGTGTCAGTTTACTTGTGTCAACGTAATGTGAACTATCAGTTTACTTGTGTCAATGTGAACTCCTGCTGGCTGGTGCTGCAACGCACAAGTGTGAACCTCAGAAGTCAAGTGTGAACCTGAGAACTTTGTGTGAACCTGAGATGTCAAGTGTGAACCTGAGAAGTTTGTGAGAACCTGAGAAGTGAACTAAGCTATATATATCTCTCGGTGAACTACAAATGCATTACCAAAGATGTCTCGAGCAAATACACCACAAGAAAGTGCCAATTCTACACAGGGCAACGATGAAGAATTGGAGTTCACTGATGCTGATGATGTTTACACAATGGAAGATCTTCTTGCCGAAGAAGAATTTCTAGATGGCTTTCTTGATGAAATTGGTCAGGATATCATCTCCAATTTGCAAGAACAGTCGACACGACGGAGATGCTATCGTAGAAGGTTTGTTCCAAGGCCTCGTGAGGAAGCAAACACAGATCTTATTGCTTGCTATTTTTCTCCTAATCCAATTTATACCGATGAGATGTTTCGTCGGAGATTTAGAATGAGGCGACCATTGTTTTTGAAAATTGTTGCTGCACTTAGTGAGTGGTCACCATATTTTACTGATAGATTGGATTGCGTGGGAAGGGAAGGACTCTCACCTATTCAAAAATGCACGGCTGCCATTAAAATGTTAGCTTACGGTACTCCAGCTGACCAACTTGATGATAATTTGAAAATTGCAGCAAGCACAGTTTTGGAATGTTTGGGTAATTTCGCTAAAGGAGTTATACATGTTTTTGGTGAAGAATACTTGAGGGGTCCAAGAACTGATGAGGTTGAACACCTTCTCCAAGTCGCAGAAGCTCGTGGTTTTCCTGGTATGCTTGGAAGCATAGATTGTATGCATTGGCAATGGGAAAAATGTCCAGTGGGATGGAGAGGTCAATTCACTCGTGGAGATAAAGGTGTTCCCACCATGATCCTAGAGGCGGTAGCATCGAAAGATCTTAGAATATGGCATGCTTTCTTTGGAACTGCAGGGTCCAACAATGACATCAATGTCTTAAATAAGTCACCGTTGTTTATCCAAAAATTAAGAGGCGAAGCTCCTAGAGTACAATATGTTGTGAATGGAAAGCAATACACCACAGGCTATTACCTTGCAGATGGAATATATCCGGACTGGGCTACGATTGTGAAATCGATATCAAGTCCTCAAAATGATAAAGATAAGTGTTTTGCAAGTCGTCAAGAGAGTGTAAGGAAAGATGTAGAGTGTGCATTTGGCGTGTTGCAGTCCAGATTTAATATCGTTCGACGACCAGCACGCCTATGGAAAAGGAAAGATGTAGTAAATATAATGCAAGCATGTGTTATCTTACACAACATGATAGTTGAAGATGAAAAGGAAATGGCTATGATCCCTTTGGATTTGAATGAGAATCCTGGAGCATCTATCGCTTTACCACCAGAAGTGAGCAATCAAGCTAATCCATGTTTTGCAGATGTACTTCGACGAAATGCAGAGATTAGGGACCGCTCAAAGCACATCGAGCTCAAAAATGATTTAGTTGAACATATATGGCAACGATACGGTGGACATTAGATCAATCATATATGTATGTTTCATATTGCAAAATTTATCAGCTATGTGATACATTTATGTTGAAACCTCTATGTGATACATCTAATTATTGGTTTTAATTATTATCTGTGTCTGAATGCATTTTCACTATTCTCTGATGCATTTTCATTAGCCTCTGCAGACCTCTGGGCTCTCTCGTTACCTTAATTTTCTGCACCTGAATGTGAACTGTAACATCATTTCTTTTTTCCCACAACATGCCAAAGCAACTTCTCTAGTTCACCCCTTTGATTTTACCATATCTGCATCTTAAGCACTACTTTGAAAATAATGTAGCATTCTGAAACTGTTGTCTAGATTCTCATCAGTTTATTCAGCAAAGTGAGTAATTCAGTTTTAGAGGTTCAGAGGTTCAGTTTTTTCAGCAATGCGCTACTCTGAACAGCAGTATAAAGTCAGAAAACAACGGTGTGAACCTGCAATGTATGCGCAATACATGTGCACAATGGATCAGTCACCATTTAATACGATGAATTTGAAACATTAATTAAGATGTAAGACTTTAGATACGTCCCTTTGTACTGAACTGTGTCTTAGGTGTGTTTTATACTTGGAGGACCGTGTCGTGGTATCTACATTGTACATGCCCTAACTCGTCCTTAATGACGAGCTCCAACTTCCATATTTCCTTATTTACAGCGTCTCACAGTGAGATCTCAGGCCCGTTGGTTTATTGTCGGAGGAAGGACAAGAATAGTCGCCCGCCCTCAGCGGAAGAAGAAGAGCAAGCACCAAGATACCGGAAACCGCTACTTACAGTTAACACTCATCAGCAACGTAGCACAGCATCAGGGACGAACGGGCAGCAATGGCGCCGCGCCGCCCGGCGACGTCACTGGCCTTCCAGGAGCACTCTGAGGCTGTGAAGCCCCTCAGCCGAAATGCTCCTGGTGACCCTGCCGGTCCTCTTGTTGGCTCGGCTCGGGGGAGGGGCGTCCGGGTGGAACGAGACCATCACAGCCGTCAGGTTGTCGCTGGCGCCCCGCCGCACCGCCTCGTCGACCATCTCCCTGCAGCACAGCCTCAGGTCGTTGTGGTCCTGGAGCCTCCGCCGCGCGAAGTCCACGGCGTTCTGGCTCGAGAAGAAGTCCCAGATGCCGTCGCTGCCGATTATCAGGAACTCGTCGTCCTTGGTCAGCGTGACCATCTTCAGCTCTGGTTCGGCGCTCAGGGGCCCTCCTGGCTCGCCCACCTCTTTCATGCCATCCAGATGCCAATCACCGAGCGCTCTGGTCACTGCCAGCTGACCGTTCAGGTAACCGTCGTCAACGTAGCCGCCAAGTGACTCTACGCGCTTCCTTTCGTTCATGCAGCAAGGCCTGTGGTCCTTGGACATCTCAATGGCAGTGCCACGCCGCGAGAGCACCGCTCTGCAGTCACCGGCATTCGCAACCAGAAGGGACCTGCACAAGATATGCTAGCAGTTAGCATGGGCAATGATTTCAAATAACTAAAAATCATGTCTTTATAAACCTAAAGAGCCTTTTGCACTCAATACCTTCCAAAAATCATTGCTGTAAGTGCTGTCGTTCCAGAAGAAAGTCCCCTGTGATGAGAAAATTTCTCTGCAAACTTACTATCAGTTTGCACAAATGACCTCTTTACCACCTTTTCAAGCTCAAGAGGAAAATCAGCGTCTTCCACGATGACCCGTGGCAAGTTATCACGGACATAATGAGCAGCATCTTTGCCATTATGGCCATCAAACACCTGTGAATAAGAACCAAAGCCTGTGAGAGAACAGAAACATAGGATATTTCATATCCCTGCGCTTACGAAACTACGGGGAAGCAACCCTCTAACAGATGCTGCTAAAAGAGGTTAACACACACACAAACTCCTAATTTTAAAAAGGTGCTGATTTATTCGCTATGCTGTAGGCACATTCTAGCACGAAGAGTGCATTAAAATTTACAGCAAAGGTAGATAGCTTCAGAAGAAGCTAGAGACATGATTTCATTGCTGAGAGGAGTGAATTGGATATTTAAGAGTGAACAGGTAATTACCCCATAGAAAGAAATTAGATATTTAAGAGTGAACAGGTAATTACCCCATAGAAAGAAATTACTTCATCTTCGACTGAGTCATAGCCAAAATTCTTTGCCAGATCAGAGATGCACACATGGGCATCTTCCATGTAATCGCGACCTCCAATATCAGACCATTCCCCTGACCGGATGAATGGCACAAAGTTGTTCAGCTTAGTCTGCTTGAAGTCAACAGCCACTGTGTTCTCACAAACTCTCTCCATCTGCACATTATCCAGAGGATCAGAGCCCAGTGAAAAAGACAAACAACTCAACCAAAGCACAAGCACTATATAAGATTCGGTTGAGGCCATGTTTGGTTTCAATTTCAATTAGTCCTAGGACTGAACTTTAGTCCCTACATGTTTGGTTCTAGGACTAAACAGATTCTAAAATCATTAAATACACTGTCCAAAGACTCAAATGCCCTTAGAATATACTCATAATATTAGTTATCCATACAAAAAGGTAAGGGCAACATAATAATTATGGGCTTTTAGTCTCTTTTAGCACCTATGTGAAGGACTAAAGACTAAATCATTTTAGTCTATATTTTAGTCCTAGTGTTTGGCAAAAAAGAGACTAAACAAGACTAAAAACTAGAGACTAATGTTTAGTCCCTCTAACCAAACACCCCCTGAGAAACTCTGAAAACGAACAGGTTAATTCCAAGTCCAAGGCAATGAATACAAATCCTACTCCCGCACTCCCACCCTGCCAAGAACTAGAATTCCCTTAGTAGACATACTTGTTACCATCACAGAGAAAGCGCAGAAGTTAAGTAGTAATTACAGCTGGTTGATAGGGACGTAGAATCAGACGTCCAATTTGGTAAAGTTAAGTGACAGAAGGCAAATCATTACTGGACAGGAAAGGCTGCATGTAACCATTTCTAGAGAGGGCAATAATAGAAAAATCCAAGAACGACGTGTGACCTTGTCTTCCAGCCAAAAAGGTAATAGCATCATATAAACTTGGCAAAGGAACAAACAGCCGTGGCGATATGATAGGACATCAGAAATCCCGGTTGTTCGTCACAGTTGAGCTAGTTAGCAGAGCCATGTAGAGCCAAGAGGTGGACATTCTTGTGCGCCACTCCATAATCCACTTCTTGTTTGCAACATCGCTAGCAGTAGCAGGTAAAGGAACAAAGCTACCCCATTAAGGTCTAAAGGAAGGGCACCACGGGCTACCAGATGATATTCTAGATAGAGTGCTATAAAGAACATGGATCACTAAAGACTTGTCCGGATTGCCCAATCAACAAGAGAAGAAATACCATGACCTTTGACCCTTTTTTCTTGTTCTTGGCCTCCATTGAGGAACAAGTGAACACCAACTGAACTTTGCCATACATGCTTACCGACTAAATGGTGGATTATCAGCAACATCCAGGAAAATCTATATTTCTCGACGTTTGACTTTGATCCTTAGTAAACGAAGGACGCAGCAGTACCACGTGAACTTTGGCGTACCGAGTACTACTGCTCGGTCGAAATGAAAAGACTTGGCAGACCAGTACATCACATGCGTATATCACAGGTACCACAAATTCGTCACGGAATCAAAAGTACAGCGCAAACAGGGCAATGCACAAACAAACAACTGTACCGGAAGCTACCAGTACAACCACAAAGACATGATCTTTTCCCCCCACGCAACCTGAATTTTGTGCTAGAAACTTGTCCCCGTTGAACGATTCATCAGAGCATCTCCCCTTTTCACACCTACTGACCTACCACTACTAGTGTGTGATGGAGAAAAAGGATTATATTACATAGCTAAAACAACGGGAGTTTGTTTAATCCTACTGCTGCTCCATTAAATAACTAACTAATCTCTCTTAGCCCTACCTATGCTTTACCCGAAAAAAAAATGAAATTCCCGGATGAAAGGAAAGCATTTGCATTTCCACAAGAAAAAAAGGTGACGCGGAAGCAACCAAACCAACCAACCAACCAACCAAATCGGTTCCGTCTCCGCAACCGACCTACCCCCGCGGTTGAGCGGCGAGCGGAACCCCCGGGAGGGAGGGTCGCCGCCGAGAAGGAAAAGGCACGAAATTTCATCGGGCAAGCGAGGGAAAGAAAAAAAACAACAACGGCAAACCACGGCGGAGGGGCAATCTGGTACGCACCGCATCACCGGCGCGCCTGTCGGTGTCCTGGTCTCCGAAGCCGAGCCTCCCTGCTGCGTCGTCCAGCCCCTCCACGCACATGTCCGGGCGGGGTACGATGGCGCGGCGCGATCCCGGCCGGCTCCCGAGCGAGCGTACAAGGCACGTAGGATCCTCTCACCCTCTCTCGCCGACGGCTGGCTACGAAGCGCGAAGGACGAGCTGGCGAAGAAGCGCGAAGGACGAGTCCTGGGCGGGCGAGCAAGGGAAAAAGGAAGGGAAAAGGGGCGGCTGGCGATGGAATCGTGGGAGGAGAAAGCGAGCAGGAATCCGAGTAGGGGTGGGCATTTTAAAACCGAAAACCGAACCCGAACCCGAACCGAACCCGAATAGACCGAATTGTCGGTCTATTCGGGTTTTCGGGTTCGGGTTCGGTTCCTATATGTGCTATATTTCGGGTTATGGGTTCGGGTTCGGTTCCTAACCTTTAAAACCCGAATAGACCTAATAACCCGAAATATAAAAAAGCTCTTAATATGTGATGGTATTATTATATGATTTATGAACTTATTAGCTAGAAATAATGATATCATCTTAACGATAGTATATATATCTTTATATGCTAATTTTTATAGTCACTTGTTGTAGTAATAGTACTTTCAATTAATTATTCATTGTATATATTTTAACAAAATATACTAGTCTCTCTACAATTCGGGTCTATTCGGTGGACCGAATAGACCGAACCGAAATTGTGAGTCTATTCGGGTTCGGTTCCTAAAATATTTTTGAAAATTTCGGTTCTCATTTTTCAGAACCCGAAATTTCACAAACCCGAATAGACCGAACCGAATTACCCTAATACACCGAATGCCCAGCCCTAAATCCGAGCGTGTGGGAGCAGTGCAGCGCAATGGGGGTGGGCGGATGGGGGATATAGCGAGAGGAAGAGAAGATTCTTGGGAATATCGCGCGTGCAAAGGATTTTTTTTCTATGCCCCCTCTTCCCTATCTCTCTCTACATGACTAGTACATGTTATATTTGTAGTGTTTTTTTAGCCTGCGGTTTGATCGCGGGGCACGTTATTTTTAAAAATGTGTTTTTTTCGTTTTCCACGGGTAGCTGACAGCAAACCACCCCGTCCACACGGTCAATTACCGTGTGACCCTCTACCAACGAGCGGTTTATTTTATTACCGTGCATGATTTACGAGGCCGGCCGCGTGTGCGGTGTGCCTTTCATTTTTTATATATATATATTGTTCCCAGACACGGTTGAGCCCAAGCGACGGTAAATAAATAGAATCGTACATACAACCACACGTACAAGAAATGTAGTCCGTTTAGTTCGAGTGAATAAAGCTCTATTTTAGTAGGAAAATGCATGTACATACAACCACACGTACAATAGATTATAAAATAAATTAAATCATATTAAATTTAACTTTTGTCTCTTATTTATTTCAGTTGTACTAATAATAGGAAAATGTTAAATAATTTTTTAGTCTTCTTACGAGTTATTTAATATGTTTTAAATACTTTTAGTCCTTCTAACCAAGTAGGCTTATGCAAGAAGAAGGAAATGTCGGCAAAGATAGATATTTGAGGCAATGCATGCATGCACATGCCGCAGCCACGAGCAGGTAGGTATCTAGGCCGCCATGATAATACAAAGGGTCCGGCACGGTGCAGTCCACTAATTACGTGTTTTTGAGGGCGATGAGATGCTTACCTCCACTGTACCCGTGAGGGTGATATATATGTGAGTACGCAGGAACGGATCGCCGGATCGGCTGAGGCCACACACTGCATGGCGTAAGTGCTCACCTCACCGGTTTGTTCGGCCCTGCAGGGTGGGTGAGTCGAGTCCTGTACACTTGTTACACAGTATCTTCCCTTTCCTGAACGAACTCGAAAAATATCACTGTCCCCCTTTGATCTTCCGGGTTAAGACGTGTAATAACTGTAGCCAGGGCTTTTGTCCATAAATGAAAAAAAAAACATGTTTCTGCGCTCTCTCTCTCTCTCTCTTATATTTTAGACAGAACAAAAGTTTTTTTAGACAGCAATGTGTTTACCAAATATAAGGGGCCCGTATGGTTTAGATGACTACAAATTAGTCCCTTCATTTTAGTCTTATTTAGTCACTAAATTACTAAAACAGTGAGACTAAAATAAATGCTAAATTGTTTTAGTTCCTGGTACGTCCCTCGAGGGGTGACTAAAGAGAATAAATCATATTAATTTCACTTTTATGCTCCTTTATTTCCTTTGTTTTGGTTAAACTAATGGCGGGAGAATGATAAGAGGTATTTTGGTTCTTTTATGATTCTTTTAACGTTCTGAATATTTTAAGTTTTTAGAACAAAAAGTGTAAAGACTAAACTTTAGTCCCTATACTAAAGAACCCAAACAGGTTATAAGTAGCAATGTATAGAATCCAATAATATTTTTAGGCAACAAAGACTACTATAAATTTCCAATAGCTAGGATGTACAAGATCACATAAACTACTTTTATAGAAGAGAAAAATCTAAATGTTATAATAGAAAAACTATCCACCCGAGTTATTTGGTCACCTTACTTAGTCCTATATAGCTTTAATACTTTATATACATAATGTTTTCTCATTCTAAAAATAGAATAACTCCGTTGTGGAGCAGGTCTATATATGTCGCAGAGTGAAGCAGGTAAAAGGAGCGCTGGACTCGCAAGTTCGATAGTCTTTTGTGAGACCAGAGATGCAGCAAATCGGAGTAAGGTTCGGTAATACCTATCTCAAAAACAAACATTAGTGGGATGTTTGGTTTAAAGAATTAAATTTTTATAGATAAGGTGATACATTGTGAGTTAGTTTTATAAATTTGGTGTAATAAATTCATTATACTTATATTATTACTAGTTACTGTAAGATATTATCTTACGAGGAATAAGGCGGTGACAGATTAACTCATTCCATTACATAAAAAAATAAGTTACAAGATGATGGAGAATCGCAATCCTGGAACCAAACACCCCTAGAAACAGGAGTGTAAAATATGGTCCGACACGAAATAATATGGGTCGAGTTAGCACGACATGAAGATGGGTCTGGACCGGACCTCAAATTCCGGCCTGTTGGGCCTCGGCACGGCCCGCATAGATGAGTCAGGCTTGGGCCGAAACGACCCAATAAAGCTCAAGTTGTTTAGTTTCTTTAATTTAGTAAGCTACCGACTTTATATTATTGTGATATTTTATGGGATCAAGCAATGATACGATTGTTTAATATCTTTAATTTAATAAGGTATGAACTTTATATGGTTGCAATATTTTGATTTTATGTAGTCAGAATATATGGGTCGGGCTTAGGCCGGTACGACCGAACGAAGGCACGACGTGATTTAGGGTCGAGCTGGGTCACTGTTTTTACACTTCACGATGATATAAAACAGCCCAATTTTTTTAGGTTTTACTGACTCCAATCCGTTTGATACGAAGCACGATGATCATAGTTTAGGCTAGCTAGACCCGTCTAATTCTCAGCACTAATCATGAGGAGTTGAGGACCCGTGGCCCGTGGGTGGAGGTCAACTACAATTGGTGGCACGAATCTTGGAAACAAAAATACATCGACCCATGCACGAAAAGAGGTGTCCACCGACCGAACGCGCGTGCGTGCCATTGCCACGCCACATGATTTTCGAATTCCGCAGGCGGGGCCTGCGCTGCGAGGACGACAGCTTCTGGGTTCTGGGTCGTCGTAGTCGTAGTACGTGCGATCGTGGAGGCGGACACGCGTTCGAGGCAGGGCCGCTTCCGCCGGACACCTAGCCGCCCTTTATTGTGCGTGCTCCATTTGATCATAATCCACTCGCTGCTGCTGCTCCTCCTTCCGACGGTGGGTGACGACAGTGCAGGAACTACGGCTGCAAGGCAGCGCGACGCACACGCACTGGTGGTGGTGGTCATGGGGACAAGAGCAACTCTAGTAGTTATCTAAAAGACTTCCTAAATCAATAATTTAGGTATTTAACATGAAAACTATTCTCCAACAGTTCTCTAAATGAACTTTCTAAATTTAACAACTTGTCATCTAACCTCATTTTCTCTCTACATTTGGCAACCATTTAACAACTCCCTAAACAAAAATGTTGACTGCATTATATAGTTTTTGTGACTTACTTTTTTATGTGGATAAATACAAAACAAAATTACAACATATATTTAGAGAACTATTGGAGAACTTACATTTTTTTACTGTACAAGCCATTTAGCAACTTCTTAAATCTGTGATTTAGAGAGCTAAAATTTACATAACTATTGAAGTTGCTCTAAGGAAGGAAATGGGAAAACCATAAACAAATAGAGAAAATACAAGGGGAAAAAGTGCTATGCATCAGCGAGGTGCTAACTGGCCTCGGCCTGGACGAGGCTAGCGACAACGATCCGGTGGGGTGTGAGACACTTGGACTAGCCGATTAGGTTTAGGATTTAGGCATGGACTGACTGGTGGTGGCGACAAGGACGCGGTGGGCCATGGTCCCACCAGTCGACCTACGCCAATTAGACCTGAATACCGTACAACGGTGATGTGTTCGCACAGGCAACAACATAATCAAGACGATGGCCTGAGCAAATGGGGCTATTAGGTGTCATCATACCAGAGTTATTGTCAGATAAGATACATGGGTTATTGATTTGTAAATTTGGGACGATTAGTTCAGTTCGATTCAAGATTGTAGTTATTTGATTTAGCAGGAAAGGAACCCCGACACATACACCCGTTGTGGCGGTGGTGACACCCACCGCACCTGCGAAGCCTAAAGTCGCTAAGACTCGAGCATGACTTCAATGCCACCGTCCACACAAACCGCTCAGGACTTCTGGATGCTTATTAGGTTTGCAACGTGTTTGAACGGCTATACTATTTAAACAAGGTCTACACATGCAAGTATATAAAAACCGTGGTAATGCACAGACATTAAACTAGTGTATGTAGGGCACCGTTATTCGTCGCTCTAGGTGAAGCTTCATCGATCCATCCAGTAGTTACCAAAGAACACTCGGTAATTTTCAGTAATGCCTGAATATCGCTAAGCTATTACCAGCAATTACTAAAGAAAATAGCATAGTTATAAGCTTGACGACATGCATAGAAAAATAGAGACATGTTCTACACACCTGGTGGCCGGACCGTGTGGAGTACTCCCTCCGTTTTGTTTTAGTTGTCGCTGGATAGTATAAAATTGAACTATCCAGCGACAACTAAAAAGAAACAGAGCGAGTACTAGTTTGCATGTTCTTATAAGGCACTACCGCTGGTCCACTCCGGCCGGTGCTATCCATATATATAGTCTGTCTTTTCATGTCTCTCTCTCTATCGTTGCCTTTTGCCTTGAGAACCAAATGGGGGCACCACTAGGCCGGATCGCGACATCTTAGCAGTGCACCACGCACTAGCATGCGCATCATCTATAGCTAACTTCCTCATCTACTACCTCCTATCCTATGCACAAGTGGAGCGGAGGGGAGGCCGTTTCCTTTCCAGTCCAGCGAATGAAAGCGCATGCATGCATGCATGTGGGATCACATTGCCCGGAGCCGCACGCTCGGCTTTTCAACAGATTCTTTAAGCTGCCCCCGGTTCACACCTGCTGCCGGACCGGACGTATTCGGCGTCGTCGTAATCGATCGATCCTCCCAAAAGACCATGACGATTGCAGCAGGATTCTCACCACATCTGACCCAGGATATATAGGCTACAGTCACACACACACATACTAGTGTACGTAGAAAGAAAACTACGGTTGAAGCTGTAAATCTTTAAGGGTAGTTGATCAAATCAATCAAACACCCTAACAAAACTGCAAACTTTATAGAGTTTGAGGACCTATACCATATAAAATTTTCGAGTACGGGTCTCGTTTGCAGCAGGGCCATACCAAATACAGTACTTCGTAAATCCTCGTGCTTTAATCCCGATTAAAACCATCAACAAAGACTAAATATCATATTATATAGTGACTAGAGAAATAACACCTGCGAGTCAGTCTGCACACAACAGCAAACGAAGCAAATTCCGACGGCTGCCGCCTTACTGTTTGTGCTGTCCAGCATTCAGTGTTGGTTTAATTCAGCATGCTGCATACACATTCTATGATTTCCTTTCTTTCTTTCTTTCTTTCTTTCTTTCTTTCTTTCTTTCTTTCTTCCTTTCTTTCAATCCTGACCGCTAGAACAACAATCACCAATAACTGCTGAAACTTCCACTAGCTAATCATCGCTGACTGAATGACATACGGTGTCATATATATATCATCCTCCTTTTTCTTTTCTGGATGCAAAGGATCTTGATGGGTGTTGTTGGGTGCTCTCTCGTAGCGCTTACGCAGACGACGCTGGGGCCTATGGAGATCGCGGCGGAGTGCCGTGTGGGTCCGGATCAACTAAAGGCCTCTCACCGCTCTCGTCCTTTGTCCTCTCCTCTTTTTCTCGTCTCATCTCCTCTCCTTCCAAAAGCTGGTGATGGCAACGGATAGGATAGGGACGGCATGAAATCAACGCCGGGAAAGTGAGAAGAAAGATCAAAAGCACATATGTATATAATGTAATATATTCCCTTTGTGTAGTAAATTACAAAGAATATAATAGTGTTTATTTAGTACCATATATATACATATATATTATTTTTTGTAATATAAATTTGGTTAAACTTAAGATGATTTAGCTCTTCAGCAAAATTAAAATGGCTTGCAATTTTAAGAGGGGGAAGTATAGTACTAGTATACTAGCTAGAATGTGCGTAGCTGATATTTTGTTCTTAGCTAGGAGAGTAGCTTACTCTCTCTTTCCTATAAAATAAGGAGTAGCTTTCTTGATCCCCAATCCCTGATATAATGGTGGTGGATTCTGATTCACCAAGCAGCAGTTCCCTGACTCCAGGTGTCGCTCTGGTGGATTGCACAGCGCATAAGGCTGAGCTCAGCTAACATAAATTCTTCAGTTCAATGTATATATATACTATAACGTTGTAGGGTTTAACCTTTCATGGACAAAAATATACAGAGTATATATATATGCATGTACGTGCTGATGAAAATACTCCACCGGAATGTCCTTTTTATTTTCTGAGGTTTATGGTTTGTCCTCATGTGTGTGGAAGACCTGCTACTAGGGGTCAAGTTCAACTATGGAGGCTGGACTTGGTTGTTTTCTTTTTCTTTAGGGATAGACTATTCTATATCTGTATATGGTGCTAGATTTCTAAGAGGAAATCTATATCTATATATGGTGCTAGATTTCTAAGCGGAAATAATTAATGCTACACTTATTGTCACCCCCTCTGATGTTTGATGTTACAGGTTGAAGTTGCTTGAGTGTTTAGGGGGTGTTTGGTTACACCCCGCTAAAATTTAGCCCCTGTCCCATCGAATGTTTGAACCTCCGTTCCGGGTATTAAATGTAGTCGAATTATAAAACTAATTTGTCAGCCGAAGATTAAAAGACGAGACGAATCTAGTCCAGTTGGTTGGGTCTATATTTCATACTCCTATTTAAAAGTCAAACGCTTGATGTGACCCGGACTAAACTTTAGCAGGAGCAACCAAACACCCCCTTATAGTTTGTTGCTTTGCTTGCTTGACATCTCTGTCCATACAATAAAAT
This sequence comes from Zea mays, assembly GCF_902167145.1. Taxonomy (NCBI): domain Eukaryota; kingdom Viridiplantae; phylum Streptophyta; class Magnoliopsida; order Poales; family Poaceae; genus Zea; species Zea mays. The sequence continues at coordinate 222,490,349 of NC_050100.1, read as the reverse complement.
AAGCTAAGGGGGTGTTTGGTTAGAGGGACTAAAGATTAGTCTCTAGTTTTTAGTCCCTTTTAGTCCCTTTTTTGCCAAACACTAGGACTAAAATATGGACTAAAATGATTTAGTCTTTAGCCCTTCACATAGGTGCTAAAAGAGACTAAAAGCTCATAATTATCATGTTGCCCTTACCTTTTTATAGATAACTAATATTATGAGTATATTCTAAGGGTATTTGAGTCTTTGGACAATGTATTTAATGACTTTAGAATCTATTTAGTCCCTAAAACCAAACATATAGGGACTAAAGTTTAGTCCTAGGACTAAAGTTTAGTCCTAGAACTAATTGAAACCAAACATGCCCTAAGTTTCGTGATTGCGGCTGTGAGCATTTCACACATAGTAATGTATATGTGCAAAGTCTGTAAGTATGGATACGTCACACCAACGGCGTAATCAGTACAGCAATTACGATAAGATAGGAGTATTAGATCTTTGCTGGAGGACAGGCCCCACACTATCTATACAGGGATGAGGGATACATATCTCTTACCTCTTGTGCTATGAAAAAGATATATAAAGCAATATACAAAATGCTCTTGATTGACGTCACAAGGGGTAGGTAGGGTAGGGTTGTTCTCACCTGCTACATTATACATCGTGTCATTATGTAAGCTATGTCCACGATTATATATATAATCATATATCGTCTAGAACATGTAGAGTAATATATATGCTTAAGCGGCCGAACCTCTCCACACTGTATGCATGTGTGTATACTGCTATATTAGTTCAATTACAAAGTCCTAAATCTATGGTGCTGTTTGGTTCACATGTTTGTAACATAAACGATAACCCATAACATTAAACCATATTTGTTTAAATCCAACCGTAATAAGATACCAAACTAGAAACTTAAACCGTCTCATTTAAATTTATTACCACTGTTAATTAGTTGTAAATCATTAGCATTATCATTTACATTACATTTTATGAACTTAACACTTAGTCTCCTGGTGCCTTATTAGCGCCGCATCGTGACAATAACAATGTTTGTTTTGGCTCCGAAATTTTCCAAGGAGTATTGCTAAAGAAGAACCACCCGGAAATTGGGTGTGTTGCTGCTTGCCTGCTGCATTTGTGCAGCCCATTTGCCAATTATTCGGCCCATATCACATGACGGCCCATCCCAGAACCCAGTTCAACTATTGATGAGGACGACAAAGAAGATATTTTCCTTCGCCCCGAAAAGCGAACGTAAGCAGAGAAAAATGTCCCACTGATGACGCGGGACGCCGGAGCGGAAGGGAGGGCCCACCATGTCAGCGCCGCCGCCGCCGCCGTTTCTGTCCTATTCTGCTCTTCCTGCCGATCTGTGCGCCGCCTCTTCTTCATCCCGTCCCTAGCAGCCGATCCCAACTCCCGATCTTCGGTTCGTTTGAGGTATGACTCTGTATTCGCCTGTTGGGGGTATAATCAATTTGGGGGCTGGCTCCTTTTTTAAGCGTTTCTGATTGAGATGACGGAGGTGCAAAATACTCCAGCATAATTGGTTCCTTGCTTATGGAGTATTTGTTAATGTTGTAGTACTATGTGAACATCGAATTCCAGGCTGTAACTTTTGCTGCATCGGGCAAATGGTTTTGATTTGCTCGATAGAACTGTCAGTTTAGGAACCACTAGGCGTCGTTACATACTGTACGCTCGCAAGTTTCATGGTATTATTAGTAAAGTGCTCCTTACAAATTTATTTTTAGTTTGGCATGAGTATTACTTCTAATTCGTTGATTTGTTCTAGGTTAATTTGCTATTTGTTTCAGAATTTCCTACTCATCCGTAGTGTTTTAGTTTAATTTGGTTGCGCTTCTACATTAGCTTATTTGCATGCTCAGCGATTTAGAAGAAAATAAACTCGGACACCTCTCTCTTCGGTGAGATCTTAGTCTAACTTAACATGGAAGTTAAGATTTAATAAGGTGTTTGGTTTGAGGAAAGGGCTAGTCCATTATCTACTTACTTCTCACTTTTTGTTTGGTTTGTAGAATGGAATGATTTGATCCATCATCATCTTATTCCTCAGAGTTAGTACTGATATAAAGAATGAGTTCATTTCATCAAATTTGAGGAATGGAATCATAATGCACCACCTCATTTTGGATGAATTGATCCATCAAACCAAACACCTCCTAACTGTCAGCATTGGTTACTGCGATCAGGGTAATCCTAAGGTTATTTTTAAGCTAATCCTAAGGTTATTTTTAAGCTGGTCTCGGTCCCATAGGGTGTATATAAATAAAAAAGATGATTTCGAGAATAAGGCTAATTATTCAACATATAAATCTATCTAACTGATTAATTAAGTGTTGAAAGAGTTTAAGGGACTCTCAAACCGGCTCCGGCTCCTGTAGGAGCCCTCCCAGATGGTCTAAAAAAAGATCTCTCAACAAAGAGCACTGAGTAATCAGAGCTATTATTTTATAGAGAGGAGTGAGCCAAAGGGGGGGGGGGGCTCCTATCCTAGTGCCTCCTACCCCACTCTCCCATCTTGCATTTCTCTCACGCCAAAATGAGCCGTTTTACTAGACGATTTGTTAAGAAAACACTACCTCCTATATAGGAATTGCTCTTCAAGAGAAGTCAAAGCGAAGTCATTTTTAGTAGAGCCGGAGCCGTGTCAAACAGTCCCTAAATACATCAAGTTCTTCATCAAGAGAGGCGTCGAGTGGCTAGAGTACCTTGGCAGGACCGGATCATTGGTGGAACTTGTGGTGAATGATTGCAAGGGAATCCTTCACCACAAGTTTGACCTCCTAAAATTTTGTCCAGGTCTCCAGGATAGATAAAGTTTGAGAAGTTTGAGATCAATGGCAATTATTGGTTACTAGGGTCTCTCGGTGATGATGGTTTGAACATGTTTAATGGAGATCTCTATGGGCACCAATGCTTAATGAGATTATAATGTGCGATAGTGATGGAAAGAGATGTACGGGGAGATCAAAGTTGATGTGGGAAGAGACGGTAAAAGAAGACTTACAAAGATGAAATATAATAAAAGATTTAACCTTAAATAGGGTGAATAGAAAATAGTTATCCACATGACTGAACCTTGATCTGTGGGCTCTGTTGGGTTTTAACTTTAGCCTATCCAACTTACTTGGGACTAAAAGATATTGTTGTTTTGTTGTAGTAGTAGTAGTAGTAGGCCCTCCCTCTGATCCCGCGTATGATGCCTGCTACCCGTAAAAATATGATATCTTCTGTGAGAATTTGAGGTTGGCACATATATTAACTTTGCAGGCCCGTGAGGGTCTCCTAGGACCGACTGCTCAAGGGATTGGAGTCACCGTTTTTTTTTTCTTTTGAGAAAGTGCAAAGCATTAGAGAAACGTTGCCGTTGGTCTAGATGACGACGAGATGATTGCGCTGCTCCAGAACTGCAAGCAACCTCAGAAGCCTTTGACTCTGCGCCAACCAGACTGACTGATGAAAGGCTCAAGGCCCCTGGTCTCAACTGCCCTATGCTTGAGGTTGTTGAGCTGACCTTTACGTTTTGTTCGAGTGTGTATCCCACTGAAATAAGGTTTCACACAGAAAGGTATGGTATAGTCGCACTCATTCAGACCTGCCTAGTCCGTGCTTTCATGCTGGACGGAGTGTACATCTTTTATGACTCGGGGTTGGAGGGTATTTCGTCAGCGCCATTCCTGGAGAGGCTCAAGCTTTTGGATCGCAAGAGGATAACAGGTGCTGGGGTGAGTTTCGTTGCCCCGCGCTTGAGTAGTCTCACTATCTCCGGGGAAGGTGTTCAGGGGCCTGCCACTGACATCATGTTTGGGAACACGGTATACCGTAATATTTGAGCATACCATAGTATTTTATACCAAAAGACGTTTGGGAGCACATACAAGAACTCTATATTTTAAATTATGGTTTTGCCAATACCACGGTATTTTTAGGATCAAGAAAACTTTGGTTTGCACGCAGCTACAGTCTTTTTTCTCTCCTACACTATAACTAAAATACTATGTCTCTAAACAGTTATTGGATTGGAATGATGTAAAGTATACTATAATTATGTTATGACATACTTTAAACCATGTTATTATAAACTATGGTTTTGTGAAATAAAGTTCAAAGTTCCCAAACAGTGGTATTATACAGTGGTTGCCTTCTAATGACATCTGCTCTGTCGTGTCGTGTTTGTTGTGGGCTGAAGTGCGCACCAACCTCTAGCTTATATACCTTCCAAAAGGACACTGATATCTGCAAGAGGAACATATCCGGTGCTTCTCTCTCACCTTTTTTTTTTTTTTTTGCTTCTGTGAATCTTTTGCGGTGTATTACCAAGTCCTATCTCTCTCCTCAAGATAAGGTTTCGTTGGGTGTTTTTTCCCCAATATAATTTGTGTCGCTACGTTATCCCCCGTAGAAGCAGCAGAATGGGTTTTGCAGCCCACGGAATTGCGGCGGATAGGTACTGCCTTTCCTTTGCCCCAGCCCGATGTGGAGAAATTTGCTATTTTGTCACTCTCAATTTTGGCTGCCTGTTATTATACCATCCCGTGTCTATGACTGGTGGGACCGTCTGTGTCTATGATTTGTGGGTCCGATGGCATACTGGCGAAGCCCACAAATGATAATGGCAAAATTGCCAATGGCTCGCCCGATGTGCCGCTGAAAGTTATCTGGTCAGGTCAGTGAGAGAGAGGCTCGCAAGTTGGCAACCCAATCTTTACTCTTATCTGCCCAACCCCGTCACTGCACCGTCAGCCAGAACAACTGCTGCTCCGACTCCTATTTAACAGACGGAGACGGGGGCAAACGAAGCGAATGAATACTGGCTGCTACTAGTAGTACTGGTACGACGGCGAGCAGAGCAGAGCAGAGCACAGCAGCGCTACACGTTGGGCGTGCATCCATTCAGGATCATGGACGACGGCGACTGGATCACGGCGAGGTACCTCCTCTCGTCGATCCTCGGGCGGAACCCGCTGGTGGTGGACTACGTCGACGAGGAGTCCTTCCCCGTCGACCTTCCTCCACCTCCCGCGCCGTCCCCCTCTTCCTCCGGCGGCCGCCGCGCGGAGCCGCCGCCGCCGGTGCGCGCGCCCGCGGGGGTGGCCGGCACGGTGTGCGCGGTGTGCACGGAGGAGATCGCGGCGGCGGACCCCGTGGCGCGCCTGCCCTGCGCGCACTGGTACCACCACGGCTGCATCGCGCCGTGGCTCGGGATCCGCCCCACCTGCCCCATGTGCCGCGCCGAGCTGCCGCCGAGGGAAGCCGACGCCGGGGAGGATGGCCCCGCCCGCGCCAAGCCGCCGCCCGCGGGGACCAGCGCCGGCGCGACGGTCGCGGCCGCACGCGCAAGGCGGGACGCGCCGTACGAGCTCCTCGCCGGCGGCGTGCTGTCCGGCTGATCCGGCCGTCGAGTAGATAGGGAGTTTGGCGCGTGGACCCGGTCCTAGCTGTGAGCTCAGGGCCGGCCGGCTCCTTTGTTTGTACAGGGCAAATTGGGTACTCCGAAAAGCAATAAAAAAAAACAACATTTCGACCCGAATTCTCGCCCCGGCTTGGGTTTCAGCGTCACTCGTTTGCTCTGTTCTGGAACGGTAACCGTGTATTCCGTATTGAAATCTGAAAGAAGTTCAATCTTACAAAGTTTCTTAACCATCTACCATTCAAATTACATCAATGGATATAGTTAAATCCAAAATACCCCTAAAATGGTATGCGCTTTTTAGTGGGTCAAAGTTTCGTTTCCCGTGACATTTTGCTCATCGAAACGCGTTCATTATATCGAGCTGGATGCAGTTGTTGTCCAGTTGACGCTCAGATAGAGATAGCGAGTGAGGAACCAACTTCTGTTCAAGTCTCACTGCAACAAGTAGAGCACTGTATTTTTTTTATATATAAAGTTAGAAGGTGTTAAAATAAACTAAGCAGCAACCCGACGAAACCGGTTGGTGGTGCCGCGTTTGCGTTGCTTCACCTCCCTTCGATAATGATATGTAAACACCTCCTATATTGTACACTATGAATCCATAAAGAATGTAATTCTGACGGTGTCAGGTTTAATATCTAAAGTTTGGTATCGACGTATGAAATAAATACTATTAGATTAACTACGAGATGTGTTTCTAAAATAAATTGATTTGAAATCACAAATATAGATACCATTTACTAGAGACTTAACTAAACGTGAGTCACTTTAACTAAGGTCATGTTTGGAATCTCTAAGACTAATAGTTAGCTATTAACAATTAGTTGTTAGGTTCCACACAACCTCAACTAATACCACAGCTAATTGTTAGCTATCTCACAATTAGTTCATTAACTGGCTAACTATTAGCTATAGGGGTTCTAAACAGGATCTAATATGCAACTTATAGTTTGTTTTTTTAAGACAGGGGGTATCTACCTGATCGCGTCAAAGGTTTTCTTTACTCTATCTATCGTGTGAGCATCTCGACAGCTTTCGCATAGAGCAGCCAGCACCGAGTTGCTTTATCGTCTTATCGTAACGTAGAAGTGGGCACACGAATCATTGCAAAAAGAGGCGGAAAAAACAATATTCCCATCATTTACCGGACGCTTGCACGACGTCTTACTACCGCTGCTCACACATGACACCGATGCGTGGAGACGTCGCCATCATCCGGGTGCCAGACATAAACCCACGAGCTTCCGTTCCGTCGGTGGGCGCTCCTGTGTTTCGCGGTGCGCTGAGATCATCGCCAAACTAAAAAGACCATTCCAGCGATGGCGATGGCGATGCCGATGGATTTGCTCGCCTCCTGATTGGACGTCTAAATACGTTGCAACTTGCCAGCTGCCGTTTTGTATGAGACAGTTTCACTTGATTCGCTAAAATCAGATTCAAATCTATTTTTTATCTCAAAACTTCTCTATGCTTCGTCAGCTCTACTAGTGGAGCTACTCTAAATTCGTCAAATTTAAGGGAGTGTTTCATTTTTAGGTACTAATTTTTAGTCCCTTTATTTTAATCCGTTTTAGTCACTAAATTATGAAACACAAGGATTAAAATAGTGATAATTTCTCAATAATTTCTATGTTTGACAATTTAGACACTAAAATAGACTAAGATTAGTCATTAAAAATCAAACACCCTCTGTGTATAGTGGAGTTGACAAAAGTTACTCACTATAATATAATGACTAAAAAAGTTTTTCTTCCTTTCATTCATTCATATGATTTTTTTTCCTTCCACACGACCCAAGCGTAGGAAGTCGTTGCACCGGCTGTGACCGCACCCCCGCTAGCCGAGGCGACGCACCGGCTGTGACCGCACCCGGCCGTGCACACGCCCGGCTCCGTGGATGCGGCTGCCCCCATGGATACTAGAGGAAGGGTAAAAGCACGGGAGGAGAGATGACATGTGGGGGTGGGGCCTAGATAAAAATAAGATGAAGGTAAAGCTGTTACAAATAATTTGATGAACCCCAACTCCACTAGTGCAGCTGCTTCACAGTGAATCTGAGTAAATTCTAGATTCAGATTCATTTGTTAAGGTTTAGGAGCTATCCCAAACAACATTCCATTAGTTCAGACTCACTTTTTAAGATTTAGGAGCCATCTCAAATCTAGACGTGTGCTTTTTACTCCACTACAATATCTCTACTTACATTTAAGTAGGAGTTTATCCTTTCATATGTTCGTCTCGCATGTATACATGCTAAACAATATAAATGAAAACCCCTTGCCTGAAACTTGGGCTTGGTTCTGTTACACATGCGTTCAGAAATGGTGAAAGCGAGATGAGAATCTAGTCCCCAAACCGCCTTGTTCTTTCTCGTGCAGCATAAACATTACAATGTCAGATTTGCTTCGCAGCTGAGAATTTCCCGGATAAACAACGACATCTTTCTGATCCACGTTGGTGCACCTCGTTAGCTGCCGGCCTGCCGCTGGAGAATTTCGCTAACCTAACATTCCCCATTGCAGAATTCCCATAAGCCAAGGTCCGCTAACCAAAATCGCATCAGAAACAGGTCGCAGGGAAGTACCAGGTAAAAGGAATGAACCACCAGAACCGAGGCATTGTCAAAGCTGCACTGTCACGTTTGCAGGTTTGCATTCATAGAGAACAGCTCCTGGGGGTTGATCACATTCACACGGATACATGCTGCTCCACAACATCTTTAACACGTGGAAATCGATCAGCCCATCGCTTATAACCTGCACCACATACTCCAAAAAGAAGGGGCAAAAGTTCGATTTTGTTTGTGTGCATCTAATGAGCTTACTTCAAGTCAACAGATTAGCATGTTTACCTGATACAATGATCTGCTTCTGCTTGAATTGCTCACTATCATCATCAGGGATATCCTGCAGTACATTACATCACATTATCAGCATATTCGGTGTTATCATGAAACTCCATCCTAGTGAGCAATCACCCTATAAATGCAATAGTCCCAAACACGAAATAAAGACTAATGACCTGCTGCAAACTTCTGATGATGATCTCAGACAAACTCCCAAGGATATTGGCGTCAAAATGAGAGCAGCTCAATAGAAACTTTTCTGACGTCATGTCCAACAGCATTACACATAAGCAGGATGCTGTCATGGTAACTGATGAGGCATCTGTGGTTCCTATATAAGCAATAACATATAGTGATCGATTCACATGAATAACACGAAAAAAATGGGATAATCATTGCTTCAATTAGGCTACCTTCAACATCTTACTCATATTCAAACTTCACTCTACGAACAGTATAGTCTACAGTGCAAAACAGTGGTTTGGGTGACCATATGAGTGAATTGTTGGACAGTCTTAGTATGCTAACAGGTGCGGATCAGATATCATTCCAGCGCCACATATAGGGAAGGATGACATGTATCTCACAAGTCACAACAGGCAGTGATCGAAGCATATTGATTTCATGATACGATAGTCTGACTGTGAACCAGCAAAAGAAATAATTCATGAAGTCTGCCTAGTTCCAGATTATAATGACAGGAGTCATCCATTAAGCATCATGCCATAATGTGGTCAAGGTTTCTTTTTGTGCAGTTAAACTGAAGTGATCAACATGCCAGAACAGAGCACTAAGAAGCGACTAGAAGCTGGCAACGACCTCAGAGAACTGTATCATCTAAATTATGGTGCACAAAGATAAATCATACATGTTTTAACAAGATGAAAAGAGCATACCAGCCCATGTAACAAGTGCTTTTAGGAGGCGAATGAAACAATAATCCACTGGAATATGGACACTCTTCATCTACAAAAATAATGAAAAAAAATATATTAATTTCCACATGGCATGCAGAAAATTGACCTTTCACAAAATCAAGTCTCTTACATTAGACATGAAATTTATGATGGTATCACATGCCAAAAACATGCTACCGTTATCAATCGTCATTCCACCCTGCTCAGTCATTTTAACAAGGCAATCTATAACCTGCAGAGAAACACAGACAATCAGTTGCCCATGTCCCAGTATACAGAACGCTAATTATGCCTGACAAGGTATCTCCGTTAATAGTTGGGAAGTTTAACTGCAATCTCATGTATTCATGTCAACCGATAAACAATTAAACATCACATCGACATTGATTAGCTTTACAGCGCTACAAGCCACTAGAAAAGAAAGTCATTATGTTTCATAAGATAATACATAAATCCTTCTAATCACTATAAATTGGCTCTGGATATCTCTATTCCAAGTTTCATAAGCTTTTACACACTGATGGTAGCATGCAGGCAAAAACAAGAAAGCACCTACTTACTGATAAACAAGCTAAACAAAGTAAGCTAACTAGGAAGAACCATTCGTTCGAGGAACAAATACAAATGGAATCAGTAATCAAGATTTAGAAAGTTGAAAAGGAAACAATTCTACTTACTGCCTTATGGCCACCAAATGATGCCAAAGTTCTACATCCATCAACCTCCATTGTTATTTGGGATAGCATTGGAAGCATGAAGCAAATAGAATAGAAGGAACTGTTGCAAGAATAGAACTTTATACCATCAATATTTTGCATCATGAAAGAAGATGTATATATACACCTGCTGAGCACAAAATAAAGTAGAAGCAACCTTGATTCATCTTGACCTTCTATAGAAAAGATAAATTCCAATAGATTCCCAGTCTTCTCCTTGCAGGCATATGGTGCTTCTGCCAGATAACTGCAACAGAATAACACATAGACTTGGCATTGAACAAGGAAAATATGTTGGATAGAAGCTTGATTTGGACGCTTTGACATTGAACTGTTGAAGACGCACTTGGATTAACAGCTTGAGTTTATGTACATTGTGCACATGGACAAAAATAAAGCCAAATTGTACACATTTGTTCAAAACGATGAAAATCGGCTTAGCTTTTATAATAGGAAAGCCAACTTTGTTAATAATGTTATAAAACATATACACATTCATTGTGACAAGCAGTGTGGCCAGGTGGATGACCTAGTACTTATTTGAAGTCGCAACTAAATGGCCCTGAACAGCATGCTATGTTAAATTGCTTAAGATAAGGAGCAATTATCTCCTAATGAGGAACATAAGAAATTAAGAACACGTAAACTCTCAAAGAATAACAAGATGAGCAAGCAGCACACCTTCCTACTATTCTTGCAGCTGCTAAAAGATCGTCACCTTTCCATTGACCATGATCCTGCCACATTTTCATCTTCAATATATATTATCTTACAATACGAATTTTACATTTGGTTGATAAGAATATGCACCTTCGCGTCCTGCAGAAAGTCTAAGACTAAATTGATTGTCTCATTTAATCCCGTAATGGCCTGCATTATGGTACTTTCACGGATGGTATGAATTGGTGCACCTGCATACAGTTTAATTGCTTTTCAAAGAAGAACGGTTGGTAGGGGTACAGTTACCTTAGTAGACTTTCTAGTTTCTATGAGCCATTGAGATGACTCCCAAAAAACTTATTTGGAAACGTGAGGGAAATGATAAAATTCCACCCCAAAAAGCTTAGACGCTAGCAACGCCAGAAATTAGTGGCCATTGTATTCTAGAAGTTTGGGCAGTTTGGAAACATAACTAAACTGCTAAATACAACAGGTAATTGATACTCATATACCATTAAAAAAATTGGAGCTCAAAGTAGATGATGTAAATCACTGGACTAATAACTATTTTACTATTGAAGGAGGCTGCCTGGTGAGTGGTGACTGACATGCAGTGGCACTGACCATTTTGCCAAAACATTTAGCACTGCAAGGAATGTTTTCCCAATGTTCAAATTTCCTTAAGAGTGCTGCATCAGCACGTACAGCTCCATGCTGATGCATGTTCTGTAACCGCCAAGATATATGCACATGATACATGGAATGGCATCGAGGACTAATGATGCAGAGATGGAGAATTATGATCATTGGATTGCACTGACAGAAAAATTTGCAGACTCAAAAGCTTCCTGATTTGATGCCCATGGAACAAAAGTAGACAAGAGAAACCATTTTTTACTATTGAAGGAGGCTGCCTGGTGAGTGGTGACTGACGTGCAGTGGCACTGACCATTTTGCCAAAACATTTAGCAGTTCAACAGATATTTTCCCAATGTTCAAATTTCCTTAAGAGTGCTGCATCAGCACGTACATCACCATGCTGATGTGTGTTCTGTTACCGCCAAGATATATGTACATGATACATGGAATGGCATTATCGAAGACTAGTGATGCAGAGATGGAGAATTATCATCATTGGATTGCACTGACAGAGAAAATGCACAGACTCTAAGCTTCCTGATTTGATGCCCATGGAACAAAAGTAGACAAGAGAATGGAAAAATACCTTCACCACTACTGGCATTTGATATCATTTTAATTATTCTTTCTATTAACGAAAATAGTATAGCCAGGTTCCTCTGTTTCTGACTGATGGCTTCATCTGTCTGAGAAATTTTTGATGACTCGTACTTCAGATAAGCAAGCTCATTTAGCAAGACTGCCACTTCAACCCTTGCGGATTCCAGCACAAGCAATACAAATCTGTAGAAAATCACAAATTGTCATGGAAAATTACAGGAACATCCCAACAAATACAAGAGATGATGTGAAACTTACTTGTCAACAGACAACACATTTTGGTTATCCTGGACTTCAAAATCTTCTGACAACCAATCCTCGCCCAGTATGGACATCATGCACTCCGCCAAAAGAAGAGCGTGCAACTTTTCAGAGGATACTGAACAGCAACAAAAACATTTTAACATCATGAGCGTCACAAAAACAAAGAATACACAAGCATGGATAGGTTACACTCTTGTACCCTACAGTACGCCATGCAGTCTCATACAATGATACCGCCAATTTGGAAGCACTCTGCTCCATGAGATTTGGGCAGAGTGCTGCCAAACACCACTGCTACTGCCCACTCCGCGCATGAAGTGCTCTGGCTGTTTTGTGCCATGGGTGGGGAGCAGAAAAGGCCCTCTCCCTACAATCCAATCAGCTCCCGTCAACCTTCTCCACTACCCCACCACCCGCCTCACCTCGACTCCCCCGCCGCCTCCTCAACCGCCTTTCTCTCCCTCCCTTCTCCGCCTCCCTCACCACCCTTCTCTGCTGATTCACAGCTGGTCGCACCATGATTCGTGGGAGGAACACAACCAATTGGTATCCGACCCCGATCCATGCAACGAGTAACTTGATTCACCACTACCAACCCCGATCCATGCAAGGAGTAACTTGATTCACCACTACCAACCCCGATCCATGCAAGGAGGAACTTGACTCGCCACTACCAACACGGCAGTGTGCTGACACTGTGCCACTGTCGCATTCAGATGGAGGCATGGAGCCACGTAAATCTCTGTCAGACAGTTTATGCGGGGACCTTGAGCAGCTAGAAGCAGGCTGAAGAGATGGGGAGTTGCTTTGGAGCACTACCAAACTGGCCCATAGGCCATAGGTAGCCAAATAAACAGAAGAAACAAACAATTCCAAGATAACACATGGGTAGCTAAGCATAAATCAAGGTATGCTGCTCTTGAAACAAAGTGGCACAAGGCACATGTTAGCAATATTGCCTTCATCCATGAAGAAAGCACCTCAGTACTAAACATATAATGTTTTAGCCAAAAAAATATGTTATCATTTATAAATATGAGGCTTAGAAGGGCAGGCCTTGTGCAGTGGTGAGAGCTATATCACTGAGTCACGAGGTCGCGGGTTCAAAGTAACCTCTCTGCATTTGCGGGGGAAGGCTTTATCCCCTTCCCTAGACCCCACTCATGTGGGAGCCTCCGGCAATGGGTCTGTTCTTTTTTTTAATAAATATGAAGCTTGATAAATATGAGTCCTGGACATACCAACACGATTTTGGAGAATGGCAGTGATTCCAACTCGAATGTGAGATTCCCAAATTGATGCAGGTATTGATCTCAAAAAATCATGAAGTGGCTTTAGCGTTCCCACAACAAAACAAACACGAAGTGTTAAAAAACATTCAGAAGAATTTATCAAATATCATTCATAACAAAAAGTTTAACACTCTTCAAATAAGACAAGGGAAGGGTAATCCTTACAGATTCTTTTTGGGACAGGAGGAAGGTAAGCATGTGCAAGGCATCAAATTTAACTGCAGTGTGGAGAACAGCAAATATCCTGGCAAGACAAGTTACCTGAATTGCATTGAAAATTGGTGACCAGATCATCAGTTCAGTTTAGAAATGATGAAACAGTAAATGCAGAAAGATTCATGTAAAACATTCTGGTCAATCATACCATTCTAGTCATTCCTTGCAGTTTCTCCGAACTCATAGTGTCAACTTTGAGTTTATGAACTAGTAACTGCAGTAGGTTAATGGCAAGTTCTACGCACTTAGAACCTACAAACAATGTAATCAACAAAATCATATAAGAAATTAAGCATCAAACTATATTGGACACCAATTAAACAAATAAAACAGTAATACTTTTTCTCGAGTTATGACCCAAAAAATTGGTATTCATGAACCCACAACACAACTGCTAAATACTAGCTAAGACAGGATTCGATAGGCTATGTGAGTTTGTCACTTAGGCAAGCTTTCAATCCACATTTCAAAAGCAGAGTAACAAAAGCGTCTGTCTAGATGCACAAATTTAATATATGCCAGCTAAGACCTGCATCGAAAGTATCAGCCCTAACACAGCGGTTTAGAGACTAAATTGACATTGAGATACATGCATGAAAATTCAATACCATCTGTTAAGCTTAAGATTTGAAGGAAGATCATGTCTATTACACCGGGCTCACAAAACTCATATGCCCCATCTTCAGACGCTATTGCAATAAGTGACAGAAGTTCAAAGCATTCTTCAGTGATTGCTGGATCAGTCCTGCAGCAAACGATGCAGCTACAATCATAAGCAAACATGCATCGCAAGCAAAGCATCAAACGTAGCTAGTGATATCAAAATGGTTGGCCTCGGCTCTTAATAGATTCAAAATAGGATAGCAACTGTGTATTCCACTGGTAGGGATTGCAAAATCAGTAGTACTGCTCCGTTAGTATGGAGTATGGAGCATCAAAAGCTCAAAGAGAACAAATTTCTTACGATTTGGCGACAACCTCGGCGACTAGGGGCACGGTGGAAACGACACCCTCGTCGGCCGCAACCTCCGGGACGCGCGCGAGCCCTGCGAGCACGGTGACGGCGAGCCGCATGTATGCCTCTCGCTCCTCCTCCTTCCCGCCCTCCACTTTCCCCAACCCTGCGCCCACGAAGCAGAAATCGATGAACCACTGACCCCCCCCCCCCCCCCCCCCCACTACCACGAGGCGCGCTTCCAGGCGTGTCTCTTACCAGTGTTGAGGAGGCGTCGGAGGAAGCGGGGCCCGACGGCGCGGTAGACGTTGGCGACGGCGTCGGCGTCGCCCGCGCGGCAGACGTTGGCGGCGACTAGCAGGCCCGCCAGCTTCTGCTCGTCGCGCTCGCCGCGGAGGAGGCGGAGGCAGTCTTCGAGCGGCGGGGCCGAGGTCACCACCGGCGCAACGGTAGCGGCGGTGGCCGAGGACGAATCCTGCAGGGGATTGGGGACGCAACAGGTGAGACCGTGAGAGGAGTGGCGGAGGGAAGGGGAAGTTAGGGTTCAGGGAGCGAGCAGATAGAGAGAGAGAACCATAGAAGGTTGTGGGCTGTGTGGCGGCGCGAGCGAGGAGAGCTTCTGCGCCGTGCCGGACTGCCGATGAACTGAGCGCTAGACTAGAAGCGCCGGGAGATTTCGAACCAAGTTACTCGGTGTCTCGGTGGGGCACAAACCAGTGAACCACGTGACATAAGAAATGTCACAAGGTTTGGTTGCTTGCCGATGAGATTTTTAACTTTTTAGGATATTTTTTATGCGGCTTCGACCATTTAACATGCTTGCGTTTGATTTCTAGGAAATAACACAAATAAGGTGTAATAGTTTGATTTTTCAGGACTCTGTCGTTTGAAAAGTAAAAACGTATTGTTGTCCTAAAAATTTTCATATAGACAGTAAAAAACAAAGTATTCCTGATCGATTACTTTTGTTGGCACCGTCGGATCTAGCCGACTGAGATTCGTCGTCTCTGGAAACAAGAAAATATTCTACAATTTCGCAAATCATTAGGAATAAACTAAACTGCAGCAGGCTAAATTGATTTATATTGTGTGCTTTGGAAAGAGATCTATTTGTTAAGGGTACTGTGGTTCTTTGTTATGTCCTAGAGAGGTAAAAAGGATGGAATTCACTAAAAAGATTGAAATTTGCTATCTAAATTGTTGATGTCCTAAGAAATCAAGGATGGGTGTCGTAATTGTGTCGTTTATGCAAAAACAATAAAACCTTACTCATTTTATCGAAGTAATAAGGAAGATAGATAAAAAAATACAATTATCACTATAGAGAGTCTAAGCTAGATGGTTCACGTGTTAATTGGCATTACATGTTGAGCACATATTAAGGACACCGTAAGAATAACTTTATAGAGGTACTCTAAAAACATGAGTTCAGTATAGTTGCTCTTCTATAATCTGTCATAGGAAATGAGCACAAGAGACTCTCACGATTAAGCCAATGGATCCAATAGCCACTCAATGATCCAACAAACTTTAGACCATCAAGATGACGATAATCTTTGAGAGTAACGAAAGTGTGACCAACCAAGTTACCCCACTAGTGTCACGAGATGCAACAACTACAAACAATTCAGTAAAAGTGATCTAGTTTTACCCAAACACTAAACTACAAGTTGTAAGTGAGTGGAGTGTGTTTCTCTAATCTCATTATATGTTCACTATTGTATAGAGTTGGGAGATATCAGTCATGGTTGGTCATAGATCTATTTATAACCCTATAAATGGATCTAATTGTTGTCTCTTGTGACATATAAATCAAGGTCACTGGACATGTCCATCGATTCCTGCACAATACATGACATACATGTATTGTGAATAGTATTACGTATCCAATGCGCTCACCAGGCAAGTCATACATGTTTGGTGAATAGTGAACCAAAATATATAGTTTATATGTTCTTTATGTGTTATATCTGGTGCACTATAGAACTAAAATATTTGTTTGACATGTTGTTTGAGTGTCCTATCTGGTGCATGCTGAGCATCACAATGCTCAACTAAAAACGATAAATGAATACAAGCAACTAAAAGCTATAAATGAATACAAGCCTGACTTTGTATCTGGTGTCATGCCACGTGCATCGCTAATATGTCAAATGACTATAGAAAACCTGCACCAAGAAAATTTTCTTATCTCATCTTCAAACATCTTTACTTTTAGAAGTTTTGCCAGCATATTATATCATAATTGGTGTTTTTGAAAGTATTTTCAATAAACATCTATGCTTGTTTTTCATACATGTTACTTAGATCTATTGAAATGTATATGATTACAACGCCTAGTGGCACCAGATGATCGAGTCGTCTAATTAGACTCTTCTCTTAATAGTATGACCATCTATCATAAAATTGATCATGCACTCTATTATATCGTGGTTGGTAAAACAGAAAACTCTAGCTTATACCTTAGCCCTTGCATTTTTCCTCCTCCCTCTTTTTATGTTGAGCACTTAATCATGCTTTGCTACTAATACTGCTCAGCCTTGGATATGGACTTAATCTACCTTATTCACGATACTTAGATTAGAGGTTAGATCACTAGTTATCCCAATCACAAAACCACATGAAATATTTAATCGCTATCCTTTTCGTAACCAATGAAAACCATACAAAGATAGAAACTTAAACTTTAAATTCAAAGATGGTACTATAAACAAGTGTGAGTTACTAACTATATTTAAATTCGAGTAGTCTGTCTAAACATTTTAACCACTTGTGATCATTTAGGCAAATTCCAGAAATCTAATTTTAGTGGTATTAGCTCAATTAATATACATGCTAAATAGGGGGCAACACAAAAGAAAAAACGAACCCAAAATGTTCGCGGAACAGATGATAGTGATGTATATTTTTTACTGACTCTCTGAACATACAATTTTGAGAGGGTGGTCTACAAATTTGGTGGATCTAGAGCTCGTGAAGCTAGACAATTTAGGAGTCATTGATTTTTTTCTAAAAAATATGGAGCTAAATTGTTACTAGTTATCACTAGGCTAATGACCAAAGTTATGTAAACAGACCTCCCACACACAAATTTCCAGCCCGTCGCTTCCGCTATCCTAGCCTGCACTAACCACACTACCCCACTATGTTTTTTTCTAAAAACAACAAACTACTCCACTTTCACTCGAATAAGGGGTGTTTGAGATGGCTCCAGGTTTGAACTCTAACATGAAACTGTAGTTTATAACATCAATTTAAATAGTTTTAAAAATATGTTCAGTCTAGATAATAAACGAAATGACTTATCTAAATGTCTTCTAAAGGCTTACAACTCTAAATTCATGATTTTCTGGAGCACCTATAGATCTGGTCCGTCAACTCTACTAAATTTTTAGAGCTAAAGTTATCTAAACATGACCTAAATATAAATAATTTCTCTCACTGTCTCATTAAATAAAAATGGATGATAATGTATGTCTGTACCCCGGTCTACACAAATAGGCATGCATGCACGACAATATCGATTGTATGAAATTGTGCTGATCTGCGTTATTATATTTGCATATGGTATCCTTGCTCAAGCAAAGGTGGTTTCTAGCTAGTTTATTTGTCGATGAAATATGACATCTCTGAGTCCTTTACGAGATGCCATATTGTCATAGCAAATGGTACAACATCTAGACCTTGTTTAAATACTCGTATGCATGTCCGTGTGCAATACATGTGGGTTGAAGTGATTTAGTATAAAATTTAAATTAAAATCTATATCAAATCAGAACAACACACATAAATCGAAGTACCTATCTGCCATTATATCATGTACTAGTACTTTGTTTTTTAAACGTAAATAACACTCTTTTATGATTGTTCCACACGCAATGCTACATACAATATAAGATTGTCCCCCAATAAAGTGTATGTAATGAAATTGTAGATAACACTGTTTGTAGACAGAAGCTTAAAATATGAAATCTGCGGGAGATAACCTAAGAAGAGAAAAACTGATGTCGTCGTTTATATGCGTATGTTCCTGTACTTAGCTAACGTTTCATTCATCTCAGCGGGGATGCGAGCGGTGAGAGGGGAAGGAGGAGATGGGGAGGGGACAGTCGGAGGCCCCTCATCGATCTTGGTGGGGAGGCGGGCGGTGAAAGGGGGGACAACGTACGACGGGCGTTGTATTAGCTTCGTGGGGAGCTGAGGAACCGTTAAGTCTATAGGCTGACACTTAGGCCCCACACGTCGGAGGCGCGGGAGGCGGAACGACAGAACCATGGAGACAACCTACCCCTTACTTTCTTCATAGTAGAAGAGACTAGTAAAATGTGTGTACATTGGTTTTATTTATGCTTTAGAGTATAAAATATAGAGACATATATGTTATATCCATTAGTTAGATATGAATATGAGTTTAAAACCAACAATCATAGTTTAAATCTTTATTTTTTATATTTTTACCATTTAAATGCGCATGTGAGGTGACCCACCAGAGTGGAACATATTGTTGGCTCTAAGTCCACACTCATACCCATCTAGCTAGTCAACATAACACACATATATACTATATACTAAAATATGAAAACACTCTTAAGGGCCACGTTATTATCTAGTATAATTATAGTATAATCTATAAGGCATTAGGGCATGAACAATCCTACAACTTCAGTTTTTCAGGTACAAAAGACAACTAAAAGATTACATGATACAACTCTAATACCTTGTGTCATAAATATAACTAAGAGACAACATGTATAGGTCATGAAAAAACGAGCTCTTGCGAAGAGCCCGTTTTTTCTATCTTTTTTACTTAGCTCTTTAGAGACATCTTATGAAACCCTATACTAAATGGGGTTGTATATGCCCTTGGGCTATTTCTAGCAGATCTTATGTCTTATTCTTTATTTAAATCTTCTCTCAAACTTATCTCTGTAAACAATGTCAAACATTGTTATTTACAATTATATGCTCCCTATTTCTCAGGCTTCATTTAACACCGTCTTAGGTCATCTCCAATAGCCTAACCATAGTTTAACAAAAAATATTATTTTGCACTGTTCTATACTATTCATAGATTGAAGTTTTAATACAGGCACGAGATTATGTAACCTGTTGAAGTGACGTTGGTTATCGGGTCCACTCGCACTCGGCTGAGTGCCTGCTGGCTGCTGCCAGCGCGGTCTGCGTTGCTGTGGCCTTGACGCCTTGTCCCCGTCTTTATTTCCTTCGAAGAAATCCCTCGTCAGATAACAAAGAATCTGGAGAGTCCAACGGGACGGGAAGGACGAGGATGTGCTCTGTTAGCACACTGTCATGTGGGGTCTTAGATAGGTGGCAAATGAGCATGTTCAGCTATAAAAGGAGAGCGGTTCAAGCTATGAAGGATCATCAAAGAATCAATTTATAAACTGAAGTCTTCATTTCTCATTACTCTCATCTGCTTCCTCTCCTTCCTTCTCATGTTACTGGTTCTTCTATTTCTAGTATCTTCTGCTGTAGTGCTGTACTCTGATTTGCTAGAATAATATACAGAGTGTTCCTCTAGTTGTGCGTCCCCATCTCTCGTCTCCTTACTCTATACATGCTCTTCCTGCTACTAATTCTAGAAGCCTCTAGCGAGTGCTAACATGCTCACGGCAGCAATCTCTGTGCAACTACCTGACTGCAATGGCCATGACCCATTCAGAGACCAACTGCTTCAGCCTTCAGGGTGACTGACCGTGCGCCTGTCTGTCTGCCACGGCGGTTGTGTGCTGTGCGCCTGTGCCTGAGACCCCAATCACCCCATGCTCGCTTGACGCTTCACACACGAAGATGGTATCCTTTTTTTCCCGCAGTGTTGTACGAGTCCCAGTCCCAGAGCCTGTAGCACCACGGGCAAGGAGATGAATGCATCGTATCACCGCACGTCCTTTTTCAGAGAGGAAATCATGTCACGGCACGACGCATGAACTTGGGGCAAAAGAGGAGTCGCTGCTGGTACACCGAATGATGAGAGGGCCTGGCTGGGTACGGCTGGACTTTCACAAGTACACAAACAGGAAGCCTGCAATGCAATTATATGCAAACTAGGGAGACGGCATCAAGATTAGCGCACGGGATGGGTCAATCAAGACCCTATTTTTGTTTCAGACTTTTTTTTCAGTTTCTGGCAAAAAACTGTTGTGTACTACCAAATACCTAGTTTTTCAGTCAGATTCTATAAAATTCGATTTAATAAAAGTCATCCAAAATCAACATAAATATATAATCGGTCGAGTCATAAGAAATTCATCACCTTTTAGATCTTAAACCATATAGACATCTTAATCTTCCCTTGTATGTAACCTTAGCGATATTTAGATTTTCTTTACGGTTAGATTCTTCTCACAACTAGGTTATCAAAAAATTGGACCGAAAAAAACTCAACTGAATAGGCAGCAAATATGACGCTATTTCTTTCTTTTAACTGTTTGCAGACGAAGATGCCGTTTTTTTCTTGGACAGAAGTATTGGACGGCTGGCCTAGGCATGGTCGACCGGCCAATCACCGGTTACTACTGGCTAGTCTTTATTAAAAGGACGTAGCAAGCTAACCGAATTGTTCCAGTTCTCTGAACTGGGAAGAAGGGAAAAGATCAATGCAACAGTCAGTTGCGTGGGCCAAAAAAAGAGGATTGCCTCGTAGAGTAGTGAGTTTCACCCCTGCGTGAAAAAAAACAAACTGATTAGCTTATCATTTAAAAAAACAGTTCAGCTTTATTGAAAAGAACCCTAGTAAGCAATTAAAAAACAGTTTTAAAAGCAACATTAGGCTATACAGTATAGCCTATACTAAGTAAATAGGGTCTTATAGGTCATCTGACGACCCATCTGTTCTTGTCTGGTATATAATACTCTCTATTTGGAAAACAGGTTTGTTATGCCCATCAAGAAATTACATCTTGCTGCATGAAACGCCGAAACGGGCCTTAGCAAGTGGATGCATGGGTGTACATGACACGCATCCTGATGCCGCAGAAGCTAGAGAGACGTGATCCTCTTTTTACTGCAGCTACAGCTAGTAGCATTCGTGCTTCCAAAAGTGATCCATGATGTGATGTAAGAAAAAAAAAAGATGTAAAAACACAACATCTTTGCTAGTAGTGAGAAGATATATTTATATGACTATATATGCTATATTCTGGTAGCGAAGAAGACAGAGCTTGCACTCGCACTTTTGTGTCGCTGCCATTTTTTTTCCCTGGCGCAGATTGCATGAAGGTCTGTCAACTTGCTTGAGACGGCGATAATTCGATAAACGACCAGCGGTTATTATCGTCCACAAAGAAATTAATCTAGCCTAGCGATAAATAACATGCGCTAATAATTTAGTTTGTTTTGAAACTAAAAATGTACCTTTTCATTCTAAAATAAATGCACTCGTTTGATTGTGAATAGATCAGTGTTGTTAAGAAATTATATATATTTAATCATTGTTGTTTAGTTGTACAGAAAGATAAATAAATAAAACAAATATAGCTGGAGTTAAGTTTCTCTCGGACAAATTTTGATCTCTGGCACCGAGGAAGTAAAAATATAAAAGCGACGGCACGGCCCAGCACGGACGGCACTTCCGAGCGATTTCCTCGTCATTTCTCTCATCCGCTGCGCACCCTCTCCCACTCGGCGAAGAAGTGGGGGGAAAAGCTCGAAAGCGGGAGCCGGCGAGCGAGATGGGCGCAGGGAGCAGCCGCGCGGACGCGCCGTCGCGGCGCCGGGCGCGCCTCAGCCTCGGCGGGTGCTTCGGGGCCGGATCCTCCTCGTCCGCGCACGACGGCGGGAGCTTCGCCGCCGCCGGGCCCTCCTCCTCGCGCGCCATCGAGGTACTAGTCCCGGTACCCGCGCCGCGTCGTCGTCTGGCATCGCGGGATGCCGGAGAGCGCCGGTAGCTCCGGCACCGCTGGGGGTCCTGGACTCGGCCGTGGATTAGTCTCTGACGAGGTGCGGATTCGCCGCGCGGAATCGTTGGTTCTGACTTTAACTCAGACGCCCTCCTAGGTTGTGACTTGTGAGATTGGAGAGCGTGGTTTTGTGTAGCCGTACGGAAGGCGAAGCAGAAACTTGATTTGCTTTTTTAGCTTTGAGCTGCTAGTATTGCTCTTGTTCGATTATATGATTAGTCTGGATCAGTTAGCCAACGCACTGAAACTTTTGCGGTCCTACCACCTTCATTACATAATATCTGCGACTTGCAAAGCATGAATTATTGCATCTGGCCGTATCATACGCCCTTCCATAATGCACATGAATAAAGAGCAGATGGCTCCCAAAGCTCGCCTGTGTGCATTGAAGAGGCGGGGCCTCCAAATGGCAAGCTAAAAGCAGATTTGCCGAACTGGAACATTGTGTGTGTTTTCTGAAGTGTTTTCTGTCAGTGATAGAGTGCCTTTAGTCCCCATGTGGTATCTGATGTCAGGAAGGTATTGTCTACAGGTACAATCACGACAGTCAGGGCGACAAGTGAGTGCCCTGAATTTTCAGGCTTCTCTAGCTGCTAAGGATCTCCAGGTTTCCAGTGAGTCAAATCCAAGGCTGCATTCGTCTTCAAGTACCATAAGCCATCATCTCAGATTCAATCACCTCAATTACCATGAAAACAAGGAAGATGGCCTGGGGTCTGAAAACGCTGAAACAAGTGGTCTTCAAAGCTCATCTAGGAAACCTGTCATGGTAAGGGGAAGTCTCATTAATGAAGCTGTTAATGGTGACATATCAGGAGAAGGAATAAGTTCTATAGGATCAGAGCTGGAAAATGTTCCTAGCACAGTCTCCACTAATGAAATTGGTGGCTCAACTTCTGAATCTGGTTTGGGCCCCTCATCGATGACATCTGAAAGGATCATGTCTGACTCAGAAGTAGAGATATCTCCGCAAGGGACCTCATCCACAACTGTCATGACAAGTGAAAGATCAGATGCATCTCAATCTAGCTTAACATCTGTGTTTTCTAACTCTTCAACTGCATCATCTGTGATCGTGGAACCAATGCCAGATCCAATCCCTACAACGGCAGATGTCCCCATATTCAGTGGGCCACATGGTGAAGCTGGAGGGAGTATATTACATGACGACATGATGAGCATTTTCTCAAATGACGGTGTAGGACGCTCTATAGATTCAAGCAGCAGTGAAACAAGGAGGAGTCACAGAAGGATCCTGTGGGATGCATTTTCCAGGCGTGGCTCAAGAGGTTATCCAGAATCTGATGCTGATGAAATGGGATTTTTTAGTACATGGCTAGACCTTGGTGATGATATTTTTGAAGAGTTGGGGGAATCAAGATATTTTCATCGCAGGCGACATGGTTCAATCAGAGTAAGCCAGTATTCAAGATCCCGGGTAATTGTTATACCTGTTTTGTCGTGTATTTTTTCTGTTATGGATTTTGCTGGTCCATCTCATGGTCACAACTTAATTCTTCTTTGTTACAGATTAGGGAGCATCGCCGTGCTGTTTTTGATAGTGGTAATGAACAAAACACTGCTGCATGTCCTTTGGGGATTCATCAAATTGGCCGATGCACCTGTAATTCTTTCTTTATTGCTGAAGAATCTAGCGCCCGAGCAAGTATATCAAGAATTGTCATGTTAACTGAGGCGCTATTTGAGGTATCGTTTCCTTCGTCTTCATTTGATTATCATCAGCATTAACATTCTACGTGATTATGACACATAATTGGCAACAACAGAGAAACCTTTTTAGGATTGAACTCCAGTTCCAGGCTTTAGTCTTATAATGCTATAATCTACTCTGGCCAGTTTGAACTGGTGTTACTCATCTGTGCTGTAGTTTTGAAGTTTCATAGTTAAAAAAACATATATTCATATAGGAATAACATGTCAGAACAACAAATAAATAGTACACCCAAAACTTAGATGGTTTTATGACAATTGAAAATTTTGTGAGGCCAATGCACATCAATAAAGTTTGCAGGCAATCATGGGATGGTTCAGGCATGTTTGAAGCACAGTAGATAGAACGTTTTTAAAAGTAAAGTTGTACTTTAGTTCTGAAATTTCAAAGGAAATTGTTGCAGTGTTTGGACTATGAACTCCATTGCTACTGTCACATTTTCAGTACATTACTAGTTATTACTCTAGGTATGTGATAATGGCCTACACGATTCTTTTCAGGTGTTGGATGAAATTCACCGTCAACCTGCATCACTTTCACTTTCCATGGTCTCTGTTCAGGCTCCTGAATCTGTAGTTGATTCGTTGCCATGTAAGAGCTACAAAAAGCTTGAGACACCCCAATGCAGTGATGATATGGAACAGTGAGCTTCTCATCATTCTAATATCCCTCTGATTTTCTAAGCCTTAAGCTTTGGATAACATGTTCTTAGTATAAATATGAGATTTGCTTGAAAAAGAAAACAGATCCATATTTCGTTGACTGATAAGTTTGGCAACATACATTCCTTAGTATAATTATGAGAGTTGCTTGGAACCAAGCAGCCGCCGTCAGGGGCGTAGCCAGGATTTTTGTAGAGGGGCCATAAACAATATTTAATAGGCTATATGTAGTATGAGAGTGTCCGATTTTAGCTTAAATTTAACTTAATAGACTACATATTTTTATCAAACGCACAAACAAATAAATAACCAATGTTTATTGAAACAAAGAATGTAATAGTAATTAGTATGTATTTAATATTTATATGTTTTTTTTTGGGGGGGGGGGCGCTGGGCACCATATCATCTGTGATCAGTTAGACATCCAATGTTGGTTTTTACTGTGAAGCTGTTTTGTGTACCCTAGACCTCTGGGCTATAAAAAGAATTATGATATTTTGTTGTATGTTTTTGGTGTCACAACAGCTTTTATCACCTTGCAGTGGAATAAATGGCTGCTGGCTATCCCCCTTCTTTTTTGTTTTTGTTCTCCCCCTTTACCCCCCTTGTCATTCCTTCGGGGGTTCTGATGCTGAAACCTACCACTTTTTTTTTCTTGACAGGTGCCATATCTGCCTAACCGAATATGAGGACGGAGACCAGATAAGAACCCTTCCGTGCAAGCACGAGTTCCACCTGCAATGCGTTGACAAGTGGCTGAAAGAAATACACAGGTATCTATCCATCCTGGTTCGGTTAGATCTGCCATGCATCCTGAATACTGTCAAGCAAGGCACAGGAAGCGTTAGGGATCCCCCCTCCTCACAACGTTCCTGTCGTCACAATGCTGCAGGGTGTGCCCTCTGTGCCGTGGAGACGTCTGCGAAGTCGCCTCGTGAAGACCTTGGCGCTGCCATCCTTCCGATGTGGCGCCGGTGGATAGGGCACCACCGCCAGGCGCCAGCTGTTCCGTGGTTGAAGCTGGTTCGGTCAGGCAATGGTGATCCAACTTGGACAGTTGACACCGCAAGAGCACGTCAACTTTGACTGTCTCCCTGCCGAAGAGAATGGCCAAACCAACCCTGCGACCGATGAGTCGCTGTTCCTGTCATCAACTTTTAAGATACCGAGACTTTGTATACAGTAGCTTTTGTAGCCTCCCGCCTCGTGTATGACAGCCTGTACATATTTGTAAATTCTGGAATCAAATGTCACAATCCCCTGTTCTCGTGACCTGATGTTGTAGGGAACATATTCGGTGCTGATGGAGCCGGGAACAGAGATGTGCTGATGGAGATGGAACTTATTCGGTGCTGAGCCTTCGTGGCTTGAGCAGCGGAACTGCTGGTGAAGGTCTATTACAGAGCATGGGCTAACTACCGTAAATAACAAAAATTAAAGACAGTAAACAACAAAATTTAAATATTTTCTCAGAATTGGTAGGGGCCGCGCGAACGCGTACCCCCTCGCTCATAAATTATGACGTCTACTCTCCCATTTGGGGAGATAGTAGACCAGCACATCCATCAAGTGCAATATAGATCACTGGTCTAGGCCATAGGCCTTCTTGATAGGCTATCGACCCCGTCCAGGTAAGTATCCACAGGTCCATTTATGTAGCCACCGTGCCCCATCGTGACTCATTGCAGCGCCGAGGCGGGACTATGGGCCTGTTTGGTTCAGCTTTTTTCTGACCAGCTTTTCTGAAAATCTGGCTGTGGGGAGAATCTGGCTGTGGGAAGAATCTGAGTATCATTACGATTACGTGTGGAGAAAGATAAAGTTGTTCATAGGGCTCAGGATTTAGAAAGTGACGGATTCCTACTATTACAACGACTCAACCGATTATGTGTTTATGTTGATTTTGGATGGTTTTTGCTCAAACGAATTTTATAGAAGCTGGCTGAAAAGCTGAGCGTTTGGCAGTCCGCAGCAGCTTTTGGTGGCCAGAAGCTGCCAGAAGCCGAAACAAACATGCCCTATAATCCCCTCACTGGCCAACCGCCGAGTGCAGATGAACTGGGCCGACGAGAGTGAAAGTAGATGGGCCTAACCTGGTTTTAGCCCCTTTAAAGGGACGGCCGGTCTGAAAGTTCGCTTCTTCTCCGAGCCCAGTTTCCAGTGGGCATTTCGACTCTCTCTCTCTCTCTCTCTCTTCTTTTCTCCGGAAAAAAGAAAGAAAGCAAATTCCTAGTGTAGACGACGACGGTGGATCTTGTTTTGCAGTCAGCGGTGGCTACTGGCTAGGGCCTAGGGGTCCATCGAAGCTAGAAGAAATTGAACTCCCTGGTTGTGACCGTGGGTTACGTTTACGTACGTGCTGATTTTTCACAACCGTGACTCTGACCATCACTACTATACCTTGCTTTTGCAGTCCACTGCTACCGTGTAGGCCTCCGTACCGTATCGACGTCTACCCGTCCATTTTCTCTTCCCCCTTTTTTCTTGTTTTCTCACGCGAGTGCGTCTGCATTTTCGTTCCGTGCACAACGGCCGTGGTGGTTTCTGACGATGGGCGCACCACGGTAGGGATTATTTATTCTGACGACGATGGGCACATTTGTGATATATATGTGGTTTGAAAACCACGTCCACATTTGAATACATACATACACACACGTACGCCGCCTGTGGTGGTGGTCATTTGACTGTCTCCAGCAACGTCCCCTAAATTTCATCCTCTAAAGAAATATCCCCTGTCTCTAAAAAATTTCATCCTCTATATTTTCTTCGTCTCCAGCAACGTCCTCTAAATTTGATCCTCTATATCTACAGTAATAACCGATTGCATAAACTAGTTTCTTTATTCTCCATTTCACATAGAAACAAAATTTTAATCTATTTTTCATGAAAAACGAACGTAATTAACATTATTACAGTTTTGTGAACTTATATTAATTATGAAAACAAATATATATGCAATTATTGTGAACGTATACTAGAAACTAAAGTTCCTATTTTTTTATCACATGACATATATTTCTCAAACACCCGTCGAGCTCTTTCATTCATTTAAATAAATCTTTTTTGACCCTCATCACATGCTACAGCGAGCAGCAGCAAATCTGCAGTCTCCTCGCCGCCATGTTCCCATCGTCTCCTCGCAGCAGCTCGCCGCCATGTTCCCGCCGTCTCCTCGTAGCAGCTCTCCAGTGTCCTCGCCGCTGCCCCTCGTGCTCTACACCCCGGCAACGACCTCCCGTTCATGTCTGTGACACAGACACGACAAACTTCACAGTCGGACGGGGATAGGGCTCACCGGCGGGACCGGGCTCGCCCCGGCTGCGCGCTAGCTCGAGGTCCCCGGTGGTCGTACGTCCACGGCCTCCCTGCGAGAACGAGGGAAATCTCCGAGCGGACGCGCGAAGGAGCCGACACAGGAGATAGCGGACGCTCGTACAGTCTCTACAAATGGCGGACGAAGCTCACCCTCTATATTTTAGAGGAGCATTTAGAGTCTATTGCTGGATGGATGCAGGAGCTCACAAACCTGTAAATATAGCGTACCGGACCTTATACAGGTCCTTGTTGGAGACAGCCTAGTCTGGTAGCTAGAGTACCTTTAGTCGTACAACAAGAGGACAGACGGGATAGCTTCTTGGATAATATATCCTGGAAAGAGAATGCAGTATGTGGCTACCTGTGCAATTCTCCGCGAGTCAATACCAATACGTCATGCCGTACCACGGTACCTTCTGCTGTATTTACAACGTTCGGATTAACTGCGTGTATATGGGGGTGTTTGGTTTCTAGGGACTAATTTTTAGTCCCTACATTTTATTCCATTTTAGTTCCAAAATTGCCAAATATAGAAACTAAAACTCTATTTTAGTTTCTATATTTGATAATTTATAGACTAAAATGGAATAAAATGATGGGACTAAACATTAGTCCCTAGAAACCAAACACCCCCTATATTTACACCATTACATATCTTATTTCTATTTCAGGTATACTGCCTGATGTTTGTTATTTGACATCATGACACAGTGGGGGCGCATTACTTCTGTAGGCGGGTAAAAAAAAATGTTTAGACACGCAGTACCCTCGGCTCCCCTCCCTATTTGTCCTGGTTGCTTTAGCTCGTGGTTCTCTTCTCCCCGTCCGTGCATGGCGCGGCCTTCTCTTTGACACGAGGCACGACGCATCCCATGCGGCGCGCCGCGGGTGCAGGCCAGCAGCAGCCGATGAGGCAGCTAGACGCGGGCGTGGGCGCGGCAGACGGGGCACCGCGACGCGGCCTGGACCCAGGGCACGGCGCAGGACCAGTGGAAGCGGTGCGCGCAGGGCAGGCGCGCCACCACGTCCCCCGCGCGGAGCTCCTCCAGGCACACCGCGCACCCCGCCTCCGCTGCCGCCGGCGGCCCGCGCCGCCCGCCTGCCAGTAGCCGGCACCAGCCGAACCGGCCCCCTCCTCCTCCTCCTCCCTTCTTGTTCGGTTTCGGCGACGACACCACTTCCCGCCGCAGCAGCACGCCCGTGTCGCTGCTGCACGCTGACGAGTGGTGGCGGTGGAGGCCACCGCTGCACCTGCACGTTGCGTCGTCGTGCGCTTTGGTGATCGTGGGGCTCGTGCTCATCTCATGCCTGCACCGATGTTCATTTCAGACCAGAATATAACAACAGGATTTGTACAATATTGTCTTGACATCTTGCTGCAGAAAGTAGCATGTGTAGCATCTGCCATACTGAACAGACAAGCAGCAAAAGCAAACGCACCTCTTGAGCACCACAGGTTGTCTCTGGGCACGGAGCTTCTGATCCAGCCTCTCCTTCGCCTCCCGGGCGCCGCTGCCCAGCCCCAGCGTCGTCCACGCGCGCGCAGTCGCCGTCGCCGTCGTCTCCATGCACGCGCTGCTCCACTCCTTGGAAGAAGGTGCGTACAGGCACAAGGACGACGCCCGCCGCCGGCGCCGCGCGAACTCCACGCCGGGGAGCATCCCGGCCATGATGACCATCCGCAGAGAGAGAACAGACGTACGTACGAGTACGATGACGGCGCCAACACGCCACCTGCCCCGCGCGCGCGCACTCTACAAACTAGCTACCTAGCACCTTAGCCTGGCTGCTGCGGTTGCGTACAGCCTGCGTGCGCAACTCGGTTGGCCGGGCGCCCGGGCCCCTCCCCTCTCTGCTGTGGTAGCTAGTACAAGCGATAATTGGTGTACGTGGAAGGCCTCTTTCGTCGGGAACAGGAAGAAGGTGAAGAACACAGCCGTCTCGAGCTCCCCCGACGACGACCAGTCATCAGCGCCATGTATCGTCCCGGCCCGTTTCGGACGGGGGAGCGGCGGCGGCAGCTAGCTTCGTCCTATCTAGAGGAGGAGGTGGGAGGAGGAGGAGGAGGAGGGCTCATGCTGATGGCGTGCCAAATGTCAATGTCCAACCAACTGGCTCTGCCTCAGCCGGTGACCGGCCGGGACGTATTTATACTCGTATGAATAAAGTCACTAGTGTGATCTTTAGCATGGATTTCTCCGAAGGGTATATATCTCACTTCCTGAATCTATTAAATTTTGCATAAATTCGGTTATATTCAGTATGGTTTACATGTATATAACAGCTACTACCGCGAGTAGTGTGTGTATGCACACACACACGAAATTACTTAAACTGCTAACAGTATACGCATATTTCAAGCTCGAGCAGAAGAAAATAAATCTGATGAGATGGCAATGCTGGTCGGCACGGCAACAAAGCCGCCATCGTCATAGCGACAACTGCATGGGACAGGGGGTGACCTTTTCGGGTCATCGCGTTCCCGTTCGTGTGGCTGAATCTTGCCTGGAGTCGAGGAGGATGCGGATCCCACTGCCAAAGGCAAAACGCGCTGTGTGTGTTGGAAGCTGCGTGGACGGCAGCGTTCTCACGTGGACCAGATGTTGCCATGTCTTTTGGCATTCCTCTGTGCCTGCTGGGGCCTGCCACAAACAAACAGCCATGTCATAGTTTTTTTTGTTGTTGTAGTCAGGTTGTCACTTCGAGAGATGAGCACGAGCAGGCTGCTCGGACTCAGAGCTACACTATACCCAACAAAGTGCCGAGCCCAGGCAGCCCAAGATGACTGAAGCCCATCTTATTTTCAAAAACCTTCTGCAGTTTCGATTCATGATGAAAACAGTGGGTGGCCTGGCCTGACCCAGTCGAATACAATATCACTTTAGACAAAGGAAGCTAGCCTAGATCTCTAGAAAATCTGAGTTTGTAATCACATCACTGAACTTTGAAACAGATATAAGTATTATTTTTTGGCAGCAGAAGATCACTACAAACATATGCTAAGTACAATTATAGAGTGTTTGGTTTGAGGAATGATATAGTCCATCATCTTCTCGTTCCTCACTTTTTTGTTTGGTTTGTGGAATGGAGTTAATCCATCACCACCCCATTCCACTAAATTTGAGGAATGGACCTATGATGCACTACTTCATTTTGGATAGAGTGATTCATCAAACCAAACACCTTATTAATAAACTGTTAGATAAGTGCAGCAAACTGCAACACAGTGATTAAAAAAAATCCCTCCATATTTCGTTGGCCGGTAAATTGTATTTGTACCTTTGCGCAACACTTGCTAGCTGAAAAAATGCTCAAGTATCAAAGACAATAGTAAGAAGTTTATTATATTAAATTAAGGGACCAGAACAGAGGACCACACGAACTGCAAGAAGCAAAAGAACACATAAAAGGAGCATGCGACCAAATAAAACCACATGGAGAACAGTGGAATTCTGAAAGTGCTAACAGGGCATGGAAAGCATGCGACTAAAAACACTAATAGGCTGTTTGGTTTGATGAATGAGCTAGTCCAACATCTTTTCAGTCCTCACTTTTTTTGTTTGGTTTGTGAATGAAATAAGTTGATCCATCATCACGGCATTCCTAGTTAACACTAATATGAGGAATGAGGTCATCCCACCAAATTTGAGGAATGAACCCATGATGCAACACCACATTTTGGATGGAGTGATTCCTCAAACCAAACACCCCTAACTACTCTACAAAACTTTCATGATGGGCAACTACCAAGCTATCTGTAGCACAAACCGTGTATGGCTCAAAGGGCGCGTGCCAAACAATATTACAACAGTGGCACCATTTATGCCAAAAAATGTGTCCCTATACTATGAACTACGATGACATGGATCTTTAACACATGATACATGTAGACAACTCTCCTCAAGCCACACCAAACCATTTCATGGCAACTCTCTCCCCCCCACTCCCACTCCACACAAGCACAAGGTTCGTTCGGTCGTTCATTCGATCATTTGTCCACCTGTTCTTAGTTTGTTCGATCGTTCGTCCGATCGTTCATGATTCGTTCGTTCGTTCGTTCGTCCGATCATTCATCCGTTCGTTCGTCCAAGTAATCTTTGTTCATCCGTTATGCTGTCGAAATTCCGATCGTTCGTTCGTCCGATCATTCAATTGTTCGTCCGTTCGTTCATAATCCATATTCATCGTTCGTTCATAGTCCATATTCATCGTTCATCATTCGTTCATAGTCACTATTCATCGTTCATCATTCGTTCACGGTCACTATTCACCGTTCATCGGATCGTTCATAGTCACTATTCACCGTTCATCGAAACATTCATAGTCACTATTCATCGTTCACCGTTCGTTCATACGAGCTATTCATCGTTCGTTCATACAGACTATTCATCGTTCATCCTACTATTCATCGATCATCCGATCACCCAAATATTCAACTGCTCATCCACCATGTTGTCCAACTCACCTAAGACCTGTCAGACCAATATTTCAGTCATACAAACTCCAGCGACTGTGATTTTTCTTCCAGTAAGAACTTCCCATATGGTCACTCATACCAGATTTCTCCAAGTTGAGCACGCGTAACTTTGAGATTCGTTCGAACCAGGCTTCCAAAAAGAAAAGTGAACCATGTTTGTATGGATACGTCGTCAATTCTATAAAACCTGGCCCAAGATACCACAACCCACCCGGACCAGAATACCACAATATTCAAGCTATTTGGGTCCCGTCTTACTGTTGTCCCATGTGACACAGTAGGTAGGAATAGTTGCCACAACATAAACATCTGCCCAAGAATAGCCCACAAATAATTCTTGGCACCCTTTGATTTTTCAAATATCTCAAAATATTCAAAATATGGAATATTCCTTTTCCCTTTTCTTTTTATTCCTATGATTATAAAATCCAAAACTCCTCCATCCAAACTCAGATTCCAATAATTCTTGTTTCTAGATTCTTATCAAATTATTCCCCATCCAACTATGTCATCCCTTAAGCATGGTTCATATTGAAAGGGAAATGTGCCATTAGGCCATTTCTAAGTATTTTGGTCATTTAGTGCCCAACACAAGTGCCTAAGTGTTAAATGGTGGACAGAGTACAAATCAAGTATAAAGGTATGTTTCTCAGACTTAGTACATTGTTTTAGAGACTAATGTATTGTGTCTAAGTGCTGGAAACAGGAAAATCAAGTTGAAATTAAAGATGACTTTGTTCAGCCAAAGTCAGCTCTGTTTGGGTGCACCGGACTGTCCGGTGGTGCACCGGACAGTGTCCGGTGTGCCAGGCTGGCTCAGGCGAACTTGCTGCTCTCGAGAAGTGATTAACGGCGTACGACTATAATTCACCAGACTGTCCGGTGAGCCAACGGTCGGCCGCGCGATCCGCGCGAGACACGTGGCCGAGCCAACGGTCGGAAGGGGGCACCGGACTGTCCGGTGTGCACCGGACAGTGTTCGGTGCGCCAACGGCTCCAAAGCGCCAACGGTCGGCTTTGCCAAATAAGGAAGGAGATCCGCACCGGACAGTGTCCGGTGGTGCACCGGACTGTCCGGTGCGCCAGGCGACAGAAGGCAAGAATTGCCTTCCTGGAAAGCAATCAACGACTCCTAGCTGCCTTGGGGCTATAAAAGGGACCCCTAGGCGCATGAAGGAAAATACCAAGCAACCTTTGAGCATTGTTGATCATTCACACTTCACTCTTGCGCACTAGTTCGACATTCTTAGTGATTTGAGCTCTGTTCTAGTGAGAACCTTGAGATATTGTTTTGAGCTCAAGTCTTGATCGTGTGTGTGCGTACTTGCTGTGGTTTTGAGTGTGTTGCTTCCCTCCCTTACTCTTGTGCTTCATATTGATTCTTATTGTAAGGGCGAGAGACTCCAAGTTGTGGAGATTCCTCGCAAACGGGAAAAGAGCAAAGTAAAAAGAACATCGTGGTATTCAAGTTGATCATTGGATCACTTGAGAAGAGTTGAGTGCAACTCTCGTCCGTTGGGACGCCACAACGTGGAGTAGGCAAGTTTTGTACTTGGCCGAACCACGGGATAAACCACTGTGCCATCTCTGTGTTGATCTCTTTGTGGTTATCGTGTTGTGCAAGTTCTCCTCTCTAGCCACTTGACTTAATTGTGCTAACTCCTAATCAAGTTTTGTGGCATTAAGTTTCAAGTTTTTACAGGAGCACCTATTCACCCCCCTCTAGGTGCTCTCAATTGGTATCAGAGCCAGTTCTCTTCAAGAAGGGACTAATCGCCCGAAGAGATGGATCCTAAGGGAAAGGGGATGGTGGTCAACAACAACGAGAGAGAGTCTATCTTCGATGAGCCGAAAGATGACAAGCCTACGGACTCGGGCTAGAGCCACAAAAGAAGAGACGAGAAGAAGAATAAGACAAGGCGCATCAAGGAGATCATCTACTACGACGACAGCGACGAGTCCACTTCTTCCCAAAAGGATGATGACGACTACGAGAAAAGGAAAACAGTCAATTCAAACTTTTCTTTTGATTATTCTCGTATTCCGCAAAGCACAAATGCTCATTTACTCTCCATTCCACTTGGTAAACCTCCTCACTTTGATGGAGAGGACTACGGATTTTAGAGTCACAAAATGCGTAGTCATTTGTTCTCTCTCCATCCAAGCATATGGGAGATAGTTGAGAATGGAATGCATTTTGATAGTAGTGATAGTCCCATGTTTATCAATGAGCAAATTCACAAAATTGCACAAGCTACTACTGTTCTTCTAGCATCATTGTGCAGGGATGAATACCATAAAGTGAGCGACTTGGATAACGCCAAGAAGATTTGGGACACCCTCAAGATCTCACATGAGGGGAATGACGTTACCATGCTCACCAAGATGGAGTTGGTGGAGGGTGAACTTGGTAGATTCGTGATGATCAGGGGCGAGGAGCCAACTCAAACATACAACCGGCTAAAGACCCTCGTCAACAAAATAAGGAGCTATGGAAGCACGCGATGGACGGACCACGATGTCGTCCGCCTAATGCTAAGGTCCTTTACTATCCTTGATCCTCATCTTGTGAACAATATTCGTGAGAATCCTAGGTACACAAAGATGACGCCCGAGGAGATACTTGGAAAGTTTGTAAGCGGGCGTATGATGATCAAGGAAGCAAGGTACGTTGACGATGCGTTGAATGGCCCAATCCAAGAGCCTCAAACCATTGCTCTCAAAGCAACGAGGATCAAGGAGGCGCTACCTAGCAAGGTGGCGCAAGTTGAGGCGGCCAGGCTTAATGATGAAGAGATGGCCCTCATCATCAAGAGATTCAAGACGGCGCTAAAGGGTCGCAAGGAGCACCCCAACAAGAACAAGACGAAGGGGAAGCGCTCCTGCTTCAAATGTGGTAAGATTGGTCATTTTATCGCTAACTGTCCTGATAATGATAGTGACTAGGAAAAGAAGAGTGGAAAGTGGGAAAAGAAGAAGAACTACAAGAAGGCAAAGGGCGAGGCACATCTTGGAAAGGAGTGGGACTCAGATTGCTCCTCGTCCGACTCCGACAACAAAGGACTCGCCGCCACCGCCTTCAACAAGTCATCTCTCTTCCCCAACGAGCGTCACACATGCCTCATGGCGAAGGAGAAGAAGGTATGTACTCGGAATACTACTTGTTGATGTTTCGAGACCGGGGGGTCCCTAAGCCGACGTGTGAGTGTGCTGCGTGCCCCAGCCCAGATGGGTCAAGCGCGTGGGCGAGCGCGAAGGGGGGAGAGGCGAGGCGGCCGGAGACGGGCGTGAGAGAGGTGGAAGTCCCGCGGCCTTCGTGTTCGTCCCGCGCCCAGGTCGGGTGCGCTTGCAGTAGGGGGGTTACAAGCGTCCACGCGGGTGAGGGAAGCAAGCGGCCCCAAGAGAGCGCCTGTCCCGTCCTCGGTCCCGCGCGGCCAACCTTCTCTAAGAAGGCCCTGGTCCTTCCTTTTATAGTCGTAAGGAGAGGATCCAGGTGTACAATGAGGGGTGCAGCAGAGTGCTACGTGTCTAGCGGAGGGAGAGCTAGCGCCCTAAGTACATGCCAATGTGGCAGCCGGAGAGATCTTGGCACCCTGCTGGCGTGATGTCGTGGCTGTCGGAGGAGCAATGGAGCTTGGCGGAAGGACAACTGTCGGAGCGGTCGAGTCCTTGCTGACGTCCACCTGCTTCCGTAAGAGAGCTGAGAGCCGCCGCCGTCATGGAGCTTGGGAGGCGCCATCATTGCCTATCTGGCGGAGCTGGTCAGATGAGACACCGGTCTTGTTCTCTGCGGCCCGAGTCGGCTCGGGGTAGAGTGGTGATGGCGCTCCCTGCTGACGTGGCGGGCCTGCGCCCGAGGCCGGGCGACGTGGGGGCTCCTCCGAAGCTGGGGTCGAATCTGCCTTCCGTTGCCGAAGCCGAGTCCGAGCCCCTGGGTCGGGCGAGGCGGAAGTCGTTCGGCAGAGGCCAGGGCGGAGTCCGAGCCCTGGGGTCGGGCGAGGCGGAGTTCGTCGTCTTCCGGGGCCGAGCCCGAGTCCGAGCCCTGGGGTCGGGCGGAGCGGAGTTCGCCGTCTTCCGGGTCTTAGCCCGAGTCCGAGCCCTGGGGTCGGGCGGAGCGGAGTTCGCCGTCTTCCGGGTCTTAGCCCGAGTCCGAGCCCTGGGGTCGGGCGGAGCGGAGTTCGCCGTCTTCCGGGTCTTAGCCCGAGTCCGAGCCCTGGGGTCGGGCGGAGCGGAGTTCGCTATGGCGCCCCTGGCAAGGCCTGACTGCCTGTCAGACTCACTCTGTCGAGTGGCACCGCAGTCGGAGTGGCGCAGGCGGCGCTGTCCTTCTGTCAGACCGGTCAGTGGAGCAGCGGAGTGACGACGGTGACTTCGGCTCTGCCGGGGGGCATGCGTCAGGATAGAGGCGTCAGGCCACCTTTGCGTTAAATGCCCCTGCAACTCGGTCGGTCGGTGCGGCGATTTAGTCAGGGTTGCTTCTTAGCGAAGCCAAGGCCTCGGGCGAGCCGGAGATGTGTCCGCCGTTAAAAGGGGGGCCTCGGGCGAGACGGAAGTCCCTCGAGGTCGGCTGCCCGAGTCCGAGGCTAGGCTCGGGTGAAGCGTGATCGAGTCACTCGTATGGACTGATCCCTGACTTAATCGCACCCATCAGGCCTCTGCAGCTTTATGCTGATGGGGGTTACCAGCTGAGAATTAGGCGTCTTGAGGGTACCCCTAATTATGGTCCCCGACAGTAGCCCCCGAGCCTCGAAGGGAGTGTTAGCACTCGCTTGGAGGCTTTCGTCACACTTTTTTGCAAGGGGACCAGCCTTCCTCGGTTGCATTTCATTCTGGTGGGTGCGCGCGAGCGCACCCGCCGGGTGTAGCCCCCGAGGCCTCGGAGGAGTGGTTTCACTCCTTCGAGGTCTTAATGCCTTGCGTAACGCTTCGGCTGGTCTGGTCGTTCCCTCATGCGAACTGGCCGTAGCCCGGGTGCACGGTCGGGGCCCAAGTTCTCGGGCTGGTATGTTGACGCTGTCAACGGTTCGGCCGGAGCCGGGTTTGCGAGAGCAGCCCCCGAGCCTCCGCACAGGGCGAGAGGACGATCAGGGACAGACTCGACTTTTTGCATACGCCCCTACGTCGCCTTTCCGCAAGGAGGAGGGGAGGAGTGCGCCATGTTACCCTCGATGGGCACCGAACATGGTGTCTCCGGTGAGCTGCAAGCGGGTAATCCGAGTGGACGTCCGTGCCCCGTTCGTTGGGGGTCGGCTAGGGGCCCAGAGG
The DNA here is from genome assembly GCF_902167145.1 of Zea mays. Taxonomy (NCBI): domain Eukaryota; kingdom Viridiplantae; phylum Streptophyta; class Magnoliopsida; order Poales; family Poaceae; genus Zea; species Zea mays. Next base: position 222,452,447 of record NC_050100.1, on the reverse strand, counting down.
CACGCCCAAAAGTACCTGCGGGTGATCTGCCGGACCCGGTCCCCTGGCGACGGGGTCCGAGGGCTCGATGCCTCCCTCCGATGGGATTCCGTTACAAGATCGCTCCCGCTGGTCTCGGAAATGTCCTAGGGTACCTCGGGAGCGCAGCCCGAGCCTTGGTTATGTATCGAACGTACCCCTGGTCATCCCTCGCTTGGCGTCTAAGGCGACTGTAAACCCTTCGGGGGCCAGCCTTCGAACCTCTGATCAGTAATGGGCGCGGAGCCCGAGTAGCCTGAGGCGGCCATGGAGCCCTTCGGGGGGCCGACCTTCGAACCCCTGACCAGTAGTGGGTGTCGGGCCCACGCGATCTGAGGCGACTGTTGAACCCTTCGGAGGGCCAGCCTTCGAACCTCTGATCAGTAGGGGGGGCTCGGAGCCCGGTTCCTTCACAGGGAAGGATCCTTTTTGGGGTATCCCCCTTTCTCGGTCCCTGTTGCAAGAGATAGAGAAAGAGGAAAAAGGGGAAAGGATACGAAATCGAACGACGCGACGTACCTTTTTTGGCGCGGTTATTACGGCGAAGGCGAAGCGTCGTCCGCTTCTCCTGCCAGAAGCGCCGCCTGTCCCGCCGCGGAGTTAATGCGACGGGGCGAGTGGTCGGAGGGGCGGCCGTTGCGCGTGCGCGAGCCGTTCGAGGAACGGATCACGGGCGCACCGTCTTCACGCCGTGGGAGGAGGCTCTCTTGCTGTCCCTGGATGGGACGTGAGCCTGGCTGACGACGTGACTGCTGCTCCCGTCCGCCTGCCACCGTCATTACTGCCGGCCCACTTTCGGCCGCATTGACTGTCGCGCCAGGCTGGCGCCGCTGGGTCGTGCGCTGGGTCGCCTCGAGTCGCGGCATAGGCTCCGCAACCGAAGAGGTGCGACGGTGGCACAAGTGGTGGCGCGGCTGCTTGCATGCAGCAACTGGCGCGCTGGTTGCGTGACGCGTGGGCCTGAGCCTCCAAGCTGGCGTGTCAGAAGTCGGAGAAGCGCGTCCACCTGGCGCGGTTGCATGCCGCCTGCATGGCTGCCCGCCCCTTCCGCCCGTTGGTCTGGGCAAAAGTGGGGGGTCGCTTGTAACCGCTGGGCGGTTGTGCGCACCACGCGCGGCGGTTTGGCTTCTTCTGCTCGGAGCCGGTCTGCATGACATGCGGGACCCAGCCCCCGAGTCGCAGGGGTGGGCCTTGGAGCGTGTTGGAGAAGACTCAGCCCACGGCGTTTGGGGGCGCACGTAGGGAGAGTTGCCTTTAAAAGGAGGGCGACCCCTTTCGTAAGGCAACCATGTCTTCTTCCTCCCTCACGCGTCGTGTCTTTCCATCTTCCAAGCCCCCGGATGGGGGGTATGATGCGGACATCAACACCAACACGAGCACATCTACACCAGCAGCACCTTCTCCAGCCCAGGCGCCACCCCTTCCACCTGGGCCAGTGACTCGGACCCGTGCAAGAGAATTGAACTACATCATGTTGTTAAAGAACGAAGGCCCGGAAGAATAGACGACCAGCCCAATTGCGGCCCATAATGGACGACCTAGGGTTGGCCGCCGCTAGGGGCTGCGCCCCCTCTCTATTTATTCAGGAGCTGCGCCTCCTTTATTTCCTGAGTTTTGTTTTACGTTAGCCTTAGCTACTCTCGAACACGCGCAAATCTGCGCTGTCTTCGTGTATTCAGAACTCCACCCTCGAGTAATAGATTAGATTGCTCGCATCTTGTTCTTGTTCGTTCTTCGATTGCGCACAGGAAACGATCTTCGTGATCAGGCCGATCTCGCATCAGCAAGGTCGGTAACCACAGGGAGTTGGTTCAGCGATTGCATTGGCGCCTCGGGCTTGCTCGTCGTAGTCGGATCGCAAGGGTCATCTTCCGCCAAATCGGAATTATCTCTACTCGCCGAAAGATCGGGCACCTCAGCTTCATCAATTGGTATCAGAACTCCAGGTTGATCGGTGAGTTTATCGAGCGTTTTTTTTTCCTACAGTCCACAAAACCACATAAAAATTCAGGTTAGATCTTATCCCAGCACCCTTTTGAGCCTCGCACTTTCTTTCAATAATCTGCATTGTTGAATTTGTGTGTTTTCGCGTCATTTGTTGCTGGTTGCATTGTGTTCTTCCACCATTCAAACCCTAGCGCCGCCACCATCTCCCGTTTGATCACGCCACAAACCGAGTCAACATCGTTTCCTTAATTTTCTCCTTCGGTTACGTCAAAAAAAAAACAGAAAAACAAACCGAGTCAACGGCCGTTTCCTTGATTTTCTCCTTCGGTTACGAAAAAAAAACAGAGAAAAAAAAACAAACCGAGTCAACGGCCGCTTCCTTGTTTTTCTCCTTCGGTCACGTCAAAAAACAGAAAAAAAAGATAACGAAGGAGAAAGGATACGGTTGTTTCATCCCGGTCGCATCACTAGAACATAACTTGAGGTACCTTCCGTAAATCGGGCATAACTTTTCGCTCGGGTGTCCAAAAAATCTGAAATTTTTACAGGAGCTAGTTGACACCATTCTGAGCTAGTTGACAGGAGCTAGTTGACACCATTCTATAACCACATTGTTTGAATATGCTTGCAAAGCTGAACGTGAAGTGCAGGGACGACGATCAAAGACATATACTAACTCTTTTGCAGGCCGGGGTCCAACACACAGCTCAACTCCTTCCAGCCCTGCACCTCCTACGCCTAGCACTACATCGCGCACAGGGCCGGCCAAGCCAGTGGCGCCCCCTGCCAAAGGCGCCGCTTCTTCCACAGGACGTACACGGGATATTCAGTGCCATCATTGCAGAGGGTTTGGGCACATGATTCGGGACTGCCTTGATTTGACACCATTCTGAGCCCGGCCAAACTAACCTACGGTCTGTTTGGGGTTCGACAAAATTGCCAAAAAAATTCAGGAAAATAAAGAAAAAAATTCGTCAAAGTTCTCGCACGCTTTTCAGAGAACTTCCTGTTTTTCTGTAGACCACATCTGATATCTGTTTTAGGTGAAACTTCGTGTAGCTCCTATCTTGTTGCTTCTTGTGCTGAGAAAAATATCAAAAAAATCACACAAAAAAGAAAAACAAAATCACCTGTGATTTCTACTAGTGCCTTTTTAGCATCACTAGTACAATATTTACGTTACTGCCATTCTGCTATTTCCATCCATCCATCCTTTGCACCTGTGGCCAGCAATATAGTTTCGTGTTTGCACTATAATTCAACTTTGCATTATTGTTTGATCGTGCTAATCCTTGACTTGAGTGCAGCCTACCCACAACTCCACATATTTCTACGACGAGCAGGTTTCTGTTTCTCCACGCAATCGCTCATCCAATCTTTCACCGGTTCCACCTGTTGATTGCAGTTCACCACTGTGGCTTGGTAAGAACGGATAAGAACTTGATAACAGCACTAGTGTGAGCGCCTTGTGAGCAGTACACCCCTGTTTTTGTCGTTGGTTTTTCTCCTTTTGGTGTTTGCGCTAACTATGGCAGGAGCACACGACATGGTGGATGCCCAGTTGCAGGAAGTAAGGGGACAAGTTGATGGACTTGCTGCTGACATTAGGACGATGCATGAACGGCTTGATTCAACGATCACTTCGACGACCGAGCGTTTCAACCAACTTGACCTTGCTCAAACGGCGACTCGCACCACACTCGACACCATCCTGGCACGCCTTGATGCATTGACCACAAAGATGGAGCAGGAATACGGCGGTGACACTGAGCAGGACGATGGAGATCGCCGTGGTCGTGCACGTCGTGTGGTTCGTCATCCCCCTAATGACTTATTTTCTAAGATTAAATTTAAAATTCCATCTTTTAATGGTAAATATGATCCTGCTGCATATCTTGATTGGGAATTAGAGGTAGAACAGAAATTTTCATGCCATGATATTCCTGCTAATAGCCAAGTGAAGGCTGCCATTAGTGAATTTACTGATTTTGCTTTAATTTGGTGGCGTGAGTATAAACAAAAACTTCCCATTAACAGTGTCATTACTTGGACCCAATTAAAAACTGCCATGCGCCACAGATTTGTTCCTTCCTATTATGCTCGTGATTTGCTTAACAAAATGCAGCGTTTTCAACAAGGTTCACAATCTGTTGAGGAATATTACCAGGAGTTGCAAAAGGGTATGCTTCGTTGTGGTTTGGTTGAGTCAGATGACGCTGCTATGGCGCGTTTTCGTGGTGGTTTGAACAGGGAAATTCAGGATATACTTGATTATAAGGATTATTTTGATATAACCACATTGTTTGAATATGCTTGCAAAGCTGAACGTGAAGTGCAGGGACGACGATCAAAGACATATACTAACTCTTTTGCAGGCCGGGGTCCAACACACAGCTCAACTCCTTCCAGCCCTGCACCTCCTACGCCTAGCACTACATCGCGCACAGGGCCGGCCAAGCCAGTGGCGCCCCCTGCCAAAGGCGCCGCTTCTTCCACAGGACGTACACGGGATATTCAGTGCCATCATTGCAGAGGGTTTGGGCACATGATTCGGGACTGCCTTGATTTGACACCATTCTGAGCCCGGCCAAACTAACCTACGGTCTGTTTGGGGTTCGACAAAATTGCCAAAAAAATTCAGGAAAATAAAGAAAAAAATTCGTCAAAGTTCTCGCACGCTTTTCAGAGAACTTCCTGTTTTTCTGTAGACCACATCTGATATCTGTTTTAGGTGAAACTTCGTGTAGCTCCTATCTTGTTGCTTCTTGTGCTGAGAAAAATATCAAAAAAATCACACAAAAAAGAAAAACAAAATCACCTGTGATTTCTACTAGTGCCTTTTTAGCATCACTAGTACAATATTTACGTTACTGCCATTCTGCTATTTCCATCCATCCATCCTTTGCACCTGTGGCCAGCAATATAGTTTCGTGTTTGCACTATAATTCAACTTTGCATTATTGTTTGATCGTGCTAATCCTTGACTTGAGTGCAGCCTACCCACAACTCCACATATTTCTACGACGAGCAGGTTTCTGTTTCTCCACGCAATCGCTCATCCAATCTTTCACCGGTTCCACCTGTTGATTGCAGTTCACCACTGTGGCTTGGTAAGAACGGATAAGAACTTGATAACAGCACTAGTGTGAGCGCCTTGTGAGCAGTACACCCCTGTTTTTGTCGTTGGTTTTTCTCCTTTTGGTGTTTGCGCTAACTATGGCAGGAGCACACGACATGGTGGATGCCCAGTTGCAGGAAGTAAGGGGACAAGTTGATGGACTTGCTGCTGACATTAGGACGATGCATGAACGGCTTGATTCAACGATCACTTCGACGACCGAGCGTTTCAACCAACTTGACCTTGCTCAAACGGCGACTCGCACCACACTCGACACCATCCTGGCACGCCTTGATGCATTGACCACAAAGATGGAGCAGGAATACGGCGGTGACACTGAGCAGGACGATGGAGATCGCCGTGGTCGTGCACGTCGTGTGGTTCGTCATCCCCCTAATGACTTATTTTCTAAGATTAAATTTAAAATTCCATCTTTTAATGGTAAATATGATCCTGCTGCATATCTTGATTGGGAATTAGAGGTAGAACAGAAATTTTCATGCCATGATATTCCTGCTAATAGCCAAGTGAAGGCTGCCATTAGTGAATTTACTGATTTTGCTTTAATTTGGTGGCGTGAGTATAAACAAAAACTTCCCATTAACAGTGTCATTACTTGGACCCAATTAAAAACTGCCATGCGCCACAGATTTGTTCCTTCCTATTATGCTCGTGATTTGCTTAACAAAATGCAGCGTTTTCAACAAGGTTCACAATCTGTTGAGGAATATTACCAGGAGTTGCAAAAGGGTATGCTTCGTTGTGGTTTGGTTGAGTCAGATGACGCTGCTATGGCGCGTTTTCGTGGTGGTTTGAACAGGGAAATTCAGGATATACTTGATTATAAGGATTATTTTGATATAACCACATTGTTTGAATATGCTTGCAAAGCTGAACGTGAAGTGCAGGGACGACGATCAAAGACATATACTAACTCTTTTGCAGGCCGGGGTCCAACACACAGCTCAACTCCTTCCAGCCCTGCACCTCCTACGCCTAGCACTACATCGCGCACAGGGCCGGCCAAGCCAGTGGCGCCCCCTGCCAAAGGCGCCGCTTCTTCCACAGGACGTACACGGGATATTCAGTGCCATCATTGCAGAGGGTTTGGGCACATGATTCGGGACTGCCCAAACAAGCGTACCTTGCTTATACGTGACAATGGTGAGTACTCTTCAGCCAGTGATTCTGAGGAAACTAGTCATGCTATGATTGCCACTAACCATGCAGAAAATGAGGAAGTCCACGTTGATCCCATCGACGCCGATAGGTATGAGAGTCTTGTTGTGCAGCGTGTTCTCAGCACACAGGTTGCCCAGGCCGAAAAAAATCAGCGACACACTCTATTCCATACCAAGGGCGTCGTGCACGAACGGTCGATTCGCATCATCATCGATAGTGGCAGCTGCAACAATTTGGCAAGTACAGCGTTGGTAGAGAAATTATCCTTGCCCACTCGCACACATCCACATCCGTATCACATTCAATGGCTTAATGATGGTGGTAAAATAAAGGTAACACGTTCGGTACGTGTCCCCTTTTCGTTGGGTTCTTATTCTGATTATGCTGATTGCGATGTTATTCCTATGGAAGCATGCTCTTTGTTATTAGGTCGACCTTGGCAATATGATACTGATAGTTTACATCATGGTCGTTCAAATCATTATTCTTTCATGTTTAAAGGCCAGAAAATAATTATACATCCAATGACCCCTGACCAAATTTTGAAAGATGATCTTACTAGGGCTGCTAAAACTGCACAACAAGTCAAATCGACATCAGCCGCACCTATTAAATCTGAAATCAAGTTGCACTCTCCTGTTTTACTTGCTACACGTGCTGATTTTGATGATCTCCATGAAGCTCATATGCCCTGTTATGCACTTGTATGCTCGCGAATGCTTGTTCCGCTTGATGATGCACCGTCTTTGGATATACCCCCTGCTGTTGTTAACCTTTTGCAGGAGTATGCTGATGTTTATCCTACGGACTTACCACCGGGTCTTCCTCCCCTCCGTGGCATTGAGCATCAAATCGATCTCATCCCCGGCGCTTCTCTTCCGAACCGCGCCCCGTACCGTACAAATCCAGATGAGACGAAGGAGATCCAGCGCCAGGTGCAGACACTGCTTGATAAGGGTTACATTCGTGAGTCTCTTAGCCCTTGCTCGGTTCCTGTTTTACTCGTTCCAAAGAAAGATGGGTCATGGCGTATGTGCGTAGATTGTCGTGCTATTAATAACATCACAGTTCGTTATCGATATCCTATTCCACGCCTTGATGATATGCTAGATGAGCTTAGTGGTGCCGTTATTTTCTCTAAGGTTGATTTGCGTAGCGGTTACCATCAGATTAGAATGAAACTCGGTGATGAATGGAAAACGGCTTTTAAAACGAAATTTGGTTTATATGAATGGTTGGTTATGCCATTTGGATTGACTAATGCTCCCAGCACCTTTATGCGTTTAATGAACGAAGTTCTACGGGCCTTCATAGGTTTGTTTGTTGTTGTTTATTTCGATGATATCCTTATTTACAGCAAGTCTATAGAGGAGCATTTAGAACATTTGCGTGCTGTTTTTGACGCTTTGCGTGCTGCTCGCTTGTTTGGTAACATGGAAAAGTGCACATTTTGCACGCAACGTGTCTCGTTTCTTGGTTATGTGGTTACTCCGCAGGGCATTGAGGTGGATAGCAGCAAGATTGCTGCCATTCGGGAGTGGCCTACACCGACGACGGTCACACAAATTCGGAGCTTTCTTGGACTTGCCGGTTTCTACCGCAGATTTGTTCGTGATTTTAGCTCCATTGCAGCGCCTCTACATGAGCTTACAAAGAAAGATGTGCCGTTTGCTTGGAGTGATTCACAGGAGGGAGCGTTCAGCACTTTGAAAGATAAGTTAACCCAAGCTCCCCTATTGCAATTGCCTGATTTTAATAAAGTGTTTGAGCTTGAATGCGATGCTAGCGGTATTGGGCTAGGTGCTGTTTTGTTACAAGAAGGAAAACCAGTTGCTTATTTTAGTGAAAAATTAAGCGGTGCTAGTCTGAAATATTCTACTTATGATAAGGAGCTTTACGCTTTAGTGCGCACTTTGCATACATGGCAGCACTATCTTTGGCATCGTGAGTTTATAATCCATTCTGATCATGAGGCTTTAAAACATATTCGTACCCAAACAAATCTGAACCGTCGTCATGCTAAATGGGTAGAATTCATTGAGTCCTTTCCTTACATTATTAAACACAAGAACGGGAAGGACAATGTTATTGCTGATGCTTTGTCTCGTCGCTATACCATGCTGTCACAGTTAGATTTTAAAATCTTTGGTTTGGACACTGTGAAGGATCAATATGTTGACGACGCTGATTTTAAAGATGCTTTCGGCCATTGTATTAATGGGAAACCATGGGGCAAATTTCACATACAGGATGGGTTCCTGTTTCGCGCTAACAAGCTGTGTGTTCCAGCTAGCTCGGTTCGTCTTTTGTTGTTACAGGAAGCGCATGGAGGCGGTCTCATGGGGCATTTTGGCGTCTACAAGACACATGAGGTGTTGGCTGCCCACTTCTTTTGGCCTCGGATGCGCGCTGATGTGGAGCGCCTTGTTGCACGCTGCACTACTTGTCAGAAAGCTAAGTCACGGTTGAACAACCATGGTTTGTATATGCCTTTGCCTGTCCCTTCTTCTCCTTGGCTTGATATCTCTATGGACTTTGTTTTGGGCTTGCCTAGAACTAAGAAGGGGAGGGATAGTATTTTTGTGGTTGTTGATAGATTCTCTAAAATGGCTCACTTTATACCTTGTCATAAAACTGATGATGCTAGCATTGTTGCTGAATTGTTCTTTAGAGAAATTATTCGTTTACATGGTATTCCAAAAACAATAGTCTCTGATCGCGATGCTAAGTTTCTAAGCCATTTTTGGAGATCTCTTTGGAATAAATTGGGAACTAAATTGTTGTTTAGCACTACTTGTCACCCTCAGACTGATGGACAAACTGAGGTAGTAAATAGAACTTTATCTACCATGCTTAGGGCTGTTTTAGACAAGAATTTGAGACGTTGGGAGGATTGCTTGCCTCATGTTGAATTTGCTTACAATCATGCCACGCATTCTTCTACAAAGATGTGCCCTTTCCAGATTGTTTATGGTTACATTCCTAGGGCACCTATTGATTTGATTTCACTTAATGCTGCGAACGCCCCACATGTAGATGCTTCTGCACATGTTGAACAAATGATTACCATACATGAACAAACGAAACAGAACATTGCTGCTACTAATACAAAAAATCAGGTTGCTGGTAGTAAAGGAAGAAAACATGTTACTTTTGAACCTGGTGATATGGTTTGGTTGCATTTGAGAAAGGATCGTTTTCCTACTTTGCGCCGTTCTAAATTGATGCCTCGTGCTGCTGGTCCTTTTAAGATACTAACCAAGATTAATGATAATGCTTATACCCTCGACCTACCTGCGGAGTTTGGTGTTTCCACTAGTTTTAATGTTGCAGATTTGAAACCGTATGCGGGAGAAGATGAGGAGTTGCCGTCGAGGACGACTTCAGTTCAAGAAGGGGAGGATGATGCGGACATCAACACCAACACGAGCACATCTACACCAGCAGCACCTTCTCCAGCCCAGGCGCCACCCCTTCCACCTGGGCCAGTGACTCGGACCCGTGCAAGAGAATTGAACTACATCATGTTGTTAAAGAACGAAGGCCCGGAAGAATAGACGACCAGCCCAATTGCGGCCCATAATGGACGACCTAGGGTTGGCCGCCGCTAGGGGCTGCGCCCCCTCTCTATTTATTCAGGAGCTGCGCCTCCTTTATTTCCTGAGTTTTGTTTTACGTTAGCCTTAGCTACTCTCGAACACGCGCAAATCTGCGCTGTCTTCGTGTATTCAGAACTCCACCCTCGAGTAATAGATTAGATTGCTCGCATCTTGTTCTTGTTCGTTCTTCGATTGCGCACAGGAAACGATCTTCGTGATCAGGCCGATCTCGCATCAGCAAGGTCGGTAACCACAGGGAGTTGGTTCAGCGATTGCATTGGCGCCTCGGGCTTGCTCGTCGTAGTCGGATCGCAAGGGTCATCTTCCGCCAAATCGGAATTATCTCTACTCGCCGAAAGATCGGGCACCTCAGCTTCATCAGGGTACCCACCGTCTTTCCGCCTCCTCGTTGGAGGAACACAACTCCGTGGGAGTTGGTACCTTTCAGCCATCGTTCGGCTTCAAGGATTTTCATCACGCAGCCCGGTCACACCCCTCGACCGGCGGTCACCTGAGATGGCGACCTCCGGCCTGATGGTGGGGGAAAGCGAGCCGGGCTGCGGCCTCTGCCCCTCCCTCAGCCTCAAGGATTTTCATCACCAAGGCTGGGGAGGGGAGAGTGCCGAGTTGGGGTCGGCCCCCGCGCGGGCGACGGCCCGCTCCTTCACTCAGTGATGGGGGGAGGAGCAGGTGTCGCCCGTGGTGCTGGCAGCTGCAGCGTGCCCGGTCTTCAGACGCGAGTGGCTTCGGAGCCGCTCGCGGCGCCGGCGTCCGCCACGGCAGCTGGAAGAGGTTCTTCCGCCGGCGCGATAGCCGGGGCCGGCCATGGGCTGACCTCCAACTCTACGGCCTTCTGCCCGTCCTTGCCTCACGAGTTTTGGCACGGGCGGGGGCCTCCTGGCAGCGGCATCCACCCTGAGGTCAGTGTTGCTGCTGTTCGGCCCCCCGGAGCAGAAGTCGTCGTCGTCGCCGCTGCTGGAGCAGGTGACGGCGCGCCGTTCGTCGGCCTTCCGTTGCTCCGCAGGCCTTCCCCCTCGGAGTGGGGTTGTTCGTACCTGTGGAGGGGGAACCGGAGTTCCGTTTGTAATGGCATTTCGATTGCCAGGGTTTTTGTTCATTGTGGCTGTCTAGGCCTGAACATGTATGTAATTTTGGCACGGAGCCGTGTTTTTTCCTCATTTTCGAGCACTAAGTCTCGCCTGTTTATTATCTGTACCGCTTCACCAAGCATGAGTCGCCCCGTGTCAAGGTGACGAGTGAGGTATCCGTATCCCGGAGGCGTAGGAATCCCTCGGCTCGATCGGCCTTGTTGTCTGAGGCTCCTCCAGCTTAGTTAAAGAGACCCCTCGGCCGCTCTTCGATGAGCCGAGGCCGGGGGTAGCGATATCAGTACGAACAGAGGCGGAGTTGGCTCGAAAATGGGAAACTGGTTGGCCGGAGCCTAGCCGGGTTGTCCGTCAGCGGATCCGACGCCGGAGCCGATCAGCCGAGGCCTCGGGTCGGGCTAGCGCCCTTGGAAGATGGTTGGCCGAGGCCCCGGGGGTAGCCGACCGAGCCGCCTGCTCGGGCCGGATTCCCGGAGAAGTCCCTGGACCGCGCCGCCGTCCGAGGCTGGGTCGGACCTTGCTGAAGACGTCGTCGATGCCGAAGGTGCTACAGCCCCCTTCAGCGTGAAGACCCGAGCCTGCAGGATCAGATCGTCTTGTAGCGCGTGCCTTCTGCGACCGTTGAGGCCAGAAAACACACCCTCGCTGCACTTGCAAAGCTGCGTCTCTTTTCCCCTTATTCCGAGCCTCTGGACTTTCCGTCGGTAATAGGGATGTTTGCGCGGGCGAGAGTTGCTTCTCGCGGAAGGTGATGAGTGAGGTATCCGTATCCCGGGGGCGTAGGAGTCCCTCGGCTCGGTCGGCCTTGCCGCTTACGCGTACCTTCACCCGTCCATGAGGCCCTGTCTCCGACTTAGTCGAGGAAGCTTGAAGGACCACTTTGGCAGAAGAGCTTCCGAACGTGAAGACTTGTCCGGTCCACGGAGTCGCTTTATCCGAACGCGAGTTACTTATCGCAGAAGGTGATGAGTGAGGTATCCGTATCCCGGAGGCGTAGGAGTCCCTCGGCTCGGTCAGCCTTGGCTGCTTACGTGTACTCCGTCGTTTTCAGGATCCGCTTTTCGAAGTAGTCAAAAAGCACGGAAGAAATTCTGCTAAAAAGAGATCTTTTTTCGAAGGAAAAAATTCGACGCAGAGGGGGTCTCCCCCCTTTTAGCCCCCGAGGGAGGGTCGGGCTTTGCCGAGGCGAGGCCGACCCTTCCTTGATGACTAAACTTTTGCGTGGGTGCGAGGTATATGAACAACTTGAAAACATCTTAAGGGTAGAAGCGACGTAGCTGTTTGATGTTCCAAGCGTTGTCGTAGACCTTGCCTTGATTGTTGGCCAGCTTGTATGTTCCGGGCTTCAGGACTTGGGCGATGACGAATGGCCCCTCCCAGGGGGGCGTGAGCTTGTGCCTCCCTCGGGCGTCTTGCCGCAGCCGAAGCACCAGATCGCCCACCTGGAGGTCTCGGGACCGGACCCCTCGGGCGTGGTAGCGTCGCAGGGACTGCTGGTACCGCGCCGAGTGTAGTAAGGCCTTGTCCCGAGCCTCCTCCAGCTGGTCCAGCGAGTCTTCTCGGCTAGCTTGGTTGCTTTGTTCGTTGTAGGCCCTCGCCCTCGGGGAGCCGTATTCCAGGTCAGTGGGCAAGATGGCCTCGGCCCCATAGACCAGGAAGAACGGCGTGAAACCCGTGGCTCGGCTCGGCGTTGTCCTCAGGCTCCAGACCACCGAGGGGAGTTCCTTCATCCATCACTTGCCGAACTTGTTGAGGCCGTTGTAGATCCGGGGCTTGAGCCCTTGTAGAATCATGCCGTTGGCACGCTCTACTTGCCCATTCGTCATGGGATGAGCCACGGCAGCCCAGTCCACCCGGATGTGGTGGTCTTCGCAGAAATCCAAGAATTTTTTGCCGGTGAACTGGGTACCGTTGTCGGTGATGATGGAGTTTGGGACCCCGAAGCGATGGATGATGTTGGTGAAAAACGCCACCGCCTGCTCGGACCCGATGCTGTTCAGGGGTCGGACCTCGATCCACTTGGAGAATTTGTCGATGGCGACCAGCAGGTGCGTGTAGCCCCCGAGCGCCTTCTGCAAGGGACCGACGAGGTCCAGACCCCATACAACAAAGGGCCAGGTGATGGGTATCGTCTGCAGAGCCTGAGCGGGCAGGTGGGTCTGCTTCGCATAGAATTGGCACCCTTCGCAGGTGCGGACAATTCTAGTGGCGTCAGCCACCGCCGTTGGCCAGTAGAAGCCTTGCCGGAAAGCATTCCCGACAAGGGCTCGGGGTGCTGCATGATGGCCGCAAGCCCCCGAGTGTATTTCTTGCAGGAGTTCCTGACCTTCAGCGATGGAGATGCATCGCTGGAGGACGCCTGAGGGGCTGCGGTGGTAGAGCTCCTCCTCATCGCCCAGTAAGACGAACGACTTGGCGCGTCGCGCTACCCGCCGAGCCTCGGCTTGGTCGAGGGGTAGCTCTCCTCGGCGGAGATATTGCAGGTACGGGGCCTGCCAATCTTGATCAGGCGTGGCCCCGCTCTGCCCTTCCTCGACATGCAGCGCCTCGCCTTCGGGGGCCGAGGGTACCTCGGGCTGTGCCGAGGGTGCCTCGGGTTGTGCCGAGGGCGCCTCGGGCCGTGCCGAGGGTGCCTCGGGCTCGGGAGCGTCGTTGATCTTGACGGAGGGTTGATGCAGATCCCGGGAGAAGACGTCCGGGGGGACCGTCGTTCGCCCCAAGGCTATTTTAGCCAGCTCGTCTGCAGTCTCGTTGTAGCGCCGAGCGATGTGGTTGAGCTCGAGCCCGAAGAACTTGTCTTCCAGGCGCCGAACCTCATCGCAGTAGGCCTCCATCTTCGGGTCGCGGCAGTGGGAGTTCTTCATGACTTGGTCGATGACGAGCTGCGAGTCACCGCGGGCGTCGAGGCGTCTGACCCCTAGCTCGATGGCGATCCGCAACCCGTTGATCAGAGCCTCGTACTCGGCCACATTGTTGGACGCCGGGAAATGGAGGCGGAGCACGTAGCGTAGGTGCTTCCCAAGGGGCGAGATGAAGAGCAGGCCCGCGCCGGCTCCCGTCTTCATCAGCGACCCGTCGAAAAACATGGTCCAGAGCTCCGGTTGGATCGGAGCTGTCGGCAGCTGGGTGTCGACCCATTCGGCCACGAAGTCCGCCAACACCTGGGACTTGATGGCCTTCCGAGGGGCGAACGAGATTGTTTCGCCCATGATTTCCACCGCCCACTTTGCGATCCTGCCCGAGGCCTCTCAGCACTGGATGATCTCCCCCAGGGGGAAGGATGACACCACAGTTACCGGATGAGAATCGAAGTAGTGTCGTAACTTCCGCCTTGTTAGGATCACAGCATACAGCAGCTTCTGAACTTGTGGATAGCAGATCTTGGTCTCGGACAGTACTTCGCTGACGAAGTAGACTGGCCTCTGAACGGGCAATGCATGCCCTTCCTCTTGCCTCTCGACCACAATCGCGGCGCTAACCACCTGAGTGGTTGCGGCGACGTAGACCAAGAGGGCTTCTCCATCAGCTGGGGGCACCAAGACAGGCGCCTTCGTAAGGAGGGCCTTCAGGTTCCCGAGGGCTTCCTCGGCCTCAGGGGTCCAAGCGAAACACTCGGCCTTCCTTAAGAGGCGGTACAGAGGCAGACCTCTTTCGCCGAGGCGTGAGATGAAGCGGCTCAGGGCCGCAAGACATCCCATGACCCTCTGTACGCCTTTTAAGTCCTTGATGGGTCCCATGCTGGTGATGGCTGCGATCTTCTCCGGGTTGGCTTCGATGCCACGCTCGGAGACGATGAACCCCAGGAGCATGCCTCGGGGCACCCCGAAGACACACTTCTCAGGATTAAGCTTGACTCCTTTCGCCTTGAGACATCGGAATGTCACTTCAAGGTCGGAGAGGAGGTCGGAAGCCTTCCTTGTCTTGACTACGATGTCATCGACGTAGGCCTCGACTGTGCGACCGATGTGTTCGCCGAACACATGGTTCATGCACCGCTGGTACGTCGCACCCGCATTCCTCAAACCGAATGGCATGGTGACGTAGCAGTACATGACGAACGGCGTGATGAAAGAAGTCGCGAGCTGGTCGGACTCTTTCATCCGGATTTGGTGATACCCTGAGTAGGCATCGAGGAAGGACAGGGTTTCGCACCCAGCAGTGGAATCCACGATTTGATCGATGCGAGGCAGAGGGTAGGGAACCTTCGGACATGCTTTGTTGAGACCGGTGTAGTCTACACACATCCGCCATTTCCCCCCTTTCTTCCTCACAAGCACAGGGTTGGCAAGCCATTCGGGATGGAATACCTCTTTGATGAACCCCGCTGCCATCAGCTTGTGGATCTCTTCGCTAATCACTCTGCGCTTCTCCTCGTCGAATCGGCGCAGAGGCTGCCTGACGGGTCGGGCTCCGGCCCGAATATCCAGCGAGTGCTCGGCGACATCCCTCGGTATGCCGGGCATGTCCGAGGGACTCCACGCAAATACGTCGGCGTTTGCGCGGAGAAAGTCGACGAGCACTGCTTCCTATTTGGGGTCGAGCCCGGAACCGATCCGGATCTGCTTGGAGGCGTCGCCACTGGGGTCGAGTGGGACAGCCTTAACCGTCTCCGCTGGCTCGAAGTTGCCGGCATGACGCTTCACATCTGGCACCTCTTTGGAGAGGTTCTTCAGGTCGGCGATGAGGGCCTCGGACTCGGCGAGGGCCTCGGCGTACTCCACGCACTCCACGTCGCATTCGAATGCGTGTTTGTACGTGGGGCCGACGGTGATGACCCCGTTGGGGCCCGGCATCTTCAGCTTCAGGTAGGTGTAGTTGGGGACGGCCATGAACTTCGCGTAGCATGGCCTTCCCAGTACCGCGTGGTAGGTTCCTCGGAACCCGACCACCTCGAACGTCAAGGTCTCCCTTCGGAAGTTGGAGGGCGTTCCGAAGCAGACGGGGAGGTCGAGTCGCCCGAGGGGCTGGACGTGCTTCCCAGGGATGATCCCATGGAAGGGCGTAGCACCTGCTCGGACGGAGGACATATCGACGCGCAAGAGCTTGAGGGTCTCGGCGTAGATGATGTTGAGGCAGCTGCCCCCATCCATCAGGACCTTGGTGAGCCTGACGTTGCCGATGACGGGGTCGACGACGAGCGGGTATTTCCCCGGGCTCGGCACGTGGTCGGGGTGGTCAGCCTGGTCGAAGGTGATGGGCTTGTCGGACCAGTCTAGGTAGACTGGCGCCGCCACCTTTACCGAGCAGACCTCCCGGCGCTCTTGCTTGCGATGCCGAGCCGAGGCATTCACCGCATGCCCACCGTAGATCATGAAGCAGTCGCGGACCTCAGGGTATTCTCCTGCTTGGTGATCTTCCTTCTTGTCGTCGTCGTGGGCCCTGCCACCCTCCGCGGGTGGCCCGGCCCTGTGGAAGTGGCGCCGAAGCATGACGCACTCCTCGAGAGTGTGCTTGACGGGCCCCTGATGATAGGGGCACGGCTCCTTGAGCATCTTGTCGAAGAGGTTTGCACCTCCGGGGGGCTTCCGAGGGTTCTTGTACTCGGCGGCGGCGACAAGGTCCGCGTCGGCGGCATCACGTTTCGATTGTGACTTCTTCTTGCCCTTCTTCTTTGCGCCGCGCGGAGTAGACGCCTCGGGAGCCTCTTCCGATGGGCGGCCCTGGGGCTGCTTGTCCTTTCGGAAGATAGCCTCGACCGCCTCCTGGCCAGAGGCGGACTTGGTGGCGATGTTCATCAGCTCGCTCGCCCTGGTGGGGGTCTTGCGACCCAACTTACTCACCAGGTCGCGGCAGGTGGTGCCGGCGAGGAACGCGCCGATGACATCCGAGTCGGTGATGTTGGACAGCTCGGTGCGCTGCTTCGAGAATCGCCGGATGTAGTCCCGGAGCGACTCTCCCGGCTGCTGCCGGCAGCTTCGAAGGTCCCAGGAATTCTCGGGGTGCACGTATGTGCCCTGGAAATTGCCGGCGAAGGCTTGGACCAAGTCGTCCCAGCTGGAGATCTGCCCCGGAGGCAGGTGCTCCAACCAGGCGCGAGCAGTGTCGGAGAGGAACAGGGGGAGGTTTCGGATGATGAGGTTGTCGTCGTCCGTTCCACCCAGCTGGCAGGCCAGGCGGTAGTCCGCAAGCCACAGTTCCGGTCTCGTTTCCCCCGAGTACTTCGTGATAGTAGTCGGGGGTCGGAACCGGGTCGGGAACGGCGCCCGTCGGATGGCCCGACTGAAGGCCTGCGGACCGGGTGGTTCGGGCGAGGGACTCCGATCCTCCCCGCTGTCGTAGCGCCCCCACGCCTGGGGTGGTAGCCTCGGCGCACCCTTTCATCGAGGTGGGCCCGACGGTCGCGTCGATGGTGCCCGTTGCCGAGGTGGTCCGGGGCCGCAGGCGCGGTGTTGCGCGTGCGCCCGGTGTAGACCGAGGCTTCCCGCATGAATCGGGAAGTCGCGGCATGAGGTTCCGAGGGGTATCCCTGCCTTCGGGAGGCAGTGCTCTCGGCCCGTCGGGCCGCAGCGCCTTCCAGGAGATTCTTGAGCTCTCCCTGGATTCGCCGACCCTCGGTAGTTGATGGCTCCGGCATCGCGCGGAGGAGCATCGCTGCGGCTGCCAGGTTCTGACCGACCCCGCTGGATGCGGGTGGCGGCCTGACCCTGACATCGTTGGCGACACGGTGCTGGAGACCTTGGGGCAGGTGACGTATTTCTCCGGCCGGGGGTTGGCCCGCCCATACCCGTCCGACGTCCCGACGGATCGGCTCAAGCGCTCCTGTTCCCTCGTCGAGCCTGGCCTGCGCCTCGCGGACTTGCTCGAGTTGTGGGTCGTAACCCCCCGCCGGAACGGGGACCACAGCTAGCTCCCGCGGGATGTCGGCGCGAGGCGCTGGCCTAGGAAGATCACCGTCCTCCGGCATGCCGAGATGGTTGCCTTTGGAGGGATCCCCTAGCTCGATGTGGAAACATTCGCGGCTTGGGCCGCAGCTCTCGTCGTTAAGGCTGCGGCTTCCGTCGGAACAGTCGGAGAGGCAGTAGTTACATGCGGTCATGAAGTCCCGCATGGCACTGGGGTTGCCAAGTCCAGAGAAATCCCAACAGATGCTGGGATCGTCATCTTCCTCGGACCCAGAGGGCCCGTAGGTTGAGACGTCCGTCAACCGGTCCCAAGGCGACCGCATACGAAACCCCAGTGGGGTTGCACTCGCCTCAATGAGAACGCCCGCCAAAGCAAGGTTGCTAGGCGGGTTGAGGCCGAGTCGAAATGACGTAAGATGGGGATTAGTCAGTACCTTTTGGTCGACGCGGAGCGACGTAGTCACATCGGGGACTGGTTGCGCCGTCATCTCAGGCACAAGGGCGACGTCCTGCAAGCTTTCCGCGAGCGTGCTGGCGTCGTCTTCTTGCTCGGGATCAGCGTGTCGCGGGGGGACGGCGCTTGCCTTCGTCTCGAACGCGAGGTCGACGCCCGGCGTGCCTTCCGTCTGGGCGTCGGGGGCGTCGATTCGCTCGACGGCCGACGAAGCGCGGCCTCCCGCTTGGCCTTGGTTGCCCCGCCTCCTCCTCCGTTGGCGGGGGAGAGGACGGAGCGAGCTCGAATGTTGTTTTTCCACCACGCGGGGAAGATGTCGTCGATTCCGCCGCCGGCGGGCGGGTTGTCGGCCGCCATTGTCGTTGTCGCACAGCGGTGGAAGGAGTATCATGTCGTAGCTGCCGTCGAAGGACATGAACTCAAGACTCCCGAAACGGAGCACCGTCCCGGGCCGGAGAGGTTGCTGGAGACTGCCCATCTGGAGCTTGACGGGAAGCTGTTCGTCAGCACGCAGCAGGCCCCTACCTGGCGCGCCAACTGTCGGCGTTTCGAGACCGGGGGGTCCCTAAGCCGACGTGTGAGTGTGCTGCGTGCCCCAGCCCAGATGGGTCGAGCGCGTGGGCGAGCGCGAAGGGGGGAGAGGCGAGGCGGCCGGAGACGGGCGTGAGAGAGGTGGAAGTCCCGCGGCCTTCATGTTCGTCCTGCGCCCAGGTCGGGTGCGCTTGCAGTAGGGGGGTTACAAGCGTCCACGCGGGTGAGGGAAGCGAGCGGCCCCAAGAGAGCGCCTGTCCCGTCCTCGGTCCCGCGCGACCAACCTTCTCTAAGAAGGCCCTGGTCCTTCCTTTTATAGTCATAAGGAGAGGATCCAGGTGTACAATGAGGGGTGCAGCAGAGTGCTACGTGTCTAGCGGAGGGAGAGCTAGCGCCCTAAGTACATGCCAATGTGGCAGCCAAAGAGATCTTGGCACCCTGCTGGCGTGATGTCGTGGCTGTCGGAGGAGCAACGGAGCTTGGCGGAAGGACAACTGTCGGAGCGGTCGAGTCCTTGCTGACGTCCACCTGCTTCCGTAAGAGAGCTGAGAGCCGCCGCCGTCATGGAGCTTGGGAGGCGCCATCATTGCCTATCTGGCGGAGCTGGTCAGATGGGACACCGGTCTTGTTCTCTGCGGCCCAAGTCGGCTCGGGGTAGAGTGGTGATGGCGCTCCCTGCTGACGTGGCGGGCCTGCGCCCGAGGCCGGGCGACGTGGGGGCTCCTCCGAAGCTGGGGTCGAATTTGCCTTCCGTTGCCGAAGCCAAGTCCGAGCCCCTGGGTCGGGCGAGGCGGAAGTCGTTCGGCAGAGGCCAGGGCGGAGTCCGAGCCCTGGGGTCGGGCGAGGCGGAGTTCGTCGTCTTCCGGGGCCGAGCCCGAGTCCGAGCCCTGGGGTCGGGCGGAGCGGAGTTCGCCGTCTTCCGGGTCTTAGCCCGAGTCCGAGCCCTGGGGTCGGGCGGAGCGGAGTTCGCCGTCTTCCGGGTCTTAGCCTGAGTCCGAGCCTTGGGGTCGGGCGGAGCGGAGTTCGCCGTCTTCCGGGTCTTAGCCCGAGTCCGAGCCCTGGGGTCGGGCGGAGCGGAGTTCGCCGTCTTCCGGGTCTTAGCCCGAGTCCGAGCCCTGGGGTCGGGCGGAGCGGAGTTCCCTATGGCGCCCCTGGCAAGGCCTGACTGCCTGTCAGACTCACTCTGTCGAGTGGCACCGCAGTCGGAGTGGCGCAGGCGGCGCTGTCCTTCTGTCAGACCGGTCAGTGGAGCAGCGGAGTGACGGCGGTCACTTCGGCTCTGCCGGGGGGCATGCGTCAGGATAGAGGCGTCAGGCCACCTTTGCGTTAAATGCCCCTGCAACTCGGTCGGTCGGTGCGGCGATTTAGTCAGGGTTGCTTCTTAGCGAAGCCAAGGCCTCGGGCGAGCCGGAGATGTGTCCGCCGTTAAAAGGGGGGCCTCGGGCGAGACGGAAGTCCCTCGAGGTCGGCTGCCCGAGTCCGAGGCTAGGCTCGGGTGAAGCGTGATCGAGTCACTCGTATGGACTGATCCCTGACTTAATCGCACCCATCAGGCCTCTGCAGCTTTATGCTGATGGGGGTTACCAGCTGAGAATTAGGCGTCTTGAGGGTACCCCTAATTATGGTCCCCGACACTACTTATACTTCTTCAAGTGAGGATGAGTCTAGTGATGATGATGAAATAGATTATTCGTGTTTATTCAAGGGCCTAGATAGAACCAAGGTTGATAAAATTAATGAATTAATTGATGCCTTGAATGATAAGAATAGGTTATTAGAAAAGCAAGAGGATCTTTTGTATGAAGAACATGATAAGTTTGTAGAGGCTCAAAAATCCCTTGCTTTAGAAATTAAAAGGAATGAAATGCTTTCTTGTGAATTGTCTGCATGTCATGACTCTATTTCTAGCTTAAAAAGCATAAATGATGATTTAAATGCTAAGTTAGAAATACCAAATAAATCAACATCTTGTGTAGAACATGTTACAATTTGCAATAGATGTAAAGATTTTGATGTTGATGCATGTAGTGAACACCTAGTTTCAATTTCCAAATTAAATGATGAATTGGCTAGTCTTAATGCCCAACTTAAGACTAGCAAGAGTGAATTTGAAAAACTGAAATTTGCAAGGGATGCCTATACAATTGGTAGACACCCCTCAATTAAGGATGGTCTTGGCTTCAAGAGGGAAGTCAAGAACTTAACAAGCCATAAGGCTTCCATCTCCGCCAAGGAGAAAGGGAAGGCCCCTATGGCAAATAGTGTGCAAAAGAATCATGCTTTCTTATACCATGATAGGAAATTTACTAGAATTGTTTGTTAGAGACTTGTTCTCAAATGCTATGAATTAAGAACAAGGCAACATAAAGTGTTAAATGTTAACGTCCTTCGTCCATGAAACATTATTCCCTTGAGGATAATGGGCCTTGGACGAAGGTTGATGAGAGTAAAATTACGAAGCTTAAGTCTTCGTAATAAAATTTCAATAGATATTGTAAGACAACATAAAATAAGAGGTATAAAAGGGGTAAATAAATCATAGACAAATTATATTATATTTACTTAATATATTGAATCATTGAATACAATAATACCTCTGCCTTGGCAAAGGTTGGATTCCAGAAGATGCGATTACAATTACCAGAATTCGTGAACAGTAAAGGAATACTGTTCACTATTTATAGGCACAGGACGCAGCCTGTGAAGAATTACAAGTATGCCCCTTATAAAAGTTTACAACATTGACTCAGACCTTTTTGGACTAAAAGGTCATTCTATCTTTAAGTCGGTTTGTAATACCGAAGCTTTATGAAGAGGAACCTTCGGCCATCTTATACAAACAGCATCAGCCGAAGACCGCTTTTTCCTATAAGACCTTCGGCGACGAAGCATGGACCCAACAGTAGCCCCTTTCGCAGTGCTAGATCGTTTTTCGTAACGAGCTTGATCCGTGAAAAAAGTCTCTTTAAGCTTCGGGGAGCCGAAGGTCTAAAAAACACCTTCCCTGAGCTCGTTGTCGAGAAACGATTCAGTTCCCCAGCACATAGCGGTCCCACCTTGCAGAGTTACTGTTTGATCTCTGCGGTCCACCACACAGTGAGTGCGAGCAGGTGTCCGCCTGGTGTAAAAATCCTGGCTCTTCGCCTTCTTACCTGCAGTACCATATAAACAGACAAGTAGGTGTGAAGTTACCACAGCATTCATTGCTATTTGCACTGTTTTGCTGCCAAAATTTTTAGCCATCGCCGAAGCTTGACTCTCGGAATCGATCGAAGCTCCAGCTTGAAGCCTGCTTCGTCAGAAGGAAAAACTTCGGAAGAAAAAAGTATTAAATTTCCTCAAATTCATAATTAAATGGCCAGAGTGCGCTCTACCGCCAGGGTTGAGCGTGAGGGGGGCGAAACTGAAGCTTCGGAGACTGTTCCCATCTCCGAAGCTATGCAACGATCCGGGCTGGTGACTTCGGAAAAGATCCCTAGTGATGATGCAGAACAAGCAGAACAAGCAATTGCCGAAGCAGAAGAAGAAGATATTGAGGAAACTGATCCCGAGGATGATTATCGCATTGCCATGCCAAGCAAACCCAGCCACCTGGACTTCGGGAAATCTACTGTTTCGAAGGCTGATCTCTCCAAGATGGTAAAGTCGGGCTTTTTTAATGAGAATCAGAAGAAGCTATTACGCTTCGGGGGAGAAGAGACTACCCCAAAGCCGGAGAAGGATGAAATTGTTATTTTCAAAAGCTTTCTAAAGGCTGGATTAAGATTCCCCCTACATGGGATTATTGCAGAGGTACTGAAGAGGTTCGGTATCTACTTTCACCAGCTGACCCCTAACGCTATCGTTAGGCTTAGTGTTTATATCTGGGCACTCCGAAGCCAAGCGGTGGAGCCGTTTGCGGACAACTTTTGCCGAGTTCACGAGCTGCACTATCAGACGAAGGCTAGAAAGGATGGATTACATGACAATTTTGGTTGCTATAATTTTGCTTATCGGAAAACTACAAAGTTTCCTGTGATCAGCTACCGAAGCAAATGGGCAGCAGGCTGGAAGTCGGAGTGGTTCTATGTCAAGGTTGATGACGACAAGGAGAAGCTTGTGCAAAGTCCACTTGAACTAATCTTCGGAGAAACCCGCCCCCACTGCAACATGACACCAGAAGGTCCAACTGAAAAAGCAATGCATGAATTCAGAATAATTGCAGAGCATATCAGTACAAGGGACCTGGTTCAAGAGTTTTTGGCTTTCAAGGTTTTTCCTAGTGTAAAAGAGTGGGAAATGCCGAAGCTGAGGGGGAGAAGAAAGAAGGTGAACTTGTGCGTTTACCTTACTACTTCAAGTTTAAGAAATACTTTAAAACACCTTGCCGAGAGTGGCTGGATACAATTGAAGTGATGTGCAATGAAATACTTGGCAATTATTCCAAAAAAGAAGATCAGTTGATGACCGCAGCCTTCGGCACCCGTCCGAAGCGAAGACTAAACCGAGTGCTGGACGCCCTGGGTTTCGAATACCCTGATTATGAAAATCTGAACAAAGGTGCCGGAGGCCAAAAAAGGAAAAGGATAACTGAAGCCTTAAATGAAGATGAAAAAGAACTACCAAAGAAGAAAATTCCGAAGAAGAAGAAAGCGTCCTCTCCGAAGCGTAAAATATCCGACGAAGAAGAAACCCCCGCATCACCCTCTGCCACTGATGTGGAGGAAATTTTGAAGGTAATGACTGAATCTCTGCCTGCGAAGCTAAGTCCTTTGAGGCCTCAACTGATAAAGTTTTTTCAGAAGGAAAAGGAGCCCGAAAAAATGAAGAAAACAACTAAAGTAAAGAGACAGAGAATCATCGGTGTGACAGAGGTCATTGACAAAACTCCGCCAAGAGCTTCAGCTCAGAAGACACCAGCGGCCGAAGAAAGGACAGATATTGAAATCACACCTTCGGAGGTCGCAGCTGCTGAAGCTGCCTCAGTTGAAGATTTGAACCTGGAGAGCACAATTGAACATATTGACAAAATACTGCTAGACATGGCCACAGAAGAAGCCACCACTGCTGCTGAAGAGGCCACGGCCGCAGCGTCGGGGAAGGGAAAGGAAATTACTGACGAAGCTTCAGAACACGAAGCCTTCATGTTCCAGAATTTAGTTGGAGAAAAACTGTCAAAAGCTGAAATAGAAGAGCTTAGAGAGTATGCCAAATCCTGCGGATACAAACCTGGAGCACTCCTCTTCAGAGGCATTGATGATGAAAAATTAGATTGTATTCGAGATCAAACTGGAGCCAAAGTTATCGGTACTCTGTCAAAGAGTATCGGTTTTCCGAAGCTAGAAACAGACATCAGCCGCTACCGACGACAACATATCGTTGGTAGTTTATTTTATTCCAATTTTAAGGTGAACTTCTTTTCCCTTAACTTTTATTGTTTTTGATAATGAAAACATGTCTAACGAAGGTTGTTTTCATACAGAGCATGCTATTGAGCAAAGCCTTGAAAATGCAGCAAGATTTTGAAGACAAGAAACACGAAGTTATAATTGAAAATTTAGAAAGCAAAATAAAGGAACAAACAGCTGTTGTTGAGAAGAAGAACTTTGAACTCCAAGCAACTGAAGGTTTATTGGCGGAGGCCGAAGCTAAAATAACAGAACTGAACACGAAGCTTCTCCGCCAATCTGAGCAGTTTGAGCAAGAAAAGCAAGATCTTAATGTAAAACTTGAAGCCAAAGCTCAGCAAAATCCAGACTTGAAAAAACTATTGACGGGCCTTCAAGAAAGATGCTTGGAATTTAGCAATAAATGTATTCAACGATTAAGAAAAATTTTCCACTCAGTTGGAGCCAGCAGTGAGTCATTCACCCCCTCAGCTGAAGATCTACCGAAGGCCTTTGATCATATTGAGGGTGAAATTGACGAGCTCGACGAAGTTATAGCTGGGCATGGTGACTTCTGTGCCTGGGTAGCTTCTCGGGGCACTGCTGCAGCCTTCCTAAAAGCTGGCTGCGATCACGGAAAAATTGTCAATAGGCCAAATTTCACTTTATCACCATGTTGGGGCGAAGGCAAAGACGCCACCCTTCGCTCGGCGCCTTTCGCTGCAGTCGCTGGTTTGACGAAGACAAAATGGGTAGGGACACCCTTCGCTTCATTCAGCACCAGACGAAGGCCTGCGGTGACGTCTCCCCGCAGCACGGCCTCGTCCTGCTCTGAGGCCCACGTGTGATCTGGCCCATTGTAACGGGCCTCGCGTGGCCGCCTTTGTGTTACGGGCCTAGTTTGTAAAGGCATTCTTGTAAGTACAGCTTGTAACCCTGCTTTATGGGAATATTCTGGGGATAAACTAGGTGTCCGAGGGCACATGCGTCCTTAACACAAGGCGCTGGGCACTCAGATACCTATAAATACCCCCGCACAGTGCCCGTGAGAGGCGAGATTAACAGAGCTATTTGCCCCCGAGCACGTAACCCTGTTGTCACCACCGTTCACCCTTGTTGGCCTCCTTGCTGCTGAGAGCAAGTTCCAACACACCATCAATCCTAGACGACATTCCTGATCTCGCCCGAAGTATCTCCAATAGATTTATAAAAATGATATGGACAAAAGGTGGACGAGAAAAGGCTGGAGACGAAGCTCGGAGTCATCTTGAACCAGTAAGAAATCATACCTTGTGCTTACCTTTTCCTTCAAGCTCGATTTTGACTTACAACAATTTAATTCATGTAGGATGACGAAGCCGAAGCTGATGATTAAAAAAATGACGCCGAAGCTGAAGCTCCTTGGAGATTAGATAGGAGTAGACTTGTAACATACTCTTATCCTTCCATTGACGTATGAGAAGTGCTTTGATGTGGACGAAATTTTCTTTTTTGAGCCGAAGGCGAAAAAACACCTTCCCTTCTTTTCGTACGCAGCGAAGCATAGAAAAGAACATTTCCCTTTTTTTCCGAAGCTCTCCTTTTTTTAAAAACGAAGCTTTTTCTTCCCTTTTTTTCTTTTTTTTTGCCGAAGCAACCACTTATGCCATGATGATGATTATCCTACATATGCCTGGATGAATGTTTATGAATGCAAATGCTATGATGTAATGTGATGTGCAAATGAATGTCCAAACGCGTATCCGAAGCCATACTCATAGCCATTATTTCCTTAAAAAACAGTCACACCTTAGCTCTGCATTCCCTTAGGAACGACTTTGGAGCTTCTTTGCCTTTTACTTTTGGCGGAATCAGCGTTGACTTTTCGCTGTAAGCTCTGCATTCCCTTAGGAACGACTTTGGAGCTTCTTCGCCTTTACTTTTGGCGGAATCAGCGTTTACTTTTCGCTGTAAGCTCTGCATTCCCTTAGGAACGACTTTGGAGCTTCTTCGCCTTTACTTTTGGCGGAATCAGCGTTTACTTTTCGCTGTAAGCTCTGCATTCCCTTAGGAACGACTTTGGAGCTTCTTCTCTTTTTACTTTTCGGCACTCGATGGTGCGTTCTCAGCTTTTACATTTACATTCCTTGGGGGATTTTGCTCTTATAGAACTAAAAAAGGAAATTACATATGATGGCCCCATTAAAAACCTTTCTCCCCCTTTAGAAAGGAAAAGGGTGCCATGAAAAAGAAAAAACAAAAAATACATCAAATTACACATAATACCGCCGAAGCTCATCCGCATTCCAAGATCTAGGAATGTCGTTGCCGTCCATATCCTTCAATCTGTATGAACCGGGTCTTGACGAAGATGCTACTAAGAAGGGTCCATCCCATTTCAACTGCAACTTGCCCACTGTTTCCGGGTTGGCCACTCTCCGAAGCACCAAGTGTCCTGGCTCAATATTCTTTAGCCGAACCTTTCTATCACGCCATTTCATTGTTTCGGCTTGATATTTATTGATGTTCTCCACGGCTTGCAGCCTGATCCCTTCTAAAGCATCTTTTTCCACAGAATAAGCAGCTTCGGAACCTGATTCTGCCGAAGCTACTACTCTTATTGATCCGGTTTTAGCTTCCTCCGGGGTTATTGCTTCGTCACCGAATAATAACTTGAATGGAGTAAAGCCTGTAGACCTTGATGTTGTTGTATTGTGGCTCCACACCACTTTGGTTAACTGATCTGGCCACTTTCCCCTGGGTTGATTGAAGATCAACTTCATTATTCCTGTCATTATAATGCCGTTGGCTCTTTCAACGAGTCCGTTTGACTCCGGATGCCTGACTGATGCAAAATGGATCTTCGTACCAATTTGGTCACAGAAATCCCTGAAAGCTTCGGAGTCAAACTGTGTTCCATTATCCACAGTGATAGCCTTTGGTACCCCGAAACGACAAACAATATTCTGCCAGAAAAACTTTTGGACGGTGGCCAAAGTTATTGTGGCTAAAGGCTTTGCCTCAATCCATTTAGAAAAATATTCCACAGCTACTACAACATATCTCAGGTTCCCTTGGGCCGGTGGTAACGGACCTAACAAGTCAAGGCCCCACCTTTGCAATGGCCAAATGGGTTGTATGAGCTGTGTTAAGGACGAAGGTTGTTTTTTATCTCTTGCACATTTCTAACAACCTTCGCACTTTTGAACTAATTCCGCTGCATCCGAAGCTGCCTTCGGCCAATAAAACCCTTGGCGGAAAATTTTTCCAAGTAACGGCCTAGATCCAATGTGAGATCCACACAGGCCTGCATGTATTTCTTTCATTAATTCTATACCTTCGGTTCTAGATAAACACTTGAGTAGCGGAGCACAAACTCCATGCTTGTACAACTCCCCTTCTATCATGACATATGGACGAGCTCTTGCCTCTATCCTCCTGTTATAAGTTTCGTCATCTGAAAGGAATTTACCCTGAAGGTAAGAGATGATCTCAGTTCGCCAATCTTCGCTATAAACAGGAGATATATTGAGGACTGCTCTTTCAAGAAGTTCCACCGAAGGTGCTTTTATTGTTTCGAAGAACACATCCGAAGGTAAGGGCAGCCCCTGTGCTGCTGACTTAGCTAGCAAATCAGCATGCTCATTTTGTCCTCGAGGGATATTTTTGACAGAAAATCCCTCGAAGGAAACTTCAACTCTTCGAACCATATCCAGATACTTTTCAAGCTTCGGATCTTTAGCCTTGCAACTCTTGTCAATATGACCCGAAACAACTTGGGAATCAGTTTTAAGAATGGCCCTTCTGATCCCCATTGCTTTTAGCTTCCGAAGACCCAGAAGCAAGGCTTCGTACTCGGCAATATTGTTTGTGCAACTAAAATCAAGTTTTGCCGCATAGCAAGTTTTAACTTTGGAAGGTGAAACCAACACAGCAGCCGCTCCCGCTCCGAAGGTTCCCCAAGACCCATCGCAAAACACTGTCCATGCGTCGGCGTCTTTATTTGTTTCTTCCTCCTGAGCCCCTGGCGTCCAGTCGGCAATGAAGTCTGCTAACGCCTGGGACTTAATCGAAGATCTATGAACATATTCAATACAAAATTCATTGAGCTCTGCAGCCCATTTTCCAATCCTTCCAGTAGCTTCTCGGTTCCTCATAATATCCTTCAGAGGTTGTGAAGAAGGAACAATTATGTTGTAAGCTTGAAAATAGTGCCGAAGCTTTCTGGAGGCCATCAAGACAGCATACAGTACCTTCTCCAACTCTGTATAATTTTTCTTTGATAAACTAAGGACCTCGGATACAAAATATATTGGGGCCTGCCTCTTGACTTGACCATCAAGCTTCTCCTGAACAAGCGCTGCACTTACCGCCGAGTGCGAAGCTGCCACATATAATAACAAAGGAGCCCCTGGCGTCAGTGGAGTTAATGTTGTTAGATCTATCAAATATTGTTTCAGCTCTTCAAAGGCCTTCTGCTGGATTGGTCCCCATTGAAAGACTTCGGCTGACTTCAGCACTTCGAAGAATGGTAAGTTTCTCTCTGCTGATCTGGATATGAATCTATTGAGAGATGCCAACCTTCCTGTCAATCTTTGAGCCCCCTTCTTTGTAGTTGGTGGCTCCATCCGAAGTATAGCTTCAATTTTACTTGGATTAGCTTCAATTCCTTTTGTTGAAACCAAGCATCCAAGAAATTTTCCCTTCTTTACTCCGAAGACGCATTTTTCTGGATTCAACTTTAAACCAGCTTGTCTGAAACTGGCGAAGGTCTCCTGCAGATCAGCAATATGATTCTCCTGTTTCGTGCTTTTTACAATGATGTCATCAACATAAGTTAGCACATTTCTGCCTATCTGAGACTAGAGAACCTTCGCAGTCATTCTGCTGAAACTTCCTCCAGCGTTTTTAGCCCCTCAGGCATCCGAAGATAGCAATATGTGCCACTTGGAGTTATGAAGCTATTCTTCGGCTCATCTTCCTTCTTCATCCAGATTTGATGGTAGCCTGAATAACAGTCTAATAGACTCATGAGCTCTGAAGAAGCTGCTGCATCAACTAAAGAGTCTATCCTTGGCAATGGGAATTCATCCTTCGGACAAGCCTTGTTAAGATCTGTAAAATCGATACACATTCGCCACTTGCCATTGGCCTTTTTTACCATAACAGTGTTAGCTAGCCATTCTGGGTACTTTACTTCTCTGATAACTCCTGCACTGAGGAGTCTTTTGACTTCGTTACGAGCACCTTCGGCCTTATCATCTGACATTTTCCGAAGCCTCTGCTTTCTGGGTCTGAAGGATGGATCGACATTGAGCGAGTGTTCAATAACATCCCTGTTAACTCCACAGAGATCATTGGCTGACCATGCAAAAACATCTTTGTTGTTGAACAAAAACCTTATCAAGTTTTTCTCTTGTTCTTCGGATAACTGAGAGCCCAATAGCACCTTCTGCTCTGCTATATCCTCACATAAGAGCATGGGCTTCGGCTGATCTGCTGAAGCTGCTTTCTCCCTTCTGAATTTGTATTGTTCATAAGCTTCAGCTCCATCTATGTTATGGATTGCTTTTGAGTCAGTCCAGTTTCCTTCGGCCCTTCTGGCAGCTTCCTGACTTCCATGAATAGCGACGGGTCCTTGATCCGAAGGTATCTTCATGCAAAGATAAGCAGGGTGAAGAATTGCTTCAAAAGCATTGAGGGTGACACGACCAATAATTGCATTGTAAGGGTATTCCATGTCAACAATGTCAAACACGACTTGCTCAGTTCTAGTGTTGTTGATGAACCCGAAGGTCACTGACATGGTGATCTTGCCCAGTGCTACAATCTGTCTTCCTCCGAAGCCACAGAGAGGATGTGTAGCATCATGAATCTTATCTTCTGGCTCTTGCATTTGTCTGAAGGCCTTAGCAAATATAATATCAGCTGCACTGCCTGTGTCAACCAAGACATTGTGGACCAGAAATCCTTTGATAACACAAGAGATAACCATGGCATCGTTGTGTGGGTAATCCTTGAGCTGAAGGTCCTCTTGGGAGAAGGTAATAGGAATGTGAGACCATCTTGACTTGATGAAGGGTCCTTGCACCCCAACATGCTGTACCCTTCTCTGTGCTTCCTTCTTTTGTTTCTTGTTAGCTGGCTCTGAGGACGAACCACCTGTGATCGGGAGCACCAGCTTCGGGTCCGAAGCGGCTCCAGCTTGGTCGTTGAACGAAGCCATCAGCTCAAAAAGTGGAAGTGAGTTCACCGGAGGTGGGCGCCAATGTTGGAGACTTGTTCTCAAATGCTATGAATTAAGAACAAGGCAACATAAAGTGTTAAATGTTAACGTCCTTCGTCCATGAAACATTATTCCCTTGAGGATAATGGGCCTTGGACGAAGGTTGATGAGAGTAAAATTACGAAGCTTAAGTCTTCGTAATAAAATTTCAATAGATATTGTAAGACAACATAAAATAAGAGGTATAAAAGGGGTAAATAAATCATAGACAAATTATATTATATTTACTTAATATATTGAATCATTGAATACAATAATACCTCTGCCTTGGCAAAGGTTGGATTCCAGAAGATGCGATTACAATTACCAGAATTTGTGAACAGTAAAGGAATACTGTTCACTATTTATAGGCACAGGACGCAGCCTGTGAAGAATTACAAGTATGCCCCTTATAAAAGTTTACAACATTGACTCAGACCTTTTTGGACTAAAAGGTCATTCTATCTTTAAGTCGGTTTGTAATACCGAAGCTTTATGAAGAGGAACCTTCGGCCATCTTATACAAACAGCATCAGCCGAAGACCGCTTTTTCCTATAAGACCTTCGGCGACGAAGCATGGACCCAACATTGTTCATCATGCTAGGAGTTGTAATGCTTATGGTTCAAATGCAATGTTTGCTTCATGTTCTTTCTATAAGCATGATAAAGATATACCTAGGAGAAATGTTGCTAATGTCCCTAGGAAAATTAATAAACCTTCTACAATATATCATGCTTGCAATGCTTCCTTTGCTATTTGTAGAAAGAATAAGAAAGTGATTGCTAGGAAGTTAGGGGCAAAATGCAAGGGAGATAAAACTTGCATTTGGGTCCCTAAGGCTATTTGTACTAACCTTGTAGGACCCAACATGAGTTGGGTACCTAAGACCCAAGACTAAATTGCCTTGCAGGTTTATGCATCCGGGGGCTCAAGCTGGATTATCGACAACGGATGCACAAACCACATGACGGGGGAAAAGAGGATGTTCTCTTCCTACGTCAAGAACAAGGATCCCCAAGATCCAATCATATTCGGTGATGGGAACCAAGGCAAGGTGAAAGGGTTAGGAAAAATTGCTATTTCTTCCGAGCACTCTATTTCTAATGTGTTTTTAGTTGAGTCGCTTGGATATAACTTGTTGTCTGTTAGTCAACTTTGCAATATGGGATATAACTGTTTATTCACAAATATAGATGTGTCTGTCTTTATAAGAAGTGATGGTTCATTAGCTTTTAAGGGTGTATTAGACGACAAACTTTATTTAGTTGATTTTGCAAAAGAGGAGGCCGGTCTAGATGCATGCTTAATTGCTAAGACTAGCATGGGCTGGTTGTGGCATCGCTGCTTAGCACATGTGGGAATGAAGAACCTTCACAAGCTTCTAAAGGGAGAACACGTGATATGTCTAACAAATGTTACTTTCGAAAAAGATAGACCTTGTGCAGCTTGTCAAGCAGGAAAACAGGTGGGAAGCTCTCATCAGGCCAAAAATGTGATGACAACATCAAGACCCCTGGAGTTACTTCATATGGACCTCTTCGGACCCGTCGCCTATCTAAGCATAGGAGGAAGTAAGTATGGTCTTGTTATAGTTGATGATTTTTCCCGCTTCACTTGGGTATTCTTTTTGCAGGATAAATCTGAAACCCAAGGGATCCTCAAGCGCTTCCTAAGGAGAGCTCAAAACGAGTTTGAACTCAAGGTGAAGAAGATAAGAATTGACAATGGGTCCGAATTCAAGAACCTTCAAGTGGAGAAGATAAGAATCAAGCACGAGTTCTCCGCTCCCTACACACCGCAACAAAATGGTGTGGTAGAGAGGAAGAACATGACGCTTATAGACATGGCGAGGACGATGCTTGGAGAGTTCAAGACCCCAGAGCGTTTTTGGTCGGAAGCCGTGAACACGGCTTGCCACGCCATCAACAGGGTCTACCTTCATCGCCTCCTTAAGAAGACTTCGTATGAGCTACTAACCGGTAACAAACCCAATGTTTCGTATTTCCGAGTTTTTGGGAGTAAATGCTACATTATAGTAAAGAAGGGTAGGAATTCCATATTTGCTCCCAAAGTCGTAGAAGGGTTTTTGTTAGGTTATGACTCAAATACAAAGGCGTATAGGGTCTTCAACAATCATCGGGTTTGGTTGAAGTCTCTAGCGACGTTGTATTTGATGAGACTAATGGCCCTCCAAGAGAGCAAGTTGTTGATCTTGATGATGTAGATGAAGAAGACGTTCCAACGACCGCAATGCGCACCATGGCGATTGGAGATGTGAGGCCAATGGAACAAAATGAGCAAGATCAACCTTCTTCCTCAACAATGGTGCATCCCCCAACTCAAGAAGATGAACAGGTTCATCAAGAGGAGGCGTGTGATCAAGGGGGAGCACAAGATGATCATGTAATGGAGGAAGAAACACAACCGGCACCTCCAACCCAAGTTCGAGCGATGATTCAAAGGGATCATCCCGTCGACCAGATTTTGGGTGATATTAGCAAGGGAGTAACTACTCGGTCTCAATTAGTTAATTTTTGTGAGCATTACTCTTTTGTCTCTTCTATTGAGCCTTTCAGGGTAGAAGAGGCCTTGCTAGATCCGGACTGGGTGTTGGCCATGCATAAGG
Organism: Zea mays; assembly: GCF_902167145.1. NCBI lineage: Eukaryota > Viridiplantae > Streptophyta > Magnoliopsida > Poales > Poaceae > Zea > Zea mays. The sequence continues at coordinate 222,419,412 of NC_050100.1, read as the reverse complement.
AGCTCAACAACTTTAAAAGAAATGAAGTTTGGACACTGGTGCCTCGTCCCAAGCAAAATGTTGTGGGAACCAAGTGGGTGTTCCGCAACAAACAAGACGAGCACGGGGTGGTGACAAGGAACAAGGCACGACTTGTGGCAAAAGGTTATGCCCAAGTTGCAGGTTTGGACTTTGAGGAGACTTTTGCTCCTGTGGCTAGGCTAGAGTCCATTCGCATTTTGCTAGCATATGCCGCTCACCATTCTTTCAGGTTGTTCCAAATGGATGTGAAGAGCGCTTTCCTCAATGGGCCAATCAAGGAGGAGGTGTACGTGGAGCAACCCCCTGGCTTCGAGGATGAACGATACCCCGACCACGTGTGTAAGCTCTCTAAGGCGCTCTATGGACTTAAGCAAGCCCCAAGAGCATGGTATGAATGCCTTAGAGACTTTTTACTTGCTAATGCTTTCAAGGTTGGGAAAGCCGACCCTACTCTTTTTACTAAGACTTGTGATGGTGATCTTTTTGTGTGCCAAATTTATGTCGATGACATAATATTTGGTTCTACTAACCAAAAGTCTCGTGAAGAGTTTAGCAGGGTGATGACTCAAAAGTTTGAGATGTCAATGATGGGCGAGTTAAGCTACTTCCTTGGGTTCCAAGTGAGGCAACTCAAGGATGGGACCTTCATCTCCCAAACGAAGTACACACAAGACTTGATCAAGCATTTTGGGATGAAGGATGCCAAGCCCGCAAAGACTCCAATGGGAACCGACGGACACACCGACCTCAACAAAGGAGGTAAGTCCGTTGATCAAAAAGCATACCGGTCTATGATAGGGTCTTTACTTTATTTATGTGCTAGTAGACCGGATATTATGCTTAGTGTATGCATGTGTGCTAGATTTCAATCTGATTCAAGGGAGTGTCACTTAGTGGCTGTGAAGCGAATTCTTAGATATTTAGTCGCTACGCCTTGTTTCGGGATCTGGTATCAAAAGGGGTCTACCTTTGACTTAATTGGATATTCAGACTCCGACTATGCCGGATGTAAGGTTGATAGGAAGAGTACATCGGAGACGTGCCAATTCTTAGGAAGGTCCCTAGTGTCATGGAGTTCCAAGAAACAAACTTCCGTTGCCCTATCCACCGCTGAGGCCGAGTATGTTGCCGCAGGACAGTGTTGCGCGCAACTACTTTGGATGAGGCAAACCCTCCGGGACTTTGGCTACAATCTGAGCAAAGTCCCACTCCTATGTGATAATGAGAGTGCTATCCGCATGGCGGATAATCCTGTTGAACACAGCCGCACAAAGCACATTGACATCCGGCATCACTTTTTGAGAGACCACCAGCAAAAGGGAGATATCGAAGTGTTTCATGTTAGCTCCGAGAACCAGCTAGCCGATATCTTTACCAAGCCTTTAGATGAGCAGACCTTTTGCAAGTTGCGTAGTAAGCTAAATGTCTTAGATTCGCAGAACTTGGATTGCTTTATAGCGTTCATGTGTTTCATGCCTTGATCATGTTTTATTAAGCATTTTGTTTATTTATGGTGCTCAAGTTGTACTGAGAGCACCTAGAGGGGGGGGGGGTGAATAGGTGATCCTGTAAAAACTTAAACTTATAGCCACAAAAACTTGTTAAGTGTTAGCACAATGATTGCCAAGTGGCTAGAAAGGAGTCTCAACAAAACACAATACCACAGGAGATCAAACACAGAGATGACACAGTGGTTTATCCCGTGGTTCGGCCAAGACCAACGCTTGCCTACTCCACGTTGTGGCGTCCCAACGGACGAAGGTTGCAATCAACCCCTCTCAAGCGGTCCAAAGACCAACTTGAATACCACGGTGTTTTGCTTTGCCTTTCAATATCCCGTTTGCGAGGAATCTCCACAACTTGGAGCCTCTCGCCCTTACACTTAAGATTCACAAAGAAATACGGATTAAGGGAGAAACTAGCAACGCACACAAGACTCAAAATCAGAGCAACAGCACGCACACAAGTCGCAACAAGAGCTCGCAACACAACTCAATGAGTCCACAACTCAACAAGAGCTCTAGATGCTATCACAATGAACCAAATGCGTGGAATCGATGTCTTGGTGCTTAGGAATGTTGTAGGAATGCTTGATGTCCTCCTCCATGCGCCTAGGGGTCCCTTTTATAGCCCCAAGGCAGCTAGGAGCCGTTGAGAGCAAATTTAGAAGGCCATCCTTGCCTTCTGTCGTCTGGCGCACCGGACAGTCCGGTGCCAGATTTCTTTCCTTAAATGGCGAAGCCGACCGTTGGCAGATTTGGAGCCGTTGGCGCACCGGACATGTCCGGTGCACACCGGACAGTCCGGTGCCCCCTTCCGACCGTTGGCTCGGCCACATGTCGCGCACGGATTCCGCGGCCGACCGTTGGCTCACCGGACAGTCCGGTGCACACCGGACAGTCCGGTGAATTTTAGCCGTACGCCGTCGGCGAATTCCCGAGAGCGACCACTTCGCTCGCGCACCGGACACTGTCTGGTGCACCACCTGACAGTCCGGTGCTCCAAACCGAACAGCCTTTTGGCTGTACACAGCCAACTTTTCTTTGACTCGATTTCTCCTGTTTCAAGCACTTAGACACAATATATTAGTCTTCAAAACAATGTACTAAGGCTTAGAAACATACCTTTACTCTTGATTTGTACTATGTCCATCCATGGGTATAGATTCACATTTAAGCACTTGTGTTGGCACTCAATCACCAAAATACTTAGAAATGGCCCAAGGGCACATTTCCCTTTCAATCTCCCCCTTTTTGGTGATTTATGCCAACACAACATAAAGCAACTAGAACAAGTGCAATATCACTTCAAATAAAAACTCAAATTTATTTTGATTCAATTTGGCATATATGGATCATCCTTTGCCACCACTTGGTTTGTTTTTCAAATCAACCTCAAAATCCTATCTCTAAGTCAAATCCACTTGTAGAGACATCAAGAGAGGTTTTCCAAAGAAAATTGATTCAAGATTCCAAAAACTCCCCCTTTTCCCATAATCAACACTTCTCCCCACAAGAGGCCAACTTTTGACAAAAGAGACAATGCAAGAGTTTTGACAAACCAAAAGCTCTATCCTACTGTTTTCAAAGTTTCTCAAGTGGTAGCTGATCCATTTATTGCTTTGGCCTTTATTTTCTCCCCCTTTGGCATCAAGCACCAAAACGGGATCAATCTTGGCCCTTTAACCCCATTGCCTCACCAAAATCTTCAAGTAAGAGCAAATAGGCAATAAGAGTTTTAAAGATGAACTTGTAATAAGTTACCCTCTCATCGGAGTGCAGTGGAAGTCTTTCACGGTCCAAGTCCACCTTTCCCTTTCAAACTTTCTTTGAGACTAAAGCAATCAAACTCAAGCATATGGTTAGTCTCAAAGGGTCAAGTTGTAACACATCTCCCCCTAAAACTGTGCATCACTTTGCAACGGACTTGTGAGGTCCAGGGAGTGTTTGTACAACTTGAGCACCATAATTAAGCAGCAAAATGCATAAGGAATATGATCAAAGGCATAAACACATGTATGCTACAAATCAATCCAGGTTCCGCGAATCTAAGACATTTAGCTCACTACGCAACCTGCAAAAGGTCTTCTCATCTAGAGGCTTGGTAAAGATATCGGCTAGCTGGTTCTCGGTGCTAACATGAAACACTTCGATATCTCCCTTTTGCTGGTGGTCTCTCAAAAAGTGATGCCAGATGTCTATGTGCTTTGTGCGGCTGTGTTCAACAGGATTTTCCGCCATGCGGATAGCACTCTCATTATCACATAGGAGTGGGACTTTGCTCAGATTGTAGCCAAAGTCCCGGAGGGTTTGCCTCATCCAAAGTAGTTGCGCGCAACACTGTCCTGCGGCAACATACTCGGCCTCAGCGGTGGATAGGGCAATGGAGGTTTGTTTCTTAGAGTTCCACGACACCAGGGACCTTCCTAAGAATTGGCACGTCCCTGATGTACTCTTCCTATCGACCTTACATCCAGCATAGTCGGAATCTGAGTATCCAACCAAGTCAAAGGTAGACCCTTTTGGCTACCAGAGCCCGAAGCAAGGCGTAGCAACCAAATATCTTAGAATTCGCTTCACCGCCACTAAGTGACACTCCTTAGGATCGGATTGAAATCGAGCACACATGCATACGCTAAGCATAATATCCGGTCTACTAGCACATAAATAAAGTAAAGACCCTATCATTGATCGGTATGCTTTTTGATCAACGGACTTACCTCCTTTGTTGAGGTCAGTGTGTCCGTCGGTCCCCATCGGAGTCTTTGCGGGCTTGGCGTCCTTCATCCCAAACCGCTTTAGCAAGTCTTGCGTGTACTTTGTTTGGGAGATGAAGGTGCCGTCCTTGAGTTGCTTCACTTGGAACCCAAGGAAGTAGTTCAACTCGCCCATCATCGACATCTCAAATTTCTGCGTCATCACCCTGCTAAACTCTTCACAAGACTTTTGGTTAGTAGAACCAAATATTATGTCATCGACATAAATTTGGCCCACAAAAAGATCACCATTGCAAGTCTTAGTAAAAAGAGTTGGATCGGCTTTCCCAACCTTGAAAGCATTAGCAATTAAGAAGTCTCTAAGACATTCATACCATGCTCTTGGGGCTTGCTTAAGTCCATAGAGCGCCTTAGAGAGCTTACACACGTGGTCGGGGTACCGTTCATCCTCGAAGCCAGGGGGTTGCTCTATGTACACCTCCTCCTTGATCGGCCCGTTGAGGAACGCGCTCTTCACATCCATTTGGAACAACCTGAAAGAATGGTGAGCGGCATATGCTAGCAAGATGCGAATTGACTCTAGGCTAGCCACAGGAGCAAAAGTCTCCTCAAAGTCCAAACCTGCGACTTGGGCATAACCTTTTGCCACAAGTCGAGCCTTGTTCCTTGTCACCACCCCGTGCTCGTCCTGTTTGTTGCGGAACACCCACTTGGTTCCCACAACATTTTGCTTGGGACGAGGCACCAGTGTCCAAACTTCATTGCGCTTGAAGTTACTGAGTTCCTCCTGCATGGCCAATACCCAATCCGGATCTAGCAAGGCCTCCTCTACCCTGAAAGGCTCAATAGAAGAGACAAAGGAGTAATGCTCACAAAAATTAACTAATCGAGATCGAGTAGTTACTCCCTTGCTAATGTCACCCAGAATTTGGTCGACGGGATGATCCCTTTGAATCATCGCTCGAACTTGGGTTGGAGGTGCCGGTTGTGCTTCTTCCTCCATCACATGATCATCTTGTGCTCCCCCTTGATCACACTCCTCTTGATGAACCTGTTCATCGTTTTGAGTTGGCGGATGCATCATTGTTGAGGAAGAAGGTTGATCTTGCTCCAATTGTTCCTGTGGTCGCACATCACCAATCGCCATGGTGCGCATAGCGGCCGTTGGAACGTCTTCTTCATCTACATCATCAAGATCAACAACTTGCTCTCTTGGAGAGCCATTAGTCTCATCAAATACAACGTCGCTAGAGACTTCAACCAAACCCGATGATTTGTTGAAGACTCTATACGCCTTTGTATTTGAGTCATAACCTAACAAAAACCCTTCTACACCTTTGGGAGCAAACTTAGAATTTCTACTCTTCTTTACTAGAATGTAGCACTTGCTCCCAAATACACGAAAGTAAGATACATTGGGTTCGTTACCGGTTAGTAGCTCATACGAAGTCTTCTTGAGGAGGCGATGAAGGTAGACCCTGTTGATGGCGTGGCAAGCCGTGTTCACGGCTTCCGACCAGAAACACTCGGGGGTCTTGAATTCTCCAAGCATCGTCCTCGCCATATCGATTAGCGTCCTGTTCTTCCTCTCTACCACACCATTTTGCTGTGGTGTGTAGGGAGCGGAGAACTCGTGCTTGATCCCTTCCTCCTCAAGGAACTCCTCCACTTGAAGGTTCTTGAACTCGGACCCGTTGTCGCTCCTTATCTTCTTCACCTTGAGCTCAAACTCATTTTGAGCTCTCCTGAGGAAGCGCTTGAGGGTCCCTTGGGTTTCAGACTTATCCTGCAAAAAGAACACCCAAGTGAAGCGGGAAAAGTCATCAACAATAACTAGACCATACTTACTCCCTCCTATGCTCAGATAGGCGACAGATCCGAAGAGGTCCATATGCAGCAGCTCCAAGGGTCTTGAAGTGGTCATCACATTCTTGCTGTGATGCGCTCCTCCCACTTGTTTACCTGCTTGACAAGCTGCACAAGGTCTATCTTTTTCGAATTGCACATTAGTCAAACCTATCACGTGTTCTCCCTTTAGAAGCTTGTGAAGGTTCTTCATCCCCACATGTGCTAAGCGGCGATTCCACAGCCAGCCCATGCTAGTCTTAGCTATTAAGCATGCATCTAGACCGGCCTCTTCTTTTGCAAAATCAACTAAATAAAGTTTGCTGTCTAATACACCCTTAAAAGCTAGTGAACCATCACTTCTTCTAAAGACAGACACATCTACATTTGTAAATAGACAGTTATACCCCATGTTGCATAATTGACTAACAGATAGCAAATTATATCCGAGAGACTCTACTAAAAACACATTAGATATGGAGTGCTCATTAGAAATTGCAATTTTACCTAACCCTTTTACCTTGCCTTGATTCCCATCACCGAATATAATTGAATCTTGGGAATCCTTATTCTTGACGTAGGAGGTGAACATCTTCTTTTCCCCCGTCATATGGTTTGTGCATCCGCTATCAATAATCCAGCTTGAACCCCCGGATGCATAAACCTGCAAGGCAAATTTAGGCTTGGGACTTAGGTACCCAACTCTTGTTGGGTCCTACAAGGTTAGTCACAATTTCCTTAGGGATCCAAATGCAAGTTTTATCACCCTTGCATTTTGCCCCTAACTTCCTAGCAATCACCTTTCTATCCTTTCTACAAATTGCAAAAGAAGCATTCAAAGCATGATATATTGTAGAAGGTTCATTGACTTTCCTAGGAACATTAACAACATCTCTCCTAGGCATATTATGAACAACATTCCTTCTACCAACATTTCTATCATGCACATATGAAGAACTAGAAGCAAACATAGCATGAGAAAAATCATCGTAAGCATTATAACTCCTATAGGCATTTCTAGTTTGTCTCCTATCATGATACAAAAAGGCATGGTTCTTTTTAGCACTAGTAGCCATAGGGGCCTTCCCTTTCTCCTTAGCGGGAATGGGAGCCTTATGGCTTGTTAAGTTCTTGGCTTCCCTCTTGAAGCCAAGTCCATCCTTAATTGAGGGGTGTCTACCGATCGTGTAGGCATCCCTTGCAAATTTTAGTTTATCAAATTCATTCTTGCTAGTCTTAAGTTGGGCATTAAGACTAGCCAATTCCTCAGTTAATTTGGAAATTGAAACTAAATGATCGCTACAAGCATCAACATCGAAATCTTTACACCTAGTGCAAATCTCAACATGTTCTACACAAGAATTAGATTTACTAGCTACTTCTAGTTTAGCATTTAAGTCATCATTAACATTCTTTAAAGTAGCAATGGTTTCATGACAAGAAGATAGTTCACTAGAAAGCACTTCATTTCTTTTAACTTCTAAAGCATAAGATTTTTGTGTCTCTACAAATTTGTCATGCTCTTCATACAAAAGGTCCTCTTGTTTTTCTAAGAGTCTATCTTTTTCATTCAAGGCATCAATCAATTCATTAATTTTATCTATTTTAGTTCTATCCAATCCTTTGAACAAACTAGAGTAATCTATTTCATCATCACTAGACTCATCATCACTGGAAGAATCATAAGTGACATTGTTTTGATTACATACCTTCTTCTCCCTTGCCATAAGGCATGTGTGACGCTCGTTGGGGAAGAGAGGTGACTTGTTGAAGGCAGTGGCGGCGAGTCCTTCATTGTCGGAGTCGGAGGAGGAGCAATCCGAATCCCACTCCTTTCCGATATGTGCCTCGCCCTTGGCCTTCTTGTAATGCTTCTTCTTTTCCCTCTTGCTCCCGTGTTCCTGGTCACTATCATTGTCGGGACAGTTAGCAATAAAATGACCAAGCTTACCGCATTTGAAGCATGATCGCTTTCCCTTGGTCTTAGTCTTGCTTGGCTGTCCCTTGCGACCCTTTAGCGCCGTCTTGAATCTTTTGATGATGAGGGCCATCTCTTCATCATTAAGACCGGCCGCCTCAATTTGCGCCACCTTGCTGGGTAGCGCCTCCTTGCTCCTTGTTGCCTTGAGAGCAATGGGTTGAGGCTCATGGATTGGGCCATTCAACGCGTCGTCCACGTACCTTGCCTCTTTGATCATCATTCGCCCGCTTACAAATTTTCCAAGAATTTCTTCGGGCGACATCTTGATGTACCTAGGATTTTCACGAATATTGTTTACCAAGTGAGGATCAAGAACGGTAAATGACCTTAGCATTAGGCGGACGACGTCGTGATCCGTCCATCGCGTGCTTCCGTAGCTCCTTATTTTGTTGATAAGGATCTTGAGCCGGTTGTATGTTTGTGTCGGCTCCTCGCCCCTTATCATCGCGAATCGTCCGAGCTCGCCTTCCACCAACTCCATCTTGGTGAGTAAGGTGACATCATTCCCCTCATGAGAGATCTTGAGGGTGTCCCAAATCTGCTTGGCATTGTCCAAGCCGTTCACCTTGTGATACTCGTCCCTGCACAAAGAGGCTAGCAACACAGTAGTAGCTCGTGCATTTTTATGGATCTGTTCATTAATAAACGAAGGGCTATCTGAGCTATCAAATTTCATTCCACTTTCCACAATCTCCCAAATGCTTGGATGGAGAGAAAATAGGTGAGTACGCATTTTGTGACTCCAAAATCCGTAGTCCTCTCCATCAAAGTGAGGAGGCTTGCCAAGTGGAATGGGGAGCAAATGAGCATTTGAGCTATGCGGAATGCGCGAATAATCAAAAGAAAAGTTTGAGTTAACCGTCTTTTGTTTATCATAGTCGTTGTCGTCGTTGTCCTTTTGGGAAGAGGAAGATTCGTCGCTGTCGTCGTAGTAGACGATCTCCTTGATGCGCCTTGTCTTCTTCTTCTTCCCTTCCTTTCGTCTATGGCCCGAGCCGGTGTCGGTAGGCTTGTCATCTTTGGGCTCGTTGACGAAGGACTCCTTCTCCTTGTCGTTGATCACGATTCCCTTCCCTTAGGATCCATCTCTTCGGGCGATTAGTCCCTTCTTGAAGAGAACGGCTCTGATACCAATTGAGAGCACCTAGAGGGGGGGTGAATAGGTGATCCTGTAAAAACTTAAACTTATAGCCACAAAAACTTGTTAAGTGTTAGCACAATGATTGCCAAGTGGCTAGAAAGGAGTCTCAACAAAACACAATACCACAGGAGATCAAACACAGAGATGACACAGTGGTTTATCCCGTGGTTCGGCCAAGACCAACGCTTGCCTACTCCACGTTGTGGCGTCCCAACGGACGAAGGTTGCAATCAACCCCTCTCAAGCGGTCCAAAGACCAACTTGAATACCACGGTGTTTTGCTTTGCCTTTCAATATCCCGTTTGCGAGGAATCTCCACAACTTGGAGCCTCTCGCCCTTACACTTAAGATTCACAAAGAAATACGGAGTAAGGGAGAAACTAGCAACGCACACAAGACTCAAAATCAGAGCAACAGCACGCACACAAGTCGCAACAAGAGCTCGCAACACAACTCAATGAGTCCACAACTCAACAAGAGCTCTAGATGCTATCACAATGAACCAAATGCGTGGAATCGATGTCTTGGTGCTTAGGAATGTTGTAGGAATGCTTGATGTCCTCCTCCATGCGCCTAGGGGTCCCTTTTATAGCCCCAAGGCAGCTAGGAGCCGTTGAGAGCAAATTTAGAAGGCCATCCTTGCCTTCTGTCGTCTGGCGCACCGGACAGTCCGGTGCACACCGGACACTGTCCGGTGCCAGATTTCTTTCCTTAAATGGCGAAGCCGACCGTTGGCAGATTTGGAGCCGTTGGCGCACCGGACATGTCCGGTGCACACCGGACAGTCCGGTGCCCCCTTCCGACCGTTGGCTCGGCCACGTGTCGCGCACGGATTCCGCGGCCGACCGTTGGCCCGGCCGACCGTTGGCTCACCGGACAGTCCGGTGCACACCGGACAGTCCGGTGAATTTTAGCCGTACGCCGTCGGCGAATTCCCGAGAGCGACCACTTCGCTCGCGCACCGGACACTGTCCGATGCACCACCGGACAGTCCGGTGCTCCAAACCGAACAGCCTTTTGGCTGTACACAGCCAACTTTTCTTTGACTCGATTTCTCCTGTTTCAAGCACTTAGACACAATATATTTGTCTTCAAAACAATGTACTAAGGCTTAGAAACATACCTTTACTCTTGATTTGTACTATGTCCATCCATGGGTATAGATTCACATTTAAGCACTTGTGTTGGCACTCAATCACCAAAATACTTAGAAATGGCCCAAGGGCACATTTCCCTTTCATGTACAAACACTCCCCGGACCTTACAAGTCCATTTGCAAGTGATGCACAAATTTAGGGGGAGATGTGCTACAACTTGACCCTTTGAGACTAACTGTGTGCTTGAGTTTGCTTAATTTAGTCTCAAAGGAGGTTTGAAAGGGAAAAGGTGGACTTGGACCATGCAAGACTTCCACTGCACTCCGATGAAAGAGTAATTTACTCCAAGTTCATCCTTGTACTCTTATTACCTTTTTACTCTTAGTTGAGGATTTTGGTGAGGCAATGGGGTTAAAGGGCCAAAATTGATCCCGTTTTGGTGCTTAATGCCAAAGGGGGAGAAAATAAGGCCAAAAGCAATAAACGGATCAGCTACCACTTGAGAATTTTGAACATAGTAGAGGTAGAGTTTTTGTTTGTCAAAATACTCTTGTTTATCTCTTATTGTCCAAAGTTGGTCTCTTGTGAGGAGAAGGCCTAATTATGGGAAAAAGGGGGAGTTTTTTGAACTCTTTGATAAATTTCTCTTGAAATATCTCTCTGTATGTTTCAACAAGTGTGTTTGACTTAGAGATAGAAAATTGAGTTTGATTTGCAAAAACAAACCAAGTGGTGGCAAAGAATGATCCATATATGTCAAATTTGAATCAAAACAATTTTGAGTTCTTATTTGAAGTAATTTTGCACTTGTTCTACTTGCTTTATGTTGTGTTGGCATAAATCACCAAAAAGGGGGAGATTGAAAGGGAAATGTGCCCTTGGGCCATTTCTAAGTATTTTGGTGATTTAGTGCCCAACACAAGTGCCTAAGTGTTAAATGGTGGACAAAGTACAAATCAAGTATAAAGGTATGTTTCTCAGACTTAGTACATTGTTTTAGAGACTAATGTATTGTGTCTAAGTGCTGGAAACAGGAAAAATCAAGTTAAAATTAAAGATGGCTTTGTTCAGCCAAAGTCAGCTCTGTCTGGGTGCACCGGACTGTCTGGTGGTGCACCAGACAGTGTCCGGTGGTGCACCGGACAGTGTCCGGTGTGCCAGGCTGGCTCAGGCAAACTTGCTGCTCTCGGAAAGTGATTAACTGTGTACGACTATAATTCATCGGACTGTCCGGTGTGCACCGGACTGTCCGGTGAGCCAACAGTCGGCCGCGCGATCCGTGCGAGACACGTGACCGAGCCAACGGTCAGAAGGGGGCACCGAACTGTCCGGTGTGCACCGGACAGTGTCCGATGCGCCAACGGCTCCAAAGCGCCAATGGTCGGCTTCACCAAATAAGGAAGGAGATCCGCACCGAACAGTGTCCGGTGGTGCACCGGACTGTCCGGTGCGCCAGGCGACAGAAGGCAAGAATTTCCTTCCTGGAAAGCAATCAACGACTCCTAGCTGCCTTGGGGCTATAAAAGGGACCCCTAGGCGCATGAAGGAAAATACCAAACAACCTTTGAGCATTGTTGATCATTCACACTTCACTCTTGCGCACTAGTTCGACATTCTTAGTGATTTGAGCTCTGTTCTAGTGAGAACCTTGAGATATTGTTTTGAGCTCAAGTCTTGATCGTGTGTGTGCGTACTTGTTGTGGTTTTGAGTGTGTTGCTTCCCTCCCTTACTCTTGTGCTTCATATTGATTCTTATTGTAAGGGCGAGAGACTCCAAGTTGTGGAGATTCCTCGCAAACGGGAAAAGAGCAAAGTAAAAAGAACATCGTGGTATTCAAGTTGATCATTGGATCACTTGAGAAGAGTTGAGTGCAACTCTCGTCCGTTGGGACGCCACAACGTGGAGTAGACAAGTTTTGTACTTGGCCGAACCACGGGATAAACCACTGTGCCATCTTTGTGTTGATCTCTTTGTGGTTATCGTGTTGTGCAAGTTCTCCTCTCTAGCCACTTGACTTAATTGTGCTAACTCCTAATCAAGTTTTGTGGCATTAAGTTTCAAGTTTTTACAGGAGCACCTATTCACCCCCCTCTAGGTGCTCTCAATTGGTATTAGAGCCAGTTCTCTTCAAGAAGGGACTAATCGCCCGAAGAGATGGATCCTAAGGGAAAGGGGATGGTGGTCAACAACAACGAGAGAGAGTCTATCTTCAATGAGCCGAAAGATGACAAGCCTACGGACTCGGGCTCGAGCCACAAAAGAAGAGACAGGAAGAAGAAGAAGACAAGGCGCATCAAGGAGATCATCTACTACGACGACAGCGACGAGTCCACTTCTTCCCAAAAGGATGATGACGACTACGAGAAAAGGAAAACAGTCAATTCAAACTTTTCTTTTGATTATTCTCGTATTCCGCAAAGCACAAATGCTCATTTACTCTCCATTCCACTTGGTAAACCTCCTCACTTTGATGGAGAGGACTACGGATTTTGGAGTCACAAAATGCGTAGTCATTTGTTCTCTCTCCATCCAAGCATGTGGGAGATAGTTTAGAATGGAATGCATTTTGATAGTAGTGATAGTCCCATGTTTATCAATGAGCAAATTCACAAAAATGCACAAGCTACTACTGTTCTTCTAGCATCATTGTGCAGGGATGAATACCATAAAGTGAGCGGCTTGGATAACGCCAAGAAGATTTGGGACACCCTCAAGATCTCACATGAGGGGAATGACGTTACCATGCTCACCAAGATGGAGTTGGTGGAGGGCGAACTTGGTAGATTCGCGATGATCAGGGGTGAGGAGCCAACTCAAACATACAACCGGCTAAAGACCCTCCTAGAAAACCCTCAAAATACTCTTGTCCCATATTCTGCCTATAATTTCCCTGTTTAGACTAAGTCAAACGATTCATCCGTCACTATTCTCACCAATAGTGAACTCTACCATACTAAACCACATGTACCTAGCTATAAATACACCAATTACCCTCTCCCTCTCCACACACTCAACACCCTTAGCCAAGGCAAACTCCCACCCACTCAGTTACCCTGCTCCGCTGGCTACACGCTTAGTGTCGCTTCGCCTCCAATCCACCCTTCTTGTAAGCACCTCCACTCCACCACCAGTAATATCACAACACCACATGACACAGATTCTGCTCAAGACTCTACCCATCCATATATCATCATTCTGAACACTATACTAAATATTTGTTGATATATTTGCTGGTTTATATGTTTGCTTGTTCATGCTGCATAGTTATCGGAGCGTTTGTGCCGTCTCGTGAAAGCCAGATCTGCAAGTATATGCCAGATGGTGGAGCCAGAAGCCAGTTCCGCGAGCTCTCACCCTTTCACCGGTTAAAGCAACTGAAAGTCGCCTAGAGGGGGGTGAATAGGGCGAATTTGAAATTTACAGACTTTAAGCACAACTACAAGCCGGGTTAGCGTTAGAAATATAAACGAGTCCGAAAGAGAGGGCGAAAACAAATCACAAGCAAATAAGATGAATGACATGGTGATTTGTTTTACCGAGGTTCGGTTCTTGCAAACCTACTCCCCGTTGAGGTGGTCACAAAGACCGGGTCTCTTTCAACCCTTTCCCTCTCTCAAACAGTCACTTAGACCGAGTGAGCTTCTCTTCTCAATCAAACGGGACACTAAGTCCCCATAAGGACCACCACACAATTGGTGTCTCTTGCCTTGGTTACAATTGAGTTGAACACAAGAAAGAAGGAAGAAGAAAAGCAATCCAAGCGCAAGAGCTCAAATGAACACAAGTCTCTCTCTCACGAGTCACTATTTGATTGGAATGATCTTTGGACTTGGGAGAGGATTTGATCTCTTTGATTGTGTCTTGTATTGAATGCTATAGCTCTTGTAAGGTGTTTGAAGGCTGAAAACTTGGATGCATTGAAGTGTGGTGGTTGGGGGTATTTATAGCCCCAACCACCAAAAGAACCGTTGGTGAGGGCTTCTGTCGCATGGCGCACCGGACACTGTCCGGTGCGCCAGCCACGTCACCCGGCCGTTGGATTCTGACCGTTGGAGCTTCTGACATCTGGGTCACCGGACAGTCCGGTGGTGCACCGGACAGGTCCTGTAGACTGTCCAGTGCGCCTTCTGGCTCTGCTCTGACTTCTGCGCGCACTGTAGCGCATTAACTGATGTTGTAGACGACCGTTGGCGCTGTAGTAGCCGTTACTCCGCTGGCACACCGGACAATCCGGTGCTCCACTGGACAGTCCGGTGAATTATAGCGGAGCGGCTCCCAGAATTCCCGAAGGTGAGCAGTTCGGAGTTGAGTTCCCTGGTGCACCGGACAGTCCGGTGTGCCAGACCAGGGCACACTTCGGTTGTCTTTTGCTCTCTTTGTTTGAATCCTTTCTTGGTCTTTTTATTGGTTTATTGTGAACCTTTGGCACCTGTAAAACTTATTGTCTAGAGCAAACTAGTTAGTCCAATTATTTGTGTTGGGCAATTCAACCACCAAAATCAATTAGGAAAAGGTGTAAGCCTTTTTCCCTTTCAATCTCCCCCTTTTTGGTGATTGATGCCAACACAAACCAAAGCAAATATAAAAGTGCAGAATTGAACTAGTTTGCATAATGTAAGTGCAAAGGTTGCTTGGAATGAAATCAATAATTATTTCTACTAGATATGCATGGATGGCTTTCTTCTAATTTAAAATTTTGGACCACGTTTGCACCACATGTTTTGTTTTGCAGATGTTTTGGAAATTCTTTTCAAAGTCTTTTGCAAAGTAGTCAAAGGTAAATGAATAGGATTTTGAGAAGCATTTTCAAGATTTGAAATTTTCTCCCCCTGTTTCAAATGCCTTTCCTTTGACTAAACAAAACTCCCCCTCAATGAAATCCTCCTCTTAGTGTTCAAGAGGGTTTTAGATATAGATTTTGAAGAGGGTATACCAATTTGAAATTATATCAATAATAAGATACCAATTTGAAAACACTACTTTAAAAACAAATTGAAAGACTAAAATTTTGAAATTGGTAGTGGTGCGGTCCTTTTGCTTTGGGCTAATACTCTCTCCCCCTTTGGCATGAATCGCCAAAAACGGAGTTATTAGAGCCCTTCTAACTACTTTATCCCCCTATGGTAAATAGCATATGAATGAAGATTATACCAAAGTTGGAGAGTGGAGTGACGGTGAAGGATGAATAATTCGATGGAGTGGAGTGGAAGCCTTGTCTTCGCCGAAGACTACATTTCCCTTTCAATCTATGACTTAGCTTGAAATACACTTGAAAACCACATTAGTCATAGCGAAGAAAGAGATATGATCAAAGGTATATAAATGAGCTATGTGTGCAAAATATCAATCAAAATTCCTAGAGTCAAGAATATTTAGCTCATGTCTAAGTTTGGTAAATGTTTGCTCATCTAATGGCTTGGTAAAGATATCGTCTAATTGTTCTTTGGTGTTAACATATGCAATCTCGATATCCCCTTTTGTTGGTGATCCCTTAAAAAAGTGATACCGAATGGCTATGTGTTTAGTGCGGCTATGCTCAATGGGATTATCCGCCATGCGGATTTCACTCTCATTATCACATAGAAGAGGAACTTTGGTTAATTTGTAACCATAGTCCCTAAGGGTTTGCCTCATCTAAAGCAATTGCGCGCAACAATGGCCAGCGGCAATATACTCAGCTTTGGCGGTTAGGGTACTCACTATCTTCAAAGCCGGGAGGTTGCTCAACATATACCTCTTCCTTGATTGGTCCATTGAGGAAGGCACTTTTCACGTCCATTTGATAAAGCTTAAAGCCATGGTAAGTAGCATAGGCGAGTAATATACGAATTGACTCAAGCCTAGATACGGGTGCATAGGTTTCACCGAAATCCAAACCTTCGACTTGTGAATATCCCTTGGCCACAAGTCGGGCTTTGTTCCTTGTCGCCACACCATGCTCATCTTGCTTGTTGCGAAAGACCCATTTGGTTCCTACAACATTTTGGTTAGGACGTGGAACTAGATGCCATACCTCATTTCTCGTGAAGTTGTTGAGCTCCTCTTGCATCGCCAGCACCCAATTCGAATCTTGAAGTGCTTCCTCTACCCTGTGTGGCTCAATAGAGGAAACAAACGAGTAATATTCACAAAAATGAGCAACACGAGATCGAGTGGTTACCCCCTTTTGAATATCGCTGAGGATGGTGTTCACGGGGTGATCTTGTGGGATTGCTTGGTGGACTCTTGGGTGTGGTGGTCTTGGACCTCATCATCTTCCCTGTTTTGATCATTAGCACATCCCCCTTGATTATTATCCTCCTCTTGAGGTGGCTCCTCTTGATCTTCATCATCATCATCTTGAGCTTGATCCTCATCTTGAGTTGGTGGAGATGCTTGCATTGAGGAAGATGGTTGATCTTGTGCTTGTGGAGGCTCTTCGGATTCCTTAGGACACACATCCCCAATGGACATGTTCCTTAGCGCGACGCACAGAGCCTCTTCATCATCTAGCTCATCAAGATCAACTTGCTCTACTTGAGAGCCGTTAGTCTCATCAAACACAATGTCACAAGAAACTTCAACTAGTTCAGTGGACTTGTTAAAGACTCTATATGCCCTTGTGTTTGAATCATAACCAAGTAAAAAGCCTTCTACAGCCTTAGGAGCAAATTTAGATTTTCTACCTCTTTTAACAAGAATAAAGCATTTGCTACCAAAGACTCTAAAATATGAAACATTGGGCTTTTTACCGGTTAGGAGTTCATAAGATGTCTTCTTGAGGATTCGGTGAAGATATAACCGGTTGATGGCGTAGCAAGCGGTGTTGACTGCCTCGACCCAAAACCGATCCGAAGTCTTGTACTCATCAAGCATGGTCCTTGCCATGTCCAATAGAGTTCTATTCTTCCTCTCCACTACACCATTTTGTTGTGGCGCGTAGGGAGAAGAGAACTCATGCTTGATGCCCTCCTCCTCAAGAAAGCTTTCGATTTGTGAGTTCTTGAACTCCGTCCCGTTGTCGCTTCTAATCTTTTTGATCCTTAAGCCGGACTCATTTTGAGCCCGTCTCAAGAATCCCTTTAATGTCTCTTGGATTTGTGATTTTTCCTGCAAAAAGAACACCCAAGTGAAGCGAGAATAATCATCCACAATTACAAGACAATACTTACTCCCGCCGATGCTTATGTAAGCGATTGGGCCAAATAGGTCTATGTGGAGTAGCTCAAGCGGCATGTCGGTCGTCATGATGTTCTTGTGTGGATGATGAACACCAACTTGCTTTCCTGCTTGACATGCGCTACATACCCTGTCTTTCTCAAAATGAACATTGGTTAGTCCCAAAATGTGCTCTCCATTTAGAAGCTTATGAAGATTCTTCATCCCAACATGAGCTAGTCGGCGGTGCCAGAGCCAACCCATGTTAGTCTTAGCAATTAAGCAAGTGTCAAGTTCAGCTCTATCAAAATCTACTAAGTATAGCCGACCCTCTAACACTCCCTTAAATGCTACTGAATCATCACTTCTTCTAAAGACAGTAACACCTATATCCGTAAAAAGATAGTTGTAGCCCATTTTGCATAATTGAGAAACAGAAAGCAAATTGTAATCTAAAGAATCTACAAGAAAAACATTGGAAATAGAATGGTCAGGAGATATAGCAATTTTACCCAATCCTTTGACCAAACCTTGATTTCCATCCCCGAATGTGATCGCTCTTTGGGGATCTTGGTTTTTCTCATAGGAGGAGAACATCTTCTTCTCCCCTGTCATGTGGTTTGTGCATCCGCTATCGATGATCCAACTTGAGCCCCCGGATGCATAAACCTACAAAACAATTTTAGGCCTTGTTCTTAGGTACCCAAACGGTCTTGGGTCCTTTGACATTAGAAACAAGCACCTTGAGTACCCAAACACAAGTCTTTGACCCCTTGTGTTTGCCCCCAACATATTTGGCAACTACCTTGCCTGATTTGTTAGTTAAAACATATGATGCATCAAAAGTCTTAAATGAAATATTAAGTTCATTTGATGCAATAGGAGTTTTCTTCTTAGGCAATTTAGCATGGGTTGATTGCCTAGAACTAGATGCCTCACTCTTATACATAAAAGCATGATTAGAGCCAGAGTGAGACTTTCTAGAGTGAATTCTCCTAATTTTGTGCTCGGGATAACCGGCAGGGTACAAAATGTAACCCTCGTTATCCTGGGGCATGGGAGCTTTGCCCTTAACAAAGTTAGACAATCTTTTAGGAGGGGCATTGAGTTTGACATTGCCTCCCTGTTGGAAGCCAATGTCATCCTTAATGCCAGGGCGTCTCCCATTATAGAGCATGCTTCTAGCAAATTTAAAATTTTTATTTTCTAAGTCATGCTCGGCAATTTTAGCATCTAGTTTAGCTATATGATCATTTTGTTGTTTAATCATAGCCATGTGATCATGAATAGCATCAATGTTAATATCTCTACATCTAGTGCAAATAGTAACATGCTCAATGGTAGATGTAGAGGGTTTGCAAGTTTTTAACTCAACAATCTTAGCATGTAAAATATCATTTTCATCTCTAAGATTAGAGATGGAAACATTGCAAACATCTAATTTCTTAGCCTTAGCAATTAATTTTTCATTGTCATCTCTAAGGCTAGCAAGAGAGGCATTTAATTTTTCAATCTTAGTAATTGAACTAGCATTGTCATTTCTAAGATTGTCAATTGAATCATCACAAACATTTGATTTCTCAACCTTAGCAATTAATTTGGCATTTTCATTCTTAAGGTTAGAAATAACATTATGGCAAGAGCTTAGCTCACTAGATATTTTTTTCACATTTTTCTACCTCTAGAGCATAAGCATTTTTAACCTTAACATGCTTTTTGTTTTCTTTAATTAGGAAGTCCTCTTGGGTGTCCAAGAGTTCATCCTTCTCATGAATAGCACTAATTAACTCATTTAATTTTTCCTTTTGTTGCATGTTTAAGTTGGCAAAAAGTGTCAATAAATTATCCTCATCATCACTAGGGCTACCCTCATCACTAGATGTTGCATACTTAGTGGAGGATCTAGATTTTACCTTCTTCTTCTTGCCGTCCTTTGCCATGAGGCACTTGTGGCCGACGTTGGGGAAGAGAAGGCCATTGGTGACGGCGATGTTTGCGGCGTCCTCGTCGGAGGAGGAGTCGGTGGAGCTCTCGTCGGAGTCCCACTCCCGGCAAACATGGGCATCGCCGCCCTTCTTCTTGTAGTATCTCTTCTTTTCTCTTCTCTTTCCTTTCTTGTCGTCGCCCCTGTCACTATCACTAGATAATGGACATTTTGCAATAAAATAATCGGGCTTACAACACTTGTAGCAAACTTTCTTGGAGCGGGGCTTGTAGTCCTTCCCCCTCCTTTGCTTGAGGATTTGGCGAAAGCTCTTGATGATGAGCGCCATCTCCTCGTTGTCGAGCTTGGAGGCGTCGATGGGGACTCTACTCGGTGTAGAGTCTTCTTTCTTCTCCTCCGTTGCCTTGAATGCCACGGGTTGTACATCGGATGTGGAGGAGGCACCTTGCTCGATGATTTTCTTGGAGCCTTTGATCATCAATTCAAAGCTCACAAATTTTCCTATCACTTCCTCGGGAGACATTAGCTTGTATCTAGGATCACCACGAATTAATTGAACTTGAGTGGGATTAAGAAATACAAGTGATCTTAGAATAACCCTGACCATCTCATGGTCATTGAAAGGGAAATAGGCTTACACCTTTTCCAAATTGATTTTGGTGGTTGAAATGCCCAACACAAATAATTGGACTAACTAGTTTTCTCTAGATTATGAGTTCTACAGGTGCCAAAGGTTCACAACAAACCAATAAAAAGACCGAGAAAGGATTCAAATATTGAGAGCTAATGTCAGCCGAAGTGTGCCCTGGTCTAGCGCACCGGACAGTGTCCGGTGCACCATGGACTCCAACTCCGAACTGCTCACCTTCGGGAATTCTGGAGGCCGCTCCGCTATAATTCACCGGACTGTCCGGTGTGCCAGCGGGGCAACGGCTACTTCGCGCCAACGGTCGTCTGCAGAAGGCATTAAATGCTCTACAGTGCGCGCCAGAGTCAGAGCAGAGCCAGATGGCGCACCGGACACTAAATAATGCCTGTCCGGTGCACCACCGGACTATCCTGTGGCCTAGACGACAGAAGCTCCAACGGTCGGAATCCAACGGCCAGGTGACGTGGCAGGCGCACCGGACAGTACCAGACTGTCCGGTGCGCCATGCGACAACAACCTTCACCAAACGACTAGTTTGGTGGTTGGGGCTATAAATACCCCCAACCACTCACCATTCATTGCATCCAAGTTTTCTGACTTCCCACACCTTACAAGAGCTATAGCATTCAATACAAGACACACCAAAGAGATCAAATCCTCTCCCAAGTCCATAGATCATTCCCAATCAAATAGTGACTAGTGAGAGAGTGACTTGTGTTCATTTGAGCTCTTGCGCTTGGATTGCTTCTTTTTCTCATTCTTTCTTGTGATCAACTCAATTGTAACCGAGGCAAGAGACACCAATTGTGTGGTGGTCCTTGCGGGGACTTTGTGTCCCGTTTGATTGAGAAGAGAAGCTCACTCGGTCTAAGTGACCGATTGAGAGAGGGAAAGGGTTGAAAGAGACCCGGTCTTTGTGACCACCTCAACGGGGAGTAGGTTTGCAAGAACCGAACCTCGGTAAAACAAATCCTTGTGTCTCACTCTTTATTTGCTTGCGATTTGTTTTTCACCCTCTCTCTCGGACTCTTTCATATTTCTAATGCTAACCCGACTTGTAGTTGTGTTTAAGTTTATAAATTTCAGATTCGCCCTATTCACCCCCTCTAGGCGACTTTCAATTGGTATCAGAGCCCGGTGCTTCATTAGAGCTTAACCGCTCGAAGTGATGTCGGGAGATCACGCCAAGAAGATGGTGATCGGCGGTGAGAAGTCCGCTACAAGCCACGGGAAGGCTCCATCAAGGGAGTCCGCCAACAACAAGAAGGATGGATCCCCTTCACGCATTCGATCGCACAAGAGTGGCGAGAAGAAGAAGAAAATGAAGAAAGTGGTCTACTATGAGACTGATTCTTCCTCGCCCTCTACATCCGGATCCGACGCCGCGTCCGTCACTTCTAAGTGCCAAGAGCGCAAGAAGTATAGTAAGATTCCCCTACGTTATCCTCGCATTCCTAAGCATACTCCATTACTTTCTGTCCCATTAGGCAAACCACCGACGTTTGACGGTGAAGATTATTCAAGGTGGAGTGATATGATGAGATATCACCTAACCTCACTCCACAAAAGCATATGGGATGTTGTTGAGTTTGGTGTACAGGTACCATCCGTAGGGGATGAAGATTATGATGAGGACGAGGTAGCCCAAATCGTGCACTTCAACTCCCAAGCCACCACTATACTCCTCACCTCTCTAAGTCGAGAGGAGTATAACAAGGTGCAAGGATTGAAGAGTGCCAAGGAGATTTGGGACGTACTCAAGACCGCGCACGAAGGAGACGAGGTGACCAAGATCACCAAGCGGGAGACGATCGAGGGGGAGCTCGGTCGCTTCCGGCTTCGCCAAGGGGAGGAGCCACAAGAGATGTACAACCGGCTCAAGACCTTGGTGAACCAAGTGCGCAACCTCGGGAGCAAAAAATGGGATGACCATGAAATGGTCAAGGTTAATCTTAGATCACTCGTTTTTCTTAACCCTACGCAAGTACAATTAATACGTGGTGATCCTAGATACACACTAATGTCTCCCGAGGAAGTAATAGGAAAATTTGTGAGCTTTGAATTGATGATCAAAGGCTCAAAGAAAATCATCGAGCAAGATGGCCCCTCCACGCCCGAAGCACAACCAGTCGCATTCAAGGCGACAGAGGAGAAGAAGGAAGAGTCTACATCAAGTAGACTCCCCATCGACGCCTCCAAGCTTGACAACGAGGAAATGGCGCTCATCATTAAGAGCTTCCACCAAATCCTCAAGCAAAGGAGAGGGAAGGACTACAAGTCCCGCTCCAAGAAAGTGTGTTACAAGTGTGGTAAGCCCAGTCACTTTATTGCAAAATGTCCAATATCAAGTGACAGTGACAGGGGCGACGACAAGAAGGGAAAGAGGAGAGAAAAGAAGAGATACTACAAGAAGAAGGGCGGCGATGCCCATGTGTGCCGCGAGTGGAACTCCGATGAGAGCTCCTCCGACTCCTCCCCCGACGAGGACGTCGCCAACTTCGTCATCACCAAAGGACTCCTCTTCCCCAACGTCGGCCACAAGTGCCTCATGGCAAAGGACGGCAAAAGGAAGAAGGTAAAATCAAGATCCTCCACTAAATATGCATCCTCTAGTGATGAAGATAATTCTAGTAATGAGGAGGATAATTTGCTCACCCTTTTTGCCAACCTAAACATGCAACAAAAGGAAAAAATAAATGAATTAATTAGTGCTACTCATGAGAAGGATGAACTCTTGGACTCTCAAGAGGACTTCCTAATTAAAGAAAACAAGAAGCATGTTAAGGTTAAAAATGCTTACGCTCTAGAAGTAGAGAAATGTGAAAAACTATCTAGTGAGCTAAGCACTTGCCATGATATTATTGCCAACCTTAGAAATGAAAATGCTAAAATAATTGCTAAGGTTGATTAAAATGTTTGTGATGTTTCAATTCCCAATCTTAGAGATGATAATGTTAGTTTACTTGCTAAGATTGAAGAATTGAATGTCTCTCTTGCTAGCCTTAGAAATGAGAATGAAAAATTAATTGATAAGGCTAAAGACTTAGATGTTTACAATGTTAACATTTCCAATCTTAGAAGTGAAAATGACATTTTACATGCTAAGATTGTTGAACTAAAATCTTGCAAACCCTCTACATCTACCGTTGAGCATGTTTCCATTTGCACTAGATGTAGAGATATTAATGTTGATGCTATTCATGATCACCTAGCTTTAATTAAGAAACAAAATGATCACATAGCTCAACTTAATGCCAAAATTAATGAGCATGACTTAGAAAATGAAAATTTTAAATTTGCTAGAAGCATGCTCTATAGTGGGAGACGCCCTGGCATCAAGGATGGCATTAGCTTCCAAAAGGGGGACAATGTCAAACTTAATGCCCCTCCTAAAAGATTATTTAACTTTGTTAAGGGCAAGGCTCCCATGTCTCAGGCTAACGAGAGTTACATTTTGTACCCTGCCGGTTATCCCGAGCACAAGATTAGGAGAATTCACTCTAGGAAGTCTCACTCTGGCCCTAATCATGCTTTTATGTATAAAAGTGAGACATCTAGCTCTAGGCAATCAACCTGTGCTAAATTGCCTAAGAAGAAAACTCCTATTGCATCAAATGATTCTAACATTTCATTTAAGACTTTTGATGCATCTTATGTTTTAACTAACAAATCCGGCAAGGTAGTTGCCAAGTATGTTGGGGGCAAACACAAGGGATCAAAGACTTGTGTTTGGGTACCCAAAGTTCTTGTATCTAATGTCAAAGGACCCAAAACCGTTTGGGTACCTAAAATCAAGAACTAAATTTGTTTTATAGGTTTATGCATCCGGAGGCTCAAGTTGGATCATCGATAGCGGGTGCACAAACCACATGACAGGGGAGAGAAGATGTTCTCCTCCTATGAGAAAAACCACGATCCCCAACGAGCTATCACATTCGGGGATGGGAATCAAGGTTTGGTCAAAGGATTGGGTAAAATTGCTATATCTCCTGACCATTCCATTTCAAATGTTTTTCTTGTAGATTATTTAGATTACAAATTGCTTTCAGTTTCACAATTGTGTAAAATGGGCTACAATTGTCTTTTTACAGATATAAGTGTTACTGTCTTTAGAAGAAGTGATGATTCAATAGCATTTAAGGGAGTGTTAGAGGGTCAGCTATACTTAGTCGATTTTGATAGAGCTAAACTTGACACTTGCTTAATTGTTAAGACTAACATGGGCTGGCTCTGGCATCGCCGACTAGCACATGTTGGAATGAAGAATCTTCACAAGCTTCTAAAGGGAGAACACATTTTGGGACTAACAGATGTTCATTTTGAGAAAGACAGGGTTTGTAGCGCATGTCAGGCAGGGAAGCAAGTTGGTGTTCATCATCCACACAAGAACATCGTGACTACTGACAGGCCACTCGAGCTCCTACACATGGATCTATTCGGCCCGATTGCTTACATAAGCATCGGCGGGAGTAAGTACTGTATAGTTATTGTGGATGACTATTCTCGCTTCACTTGGGTGTTCTTTTTGCAGGAAAAATCTCATACCCAAGAGACCTTAAAGGGATTCTTGAGACGGGCTCAAAACGAGTTCGGTTTAAGGATCAAGAAGATAAGAAGCGACAACGGGACGGAGTTCAAGAACGCACAAATCGAAGGCTTCCTTGAGGAGGAGGGTATCAAGCATGGGTTCTCTTCTCCCTACATGCCACAACAAAATGGTGTAGTGGAGAGGAAGAATAGAACTCTATTAGACATGGCAAGGACCATGCTTGACGAGTACAAAACTCCGGATCGGTTTTGGGCAGAGGCGATCAACACCGCGTGCTACGCCATCAACCGGTTGTATCTACACCGAACCCTCAAGAAGACATCGTATGAACTCCTAACCGGTAAAAAGCCCAATGTTTTATATTTTATAGTCTTTGGTAGCAAATGTTTTATTCTTGTTAAAAGAGGTAGAAAATCTAAATTTGCTCCTAAGGCTGTAGAAGGCTTTTTACTTGGTTATGATTCAAACACAAGAGCATATAGAGTCTTTAACAAGTCCACTAGACTAGTTGAAGTTTCTTGTGACATTGTGTTTGATGAGACTAACGGCTCTCAAGTAGAGCAAGTTGATCTTGATGAGCTAGATGATGAAGAGGCTTCGTGCGTCGCGCTAAGGAACATGTCCATTAGGGATGTGTGTCCTAAGGAATATGAAGAGCCTCCACAAGCACAAGATCAACCATCTTCCTCCATGCAAGCATCTCCACCAACTCAAGATGAGGATGAGGCTCAAAATGATGAAGGAGAAGATCAAGAAGTTGAGCCACCTCAAGAGGAGAGCAATGATTAAGGGGGAGATGCCCATGATCAAGACAAGGAAGATGAACCAGTTCCAAGACCGCCACACCCAAGAGTCCACCAAGCAATTCAACGAGATCACCCCGTGAACACCATCCTCGGCGATATTAAAAAGGGGGTAACTACTCGATCTCGTGTTGCTCATTTTTGTGAACATTACTCTTTTGTTTCCTCTATTGAGCCACACAGGGTAGAGGAAGCACTTCAAGATTCGGATTGGATGGTGGCGATGCAAGAGGAGCTCAACAACTTCACAAGGAATGAGGTATGGCATTTAGTTCCACGTCCTAACCAAAATGTTGTAGGAACCAAGTGGGTCTTCCGCAACAAACAAGATGAGCATGGTGTGGTGACAAGGAACAAAGCCCGACTTGTGGCCAAGGGATATTCACAAGTCGAAGGTTTGTATTTTGGTGAAACCTATGCACCCGTAGCTAGGCTTGAGTCAATTCGCATTTTACTTGTCTATGCTACTTACCATGGCTTCAAGCTTTACCAAATGGACGTGAAAAGTGCCTTCCTCAACGGACCAATCAAGGAAGAGGTCTATGTTGAGCAACCTCCCGGCTTTGAAGATAGTGAGTATCCTAATCACGTATATAAACTCTCTAAGGCGCTTTATGGGATCAAGCAAGCCCCAAGAGCATGGTATGAATGCCTAAGAGATTTTCTTATAACTAATGGCTTCAAAGTCGGAAAGGCCGATCCTACTTTATTTACTAAAACACTTGCAAATGATTTGTTTGTATGCCAAATTTATGTTGATGATATTATATTTAGGTCTACTAACGAATCTACATGTGAGGAATTTAGTAGGATCATGACACAAAAAATTGAGATGTCTATGATGGGGGAGTTGAAATACTTCTTGGGATTTCAAGTAAAGCAACTCCAAGAGGGCACCTTCATTAGCCAAACAAAGTATATTCAAGACATTCTCAACAAGTTTGGGATGAAGGATGCCAAGCCCATCAAAACACCCATGGGAACCAATGGGCATCTCGACCTCGACACGAGAGGTAAATCCGTAGATCAAAAGGTATACCGGTCGATGATAGGTTCTTTGCTCTATTTATGTGCATCTCGGACGGATATTATGCTTTCCGTATGCATGTGTGCAAGATTCCAAGCCGATCCTAAGGAAGCTCACCTTAGGGCCATAAAACGAATCTTGAGATATTTAGTTTATACTCCTAAGTTTGGGCATTGGTATCCTAGGGGATCCACATTTGATTTAATTGGTTATTCGGATGCCGATTGGGCGGGGTGTA
Organism: Zea mays; assembly: GCF_902167145.1. NCBI lineage: Eukaryota > Viridiplantae > Streptophyta > Magnoliopsida > Poales > Poaceae > Zea > Zea mays. Next base: position 222,392,762 of record NC_050100.1, on the reverse strand, counting down.
AAATTAATAGAAAGAGCACATCGGGGACTTGCCAGTTCTTGGGAAGGTCTCTGGTGTCTTGGGCTTCAAAGAAGCAAAATTCCGTCGCTCTTTCTACCGTCGAGGCCGAGTATATTGCCGCAGGCCATTGTTGCGCGCAATTACTTTGGATGAGGCAAACCCTTAGGGACTATGGTTACAAATTAACCAAAGTTTCTCTTCTATGTGATAATGAGAGTGCAATCCGCATGGCGGATAATCCCGTTGAACATAGCCGCACTAAACACATAGCCATTCGGTATCATTTTCTAAGGGATCACCAACAAAAGGGGGATATCGAGATTGCATATATTAACACCAAAGAACAATTAGCCGATATCTTTACCAAGCCACTAGATGAACAAACATTTAACAAACTTAGGCATGAGCTAAATATTCTTGATTCTCGGAATTTCTTTTGATGTTTTGCACATATAGCTCATTATTATACCTTTGATCATATCTCTTTTATATGCTATGACTAATGTGTTTTCAAGCGTATTTCAAACAAGTCATAGATTGAAAGGGAATTGGAGTCTTCGGCGAAGACAAAGGCTTCCACTCCACTCCATCAAATTACTCATCCTTCGTTGTCGCTCCATGCAACTCTCCAACTTTGGTATAATCTTCACTCATATGTTATTTACCATAGGGAGAGAAAGTAAGAAGGGCTTATATTTCACTCTAGTATCCGTTTTTGGCGATTCATGCCAAAGGGGGAGAAAGTATTAGCCCAAAGCAAAAGGACCGCACCACCACCAATTTTCAAAAATTTGAGTTAAAAGATTTTTCAATTGGTGATTTTTTCAATAGGTATCTTTTTTTATAGAATTTCAAATTGGTACAACCTCTTCAAAACTAATATCTAAAACCCTCTTGAACACTAAGAGGAGGATTTGATTGAGGGGGGGTTTTGTTTAGTCAAAGGAAAAAACATTTGAGACAGGGGAGAAAATTTCAAATCTTGAAAATGCTTCTCAAAATCTTATTCATTTACCTTTGACTATTTGCAAAAGGACTTTGAAAAGAATCTACAAAAGAATTTGCAAAAACAAAACATGTGGTGCAAGCGTGGTCCAAAATGTTAAAAATAAAGAAATCAATCCATGCGCATCTTATGAGAATTTATTGGTTCAATTCTTAGTATCCTTTGCACTTACATTATGTAAACTAGTTCAATTATGCACTTCTATATTTGTTTTGGTTTGTGTTGGCATCAATCACCAAAAAGTGGGAGATTGAAAGGGAAATATGCTTACACCTTTTCCAAATTGATTTTGGTGGTTGAAATGCCCAACACAAATAATTGGACTAACTAGTTTTCTCTAGATTATGAGTTCTACAGGTGCCAAAGGTTTACAACAAACCAATAAAAAGACTGAGAAATGATTCAAATATTGAGAGCTAAAGTCAGCCAAAGTGTGCCCTGGTCTGGCGCACCGGACTGTCCGGTGTGCCACCGGACAGTGTCCGGTGCATCACCGGACAGTGTCCGGTGCACCAGGGACTCCAACTCCGAACTGCTCACCTTCGGGAATTCTGGAGGCCGCTCCGCTATAATTCATCGGACTGTCCGGTGTAGCACCAGACTGTCCGGTGTGCCAGCGGGGCAACGGCTACTTCGCGCCAACGGTCGTCTACAGAAGGCATTAAATGCGCTACAGTGCGCGCCAGAGTCAGAGCAGAGCCAGATGGCGCACCAGACACTAAACAGTGTCTATCCGGTGCACCATCGGACTGTCCAGTGGCCCAGAAGACAGAAGCTCCAACGGTCGGAATCCAACGACCAGGTGACGTGGCAGGCGCACCGGACAGTACCGGACTGTCCGGTGCGCCATGCGACAGCAGCCTTCACCAAAGGGCTAGTTTGGTGGTTGGGGCTATAAATACCCCCAACCACCCACCATTCATTGCATCCAAGTTTTCTGACTTCCCGCACCTTACAAGAGCTATAGCATTCAATACAAGACACACCAAAGAGATCAAATCCTCTCCCAAGTCCATAGATCATTCCCAATCAAATAGTGACTAGTGAGAGAGTGACTTGTGTTCATTTGAGCTCTTGCGCTTGGATTGCTTCTTTTTCTCATTCTTTCTTGTGATCAACTCAATTGTAACCGAGGCAAGAGACACCAATTGTGTGGTGGTCCTTGCGGGGACTTTGTGTCCCGTTTGATTGAGAAGAGAAGCTCACTCGGTCTAAGTGACCGATTGAGAGAGGGAAAGGGTTGAAAGAGACCCGGTCTTTGTGACCACCTCAACGGGGAGTAGGTTTGCAAGAACCGAACCTCGGTAAAACAAATCCTTGTGTCTCACTCTTTATTTGCTTGCGATTTGTCTTTCACCCTCTCTCTCGGACTCGTTCATATTTCTAATGCTAACCTGGCTTGTAGTTGTGTTTAAGTTTATAAATTTCAGATTTGCCCTATTCACCCCCCTCTAGGCGACTTTTAGTCATCCCATTTGGTGCTCCCGAGGTTGCGCACTTGGTTCACCAAGGTCTTGAGCTGGTTGTACATGGCTTGTGGATCCTCCCCTTGGTGAAGCATGAAGCGACCGAGCTCCCTCTCGATCGTTTCCCTCTTGGTGATCTTGGTCACCTCGTCTCCTTCGTGCGTGGTCTTGAGTACATCCCAAATCTCTTTGGCGCTCTTCAACCCTTCCGCCTTGTTTTACTCCTCTCGACTTAGAGAGGCAAGGAGTGTAGTGGTGGCTTGGGAGTTGAAGTGCCGGATTTGGGCTACTTCGTCCGAGTCATAGCCTTCATTTCCCACGGATGGTTCATGTGCACCAAACTCAACAATGTCCCAAATGCTAGCGTGGAGTGAGGTTAGATGGTGCCTCATTTTATCACTCCACATACAATAATCTTCACCGTAAAAAACTGGTGGTTTGCCTAGTGGGACAGAAAGTAAAGGGGTGTGTTTGGAAATGCGAGGATAGCGTAAGGGGATCTTACTAAACTTCTTGCGCTCATGGCGCTTAGAAGTGACGGACGGCATGTCGGAGCCGGAGGTGGATGGCGATGAAGAGTCGGTCTCGTAGTAGACCACCTTCTTCATCTTCTTCTTCTTGTCACCGCTGTGACGCGATTTGTCGTGTGAAGGGGATCCCTTCACCTTGTTGCCGGACTCCCGGGATGGAGCCTTCCCATGGCTTGTGGCGGGCTTCTCGCCGGTCACCATCTCCTTCTTGGCGTTGTATTTGATGAGACTAATGGCTCTCCACGAGAGCAAGTTGATCTTGATGATGTAGATGAAGATGATGTTCCAACGGCCGCAATACGCACCATGGCGATTGGAGATGTGCGACCATAGGAACAACAAGAACAAGATCAACCTTCTTCCTCAACCATGGTGCATCCCCCAACTCAAGATGATGAACAGATTCCTCAAGATGAGGCGTGTGATCAAGGGGGAGCACAAGAAGAACAAGCTATGGAGGAAGAAGCACCACATGCCCCTCCGACTCAAATCCGAGCGACGATTCAAAGGAATCATCCCGTCGACCAAATTCTGGGTGATATAAGCAAGGGAGTAACTACTCGCTCAAGACTAGCTAACTTTTGTGAGCATTACTCGTTTGTCTCTTCTATTGAGCCCTTCAGGGTAGAAGATGCCTTGCAAGATCCGGACTGGGTGTTGGCCATGCAGGAAGAGCTCAACAACTTCAAGAGGAATGACGTTTGGAGCCTGGTGCCACGTCCCAAGCAAAACGTTGTAGGAACCAAGTGGGTGTTTCGCAACAAGCAAGACGAGCACGGGGTGGTGACAAGAAACAAGGCTCGACTTGTGGCAAAAGGTTATGCCCAAGTCGCAGATTTGGATTTTGAGGAGACTTTTGCTCCTGTGGCTAGGCTAGAGTCTATTCGCATTTTGTTAGCCTATGTGAAAGGGAAATGTGCCCTTGGGCCATTTCTAAGTATTTTGGTGATTGAGTGCCAACACAAGTGCTTAAATGTGAATTTATGCTCATGGATGGACAAAGTGCAAATCAAGAGTAAAGGTATGTTTCTAGGCCTTAGTACATTGGTTTTATGTACTAATATACTTGTCTAAGTGTTAGAAACAGAAAGAAGAAGAAAAGAAAAGAGATGAAAAAGGCTTGGCTGGGTACAGCCAAGACTCAGCTCGGTCTGGCACACCGGACTGTCCGGTGGTGCACCGGACAGTGTCCGGTGCGCCAGGCTGACTCGGCGCGAAGTGGCCGCTCTCGGGAATTCGCCGACGGCGCACGGCTAAAATTCACCGGACTGTCCGGTGTGCACCGGACTGTCCGGTGAGCCAACGGTCGGCCGGGCCAACGGTCGGCCGCGCGATCTGCGCGGGACACGTGGTCGAGCCAACGGCTAGAAGGGGGCACCGGACTGTCCGGTGTGCACCGGACATGTCCGGTGCGCCAACGGCTCTCTGGCGGCCAACGGTCGGCTGCGCCATTTTAGGAAGGAAATCGGGCACCGGACAGTGTCCGGTGTGCACCGGACTGTCCGGTGCACCCGACGACAGAAGGCAAGATTGGCCTTCCAGATTTGCTCTCAACGGCTCCTAGCTGCCTTGGGACTATAAAAGGGACCCCTAGGCGCATGGAGGAGGACACCAAGCAACCTTAGAGCATTCTTGATCATCCACACTCAGTCTTTGCGCATTCGTTTGTCATTCTCAGTGATTCGAGCTCCGTTCTAGTGAGAACTTTGAGATAGTCTTTTGAGCTCGATTCTTGGCCGTGTGTGTGCGCATTTTGCTGTGGATTTGTGTGTGTTGCTTCTCTCCCTTACTCTGTGCTTCTTTGTGAACTTCAAGTGTAAGGGCGAGAGACTCCAAGTTGTGGAGATTCCTCGCGAACGCGATAAGAAAAGAAAAGCATAACACTGTGGTATTCAAGTTGATCATTGGATCACTTGAGAGGAGTTGAGTGCAACTCTCGTCCGTTGGGACGCCACAACGTGGAGTAGGCAAGTTTTGTACTTGGCCGAACCACGGGATAAACCACTGTGTCTTCTCTGTGTTGAATTCCTTGTGGTTATCGTATTGTGCAAGATCTTCTCTCTAGCCACTTGGCATTAATTGTGCTAACGCTTAATCAAAGTTTTGTGGCTTAAGTTTTTAAGTTCTACAGGATCACCTATTCACCCCCCCCCCCTCTAGGTGCTCTCAATTGGTATCAGAGCCGTTCTCTTCAAGAAAGGGACTAACCGCCCAAAGAGATGGATCCTAAGGGCAAGGGGATGGTGATCAACGACAAGGAGAAGGAGACCTTCGTCAACGAGCTCAATGATGACAAGCCCACCGACTCAGGCTCGGGCCATAAAAGAAAAGACGGGAGGAAGAAGAAGACAAGGCGCATCAAGGAAATTGTCTACTACGATAGCGACGAATCTTCCTCCTCCCAAAAGGACGATGACGACCATGATAGACGAAAGACGGTTAACTCAAACTTTTCTTTCGATTATTCACGCATCCCGCATAGTTCAAATGCTCAATTGCTCCCCATTCCACTTGGCAAGCCCCCTCACTTTGATGGAGAGGACTACGGATTTTGGAGCCACAAAATGCGTACTCACCTGTTTTCTCTCCATCCAAGCATTTGGGAGATTGTGGAAAGTGGAATGAAATTTGATAGCTCAGATAGTCCTGTGTTTATTAATGAACAGATTCATAAAAATGCACAAGCTACTACTGTGTTGCTAGCCTCTTTGTGCAGGGACGAGTATCACAAGGTGAGCGGCTTGGACAATGCCAAGCAGATCTGGGACACCCTCAAGATCTCTCATGAGGGTAACGACGTCACCTTGCTCACCAAAATGGAGTTGGTGGAAGGCGAGCTTGGACGGTTCGCGATGATAAGGGGCGAGGAGCCGACACAAACATACAACCGGCTCAAGACCCTTATCAACAAAATAAGGAGCTACGGGAGCACGCGATGGACGGACCACGACGTCGTCCGCCTAATGCTAAGGTCATTTACCATTCTTGATCCTCATTTGGTGAACAATATTCGTGAAAATCCCAGGTGCACCAAGATGTCGCCCGAAGAAGTTCTTGGGAAATTCGTTAGCGGGCGAATGATGATCAAGGAGGCGAGGTACGTGGACGACGCCTTGAATGGTCCGATCAACGAGCCGCAACCCCTTGCTCTCAAGGCAACACGAAGCAAGGAGGCGCTACCTAGCAAGGTGGCACAGATTGAGGCGGCCGGACTTAATGATGAAGAGATGGCTCTCATCATCAAAAGATTCAAGACGGTGCTTAAAGGTCGCAAGGGACAGCCAAGCAAGACCAAAGCCAAGGGGAAGCGCTCATGCTTCAAATGCGGTAAGCTTGGTCATTTTATTGCTAACTGTCCCGACAATGATAGTGACCAGGATCAAGGGAATAAGAGGGAGAAAAAGAAGAACTATAAGAAGGCAAAGGGCGAGGCTCACCTTGGCAAGGAGTGGGATTCAGACTGCTCCTCGTCCGACTCCGACAATGAGGGACTCGCCGCCACTGCCTTCAACAAGTCATCCCTCTTCCCCAACGAGCGTCACACTTGCCTCATGGCAAGGGAGAAGAAAGTAAGCACTCCTAATACTAGTACTTATGCTTCTTCTAGTGAGGATGAGTCTAGTGATGATGATGAGATAGATTACTCATGCTTATTCAAGGGATTAGATAGAACTAAGGTAGACAAAATTAATGAATTGATTGATGCCTTGAATGATAGGAATATACTGTTAGAAAAGCAAGAGGATTTGTTGTATGAAGAACATGATAAATTTGTAGAAGCTCAGAAATCTCTTGCTCTAGAAATTAAGAGGAATGAAATGCTCTCTAGTGAATTATCTTCTTGTCATGAAACTATTGCTAAGTTAAAAAGTTTTAATGATGATTTAAATGCTAAACTAGAAGTAGCTAGTAAATCTAATTCTTGTGTAGAAATTGTTGAAACTTGTAATAGGTGTAAAGATTTTGACATTGATGCTTGTAGTGATCATTTAGTTTCAATTTCTAAATTAAATGAGGAATTAGCTAGTCTTAATGCTCAACTTAAGACTAGCAAGAATGAATTTGACAAGCTAAAATTTGCAAGGGATGCCTACACGATTGGTAGACACCCCTCAATTAAGGATGGACTTGGCTACAAGAGGGAAGCCAAGAACTTGACAAGCCATAAGGCCCCCATCTCCGCCAAGGAGAAAGGAAAGGCCCCTATGGCTAGTAGTGTGCAAAAGAACCATGCTTTTATGTACCATGATAGGAGAAAATCTAGAAATGCTTATAGGAGTTGTAATGCATATAATGCCTTTGATTCTCATGCCATGTTTGCTTCTAGTTCTTCTTATGTGCATGATAGAAATGTTGGTAGGAGAAATGTTGTTCATAATTTGCCTAAGAGAAATGTTGTTAATGTTCCTAGGAAAGTAAATGAACCTTCTACAATATATCATGCTTTAAATGCTTCCTTGCTATTTGTAGAAAGGATAGGAAAATAGTTGCTAGGAAATTAGGGGCAAGATGCAAGGGAGACAAAACTTGCATTTGGGTCCCTAAGGATATTTGTGCTAACCTTGCAGGACCCAACATGAGTTGGGTACCTAAGTCCCAAGCCTAAATTTGCCTTGCAGGTTTATGCATCCGGGGGTTCAAGCTGGATTATTGACAGCGGATGCACAAACCATATGACGGGGGAGAAGAAGATGTTCACCTCCTACGTCAAGAATAAGGATTCCCAAGATTCAATTATATTCGGTGATGGGAATCAAGGCAAGGTAAAAGGGTTAGGTAAAATTGCAATTTCTAATGAGCACTCCATCTCTAATGTGTTTTTAGTTGAGTCTCTTGGTTACAATTTGCTATCCGTTAGTCAATTATGCAATATGGGATATAACTGTTTGTTTACAAATGTAGATGTGTCTGTCTTTAGAAGATGTGATGGTTCACTAGCTTTTAAGGGTGTACTAGACGGCAAGCTTTACCTAGTTGATTTTGCAAAAGAAGAGGCCGGTCTAGATGCATGCTTAATGGCTAAGACTTGCATGGGCTGGCTGTGGCATCGCCGCTTAGCACATGTGGGGATGAAGAACCTCCACAAGCTTTTAAAGGGAGAACATGTGATAGGTTTAACCAATGTTCATTTCGAAAAAGATAGACCTTGTGCAGCTTGTCAAGCAGGGAAACAAGTGGGAGGCTCTCATCACACCAAAAATGTGATGACAACATCAAGACCCCTGGAGCTGCTACATATGGACCTCTTCGGACCCGTCGCCTATCTGAGCATAGGAGGAAGTAAGTATGGTCTAGTTATTGTTGATGACTTTTCCCACTTCACTTGGGTGTTCTTTTTGCAGGATAAGTCTGAAACCCAAGGGACCCTCAAGCGCTTCCTAAGGAGAGCTCAAAATGAGTTTGAGCTCAAGGTGAAGAAGATAAGGAGCGACAACGGGTCCGAGTTCAAGAACCTTCAAGTGGAGGAGTTCCTTGAGGAGGAAGGGATCAAGCACGAGTTCTCCGCTCCCTACACACCACAGCAAAATGGTGTGGTAGAGAGGAAGAACAGGACGCTAATCGATATGGCGAGGACGATGCTGGGAGAATTCAAGACCCCCGAGCGTTTTTGGTCGGAAGCCGTGAACACAGCTTGCCACGCCATCAACAGGGTCTACCTTCACCGCCTCCTCAAGAAGACGTCGTATGAGCTTCTAACCGGTAACAAACCCAATGTATCTTACTTTCGTGTATTTGGGAGCAGGTGCTACATTCTAGTGAAGAAGGGTAGAAATTCTAAATTTGCTCCCAAAGCTGTAGAAGGGTTTTTGTTAGGTTATGACTCAAATACAAAGGCGTATAGAGTCTTCAACAAATCATCGGGTTTGGTTGAAGTCTCTAGCGACGTTGTATTTGATGAGACTAATGGCTCTCCAAGAGAGCAAGTTGTTGATTGTGATGATGTAGATGAAGAAGATGTTCCGACGGCCGCTATACGAACCATGGCGATTGGAGAAGTGCGGCCACAGGAACAAGATGAACGAGATCAACCTTCTTCCTCAACAACGGTGCATCCCCCAACTCAAGACGATGAACAGGTTCATCAAAAGGAGGCGTGTGATCAAGGGGGAGCACAAGATGATCACGTGATGGAGGAAGAAGCACAACCGGCACCTCCAACCCAAGTTCGAGCGGTGATTCAAAGGGATCATCCCGTCGACCAAATTTTGGGTGACATTAGCAAGGGAGTAACTACTCGATCTCGATTAGTTAATTTTTGTGAGCATTACTCTTTTGTCTCTTCTATTGAGCCTTTCAGGGTAGAGGAGGCCTTGCTAGATCCGGATTGGGTATTGGCCATGCAGGAGGAACTCAACAACTTCAAGCGCAATGAAGTTTGGACACTGGTGCCTCGTCCCAAGCAAAATGTTGTGGGAACCAAGTGGGTGTTCCGCAACAAACAGGACGAGCACGGGGTGGTGACGAGGAACAAGGCTCGACTTGTGGCAAAAGGTTATGCCCAAGTCGCAGGTTTGGACTTTGAGGAGACGTTTGCTCCTGTGGCTAGGCTAGAATCAATTCGTATCTTGCTAGCATATGCTGCTCACCATTCTTTCAGGTTGTACCAAATGGATGTGAAGAGCGCTTTCCTCAATGGGCCGATCAAGGAGGAGGTGTACGTGGAGCAACCCCCTGGCTTTGAGGATGAACGGTACCCCGACCATGTGTGTAAGCTCTCTAAGGCGCTCTATGGACTTAAGCAAGCCCCAAGAGCATGGTATGAATGCCTTAGAGACTTTTTAATTACTAATGCTTTCAAGGTTGGGAAAGCCGATCCAACTCTTTTCACTAAGACTTGCGATGGTGATCTTTTTGTGTGCCAAATTTATGTCGATGACATAATATTTGGTTCTACTAATCAAAAGTCTTGTGAAGAGTTTAGCAGGGTAATGACGCAGAAATTCGAGATGTCAATGATGGGCGAGTTGAACTACTTCCTTGGGTTCCAAGTGAAGCAACTCAAGGACGGCACCTTCATCTCCCAAACGAAGTACACGCAAGACTTGCTAAAGCGGTTTGGGATGAAGGACGCCAAGCCCGCAAAGACTCCGATGGGAACCGACGGACACACCGACCTCAACAAAGGAGGTAAGTCCGTTGATCAAAAAGCATACCGGTCAATGATAGGGTCTTTACTTTATTTATGTGCTAGTAGACCGGATATTATGCTTAGCGTATGCATGTGTGCTAGATTTCAATCCAATCCTAAGGAGTGTCACTTAGTGGCAGTGAAGCGAATTCTTAGATATTTAGTCGCTACGCCTTGCTTCGGGATCTGGTATCCTAAGGGGTCTAACTTTGACTTAATTGGATACTCAGATTCCGACTATGCTGGATGTAAGGTCGATAGGAAGAGTACATCGGGGACGTGCCAATTCTTAGGAAGGTCCCTGGTGTCATGGAATTCTAAGAAACAAACCTCTGTTGCCCTATCCACCGCTGAGGCCGAGTATGTTGCCGCAGGGCAGTGTTGCGCGCAACTACTTTGGATGAGGCAAACCCTTCGGGACTTTGGCTACAATCTGAGCAAAGTCCCACTCCTATGTGATAATGAGAGTGCTATCCGCATGGCGGAAAATCCTGTTGAACACAGCCGCACAAAGCACATAGACATCCGGCATCACTTTTTGAGAGACCACCAGCAAAAGGGAGATATCGAAGTGTTTCATGTTAGCACCGAGAACCAGCTAGCCGATATCTTTACCAAGCCTCTAGATGAGAAGACCTTTTGCGGGCTGCGTAGTGAGCTAAATGTCTTAGATTCGCGGAACTTGGATTAAATTGTAGCATACATGTGTTTATGCCTTTGATCATGTTCAGTCTGCATTTTGTTGCTTATTGTGGTGCTCAAGTTGTACAAACACTCCCTGGACCTCACACGTCCGTTGCACAGTGATGCACAGTTTTAGGGGGAGATGTGTTACAACTTGACCCTGTGAGACTAACCCTATGCTTGAGTTTGCTTGTTTTAGTCTCGAAGGAGACTTGAAAGGGAAAAGGTGGACTTGGACCATGAAAGACTTCCACTGCACTCCGATGAGAGGGTAACCTATTCCAAGTTCATCTCATGAACTCTTATTGCCATCTGCTCTTAATTGAAGATATTGGTGAGGCAATGGGGTTATAGGGCCAAGATTGATCCCGTTTTGGTGCTTGATGCCAAAGGGGGAGAAAATAAAGGCCAAAGCAATAGATGGATCAGCTACCACTTGAGAAATTTTGAAAATAGTAGATTAGAGCTTTTGGGTGTCAAAACTCTTTTATTGTCTCTTATGTCAAAAGTTGGCCTCTTGTGGGGAGAAGTGTTGATTATGGGGAAAAGGGGGAGTTTTTGAAATCCTTGATCAAATTTCTTTGGAAAACCTCTCTTTATGTCTCTACAAGTGGATTTGACTTAGAGATAGGAATTTGAGTTTGATTTGCAAAAACAAACCAAGTGGCGGCAAAGGATGATCGATATATGCCAAAATTGAATCAAAATAAATTTGAGTTTTATTTGAAGTGATATTGCACTTGTTCTAGTTGCTTTATGTTGTGTTGGCATAAATCACCAAAAAGGGGGAGATTGAAAGGGAAATGTGCCCTTGGGCCATTTCTAAGTATTTTGGTGATTGAGTGCCAACACAAGTGCTTAAATGTGAATTTATGCTCATGGATGGACAAAGTGCAAATCAAGAGTAAAGGTATGTTTCTAGACCTTAGTACATTGGTTTTATGTACTAATATACTTGTCTAAGTTTTAGAAACAGAAAGAAGAAGAAAAGAAAAGAGATGAAAAAAGGCTTGGCTGGGTACAGCCAAGACTCAGCTCGGTCTGGCACACCGGACTGTCCGGTGCGCCAGGCTGACTCGGCGCGAAGTGGCCGCTCTCGAGAATTCACCGACGGCGTACGGCTAAAATTCACCGGACTGTCTGGTGTGCACCGGACTGTCCGGTGAGCCAACGGTCGGCCGGGCCAACGGTCGGCCGCGCGATCTGCGCGGGACACGTGGTCGAGCCAACGGCTAGAAGGGGGCACCGGACTGTCCGGTGTGCACCGGACATGTCCGGTGCGCCAACGGCTCTCTGGCGGCCAACGGTCGGCTGCGCCATTTTAGGAAGGAAATCGGGCACCGGACAGTGTCCGGTGTGCACCGGACTGTCCGGTGCACCCGACGACAGAAGGCAAGATTGGCCTTCCAGATTTGCTCTCAACGGCTCCTAGCTGCCTTGGGACTATAAAAGGGACCCCTAGGCGCATGGAGGAGGACACCAAGCAACCTTAGAGCATTCTTGATCATCCACACTCAGTCTTTGCGCATTCGTTTGTCATTCTCAGTGATTCGAGCTCCGTTCTAGTGAGAACTTTGAGATAGTCTTTTGAGCTCGATTCTTGGCCGTGTGTGTGCGCATTTTTGAAAGGGAAATGTGCCTTTGGGCCATTTCTAAGTATTTTGGTGATTGAGTGCAAGCACAAGTGCTTAAATGTGAAAATATGCCCAAGGATGAACAAAGTGCAAATCACAAGTTAAGGTATGTTTCTAAGCCTTAGTACATTGGTTTGTGTACTAATATTCTTGTCTAAGTGTTAGAAACAGGAAGAAGAAAAGAAGTGGAGAGTGGCTGTGTGCAGCCAAAGGCTGCTTCGAGCTGGGGCACCGGACTGTCCGGTGTGCACCGGACAGTGTCCGGTGCGCCAGACCAGCGCGGAGCAAACCAGCCGCTCTCGGGTTTTTCTCCGGCGACTTCGGCTAAAATTCACCGGACTGTCCGGTGTGCACCGGACTGTCCGATGAGCCAACGGTCGGCCGCACGATCGCCGCGCGACACGTGGCCGAGCCAACGGTCGGAAGGAAGCACCGGACTGTCCGGTGTGCACCGGACTGTCCGGTGCGCCAGATCTGCAGTGGTCGACAACGGTCGGCTGCGCCTATTTAAGGAAAGGAATCGGGCACCGGACAGTGTCCGGTGTGCACCGGACTGTCCGGTGCGCCCGACGACAGAAGGCAAGGATGGCCTTCCAGAATTGTTCTCAACGGCTCCTAGCTGCCTTGGGGCTATAAAAGGGACCCCTAGGCGCATGGAGGAGAAAATCAAGCATTCCTTGAGCACTCTTGATCACTCACACATCAATCTCGCGCACTTGTTCGACATTCTAGTGATTTGAGCTCCGTTCTAGTGTGCTAGTCTTTTGAGCTCAAGTCTGGGTCTTGTGTGTGCGTATTCGCTGTGATCTTTGTGTCGTGTGTGAGTTGCTAATCCCTCCCTTGCTCTGTGATTCTCTGTGAACATCTTTTGTAAGGGCGAGAGGCTCCAAGTTGTGGAGATTCCTCGCAAACGGGATTGAGAAAAGAAAAGCAAGAACTCCGTGGTATTCAAGTTGATCATTGGATCACTTGAGAGGAGTTGAGTGCAACTCTCGTCCGTTGGGACGCCACAACGTGGAGTAGGCAAGTTTTGTGCTTGGCCGAACCACGGGATAACCACTGTGTCATCTCTGTGATTGGATTCTTGTGGTTACTGTGTTTTGACTCCTCTCTAGCCACTTGGCATAAACTGTGCTAACACCTAATCAAGTTTTGTGGCTATAAGTTTAAGTTTTTACAGGATCACCTATTCACCCCCCCCCCCTCTAGGTGCTCTCAATTGGTATCAAAGTCGTTCTCTTCAAGAAAGGGACTAACCGCCCGAAGAGATGGATCCTAAGGGGAAGGGAATTGTGATCAACGACAAGGAGAAGGAGTCCTTCGTCAACGAGCCAAGGGATGACAAGTCCAATGACTCGGGCTCGGGCCACAAGCGAAAAGATGGGAAGAAGAAGAAGACAAGATGCATCAAGGAGATCGTCTACTACGACAGCGATGAGTCCTCTTCTTCCCAAAAGGACGACGACCACGACAAACAAAAGACGGTTAACTCAAACTTTTCTTTTGATTATTCGCGCATTCCATATAGCTCAAATGCTCATTTGCTCTCCATTCCACTTGGCAAGCCTCCTCACTTTGATGGAGAGGACTACGGATTTTGGAGTCACAAAATGCGTACTCACCTATTTTCTCTCCATCCAAGCATTTGGGAGATTGTGGAAAGTGGAATGAAATTTGATAGCTCGGATAGCCCTTCATTCATTAACGAGCAAATCCATAAGAATGCACAAGCTACCACTGTTCTTCTAGCTTCACTGTGCAGGGATGAATATAACAAAGTGAGCGGCTTGGATAACGCCAAGCAGATCTGGGACACCCTCAAGATCTCTCATGAAGGGAATGACGTTACCTTGCTCACCAAAACGGAGTTGGTGGAAGGCGAGCTTGGACGGTTCGCGATGATAAGGGGCGAGGAGCCAACTCAGACATACAACCGGCTCAAGACCCTTATCAACAAAATAAGGAGCTACGGAAGCACGCGATGGACGGATCACGACGTCGTCCGACTAATGCTCAGGTCCTTTACCGTTCTTGATCCTCATTTGGTGAATAATATTCGTGAGAATCCCAGGTACACCAAAATGTCGCCCGAAGAAGTCCTAGGAAAATTCGTCAGCGGGCGAATGATGATCAAGGAGGCAAGGTATGTGGACGACGCCTTGAATGGACCGATCAACGAGCCGCAACCTTTTGCTCTCAAAGCCACAAGGAACAAGGAGGCGCTACCCAGCAAGGTGGCGCAAATTGAGGCGGCCGGTCTCAATGATGAAGAAATGGCCCTCATTATCAAGAGATTCAAGACGGTGCTAAAGGGTCGCAATGGACAGACGAGCAAGACTAAGACCAAGGGGAAGCGATCATGCTTCAAATGCGGTAAGCTTGGTCATTTTATTGCTAACTGTCCTGATAATGAAAGTGACCAGGAAAAGGGGAACAAAAGGGAGAAGAAGAAGCACTACAAGAAAGCCAAGGGCGAGGCGCATATAGGCAAGGAGTGGGATTCGGATTGCTCCTCCTCCGACTCTGACAATGAGGGACTCGCCGCCACCGCCTTCAACAAATCGGCCCTCTTCCCCAACGAGCGTCACACGTGTCTCATGGCTAAGGAGAAGAAAGTAAGTACTCGAAACTCTACTTATGCTTCTTCTAGTGGTGATGATTCTAGTGACGATGATGAAATAGACTATTCTAGTTTATTTAAAGGTCTAGATAGAATTACGATTGGCAAAATTAATGAATTAATTGATGCATTGAATGAGAAGGATAAACTCTTAGAGAAACAAGAGGATTTATTGTATGAAGAGCATGATAAATTTTTAGAAGCTCAAAAATCTCATGCTCTAGAAGTTAAAAGAAATGAAATGCTTACTTGTGAATTATCTTCATGTCATGAGACAATTTCAAAATTAAAGAGCATTAACGATGAGTTGAATGCTAAGATAGAAATAGCTAGTAAATCAACAACTTGTGTAGAAAATGTTGTTATTTGCAATAGATGTAAAGACTTTGATATTGATGCTTGTAGTGAACACATAGCTTCTATTGCAAAGTTAAATAATGAAGTGGCTAGTCTTAATGACCAACTTAAGACTAGCAAAAGTGAATTTGATAAGTTAAAATTTGCAAGGGATGCTTACACAATAGGAAGACATCCCTCAATTAAGGATGGGCTTGGCTTCAAGAGGGAAGCCAAGAACTTAACAAGCCATAAGACTCCCATCTCCACCAAGGAGAAAGGGAAGGCTCCTATGGCTAATAGTGTTAAGAAGAATCATGCTTTCATGTACTATGATAGGAGATATTCTAGAAATGCTTTTAGAGGTCATGATGTTTTTGATTCACATGCTTATGACTCTTATGCTATGACTGCTTCTAGTTCTCATGTTATGCATGGTAGAAATGGGCCTAGAAGAAATGTTGTTCATCAAATGCCTAGGAGAAATGTTGTTAGGAAAGTAGTGAATGAACCTTCTACAATTTATTGTGCTTTGAATGCTTCCTTTGCAATTTGTAGAAAGGATAAGAAAATTGTTGCTAGGAAGCTAGGGGCAAAATGCAAGGGAGACAAAACTTGCATTTGGGTCCCTAAGGATATTTGCACTAACCTTGTAGGACCCAACATGAGTTGGGTACCTAAGACCCAAGCCTAAATTTGCCTTGCAGGTTTATGCATCCGGGGGTTCAAGCTGGATTATTGATAGCGGATGCACAAACCATATGACGGGGGAGAAGAAGATGTTCACCTCCTACGTCAAGAATAAGGATTCCCAAGATTCAATCATATTCGGTGATGGGAATCAAGGCAAGGTAAAAGGGTTAGGTAAAATTGCAATTTCTAATGAGCACTCTATCTCTAATGTGTTTTTAGTAGAATCACTAGGATATAATTTACTATCTGTTAGTCAATTGTGCAATATGGGATATAACTGTCTGTTTACAAATGTAGATGTGTCTGTCTTTAGAAGAAGCGATGGTTCATTAGCTTTTAAGGGTGTATTAGACGGCAAACTTTATTTAGTTGATTTTGCAAAAGAAGAGGCCGGTCTAGATGCATGCTTAATAGCTAAGACTAGCATGGGCTGGCTGTGGCATCGCCGCTTAGCACATGTGGGGATGAAGAACCTTCACAAGCTTCTAAAGGGAGAACACGTGATAGGTTTAACTAATGTGCATTTCGAAAAAGATAGACCTTGTGCAGCTTGTCAAGCAGGTAAACAAGTGGGAGGAGCGCATCACAGCAAGAATGTGATGACCACTTCAAGACCTCTGGAGCTGCTGCATATGGACCTCTTCGGACCCGTCGCCTATCTAAGCATAGGAGGGAGTAAGTATGGTCTAGTTATTGTTGATGACTTTTCCCGCTTCACTTGGGTGTTCTTTTTGCAGGATAAGTCTGAAACCCAAGGGACCCTCAAGCGCTTCCTCAGGAGAGCTCAAAATGAGTTTGAGCTCAAAGTGAAGAAGATAAGGAGCGACAACGGATCCGAGTTCAAGAACCTTCAAGTGGAGGAGTTCCTTGAAGAGGAAGGGATCAAGCACGAGTTCTCCGCTCCCTACACACCACAGCAAAATGGTGTGGTAGAGAGGAAGAACAGGACGCTCATCGATATGGCAAGGACGATGCTAGGAGAGTTCAAGACCCCCGAGTGCTTTTGGACGGAAGCCGTTAACACTGCTTGCCACGCCATCAACAGGGTCTACCTTCATCGCCTCCTCAAGAAGACGTCGTATGAGCTTCTAACCGGTAACAAACCCAATGTATCCTACTTTCGTGTATTTGGGAGCAAGTGCTACATTCTAGTGAAGAAAGGTAGAAATTCTAAGTTTGCTCCCAAAGCTGTAGAAGGGTTTTTGTTAGGTTATGACTCAAATACAAAGGCGTATAGAGTCTTCAACAAATCATCGGGTTTGGTTGAAGTCTCTAGCGACGTTGTATTTGATGAGACTAATGGCTCTCCAAGAGAGCAAGTTGTTGATTGTGATGATGCAGATGAAGAAGACGTTCCAACGGCCGCCATACGCACCATGGCGATTGGAGAAGTGCGGCCACAGGAACAAGATGAGCAAGATCAACCCTCTTCCTCAATTATGTTGCATCCCCCGACTCAAGACGATGAACAGGTTCATCAAAAGGAGGCGTGTGATCAAGGGGGAGCACAAGATGATAACGTGATGGAGGAAGAAGTGCAACCGGCACCTCCAACCCAAGTTCGAGCAACGATCCAAAGGGATCATCCCGTCGACCAAATTCTGGGTGACATTAGCAAGGGAGTAACTACTCGGTCTCGATTAGTTAATTTTTGTGAACATTACTCTTTTGTCTCTTCTATTGAGCCTTTCAGGGTAGAAGAGGCCTTGCTAGATCCGGACTGGGTGCTGGCCATGCAAGAGGAGCTAAACAACTTCAAGCGCAATGAAGTTTGGACACTGGTGCCTCGTCCGAAGCAAAATGTTGTGGGAACCAAGTGGGTGTTCCGCAACAAACAGGACGAGCACGGGGTGGTGACGAGGAACAAGGCTCGACTTGTGGCAAAAGGTTATGCCCAAGTCGCAGGTTTGGACTTTGAGGAGACTTTTGCTCCTGTGGCTAGGCTAGAGTCCATTCGTATTTTGCTAGCATATGCCGCTCACCATTCTTTCAGGTTGTACCAAATGGATGTGAAGAGCGCTTTCCTCAATGGGCCAATCAAGGAGGAGGTGTACGTAGAGCAACCCCCTGGCTTTGAGGATGAACGGTACCCCGACCATGTGTGTAAGCTCTCTAAGGCGCTCTATGGACTTAAGCAAGCCCCAAGAGCATGGTATGAATGCCTTAGAGATTTCTTAATTGTTAATGCTTTCAAGGTTGGGAAAGCCGATCCAACTCTTTTTACAAAGACATGTGATGGTGATTTGTTTGTGTGCCAAATTTATGTCGACGACATAATATTTGGTTCAACTAACCAAAAGTCTTGTGAAGAGTTTAGCAGGGTGATGACGCAGAAATTCGAGATGTCGATGATGGGCGAGTTGAACTACTTCCTTGGGTTCCAAGTGAAGCAACTCAAGGACGGCACCTTCATCTCCCAAACGAAGTACACGCAAGATCTACTAAAGCGGATTGAGATGAAGGACGCCAAGCCCGCAAAGACGCCGATGGGAACCGACGGACACACCGACCTCAACAAAGGAGGTAAGTCCGTTGATCAAAAAGCATACCGGTCAATGATAGGTTCTTTGCTTTATTTATGTGCTAGTAGACCGGACATTATGCTTAGCGTATGCATGTGTGCTAGATTTCAATCCGATCCTAAGGAATGTCACTTAGTGGCGGTGAAGCGAATTCTTAGATATTTGGTTGCTACGCCTTGCTTCGGGCTCTGGTATCCAAAGGGGTCTACCTTTGACTTAGTTGGATACTCAGATTCCGACTATGCTGGATGTAAGGTCGATAGGAAGAGCACATCGGGGACGTGCCAATTCTTAGGAAGGTCCCTGGTGTCGTGGAACTCTAAGAAACAAACTTCCGTTGCCCTATCCACCGCTGAGACCGAGTATGTTGCCGCAGGACAGTGTTGCGCGCAACTACTTTGGATGAGGCAAACCCTCAGGGACTTTGGCTACAATCTGAGCAAAGTCCCACTCCTATGTGATAATGAGAGTGCTATCCGCATGGCGGAAAATCCTGTTGAACACAGCCGTACAAAGCACATAGACATCCGGCATCACTTTTTGAGAGACCACCAGCAAAAGGGAGATATCGAAGTGTTTCATGTTAGCACCGAGAACCAGCTAGCCGATATCTTTACCAAGCCTCTAGATGAGAAGACCTTTTGCAGGCTGCGTAGTGAGCTAAATGTCTTAGATTCGCGGAACTTGGATTGAATTGTAGCATACATGTGTTTATGCCCTTGATCATGTTCATTCTGCATTTTGTTGCTTATTGTGGTGCTCAAGTTGTACAAACACTCCCTGGACCTCACAAGTCCGTTGCAAAGTAATGCACATGTTTAGGGGGAGATGTGTTACAACTTGACCCTTTGAGACTAACCATGTGCTTGAGTTTGGTAATTTAGTGTCGAAGGAGGATTGAAAGGGAAAAGGTGGACTTGGACCATGAAAGACTTCCACTGCACTCCGATGAGAGGGTAACTAATTCCAAGTTCATCTCATGAAATCTTATTGCCATTTGCTCTTAATTGAAGACTTTGGTGAGGCAATGGGGTTAAAAGGCCAAGATTGATCCCGTTTTGGTGCTTGATGCCAAAGGGGGAGAAAATAAAGGTCAAAGCGATTAAATGGATCAGCTACCACTTGAGAGATTTTGAAAATAGTAGAATAGAGTTTTTGTGTTGTTAAACTCTTTTATTGTCTCTCTTGTCAAAAGTTGGCTTCTTGTGGGGAGAAGTATTGATTATGGGAAATAGGGGGAGTTTTTGAAATCTTTGATCAATCTCTTTTGGAATGACTCTCTTTATGCTTCAACATGTGTGTTTGACTTAGAGATAGAGATTTGAGTTTGATTTGCAAAAACAAACCAAGTGGTGGCAAAGGATGATCCATATATGCCAAAATTGAATAAAACTCAAAGTTAGTTTTTATTTGAAGTGATTTTGCACTTGTTCTACTTGCTTTATGTTGTGTTGGCATAAATCACCAAAAAGGGGGAGATTGAAAGGGAAATGTGCCTTTGGGCCATTTCTAAGTATTTTGGTGATTGAGTGCAAACACAAGTGCTTAAATGTGAAAATATGCCCAAGGATGAACAAAGTGCAAATCACAAGTTAAGGTATGTTTCTAAGCCTTAGTACATTGGTTTGTGTACTAATATTCTTGTCTAAGTGTTAGAAACAGGAAGAAGAAAAGAAGTGGAGAGTGGCTGTGTGCAGCCAAAGGCTGCTTCGAGCTGGGGCACCGGACTGTCCGGTGTGCACCGGACAGTGTCCGGTGCGCCAGACCAGCGCGGAGCAAACCAGCCGCTCTCGGGTTTTTCTCCGGCGACTTCGGCTAAAATTCACCGGACTGTCCGGTGTGCACCGGACTGTCCGGTGAGCCAACGGTCGGCCGGGCCAACGGTCGGCCGCACGATCG
The DNA here is from genome assembly GCF_902167145.1 of Zea mays. Taxonomy (NCBI): domain Eukaryota; kingdom Viridiplantae; phylum Streptophyta; class Magnoliopsida; order Poales; family Poaceae; genus Zea; species Zea mays. The sequence goes on along the minus strand of NC_050100.1, from coordinate 222,372,243 downwards.
CCGCGCGACACGTGGCCGAGCCAACGGTCGGAAGGAAGCACCGGACTGTCCGGTGTGCACCGGACTGTCCGGTGCGCCAGATCTGCAGTGGTCGGCAACGGTCGGCTGCGCCTATTTAAGGAAAGGAATCGGGCACCGGACAGTGTCTGGTGTGCACCGGACTGTCCGGTGCGCCCGACGACAGAAGGCAAGGATGGCCTTCCAGAATTGTTCTCAACGGCTCCTAGCTGCCTTGGGGCTATAAAAGGGACCCCTAGGCGCATGGAGGAGAAAATCAAGCATTCCTTGAGCACTCTTGATCACTCACACATCAATCTCGCGCACTTGTTCGACATTCTAGTGATTTGAGCTCCGTTCTAGTGTGCTAGTCTTTTGAGCTCAAGTCTGGGTCTTGTGTGTGCGTATTCGCTATGATCTTTGTGTCGTGTGTGAGTTGCTAATCCCTCCCTTGCTCTGTGATTCTCTGTGAACATCTTTTGTAAGGGCGAGAGGCTCCAAGTTGTGGAGATTCCTCGCAAACGGGATTGAGAAAAGAAAAGCAAGAACTCCGTGGTATTCAAGTTGATCATTGGATCACTTGAGAGGAGTTGAGTGCAACTCTCGTCCGTTGGGACGCCACAACGTGGAGTAGGCAAGTTTTGTGCTTGGCCGAACCACGGGATAACCACTGTGTCATCTCTGTGATTGGATTCTTGTGGTTACTGTGTTTTGACTCCTCTCTAGCCACTTGGCATAAACTGTGCTAACACCTAATCAAGTTTTGTGGCTATAAGTTTAAGTTTTTACAGGATCACCTATTCACCCCCCCCCCTCTAGGTGCTCTCAATTTTGCTGTGGATTTGTGTGTGTTGCTTCTCTCCCTTACTCCGTGCTTCTTTGTGAACTTCAAGTGTAAGGGCGAGAGACTCCAAGTTGTGGAGATTCCTCGCGAACGCGATAAGAAAAGAAAAGCATAACACTGTGGTATTCAAGTTGATCATTGGATCACTTGAGAGGAGTTGAGTGCAACTCTCGTCCGTTGGGACGCCACAACGTGGAGTAGGCAAGTTTTGTACTTGGCCGAACCACGGGATAAACCACTGTGTCTTCTCTGTGTTGAATTCCTTGTGGTTATCGTATTGTGCAAGATCTTCTCTCTAGCCACTTGGCATTAACTGTGCTAACGCTTAATCAAAGTTTTGTGGCTTAAGTTTTTAAGTTCTACAGGATCACCTATTCACCCCCCCCCCTCTAGGTGCTCTCACTATGCCACTCACCACTCTTTCAGGTTGTTTCAAATGGACGTGAAGAGCGCTTTCCTCAACGGGCCAATCAAGGAGGAGGTGTACGTGGAGCAACCTCCTGGCTTTGAGGATGAACGGTACCCCGACCATGTGTGTAAGCTCTCTAAGGCGCTCTATGGACTTAAGCAAGCCCCAAGAGCATGGTATGAATGCCTTAGAGATTTCCTAATTGCTAATGCTTTCAAGGTTGGAAAAGCCAATCCAACTCTTTTCACTAAGACTTGTGATGGCGACCTATTTGTGTGCCAAATTTATGTCGATGATATAATATTTGGTTCTACTAATCAAAAGTCTTGTGAGGAGTTTAGCAGGGTGATGACACAGAAATTTGAGTTGTCGATGATGGGCGAGTTGAACTACTTCCTTGGGTTCCAAGTGAAGCAACTCAAGGACGGCACCTTCATCTCCCAAATGAAGTACACACAAGACTTGCTCAAGCGGTTCGAGATGAAGGACGCCAAGCCCGCAAAGACACCAATGGGAACCGATGGACACGTCGACCTCAACAAAGGAGGTAAGTCCGTTGATCAAAAGGCATACCGGTCTATGATAGGGTGAAAGTCGCCTAGAGGGGGGGTGAATAGGGCGAAACTGAAATTCTCAAAAATAATCACAACTACAAGCCGGGTTAGTGTTAGAAATATAATCAAGTCCGCAAGAGAGGGCACAAAACAAATCGCAAGCGAATAAGAAGTGTGACACGTGGATTTGTTTTACCGAGGTTCAGTTCTTGCAAACCTACTCCCCGTTGAGGTGGTCACAAAGACCGGGTCTCTTTCAACCCTTTCCCTCTCTCAAACGGTCCCTCGGACCGAGTGAGTTTTCTCTTCTCAAATCAACCGGGAACAAAACTTCCCCGCAAGGACCACCACACAATTGGTGTCTCTTGCCTTGGTTACAATTGAGTGTTTGACCACAAGAAAGAATGAGAAAGAAGAAAGTGATCCAAGCGCAAGAACTCAAAAGAACACGACAAATCACTCTCACTAGTCACTAAAGCTTTTGTGGAATTGGGAGAGGATTTGATCACTTGGGTGTGTCTTGTATTGAATGCCTAGCTCTTGTAAGTGGTTGGAAGTGTGAAAACTTGGATGCAATGAATGGTGGGTGGTTGGGAGTATTTATATCCCCAACCACCAAACTAGCCGTTTGGTGGGGCTGTCTGTCACATGGTGCACCGGACAGTCCGGTGCACACCAGACAGTGTCCGGTGCGCCAGCCACGTCACCAGGCCGTTGGGTTCCGACCGTTGGAGCTCTGACTTCTGGGCCCGCCTTGATGTCCGGTGGCGCACCGGACATGCACTGTAGAGTGTCCGGTGCGCCACTTCGCGCGTGCCTGACTTCTGCGCGCTCTGGCGCGCATTTAATGCCTCTGCAGGTGACCGTTGGCGCGAAGTAGTCGTTGCCCCGCTGGCTCACCGGACAGTCCGGTGCACACCGGACATGTCCGGTGAATTATAGCGGAGCGAATTCCCGAAGCTGGCGAGTTCCTGAGACACCCTTCCTTGGAGCACCGGACACTGTCCGGTGTACACCGGACAGTCCGGTGAATTATAGCGAAGCGCCTCCGGATTTTCCCGAAGGTGAAGAGTTCAACGTGAAGTCCCCTGGTGCACCGGACACTGTCCGGTGGCACACCGGACAGTCCGGTGCGCCAGACCAGGGCACACTTCGGTTATCCCTTGCTCTCTTTGTTGAACCCAATACTTGGTCTTTTTATTGGCTAAGTGTGAACCTTTGGCACCTGTATAACTTATGCACTAGAGCAAAACTAGTTAGTCCAATTATTTGTGTTGGGCAATTCAACCACCAAAATCATTTAGGAAATAGGTGTAAGCCTAATTCCCTTTCAATCTCCCCCTTTTTGGTGATTGATGCCAACACAAACCAAAGCAATTATAGAAGTGCATAATTGAACTAGCTTGCATGATGTAAGTGCAAAGGTTGCTTGGAATTGAGCCAATATAAACACTTATAAGATATGCATGGATTGTTTCTTCAATTTTTTTGACATTTTGGACCACGCTTGCACCACATGTTTTGTTTTTGCAAATTCTTTTGTAAATCCTTTTCAAAGTTATTTTGCAAATAGTCAAAGGTAAATGAATAAGATTTTGCGAAGCATTTTCAAGATTTGAAATTTTCTCCCCTTGTTTCAAATGCTTTTCCTTTGACTAAAACAAAACTCCCCCTAAATGAAATTCTCCTCTTAGTGTTCAAGAGGGTTTTGATGTATGAAATACTACTTTTCTCCCCCTTTTGACCACAATAAGATACCAATTTGAAATTTAACAATTGAGAATCAAACCAATTGAAAAACTCTTTTAAAATTAGGTGGTGGTGCGGTCCTTTTGCTTTGGGCTAATACTTTCTCCCCCTTTGGCATGAATCGCCAAAAACGGAGTCATTAGAGCCCTTAGAATCACTCTTTCCCCCTTTGGTCATAAATAAATGAGTGAAGATTATACCAAAGACGAAGCCCTTTTGCTTGGGACTTATGCTATCTCCCCCAAAGATGGAGAGTTGCCCGGAGCGACGGCGAAGGATGAGTTACGGAGTGGAAGCCTTTGTCTTCGCCGAAGACTCCAATTCCCTTTCAATATACCTATGACTTAGTTTGAAATAGACTTGAAAACACATTAGTCATAGCATATGAGAGAGACATGATCAAAGGTATATGAATGAGCTATGTGTGCAATTTAACAAAAGAAGTTCCTAGAATCAAGAATATTTAGCTCATGCCTAAGTTTGTTAAAAGTTTGTTCATCAAGAGGCTTGGTAAAGATATCGGCTAATTGATCTTTAGTATTAATGTAAGAAATCTCGATATCTCCCTTTTGTTGGTGATCCCTTAGAAAATGATACCGAATGGCTATGTGCTTAGTGCGGCTATGCTCAACGGGATTATCCGCCATGCGAATTGCACTCTCATTATCACATAGAAGAGGAACTTTGGTTAATTTGTAACCATAGTCCCTAAGGGTTTGCCTCATCCAAAGTAGTTGCGCGCAACAATGGCCTGCGGCAATGTACTCAGCTTCGGCGCTAGAAAGAGCTACGGAATTTTGCTTCTTTGAAGCCCAAGACACCAAGGATCTTCCCAAGAACTGGCAAGTCCCCGATGTGCTCTTTCTATTGATTTTACACCCCGCCCAATCGGCATCCGAATAACCAATCAAATCAAAAGTGGATCCCCTAGGATACCAAAGCCCAAACTTATGAGTATAAACTAAATATCTCAAGATTCGTTTTACGACCGTAAGGTGAGCTTCCTTAGGGTCGGCTTGAAATCTTGCACACATGCATACGGAAAGCATAATATCCGGTCGAGATGCACATAAATATAGCAAAGAGCCTATCATCGACCGGTATACCTTTTGATCGACGGATTTACCTCCTTCGTCGAGGTCGAGATGCCCATTGGTTCCCATGGGTGTCTTGATGGGTTTGACATCCTTCATTCCAAACTTGTTTAGAATATCTTGAGTATACTTCATTTGGCTTAAGAAGGTGCCCTCTTGGAGTTGCTTTACTTGAAATCCTAAGAAATATTTCAACTCCCCCATCATAGACATCTCGAACTTTTGTGTCATGATCCTACTAAATTCTTCACATGTAGACTCGTTAGTAGACCCAAATATAATATCATCAACATAAATTTGGCATACAAACAAGTCATTTTCAAGAGTTTTAGTGAAGAGAGTAGGATCGGCTTTTCTGACTTTGAATCCATTAGTGATAAGGAAATCTCTAAGGCATTCATACCATGCTCTTGGGGCTTGCTTGAGCCCATAAAGCGCCTTAGAGAGTTTATACACATGGTTAGGGTACTCACTATCTTCAAAGCCGGGAGGTTGCTCAACATAGACCTCTTCCTTGATTGGTCCATTGAGGAAGGCACTCTTCACGTCCATTTGATAAAGCTTGAAGCCATGGTAAGTAGCATAGGCTAATAATATACGAATTGACTCAAGCCTAGCTACGGGTGCATAGGTTTCACCGAAATCCAAACCTTCGACTTGGGAGTATCCCTTGGCCACAAGTCGAGCTTTGTTCCTTGTCACCACACCATGCTCGTCTTGCTTGTTGCGGAAGACCCATTTGGTTCCTACAACATTTTGATTAGAACGTGGAACTAAATGCCATACCTCATTCCTAGTAAAGTTGTTGAGCTCCTCTTGCATTGCCACCACCCAATCCGAATCTTGTAGTGCTTCCTCTACCCTGTGTGGCTCAATAGAGGAAACGAAAGAGTAATGTTCACAAAAATGTGCAACACGAGATCTAGTAGTTACCCCCTTATGAATGTCGCCGAGGATGGTGTCGACGAGGTGATCTCGTTGGATTGCTTGGTGGACTCTTGGTGTGGCGGCCTTTGCTCTTCATCCTCCTTGTCTTGCTCATTTGCATCTCCCCCTTGATCATTGTCGTCATCTTGAGGTGGCTCATTTGTTTGATCTCCTCCTTCATCAACTTGATCCTCATCCTCATTTTGAGTTGGTGGAGATGCTAGCGTGGAGGAGGATGGTTGATCTTGTGCATTTGGAGGCTCTTCGGATTCCTTAGGACACACATCCCCGATGGACATGTTCCTTAGTGCGATGCACGGAGCCTCTTCATTACCTATCTCATCAAGATCAACTTGCTCTACTTGAGAGCCGTTAGTCTCATCAAACACAACGTCACAAGAAACTTCAACTTGTCCAGTGGACTTGTTAAAGACTCTATATGCCCTTGTGTTTGAATCATATCCTAGTAAAAAGCCTTCTACAGTCTTAGGAGCAAATTTAGATTTTCTACTTCTTTTAATAAGAATAAATCATTTGCTACCAAAGACTCTAAAATATGAAATATTGGGCTTTTTACCGGTTAGGAGTTCATAAGATATCTTCTTGAGGATTCGGTGTAGATATAACCGGTTGATGGCGTAGCAGGCGGTGTTGACCGCCTCGGCCCAAAACCGATCCGAAGTTTTGTACTCATCAAGCATGGTTCTTGCCATGTCCAATAGAGTTCGATTCTTCCTCTCCACTACACCATTTTGTTGTGGGGTGTAGGGAGAAGAGAAATCATGCTTGATGCCCTCCTCCTCAAGGAAGCCTTCAATTTGTGAGTTCTTGAACTCCGTCCCGTTGTCGCTTCTAATTTTCTTGATCCTTAAGCCGAACTCATTTTGAGCCCATCTCAAGAATCCCTTTAATGTTTCTTGGGTGTGAGATTTTTCCTGCAAAAAGAATACCCAAGTGAAGCGAGAATAATCATCCATTATTACAAGACAATACTTACTCCCGCCGATGCTTAGGTAAGCAATCGGGCCGAATAGATCCATGTGGAGTAGCTCAAGCGGCCTGTCGGTCGTCATGATGTTCTTGTGTGGATGATGGGCACCAACTTGCTTTCGTGCTTGGCATGCGCTACAAACTCTGTCTTTCTCAAAATGAACATTGGTTAGTCCTAAAATGTGCTCTCCCTTTAGAAGCTTATGAAGATTCTTCATCCCAACATGGGCTAGTCGGCGGTGCCAGAGCCAACCCATGTTAGTCTTAGCAATTAAGCAAGTGTCGAGTTCAGCTCTATCAAAATCTACCAAGTATAGCTGACCCTCCAACACTCCCTTAAATGTTATTGAATCATCACTTCTTCTAAAGACAGTGACACCTACATTAGTGAAAAGACAGTTGTAACCCATTTTGCATAATTGAGATACAGAAAGAAAATTGTAATCTAATGAATCTACAAGAAAAACATTGGAAATAGAATGGTCAGGAGATATAGCAATTTTACCCAATCCTTTGACCAAACCTTGGTTTCCATCCCCGAATGTGATCGCTCGTTGGGGATCTTGGTTTTTCTCGTAGGAGGAGAACATCTTCTTCTCCCCTGTCATGTGGTTTGTGCACCCGCTATCGATGATCCAGCTTGAGCCCCCGGATGCATAAACCTACAAAACAAGTTTAGTTCTTGACTTTAGGTACCCAAACGGTTTTGGGTCCTTTGGCATTAGAAACAAGAACTTTGGGTACCCAAACACAAGCCTTGGAGCCCTTGTGTTTGCCTCCAACAAACTTGGCAACTACCTTGCCGGATTTGTTAGTTAAAACATATGATGCATCAAAAGTTTTGAATGAAATGTCATGATCATTTGATGCACTAGGAGTTTTCCTTTTAGGCAACTTAGCATGGGTTGGTTGCCTAGAGCTAGATGTCTCACCCTTATACATGAAAGCATGGTTAGGACCAGAGTGAGACTTCCTAGAGTGAATCCTCCTAATTTTGCTCTCGGGATAACCGGCAGGGTACAAAATGTATCCCTCGTTATCCTGAGGCATGGGAGCCTTGCCCTTTACAAAATTAGACAATCTTTTAGGAGGGGCAATAAGTTTGACATTGTCTCCCCTTTGGAAGCCAATGTCATCCTTGATGCCAGGGCGTCTCCCATTATAAAGCATACTACGAGCAAATTTAAAATTTTCATTTTCTAAGTTATGCTCGGCAATTTTAGCATCTAATTTTGCTATATGATCATTTTGTTGTTTAATCAAAGACATGTGATCATGAATAGCATTAATATCAACATCTCTACATCTAGTACAAATAGATACATGCTCAACGATAGATGTAGAGGGTTTGCAAGATTTTAATTCTACAACCTTAGCATGTAATATATCGTTTTCACTTCTAAGGTTAGAAATAGTAACATTGCAAACATCAAAATCTTTAGCCTTAGCAAGCAATTTCTCATTTTCAACTTTAAGGCTAGCAAGGGAAATGTTCAATTCTTCAATCCTAGCAAGTAAATCATCATCATTATTTCTAGGATTGGTAATTGAAACATTACAAACATGAGAATCAACCTTAGCTAATAAATTAGCATTTTCATTTCTAAGGTTGTCAATAGTTTCATGGCAAGAGCTTAGTTCACTAGATAATTTTTCACATTTTTCAACTTCTAGAGAATAAGCATTTTTAACTTTAACATGCTTTTTGTTTTCCTTGATTAGGAAGTCCTCTTGGGAGTCCAAGAGGTCATCCTTCTCATGGATGGCACTAATTAATTCATTTAATTTCTCTTTTTGTTGCATATTTAAGTTGGCAAAAAGAGTGCGTAAGTTATCTTCCTCATCACTAGCATTTTCATCACTAGAGTACTCATATTTAGTGGAGGATTTAGATTTAACCTTATTCTTTTTCCCGTCCTTTGCCATGAGGCACTTGTGGCCGATGTTGGGGAAGAGAAGTCCCTTGGTGACGGCGATGTTGGCGGCGTCCTCATCGTCGGAGGAGTCGCTTGAGCTTTCGTCGGAGTCCCACTCGCGACAAATATGGGCATCGCCGCCCTTCTTCTTGTAGTACCTTTTCTTCTCCTTTCTTCTCCCCTTCTTGTCATCGCCCCTGTCACTGTCACTAGAAATAGGACATTTTGCAATAAAGTGACCGGGCTTACCACACTTGAAGCAAACCTTCTTGGAGCGGGGCTTGTAATCTTTCCCCCTCCTTTGCTTGAGGATTTGGCGAAAGCTTTTGATGACAAGCGCCATTTCCTCGTTGTCGAGTTTGGAGGCGTCGATGGGTGTTCTACTCAGTGTAGACTCCTCCTTCTTCTCCTCTGTCGCTTTGAATGCGACCGGTTGAGCTTCAGATGTAGATGGACCGTCAAGCTCGTTGATCTTCCGTGATCCCTTGATCATGAATTCAAAACTCACAAAATTCCCGATTACTTCCTCGGGAGTCATTAGTGTGTATCTAGGATTACCACGAATTAATTGTACTTGAGTAGGGTTAAGGAAAATAAGTGATCTTAGAATAACCTTAACCACCTCGTGGTCATCCCATTTTTTGCTCCCGAGGTTGCGCACTTGGTTCACCAAGGTTTTGAGCCAGTTGTACATATCTTGTGGCTCCTCCCCTTGGCGAAGACGGAAGCGACCGAGCTCCCCCTCGATCGTTTCCCTCTTGGTGATCTTAGTGAGTTCATCACCCTCGTGCGCGGTCTTGAGCACGTCCCAAACTTCCTTGGCGTTTTTTAGTCCTTGCACCTTGTTGTACTCCTCCCTACTTAGAGAGGCGAGGAGTATGGTTGTGGCTTGGGAGTTGAAGTGCTCGATTTGGGCCACTTCATCAATATCATAATCTTCATCCCCTACGGACGGTACCTGCACACCAAACTCAACGACATCCCATATACTTTTGTGGAGTGAGGTTAGATGAAATCGCATTAAATCACTCCACCTAGCATAATCTTCACCATCAAAAGTTGGTGGTTTGCCTAATGGGACAGAAAGTAAAGGTGTATGTTTAGGAATGCGAGGGTAGCGTAGGGGGATCTTACTAAACTTCTTGCGCTCATGGCGCTTAGAAGTTACGGAGGGCGCGTCGAAGCCGGAGGTGGAAGGTGACGAAGTGTCGGTCTCGTAGTAGACCACCTTCCTCATCTTCTTTATCTTGTCGCCACTCCGATGCGACTTGTGGGAAGAAGTCTTCTTTTCCTTCTTCTTCTCCTTCTTCTTCTCCTTGTTGCGGGACTCTTCCGATGATGCCTTCCCGTGGCTTGTAGTGGGCTTTTCGCCGGTCTCCATCTCCTTCTTGGCGTGTTCTCCCGACATCACTTCGAGCGGTTAGGCTCTAATGAAGCACCGGGCTCTGATACCAATTGAAAGTCGTCTAGAGGGGGGTGAATAGGGCGAAACTGAAATTTTCAAAAATAATCACAACTACAAGCCGGGTTAGTGTTAGAAATATAATCAAGTCCGCAAGAGAGGGCGCAAAACAAATCGCAAGCGAATAAGAAGTGTGACACGTGGATTTGTTTTACCGAGGTTCGGTTCTTGCAAACCTACTCCCCGTTGAGGTGGTCACAAAGACCGGGTCTCTTTCAACCCTTTCCCTCTCTCAAACGGTCCCTCGGACCGAGTGAGTTTTCTCTTCTCAAATCAACCGGGAACAAAACTTCCCCGCAAGGACCACCACACAATTGGTGTCTCTTGCCTTGGTTACATTTGAGTGTTTGACCACAAGAAAGAATGAGAAAGAAGAAAGTGATCCAAGCGCAAGAGCTCAAAAGAACACGACAAATCACTCTCACTAGTCACTAAAGCTTTTGTGGAATTGGGAGATGATCTGATCACTTGGGTGTGTCTTGTATTGAATGCCTAGCTCTTGTAAGTGGTTGGAAGTGTGAAAACTTGGATGCAATGAATGGTGGGTGGTTGGGGTATTTATAGCCCCAACCACCAAACTAGCTGTTTGGTGGGGCTGTCTGTCGCATGGTGCACCGGACAGTCCGGTGCACACCGGACAGTGTCCGGTGCGCCAGCCACGTCATCAGGCTGTTGGGTTCCGACCGTTGGAGCTCTGACTTCTGGGCCTACCTTGATGTCCGGTGGCGCACCGGACATGCACTGTAGAGTGTCCGGTGCGCCACTTCGCGCGTGCCTGACTTCTGCGCACTCTGGCGCGCATTTAATGCCTCTGCAGGTGACCGTTGGCGCGAAGTAGCCATTGCCCCGCTGGCTCACCGGACAGTCTGGTGCACACCGGACATGTCCGGTGAATTATAGCGGAGCGAATTCCCAAAGCTGGCGAGTTCCTGAGACACCCTTCCTTGGAGCACCGGACACTGTCCGGTGTACACCGAACAGTCCGGTGAATTATAGCGAAGCGCCTCCGGATTTTCCCGAAGGTGAAGAGTTCAGCGTGAAGTCCCCTAGTGCACCGGACACTGTCCGGTGGCACACCGGACAGTCCGGTGCGCCAGACCAGGGCACACTTCGGTTATCCCTTGCTCTCTTTGTTGAACCCAATACTTGGTCTTTTTATTGACTAAGTGTGAACCTTTGGCACCTGTATAACTTATGCACTAGAGCAAAACTAGTTAGTCCAATTATTTGTGTTGGGCAATTCAACCACCAAAATCATTTAGGAAATAGGTGTAAGCCTAATTCCCTTTCATAGGGTCTTTACTTTATTTATGTGCTAGTAGACCGGATATTATGCTAAGCGTATGCATGTGTGCTAGATTTCAATCCGACCCAAGGGAGTGTCACCTTGTGGCCGTTAAGCGAATTCTTAGATATTTAGTTGCTACGCCTTGCTTCGGGATCTGGTATCCAAAGGGGTCTACCTTTGACTTAATTGGATACTCAGATTCCGATTATGCTGGATGCAAGGTTGATAGGAAGAGTACATCAGGGACGTGCCAATTCCTAGGAAGGTCTCTGGTGTCTTGGAGTTCTAAGAAACAAACTTCTGTTGCCCTATCCACCGCTGAGGCCGAGTACGTTGCCGCAGGCCATTGTTGCGCGCAACTACTATGGATGAGGTAAACCCTCCAGGACTTTGGCTACAATCTGAGCAAAGTCCCACTCCTATGTGATAATGAGAGTGCAATCCGCATGGTGGATAATCCTGTTGAACACAGACACACTAAGCACATAGACATCCGGCATCACTTTTTGAGAGACCACCAGCAAAAGGAAGATATCGAAGTGTTTTATGTTAGCACCGAGAACCAGCTAGCCGATATCTTTACCAAGCCTTTAGATGAGAAAACCTTTTGCAGGCTGCGTAGTGAGCTAAATGTCTTAGATTCACGTAACTTGGATTGATTTATAGCATACATGTGTTTTATGCTTTTTAATCAAGTTACTTTATGCATTTATGAGATTTATATGGTGCTCAAGTTGTGCAAGGGATCCCCGGACCTCACAAGTCCATATGTGAATGATGCACATATTTAGGGGGAGAAGTGCTACAACTTGACCCTTTGAGACTAACATTTGTGCTTGAGTTTCCTTGATGTAGTCTCAAAGGTGAATTGAAAGGGAAATGTGAACTTGGACTTTGCAAAGACTTCCACTGCACTCCGGTATTAACTCCAAGTTCATATCTATGCTCGTATTGCCTTTTTGCTCTTAATTGACGATTTTGGTGAGGCAATGAGGTTAAAGGGCCAAGAATGATCCCATTTCGGTGCTTAATGCCAAAGGGGATAAATTAAGGCCAAAACAAATGGATCAGCTAGCAAATGGATCAGCTACCACTTGTGAACCTTTGAAAATAATAGAGTTAGAACTTTTGATTTGTCAAAATACTCTTATTGGCAAAATTTGGTCTCTTGTGGGGAGAATGTTTGATTATGGGAGAAAGGGGAGTTTTTGGCTCTTAATCATTTTTACTCTTGGAATATCTCTCTTTGTGCCCAAACAAGGGTGTTTGACTTAGAGATAGGAAAATGAATTGATTTGCAAAAACAAACCAAGTGGTGGCAAAGAACGATCCAAATATGTAAAATCTTGTCAAAGACTATTTTTGTTCTAAATTGCATTGATGTTGCACTTCTATTTGTTGCTTTTTGATATGTTGGCATAAATCACCAAAAAGGGGGAGATTGAAAGGGAAATGTGCCTTGGGCCATTTCTATATTGTTTTGGTGATTAAGTGCCAACACATATTCTCTAAGTGTTACTGTATGCCAAATGATGAATGAAGTGCAAATCAACAATAAGGTATGATTCTAGACTTAGTACATTGGTTTTTGTGTACTAATATATTTGTCTAAGTGCTAGAATCAAAGAAAAGAAAAGAAGAGAAGAACTTGGCTCGAAGCAGCCAAGACTCAGCACAGTCTGGCACACCGGACTGTCCGGTGGTGCACCGGACAGTGTCCAGTGCGCCAGACTGGTCTCCGACGAACTGGCTGCTCTCGAGAGTTTTTGACGGCGTACGACTATAATTCACCGGACTGTCTGGTGGCGCACCGGACTGTCCGGTGAGCCAACGGCCGCCAGCGCAACGGTCGGCCGCCAAATCCGCGGGCGACGCGTGGCCCGCTCCAACGGTCGGCAGGTGGCACCGGACTGTCCGGTGTGCATCGGACAGTGTCCGGTGCGCCAACCAGCCCGAAGATCCAACGGTCGGCTGCGCCAGGAATGGAAGGAGATCCGCACCAGACATGCTACAGTGGCTGTCCGGTGGTGCACCGGACTGTCCGGTGCGCCACCCGACAGAAGGCAAGAATTGCCTTCCTTGTTGGGTTCCAACGGCTCCTAGCTACCTTGGGACTATAAAAGGGACCCCTAGGTGCATGAAGGAGTCACCCAAACATTCCTTGATCATTCTAAAGCACCAAGACTCCATTCTCGTGCATTCGATTCTTTGAGATAATGACTTGAGCCCCATTTGAGTAGAGAACTCCTCGAGTTGTGTTGTGAGCTCAAGTTGTGGCTTTGTGTGCATGATTGTGCTCTTGTTTTGAGTCTTGTGTGTGTCGCTCTCCCCTCCCTTACTTCTGTGCTTCTTTGTGATCATCAAGTGTAAGGGCGAGAGGCTCCAAGTTATGGAGATTCCTCGCAAACGGAAAAAAGTATAAGAAAGGAAAACGCTGTGGTATTCAAGTTGATCATTGGATCACTTGAAAGGGGTGAGTGCAACCCTCGTTCATTGGGACGCCACAACGTGGAGTAGGCAAGTGTTATACTTGGTCAAACCACGGGATAACTCGCGTGTCTCTTGTGATTGCTTCTCTGTGATTACTTGTGTGTTCGCAAGAGCTCGCTACTTAGCCATACTAACACTTAACCAAGTTTTATTGGTTCTTAATTATTGAATTTTATAGGATCACCTATTCACCCCCCTCTAGGTGCTCTCACCCCCTTGATGGACATTTCAAGCGATAGTTAGGGTTGTTCCTGCCAGCTAGTTCAGACATCGCTGGTACGTGTATGCTCTACAAACACTTATATCTAATCATCCACCACACAAGGCACATATAGTATTATGCTAAATGTCCTAAACCTCTCTACACCGTGCACGTGCTTACAACATATCGATGCCCTTATCTAGTGGTCAGAGAGTTGTATCATCTCTATGTCTATGATGCTATTTGGTTCGGACAATATAGGTCGTAATCCATTTACAATGATAATGGGTGTCGTTGTTTATGTTTGGTTGGACCTATCTACAGCGGATCACGCTGCTATTTAATATCGGCATATAAAACTATGTTACCCCTCTTCTACCACGCGCTACCCAATGCCTTTGCAACGCCGAGGCAATCAAGGGAGTGAAAACAATTAGCACACCCAACCAAACAAGTGGTGGTATCTCTTGCACTATAATAGTTAGTGCTCATTTCAGATACCAATGATGTTGCCGCTGCTTACTTTGAAACAAACAATACCTATGATTTTCTCTAATATCCGATGATAATCGTCATGCTCTGTGATAAGAGAGAAATACACCTTGAAATGTACGATACATAAGATGTACGATTATTACACTATTCAATTGATTAAAAACCTCTAAGTTAGATCATTAAAAATGTTCTTAATCACAAAAGATAAAAATAATTTTCCTCCACAACGGCCAAAAGCTCCCATGGTATCATGAGCAAAATCCCCTAGCATAAGGGCAACGCGGAGAATTCGCAGCACAAGAAGCTTCCACACGCCAAGGGCGTGATTGGTTGCCCGAATGCACCCTGGGCCAGGCTCCCGGGATACAAGCCCACTTGTTCGGTTGCGTTTTCCTCCCTCCCGGCCTGGCTCTCCCGATGCAAACCCTAGCCGCGATCCTGGCTCTCCCCATGCGGGCGAATCGGCCGTTTCTCCGGATGCAGGCTGGCGGCGTGCAGCGCGGGGACGCGGGGGCGAGCGCGCGTGAGCGCGCGCGTGAGCGCGGGAGATGGCGGGAGATGGCGCGAAAGTTGTGGTTACCTCCCTCCTTCCCGCCGTGACCGCTGTTATATACCGCCACCTCCTTCCCCTTCCTCCGCGCGCCCTGCTCTGCTGTCGCCGCCGGTGACTGGTGCCGAGTTCCTCCCATCCTCCCCCTATTTCTTCTTCTTTGTTCAGATCCGTGGTGGATTCGTGCTTTGTAGGTTTGGAGCTTCGTTTTTTGTTCTATTTCGCGACCTAGGGTTTCTAATCCCCTTTTGATTTCTTGACAGGGCATCCGGATTGCTGCTTCCTCACGCCTTGTAGCTGCTTCCTCTCGGTGCTTCGTCCTTCTTCCTGTTGTTGTTCGGTATAACAGACGCCATTCCTTCCCCTCCCCTTTCCCCCTTCATTTCTTGAATGGTCTGAGCTTAAGTTGCCATGCCTGTGATTTTATAGCATTTAATCTGAGCTTATTGTTGCCATGCCTATGATTTGGTCCCTAGATCTGAGCTTATTTTGTTGCCATGCCTATGATCTAGTACTGCATCATGTTACTGCTGGTGAGCTGTTATGTGATACTTGGCTCTGTTCCTTTGCATCTAGAGATGGATGATGATGATGAGAGGCGCATGTTAATAGTGAGGGCAGCTGGACTTGTTGCTGCTGTGTATGCATATTTTGTTTCTAGACTTGTCCAGTGTCAAATGGCACGACCTAGGATCACTTATGCCCCAATGAGTGCAATGGATGAAGAGAGGCACAGGAACTTGAATAGAATTTACAACTTCAATGATGTGGAGTGTGTTAACATGTTGCGCATGAGAAGAACCCCCTTTTTCCAGCTCTGTGAGTTGCTTAAGAGTAGGAGCCTGCTTAGAGATAGTATCCACAGCAGTGTGGAGGAACAAGTAGCCATGTTCCTTCATGTAGTTGGCCACAACCAGCGTTTTAGGGTCATACACCAAAGTTGGAGGAGGTCTGTGGAGACAGTTAGTAGGTATTTTAAAGAAGTTTTGTATGCCATTGGTGAATTAAGGGCTGACATGATTAAGGCACCCACTGGTGAAACCCCACTTAAAATCAGAAACAGTCCAAGATGGTACCCATATTTTAAGGTAATTTCTTAGGATTCTGTTAACACATAGGCATGCATTCATGATACAATGATCTCACCTTATTTGTTAACACATAGGACTGCATTGGGGCAATAGATGGAACTCACATTTATGCTAGAGTTCCAGAGAGCATGCAATCTGCATTCAGGGGGAGGAAGCATTATCCTACACAGAATGTATTAGCTGCAGTTGATTTTGATTTGAAGTTCACATATGTACTAGCTGGGTGGGAGGGGTCTGCACATGATGCCACTATCCTTGCTGATGCACTTGAGAGGCAGGATGGGTTAAAAGTTCCTGAAGGTAACAATACTACTAGGATCAATTAATTCATACTTAAAGAACAGACAATAGCATCTAATTCATACTTTTTTCTAGGAAAATTCTACCTAGTTGATGCTGGATATGCATGTCGCCCAGGATTCTTACCCCCATACAGGAGCACTAGGTATCATCTAAAGGAGTATGGTGGTAGGAACCACCCCACAAATGCAAAAGAGTTGTTCAATCTTAGGCACTCAAGCTTAAGAGTGACTGTTGAGAGAGCATTTGGGGCTTTGAAGAATAGATTTCGAATAATTGACAATAAACCTTTCCACCCATTCAAGACTCAAGTAAAACTTGTCCTTGCATGTTGCATATTGCATAATTGGATCCTAAGTCATGGTGTTGATGAGGTAATACCTCTAGAGTCTACCTGGCAGCCAAACAACCATGGAAACAATGGTCATGGAGTGGCCATGGAGGACAATAATGCATGGGCTTCTATCAGGGATGTGTGGGCAAATCAGATGTGGGAGAACAGGGGCCAGTATCACATTTAGTGCATACCATGTATTGTAACATAAGCTGTATGAGGCATTTGGTAGCATAAGCTGTGATGACACTTTTTTTAAGTTGTATGAGGCATTTGGCAGCATAAGCTGTGATGACACTTTTTTTAACTGGGATTAGGACTGACAAAGGGTTCATGAGATGGACAAATGTGATGTCTGCTTTTGTTCTTAAGCGTTTCTGTCAGCTAATTTCAACTGGGATTAGGACTGACAAAGGGTTCAAGGAGGTGCACCTTAATCAGGTTGCAAAGGACCTCAAGGAGTTCAGTGGGCATGATGTCACTGGGACTCAGGTGTATAATCACCTGCGCAAGTGGAGGCAGAGATGGGTTAGGATCATCAAACTTAGAGAGCTTAGTGGGGCTCTGTTTGATGAGGACAACCATATGATCACCCTAGAAGAAGAACACTATAATGGCCATGTTAAGGTTTGTTAGGTTTAAGTTCCTGACTTGCATTTCATTCTAACCTCCTTTACAATTCTGACTTCATTTCTTGCATAACCATCTAGGCTCACCCTAAGGATGCTGAACTACTTAATAAACCCATAGAGAACTACAAGCAAATGGAGGTCATCTTTGGCAATGGCCTGGCCACTGGCAAGTTTGCCATGGGCTCCAGTGAGCCACTGGGTTCTCCTTCAGACTTTGTTGAGAGCTCATTTAAGTCTGATGAGAATGTTAAGGGGGCAGAGGATGGGAGCAAGAAGGAGGTGCCTGTTAGTGGTGGTTCTGGAAGTGGGTCTGGGAAAAAAGGAAGAGGTCAGTGCTAACTGATGATGATGTCCATGTCTTTGGTGGTATGACAGCTGCTGTTAACAATGTGGCTGAAGCAATTAGGGAGACCAAGCAACAAGATGTGCATCCTGACCTCTATGCTGCTGTTATGTTTATGCCTGGCTTCACTGAAGAAGCTTTGATTGTTGCATACTCACATCTGCTGGATCACAAGAACCATGGCACTGCATTTGTGCACATGACTGACTCACATAGAGTCCTCTGGATGAGGACTTTCTTGGGCAAACATTACTACACTTAGGGTGTGTTTGGTTTGACTTTTGGCTTTTGCCCTCTAAAAGCCAAAAGCCAACCAAAGGGTTAGATCTAGGAAGCAGCTTTTTCTAAAAGCTGGCTTTCTCACAGTGCAAATCTGAAAGCACCCATGAACCTGCTTTTAGTGGCTTTTCGAATGGAACTGTGAAAACATATATCGAAGAACTTTTAACGACTTTTAGTGGTTTCCACCAAACAGTTTTTAGCTTTTTAACGGCTTACAGCCTACAACAGCTTTTTCCACAGCTCACAGCCCACAACAACTTTTTTCACAGCCACAGCCCAACCAAACAGACCCTTAGAGTGTTCTGAGTTGAGGCTGGTTAGTTCTTTTGTGCTGACTGGTAGCTTCCTGCTGACTGGTAGAGTCCTTTTGAGTAAGTAGGAAGTAGCGCTGACTGGTAGCTTCCTAACCAGCATTCTTTTGTGCAGTTGATCACCTGATCCTGCTGACTTGCACTTTGGCTTGTTGTATGAACCATTTCCTGTATGAACCATTTGGCTTCTGTCTTCATGATGAACTATTCTCAATGCTTTTCTTGCTTCTTTAATCTGAGCAAATGCCCATATGCCAATGACTTGCTGAATTATACTACTTATGATCTGAGCAAATGTGCAATGTCAATGATGTTTGTTTCTTCCTATATAGCCAACATGAAGTGGTATGTTGTTCACCATGGAAGAAAAGTTGGTGTGTTTGATTCCTGGGATTCTTGTCATGCTCAAGTTCATGGTTTCAAAGGGGCATGCTACAAAAGCTACTCCTCAAAAGATGAAGTTGTTACTGCTTTTAAACAATCAGTCATTAAGACTGATCGTGTTGGTTTCAGTTAGAAAGATGGTTTGATTATCTCTCAGTTTGTACTGATAGTTGTGCTCTTGTTGATCATTTGGTTTGGGTAACCTCACCACTTGTATGCAGTGGTGACCATACCACTTGTAAGCAGCTGCAACCAATCACTCTACTATCTGTGTGTTTGAATTTGCTAATGCAACTGTGCAACCAATCAACTGCTGGGTTGAGTCTGGTTCTGCTTATCCGGCAACCAATCACGCCCCCCTTGCACCACTGGGGGCCGAGCCTGGTTGGCTTCATCCGGCAACCAACCACGCCCCAAAAGTCTCTCCCCGTTGCTTCCCTCCCCTAGGGTTGGCTTCATCCGGCAACCAACCACGCCCCAAAAGTCTCTCCCCGTTGCTTCCCTCCCCTAGTACCAGCAATGAACGACGTATAAACCACACCACCGCCCCCCGAGTCCTCCCTCTTGTCATTTCGCCTTCGCCCCCACCCGCCCCTACCAGATCTGCTCCGCCGCCACCGACACCCCCTCCTCGCCTTCCTCCGGCGAGCTCCTCGCCGGAGCAGGGCCGGCCGCCGCTACCGACCCATCACCCACAACAGGCCTTACTGCCGCGTGGCCCAGATCCGCGCGCTCCCCGCCGATCCAGATCCATGGCTCGCCCCGGCGCGCTCCTCCTCGCCGTCGCGGTGGCCGCGCTGCTCGCGGCCGCAGTGCCGGGCGCCCGCGGATTCTACCTCCCGGGGAGCTACCCGCACAAGTACAACGTCGGGGACGACCTCAACGTGAAGGTGAACTCCCTCACCTCCATCGACACCGAGATGCCCTTCAGCTACTACAGCCTCCCCTTTTGCGAGCCACAAGACGGTGTCAAGGACAGCGCCGAGAACCTCGGCGAGCTCCTCATGGGCGACCGCATCGAGAACTCGCCCTACCGCTTCCGCATGTACACCAACGAGTCAGACGTCTTCCTCTGCCGCTCCCCACCGCTGGGCGCCGACGCCTTCTCTCTCCTCAAGAAGCGCATCGACGAGATGTACCAGGTCAACCTCATCCTAGACAACCTCCCCGCCATCCGCTACACCAGGAAGGACGACTACATCATGCGCTGGACGGGGTACCCCGTCGGGATCCGCGTCGGCGTCGACTACTACGTCTTCAACCACCTCCAGTTCACCGTCCTCGTCCACAAGTACGAGGATGCCAATGTCGCGCGCGTCATAGGCGCCGCCGACGCCACCGACGCCATCCCCTCCGGGGCTAAGGATGCCGCCTCCTCCTCCCCTGGATGGATGGTGGTCGGGTTCGAGGTTGTGCCCTGCAGTATCAAGCACAACCCAGAGGACGTCAAGTCGCGCAAGATGTACGACAGCTACCCCAGCAAGATCAAGTGCGACCCGACCACCGTGTCCATGAGCATCAAGGAGAACGAGCCTATTGTCTACACCTATGAGGTGAACTTCGTGGAAAGCGACATCAAGTGGCCCTCCAGGTGGGATGCCTACCTCAAGATGGAGGGGGCCAAGGTGCACTGGTTCTCCATTCTCAACTCCCTCATGGTGATTGCCTTCCTTGCTGGTATTGTCTTTGTCATTTTGCTGAGGACCGTGAGGCGTGATCTCACCAAGTACGAGGAGCTTGACAGTGAAGCGCAGGCCCAGATGAATGAGGAGCTGTCCGGATGGAAGCTTGTGGTCAGTGATGTGTTCCGTGCGCCAAGCAACCCGATGCTGCTTTGTATCATGGTTGGGGACGGTGTTCAGATCCTTGGGATGGCGGTTGTGACCATTCTCTTTGCTGCGCTCGGGTTCATGTCCCCAGCCTCCCGTGGTACTCTGATCACGGGCATGCTGTTCTTCTATCTGGTCCTTGGAATCCTGGCTGGATATGTTGGTGTTCGCGTATGGAAGACGATCAAGTGTGGGGATCACTCTGGGTGGGTCGCTGTGTCGTGGCGGGTGGCTTGCTTCTTCCCCGGCATTGCATTCCTGATCCTGACCACACTCAACTTCCTATTGTGGGGAAGCCACAGCACTGGTGCCATCCCTTTCTCATTGTTCGTTGTGCTGCTTCTGCTCTGGTTCTGCATCTCCGTGCCGCTCACGCTTGTTGGCGGGTTCCTTGGTGCCAAGGCTCCACATATTGAGTACCCTGTCCGCACGAACCAGATCCCTCGTGAAATCCCTCCTCAGAAGTACCCATCCTGGTTGTTGGTTCTTGGTGCTGGCACACTGCCCTTCGGCACCCTATTCATCGAGCTCTTCTTCATCATGTCAAGCATATGGATGGGTCGTGTGTACTATGTCTTTGGGTTCCTCTTCGTCGTCTTGCTGCTCCTGGTTATTGTCTGTGCTGAAGTTTCCCTGGTTCTAACTTACATGCACCTGTGTGTTGAGGATTGGAAGTGGTGGTGGAAGTCATTCTTCTCATCTGGATCGGTGGCAATCTACATTTTCTTGTACTCCATCAACTATCTTATTTTTGACCTCAAAAGCCTGAGTGGGCCAGTGTCTGCTACCCTCTACATCGGTTACTCACTCTTCATGGTGATTGCTATCATGCTGGCAACTGGCACAGTTGGGTTTATTTCTTCATTCTGCTTCGTCCACTATCTTTTCTCATCGGTGAAAGCAGATTAAGTTTCTTCCTGCTGAGGATTCAAGTCACTCAATTGAGAGGTGAGCAGAATGGACAGTGAAAAGTTTGTAGTCACAAATCTTAGTTCATGTCATCTTTTGGTATACAAAAGCCTGGACAACTATTGCAAGGGCTACTAGGATTCATCAATGGATCTGTGGAGAGGTGTTTGCAGCTTGCACGATGTAATAGGTTGAATTGCTTTATTCTCATGTGGCGTTGCTATAGTTGTTTTTAGATTACCATTACTATATCTCAATATGTATGCTAAGTACCATATCTGCTTGAATTTATGTTTATTGACATTTTCCCCGAATGTTAGATCTAGTTATCTACTTATCTGCTGCAATGTATGTCTGTTGACATTTGCCCCAAATGTTGGATCCAGTTATCGCCACCTACTAATAGATCTTTGTAGTTCCACATAAAACATAATTGCTGCTAGAAATCATCATGTTGGTATTATTTTTGCTCCCACCTATGGTTTATTTTGCCCAAGTCTATTTAATCTGCTTACTGTCATCGCGAATATTTATGTGCTGAGTCTGTGTACTGGCTTTGAGCATCTGGCAATATGCGGTCTCTAGGCAACTTCCATGTGACTTTACTTGCCTGTATTTAGGAGGATCGCCCAACAAGGTCAGAGCCAACACTACCTTTTAGTACTAGTTGTGACCAAAGTAACCGTGCTTTTATCTTCCTTTATTTTTGTTCTTTTTGTCCAACCCTTTACAGCAATATTTTAGTAGTTGCAAACAATAATTTCGCAGTTCTCTGTCTCTTAGAGCTTGTTCGGTTAGCTCTCAATCCATGTGTATTGAGTGAGATTGGATGGGTTTGAATCCCAAACAAGTCAAACTTTTTCTTAATTTTTTCCAATCCCATCTAATTCATGTGTATTGGGAATAACCGAACAAGGCCTTAGGTGTAACCGTTGTCAATTAACTGTTTCCCAGCTGACTAGTCAGTAATTTGTCTAATTCCCTCAACTTCATACCAGGCCGAACAATAACCCAACTGTTCTTCAAATTGTTAGCCTTAATGGCGTCTGCTGCTGCTGTATCCTGTTTGTCTTGTTTTGTTCCTTGGATATAGATTATCGGTCTAGTGTTCTGAATTCTTCATTGCTTTGCCATTGGAACGCATAATTAATTCATCTGATTGAGTCCCATGCATATGTCTGGTGTTCTGAATTCTCGTCAAATAGTGAAAATCGGCTTAATTATGAGGCAGGAGATTGCTTACTGTATTCTAGGGATCACTGTCTTGCGTTCTGAATCTTGTGTGTGCTACACACAGCAGGCTTTGGGTCAACTTTTGACCTAGATTGATGCATCAAAGACGATGCATTTTTAACTGAAAATAGTCACCGAGGTCATCTCTAGATTCTAGAGATTTTGAGAGTTGCATGGTTGATTCTAGCTTTCCATGGTTGTGTTTGGGCATGCAAGATGGACTGTGACAGACATAGTACAGTACTCTGGTTTACGCCGCTGGGAGTGCTGGCGCAACACTTCTGATCAATCAGGCAATCGCCTAAATACTACGCTGTCTTGAACTGGTCCTCGTCCAACTGTGCATGCTCACAAGAGTCTAACGCTGTATCAGAGTGCTAACACGTTCAGGACGCCTAGACGAATGTGCAATGGATATGTTTCCAAACGTAATACTCTCTATCCCATAGAGGCTCAATATCGTTGCGTAACAATATCAGAGTCCTAATGGTACAGAAAAGGAGGTAGGAGAGCACAACACGTAGGACAGCGGCAGGGCCGTGCCGGTAAAATTTGAGGTCCTTTATAAATTCTGAAATGAGGTCTCTTTTATTAGTGAAGGTTATTGACCGTCGGTGAACGAAACGTCATACTGCACATATATGGGTTGTGCTCACGTCTCACAGTCATGAAATAGACGTATGAGTAAAAAATTAGAGACTAAGAATAACTCCAAAAGACTATGTATTCTTTCTAATTGATATAAAAATATCTTCTACCAGTTTATTTAAATGGCTATCCAAAAATAATCATCTTTGATTCTATTTTTCTCGCTAGCCAAAGATAGAAAACGTGAATGACTCTAAAAATAAAAATAAGATATAAAAAAGTTGTTAGAGATTAAAGGATATACAAAGTAATGTTCAAAATAATAATTTAGAGAGTGAAATTTAGAAATAGTCTTGGAGATGCTCTAATGTATATTTTCTATTATATAAATATATTACAGACTTACATATTTGGGGCCCTAGATTTTGCGGGGCCCAGTACGAGCGAACAGCTCGCACACCCCTTGGCACGGGCCTGGACAACGGTCATGCTACTGACATAAGTGAGAGCCAGCACAGAGCAGTTAGAGATGTTTAAACTGCAGTTAATCCCTTTCTATCACCATAATGTTGCACTGGCCCTCTTTTTTATAGTACAAGGGAGAAAAAATCACATGACATTAAACCCCACCAGTCAGAGATGTTTTGACCCGAGGATCCTATCGACTAGTGAATTAGTGCTGCTTGCCATGGCCCAGATAGGTTATGCACGGAGACACAAGTCTTTATCCTAGTTCGGGCAAGAAAAGACCCCACTTCCAGCAAAGGGGATGAGACTTATACTACTTGCACCTAAGTGCTTGTAGTAGGGAATACAAGCTTGACAGAAGAGAGAAAGGATCCCAAGTCCCTGGAGTTGATTGAGGCAAGTGCCAGCGTGGATGTGAAAACCGTGAAGTGTACTTCTCTCGCCTGAAGCCCTGGGTTCCTCTATTTATAGCTTCAAGGGGCTACCAGGTGCGCCGGGGCTTATCCCAAGTCCCCAACTCTCTCCCAAGCTGTCGACGAGAAGATCGTCGCGCTCAACGCTCTGTCCGTGGCAGCGGTGGACTTTAGTCAAACCATCGGCGCTGAAGACATCCCCTCGGGTGGATCCCCGTGGAGCTGCATGCTGGCCCTTAGTGCCGTTCACACCTGAGTGAAACGAGATCTGATCGTCATCGCGTCCCACTACTAGGTAGACCTCGAGCGGGTGAGCGAGGGCTATAACATGCCCAGGGAGGATGATCTTGCCGAGGCAAAGGTCCGAAGGCTCGCCGACGTCGTTGAAGGGCAGGGTGCGGCGCTCGCTTGCCACTTCGAAGAAGAGGTGGTTCCGCCGATCTCTCCGCTCGGCGCCAGGTCCTACTCTGCTACAACGCCCCCTGATGAAGCCGAGGGTGCTGCCTTGCCCCCTTCTGACGCCTAAGCCATTTTGCCCTCGGGGTTGTAAGAACTTCTGAGTCTGTTTGTGAATACTGCTTTAAGGCTCTTTATTTTACTTTCTATGTTCTGGCGTGCACTTTTTCTCATGTTTCTCGTTTATTGACTTGTCTTTTATGGAGTTCCTATCGGAACACGAGGTTACATTCTTAAGGGAAGGATGGTGAGTGCAGAAACCGTATCATGGAGGCGTAGGTGTTCCAGCGGCTCGTCACCCTTTCCTATCAGGATGTCCCTTTGTTCCTTTAGGATTCCATTTTTGACTAGACCAAAAGCGTGGAACTCGTTTTTAGGAACAAAACTTTTCTGAGAAAAAGTGGCACAAAGGGGGTTCCCCCCTTCTAGCCCCCTAGGGAGGTTCGGTCTAGGGAAGACAGGGCCGAGCCTCACTTGAAGGTTAGACTTTTTTTTATTCATGACTATTTGGAATACATAACAGCTTGGAAATCTAAGGGTAAAATCGACGTAGTTGTTCGATGTTCCAAGCGTTCTCGTTGACTTTGTAAGGAAAATGGACCCCGGGCCATTTGGCTAATTGAGTTTTGGTGTTTGATGAACAACACAATCCGTGAACTAATAAGTTTTCTAGTGTTTGTGTTTGTAGTTCACAGGATGCGAAGAGAATTGGACCAAGGCAATGAGGATGCAACACCTCAAAAGAAGACATAAAAAGACACATAGGAGTCCAATACTCAAGAACAAAGAAGCCCGAAGAAATCAGCGAAGAAATCCAAGATGAGGGCTGTCAGCCAGCGCCTGGTGGCGCACCGGACATTGGTGTCCTGTGTGCACCGGACTGTCCGGTGAGGCACCGGACAGTCTGCGCAGAGAGGCCGCAGACAGGCGCTCTCTGGCTGTAGCACCGGACTGTCCGGTGTGCACCGGACTGTCCGGTGTGCCAATGGGCAGACGGCAACGGTCGGATCCAACGGTCGACTGCTACAGGCGCCAACGGTCGGCTGACGTGGCGTGCACCGGACATCTACTGTTCAGTGTCCGGTGGTGCACCGGACTGTCCGGTGCACCCGACGACAGAAAGCTGCTGCTTTCTGTCCAACGGCTAGTTGGGGGTGTAGAGGCTATAAATACCACCCCAACCGGCCATTCTCATGTGTGTGAGCCCAAGTAACATACCAAGACACATAGTGCATATTTCCAAGAGCTCAAACACCCAAGTGCTTAATAGAATCACTCGGTGATTAGCGTAGGTGCTTTGCGAAGTGCTTAGGTTAGTTAGACCGCTTTAGCGCTTGCTCTAGGTGAATCCTAGTTAGTTGAGTGAGTTTTGTAAAACCACACAACCCCTCGGCTCTTGCGTGAGTCGTTGTAATTGTACCGAGTGGGGCGAGAGTCTTGCGAGACCGTGACAACCGCGTTTGTGTCACGGCCGCCACCGTGTACCGGAGGGAACGAGACCCGCGGCGTTTCGGCCGGAAGCTCGATAGTGGAGACGACGGGGAGCGTCCGAGAGGAGCCGGAAGCGGAGCACCACTTGCGCGTGGAGAAGGCCCGTGGCTCTCTACGGAGTTACTCGACCGTGGTGCTTGGCCCTCGCGTGGGCTTCTCTTTGCGTAGGGGCACCAACGAGGATTAGTCGGGACCTTGCGTGGTTCCGGATACCTCGGTAAAAATACCGGCGTCATCCACGAGAGTTTGCTTCTCTACTTTGCTCTTTAAGTTTCCGCATTTATATTAAGCATTTAAGTTTCAATCTTGTATTCATTCATATCTAGTGTAGATTGAAACTTAGCCTTTGCGGTAGAGATAGCAACACTTAGACAAAACCTAGTTTGCACATTCTAGTCTTGATTATTTGCATAGGTTTTGCTCTAGGGATTTAATTGTGGCCTAGTTTAGTAGAAGTTTTAGAAGTCCTAATTCACCCCCCCCTCTTAGGCGTCACCTGTTTCCTTCAAGTGGTATCAGAACCCGGTTTGGCTCATTTGAAACGCTTTAGCTTCACCGCTAAAAGAGCCGACGCTTTTTAGAGGAAGGGATGGATACCCATAGGCCACCACACTTCGACGGCACTAACTTCCCATATTATAGTGCTAGAATGGCTTGTTACCTAGAGGCCGTTGATCTAGGTGTTTGGAGAGTCACTCGTGACGGGATGAAACCCCTCAAGAATCCCGAGAAACCCACCACGAGTGAGGAAAAAGAAATTCATTTAAATGCTAGAGCCAAAAATTGCTTGTATGAATCTCTTAGCATGGATATTTTTAATCAAGTATTTACCTTGAAAACTGCTAATGAGATTTGGCTAAAATTGCATGAGCTCCATGACGGCACATCCAATGTCCGTGAGCAAAAACATTGCCTAGTCTTAAATGAGTATAATTCTTTTGCCATGAAAGATGATGAGCTTGTTAGAGACATGTATTCTCGTTTGAATCTAATAATCAATGAGCTCAACTCTATTGGCATCAATAAGCTAGGTGATGCGGACATTGTGAGGAAGATTATCTCCCTGCTACCACAACAAAGATATGGGAGCATCATCACCATCCTTCACAACATGGAGGACTTGAGCAACATGACCCCGACCATTGTGATTGGGAAAATCGCGGCCTTTGAGATGTCGCGAAAAATGAGTCGAGGAGAGGAGCCAACTTCCTCAAAGCCATATGCTTTTGCATGTGATGAAAGGAAGGGCAAAAAGAAGGCTTCCACTCCAAGTTCCTCAAGTGAAGAAGAGGAAGAAGAAGAAAGTGATGATGATGAAAATAATCAACCATGCACATCATCCTCCGAGGACGAAGAAACAATCCGACGCGTCGGAAAGGTAATGAGGATGATCCGCAAGATTAATCTAATGGGTGTGCCCCTGCAGGTCGAGGATCTTCTCTTTAACATTGACAGGAAAAAGCAAAGGAAGAGAGGATGCTTCGCATGTGGGGAGAAGGGCCACTTCAGGGATAACTGTCCAAATATGGCCAAACCCAAAAAGGAGAGGAGCAAAGGCAAGGCGCTCACAAGTGTCAGAACTTGGGATGATTCTTCAAGTGAAGATGAACCTCCAAGGACGCGCACCCACCGGTCCTCGTCACGATCATCACGGTCATCACACAAATGCCTTATGGCAAGAGGTAACAAAAGCATTCCATCCTCTAGTGATGAAAGTAGTAGTGACGATGAAGGTGAGGGAAAGGCCTCTCTAGAAGAGCTTGCGGAAGCCGTAAATTTTTTCCAGGATGTTTGCACTAAGCAAAAAGCTCAACTTAAAACTTTGAAAAATAAGTTGGTTAGCTCTCAAAATGATTACAAAGGTTTGCTAGAAAAATTTGAAACTTTTGCAAACTTAAATAGTGAGCTATCAACTAAAATTGAGCTATTAGAATCTAGTGCTTCATCCACTGCTACCGATGATAGCCTTATTAAAAAGAATGAAAACTTAAGGCTAAGTTAGCTAGCTCCCAAGAAGCTATTGAAAATTTGCTAGAGAAAATGGAAATTCTTAGCATACACAATAATGAGCTAACTACTAAGCTAGAAAACATTGGTAGCACCCCAGCAGCATCTTTAGTTGAAATATCTGAAATAATTAAGAAAGATGCTTCTACTTCCTGCTTTGATTTAATTGATGATTCTAACCCCTGCAACCAAGTCGTTGTTGAGAATATTGTTGTAGAGACATGTTCGGACGAGGTTGCAAAGGAAAATGAACAATTGAAGCAAGAAGTGGCTCGCCTTGGGAAGGCTTTGTATGACAAGAAATGCAAAGCCAAACAAATCCGACCTCCACAGGATAACACCGCTGCGGGAGTGAACAAGCCTGTAGAGGGAGAAATTGTGATTTGTAGGCTATGCCACATGGAAGGCCACAAGTCTTTCCAATGCAAGGCGATGACCGGGGATAAACAAAGGCAAAAGCTCAAGCAAAAGCCATCAAGCAAAATCTCCAACACCTACATCAAAAAGGTGAACAAAAAGGATGCTACACCATATTTGATCAAGAAGAAAAAGAATGGAAAGGTGATAGCAATCAAGGCCAACAAGCAAACCAACAAAGGAAAGGGGGCCAAACGCATCTGGGTGCCAAAGGAGATAATCTCAACCATGAAAAGCACCAAGAAGGTTTGGATCCCGAAAGGGAAGTGAGTGGACCGAAGGTCTTCGGGAAATTTTGGAGACTTGGCAAAATTGGGATGTATATCATGGGATACATCATATTGGATCAAGTTTATTGCCAAGTGGGTTAGTGAAAATTTTGGACCCAAATTTCCCACCCATGACTAAGGTAACTAGTTTTATTGTATTTCTCGTTTTTAGATATGCGTATCTATTTATCTTTTATCTAGTTTACCTTTCTTGCCTAGTATTACATTTGTTATGTACTTTTGTTTAAAATCATGCATACTAGGTAAATCATATGGTAGGATTGCTTGTTTTTAATTCATATACTTAAGCAAACCTACATGGCTTAAAAGGTTTATTTAAGCACGGCAACATAGCTTCTATATCACTCCATAGTAAATGATGCATCAATTGAAATTTTTTGATTTCCACAAGTGTATCATTTAACTTGTATGTGCCAAAGTTTGGATTATGGATAATTTGCCCCTCTTGATATCAAATCAAAGTGCATGTCTCCTACAAGTATTCAAAACTTGTATGCACACCTTTAGGGGGAGGTTACTCTATAATCTAACACTTTGAGACTAACATCTTTTCAAGTCTATTTCATGTGATAGTCTCATTGTAATGAAAATGAGGTCCCCGGAGAAAGACAACAATCTTCCACTGCAAAATCTCCAAGAAACTCTCATGTCTCTCAAGCTCACCATTGACTTTCAATTGGTATCTTTTGAGACTACATTTAGTATCATTTACATGTCTTCTCCAATATTTGATTAGACTATATTTCATATCATATGCTTCCATGTTGCTATAAATGCATAAGTAGTTAACTCATATTCTGTTACCTATGCATAAGGGAAGTTAGTCTTTTCAAACCATGACTTGCACCTCTATTTTTCACATGTTTTTCCTAAATAGAGGATCTCTGTCAGGGGGAGTATTTCTTCATCTCTAAAGGGGGAGAAAAACTCTTTCTAAAGGAGAATACTCATTTAGGGGGAGTAATCTTTTGAGGAACTCCTACCAGTGGTATCATTCATGGCTTAATTTAATATCCTTCTAGTGATATCATTTGATACAATTCTTGTTGAGGGCAAGCTTTTATTTACTTCCTACATGCTTTTAATGTCTTCCTTTTCGGTGGTTGATGCCAAAGGGGGAGAAGTTTAGGGACCAAAGCAATGAAAACTTATCAAACACCAAACACCACCAATTTAAAATTTTATATCTACAAATGGCTTTTCAAGTGGTTTTGGTTATTTGGTCCAAAAATAGGAAGTAAGTGAATTATGGAGTTAGGAGGAGGCTTAAGTCCATAATATCACATTGTGGGGACAATCATGCATCTTAGCAAGAAGATTGCATATTTTCATTCAAATACTTGTATTATTTGCTTGCTTTGGTTGTGTTGTCATCAATCACCAAAAAGGGGGAGATTGTAAGGAAAATGGACCCCGGGCCATTTGGCTAATTGAGTTTTGGTGTTTGATGAACAACACAATCCGTGAACTAATAAGTTTTCTAGTGTTTGTGTTTGTAGTTCATAGGATGCGAAGAGAATTGGACCAAGGCAATGAGGATGCAACACCTCAAAAGAAGACATAAAAAGACACATAGGAGTCCAATACTCAAGAACAAAGAAGCCCGAAGAAATCAGCGAAGAAATCCAAGATGAGGGTTGTCAGCCAGCGCCTGGTGGCGCACCGGACATTGGTGTCCGGTGTGCACCGGACAGTCTGCGCAGAGAGGCCGCAGACAGGCGCTCTCTGGCTGTAGCACCGGACTGTCCGGTGTGCACCGGACTGTCCGGTGTGCCAATGGGCAAACGGCAACGGTCGGATCCAACGGTCGACTGCTACAGGCGCCAACGGTCGGCTGACGTGGCGTGCACCGGACATCTACTGTTCAGTGTCCGGTGGTGCACCGGACTGTCCGGTGCACCCAACGACAGAAAGCTGTTGCTTTCTGTCCAACGGCTAGTTGGGGGTGTAGAGGCTATAAATACCACCCCAACCGGCCATTCTCATGTGTGTGAGCCCAAGTAACATACCAAGACACATAGTGCATATTTCCAAGAGCTCAAACACCCAAGTGCTTAATAGAATCACTCGGTGATTAGCGTAGGTGCTTTGCGAAGTGCTTAGGTTAGTTAGACCGCTTTAGCGCTTGCTCTAGGTGAATCCTAGTTAGTTGAGTGAGTTTTGTAAAACCACACAACCCCTCGGCTCTTGCGTGAGTCGTTGTAATTGTACCGAGTGAGGCGAAAGTCTTGCGAGACCGTGACAACCGCGTTTGTGTCACGGCCGCCACCGTGTACCGGAGGGAACGAGACCCGCGGCGTTTCGGCCGGAAGCTCGATAGTGGAGACGGCGGGGAGCGTCCGAGAGGAGCCGGAAGCGGAGCACCACTTGCGCGTGGAGAAGGCCCGTGGCTCTCTACGGAGTTACTCGACCGTGGTGCTTGGCCCTCGCGTGGGCTTCTCTTTGCGTAGGGGCACCAACGAGGATTAGTCGGGACCTTGCGTGGTTCCGGATACCTCGGTAAAAATACCGGCGTCATCCACGAGAGTTTGCTTCTCTACTTTGCTCTTTAAGTTTCCGCATTTATATTAAGCATTTAAGTTTCAATCTTGTATTCATTCATATCTAGTGTAGATTGAAACTTAGCCTTTGCGGTAGAGATAGCAACACTTAGACAAAACCTAGTTTGCACATTCTAGTCTTGATTATTTGCATAGGTTTTGCTCTAGGGATTTAATTGTGGCCTAGTTTAGTAGAAGTTTTAGAAGTCCTAATTCACCCCCCCCCCCTCTTAGGCGTCACCCGTTTCCTTCAGACTTCTCCTTGTTTGTTCCAGAGCTTATATGTTCCAGGTTTCAGCACTTGGCGACGATGAAAGGTCCTTCCTAGGGAGGGGTGAGCTTGTGGTGCCATCGGTTGTCTTGCCGTAACCGAAGTACCATGTCACCATCCTGAAATCCTCGGGGTTGGACACGCCTTACGTGGTAGCGCCGAAGCGACTGCTAGTGCCTGGCAGAGTATAGAAGTGCTACGTCTCGAGCATCTTCTAGTTGGTCAAGTGAGTCTTTATGGTTGACTTGATTGTTGTGTTCGTTGTATGCTCGTAGCCTCGAGGAGCCATGCTCTAAGTCTGTGGGCAAGATGGCCTCGACCCCATAGACTAGGAAGAATGGCGTGAACCCCGTGCGGTATCATGGGCGGTGAAAGTAGATTTGACTGTGGTCCCATCGCCCTTTGTTGACTTTGGCGTCTTCGGCGAAGCAGGAATTCACGCTGTGTGCATTTAATGCGCACGTCTTAGGGTTTTGAGGAGTCGGCCGAGGCTGGGCTCGTACCGGGACCTTGTTCGAGATGCCCTCGAGCGAGGCAGATATGTGTTTTATGTCCAAGGGTGCTCACGAGTGGGTCAAGGACCTATGTAGGCGTTTCCTTCTCCCGAGGTTGGGATCGGGCGAAGCGCATTTGTGCAGCCGGCAAGCGGAGCCTCGGGTGAATCGTGATTTGGTCATGCGTGACCCCGGAGGTCAGGGAATGTGTTTGCTCTACGATTCCCTGCTACTCAGGTGTTCTGGTATGACTAGGGACATAATCTGGGTACTCCTAATTATTGTACCCGGCAAAAGGATTGAACAAAGAAGCAACCCATCACGACAACAAATTCCTATTGCGATTTAGATGTCCCTTGGTCCCATCTCTAGACTTAGAGCAAGGTTAATAGTAAGGATCTTTGAACAAAGAAGCAACCCATCACGACAACAAATTCCTATTACGATTTAGATGTCCCTTGGTCCCATCTCCAGACTTAAGAGCAAGGTTAATAGTAAGGATCTTTACAACCTACCTGATAGTCTATCCATATAGCATCTAGCTCTTCACTATTAATGCATGACCTCACTTGACTCCCTCATAAGGTTTATTGGTTATTGTGTTCAAGACGGCTATAAGTCCACTAATCTCTCCTAAACCCCAACATTTAGGGCCCCTTTGGCAGGGCTCTGGCTTCTCCAAAAACGGCTTTGGCTCTGGCTCACGAGGTGAAGCCACTTCTTTAGATGAGCCAAAGCCATTCTGAAAAATCATTTGGCAAATCGGCTTATAGGTTGTTTTTCAGAAAGACCCTTGTATAGTTTTTCTGAAAAATCTCTCCTGTACGTGGCTAGGGATTGAGGGCAGGACCAAAAAAATAATAATTTGGACTGGTGGGACGGCTATTGTGCAAAAATGACGTGAGCTGAAGCCGGGTGAGCCACTTTTTTTGGCTCATGCCCTCTAGTTCATTTTGGAAAAGCACTTCACTGGTGAAGCCATTTGAAAAAGAAGTGTTTGGCACAACTTTTGCATGAGCCAGAGCCGAAGCTGAAAAATAAGCCCTACTGTCGGCGTTTCGAGACAGGGGGGTCCCTAAGCCGACGAGTGAGTGTGCTGCGTGCCCCAGCCCAGATGGGTCGAGCGCGTGGGCGAGCGCGAAGGGGGGAGAGGCGAGGTGGCCGGAGTCGAGCGTGAGAGAGGTGGAAGTCCCGCGGCCTTCGTGTTCGTCCCGCGCCCAGGTCAGGTGCGCTTGCAGTAGGGGGGTTACAAGCGTCCACGCGGGTGAGGGAAGCGAGCGGCCCCAAGAGAGCGCCTGTCCCGTCCTCGGTCCCGCGCGGCCAACCTTCTCTAAGAAGGCCCTGGTCCTCCCTTTTATAGTCGTAAGGAGAGGATCCAGGTGTACAATGGGGGGTGTAGCAGAGTGCTACGTGTCTAGCGGAGGGAGAGCTAGCGCCCTAGGTACATGCCAATGTGGCAGCCGGAGAGATCTGGGCACCCTGCTGGCGTGATGTCGTGGCTGTCGGAGGTGCGGCGGAGCCTGGCGGAGGGACAGCTGTTGGAGCGGTCGAGTCCCTGCTGACGTCGTCCTGCTTCCGTAAGAGAGCTGGGGGCCGCCATCGTCATAGAGCTTGTGGAGCGCCATCATTGCCCCTCCGGCGGAGCTGGCTGGATGGGACGCCGGTCTTGTTCTCCGTGACCCGAGTCGATTCGGGGTAGGATGATGATGGCGCTTCCTGTTGACGTGGCGGTCTGTGCCCTAGGCAGGGCGACGTGGGGGTTCCTCCGAAGCCGAGGTTGAGTCTGCCTTCCGTTGCCGTGGCCGAGCCCGAGCCATGGGGTCGGGCGAGGCGGAAGTCGTTCGGCCGAGGCCAGGGCGGAGTCCGAGCCCTGGGGTCGGGCGAGGCGGAGTTTCGTCGTCTTCCGGGTCTTAGCCCGAGTCCGAGCCCTGGGGTCAGGCGGAGCGGAGTTTCGTCGTCTTCCGGGTCTTAGCCCGAGTCCGAGCCCTGGGGTCGGGCGGAGCGGAGTTCGCCGTCTTCCGGGTCTTAGCCCGAGTCCGAGCCCTGGGGTCGGGCGGAGCGGAGTTCGCCGTCTTCCGGGTCTTAGCCCGAGTCCGAGCCCTGGGGTCGGGCGGAGCGGAGTTCGCCGTCTTCCGGGTCTTAGCCCGAGTCCGAGCCCTGGGGTCGGGCGGAGCGGAGTTCGCCGTCTTCCGGGTCTTAGCCCGAGTCCGAGCCCTGGGGTCGGGCGGAGCGGAGTTCGCCGTCTTCCGGGTCTTAGCCCGAGTCCGAGCCCTGGGGTCGGGCGGAGCGGAGTTCGCCGTCTTCCGGGTCTTAGCCCAGTCCGAGCCCTGGGGTCGGGCGGGGCGGAGTTCGCCGTGGTGCCTTTGGCAAGGCCTGACTGCCTGTCAGACTCATTCTGTCGAGTGGCACTGCAGTCGGAGTGGCGCAGGCGGCGCTGTCCTTCTGTCAGACTGGCCAGTGGAGCGGTGGAGTGACGGCGGTCACTTCGGCTCTGCCGGGGGCGCGTGTCAGGATGAAGGTGTCAGGCCACCTTTGCGTTAAATGCCCCTGCAATTTGGTCAGTCGGTGTGGCGATTTAGTCGAGGTTGCTTCTGAGCGAAGCCAAGGCCTCGGGCGAGCCGGTGATGTGTCCGCCATAAAATGGGGGCCTCGGGCGAGACGGAAGTCTCTCGAGGTCGGCTGCCCTTGGCCGATGCTAGGCTCGGGTGAAGCGTGATCGAGTCACTCGTGTGGACTGATCCCTGACTTAATCGTACCCATCAGGCCTTTGCAGCTTTATGCTGATGGGGGTTACCAGCTGAGAATTAGGCGTCTTGAGGGTACCCCTAATTATGGTCCCCGACAGTAGCCCCCGAGCCTCGAAGGGAGTGTTAGCACTCGCTTGGAGGCTTTTGTCGCACTTTTTTGCAAGGGGACCAGCCTTTCTCGGTTGCATTTCGTTCCGGTGGGTGCGCGCGAGCGCACCCGCCGGGTGTAGCCCCCGAGGCCTCGGAGGAGTGGTTACACACCTTCGAGGTCTTAATACCTCGCGCAATGCTTCGGCTGGTCTGGTCGTTCCCTCATGCGAACTGGCCGTAGCCCGGGTGCACGGTCGGGGTCCAAGCTCTCGGGCTGGTATGTTGACGCTGTCAACGATTTGGCCGGAGCCGGTTTTTGCGAGAGCAGCCCCCGAGCCTCTGCACAGGGCGAGAGGGCGATCAGGGACAGACTCGACTTTTTACATACGCCCCTACGTCGCCTTTCCGCAAGGAGGAGGGGGGGAGTGCGCCATGCTACCCTCGATGGGCACCGAACATGGTGTCTCCGGTGAGCTGCAAGCGGGTAATCCGAGTGGACGTCCGTGCCCCGTTCGTTGGGGGTCGGCTAGGGGCCCAGAGGCACGCCCAAAAGTACCTGCGGGTGATTTGCCGGACCCGGTCCCCTGGCGACGGGGTCCGAGGGCTCGATGCCTCCCTCCGATGGGATTCCGTTACAAGATCGTTCCCGCTGGTCTCGGAAATGGCCTAGGGTACCTCGGGAGCGCAGCCCGAGCCTTGGTTATGTATCGAACGTACCCCTGGTCATCCCTCGCTCGGTGTCTGAGGCGACTGTGAACCCTTCGGGGGCCAGCCTTCGAACCCCTGATCAGTAATGGGCGCGGAGCCCGAGTAGCCTGAGGCGGCCATGGAACCCTTCGGGGGGCTGGCCTTCGAACCCCTGACCAGTAGTGGGTGTCGGGCCCACGCGATCTGAGGCGGCTGTTGAACCCTTCGGAGGGCCAGCCTTCGAACCCCTGATCAGTAGTGGGGGGCTCGGAGCCCGGTTCCTTCGCGGAGAAGGATCCCTTTCGGGGTATCACCCTTTCCCGGTCCCTGTTGCAAGAGATAGAGAAAGAGGAAAACGGAAAAGGATACGAAATCGGACGACGTGGCGTACCTTTTCTGACGCGATTATTACGGCGAAGGTGAAGCGTCGCGCGCTCCTCCTGCCAGAGGCGCCGCGTGTCCCGCCGCGGAGTTAATGCGACGGGGCGAGTGGTTGGCGGGGCGGCCGTTGCGCGCGTGCGATCCGTTCGAGGAACGGGTCACGGGTGCACCGTCTCCACGCCGTGAGAGGAGGCTCTCTTGCTGTCCCAGGATGGGACGTGAGCCTGGCTGACGACGTGACCGCTGCGCCCGCCCGCCTGCCACCGCTATTACTGCCGGCCCACTTTCGGTTGCTTTGACCGACGCGCCAGGCTGGCGCTGTTGGGTCGCCTCGAGTAGTGGCATTGGCTCCGCAACCGAAGAGGCGCGATGGTGGCACAAGTGGCGGTGCGGTTGCTCGCATGCAGCAGCTGGCGTGCCGGTTGCTCGATGCGTGGGCCTGGGTTCCCAAGCTGGCGTGTCAGAAGTCGGAGAAGCGCGCCCATCTGGCGCGGTTGCATGCTGCCTGCATGGCTGCCCGCCCCTTCTGCCCGTTGGTCTGGGCGAAAATGGGGGGTCGCTTGTAACCGCTGGACGGTCGTGCGCACCACGCGCGGCGGTCTGGCTTCTTCTGCCCTGAGCCGGCTTGCATGACATGCGGGACCCAGCCCCCGAGTCGCAGGGGAGGGCCTTGGAGCGTGTTGGAGAAGACTCAGCCCGTGGCGCCTGGGGGCGCACGTAGGGAGAGTTGCCTTTAAAAGGAGGGAGACTCCTTTCGGAAGGCAACCATGTCTTCTTCCTCCCTTAAGCGCCGTGTCTTCCCATCTTTCAAGCCCCCGGATGGGGGGTATCCGCCGCCTCTCCGCCTCCTCGTTGGAGGAACGCAACTCCATGGGAGTTGGTACCTCTCAGCCATCGTTCGGCTTCAAGGATTTTCATCATGCTGCACGGCTGCTCCCCTCCACCGGCGGTCACCTGAGATGGCGACCTCCGGCTTGATGGTGGGGGAAAGCGAGCCGGGCTGCGGCCTCTTCCCCTCCCTCAGCCTCAAGGATTTTCATCACCAGGGCTGGGGAGGGGGGTGCGCCGAGTTGAGGTCGGCCCCCGCGTGGGCGGCGGCCCGCTCCTTCACTCAGTGATCGGAGGGAAAGGCCGCCGTCATCCGTGGCGCTGGCAGCTGCAGCGTGCCTGGCTTTCAGGCGCGGGTGGCTTCGGAGCCGCTCGCGGTGCCGGCATCCGCCACGGCAGCTTGAAGAGGTTCTGCTGCCGGCGAGATAGCCGGGGCCGGCCACGGGCTGACCTCCAACTCTACGGCCTTCTGCCCGTCCTTGCCTTACGAGTTTTGGCATGGGCGGGGGCCTCCTGGCAGCGGCATCCAGCCTGAGGTCGGCGTTGCCGCTGCTTGGTCCCTCGGAGCAGAAGGCGTCGTCGTCGCCGCTGCTGGAGCAGGTGACGGCGCACCATTCGTCGGCCTTCAGTTGCTCCGCAGGCCTTCCCCCTCGGAGTGGGGTCGTTCGTGCCTGCGGAGGGGGAACCGGAGTTCCGTTCGTAATGGCACTTCGAATGCCAGTGTTTTTTGTTCATTGCGGCTGTCGGGGCCTGAACATGTATGTAATTTCGGCACGGAGCCGTGTTTTTTCCTCATTTTCGAGCACTAAGTCTCGCCTGTTGATTATCTGAACCGCTTTACCAAGCATGAGTCGCCCCGTGTCAAGGTGACGGGTGAGGTATCCGTATCCCGGAGGCGTAGGAATCCCTCGGCCCGTTCGGCCTTGTTGTCTGGGGTTCCTCTAGCTTAGTTAAAGAGACCCCTCGGCCGCCCTTCGGTGGACCGAGGCTAGGGGTAGCGATATCAGTATGAACAGAGGCGGAGTTGGCTCGAGAATGGGAACCTGGTTGGCCGGAGCCTAGTCGTGTTGTCCGTCAGCGGAGCCGACGCCGAAGTCGATCAGTCGAGGCCTCGGGTCGGGCTGGCGCCCTTGGAAGCCGGTTGACCGAGGCCCCAGGGGTAACCGGTCGAGCCGCCTGCTCGGGCCGGATTCCCGGAGGAGTCCCTGGGCCGCGTCGCCGCCCGAGGCTGGGTCGGGCTTTGCTGAAGACGTCGTCGATGCCGAGGGTGCTACGGCTCCCTTCAGCGTGAAGACCCGAGCCTGCAGGATCAGATCATCTTGTAGCGTGTGCTTTCTGCGGCCGCCGAGGCCAGAAAAACACACCCTCGCCACGCTTGCGAAGCTGCACCTTTTTTCCTCTTGTTTCGAGCATCTGGACTCTGTCGGTAACAGGGATGTTTGTGTGAGCGAGAGTTGCTTTTCGCGGAAGGGACGAGTGAGGTATCCGTATCCCAGAGGCGTGGGAATCCCTCGGCTCGGTCGGCCTTGCCGCTTACGCGTACTTTCACCCGTCCATGAGGCCCTGTCCCCGACTTAGTCGAGAAAGCTTGAAGGACTGCTTCGGCAGGAGAGCTTCCGAACGTGAAGACTTGTTCGGTCCACGGAGTCGCTTTATCCGAGCGCAAGTTACTTATCGCAGAAGGTGATGAGTGAGGTATCCGTATCCCGGAGGCGTAGGAGTCCCTCGGCTCGGTCAGCCTTGGCTGCTTACGTGTACTCCGTCGTTTCCAGGATCCGCTTTCCGAAGTAGTCAAGAAGCACGAAAGAAATCCTGCTAAAAAGAGATCCTTTTTCGAGGAAAAATTCGACGCAGAGGGGGTCTCCCCCCTTTTAGCCCCCGAGGGAGGGTCGGGCTTTGCCGAGGCTAAGCCGACCCTTCCTTGACGACTAAACTTTGTGTAGGTGCGAGGTATATGAACAACTTGAAAACATCTTAAGGGTAGAAGCGACGTAGCTGTTTGATGTTCCAAGCGTTGCCGTAGATCTCGCCTTGATGGTTGGCCAGCTTGTATGTTCCGGGCTTCAGAACTTTGGCGATGACGAATGGCCCTTCCCAGGGGGGCGTGAGCTTGTGCCTCCCTCGGGCGTCTTGCCGCAGCCGAAGCACCAGATCGCCCACCTAGAGTTCTCGGGACCGGACCCCTCGGGCGTGGTAGCGTCGCAGGGACTGTTGGTACCGCGCCGAGTGTAGTAAGGCCCTGTCCCGAGCTTCCTCCAGCTGGTCCAGCGATTCCTCTCGGCTAGCTTGGTTGCTTTGTTCGGTGTAGGCCCTCGCCCTCGGGGAGCCGTATTCCAGGTCAGTGGGCAAGATAGCTTCAGCCCCGTAGACCAGGAAAAACGGCGTGAAGCCCGTGGCACGACTCGGCGTCGTCCTTAGGCTCCAGACCACCGAGGGGAGTTCCTTCATCCATCGCTTGCCGAATTTGTTGAGGTCGTTGTAGATCCGAGGCTTGAGCCCTTGTAGAATCATGCCGTTGGCACGCTCTACTTGCCCATTCGACATGGGATGAGCCACGGCGGCCCAGTCCACCCGGATATGGTGATCCTCGCAAAAATCCAAGAATTTTTTGCCGGTGAACTGGGTGCCGTTGTCGGTGATGATGGAGTTCGGGACCCCGAAGCGATGGATGATGTTGGTGAAGAACGCCACCGCCTGCTCGGACCTGATGCTGTTCAGAGGTCGGACCTCGATCCACTTGGAGAATTTGTCGATGGCGACCAGCAGGTGCGTGTAGCCCCCGGGCGCCTTCTGCAAGGGACCGACGAGGTCCAGACCCCATACAGCGAAGGGCCAAGTGACGGGTATTGTCTGCAGAGCCTAAGCGGGCAGGTGCGTCCGCTTCGCATAGAATTGGCACCCTTCGCAGGTGCGGACAATTCTAGTGGCGTCAGCCACCGCCGTTGGCCAGTAGAAGCCTTGCCGGAAAGCATTTCCGACAAGGGCTCGGGGCGCTGCGTGGTGGCCGCAAGCCCCCGAGTGTATTTCTTGCAGCAGTTCCCGACCTTCGGCGATGGAGATGCATCGCTAGAGGATGCCCGAGGGGCTGCGATGGTAGAGCTCCTCTTCGTCGCCCAGCAAGACGAATGACTTGGCGCGTCGCGCTACCCGCCGAGCCTCGACTTGGTCGAGGGGTAGCTCTCCTCGACGGAGATATTGCAGGTACGGGGCCTGCCAATCTTGATCTGGCGTGGCCCCGCTCTGCCCTTCCTCGACGTTCAGTGCCTCACCCTCGGAGGCCGAGGGTACCTTGGGCTGTGCCGAGGGTACCTCGGGCTGTGCCGAGGGTCCCTCGGGCTGAGCCGAGGGTACCTCGGGCTCGGGCGCGTCGTCGAGCTTGACGGAGGGTTGATGCAGATCCCGGGAGAAGACGTCCGGGGGGACTGTCGTTCGCCCCGAGGCTATCCTAGCCAGCTCGTCTGCGGTTTCGTTGTAGCGCCGAGCGATGTGGTTGAGCTCGAGCCCGAAGAACTTGTCTTCCAGGCGCCGAACCTCGTCGCAGTAGGCCTCCATCTTTGGGTCGCGGCAGTGGGAGTTCTTCATGACTTGGTCGATGACGAGCTGCGAATCACCGCGGGCGTCAAGGCGTCTGACCCCTAGCTCGATGGCGATCCGCAATCCGTTGACCAGAGCTTCGTACTCGGCCACATTGTTGGACACCGGGAAATGGAGGCGCAGCACGTAGCGCAAGTGCTTTCCGAGGGGCGAGATGAAGAGCAGGCCTGCGCCGGCCCCCGTCTTCATCAGCGACCCGTCGAAAAACATGGTCCAGAGCTCCGGTTGGATCGGAGTCGTTGGCAGCTGGGTGTCGACCCATTCGGCCACGAAATCCGCCAACACCTGGGACTTGATGGCCTTCCGGGGGGCGAACGAGATCGTCTCGCCCATGATTTCCACCGCCCACTTTGCGATCCTGCCCGAGGCCTCTCGGCACTGGATGATCTCCCCCAGGGGGAAGGATGACACCACAGTTACCGGATGAGACTCGAAGTAGTGTCGCAGCTTCCGCCTTGTCAGGATCACAGCATACAGCAGCTTTTGAACTTGCG
This sequence comes from Zea mays, assembly GCF_902167145.1. Lineage (NCBI taxonomy): Eukaryota > Viridiplantae > Streptophyta > Magnoliopsida > Poales > Poaceae > Zea > Zea mays. The sequence continues at coordinate 222,331,372 of NC_050100.1, read as the reverse complement.
GGTAGCGGATCTTAGTCTCGGACAGCACTTCGCTGATGAAGTAGACCGGCCTCTGAACGGGCAATGCATGCCCTTCCTCTTGCCTTTCGACCACAATCGCGGCGCTAACCACCTGAGTGGTCGCGGCGACGTAGACCAAGAGGGCTTCTCCGTCCGCCGGGGGCACCAAGACAGGCGCCTTTGTAAGGAGCGCCTTCAGGTTGCCGAGTGCTTCCTCGGCCTCGGGGGTCCAAGCGAAACACTCGACCTTCCTTAAGAGGCGGTACAGAGGCAGACCTCTTTCGCCGAGGCGTGAGATGAAGCGGCTCAGGGCCGCGAGGCATCCCATGACCCTCTGTACCCCTTTTAAGTCCTTGATGGGTCCCATGCTGGTGATGGCCGCGATCTTCTCCGGGTTGGCTTCGATGCCTCGCTCGGAGACGATGAACCCTAGGAGCATGCCTCGGGGCACCCCGAAGACACACTTCTCAGGATTAAGCTTGACTCCTTTCGCCTTGAGACACCGGAATGTCACTTCAAGGTCGGAGAGGAGGTCGGAAGCCTTCCTTGTCTTGACTACGATGTCATCGACGTAGGCCTCGACTGTGCGACCGATGTGTTCGTCGAACACATGGTTCATGCACCGCTGGTACTTCGCGCCCGCATTCCTCAAACCGAACGGCATGGTGACATAGCAGTACATGCCGAACGGCGTGATGAAAGAAGTCGCGAGCTGGTCGGACTCTTTCATCCGGATCTGGTGATACCCTGAGTAGGCATCGAGGAAGGACAGGGTTTCGCACCCAGCGGTGGAATCCACGATTTGGTCGATGCGAGGCAGAGGGTAGGGAACCTTCGGACATGCTTTGTTGAGACCAGTGTAGTCTACACACATCCGCCATTTCCCCCCTTTCTTCCTCACAAGCACAGGGTTGGCAAGCCATTCGGGATGGAATACCTCTTTGATGAACCCTGCTGCCATTAGCTTGTGGATCTCTTCGCCAATCACTCTGCGCTTCTCCTCGTTGAATCGGCGCAGAGGCTGCCTGACGGGTCGGGCTCCGGCCCGAATATCCAGCGAGTGCTCGGCGACATCCCTCGGTATGCCGGGCATGTCCGAGGGACTCCACGCAAAGACGTCGGCGTTCGCGCGGAGAAAGTCGACGAGCACTGCTTCCTATTTGGGGTCGAGCCCGGAACCGATCCGGACCTGCTTGGTGGTGTCGCCACTGGGGTCGAGAGGGACGGCCTTGACCGTCTCCGCTGGCTCGAAGTTGCTGGCGTGGCGCTTCACGTCTGGCACCTCCTTGGAGAGGTTCTCCAGGTCGGCGATGAGGGCCTCGGACTCGGCGAGGGCCTCGGCGTACTCCACGCACTCCACGTCGCATTCGAACGCGTGTTTGTACGTGGGGCCGACGGTGATGACCCCGTTGGGGCCCGGCATCTTGAGCTTCAAGTAGGTGTAGTTGGGGACGGCCATGAACTTCGCGTAGCATGGCCTCCCTAGCACGGCGTGGTAGGTTCCTCGGAACCCGACCACCTCGAACGTCAGGGTCTCCCTTCGGAAGTTGGAGGGTGTCCCGAAGCAGACGGGGAGGTCGAGTCGCCCGAGGGGCTGGACACGCTTCCCAGGGATGATCTCGTGGAAGGGCGCAGCGCCTGCTCGGACGGAGGACAGATCGACGCGCAGGAGCTTGAGGGTCTCGGCGTAGATGATGTTGAGGCAGCTGCCCCCATCCATCAGGACCTTGGTGAGCCTGACATCGTCGACAACGGGGTCGACGACGAGCGGGTATTTCCCCGGGCTCGGCACATGATCGGGGTGGTCGGCCTGGTCGAAAGTGATGGGCTTGTCGGACCAGTCTAGGTAGACTGGCGCCGCCACCTTCACCGAGCAGACCTCCCGACGCTCTTGCTTGCGGTGCCGAGCCGAGGTATTCGCCGCATGCCCTCCATAGATCATGAAGCAGTCGCGGACCTCGGGGAATTCTCCTGCTAGGAGATCTTCGTTCTTGTCGTCGTCGCGGGTCCTGCCACCCTCGGCGGGTGGCCCGGTCCTGTGGAAGTGACGCGAAGCATAACGCACTCCTCGAGGGTGTGCTTGACGGGCCCCTGATGGTAGGGGCACGGCTCCTTGAGCATCTTGTCGAAGAGGTTTGCACCTCCGGGGGGCTTCCGAGGGTTCTTATACTCGGCGGCGGCGACAAGGTCCGCGTCAGCGGCGTCGCGTTTCGATTGCGACTTCTTCTTGTCTTTCTTCTTGGCGCCGCGCGGAGCAGACGCCTCGGGAGCTTCTTCCGATGGGCGGCCCTGGGGCTGCTTGTCCTTTCGGAAGATAGCCTCGACCGCCTCCTGGCCAGAGGCGAACTTGGTGGCGATGTCCATCAGCTCGCTCGCCCTGGTGGGGGTTTTGCGACCCAGCTTGCTCACCAGGTCGCGGCAAGTGGTGCCGGCGAGGAACGCGCCGATGACATCCGAGTCGGTGATGTTGGGCAGCTCGGTGCGCTGCTTCGAGAATCGCCGGATGTAGTCCCGAAGCGGCTCCCCCGGCTGTTGCCGGCAGCTTCGAAGGTCCCAAGAATTCCCGGGGCGCACGTATGTGCCCTGGAAATTGCCAGCGAAGGCTTGGACCAAGTCGTCCCAGTTGGAGATCTGCCCCGGAGGCAGGTGCTCCAACCAGGCGCGAGCAGTGTCGGAGAGGAACAGGGGGAGGTTACGGATGATGAGGTTGTCGTCGTCCGTTCCACCCAGTTGGCAGGCAAGGCGGTAGTCCGCGAGCCACAGTTCCGGTCTCGTTTCCCCCGAGTACTTCGTGATAGTAGTCGGGGGTCGGAACCGGGTCGGGAATGGCGCCCGTCGGATGGCCCGACTGAAGGCCTGCGGACCGGGTGGTTCGGGCGAGGGACTCCGATCCTCCCCGCTGTCGTAGCGCCCCCCACGCCTGGGGTGGTAGCCTCGGCGCACCCTTTCGTCGAGGTGAGCCCGACGGTCGCGTCGATGGTGCTCGTTGCCGAGGTGGCCCGGGGCCGCAGGCGCGGTGTTGCGCGTGCGCCCGGTGTAGACCGAGGCTTCCCGCATGAATCGGGAAGTCGCGGCATGAGGTTCCGAGGGATAACCTTGCCTTCGGGAGGCAGTGCTCTCGGCCCGCTGGGCCGCAGCGCCTTCCAGGAGATTCTTGAGTTCTCCCTGGATTCGCCAACCCTCGGTGGTTGACGGCTCCGGCATCGCGCGGATGAGCATTGCTGCGGTTGCCAGGTTCTGACCAACTCTGCTGGATGCGGGCGGCGGCCTGATCCTGACATCGTTGGCGACGCGGTGCTGGAGACCTTGGGGCAAGTGACGTATTTCTCCGGGCAGGGTTGGCCCACCCATGCTTGTCCGACGTCCCGACGGATCGGCTCAAGCGCTCCTGTTCCCTCGTTGAGCCTGGCCTGCGCCTCGCGGACTTGCTCGAGTTGTGGGTCGTAACCCCCCGCCGGAGCGGGGACCACAGCTAGCTCCCGTGGGATGTCGGCGCGAGGCACCGGCCTAGGGAGATCACCGTCCTCCGGCATGCCAAGATGGTTGCCTTCGGAGGGATTCCCTAGCTCGATGTGGAAACATTCGCGGCTTGGGCCGCAGCTCTCGTCGCCAAGGCTGCGGCTTCCATCGGAACAGTCGGATAGGCAGTAGTCACATGCGGTCATGAAGTCCCGCACGGCACTGGGGTTGCCAAGTCCGGAGAAATCCCAAGCGATGCTGGGATCGTCATCTTCCTCGGACCCAGAGGGCCCGTAGGTCGAGACGTCCGTCAGTCGGTCCCAAGGCGACCGCATACGGAACCTCAGTGGGGTTGCACTCGCCTCAATGAGAGCGCCCGCCAAAACGAGGTCGTTTGGCGGGTTGAGGCCGAGTCGAAATGACGCAAGATGGGAGTTAGTCGGTACCTTTTTGTCGACGAGGAGCGACGTAGTCACATCGGGGACTGGTTGCACCGTCAACTCTGGTTCGAGGGCGACGTCCTGCAGGCTTTCCGCGAGCGCGCCGGCGTCGTCTTCTTGCTCGGGGTCAGCGTGCCGCGGGGGGACGGCGCTTGCCTCCGTCTTGAACGCGAGGTCGACGTCCGGCGTGCCTTCCGTCGGGGCGTCGGGGGCGTCGATTCGCTCGACGGCCGACGAAGCGCGGCCTCCCACCTGGCCTTGACGGCCCCGCCTCCTCCTCCGTTGGCGGGGGAGAGAACGGAGCGAGCCCGAATGTTGCCCTTCCACCACGCGGGGAAGACGTCGTCGATTCCGCTGCCGGCGGGCGGGTTGTCGGCCGCCATTGTCGTAGTCGCGCGGCGGTGGAAGAAGTATCATGTCGTAGCTGCCGTCGAAGGACATGAACTCAAGAGTCCCGAAACGAAGCACCGTCCCGGGCCGGAGAGGTTGCTGGAGACTGCCCATCTGGAGCTTGACGGGGAGCTGTTCGTCAGCACGCAGCAGGCCCCTACCTGGCGCGCCAACTGTCGGCGTTTCGAGACAGGGGGGTCCCTAAGCCGACGAGTGAGTGTGCTGCGTGCCCCAGCCCAGATGGGTCGAGCGCGTGGGCGAGCGCGAAGGGGGGAGAGGCGAGGTGGCCGGAGTCGAGCGTGACAGAGGTGGAAGTCCCGCGGCCTTCGTGTTCGTCCCGCGCCCAGGTCAGGTGCGCTTGCAGTAGGGGGGTTACAAGCGTCCACGCGGGTGAGGGAAGCGAGCGGCCCCAAGAGAGCGCCTGTCCCGTCCTCGGTCCCGCGCGGCCAACCTTCTCTAAGAAGGCCCTGGTCCTCCCTTTTATAGTCGTAAGGAGAGGATCCAGGTGTACAATGGGGGGTGTAGCAGAGTGCTACGTGTCTAGCGGAGGGAGAGCTAGCGCCCTAGGTACATGCCAATGTGGCAGCCGGAGAGATCTGGGCACCCTGCTGGCGTGATGTCGTGGCTGTCGGAGGTGCGGCGGAGCCTGGCGGAGGGACAGCTGTTGGAGCGGTCGAGTCCCTGCTGACGTCGTCCTGCTTCCGTAAGAGAGCTGGGGGCCGCCGTCGTCATAGAGCTTGTGGAGCGCCATCATTGCCCCTCCGGCGGAGCTGGCCGGATGGGACGCCGGTCTTGTTCTCCGTGACCCGAGTCGATTCGGGGTAGGATGATGATGGCGCTTCCTGTTGACGTGGCGGTCTGTGCCCTAGGCAGGGCGACGTGGGGGTTCCTCCGAAGCCGAGGTTGAGTCTGCCTTCCGTTGCCGTGGCCGAGCCCGAGCCATGGGGTCGGGCGAGGCGGAAGTCGTTCGGCCGAGGCCAGGGCGGAGTCCGAGCCCTAGGGTCGGGCGAGGCGGAGTTTCGTCGTCTTCCGGGTCTTAGCCCGAGTCCGAGCCCTAGGGTCGGGCGGAGCGGAGTTTCGTCGTCTTCCGGGTCTTAGCCCGAGTCCGAGCCCTAGGGTCGGGCGGAGCGGAGTTCGCCGTCTTCCGGGTCTTAGCCCGAGTCCGAGCCCTGGGGTCGGGCGGAGCGGAGTTCGCCGTCTTCCAGGTCTTAGCCCGAGTCCGAGCCCTGGGGTCGGGCGGAGCGGAGTTCGCCGTCTTCCGGGTCTTAGCCCGAGTCCGAGCCCTGGGGTCGGGCGGAGCGGAGTTCGCCGTCTTCCGGGTCTTAGCCCGAGTCCGAGCCCTGGGGTCGGGCGGAGCGGAGTTCGCCGTCTTCCGGGTCTTAGCCCGAGTCCGAGCCCTGGGGTCGGGCGGGGCGGAGTTCGCCGTGGTGCCTTTGGCAAGGCCTGACTGCCTGTCAGACTCATTCTGTCGAGTGGCACTGCAGTCGGAGTGGCGCAGGCGGCGCTGTCCTTCTGTCAGACTGGCCAGTGGAGCGGTGGAGTGACGGCGGTCACTTCGGCTCTGCCGGGGGCGCGTGTCAGGATGAAGGTGTCAGGCCACCTTTGCGTTAAATGCCCCTGCAATTTGGTCAGTCGGTGTGGCGATTTAGTCGAGGTTGCTTCTGAGCGAAGCCAAGGCCTCGGGCGAGCCGGTGATGTGTCCGCCATAAAAAGGGGGCCTCGGGCGAGACGGAAGTCTCTCGAGATCGGCTGCCCTTGGCCGATGCTAGGCTCGGGTGAAGCGTGATCGAGTCACTCGTGTGGACTGATCCCTGACTTAATCGTACCCATCAGGCCTTTGCAGCTTTATGCTGATGGGGGTTACCAGCTGAGAATTAGGCGTCTTGAGGGTACCCCTAATTATGGTCCCCGACACCTACCAAAGGGGCCCTTAATATCTTTATAGCCTCTTATTGTACCCCCTCTTACAGCAAGCATAATAATATCACATCAAATCTATGGTGATTATGGAATGGAGAGAAGGAAAACTCACTAACCACTAGAGATGGCAATGGGGATCCGAACCCCGATTCCTCGTGGGAAATTCCTTCATTAGGGAACGCAATTGAGAAGTTTCTTCCCCCGCGGGTATGTAATTGAAGAAATTCTTCCCCCGACGGGTAAACGGGGACGGAGACCGGGACAGAGAAGCATTCTCCATCCCCGTTTTCCGCGGGACCCGTTAAACTCGCAAGAGACGATATTTTCATATACTAGCCAACTAATAGTGGATTGCTTCACAAACTCGAAAACAGATTGTGAAAAAAGATTGACCAATAATTAAATGTATGGTTGTATCCCTTATACTAGAGCATGTACAACCCCATTTAAGGTCTCTTTAGGAGTCTTTAAGGGGTTAAAAAGTACCAGAGACAACTCTTCATGGTCTATACATATTATCTTTTAACTATATTTATGATTTAGAGGTTTAGAATTGTATTATACATTCTCTTAGTTGTTTATCATACATATGCTAAGGACATTATAACTTGACCTGCGGGGGGTAAGACAGCCCCCGGGCATTGTATTAAGAAGAAGACCTTCTCACACAGGTCAAGAAAACCCCCGAACCCCTGCCCCACCCATACACAGCGGCATCGAAGCCCATGTGAGAACGACCACGACCGGGGCTGAGCCTTAGACCTATGCTTTGGCGTGGGACATACGAGGGGATTTTTTAACCACAGCCTGAAATTCGCTCCCACGGGGAGTCGAACCCAGGACCTGAGGAGTGCTACTCAGACCACCTAACCAACGCTAAGGACATTATCTTTTAACTATATTTGTGATTTAGAGGTTTAGACTTATATTATACAGTCTCTTAGTTGTTTATCATACATATCAACATATGCTCTAAGAGCATCTCCAACTAGGTGTCCTATAAAAATGTGGTATAAATTAAAAATGACTATATTATATATGACAAATATTCTGCTCCATAAGTAAAATCCTAATTCTATATTATAGGGCAGCCTACTATAGTCTAGTATAATTGAAGCACTTAAGAGGGTGGCCTATATATTTTAACAAAATTTTACAAAATGCTGCACTGTTGGAATAATTTTTCTTGTGTAGAAAAATATATTTTAATTTGAGGCATTGTCGAAGATACTTTGTACAGTGCCTTAAAAAGTTATATTTTCAAATATAGGCCTCTAGACCCTAAAAAGTCCTCTAACAGTAACCCTATTTTATAAAATTCATCAAAGGATCATAGTTTTTAAAAAACTATAAAATTCATCAAACGATTATAGTGCTACATCCTTTTAAGCTACAACGATTTATTTTCTAATAACATGGTTTATTTATTTAATAGCGTTAGTTAAAGCCTAACTGTTGCAGTAAATTTTTTTCGCCGGGCCCTGAACACTTCAAATATTCTCCTGTTTTAACTATTAGGGCTTTATTTTAGAGCCTATGGTTGAGGCTCTTAGGCCTTGATCATTGGTCCAGGAATCCACCAAGGAACTGTTTTAGCTAACCAAAGCTTATATAAATTAGGTTTTAAGTTGATCAATACTTATACATAAATTATGCAAACAATCCGCTCCGGTTACCTCAGATCCGAACGGGCCGACTTGGAACCTAGAACCCAAGAAATAAAACGGTGAAAAAATAATTACCAAAAGAATGACGTCAAATTCTTTTCTCTGTCAGTTTCCCGGTTACAGGCGGCAGAAGATTTGTTTCAGTCTTCCTGAAGAGTCTCAGGCCGGCATACGGAGTCAAATTGACTCAGCAATGCACGGGAGCTTCAGCGGTCAACAACACCGGCGGTCAGAGTAATCCAAAGAAGGCTCCTAGAGTACGCACGTTCAACTGCCGCCAAGGAAGAATACTTCAGCCTTAGCGATAACCGCGGCACAGAGTTCGCCGATTCAAGTTAAATCCACGCAAAGTGTTAGGCCTTGCTCGGTTAAGGAAAACACTGAATTAAATAAAACCATACCTCACATCCAATCTGATGGTTTGATTAAATCTATCATTTAATCCATATATCTATCAGCTAGTTAGTTATTCTTTTGATCCATGAATTCTAATATAAACATGTGTCCCTAATGAGGATAGAATTCATGACTTCCATAGTTAAAAAATTCCCAAATCTTTGGTTTATAATTCATGACATCCATAGTGCATGAGCATGAACAGCAGCAGCCGCCAGCGGAGCAGCCGAACAGAAGTAAATCTAGACGAAAGACATATCCCCAGTTTCACGAAAGAGAGGCATATGAAGAAAGAGATGTTCACAATTCCTGATCAGATGCAAGAACAGACTTTCATATATCGAAATTTACGACTCACACGCGTATCACAGCTAAGCTGATATAGATACATAAAGAGAAGAACTTCACCTTGACCTACTAATAAAGACCACATAAATTTGTTCATGACTCACCTAACACAAGACTCACACAGATCAAACACCACACCAAACTTCAGATTACTGCTACGATAAACCACCCTGAATCATAATCAGGTCGTCTACATAGGAATACCTAAACCAAACAAGTATTTCAGACGCTAATTTAACCCCAACTCCTGAACCAAGCAGCCAGCAGCTAGCTAACCAATCCACCATCCTTCCTTCCTACCCAATCTTAGGGAGCGTTTGGTTCCTATGGATAGTCAGAATCTGGCTAGTAGAATCTATAGGCTCAACCAAACGTAGCAGATTTTTTACCTTGGATAATGTGCTGCCAGAGACTATCCATAAAAATCAAGCTTGAGTTGGATTTTTTTGGATTACGTGAATGATGCAGATTCTGATAATCTGGTGTAACCAAACGCGGCCTTAGTTATTCTTCTAACCTAAAGACATCAGCTTTACCACTTAAGCGAACCGAACAGCAAGCAATCAGTGGACATAACCGGAGTCCACCGCCACCAAATACAAATCCAACCACCGGAACGCCGTTGGCCAACCTTTCCTCTGAAAAAATACCGGAAGAGGTTGATCGGAACGGGATACCGGGAGATATGATCTGACCGGATCCGGAGAAGCTAGCTTTCCATCGGATCCATCCGCCCTTCAGGCGCCAACCATCCATAGGGAACAACCAGAAAAGAGAGGGGAGCAGAGACCAGGCCGAAGGGTGACTGAGAGACGGCAGCCGTGTCAGGCGAGGTCGCCGATGCGGAGGAGGCACCGAAGGCCACGAGTAGCCTCGGACTCCGCGGGAAGGAGTAAGAAGGAGGGCATGGGGAGGGAGCTGGGCTCAGGCGCTGCGGTAGAAAACGCCAGGCCCGCGTACACGGGGGCTTTGGCTGGTGATGCAGCGGGGACCGCCACCGTCTTCTTCGTCGGCACTACGGCGGGCACCGAGGCAGAAAACACCCGGCGCGCGAACACGGTCGCGTTGGCTGGAGATGCAGCGGGGGGCGACACCATCTTCTTCGTCGGCACCACGGCGGGCGCCTGCGGCCCGATCCGACCAGTGGAGCAGAGGGCGCGCTGGTCAACCGCCGCGGCTTGCGCCGCGGGGGGCGCTGCTATCACCGGCGTAGGGGCTGGCGCGGGAGCTGGAGCGGGCGGTTCCTCGCCGCGCTTCAAGATCCGGACCTCCTCCATGACAAGCCGCCGGTTGGGATTCTCCTTAACGGGGGACAGCTGCTTCCGCGCCGAAGCAGCCGGCCTAGCCACCGGCGAACGGCGTCCAGACGCTGCAGGACCCTTAACGGGCGTCGCCGTCTTCTGCGCCGCAGCAGGCTTCGGCGGCGACGTCGAGGCTATGGGCGCCGCGGCCCTTGCGGGCGGCGAAGACGCGGCCGCCGGCTTGGGGCTACGGCGCCGGCGCGGCTTCGCCGGGGACGGGGTGTACGCGTCGAGATGCAGGCGGTTGTTGAGCGCATCGTGGGATCTGAGAACCGCCGTGGCCATGGCGGCTATGGAGGATTCGCGAGGGAGGTCGCTGCCTGGCTAACCCTAAGCGTTAGGGGAGAGGAGGCGGGCGCGGAGGAGGGAGAGAAGAGGAAGCAAAGCAAATACGAGACGGAAGGGTTGCGGTGGAGCGGATTATTAAGCGATTGCGTTGCGTGCGTGGCCAGAATTCGTTTCATTATTTTTATTTTTATTTTTGTGTTTCAAATGATGGTGAAGAAAAGGAAACCGAATTTACCTGGTCGTACTGAATTTTAAATGGGGAGATTTTTTGGGCTGTGCGTGGCGGGGAGGGGAGCCGTCGGATACGAAGGGACGGCGGCCGCGGATGCCGTGCCCGACGCGGGTTCGCGGTGGGCCCCTTTCTGGCGCCGCCCGCCTTTGTTGAGCGGGGCCCGCACGCGGCCGGGTGACTCATCGGTGTGATCAGCATGGTGGCCGGCCCGATTATTCGGCACGGTGAGCGGTGAGGCTACTTTCGAGCGGCCGTGCCAACTTCAGTCCATCTCGTGGGAAAATCAAAATATCGTCTGCGGGCTATATTGATTTAAACGTATTTAATAGTCAGCAGCAGTATCAGCATTTATATTTAAACCTTCCTGCGGTAAATATCCGAACTAATAATGGTTAAGTTGTAACATGTGTCGGCTCTTTTACTGTTTTGTATTTATCATAAAAAAAACTACAGTGGTGGCAGTACTGTAATTAGTCGTAACTTCGCGCCAAAATTTGTAGCAAAGCCGAACCTGTTTTTCGAGGTCGTCGAATGAGCGAGCAAAGTTATTCAGACTCCAGAGCTATGCCAAATTAATGAATTTACAAAATAATAATAGATATTAGATAATTCTAAGAATAACAAAGTCGTTTCTTAGCTTTTAATTATATATTTATGGCATTTTATAATTTAGATTATTCATAATATTGAATAATGATTTTATATTACACATTTATATATTTATAATTATTTTTATAATATAATAAAATTTATAAGAGTGCGGCTCACGAGTTAAACCGAGCCACCTGATGAGCCAACTTCAAGCCGGATCGAAGTGACCCTTATTTTTGAACTCGTGCAATGTACGAGCCGAAGCCACCAAGCTGCACGAGTGCTCGACTCGTTTTCAGCCTTGTCCTCGCAAAAAGAAAACAAATCTTTCAACCAGAAAAAAAAATGGAAGAATTAACATGAGAGGGAGAGAGCGCACGGTCGTTGCCGTAGGAGGCGCGTAAGTGGAGGAGGTGGTGGGCCCAGCGACAGCTGTGGTGCCGTTTCCAGCGGCGGCCTGCCTGCTGGTGCCAGGCGGTTTCCCAGCAGCCGCGCAGGGCCCAGCCCCGGTCCCGGCGCGTCCGCACTTACTAATCCCCACCCACCATAATTAATTAATCCGTCCAATAATCTCCCCCAGCTCCATAATTGATGCTCTCGGCATCTCTAACTCCAAGTGTAGTAGTTGCCGTTAAATAAATAGCCGCAAGGTTAATACTTGTACTCGAATGATTTAGAATCATTTGGCAATTGGCAGCGTCGACATGAAATATTAAAAAAAAGCGCTAGTATTTTAGGATTTGTCATTTTGCTATCATCCACCCATGGCCCTGTGCCCCTCTTGGTTACCCCATAATTATGGTTTGGAACCTCTTTAGCCCTTTGTCGATATATGTGCTGCGTGGGGCCCACGCCGAGGAGAGAGAAAACAGAGCACCCTATACCTTTCCTCACCTCTGGCGAGTGGTGACCAAGCCTTGCGCTTGCTGCGGGCCCACCGATTTCCCACTACGGCCCACATGTCATGCGGGTGAAGGGAGTCGTTTAAGGTGGGCGAGGGGAGAGGTATCGGTTTCTTGGCGATTGTGTGTGTTTTAATATAGAAGAAATGTAGAAAATAAATATTAGAGCGGTTGGAGAAAAGGCTGGAGGCACGTAGGGTCTGTTTGGTTCAGCTTTTTTCTGACCAGCTTTTCTGAAAATCTGGCTGTGTAGAGAATCTGAGTATATTTACGATTATGTGTGAAGGAAGATAAAGTTGTTCATAGGGCTCAGGATCTAGAAAGTGACGGATTCCTACTATTACAACGACTTAACCGATTATGTGTTTATGTTGATTTAAGATGATTTTTGCCCCCAACGAATTTTATAGAAGTTGGCTGAAAAGCTGAGCGTTTGGCAGTCTGCAACAGTTTTTAGTGGTCAGAAGCTGCCAGAAGCCCAAACAAACAGGACCGTAAGTACGTGGGCCCGTGGGCTGCTGTGGGTGGGGGACAGAGACAGACAGCGGGAGGAGGAAAGGTGATGCCGACATGGGAACGTCCGCCCGCGCCCGGCTCGCTCACGTGCACCGCATGCACCTCTAGTCCTCGACCACCACTTGTGTTGTACCCAATATGAAAGCGCGTTATCACGTTACCTCGCTAATATTTTTATCTATACAGATATAGATATTCAATTGAATTACTATGAGGTACTGTTTGGTTTCTATGAACTGATTTGTAGTCCCATCATTTTATTTCATTTTAGTTTCTAAATTATTAAATACGAAAATTAAAATAGAGTTTTAGTTTCCGTATTTATCAATTTAGAGACTAAACAAAAATAAAATAGAGAGACTATAAATCAAACACCCTCTATATATATAATAAATATAAATTATATATAGAGGTTCATTTTAACAACACCTCTTAGTCATAACTTAATCTAGTCTAGATAAATTGTGTTGGAAGTTTTCTGCAACCTTAGTGGAACAAAAAATCTAGATCATCGGTCATGGATCAATTTACTAAAGCCATTTGTCGTGGTTTGACAGATCTGGATCGTGTATCATAAAACACAGCACAACGAAAACATCTAGATCTAAAGCAAACCAAATACTCTCTCCGTTCTTATTTATTTGTCGTGGTTTATGGAGGTAGTATGTATAATTGAACAGCTAGAGTTGTGTTACGACAAAGTCTAAAAGCGATATTTTGAGTTTCCGGGACATTCCGGTTCCAATCTAATAAAAGTGTCAATTATAGTGCAACGGATCATCCACCTTTTATCGATAAGATTAAATCTTACAGATATCAAATATGCTTATAATAAAGAAGTTGATTAGAACAAATCCTCCTCTATTTAACATAACGAAATAGGGTGTACAAGCTCTAATAGAGGAAATGACTATATTTAGCATGCATTATTGTAGCAAAATATCGTAGGTATGATTATCAAGCATCATAGCTATACTCATACAACATGTAATATACCTCTATAGATATAATTGACGGGCATATAGCAAAACACAATATTACATATATTTGGATCTCAAACATGTAGATAACTAACACATTCAAAGTCTATTATCAAACAATGCATGTAGAATAGATATTACCAAACAAATAAAGGTCGATGGTTGTCCTGATATAATCAAAATCATAACAGACGTCATGATACTTTTTGGGGATAAACCCTAAAATCAGGGTGCACCGAAGGTGCTAGAAGATTATAGTCTTTAGGAGGTTTCCTTCTTTTATTGAAACATAAGGTTACATATTTACAGTTCAAACATATTTATATTACGAGGTCACGATACAAGCCTGTATATTAATTATAATCACTGTATCAAATTATGTCCAAACTTTTTTATCTATATAAATAAAGGAGTTCTATCAAATTACAAATTCATATGTAATCTACATTTATTTCTAACACCGGGTCCTCGCTCTGTCTCGCCGCGGCCGTCCCGAGTCGTCGGGTCCGAATGAACGAGACCGCACATGCAAAATGGACACCACATGGGTAAAAATGCTATCTATACGCTATAATACACATGCAGAATGAACACCACTCCGCCAGCCGACCTAGCTCGTGTGTACCGCTGGAGGGCTGGGCTGGGCTGCACGACGAGTCGGCGACGCGGCGAGAACAAGACCCTCACAGCTTGTGTCGTGGACGCAAAACAGCTTCTCCGCCGTCGTTGTTGCTCCATATCTACGGGGGTCGAATGTAACACTTAGCGATTGTCGGACAAACGAAATGAGTTAGAGCATGTTCGCGTTTTAATCTGACTAAATTTATTTGATTTCAATGTCTATCAAGTTAAAAAAAATACATACCATTATACCACTAGATAATTCATCCGTTCAAATTTTACAAAATACACCAAACTAAATCAACCTCACATTCCTAACTTCCCCTAAAACCAACTGTTATTTGATCATTTTTCCCAACGGTTATTTGGATCATTTTCCCCCAACCTCACCTTCCTAACACCCACAGATAACATATCCTTAAAACCAATTGTTATTTGGATCATTTTTCCTTCTCCATCCCTCATATGCACATAACATAACTCTTGACTCCATATGGTAATGGGTACCCGCACCGCGACCCGATACCGGATGGATATTTACTCTAATAGATATGTATATGGGCTAAATATTCTACACGTGAGTTTCTTATTGGGCAAAAAAATTACTCAATAGGTAACGTATATTAGAACTTTTCGCCCTCACCCATAATCGTTAACCCATGAGTATAAAATATCTAGTATAAACTTAGCCTAAAAGCATGAACTTGAACTTCAGTCATCCATCCTTTTTACTATTTAACAACATTTTGGGCTATAGTGTCATAAAAGGCTTAACGACTATATGATGATCATGTAATGGAACATGTAGGGTTCTGTTTGGAAACAACCCAGTTTTTAAGAAACCAGTTTTTATTTTTTTTAGCTAGGAGATGCTAGCTTCTTGGTTTTAAGAAACTATGAATCCAATTTATATAAACGGAGGCATAAACTGTCATGTTTGGAACCACCTTAGTTTCCATAAAACAGTTTCTTAAACACTGGATGGTTCCAAACAGGCCCTAATGTGTTATGTAGTACTATCCTAATGTTACTACTTTATCCAATTATCTTTGGTGTTGTTGAATGAATGGTTAAATGATGCTACAAAGTTTGTAATGGTATTTAGATGGATATACTTGATATTTGTATAATATATTATTTTGATAGATGTTTAATCTTTTGAGTACAAGTGATCCGACAGGTGACCCATATCCATATGAGTATGGGGTAAATCCAATAGCCATCAATGTATATGAGTGACTTGACATGGTTATTTTTTGTCATGGGTATAGATATAAGGTAGTAATACGCTAATGGGTATTTACCCATTGTCATCTTTACTCTCCCCCTCGCGCATCTCTACTCTCCTCCTCGTGACTCTGCCTCTCCCCTCCCTTTCTCTCACTGGGACCATAGCGTTAGCACTCCTCTCCCCCCTCTCATCTCCCTCGCACTTCTACCTTCGGTCCCTTCCCACCTCTCATCTCCCTCGCACTTCTACCTTCGGTCCCTTCCCACCTTTCCTTGACCATAGCGTTAGCATGTGCAATAAGCCAGTTAAGGGCTTGTTCGTTTTAGAGTGGATTGAGGGGGATTGGAGGGGATTTAATCCCCTCCTATACAAATTTGTATAGGAGGGGATTAAATCCCCTCCAATCCCTCTCAATCCACTCCAAAACGAACAAGCCCTAAGGAATAACCAAACATCTGGAATGGAAACATCGGATGTATAGTAAGAGCAGTTTGGCAACTCTATTTTTTAAAGAGATTTTTATTTTTCTAAAGTAAAATGAACTAATTTGTCAAGGGAAAGTAAAATCTCTTTAGAAAAATGAGTTTGCCAGTTTGGAAACGATATTTTGCTAAACGAATTCCTATTTTTTCAAAGAAAAATGTAATGATTTCTTTTAGAAAAATGAACTAATTTCTCTTTAAAAAAATAGGTTCTTAAACTAGCCCTAAAAGAGGAATCTAGAGAGGTCTCGATCAGTTTCCAATCAGTAGTTCCATGTGAGGCTGTCACGACTACGACTGCCAGTACCACTACCACCTGAAGGCTTGAAGGATATCCTCCTGCTACAGCCTCCAGCCACGTGCAAGCACTGCGCCTGTGCCTTGAATCATATTTGCGGTTCCTGTCAGTTTACACCAAAAGAAAAGAAAGAAAAAAGCAAACATAGTCGAAGTAATCGAGATCTCCAAGATCAGACTTCTTAAGCGCATACCGGCCAGTTGGCCATTAATATCCGGTAATGTCATTGTTTTTTTTCCATTCAAGTGTTTACAAGTCTGTAGCCACGCGCTGACCTTACAGTTACAGGTAAAAAAGCACACGAGTTTTAGTTCAGCGACAAAATTTTTATTTATCCAAGTTACACCAGATGGAGCACAACGGAAGAGCTGTATAGCTGGAAGGACCCAAAAATCCCAGCCTAGCGTCCACGGAACTAAACATCAATAGCTTGACCCTCAACTATCGTACCTCAGCCTAGTTCACATTATGGAAGGAATCGATGATGGCGTCGGCAAGATAATCACACTTAGCCAGGGACAGCCCAGCTAACGAGATCCGCCCATCCTTGGTCATGTAAATATGCCATTTATCCGTCATGTTGTCACTCTGCAGACGAAAAAGCGAAATTATGCATTTACGTTATTTTTTTGTAGATGATATGTATGTTTCAACAAAGAGTGTGTGACCGGTGATTGAACTTGATTTAGCGCGTGATGTCTGCACAATGGCACAAGCGGAAGCAGCGTTACCTGCGCTTTGTTCAAGCCGGTGTAGGAGAACATGCCAATCTGCCTCAGAATGAAAGACCAGTCCTTGCCGCTCTTGTCCTTGGCAGACAAACTGTCGTAGAGCTTCTGTCTTACATTCTTGATCCGTCCAGCCATTAGCTCCATCTCTTGTTTCCATTCACCAAACATGGTTGGATCACCAACAACGTTGGCAACTATCTTGGCACCGTGAATAGGGGGGTTCGAGTACATGGGACGTGCCAATCGTTTCAGCTGGCTCTTTACCCTGAAAGGAAGTGACGTGGAATGCCGTAAGGAGACAAGTCTATTGCACCAAAAGGAAGACTATTGCCTGCCGATTCTGTATATGAAGCAACTATTGGAAAAACTGATTGTTAATGAAGGAGAAAAAATTGCAAACGGGTTGCCTATTCTGCTTGCCTAAGCATTTCCAACTACTGAATTAAATTGGGTCGAGGGGGGCTGGATAAGCAGCAATCAGTAAAAAAAAGAATACCTATCTGCAACTTCTGGTGCTGAGCACACGACATTTATTGCACCAACCCTTTCAGAATATAAACCAAGGTTCTTGCTGTAAGATTGTGCAACAAACACTTCCATGCCACGCTTAACAAAAAGCCTGACAGAAAATGCATCTTCATCAAGGCTTCCACTGGCAAAACCCTAAAAGGAAAGCCTACCAGTCAGTGGAAGAGATATTGCGATACATACGTAGGAGACAAGGTACTCAAGCAAAAACGTTCACCTGATATGCAACATCAAAGAATGGCATATGCTTTTTCTCTTGAATGACATCTGCAATTTTCTCCCACTGTTCAGGAGTTGGGTCTATTCCAGTTGGGTTGTGAGCACAACCATGTAGCAGAACAAAAGAACCTTCAGGAGCAGCCTGTTGTGAAAAAAAAATGAATAGATAATGGCATAAACAATCAATTGAAAGTGAAGTGTTCATTTTCAGAACAAAAAAACTCTATAGATAAATTCAGGACTAATCTATTAAAGCATTACTCCCCAGACCCAACAAAGTTCATAAAATGGAAGATGCCTAGCAAAAATAGCAATAGTGGGACAAATGAGAACATCCAAGTACCTCAATGTCAGCTATCATTCCCTCAAAATCCAACCCAACAGTCTTGGGGTCATAATACCGGTACTCTGACCAAGGTACCCTAGCATCATTGAAGATATTCTTGTGGTTACCTGTTAACAAGTAGAATGAATGAAATTAGAAGTCCGCCACTTTGACACTTCAAATTTCACCAAAAACAATGAGAGCCCAAGACTATGAGTCATGATTTTGGTAGGTACATCAAGTCATGAAGAATAGTTGCATCAACATACTTACCCCAGGTAGGCGACGATATCAGCACTTTAGCTTCAGGAAAGTATCTTTGTATGAATGCTGCAGCGAGACGCAGTGATCCAGTGCCCGAGAGAGACTGAAGTGTAGCAACCTGCAAAAGAAGAGTTATTAAGTAAAGTTAACTAAAAGAAACATAGGAAACACCTCTTTTATCGAATACGCGTGAGATCTACACATTTTTGCATTAAGAATAAATAGTTTAGATGTCGTGCATGCCTTGGCCGCGCAAGTACAAGAGAAAAGATCAACCTAAATTCTAAATTCCAGGTTTTCAACATTGCATACATGGTACCAGCATTACAAAAGATAATATACAGGTACACTACCAGCAGCAAGTGCTGCATAGCACATACCAGTCCTTGATTAATAACAGGGTTATCAGCTCCAAGCAATAGCTCTGCTGTTGCTTTGTTAAACGCGGCTAAACCTTCAATGGGAAGATACTGCAGCGCAAACCATAGTTTCAGTGACTTCATATATGTAAAAAAACACAAAACTCAGGAGAAATGAACTGTTCTGATCGCCATTGTACCTCTTTGTTTTCTCCTTTCTCCAACATAAGATTTTCAGCCTATATAACATGCAAAAGAGAACATGAAAACAGGAACCTGGATTATTAAGTAAATTCTGCTTCCGATTAGGCTCACCTTCTTGACTACATTGAGCACGTAGGGCTGCAGCTCTTCTGTCCTATAGGCACCAACACCAAGATTGAGCTTCAGCTCGCTTTTATCTGCTTTAAAGGCCTCAGAAACCCCAAGAATTGGGTCTGGAGGAGCCATTGGCACTCCTTCAAAACGAGAAACATCCACTGCAAGGGCCATCATGACACGGCCAAAGTTCTGCATTTAAGAAAGGAACGATGTAACTGAAAACATAAATTAATTTCATCACCGTACCAAGGGTGTCAAATTATCAGACAGGAACAAACATTAAATAGAGGTGGCACAAATACACTAAACATCATCCTCACTAACGACAAAGATGCTTGCATAACTAGCTGGCTGTTGATTATGATGTGTCTAGCTTCAGAATAGGAAATTCTAGTGTGTACCTATCAGCACACTAGAATACAAGTATTCATGTATAACTATTCCTACTATAACCAGGCAGCACTTGCTGCACCATTTTGTTTATTATCAAATGGAGGACCTCTGTACGACTGAGGACCCTAATAAAAGTTGTATTTGTCTATGTTCTGCCAACTGTGTTCACTAGCTAACTTATGATATTTCTGCATGCATAAACACGGTAAGATATTAGCATAGGTTGTCCTCCATGCTGAGCCAGTGATCCTACAAAATTCTGATAGATCAATGGTTAGCAGGAGGTCTGTGCTTGTGAGCCTGTCCATTGTATGCAATGGAGGAACTACGTGGAAGTCCATAGTGGGCCATGCCCCCCCTGCTTCTTTTTGAAGTCCATAAGCTATTCGGTGCAATAGCCTACTGCGCCCAGTTTCCAGTGGTACTCTCTGCGAGGCTACGACAACACAAAGTCACCGCAGGTTGCCATACCATTGGTTCATGCTCCTAGTCATCCACTTCCCTGCCCCTTCAAGAGTCAAGTCACCACAGGTCGCAGCACCGCTCATTCCTGTTCCTAGTCCCCTGTCTCTTCAAGAGTTGGGGTCTGTTTGGTTTCCTGCCTAAGGTGGACACAACTTGTCTAACTTTTCTGCTCAAGTTTAGTTCTTCACTTCGAGCGACTAAACTTAGGTATGTTGTGGCAGGGGCGAAGCTACTATGTAGCCGGTGGGTGCAAGTGCAACCCCTAAAATTCTAAAAGTCAGTTATAGTGTTCAATTTTTCACCATATATGTACCACTCACATCTCATCCTTATGCATCCACAAGGGAGGTGCACCCCCTTCATGTTTGCTCTAGCTTCGCCACAGTGTTGTGGTGTCATAGGCAGAAAACCAAACGGACCCAGTCAGCAGCGTGACAGACTGACAGTGTTCACTCTACATACTACAGTGACCTGTGAGACTGTGACCAGCCGACCACCAGCGAGGGATAGCCCTGAGCCCCTGGGCCCTGGCCACGGCACCCACACAGCAGCCAGCAGCCCCACCCGTGGCTTGTGGCCTTTGCCTCTCCTTTACACATGGTTTAAATTAACAAATTGCGTAGTCTCCGCCACCTATCATATGTGAAGGTAGATGCCCAGTGGATATCCACAGGCAAAAGCTAAAAAAATCATATGCCTCTATTGTCCTAGAAAACTACAGCGTCAGTATCGTAGTAAATCACAGAGACGACATGATTTGCAAAAGGCACTAGCAATACCAAATCCTGAATTGCTATCACGGAACTAGTATCCACAAACCATGCAAGCGACGACATCCATGACCATCTAACACTACAGCAACCTGGCAATTCACCAAACCAACTGCAGGATCTAAGACAATCAGCTGGAGCAACTAGGAAAGGAAGGCCAGCAGGCGGTCACCTTCCGCGTGATGCCGACGCGGCAGCCAGTTCTAGTTCTCGCCTGGTTAACTCCTCCAAACACCTGCAGCCATCAAACAAAGCCAGAACATGTGACGTTCAGACCCCCCCAGTCCACTGAAACCAAGCGCGAATGGGCAGGAGGAACTGAATGACGGCAGGGGACGGCGCGGAGCTCTGCCTTGGATCGCGCGGCGACGGCGGAGGCCGCCGGCGAGGAGACAGAGAAGGCGGCGGCGGTGGCCATCTCCGGGTGGCGAGTAAGCAGCGGATCGGAGGCGGGAGTGAGGCGGGTGGCGTGCCGCTGGCCTGCTGCTGCACTGAAGAAGGGAGGAGAGATCAGGATGGGATATGACGCCCGTCGCTTGCGGCTGTGGGGAGATGAAGGCCGAGCGGAGGGGAGCGGTGCGGCCGGGCGCGGAGGGGAGCGGGTGGATGGCGCTGGCCTCGGTGTCTCCGTCACGAACTGGGAGTTTTTCCGTTTCCTTTTC
The DNA here is from genome assembly GCF_902167145.1 of Zea mays. Taxonomy (NCBI): domain Eukaryota; kingdom Viridiplantae; phylum Streptophyta; class Magnoliopsida; order Poales; family Poaceae; genus Zea; species Zea mays. Next base: position 222,310,273 of record NC_050100.1, on the reverse strand, counting down.
CTTTTTTGAGAGGCACAAACTGGGAGTTTCTTTTCCTTTTGCTTTAATCCTTGATGCTTTTGGTGTGGAGCCACCGGATTTTGACCCAAATGAGTCCCCACTGACCAATAATACATACTTTCAGTAATAAGAAACGACGCCAATTTTAAAATGACAATAATGTAGGTGATGGTATCTCGTTGTTGTGATATATCCCCATTGAAATAGTTTTGTCATAATATTTTTAAAAACGGTCTAGTTTCCGATGAAATACTTGGAATATGATTGAATATAGATAGCCAATGAATTATCATATTCACTCTAGCTATGCAGCTTGTACGATTGGTTTAATGGTAGGCGAAAACGTCAATCATGACTTGTATATAACTAATGCATCATAGACCAACCGGCTATATACCATACATAGACCAACCGGCTATATAGCATGCATAGACCAAACATAGTCGGAGCTGATCTTCCTTATACCTAGCATAAAAAAACGTCTTGCTGGTATTGAGTATGGACAGGGCTGGATATCGAGCCAGCTCGGCTCGGCTCGTCTCGTTAACGAGCTCGAGCTGGCTCGTTTGGCTCACGAGCCACAACAAAAAACACATATATATACTGATGTACACAAATACAAAAACAATTTAACACCAGAAAATATTTTACAGGTGACAACATAAATCACATTTCATAATCAAGCATTCAGCCTGCAACATTCATCAATCATCAGTTCATGCCTTCAAGCCTTCAAGCATCAGAGTTCACCCAGCATCAGAATTTAAAACCAACCAGCCAAGAGCCAACCAGGCAACTGGCAAGAGGCAACCAGCCAACCACTAAGTGTCTAAGTCACAACGTCCATGGCCATGGGCGGCTTCATGCATCACATGATCACAAGTCACAACGTTACTGTCTACTGCACGTCTGCACCAAAAGGATTTACAACTAACCAGCCAACTAACCAGTTAACCACTAGAATTTACAACTAAGTAACCAACTAACCAATAACCAGTTAACCACCAAAAGGATGGCAGTACCGCACTACTGACTAGTGCACTACTGTTACTGTCTACTGCACTACACACTAGCAGGCTAGCAGCTTAGCAGGAGTGCAGGACATGACAGCAACATGCCACCAAAACCAAAAGGCTAGCATCCACCATTAGCACATCTTTCTTCGGCCTGTACAAAACATTATAAATCAGCATAGTTTATAAATCAATACAATTATACAACACTATTGATGTTGGTAGCTATTATACTTACTAATTGCTTGCCACCACACCCTTAGGGAACTCCACAAACTCGATATCACCATCGTCCCCCTCCTGAGCAGTCCGCACATGACACATCAGCATTACATAGAACAAAATATTAGATGCAGTTAAAAGAAATATTAGATGTAGTTTCTATGTTACAGCCTATAATAAGATTACATACCACAAGAATAGGTGCAGTTTTCTCATGTTGAGAGCCCCTTATCCAACTAGATGCACAAATTAGTGCTTGAACTGTTGAAGGCTTCAAAGAACTCCGATAATCATCAACCACTCTTCCTCCAGTACTAAAAGTGGACTCTGATGATACACTACTTGCTGGGACAGCCAAAAATCTCTTTGCCATACTAGAGACTACTGGAAACCTATGAGCATGTTGTTGCCAATAGGGGAGCAAGCTGAAATTCTTATCACTAGTAGGCACATTTGGTTCATCTAAATAAATAAGCAACTCTGATTTTGAACCTTCTGTAGCACTAGACTCCAAATAATTCTGAAATTCATCTGGAACTACAGCTGCTAGTGAAGTGTTTGTACCCATTGATGAAGAGGTTGTCTAAGTGTTTTGGTTACTGTCACCCATTTTTTGGCGATACAACAACTCATATTTCTTATACAACCCTTCCAACTCTTTGTTGATCTCATCAAACTCCTTTTCACACCTAATGGAGTCATAAATCTAACCAAAGCACCATTTAATATACCTCATTTTAAACCTAGGATCAAGGATCGTAGCAATGACCATGATATTGTTCCTCTTTTCCCAATATTTATCAAATTTTTCTAACATGGCAACAGCCATACTCCATAGATATGGATCACCAGAATTCTTTGCTCCAATTAATGCAATCTTTACTTTCACTATATAAGGGTAGAAGACATTGGCTGTGGGATAAAGTGATCCTGAAAATGCAGTGGTTGCTCCAGCCATTGTCCCTAAGATTGGTCTAATCTGTTCATACATGTCCCATTGTGACTGCGAAGGCTCCCACAAATAGTTATGATCTTTTTCAGCATAGTAACCAAAAGCAGCCCTATAGTCAATGCAAGTATCCAACATTCTATATGTTGAACTCCACCTTGTTTTAACATCAAGAGAGAGCCCTTTTCCAACTTTTACAGCATACTCTTTGCAAACATAGATTCATACACTTTCATGCACTCATTTTTTATAGTCTTTCTACCAATACTTTCATAGCTGTTATTCATCCATTTCATCAAGATATTAAACCATCTGTGCTCTACCATTCGAAGTGAATACTCATGAACAATAATCATCTTAGCAATCAAATTTCTAGTGTGATCATGATCATATTCAGTGGGATTAACAACAAGAGAACCATCATCAAGAGCGAAGCTGATAGTACCTTGAGCAACCTTTGATTTTGCATTGGCCAACTTGTTCTGGTAGGCGGTGCACTTATCAAGATGTCGATTGAGCTGTGATGTTGGACCCCCAGGTTGGTACACATACAGTTTGTAACAAAACTTGCACTTGGCCTTCGTCACCATTTCCCCAAACTTCTTCTTTGATTGAACTTCGACCACCTTAAAATACTTCCAGCAATCTGCTCGCTTCACCCTCTTGACCTTACACTTTGAAGGAGATAATGGAACATCACCCTTTGCCCTTTTGACTCCTCTCTTTGCATTATGAACCTCATCTTCACCCTGGCTCCCACCATCCTCTGAAGATAGGCTTAGAGAGAAATCATCCTCCATGTCGAGGCTATTGTCCTCATCCTTGTCTTCCTCCTCTCTAGAATTAGTTGTTGGCTCCTGCATTTCAATCCAACATTACAATCTAGCATACAACAAAGAATGTGAAGACAACATAAGATTAGCATTTGAAGTTTTGGATACTCACCACAGATATAGAAACATTAGACCGATTGCCGGACGCCGATGATGCTGTCGCTGCATGCATCTTCTGCATCGAAATGGGTGGCTTCTTTGTGAGTTGCTTGGTTCGAGTTCGAGATCGAGACCCCAAACTTGCTGGCAATGGAGTGTTCTCCTCCTCCATAGTGCTTGAACTGTTGAAATGGTACATATTAATACAGTCCCAGTATCAGTCTCTCTTGAAGCCACTTCTCATATATGAAAAGGTATAAATCCTAATAAAACTACCACACAATAACAGTCCCAGTATCCTAGTGTCCCAGTATAAATCCTAATAAAACTACCACACAATAACAGTCCCAGTATCCTAGGAGCAATATCACTGAAGTTTTGAAAATGTAGCCATTTCTCTTCTCACCAATTCACTTAGGCAGCAGCAGCAGCCATGGCACCGCGATGGACATGGAGGTTGGCCGGCGGCGAGGCTCTTCAGGTGCTGCCGTGCTGGCGAGTTGGGCAGTTGGCGACTGGCGAGTCAGCGAGTGGCGATGGTCTTCGGGCGCGCGCACGGGTGTGCCGCGTGCGGACCTGCCCGGCCGCCCCGTCCGCGAGTGGCGATGGTCTTCGAAGCGGGAGCAGTGGACGCTGGCAGTCTGGCACGCCGCCGCCTGCCGGTGGCCGCTTGACCGAGCGGGAGCAGTGGATCAGTGCCGAGCGAGAGCAGTGGAGCAGTGGATCAGTGATTCAGTGCCGGAGCGGGACGGGAGCAGTGGATCAGTGGACGACTGGACATGGTCAGTGGTCACGTGGAGTGGAGGCTTGGAGCGCCGTCGCGCCGAGCGGCGAGCACGGAGCGCCCGAGGCGGCGTGGCAGCCACCGTCTAGGGTTTGTCAGTTTGTGGCGGTCTCCGGTCTGGCGGATTTGCGAATTGGGATTTGGGAATTTGGCGTTGCCGCGTTGCCTTGCCTCTTTGCGTAAATTGCGTTGGCTGTTGGCATTTGGTGGGCTCAGCCGCTCAGGAAGTGGCGTTGGGCTCAGGAGGTGGGCTGACAGCTGATGGGCCAAGCCAAAGAAACGAATGGCGCTGGAATGTGGCCAGCTCGGTTAGCTCGCGAGCTGGCTCGAGCTCAGCTCGAGCTGGCTCGTTAAGAAACCGAGCTAGGAGGCTGGCTCAGCTCGTGTAAAAATTCAAACGATCCGATCCGAGTCGAGCCGAGCAGGCTACGAGCCGAGCGAGCCAACGAGCCGCGAGTATTTCGTCCAGCCCTAAGTATGGTATAGCTTTTACCGCTTTCCAATATCTGCTAGGGATGACAATGGAAAATTTCCTACCGTAAAATAGCTCCACACACTCGTTCCTGGATTTTTTCCCGCGGGATCTTCAAAAACGCTTGTGGGGAATATTTTCCCATCCCGTTTAAATTATAATTAGGACACACATCATTTACTATTAATGCGAAACATTTCACTTATACATATTGTTAGAGGTAAGAAATTCATTATATGTACATCAAAATGAACATATTTGTAAAATGGGTGATCTCTTTACAAGATAATTATTTATTTGTATTATTAATTGATACATGAAAACATCGGCGCGTGTAGATTTAACGGGTCCCTGCGGCGAAGGGGATGTTGGATAAGAGGATGTGACCATATCTCTATCTCATTTGTCTATATAAATAGGCCTCTTTATACCCTATATAATACATCGCAAAATAGATCTTGTTTTGTTGGGTGAGTAATATGTTTGGTTTCATCAGACTAAACTCGAGTCCATAAATAACTAAAAATAGGACTAAAAAGAGAGGATTCATTCCCTTTTAACTCTTATATTTTATAATTTAGGGACTAAAATATAAGAAAACAGACGAACTAAAGTCTAGTTCCATAAAACCAAACAACACTTAACGGGCCGTTTGGATCCCTTCGTTTTAGAGAAATTGAAATTAACTTATTTAGTTTGGAATTTGACATTCCACCACTTTCCAAAGTTCAGATATAAGCCTATCTCAAATTTATGGGGTGGATGATGGGAATTGATTTTACGCATTAGTAGAATTTGTTTATACTATGTAACTTACATGGAACTCTTTGTCTCTGAAAGGGAATTAGGCTTACACCTATTTCCTAAATAATTTTGGTGGTTGAATTGCCCAACACAAATAATTGGACTAACTAGTTTGTTCTAGTGTATAAGTTATACAGGTGTCTGTAAGGAAAATGGTCCCCGGGCCATTTGGCTAATTGAGTTTTGGTGTTTGATGAACAACACAATCCGTGAACTAATAAGTTTTCTAGTGTTTGTGTTTATAGTTCACAGGATGCGAAGAGAATTGGACCAAGGAAAATGAGGATGCAACACCTCAAAAGAAGACATAAAAAGATGCATAGGAGTCCAATACTCAAGAACAAAAGAAGCCCGAAGAAATCAGCGAAGAAATCCAAGAAGCGGGCTGTCAGCCAGCGCCTGGTGGTGCACCGGACATTGGTGTCCGGTGTGCACCGGACTGTCTGCGCAGAGAGGCCACAGACAGGCGCTCTCTGGCTGTAGCACCGGACTGTCCGGTGTGCACCGGACTGTCCGGTGTGCCAACGGGCAGACGGCAACGGTCGGATCCAACGGTCGACTGCTACAGGCGCCAACGGTCGGCTGACGTGGCGTGCACCGGACACTGCACAGTAGATGTCCGGTGGTGCACCGGACTGTCCGGTGCACCCGACGACAGAAAGCTGCTGCTTTCTGTCCAACGGCTAGTTGGGGGTGTGGAGGCTATAAATACCACCCCAACCGGCCATTCTCAAGTGTGAGAGCCCAAGCAACATACCAAGGCATATAGTGCACATTTCCAAGAGCTCAAACACCCAAGTGCTTAATAGAATCACTCGGTGATTAGCGTAGGTGCTTTGCGAAGTGCTTAGGTTAGTTAGACCGCTTTAGCGCTTGCTCTAGGTGAACCCTAGTTAGTTGAGTGAGTTTTGTAAAACCACACAACCCCTCGGCTCTTGCGTGAGTCGTTGAAATTGTACCGAGTGGGGCGAGAGTCTTGCGAGACCGTGACAACCGCGTTTGTGTCACGGCCGCCACCGTGTACCGGAGGGAACGAGGCCCGCGGCATTTCGGCCGGAAGCTCGATAGTGGAGACGGCGGGGAGCGTCCGAGAGGAGCCGGAAGCGGAGCACCACTTGCGCGTGGAGAAGGCCCGTGGCTCTCTACGGAGTTACTCGACCGTGGTGCTTGGCCCTCGCGTGGGCTTCCCTTTGCGTAGGGGCACCAACGAGGATTAGTCGGGACCTTGCGTGGTTCCGGATACCTCGGTAAAAATACCGGCGTCATCCACGAGAGTTTGCTTCTCTACTTAAGCTCTTTACATTCCGTATCTATATTAAGCATTTAAGTTTCAATCTTGTAGTCATACTTATTTAGTGTAGATTGAAACTTAGCCTTTGCGGTAGAGATAGCAACACTTAGACAAAACCTAGTTTGCACATTCTAGTTTTGATTATTTGCATAGGTTTTGCTCTAGGGATTTATTTGTGGCCTAGTTTAGTAAAAGTTTTAGAAGTCCTAATTCACCCCCCCCCCCTCTTAGGCGTCACCCGTTTCCTACAAGTGGTATCAGAGCCCGGTTTGGCTTATTTGAAACGCTTTAGCTTCACCGCTAAAAGAGCCGACGCTTTTTAGAGGAAGGGATGGATACCCATAGGCCACCACACTTCGACGGCACTAACTTCCCATATTATAGTGCTAGAATGGCTTGTTATCTAGAGGCCGTTGATCTAGGTGTTTGGAGAGTCACTCGTGACGGGATGAAACCCCTCAAGAATCCCGAGAAACCCACCACGAGTGAAGAAAAAGAAATTCATTTAAATGCTAGAGCCAAAAATTGCTTGTATGAATCTCTTAGCATGGATATTTTTAATCAAGTATTTACCTTGAAAACTGCTAATGAGATTTGGCTAAAATTGCATGAGCTCCATGACGGCACATCCAATGTCCGTGAGCAAAAACATTGCCTAGTCTTAAATGAGTATAATTCTTTTGCTATGAAAGATGATGAGCTTGTTAGAGACATGTATTCTCGTCTGAATCTAATTATCAATGAGCTCAATTCTATTGGCATTAATAAGCTAGGTGATGCGGACATTGTGAGGAAGATTATCTCCCTGCTACCACAACAAAGATATGGGAGCATCATCACCATCCTTCACAACATGGAGGACTTGAGCAACATGACCCCGACCATTGTGATTGGGAAAATCGCGGCCTTTGAGATGTCGCGAAAAATGAGTCGGGGAGAGGAGCCAACTTCCTCAAGACCATATGCTTTTGCATGTGATGAAAGGAAGGGCAAAAAGAAGGCTCCCACTCCAAGTTCCTCAAGTGAAGAAGAGGAAGAAGAAGGAAGTGATGATGATGAAGATAATCAACCATGCACATCATCCTCCGAGGACGAAGAAACGATCCAACGCGTCGGAAAGGTAATGGGGATGATCCGCAAGATTAATCTAATGGGTGTGCCCCTGCAGGTCGAAGATCTTCTCTTTAACATTGACAGGAAAAAGCAAAGAAAGAGAGGATGCTTCGCATGTGGGGAGAAGGGCCACTTCAGGGACAACTGTCCAAATATGGCCAAACCCAAAAAGGAGAGAAGCAAAGGCAAGGCGCTAACGAGTGTTAGAACGTGGGAAGATTCTTCAAGTGAAGATGAACCTCCAAGGACGCGCAGCCACCGGTCCTCGTCACGATCATCACGGTCATCACACAAATGCCTCATGGCAAGAGGTAACAAAAGCACTCCATCCTCTAGTGATGAAAGTAGTAGTGATGATGAAGGTGAGGGAAAGGCCTCTCTAGATGAGCTTGCGGAAGCCGTAGAATTTTTCCAGGATGTTTGCACTAAGCAAAAGGCTCAACTTAAAACTTTGAAAAATAAGTTGGTTAGCTCTCAAAATGATTACAAAGGTTTGCTAGAAAAATTTGAAACTTTTGCAAACTTAAACAGTGAGCTATCAACTAAAATTGAGCTATTAGAATCTAGTGCTCCATTCACTGCTACCGATGATGGCCTTATTAAAAAGAATGAAAAACTGAAAGCTAAGTTAGCTAGCTCCCAAGAAGCTATTAAAAATTTGCTAGAGAAAATGGAAATTCTTAGCATACACAATAATGAGCTAACTACTAAGCTAGAAAACATTGGTAGCACCCCAGCAGCATCTTTAGTTGAAATACCTGAAATAATTAAGAAAGATGTTTCTACTTCCTGCTTTGATTTAATTGATGATTCTAACCCCTGCAACCAAGTCGTTGTTGAGAATATTATTGTAGAGACATGTTCGGATGAGGTTGCAAAGGAAAATGAACAATTAAAGCAAGAAGTGGCTCGCCTTGGCAAGGCTTTGTATGACAAGAAAGGCAAAGCCAAACAAATCCAACCTCCACAGGATAACACCACTGCGGGAGTGAACAAGCCTATGGAGGGAGAAACTGTGATTTGTAGGCTATGCCACAAGGAAGGCCACAAGTCTTTCCAATGCAAGGCGATGACCGGGGATAAACAAAGGCAAAAGCTCAAGCAAAAGCCATCAAGCAAAATCTCCAACACCTACATCAAAAAGGTGAACAAAAAGGATGCTACACCATACTTAATCAAGAAGAAAAAGAATGGAAAGGTGATAGCAATCAAGGTCAACAAGCAAGCCAACAAAGGAAAGGGGGCCAAACGCATTTGGGTGCCAAAGGAAATAATTTCAACCATGAAAAGCACCAAGAAGGTTTGGATCCCGAAAGGGAAGTGAGTGGACCGAAGGTCCATCGGGAAATTTGGAGACTTGGCAAAATTGGGATGTATATCATGGGATACATCATATTGGATCAAGTTTATTGCCAAATGGGTTAGTGAAAATTTTGGACCCAAATTTCCCACTCATGACTAAGGTAACTAGTTTTATTGTATTCTTCATTTTTAGATATGCGTATCTATTTACCTTCTATCTAGTTTACTTTTCTTGCCTAGTATTACATTTGTTATGTACTTTTGTTTAAAATCATGCATACTAGGTAAATCACATGGTAGGATTGCTTGCTTTCAATTCATATACTCAAGCAAACCTACATGGTTTAAAATGATTATTTAAGCACGGCACATAGCTTCTATATCACTCCATAGTAAATGATGCATAAATTGAAAATTTTTGATTTCTACAAAGTGTATCATTTAACTTACATGTGCCAAAGTTTGGATTATGGATAATTTGCCCCTCTTGATATCAAATCAAAGTGCATGTCTCCTACAAGTATTCAAAACTTGTATGCACACCTTTAGGGGGAGGTTACTCTATAATCTAACACTTTGAGACTAACACCTTTTCAAGTCTATTTCATGTGATAGTCTCATTGTAAGGAAAATGAAGTCCCCGGAGAAAGACAACAATCTTCCACTGCAAAATCTCCAAGAACTCTTATGTCTCTCAAGCTCACCATTGAATATCAATTGGTATCTTTTGAGACTACATTCAGTATCATTTACATGTCTTCTCCAATATTTGACTAGACTATATTTCATATCATATACTTCCTTGTTGCTAAAAATGCATATGTACTTAACTCATATTCTGTTACTTATGCATAAGGGAAGTTAGTCTTTTCAAATCATGTCTTGCACCTCTAATTTTCACTTGCTTTTTCCTAAGTAGAGGATCTCTGTCAAGGGGAGTATTTCTTCATCTCTAAAGGGGGAGAAAAACTCTTCCTAAAGGAGACAACTCATTTAGGGGGAGTAATCTTTTGAGGACTCTTTCAAGTGGTATCATTGACTCAGTTTAATTTAATATCCCTCTGGTGATATCATTTGATATTGAAAGTAGCCTAGAGGGGGGGTGAATAGGCTACACCTGAAAATTTTCACTAAAAACTTCGAAATAGGTTAAATTAAAGTTGCACAGGTGCAAACCGGTTCAGTCGATTTTAATCACAACTGAACAAGTTTGAACCCACTCAACTTGAATTTAATAATCTATTGAACAAATTCAAAGTAGTAAAGAAAATAGCTAAAGATTTGCCCTACACAAGAACTACTTGAATGAATAATATGAACCAACCAACGAATATGAAATGCTTATCAAGAACACACAAGAACACGCGATATAACCCGAGGTTCGGCAACCACCACAAAGGTGTCCTACTCCTCGTTGAGGAACCCACAAAGGGCCGGGTCTTTACCAACCCTAATCCTCCACAAGCCGACCACAAAGGTCAAGGCAATCTCTTCTCAAATCTGCTCAAGGAGCGGGTGATACAAACTTCTTGGGGTCGTCCACAAATTTGGAGACTCCCAAGCAACCTCTAACCGTCAAGGAACACGAGGTTCCAAGAGTAACAAATCCGCACACGGTTAAGTTTGCAACGAGCTCAAGAACAAGAGAATGGGAGAATCGAGATGAAATAGACAGCGAGTTCGATCGAGTTCACCTCACACCAAGGGTCCTTCAAATGATTGAAGGAGATGCGATTGCGGGTGTGAGAGGTGAAGTGAATGCTCTTGTTTGAGGGTTGGTCAGCCAAAGATTCGTGGGAGAGGCAGTAGTAAATGAGAGAGAGAGTGTTAGGGGGTATATAAAGGATCCCCCAAAAGCTGGCAGCCGTTGGGAGGAAAAGGGCAAAAACCGGTTGAACCGGTTTTCAAACCGGTTGAACCGGTTTCTACCAGGGGGATCCCGGTCCACTGGTCTACTCAGCCGGACACTGGACCGGTTTCAAAACCGGCTGAGTAGGGTCAAAATTCGGCTCAACCGGTTTCAGAAAAATATCTGCTCCGACTTTTCTGACAGCTCTGACTGTCAGACAGGTCAGAGCAGAGGTGGCAAGATGAACAGTACCAAAACCGGTTGAACCGGTTTTGGGACCGGTTGAACCGGTTTTGGGGGCTGAAACCAAACTTTGAGAATTTTGAAGAGAACTTAGGTGGAGACTTTGTGGGAGGTGAAATTTGTTTTTCTCAAGAGCATTCATGATCTGGGAAAAGATGATCTCAAGGAGTTTTCAAAAGAATTGAACTTGGCTCGTTTCACAACTTACTTAACCGTCACGGATCCCTCTTAATTGTACGGCGATTCCTATGACTCAAGAATTATAAACTTAGTACCGCCGACGATTCATAGCACTTGGAGCACGCCATTTGATGTGGAATTTTAAATCCGCTGTGCTTTATACTTTTATGCTCGTAGGATCTGTGCTTCTCCTGTCTGTAAAAATACTGTGTACACACTAGGAGCAAACTTGTTAGAATCTTAGTTTGTTTTGTCATTAATCACCAAAACCCTCAATTAGGGTTGATTGCACTTACAATCTCCCCCTTTTTGGTGATTGATGCCAAAACAAACTAGAATGGAAATAATAATTAAAAGTTACAAATACTTGTGATAAAAGTCTTTTGTGTATATGTAGCTCCCCCTAAATATGTGCATGAGTTTTGCGATATTAACATTGACTTGATATGTCAATTTGCAACATATTTAGAGAGAGAGAACAATCAACACCATACACAAAAATGATGAGATATGAAACATAATTGAATATAAAAAGTAAAAGCACATTCAAGCTCATCATTGCATAGCATATGATATGAAAAAGGTCTACAGCTATTACAATAGTGAGAGCTCGTCTCAACACATCATCAAGTGTTTATGGCTCTCAAGCCATGCATGCAGCAAATAGAGTTATTACAGACCAAGAGTTCATTACAAAAATAAAGTACTGAATAGTAAACGTTCTCCCCCTTTTTGGCACCAAGAACCAAAAAGAGAGAGATGGACGCGTCAAGCCAAGAATCACCAGTGGGGAGGAGGTTGATGAGGAGCAAAGAGGTGTTGCGCCAGGTCGTAGGCAAAGTGTTCCTCTCCAGACTGGGCCGGAGGAGGAGCACTGCCAGACGGGTCCTGGGGCGGAGGGTAAGATGACGATTGACCCGGATCCCCGCGATATGGGGGAGGGTCAAACTGCTCCGGATCATCAAAATAGGTTTCTTCTTCGACGTCATCGGCTGAGGAGAAAGGTACCCCATACGCCTGCTGGTACCACTCATTCACATCTGGAGGAGGAGGGTGAAGAGGTACATCAGGAGAGCGAGGGGCGAAGGGAGTACCCAAAGCAGAAGCTTGACGACGAAGGTTGTCGTCGGTCTCCCGCTGACGTCGAGCCACCTCATGGACATCTGCAGCAATATTACGGCACATAGAGAAGAAGGACGCAAATCCGTGGGCCAGGCGGGCACCCATCCCACGTCCACGACCTCGACCACGACCACGACCACGTGGTGTGGGAGATCCGCGGCCAGGGGAAGGGCGCGAGGCACCACCAGCAGCAGCAGCAGCACCAGTACCGGCAGACGGACCAGCAGATGTAGGACCACGGGAACTGGAGGGAGCTTTCCTGAGACGCCCAGCTGGATTGTTGGGATCAATCCAGAAGGGAGTGTATGACTGATGTCGGGTGCCTTTCTCAAATCTGAATTGGGTCACGACCTCAATCATCTTCATAATGAATGGGGCATGAAGACACCCCTTCAAAGGAAAGCAAGCTGCATGAATAATCTCCTGCCAAATCATGTCAAAGACATTAATCCTTTCTGAGCTGTTTGGTTTCATAAAAGAGAGCAAAACCTTGCTCTCCCCAAGGATGTTCATCTGATTTCCCCCTTTTGGAATGAGGGTCATCCTGCAGAGGGAGTTGATATAGCGATAATACTTGTGAATGTTGGTTGACTCCCAATACTTTCCAGACTCAGACAAATGAAGGTCCTTGGCTTCATCTCTTGTGGGCTGACGGTAATCATGAATCTTAATCCTGTCTCCAGATATATCCTCGTCAGAAAAACCAAGAATGTGAGCAAATCTACGATAGCTCACCTTGTACCAACTACCTTCAATGAAGAAGTTCAGGTAGGGGTAGTTGTAATGGCTCTCCTCATCAGCCAGCTTTATCCAGAGAGTGGAATAAAATTGTGCAATCACTTCATCATTCCAATCATATTGGAATGTCATGATGTTCTTCATTTGCTTCCTTTCACAGGCCCTCAGTGCCTGTGACATCTCTGGGTCTCCAATTGCTTCGCAACCCTCCCAGTTAATGTAACGTTGATGAAGGATGGGCTGATGCTTCTTGGGTAGAATAACTGAATTATAGAAATCAACATGGTGAAGAGTCCAGAAACGATTTCCATCGATCCTGGCATCGCGAATACGCAATACCGGATTTTGGAAACGCAGATCCTGGAGAAGTGCAGATCCTCCACTGGCCGTGAAGTCCGTGACTGGCTCATTGCCAGCACGCCGAGCTTCGGCCCGGTGGAGCACCAAGCCGCGAATCACAGGAGCCGATGCCGGGGGAAGATCAACTTCATCGTCCTTCCCACCGTCATCGTCACTTGCAGGCTCCCATGCCTGCGGATTCGTGGCAGGTCGAGACCTACCGGAGGGAGTCCGGGAAGTCCGACCCCGAGCACTTTGAGACCCGGAGGCCTCAGTACCCGGCATGACATTTCCACATCCGCGCCCTCACTTGGATCGAGAGCGAGGAGGGGTATCACCATGGATCTCCTGTTCATCTGAAGAGTCGGATTCTACCACTGCTGGGTTCCTTCGTCGCACCATTCTAAGAAATAAGAGATAGAACCTATGATGAGCAAGGATCAACCACGTTTGAGAAGAAACGCATAAGAGATTGAATCATGCACTTCAACCGTTCATATGAGCGGTTCAACTACAATGAACAATATCAAATCGCTAATCTCAAACAGTGTTTGTGACAAAATGAAGATAGCCTAAGTGTTGCAATCACTTAAACCAAAATGTACCCAACGAATGATACATAAGATAATCAAGAACGCGTAGGATCGAGTACAAGGAAATAACATAGAACAGTACCTCGATCCGAAGATGGGGGTCAAGATCTCCAAACGAGAAGGAGGAAGATGGTGGAAACACGCCGGGAAGAACGGATCTCCAACCACACTTCCAAACGGGTGAGAGCACGAGAGAGTTTGGAGAGGAGAGAGGAAAAACAGGAGTGGCGGCGGCGGCTGGAAACGAGACTGAGAAAGGAAGAGAAGAGAGGGAGAGGTATAAAAAGGAGAGGAGTCGGCCGCCAGAAAGCCGAAAACCGGTTCAACCGGTTTCAAAACCGGTTCAACCGGTTTCGGGTCAAACGGCGCAGTAAAAGCGCGCAGAAAACAGTGTTGACTGCGCGCAAAACCTGGCAGTCTGACAGCACAGACTGCAAGACTGACAGCGCAGACTGCGCAGCTGTCAGCGCAGACTGCGCGCGGACTGACGGCGCGACGGCCAAAACCGGTTCAACCGGTTTTTAGACCGGTTCAACCGGTTTCCACCAGGAAGAAACCGGTTGAGTGGTCTACTCAGCCGGTTTACTCAACCAGATTTCAAATATTGCCCGGAAGGGCTGAAATATCACTTAGCAATTATGACATGAGATATTATAGAGATAAAAATGACATTTCTCAATTCATATTGCTCAAACAAACAATTTTCAATCATCAAATTTGATCAAAATTTAAGTTATTAAGTCACGTTTCGAGAATCCAAGATATTTAGCTCACTCCTAAGAAAACAAAACCTAGTCTCATCAAGGGGTTTAGTGAAGATATCGGCTAGTTGATTTTCGGTGCTCACATGAAAAAGTTCGATATCTCCTTTGGCTTCATGGTCTCTCAAGAAATGGTGTCTAATGTCAATATGTTTAGTTCTAGAGTGTTGCACTGGATTGTTTGCAAGTTTTATGGCACTCTCATTGTCACACAAAAGAGGAATTTTGTTAAACTCACAACCAAAATCTCTAAGGGTTTGCTTCATCCATAGCAACTGTGCACAACATGCCCCAGCTGCTATGTATTCAGCTTCTGCAGTGGAGAGTGCAACACAATTTTGTTTCTTGGAACTCCATGACACTAAGGACCGCCCAAGGAATTGGCAAGTCCCAGTAGTGCTTTTTCGATCTACTTTGCAACCGGCATAATCTGAGTCAGAATAGCCAAGCAAATCGAAAAAGGAGCCTTTAGGATACCATAATCCTAGGTTTTGGGTGTGGACTAAGTATCTTAGAATTCTCTTAACGGCTACAAGATGGCAGTCTTTAGGATTTGCTTGAAAACATGCACACATACAAACACTCAACATTATATCAGGCCTAGATGCACATAAGTAAAGCAGTGATCCTATCATTGATCTATATAATTTTTGATCTACAGGTTTACCTTCCTCATTTAGGTCGAGATGTCCATTTGATGACATTGGAGTCTTGGCGTGCTTTGCTTTTTCCATGCCAAACTTCTTGAGCATATCTTGAGTATATTTAGTTTGGCATAGAAAGGTACCTTCCTTGAGTTGTTTGACTTGAAATCCCAGGAAGTACTTTAGCTCGCCCATCATAGACATCTCAAACCTGTTCGTCATTACTTTGCTAAACTCTTCACAAAATTTTTCATTAGTACTACCAAATATAATGTCATCAACATATATTTGGCACACAAATAATTCATTATCAACTTTTCGAGTAAACAAAGTAGAGTCAGCTTTTCCTATAGTGAACCCATTTTTAATTAGAAAATCTTTAAGACAATCATACCAAGCTCTAGGGGCTTGTTTAAGCCCGTAGAGTGCCTTGTGAAGAAGATAAACATGATTTGGCTTCTTTGGGTCTTCGAAGCCCGGTGGTTGCTCCACATATACTCTTTCTTGTAGTGGTCCATTTAGAAAAGCGCTCTTGACATCCATTTGATATAGCTTGAAATCATGGTTAGTAGCATAGGCAATTAATATTCTAATTGATTCTAACCTTGCTACCGGCGCATATGTTTCACCAAAGTCAAGTCCTTCCACTTGAGTATAGCCTTGGGCAACCAACCTTGCCTTGTTTCTTGTAACAACGCCATTTTCATCTTGCTTGTTCCTAAAGACCCATTTAGTCCCAATCACATTCTGTTTGGGTCTTTGGACTAAGGACCAGACTTCATTCCTAGTGAAGTTGTTCAACTCCTCTTGCATCGCAGTTATCCAATCCGGATCACCCAATGCTTCTTCAACCTTAAGTGGCTCAAGAGAGGAAACAAACGAGTAAAATTCACAAAAATTAGCTAAACGAGATCGAGTCGTTACCCCTCTCCTGATGCTACCCAGGATGTTGTCCACCGGATGATCCCTTTGAATTGAATGACGGACTCTTGGATGAGGCGCTGATGGATGTCTTTGTATTGGCTCTTCCTCATCAGCTACTTGATCAAGAGGCACTTCACCATCAATATTTTCTTGTTCATCTTCTACCACTGTTGGCATCCTTTGATGATTTTCTTCGTGGTTTGGATGACTTGAGGTTGATGGGTTTGCTTGGGTGGAGACATTGTCACTCACCACCCTTGCACCCACATCAACTACCTCATTGGTCATCCACAAGGTTCCTTCTTCATCATCCCTTTCTTGAGGTCTCACCTCACCTATGGCAAGTTTCTTTATGGCCTCACAAGGTAGTTTTTCATTTCCTGCAGTGTCATTAGAAACATGCCCTTGCGAGCCATTAGACTCATCAAATGTCACGTCTATCGCTATTTCAACAAGACCAGTGGAATTGTTGAAAACACGATATCCATGAGCATTTGATGCATAACCAAGCAAGAAACCCTCGTCCACTCTAGGAGCAAACTTTGAGCTCTTGACTTTCTTGTTAAGAATAAAACATTTACAACCGAATACTCTAAAATAATCAACTTTAGGTTTGTTACCAGTGAGAAGCTCATAGGCAGTCTTTTTGTAGATCTTATGAAGATAGAGGCGGTTGATTGCATGACAGGCGGTGTTGACCGCCTCTGCCCAGAAGTTGTCAGGTGTCTTGTATTCATCCAACATGGTTCTTGCAGCTTCAATTAGAGTCCGGTTCTTTCTTTCCACAACACCATTTTGTTGTGGAGTGTAAGGCACCGAGAACTCATGCTTGATTCCCTCTTCTCCTAAGAATTCTTCGACACCTGTGTTCTTGAATTCCGTCCCATTATCGCTTCTCACTTTCTTGATTTTGAGCTCAAATTCATTTTGAGCTCTCCTCATAAATTTCTTT
This sequence comes from Zea mays, assembly GCF_902167145.1. Taxonomy (NCBI): domain Eukaryota; kingdom Viridiplantae; phylum Streptophyta; class Magnoliopsida; order Poales; family Poaceae; genus Zea; species Zea mays. The sequence goes on along the minus strand of NC_050100.1, from coordinate 222,293,046 downwards.
AGGATTTCTTGAGTTTCACCTTTGTCACTCAAAAAGAAAACCCAAGTGAATCGAGAAAAATCATCAACAATAACTAAACCATACTTACTACCACCAATGCTAATGTAGGCCACAGGTCCGAAGAGGTCCATGTGAAGAAGCTCCAATGGCCTCTTTGTTGTGACCACATTCTTTGATTGATGTGGGACTCCATGTTGCTTTCCTGCTTGGCATGCGCCACAAACCCTATCTTTCTCAAATACAACATTTGTTAGTCCAATGATGTGATTATCCTTTTGAAGTTTGGCCAAATTCCTCATACCGACATGGGCTAGCCGGCGATGCCATAGCCAACCCTTGTCGGATTTTGCCACTAAACAAGTCTCAGGCGTCACTTTACTTGTTGTGAAATCAACAAGATAAAGCTTACCCTTCAAGCGACCTGTAAAGGCAACTGAGGAGTCCTCCCTTCTAAGGATTTTCACATCCACATCCGAAAATAAGCAATTATAACCCATTCCACAAAGTTGTGAAACGGACAACAAATTATAGCTCAAGGAATCTACTAATAAAACATTTGAAAGTGATTGTTGGTCAGAGATAGGAATTTTACCAATACCAATCACCTTACTCTTGCCACTATCTCCAAACACAATTTCTTGTGCTTCTTGAGTTAGTTGCAATGTATGAAACATCTCTTTCTCCCCGGTCATGTGATTTGTACATCCACTGTCAAGCACCCAACTTGACCCACCAGAGGAGTAGACCTGCAAAACAAGTTTAGGCTATACTTTTAGGTACCCAAATTGAATTGGGTCCTACAGTGTTAGTTATAGCCTTGGGTACCCACACACTTCTTTTCATGGCTTTTTGTTTAGTGTAGGCACCCACATATTTCACAACTAATTTCCCTGAATCCCAGGTTAACATATAATCACAAAGATATGAGTGGGAAATGGGAGCATTAGATTTTTGTCCACTTGAGGATCCCACTTCCTTCATCTTACTCTTTGTGGAACTCAAGTTGACCTTTACCTGAGATGACTTGTCATTTGATGAGTGGATCCTCCCCAAGGCATCATATAGAGTGGTTCCCTCTATGAACTTGGGGGATCTCCACCCCTTATGCACTGTGCTAGGGTTTTCCTTGGATGAGTTGAACCCAAGCCCCCTTCTACCCTTGTTGGGCTTAAGGGACTTGTACTTGGGTTCAACTTTCTTTAACCCATCATTGCTAGAGCATCTTTTCAAAATTTCTTTGACCTTCACCTGTGGGCTTTGCTTCCTTGCATGGTTAGTTATACAACAAGAAGCATGATATTTGGCACAATGCTTGCAAGAATTATCATTAGAGCTAGACTTAGATTCAAAAACTAAAGTGGGGGCATTGATGTTCTTGCAACTTTCAAGTTGCACTTGAAGTTCTTGATTTTGAACATTCAAGCTTGACATGCTTGATTCAAGTGCACTCTTTTCATTTGCAAGGTTATCAATAGAGGTTTTCAAGTTAATTACTTCTATATCTTTATTGTGAATCAACTCTTGAAGCTCTAGGTTTCTTTCCTTTTCAAGGATAAGCAAGTCTTCTTGAGCATCAAGAGTTGCCTTTCTTTTATCTAGCTTTTCCATTAATTTTGTGATAACATTGTATCCATTTAAGCCAAATTCTTTAATCATTTTATTTTTCATGGCAATTTGATCATCATCATCATCATTTGAAAAATCATTACTAAACAAAGTTACCTTATCTCCCTTTGCCATGAGGCAAGTTGGAATGTAGGAGTCGTCTTGAAGGTTGGTGAAGAGTTGCGCGCTTGAGGTAGATTGGATGGCCACATTTGCCACCACTTCCTCTTCCTCGGAGCTAGAACTCTCATCATCGGAGTTCCATTCTTCACCAATATGAGCTTGTCCATACTTCTTCTTCTTGAAGTATCCCTTGGTCTTGCCTCCCTTTTTAAACTTATCCTTCTTGTATTCCTTCTTGGCTTCTTGTTCCTTCTTGTTAGGACAATCCGCTATGAAATGACCGGTTTGGCCACATTCATAGCATGCCCTCTTCTTTCCTTTCCTTTGGAACTTGTCATTCTTCCTTACAAATTTCTTGAAAGTTTTGATGAACATAGCTGTGTCTTCATCACTTGAGCTATCTTCATCACTTGAGGTCTCGACCACTTTCTTTGCTTTGTGGTCTTTGCTCTTCTTGAGATTGTCTTGTTCATTTGTGATCAAGGCATGAGAGTCTCTTGTCTTGATGGGGGCTTCCTCGGACTCGTGTTGTTGAATTTTTGCAAATAGTTGATGAGGCGTCATATCCTCATAATCATCACGATCCCTTATCATCCTTGCAAGACTTTTATCTTTCTCTTTATAAGCTCTCATGAACAATCTTGTGACCTTGGAGTCACTCCAATCTTCACTCCCAAGTACTCTTATTTTGTTGACCAATACCATCAATCGATCAAAGAGTGATTGGAGCGACTCACCCTTTGTCCAATCATACCTTGCAAGCTCACTTTCCAAAGCTTCAACTCTATGTCTTTTAGCTTTGGGATCTCCTTCATGTGACATTCTAAGAATGTTCCAAATGTCACGAGCATCTTCTCTTCCTTGAACTTTCCGGTATTCTTCCGGACAAAGACTTCCTTTGATTATGCTCACTGCTTGAGCATTTCGATGAACCTCTTGCATCATTTCCGGAGTCATCTCTTCTCCTTGGGCGGGCTTATACATACCTACATTAACAATCTCCCAAAGACTAGGATGCACACTGATTAAATGCGACTTCATCTTGTCGGCCCACTCATCATAGTTCAACTCACTAAGAGTTGGTAACTTTCCAAGTGGGGCGGAAGAGAAGTTGGGAATATAATTTCTAGAGTAATCGAATTGAACTTTACTAAAGTCATTACCTTTGCTTTTGGTAGATGATCCTTCGGTGTTGAGACTTACCTTGCTCAATACCTTAGACACCAAAAGATCCACTAGATCGTCATTATAATCAAATGTTCCCTTACCTTTACCTTCTTCGGCCTTTCTTCTTGTTTCCTCTTCTTCGGCCTTTTTCTTAGCATCTTCCTCTTTCATTTTGAGGAACATTTTCTCGGCAATCTTCATGGCGAGGTCGAGGACCTTGGGGTCCACTTCCTCACCGGAAGATGTGACGGGGATTTCCTCGAGAAGAGGATCCACATGGTCCCGTTGTGTAGACATGATCGTTTCCTCACGCGGTTAAGCGTAAAACGAGGCACGAAGCTTTGATACCAATTGAAAGTAGCCTAGAGGGGGGGTGAATAGGCTACACCTGAAAATTTTCACTAAAAACTTCGAAATAGGTTAAATTAAAGTTGCACAGGTGCAAACCGGTTCAGTCGATTTTAATCACAACTGAACAAGTTTGAACCCACTCAACTTGAATTTAATAATCTATTGAACAAATTCGAAGTAGTAAAGAAAATAGCTAAAGATTTGCCCTACACAAGAACTACTTGAATGAATAATATGAACCAACCAACGAATATGAAATGCTTATCAAGAACACACAAGAACACGCGATATAACCCGAGGTTCGGCAACCACCACAAAGGTGTCCTACTCCTCGTTGAGGAACCCATAAAGGGCCGGGTCTTTACCAACCCTAATCCTCCACAAGCCGACCACAAAGGTCAAGGCAATCTCTTCTCAAATCTGCTCAAGGAGCGGGTGATACAAACTTCTTGGGGTCGTCCACAAATTTGGAGACTCCCAAGCAACCTCTAACCGTCAAGGAACACGAGGTTCCAAGAGTAACAAATCCGCACACGGTTAAGTTTGCAACGAGCTCAAGAACAAGAGAATGGGAGAATCGAGATGAAATAGACAGCGAGTTCGATCGAGTTCACCTCACACCAAGGGTCCTTCAAATGATTGAAGGAGATGCGATTGCGGGTGTGAGAGGTGAAGTGAATGCTCTTGTTTGAGGGTTGGTCAGCCAAAGATTCGTGGGAGAGGCAGTAGTAAATGAGAGAGAGAGTGTGAGGGGGTATATAAAGGATCCCCCAAAAGCTGGCAGCCGTTGGGAGGAAAAGGGCAAAAACCGGTTGAACCGGTTTTCAAACCGGTTGAACCGGTTTCTACCAGGGGGATCCCGGTCCACTGGTCTACTCAGCCGGACACTGGACCGGTTTCAAAACCGGCTGAGTAGGGTCAAAATTCGGCTCAACCGGTTTCAGAAAAATATCTGCTCCAACTTTTCTGACAGCTCTGACTGTCAGACAGGTCAGAGCAGAGGTGGCAGGATGAACAGTACCAAAACCGGTTGAACCGGTTTTGGGACCGGTTGAACCGGTTTTGGGGGCTGAAACCAAACTTTGAGAATTTTGAAGAGAACTTAGGTGGAGACTTTGTGGGAGGTGAAATTTGTTTTTCTCAAGAGCATTCATGATCTGGGAAAAGATGATCTCAAGGAGTTTTCAAAAGAATTGAACTTGGCTCGTTTCACAACTTACTTAACCGTCGCGGATCCCTCTTAATTGTACGGCGATTCCTATGACTCAAGAATTATAAACTTAGTACCGCCGACGATTCATAGCACTTGGAGCACGCCATTTGATGTGGAATTTTAAATCCGCTGTGCTTTATACTTTTATGCTCGTAGGATCTGTGCTTCTCCTGTCTGTAAAAATACTGTGTACACACTAGGAGCAAACTTGTTAGAATCTTAGTTTGTTTTGTCATTAATCACCAAAACCCTCAATTAGGGTTGATTGCACTTACAGATATAATTCTTGATGAGGGCAAGCTTTTATTTACTTCCTACATGCTTTTAATGTCTTCCTTTTCGGTGGTTGATGCCAAAGGGGGAGAAGTTTTGGGACCAAAGCAATGAAAACATATCAAACACCAGACCAAAGCAATGAAAACATATCAAACACCAAACACCACTAATTTAAAATTCTATATCTCCAAGTGACTTTTTCAAGTGGTTTTGGTTATTTGGTCCAAAAAAATAGGAAGTAAGTGAATTATGGAGTTAGGGGGAGGCTTAAGTCCATAATATCACATTGTGGGGACAATCATGCATCTTAGCAAGTAGATTGCATATCTTCACTCAAATACTTGTATTATTTGCTTGCTTTGGTTGTGTTGTCATCAATCACCAAAAAGGGGGAGATTGTAAGGAAAATGGTCCCCGGGCCATTTGGCTAATTGAGTTTTGGTGTTTGATGAACAACACAATCCGTGAACTAATAAGTTTTCTAGTGTTTGTGTTTATAGTTCACAGGATGCGAAGAGAATTGGACCAAGGAAAATGAGGATGCAACACCTCAAAAGAAGACATAAAAAGATGCATAGGAGTCCAATACTCAAGAACAAAAGAAGCCCGAAGAAATCAGCGAAGAAATCCAAGAAGCGGGCTGTCAGCCAGCGCCTGGTGGTGCACCGGACATTGGTGTCCGGTGTGCACCGGACTGTCCGGTGTGGCACCGGACAGTCTGCGCAGAGAGGCCACAGACAGGCGCTCTCTGGCTGTAGCACCGGACTGTCCGGTGTGCACCGGACTGTCCGGTGTGCCAACGGGCAGACGGCAACGGTCGGATCCAACGGTCGACTGCTACAGGCGCCAACGGTCGGCTGACGTGGCGTGCACCGGACACTGCACAGTAGATGTCCGGTGGTGCACCGGACTGTCCGGTGCACCCGACGACAGAAAGCTGCTGCTTTCTGTCCAACGGCTAGTTGGGGGTGTGGAGGCTATAAATACCACCCCAATCGGCCATTCTCAAGTGTGAGAGCCCAAGCAACATACCAAGGCATATAGTGCACATTTCCAAGAGCTCAAACACCCAAGTGCTTAATAGAATCACTCGGTGATTAGCGTAGGTGCTTTGCGAAGTGCTTAGGTTAGTTAGACCGCTTTAGCGCTTGCTCTAGGTGAACCCTAGTTAGTTGAGTGAGTTTTGTAAAACCACACAACCCCTCGGCTCTTGCGTGAGTCGTTGAAATTGTACCGAGTGGGGCGAGAGTCTTGCGAGACCGTGACAACCGCGTTTGTGTCACGGCCGCCACCGTGTACCGGAGGGAACGAGGCCCGCGGCATTTCGGCCGGAAGCTCGATAGTGGAGACGGCGGGGAGCGTCCGAGAGGAGCCGGAAGCGGAGCACCACTTGCGCGTGGAGAAGGCCCGTGGCTCTCTACGGAGTTACTCGACCGTGGTGCTTGGCCCTCGCGTGGGCTTCCCTTTGCGTAGGGGCACCAACGAGGATTAGTCGGGACCTTGCGTGGTTCCGGATACCTCGGTAAAAATACCGGCGTCATCCACGAGAGTTTGCTTCTCTACTTAAGCTCTTTACATTCCGTATCTATATTAAGCATTTAAGTTTCAATCTTGTAGTCATACTTATTTAGTGTAGATTGAAACTTAGCCTTTGCGGTAGAGATAGCAACACTTAGACAAAACCTAGTTTGCACATTCTAGTTTTGATTATTTGCATAGGTTTTGCTCTAGGGATTTATTTGTGGCCTAGTTTAGTAAAAGTTTTAGAAGTCCTAATTCACCCCCCCTCTTAGGCGTCACCCGTTTCCTACAGTGCCAAAGGTTCACACTTAGCCAATAAAAAGACCAAAAAATTGGGTTCAACAAAGAGAGCAAGGGATAACCGAAGGCAACCCTGGTCTGGCGCACCGGACTGTCCGGTGTGCCACCAGACTGTCCGGTGTGCCACCGGACAGTGTCCGGTGCACCAGGGGACTTCACGCTGAACTCCTCACCTTCGGGAAAATCCAGAGGCGCTCCGCTATAATTCACCAAACTGTCCAGTGTACACCGGACAGTGTCCGGTGCCCCAAGGAAGAGCGGCTCTAGAACTCGCCAGCCTCGGGAATTTGCTCCGCTATAATTCACCGGACATGTCTGGTGTACACCAGACTGTCCGGTGAACCAGCAGAGCAACGGCTACTTCGCGCCAACGGTCACCTGCAGGCACATTTAATGCGCGCCAGAGCGCGCAGAAGTCAGGTACGCGCGCGCTGGCACACCGGACACTCTACAGTACATGTCCGGTGTGCCACCGGACATCCAGGCGGGCCCAGAAGACAGAGCTCCAACGGTCGGAACCCAACGGCCTTGGTGACGTGGCTGGCGCACCGGACATGTCCGGTGTGCACCGGACTGTCCGGTGCACCATGCGACAGACAGCCCCACCAAACGCCTAGTTTGGTGGTTGGGGCTATAAATACCCCCAACCACCCCACATTCAACACATCCAAGTTTTCCTACTTCAATCACTTACAAGAGCTCTAGCATTCAATTCTAGACACGCCCAAGTGATCAAATCCTCTCCAAACTTCACACAACGCCCTAGTGATTAGTGAGAGAGATTTGCTTGTGTTCTTTCGAGCTCTTGCGCTTGGATTGCTTTCTTCTTTCTTTGATTCTTCATTGCGATCAAACTCACTTGTAATTGAGGCAAGAGACACCAATCTTGTGGTGGTCCTTGTGGGAACTTTGTGTTCCAAGTTATTGAGAAGAAAAGTTCACTCGGTCCGGGGGACCGTTTGAGAGAGGGAAAGGGTTGAAAGAGACATGGTCTTTGTGACCACCTCAACGGGGAGTAGGTTTGTGAAAGGGAATTAGGCTTACACCTAGTTCCTATATAATTTTGGTGGTTGAATTGCCCAACACAAATCTTTGGACTAACTAGTTTGCTCTAGTGTATAAGTTATACAGGTGCCAAAGGTTCACACTTAGCCAATAAAAAGACCAAGTGTTGGGTTCAACAAAAGAGCAAAGGGATAACCGAAGGCACCTCTGGTCTGGCAACAGTGTCCGGTGCACCACCGGACAGTGTCCGGTGCACCAGAGGACTCGTCACCTTCGGGAAAATCCAGAGCCGGCGCGCTATAATTCACCGGACTGTCCGGTGTACACCGGGCAGTGTCCGGTGCTCCAACGGGACGCGGCTCTGGAACTCGCCAGCTTCGGGATTTCACGAAGGCTGCTCCGCTATAATTCACCGGACATGTCCGGTGTGCACCGGACTGTACGGTGTGTCCTCGGAGCAACGGCTACTTCGCGCCAACGGCTACCTGCAACGCATTAAATGCGCGCGCAGCGCGCGCAGAAGGCAGGCGCACCCATACCGGCGCACCGGACACTGAACAGTTCATGTCTGGTGCGCCACCGGACATCGAGGCGGGCCTAGAAGTCAGAACTCCAACGGTCAGATTCCAACGGCACTGGTGACGTGGCTGGGGCATCGGACATGTCCGGTGTGCACCGGACTGTCCGGTGCGCCATCGAACAAACAACCTCCACCAACGGTCAAGTTTGGTGGTTGGGGCTATAAATACCCCAACCACCCCCACATTCATTGCATCCAAGTTTTCCACTTCTCAACCACTTACAAGAGCTAGGCATTCAATTCTAGACACACCAAAGAGATCAAATCCTCTCCAACTCCACACAAGTCTTTAGTGATTAGTGAGAGAGATTTGCCGTGTTCTTTTGAGCTCTTGCGCTTGAATTGCTTCTTTTCTTTCTCACTTGTTCTTGTGATCAAAACTCCATTGTAATCAAGGCAAGAGGCATCAATTGTGTGGTGGCCCTTGCGGGAAAGTTTTGTTCCCGGCTTTGATTTGAGAAGAGAAGCTCACTCGGTCCAAGGGACCGTTTGAGAGAGGGAAGGGTTGAAAGAGACCCGGCCTTTGTGGCCTCCTCAACGGGGAGTAGGTTTGAGAGAACCGAACCTCGGTAAAACAAATCCGCGTGTCTCACTTCATTATTCGCTTGCGATTTGTTTTGCACCCTCTCTTGCGGACTCGTTTATATTTCTAACGCTAACTCGGCTTGTAGTTGTGTTTATTTTTGAGAATTTCAGTCTCGCCCTATTCACCCCCCTCTAGGCGACTATCAATTGGTATCAGAGCCCAGTGCTTCATTAGAGCCTAACCGCTCGAAGTGATGTCGAGAGATCACACCAAGAGGGAGATGGAAACCGGCGACAAGCCCACTACGAGCCACGGGAGCACTTCATCGGAAGAGTCCCGCACCAAGAGGAAGGAGAAGAAGAAGGACTCCTCCAAACGGAAGGAGAAAAGATCTTCTTCTTCTCACCACAAAGAGAAGAAGGAAAAATCTTCTTCCCACAAGTCGCATCGGAAAGGCGACAAGCACAAGAGGATGAGGAAAGTGGTCTACTACGAGACCGACACTTCATCAACATCGACCTCCGACTCCGATGCGCCGTCCGTAACTTCTAAGCGCCAAGAGCGCAAGAAGTTTAGTAAGATCCCCTTACATTATCCTCGTACATCTAGACAAACTCCATTACTTTCCGTTCCATTAGGCAAACCGCCAACCTTTGATGGCGAGGATTATGCTAGGTGGAGTGATTTATTGAAATTTCATCTAACCTCACTCCACAAAAGTATATGGAATGTTGTTGAGTTTGGAGCGCAGGTACCATCCATAGGGGATGAAGATTATGATACGGACGAAGTGGCCCAAATCGAGCACTTCAACTCCCAAGCTACAACCATACTCCTCGCCTCTCTAAGCAAGGAGGAATACAACAAGGTGCAAGGGTTGAAGAATGCAAAGGAGATTTGGGACCTACTCAAGACCGCACACGAGGGTGATGAACTCACCAAGATCACCAAGCGGGAAACGATCGAGGGGGAGCTCGGTCGCTTTCGTCTTCGCCAAGGGGAGGAGCCACAAGATATGTACAACCGGCTCAAAACCTTGGTGAACCAAGTGCGCAACCTCGGGAGCAAGAAGTGGGACGACCACGAGGTGGTTAAGGTTATTCTAAGATCTCTTATTTTCCTTAACCCCACTCAAGTTCAATTAATTCGTGGTAATCCTAGATACACACTAATGACTCCCGAGGAAGTAATCGGGAATTTTGTGAGCTTTGAATGTATGATCAAGGGCTCAAAGAAGATCAATGAGCTTGATGAACCCTCCACGTCCGAAGCACAACCGGTGGCATTCAAGGCGACGGAGGAAAAGAAGGAGGAGTCTACACCGAGTAGACAACCAATTGACCCCTCCAAGCTCGACAATGAGGAGATGGCTTTAATCATCAAAAGTTTTCGCCAAATCCTCAAGCAACGGAAGGGGAAGGACTACAAATCCCGTTCCAAAAAGGTTTGCTACAAGTGTGGTAAGCCCGGTCACTTTATCGCTAAATGTCCATTATCAAGTGACAGTGACAGGGATAACGACAAGAAGGGCAAGAGGAGAGAAAAGAAGAGGTATCACAAGAAGAGGGGCGGCGATGCCCACGTGTGCCGCGAGTGGAACTCCGGCGAGAGCTCCACCGACTCCTCCGACGACGACGAGGACGCCGCCAACATCGCCGTCACCAAGGGCCTCCTCTTCCCCAACGTCGGCCACAAATGCCTCATGGCAAAGGACGGCAAAAGGAAGAAGGTTAAATCTAAATCCTCCACTAAATATGAGTCCTCTAGTGATGATAATGCTAGTGATGAGGAAAATAATTTGCGTACCCTGTTTGCCAACCTTAACATGGAACAAAAGGAAAAGTTAAATGAATTGATTAGTGTCATTCATGAAAAAGATGACCTTTTGGATTCCCAAGAGGATTTTCTAATTAAAGAAAACAAGAAACATGTTAAGGTTAAGAATGCTTATGCTCTAGAAGTAAAAAAAATGTGAGAAATTATCTAGTGAGCTAAGCACTTGCCATGAGACTATTGACAACCTTAGAAGTGAGAATGCTAAATTAATTGCTAAGGTTGATTCTCATGTTTGTATTGATTCAACTTCCAATCCTAGAAATGATAATTTACTTGCTAGGATTGATGAGTTGAATGTCTCTCTTGCTAGCCTTAGGACTGAAAATGAAAAATTAATTGCTAAGGCTAAAGATTTTGATGTTTGCAATGTTACTATTTCTAACCTTAGAAATGAGAATGATATACTACATGCTAAGGTTATAGAATTAAAATCTTGCAAACCCTCTACATCTACTGTTGAGCATGTTTCCATTTGTGCTAGATGTAGAGATATTGATATTAATGCTATTCATGATCACATGGCTTTAATTAAACAACAAAATGATCATATAGCATTATTAGATGCTAAAATTGCCGAGCATAACTTAGAAAATGAAAAGTTTAAATTTGCTAGAAGTATGCTCTATAATGGGAGACGCCCTGGCATCAAGGATGGCATTGGCTTCCAAAGGGGAGACAATGTCAAACTTAATGCCCCTCCTAAGAACTTGTCTAACTTTGTTAAGGGCAAGACTCCCATGCCTCAGGATAACGAGGGTTACATTTTGTACCCTGCCGGCTATCCTGAGAGCAAAATTAGGAGAACTCATTCTAGGAAGTCTCACTCTGGCCCTAACCATACTTTTATGTATAAGGGTGAGACATCTAGCTCTAGGTAACCAACTCGTGCCAAGTTGCCTAGAAAGAAAACTCCTAATGCATCAAATGATCATGCTATTTCATTCAAAACTTTTGATGCATCTTATGTTTTGACTAACAAATCCGGCAAAGTAGTTGCCAAGTTTGTTGGGGGCAAACACAAGGGCTCCAAGACTTGTGTTTGGGTACCCAAAGTTCTTGTTTCTAATGCCAAAGGACCCAAAACTGTTTGGGTACCTAAAATCAAGAACTAAAATTGTTTTGCAGGTTTATGCATCTGGGGGCTCAAGTTGGATACTCGACAGCGGGTGCACAAACCACATGACAGGGGAGAAGAAGATGTTCTCCTCATATGAGAAAAACCAAGATCCCCAACGAGCTATCACATTCGGGGATGGAAATCAAGGTTTGGTCAAAGGATTGGGTAAAATTGCTATATCACCTGACCATACTATTTCCAATGTTTTTCTTGTAGATTCTTTAGATTACAATTTGCTTTCCGTTTCGCAACTTTGTCAAATGGGTTACAACTGTCTATTTACTGATGTAGGTGTCACTGTCTTTAGAAGAAGTGATGATTCAATAGAATTTAAGGGAGTATTAGAGGGTCAGCTATACTTGGTAGATTTTGATAGAGCTGAACTCGACACTTGCTTAATTGCTAAGACTAACTTGGGTTGGCTCTGGCACCGCCGACTAGCCCATGTTGGAATGAAGAATCTTCATAAGCTTCTAAAGGGAGAACACATTTTAGGACTAACAAATGTTCATTTTGAGAAAGACAGGATTTGTAGCGCATGCCAGGCAGGGAAGCAAGTTGGAGCCCATCATCCACACAAGAACATCATGACGACCGACAGGCCACTAGAGCTCCTACACATGGATCTATTCGGCCCGATCGCTTACATAAGCATCGGCGGGAGTAAGTACTGTCTAGTTATTGTGGATGATTATTCTCGCTTCACTTGGGTATTCTTTTTGCAGGAAAAATCTCAAACCCAAGAGACCTTAAAGGGATTCTTGAGACGAGCTCAAAATGAGTTCGGCTTAAGGATAAAGAAGATAAGAAGCGACAACGGGACGGAGTTCAAGAACTCTCAAATCGAAGGCTTTCTTGAGGAGGAGGGAATCAAGCATGAGTTCTCTTCTCCCTACACCCCACAACAAAATGGTGTAGTGGAAAGGAAGAATCGAACTCTTTTGGACATGGCAAGAACCATGCTTGATGAGTACAAGACATCGGATCGATTTTGGGCCGAGGCGGTCAACACCGCTTGCTACGCCATCAACCGGTTGTATCTACACCGAATCCTCAAGAAGACATCATATGAACTCCTAATCGGTAAAAAGCCCAACATTTCATATTTTAGAGTCTTTGGTAGCAAATGCTTTATTCTTGTTAAAAGAGGTAGAAAATCTAAATTTGCTCCTAAGACTGTAGAAGGCTTTTTACTAGGATATGACTCAAACACAAGGGCATATAGAGTCTTTAACAAGTCCTCAGGACTAGTTGAAGTTTCTTGTGACGTTGTGTTTGATGAAACTAACGGCTCTCAAGTAGAGCAAGTTGATCTTGATGAGATAGGTAATGAAGAGGCCCCGTGCATCGCGCTAAGGAACATGTCCATTGGGGATGTGTGTCCTAAGGAATCCGAAGAGCCTCCAAATGCACAAGATCAACCATCCTCCTCCACGCAAGTATCTCCACCGACTCAAAATGAGGATGAGGCTCAAGATGTTGAAGTAAAAGATCAAGAGGATGAGCCACCTCAAGATACCGGCAATGATCAAGGGGGAGATGCAATTGATCAAGAAAAGGAGGATGAGCAAGAACCAAGGCCGCCACACCCAAGGGTCCACCAAGCAATCCAACGAGATCACCCCGTCGACACCATCCTCGGCGACATTCATAAGGGGGTAACCACTAGATCTCGTGTTGCACATTTTTGTGAACATTACTCGTTTGTTTCCTCTATTGAGCCACACAGGGTAGAGGAAGCACTTCAAGATTCGGATTGGGTGGTGGCGATGCAAGAGGAGCTCAACAACTTCACTAGAAATGAGGTATGGCATTTAGTTCCACGTCCTAACCAAAATGTTGTAGGGACCAAATGGGTCTTTCGCAACAAGCAAGATGAGCATGGTGTGGTGACAAGGAACAAAGCCCGACTTGTGGCCAAGGGATACTCCCAAGTCGAAGGTTTGGATTTCGGTGAAACCTATGCACCCGTAGCTAGGCTTGAGTCAATTCGTATATTATTGGCCTATGCTACTTACCATGGCTTTAAGCTATATCAAATGGACGTGAAAAGTGCCTTCCTCAATGGACCAATCAAGGAAGAGGTCTATGTTGAGCAACCTCCCGGCTTTGAAGACAGTGAGTATCCTAATCATGTCTATAAGCTCTCTAAGGCGCTTTATGGGCTCAAGCAAGCCCCAAGAGCATGGTATGAATGCCTTAGAGATTTCCTTATTGCAAATGGCTTCAAAGTCGGCAAGGCCGATCCTACTTTATTCACTAAGACTCTTGACAATGATTTGTTTGTATGCCAAATTTATGTCGATGATATCATATTTGGGTCTACTAACGAATCTACATGTGAAGAATTTAGTAGGATCATGACACAAAAATTCGAGATGTCTATGATGGGGGAGTTAAAGTATTTTCTAGGATTCCAAGTCAAGCAACTCCAAGAGGGCACCTTCATTAGCCAAACGAAGTATACTCAAGATATTCTAAGCAAGTTTGGAATGAAGGATGCCAAGCCCATCAAGACACCCATGGGAACTAATGGGCATCTCGACCTCGACACGGGAGGTAAGTCCGTGGATCAAAAGGTATACCGGTCGATGATTGGTTCATTGCTTTATTTATGTGCATCTCGACCGGACATTATGCTTTCCGTTTGCATGTGTGCAAGATTCCAATCTGACCCTAAGGAATCCCACCTTACGGCCGTAAAACGAATCTTGAGATATTTAGCTTATACTCCTAAGTTTGGGCTTTGGTACCCTCGGGGATCCACATTTGATTTGATTGGTTATTCGGATGCCGATTGGGCAGGTGTAAAGCCCAAAAATTGTATAAAAAAAAACCTACTCCGAGACCTACGAGATAGTATTCCAAGATCTTAAGTCTTTTATAATAAGAGATTAAACAAAAGACCATCCTATAATTCAAACCAACCTTTGTTGAATAATGTGACTAGAGACATTCTCCAAAAGAATTAAGTTTAAGAAATACCTTAATAAATATTATACACTAGAAAATCTCCTCTTTTAAATAAATATGAACTCTAAACAATAGATTAAATACAAAAAAATCATTATATGGACTTTTGCTATATATTTTGCGGCAGTCACTAATATTTCTTAACAGAGATTATATTTTATTTTAACAACAAATTAAAAAAAATGGAATATCTGAAAGGACTTCCAATTGAACTTTACATCCTAAATTTATGTTTCCTTTAAATAGTTAATATGTGTAGACAGGGGTTCTCTTCCTTTATAAGCAAAGTAAAATATATAAATGCATTGCATGCTGGTGTTCTTTGTGTATGAGGTGCACCATAATGGGAATCTGAAGATTTAAACCCAAATTGAATTCAAAATTCAAAGGAAGAAATGTGAAGATTAAAATTTAGGAAGAAAAATCTAACTAAGTTAAATATTCCTTCTATAATTAAACAATAGGGAGAAAAATAAATATTTAGTGCCAACAATAGGAGTTATATTCACATTAGGACTGAATTGGATATTTGGAAAGAATAAAAATTTAAAACAGGAAGTTAAACTAGTTTGAATCTTTGAATTTGGAAATAGAACTAGAAAAGAAAAGGAAAAGGGAATAATAGTGTGTCTGGGCTGGATTTCGGTTTTCGCAGCCCACTAGAAACTCTCCCGTTGGCCCATTTCCGTGATGGCCCACCTTCACCCGTGCCCTTACCAGCCCAGGTGTCTCTATCCTCTGCGGCTGTCGGGTGGACCCCAGTGCTCGGACCCGTCTTCCCCGTCGAAACAAATACCGAAGCCCCAACGGAGTCCGCGATTTCGGTGTGAGGTTGGGATCCTCCGCGAACCCCGCTGTTGCAACCGCCACATCCGCCTGCTACGCAACCACGCGGGCTCCTGGGACCATAAAAGCCGAGCTCCCAGCCATCCGCAGAACGGACTGAGCGCGCAGTAATGGATATCCAAGCCGCCGCGGCCAATTCCTGGCCTCGTCACCGTTGAAGCCTTGGAGAGGGTCCGTGAAGCTTCGCCGCATCACCAGGAAGGCGACCCCAGTAGAATCGGGCGGGTTTGATCACCGGGACAGCCCCGAATTGCTCGCCGTCGTCGTCACTTTGCCGCTGTTCCGCCATTCCTCCACAACTAGCGCCCTGCGCGACGAATTACTCCGGTATGACGGCTCATACAGGTTCCTTATTGTTCTCGTAACACGTAGAAGCGAACGGGTTGGACGCTAGTGCACTGGCGCTCGGAGTCCGCCTTCGCCGGTGATGGCGCCGCCGCAGAACGGTAGCGCCGCCGCGCGGCTCTGTTGGGCTGGGGCGAACGTCCTGCGGGCGTTGGTTTGCAGATCAACGGCTGTGATTAGTTTGCGCGTACCGGTTCGCTTGCATCGATCCGGTCCATCCATTTCCGATCTGGAGCATAGGATTCCATCGGAGTATATTAGATCAGGCCCGTCGATCGTTGATCCGACGTCTCGCGCCGCATACCGTTTCACAGAGTTGGGGGATCTAATCCGGTGCGTCCGTATCGGATCGGGTGGTCGATCTCGCTTCGTAACCCTTCGGCCAGGGAATTTTGTTAAAGAGCCCCCGTGAAATACGGAATTCAACCCGCGGTCCATTCTGACTATTCACTGAGTCTTAGGAACCTTGCGGGTTAGCCCCTGTATTTCCTAGAAATTGGCGCGCAGTCCAGTAACCGAGGAAATTGAGAAAAACAATATAGAAATTGATTTTTAATACAAAAACAATTCTACAAACTTGTATAATTCATATTAAATTCATTTTAACTCCAAATTGAGTCATTCCAGTTGCAATAATTTTGTATTAATATTGTCTATCAACTAGTAACACTATTTAGCCATGAAACTTAAATTAACATTGTTCATTGGGATTAATCTATTCTAAGCACTAAATAATTTCGAAAATTCATAACTTAATAACTGTAGCTCCGAATTTAGTGGTTCTTATTTCTACGATCTCGTTATGTCGCGTAGATTATTATTATGCAATGTATTCTTATGTTTGGTGTAATGTTAATTTTGCCTATACACTGTTTGTTTGTAATGCTACGACTAGCGTGAGGACACGTGTCATCTGATGATCATCCTGGTACCTGGAATCTCAAGTCCCAGGCAAGTTGTGCCCTTGATCACTTCTTTTTACCCACTCATGTTCTAATTAATCATAATGATCTGCATAGGTTAATTTTGATGGGACCCAATAGGTTACCCTAGTTTGTCTATCTTTATACCTTGTTTACCACTTAACTTTTTGGGTAGTACTTGCTAGTGCTTTATGTGGTTTTGGGTATGAAGATACATTATTCATGATTACACTTTTGTTATCAGTTGTTATTTACTGTTCATGATAAGATCATTATGTTAATTGGAACATGGAGAACCACCCGGGAAAACAGTGCTACCACAAGGGTTTAATGGGACGCCCTTGGCCGATTAATTAGGAAAGCTAGTGGAAGGCTACCTTACCCGAAAGGGGCAAGGGCAGTAGGGGAGTGGTCAGTGTAGGGAGGCCCTCAGGAGGATTTTGCTGCGATGGCGGTCCTGCAAGGGATTCCTGCATTGGAGCTTCCTATAAACTGTAGCGGGTTTTCTGAAGCTAGTGGAACTTTGTAAAGGCCTCGTAGTGTTACCCTGCCTCGCCTCCTCGGTAGAGGTGTATGGGAAGTCGCGATCCCTTGGCAGATGGGTAACATGACTTGTGGGTAAAGATGCGCAACCTCTGCAGAGTGTAAAACTGGTATACTAGCCGTGCTCACGGTCATGAGCAGCTCGGACACTCACATGATTAAATTATGGAACTTAAACTCAATTTGTCATGTGCATTGCATCACAGGTGAGGTTGTTACTTTTGTTCTACTACTTAATTGGGCTGGTATTTACTTATACTTAGTAATTGCTAATAAAATTTTGACCAACTTTAAAAGCAATGCTCAGCTCTAACCATCCTCTTTGGTAAGCCTTACACTTCACATGAACTCCCACCTTTGGCGAGTTCATTCACATTATTCCCCACAACTTGTTGAGGATGAACGTATGTGAGCTCACTCTTGCTGTCTCACACCCCCCCCACAGGTCAAGAACAGGTACCACAGGATGAGGCGCGTGGAGGATGCTGCGATGAGTTCGTGAGTGGTCTAGGTCGTCGTCTCCCAGTCAACTTTGGGTTGCTGGACCGTTGTCTCCTTATAATGTAATTATTTATTTATTTTGTATAGAACTTCTATTATATAGTAAAGATGTGACATTCGATCCTGTGCCATGATTCATCATATGTGTGAGACTTGGTCCCAGCACACCTGGTGATTATGTTCGCGCCCGGGTCTTGGTGCCCCAAAATCCGGGTGTGACAGAAGTGGTATCAGAGGAATGTTGACTGTAGGATGAAACCTAGATAGAACTGGACAACCATTGTCTACTTACCTTTGCTACTCTGATTGTTTTTTAAACTTATCTTAATCTTTTCTCATCTATTTCCGCTTTACTCTGATATTCTTTCCTTTTCTTTCTAAGGACAAATGTGGATTTCACACTTCGAAATCCTGTGTCTAAAGTGACCTTTAGGAATAGGTGACCTACTCGTAGGAAAAAAATCAAAACTATTTTAGTAAATATTGATATGCTTGAATGCTTGTTCTTATGATACTTGTCTGATTTGGATCTTTGATTGAGTGTGATGGGTTGTGGAGTAATGTCCACAATTACATCAGCATATACATATAGGCATAAATACAAATAAATAAAATTCATAAGATAACTAAACAACCTAGACTATCCTCCATTAAAGTGTATATATTTTAAATAGATCCATATTGTCTTAAAAGATACTCTCTTATCCTGATAAATTCGTTTTACTTTGAAAAGATTTTAAGTCATCCTAATAGAACTAGCTGACCTCAAAAGATTCTACCTTATCCTTATGGATTCATCTTGCCCTAATAAGCACATTTATCCCACACTAGTGTAACAACCATGATCTAATCTGATGTGGTCTACTTAAACGGATTAGTGATACTGGTAGAAGAGATTAGACCCTACTAGCCAGATTTTAACTTAACTTAGCACATCAGACCAACTCACCCCTGAACAAATAACCTACCAACATATTCATGGTGACCATCTATCCCATCCTAGATGTTGCCATAATACACTTATCTTATGCCACCGACCTGTTAACCATCTGTCCTTACCTACAAGTTATCCTAACTACATGTCCCTAATACGGATAAAGACTTCAAGAACGAAGATCGAAGATGATCGACCTCATCAAATCGAGGAAGGATAATATTCAAGCCAGATCTTCAAAAGGAATCAAGATCCACAATCTTGGATAGAGTCTTTCCTTACCCTACTATGTCCTACCCAAGCCTATCCATGTTTTAAAGACATTTTTTTTACACATTGGATGGCTATACATATATATACCCATGTCTTTTTTTTAAAAAAACTTGATTTTGGAACCAATTAGAAACTGAAAGCTGAATTACAAACCAATCCTTTCGCATCCCTTTTCTTACAAATCTCGAGGACGAGATTTCTATTAAGGGGGGTAGGATTTGTAAAGCCCAAAAATTGTATAAAAAAAACATACTCCGAGACCTACGAGATAGTATTCCAAGATCTTAAGTCTTTTATAATAAGAGATTAAACAAAAGACCATCCTATAATTCAAACCAACCTTTGTTGAATAATGTGACTAGAGACATTCTCCAAAAGAATTAAGTTTAAGAAATACCTTAATAAATATTATACACTAGAAAATCTCCTCTTTTAAATAAATATGAACTCTAAACAATAGATTAAATACAAAAAAATCATTATATGGACTTTTGCTATATATTTTGCGGCAGTCACTAATATTTCTTAACAGAGATTATATTTTATTTTAACAACAAATTAAAAAAAATGGAATATCTGAAAGGACTTCCAATTGAACTTTACATCCTAAAATTATGTTTCCTTTAAATAGTTAATATGTGTAGACAGGGGTTCTCTTCCTTTATAAGCAAAGTAAAATATATAAATGCATTGCATGCTGGTGTTCTTTGTGTATGAGGTGCACCATAATGGGAATCTGAAGATTTAAACCCAAATTGAATTCAAAATTCAAAGGAAGAAATGTGAAGATTAAAATTTAGGAAGAAAATTCTAACTAAGTTAAATATTCCTTCTATAATTAAACAATAGGGAGAAAAATAAATATTTAGTGCCAACAATAGGAGTTATATTCACATTAGGACTGAATTGGATATTTGGAAAGAATAAAAATTTAAAACAGGAAGTTAAACTAGTTTGAATCTTTGAATTTGGAAATAGAACTAGAAAAGAAAAGGAAAAGGGAATAATAGTGTGTCTGGGCTGGATTTCGGTTTTCGCAGCCCACTAGAAACTCTCCCGTTGGCCCATTTCCGTGATGGCCCACCTTCACCCGTGCCCTTACCAGCCCAGGTGTCTCTATCCTCTGCGGCTGTCGGGTGGACCCCAGTGCTCGGACCCGTCTTCCCCGTCGAAACAAATACCGAAGCCCCAACGGAGTCCGCGATTTCGGTGTGAGGTTGGGATCCTCCGCGAACCCCGCTGTTGCAACCGCCACATCCGCCTGCTACGCAACCACGCGGGCTCCTGGGACCATAAAAGCCGAGCTCCCAGCCATCCGCAGAACGGACTGAGCGCGCAGTAATGGATGTCCAAGCCGCCGCGGCCAATTCCTGGCCTCGTCACTGTTGAAGCCTTGGAGAGGGTCCGTGAAGCTTCGCCGCATCACCAGGAAGGCGACCCCAGCAGAATCGGGCGGGTTTGATCACCGGGACAGCCCCGAATTGCTCGCCGTCGTCGTCACTTTGCCGCTGTTCCGCCATTCCTCCACAACTAGCGCCCTGCGCGACGAATTACTCCGGTATGACGGCTCATACAGGTTCCTTATTGTTCTCGTAACACGTAGAAGCGAACGGGTTGGACGCTAGTGCACTGGCGCTCGGAGTCCGCCTTCGCCGGTGATGGCGCCGCCGCAGAACGGTAGCGCCGCCACGCGGCTCTGTTGGGCTGGGGCGAACGTCCTGCGGGCGTTGGTTTGCAGATCAACGGCTGTGATTAGTCTGCGCGTACCGGTTCGCTTGCATCGATCCGGTCCATCCATTTCCGATCTGGAGCATAGGATTCCATCGGAGTATATTAGATCAGGCCCGTCGATCGTTGATCCGACGTCTCGCGTCGCATACCGTTTCACAGAGTTGGGGATCTAATCCGGTGCGTCCGTATCGGATCGGGTGGTCGATCTCGCTTCGTAACCCTTCGGCCAGGGAATTTTGTTAAAGAGCCCCCGTGAAATACGGAATTCAACCCGCGGTCCATTCTGACTATTCACTGAGTCTTAGGAACCTTGCGGGTTAGCCCCTGTATTTCCTAGAAATTGGCGCGCAGTCCAGTAACCGAGGAAATTGAGAAAAACAATATAGAAATTGATTTTTAATACAAAAACAATTCTACAAACTTGTATAATTCATATTAAATTCATTTTAACTCCAAATTGAGTCATTCCAGTTGCAATAATTTTGTATTAATATTGTCTATCAACTAGTAACACTATTTAGCCATGAAACTTAAATTAACATTATTCATTGGGATTAATCTATTCTAAGCACTAAATAATTTCGAAAATTCATAACTTAATAACTGTAGCTCCGAATTTAGTGGTTCTTATTTCTACGATCTCGTTATGTCGCGTAGATTATTATTATGCAATGTATTCTTATGTTTGGTGTAATGTTAATTTTACCTATACACTGTTTGTTTGTAATGCTACGACTAGCGTGAGGACACGTGTCATCTGATGATCATCCTGGTACCTGGAATCTCAAGTCCCAGGCAAGTTGTGCCCTTGATCACTTCTTTTTACCCACTCATGTTCTAATTAATCATAATGATCTGCATAGGTTAATTTTGATGGGACCCAATAGGTTACCCTAGTTTGTCTATCTTTATACCTTGTTTACCACTTAACTTTTTGGGTAGTACTTGCTAGTGCTTTATGTGGTTTTGGGTATGAAGATACATTATTCATGATTACACTTTTGTTATCAGTTGTTATTTACTGTTCATGATAAGATCATTATGTTAATTGGAACATGGAGAACCACCCGGGAAAACAGTGCTACCACAAGGGTTTAATGGGACGCCCTTGGCCGATTAATTAGGAAAGCTAGTGGAAGGCTACCTTACCCGAAAGGGGCAAGGGCAGTAGGGGAGTGGTCAGTGTAGGGAGGCCCTCGGGAGGATTTTGCTGCGATGGCGGTCCTGCAAGGGATTCCTGCATTGGAGCTTCCTATAAACTGTAGCGGGTTTTCTGAAGCTAGTGGAACTTTGTAAAGGCCTCGTAGTGTTACCCTGCCTCGCCTCCTCGGTAGAGGTGTATGGGAAGTCGCGATCCCTTGGCAGATGGGTAACATGACTTGTGGGTAAAGATGCGCAACCTCTGCAGAGTGTAAAACTGGTATACTAGCCGTGCTCACGGTCATGAGCAGCTCGGACACTCACATGATTAAATTATGGAACTTAAACTCAATTTGTCATGTGCATTGCATCGCAGGTGAGGTTGTTACTTTTGTTCTACTACTTAATTGGACTGGTATTTACTTATACTTAGTAATTGCTAATAAAATTTTGACCAACTTTAAAAGCAATGCTCAGCTCTAACCATCCTCTTTGGTAAGCCTTACACTTCACATGAACTCCCACCTTTGGCGAGTTCATTCACATTATTCCCCACAACTTGTTGAGCGATGAACGTATGTGAGCTCACTCTTGCTGTCTCACACCCCCCACAGGTCAAGAACAGGTACCACAGGATGAGGCGCGTGGAGGATGCTGCGATGAGTTCGTGAGTGGTCTAGGTCGTCGTCTCCCAGTCAACTTTGGGTTGCTGGACCGTTGTCTCCTTATAATGTAATTATTTATTTATTTTGTATAGAACTTCTATTATATAGTAAAGATGTGACATTCGATCCTGTGCCATGATTCATCATATGTGTGAGACTTGGTCCCAGCACACCTGGTGATTATGTTCGCGCCCGGGTCTTGGTGCCCCAAAATCCGGGTGTGACAGCAGGGTGTAAGATTAATAGGAAGAGCACATCGGGGACTTGCCAGTTCTTGGGAAGATCCTTGGTGTCTTGGGCTTCAAAGAAGCAAAATTCGGTCGCTCTTTCTACCGCCAAAGCCGAGTATATTGCCGCAGGCCATTGTTGCGCGCAATTGCTTTGGATGAGGCAAACCCTGCGGGACTATGGTTACAAATTAACCAAAGTTCCTCTTCTATGTGATAATGAGAGTGCAATCCGCATGGCGGATAATCCCGTTGAGCATAGCCGCACTAAACACATAGCCATTCGGTATCATTTTCTTAGGGATCACCAACAAAAGGGGGATATCGAGATTTCATACATTAACACTAAAGATCAATTACCCGATATCTTTATCAAGCCACTTGATGAACAATCTTTTACCAGACTTAGGCATGAGCTCAATATTCTTGATTCCAGGAACTTCTTTTGCTAATTTGCACACATAGCACACAAGTATACCTTTGATCGTGTCTCTTTTATATATGCCATGACTAATATGTTTTTAAGTGTCTTTCAAACCAAGTCATAGGTATATTGAAAGGGAATTGGAGTCTTCGGCAAAGACAAAGGCTTCCACTCCACTCTACTAATCCTTCGCCGTCACTCCGAGCATCTCTCCAACTTTGGTATAATCTTCACTCATTTATTTTATAACCAAACGAGGAGAAAGTATTTCGTCGGGCTCTAATGATTCCGTTTTTGGCGATTCATGCCAAAGGGGGAGAAAATATGAGCCCAAAGCAAAAGGACCGCACCACCACCTAGTTTTCAAAATAATTTTCAATTGTCAATTTGGTATATTTTTGTGTTCAAAAGGGGGGAGAAAGTAGTATTTCAAAATTGATATATCAAAACCCTCTTGAACACTAAGAGGAGAATTTCATTTAGGGGGAGAAAATTTCAAATCTTGAAAATGCTTTGCAAAATCTTATTCATTTACCTTTGACTATTTGCAAAAGAACTTTGAAAAGAATTTGCAAAAACAAAACAAGTGGTGCAAGCGTGGTCCAAAATGTTAAAAATAAAGAAATAATCCATGCATATCTTGTAAGTATGTATATTGGCTCTATTCCAAGCAACCTTTGCACTTACATTTACGCAAACTAGTTCAATTATGCACTTCTACATTTGCTTTGGTTTGTGTTGGCATCAATCACCAAAAGGGGGGAGATTGAAAGGGAATTAGGCTTACACCTAGTTCCTATATAATTTTTGTGGTTGAATTGCCCAACACAAATCTTTGGACTAACTAGTTTGCTCTAGTGTATAAGTTATACAGGTGCCAAAGGTTCACACTTAGCCAATAAAAAGACCAAGTGTTGGGTTCAACAAAAGAGCAAAGGGATAACCGAAGGCACCTCTGGTCTGGCACACCGGACTGTCCGGTGTGCCACCGGACAGTGTCCGGTGCACCAGAGGACTCCAACTCCAACTCGTCACCTTCGGGAAAATCCAGAGCCGGCGCGCTATAATTCACCGGACTGTTCGGTGTACACCGGGCAGTGTCCGGTGCTCCAACGGGACGCGGCTCTGGAACTCGCCAGCTTCGGGATTTCACGAAGGCTGCTCCGCTATAATTCACCGGACATGTCCGGTGTGCACCGGACTGTACGGTGTGTCCTCGGAGCAACGGCTACTTCGCGCCAACGGCTACCTGCAACGCATTAAATGCGCGCGCAGCGCGCGCAGAAGGCAGGCGCACCCATACCGGCGCACCGGACACTGAACAGTTCATGTCTGGTGCGCCACCGGACATCGAGGCGGGCCCAGAAGTCAGAACTCCAACGGTCAGATTCCAACGGCACTGGTGACGTGGCTGGGGCACCGGACATGTCCGGTGTGCACCGGACTGTCCGGTGCGCCATCGAACAGACAGCCTCCACCAACGGTCAAGTTTGGTGGTTGGGGGCTATAAATACCCCAACCACCCCCACATTCATTGCATCCAAGTTTTCCACTTCTCAACCACTTACAAGAGCTAGGCATTCAATTCTAGACACACCAAAGAGATCAAATCCTCTCCAACTCCACACAAGTCTTTAGTGATTAGTGAGAGAGATTTGCCGTGTTCTTTTGAGCTCTTGCGCTTGGATTGCTTCTTTTCTTTCTCACTTGTTCTTGTGATCAAAACTCCATTGTAATCAAGGCAAGAGGCACCAATTGTGTGGTGGCCCTTGCGGGGAAGTTTTGTTCCCGGCTTTGATTTGAGAAGAGAAGCTCACTCGGTCCAAGGGACCGTTTGAGAGAGGGAAGGGTTGAAAGAGACCCGGCCTTTGTGGCCTCCTCAACGGGGAGTAGGTTTGAGAGAACCAAACCTCAGTAAAACAAATCCGCGTGTCTCACTTCATTATTCGCTTGCGATTTGTTTTGCACCCTCTCTTGCGGACTCGTTTATATTTCTAACGCTAACCCGGCTTGTAGTTGTGTTTATTTTTGAGAATTTCAGTCTCGCCCTATTCACCCCCCTCTAGGCGACTATCAGTTTGTGAGAACCGAACCTCGGTAAAACAAATCCTCGTGTCACACTCCTTATTCGCTTGTGATTTGTTTTGCACCCTCTCTCGCGGACTCGATTATATTTCTAACGCTAACCCGGCTTGTAGTTGTGATTATTTTTGAGAATTTTAGTTTCGCCCTATTCACCCCCCCTCTAGGCGACTTTCAATTGGTATCAGAGCCCGGTGCTTCATTAGAGCCTAACCGCTCGAAGTGATGTCGGGAGATCACGCCAAGAAGGAGATGGAGACCGGCGAAAAGCCCACTATAAGCAACGAGAAAGCTCTATCGGGAGAGTCCCGCAACAAGGAGAAGAAGAAGGAGAAGAAGAAGGAAAAGAAGACTTCTTCCCACAAGTCGCATCGGAGTGGCGACAAGATAAAGAAGATGAGGAAGGTGGTCTACTACGAGACCGACACCTCATCACCATCTACCTCCGGCTCCGACGCGCCCTCCATAACTTCTAAGCGCCATGAGCGCAAGAAGTTTAGTAAGATCCCCTTACATTACCCTCGCACTTCTAGACATACTCCATTACTTTCCGTTCCATTAGGCAAACCGCCAACCTTTGACGGTGAAGATTATGCTAGGTGGAGTGATTTAATGAAATTTCATCTAACCTCGCTCCACAAAAGTATATGGAATGTTGTTGAGTTTGGAGCACAGGTACCATCTGTAGGGGATGAGGACTATGATGAGGACGAGGTGGCCCAAATCGAGCACTTCAACTCCCAAGCCACAACAATACTCCTCGCCTCTCTAAGTAGGGAGGAGTACAACAAGGTGCAAGGATTGAAGAGCGCCAAGAAAGTTTGGGACGTGCTCAAAACCGCGCACGAGGGTGATGAACTCACCAAGATCACCAAGCGAGAAACGATCGAGGGGGAGCTCGGTCGCTTCCGTCTTCGCCAAGGGGAGGAGCCACAAGATATGTACAACCGGCTCAAAACCTTGGTGAACCAAGTGCGCAACCTCGGGAGCAAGAAATGGGATGACCACGAGGTGGTTAAGGTTATTTTGAGATCACTTATACTCCTTAACCCTACTCAAGTACAATTAATTCATGGTAACCCAAGATATACACTAATGACCCCCGAGGAAGTAATCGGGAATTTTGTGAGCTTTGAATTTATGATTAAGGGCTCACGAAAGATCAACGAGCTTGACGGCCCCTCCACGTCCGAAGCACAACCGGTCGCATTTAAGGCGACGGAGGAGAAGAAGGAAGAGTCTACACCAAGTAGACAACCAATCGACGCCTCCAAGCTCGACAACGAGAAAATGGCGCTTGTCATCAAAAGCTTCCGCCAAATCCTCAAACAAAGGAGGGGGAAGGACTATAAACCTCGCTCCAAGAAAGTGTGTTACAAATGTGGTAAGCCCGGTCATTTTATTGCAAAATGTCCTATATCTAGTGACAGTGACAGGGGCGACGGCAAGAAGGGGAGAAGAAAGGAGAAGAAGAGATACTACAAGAAGAAGGGCGGCGATGCCCATGTTTGTCGAGAGTGGGACTCCGACGAAAGCTCTAGTGACTCCTCCGACGACGAGGACGCCGCCAACATCGCCGTCACCAAGGGACTTCTCTTCCCCAACATCGGCCACAAGTGCCTCATGGCAAAGGACGGTAAAAAGAAGAAGGTTAAATCTAAATCCTCCACTAGATATGAATCCTCTAGTGATGAAAATGCTAGTGATGAAGAAGATAACTTGCGCACTCTTTTTGCCAACTTAAACATGCAACAAAAGGAGAAATTAAATGAATTAATTAGTGCCATCCATGAGAAGGATGATCTCTTGGACTCCCAAGAGGACTTTCTAATCAAGGAAAACAAAAAGCATGTTAAAGTTAAAAATGCTTATGCTCTAGAAGTTGAAAAATGTGAAAAATTATCTAGTGAGCTAAGCACTTGCCATGAGACAATTGACAACCTTAGAAATGAAAATACTAATTTATTAGCTAAGGTTGATTCAAATGTTTGTGATATTTCAATTCCCAATCTTAAGAATGATAATGACGATTTGCTTGCTAAGATTGAAGAATTGAACATATATCTTGCCAGCCTTAGGATTGAGAATGAAAAATTGCTTGCTAAGGCTAAAGATTTTGATGTTTGCAATGCTACTATTTCCGACCTTAGAACTAAAAATGATATATTGCATGCTAAGGTTGTAGAATTAAAATCTTGCAAACCCTCTACATCTACCATTGAGCACACTTCCATTTGTACTAGATGTAGAGATGTTGACGTTAATGCTATTCATGATCACATGGCTTTAATTAAACAACAAAATGATCATATAGCAAAACTAGATGCTAAGATTGCCGAGCATGACTTAGAAAATGAAAAATTTAAATTTGCTAGAAGCATGCTCTATAGAGGGAGACGCCCTGGCATTAAGGATGACATTGGCTTCCAAAAGGGAGACAATGTCAAAATTAATGACCCTCCTAAGAAGTTATCTAATTTTGTGAAGGGCAAGGCTCCCATGCCTCAGGATAACGAGGGTTGCATTTTGTACCCTGCCGGCTATCCGAAGAGCAAAATTAGGAGAATTCATTCTAGTAAGTCTCACTCTGGCCCTAACCATGCTTTCATGTATAAGGGTGAGACATCTAGCTCTAGGCAACCAACCCGTGCTAAGTTGCCTAAGAAGAAAACTCCTGGTGCATCAAATGAACATAACTTTTCATTTAAAACCTTTGATGCATCTTATGTTTTAACTAACAAATCCGGCAAGGTAGTTGTCAAATATGTTGGGGGCAAGCACAAGGGGTCAAAGACTTGTGTTTGGGTACCCAAAGTTCTTATTTCTAATGCTAAAGGACCCAAAACCATTTGGGTACCTAAAGTCAAGAACTAAAAATGTTTTGTAGGTTTATGCATCCGGGGGCTCAAGCTGGGTAATCGACAGCGGGTGCACAAACCACATGACAAGGGAGAAGAAGATGTTCTCCTCCTACGAGAAAAACCAGGATCCCCAACGAGCTATCACATTCTGAGATGGAAACCAAGGTTTGGTCAAGGGTTTGGGTAAAATTGCTATATCTCCTGACCATTCTATTTCCAATGTTTTTCTTGTAGATTCATTAGATTACAATTTGCTTTCTGTATCTCAATTATGCAAAATGGGCTACAACTGTTTATTCACTGATGTAGGTGTCACTGTATTTAGAAGAAGTGATGATTCAATAGCATTTAAGGGAGTGTTAGAGGGTCAGCTATACTTAGTGAATTTTGATAGAGCTGAACTCGACACTTGCTTAATTGCTAAAACTAACATGGGCTGGCTCTGGCATCGCCGACTAGCACATGTTGGGATGAAGAATCTTCATAAGCTTCTAAAGGGAGAGCACATTTTAGGACTAACCAATGTTCATTTTGAGAAAGACAGGGTTTGTAGCGCATGCCAAACAGGAAAGCAAGTTGGTGCCCACCATCCACACAAAAACATAATGACGACCGACAGGCCACTGGAGCTCCTACACATGGACCTATTCGGCCCGATAGCTTACATAAGCATCGGCGGGAGTAAGTACTGTCTAGTTATTGTGGATGATTATTCTCGCTTCACTTGGGTGTTCTTTTTGCAGGAAAAATCTCATACCCAAGAAACATTAAAGGGATTCTTGAGACGAGCTCAAAACGAGTTCGGCTTAAGGATCAAGAAAATTAGAAGCGACAATGGGACGGAGTTCAAGAACTCACAAATTGAAGGCTTCCTTGAGGAGGAGGGCATCAAGCATGAGTTCTCTTCTCCCTACACGCCACAACAAAATGGTGTAGTGGAGAGGAAGAATAGAACTCTATTGGACATGGCAAGAACCATGCTTGATGAGTACAAGACTTCGGACCGGTTTTGGGCCGAGGCGGTCAACACCGCCTGCTACGCCATCAATCGGTTGTATCTACACCGAATCCTCAAGAAGACATCTTATGAACTCCTAACCGGTAAAAAGCCCAATATTTCATATTTTAGAGTCTTTGACAGCAAATGCTTTATTCTTGTTAAAAGAGGTAGAAAATCTAAATTTGCTCCTAAGACTGTAGAAGGCTTTTTACTAGGATATGATTCAAACACAAGGGCATATAGAGTCTTTAACAAGTCCTCAGGACTAGTTGAAGTTTCTTGTGACGTTGTGTTTGATGAGACTAACGGCTCTCAAGTAGAGCAAGTTGATCTTGATGAGATAGGTATTGAAGAGGCACTGTGCATCGCGCTAAGGAACATGTCCATTGGGGATGTGTGTCCTAAGGAATCCGAAGAGCCTCCAAATGCACAAGATCAACCATTCTCCTCCACGCAGGCATCCCCACCAACTCAAAATGAGGATGAAGCTCAAGTTGATGAAGGAGAAGATCAAGCAAATGAGCTACCTCAAGATGACGGCAATGATCAAGGGGGAGATGCAAATGGTCAAGACAAGGAGGATGAAGAACAAAGGCTGCCACACCCAAGAGTCCACCAAGCAATCCAACGAGATCACCCCGTCGACACCATCCTCGGCGACATTCATAAGGGGGTAACCACTAGATCTCGGGTTGCACATTTTTGTG
Source organism: Zea mays (assembly GCF_902167145.1). Classification (NCBI taxonomy): domain Eukaryota; kingdom Viridiplantae; phylum Streptophyta; class Magnoliopsida; order Poales; family Poaceae; genus Zea; species Zea mays. The sequence continues at coordinate 222,263,251 of NC_050100.1, read as the reverse complement.
AGCATTACTCTTTTGTTTCCTCTATTGAGCCACACAAGATAGAGGAAGCACTTCAAGATTCGGATTGGGTGGTGGCGATGCAAGAGGAGCTCAACAACTTCACTAGGAATAAGGTATGGCATTTGGTTCCACGTCCTAACCAAAATGTTGTAGGAACCAAATGGGTGTTCCACAACAAGCAAGATGAGCATGGTGTGGTGACAAGGAACAAAGCTCGACTTGTGGCCAAGGGATACTCCCAAGTCGAAGGTTTGGATTTCGGTGAAACCTATGCACCCGTAGCTAGGCTTGAGTCAATTCGTATATTATTGGCCTATGCTACTTACCATGGCTTCAAGCTTTACCAAATGGACGTGAAAAGTGTCTTCCTCAATGGACCAATCAAGGAAGAGGTCTATGTTGAGCAACCTCCCGGCTTTGAAGACAGTAAGTATCCTAACCATGTCTATAAGCTCTCTAAGGCGCTTTATGGGCTCAAGGAAACCCCAAGAGCATGGTATGAATGCCTTAGAGATTTTCTTATTACAAATGGATTCAAAGTCGGAAAAGCCGATCCTACTCTATTCACTAAAACTCTTGAAAATGACTTGTTTGTATGCCAAATTTATGTTGATGATATTATATTTGGGTCTACTAACGAGTCAACATGTGAAGAATTTAGTAGGATCATGACAAAAAAATTCGAGATGCCTATGATGGGGGAGTTGAAATATTTCTTAGGATTTCAAGTGAAGCAACTCCAAGAAGGCACCTTCCTAAGCCAAACGAAGTATACTCAATATATTCTAAGCAAGTTTGGAATGAAGGATGCCAAACCCATCAAGACACCCATGGGAACCAATGGGCATCTCGACCTCGACGAAGGAGGTAAATCCGTCGATCAAAAAGTATATCGGTCGATGATAGGTTCTTTACTCTATTTATGTGCATCTCAACCGGATATTATGCTTTCCGTATGCATGTGTGCAAGATTCCAAGCCGACCCTAAGGAAGCTCACCTTACGGCCGTAAAACGAATTTTGAGATATTTGGTGTATACTCCTAAGTTTGGGCTTTGGTATCCTAGGGGATCCACATTTGATTTGATTTGTTATTCGGATGCCGATTGGGCAGGGTGTAAAATTAATAGAAAGAGCACATCGAAGACTTGCCGGTTCTTGGGAAGATCCTTGGTGTCTTGGGCTTCAAAGAAGCAAAATTCAGTCGCTCTTTCTACCGTCGAAGCCGAGTACATTGTCGCAGGGCATTGTTGCGCGCAATTGCTTTGGATGAGGCAAACCCTTAGAGACTATGGTTACAAATTAACCAAAGTTCCTCTTCTATGTGATAATGAGAGTGCAATCCGCATGGCGGATAATCCCGTTGAGCATAGCCGCACTAAACACATAACCATTCGGTATCACTTTTTAAGGGATCACCAACAAAAGGGAGATATCGAGATTTCATACATTAATACTAAAGATCAATTAGCCGATATCTTTACCAAGCCTCTTGATGAACAAACCTTTTAACAAACTTAGGCATGAGCTAAATATCCTTGATTCTAGAAATTTCTTTTGTTGATTTGCACACATAGCTCATTCATATACCTTTGATCATATCTCTTTCATATGCTATGACTAATGTGTTTTCAAGTCTATTTCAAACCAAGTCATAGGTGTATTGAAAGGGAATTGGAGTCTTCGACGAAGACAAAGGCTTCCACTCCGTAACTCATCCTTCGCCGACACTCCGAGCAACTCTCCATCTTTGGGGAGGAAAAGAACTCCGTCTTTGGTATAAATCTTCACTCATTTATTTATGACTAAAGGGGGAAAGAGTAATTCTATGGGCTCTAATGACTCCGTTTTTGGTGATTCATGCCAAAGGGGAGAAAGTATTAGTCCAAAGCAAAAGGACCGCACCACCACCTAATTTTAAAAGAGTTTTTCAATTGGTATGATTCTCAATTGATAATTTTCAAATTGGTATCTTATTGTGTTCAAAAGGGGGAGAAAAGTAGTATTTCAAAATTGATATATCAAAACCCTCTTGAACACTAAGAGGAGAATTTCATTTAGGGGGAGTTTTGTTCAGTCAAAGGAAAAAACATTTGAAACAGGGTGAGAAAATTTCAAATCTTGAAAATGCTTCGCAAAATCTTATTCATCTATCTTTGACTATTTGCAAAAGGACTTTGAAAATGCTTCGCAAAATCTTATTCATCTACCTTTGACTATTTGCAAAAGGACTTTGAAAAGATTTACAAAAGAATTTGCAAAAACAAAACATGTGGTGCAAGCGTGGTCCAAAATGTTTTAAAAAAATTTGAAGAAACAATCCATGCATATCTTATAAGTATTTATATTGGCTCAATTCCAAGGAACCTTTGCACTTACATTACGCAAACTAGTTCAATTATGCACTTCTATATTTGCTTTGGTCTGTGTTGGCATCAATCACCAAAAAGAGGGAGATTGAAAGGGAATTAGGCTTACACCTATTTCCTAAATAATTTTGGTGGTTGAATTGCCCAACACAAATAATTGGACTAACTAGTTTGTTCTAGTGTATAAGTTATACAGGTGCCAAAGGTTCACACTTAGCCAATAAAAAGACCAAAAAATTGGGTTCAACAAAGAGAGCAAGGGATAACCGAAGGCAGCCCTGGTCTGGCGGACCGGACTGTCCGGTGTGCCACCGGACAGTGTTTGGTGCACCACCGAACAGTGTCCGGTGCACCAGGGGACTTCACGCTGAACTCCTCACCTTCGGAAAAATCCAGAGGCGCTCCGCTATAATTCACCGGACTGTCCGGTGTACACCGGACAGTGTCCGGTGCCCCAAAGAAGAGCGGCTCTGGAACTCGCCAGCCTCGGGAATTTGCTCCGCTATAATTCACCGGACATGTCCGGTGTACACCGGACTGTCCGGTGAACCGGCAGAACAACGGCTACTTCGCGCCAACGGTCACCTGTAGGCGCATTTAATGCGCGTCAGAGCGCGCAGAAGTCAGGTACGCGCGCGCTAGCACACCAGACACTTTACAGTACATGTCCGGTGTGCCACCGGACATCCAGGCGGGCCCAGAAGACAGAGCTCCAACGGTCGGAACCCAACGGCCTTGGTGACGTGGCTGGCGCACCGGACATGTCCGGTGCACCATGCGACAGACAGCCCCACCAAACGGCTAGTTTGGTGGTTGGGGCTATAAATACTCCAACCACCCCACATTCAACACATCCAAGTTTTCCTACTTCAACCACTTACAAGAGCTCTAGCATTCAATCCTAGACACACCCAAATGATCAAATCCTCTCCAAACTTCACACAACGCCCTAGTGATTAGTGAGAGAGATTTGCTTGTGTTCTTTCGAGCTCTTGCGCTTGGATTGCTTTCTTCTTTCTTTGATTCTTTATTGCGATCAAACTCACTTATAATTGAGGCAAGAGACACCAATCTTGTGGTGGTCCTTGTGGGAATTTTGTGTTCCAAGTGATTGAGAAGAAAAGCTCACTCAGTCCGGGGGACCGTTTGAGAGAGGGAAAGGGTTGAAAGAGACCCGGTCTTTGTGACCACCTCAACGGGGAGTAGGTTTGCGAGAACCGAACCTCGGTAAAACAAATCCTCGTGTCACACTCCTTATTCGCTTGTGATTTGTTTTGCACCCTCTCTCGCGGACTCGATTATATTTCTAACGCTAACCCGGCTTGTAGTTGTGATTATTTTTGAGAATTTCAGTTTCGCCCTATTCACCCCCCTCTAGGCGACTTTCAGTCTCACTCCTCTATATTAAACATGTAGCACATAAATATTCCCGACATTTTGCTAATAATAATATACAAGTATATTTTGCATAAAACTGTGTTAGTTTAATCGATATATGCCTAAAGTATTATTATTAAAATAGAATTCAATTCCAATGATCCAAACGGGACGTGTGTCCTGTCCTTCATATCCATTTACAATTAGGGGTGGTAACATATGAGGATCCAAATCTTTATTCACAGTATAATTAGGGTCCTTAAAAAACTAAATATTAAAAATAAATAAGAATATAAATAAATTTTATTGTGTAAAATTTAGAGCTTATTATCACCCTATTTATAATGAGTAAGTTTATCCTATATTAAATTATAATTTATTTAATTTAGTTTGTATAAAAATATATGTAAAATAACTTGTAAAATTATTGTGTTAGGAATGATCATTGATCAGGTCTGATCAGACTCATCCGTTTAAGGCAACGTTTCGATCAAGAGCCTAGTTGAACGGAACGACTTTGTTCTAGATTCTAAAGATAGAGCGGCTCTGTTTTGTGTTTGTTAGTTAGAACGAAGCTGATCTGTTTTTTTTGTTTGGTTTAGAGTAAAGCAAACAAAACGACTCCATCCTTTGTTTGATTACAAAGTGTAGCAAACCATAGCGATTTCATCCTATGATTTTTTATTTACCCCATCCTATGTTTAGTTGACGGGTAGAAAATCCCTATAACAATATATTATATAACAATCTGAAAAACTTACTAATGCTATTTTACTATACTAGGTCAGTACCCGTGCGTTGCAACGGGAACATATAATACCATTATAACTTATATACAAAATGTGTCTTATATTGTTATAAGAAAATATTTCATAATTCATTTGTGATCCTAGCCATACATAAATTTTGTTATTTTAATTGAGTTGTTTTACTACTACATTGCAACCATCAGTATCATGCAGACTTCGATATATGTCATGATTTGCATGGTCTCATTATTGGAGAGCACGTGCCACACCTGCCGGTAGAAGTTCCGTCGTACATCGTTAGTCATCAGGCACGCACCACCATACACGCTTGCTTAAACAAAAAATACAAGTGTGTGTTTGCGAAGAGAATTAAAGGCAGGCCGACACAAAAGGTACCCCGACGATGGCGAGTGGTCATTGTTGTCGGTCCACCTCTGCTCACCTCCGGTGTCGAGATGACGCCAAAATCCTTGATGTAATAGTCGTCGAACGCGCGCGGTATGGTGAGTACCGATCACTCTTGGCTGGGCTGCCAAATGAAGTGCACCCTGGGCTCATCAGCGAGGTAGTACACCTGGTCGTTGCACCACCGGATGTGCTACTCCTCTACATACATCTTGTTCGAGGACACTCACACAACAAAAACAATGGTCGTCATTCCAGCGTACAAGAATTCATGGCCGGTCAGTAGCGACTTACGTGGCAGGTTAGACTTCAGGTGGATGATGAGCTAGACGGCGTGATGGTGTCGTCGTAGGTTGTGATGCCCAGAACAACCCGAGAGTCGTCGACATTGGCGACGACCATGAGGTCCCCATGTTTGACGATGGACAGCGCGGTGCAGCCGCTCTGGACCACGTCCAAGCGACGGCTGCGCCGGAGCTTGCCGTACACAGCGGCGCATGGGCCATGTAGGACTGCTTCCAGAGGTCGAACTAGCAGTCGCCAAGTTTCTTCTCGTCGTCGGTGAGCGACGCCAACGCGAGCGCCTCGTGCTAGTGTGTTTGTTCGGGGTTTCCAAGTAAGAAACATGGATTCACCTTTGGCATTGGTTTATGAAAATGATTTATAAGTTAAATCCATGGAAAAATATTACGGAGAATAAATGTTACACATGCAAAAAAGTATTTAAGTTGAAAACATTATTCAAACAAAAGAAATTGCATGCAAGACTCTTCTTTAAATACTACTCCCTCAATCCAAAAATATAATTTAATAATCTCAGTGATACTTATCTACTGCTACACATTGTGCAAGGGTAGCAGGTGGGCTTCGTGAGAGATGTATTATATGTTTTTAATATAATAGATGTAGACATAAACACACATGTGGTGTAGTGATAGCTACAAACACATTTATTTGAGAGGTCGCGGGTTTGAAACCCCTTGAAGCTTGTTTTTTTTAATTTAATTTTAGCTAGGCGTGAGATGCACGTGGGAATGAGAATAGGCTTTGTGGGAGGGAGAATGAGAAAGACATGGAAATGTGAATGTGCTTTGCAGGAAGGGGGAATGAGAAAGACAGAAGCACATCGATGCTGGATATTGAGAGAATATTTCTATACTAAAACCGCTCCATTCTTTGAGAAAGACAGAAGCACATCGATGCTGGATATTGAGAGAATATTTCTATACTAAAACCGCTCCATTCTTTTTAGATCCAAACCAAACATCCACACTAATAAAACGGAGCGAGAAGTATATTCTGTATAATATTTTGGAATGTCTTTCCAACTTGTTAAAGAATGGGCGTTATGACAAAGAACAAGCGAAAAAAGAAAGACGAAATTTGCCAATTACTAGTATGACAAATAGTGTCTCCAAAGGGCGACATCGGATCTAGCCTACTAGTATGTTATCATTAATAAATCAAATTATTAAAATCGTGCTATAGTCTATAAAATTAAAATATCTACATATGTATGATAAACCGGAACTAAAATTATTATAATTTTGATCTACGATTTTGTGTACTGAATCATTGCTAGACAAAAGCAAAATAAACTGAAGTATGTACCTTCTTTTGCAAACTTAAACAATGAACATAATATTTAACTATATGTTCATTAACAAAAAATAATCAATGCTAGACTACAAAATTTTCCTGCACACCGCTTCCAGTAAAATGCCATCAAGGCAATAAATATAAGAGCTTGTTTAGGAATAAAAAAAAGATCGAGGGGCTAAATCTGTAGCTCCTTGCCTTCAGACTATCTTCAGCGGTTTCCCCTAAATTTCCATCCCTATATCCCACTACCGCGCCACGTCAGCACACTCTCTCCCTCTATATCTCCTCCCTCTGCAGCGTTTCCCCTATACCATTCCTTTATACCCCACTACAACCATAAAATATCAATTTCCATACACATTCATCATCTACTAGGCTATCGGCAGCGGTTTCCCCTAAAGTTTCCCCCCTATATCACTTTTTTGTGTCACATCATCAATATTTCATCCCCTGCTTTTCAATCTCCCGCAACGGTTCCCTCTAAATACTTCCCCTATACCCCACTACAACTATAAAATATCATTTACTACACCTATTTTTTATCTATTATTATTTTTATTCTACTAACAACTAATTCAACAGTACAAGCACAATGTTTAGAGGGCTTGCCACAACCTTCCACATCTAGCGGAGCACTGTTCCCAGCGCTACCACTGTTGCTTGTAGGGGAAGGTTTAGGGGTGGCCGCTGCACCCATCTCGTTACCCTAAACGTACACAGTGCAAGGGGTGGGGGAAGGGCACGGCATGCGCTGCAGACAACCTTAATATTTTTTCCACCACTGATAAATACCGGTGTGCACAAATATCAAGACAAGGGGGCCATTTGGCGCGCCGCGCCCCTTGATCTGGCGGCCGGCTGGGCATTCCCCCACTACTGTAGCACATGTAGGGGGCACCGTTGAAGTGGATACCAGTGCTCTGTAGCCTCCAAATTCGATACTGTGCAAGGGGAGGGGGCATCGTTGAAGATAGTCTCAATACTCTTCAATTCTCGTGCTGTCAAACGTGTCAGAGTCAGATACTCAAGTAGATGATAAAATCTTTATCGTCTTATTTAGACGATACTAACAAAAATATACACATTCATAAGGAACTGTAAAAATTTGCTAAAACTACATGAAGAAAAAGCGCATGCATTTTACTATAATATTAATTTGGTCGTTCACTATGGTTAGGACTAGTTTGGCAACCATATTTTTTAAATAAATTTATTTTTCAAAGTAAATTATTTTATTTTTTATATTGAAAAAATGAAAATCTTTTAAGAAAACATAGTTGCTAAACTAGCCCTTAGTGTTTATAAAATGGTTAGGGGTGGAACACAAGTCATTCCTTCTCGCTACCATGAGTAAGAACAATGTGTCCAACTACCATGTGGAGTTTGATCTCGAAATAAATTGAAATGCATGACACGACTATTAGATAAGGTGGTGTTTATTTGAGATTATAATTTGCACATATATAAAATCTGGACAGATTATAATCACAAACAAACACCGCTTCCATGGCTATACAGTGCGGTTCCAAATTCTTTTTAAAATAATTTAGTAGCGCATCGAGATTATTAAATAAATCTCCAAAATATAACATGATAATTTATACTTATTGTTTGCGCCGCACGTCCATATGTTTGCTATATATTATTCCTATTTTTTTAACGAAGGCTGCGTTTTGTTATCAATTTTTTTAACGAAGGTTCAATCTTCCGTAGAGGCCCTCCACAAGGGCACAATCTCGAAGCGAGCATAGCCCAGCCCACGAATGGAATGACAGGCCTGTTATCGAAGCCACGCCTTCATCCGCCAACAGCCCAACGCTAGCCGGCCGGCAGCAACGAGCAGATCCACTCCTCCCGCCAAAAGCTCCGCCGTCTTCCCGCCAAATCCCTCCTCTATTACCCCCTTCCCGCCACACCCGACCCCGTCCCATCGCCGTCGTCCCAGTCCACGTCCACGTCCACGCCGACGCACCCGCATCCCTCTCTCGCCTGCGCCGCAGCTATGTCGGGCTGGGACGAGGGCGCCGTGTTCTACAGCGACCAGGCGCAATTCCCCCGCGGCGGCCCTGGCGGCGACCCAGCCGCCGACCTCACCCGCCACTCCGCCCTCCGCAAATTCAAGGAGTTTCTCCGCGGCTTCACTGGCCCCACCGGCGACTTCCCCTACCGGTACGCTCTCCGTCGCTCTCCCACTCCTTCCCGCTCTGCTTAGTTTTGACGCGTACACTGCGAAAGAGCTGATTCCTGTGTTCATTTGGTTCAGTGAGAGCCTAGTACACAACCGCGACCATGTCACCGTCGCTATTGAGGACCTCGACGCCTTCGATGCCGAGCTCTCTGACAAGATCCGCAAGTCGCCGGCCGATTATCTTCCTTTGGTGCGTTGGTTTCTTAGAGTTTTCCTTATCTATGTGGGCTGTGGACTTGTATTTGACTCCAACTCATGGGCCTGTGTAGTTTGAGACGGCTGCGGCCGAGGTTCTCGCAAGTCTCCGTTCGAAAGTCGCCGGCGAGACCGGAGAGATGGAGGAGCCCGTCACTGGAGATGTCCAGATTTTCCTCTCCTCCAAGGAGAACTGCCTGTCCATGAGATCTGTTGGGGTCAGTAGTGAAGCAATTCTAAAAGGAGTTTCGGTGCGGAGTGCATTTTAGAGGATTCATTTCGGTATCGCTGTTTGGAATTTCAGGCGGATTACATGTCGAAGCTGGTTAAGATAGCGGGAATAGCAATTGCTGCATCGAGAGTAAAAGCTAAGGCCACCCATGTAACTCTTATCTGCAAGAATTGCCGGAGTGTGAGGACAGTGCCTTGCAGACCAGGCCTCGGCGGGGCTATTGTTCCACGTTCGTGTGACCATGTTCCTCAGGTATATTCCTCAGCAATCTATTCAACTGTCAGCAGCATACTTGACTCGCCCTAGCCCCCCCCCCCCCCCCCCCCCCCCAAAAAAAAAGAATAATTTTAATTATTCCTCTGCCTTGAAACCCAAGCTAGAAGGTCCAATGCAAAACTTTGATAAAGATTGTTTGACATCATGGCTACAAGTAATACCCACAGTCTACTAAAAAATACTCTTACATGTTAAAGAACATCTGAACAGACTTGTTGTGAGGCTTTATTATCCTTATCGTTAAATGGTTATTTGCTAACAGCAATGTATGTATATGATTGCTTACCCTTAGCCTGGAGAGGAGCCATGCCCTCTGGACCCTTGGATTGCCGTTCCAGATAAGAGCAAGTATGTGGATCTCCAGACCCTCAAATTGCAAGAGAATCCTGAGGTTAGATGCTTTTCATCCTTGATGCAAGTTGCCGAGCCAAAGTGATAAGTTTGAGTGTTTTGTTCGTGTCTTGTTGTAAATACGACTGACAATGATCTCCTTTTTGGCATCTACAGGATGTTCCAACTGGTGAGCTTCCAAGGAATGTGCTGCTTTCTGTAGATAGGCACCTAGTTCAGACTATTGTTCCAGGGACTAGATTAACTGTTGTTGGCATCTACAGCGTGTACCAAGCATCCACAACGTATGATGAATCTAGAAGTTGTTTTGTTTTTATTAGTCTGAACTTGGCCATGTACATGATTAATAATGCCATTGAAAAACATTTTGCAGCCAGAAGGGTGCTGTTGGTGTTAAGCAGCCTTACATTAGAGTTGTGGGTTTAGAGCAATCTCGAGACAATAACTCAAATGGCCCCTCAAACTTCACTCTTGATGAGGTGGGTTTTTTTTCAAGGTTTACATTGATAAGGGAGATATATTTTATCTGTAAGGCTGATTTATCTTGCTGGCTTGTAGGAAATGGAATTCAAAGAATTTGCACAGAGGCCAGATGCATATGCCAAGCTATGCTCAATGATTGGTCCTTCAATTTATGGTCATTCTGATGTCAAGAAAGCTATTGCATGCTTGTTATTTGGGGGATCTAAGAAGGCACAGATTCTTATCAAGCCTCTGATATGTGTTCAGTAAAAAATGCTATTCCATTTGCCCTAATCGTGTCCCCCATGCTGTTGTTCAAACTATTCTTACTGCAGAGGCTACCTGATGGTGTACGTTTAAGAGGGGACATTCATGTCTTGCTTCTCGGTGATCCCTCCACAGCAAAATCACAGGCAAGTACTGTTTGGTGTTGTCATATCATTCAGTTTGATGGAAAAATAATGTGGCAATAAGACTTATTTGTCATAACTTGTTCTTTGGGATCATGTGAATTTAGTTTAAGTAATTCGACACTATTGTACATGAATTATTTTTTGCTATTTAAAACTAAAGGTCTCTGGTTGGTTCAGTGACACTAATGTGCATTTCAACAGTTCCTAAAATTTGTAGAGAAGACTGCACCTATTGCAGTATATACATCTGGCAAAGGATCGTCTGCAGCTGGTCTTACAGCATCTGTAACTCGTGATAGTAGCTCGGTAGGTCTATTTCACCAAATTGTTTGTTGTTTACTAAAGTTTGGTTTTGGAACACTGTAAATATTTCTTTTTCTCTACAGCGTGAGTTTTATTTGGAAGGAGGAGCCATGGTTTTGGCTGATGGTGGAGTAGTTTGTATCGATGAATTTGACAAGATGAGACCTGAAGACAGGTAGGCATCAATCTATATGTTTGATGAAAGAAATTGGAACAGGCATAGTATATCTTCTCTCCTTGGTCTACTCTATCAAAACCACAGTAACCATGTCCCCTTCTCTTATGCAATTCCAGAGTTGCAATTCATGAGGCCATGGAGCAGCAGACAATATCTATTGCCAAAGCTGGCATTACAACAGTACTCAATTCAAGGACTTCAGTTCTTGCAGCTGCCAATCCAATTGCAGGACGCTATGATGATCTTAAGGTTGGTAAACATGTTACTCATTGTCTCAATAATATCCATTTTTGTAAAGTGTAAACTGTTCTAGCCATACATGCAAGACAATTAATTTGACAAATTTTCTTTTGCTGTTCATCAGACCGCGCAAGATAATATTGATCTGCAGACGACCATTCTTTCTAGATTTGATCTAATCTTTATCGTCAAGGATATCAGAATGTATGATCAAGATAAGGTATGAAGCAAAACTCTTTCTACAGGTTTTCTCTTCTAGCAACTTAGAGACTAAGTCCAACTTCAAAATACAGAGAATAGCAAGCCACATTATCAAGGTGCATGCCAGTGGTGCTGCAGCTTCATCCACAAACACAGAGGGGAGTGAAGGAGAGAATTGGCTGAAAAGGTGTGATCCGCGCATTGTTTCTGTTGTAAATCTGACTTTATTTTCTTGTCTTCTCACACAACCTTTTTATGTATAGGTACATTGAGTACTGCCGCGCCACATGCAAACCACGGCTTTCAGAAAAAGCAGCTGAGATGCTGCAGAACAAATATATCGAGATTAGACAGGTATACGCTGGATATTTTGACACAACTAGCCGGTTTTAAGATTCGTTAAATGTGTTTTTAGCTTAAAATCTGTTGCGCAGAAAATGAGGCAGCAAGCTCACGAGACAGGGAGGGCCGCAGCTATACCCATCACAGTGAGGCAGCTTGAAGCCATCATCCGTTTGAGTGAATCTCTTGCAAAGATGAGATTGTAAGTACTAGACGATCACATGCTGTTAATGGCATCAATCACATGCAGCATATATTCTGCCAGATGCGCGGTAGTTGTAGCTTTCACTGTTTCATTGCATTCATTGCTGATGTTTTTGAATGACTCTTAGGACAAGTGTGGCTACACCGGAGCATGTCGAAGAGGCATTCAGACTGTTCAATGTTTCCACCGTTGATGCTGCAAGATCCGGAATCAATGAGCATTTGAACCTGTCACCGGAGATCGCAAACGAAATCAAGGTTAGTATTTGCATCCCAGGGTATACAAAATTCAGCTATTGAACCTTGCATTTTCCTGAACGGCTTTCATCATTTTTTTTTCATCTGACAGCAAGCGGAGGCACAAATAAAGAGAAGAATGGGCATCGGCAGCCACATATCCGAGCGACGGCTGATTGATGATCTAAACCGGATGGGGATGAATGAATCCATCGTAGGAACCCTGTCATCGAATCTTAGAACTGAAACTATGGTTTTCAAGTAAGACCCGTTCGTTTTTCTGACAATATCTTGCACACTTTGTTTCAGGTCAGAAGAGCCCTTCTGATCATGCATCAAAGGGACGAGGTGGAGTACAAGAGAGAGCGCCACGTGATCGTCCGAAAGGCTTGAGGTGGAGAGGCCAGTCAGATTCACGGCATACAACGTACACTGGAGGCGGTCCTTCCTCTTCGGACGTGTGTATACCTTCACTGAAACTGCACCTTTGTCTGTCCAGAGGACGAGGCATGCCTTAGTTGATCTCTGACATGACTCTTGTAATCTGCACACGAGTGGATGCAACCTTTTGCTTCGTGCAAATGGAGCTTTGTAGCTGTACCACAGTAGTCTGTTGCTGCCTGTGATCCTAAACCATAGTGTTGTGAGCATGAAGACTTCGTTTTTTTGGAAGTAACCATAGGTTCTGAACTGCATTGTGCTGTGTAGCTCGTCAATCAATTCTGGAATGCGAACTTTGTTTACTGCATCACCAGGAGTAGGACAGACAGTGTGTGGAGCTTAGTTGTAATAATTATAATAATATATGCTATGTGTTGGGGACCTTCGGCATCCGAAGGTCCTCAAAAACAGGATTTAACAGTATTTCTGGAGTACAATGTGTGAGCAGGTATCCTCGGACAAGTCGGCGTTGCTGTAAACCGGAATAATACGAAGGTTGATACAGAGCCGAAGGTGTGAGCAGGAAAGCTTCGGCGTGACAGCAAAGAGTGGAACCGACTTAAATATGAAAAGGCTATTTAGACCTCGGTAGACTACTATAGAATTATTATCAAATGTAAAGGGTATGAATGTAATTTTGTAAGGGCTGTGTCCCGTGCCTATAAATAGGTGAACAGTATCCCTGTACTGTTCACGCTGACTTGGCATTCGCTTTTTGCGTCACACTTGTATTGTCATTTCCTTCCGATTAAAGGTACACTTGTGATTCAATAATATTTTTATTTATGCTCAATAATAAATGATTGTTCATGTTTTCTTTTATATCATTTATATTTTATCACCTTCGTCATTGTCTGATGAGTTTATGAAGGTATGTCCTTCATAACCTTCGTCCGCAAGTCATTACATCCTAAGGGAGATAATGCTTCGGAGGACGAAGGACATTAACGATTAACATTTTCTATGTTGCCTTGTTCTTAACTCTTAAAGTGCTTAAGAACAAGTCCCCAACATTGGCGCCCACCTCCGGTGAACTCACTTCCATTTCTTGAGCTTTTCAACATCTTCGGCAAGCATCACCTTCGTCATGCCGCCGAAGAAGGCTTCAGCACCAGGGGCTGGCACGCTGCAGCCGCTGGACCCCAATCAAGACGTCCTTTCTCTTAGAGAGGCACGAAGCCAGAAGAGGAAGGCTACCAGTCCAACACCTCCGGAGGATGATCTAGATCAGGAGATTCAAAATCTGGAAATCCTTCAGCAGCAGGTTCAACGCAAGAAGGAAAAGATGGCCAGGGTAGCTGAACTGCAGAGGCAGATAGACGAAGCCTCTGAAGAAGTTCGTCATCTTGCTCAGGACGAGCAACACCGAAGGCCTCAGCATCAAGACCTTCATCAGGAGGGTTTTCCCAACGAAGATGATTGGTATGACAATTTCCATCATGAGAATTTTGTTTTTGATGATGCTTCTCCTCTGTCCGCTGAGCTGCAGGCTACACCTTGGCCCCCGTCCTACAAGCCGCCTCAGCTCCCTGTATTCGATGGCCACTCAGATCCGAAGCAGTTTTTGATGAGCTACGAAGCAACAATGTCTTCGTATGGTGGCAATGCTTCAGTCATGGCCAAATCTTTCGTTATGGCTGTCAGAAGTGTTGCTCAAACCTGGTATTCCTCCCTTCGACCAGGAACGATCACTTCATGGCAGAAGCTGAAGGATTTGTTGTTAACCAGCTTTCAAGGGTTTCAGACGAAGCCGGTCACTGCTCAAGCCTTGTTCCAGTGCACTCAGGATCATGAAGAATACCTTCAGGCGTATGTCAGAAGGTTCTTGCGTTTGAGGGCGCAGGCACCAACGGTGCCCAATGAAATTGTCATCGAGGCCATGATCAAGGGGCTTCGTCCTGGACCTGCAGCTCAATATTTTGCTAGGAAGCCTCCTCAGACTCTGGAGAAGCTGCTCCAAAAGATGGACGAGTACATTCGTGCCGACAATGATTTTCGCCAAAGAAGGGAGGAGGCTTTCAGATTTTCTGAGATGACCAGGGGCTTCGGAGGAAGATTCTATCCGAGGCATGTCAGGTCCATCCATAACTCTACTCAAAGTGATGATAAGGGGAGTCAGCAGCACAGGCCGCAGCCCTCCTCACAGGCTTCGGGGCAACAACAAAGCTTCTTCCGGCCACCAGCTCCAAGAGGAAGAGGTGCCAGGGGCTTTGGCGGAAGATTTGGAGATCAACCAAGGTGTCGGTGTTTTTGGTCCGACCGCACACCCGGGGTTGCCCCTCAAGGTGCTTTTAGGAGTAGGACGGTGTCGACGACTGTAGCAAAATGGTTCGTGCCGATCGCACGAGGGACAACGGACAAGGTTTGCAGGTTCGGGCCGCTTAGAAGTGCGTAACACCCTACGTCCTGGTGAGTATATGAGCGTGGTTACAAGAGGATTCTCTGGATAGAAGGCACAGAGAATGTTTGTGGGTGGCTAAGTAGAATAGGGTCGATCCATCTGAAGGGGTGCCCCCTAGGCCTTATATACTCGGCCGTGGAGCATTACATGTGATACGATAACAACAAGTAGCTGAAAGATAGTAAACCTCTTGAGTTTATCTTTACGTAACCTCCGCCGACTTATCCTCGCATGGCTCCGTTGCATGGGGGCTTCAGCGCGGGAAAGTCGGGTCTCTGTTTGTGATTCATTCGTTTGACGTTGTGGGCCGCCTGTGTTTGCACTAGTCGGTCCCACGTCTTCTTTATTGGTTGTCTTTCCCTAGGCCCACGAAAGAATGACCTTACGAACTATTTGGGCCCTTGGGCTTTTCGTGAGGCCTTTTACTTCTTTAGTGGACCCAGGGGATATCTATCCCCCACAAGCCCCCGATCTTTGAGTTAATTTAGAGGTAATCAACTCAAAGATCCAAGGTCCGGAAAATGACTTCCTGCTGTCTTCTCTGGCTCTGATCACTCGTTCGACCAAAGTTTGGTTTTGTGCTTGTGCCTTAGAGGTCGGCATTTTGGGTTGTAAGACTCTAGACTTCATTGGGTGCACCGGAGGTGCACCCAATGGGTGTAGCCCCCGACCTTTGAGTAGATTTTACAAGATAATCTACTCAAAGGTCTTCTCCAAAGATTATCTCCATTCGCGTTCCTGTATCTCAGTTGAGGATTGACCTTTCCAATCTTGTTCTACGCCTTAGAGGTCGGCACTATATTGATTTAGAATGATAATCCATGGGGTGCACCGAAGGTGCACCCAATGGGTGTAGCCCCCGACCTTCAAGTGGATTTTTGAGGATAATCCACTCGAAGGTCTTCCTTCTGTGTCCTTTTGCTGAGAATTATCCTTTCTGCTTGTAAAAAATTGGCATGATGTCATCCGCGCTATGTCATCAGTTTTTATGCTTCAGAGGTCAGCATGTTTTCTGTCTTTTGCAGCCGAGTTCGCAATCCATCCATATCTCGCTAGGTAGTGTAATTTATTTGCTCTGTGACTGATTGGACATTTGATGGACGTTCTCTGTCTAGTCTTCAAGTCATTTCTGTCGACCATATTTTGCACTCCACTGGCTATATTTGGCTTCCCTCTAACTCTTGTTGATATCTCATTTTTGTCTTGAGGTATTCACTGCACGCCCTGCACGGATGTGACCGTTTGAAAAATATACTGATAATTCCTGGGCGTCCCCCCCCCAATGGGTGTGGGCAAGAGATGGCTTGGTACGCTGAGTGTTTTAGCCTGGTTGCCTCTGAGTAGTAATGCGATGGGACAGCTAGTGTAATCATATCCTTTGCGCTGTTGACTGGAGTCCCAATGGGTGTAGTGTTGCATGAAACGGCGTCCGCCGCCTGACGTGTCTTCGGGTGGGTGGAAGTGCTTATTGAATGCCTTGCGACTGTTCAGTGACCGCGGTTAGAAGTGAGCGGTTGCCTTTCCTTTCTATAAATAACCCTTTTGCTTCTCTGGTTTCTTCGCATCTCTTCGTTGCTTCTTACTGCCTCTTCTCCTTCTTCTCTCCCAAAGCTCTCAACCATGGGCAAGAACAACAAGCGTAAGCGTGAGCCGACTCCTCCATCAGAGGAGTTTGGCGACTCGGAGTACTCGGAGGAGGAGTTCTCCTCCGAGCCCGAGGGGTCTCCGGCTCCCGTCTCTCCCCCGGCGTCGTCCGATGACTCGGACGACTCCCAGGGTATAGCCGCGGAGGTCTGGACATACATCCGGGCCGTCGAGCGCGCCGGGCTCGAAGGCTCGGATGAGTCGGAGTACTCCTCGGATGAGGAGGACTCGGACGGCGGCGAGGAGGGTGAAGACGACGACGACGACGACGACGACGATGACGACGACGGCGGCAGCAATGGCGGGGGCGACGGCGACGGCAGAGGCGGCACCAAGGGCGGCAGCGGCGGCAGCGAAGACAGCACCAGGGGCAGCAGCAGGGGCAGCACCCGGGGCGGCGGCGGCGGCAGGGGCAGGGCCAGTGGCTAGGTGCCACTGGTCTTTTTAGATTTTAGTATAGTTTAGTATATAATGTAGTAGTAATTAGTGTAATTTAGTAGTAGTAGTAGTATAATGTAGTTTAGTAGTAGTAGTAGTGTAGAGTAGAATTAGGGAAGTATCAACTCATAAAGAGTTGGTTTGTAACTTGTTGACTTCCCTTCAATGAAAGTTGTCGTTTATTTCCTCTTTTTGATGACTCTTCACTGGTTTTGCTAAATGTTGAATCGATTCTTTTGATGTAGTAGAAATAACGCCGAGCAGTTGTGAAGATTGACATCAGCGTTTTAGAAGTAACACTGAGCAATCGAACACAAGACCAGCATTTTAGAAATAACGCCGAGTGATAGAATACTGGCATCAGCATTTTAGAAGTAATGCTGGGCGTGTGAACACGTGGTCGGCGTTTTAGAGGCAGCGCCGAGTGATTGAAGGTCGGCGTCGGCATTTTAGAAGCAATGCCGAGCGATTGAACACATGGTCGGCGTTTTAGAGACAGCGCCGAGTGGTTGGAAGTCGGCGTCGGCATTTTAGAAGTAATGCCGAGCGATTGAACACGTGGTCGGCGTTTTAGAGGCAACGCCGAGTGATAGCAAGTCGGCGTCGGCATTTTAGAAGTAATGCCGAGCGATTGAACACGTGGTCGGCGTTTTAGAGGCAACGCCGAGTGATAGCAAGTCGGCGTCGGCATTTTAGAAGTAATGCCGAGTGATTGAACCCATGGTCGGCGTTTTAGAGGCAACGCCGAGTGATAGCCAGCTTCTTCAAGTTTCTTTGAGGAAAATGGCCGAGTGATGAGGTGGCACATCGGCTTTCTTGGAAATAACTGTTAGATATCCACGTGGCGTGCTGAGATTTCGGAGATGACCGCTGGGTGATGACCGGGCACTTTTTCAAAAGGTATCTGGCTCAAGAATATCCCTTAAGTGTCGCGCTTTCAGCCGCCTTTGCTTTCCGTGCCCTAGTTCTTGCATTTCCGCATCTGAATCTTCTCTGCCACTCGCCTCCCACTCTGTTTCGCTAGCGAGAAGCAAGAATGGCGCCCAAGAGGAAAACCGCGAACTCGTCTGCTGCAGTGATCCCCGCCATCGATCCCAACAGTCAGTTACCCTTCGCAGGTAACCATATGTCTGTGATTTCTGAAGTTGAGCTTCTCCGCCTTGTTTCCGTCGGGGTTCTCCCTCCACGGGAACTCTGTTCTTGGCGTTCTTGCCATGGGACTACTGTCCCAACCGAAGATACCCACGAATCAGTGGTCTATACCCCTTTCCTTCTTCGCGGCCTCGGCCTTCCCATATCTCCTTTTTTCCGTGGCATCCTTGATTTTTATCATATCAACCTGACTCACCTGAACCCTAACTCCATTCTCCAAATCTCTATTTTCGTTCACCTTTGCGAAGCTTTTCTTGGCGTGCTGCCGCATTTTGGCTTGTGGAAATATTTGTATCACTGCCGTCCTGGGATGGCCGGGGGGCAACATCAATTGGTCGGAGGTGCCAGTTTAGAGATGCGCCGGGGGCGGAAGACCGAGTATCTCGAGATACCCCTCAAGGATAGCATTAAAGGCTGGCGTCTGGAGTGGTTTATAATGGACAATTATGGAAACTCTCTTCCTCCTCGTTCAGGGAGACAGGCAGACGTTCGCACTCCGAGTTGGACTGAATCTCCCACGGACCAAGAAGTAGCCGAGGCGGGCGTGTTGCTTACTGAGGTTGGATTACTGAAAGAGAGAGGTCTGACTGCCGAAGCTGTGGTCACAGATTTTGTTTTCAAAAACATTCAGCCGCTGAAGGACAGGGCCTATCCAGCATATCTC
This sequence comes from Zea mays, assembly GCF_902167145.1. Classification (NCBI taxonomy): domain Eukaryota; kingdom Viridiplantae; phylum Streptophyta; class Magnoliopsida; order Poales; family Poaceae; genus Zea; species Zea mays. Next base: position 222,244,188 of record NC_050100.1, on the reverse strand, counting down.
TACCGAGGGCTGGCCGACCCAACTCGAGTTACTAATAGGAGAATTCCTTCTGTTGATTTGGTGAGCCGACTCGAGATGATCCTCAGGGGTAAGGTTTCAAACGTTGGAGCTCCAGTGGCATACTCGGCTTGGAATCTGCCTTCTCCCAAAGATTTCACTCTTTTTGTGTCCAATCCGCCCGTGACAGATAGCAATTTGGGTCTTAGAGTTCGACCTTCTGCTGAAGATGTCCGTTCCTTAGTTGCTTCGCTCGGGGAGATACCTGATGATGAACGACAGATTTATTTTGAAGTGCCCCTGAACCCTAGTGACGCAGACATAAATGACATGCTCGATCTGCTAGCTGAGGATCCGTCTGATACTGTTCCTGATGGTACACTGGCAGTGGTGCCGCCTCCAGAGGTTGTTGCGACCTTGGATGTCTCGAAACCTGCCAATATTCGCCCGAGGCGTCCTAGCCGAACCAGTCAGCCCGAGCCTTCTGCTGATGATCAGAAAAGGAAAAGAAGACGCCTCCGGCGAGTGTCTAGCTTTGATGAGGACGCCAGCACCTCAGCTCCTACTGCTGAAGAAATGACTGCGACTGGTCTAGCTGACGTTGATCCCAATGGGTGTGCTCCGCCTGTTGCTGACCCTAATGAGGATGCTGTCTGCGCTGCTGCTGTGGAAGATGAAGAGGAAGAGAATGAAACTCCATTAATTCGGAAAAACAGTCGGCAGCTCGTCGCTAGCGGTGGTAGTAGTGGGGTTCCTTCTCCTGCCTTGTCTGCTCTTATTGGTCTGCAAGAACTGTCCATGACCAATTTTGATCAAGCTTTAGAGGATATGGTCCCTGAGAACTTGCTGTTGGAACCTGCAGACGTTGATGCAACAGAAATTTGCGCAGCCGTGCCAGATGCAGGGTTGAGGTCGTCCCGTGCCTCGTCGACCTTAGAGCGCGATCTTGAGGGCCGGGATAATGACTTGGACCGTCCTGATCCTGTGCAAACAGCTGAAGGCCCATCGACCTTAGAGGTGGTCACGGCAGAGAGCTTGGATCCTTTGAACAGTGCTGACATGTGCCCAGCCCCCGAGGGTGTCGCCGGGGAGGACTCCACTCAGGTGAGGAGTGTAGGCCACTTCCCAGCCCCCGAGGGTGTTGCCGGGGGTGACCCGGCTCAAGTGGGCAGTGCCAACCTTGACCCAGCCCCCGAGGGTGTCCGAGTGGGGTCTCCCTCCTGCACTTCTATGGATGTTCATGTGGGTTCACCTCCACATTCTGGCGGCATGACGGTGGCTCGGACTTCGGATCAGGGGGTCGCTTTGGAGGGCAGCATCCCCACTGGTCTGAAGTTGAACTCTGCTGAATGTACTGAGCTTGTTCCTGCTGGCCTACTACGAGCTGCTTCGGGTGGTGGTCTGATACCTGATTACCAGCTGATTTCTCCTGACCTGGGGATTTCTTCGTTCTTTTCCAACCTCCAGGTGCTGTGCCGTGCTTTAATTTGATCTCTATGTTGCATGAATTGCTGTCATTATACTCATCTGTTCTTCTCGTCAGGCTTTGGTGAATGGATTGGTCAGTCAACTGAAATCACAGGGTGCTTCTACCCCAGAAGTGGCATCATCTCTCGAGTGTTGGAATCCAGTGTTGCTTCGCCGTCGTGTGTCTGAGTTGGAGGCCATCAATGCTGGTCAGTGTCCTTTCTTCTTCTTCTTTGCTCTTGTCCGTAGGTTGTTTTACCTTCTGATCTCGTTTTGTTTGAATACTTCTTGATAGGGATGACTCGGCAGATTATAGTTCTTGAAGAAAAACATTCTCAAGATCAAGCCGAGATGACTCAACGATGTGCTGACTTCGAGGAGAAGTATTCTCAAAGTCAGATCGAGTTGAGTCAGGTCTCTGCGGCTTTGGATGACGCTAACGCTCTGAGCTCTTCTCTTCATGTTCAGCTTAACTCTGAGAAGGTAGCTTACGAACCTGTGCTTCGCCTTATCACGATCTTGGATTCTGAATGAGCTTGATTTTTGCTTGTAGGAAGAGAAACGTAGCCTTGCTGCTTCTCGCGACAACTTGGACAGACTGTACCGGGATTCCAGTAATTCGCTGACCATCTTGGAGAGGAGCCACCGCTTTACGATGGAGGAACTTGACAATCAGCGCCGTCAACTGCAAGAATCTTCGAACGAAGTGGCCCGCCTTACACAGTTGCTATCAGCAAAGGATGCCTCCATCAAGGAACTCCGAGCTTCCAAGAAAACCATTGCCCGGGAGTTGGAAACTGCTCAGCAGGCTGTTAAAGTTGCTGAAGAGGCTGCTGTCACTTTCAAAACTCAGCGCGATAAGGCCCTAGACAAGGCCATTCGGGCGGGACGAATTTTGATGAGAAGACCTGGCGTGGTTGTCCCCGAGGATATAAGAGCCGATGTGGTTGCTGCCCCTGATTCCTCGAATCGCCCTTCTTCGTCAGTCGTTCCTGAAAGAGACATTGGAAGATAAAGAAACAGTTCGCGTGCTCTGAGCGCGCAGTTAGCATGAGCGAGTATTTATTTAGACGACATCAGCTTATCACTCGAATGTTATGATTTCTTTCTTATCGTATCAGAATTTATTAGTTTGCAAATTTGTGGTATGCTACATGATAATTATGAAGTCTGTTTGTGGGATATGGAGATCATCCCTTGAACTGCATAAGCGTGAGTATGCTATACTGGTTTAAAACCATCAGTTACTTTTAGCCGGTAGCTTCCGTTAGTAGGGCATAGTGGTCACCCCTGAGTTAAATAAGCGTGAGCATGTTGCACCGCCTTAAGTCGTTGCCGACTTAAGCCGATTGCTCCGTTTGTAGGGCATAGTGGTCACCCTGAGTTAAGTAAGCGTGAGCATGTTGCACCGCCTTAAGTCGTTGCCGATTTAAGCCGATTGCTCCGTTTGTAGGGCATAGTGGTCACCCCGAGTTAAGTAAGCGTGAGCATGTTGCACCGCCTTAAGTCGTTGCCGATTTAAGCCGATTGCTCCGTTTGTAGGGCATAGTGGTCACCCCGAGTTAAGTAAGCGTGAGCATGTTGCACCGCCTTAAGTCGTTGCCGACTTAAGTCGATTGCTCCGTTTGTAGGGCATAGTGGTCACCCCGAGTTAAGTGAGCGTGAGCATGTTGCACCGCCTTAAGTCGTTGCCGACTTAAGCCGATTGCTCCGTTTGTAGGGCATAGTGGTCACCCCGAGTTAAGTGAGCGTGAGCATGTTGCACCGCCTTAAGTCGTTGCCGACTTAAGCCGATTGCTCCGTTTGTAGGGCATAGTGGTCACCCCGAGTTAAGTAAGAATGCAGGTCAATCATAAATGAATCAAGTATCTTTGAAATTTCTCTTTATTGATGACATATTTCCACTTTACAGAGTACATGGCCGCCCCGGCTGTTTTGAAGTACAGCTAGGGGTAAAACTTTCTGAGGTGTTCTATGTTCCAAGAGTTCCCGACTTCTGTACCATCCATCTGGGTGAGGCGATACGATCCGGGTCGAGTGACCTCTGCCACTATGAAGGGTCCTTCCCATAAGGGTGATAGCTTGTGTCGTCCCTCCCCCGTTAGAATTCGGCGGAGGACGAGGTCCCCTACTGAAAAGAACCTTTGCCGCACAGCCTTATCGTGATAGCGCCTTAGAGTCTGCTGGTATCGCGCTGACTGTATTACTGCATTCAGTCGTTCTTCCTCAAGTATATTAATATCTTCCAGCCTGGTGGCCTCAGCTTCCGCTATGCTTTCAAAAATCAATCTTGGCGCCCCAAACTTGAGATCAGCGGGTAGCACTGCTTCTGATCCATAGACCACGAAAAAAGGAGTGTTTCCATGCAGGGCCCGGCTAGGTTGAGTTCTCAAGCTCCAAACAACATAAGGCAATTCTCTTATCCATTTTCCTGCGAATTTTTCATTTTTATCAAAGACCCTCTTTCTGAGTGCCTCCAATATCATTCCGTTGGCTCGCTCAACCTGCCCATTGGCTCTCGGATGGGCTACAGATGCATACTTGATCTGAATGCTTCTCTGCTCGCAGAAGTCAAAGAATTCTGAGCTGGTAAAGTTGGATCCCAAGTCAGTGATGATACTGTTTGGTATCCCAAATCTGAATATTATGCTTTGTATGAATTCCACGGCTTTAGCAGAGGTTAAAGAGGCAATGGGCTGAAACTCTATCCATTTAGTGAACTTGTCAATTGCCACCAATACATGGGTGTATCCTCCTTGAGCTTTCTTGAAAGGTCCAATCATATCCAATCCCCAGCATGCAAAAGGCCAAGTTACTGGTATGGTTTGTAGTTGCTGTGCTGGCAGGTGCTGTTGTTTTGACAGGTACTGGCAAGCTTCGCATCTCTGAACTAGCTCGGCTGCATCATTCTTTGCTGTCGGCCAATAGAATCCCGACCTGAAAACCTTCCCAACTAATGTTCTGGATGCTGCATGTATTCCGCACTGCCCTGCATGGACTTCCTCCAGAAGTTGCTTCCCGGTGGACGGGAGAACGCACTTCATGAGGACGCCTGACGCGCCCCTCCGATATAATACCTCCCCAATGAGTGTGTAGTGAGCTGATTGTCTGGCAATGCGCTCTGCTGAGTTCTTGTCATCTGGCTCTTCTTCATTCTTTATATACTTAATAATCGGTTGCCTCCAGTCATCAGAGTCTGGCTCGGGTTGGTCTATGATGTTGCACTCTTCCCTTTGATCCATCGAGATGCTTGGCTGAAGGATTTCTTGCACGAAGACCCCGGGCGGGACTTGAGTTCGACCAGATCCGAGCTTTGACAGTATATCAGCCGCCGTGTTCCGATCTCTTTCTATATGATGAAACTCCAGACCTTCGAATTTATCTTCTAGCTTTCGGACGGCGGCGCAGTATCTCCCCATTGAATCATTTGAACAATCCCATTCCTTGTTTATCTGACTGATGACTACCAGAGAATCCCCATATACCATCAGTCTCTTGACACCCAGTGATATGGCGATGTTTAACCCGTGTATCAAAGCTTCATACTCGGCTGCGTTGTTAGAGGCCGGGAATAGCAATTGGAGAGCGTACTTGAGGTGTTCGCCTCCCGGTGCAGTGAAGAGAATTCCTGCTCCTGCTCCCTGCAGCTTCAGCGAGCCATCAAAATACATTCGCCATACTTCTGCGGTTTCTGGATTATCCGGCACTTGCTGTTCTGTCCATTCTGATACGAAGTCGACCAGTGCTTGAGTTTTGATGGCAGTGCGAGGTCGGAACTCGATATCATGGGACCCCAACTCGCAAGCCCACTTGGCTATTCGGCCAATGGCTTCCTTGTTGTGAAGAATGTCCCCTATTGGAAAACCAGTAACTACTATGACTTTGTGGTCGTCAAAGTAGTGACGCAACTTGCGGGCAGTTAGAAGTACTGCATATAATAGCTTCTGAACTTGAGGATACTTTTTCTTCGATGGGCCTAGAACTTCACTGATGAAATAGATGGGGTGTTGAACCGGGTAGGCATGCCCTTCTTCCACTCGCTCGACTACCAACGCAGTGCTTACCACGTGAGTCGTGCAAGAGATATATAACAGCAGATCTTCAGCCGGCTGAGTCGGCATAGCTCGCCGGGGCGGTTTCAATACTGGCGGTGTTGTCAGGAATTTCTTCAGTGCGTCTAGAGCTTTTTGTGCCTCTGAAGTCCATTGAAACTTATCCACCTTTTTCAGCAGTTTATAAAATGGCAGACCTTTTTCTCCCAGTCTGGATATGAATCTGCTCAGGGCTGCCATACATCCGGTGAGTCGCTGAACCTTCTTTTGTGACCGAGGAGCTTCCATCTTCATGATAGCTTCGATCTTATCTGGATTAGCTTCAATTCCCCGGTGGCTGACAATAAATCCGAGTAACTTCCCTGCTGGTACCCCGAAGACACATTTTTCAGGATTGAGCTTCCATCTATATCTTCTCAAACTGTTGAAAACCAGCTGTAAGTCTTCGATGAAGTTTTCTGGATTCTCCGTTTTGATCACCACATCGTCCACGTAAGCTTCCACACGCTTGCCCCAGTGATCGGCTAAGCATGTCTGAATAGCTCTCTGATAAGTCGCTCCAGCGTTTTTGAGGCCAAACGGCATGGAGGTATAACAGAAAGCACCAAATGGGGTGATAAATGCCGTTTTTTTCCTCGTCTTCTTTTGCCAAACTAATCTGATGATACCCGGAATAGCAATCTAAGAAAGACAGCATCGAACATCCAGCGGTGGAATCCACCACTTGATCTATCCTTGGGAGCCCGAAGGGATCCTTCGGACAGTGTTTGTTGAGATCGGTATAGTCGACGCACATGCGCCAATCCACTTTATTCTTTTTGAGTACAAGAACAGGGTTGGCTAACCACTCGGGGTGTAATACTTCTCTAATAAATCCGGCCGTGACCAAGCGAGCTAACTCGGCACGAATGGCCTCTCTCTTGTCGGGCGTGAAACGACGCAGCTTTTGCCGGATTGGCCTCGCCTGGGGATAGACCTTCAATTTGTGCTCGGCCAATTCTCTTGGGACTCCCGGCATATCCGCAGGTTGCCATGCGAATACGTCTCGGTTATCTTGCAGGAACTGGACGAGCGCGCTTTCCTATTTGTCACTCAAACTGGAGCTGATGATGGCCGTCTTGCGCTCATCAGCAAAACCCAGGTTGATCCGCTTGGTGTCTTCAGTCGGCCGCATAGAGGTCGCGGCCTGAGCTTCGTTTGCCGGCACGGCGAGGTCTTCGTCAGGCTTAGAGTTCGCCGGTGTAGAAGAAATCCCTGATGGCTTGGTGGTGAGGGCCGCCTGGATGGCCACTCGGAAACACTCTGCGGCGCCTTGGAAGTCGGCGCGTACAGTTATGATTCCTCGTGGTCCTGGCATCTTCAGTATCATGTACGTGTAGTGTGGAATGGCCATGAACTTGGCCAGCCCTGGCCTTCCGACGATGGCGTTGTACCCGCAGTCGAAGTTCGCCACCTCGAACCTCAGGAACTCGGTTCTGTAATTATCCGGAGTCCCGAAGGTGACCGGCATGTAGATGTGGCCCAGCGGATACTCCCCTTCCGTCGGCACAATGCCGAAGAAAGGAGTGTCTGACTCGTGGAGCTCTTTGAGGTGAACTCCCAAGCCTTGAAGTGTGCGGGGGAAGGTGACGTTGATGCTGCTCCCCCCGTCCACTAGCACTTTCTTCACCCGGCTCTCTCGGATCACCGGATCGACGAGGAGCGGGTATTTGCCTGGGTGGTCGAAGTTGAGCCATTGATCCTCCCGAGTGAACGTGATTGGGTGCTCCGACCACCGGTACGGGGCGGGAGGGCCGGTGGTCGCCACCAGTATCTGGCGGTCGTTGAGCTTTTGTTGTCTCTTGCTCTCCTGCGACCCATGCCCGCCGAAGATGACGTTGACCTCCCTGTCAACGCGCGGGAAAGCTCCGCCTCCCCCTTCCTCCGGCTGATGGGGTTGTCGTGGTTCGTCTGGTCCTCCCCTCGGAGGAGGAGGTGGTAGAGGTTGGAAGGGTCGGCCATGCCCGACGGAGTGCTTGAAGTCCCGGCAGTTGCGGAGAGTGTGGCGCATATCCTTGTGGTACGGGCACTGGGCGTCGAGGATGTCGTCCAGCGTGCGTTCGCCTCCACGAGGTCCTCCTCGGGCGCGAGAGGCGGGTGGTCCGGCGGCGTGTACCTCTTCGCGAGGCCTCTTCTCCCAGCGCTTGTCGGACGGCTGGTTCGCGTCGCGTCGTGGTGCCGCTGGTATGGGTTTTGTTCCTCCGATGAGGTCCTGGGCCCGCTCGTCAGCGGTGATGTAGAGGTCGGCTTCCCGGAACAGTTCCTCGGAGGTGGTTGGCGCCTTTTGTAGTATGGTTCGGACGAAAGCCGAGTCATTAGATCCTCTGTAGAAGTCCTCGATCACGGCCGCCTCCGTGACCTCGGGGATGCGGTTTCTCATGGTCTGGAACCTTTTAAGGTATGATCGGAGAGTCTCATCTCCCCGGCGCTTGATGGATTTGAGGTCCCATGGTTGCGCCGGCTTGTCGGAGAGAGACTGGAAGTTGGCGGTGAAACGTCGGCTGAAGTCTCCCCAGTCGTCGATGCAGTGTCGAGGTAGATGCCGTAGCCACTGCAGTGCGTCTTGCCCGAGGACGATGGGCAGATACGCAGTCATGACGTCCTCAGATGCCCCGGCAGCCCGAGCGGCGGTGGTGTAGACGGCTAACCAGCCCCCTGGGTCCTGCTTAGGTTCATATTTGTCGACGTTGGATACCTTGAAGTTTGGAGGCCATTGGATGGCCCTAAGGCGCGGAGTAAGAGCAGATACTCCGCACGTGTCCTCCTGTCGTCGAGGATGGCGCCTGTCCCGGGGAGGGGAGTGGCGGTGGTGGTTCCTCGACCGTTCCCGGGAGGTTCCACCGGTTGAAGTCGTTGCTGACTCAGTTCGGGTGGCCTGGCTTTGAGTCGGGAAGCCATGATCTCGGTCATACTCCTCCCGACGGCGAATTTCGTTCTCGTGCCGCCGTTCGCGCGAAGCATTGATAGAGCTTCGCGCGTCTCGGCGACTGTTGATGGCGTGTCGCAGATCGTTCGGCGGATGGGCGAGCGGTAGAAGATGATTGGCTGCCTGAGTGAACAGGCGCCGGTATCCCTCGGCGTCGGGGGTCCGAGGAAGTCCGTCGGCTATCCGGGCCAGAACGCCTCCGACTTCGCTCGGCGTATTCATAGTTCGGGCGAAGTCGGGGTTCAGGTTGCGCCCGAAGAGCGGATTCTCGCGTCGTTGCCTTGCATCTTGCTCGGCTTGCTCCTGAGTCCGACGGCGATCTCGTCGTCGGGAGTTCCTTCGTTCCCTGAAGACGCGTTCTTCCGGAGTTTCTCCCATCTCTGAGACCTCGTCTCGCGAGACAGGCTGTTCCGGATCCCGTTCTCCAGCTGCGTGATGTCGTCGGATGTTCCTGCGTCGGTTCCTTCGTCGGCGGGACTCTCGCTGAGGCGGTTCTTCTCCGGGTGCAGTCGGTTCATCGTCGGAGACGGCGAGCGATTCTGCCCTCCCAATGAAGAGGATGTCGGGGTAGAACGGCATTGTCGCCACGGCGGATTTCTTTCCGTTCTCCTTTGAGGTCGGAGGAACGGGAAGAATGACTGGCCTCCCTCTGATCTCCTTCTTCCTCATGACTTGTGTCCATTCTTTCGTTGGGGAAGTAGACAGCGGAGTCTTCCGGGTCAGCGAGCTTCTAGCTCCAGCCTCCCCGGAGGCGATCTTGTTCCGAAGAGCCGGAGGTAGTGCTTTTCCAGCATCCTCGGAGTTTGTTGGAGGAGACTTCTGTTCCGGTAGATCCGCGAGGCGGTGTAGAATTCCTTCTTCGTCCGCCACGGATGAGATTGTTCCGAAGCAGAATGTGGATCCGGGGCGCATGGTAATCTTGCTGTGGAAGGTGACGGCCATTGAGCTAGCTTGGATCGTCGACACACCCCCTACCTGGCGCGCCAGCTGTCGGTGTTTTTGGTCCGACCGCACACCCGGGGTTGCCCCTCAAGGTGCTTTTAGGAGTAGGACGGTGTCGACGACTGTAGCAAAATGGTTCGTGCCGATCGCACGAGGGACAACGGACAAGGTTTGCAGGTTCGGGCCGCTTAGAAGTGCGTAACACCCTACGTCCTGGTGAGTATATGAGCGTGGTTACAAGAGGATTCTCTGGATAGAAGGCACAGAGAATGTTTGTGGGTGGCTAAGTAGAATAGGGTCGATCCATCTGAAGGGGTGCCCCCTAGGCCTTATATACTCGGCCGTGGAGCATTACATGTGATACGATAACAACAAGTAGCTGAAAGATAGTAAACCTCTTGAGTTTATCTTTACGTAACCTCCGCCGACTTATCCTCGCATGGCTCCGTTGCATGGGGGCTTCAGCGCGGGAAAGTCGGGTCTCTGTTTGTGATTCATTCGTTTGACGTTGTGGGCCGCCTGTGTTTGCACTAGTCGGTCCCACGTCTTCTTTATTGGTTGTCTTTCCCTAGGCCCACGAAAGAATGACCTTACGAACTATTTGGGCCCTTGGGCTTTTCGTGAGGCCTTTTACTTCTTTAGTGGACCCAGGGGATATCTATCCCCCACACAAGGAGAATATTTTGCTTGTTTTGCGGTGAAAACAAGGGCCATACCACCAGGATGTGCCATGTTACCATCCAAAAGCAAAAGGAGATAGCCGAAGCTGCAGCACAACAAGCTCAGCCGAAGCAGGTCATGCATACTGCTTCGTACCATGTGCCTTACATCCCAGAATACGTAGGTAACCACCCTGCAGTTTCTGTTGCTTCGGCAAGTCAGCCTCAAGCTTCCTGGCAACAACCTCCACCTCCACCACCGCTGCAACAAGGCCAACAGCCAGAAGGGAGCCAATATGCTCCACACCAAAGGGACTTCAGAGAGCAGTCCGAAGCTCGTACAGTCAACAGCACCGTGCCGGAGTCAAAGCACATTTATTGACAAGTATCCTACTTTGATAGCAGTCTTTTCCATTTAGTTCTATTTTCTGTATAATAAAGAACATTTCGATTTTCATGTAATGGTCTTGTGGTTGGTCATAAGGGAAATCTATTTTCTCCGAAGGCTTAAGTTGCTGAAGCTTGAAAGTTTGCGGAGGACCTTCGAATTATTAAAAATCCTTCGAAGTAACAAAAAGTCGTTCTAAGGAACGCAGAGTAAGTTGCTGAAGTTACAAAAAGCCGTTCCAAAGGGAGCGCAGTGTAAGTTTTTTGCTCCAAAGACGTTCCTAAGGGAATGCAGAGCATACAGCGAAAAGTCAACGCTGATACCGCCTAAGTAAAAGGCGAAGAAGCTCCAAAGACGTTCCTAAGGGAATGCAGAGCTTATACCGCCTAAGTAAAAGGCGAAGAAGCTCCAAAGACGTTCCTAAGGGAATGCAGAGCTTATACCGCCTAAGTAAAAGGCGAAGAAGCTCCAAAGACGTTCCTAAGGGAATGCAGAGCTTACAGCGAAGAATCAGCGCTGATACAAAAATATTGTGTGGGGATATGTGTGTATCTTTCGGAACAAATGTCATTTACGTAACATAACATCATCACATCATTTTGCATAGCATAAGCATCATACATCATGTTGCATATGGCACAAGAAGGGGACACAATATTGATCTTCGGAAGTATGCTTTGAAAGAGTGAAAATCGTGTTAAGTCACAAGGAGACACAATCTTCATCTTCGGAGTATAGCTTCGGAGAATGTTTTCACGAAGCTTGGATATTCTTCATCTGAGCACTATGGACATTGTTGTGATACATAAAAGTTTTTCTTCACGAAGCATGAAAAGAAGGGAAGGTGTTTTTCGCCGAAGGCTCAAAAGCGGTACGTATGTAAAGTTTCATGCATCGTAAAGAATTGAATAATGAACAGAGACTTGTATATTACATTCAAATGTACCAAATATTACATAAATCACACTTCAACTGTTTTTCCTAATAACACCTAGTCTTCTCTTAATACTACTTCGGCAGCCTCATTTAGAAGCTGTTCAACAACTTTATCCACGATAGTTTCGGCCATTTGTTTAATTTCGTCATCCCCTTTTGTGTGAAGGTCAACAAACGATCCAGCAGGTTCTGAGGGAAGAGAATATTTTTGCATTACTATTACAAACCACGAACAAAGTTTGAAATAAAAATTACAACACGATACAAACTATTAATTAATACCTAATTGACCTTCGGGCTCTGCGCTCTTTTCAGCAGCCTTAGCCACTTCTCTAGCATCGTGAATGCCCTTTTCACTTCTTTGAATAATTTCTCCTGCCATTTCTCGGCCACCATTATCCCAGACGTCGGTGAAAAATTTTCCACCAACTTGGCTAGCTTCGGTCGAGGGGTCTTTAATATCTTCAGCAGATAAAGTGGCTTCGGATTGCGCAAGCAGCTTAATATGATCACAACCTTTCTTCTCTAGAACAGTAGCAATTCCTCTGGCGCCCGAAAATGCGCAGATATCACCGCGGCTGCTCAGGATTTCCTCGAAAGCTTCTGCTTCATGACTAATCCATTCCAATGGACCTTCGGGATTGCCTCTGGAGAAGCTTTCTTCACTAGAAAATGCGCCAACGCTGGCGAAGCTGGATTTTATCTTTTTGACGCATTCTATAGATTTAACATAGCATTTCCTCTGGGATGCACGAAGCTCCTGAGTACTTAACTCTAAATGATTAACCAACTGATCACTAAGCTCTCGTTTTGTTTCTTCAAGCGCACGTTCCTCTCTAGCTCTAGCTAGCTGTTTCTGAAGATCTTTAATCTCACGTTTTTGGGCTTCGGCCTGGATCTTTGAGGCAGCTTCGTCCTTTTTTACCTTGTCTACCAATGTAAGCAAAATTTTATCCTTTTCCAGAGCTTCGTTTCTCAGTTTAATAACTTCTGACCGAAGGTTGTTGAACGCAATTTCATAGCTCTCATCTTCGGCACTCTTTTGTGCTCTTAATGCGTTGCTTAGGATTAAGCCCTATATGTAAAGACTTGGAATAAGAATAAAAGAATGAATTACGTATTGTAAAATTTTTTCAAAACGACTAATTCCCATACCTTTAGGCTGTTATACGCAAGACTGTCCGCGAGATCCTCCTTCGTCATAGCACATAATCCAGCTTCGAGCTTCGGGAACCCCATACTTCTAGCCATCTCTCGGCAAACAGATAATTCTTTGTTATCAGGGAGGCAGTATAGGAAGTCATCCTCATTTGTCCCATTGAACACCACTGCTCCCTTTGGATATTTTAACTCTTTGGCATAGTGATTGGCTTCATAAGTCTCTTCTTCAGATAATTTTTTCTCCGAAGCATGTCGTATGATATAATCGCATGTGCTGGCAGGAGCTTCGGGGACGGCAGTGTAAATCTTCTCAACCAAAGCTGGTTCTGATGTTTTTTTCGGTTTCCAAAGATTGTTCCTTGGTGGGCTCTGAAGGCCCAGCTTCAGCTTTAGCTTCAGTTTCAGCTTGTTGCTTCGAAGTTTCAGTAGACGCTTCAGCAAGTTCGACAGTCTTCTTTGGAGTTGTGCTTGAAGACATAATTGTCTCCAAGACATCTAGTACGTTCACCATTCTTTTTCTTTTTGGGGTCACCAATGGGCCCTTTTGGATTTTTCCTGTTTCAGCATTCGCTGAAGGACTTAAGATTTCCAATATTTTTTGTCCTTCAATTCTCGATTTTTCCGCCTTCTCTGCTAAAGGCGCTTCAGATTTCTCTTCTATCTTCGGCACTGGAGCTGGTTCTGTAGCTTCAGAGGCCAAGGAAACTTCACCAATGAATTCTGGCACTGTGGCCGGCTCAATAAAGCGCGCTCGGTGGGTGAGCACCTTCATCTTTTTCCTTTGCGGCGCTGGCTCATTAGTGGCACTTGTGGTAGTTTCTGTTGCAGAAGAAGTATTCTTTCTTTTGCGACCCAACACCGGATAGTGGTAGTCAGGGTAGACAAACCCGACTGCGTCAAATACCCGGTTGAGTCTTTTCTTCTTTCGGCCTCCGAAGGCTGCTGATAATGCAGTGTTCTCAGCCTTCGAATATGCCCCAAGCAGTTCGTCACTTAATGTTTCAATGCTTTTCAACCAGTCGTCATCAGGTTCAACAAATTTATCCCCGTATTTGAATGTGTATTTTAGTCTGACCAGTCCGCCTTCGTCGGACTCTTTGATGGTCTCCTTCGGCATTTCCCACTTTCCTGCAAGTGGCCACACCCTGAAGGCAATATGTTCTTGAATCAAGTCCCTTGTCCCAATAAAAGAGCAGACTACGCCGAAGGCTCTTTGGCATTCCTCGGCTGCTTCATCCATTTTAACCTTCGGCCTTCGAAGTCCGAAGCGTTGCCAGATGGGGCGCATAATGATACTCTTGACATCTTCTTGCGTTGTTAGGTCATTCTTTACATAGAACCATTCAGTCATCCAGGCTCCGGGCCATCTCTTCCGAAAGGTCGGCACAGGGCAGCTTGACCCGGAGCGGGCAACGAAGTTGTAACACCCAAAGTTGTTGTGATATTGTTCTTTCCCCCAGGGCTTCGTCTCATATAACAACTCATGAATGTTGCAAAAGCTTTTGGCATTTGGTTCTAAACCTTGGCTTCTCGCAGCCCAGACAAACATCCCCATTCTTATGATAGCTTCGGGAGTAATTTGATGAAGGTAGATTTGAAATGTTTTCAGAACTTCAACAACAAAGTTGCTCAGGGGGAATCGAAGCCCAGCCTTAAGAAAGCTTCGGAAGATTACGACTTCATCTTCTTCGGGGGTGGGAGAAGTTTTTTCTCCAGCATCAGCTCTCACAATAGATATATCTTGAAAATATCGGCCCCTCATATTATCAATATGACTCTGCTTAATGGTGGTTTTCCCGAAAACCGCGTGACTTGGCCGCCATGGCCGATCTTCGGACTCTTCCCCACCGCTTTCTACATCATAACTGTCACTGTCACCAGTATCTTCAGACAGACCTTCCAGAATCTCCTTGGTGATTTTTTCTGTGTTGGTCTTCGACATCGCTATAAGAAACCCCAAGTTCTTCTCTTCATCAAGACTCAGCTTCATCTCAGCAGCAGCCTTCTTAGCAGCTTCAGACATCTTCGGAAATACTAAAAAACTGTTTTCAAATCCGAAGCTTCAAAGCTAAAAGCTTAGCAAATCACAGTGCACAAGAGCTAAAAATTGCGTAAGAGGGAGTGGTTGGCCAGAAAGCGTGCTAAATGAGTTTGCGGTATGGCCGTATTTATACGCTCGGTGCGTTGAAAATTCAAAGACCCCGCTTGTAAGTGAATGTTGCTATTCTAGCAAAGGGAAGGTGTTTTTTCGGACCTTCGGCGTAAAGCCTTCGTCCAGGTCGCAATCTGAATTCGTTATTATAAACAAATTAATATTGCGAGGGGCTACTGTTGGGGACCTTCGGCATCCGAAGGTCCTCAAAAACAGGATTTAACAGTATTTCTGGAGTACAATGTGTGAGCAGGTATCCTCGGACAAGTCGGCGTTGCTGTAAACCGGAATAATACGAAGGTTGATACAGAGCCGAAGGTGTGAGCAGGAAAGCTTCGGCGTGACAGCAAAGAGTGGAACCGACTTAAAGATGAAAAGGCTATTCAGACCTCGGTAGACTACTATAGAATTATTATCAAATGTAAAGGGTATGAATGTAATTTTGTAAGGGCTGTGTCCCGTGCCTATAAATAGGTGAACAGTATCCCTGTACTGTTCACGCTGACTTGGCATTCGCTTTTTGCGTCACACTTGTATTGTCATTTCCTTCCGATTAAAGGTACACTTGTGATTCAATAATATTTTTATTTATGCTCAATAATAAATGATTGTTCATGTTTTCTTTTATATCATTTATATTTTATCACCTTCGTCATTGTCTGATGAGTTTATGAAGGTATGTCCTTCATAACCTTCGTCCGCAAGTCATTACATCCTAAGGGAGATAATGCTTCGGAGGACGAAGGACATTAACGATTAACATTTTCTATGTTGCCTTTTTCTTAACTCTTAAAGTGCTTAAGAACAAGTCCCCAACACTATGCGTCTGCCATAAAAAACCGAGTTGAGTTTTAGGTTGTATTTGTTTAAGTTGCTGGGTAGCTTCTGAAACAAATATCTAGTTTTTTATAGCAATCTGAAAACTTCATTAACCTTCGCACAACATTAAATTGCTGGCGACCAAATCTGATACAACGTATGAAAAATTATACATCCAAATCAACTCTTGACTATCAAAACCAATAGTAGTGCTACCTTGTTACACATTCTAGGCGCAAACAACACCTTAACATCATTGAAACATGACAAAATCAGGAACTTAAGCTCCCTAATAATCACTCCATCATGCGAATCATCCCATTCGATGTGAGGGCATCTCGAAGACACTTACAGTCTGTTTCAATCTTCAGAGTCATCATACCTTGTTTGAGGCAAAATTCAGAGCTTTTAAACATGCAATCCGAAGACACTTACAGTCTGTTTCAATCTTCAGAGTCATCATACCTTGTTTGAGGCAAAATTCAGAGCTTTTAAACATGCAATCGCTTCAAAGGGGCTAGCAACTGCAGCTATGAAACCTGCTACAGCAGCTATACCTTCCCCTTGATTATTCCTAACCACAAAACTCCAACCTCCAAGATTGCATCCTTCCGATAAGAACCATCAACATTTATTTTTAGATGTCCTGGGCCCGGTTTTGACCAGGTTTGGTTAACATGGGGAGCTGATATATGTTCCTTGTTAAAGAATTCCAAATACTCATTACAGAAACTCTGAAGTTCCACAGCTAGCCGATTGGGATTTTTATTTTTTTTTTCACCTGCATTAACAGCATTCCTTTCAGTGATTAAAACCCGGTCTTGAGCCTTACGATTCCAGATAAAGCTTTTTTTGGTTTAGCTGCTATATGCTCAGAAAAAGCTGAATTTATATGGGAAGCTGAAAAGACTGGTTTTGTGGTGCTGAGTTTAGGACGCTAATAACATCACCGAAAAGCTTAATCAAAAGCTCTACAGTAGCTTTTTAAGAAAAGCTCTACAAACTGTAGCCCAAATGCCCAATGAGCCTGGCCAATAGAACGTCAACGGTGGGCGGCAGCGCTTCCCTACTGACCTGTTGGCCGCACGCCCTCCTCACTCGTGGCTTTAGGGCTAGTTGGGAGTCTAAAAATTGGAGTTGATTTGAGGGGCAAAATGCATATAACCTATAACAAGGCATCCACCAGTCATAAAAAACTCAGTACCTTCTAAATGGGGGCAGCACAGGACACTGGGGCATGTTTTTGAACTATCTTGATTGGTAAAACTTCCTAATGTTTCTTCCGCCTCCTCTCTCAGTTCCCCTGCCACATCAGGTCTGAACTTGGACACGCTAATCCTAAGGCTACCGTCGCTACTGCCCTGACCCTGGCCACCTCACAAACCCACCTTGCAATCGCCACCACAACGGTGCCTATATACCAACCCAGTCCAAATTTATGTCCGACAATCATGAAGCTCCTTACCCAGAAACAAATATTCCTTAAGGCCTTGTTCGTTTTTCCAAAAATGGATCAGAAATCATTCCAACTGATGAAAACTTATATAAATTAGAGAAATAAACTGGCTAGAAATTATTCCATGCCTCCATTCCAGAAGAAATGAACTGCCCCTAACTCTGCCCACTGATGCAGATGTTAGGCGATTTAAGCGCCACCTTACATCGAAACCAATATCAGACATCTAAGTAGGCCCAGGCAAAAAGAACCGGAATCAAGGAACCGAACCGAAATAACCGAGAACCGAAACTAAGGAATTGTTATGAAATTCGGTCTAGTTTTTTGAGAACCGAAATAAATAAGATATTTTCAGTTCTGCACTCCAATGAACCGAAAGAATCGAAAAACCCAAAAAGTATTAGATTGAATTTGTTACATGTGTTTATAACTTCGGATGTTGTTTTATCGACTTATGTTGAACCTCTAATCATCCATGTATTATCTATGAAATTATGGACATTGTGCACTTGTGATTGTTTTGTGGGGAGATGTTGCTGAAATTTCTCACAAAAATTGTCGTTATTCAGAATTTTAGAGTGGCTGTTACAGTTCGGTTAAAACCGAGAAACCAAACCGAAGAACCGAGAACCAAACTAGTCGGTTCTAGTTTCTTTATCTTATTATTTCGTTTCTAGTTTTTAAAGAACCGAATTTCTACAAGAACCGAGGAACCGAACCGAACGCCTTCTAAATACCCAACGGTGACCAATGACCTTATATAACCACTAGATTTGTTCAAAAAAAAACATGGTAACCTACTACACTTAAGACATAGGAGCCAAACACAGGCATTCACTATTAATATGCACACAGCTCTTAGTCGTCTACAACTAGGTCGAATAATTATAAAACAAACAATGCATGACCTCTAAACATAACAGTTCACACAAAAGAAAAGGAACGAAGGGATCCAGATATACAGAACTGAATTGGACCAGCAAAGACAGAAGTCACAATGGCCGAGGTTGATAACTAACAGTTTGCTTCATAACTAAATCAAAACACATATTTGACTTGAGGCGCCCACACTAACATTTTATTCTGTGAAAGGCGCATGGATAGCTCATGTACTCATTCTATCCTGAACAAACATTGTGCAGTTATACTCATCAAAATAGTTTAAGAAAGATACCACAATCCATGAAACGTTGATCAACTGTGGACCTCAATCAATGCAACACTACATATATAATAAGATAAAGGGTTCTTTACTTAGCATAGCAATGCTGCAAGGAATCTTGGGGTACACCACAGTAGTGCCAATTTTCTCTTAACATCACCGCTCACCAGAATCTTAATAAAAGCGTCATAGCAACACTTGCTAGCTTACAGAAAAACTGACACATTGATAAAACAGAAGGAAGATAGCTCTTAGACCCTAGCCTTCCGACGCAGCAGCCGGCCAATCCCGACGCTCAGAAGCCGAGCTTGGTGCGGCGCCAGTGCCTGCGCTTGGCGTTGTACCTGAAACGGCACGGAATGGAGCGGCGGGGTCAGCGACGGCCGAATCCAGACCAGACGAGCAGGAGTTAGCGCGGCCGTCACCTGATGGTATTGTCAGTGCGCATGCGGATCCAGTAGGGGATGGGGCGGTTCTGGCGCATCTTCTTCGCCAGCTTCTTCTTGATCCGGAAGGTCTTGTGCGACGGCTGCGCAAACAACGAAGTACGCCATCAACCAAGTCAGAGAAACACTGAAACCAAGGCGGCACAGGCCAACTCCATGGAAAACGAGAACTAGGGCGACGGCTAGGAAGTTACCATTGTTGCGGCTGCGGCGGCGGCGGCGGCGGCGGCGCGAAAACCCTAGGTGCGTGAATGGACACCACTGGTGGGCGGTGACGATTATATAGTGGAACCGGGAGGCGCGATAAATATATTGGGGTGGGCACGTTGGGCTCCTGGGCTGGACGTTTCGTCGGTCGAAGCCGACCTGCCCACTAGTTTGCTGTAAGTGTAACAGTTTAGGATTCCAACAATTCATGACTTCGGCCCGTAAAGCTTTTAAAGGACTGGAGCGGAAAAAGATTGGTTTGGGCCTATACCCTGATTGAAATTGGATGAGATCTTTTTACTCGAAAATGGGAAGTTTTTACAAATAAAGAGGTACAAAACACATTGTTGCTAAATTAGAGGCACGAAATTAAAAGTCCCTTGATTATAGAATTTAATTGATTGTTGTTATTGAATTAGGGGCATCAAATTATTAGGGGCCACAAAATTCAAAATACCTTTTAATTTCGTGCCCCTACAATAATAATGCTTAATTGCATCAGTCTCTCGTAAAACGTCTCATTTATTTTTATTATTGTCAACGCATGGGAGAGAATCACCACCTGAATTTTATTGATTCTAGTGTGACTAGGCCACACATCAACGACGTTTTGTATGAAATGAACCAAACTCTTGCGTAATGTTGTGGCAGACCATATATTGTAAACAGCTACCAGCACAACGCAGCAAGAACTTCAGCAACAAAGAGGGAACAGAGAGAGCAAACGCAGGTAGTCGAAACGACGATTGTCGTACGATGACTAGCGAGTTCACTAAGAACAACATACTCATTGGCACACCTATGTCATTGCACATCTATACCTCCCCTCTTACTATGCACGCCATGCTGCTTTCTCGCCATCTGTCCTGCAAACACAAAGGGAACTAAAGGAGGCAGGAGGCACGCCTACCACAATATACAGAAAATGATGATCTTCCTTCAAACAAACAGAAACACCCGACAACGCATTCGGGCACTACTTGCCACCATCCAACGCCCGCAATACAGGGGATCTTTGTGGGTGAATGGCAGGAGAGATGGGAAATCGCCAACTCGACATAAGATTTATGCGCTCCTGTTAATAAGAGAGTGCCGACGGAGCAGAGTCGTCAAATAGAGACACGCGTCGCACCATGATAAACGCTGAATCACTATTGCCAAGCTCAGCAACACAGGAGACCTCCAAGAACGTGACGACTGCCAGTAGTGCTGGGAATTGGGCCGGGTTAGGCCGGCCCGACACAAGCCCATCGTGCTTCGTGTCAAACAGGTTCAGGACAGGAAAACCCAAAAAAAATTGGAACGTGTCGTGCCAGTCCGAAGTATAAAAAACAGTGGCCTAGTGAAAGGGAAATGTGCCCTTGGGCCATTTCTAAGTATTTTGGTGATTAAGTGTCCAACACAAGTGCCTAAGTGTTAAATTGTGCAAAGGACTCAAAGAAGTGCAAATCAAGATTAAAGGTATGTTTCTAGACTTAGTACATTGTTTTGAAGACTAATGTATTGTGACTATGTGCTAGAAACAGGAGAAACAAATTGTGGAGAAGTTGGCTGTGTTCAGCCAAAAGACTGCTCGGTCTGGGTACACCGGACTGTCCGGTGGTGCACCAGACAGTGTCCGGTGCGCCAGACTGGCTCTGGCAAACTGGCCGCTCTCGGGAAATCGGCGGCGACGTACGACTAAAATTCACCGGACTGTCCGGTGTGCACCGGACTGTCCGGTGAGCCAACAGTCGGCCGGGCCAACGATCGACCGCGTAATCCGCGCACGACGCGTGGCAGAGCCAACGGTCACAAGGGGCACCAGATTGTCCGGTGTGCACCGGACAGTGTCCGGTGCGCCAGCGGCTCCAAAACTCCAACGGTCGGCTTCGCCAAAGAAGGAAAGAAATCCGCACCGGACAGTGTCCGGTGCGCCAGGCGACAGAAGCCAAGAATTGCCTTCCTGGAATACTCTCAACGGCTCCTAGCTGCCTTGGGGCTATAAAAGGGACCCCTAGGCGCATGGAGGAGGACACCAATCATTCTCTAAGCATTCCTAAGCACCAAGACTTCAATTCCGCACATTCGATTCTTTGTGATAGCAACTAGAGCTCCATTTGAGTAGAGAACTCTTTGAGTTGTGTTGAGAGCTCGTGTTGTGACTTGTGCGCGTATTGTCGCTCTGATTTTGTGTCTTGTGTGCGTTGCTCATCCCTCCCTTACTCCGTGCTTCTTTGTGAACATCAAAGTGTAAGGGCGAGAGGCTCCAAGTTGTGGAGATTCCTCGCAAGCGGGATATAGTAAAAAGCAAAACACCGTGATATTCAAGTGGGTCTTTGGACCGCTTGAGAGGGGTTGATTGCAACCCTCGTCCGTTGGGACGCCACAACGTGGAGTAGGCAAGTGTTGGACTTGGCCAAACCACGGGATAAACCACTGTGTCTATCTGTGTTGATCTTCTTGTGGTTATTGTGTCTTGCAAGAACTCTTCTCTATCCACTTGGCTTTATTGTGCTAACTCCTAATCAAGTTTTGTGGCATTAAAGTTCAAGTTTTACAGGATCACCTATTCACCCCCCCTCTAGGTGCTCTCAATTGGTATCAGAACCGTTCTCTTCAAGAAAGGGACTAATCGCCCGAAGAGATGGATCCTAAGGGCAAGGGGATGGTGGTCAATGATAAGGAGGAGTCCTTCGTCAATGATCCAAAGGATGACAAGCCTACTGACTCAGGCTTGGGCCACAAAAGAAAAGACGGGAGGAAGAAGAAAACAAGGCGCATCAAGGAGATAGTCTACTACGACAGCGACGAATCTTCCTCTTCCCAAAAGGACAACGACAACGACTACGAGAAAAAGAAGACGGTTAATTCAAACTTTTTCTTTGATTATTCTCGTATTTCGCAAAGTTCCAATGCTCATTTGCTTTCTATTCCCCTCGGTAAACCCCCTCACTTTGATGGAGAGGACTACAGATTTTGGAGTCACAAAATGCGTAGCCACTTGTTCTCTCTCCATCCAAGTATATGGGAGATAGTAGAAAATGGAATGCACTTTGATAGTACGGATAGTCCCATGTTCATTAATGAGCAAATTCACAAAAATGCACAAGCTACTACTGTTCTTCTAGCTTCATTGTGCAGGGATGAATACCATAAGGTGAGCGGCTTAGATAACGCCAAGCAGATTTGGGACACCCTCAAAATCTCACATGAGGGGAACAACGTCACCATGCTCACCAAGATGGAGTTGGTGGAGGGCGAACTTGGGAGATTCACAATGATCAGGGGCGAGGAGCCAACCCAAACGTACAACCGGCTCAAGACCCTCGTCAACAAAATAAGGAGCTATGGAAGCACGCGATGGATGGACCACGACATCGTCCGCCTAATGCTAAGGTCTTTTACTGTCCTTGATCCACATCTTGTGAACAATATTCGTGAGAATCCTAGGTACACCAAGATGACGCCCGAGGAGATACTTGGAAAGTTTGTAAGCGGGCGGATGATGATCAAGGAGGCAAGATACGTTGACGATGCGTTGAACGGCCCAATCCACGAGCCTCAAACTGTTGCTCTCAAAGCAACGAGGAGCAAGAAAGTGCTACCTAGCAAGGTGGCACAAGTTGAGGTGGCGGGACTCAATGAGGAAGAGATGGCCCTCATCATTAAGCGTTTCAAGACGGCGCTAAGGGGTCGCAAGGAGCATCCCAACAAGACCAAGACGAAGGGGAAGCGCTCATGCTTCAAATGTGGTAGGATTGGTCATTTTATCGCTAATTGTGTCGGCGTTTCGAGACCGGGGGGTCCCTGGGCCGACGAGGGAAATGTCGCCGCGTGCCCCAGCCCAGATGGGTCGGCGCGAGACGGAGCGCGAAGGGGGGAAGAAAGGGCAGCCAGAGCGAGAGAGGGAGGTGGAAATCCCGTGGCCTTCGTGTTTGTCCCGTGCCCAGGTCGGGTGCGCTTGCAGTAGGGGGTTACAAGCGTCCACGCGGGAGAGGGAGCGAGCGGCCTCACGCGAGCGCCTGTCCCGTCCTCTTCCCCGCGCGGCCACCCCCCCCCCCTACTGCAAGCGCACCCGACCTGGGCGCGGGACAAACACGAAGGCCGCGGGATTTCCACCTCCCTCTCTCGCTCAGGCTGCCCTTTCTTCCCCCCTTCGCGCTCCGTCTCGCGCCGACCCATCTGGGCTGGGGCACGCGGCGACATTTCACTCGTCGGCCCAGGGACCCCCCGGTCTCGAAACGCCGACAGTTGGCGCGCCAGGTAGGGGCCTGCTACATGTTGATGAACAGCTCCCCGTCAAGCTCCAGATGGGCAGTCTCCAGCAACCTTTCCAGCCCGGGACGGTGCTCCGTTTCGGGAGTCTTGAGTTCATGTCCCTCGACGGCAGCTACAACATGATACTCCTTCCCCCGCCGTGCGACAGCAACAATGGCGGCCGACAGCCCGCCCGTCGGCGGCGGAATCGACGACGTCTTCCCCGCGTGGTGGAAGAACGACATTCGAGCTCACCCCGCCCTCTCCCCCGCCGACGGAGGAGGAGGCGGGGCAACCAAGGCCAAGCAAGAGGCGGCACCTCGTCGGCTGTCGAGCAAGTCGACGGCGTCGGCGCCCCAACGGGGGGCGCGTCGGGCATCGACCTCGCGTTTGAGACGAAGACGAGCGCCGTCTCCCCGCAACACGCCAATTCCGAGCAAACGGACGACGCCAGCACGCTCGCGAAAGGCTTGTTGGGCGTCACCCTCGTACCTGAGACGACAGTGTAGTCAGTCCCTGACGTGACTTCGTCACCGCCCGTCGACCAGGAGGTACCCACCGGTTCCCATCTCACGCCCTTTGGATTCAGCCTCGACCCGCCAAGCGACTTTGCTCTGACGGACGCTCTCGTAGAGGCGAGTCCAAACCCTCTGGGGTTTCGTATGCGGTCACCCTGGAACCGGCTCGCGGACGTCTCGACCAACGGGCCCTCGGGGTCCGAGGAAGATGACGGGCCTGACTTCTGTTGGGATTTCTCCGGACTTGGTAACCCCAGTGCCATACGGGACTTCATGACCGCATGCGACTACTGCCTTTCCGACTGTTCCGACGGTAGCCGCAGCCTCGGCGACGGGGACTGCGGCCCAAGTCGTGAATGTTTCCACGTCGATCTAGGGGGTCCCTCCGAAGGCAACCATCTCGGTATGCCGGAGAACGGTGATCTCCCTAGGCCTGTGCCACACGTTGACATCCTACGGGAGCTAGATGTGGTCCCCATTCTGGCGGGGGGTCATGACCCACAGCTCGAGCAAATCTGCGGGGTGCCGGCCAGGCTCGACGAGGGAGCAGGAGCACTTGAGCCGATCCGCCGGGACGTCGGGCAGGAATGGGCGGGCCAACCTCCGGCCGGAGAAGTGCGCCATCTACCCCAGGGTGTCTAGCACCGCATCGCCGACGACGTCAGGGTAAGGCCGCTGCCCGCTTCCAGTGGAGTCGGCCAGAACCTGGCTGCAGCAGCGATGCTTCTCCGCGCAATGCCAGAGCCATCAACCACCGAGGGGCGGCGAATCCAGGGAGAGCTCAAGAATCTCCTGGAGGGCGCCGCGGTCCGACGGGCCGAGAGCTCCGCCTCCCGAAGGCAGGGGTACCCCTCGGAACATTGCGTCGCGACCTCCCGATTCATGCGGGAAGCCTCGGTCTACACCGGGCGCACGCGCAACACAGCGCCTGCGGCCCCGGGTCGCCTCGGCAACGAGCACCATCACCACAACCGTCGGGCCCACCTCGACGAGAGGGTGCGCCGAGGCTACCACCCCAGGTGTGGGGGACGCTACGACAGCGGGGAGGATCAGAGTCCCTCGCCCGAACCACCTGGTCCGTAGGCTTTCAGTCGCGCCATACGACGGGCGCCGTTCCCGACCCGGTTCTGACCCCCGACTACTATCACAAAGTACTCGGGGGAGACGAGACCGGAACTGTGGCTCGCAGACTACCGGTTGGCCTGCCAACTGGGTGGAACGGACGATGACAACCTCATCATCCGCAACCTCCCCCTGTTTCTCTCCGACACCGCTCGCGCCTAGTTGGAACACCTGCCTCCGGGGCAGATCTCCAACTGGGACGACCTGGTCCAAGCCTTCGCCGGCAATTTCCAGGGCACGTACGTGCGCCCCGAAAACTCCTGGGACCTCCGAAGCTGCCGGCAGCAGCCGGGAGAGTCTCTCCGGGACTACATCCGGCGATTCTCGAAACAGCGCACCGAGCTGCCCAACATCACCGATTCAGATGTCATCGGCGCGTTCCTCGCCGGCACCACTTGCCGCGACCTGGTCAGCAAGCTGGGTCGAAAGACCCCCACTAGGGCGAGCGAGCTGATGGACATCGCCACCAAGTTCGCCTCTGGCCAGGAGGCGGTTGAGGCTATCTTCCGGAAGGACAAGCAGCCCCAGGGCCGCCCACCGGAAGACGCCCCCGAGGCGTCGACTCAGCGCGGCGCCAAGAAGAAGGGCAAGAAGAAGTCGCAAGCGAAACGCGACGCCGCTGACGCGGACCTTGTCGCCGCCGCCGAGTACAAGAACCCTCGGAAACCCCACGGAGGTGCCAACCTCTTCGACAGGATGCTCAAGGAGCCGTGCCCCTATCATCAGGGGCCCGTCAAGCACACCCTTGAGGAGTGCGCTATGCTTCGGCGCCACTTCCACAGGGCTGGGCCACCCGTGGAGGGTGGCAGGGCTCGCGACGACGACAAGAAGGAGGATCACCAGGCAGGAGAATTCCCCGAGGTCCGCGACTGCTTCATGATCTACGGTGGGCAAGCGGCGAACGCCTCGGCTCGGCACCGCAAGCAAGAGCGTCGGGAGGTCTGTTCGGTAAGGTGGCGGCGCCAGTCTACTTAGACTGGTCCGACAAGCCCATCACCTTCGACCAAGCCGACCACCCCGACCACGTGCCGAGCCCGGGGAAATACCCGCTCGTTGTTGACCCCGTCATCGGCGATGTCAGGCTCACCAAGGTCCTCATGGACGGAGGCAGCAGCCTCAACATCATCTACGCCGAGACCCTCGGGCTCCTGCGTGTTGATCTATCCTCGGTCCGGGCAGGCGCTGCGCCTTTTGAAAGGGAATTAGGCTTACACCTAGTTCCTAAATAATTTTGGTGGTTGAAATGCCCAACACAAATAATTGGACTAACTAGTTTTCTCTAGTATATAAGTTATACAGGTGCCAAAGGTTCACAACAAGCCAATTAAAAAGACCATTGTTGGGTTCAAAAGAGAGAGCTAAAGGCATCCCGGGAGGCTCCCTGGTCTGGGGCACCGGACTGTCCGGTGCGCCACCGGACAGTGTCCGGTGCACCAAGGGACCTCGCGCTCAACTCCTCAGCCTCGGGAATTTTCAGAGCCGGCGCGCTATAATTCACCGGACATGTCCGGTGTACACCGGACAGTGTCCGGTGCTCCAAGAGGACGCGGCTCTGGAACTTGGCAGCATCGGAAATTCGTAACAGCTGCTCCGCTATAATTCACCGGACATGTCCGGTGTACACCGGACTGTCCGGTGTAACAACGGGGCAACGGCTACTTCGGCGCCAACGGCTACCTGCAGACGCATTAAATGCGCGCCAGCGCGCGCAGAAGTCAGGCACGGCCATACTGGCGCACCGGACACTCTACAGTACATGTCCGGTGCGCCACCGGACATCCTGGCGGGCCCAGAAGTCAGAGCTCCAACGGTCGGAACCCAACGGTTTTGGTGACGTGGCTGGCGCACCGGACATGTCCGGTGTGCACTGGACTGTCCGGTGCACCATTCGACAGTCAGCCACACCAAACGGCTAGTTTGGTGGTTGGGGCTATAAATAACCCCAACCACCCACCATTCATTGCATCCAAGTTTTCCACTTCTCAACCACTTACAAGAGCCAGGCATTCAATTCTAGACACACCAAAGAGATCAAATCCTCTCCAATTCCACACACGACTTTAGTGATTAGCGAGAGAGATTTGCCGTGTTCTTTTGAGCTCTTGCGCTTGGATTGCTTCTTTTCTTTCTCACTTGTTCTTGTGATCAAAACTCTATTGTAATCAAGGCAAGAGGCACCAATTGTGTGGTGGCCCTTGCGGGGAAGTTTTGTTCCCGGTTTTGATTTGAGAAGAGAAGCTCACTCGGTCCGAGGGATCGTTTGAGAGAGGGAAAGGGTTGAAAGAGACCCGGTCTTTGTGACCACCTCAACGGGGAGTAGGTTTGCAAGAACCGAACCTCGGTAAAACAAATCCTTGTGTCTCACCGCTTTACTTGCTTGCGATTTGTTTTACGCCCTCTTGCGGACTCGTTTATATTTCTAACGCTAACCCGACTTGTAGTTGTGTTTATATTTGTAAATTTCAGTTTCGCCCTATTCACCCCCCCCCCTCTAGGCGACTATCAATTGGTATCAAAGCCCGGTGCTTTATTAGAGCCTAACCGCTCGAAGTGATGTCAGGAGATCACGCCAAGAAGGAGATGGAGACCGGCGAAAAGCCCACTACAAGCCACGGGAGCACTTCATCGGAAGAGTCCCGCACCAAGAGGAAGGAGAAGAAGAAGGACTCCTCCAAAGGGAAGGAGAAGAAATCTTCTTCACACCACAAAGAGAAGAAGGAGAAATCCTCTTCCCACAAGCCGCATCGAAGTGGGGACAAGAAAAAGAGGATGAGGAAGGTGGTCTACTACGAGACCGACTCTTCATCGGCATCCACCTCCGGCTCCGACGCGGCATCCGTCACTTCTAAGCGCCAAGAGCGTAAGAAGTATAGTAAGATTCCCCTACGCTACCCTCGCATTTCTAAACATACACCTTTACTTTCCGTCCCATTAGGCAAACCACCAACTTTTGATGGTGAAGATTACGCTAGGTGGAGTGATTTAATGCGATTTCATCTAACCTCGCTCCACAAAAGTATATGGGATGTTGTTGAGTTTGGTGCACAGGTACCATCCGTAGGGGATGAAAACTATGATGAGGATGAAGTAGCCCAAATCGAGCACTTCAACTCCCAAGCCACAACCATACTCCTCGCCTCTCTAAGTAGAGAGGAACATAACAAGGTGCAAGGGTTGAAGAATGCAAAGGAGATTTGGGATCTACTCAAGACCACACACGAGGGTGATGAACTCACCAAGATCACCAAGCGGGAAACAATCGAGGGGGAGCTCGGTCGCTTCCGTCTTCGCCAAGGGGAGGAGCCACAAGATATGTACAACCGGCTCAAAACCTTGGTGAACCAAGTGCGCAACCTCGGGAGCAAGAAATGGGATGATCACGAGGTGGTTAAGGTTATTCTAAGATCTCTTATTTTCCTTAACCCTACTCAAGTTCAATTAATTCGTGGCAACCCAAGATATACACTAATGACTCCCGAGGAGGTAATCGGGAATTTTGTGAGCTTCGAATTTTATGATTAAGGGCTCACGGAAGATCAACGAGCTTGACGACCCCTCCACGTCTGAAGCTCAACCGGTTGCATTCAAGGCCACGAAGGAGAAGAAGGAGGAGTCTACACCAAGTAGACAACCAATCGACGCCTCCAAGCTCGACAATGAGGAGATGACACTTGTCATCAAAAGCTTTCGCCAAATCCTCAAGCAAAGGAGGGGGAAGGATTACAAATCTCGTTCCAAGAAGGTTTGCTACAAGTATGGTAAGCCCGGTCACTTTATTGCTAAATGTCCATTATCAAGTGACAGTGACAGGGATAACGACAAGAAGGGCAAGAGGAGAGAAAAGAAGAGGTACCACAAGAAGAGGGGCGGCGATGCCCACGTATGCCGCGAGTGGGACTCCAACGAGAGCTCCTGAAAGAGAAATGTGTCCTTAGGCCATTTCTAAGTGTTTTGGTGATTTAGTGTCCAACACAAGTGTCTAAGTGTAAAAAGGTGGACAAAGTACAACTCAAGAGTAAAGGTATGTTTCTCAGACTTAGTACATTATTTTATGGACTAATGTATTGTGTCTAAGTGCTGGAAACAGGAAAAATCCAATTGGAAATGTCTTGGCTCGAGCAGCCAAGAATCTGCTGAGTCTGGGAGCACCGGACTGTCCGGTGGTGCACCGGACAGTGTCCGGTGCGCCAGACTGGCTCGAGCGAAGTGGTCGCTCTCGGGAATCCGCCGACGACATACGGCTAAAATTCACCGGACTGTCCGGCGTGCACCGGACTGTCCGGTGAGCCAACGGTCGGCCGAGCCAACGGTCGGCCGCGGAATCCGCGCGCGACACGTGGCCAAGCCAACAGTCGGAAGGGGGCACCGGACTGTCCGGTGTGCACCGGACATGTCCGGTGCGCCAACGGCTCCAAGGCCGCCAACGGTCGGCTTCGCCATTTAAGGAAGGAAATCGGGCACCGGACACTGTCCGGTGTGCACCGGACTGTCCGGTGCACCCGACGACAGAAGGCAAGAATGGCCTTCCAGATTTGCGCTCAACGGCTCCTAGCTGCCTTGGGGCTATAAAAGGGACCCCTAGGCGCATGGAGGAAAAAACCAAGTATCTCGACAACATTTCTAAGCACCAAGACATCGATTTCGCGCATTCGTTTCATTGTGATAGCATATAGAGCTCTTGTGGAGTTGTGAACTCATTGAGTCGTGTTGCGAGCTCTTGTTGCGATTTGTGTGCGTGTTGACACTCTGATTCTTGTGTCTTGTGTGTGTTGCTAATCCCTCCCTTGCTCCGTGTTCTTTGTGAATTTCAAGTGTAAGGGCGAGAGGCTCCAAGTTGTGGAGATTCCTCGCAAACGGGATTGAGATAAAGCAAGCAAAACACCGTGGTATTCAAGTGGGTCTTTGGACCGCTTGAGAGGGGTTGATTGCAACCCTCGTCCGTTGGGACGCCACAACGTGGAGTAGGCAATCGTTGGTCTTGGCCGAACCACGGGATAACCACCGTGCCATCTCTGTGATTGATCCTTGTTGGTTATTGTGTTTTGTTGAGGATTCCTCTTTAGTCACTTGGCAATTATTGTGCTAACAATTAACCAAGTTTTGTGGCTATAAGTTTTTGAAGTTTTACAGGATCACCTATTCACCCCCCCTCTAGGTGCTCTCAATTGGTATCGGAGCCGTTCTCTTCAAGAAAGGGACTAACCGCCCGAAGAGATGGATCCTAAAGGCAAGGGGATGGTGATCAACGACAAGGAGAAGGAGTCCTTCGTCAATGAGTCCAATGATGACAGGCCCATCGACTCAGGCTCGGGCCACAAAAGAAAAGACGGAAGGAAGAAGAAGACAAGGCGCATCAAGGAAATTGTCTACTACGACAACGACGAATCTTCCTCCTCCCAAAAGGACGACGACGACTACGATAGACGAAAGACGGTTAACTCAAACTTTTCTTTCGATTATTCGCGCATCCCGCATAGCTCAAATGCTCAATTGCTCCCCATTCCACTTGGCAAGCCCCCTCACTTTGATGGAGAGGACTACGGATTTTGGAGCCACAAAATGCGTACTCATCTGTTTTCTCTCCATCCAAGCATTTGGGAGATTGTGGAAAGTGGAATGAAATTTGATAGCTCGGATAGCCCTATGTTTATTAATGAACAGATTCATAAAAATGCACAAGCTACTACTGTGTTGCTAGCCTCTTTGTGCAGGGACGAGTATCACAAGGTGAGCGGCTTGGACAATGCCAAGCAGATCTGGGACACCCTCAAGATCTCTCATGAGGGGAACGACGTCACCTTGCTCACCAAAATGGAGTTGGTGGAAGGCGAGCTTGGACGGATCGCGATGATAAGGGGCGAGGAGCCAACCCAAACATACAACCAGCTCAAGACCCTTATCAACAAAATAAGGAGCTACGGGAGCACGCGATGGACGGACCACGACGTCGTCCGCCTAATGCTAAGGTCATTTACCGTTCTTGATCCTCACTTGGTGAACAATATACGTGAAAATCCCAGGTACACCAAGATGTCGCCCGAAGAAGTTCTTGGAAAGTTCGTAAGCGGGCGAATGATGATCAAGGAGGCAAGATACGTGGACGACGCGTTGAACGGTCCTACTCATGAGCCTCAACTCATTGCTCTTAAGGCAACAAGGAGCAAGGAGGCGCTACCAAGCAAGGTGGCGCAAGTTGAGGCGGCCGGGCTCAATGATGAGGAGATGGCCCTCATCATTAAGCGCTTCAAGACGGCGCTTAAAGGTCGCAAGGGGCAGCCAAGCAAGACCAAAGCCAAGGGGAAGCGGTCATGCTTCAAATGCGGTAAGCTTGGTCATTTTATTGCTAACTGTCCCGACAATGATAGTGATCAGGACCAAGGGAACAAGAGGGAGAAGAAGAAGCATTACAAGAAGGCCAAGGGCGAGGCACATATCGGAAAGGAGTGGGATTCGGATTGTTCCTCCTCCGACTCTGACAATGAAGGACTCGCCGCCACCGCCTTCAACAAGTCATCCCTCTTCCCTAACGAGCGTCACACTTGCCTCATGGCAAGAGAGAAGAAAGTAAGCACTCATGATACTAGTACTTATGCTTCTTCAAGTGAGGATGAGTCTAGTGATGATGATGAGATAGATTACTCATGCTTATTCAAGGGATTAGATAGATCTAAAATTGATAAGATTAATGAGTTGATTGATGCCTTGAATGATAAGAATATTCTTTTAGAAAAGCAAGAGGATTTGTTGTATGAAGAACATGATAAACTTGTAGAAGCACAAAAGTCTCTTGCTCTAGAAATTAAAAGGAATGAAATGCTCTCTAGTGAATTATCTTCTTCTCATGAAACTATTGCTACGTTAAAAGGTTTTAATGATGATTTAAATGCTAAACTAGAAGTAGCTAGTAAATCTAATTCTTGTGTAGAAATTGTTGAAACTTGTAATATGTGTAAAGATTTTGACATTGATGCTTGTAGTGATCATTTAGTTTCAATTTCCAAATTAAATGAGGAATTAGATAGTCTTAATGCCCAACTTAAGACTAGCAAGAATGAATTTGACAAGCTAAAATTTGCAAGGGATGCCTACACGACTGGTAGACACCCCTCAATTAAGGATGAACTTGGCTACAAGAGGGAAGCCAAGAACTTGACAAGCCATAAGGCTCCCATCTCCGCCAAGGAGAAAGGGAAGGCCCCTATGGCTAGTAGTGTGCAAAAGAACCATGCCTTTATGTACCATGATAGGAGACAATCTAGAAATGCTTATAGGAGTTGTAATGCATATAATGCCTTTGATTCTCATGTCATGTTTACTTCTAGTTCTTCTTATGTGCATGATAGAAATGTTGGTAGGAGAAATGTTGTTCATAATATGCCTAGGAAAAATGTTGTTAATGTTCCTAGGAAAGTAAATGAACCTTCTACAATATATCATGCTTTAAATGCTTCTTTTGCTATTTGTAGAAAGGACAGGAAGATAGTTGCTAGAAAATTAGGGGCAAGATGCAAGGGAGACAAAACTTGCATTTGTGTCCCTAAGGATATTTGTGGTAACCTTGTAGGACCCAACATGAGTTGGGTACCTAAGACCCAAGCCTAAATTTGCCTTGCAGGTTTATGCATCCGGGGGTTCAAGCTGGATTATTGACAGCGGATGCACAAACCATATGACGGGGGAGAAGAAGATGTTCACCTCCTACGTCAAAAACAAAGATTCCCAAGATTCAATAATATTCGGTGATGGGAATCAAGGCAAGGTAAAAGGGCTAGGTAAACTTGCAATCTCCAATGAGCACTCTATCTCTAATGTGTTTTTAGTGGAGAGTCTTGGATATAATTTACTATCTGTTAGTCAATTATGTAATATGGGATATAATTGTTTATTTACAAATGTAGATGTGTCTGTCTTTAGAAGATGTGATGGTTCACTAGCTTTTAAGGGTGTACTAGACGGCAAACTTTACTTGGTTGATTTTGCAAAAGAAGAGGCCGGTCTAGATGCATGCTTAATGGCTAAGACTTGCATGGGCTGGTTGTGGCATCGCCGCTTAGCACATGTGGGGATGAAGAACCTCCACAAGCTTCTAAAGGGAGAACACGTGATAGGTCTAACCAATGTTCATTTCGAAAAATATAGACCTTGTGCAGCTTGTCAAGCAGGTAAACAAGTGGGAGGAGCACATCACAGCAAGAATGTGATGACCACGTCAAGACCTCTGGAGCTGCTGCATATGGACCTCTTCGGACCCGTCGCCTATCTGAGCATAGGAGGAAGTAAGTATGGTTTAGTTATTGTTGACGACTTTTCCCGCTTCACTTGGGTGTTCTTTTTGCAGGATAAGTCTGAAACCCAAGGGATCCTCAAGCGCTTCCTCAGGAGAGCTCAAAATGAATTTGAGCTCAAGGTGAAAAAGATAAGGAGCGACAACGGGTCCGAATTCAAGAATCTTCAAGTGGAGGAGTTCCTTGAGGAGGAGGGGATCAAGCACGAGTTCTCCGCTCCCTACACACCTCAGCAAAATGGTGTGGTAGAGAGGAAGAACAGTACGCTCATAGATGTGGCGAGGACTATGCTTGGAGAGTTCAAGACCCCCGAGTGCTTTTGGTCGGAAGCCGTGAACACAGCTTGCCACGCCATCAACAGGGTCTACCTTCACCGCCTCCTCAAGAAGACCTCATAGGAGCTGCTGACTGGTAACAAACCCAATGTATTGTACTTTCGTGTATTTGGGAGTAAATGCTACATTCTAGTGAAGAAGGGTAGGAATTCCAAATTTGCTCCCAAAGCCGTAGAAGGGTTTTTATTAGGTTATGATTCAAATACAAAGGCGTATAGGGTCTT
Organism: Zea mays; assembly: GCF_902167145.1. NCBI lineage: Eukaryota > Viridiplantae > Streptophyta > Magnoliopsida > Poales > Poaceae > Zea > Zea mays. Next base: position 222,210,656 of record NC_050100.1, on the reverse strand, counting down.
CAACAAATCATCGGGTTTGGTTGAAGTCTCTAGCGACGTTGTATTTGATGAAACTAATGGCTCTCCAAGAGAGCAAGTTGTTGATCTTGATGATGTAGATGAAGAAGACGTTCCAACGGCTGCGATATGCACCATGGCGATTGGAGATGTACGGCCTCAGGAACATTTGGAGCAAGATCAACCGTCTTCCTCAACTATGGTGCATCCCCCAAACCAGGATGACGAACAGGTACCTCAAGTGGAGGCGCATGATCAAGGGGGAGCACAGGATGTTCAAGAGGAAGAAGCACCTCAGGCACCTCCAACCCAAGTTCGAGCGACGATTCAAAGGGATCATCCCATCGACCAGATATTGGGTGATATTAGCAAGGGAGTAACTACTCGTTCAAGATTAGTTAATTTTTGTGAGCATTACTCTTTTGTCTCTTCTATTGAGCCTTTCAGGGTAGAAGAGGCCTTGCTAGATCCGGACTGGGTGTTGGCCATGCAGGAGGAACTCAACAACTTCAAGCGCAATGAAGTTTGGACACTGGTGCCTCGTCCCAAGCAAAATGTTGTGGGAACCAAGTGGGTGTTCCGCAACAAACAGGACGAGCACGGGGTGGTGACGAGGAACAAGGCTCGACTTGTGGCAAAAGGTTATGCCCAAGTCGCAGGTTTGGACTTTGAGGAGACTTTTGCTCCTGTGGCTAGGCTAGAATCAATTCGTATCTTGCTAGCATATGCCGCTCACCATTCTTTCAGATTGTACCAAATGGATGTGAAGAGCGCTTTCCTCAACGGGCCGATCAAGGAGGAGGTGTACGTGGAGCAACCCCCTGGCTTCGAGGATGAACGGTACCCCGACCACGTGTGTAAGCTCTCTAAGGCGCTCTATGGACTTAAGCAAGCCCCAAGAGCATGGTATGAATGCCTTAGAGACTTTTTAATTGCTAATGCTTTCAAGGTTGGGAAAGCCGATCCAACTCTTTTTACTAAGACTTGCGATGGTGATCTTTTTGTGTGCCAAATTTATGTCGATGACATAATATTTGGCTCTACTAACCAAAAGTCTTGTGAAGAGTTTAGCAGGGTGATGACGCAGAAATTCGAGATGTCGATGATGGGCGAGTTGAACTACTTCCTTGGGTTTCAAGTGAAGCAACTCAAGGACGGCACTTTCATCTCCCAAACGAAGTACACGCAAGACTTGCTAAAGCGGTTTGGGATGAAGGACGCCAAGCCCGCAAAGACGCCGATGGGAACTGACGGACACACCGACCTCAACAAAGGTGGTAAGTCCGTTGATCAAAAAGCATACCGGTCCATGATAGGTTCTTTGCTTTATTTATGTGCTAGTAGACCGGATATTATGCTTAGCGTATGCATGTGTGCTAGATTTCAATCCGATCCTAAGGAGTGTCACTTAGTGGCTGTGAAGCAAATTCTTAGATATTTAGTCGCTACGCCTTGCTTCGGGATCTGGTATCCAAAGGGGTCTAACTTTGACTTGATTGGGTACTCAGATTCCGACTATGCTGGATGTAAGGTCGATAGGAAGAGTACATCGGGGACGTGCCAATTCTTAGGAAGGTCCCTGGTGTCATGGAACTCTAAGAAACAAACCTCCGTTGCCCTATCCACCGCTGAGGCCGAGTACGTTACCGCAGGACAGTGTTGTGTGCAACTACTTTGGATGAGGCAAACCCTCCGGGACTTTGGCTACAATCTGAGCAAAGTCCCACTCCTATGTGACAATGAGAGTGCTATCCGAATAGCGGAAAATCCTATTGAGCACAGCCGCACAAAGCACATTGACATCCAGCATCACTTTTTGAGAGACCACCAGCAAAAGGGAGATATCGAAGTGTTTCATGTTAGCACCGAGAACCAGCTAGCTGATATCTTTACCAAGCCTCTAGATGAGAAGACCTTTTGCAGGCTGCGTAGTGAGCTCAATATCTTAGATTCGCGGAACTTGGATTGAAATGTAGCATACATGTGTTTATGCCTTTGATCATGTTTTTTGTTGCTTATTGTGGTGCTCAAGTTGTATAAACACTCCCTGGACCTCACAAGTCCTGTTTGCAAGTGATGCACATATTTAGGGGGAGCTGTGCTACAACTTGACCCTTTGAGATTAACCATGTACTTGAGTTTGGTTGTTTTAGTCTCCAAGGAGAATTGAAAGGGAAAAGGTGGACTTGGACCATGCAAGACTTCCACTGCACTTCGATGAAAAGAGTAACTTCTCCAAGTTCATCTTTATACTCTTATTGCCTTTATGTTCTTATTTGAAGATTTTGGTGAGGCAATGAGGTTAAAAGGGCCAAGATTGATCCCGTTTTGGTGCTTGATGCCAAAGGGGGAGAAAATAAAGGCCAAAGCGATAAATGGATCAGCTACCACTTGAGAGATTTTGAGATTTTGAAATTCGTAGAATAGAACTTTTGGTTTGTCAAAACTCTCTTGTTGTCTCTCTTGTCAAAAAGTTGGCTTCTTGTGGGGAGAAGTACTAATTATGGGAAAAAGGGGGAGTTTTTGAAATCTTGAATCAATTTCTCTTGGAATGACTCTCTTTATGTCTTAACATGTGTGTTTGACTTAGAAATAGAAATTTGAGTTTGATTTGCAAAAACAAACCAAGTGGTGGCATAGAGTGATCCATATATGTCAATTTGAATCAAAACAATTTTGAGTTCTAATTTGAATTGATTTTGTACTTTTTCTACTTGCTTTATGTTGTGTTGGCATAAATCACCAAAAAGGGGGAGATTGAAAGAGAAATGTGTCCTTAGGCCATTTCTAAGTGTTTTGGTGATTTAGTGTCCAACACAAGTGCCTAAGTGTAAAAAGGTGGACAAAGTACAACTCAAGAGTAAAGGTATGTTTCTCAGACTTAGTACATTATTTTATGGACTAATGTATTGTGTCTAAGTGCTGGAAACAGGAAAAATCCAATTGGAAATGTCTTGGCTCGAGCAGCCAAGAATCTGCTGAGTCTGGGAGCACCGGACTGTCCGGTGGTGCACCGGACAGTGTCCGGTGGGGTGCACCAGACTGGCTCGAGCGAAGTGGCCGCTCTCGGGAATTCGCCGACGACGTACGGCTAAAATTCACCGGACTGTCCGGCGTGCACCGGACTGTCCGGTGAGCCAACGGTCGGCCGAGCCAACGGTCGGCCGCGGAATCCGCGCGCGACACGTGGCCAAGCCAACGATCGGAAGGGGGCATCGGACTGTCCGGTGTGCACCGGACATGTCCGGTGCGCCAACGGCTCCAAGGCCGCCAACGGTCGGCTTCGCCATTTAAGGAAGGAAATCGGGCACCGGACACTGTCCGGTGTGCACCGGACTGTCCGGTGCACCCGACGACAGAAGGCAAGAATGACCTTCCAGATTTGCGCTCAACGGCTCCTAGCTGCCTTGGGGCTATAAAAGGGACCCCTAGGCGCATGGAGGAAAAAACCAAGTATCTTGACAACATTTCTAAGCACCAAGACATCGATTTCGCGCATTCGTTTCATTGTGATAGCATATAGAGCTCTTGTGGAGTTGTGAACTCATTGAGTCGTGTTGCGAGCTCTTGTTGCGATTTGTGTGCGTGTTGACACTCTGATTCTTGTGTCTTGTGTGCGTTGCTAATCCCTCCCTTGCTCCGTGTTCTTTGTGAATTTCAAGTGTAAGGGCGAGAGGCTCCAAGTTGTGGAGATTCCTCGCAAACGGGATTGAGATAAAGCAAGCAAAACACCATGGTATTCAAGTGGGTCTTTGGACCGCTTGAGAGGGGTTGATTGCAACCCTCGTCCGTTGGGACGCCACAACGTGGAGTAGGCAAGCGTTGGTCTTGGCCGAACCACGGGATAACCACCGTGCCATCTCTGTGATTGATCCTTGTTGGTTATTGTGTTTTGTTGAGGATTCCTCTTTAGCCACTTGGCAATTATTGTGCTAACAATTAACCAAGTTTTGTGGCTATAAGATTTTGAAGTTTTACAGGATCACATATTCACCCCCCCCTCTAGGTGCTCTCAGCTCCACCGACTCCTCCGACGACGAGGATGCCGCCAACATCGCCGTCACCAAGGGACTCCTCTTCCCCAACGTCGGCCACAAGTGCCTCATGGCAAAGGACGGCAAGAGGAAGAAGGTTAAATCCAAATCATCCACTAAATATGAGTCTTCTAGTGATGATAATGCTAGTGATGAGGAGGATAACTTGCGTACCCTTTTTGCCAACCTTAACATGGAACAAAAGGAAAAATTAAATGAATTAATTAGTGCTATTCATGAAAAGGATGACCTTTTGGATTCCCAAGAGGACTTCCTAATCAAGGAAAATAAAAAGGCATGTTAAGGTTAAGAATGCTTATGCTCTAGAGGTAGAAAAATGTGAGAAATTAACTAGTGAGCTAAGCACATGCCATGACACTATTGCCAACCTTAGAAATGAAAATGCTAATTTGTTAGCTAAGGTTGATTCTCATGTTTGTAATGTTTCAACTTCCAATCCTAGAGATAATAATGATGATTTACTTGCTAGGATTGAAGAATTGAATATTTCTCTTGCTAGCCTTAGAAATGAAAATGAAAAATTGCTTGCTAAGGCTAAAAATTTTGATGTTTGCAATGTTACTATTTCTAACCTTAGAAGTGAAAACGATATATTACATGCTAAGGTTGTAGAATTAAAATCTTGCAAACCCTCTACATCTACCGTTGAGCACACTTCTATTTGTACTAGATGTAGAGATATTGATGTTAATGCTATTCATGATCACATGACTTTAATTAAACAACAAAATGATCATATAGCAAAATTAGATGCTAAAATTGCCGAGCATAACTTAGAAAATGAAAAATTTAAATTTGCTAAGAGTATGCTCTATAGTGGGAGACGCCCTGGTATTAAGGATGGCATCGGCTTCCAAAGGGGAGACAATGCCAAAATTAGTGCCCCTCCTAAAAAATTATCAAACTTTGTTAAGGGCAAGGCTCCCATGCCTTAGGATAACGAGGGTTACATTTTATACCCTGCTGGTTATCCCGAGAGCAAAATTAGGAGAATTCATTCTAGGAAGTCTCACTCTAGCCCTAATTATGCATTTATGTATAAGGGTGAGACATCTAGCTCTAGGCAACCAACCCGTGCTAAGTTGCCTAAGAAGAAAACTCCTAGTGCATCAAACGAACATGGCTTTTCATTTAAAACTTTTGATGCATCGTATGTTTTGACTAACAAATCCGGCAAGGTAGTTGCCAAGTTTGTTGGGGGCAAACACAAGGGCTCCAAAACTTGTGTTTGGGTACCCAAAGTTCTTGTTTCTAATGCCAAAGGACCCAAAACCGTTTGGGTACCTAAAGTCAAGAACTAAACTTGTTTTGTAGGTTTATGCATCCGGGGGCTCAAGTTGGATCATCGATAGCGGGTGCACAAACCACATGACAGGGGAGAAAAAGATGTTCTCCTCCTATGAGAAAAATCAAGATCCCCAACGAGCTATCACATTCGGGGATGGAAACCAAGGTTTGGTCAAAGGATTCGGTAAAATTGCTATATCTCCTGACCATTCTATTTCCAATGTTTTTCTCGTAGATTCATTAGATTACAATTTGCTTTCTGTATCTCAATTATGCAAAATGGGTTACAACTGTCTTTTCACTGATGTAGGTGTTATTGTCTTTAGAAGAAGTGATGATTCAATAGCATTTAAGGGAGTGTTAGAGGGTCAGCTATACTCAGTAGATTTTGATAGAGCTGAACTCGACACTTGCTTAATTGCTAAGACTAACATGGGTTGGCTCTGGCACCGCCGACTAGCCCATGTTGGGATGAAGAATCTTCATAAGCTTCTAAAGGGAGAGCACATATTAGGACTAACAAATGTTCATTTTGAGAAAGACAGGGTTTGTAGCGCATGCCAAGCAGGAAAGCAAGTTGGTACCCATCATCCACACAAGAACATCATGACGACCGATAGGCCGCTTGAGCTACTCCACATGGATCTATTCGGCCCGATTGCTTACATAAGCATCGGCGGGAGTAAGTATTGTCTTGTAATAGTGGATGATTATTCTCGCTTCACTTGGGTGTTCTTTTTGCAGGAAGAATCTCAAACCCAAGAAACCTTAAAAGGATTCTTGAGACGAGCTCAAAATGAGTTCGGCTTAAGGATCAAGAAAATTAGAAGCGACAACGGGACGGAGTTCAAGAACTCCCAAATCGAAGGCTTCCTTGAGGAGGAGGGCATCAAGCATGAGTTCTCTTCTCCCTACACGCCACAACAAATGGTGTAGTGGAGAGGAAGAATCGAACTCTATTGGACATGGCAAGGACCATGCTTGATGAGTACAAGACTTCGGATCGGTTTTGGGCCGAGGCGGTCAACACCGCCTGCTACGCCATCAACCGGTTATATCTACACCGAATCCTCAAGAAGACATCTTATGAACTCCTAACCGGTAAAAAGCCCAATATTTCATATTTTAGAGTCTTTGGTAGCAAATGTTTTATTCTTGTTAAAAGAGGTAGAAAATCTAAATTTGCTCCTAAGACTGTAGAAGACTTTTTACTAGGATATGATTCAAACACAAGGGCATATAGAGTCTTTAACAAGTCCACTGGACAAGTTGAAGTTTCTTGTGACGTTGTGTTTGATGAGACTAATGGCTCTCAAGTAGAGCAAGTTGATCTTGATGAGATAGGTAATGAAGAGGCTCCATGCATCGCACTAAGGAACATGTCCATTGGGGATGTGTGTCCTAAGGAATCCGAAGAGCCTCCAAATGCACAAGATCAACCATCCTCCTCCACACAAGCATCTCCACCGACTCAAAATGAGGATGAAGCTCAAGTTGATGAAATAGAAGATCAAGCAAATGAGCCACCTCAAGATGACGACAATGATCAAGGGGGAGATGCAAATGATCAAGACAAGGAGGATAAAGAACAAAGACTGCCACACCCAAGAGTCCACCAAGCAATCCAACGAGATCACCCCGTCGACACCATCCTCGGCGACATTCATAAGGGGGTAACCACTAGATCTCGTGTTGCACATTTTTGTGAACATTACTCTTTTGTCTCCTCTATTGAGCCACACAGGGTAGAGGAAGCACTACAAGATTCGGATTGGGTGGTGGCAATGCAAGAGGAGCTCAACAACTTCACTAGGAATAAGGTATGGCATTTAGTTCCACGTCCTAATCAAAATGTTGTAGGAACCAAATGGGTCTTCCGCAACAAGCAAGACGAGCATGGTGTGGTGACAAGGAACAAAGCCCGACTTGTGGCCAAGGGATACTCCCAAGTCGAAGGTTTGGATTTCGGTGAAACCTATGCACCCGTAGCTAGGCTTGAGTCAATTCGTATATTATTAGCCTATGCTACTTACCATGGCTTTAAGCTTTATCAAATGGACGTGAAAAGTGCCTTCCTCAATGGACCAATCAAGGAAGAGGTCTATGTTGAGCAAACTCTCGGCTTTGAAGATAGTGAGTACCCTAACCATGTCTATAGGCTCTCTAAGGCGCTTTATGGGCTCAAGCAAGCCCCAAGAGCATGGTATGAATGCCTAAGAGATTTCCTTATAGCCAATGGCTTCAAAGTCGGCAAGGCCGATCCTACTTTATTCACTAAAACTCTTGACAATGATTTGTTTGTATGCCAAATTTATGTTGATGATATTATATTTGGGTCTACTAACGAATCTACATGTAAAGAATTTAGTAGGATCATGACACAAAAATTCGAGATGTCGATGATGGGGGAGTTGCAGTATTTTCTAGGATTCCACGTCAAGCAACTTCAAGAAGGCACCTTCATTAGCCAAACGAAGTATACTCAAGACATTTTAACCAAGTTTGGAATGAAGGATGCTAAGCCCATCAAGACACCCGTGGGAACCAATGGGCATCTCGACCTCGACACGAGAGGTAAATCCGTCGATCAAAAGGTATACCGGTCGATGATAGGTTCATTACTCTATTTATGTGCATCTCGACCGGACATTATGCTTTCCGTTTGCATGTGTGCAAGATTCCAATCCGACCCTAAGGAATCTCACCTTACGGCCGTAAAACGAATCTTGAGATATTTGGCTTATACTCCTAAGTTTGGGCTTTGGTACCCTCGGGGATCCACATTTGATTTGATTGGTTATTCAGATGCCGATTGGGCGGGGTGTAAGATTAATAGAAAGAGCACATCGGGGACTTGCCAGTTCTTGGGAAGATCCTTGGTGTCTTGGGCTTCAAAGAAGCAAAATTCCGTAGCTCTTTCTACCGCCGAAGCCGAGTACATTGCCGCAGGCCATTGTTGCGCGCAACTACTTTGGATGAGGCAAACCCTTAGGGACTATGGTTACAAATTAACCAAAGTCCCTTTGCTATGTGATAATGAGAGTGCAATCAAGATGGCGGATAATCCCGTCGAACATAGCCGCACTAAACACATAGCCATTCGGTATCATTTTCTTAGGGATCACCAACAAAAGGGAGATATCGAGATTTCTTACATTAACACTAAAGATCAATTAGCCGATATTTTTACCAAGCCACTAGATGAACAAACCTTTACCAAACTTAGACATGAGCTCAATATTCTTGATTCTAGGAAATTATTTTGCTAAATTGCACACATAGCTCATAAGTATACCTTTGATCATGTCTCTTTTATATATGCTATGACTAATGTGTTTTCAAGTATATTCCAAACCAAGTCATAGGTATATTGAAAGGGAATTGGAGTCTTCGGCGAAGACAAAGGCTTCCACTCCACAACTCATCCTTCGTCGTCACTCCGCGCATCTCTCCATCTTTTAGGGGAGAGTTCAAAAGCAAAAAGACTTCGTCTTTGGTATAATCTTCACTCATTTACTTATGACCAAAGGGGGCGAGAGTATTACAAAAGGGCTCTAATGATTCCGTTTTTGGCGATTCATGCCAAAGGGGAGAGAGTAAGAGCCCAAAGCAAAAGGACCGCACCACCACCTAATTTTAAAACTAATGATTTTCAAATTGGTACCTCATTGTGTTCAAAAGGGGGAGAAAGTAGTATTTTCAAAATTGATATCTTAAAACCCTCTTGAACACTAAGAGGAGGATTTCATTAAGGGGGAGTTTTGTTTAGCCAAAGGAAAAGCATTTGAAACAGGGGGAGAAAATTTCAAATCTTGAAAATGCTTTGCAAAATCTTATTCATTTACCTTTGACTATTTGCAAAAGAACCTTGAAAAGGATTTACAAAAGAATTTGCAAAAACAAAACATGTGGTGCAAACGTGGTCCAAAATGTTAAAAATGAAGAAACAATCCATGCATATCTTGTAAGTATTTATATTGGCTCAATTCCAAGCAACCTTTGCACTTACATTATGCAAACTAGTTCAATTATGCACTTCTATATTTGCTTTGGTTTGTGTTGGCATCAATCACCAAAAAGGGGGAGATTGAAAGGGAATTAGGCTTACACCTAGTTCCTAAATAATTTTGGTGGTTGAAATGCCCAACACAAATAATTGGACTAACTAGTTTGCTCTAGTATATAAGTTATACAGGTGCCAAGGGTTCACAACAAGCCAATTAAAAAGACCATTGTTGGGTTCAAAAGAGAGAGCTAAAGGCATCCCGGGAGGCTCCCTGGTCTGGGGCACCGGACTGTCCGGTGCGCCACCGGACAGTGTCCGGTGCACCAAGGGACCTCGCGCTCAACTCCTCAGCCTCGGGAATTTTCAGAGCCGGCGCGCTATAATTCACCGGACATGTCTGGTGTACACCGGATAGTGTCCGGTGCTCCAAGAGGACGCGACTCTGGAACTTGGCAGCCTCAGAAATTCGCAAGAGCTGCTCCGCTATAATTCACCGGACATGTCCGGTGTGTAACAACGGGGCAACGGCTACTTCGGCGCCAACGGCTACCTGCGGACGCATTAAATGCGCGCCAGCGCGCGCAGAAGTCAGGCACGGCCATACTGGCGCACCGGACACTCTACAGTACATGTCCGGTGCGCCACCGGACATCCTGGCGGGCCCAGAAGTCAGAGCTCCAACGGTCGGAACCCAACGGTTTTGGTGACGTGGCTGGCGCACCGGACATGTCCGGTGTGCACCGGACTGTCCGGTGCACCATTCGACAGTCAGCCACACCAAACGGCTAGTTTGGTGGTTGGGGCTATAAATAACCCCAACCACCCACCATTCATTGCATCCAAGTTTTCCACTTCTCAACCACTTACAAGAGCCAGGCATTCAATTCTAGACACACCAAAGAGATCAAATCCTCTCCAATTCCACACACGACTTTAGTGATTAGCGAGAGAGATTTGCCGTGTTCTTTTGAGCTCTTGCGCTTGGATTGCTTCTTTTCTTTCTCACTTGTTCTTGTGATCAAAACTCCATTGTAATCAAGGCAAGAGGCACCAATTGTGTGGTTGCCCTTGCAGGGAAGTTTTGTTCCCGGTTTTGATTTGAGAAGAGAAGCTCACTCGGTCCGAGGGATCGTTTGAGAGAGGGAAAGGGTTGAAAGAGACCCTGTCTTTGTGACCACCTCAACGGGGAGTAGGTTTGCGAGAACCGAACCTCGGTAAAACAAATCCTTGTGTCTCACCGCTTTACTTGCTTGCGATTTGTTTTACGCCCTCTTGCGGACTCGTTTATATTTCTAACGCTAACCCGGCTTGTAGTTGTGTTTATATTTGTAAATTTCAGTTTCACCCTATTCACCCCCCCTCTAGGCGACTATCACCTTTCCACGGGATCATCCCCGGGAAGCGCGTCCAGCCCCTCGGACGACTCGACCTTCCTGTCTGCTTCGTAACACCCTCCAACTTCTGAAGAGAGACCCTCACGTTCGAGGTGGTCGGGTTCCGAGGAACCTACCACGCGGTATTGGGAAGGCCATGATACGCGAAGTTCATGGCCGTCCCCAACTACACCTACCTCAAGCTCAAGATGTCGGGCCCCAACGGGGTCATCACCGTCGGCCCACGTACAAACACGCGTTCGAATGCGACGTGGAGTGCGTGGAGTACGCCGAGGCCCTCGCCGAATCCGAGGCCCTCATCGCCGACCTGGAGAGCCTCTCTAAGGAGGTGCCAGACGTGAAGCGTCACGCCGGCAACTTCGAGCCAGCGGAGACGGTTAAGTTCGTCCCCCTCGACCCCAGCAGCGACGCCTCCAAGCAGATCCGGATCGGCTCCGAGCTCGATCCCAAATAGGAAGCAGTGCTCGTCGACTTTCTCCGCGCGAACGCCGACGTTTTCGCGTGGAGTCCCTCGGACATGCCCGACATACCGAGGGATGTCGCCGAGCACTCGTTGGATTTCCGAGCCGGAGCCCGACCCGTCAAGCAGGCTCTGCGCCGATTTGACGAAGAAAAGCACAGAGCCATAGGCGAGGAGATCCACAAGCTAATGGCGGCAGGGTTCATCAAAGAGGTATTCCATCCCGAATGGCTTGCCAACCCTGTGCTTGTGAGAAAGAAAGGGGGGAAATGGCGGATGTGTGTAGACTACACTGGTCTAAACAAAGCATGTCCGAAGGTTCCCTACCCTCTGCCTCGCATCGATCAAATCGTGGATTCCACTGCCGGGTGTGAAACCCTGTCTTTCCTCGATGCCTACTCAGGGTATCATCAAATCAGGATGAAAGAGTCCGACCAGCTCGCGACTTCTTTCATCACACCCTTCGGCATGTACTGCTATGTCACCATGCCGTTTGGCTTGAGGAATGCGGGCGCGACGTACCAGCGGTGCATGAACCATGTGTTCGGCGAACACATTGGCCGCACGGTCGAGGCCTACGTCGATGACATCGTAGTCAAGACGAGGAAAGCCTCCGACCTCCTTTCCGACCTTGAAGTGACATTCCGATGTCTCAAGGCGAAAGGCGTGAAGCTTAATCTCGAGAAGTGTGTCTTCGGGGTACCCCGAGGCATGCTCTTGGGGTTCATCGTCTCCCAGTGGGGCATCGAAGCCAACCCGAAGAAGATCGCGGCCATCACCAGCATGGGGCCTATCAAGGACTTGAAAGGCGTACAGAGAGTCATGGGATGCCTTGCGGCTCTGAGCCGCTTCATCTCACGCCTCGGCAAAAGAGGCCTGCCTCTATACCGCCTCTTAAGAAAGGCCGAGTGCTTCACTTGGACCCCCGAGGCCGAGGAAGCCCTCGGGAACCTGAAGGCGCTCCTCACGAACGCGCCCATCTTGGTGCCCCCCGCTGCCGGAGAAGCCCTCTTGATCTACGTCGCCGCGACCACTCAGGTGGTTAGCGCCGCGATTGTGGTTGAGAGACGAGAAGAGGGGCATGCATTGCCCGTTCAGAGGTCAGTCTACTTCATCAGCGAGGTACTGTCCGAGACCAAGATCCGCTACCCACAAGTTCAGAAGCTACTGTACGCGGTGATCCTGACGCGGCGGAAGTTGCGACACTACTTCAAGTCTCATCCAGTAACTGTGGTGTCATCCTTCCCCCTGGGGGAGATCATCCAGTGCCGAGAGGCCTCGGGTAGAATCGCAAAGTGGGCAGTGGAGATCATGGGCGAAACAATCTCGTTCGCCCCTCGGAAGGCCATCAAGTCCCAGGTCTTGGCGGACTTCATGGCTGAATGGGTCGACACCCAGCTCCCAACGGTTCCGATCCAGCCAGAACTCTGGACCATGTTCTTCGATGGGTCGCTGATGAAGATGGGAGCGGGCGCAGGCCTGCTCTTCATCTCGCCCCTCGGAAAGCATCTACGCTACGTGCTACGCCTCCGTTTCTCGGTGTCCAACAATGTGGCCGAGTACGAGGCTCTGGGCAACGGGTTGCGGATCGCCATCGAGCTAGGGGTTCGACGCCTCGACGCTCGCGGTGACTCGCAGCTCGTCATCGACCAAGTCATGAAGAACTCCCACTGCCGCGACCCGAAGATGGAGGCCTACTGCGATGAGGTTCGGCGCCTGGAAGACAAGTTCTATGGGCTCGAGCTCAACCACATCGCCCGGCGCTACAACGAGACTGCGGACGAGCTGGCTAAAATAGCCTCGGGGCGAACAACGGTTCCCTCGGACGTCTTCTCCCGAGACCTGCATCAACCCTCCGTCAAGATCGATGACACGTCCGAGCCCGAGGCACCCTCGGCTCAGCCCGAGGTACCCTCGGCTCAGTCCGAGGCACCCTCGGCTCAGTCCGAGGCACCCTCGGCCCAACCCGAGGCACCCTCAGCTCGGCCCGAGGCACCCTCGGTTCAGCCCGAGGTACCCTCGGCCCCTGAGGGTGAGGCACTACGCGTCGAGGAGGAGCGAAGCGTGGTCACGCCTAATCGAAACTGGCAGACCCCGTACCTGCAATATCTCCACCGAGGAGAGCTACCCCTCGACCGAGTCGAGGCTCGACGGTTGGCGCGACACGCCAAGTCGTTCGTCTTGCTGGGAGATGGGAAGGAGCTCTACCACCGCAGCCCCTCAGGCATCCTCCAGCGATGCATTTCCATCGCCGAAGGCTAGGAGCTCCTTCAAGAGATACACTCGGGGGCTTGCGGCCATCACGCAGCACCTCGAGCCCTCGTCGGAAACGCCTTCCGACAAGGTTTCTACTGGCTGACGGCGGTGGCCGACGCCACTAGAATTGTCCGCACCTGCGAAGGGTGTCAGTTCTACGCGAGGCAGACCCACCTGCCCGCCCAGGCTCTGCAGACGATACCCATCACCTGGCCTTTCGCTGTGTGGGGTCTGGACCTCGTCGGACCCTTGCAGAAGGCACCCGAGGGCTACACTCACCTGTTGGTCGCCATCGACAAATTCTCCAAGTGGATCGAGGTCCGGCCCCTAAACAGCATCAGGTCCGAACAGGCGGTGGCGTTCTTCACCAACATCATCCATCGCTTTGGGGTCCCGAACTCTATCATCACCGACAACGGCACCCAGTTCACCGGCAGAAAGTTCCTGGACTTCTGCAAGGATCACCACATCCGGGTGGACTGGGCAGTCGTGGCTCACCCCATGACGAATGGGCAAGTAGAGCGTGCCTACGGCATGATTCTACAAGGACTCAAGCCTCGGATCTACAACGACCTCAACAAGTTCGACAAGCGATGGATGAAGGAACTCCCCTCGGTGGTCTGGAGCCTGAGGACCACGCCGAGCCGAGCCACGGGCTTCACGTCGTTCTTTCTGGTCTATGGGGCCGAGGTCATCTTGCCCACAGACTTAGAATACGGTTCCCCGAGGACGAGGGCCTACGCCGACCAAAGCAACCAAGCTAGTCGAGAAGACTCGCTGGACCAGCTGGAAGAGGCTCGGGACATGACCTTACTACACTCGGCGCGGTACCAGCAGTCCCTGCGACGCTACCACGCCCGAGGGGTCTGGTCCCGAGACCTCCAGGTGGGCGACCTGGTGCTTCAGCTGCGACAGGACGCCCGAGGGCGGCACAAGCTCACACCTCCCTGGGAAGGGTCGTTCGTCATCGCCAAAGTTCTGAAGCCCGGAACATACAAGCTGGCCAATGGTCAAGGCGAGGTCTACAGCAACGCTTGGAACATCCAACAGCTACGTCGCTTCTACCCTTAAGATGCTTTCAAGTTGTTCATATACCTTGCTCCCACGCAAAGTTTAGTCATCAAGGAAGGGTCAGCCTTGCCTCGGCAAAGCCCGACCCTCCCTTGGGGGCTAAAAGGGGGGAACCCCCTCTGCGTCAAAATTTTTCCTCGAAAAAGATCCTTTCTGCCAGAATGTCTTTCGTGCTTTTCGACTACTTCGAAAGTGGATCCTGAAAACAACGGAGTACACGTAAGCAACCAAGGCTGACCGAGCCGAGGGACTCCTACGCCTCCGGGATACGAATACCTCACTCATCACCTTCTGCGATAAGTAACTCCCGTTCGGATAAGTGATTCCGCGGACCGAGCAAGTCTTCACGCTCGAAAGCTCTTCTGCCGAAGCGATTCTTCGGGCCTTCTCGACTGCGTCGGTAACAGAACCCCATGGATGGGCAAGAGCGCGCGTAAGCGGCAAGGCCGACCGAGCCGAGGGATTCCTACGCCTCCGGGATATGGATACCTCACTCATCACCTTCCGTGAAAAGCAACTCTCGCTCGCACAGACAATTCTGTTACCGACGAAAAAGTCCAGATACTCGAAACGAGAGGAAAAGAAGCGCAGCTTTACAACACGGCGAGGGTGTGTTTGGGCCTCAACGGCCACAGAAAACAAACACTACAAGATAATCCGATCCTGCAGGCTCAGATCTTGACGGCTGAAGGGAGCAGCAGCACCCTCGGCGTCGACTACACCTTCGGCGAGGTCCGACCTAGCCTCGGACGGCGACGCGGTCCGAGGATCTCCACTCTGAAGGACGACGTCATCATCTCGCCCGGGCCATCGCCGCCAGGGTCTCCTCCAAGAATCCGGCTCGAGCAGGCGACTCGGCTGGTCACCCCGAGGCCTCGGCCAGCTGTCCCCCGAAGACATCAGCCCGACCCGAGGCCTCGGCAGATCAACTCCGGCGTCGGTCCCGCTAACGGACGACCCGGCCAGGCTCCGGCCGACCAAGTCTTCTTTTCGAGCCAACTCTGCCTCTGTCCGTGCTGACACCGCTACCCCTGGCTTTGGCTCATCGAAGAGCGGCCGAGGGGTTCTCTTAACTAAGCAAGAGAAGCCTCGGACAGCAAGGCCGACCGAGCCGAGGGACTCCTACGCCTCCGGGATACGGATACCTCACTCGTCACCTTTGCACGGGGCGACTCACGCTTGGTGAAGCGGTTCAGACAACCAACAGGCGAGTCTTAGTGCTCGAAAATGAGGAAAAAACACGGCTCCATGCCAAAAATACATACATGTTCAGGCCCCAACAACCACAATGAACAAAAACACTAGCATTCAAGGTGCCATTACAAACGGAACTCCGGTTCCACCTCCGCAGGTACGAACAACCCCACTCGATTGGGGGGCCTGCGGAGCAACGGAAGATCGACGAACGGCCCGCCGTCGCCTGCTCCAGCAGCGGCGATGACAACGACTTCTGCCCCGGGGAGCCGAACAGCAGCAGCGATGACCTCAGGGCGGACGCTGCTACCATGAGGCCCTCGCCCGTGCCCAAACTCGTGAGGCAAGGACGGGCAGAAGGCCGTAGAGTTGGAGGTCGGTCCATGGGCGGCCCCGGCTATCTCGTCGGCGGAAGAACCTCTTCCAGCTGCCGTGGCGGAAGGCAGCGCCGGGAGCGGCTCCGAAGCCACTCGGGTCCGAGAGCCAGGCACGCGGCAGCTGCCAGCGCCGCGAACGGCGAACGCCCTTCCCCCCGATCACTGAGGGAAGGAGCGGGCCACCACCCACGCAGGGGCCGACCCCAACTCGGCACACTCCCCTCCCCAGCACTGATGATGAAAATCCTTGAGGCTGAGGGAGGGACAGAGGCCGCAGCCTGGCTTGCTTTCCCCCGCCATCGAACTGGAGGTCACCGTCTTGGGTGACCACCGGCGGAGGGGTGCAGCCGGGCTGCATGATGAAAATCTTTGAAGCCGAACGATGGCTGAAAGGTACCAACTCCCACGGAGTTGCGTTCCTCCAACGACAAGGCGGAAGGACTGCGGGTGTCCCCCATCTGGGGGTTCGGAAGGTGGAAAGACACGATGCATAAGGGAGCGCGAAGACATGGTCGCCTTGCAAGGGGGTCACCCTCCTTTTAAAGGCGACTCTCCCTACCTGCGTCCCCAGCCGTCGTGGACTGAGTCTTCTCCAGCACGCTCCAAGGTCCTCCCCCTACGGCGCGGGGGCTGGGTCCCACGCGTCATGCAAGCTGATCCAGAGTAGAAGGAGCCAAACCGCCGCACGCGGTGCATGCAACCTCCCAGCGGTTACGAGCATTCCTCTGCTTTTCGCCCAGACCAGCGGGCGAAAGGGCGGGCAGCCATGCAGGCGGCATGCAACCACGCCAAGCGGGTGCGCCCCTCCGACTTCCAACGCACCCAGCATGGGGGCCCACGCCCACGCGTCACGCAACCGGCGCGCCGGTTGCAACGTGCGAGCAACTACACCGCCGCTCGCACCACTGCCACGCCTCCTCGACTGTGGAACTAGTACCGCGACTCGAGGCAACCCTGCGTATGACCCAGCAGTGCCAGCCAGGCGCGACGGTCAATACGGCCAAAAATGGGCCGGCAGTGATGGCGGTGGCAGGCGGGCGGGAGCAGCGGTCACGTCGTCAGCCAAGCTTACGTCCCATCCTGGAGCAGTGAGAAAACCTTCTCTCACGGCGTGAAGACGGCGCGCCCGTGTTCCGTTCATCGAACGGCTCGCGCACGCACAACGGCCGCCCCGCGAACCGCACGCCCCGTCGCATTAACTCCACGGCGGGACAGGCGGCGCCTCTGGCGGGGGAAGCGAGCGACGCTTCGCCTTCGCCATAATGACCGTGTCAAAAAAGGTACGCCACGTCATTCGATTTCATATCCTTTTCCTCTCTCTCTCTCTTACAACAGGGACCGGGAAAGGGGGATACCCCGAAAAGGATCCTTCTCCGTGAAGGAAATAGGCTCCGAGCCTCCCTACTGATCAGAGGTTCGAAGGCTGGCCCCTCGGAGGGGTTCAACAGCCGCCTTAGAGCGCGTGGGTCCTCACCCACTACTGGTCAGAGGTTCGAAGGCCGGCCCCTCGGAAGGGTTCAACGGCTGCCTCAGGCCATTCGGGCTCCGCGCCCACTACTGATTAGGGGTTCGTAGGTTGGCCCTCGAAGGGTTCACAGCCGCCTCAAACATAGAGCGAGGGATGACCCTGGGTACGTTCGATACATAACCGAGGCTCGGGCTACGCTCCCGAGGTACCCTAGGAATTTTCCGAGACCAGCGGGAACGATCTTGTAACGGAATCCCATCAGAGGGAGGCATCGAGCCCTCGGACCCCGTCGATAGGGGACCGGGTCCGGCAGATCACCCGCAGGTACTTTTGGGCGCGCCTCTGGGCCTCTAGCCGACCCCTAGCAAATGGGGCACGGACGTCCGCTCGGATTACCCGCCAGCAGCTCACCGGAGACACCATGTTCGGCGCCCTCCGAGGGCAACATGGCGCTCTCCCCCCCTCCTCCTTGCGGAAAGGCGACGCAGGGGCGTATGTAAAAAAGTCGAGTCTATCCCTGACCATCCTCTCGCCCTGTGCAGAGGCTCGGGGGCTGCTCTCGCAAACCCGGCTCCGGCCAATCCGTTGACAGCGTCAACATACCAGCCCGAGAACTTGGGACCCGACCGTGCACCCGGGCTACGACCAGCTCGCATGAGGGGAACAACCAGACCAGCCGAAGCATTGCGCGAGGCATTAAGACCTCGGAGGAGTCAAACCACTCCTCCGAGGCCTCGGGGGCTACACCCGGCGGGTGCACTCGCGTGCACCCACCGGAACAAAACGCAACCGAGAAAGGCTGGTCCCCTTGCAAAAAAGTGCGACAAAAGCCTCCAAGCGAGTGTTAACACTCCCTTCGAGGCTCGGGGGCTACTGTCGGGGACCATAATTAGGGGTACCCTCAAGACTCCTAATTCTCAGCTGGTAACCCCCATCAGCACAAAGCTGCAAAGGCCTGATGGGTGCGACTAAGTCAGGGATCGGTCCATTTCGAGGGACTCGATCACGCCTCGCCCGAGCCCAGCCTCGGGCAAGGGCAGCCGACCCCAGAGGATCTCCGTCTCGCCCAAGGCTCCCTCCAGCGACAAACATACTTCCGGCTCGCCCGAGGCCCAGTCTTCGCCAAGAAGCAACCCTGGCCAAATCGCCACGCCAACCGACCAAATCGCAGGGGCATTTAATGCAAAGGCGGCCTGACATCTTTATCCTGACGCACGTCCTCCAGTCGACAGAGCCAAAGTGACCGCAGTCACTTCGCCGCTCCACTGACCGGCCTGACAGAAGGACAGCGCCGCCTGCGCCGCTCCGACTGCTGTGCCGCTCGACAGAGTGAGGCTGACAGGCAGTCAGGCCCGGCCTCAGACACCATAGGAAACTCCGCTCCGCCCGACCCAGGGCTCGGACTCGGGCTCAGCCCCAGAAGACGGCGAACTCCGCTCCGCCCGATCCAGGGCTCGGACTTGGGCTCAGCCCCGGAAGACGGCGAACTCCGCTCCGCCCGACCCAGGGCTCGGACTTGGGCTCAGTCCCGGAAGACGGCGAACTCCGCTCCGCCCGATCCAGGGCTCGGACTTGGGCTCAGCCCCGGAAGACGGCGAACTCCGCTCCGCCCGACCCAGGGCTCGGACTTGGGCTCATCCCCGGAAGACGGCGAACTCCGCTTCGCCCGACCCCAGGGCTCGGACTCAGGCTCAGCCCCAGAAGACGACGAACTCCGCTTCGCCCGACCCCAAGGCTCGGACTCAGCCCTGGCTTCAGCCGACGGTCTCCGCCTCGCCCGACCCAGGGGCTCGGACTCGACCTCGGCCATGGAAGACAGACTCGACCTCGACCTCAGAGGAGCCTCCACATCGCCCAACCTAGGGCGCGGACCGACCATGTCAACAGGAGGCGCCATCATTACCCTACCCCAAGCTGACTCAGGCTACGGGGAACGAGACTGGCGTCCCATCTGGCTCGCTCCGCCAGACAAGTAATGATGGCACCCCGCACGCTCTATGACGACGGTGGCTCTCAGCCCCCTTACGGAAGCAAGATGACATCAGCAAGGACTCAGCAGCCCCTACAGTGTCCTTCCGCCAGGCTCCAGCGCTCCTCCGACGGCCACGACACCACACGAACCGGGTGCCAAAACCTCTCCGGCTGCCACGACGGCATGTACTTAGGGCGCTAGCTCTCCTCCGCTAGACACGTAGCACTCTGCTACACCCCCCGTTGTACACCTGGATCCTCTCCTTACGCCTATAAAAGGAAGGACCAGGGCCCTCTTACAGAGGATTGGCCGCGCGGGGAAGAGGACGGGACAGGCGCTCGCGTGAGGCCGCTCGCTCCCTCTCCCGCGTGGACGCTTGTAACCCCCTACTGCAAGCGCACCCGACCTGGGCGCGGGACCAACACGAAGGCCGTAGGATTTCCACCTCCCTCTCTCGCTCTGGCTGCCCTTTCTTCCCCCCTTCGCGCTCCGTCTCGCGCCGACCCATCTGGGCTGGGGCACGCGGCGACATTTCACTCGTTGGCCCAGGGACCCCCCGGTCTCGAAACGCCGATAAATTGTCCCGATAATTATAGTGACCAGGAACAAGGGAACAAGAGGGAAAAGAAGAAGGCTTACAAGAAGGCTAAGGGCGAGGCACACCTTGGAAAGGAGTGGGACTCGGATTGTTCGTCGTCTGACTCCGACAACGAAGGACTCGCCGCCACCGCCTTCAACAAGTCGGCCCTCTTCCCAAACGAGCATCACACCTGCCTCATGGCAAGGGAAAAGAAGGTAAGCACTCATAATACTAGTACTTACGCTTCCTCAAGTGATGAAGAATCTAGCGATGATGAAATAGACTATTCATGTTTATTCAAGGGCCTAGATAGAACTAAGGTTGATAAGATTAATGAATTAATTGATGCCTTGAATGATAAAAATAGATTATTAGAAAAGCAAGATGATCTTTTGTATGAAGAACATGATAAGTTTGTAGAGGCACAAAAATCCCTTGCTTTAGAAATTAAAAAGGAATGAAATGCTTTCTTGTGAATTGTCTACATGTCATGACTCTATTTCTAGCTTAAAAAGCATAAATGATGATTTAAGTGCTAAGTTAGAAATAGCTAATAAATCAACTTCTTGTGTAGAACATGTTGTAGTTTGCAATAGGTGTAAAGATTTTAATGTTGATGCTTGTAGTGAACACCTAGTTTCAATTTCTAAATTGAATGATGAAGTGGCTAGTCTTAATGCCCAACTTAAGACTAGCAAGAGTGAATTTGACAAACTAAAATTTGCAAGGGATGCCTATACGATTGGTAGACACCCCTCAATTAAGGATGGTCTTGGCTTCAAGAGGGAAGTCAAGAACTTAACAAGTCATAAGGCTTCCATCTCCGCCAAGGAGAAAGGGAAGGCCCCTATGGCTAGTAGTACTCAAAAGAACCATGCTTTCATGTATCATGATAGGAGACATTCTAGGAATGTTTATAGAAGTTATGATGCTTTTGATTCTCATGCCATGATTGCTTCTAGTTCTTCTATTATGTATGATAGAAATTTGGCTAGGAGAAATATTGTTCATGTTCCTAGGAAAGTAATGAATGAACCTCCTACAATTTATTATGCTTGCAATGCTTCCTTTGCTATTTGTAGAAAGGATAAGAAGGTGATTGCTAGGAAGTTAGGGGCAAGATGCAAGGTAGATAAAACTTGCATTTGGGTCCCTAAGACAATTGTCACTAACCTTGTAGGACCCAACAAGAGCTGGGTACCTAAGACCCAAGCCTAAATTTGCCTTGCAGGTTTATGCATCCGGGGGATCAAGCTGGATTATCGACAGCGGATGTACAAACCACATGACGGGGGAGAAGAAGATGTTCTCTTCCTACGTCAAGAACAAAGACTCCCAAGACTCAATCATATTCGGTGACGGGAATCAAGGCAAGGTGAAAGGGTTAGGAAAAATTGCTATTTCATCCGAACACTCTATTTCTAATGTGTTCTTAGTTGAGTCGCTTGGATATAACTTGTTGTCTGTGAGTCAACTTTGTAATATGGGATATAACTGTTTATTCACAAATGTAGATGTGTCTGTCTTTAGAAGAAGTGATGGTTCATTAGCTTTTAAGGGTGTACTAGACGACAAACTTTATTTAGTTGATTTTGCAAAAGAGGAGGCCGGTCTAGATGCATGCTTAATTGCTAAGACTAGCATGGGCTGGTTGTGGCATCGCCGTTTAGCACATGTGGGGATGAAGAACCTTCAAAAGCTTCTAAAGGGAGAACAGGTGATAGGTCTAACTAATGTAACTTTCGAAAAAGATAGACCTTTTGTGCAGCTTGTCAAGCAGGTAAACAGGTGGGAAGCTCTCATCATACCAAAAATGTGATGACCACATCAAGACCTCTGGAGTTGCTTCATATGGATCTCTTCGGACCCATCGCCTATCTAAGCATAGGAGGAAGTAAGTATGGTCTTGTTATAGTTGATGATTTTTCCCGCTTCACTTGGGTATTCTTTTTGCAGGATGAGTCTGAAACCCAAGGGACCCTCAAGCGCTTCCTAAGGAGAGCTCAAAATGAGTTTGAGCTTAAGGTGAAGAAAATATGGAGCGACAACGGGTCCGAGTTCAAGAACCTTCAAGTGGAGGAGTACCTTGAGGAGGAAGGGATCAAGCACGAGTTCTCCGCTCCCTACACACCACAGCAAAACGATGTGGTAGAGAGAAAGAACATGACGATCATAGACATGGCGAGGATAATGCTTGGAGAATTCAAGACGCCCGAGCGGTTTTGGTCGGAAGCCGTGAACACGGCTTGCCACGCCATAAACCGGGTGTACCTTCATCGCCTCCTCAAGAAGACTTCGTATGAGCTTCTAACCGGTAACAAACCCAATGTGTCTTACACGAAACTCTACAACGAGACTACGGATGAGCTGGCTAAAATAGCCTCGTGGCAGACAACAGTTCCCCCGGGCATCTTCTCCAGAGACATACATCAACCCTCCGTCAAGACCGACGACACGCACGAGCCCGAGGAGGTCTCGGCCCAGCCCTAGGCACCCTCGGCCACCGAGGGTGAGGCACTGCGTGTCGAGGGAGAGCGGAATGGGGTCACGCCTAATCGAAACTAGCAAACCCCGTACCTGCAATATCTCTACCGAGGAGAGCTCCCCCTCGACAAAGCCGAAGCTCGGCGACTGGCGCGGCGAGCCAAGTCGTTCGTCTTACTGGGTGATGAAAAGGAGCTCTACCACCGCAGCCCCTCGGGCATTCTCCAACGATGCATATCCGTCGCCGAAGGACAGGAGCTATTGCAAGAGATACACTCGGGGGGCTTGCGGTCACCATGCAGCACCTCGAGCCCTCGTCGGGAACGCCTTCCGACAAGGCTTCTACTGGCCGACCGCGGTGGCTGATGCCACTAGGATTGTACGCTCCTGCCAAGGGTGTCAATTCTACGCAAGACAGACGCACCTGCCCGCTCAGGCCCTGCAGACAATACCCATCACCTGGCTGTTTGATGTATGGGGTCTGGACCTCGTCAGTCCCTTGCAGAAGGCACCTGGGGGCTTCTCGCACCTGCTGGTCGCCATCGACAAATTCTCCAAGTGGATCGAGGTCCGACCCGTAACAAGTATCGGGTCCGAGCAGGCGGTGGCGTTCTTCACCAACATCATCCATCGCTTCGGGGTCCCGAACTCCATCATCACCGACAATGGCACCCAGTTCACTGGGAAGAAGTTCCTAGACTTCTGCGAGGACCACCACATCCGTGTGGACTGGGCCACCGTAGCTCACCCCATGACGAATGGGCAGGTGGAGCGTGCCAACGGTATGCTTCTGCAGGGACTTAAACCAAGGATCTACAACGACCTCAACAAGTTCGGCAAGCGGTGGATGAAGGAACTACCCTCGGTGGTCTGGAGTCTGAGGACGACGCCAAGCCGGGCCACGGGTTTCTCACCGTTCTTTCTAGTCTATGGGGCCGAGGCTATCTTGCCCACAGACTTGGAATACGGTCCCCCGAGGACGCGGGCGTACGACGACCAAAGCAACCAGACTAGCCGAGAAGACTCACTGGACCAGCTGGAAGAGGCTCGGGACATGGCCTTACTACACTCGGCGCGGTATCAGCAGTCTCTGCGACGCTACCACGCCCGAGGGGTTCGGCCCCGAGACTTCCAAGTGGGAGACTTGGTACTTCGGCTGCGGCAGGACGCCCGAGGGCGCCACAAGCTTACTCCTCCCTGGGAAGGGCCATTCATCATCGCCAAGATTTTGAAGCCCAGAACATACAAGCTGGCCAACAATCAAGGCGAGGTCTACAACAACGCTTGGAACATCCGACAGCTACGTCGCTTTTACCCTTAAGATGTTTTCAAGTCGTTCATATACCTCATTTTCTATACATACACAAATAGAGTCTAACCGTCAAGGAAGGGTCAGCCTTGCCTCGGAAAAGCCTGACCCTCCCTCGGGGGCTAGAAGGGGGGAACCCCCTCTGCGTCAAAATTTTCCTCGGTAAAAGTCTCTCTGCCAAAACGTCTTTCGCGCTTTTCGTCTGCTTCGATAGCGGGATCCTGAAAATGACAGAGTACATGTAAGCGGCAAGGACGACCGAGCCGAGGGACTCCTACGCCTCCGGGATACGGATACCTCGCTCATCACCTTCTGCGATAAGTAACTCTCGCTCGGATAAGCGATTCTGCTGCCGAACAAGTCTTAACGCTCGTAAACTTTTCTGCCAGAATGATTTTCGTGTCTTCTCGACTATATCGATAACAGAATCCTACGAACGAGTAAGAGTAGACGTAAGCGGCGAGGCCGACTGAGCCGAGGGACTCCTACGCCTCTGGGATACGAATACCTCACTCATCACCTTCCACGATAGGTAACTCTCGCTCGGATAAGTGATTCTGCTACCGACGAACAAGTCCTGATACTCAAAACAAGAGAAAAGGAAACACAACTTTATAACACGACAATAATATGTTTGGGCCTCGGCGGCCGCAAAAAACATACGCATACTACAGACAAACTGTCCCTGCAGGTTCAGACATAACAAAGGGAGCGGCAGCACCCTCGGCGTCGTTTTCGCCTTCGGCGGGATCTGGCCCGGCCTCGGACGGCGACACGAGCGGAAGGATCTCCACCTCGAAGGAGGACGCCAGCATCGCGCTTGGGCCATCGCAGTCAGGGTCTCCTCCAGGGTCCCGACCCGAGCAGACACCTCGACCGGCCGCTCCGTAGCCTCAGCCAGCTGTCCCCCGAGGACATCAGCCCGACTCACGGCCTTGTCAGCGTGACTCCGAGGTTGGTCCCGCTAGCGGGCGACCTGGCCAAGCTCCAGCCGCCGCCGCTGCACCTCCTCGGCCTGGGAAGCCACCTGCTCCTGAGCCGACGAAGCTTCTTCTAGAGCCGACTCCGCCTTTGTCCACGCCGACACCACTGCCTCTGGTTCCGGCTCATCGCAGAGCAGCCGAGGGTTCTGTAACTAAGCAAGAGAAGCCTTGAGTGGCAAGGCCGACCGAGCCGAGGGACTCCTACACCTCCGGGATACGGATACCTCACTCGTCACCTTCCGCGCAGGGCAACTCACGCTCAGTTAAGCGGTTTAGCTAGCCGACAGGCGAGTCCTAGTGCTCGAAATGAGGAAGAAACACAGTATTACACTCAAATACCTAGATGTTCAGGCCTCGACAGCCACAATGAACAAACACCGACACTCAAGGTGCCATTACAAACGGAACTCCGGTTCCACTCCCGCGGGTATGAACAACCTCCACATTGGAGGGCCTGCGGGACGACAAACTCCGGGTGGCTCGCCGGCCACCACTACAGCAGCAGTGTCGGCGTTCCGAGACCGGGGGTCCCTGAGTCAACGAGTGAAT
The DNA here is from genome assembly GCF_902167145.1 of Zea mays. Taxonomy (NCBI): domain Eukaryota; kingdom Viridiplantae; phylum Streptophyta; class Magnoliopsida; order Poales; family Poaceae; genus Zea; species Zea mays. The sequence continues at coordinate 222,185,214 of NC_050100.1, read as the reverse complement.
GTCGCCGCGTGCCCCAGCCCAAATGGGTCGAGCGCGAGGGCGAGCGCGAAGGGGGGAGAGCGAGGCGGCCTGAGACCGGCGTGAGAGAGGTGGGAATCCCGCGGCCTTCGTGTTTGTCCCGCGCCCAGATCGGGTGCGCTTGCAGTAGGGGGTTACAAGCGTTGAAAGGGAAATAGGCTCAAACCTTTTCCTAAATGATTTTGGTGGTTGAATTGCCTAACACAAATAATTGGACTAACTAGTTTGCTCTAGATTATATGCTCTACAGGTGCCAAAGGTTCATCTACAACTATTCTAATTCGACTGTCCGGAATACCGTAGATTATTCCGGACAGGAGAAGCTTTTTGGAAAAACAGGCCAAGCGCGGACCGTCCGGGCCCTTGCGGCGGACCGTCCGCGACACGAGGATGTCACTCGGCCAGAACCAATGCAAAAATCCAAGTCTGTGCTGCGGACCGTCCGATGGAAGAGCAAGCACCGTCTGAGACCACACGCGGACCGTCCGGGCCCTTGCGGCGGACCGTCCGCGACACCGAGTTGACTTCGACCAGGAACTACAAATCAGGGACAGTCCGACTAAACCGCGGACCGTCCAGCTACAACGTGCGGACCGTCCGGCTATAATTCGCGGACAGTCCGCATGTGAAGACCTGGTTCAGCCCGAAGGTGACAAGTTGAGCAAAAGGAATTATATAGCTGGCGCGGACCGTCCGGGACCAAGGGCGGACCGTCCGCGTGGTGTCACCGAGGCAGATAGCCGTTGATCTAACCGTTGATCTGTCAGAAGTATCCGTTGAAGATGTCAGAATCGACCGTTGGAGGGTCGCGGACCGTCCGGGCCCTAGCCGCGGACCGTCCGCCAGTGCAATTTCTGGCAGATGCGCCCCAACGGCTATATGGGTGGTTGAGGGCTATAAATACCACCCCAACCGGCCACTTCAAAGTGTGGGAGTCCAAGCAACATTCCAAGTCATCTAGTTGACATACTCAAGCCCTCCCAACCACATATATTCATTGATCCATCCTATACACAAGATTTAGTCCACTACAACCAACACAAGTGCCACAAAAGAGAGAGCAAGCAATTGAGAGCTACTCAATTGAGTTTAGCCCTAGCGCCTTGTGAGATTCATTGAGAGATAGTGTGTGCTACAATCTTTGTGTTCATTTGCGCGTGGAGTTTTTGACTCCCATTCGAACTTCCTCCAAAGTGTTGGAGGCTTGTAAAAGCTAGCAAGAGACACCAAAGATTGTGGTGGTCCTTGTGGGATCGAGAGTGATCCTTGAGAAGAAGAAGAGCTCGCCGATCCTTGTGTGATCGGGAGAGAGGGAAAGGGTTGAAAAAGACCCGTCCTCAAGTGGACTCCTCAACGGGGACTAGGCCTTCGAGGGCCGAACCTCGGTAAAACAAATCACCCGTGTTCATTGTGCTTTTGCTTGTGATTTGTTTGTTTTCCCTTAAGTTCTCTTGCACTATTCTTTGCTCATATCATTTGGTGTTTGCTTCAAGTTAAAATCTCATTTAAGTGAAGCAACACTCCGCAAGAAAAGAACTTGAGTTAGTGCTCTTTTTCATCTAAGCTTTCTTGCTTTGTTATCATAGAATTATTAGTTGTATTGATTTATCACTTCCGCATTATTTGAAAGCTATACTCTTTACTAGCAAGAACTTAGTTTTTACACTCCGATAATTGTTCATCTTGTTCTAACCACTAATCAAAGGATCTAGTTGGGGGATAAAGTTTTAATTTTCAGGTTTCGCCTATCCACCCCCCCCCTCTAGGCGACTTTCAATTGGTATCAGAGGTAGGCACTTCATCTTGAGTCTAACAACTCGAAGTGATGGCTCGTAGAAGATCCCAAAAGAACAAGAAGACCCAGGAGAACCCAACTCGGAAGGAGGTAACTCTTGAGATATTATGTGATGATTGTTCTAATTATGATTCATGGTGTACTAGTGTGATAAATGCCTTTAGAACCATACATCCTCAATTAGAACAAATTATTGACAAGAGTATTTTTCCCTCTAGCTTTAATGGAAAAATTAATTCCGAGGAAGATCAAAGATGTTATCGCTTAAACTACCTAGCTTTTGACATCTTAAACAATTCTCTTAGCAAAGAAGATTATCATGCCTTCATATCAAACTATGACGAATCCATTCCCGATGCGCATGATATTTGGACTAGAATTAAAATCAAGTTTGATGAGTCCAAACATAATAGTTCATTTGATGCCTCTACTTCCTTTAGTTTTTGTGATACTAACCCTTGCAAGGAAGAAGGAGAAAATGAACGATGGAGACCAAACGATGAATCCACCTCTCCAAAAGGTTTGTCTTCCCATTTCGATTCCCACATGTGTTGTGTGGCTAATGAAAATGATAGCGGAAGCACAAATGAGGATGAGGAGGAAGAAAGAAGCTTTGTGCATCTCTACGCTCGCCTAAGCCAAGAAGATAAGGCGGTCATGCTCAAACTTCTAGAAAGAGCGAGAGAGCAAAGCGAAGCTCGTCAAAGGCTAGAAGATATTCTCTCCATAAAGATGCAACACCTTGACGAGTTGACTAAAGAACATGAGGAGCTAAAGTGCTCTCATGTTGATTTGGTCCAAAGGTATGAAACTATTTCAATTGAGCAAGATAACGCTTCACATTGTATCGCTCAATTAGTAAATAGGAATACCTTGCTCAAAGACCAAGTAGAAAAGCTAAAAGTTGAAAATCTAGCTTTTCAAAATAAATATGATATGCTTCTATGTTCTCATGAAAATCTTATAGATGATCATATCATATTAAACATTGCTCATGAGGTTGTGATAGAAAATTTAAAATCCCAACAACCTCACTCATGCACATGTATTCAAATTGATACTATATTACCATGTGCTAATGCTTGTTGTTCGTCGACAAGCAAATCTTCTTTTGAGCTAGAATCTGCAGGAACAAATGATGATTCATATCAAAAGCTCAAAGAAGAAAATGAGAGGCTAAAGAAGAGCTTGACACAACTTAAAGGGAAATGCATTGCCCAACCTTCTCAAGATAACCGTGATCACATGGTGAAGAAGCTTGAGACGGGAACAACCGTGGCATGCACTACATCCCTTGAAGAAAATGTCAAGGATTTGAGGATTGCCAAGAGGAATAAACAAAAGAAGAAATTCAACACCTCCTCCAAAAGCCTCAACCACGTCTCCACAAAAGGTAACATCCAAGGTAATGATCAAGCCACACTTCACATTAAGAGGTGTAGTGAATGCTTTGAAATGGGGCACTTGATTAGGTCATGTCCCTATATTAATGGCTTGATTATTAACAAGGATGATAGACTTTGTTTTAAATGCTCTAAGAAGGGACACTTGCTTAGATCTTGTCCCCATTTAAAACAAAAAGGCATAGGGTTAGAAAAGAAAATTTTTACTAACCATGTAGCAGGCAACAAGCAAGGAAAGAAGAAAACTTCAAAACTTGAAAAACGCCTATGCTACACATGCCGAAGAAAGGGACATCAATGCAAGGATTGTCCCATTGGTAACAATTCCACTCCTAGCTTGTCAATTAATTTTCATGTAACTAGGCAACCCAAAATTGCAACTTGTGCTAGAAAGGTAACAAGTTTACCAAGCGCTAGCACAAAGGACACTTGGGTTCCTAGATCTTTGTTCACTAACCTTAACAGACCCATCAAGCGATGGGTACCAAAATGTGCTTGACAAGCTTTGTAGGAGAAGGAGATGGTATGAACCTTTGGGGTGCATGAGGGAGTTAATTCAATTCTTATCAACTCAAGCTATCAATCTTCAAATGATCTACATATTCAAGATTGACCCAAGGTTACTTCAATTTATTGTATTCAAAACTCATATCATCTCGGGAAGATATTAATGTTGTAGGAAATAAAGAATCATCATGTGCGGAATAACAAAGCCTACAACATGGAGGAAAATCAAAGGATGGTAACATTTATATTCTTAAGTACAATTATCTTAAATTGTCATGTGTCTTGTGTAGTCACATAGAAATAGAAAGCACTTAAGCATGTTTTAAAATTATGTCATCATTCTTTGAAGAAATTCCTCTCATATGGTAGATTGTGTATTTATCAATTCTATATTATGACAATCTACATGCTTTAAATTGTTGCAAGTTCCCATGGCATATTTTACTTTAATTATCCTATTATTGCCATAGATATTTCATGTTCTTAAAAGAATAAGGTGTCATGTAAGAAATTCAAATACTTAGGACACTTATAAAAGGAAAAATTCTCTCTATAGCTAGAAAAGTGAGACTAATGTTTTTATCTAAGTAATTTAAGTAGTCTCACTTGTAGAGATAAATTTCTCTATGGAAATGCGTAATCCATCATGACAAGTAAAATCATTCCAATAATTTATGTATGTATGTTTTATTGCTTAAATTGGAGATGATTCTTCTTCATTTATCGCTCTCCATGTTATGGATTAGATTTATTCCCATAGTATCAAGAATTTAACCATGCTTGTTTTATGAGTTAAAACTTAGCATGCTTATTGGAATAATCTAGTTCATATTATAAAGTTTCCATGCTTTAATAATCCACTTTTCATTCCTTATCAAAATGATTACAAAAAGGGAAACTAGTGCTTGTGTTGTTCTTAACATCTCTCTTGAGCTTACTTATGAAAAACTACAAGAGAGTAAGTGCAAGTTTAATGCCACAAGCCTCATGGGTTGCTCCTCACCCAAAGGAAGAGAGGTAAAAGCAAAGGTATGGGAACTCATCATCCTAGTTGAATTTAGTTCCCATCTCAATGTCTATTTAATCAATTCTACCCTTGTGAGAAATAGATTCTTTATTGGACTCATTTCAACTAAACGTGCATTCAACCTCAATCTCTTTAATGCATTTGTCCATTAAAATCTATTTCATACCTTTGCTATAAATGCTCTCATATTGACTTGTTTTTTAAAATAATGATTAATAAACTCAATATGAAGAAGTAAATTCCTATGATTGATCAAATGGTTAAATAGTGCATATTCCTCTTTTCCTATGATGTGCACTAATGCTAGGGATTTTACTTCATGTCTGTGTGACTTGTGGATGATGAATCTTTGATGCATATCTGTAGGGGGAGTCCATTATTATATTTTGATTATGTTGAGACTATTGCTTTGTCTTAGAAATTTCATATAGTCTCTTGCATGAGAATAATGTTTCTCATATTGTATGCTACTACACATCAATCCAGCTTGTTAAAATAATGTCGCTTTTATCAAGGATTGTTGCTTTCATTTCTAAAGTAGCATGCTTATTGGATTCTCCTATTTTTAAGCTTGATTGAAAATTTAATGCCTTTGTTGTTTTCTTGATCTCATATTGGTTGATCATTGAACAACTTCAATTATCACTTATGCTCCTTAGTGCCTTATGAAATTTGAATTTGATTTCAATTGTAATATTAACTGACATCTATCTTGATATGCACTAAGTTAAAAGGAGAATTCATGATACATTTATGCAATTTGTGATCCATTTTGATAAATGCTAAACAATGACTTAGAAAAGGATCACTAGTTGTAGAACTCTCTATTGTGCAAAATATTTCCATACATTGTCTTGAGTACAGGTCTTAGGCAGATTCAATAAGACTAAGGACAAAGCACAATGAAGAGAGCATCACTATGTAAAGGTAGAAAAGGGTAAAACTTCTCAATCTCATTCATACATGTACCTAAATTTTCCTACATTCCTTGCATATCTTGTATAAAAGGAAGAAAAAGCATGTTCATGCATTAACCCTGCTTCATACCTAGTTTAACTTCTCAAACATTCATTTTTACATCTTTGTTTAAACTGGGTGAAGTAATTTTATTGTCAAGGAGCTTAAAGCTTAACCTTGTAACGAGGATAAGCTGCCTTTTGTTCCAAAAGGTGGATGGTCCTTAAGTCTCCTTGAAATCCTTAAAGGTAAATGTTTGAGATATTTATAACATGCTTTCATAAGTGCATAAAATGTCATTAGCATCACACTTATACTATGACACAATGCACTTTACACTCTTTATGATATAGACATGGTCTCATTAACCTAATTATGTGCACTTGGCATTTTTAGACCAAAAATTTGTTTTCTTCTCTATGCACATATTTAGGGGGAGCAATCTATATTGTATATAATTGTTTAAGCTTAATTGATATATCCTTTTAATCATGTCTCTTTCCTTTGGTACATTTGCATATTTCTTATCTTCATTGTGTGCCAAGGCTAAGACTAATATGTTTTCATGAGCATCTCATGTATTAAGTCTTAGATTGAAAGGGAAATGGAGTATTCGGCAAAGACATCGCTTCCACTCAACTCCATTGGTATTATCCACTCTTTGCCGGTATCCCGCCGTCTCTCCGTATTTGGTATAATCTTCACTCATGTTTTATTTGCCAAAGAGGAGAAAGTAGTTATTTGAGGGCCTACATTTCACTCTGAGTATCCGTTTTTGGCGATTCATGCCAAAGGGGGAGAAAGTATTAGGCCCAAAGCAAAATGACCGCACCACCACCTCCTAATTTCAAATTGGTAAAACTAATGATTTTCAATTGGTGATTTTCAATTGGTAAATTTCAAATTGGTATCTTATTATGTTCAAAAGGGGGAGAAAGTAGTATTTTCAAAATTGATATCTTAAAACCCTCTTGAACACTAAGAGGAGGATTTCATTGAGGGGGAGTTTTGTTTAGTCAAAGGAAAAGCATTTGAAACAGGGGGAGAAAATTTCAAAATCTTGAAAATGCTTCTCAAAATCTTATTTATTTATCCTTTGACTATTTTGCAAAACATTTTGAAAAGAATTTCCAAAAGAGTTTGCAAAAACAAAACAATTGGTGCAAGCATGGTCTAAAACATTAAATGTAAATTGGTCTAATTTCAAAGTAACCTTTGCACTTACCTTATGCAAACTAGTTCAATTCTGCACTTATTTATTTGCTTTGGTTTGTGTTGGCATCAATCACCAAAAAGGGGGAGATTGAAAGGGAAATAGGCTCAAACCTTTTCCTAAATGATTTTGGTGGTTGAATTGCCTAACACAAATAATTGGACTAACTAGTTTGCTCTAGATTATATGCTCTACAGGTGCCAAAGGTTCATCTACAACTATTCTAATTCGACTGTCCGGAATACCGTAGATTATTCCGGACAGGAGAAGCTTTTTGGAAAAACAGGCCAAGCGCGGACCGTCCGGGCCCTTGCGGCGGACCGTCCGCGACACGAGGATGTCACTCGGCCAGAACCAATGCAAAAATCCAAGTCTGTGCTGCGGACCGTCCGATGGAAGAGCAAGCACCGTCTGAGACCACACGCGGACCGTCCGGGCCCTTGCGGCGGACCGTCCGCGACACCGAGTTGACTTCGACCAGGAACTACAAATCAGGGACAGTCCGACTAAACCGCGGACCGTCCAGCTACAACGTGCGGACCGTCCGGCTATAATTCGCGGACAGTCCGCATGTGAAGACCTGGTTCAGCCCGAAGGTGACAAGTTGAGCAAAAGGAATTATATAGCTGGCGCGGACCGTCCGGGACCAAGGGCGGACCGTCCGCGTGGTGTCACCGAGGCAGATAGCCGTTGATCTAACCGTTGATCTGTCAGAAGTATCCGTTGAAGATGTCAGAATCGACCGTTGGAGGGTCGCGGACCGTCCGGGCCCTAGCCGCGGACCGTCCGCCAGTGCAATTTCTGGCAGATGCGCCCCAACGGCTATATGGGTGGTTGAGGGCTATAAATACCACCCCAACCGGCCACTTCAAAGTGTGGGAGTCCAAGCAACATTCCAAGTCATCTAGTTGACATACTCAAGCCCTCCCAACCACATATATTCATTGATCCATCCTATACACAAGATTTAGTCCACTACAACCAACACAAGTGCCACAAAAGAGAGAGCAAGCAATTGAGAGCTACTCAATTGAGTTTAGCCCTAGCGCCTTGTGAGATTCATTGAGAGATAGTGTGTGCTACAATCTTTGTGTTCATTTGCGCGTGGAGTTTTTGACTCCCATTCGAACTTCCTCCAAAGTGTTGGAGGCTTGTAAAAGCTAGCAAGAGACACCAAAGATTGTGGTGGTCCTTGTGGGATCGAGAGTGATCCTTGAGAAGAAGAAGAGCTCGCCGATCCTTGTGTGATCGGGAGAGAGGGAAAGGGTTGAAAAAGACCCGTCCTCAAGTGGACTCCTCAACGGGGACTAGGCCTTCGAGGGCCGAACCTCGGTAAAACAAATCACCCGTGTTCATTGTGCTTTTGCTTGTGATTTGTTTGTTTTCCCTTAAGTTCTCTTGCACTATTCTTTGCTCATATCATTTGGTGTTTGCTTCAAGTTAAAATCTCATTTAAGTGAAGCAACACTCCGCAAGAAAAGAACTTGAGTTAGTGCTCTTTTTCATCTAAGCTTTCTTGCTTTGTTATCATAGAATTATTAGTTGTATTGATTTATCACTTCCGCATTATTTGAAAGCTATACTCTTTACTAGCAAGAACTTAGTTTTTACACTCCGATAATTGTTCATCTTGTTCTAACCACTAATCAAAGGATCTAGTTGGGGGATAAAGTTTTAATTTTCAGGTTTCGCCTATCCACCCCCCCCCTCTAGGCGACTTTCAAGCGTCCACGCGGGAGAGGGAGCGAGCGGCTTCAAGCGAGCGCCTGTCTCGTCCTCGTCCCCGCGCGGCCAACCCTCTCTGAGAGGGCCCTGGTCCTTCCTTTTATAGGCGTAAGGAGAGGATCTAGGTGTACAACGGGGGGTATAGCAGAGTGCTACGTGTCTAGCGGAGGAGAGCTAGTGCCCTAAGTACATGCCATCGTGGCAGCCGGAGAGATTTTGGCACCCTGCTGGTGTGATGTCGTGGCCATCGGAGGAGTGCTGGAGCCTGACGGAGGGACAGCTGTCGGAGCGGTTGAGTCCTTGCTGACGTCCTCTTGCTTCCGTAAGGGGGCTGAGAGCCGCCGTCGTCACAGAGTATGCGGGGCGCCATCATTGCCTATCTGGCGGAGCGAGCCAGATGGGACGTCGGTCTTGTTCCCTGCGGCTCGAGTCAGCTCGGGGTAGGGTGATGATGGCGCCTCCTGTTGACGTGGCAGGTCTGCGCCCTAGGTTGGGCGATGTGGAAGCTCCTCCGAAGCCGAGGTCGAGTCTGTCTTCCGTGGCCAAGGTCGAGTCCGAGCCCCTGGGTCGGGCGAGGCGGAGACCGTCGGCTGAGGTCGGGGCGTAGTCCGAGCCCTGGGGTCGGGCGGAGCGGAGTTCGTCGTCTTCTGGGGCTGAGCCCAAGTCCGAGCCCTGGGTCGGGCGGCGCAGAGTTCGTCGTCTTCTGGGGCTGAGCCCGAGTCCGAGCCCTTGGTCGGGCGGAGCGGAGTTCGCCGTCTTCCGGGACTTAGCCCGAGTCCGAGCCCTGGGTCGGGCGGAGCGGAGTTCGCCGTCTTCCGAGACTTTAGCCCGAGTCCGAGCCCTGGGTCAGGCGGAGTTCGCCGTCTTCCGAGACTTAGCCCGAGTCCGAGCCCTGGGTCGGGCGGAGCGGAGTTCGCCGTCTTCCGGGACTTAGCCCGAGTCCGAGCCCTGGGTCGGGCGAAGCAGAGCTTCCTTTGGTGCCTTCGACCGGGCCTGACTGCCTGTCAGCCTCACTCTATCGAGTGGCACCGCAGCCGGAGCGGCGTAGGCGGCGCTGTCTTTCTGTCAGGCCGGTCAGTGGAGCGGCGAAGTGACGGCGGTCACTTCGGCTCTGTCGGCTGGGGGGGCGCGTCAGGATAAAGGTGTCAGGCCACCTTTGCATTAAATGCCCCTGCGGCTTGGTCGGTTGGTGCGGCAATTTGGTCAGGGCTGCTTCTTGGCGAAGACAGGGCCTCGGGCGAGCCGGGAATACGTTCGCCGCTGGAGGGGGGCCTCGGGCGAGACGGAGATCCTCCGGGGTCGGCTGCCCTTGTCCGAGGCTAGGCTCGGGCGTGGCGTGATCGAGTCCCTCGTATGGACTGATCCCTGACTTAATCGCACCCATCAGGCCTTTGTAGCTTTATGCTGATGGGGGTTACCAGCTGAGAATTAGGAGCCTTGAGGGTACCCCTAATTATGGTCCCCGACAGTAGCCCCCGAGCCTCGAAGGGAGTGTGAGCACTCGCTTGGAGGCTTTCGTCACACTTTTTTGCAAGGGGACCAGCCTTTCTCGGTTGCGTTTTGTTTCGGTGGGTGCGCGCGAGCGCACCCGCCGGGAGTAGCCCCCGAGGCCTCGGAGGAGTGGTTTCACTCCTTCGAGGTCTTAATGCCTCGCGTAATGCTTTGGCTGGTCTGGTTGTTCCCTCATGCGAGCTGGTCGTAGCCTGGGTGTACGGTCGGGTCCCAAGTTCTTGGGCTCGTATGTTGACGCTGTCAACGGTTCGGCCGGAGCCGGGTTTGCGAGAGCAGCCCCCGAGCCTCTGCACAGGGCGAGAGGGCGATCAGGGACAGACTCGGCTTTTTTACATACGCCCCTGCGTCGCCTTTCCGCAAGGAGGAGGGGGGGAAGCGCCATGTTGCCCTCGATGGGCGCCGAACATTGTGTCTCTGGTGAGCTGCAAGCGGGTAATCCGAGTGGACGTCCGTGCCCCGTTTGTTAGGGGTCGGCTAGGGGCCCAGAGGCACGCCCAAAAGTACCTGCGGGTGATCTGCCGGACCCGGTCCCCTGGCGACGGGGTCCGAGGGCTCGATGCCTCCCTCTGATGGGATTCCGTTACAAGATCGTTCCCGCTGGTCTCGGAAATGTCCTAGGGTACCTCGGGAGCGCAGCCCGAGCCTTGGTTATGTATCGAACGTACCCATGGTCATCCCTCGCTCGGCGTCTGAGGCGGCTGTGAACCCTTCGGGGGCCAGCCTTCGAACCCCTAATCAGTAATAGGCGCGGAGCCCGAGTAGCCTGAGGTGGCCGTGGAACCCTTCCGAGGGGCCGGCCTTCGAACCTCTGACCAGTAGTGGGTGTAGGGCCCACGCGATCTGAGGCGGCTGTCGAACCCTTCCGGGGGGCCAGCCTTCGAACCTCTGATCAGTAGGGGGGCTCGGAGCCTGGTTCCTTCTCAGGGAAGAATCCTTTTCGGGGTATCCCCCTTTCCCGGTCCCTGTTGCAAGAGAGAGAAAGAGGAAAAAAGGAAAAGGATACGAAATCGAACGACGTGGCGTACCTTTTTTGACGCGGTCATTATGGCGAAGGCGAAGCGTCGCCCGCTTCTCCTACCAGAGGCGCCGCCTGTCCCGGCGCGGAGTTAATGCGACGGGGCGAGTGGTTGGCGGGGCGGCCGTTGCGCGTGCGCGAGCCGTTCGAGGAACGGATCACGGGCGCGTTGTCTTCACGCCGTGAGAGTGGGTTCTCTCGCTGCCCCCGGACGAGACGTGAGCTTGGCTGACGACGTGGCCGCTGCTCCTGCCCGCCTGCCATCGCCATTACTGCCGGCCCATTTTTGGCCGCATTGACCGCCGCGCCAGGCTGGCGCTGCTAGGTCGTGCGCTGGGTCGCCTCGAGTCGCGGTATTGGTTCCGCAGTCGAGGAGGCGCGGTAGTGGCGCAAGTGGCGGTGCTGTTGCATGCATGAAGCATTCGGCGCGCCGGTTGCATGACACGTGGGCCTGGGCCTCCATGCTGGGCGTGTTGGGAGTCGGAGAAGTGCGCCCACTTGGCGCGGTTGCATGCCGCCTGCATGGCTACCCACCCCTTTCGCCCGTTGGTCTGGGCAAAAGCGGAGAGTCGCTTGTAACCGCTGGGCGGTTGTACGCACCGCGCGCGGCTGTTTGGCTTCTTCTGCTCTAAGCCGGCTTGCATGACGTGTGGGACCCAGCCCCCGCGCCGTAGGGGGAGGACCTTGGAGCGTGTTGGAGAAGGCTCAGCCCACGACGGCTGGGGACGCAAGCAGGGAGAGTCGCCTTTAAAAGAAGGGTGACCCCCTTGGAAGGCGACCACGTCTTCGCGCTCCCTTATGCATCGTGTCTTTCCACCTTCCAAGCCCCCGGATGGGGGATATCCGCCGTCTTTCCGCCTCGTCGTCGGAGGAACGCAACTCCGTGGGAATTGGTACCTTTCAGCCATCGTTCGGCTTCAAGGATTTTCATCATGCAGCCCGGCTGCACCCCCCCCCCCCCCCCGCCGGCGGTCACCTAAGACGGTGACCACCAGCCCCTAGGTGGGGAGAAGCAAGCCGGGCTGCGATCTTGGTCCCACCCTCAGCTTCAAGGATGTTCATCATCCTCGCTGGGGTGGAGGCCGGGCTGAGCCGGAGCTCTACCTCCCGCGCGGGTTCGTGGGTCACCCTCTCTTGCGGCGTTCGAGGGAGAGGGCGCTCGCTGGCCCTGCGGGCGGGTCGGACTTCGACAACGTGGGGCCAGTCGACGGCAGGCGTCGTCAGCCCCAGCGCGTTGGGCTCATCGGCTTGGCCCCCGGTGCCCCCTCCTGCCGGAAGGCGGCTGCCGCGCCGTGTGCACGGGAGGACCGCCCAAGATGTCGCGCGCTGCTAGGGTGGCGTTCGTGTTCTGGGGCGGTCCTGCCTTTGCACCGGTACGGTGCCTCCGCGCGGAGGTCGGTGCCCTGCTCGTCCGGGAGGATCCGACTGGGGATTTGCCGGCGGGCTGACGACCCCTGTCGCCGGTGCCGAGGCGGAGGCGGCTCGAGAAGTCCCCGTCGCCGACGGGATCACTGCCACCATCCGCGCTTCGGGCCTCCGGCCCTTTGTACTTGTCCTCGCCCCTCGAGCGTCGGCGTGGGCGAGGGCAGGGTTGCAGCGGTGTTCGCCCTGAGGCCATCGCCGCTGCAGTTCGGCCACCCGTAGAGGGGTCGTTGTCACTGTTGCTGGAGCGGGCGACGGTGAGCCGTCCGTCGGTCTTCTGTTGCTCCGCAGCCCCCCCCCCCGTCGAGTGGGGTTGTTCGTATCTGCGGAGGTGGAACCGAAGTTCCGTTTGTAATGGCAGTTTGAATGCTAGTGTTTTTGTTCATTGTGGCTGTCGGGGCCTGAACATGTATGTATTTTTCGGCACGGAGCCGTGTTTTTCCTCATTTTCGAGCACTAAGACTCGCCTGTTGGTTGTCTGAACCGCTTCACCAAGCGTGAGTCGCCCCGTGTAAAGGTGACGAGTGAGGTATCCGTATCCCGGAGGCGTAGGAGTCCCTCGGCTCGGTCGGCCTTGTTGTCCGAGGCTTCTCTAGCTTAGTTAAAGGAACCCCTCGGCCGCTCTCCGACGAGCCGAGGCTAGGGGTAGCGATGTCAGCATGAACAGAGGCGGAGTTGGCTCGAAAAGAAAACCTGGTTGGCCAGAGCCTGGCCGGGTCGTCCGTTAGCGGGACCGACGCCGGAATTGACCAGCCGAGGCCTCGGGTCGGGCTGACGTCCTTGGAGGACAGCTGGCCGAGGCCCCGGGGTGACCGGCCGAGCCGCCTGCTCGGGCCGGATTCCCGAGAAGACCCTGGCAGCGATGGCCCGAGCGTGGCGATGACGTCGTCCTTCAGAGTGGAGATCTTCGGACCGCGTCGCTGTCCGAGGCTAGGTCGGACCTCGCCGAAGGTGTTGTCGATGCCGAGGGTGCTGCTGCTCCCTTCCAGCGTTAAGACCCGAGCCTGCAGGATCGGATTGTCTTGTAGCGTGTGTTTCCTGCAGCCGCCGAGGCCAAAACACACCCTTGCCGTGTTGTAAAGCTACGTCTCTTTTCCTCTTGTTTTGAGTATCTGGACTTTTTTGTTGGTAACGGAATCGCTTGCGCGAGCGAGAGTTGCTTCTCGCGAAAGGTGATGAGTGAGGTATCCGTATCCCGGAGGCGTAGGAGTCCCTCGGCTCGGTCAGCCTTGCCGCTTACGCGCACTCTTACCCGTCCATGGGGCTCTGTCACCGACGCAGTCGAGAAGGCTCGAAGGATCGCTTCGGCAGAAGAGCTTCCGAACGTATAGACTTGTTCGGTCCGCGAAATCACTTATCTGAACGTGAGTTACTTATCGCAGAAGGTGATGAGTGAGGTATCTGTATCCCGGAGGCGTAGGAGTCCGTCGGCTCGATCAGCCTTGGCTGCTTACGTGTACTCCGTCGTTTTCAGGATCCACTTTCGAAGTAGTCCAAAAGCACGAAAGACATTCTGGCAGAAAAGATCTTTTTTCGAGGAAAATTTCGACGCAGAGGGGGTTCCCCCCCTTTTAGCCCCCGAGGGAGGGTCGGGCTTTGCCGAGGCGAAACCGACCCTTCCTTGACGACTAAACTTTGCGTCGGTGCGAGGTATATGAACAACTTGAAAACATCTTAAGGGTAGAAGCGACGTAGCTGTTGGATGTTCCAAGCGTTGCTGTAGACCTCGCCTTGACTGTTGGCCAGCTTGTACGTTCCGGGCTTCAGAATTTTGGCAATGACGAACGGCCCCTCCCAGGGGGGCGTGAGCTTGTGCCGCCCTCGGGCGTCTTGTCGTAGCTGAAGCACCAGGTCGCCCACCTGGAGGTCTCGGGACCGGACCCCTCGAGCGTGGTAGCGTCGCAGGGACTGCTGGTACCGCGCCGAGTGTAGTGAGGCCTTGTCCCGAGCCTCCTCCAGCTGGTCCAGCGAGTCTTCTCGGCTAGCTTGGTTGCTTTGGTCGGTGTAGGCCCTCGTCCTCGGGGAACCGTATTCTAAGTCTGTGGGCAAGATGGCTTCGGCCCCATAGACTAGAAAGAACAGGGTGAAGCCCGTGGCTCGGCTCGGCATCGTCCTCAGACTCCAGACCACCGAGGGGAGTTCCTTCATCCACCGCTTGCCGAACTTGTTGAGGTCGTTGTAGATCCGAGGCTTGAGCCCTTGTAGAATCATGCCGTTGGCACGCTCTACCTGCCCATTCGTCATGGGATGAGCCACGGCGGCCCAGTCCACCCGGATGTGGTGATCCTCGCAGAAGTCCAGGAACTTTCTGTCGGTGAACTGGGTGCCGTTGTCGGTGATGATGGAGTTCGGGACCCCGAAGCGATGGATGATGTTGGTGAAGAACGCCACCGCCTGCTCGGACCTGATGCTGTTCAGGGGTCGGACCTCGATCCACTTGGAGAATTTGTCGATGGCGACCAGCAGGTGCGTGTAGCCCCTGGGTGCCTTCTGCAAGGGGCCGACGAGATCCAGACCCCACACAGCGAAAGGCCAGGTGATGGGTATCGTCTGCAGAGCCTGAGCGGGCAGGTGGGTCTGCCTTGCGTAGAACTGACACCCTTCGCAGGTGCGGACAATTCTAGTGGCGTCGGCCACCACCGTCGGCCAGTAGAAGCCTTGTCGGAAAGCATTCCCGACAAGGGCTCGAGGCGCTGCGTGATGGCCGCAAGCCCCCGAGTGTATCTCTGCAGGAGTTCCTGACCTTCGGCGATGGAGACGCATCGCTGGAGGATGCCAGAGGGGCTGTGGTGGTAGAGCTCCTTCTCATCACCCAGCAAGACGAACGACTTGGCGCGCCGCGCCACCCGCCGAGCCTCGGCTCGACCGAGGGGTAGCTCTCCTCGGTGGAGATATTGCAGGTACATGGTCTGCCTGTTTTGATCAGGCGTGACCCCGCTTTGCTCCCCCTCGACGTGCAGCGTCTCGCCCTCGGGGGCCAAGGGTACCTCGGGCTGAACCGAGGATGCCTCGGGCCGAGCCGAGGGTGCCTCGGACTGAGCCGAGGGTACCTCGGGCTGGGCCGAGGGTGCCTCGAGCTAGGCCGAGGGCGCCTCGGGCTGGGCCGAGGGCGCCTCGGGCTCGGGCGTGTCGTCGATCTTGACGGAGGGTTGATGCAGATCCCGGGAGAAGACGTCCGGGGGAACCGTCGTTCGCCCCGAGGCTATTTTAGCCAGCTCGTCCGCAGTCTCGTTGTAGCGCCGAGTGATGTGGTTGAGCTCGAGCCCGTAGAACTTGTCTTCCAGGCGCCGAACCTCATCGCAGTAGGCCTCCATCTTCGGGTCGCGGCAGTGGGGGTTCTTCATGACTTGGTCGATGACGAGCTACGAGTCACCGCGAGCGTCGAGGCGTCGGACCCCTAGCTCGATGGCGATTCGCAACCCGTTGACCAGAGCTTCATACTCAGCCACATTGTTGGATGCCGGGAAATGGAGGCGTAGCACATAGCGTATGTGCTTCCCGAGGGGTGAGATGAAGAGTAGGCCTGCGCCGGCTCCTGTCTTCATCAGCGACCCGTCGAAGAACATGGTCCAGAGCTCCGGTTGGATCGGAGTCGTCGGTAGCTGGGTGTCGACCCATTTAGCTACGAAGTTCGCCAAGACCTGGGACTTGACGGCCTTCCGAGGAGCGAACGAGATTGTCTCGCCCATGATTTCCACCGCCCACTTCGCAATCCTACCCGAGGCCTCTCGGCACTGGATGATCTCCCCCAGGGGGAAGGATGACACCACAGTTACCGGATGAGACTCGAAGTAGTGTCGCAGCTTTCGCCGCGTTAGGATCACCGCGTACAACAGCTTCTGAACTTGTGGGTAGCGGGTCTTGGTTTCGGACAGTACCTCGCTGACAAAGTAGACTGGCCTCTAAACGGGCAATGCATGCCCCTCTTCTTGCCTCTCGACCACAATCGCGGCGCTAACCACCTGAGTGGTCGCGGCGACGTAGACCAAGAGGGCTACTCCGGCAGCTGGGGGTACCAAGATAGGCGCCTTCGTGAGGAGCGCCTTCAGGTTCCCGAGGGCTTCCTCGGCCTCAGGGGTCCAAGTGAAGCACTCGGCCTTCCTTAAGAGGCGGTACAGAGGTAGACCTCTTTCGCCGAGGCGTGAGATGAAACGGCTCAGAGCCGCGAGACATCCCATGACCCTCTGTATGCCTTTCAAGTCCTTGATGGGCCCCATGCTGGTGATGGCTGCGATCTTCTCTGGGTTGGCTTCGATGCCCCTCTCGGAGACGATGAAGCCCAAGAGCATGCCTCGGGGCACCCCGAAGACACACTTCTCGGGATTGAGCTTGACACCTTTCGCCTTGAGACATCGGAATGTCACTTCAAGGTCGGAAAGGAGGTCGGAGGCTTTCCTCGTCTTGACTACGATGTCATCGATGCAGGCCTCGACCGTGTGGCCAATGTGTTCGCCGAACACATGGTTCATGCACCGCTGGTACGTCGCGCTCGCATTCCTCAAGCCGAACGGCATGGTGACATAGCAGTACATGTCGAAGGGTGTGATGAAAGAAGTCGCGAGCTGGTCGGACTCTTTCATCCTGATTTGATGATACCCTGAGTAGGCATCGAGGAAAGACAGGGTTTCGCACCCAGCAGTGGAATCCACGATTTGGTCGATGCGAGGCAGAGGGTAGGGAACCTTCGGACATGCTTTGTTGAGACCAGTGTAGTCTACATACATCCGCCAATTCCCCCCTTCTTTCTCACAAGCACAGGGTTGGCAAGCCATTCGGGATGGAATACCTCTTTGATGAACCATGCCGCCATTAGCTTGTGGATCTCCTCGCCTATGACTCTGCGCTTCTCCTCGTCGAATCGGCGCAGAGGCTGCTTGACGGGTCGGGCTCCGGCTCGGATGTCCAGCGAGTGCTCGGCGACATCCCTCGGTATGACAGGCATGTCCGAGGGACTCCACGCGAAGACGTCGGCGTTCGCGCGGAGAAAGTCGACGAGCACTGCTTCCTATTTGGGATCGAGCCCGGAGCCGATCCGGATCTGCTTGGAGGCGTCGCCGCTGAGGTCGAGGGGACGGACTTAACCGTCTCCGCTGGCTCAAAGTTGCCGGCATGACGCTTCACATCTGGCACCTCCTTCGAGAGGCTCTCCAGGTTGGCGATGAGGGCCTCGGACTCGGCGAGGGCCTCGGTGTACTCCACGCACTCCACGTCGCATTCGAACGCGTGTTTGTACGTGGGGCCGACGGTGATGACCCCGTTGGGGCCCGGCATCTTGAGCTTCAGGTAGGTGTAGTTGGGGACGGCCATGAACTTCGCGTAGCATGGTCTTGCCAGTACCGCGTGGTAGGTTCCTCGGAACCCGACCACCTCGAACGTTAGGGTCTCCCTTCGGAAGTTGGAGGGTGTTCCGAAGTAGACGGGAAGGTCGAGTTGTCCGAGGGGCTGGACGCGCTTCCCGGGAATGATCCCATGGAAGGGCGCAGCGCCTGCTCGGACGGAGGACAGATCGACACGCAGGAGCCCGAGGGTCTCGGCGTAGATGATGTTGAGGCTGCTGCCTCCGTCCATGAGGACCTCGGTGAGCTTGACGTCGCCGATGACGGGGTCGACGACGAGCGGGTATTTCCCCGGGCTCGGCACATGGTCGGGGTGATCGTCTCGGTCGAAGGTGATGGGCTTGTCGGACCAGTCCAGATAGACTGGCGCCGCCACCTTCACCGAGCAGACCTCCCGGCGCTCGTGCTTGCGGTGCCGAGCCGAGGCGTTCGCCGCTTGCCCACCATAGATCATGAAGCAGTCGCGGACCTCGGGGAACTCTCCTGCCTGGTGATCTTCCTAATTGTCGTCGTCGCGGGCCTTGCCACCCTCCGCGGGTGGCCCGACCCTGTGGAAGTGGCACCGAAGCATGACGCACTCCTCAAGGGTGTGCTTGACGGGCCCCTGGTGATAGGGGCACGACTCCTTGAGCATCTTGTCGAAGAGGTTGGCACCTCCGGGGGGCTTCAGAGGGTTCTTGTACTCGGCGGCGGCGACAAGGTCCGCGTCGGCGGCGTCGCGTTTTGCTTGCGACTTCTTCTTGCCCTTCTTCTTGGCGCCGTGCTGAGTTGACGCCTCGGGAGCATCTTCCGAAGGGCGGCCCTGGGGCTGCTTGTCCTTCCGTAAGATAGCCTCGACCGCCTCCTGGCCGGAGGCGAACTTGGTGGCGATGTCCATCAGCTCGCTCGCCCTGGTGGGGGTCTTGCGACCCAGCTTGCTCACCAGGTCGCGACAGGTGGTGCCGGCGAGGAACGCGCCGATGACATCCGAGTCGGTGATGTTGGGCAGCTCGGTGCGCTGCTTCGAGAATCGCCGGATGTAGTCCCGGAGAGACTCTCCCGGCTGCTGTCGGCAGCTTCGGAGGTCCCAGGAATTGCCGGGGCGCACGTACGTGCCCTGGAAATTGCCGGCGAAAGCTTGGACTAGGTCGCCCTAGTTGGAGATCTGCCCTGGAGGCAAGTGCTCCAACCAGGCGCGAGTGGTGTCGGAGAGGAACAGGGGGAGGTTGCGGATGATGAGGTTGTCATCGTCCGTTTCACCCAGTTGGTAGGCCAGACGGTAGTCCGCGAGCCACAGTTCCGGTCTCGTCTCCCCCGAGTACTTTGTGATAGTAGTCGGGGGTCGAAACCGGGTCGGGAACGGCGCCCGTCGGATGGCCCGGCTGAAGGCCTGCAGACCGGGTGGTTCGGGCGAGGGACTCCGATCCTCCCCGCTGTCATAGCGTCCCCCACGCCTGGGGTGGTAGCCTCGGCGCACCCTCTCATCGAGGTGGGCCCGACGGTCGCGGTGATGGTGCTCGTTGCCGAGGCGACCCGGGGCCGCAGGCGCGGTGTTGCGCGTGCGCCTGGTGTAGACCGAGGCTTCCCGCATGAATCGGGAAGTCACGGCATGAGGTTCCGAGGGGTACCCCTGCCTTCGGGAGGCAGAGCTCTCGGTCCGTCGGACCGCGGCGCCTTCCAAGAGATTCTTGAGCTCTCCCTGGATTCGCCGCCCCTCGGTGGTTGATGGCTCCGGCATCGCGCGGAGAAGCATTGCTGCTGCTACAGCCAGATTCTGGCCGACCCCACTAGATGCGGGTGGCGGCCTGAACCTGACGTCGTCGGCGATGCGGTGCTGGAAGCCCTGGGGTAGATGACGTATTTCTCTGGCCGGAGGTTGTCCCGCCCATGCCTGCCCGACGTCCCGACGGATCGGCTCAAGCGCTCCTGCTCCCTCGTCGAGCCTGGCCTGCACCCCGCGGATTTGCTCGAGCTGTGGGTCATGGCCCCCCGCCTGAACAGGGACCACAGCCCGTGGGATGTCAACGCGAGGCACCGGCCTAGGGAGATCACCGTCCTCCGGCATGCCGATATGGTTGCCTTCGGAGGGACCCCTAGATCGACGTGGAAGCATTCGCGACTTGGGCCGCAGTCCTCGTCGCCGAGGCTACGGCTACCGTCGGAACAGTCGGAGAGGCAATAGTCGCATGCGGTCATGAAGTCCCGCATGGCACTGGGGTTGCCAAGTCCAGAGAAATCCCAACAGAAGCTGGGCTCGTCGTCTTCCTCGGACCCAGAGGGCCCGTAGGTCGAGACGTCCGTCAACCGGCCCCCAGGTGACCGCATACGAAACCCCAGTGGGTTTGGACTCGCCTCTACGAGAGCGCCCGCTAAAGCGGGGTCGCTAGGCGGGTTGAGGCTGAATCCAAATAACGTGGGAGGGGAATCGATCGGTACATCTTGGTCGACGAGCGGCGATAAAGTCACGTCGGGGGCTGACTGCACTGCCGTCTCAGGTGCGAGGGCGACGTCCAGCAAGCTTTTCGCGAGCGTGCTGGCGTCGTCCGCTTGCTCGGGACTGACGTGTCGCGGGGAGACGGCGCTCGCCTTCGTCTCAGGCGCGAAGTCGATACCCGACGCGCCCCCCGTTGGGGCGCTGGGGCAGTCGACTCGCTTGACAGTCAACGAGGCGCTGCCTTCCGCTTGGCCTTGGTTGCCCCGCCTTCCCCTCCGTCGGCGGGGAAGAGGGCGGGATGAGCTCGAAGGTTGTTCTTCCACCATGCGGGGAAGACGTCGTCGATTCCGCCGCCGGCGGGCGGGTTGTCGGCCGCCAGTGTCGTTGTCGCGCGGCGGTGGAAGGAGTATCATGTCGTAGCTGCCGTCGAGGGACATGAACTCAAGACTCCCGAAACGGAGCACCGTCCCGGGTTGGAGAGGTTGCTGGAGACTGCCCATCTGGAGCTTGACGGGAAGCTGTTCGTCAACACGCAGCAGGCCCCTACCTGGCGTGCCAACTGTCGGCGTTCCGAGACCGGGGGGTCCCTGAGCCGACGAGTGAATGTCGCCGCGTGCCCCAGCCCAGATGGGTCGAGCGCGAGGGCGAGCGCGAAGGGGGGAGAGCGAGGCGGCCGGAGACCGGCGTGAGAGAGGTGGGAATCCCGCGGCCTTCGTGTTCGTCCCGCGCCCAGGTCGGGTGCGCTTGCAGTAGGGGGTTACAAGCGTCCACGCGGGAGAGGGAGCGAGCGGCTTCAAGCGAGCGCCTGTCTCGTCCTCGTCCCCGCGCGGCCAACCCTCTCTGAGAGGGCCCTGGTCCTTCCTTTTATAGGCGTAAGGAGAGGATCCAGGTGTACAACAGGGGGTATAGCAGAGTGCTACGTGTCTAGTGGAGGAGAGCTAGCGCCCTAAGTACATGCCGTCATGGCAGCCGGAGAGATTTTGGCACCCTGCTGGTGTGATGTCGTGGTCGTCGGAGGAGTACTGGAGCCTGACGGAGGGACAGCTGTCGGAGCGGTTGAGTCCTTGCTGACGTCCTCTTGCTTCCGTAAGGGGGCTGAGAGCCGCCGTCGTCACAGAGTATGAGGGGCGCCATCATTGCCTATCTGGCGGAGCGAGCCAGATGGGACGTCGGTCTTGTTCCCTGCGGCCCGAGTCAGCTCGGGGTAGGGTGATGATGGCGCCTCCTGTTGACGTGGCGGGTCCGCGCCCTAGGTTGGGCGATGTGGAAGCTCCTCCGAAGCCGAGGTCGAGTCTGTCTTCCGTGGCCGAGGTCGAGTCCGAGCCCCTGGGTCGGGCGAGGCGGAGACCGTCGACTGAGGTCGGGGCGTAGTCCGAGCCCTGGGGTCGAGCGGAGCGAAGTTCGTCGTCTTCTGGGGCTGAGCCCAAGTCCGAGCCCTGGGTCGGGCGGCGCGGAGTTCGTCGTCTTCTGGGGCTGAGCCCGAGTCCGAGCCCTGGGTCGGGCGGAGCGGAGTTCGCCGTCTTCCGGGACTTAGCCCGAGTCCGAGCCCTGGGTCGGGCGGAGCGGAGTTCGCCGTCTTCCGAGACTTTAGCCCGAGTCCGAGCCCTGGGTCAGGCGGAGTTCGCCGTCTTCCGGGACTTAGCCCGAGTCCGAGCCCTGGGTCGGGCGGAGCGGAGTTCGCCGTCTTCCGGGACTTAGCCCGAGTCCAAGCCCTAGGTCGGGCGAAGCGGAGCTTCCTATGGTGCCTTCGACCGAGCCTGACTGCCTGTCAGCCCCACTCTGTCGAGTGGCACCGCAGCCGGAGTGGCGCAGGCGACGCTGTCTTTCTGTCAGGCCGGTCAGTGGAGCGGCGAAGTGACGGCGGTCACTTCGGCTCTGTCGGCTGGGGGCGCGCGTCAGGATAAAGGTGTCAGGCCACCTTTGCATTAAATGCCCTTGTGGCTTGGTCGGTTGGTGCGGCGATTTGGTCAGGGCTGCTTCTTGGCGAAGACAGGGCCTCGGGCGAGCCGGGAATATGTTCGCCGCTGGAGGGGGGCCTCGGGCGAGACGGAGATCCTCCGGGGTCGGCTGCCCTTGTCCGAGGCTAGGCTCTGGCGAGGCGTGATCGAGTCCCTCGTATGGACTGATCCCTGACTTAATCGCACCCATCAGGCCTTTGCAGCTTTATGCTGATGGGGGTTACCAGCTGAGAATTAGGAGCCTTGAGGGTACCCCTAATTATGGTCCCCGACAAGCAGCGACAACGACCTCCACTCTGGGCGGCTAAACAACAGCAGCGATGACCTCAGGGCAGACGCTGCTGTGACAAGGCCCTCGCCCATGTCCCCACTCGAGGGGCGGGGACAAACTATCAAAGCCAAAGAGTCGGAGGTCCGTCCGCAGGTGGCACCGACAATCTCATCGGCGGAGAAACCTCCTCTAGCGACCACCACCTCAGCACCGACGACAATGGCCACCTGCGCGCCGGCGCTACGCCAACGAAATGGAGGCCGCCCCAGCCTGCACCGGCAGATCCCCAGACAAGTCCTCGCGGACGAGCAGGCACCGACCTCCGCGCGGAGGCGTCGTGCCGGAGTGAGGACAAGACAATCCAAGAACACGAACGCCGCCCTAGCGGCGTGCGACGTCTAGGACGGTCCCCCGGTGCGCACGGCGCAACAGCCGCCCGTACGGTGGGCAGACAGCCATGCTCCGCCCCAGCAGTGGGAGGTGGCACCGGAAGCAGTGCCAGAGCCAGCTGAGCCAGCGAGCCAGCGAGCCAGGCATGCTGGAGCTGACGACGCTTGCGGCCGGCCTGCCCCGCGTTGTCGAAGTCCGCCCCCTCCGCTAGGCCGGTGAGCGCCCTCTCCCCTGAATGCTGAAGGAAGAGGTGGCCCGTCGGCCCATGCGGGAGGTAGAACTCCGGCTCAGCTCGCGTCCCGCCACAGCAAGGATGATGAAGATCCTTGAAGCTGAGGGCGGGGCAGAGGCCGCAGCCCGGCTTGCTTCTCCCCACCATCAAACTGGTGGTAACCATCCTGGGTGACCATCGGTGAGGGAATGCAGCCGGGCTGCCTGATGAAAATCCTTGAAGCCGAGCGATGGCTGAAGGGTGCCAATCTCCGTGAGGCTGCGCTCCTCCAACAACAAGACGAAGGCAACGCGGGCGCTCCCCATCCGATGGCTCGGAAGGTGGAAGGACGCGATGCATGAGGGGAGTGCGAAGACATGGCTACCGCCCGGGGGGTCGATCCCTTTTTAAAGGTGGCTCTCCCCACTCGCGTCCTCAAGCGTCGCGGGCAAAGTCTTCACCAACGTGCTCCAGGGTCCTCCCCCTACGACACGGGGGCTGGGTCCCACACGTCATGCAAGCTGGCCCGGAACGGAAGAAGCCAAAACCGCCGCACGCGGAGCGTGTAACCGCCCCACGGTTACAAGCACTCCTCCATCTTCGCCGAAACCAGCGGTTGAAAGGGCGGACCGCCATGTAGGTGGCGTGCAACCGCACCTCGGGGACGCACCCCTTCGACTTTGACGCATCCAGCATGGAGGCCCAGGCCCACACGTCATGTAACCAGTGCGCCGGTTACTACGTGCAAGCAACCGCACCACCACTTGCGACAATGCCTCGCCTCCTCGACCGCGGAACCGGTACCGCGACTCGAGGCAACCCTATGCATGGCCCAACAATGCCAATCGAGCGCATCGATCACGGGTCAGTCAGTCACGGGAGGAGGCGCGACGGTTGATATGGCCAAAAGTGGACCGGCAGTAATGGCGGCAGCAGACGAGCGGAAGCGGCAGTCAAATTGTCTGCAGGCTCACGTCCCCTCCTGGGGCAACAGGGGAGCCCTCTCCCATGGCGTGAAGACGACGTGCCCGTGTTCCGTTCCTCGAACGGCTCGCGCAACGACCGCCCCGCGAACCACTCGTCCCGTCGCATTAACTCCGCGGCAGGGCAAGCGACACCTTTGGCAGGCGAAGCGGGCGTCGTTTCACCTCCGCCATGATGACCGCGTCAAAAAAGGTGCGCCACACTGTTTAATTTCATATCCTCTTTCTCTTCCCTTTCCTTTCTCTTGCTACAGGGACCGGGAAAGGGGATATTCCAAAAGGGATCCTTCTCCACGAAGGAAGCGGTCCCCGAGCCCTCCTACTGATCAGGGGTTCGAAGGCTGGCCCCTCGGAAGGGTTCGACATCCGCCCCAGAGCACTCGGGCTTCAGGCTCGTTACTGATCAGAGGTTCGAAGGCTAGCCCCTCGGAAGGGTTCGACAGCCACCTCACAACACTCGGGCTCCGCGCCCACTACTGATCAGGGGTTCGAAGGCTGGCCCCTCGGAAGGGTTCAACAGTCGCCCCAGAGCACGCAGAGCGAGGGATGACTCTGGGTACGTCCGATACATGGCCGAGGCTCGGGCTACGCTCCCGAGGTACCCTAGGACATTTCCACGACCAACAGGAGCGATTTTGTAACGGAATCCCATCAGAGGGAGGCATCAAGCCCTCGGACCCTATCGAACGGGACCGGGTCCGGCAAATCACCTGCAGGTACTTTTGGAGCGCGCCTCTGGGCCACTAGCCGACCCTTATCGAACGGGACACGGGCGTCCACTCGGATCACCCGTTAGCAACTCACTGGAGACACCATGTTCGGCGCCCTCCGAGGGCAACATGGCACTTTCCCCCCTTCCTCCTTGCAGAAAGGCGACGAAGGGGCGTATGATAAAAGTCGAGCCAGTCCTTGATCGTCCTCTCGCTCCGTGCAGAGGCTCGGGGGCTGCTCTCGCAAACCCGGCTGCGGCCAAACCATTGACAGCGTCAACAAACTGGCCTGAGAACTCGAAACCTGACCATGCACCCGGGCTACGATCAGGTCGCATGAGGGAACAACCAGACCGACTGAGGCATTACGAAAGGCATTAAGACCTCAGAGGAGTCAAACCACTCCTCCGAGGCCTCAGGGGCTACACCTGGCGGGTGCGCTCGCGCGCACTCACCGGAACAAAGTGTAGCCGAGAAGGGCCGGTCCCCTCGCAAAAAAGTGCGGCAAAGCCTCCAAGCGAGTACCAACACTCCCTTTGAGGCTCAGGGGCTACTGTCGGGTACCATAATTAGGGGTACCCCCAACACTCCTAAACTCGGCTAGTAATCACCATCAGCACAAGCTGCAGAGACTGATGGGCACGATTAAAGTCAAGGCTTCGTCTGCTCAAGGGACGCGATCTCTCCCTGCCCGAGCCCAACCTCGGACGGGAACAACAGTCCCAGACGAATTCTCGCCTCGCCCGAGGGCCTCTTCAAGCAACGGACACACCCTCGTCTCGCCCGAACCCCAGCTCGGGCAGGTTTCGTTGTGAAGCAACCTTGGCCAAATCGCCTCACCAACTGACCGTATCGCAAGCGCATTTAATGCGAGGATCGCCTTACACCTTATCCTGACACACGCGCCTCAGTCGACAAGGTCGAAGTGACCGCAGTCACTTCGCCCTCCCACTAACCGACCTGACAGGAAAACAGCGTCGCTCGCCCCTCTCCGACTGTTGTGCCACCCGCCAGGGTGAGGCTGACAACAGCTAAGTCCAGCCTCAGGGGCAACAGGAAGCTTCGCCTCGCCCGACCTTGGGCCTCAGCCTCAGGAGGAGGTCTCCGCCTCGCCCGACCCTAGGGCTCGGCCCCCGCCTCGGCCTCGGAAGGTGGTCTCCGCCTCGCCCGACCCCAGGGCTCGGCCCCCGCCTCGACCTCGGAAGGTGGTCTCCGTCTCGCCCGACCCCAGGGCTCGGCCTCAACCTCGACCTCGGAAGGTGGTCTTCGCCTCGCCCGACCCCAGGGCTCGCCCTCAACCTCGACCTTGGGAGGAATCGCGTCCTCGCCCGACCCCGGCCTCAGCCTTAGGAGGAGTCTCCGCCTCGCCCGACCTTGGGCTTGGACCAACCACGCCACAGGGGGTACATCATTACCCTATCCCTAGCTAGCTCAGGGGGGAACAAGACCGGCGTCCCATCCAGGCTCGCCCCGGTAACAAGTCATGATGGCTCCCCGCGTGCGTCCATGACGACGGCGGTTCTCGGCCCCCTACGGAAGCAAGGAGACGTCGCAAGGTCCCAGCAGCCCCGACAGCTGTGCTTGTACAGGGCTCAAGCGCTCCTCCGACGGCCACGACACCACGTACACAGGGCTCTAGCACCTCTCCGATAGCCACGCTGGCATGTACACAGGGTTCTGGCACCTCTCCGCCGGACACGTTAGCACATAGCTACTCCCCCCATTGTACGCCTGGATCCTCTCCTTGCATCTATAAAAGGAAGGTCCAGGGCCCTCATGTGAGGGGGGGGGTCGCGCGGGAGGACGGGCTGACGAACCGGCTCACTCTCTCTCTCTCCCTCGCGAACGCTTGTAACCCCTACTGCAAGCGCATCCTCCTCTGGCGCAGGATAACACGAGCCGTGGTTTTCCCCCCTTTGTGTTCCATCTCGCGCCAACCCATTTGGGCTGGGGCACGGAACGACAATTTTACTCGTCGGTCCAGGGACCCTCCGGGGTCGAAACGCCGACATGTACGTTTCTAGACTTAGTACATTGTTTTGAATACTAACATATTTTGTCTAAGTGCTAGAAACAGGGAGAAAAGAATTGAAAAAAGACTTGGCTCTGAGCAACCAACTCCAGCTCGGCTTGGCACACCGGACTGTCTGGTGGTGCACCGGACAGTGTTCGGTGGTGCACCAGACAGTATCCGGTGCGCCAGGCTAGTCCGCGTGAAAAGGCCGCTCTCGGGACTCGACGGCGGCGTACGACTATAATTCACCAGACCGTCCGGTGGTGCATCGGACTGTCCGGTGAGTCATCCGCGGCAAATTCGTCGCCCTCGGGAAAAGCAAAGGGGCGACATGGCTATAATTCACCGGACTGTCCGGTGAGCCAACAGTCGCCTGCGCCAACGGTCGGCCACACAATCTTCGCGCAACATGTGGACTGCTCCAACAGTCAGCTGATGTACCGGACTGTCCGGTGTGCACCGGACAGTGTCCGGTGCGCTAGTCAGCCCAGAAGAGCAACGGTCGGGTGCGCCAGAAAAGGAAGGAGATCGCGTACCGGACAGCTACAATGACTGTCCGGTGGTGCACCGGACTGTCCGGTGCACCACCCGACAGAAGGCAAGTTTGGTCTTCTAAGTTGGCCTCCAACGGCTCCTAGCTGCCTTGGGGCTATAAAAGGGACCTCTAGGCGCTTGGAGGAGGTACACAAGCTTACAAGAAACATTCTAAGACTCCCAGACTCCGACTCCACGCATTTGATTCTCTGTGTTAGCGATTTGAGCTCCATTTGAGTTGCGAACTCCGTGTGTTGTACTTCGAGCTCAAGTTGTGACCTGTGTGCGTGGTTGTGCTGTAATTTTGAGTCTTGTGTGTGTTGCTCTTTCCTCCCTTACTTTTGTGCTTCTTTTGTGATCATCATTGTAAGGACGAGAGACTCCAAGTTGTGGAGATTCCTCGCAAACGGGAGAAAAACTAAGGAAGAAAGCCGTGGTATTCAAGTTGATCATTGGATCACTTGAAAGGGGTTGAGTGCAACCCTCGTCCATTGGGACGCCACAACATGAAAGTAGGCAAGTGCTACTTGGCCGAACCACGGGATAAAAATCACGTGTCTCGTGTGCTGCTTATTGCGATTGCTTTGTTCGCACGAGAGCGGTTCTTAGCCACTTGATTACACTAACATCTTGATAATCAAGTTTGTGGCTATTTAGTCTTTGTTTTTACAGGATCACCTATTCACCCCTCTAGGTGCTCTCACTAATAGTTAGCTATTTTTAAATAAATTAGTTAATAGTTAGCTAGCTAATTCAAACACCCCTTAAGGCTATGTTCGGTTGCAAGGAATTAATTCCCCAGGTGGATCTAATCCAGAGAGGGATTGAGTGGATCCCTCTATTTCACTCAATCCCCTTGGGGTTTAATCCCCTTATGGTTTAAACCCTGTTTAAAAAAGGGCATTCGGTTAATATCTGACATGAAAAGAGGAACACAAATGTTATGTTTTGTCTAAAAAAGACCATCTAGCAGATTTGTAGCGCAACAAAAAATTCGTCTCTATATTAAATCTGAAACGTTGTGCTCTTCACAAAAATGTCGAAACTCTAAAAAGCTTGTACTCCACACAGAATTGCCAAAACTAATTGTTTCTAACAAAGACATTTATATTGAGAAAGAAAGAAACTAGATATTGTAAAGAGACACGACAAATAAAACAAGACGGAGTATAGGGAGATGATGCAAAGAAACTTACTTTGTACAAGGACATATCAGAGAACATAGAAGCAGACCAGCTGATGATGCAAAGAAAAATGTCCTCGATTTACACAAGGAAAAGTAGACAAGTGATGTCTTTTAGCACTCGCACGGAAGCACCATTATTATAGGTTTCATTACAGGACAAGGCATCAGATACAGGAACGAGTTTCAGCAAAAGCAGCAAGCATCCTTGTATGTATGACCAGTTCCTCACGCACATGACCAGCAACAAGTAGCAATCGTTGTTGTCGTGGTAAAAGTAGCAAGCAGTAGCAGGTGGCCCTCAGCAGCAAGCAACAATGCATCATCATCATTCACTGGCACAAGTGAAAGATTGAATATAAGTGAAAGATCGCAAATAGCAGTTCCGCACAAAAACAAGTGAAAGACTGAATCTACTGGCACAAGTGAAAGACTGAACTAAACAATTTGATAGTAAAGTGTGCTTGGTAACACAAATTCACATAAAACTTTCCCAGAACATAAACAAGTTTAGTTTAAACAATTTGCTTATGAGAAAACCGTTTTTTTTGAGGCAAGTATAAAAATATTATTATAGCGATAGGAAACTAACGCAACCTGCTGGAAATACTATGAAGATGAATCAACTCTGATCTTCTAATTCAAATGGAAACACTCAAGTTACAATTGTACCTCTAAATGCTGGAAACAGCTCAGCCATGATTTTCATAGCAGCAACAAATACAACCGCCTGATTGAAGAATGAAATAACAATATACATGTTGTTCATAATTTCAACATTTGAAATATAATAATGAAAACTAACAGTTTAAAACTCATTTGAGATAGACAATTCTTTTTTAGCACACTTATTTGTCCATCTGTGGAGATATTAGTGCATAACATTTTGAATCTTGCACAGACTTGTAGAGCAAATGCTTGTTTCCACCAGTTGTGCCCGTCACAAATGGCAAGCCAAGCTTGCAATAGAGCTCAGCATTAGCTGCATAATGCAAGAGTCTCATTTTTGTTTCAAATGAGAAGAATAGTCCTGAATTAAATAGAGTATTCAAAACCGTAAAAAATCCAGTTTGTGATAGAAGGAGCTCGCGAGAGCATACCATGAGAAATTGATCCATAGGACATTCAGTCATTCGTACGTGCACACTTAAAGAGACTCGCACCTTTTCAGTTTAGAGAGTGAGATTGCTGCAGAGTGATGCTCAATGGTCTGGTTGTATATATTTGTAGAAAATGTGTTCCTAGGAACCTAGATAAATTGCCAGATGAAGATAAAGCATCCCCTGCAAGAAGACGAAGACACATGCCTTCATATGAACATCCTACTTCTAAACTGACCAAATCTCAGTCCATAAGGTTACCGCAGCGATGCTCGTCAGGGGGAGCCTGACAACATTCAGCATGCCGACGAGGACGGTGGACGCTTGGAACCAGGGCCGTTCCTGACTTTTCAGGGCCCCGTGCGAAATCTGATACGGAGGCCTATCCATATATATATATATATATAATTATACAAATACTATTAAATATTTGACGTATAAAAATTATTATGCACTATTTTAAAGTTTTATAAGATAACAAATGTAAAATATAGTCAAAACACTTACTTATTCTCTGATATTATTAATAATATCTTCTAACATTTTGTGATACAAAGTCATTGCTTATATCATTGAGATAAATCTCATCCAACAACTTTTTTTGATATATAGAATCGCCAAGCCATTTGATCTCTCTTGAGTTATTGTTGGCCATAAATAGTTCACAAAAATATTTCAATTTTAAAAAGCTTCTCTCTATCGATGTAACCATCATATGTATAGTAAATAGTACTCTCTCTATATCAAAATAGAATTTGTTTTGCTTCTTTAGCAGATTCATCATCATCTAGTTGAATATAAACATAAAAATCAAGAGCTAAACTATCTTACGGATAGAGTATTCGATAAGTAATTGAGATATTAGTTTAATAATCTAAACGAGACTGGTCGATAGCGCAATCGTTTTTTGCGTATTTGTGTCTAGAATAGATAAATTTAATAGGAAAAAATGCTAGCGTTTAATGGCTATGGGGCTCTATATTTTTGGGGCTCCGGTGCGGCCGTACCCTCGGCAACCCCTCAGGAACGGCCTTGCCTGGAAGGCTGGAACAGCATGTCGGTGACGCCGAAGACGCCCAACTGGAACGTGACTGTCGTCCACACCATCACATACGCATACGCCGCATGGCCACCATGAGCAAACCGCTCTGACTCGCGCCATGACCAAATATCTGAATATGAATATCAAGAAGAGGGAGGGAGCATCTACACTCATGCTCTTTCACGCAGCGCTCGCCGAAGTCGGGGCTCCGGCTGCGTAGCCATCATCGACTATGCCAGGCGAAGTTCGTGTGCCAGCGATGGGATCCTATATATACTTAGGGGTAGTTTGAGAGCCATAAAACCGGACGGGATTTGAGGGGATAGAATCCCCTTTCTATTCAAATTTGAATAAAAAGAGGATTCTGTCACCTCCAATTCCCTCCGGTTTTGTGTCTCCCAAACTAGCTCTTATGGACTACAAATTTTCAGACCCTAGATGCGATAGGAGACACAGAGAAAGAAAAGTAACGGTGAGAAGGCGGCTATCGGAGGAGATCGACGCCCAGAGAAAGGAATCCGCGTCGTAGCCATCGTCACCGTGACGCCGTCGCTTGCCCTTTGCGCCTATTGCCTCATGGGCTCATCCGCTCATGGCTGCTTCGCGTGGGAATATTTTCCACCCCGAATGACCAGGCGCCATTCCAAGCCAGAGGCAACAAAAAATGTCTGGACTCGACTGGCACCGTTCCAGGGCGGGGGCAACAGGGGCTTAACCGAACGCGTTTGTTTTGGGCAGGGGTTGTTTCCAGGAGGTGTGATCCACGGGGATGGGTCCGTGATCCCGGCCGGAAAAGGCTTAACCGAACAGCGTGCGAATTGCGAACGAGGGTCAGCGCGTTCGAGCCCAATACACCACAGCACGGCACGGCACGGCACGGGGCCACACATGACCAGACCTGACCTGATCGATCGCCTACGCCCCACGCAACGCCACGAGCCCACGACGCACCCCGCAAGCGAAGCAAAGCAAGCCCCAGGCGGCGCCGCCGGCGGAGGACGCGATGGGGAATAAGATCGCGCGGACGACGCAGGCGTCGGCGACGGAGTACTACCTCCACGACCTGCCGTCCACCTACAATCTCGTGCTCCTCGACGTCGTCAGCCGCGGCCGCTTCCTCAAGTCCGTCCGCTGCAAGCACGACGAGGGGTTGCTCCTCGTCAAGGTCTACTTTAAGCGCGCCGGCGAGTCCATAGACCTCAAGGTAATCCGCCCGCGGCCGCGGCTGGCGGCTGCTCGCAGGCGCCCCGCCAATCCCCTCGTGACTTTATTCGGATTTGGTTCCGGATCGTGGTCGTGAGATCCCGCTGCTGGTTTTGCAGGAGCACGAGCGGAGGCTGGAGCGGATTAGGAACGCGTTCAAGGGGATCGAGGGGTCCCACGTATGGCCCTTCCAGGTGAGGATTCCGTGCTTAGGGCTTACGGTTTCGCCTGTGGGGCGTAGGCTGTAGCTTCATAAAAGAGGGGGCATTGGCGACGCTATTCCAATGCGCAATTGCATGTTTTACTGTGGTTTATCGGATTTTTATCCCATGTGCTGCATGTATGTTTGGTTCAGCTAAGTTTACAGTACAAGGTTTTGTGTTTTTGGCAATAAGTTAATTTAACCGCCCTTTCAAGTGGTGTTGTATTTTTTTTGGCATTATATGCTGCGAGTTACCTATTTCGATTAAGTCCTGATGAAAAGTTAGTGATATAGCCAGTTTATTTGGATGTTTTCTTCCACAAGCTGGCATGTTACTGAAATACTAAGATAGTATGAATCAATAAATGTACGTTGCAATTCAGTTCACTTGCTGAATTGGCTTCCAGTGTTGTTCAGGTTTGGCTGCAAACAGATAAGGCAGCATATCTCTTGAGACAATACTTCTTCAGCAACTTGCAAGATCGGTTGAGTACACGCCCTTTCCTCAGTCAGGTTGCAAAGAAATGGCTTGCCTTTCAGGTGACGTCTCTTTTCTTTGGTGTGTATTTACAAAGGCGTAGAAGTTGATCCTGCTGGTGTCCATAGCTCATAAGGACATATATTCTCTCTGTTAAGTGCAGATATAAATATTAAACTAGAATTATAGGGTGTTTGGTTTTAGGGACTAATTTTTAGTCCCTCCATTTTATTCCACTTTAGTCCCTAAATTGTCAAATACGAAAACTAAAATAGAGTTATAGTTTCCGTATTTTGCAATTTATAGACTAAAGTGGAATAAAATGGAGGGACTAAAAATTAGTCCCTAGTAACCAAACACTCCCTTAGTGGGGCATGTAAGAGTTATTCTTTATTTTTCGTTCCCTTTCCAGAAATGGTTGCCAACTTAGACCATTTGGTTGTGCAGTTAATTCATGCAGTGGAACAGAGCCATAGTAAGGGAATTTGCCATGGTGAGACGGGTTTGTTTGAGTAGCATTGGAAAAAAATATTGGCTGTTATTTTCACACTTTTTTTGCGGCCAGGTGACATAAAATGTGAAAATGTGCTCGTTACTTCTTGGAATTGGCTATATCTTGCGGACTTTGCATCATTCAAGCCAACGTATATCCCGGATGATGACCCGTCTGATTTCTCATTCTACTTTGACACTGGAGGAAGACGACGATGCTATCTAGCACCTGAAGTGAGCTCCTCAATCTAAATTGCTTGAAATTTATATGCTACATCTTTGATCTAACACATCTGTTTTGTTGTTTCTTCTGTATTTTGTGAATGAATAAAATTTACGTAGAGATTCTATGAAAGTGGTGGTGAATCCCAAGTTGCAGCAGACGCACCTCTGCAACCATCTATGGATATATTTTCTCTTGGGTATGCACATTCATGTTAATTTTTAGTTTTGTTTCATGTTTGACTTCTTCACCTGGCATGGCAGTATATGCTTCCCATGTCGAATGGTTTTCCTATGATTATGTTATGCTTGGGCATGCTAGTTTCATCTAATGGGCTGTATTACCATTTGTTCTTCGGTGGCAATGGGAGGCATATTGTTTTGTATTTAGATGAAAGCTGAATGGCTGTGATTATTGTAAAACAGTTCTCATAAGTTAGTGCACAAAACTGTTGTTATACCAACAACATTGACCCCTCATTGTCCGTCAACTATTCTTTTCTCGACCCTTGAGACAAACTTCCACCGAAATACACAACTTCAACTTGACTACTAGCTGGGGGATAGGTTGAAAAATACTTTGGTTCTCTTTTGGGCTTCATGTTTATTTATAAAACTCATGTTAATTTTCATTTGCCTACATATACTGGAAGCAAATTCAATTAGAGTTTGTAATAGTTACTTTTTTGTCCCCATTAACTTTTTTTCTACATTAAGTATTTTTACATCTCATGGTTTAGTTTCATGGAGTGTAGGTCAGCTCCAAAAGTAGATTAGCGATTGCTAGAATTCTGGATTTGAAACACGATTTTTGTGAATTTCACCTCTAGCTTCACATTTTTTAGCAGTACTCTATTAGGTTAGAATTCTGACACTCTTTCTTTTCATAATATAAAAATGGTGACCATTGGATGGTGTATTATGTATCTTATTTCCAGGTGTGTTCTTGCTGAACTTTTCCTTGAAGGCCAGCCACTTTTTGAGCTTTCTCAACTTCTGGCTTACCGGCGTGGTCAATATGACCCCATACATACCCTAGAAAAGGTTTTTATGTTGTTCTTTTGCTCTTCTTCAACAGTTTAACCCTTCGTTAGAATCGTTGTAATGTTTGTATTCTTCTAACATAACATGTAATATTGGGTTGCATATCACCACTTACATCTTACCATCTATAATACCGATTGCAACATGAGTGTCAACACTACACTCTACAATGTGTACATCCATCTCTGATGAGACATTTAGTTCATATTTAATCTTGTTTTTGGTTCTAAAAATGTACCTGGGTAATAGTTGACTTTTGAGACCAAAACACTTGTGAATCATGGTATTGATATGTCGTTTCGGACCTATTCAAAACCTGGACTTTGCCAAATTTCTTGTATTATGAATATTTAACGGTAAGAGGAACATGTGAGTGTATGATTGCTATCATGCTATGCATGATTTAAGTTGGTTTATCGTTTATCTGCACAAATATTCCATGTCGTGTCCTAAATTGCTATAGCTGGACTGTTCATACCTTTTATACCTCAGAGTTGTACCTATGTATCCTATTGAACAGTGTATATCATTAAGGAGATCACTGTATATCATTAATCAGATCAGTATGGTAATATTCAAATGGATGTAGCTTTCATGAGCCATGACCTTCGCATAAATAAATACAGCAATCCTAGATGAGCAAAATCATGATACTTTTCTCATGTTCATGATTTTCTGTTACATGAGTTAGCGGTATATCAATTTATACCCTAAGCATTCATGTGCCAAAGTATCTCAACAGTTTCCCATTGTAATTATTGTGCACTTTCAACACTGCCAAATGCCAATAAAGTAGGGCATAATCTACTTCAGTATGCTCCAATGCCCTTACTCCAGATCCATTTAACAAATCTAATCAGTAAAAACTAGAAATGGTATTGTTTCAGGACACTTATTTCCAGTTTGTCTTTGTAATTTATTTGTCAAAACTTTGCGCTTATAAAAAATGCATGTAGACAGTTAGACATCATTTATCTCGTGTAAATGTATTCACATGCTATATCCTCATCATCAGTTTCTTAAACGATTTTATGGTTTTGTTCGACTAGAGAATTGATAGATCCCATCCAGATATTATCTACACAGAGCCACTAAAACGAACTTGTGCTTGCAGATACAAGATACTGGTATCCGTGACATGATACTTCACATGATCCAGTTGGACCCCAAAAAAAGGGTACCATGTCGAAGCTATCTGCAGAAATATGAATCTGTTGTGTTCCCATTTTATTTTTCAAAATTTCTGCACAAGTTCTTCTCGGATATCGTTCCACTTGATTCCGATGCTAGGGTAAGTGTCATTTTATTCTGTAGTAACCTCAATTTCGCTGCTACTGTTCGGCAATGTTTTTTTAACATAATTCTGTTTGCAGGTTGAGAAGACTCAAGAAAATTTTGGAAAGATACAGGAAATAATGATGGGTAGTTCAACAATTGAACAAATTGAGAGGTCTACATCGTGTGAGCATAGTGAACCATCTGGGAGAAAAGGCATGGAAGGGGAAATTTTAAACTCGCCAGGAAATTATAGAAATAGCACATCTGTATTTAAGAAAAATACTCCTGTAGACCATCAACATATTATTGGAGATATCAATTTCCTCCTCAAAGAAGTGGAGGGCAGGAGTAACAACACAAGCACAAAGGTCACAAAAGACACTTATCATTTTGTTGCACCGAGCATTACCTGTGCAAATGGTGTTCAGTCCTCTCATCTAGTTAATCCAGCAGGAAGACAAATTGGAACTGGTTTGATGGGCCACAAACATGTTGTATCTCATGTGAAGATCTCAAAGAGTAACATACGCTCCTTGGTGGCTACTTATGATGATCAATCAGATACCTATAGTTTTGATATTTTTCAGCAGACAGACTCCAAGGTGAGCTGTGAAGGCATGGTCTTGCTTGCCTCATTACTTTGCTCATGCATACGCAGTGTGAAAAAACCTGAGCTAAGAAGGGCCAGCCTCATTCTTCTGAAGTTCTCGTCCACATACATAGATGATGATAGTCGCCTACAGCTAGTGGTTCCCTATGTGATTGCGATGCTTTCAGATCCGTCTGCCATTGTCCGCTGTGCTGCTTTGGAAACCCTATGTGATGTTCTTTGTCTTGTGCAAGATTTCCCTATCAGTGATGCTGTTATATTCCCTGAGTATATCCTCCCAATGCTCTCTTTGCTCCCTGATGATACGGAAGAGAGTGTTAGGGTTTGCTATGCTAGCAATATTCATAAGCTGGCTTTAACAGCTTATAGGTTCCTACTTCGTTCTCGTAGCATTGCAGATATTCGACCTCTGGATGAATCAGTGGTAGCTCACAGATCCCAATCTGCAGATTCACCAGCGAAGAGGCAAGATAATTTTTTTCGCCAGCTTGCAGAACTGAGGAAATCTATTTATGAGATAGTGCAAGATTTGGTGATGGGACAAAAGCAGACACCTAATACCCGTAGAGCTCTTCTGCAGGATATAGGTTATTTGTGTTACTTCTTTGGGCACAAACAAAGTAACGATTTTCTTCTTCCTATACTTCCAGCATTTCTAAATGATCATGATGAGCAGCTCCGTGCAGTTTTCTTTGGCCAGATTGTCTATGTTTGCTATTTTATTGGAGCAAGAAGTGTTGAGGAATATCTTCTGCCATATCTTGAACAGGCACTAAGTGATGACATGGAGGCTGTCCTTGTAAATGCACTTGATTGCTTGACCATGATGTGCAGAAGTGGTTATTTGAGGAAAAGAGTAATTGTTGGTCTATTGGTAAAGATTCTCCCCCTGCTCCGGTATCCAATCAATTGGGTTAAACAGTCTGCTGTAAGATTTGTTGCTGCCTGCAGCGAGAGCTTAGGATCTGTAGATACTTATGTGTATCTTTCTCCTCATCTAAGGCAGTTCCTACACATGGAGCCACCTTCATTGGCCTCTGAAACTGCTCTTCTTTCATGTCTTAAGCCTCCACTACCAAAATCAATCTTCTATGAAGGTTTAGAGCATGCTCAGGACATTGGAGACATTTTACTGAAGAGCAGTGGCAAGAAAGAACAGATAGTACATGGTGGAAGATATCCTGGTACAGCACAAAGTGGATCCTTGGCCAACCTTGAAGATATCCTGCGACCGAAAGGCCCTAATATTTCCAGCAGCATGTCCTTGTATGTCAAAAACTCTGTTTCTTTTGAAAAATCACTATATTCTGGTTTTGCTCTGCATGCATCTGCTGCAAATAGCTCCTTTTATGATGGCTTATCTAAAGGAATACCATCATATTCTTTTTGTACTGATAATAAGCGGGGTTTAGGAGAAACACACATGGTCCCTGATTCATCAGTGTATAAAGCTTCAATAAGGCTACCTTGGTTGGAACCAAACCGTCCTGCCATGCAGACCAGAGATGATCATTTTAGTAGCACGCGACAAGATTTCAGCATCAATGACTCTATGAAGAGCAATTCCTCTTTGCAAGGGGATATCATTCCGAACTCTGATACTGGAGGGTTGCCTTTCTCCAGATCAGCAGTGAACTTGGAGACTGGATGGAAGCCTCGTGGAATTCTAGTGGCACATCTCCAGGAGCATCGCTCTTCTGTCAATGACATTGCCGTATCAAATGATAATACCTTTTTTGTGACTGCTTCTGATGACTCAAGTATCAAAATATGGGATACAAGAAAATTGGAAAAGGACATTGCTTTCAGATCTAGGTTAACATACAGCATGGGTAATAGCCGAGCTCTATGTACGACAATGGTTCATGGTACTTCACAGGTTATTGTCGGTGCCAGCGATGGAACATTACACTTGTTTTCTGTGGATTGTGCACGCAGCGTTGGGACTGTTGTGGAAAGGTATGCTGGAATTGTTGATGTAAAAAGGAACGAGATTAAAGAAGACGCAATTCTCAGCGTTGTAAATTGTTCAACCGACAGCTTTAGCCCGACTGTTCTTTTCAGCACTGAACATTGTGGCATCCATAAATGGGATACAAGAACCAACTCAGAATCTTGGTCTTTTAAATCCTCTCCGGAGGAGGGCTATATATCGGCACTTGTTGTGGGCCCGTGTGGGAATTGGTTCATCTCAGGTTCTTCGAGAGGCGTCCTTACACTGTGGGATAATAGGTTTTTAGTACCTGTTAAATCGTGGAATTATTCAACATTAAGCCCAATAGAGAAACTATGCTTGCTTATACCTCCACCAAGTTCGATATCCTCTGCTGGAAGGCCTTTAGTTTTTGTTGCCGCTGGATGCAACGAAGTTTCTCTGTGGAATGCTGAGAATGGAAACTGCCATCAGGTAATGAAAAGTTTTCTGATTAGTATATATATTACAAGGTGTGCTGGCAGAGTATCTCACCATGACTTTATCATTGTTATAGAGATTCAGTGCCATAACCCAAAAAAGATCTATTCCTTCCTGAATTAATTCTGCTCCTGTTGCAAAAGATTTACAAAGTGAATGTTTCTGTTGTTTTAGTATTTTCATGTTCCTTTTCCTTGTGTCATGTTCTAAGAAGTATTTGCACTTTGATAAGTGGGCGACTAAATCATATGCCCATGTCAAACACTAAATTTGCATCTGGGATATTCAACAAACTATGCAGATGTTTAGAACAGCAAGCACTGACAATGAAGCTGTGATGTCAAAGGCGCCATCGAGGCCTGTTAACAAGCCAGTCATCAAAGATATAAGGCGAGCAGGCAATTATAAGTACAGAATCGATGAATTGAATGACCCACCTGTACGCCATCCAGGGATACGTTCTTTGCTGCCCTTGCCAGGTGGTGATCTATTAACTGGAGGAACAGATTTGAAGATTCGTTACTGGGATCAAGCAAGGTCTGAGCAATTCTATCTGTACTGCCCTCTTGCTTCATAGTAGATTTTTTTTAATCCACTTCCTGTCAATGATGCTTTATATTGACATTTGAAGGCCTGAGCAAAGCTTCTGTATTGCTGGTCCCTCGGCGAAAGAAGTCCGTTCGGCAAAAGGAGATATCTTGGAGAAAGCAGTTGGAAACGATGAGTCTTACGATATAAGATCCAGTTTTGGAATACAGGTCGTGCAGGTAGCCTTCAGTCCTTGTTCAGTAGTTCTTTTGCCTAGTCTGTCATTCACGCTTCCCCAGTGTATATGTTTACTTAACAGTCATTCTGTCTGCAAACTGCTGTTTTATAACGGATTTTTTGTGTTCTGCGCAGGAAATGTACAAACAGAGTAGCTCGGTCTCCGGTTTGACGCCCAAGACTCAGCTCGCGGTGGCAGCTGCAGATTCTGCAGGGTGCCATCGTGACGCAATACTCGCGTTGGCATCCTTCAACTTGTCTAGCCAGAGATTGGTATCAGGCAGCAGAGACGGCGCTGTCAAAGTGTGGAAATAGCTTCTCCAGCATGGGGTAAGATTACAAGTCCACAGGCGTGTACATATTTTGGCCTGTCTAGTGCTCATACAGTACATATGCCACTAGTTATTGCTGTAC
The DNA here is from genome assembly GCF_902167145.1 of Zea mays. Taxonomy (NCBI): domain Eukaryota; kingdom Viridiplantae; phylum Streptophyta; class Magnoliopsida; order Poales; family Poaceae; genus Zea; species Zea mays. Next base: position 222,145,354 of record NC_050100.1, on the reverse strand, counting down.
AGAAGATTATTCCGATCAATACAAGTCAAATTTGACATGTACGCTTTCATCCGGTGTGACCACCTCATCTGTTTCGGTTGATATAAACTATAATCACTTATCTTATAGGAGTATCGTGGAATAGCAAAAAATAAAATAAAATAATCATGACGAATAGGAGGCAGGAGGCTGTCCGACTACAACTGTATAGGGCTCCAATGTCTAATCATACTCCTCTACACAAGAAGTGTTTGTAGATGGCTGTTATTTTGGATAATGAAGGGCCTCTAGGTAGTGTTGGGGCCGCAATTAAAAGAGGCCTGGATGCTGAATTGGCAAGGCTGTCCGCACTCACATACTGGAAAGCTAACTGTAAACTACGATAGAGTGAGGAAATAGTGTGAGGCGTACTGCAGCGCTCGACTGGAAACGAGACCCTAACTTAGGGTTGGCTTGGAATAACCTTCCGTGCGACTGGATAGCTGGACAGGGTAGCAGCGAGCATCATGGCCGGGCTGGAGGTGTACACCAAGGAAGAGAATTGGTTGTGAATAGGGGAGAGGTGAGAACAAATAATAGAATGTGTAGTGGTTGGTATAGGGTAGAAATTTAAGGTGAATATGACAAGAAAGAGTAGAGAATCTTGCCGACTAATAGTCTGTTTAGGGTAAAAATTTAGGGTTGCATTAGTGCGGATACCCGTTAACTACATGGTCTGTCGCTTGTGTTGGTGTAGAAACTTTGGAGGTGTGGATCGTGTGGCTGGTTGGTGGTTGCTGCTTGGTAGGTAAGAGCCGTAGAAGGAATGATGAGGTCACTCATGGTCCTGGTGTCATTGGGAACGAGATCCTCTGACGTGGGGAGAGGGCACTGCCGCGTGGCCCCCGCGTGCGACAGGGCCCGCGTGCAGTGACCCTACTGCCCCCTGCAGTACGTCAGAGGAACCTCCTCCGTGTCATTGGTGGTACTGTGCATTTGTCATATTCGGCTTGTGTCAATGGTCGATCCAACCATAAACTACCAAAGTTCAGGAAAATTTGGTCCACCTGTTTTGTACAATGCAATTGGAAAATTCCTAGGGAGGAAATGCGAGCGAAGTTCGATGCAAGTGACATGCATGCTTTTGCGTAGAGATGATGGCAGAAATGCAATTGGATTGGAATAGAGAGCCACGGAAAGGAGAGACCGTATAGTATACTAGCTGTGTATAGATGTCGTCACTCGTAGAGTACGCCTTTCTCAGGCCACATGCCATTTCTCTTCTTTCTTAGGAAAATGATGCCGCTTTTGATATGCCGCTTTTGATTGGTAACACAGCTAGTTGAGACTTGAGAGGTGCAACAGGGGTGTGGGTGTGGGGATGGGGAGTGGAGTTGGGGTGGCTGCACTGCCTGCACATGGTTCTGTCACTGCTCCTATAGTTTGCTCATGCGCCGTATAGTGGATGCGTACGCACAGATGGTTGCGACGTCTTTCTACGTTGGCAGTTGGCACACCCACACCAAAAGCTGATGATTCGAGACGTGCGATGCCACGACGGCGTCATCTTTCTCCATAGTGATGCTACGTCCGATGCTTACGTTGGCACACCCTCGACGTCTTTCTTTTGGGCGTGTGTGGGGGGTGGTCAGACCGTCAGAGGACTAGAGGAGGGGAGAGTACTCTGATACGAATGAGTATGTGACTATTTTTTTTTACTGAATTTAAATGATTTTACTTGTGACCCACTGCCCCTGGCCTACTTTACAAGCCTCCGAAGCACTGCGCTCGTCGATTTGGGAAACTCACGGTCACTGTAATTTTCGTCACTCGGGTCGGGTGCCAGCTCTCTTTTCTTTGCCAGTGTCATCATCCTGGGTCACTTCGATGCAGCAACCAAAGAAAGAATATGTGCAGCAGCGAAGTAACTGAAGTGAAACACTAGTAGAAAGGCGGCAAGCCAATTACATTACAATGGTTGGGATGCCGGTCGGTGGTACAGGAAACAAGAGGACCATGGAGGACATCATCAGAACAAAACCCCAGGTCCTGATGCCTGACGGGCCCACGCCACAGTGGCTCACCCGGTCGTTTTCGCCCTAGCCCTGCATGAGCAGCCATCTCTCAGTCACTCATCATTTCACTGGCCATGGCCAGTCAGTCGCCACTGTCCTCCGTGCCTTTGCTTTGCTTCGCTTCACTTTTGACCGAATCTTGACCACCCCCTCCAACCAATTCGTTGCTTCTGTTCTCTGCTCTGCTCTGCTTTATGAGAGAAAACCGAAAAAGTCAGATAGCTACCCTCCTCTCGGTTTTAAGGGCGTTCACGATGGTTTTCTCAAATAGCTACATGACGTACAGATAATAGAAGAATAAAAATAGTAATTTATCTCACTAGTACTTGGTCCCACATATAACACACTTAGGCGCTTCTCGTGTCGTGGGCGTCGTAAGCGCATCGGAAGGAAGCCCGTTCGCAACGGTAGCAAAAAATAGTCACCTCGGTACTGCTTCGCCAAGAAGCCAAGCAGACCCGCACTTCCCCGCACGCCGAAGTAGAGCAGACATCGTACTCAATGTTTGAGTTTTGTATTAATGTCCGGTAAACATACATTTGTATTGCAGGATCTAATTTCAGATGCCATTAGTATGACAATGAATTTTTAACTAGATCTGGTTTTAGGATCCGTTCTTTGAAAATCCGTGAGAGTAGTACTAGCACATCAGATGAGTTAGACATGAGTACATTTAGAGATACAATCGCTAATGTGTTAGTGTCGTAGTTAGTTATCTGAACCGCTCGGTAGTTATGTTATAATGGACATATCATGTCTAATTGTAATGAGGTGTTGATTATTGGTCTTTGCGTTTTCCTTTTTTCACTCAGAATCTACAATCTCAGAATCTATGTATCCAAACACACAGATTCTATCCACCAGCTTCTCCCCACAACCGCCGAACCAAACACTCAGATTCTTCTCAGTCAGCTTCTTCCCACAGACAACTTTTTAGAAAAGCTTATCAGAAAAAAAAAGCCGAACCAAAAAGGCCCTAGTTTCTTGGAATACGTGAGATCTCCTATCTATTTGCTTGTCGCTAGCTATTCTCGTTTTTCCTACATTTTCTATTCACGTAAGAAAGAGAGTGAATCTAGCTAGTGAAATAGCTAGCCATTGCATAGGCCCTACAACAACCATCGCTATGATGTTTTATATAAGTCAAAATTTCTTAAATTTCTTGAAAAATGTTAGTAATATTTATATTTTGAATAGTTTCGTTATAAATAGATTCGATTGTCTATCTAATAGTAATAACTATATATCATAAATATAATATCTTTATATATTTAATCAAAGTTAACTAAAATCAAAATGATAACAAAAAAGTATAAAGAAATACTAATACACAACGCTCATGCGTTGAGATGGTACGTAAGGAAACTAATATGTGGAGGCTTGAACCATGGATTGATTATAAAAATATAACTTTTTTTTTGCAGAAGTAGGAAGAAAGCTAAGTTAGAGAGATTTGGATTGTGGGTTAAATACAAAGAAATATAATGTTTTTTTGCAAAAGTGTTGGCGTACAACGACGATGGAACCATGAAAACGGGTGCTTTTTAGTACTAAACTAGAGAAGTGAAGAGAAGAAAAGAGTTTTGGCAAAAAAATTCTCCTGTTACGTAGGCCTCACTTGCCAATAACTTATAAAAACGTGGCAAATATCCTTTAGGCGTGGAAAACTGTGGTGCATCATTTGAACGCCTAACCTTTGAGCAAGTGTGACATAAAATGTGTGCCAATTTTTGGCACCATAGGTATAGAACTAGACATATCCTATAGCTAGGAACCAAACACATACCTAACTTGATCAAATTTGTCTAACCTTAGGCGTGGCAAACTGTGGCAAGCGAGGCAACAAACCAAGCAACCCTTATATCTTCGAATGTAATTGTGCACGTGCTAGTAACTAGGTTGCAATTTTGCACCTAATATTAGCGTGACTCCAGTCTATGGTCTTATTCTATCCATAAATTTTTTGTTCTAATTTTTTGGATACTTACACTACCATGGTATCATACCATGATGACATTTAGTGCATCAATGCATCATGTAGGGAAGTCTCTTTCTTAGATTTGGTACTCTTTATGTGTTGTACAACTATGGTGTCATCGCGTTGTCTAATCAACATAGAAGTATACCTTTGACACCTACTCAACTAACTCGGATCGCGAGTCATGACACACATTGTGTGTAGTCCTGCTTAGTCTTATCCTCTACTGCTTCCAACAAGAGGACATGGCCTGGTACTCTGGTGGGGTCACATGATGATGCTCATGTGGGTCACACTTTAGTCCATGATCCTTCTGGAGTATGCCACGCCTTAGAGGCGTCATAATCCATGCCTTCTTGGTCCTTAGGGGCACAATCCTTCAACGCACCCACTCAACCAGCCTTGCGTGAGGATCATTATGATGTGAGCTCCAGACATGAAGGTTTCTCCAAGTGGCGGTCATCCTAGCAGGCTCGCTGATGTCTCAACTTCAGCATTGACGACATCGTGAGGCCTATCGATGCCATGTAAGCCCTTCTCCGCAACTCTACGATGATTCATAGCCTTTGTGAGGGTTAACCCTAGATCCTCTCAGCTAGTACAACTTCGTCCTAAGAAAACTGAATCCAGCCACGACGTGCCAACTGCGTGCTCCCATGCCTCGATAGTGGCCTATCTAGGTTAAGGCGATAGGACCATACCTTAGGTTCCAAATCCATGGAGAAGGTTTCACCTCCTCACCCTTGTGCACTGCACCATCTACCTCGCTAGTTGCACGACGTCCAAGATGTGTGCGGTCGCTATCACAATGTGGGAGATAGCGATCATCCATGCCCTATCGAGTGAGCGCCATCCACTGACCACGTTGCATAGGTGGTCCATTCCTTCAACACCTAGCTAGCACTCAATCGATTTGGCAGGTAGCATGGATATAATGTTTTAGCACTCACCTTTTGAAGAAGTATGAGGGGACCATCAATTACACCGAGTTCCTCCAAAGCTATACACTGCCAATCGTGTCGAGTTCTTCTAAATCTATGCCACTGTCATTCTCGCTACTGGCGGCCTGGCGGGGATGAAGAAGTGATGTCAAACCACTTTCATGTGTCTTTTGAATATGAGCAATCAAAGGAAAAAAGGCACAACCCAAATAATCCCTCCATGCCAATATAAATATGCTTTTAGAATTCTGGAAAAAGATCAATATCATTTAGAATTTAATATTGGCCTTATTAAAAGTTATTTCAGTATGTAATAGCTGTAGTTTTTTTTTAAAAAAAGTAAATAAAAACTACTAGAACTAGTACTTAGAAGTGGGAGAATTAGAAATGGTAGAAATGTATTTAATTTAGCGCGTAGGGAGTAAACACAAAAGAGAGAATTGACACGTTTGGTTTTATACAAAAATAAAAATAAGTAGAGTATAAGGGAAAAGGACAAAAAGGAAAACGAGAAAAGGAAAGGAAAAAAAAAAAGAAAACGAGAGACTCCACCTGTCCACCCGCTTCCTCTGTTCCTCATAAGACTGTCTCCAGCAACGTCCTCTATATACATCCTCTATATCCGTCCTTTACAGTCTTCTCTAAAAGATTCTACCCCTATATCTATTTCCTCTCCAACAACGTCCTCTAAATCACGTCCCCTATATGTAAATACCTATATTAAAGACATTTTTATTTTTAAATTTTTATACATACGTGTTTGTCATACTCTCAAATGTATTGTACATATTTTAGTTTTACTAAAACGGTTGTTTAAAGTATTCAAATAGATAGAGAACCATTTAGAGGAACTCTATACATAGAGGATCCAGCAGCGTCCTCTAAATTTAGAGGACCGTTTAGAGGACGTTGTTGGAGGGGTAGAGGACGTCCTCATCCTCTAAATTTAGGGTACAGGAGCATTTAGAGCTCCTTGTTGGAGCTAGTCTAAGGACGGAGGGAAAAACAAGGCCGCAGGCCCGCAGCTCCGCGCGAACAACAGCCAACCACCCACCTCACGTCGCGACCTGCGAGCTCCACCTCCGGCCTCCGCCCGCCCGCCCACACCACCAACGCCCGGAATAGGCAGTTGCAGTTGCAGCAGCAGCCAGCCAGACCCGCCCCGCCATCGTAGGAGGAGGCCCATGCCGCGGGGGCAGCAGGGGGCAGGGTAGAATGGGCAACGTCACGTCGTCGGTGGCGGCGCGGTTGGCCTTCTTCCCGCCGGAGCCGGCGACGTACGGCGTCGAGCCCGCGGACCAGGACGGTGCTGGCGCCGGCTCTCTGCTGCGGATGACGGGGGTGTCGCCGGACGCGGGCGTCGAGGTGCGCGCGCTGCCCACCAGGGCCGGCACGCGCGTCGTCTCCGCCTTCTGGCGCCACCCCGCGGCGCGGCTCACGCTGCTCTACTCCCACGGCAACGCCGCCGACCTCGGCCAGATGCTCGGCCTCCTCCTCGAGCTCCGCACGCACCTCCGCGTCAACATCATGAGGTCGGTGAGCTCACCAACATACGCCACTGTACCCTACCCTCCATTGCTTCTGCTGCTCGATCGGTTCCTCTAAGCTTTCCCCCCCACTAGTATCATATAGATTCCCGTGCGAGTGGATTTAGTTGCCTGTTCCTTGTTTACACGCCATCCAGTTACGAACATAAGTACATTTATTTTGATCGATATAGGGCATGTTGCTTTTATTCCGAAGCGGAGTTCAATTGGATTATCTTCTTTGTTTGCAATGAGTTAGCCAGTTGCTAACTGACTGTGACGATATCTGATTTTGTTCGTGTTATTGAACAATCGGTTCAATTGAATGAGTCATAAAAAATTCTCTCTGTAATCTGCGAACTCATCTAGTCATGTGCTCTTGTTTAATTTTCCTTTTCCTGAATAGTTCGGTCAGAGCTGCAAGCCTGCAAAAGTACAGCTTTTTAGTGTCTCCGTTGTTTTCTGCATGGCATGTACTCTATAAGCTGTCGTCATCTCCTTTAACCACGAATCCGAGGCTAGAAAACAACTGTGTCATTTCTTAGTTCTTTTTTTTTTCCTTACCATCTATACTTGGAGAAGGCATGTGGAACCCCATGTCATATGAACAGTTCCAATTATTGTACTAGTACATCTTTTCACAAGTCTTTGTTATGTTGCTGATAAATGCTGCACCGGGTCCTGGTGTACCCCCTGCAGAAATTCAGTCAGTTAGTTACCTGCCACTACTCTGGCGCAAGATAAGAATGTCATGCACCAGATGTGCCTCAATTAGGCTGTATATATGCGAAACTGGGAATCAGGGTCAATTTCGTGCTTCTTATCGTTGCGACTCTGTAAAAGTTCAGAGTTGCAGAGTATAGCAAAAGAACACCACCATGTCCTTTGTTCTCGCTCTCTAGCCCATTGTTTCTGCCCAGCTAAAGAAAACCACCAGGATATATATGTTAATTTTTCACAGGCAGTTCGATTATAACTTTCTAGTGATCTAATCGATACCTACTGTTGACTTTAGGAACAGAAGTTTTTCCACACCAGAAAAGTTGCTATCTGGATTTGATGGGATGCTGATTTTCCTTTACGACAATATAAAAGCTATTATGTTGAATTACTTGCCGACATTTTCATTCAATAATTATTACATTGACTGAAGTTGTTTCCCCTGTTTTCTTTTCAGCTATGATTATTCAGGCTATGGTGCCTCTACAGGAAAAGTAAGTCCCTGAAATCCTGAGTGATTTCAAGGGTAGAATTGTGGTCCTCTTGTTTCTTGAATTTGACATTGAGTCGCCCTTCTGGATTAAATTGTCATGTCGTATCTTCACCAATTGGTTTTCTTGAACAATCACCAATTCTTCTTGTCTTGAGATCATGATGTCTCCTTGTATATGATTGTGCCACATTGTTAGGGATGATTACTACTAGCAACTGTTAGATTGGATTGTTCCCTATCCTTTTAGCGTATCAATCCCATGTTTTCAATAGATGTATGGGCACTCTTTCTCATAGCGAGGAATTATTGAACACTATCATCCTTAGCCGCATCAAGGACAGGACTTTGGCAAATGTATGGTTAGCCCCTTTCAATTTTCACCTACATCATCAATACTTCCCAAGGAAGGGGGAACGGCTGATCATTGCTTTCTTCATCTAGACCATGATGGCACCTTTGTTCTGTAGCCATTCTTTTTCCAAAGTTTTTAAACTAAGGGACCATCAGCTTAGGTAATCATGCCTACTCAAGAACTTGCTTGGACCGTGAATGATAAAGTTGCATGTGTTCTTGTTCTCATAAGTCACACATAGATTTATGTACTAACGGACACTTCGATTTAGAAAAATAATAAATAATGGTAGGTACCTTCTGGTCTATGCATTGTGCACCTAGCTGTATCTGTTTCCCAGATTGTATGTAATGCTGGACTAACTTAGTTCCCTGTGGTCTAACACAGCCATCAGAGTACAACACATACAATGACATAGAGGCCGTTTATGATTGCTTGAAAAAGGAGTATGGGATAGAAGAAGAGGATTTAATCTTGTATGGGCAATCAGTTGGAAGTGGACCGACATTGCATTTAGCCTCACGTCTGGAAAATATAAGAGGGGTTGTGCTTCACAGTGGTATACTCTCTGGCATACGGGTTCTGTATCCAGTCAAAGTGACACTTTGGTTCGACATCTTCAAGGTAAGTTTGCGCCATAATTTGACAATTTCACTCCTGCTCCAGAACAGCTAGCGTTTACTCAGTTATCCTAATCTGGGTGACTTTCATATATTTTACAGAACATCGACAAAATAAAGCAGGTTGACTGCCCTGTGTTGGTCATACATGTGAGTAGGCTTCTGACCTCGTGTTCTTAATCTGAAGTCATCTAACTTTCCTTCACTGTGAGTGCCTTGCTAGCGTCTGTATTGATATAGATGCCTCTTATACAGTTCTGTGATTTTGTCCCTTTCTTTTTAGAAACAAAATTCTGATGAGCTGTAGCCGCAGATATTTGACTAATCTGTCTTACTCACAGCAAGTTATTGACCTATAGCATTTTTCTTGTATGTTGGTGTATCTTGAGTCTGTTTTGACTTGCGAATAATCCTCACTTGTAATAAATAGCTTGTTCTTCTTGCAAGTTTAATTTTAAGATTCTGAAGAACTACCACTACCAAGTAGTAGCAGTTCCAACTGTTTGTGTCTTGACTTCGTGAATGAATCGTATATACATACATGGCAGGGCACAGCCGATGAGATCGTGGACTTCACGCATGGCAAGCGGCTGTGGGAGCTAGCCAAGGAGAAGTACGAGCCGCTGTGGATCAAAGGCGGTGGGCATTGCAACCTGGAGACGTACCCGGAGTACATCAGGCACCTGCGCAAGTTCATAAACGCCATGGAGAAGCTGGCAAAGGACAGCAAGGCGGCCAGGGCGCCGCCGCCGTCGAGCATGGCCGACGAAGTAAGACGCACCAAGTGCTTGAGATTCGGGAAGAGATGAGGCTGGCGGCGAGGCCATGCGGGTCTCGGCCGTCTTTAGCTGCGTACGCCAGTCACTAACCCCCTGCTGCATTGCATTGCATTGCTTTGCTGCTGCTCGTGCCGTGTGCAAGTCGAAGGAGCGATGTCACTGGTCGTCGATGAGGAAGGAAGGGACTAAGGAAAGCAGGCAGATGAATGGGGATTGTTTGCCTGTTGAGTTGTACGTGCTGCTCTCTCTGCAGACGTCGACGACCTGGGAAGGAAACGCAGCAGCAACCCTAGGTCATGTATGATCCGTGTGAGCTGAGTTCAGAGTAGAGTAGACAGAAAGACCTGTGGCTGCTGCAGTGTGCTGCAGATCGGGAGATGCCTTTGCTTTCCTAGTGGTTGTGCAAAGGAATTCGTAGCGTAATTTTTCTTTCTCATTTTTCCTACCTGTATTGTAGTCACTGTGCAAAGGAATTCGTTTTGATTGATTGATTGGTTGCTGCAACAAAGTGAAGTGCGCTGTGACACTTGACGACGTAGAGGCTAGAAACGAGACCCTGACGAGTGACGACCATATTGTTTCCTTGCGGCAATGTTCGGGTCCGACCAGAGGAGACCCTGACAAGTGACACCATCTTCCTTGCGGCAATCAGTGCTGTTGAGAACTACTAATCTTCCGTAGATGCTTCGAGCAACTCAAAGAGACTATCTTTATCTTTTCTAATCTATATAAATAGAGAGTTTCTTGTCTAAGTGACTATTTAAATATACCCATCTTCTATTTCAGTTTCCTCGCTAGCCAAATATAAAAAACGTGCTTTAAAGTGCAAATAAGATATAAAAAGTTTGTTAAAGATTAATAGATAACGTGAGTTTTGTGCAAATGACTCTTCAGATGATAATGTAGAAAGTGAAATTTAGAAAGATTATTGGAGATGTTTTAGAGCAACTTTAAAAGACTATATTTTTTTTCCAATTAACACAAATAGAGATTTTTGTAAAAAATATCGTCCAACAACTTATCTTCAAAAGAATGTTGGAGATGTTTTCTTCTATTATATATTTTTCGCTACCCAAAGATAGAAAACACGAATAACTCTTTTAAGTGCAAACAAGATACAGAAATAGCTCTTAGAAATTGGAAAGATATAGAAAATGTTTTTTTATGTAAATGAGTCTCTAAATGATATTTTAGACAGTAAAATTTAAAAAGATTTTGGGAGATACTCTTAGGGGGCTCAAATGCCGATATCGTATATATGTGATATTTTTGTGCTATACTACGGGCACAGTAACTGTAACTTTCTGCATGCGACCCAAGACAGAGAGTGTGTTAATTATTGATGGGCGCATAAGAGCATGTACAGCTCTAATTTATAATATTGTACGGTACTTTAAGTATAAGATATGACTAAAACACAATATAATATAGTAAATTTGTTTAAAGCCTATATCTTACTATATTTATTGTACCAATTAGAACATTTAATAAATGAAATTGACTAATCAGCTAATCTCCTGTCTCGAGCATAGATTCAAGAATAATGTCTTCGTCAAGATACGTGTTTTGAATTTAACTAGCACGACCCGTTTCCTTTCACTCGTAAAAAGAGACGGGCCGTTTTGTGGGTGGAATGACGGTAACGGGCCGAGACAACCAGCCCAGTTGCGTCCTGATCTCATCTCACACATGCCCGTAGTAGCCTGTAGGCTGTGATTGAAAGACAAGCGTCGTTGGGCTGTTGGTCGGGCGTGCACTCGAGCCGCTGGGCCGGGGAACCTTGCGAGAGGCATGACTTCTCGCTCGCCCTCTCTAGGTCTCACCGCATGCAGACGACGACGACACAGATCTCCATGTTTGTGCCGTTGTGCGTAGGCTTGCAGTTGCAGGGGGGCAGCAGGCATGCACGCTGCTGCGAGGCTGCAGCTTCTGCTAGCCAGTAGCCGCCACATAGCACAGCATGTGCAACCTGTGCAAGCACGCACGCTGCTGCGAGGCTTGGCGCTCTGCACGCAGCTGGCGCTAGCGACCTCTGCCCGCAAAATGACGGGATAAACAAGCCATCTTTGTCGTCTTTTGTTCATTAGAATAAGCTAGCTTGCTAGCTTGGTTTTAACTCGTTATCTGAAACAAGTTAAAAAGTTAGCGTAGTTGAGCTTATTTACGAACTCAAGTTGGTTTACTAAACTCGTGAGTCAAGATAAAAAAATATATAAAATATATTAGTTATATTTATAGTAGTAGTAGCAATGATACAAAAGTAACACATTAAATAGCTTTAAATCAAACGTAAACCAATATATCATAACATATATACAAGTATAACAATACACCTTACTATTACGCCATATATCAATGGTCGACACTCTATACCCCATACATAATGCATCCATAATTATCCATATATCCATTAAAAACAAAGTGATAAAGTTATAATAATCTCAGGTTCATAGGTGTCACAGTGGACAAACATCGGATATGTAAAGTACCAAAAAGAAGAGATTGGAGAGAGTCAGAGCGTAAGTATCGATGTGTTCAACATGGGTACAACAAAAAACCAACACATAAACAAATTAGAGAGTCTTAGCTAGGCCGCAACGTGTGTAATCCACTATGTCCTCTTGTACTCATTGACTGATGAACATAAAGGTGAAAAAGATTACAAGCTCAAGTTTCAACTAAGCGTCATGATTTCCTACCTCCCCTTTCCACTTTGTTTAGGTGGGAGTTCTATCCTATTGATCCTAATCCACCTTTATACATGTCTTTAGATGTTGTGAGCGAGTCAATAAATGAGAGTGAAAGAATCCCCTATCAGCGAGAGTTTCCAAATCTCTCCTATGGGACCCTCGAAATGTTACTCTCCTCCCTCTTTATAGATCAATGAGGAGAGAGAGAGAGAGGTTACATCAGTTGGACCATGCACCCGACCATCTAAGACTCATCCACCTTGATCTTATCCTATTAGTGAAGTCATACATAAACCATGCCTTCAGTTGTGCCATAGTGTACTGGAGATGTCCTTCTTCAGCGATTGTTAAACCTGTTGCAGGGGACTCACATGTTATATCACATCTAAAAACAACGAGCCCTATACCGTCGAGAAATGACATAGCTGGTAGGTGGTATAGCCTTATGTTCTTAATAATACTTCTTGGTACACTTGACATACGCACACATGGCTATATAGTCGATGCACGTATCAAATAGTGGTTTTCGAGTACACTGTTATCTGAGCAGTAGCAATAGTGCGCCTGTCAAATTGTATTCTTGCACATCACATTTATTGTGGCGTACGGGAGAATCATCAGATATGCTAGTGTTATAGACCTACTAGTAGGCCCTAGACATGGGGTCCATGTTTCAAGGTCATAATACCCTCGTGGAACTAGACACATCCTTCTATCGTATGAACATTTTTATACTTTGTCACGTCAAGTCCCTTGTTTGCATGGGAGCCCTTGATCCTCAGAAGGTTCGAGGCACGATCATTCATGTTAAGCGAGATTGCAGGTCTTAGGACCCCAAGGGGTTAGCAGAGGGCCCGAAGCATCTAAATCCTTCATTGGCACCCAAGGGCACAAGGGACACTTAGGACTTAGGTATTTCATGAGCTTCCCATGGCACAAGGGGCATGTGTCCTTAGATTGTTCTGGCTAGGAACATCATAGAGCATTGTGCCTTAATCCATATTTATGGATTGACATTGTAAGTGTGGGAGCTCTTTGTACATTAGAATGCATCGAGCCCCTTAGTGGTTCTTAACGGGATTTAGTGTAGATGTCATTTCTTCTAATCGTGTAGCATCATTGGCAGTGGAAAAGTTGTAACCACTAAGATTGTATACGTCTAAGGTATGGTTAGAGTTTTGTTGTCGCCGTTTCTGAAGGCATGCGGCACCAAGGAAGGACAAGGAGAAGAAGTAGATGAAAAAATATGGTAAAAGGAGATAGTAGATATGTTTTTAGAAGTTGGCATCCTGAATCAGACGTGATCCAGCCATATGTAGAGGGGGTGGTATTATCTAATATGAAACAAGTCTGAAACATGTTCTCTATGTTTCTCACATAGCAAATAGACCAAAAAACAATTTTGAAACCAAATTGGCTTGAACTTAGTAGAAAAGTTGGCTAAACTGGTTTTCATGGGCTCAGGCGCTATAGACAGACAAAAAACAAGATCGGTTAACTTAGCCAACTTGGGGCTCATAATAAATTATGAGCAGTTGCGTAATGTTTTTAGGGCTAGTTTGGTAACTTTATTTTTCCGGGATTCTTATTTTCCCAATAGAAAATAAACTAATTCCCCTTACGAAAATAAAAATCACTTGAGAAAATAGGGTTACCAAACTAGCTCGATAGAACCACCCAAGAAGATACAAGCAAAGCTCTTGGCATTTGCAATAGAACACTTGCGAAGCAGTTGAAAGCATGAAATATTAGGAAGCACACGAGTAGTATTAATTAAAACCATATATATCCATCTAACCGAAGCAAACAAGAAGGCTAGGCTAGAGTCTAGTGTTGCCCACGATTTAACCATATTTTGATTGATGAGAAGTGGTTCTCTATTACTACTACTCGTAAAATCTGAGAGGTAGCTAGGGTGGCCCAATTTTCACGGTAGCACAGTAGTATGTTTTCTGTGTCGATCGACGGTCTGACTTAAATGAAATGCGTATGGTGGGTTATTACCGACGATGAACATCGGCGAGAGTACCAATAAATAATCCTTAAATTTGTTCTGCCATGTGCATTTATGGCTAATATAAGTACGTGTAGTGTAGCAAATGAATGCATATTTATGATGCCCGATGAATCTTAAAGCGTCCATTGGCTGCTCCGCATCTAGTGTTTTCAAATGCGCGCGTGTGCTACTACATGCATGCATGCATGCATGCATGGTGGAGATCGTCGTCAATAAGAAGCGTGCGTGGCGCCAGAGGAAGGGACGAGAGCATGCATGGTCCTACTGATGCATGCATGCATGATCGAGATCTCTAGCTCTTTACCGAGGAGTAGCAGTACGTACGGTACGTGTGTGTGTGCATGTAGCGCGCGTAGTAGTAAATATATGTAAGGCATGCATTACGTACTACGCGACCACGTGGGTTCTTCCATTCCATCCTGCTATGCTAGCTCTCCGATCCAAAATTAAACGTACAGTACTATACATCTGTTTGTACTACGTAATAGCAAGGCAGGCGATCACGTCGACGGGGCCACACGTCGAGTGATGATGCATGTCTCTAGACTGCGGATTTATTTCGCAGTAACGACGACGCACACTGCGTCACTGTGTGTGTGTGTTGTAATCCGGCACTGTGTGTCTCAATTAATATATCCATGTTTTGGCCGGACGACCAATTGATTATTGATCGATCGAAGAATCATCATGCTCGTGCTCAAATAATATTAGACACACGATCGATTGATCTGTCATTCATTTAGCATCTTGTACCTATCGATCTCGATGGATATGGATCGATCTATCTACTTCTTTTCTTCAGTATATACTCCAATAATTCATCGTATCCCATAATCCCTCGAGGATCAAATCAAACATGCATGATCATCGATCGGCCGGGTACTGGTCCTCCTTCGATCTGTGTACATGCATGCATGCTAGGCCCGGCGCGCTCTTTTCGCCGATGGACGACAAGCAACTAAATGTGCAGCAAAAGCAGGAGAATCTTGCTGGACCGATCGACGACTGAATGATAGCTCTTCTCTCTATAGTAAGTACGTACGTACTACCACACTGTTACCATGTGTACACGCCCATAAATAAACCTAATGGAGAGCGCCTAGCTACACTCAGCTCCTCCCGCCACGACTGTAGATATATAGCCTTTTAATTTCAAGCTGGATCATACTATATCTATTGTTGATTGTTGTAGCTACTACGTACTACTAGCAATAGTGGATCCATCAATCAACAGTTCGTAATCCGATCCAGATGGTACGGCTGGCTCGTCGCTCGTAAATTCGTAATCAAGCTATAGCTAAGCATGCATGGGCTTGCATGGAATGTTTCGTCTAAGGCTATGTTTGGTTTCATTTAGTCATAGGACTAAACTTTAGTCCTAAGACTAAACTTTAGTCCCTATATGTTTAGTTCTAGGGACTAAACAGATTCTAAAGTCATTAAATACACTGTCCAAAGACTCAAATGCCCTTAGAATATACTCATAATATTAGTTATCCATACAAAAAGGTAAGGGCAACATGATAATTATGGGCTTTTAGTCTCTTTTAGCACCTATGTGAAGGACTAAAGACTAAATCATTTTAGTACATATTTTAGTCCTAGTGTTTGGCAAAAAAAAGACTAAATAGGACTAAAAACTAGAGACTAATCTTTAGTCCCTCTAACCAAACACCTTCTAACTCGTTCGTGGTGTTTACGACAAAAATTACCAAGAAAAGATGCATGCTGTACTTTCAATGGACTGGAAAGCAATTATTGCCTTATTATTGAGACAAGGACTCGTGCGCATATATTAATTATAAGTTCACAATCTTTTGCCAACTGTTAAACTAATTGCTACCCTGGTACGGTGTGTGTGTAGGCATAAAATCTAGTTGACTGTGTTTAATTAGTCCACCTGCTTGTTGGATATACTTTGCAACTAATTTGGTAGTAAGGTCATGGGTGAAAGGTAAACCATATATGTGCGCAGGACAGGAACTCAAGCATTCTTGGTTGTTACACAAGTTCTGTACAGCATCTAGCTATAGTGTCTAGACACAACAAGTCCACATCTTGAGCTATATATATAGCGCCGTGGACACGATATGTCACCAATCAGTACGTCACAAAATTATTTTGTATTGAAATTATTGAGCAAGTAGACCTCTACCACATTGCCTTTTTTTTTTACCCCAAGCTAGAGGAACAAGAATAGAAGAGGCACTGCACCGGTACGTGTTCGCCTGCACCGGTCTAGGAAATTTTTGTGGAGCTGGTCACCTCATCTAGCTCTATTAGATCTTAGATCTAGAGCTATAGGGGTCGTTTGATTCATTTAGTCCAGAGACTAAAGTTTAGTTAAGAGACTAAATTTTAGTCCATAACCTGTTTTGTTTTAGGGACTAAAAATATTTAAAACGTATTAAATGTATCATAAGATGACCAAAATACTCTTAAATATTCTTCTACTGTTAGTGCAGCTGAAATAAAGGATGTGTAAAAAGTGGAATTTATATGGTTTAGTCCGTTTTAGTCACCCCTCGAGGGACTATAGACTAAAACAATTTAGTCCATGTTTTAGTCTCACTGTTTGGCAAATTAGAGATTAAATGAGACTAAAATAGATGGACTAATCTTTAGTCCCTCAAACCAAACGGAGCCATAGACATGTCAAGTTTATTTATATGACTCGTTTAGTTTACATTTCAGATTAAATACAAATAGTTAAACTACTTAGTTTAGTCTATTAACTACTTCTAACATAGTAGACCTTTATAGCTAGAGCTGGTACTTACATACTAGGGAGGTACCAGCCTACGCTGCTGTGAAATTGTTCCTTGTTTGTAGACCGCGAGAGAATGCATGCTTTTACATTTGCTGGATGCCGGAGCCGGACTTGACTGCGTACGGTCAACAGTGAGCGGAGCCTAGGAGGGCCGGGCCAGCCGAGCGCGCGGGGATAGATGGAGGAGAATCCAGCCGGCGGATCGCGGGATCGGAGGTCCGGAGCCTTGCAAGGGCAAGGGCAAGGGCAATCAATACGCGATCCCCGGCGGCCCGGCCCGGCCCCGGCGTGGCTGCTGGGACGACGAATCGGATAGTCGCCTCGCCGGCCGGCCGTAACGCCGCCTTCAATGGTCGTTAAATGCCCGGCCGCCGTCGCATCGGATCGCATGCATGCGTTTATGCGCGGGGCATTATTTATTAAACCTACTACATACCCACTTTATTAATTAATAATCGCCCGGGTTAGCTGTGCTGCGTGTACATACGTAGACTCGCTCCTCGCTCCATCGTATATACATACGTAGAGGATGCCTGCACGTACGTCCAGCATACCACCGCTATGCGTACCAGTAGTCCAGTACTTATGCATGTCCTACTCTGCTAGCATCTAGCATCTTTGTTGTCACCTATCTAGACGCTAAACACCGAAACGAATTATTTGTCAGTGTTCTCTATAGAGACTCAAATGATCCACGGCACAGGGTCGGTCCGCGACCTAGGCGTGCAAGAGCAGATTCTTTGTACACGCTTCCGGACGGTCCAAACCTAGTGCCGGACTGCACGCAGTAGCATAGATGGTCTTCTTTTTCACGAAGAACCCTAGAACTCGCCTCCAGAGAGACCTCGTTGAGGCTGGGGGAGAGTTCTAAGACGTTGTTCCAGATCAATAGACCGTCATGTACGTCTCTAATCGACGTAGAGTCGAAGAGAGATTGTTGTGGAAAACTAATAAACTAGATCTAAAACTAAGACTAGATTACTCTTGCTTCTAAAAATGTGAAGAAAGATGTAAATAAGGTAAAATTAATAAGTAGATTTGATTGTATCGATTGTATGGGTTCAATGAACCGTACTCTTTCATCTATATAAACGGTGGAGGTCTGAACCTATTATAAGTCGGTTCTCAAGTTAATCTCGTAGATTTTACTAATAAATTACACTAAAAATCCGGAACCCTAAACGATTCACACGGGCGAACAGTCCGCGTGCCATTTTTTTTTGTTCAACAATCTCGCAAACGGCTGTACGTGTCATACTACACACAAACGGTGATAGATGTACACCAAACGGTCTTAGTGCGTTTGATTGTCTGTATTTGTTGTTGCTTGCATCGCTGGATGCAATGAGTTGTTGCTTGGTTGTTGTCAATCAGGCATTTGTGTGTGCGAGATGTGTGTTTGTTTGCCTGCGTAAAGATATAGAGCCAGACTTACACGATACTCAAAGCACCTTCACGGACGAGTGCTTGCCGATATGGTGATGTCTGAAATCTGGATAGTTTGTGCTATATGTTAATACCTAGTTATCCTTTAATTGGGGATGGGGACCCATTGGGACCCGAAACTCGAATGAGGATGTGTATGCCATGAGTTTTACACCCATAATGGTATGAGGATGGATCAAACATGACGAGATGGGTCTGAGATGTTATAAACCGGTAGGAAATTCTTAATTGACATCTCTAAGCACGACTCATGATGGTTCTCACACCGGTTTAGGTTGTATCTATGTCGTATCGAGATGTCACGTGCCACTTATCCGGCATATAGGCGGGCCCTATAGCGGTGGCACGCTAGAGGTTGGAGGCAGGGGCGGACCAGGAATGTCTTCCGACGGTGGGATATGGCGGCATTGAGATCGGCGACGCCGCATTTCCTCAACACATGCGTCTTTAAGTGTTTTAAGCCTAAAATAGTCATTTTTGCTTCGCCAATCACCTAATAAATAGCTGAAAACTTGGATAAAAACCAGCTCATCTATTAACTTCCTATCTAGCTAGAATAAGCTAATTTAGGACTATTTAGGAAAACCATTTTTTAAAGACTACTAGTTTATTTTTCTTTGAAAAATAGAAATCACTCGGAAACATGGAGTTTCCAACTATTTTAGCACGCTTGTAATGGTATCAAACAGCCTCTTAATCTAGCAGAAGCAGTACGGGACGAGTGGTTCCATCGTCGTCCATGCCCGTGATCCGTCCTAGCAGGCAGAACTACTCCGTTCTGGTGACCGACAACAACACGCTCGCGTCGCGTCGCGTCGTCGTATGCTCTCCCATGTCAACGCACCATCGCTTCCTGCTCCGTTCCGTCGCATCGAGTACACACGTACACGTGGTTGGAGAGCTCTGATGCCACGCACGCCGCACCATTCAACAGAAACAACAAAGCACTGCACGTAGAAAGAGAAATCATCATGGACAAACAAAGCAAGCAGCCTACTAGCCTACTACTCCCGTGCAGACTGCAGTACCAGTACTACGGGTCTACTACTCCTGCTGCTAGTAGCTCGTACCACCACTCCAGCAGAACACGACAGCCAGTGACGACGCACACAATGATGTCGGTATGCGTATATGTCCTAAACCATGATTACCTTCATGGTCACCCATCACATGCGTTAGGCTTTAATATGTACCGATTTTTACTACTTTTATAATATTGTTGTTTATATATGAAACATTCTAAGCAACCGTCTTTAATTCGAAACGAACGACCCAATAATCTCATTCATTACCGACACATATTTTTCCCCAATAAAGACTAGTTTGTCAATCCTATTATCAAGAGATTTCTATTTTACCAGAAAAAAAAATAGTTCATTTTATTGGGAAAACGTGAACCCCCGAGAAAATGAAGTTATTAAACTAGCCCTAAGGAGCTGGTTTGGTGACTAGAAAACTAGAGGAACCCCCCTTTCTATTTCCCCCTCCAATTTTGTGGTCACCAAATCAACCATATTTGTTGATCTCTGCATCCTGAAATACAATTAGAGGTGGTAATGGATCACGATCTAAATGTTTCTTCATAAATTTTAGGGTCCTAAAAAGATTTTAGTTTAAAAATAAATAGAAATAGAATCCGATCCGATTCTTAAATATTCTAGTGTAAAATTTAGAGTCTATTACCATCCCTAAGTACAATATATTTTCCTAGCATATCTATTTAGCGGGTGTTTGGTTTTCCTTACTAAAGTTATGTCATGTTAGTTAAATGTTTGGATACCAATCATAAGTAATAAATATAAGCTTAATTATATTTAATAAATTTGTCTCGTATTCTAATTTTAGTTTTTACTGTGTAATTAATTTTATAATAGAATTATATTTAATGTTCGTAATTATCGCTCAAACATTCGATATGACAAGTACTAAACTTTAATTGTGTGATCCAAACACCCGTATTTATTGACACTTTTTAATAAAATTTGTTCAAAGTTTAGTTAGTTTGACAAGATTAGAATCGGAATCATATCGTATTCTGTTCTGGACGGGCGTAGTATTAAGAGATTCAGATAAAACAAAAAGAATACACCGCGGAGTAGCAGTACAAATTTACGGAGAGATAGAGAGAGGGCTTTGACAGTTTCACAGGAGGTAGCAGTGGTCTCGAATGGCTTGGTTGCATTGCACGGCGGAGAGGATCACGCACGCTGTAGTTACCAGTGGTTGCTTGGACATGGGCGGGGTCCACTCGCTTTTCCCGCCGCCGCCACCACCGCCATTTTGACCCACGTATATCTACCATCCATGGCTGCCAGCCATGGGAGGATGCTCGCCACCGCACCGCCCGTGCCACAGGAACCAAAAGCTACAGACCTCTCGTCAATCCATGCTGAGCAGCAGTGGCGCTGTGGAAGAGGCGGAGCGGAGGGGAGGGGAGGGGAGCCGAGCTTGGCGTGGACTGTAGTGACTGCTGAGCTTGCTTGTGTAGAAGAGGTGGGAAAGAGGGAAGAGTCAGAGAGGGAGACAGAGGTGGCTTGGTTCATCTGTAACAGTCGCCATCTCTGCCTGCTTTCCAGCTCCTTTGCTTGCTTTCCCTGCCCATCTCTTTTGTTCTGGCCTGCCCTCTCCATCCCGTCCAACTCCCTATCCTTCCTCCTTTTGCTTTCCCACATCTTTGCTCCAATAATGATGGCGTGGTGGTGGGTTTGGTCGTGAACCTGCCGCTGTGGCTGTGCTGCATCCCCCACCCTCGCCGCTCCCTCGTCCAAATCCACCAGCCGTTCGCTTTCCTCTCCTCTCCTCTCCATCATCCCGGCCGGCTCGCCAGTCGCCACCCTCCCTTTCCTCTTTTCAGCTACAGTTGAGCTTGGGCAGTAGTAGGTTGGTTCTGCTTCCCTTCCCCTCCCCCGATCCCTTTTCCTTGCTGGGGATCGGGAGGCCTTCAGGCTTCAACCCATCTTCCTCCCTGTCCACATCTCGCTCCTTGTTTGGGGTAGTGCCGGCTGGTGGTGCCGCTACTGCTAGCCGGGAACCCAATTTCTTGATAGGACTGGACGACTGGTGCGTGCCAACCACGAGTTTTTCCTGTTCGCTTTGCTTTCTCGGCTCAGCTACTGCTGCTCTGCTAGGAACACCAACAGTAGTGTGTTCTTGCGCCGGCTTTTCTTGCCGTGTTTCGGGTCGATATTATTGGGAGGGTGGGTCTCCCGTCCCGTTTCGATGAGGCCGGAGGAGAGAGATGCTGCCGTGGGGAGAGTCAGGGACCAGTTCCCCGTCGGCATGAGGGTCCTCGCCGTGGACGACGACCCCGTGTGCCTCAAGGTGCTTGAGAACCTCCTGCGCCGCTGCCAGTATCATGGTAAGGATTTCTGCGCCACAGGGCTATCATTTTTATTTCTGCGGCCTGGAGACTGCTAGTATATATATTTCTAGTTCAGCGCTGCGTTGTTAGATTTCTCTTTTCCTGGATTTTGCCAAATTATCTGCTTCCAGAGTAGACGCTAAAAAATAAAGATGCTGTTGTGCAATTGCGTAACACTAGTTGTTACAGTTATATATTACATATGTACTTATCATGTATAGATTCTTCCCGCAGCTACAGATTTGTTTACATCGAATGATCAAAATAGTTAAGCACTGAATTGGTAACCTCACTACACTTTTTATATTATGTATGCTGCATTTTTTTGGGTGGGTGTACTACAATTTGGGTACTTTCACATGCAGTATGTACAAGATGCTTGTTCTGGCTTTTGCTATAGCTACTCACCTGTAAGACTTTTCATATTTGCAGTGACAACGACGAATCAGGCTGTTGTCGCCTTGAGTATGCTGAGGCAAAACAGGGACCTGTTTGATCTTGTTATTAGTGATGTTCACATGCCAGACATGGATGGCTTTAAGCTTCTAGAGCTTGTGGGGCTTGAAATGGACCTCCCTGTCATTAGTAAGTCAAAATTGCTATATCTTACTGGTGGCCGACTCTCACTGTTGTTGATAGTAGTATGCAGCTTTTATTTAATGATATTCTTATACCATCTTCAAAGTAACCATGGCATACAGCAAATCTTAAGCCTGTATTTGAGGAAGGCAAAACTTAGAATGCTAACATGTCATTATACATGCAGTGTTATCGGTGAATGGAGAGACAAAAACTGTAATGAAGGGGATAACTCATGGTGCCTGTGACTATCTCTTAAAACCGGTTCGGCTGGAAGAGCTTAGGAATATCTGGCAGCATGTTGTTAGGAGGAAATTCAGTAACTGTGATCGTGCTAACAATGATGGCTATGAGGAGTGCAATAGGCCATCAAATGCAGATTTTGATCTTGCTCACAGCCAAATTACAGCTGGGCCACCTGACCAAAGTGGGAGGCCCAGCAAAAAGAGGAAGGAATATCATAGTGAAGAGGAAGATGAAGGAGAAGAGAGTAATGGCCAAGATAACGATGATCCTTCAGCTCCAAAGAAACCAAGGGTTGTTTGGTCAGTTGAACTGCACCGAAAATTTGTTGCTGCTGTCAATCAGCTAGGAATTGACAGTGAGTCCCACTGCCACCTGCTGTTTTTTTTTCAGCTTTGCTGCTGTTAAGTTATTTGCCACGGTTCATTCACAACCTAATCTTTTCTGTTGACGCAGAAGCCGTGCCAAAAAGGATACTTGAGCTCATGAATGTTGAGAGACTCACCAGGGAAAATGTTGCAAGTCACCTGCAGGCAAGGCATCTATGGACTTAACCCCACTTTGTTCTGTTTAGCCGCCTCACCACCCTCATTAAGCAAGACATATCTGTTTTAGGAATACTATACAGTGGGAGTGCATGACAAGTGCATATATTTATTAAAATTCTTTGGTTGTTGCTGACCAGTCTTATAAATGTGGAAGAAAGGACACATAGACTGTTCCATAGCTGTATTTTCAGTTTATCGTGTAACATTTGGTTTAGACTTAATATTGCATACATTGTGAAGCTGAAAAGGACTCAGCAAGCATATCCCTGCAAAATTGCTCCTCTTGTTACTGTACATATCCAATGCCAAAATAAACTAAATTGTAGCTGACCATATATATATGCATCTAAACTGTTTGCTTTGTGTGCCATGCAGAAGTATAGACTCTACCTTAAACGGCTAAGTGCTGTGGCATCACAACAGGCTAGCATTGTTGCTGCTTTGGGAGGCAACGACCCCTTTATGCGGATGAGTGCATTTGAAGGACTCCATGGTTATCAATCTTTTGTCTCTTCAGCAGCTCTGCCATCTTTCAGTCCACAGGGACTGTTAAATAGAAATAATCCAGCATCATTTGCGATTCAAGGGGTGTCTGCTTCCAGGCCAATTCAGATTGCAACCGGCAATACCACAATGAGTCATTCCATTGGCGATCCAAATGATAAATATCACCTTAGCTTACCAGGCACTAGTTGCCTACAAGGAAATCTAGCACAAGGTTTGCCAACTCCAGTTGGGCAGGTCCAGCTGCCACAGAAGTGGATACACGAAGAAACCGACGATCTATCTACTATCCTTTCTGCGAGTGGCCGGGCTAATAGTGGTGTTCCTGGCACACTCCAAAGTGTCACGAACAGTCACTTGCTGCAGCAAGGCTTTGTTGAACGTAGACAAGACAAAGTTGTTATCCAGCCATCTTCATCTGCAAGTTCAGATCGTCCTGAAGGCACTGTTGGAGTTTCCTCCAGTCTGATGGATTCCTGTGCAACCCAGCAGAGGGTTGTTCCATTGTCTGCCTTCTCTAGCAGTGCATCTCCAATGAATGGCTCGTTTTGCAGCAACGGTGTAGCTGAGTTGGGTGCTACATCCTCTGGAGGTACAAGTATTTTCCCCTCCAATGACCTGAGGATAGAAAGAGACAGCAAAGTGGGAGCTAGCTCTTTTGGTAGTGTGATACTTCTGTCTCCAGACACTGTGCCAAACCAAAAATACTTGAACTTCGGCGGTGGAAGCGATTTGAGATCGAACATGGAGGGAGGGAACGCAGGCAATCTGTTGAATCCCAAGCTACTATGGAGTTGTTTGCCGGCCTCTCAGCCGCCTAATCTTATCGGAAGTCATCATCCCATGAGCCAAAGACTGAACCTTGGCGGCTCAATGGTCAGACAGACAACAGCAAGTGCTTCGGCAGCTGCCCCACAGACGAGGATCGACATGTTTATCTCTGGAGACGCTCCGAAGAGCGCGTCGGATTTGAGCTTCCCTAAGGTCCACAGCGAGCTTAGCTCTAGCAGCTGCAGCTTCGACGGCCTCCTCAACTCCATAATCAAAGTGGTAAGGAGGCTCTTGTTATGTTTCAACAACTAGTTTGTGCAGGGTTCGTCTTCTGACCAAAGGAAGGAGTACCTGTACCTGCAAACATTCTGTCTCTCTCTCTCCCCCCAGCATTTTCATCTAACAGCAATGCTGATTGCTGATCCCCGTTGCAGGAGAAGGACGATGCTTCCTTCAGCGATGACCTGGGATGCGACTTGTACTCCCTGGGTGCCTGTATATGATCGCTACCTTCCACGTATCTGCATCTGCATCTGTGTTAATCTCCCATTGTATGCTGTGCAGCTAGTGTTAATCTTAGGTAGAATTGTAGCTGTGCGCCTATCTTTGCTTGCCCACAGCCAAGAAAAAAAAATTATGTCTGCACGTGATGTGCTAGCAGTAAGATATCTGGATTGTGGAAGTCAATGCCCATTTGCTAAATCGAGCTGGAGACACTGTTGGCACGAGTTGATTCTAAAAGCGGCCTTGATGATCTAGGCCCAATTTGAATGTCGACACACTGGTAATGACACGTGGTGTTCATGTAAACAAATCCAAAAGTTCAAAACAAATTGGGAGATTTGAAGTCGATGCTCAGCTGCTGCCGAACCCAATGCCAACTCGACCTGACTGCCTCCTCCGTCTCGACCTCGCTTCCCGCACGCCACCAAACCCTAAGGGCATGTTCGGTTACACCAATCCAGAGGGGGATTGGAGGGGATTAAATCCTTTCCTAGTCATTTTTTACTAGAAGGGGATTTAATCCCCTCTAATCCCTCTCTGGATTGGTGTAACCGAACAAACCCTAATAGGGTGTTTGGTGCACGCCACCAAACCTTAATAAGGTGTCTGGTTTGAGTAATGAGCTAGTCCATCATCTTCTCACTCCTCACTTTTTTGTTTGGTTTGTGGAATGAAATGAGTTGATCCATCACCATCTCATTTCTTATAGTTAGTTAGTTAGTACTAATACGAGAAATGAGATCATCCCACCAAATTTAAGGAATGGACCTATGATGCACCACCTCATTTTGGATTGAGGGATTCCTCAAACTAAACACCCCTAAAGCCCTCGTCTCCTCGAGCTGAGTAGTGGAACTTTTGGCTTCTCCTGGCTCTGGTCTTTGTCGACGCACTGACCACTGACTGTTACTGTATCGTTTGAGCTGAGGATCTGATCTAATAAATAGGACGAATGGCCGTTCAGTGGTCCTACTGCTGCTCCGTGCTGTACACAATTGGAACCGTTTTTGCCATTCACATGGCAAGTGAAGTCTGATCTGAGTTCCTTTTTTTCTGATCTGATTATTACGCATCCAAGTGATAAATTTCGTGGTGTTGTTTTCAAGACTGCCATGTCTCATAGAATCAAATGAAACATATATGAAACACCCACCCTTAATTTAATTTGATCCTCGCTCTTTCAATGAAATCATGAAGCTCTATGTTGCAACCTGTCAGCATGAGTAGGTCCTTAGTGTAATTGACCTCATGGTTGGATGAATGCTTGTCCTGAAGTCTCTGGTGGTGCCTCGGTACAATCAGCCAACACTTTCAGATAGAATGGAGTTGGACTGAAGGAAAGCTGAAACAAAACTGTCACCTGCAGGGCACTTATGATATTCTTTTGTAATGACATGTTATCATGCCCCTGAATGACAGTAATGGAGTTATGAGATTGTGAAAGATCAGTTAAAATGTTGATCATATTAAGATAAACACCACAATCCGTTGTAGTCTAGTTGGTCAGGATATTCGGCTCTCACCCGAAAGACCCGGGTTCAAGTCCCGGCAACGGAATTTTTGATGTTTTTTTTGGGGTTCTTTGCTGCCCTTTGTTTACCCCTCTCGCTTTCTGGAGAAGCAGCTTGTGCTTTGCCTGTTCGGGCCTTCGGGGTGGCAATGGTCGGCCACCCAGCGGCCTAGCTCACTAGCGCACCACTGCGGCAAGGTGTGGACCATCCCAATATTATTTGGCCGAGGTCCAGTAAATTAGGATTGTTTGGACTCTAACAGTACATTAAGCACATCTAACTCATAGAAAAACTCAGGGTCCTGTTTATTTCAGATTATAATATGTCGTCTAACGTAAATAATCCAATAAGTAAACCAACATCTAAATTATAGACCTAGGTTATATAATCTAAAGTTCAGATTATTTAGCTTATTTGAGATTATTTTTGTCAAAAAACCCACTACCATGGTTATGTTCATAAAATTACAGCATTTGCTATTTTTTCTTCTTTCCCCAAATCACACGCACGCAGGGTATTATTGCTGAAACAATAATCTTCATTCATATAATCTGGTCATCCAAACAGCTATGTACAGATTATAATCTTAATAGATTATAATCTAAATTATATAATCTATAAGCTGAAACAAATAAGTCATCAATCATCCTAAAAGACTAGTTTGATAGGAGAAGGTTAGCTCTCCTTTTTAGGGTAGCTTATTCCTCCCAAGTTAAATAATAAGGTGGAATAATTCTGAGACTCACTTTCGTCGTCCAACTACAATTGAGCTAATTCGGTCAATTGTGTTTTTACCAACAAATAATAGTAGATGTCCTCGCCATTCTCACCTTAAATTGGGCCCTAGCATCTTGACTGTTCTATTAGGACAGACTAAACGAGAAATTTTATTGTGTTGTTTACAAGACTGCAATGTCTTATAGAATGAGATAAAATTATGCAACATATATGAAACACCCGTCTCAATTTAATTGGACCCTCACTCTTTCAATGAAACCATGGAGCTCTATGTTGCAACCTGTCAGCACGAGAAGGTAGCCAACACTTTCAGATAGAATGGACCGAACACTAAAGCGCAAGCTTGCCTTAGGAAAGCTGAAACAAAACCGTCACCTGCAGGGCGCTTAGGATACTCTTTTTGTAATGACATGTTATGCTGCTCTGATGACAGTGACGGAGTTATGAGATTGTGGGAGGCTAGTAAATGTGTGCCAGGTACCTAGAATCTCCTCTGCAAACTACATGACTGCCATGTCATGTTCAATAAAAGTTGGGGACATCAGCTAGGCCGAGTGGATCTTTGGAAGCTGGGTGCAGGAAGCATGATGTGAGCGTTTCAGATGTTCTTGGTGCTCATGTGAAGAATAGGTAGATTGAAAAGGCTGTAAGGCTCCCCGCCTTCACACGCTAGAGAAAGGAGTGCGTCCAAATTACAAGACATGGGAGATATTAATGGAGGGTTATGTTCAGAGTAGGCAGGATGGACAAAGCTGTGGGTTGCATGAAGAAAGATCTGTCTCTGTTGAAGTGTTGCCATTGGAGATCTCCACTTGAACTGATGGAGGCTATAGGCAAACATTTCGAGGAGCAATGGTTTACTGACAATGTATATCCATACATTAAGGGAGTGTTTGATTTGAAGAATTAATTCATTTTAGATGAGGTGATACATCATGAGTCCATTCTATAAATTTGGAACTCATTCCTCATATTATTACTAATTATTATGCTATGAGTAATGAAATGGTAATGGATCAACTTATTTTATTTCACAAATCAAAAAAGGAATTGAGTGAGAAGATGATAAACCCCATCATTCCTCAAACCAAAGACGCCGGTTCTCCAGAGATTTAACTTGACGAGCTTGCCCCTGTACAAGTCATTGAATGCTGATGTTGTGCTACCGAATGTCCTTGAGATGGTTGCAAAAGATCAGATTGATATGGACTGGTTGATCATAATTGCTGGCAGGATAGATAGCAGATGCAATGGATAGTCTTTAACTGGAACAGGCGATCACCAGTCAAATGATATCTCCATTCATTGGAGTTTGCCAATTAGAGCTGCAAAGTGAAGAGCGGCAAGTTGAGACTGTAAACTATATGCAGAGAAGGCGCTTGTGGAGTCCCTGTTTGGTGTTCCTGCAGTCCTGCTAACCTGAACAGCTCATCTTCCTGGAAATCTTACAAGATCCAAGGGGATCATAAATAGGCAAAATGCAATAGCTAAGGTAGAACAATATCAGACGCATGAAGAATAGATGATAATCAACATAAAGAGCTCAGGCTAAATAAAATAAAATGATCTAACCTTAATGGCCACCAGCCCTGGCCCAGATGCAGGCTAATTCAAGTTGAACCTGTTTTATCATCGGGAGATAATATACTGGGTTATGGTCATGGAATCTTTACAAGGCAGGTGTAGAAGTAACCAGGCAAATGAATCATACTATTTTCTTGTACAGGATGTCATCCACCGGAATCAGATGAAAATGGAGGACACAATCAATAAGTACCGCAGCAACTGATAGTCAAATATGCTTTTGGGGGCGGGGAGGGAGGGAGGGAGGCAAGCAGGATGCATCTATCAATGAAATTGCCCTGAAAATGACAAGCACAACATATACAAGAACATATCTGCTTTGGCAGTAGACGTCCAAACCAAGTGAGTTTTTGAAGAACAAACAAACTTGCATCAGCATCAAAAAAATATCTCAATGTCTCAGGTTATTTTTATTGGATCCACCGTGTACGTGTACCATGGAGAGAAGTGTCCAAGAAGAAAATAAGGTGCAAAGTGTTCTGTGCGCAGTTAGAAAGAACAATACTCCATCGGTCCATCCGTCCTAGAATGTAGGTCGTTTTAGTTTTGTCCAAAGCCAAACTTCTCTATTTTTGACAAAGTTTACACAAAAATCTATCAACACGTACAATACCAAATAAATACACTATCAAGGCATTCTCATGATGGATTTAACAAAGCTAAACTAAATTTGATGTTGTAGATAGTGCATATCTATATACTTGGTCAAAGTTCATAAAGTTTGGCCTAGAACATAACTAAAACAACCAACATTTTACAAGAGGGAGGGCCGGAGGGGGTTGTGAAACTATAAATTACTCAAATTATTTCAACTTCAAACAACGCTATCTGTAATTGTCCTCACGCAAAGATACACTTACATACACAGAAACTCCAACAGTCAATTGGAGCATTAGGCACTGGGATGAAGGTTAGATTCCACAAATAGATACTACAGGGTCTTAGCAAACAAGAATGATATATGTCGTGCACAACTATCAAGTGGGAACTTTCCAAGCTGCTGTTGGCAATTTTTACTGAAATATGTTAGCCCATCTCA
Organism: Zea mays; assembly: GCF_902167145.1. NCBI lineage: Eukaryota > Viridiplantae > Streptophyta > Magnoliopsida > Poales > Poaceae > Zea > Zea mays. Next base: position 222,115,607 of record NC_050100.1, on the reverse strand, counting down.
TATGGAACAATAATAGCAAGTAGAAAGTGAGTTGCATATACAATTAATGAAACCAGGAGTTTTCAATCAAGATGCTTCCAAAACCCTATTTCTGGAAAAGTTGAAGCTTCAAAATGAAACGGGTGACGTGCTTACGCTGAGGGTAGATAATTGATTATGAATTATTAGTCTCTTGAATGAAGTATAGCATAGCTGTTTCCTCAGGAATAGTCATGTGAATGTTGGTGGCATTTTTTCTCTAAAGCATCACCAAGTTTATGCTCATAAATGCTTAGATATAAGCTAGTATTACACTATTACTCTTTTGAGACAACCATCTGCTCATATAAAAAGGCACGCATATATGATATATCAATTCTTTTGCCATAGAGATAAATAAAAATATACTACCTCCGTTCTTGAATATTTGTCGCTCGCTAGTTCATTTTTGAACTAAACAGCGACAAATAAAAAAGAACGAAGGGTGTATTAGATTATGGGTAGTACAGCAATTGTGGCAATGCAGGTATCATGCCTTAATTCTCAGATGTCATTTTTAGCTATGTTTAATCAAGTGTTAGTATCTTGCTAGAAGAAAAGAGAAACTGAGAGCAGAAGCAAAGCTGGAGGAAGGAGAAATAGCTATTTCAATACTGAGCAGCCGAAGAGCACTACATCCCAAATACACCCAAGTGAGTGAGACAGACTTAACCTACATACTTGATCTTTCAGTGAGCCTTCTTGCGCACTTGCCACCCTTTCTGTCCTAAATCAATCGATTCACAAAGCTAAAATTCAAACAGGTAGCACCCCTCAATGTGCACTAACGCCATTCTCTGCATTGAGCCCGTACAGCACACCTGCATATTTCTCTGTTGAGCCCGCAAAGAACGAATCCTTAAGCTTCCAGAACGCACAGGACGTGACCAGGCTATCGGACCCAGCCTGATGAGACTCCCCAACGCGCTCCACATCAAGTAGCTCAGCGAGCTTGTTGAGCCCGCCGTGCAAGCTGTTGCAGAACTTCATGAGGTGCTTGATGTCATACACGGTCGGGAAGTATATCTTCATGAGTTTAAAAAACCCGGCCTGTGTGTCTGGGAGGCTGTTGCAGGTGAGAATCTTCAGTAGGTACCCGAAGTCGTATCCTGCGTGGAAGGTGACCCAGTACACGGAATCGTTGAGCACGACGCCAGAGGACATGAGGAGCTCGGCGAACCGCCGCGCGTCGACGCCGCGCTCGGCGTTGCGGCGGAAGTCGATGCCGCTGCGGCGGAGCAGCTCGATGGAGTCGGACGCGAATATGTCGCGCGCGTCGTCGAACTCGCGGAAGTTGAACTGCCAGACGCAGCGGCGGCGGCCAGCGCCGAGCGCGGGCAGCTCGCCGCGCGGCCCGGAGAAGGTGAGGCCGAGCTGGATGAGGTGCAGCATGTCGACGTTGGCCTTGAGGGTGGCGTAGTTGTAGTCGGCGGGGGAGCGGAAGGCGCCTACGGGGCGGCAGACGATGCCCGGGAACTCCGTGTCCATCGCGACGAACGGGTACTCGTCGACGATGTCGCGGATCAGCGCGAACTCCTCCTCCAGGTTGTCCGCCCACACCTCCCGGATCTCCACCGACTCGTCGTCGGCCCCGTCTGGCTTCGGGATCACGGTGGCTGTGAGATCTGACATTGCCATGCCAGATTTCCGATCGAATCGAAATCTATGTGGCTCCTAGGGTTTGGTCCGATTGAGGAATTGGGCGAAGGGCTCGAGAAGGGGGGCCGAAGCCTCCGGATTTTTTAGAGGACGGATAGGAGCGGGTGGTAGGTGTGGCCTGGATAGCCAGGAAGAGGAGACGATGCTGCGACACCCCATCACACATCAACGGCTGAGATCAACATCCACACGAAATGTGCGGCTAGAAGGCAGCCTTTTCTCCCTTGACCCTTGTGCTTGCAAATTCAAATTCTGTGACCAAGTGCTGAACTGGACAAATCAGGAGGGTCCATGTCTACAACTAAAATTAGAATGATCCGCCGTTATAAACGTGGTCGGCATTGCTTCTCCTCGTGATTATAGTGCACCTGCAAAAGATACCATGATTTTTAAAATGTGCTAGTCGTGACTCCTTTTAAGGATATTTCAAGGTGTGTTAGATGAATAAAAATAGCTAATAATTTTAACGCACCTTGTCACAAGATATTTTTTAACTGAAATACAACTTATTAGGGCATATTTGGTAATGTAGTTTTAAAATACCATAGTTTATGATTGTACATGACATAATACCACAGTATTACTTTGTTACACTAAAGTTACAATATTATTTAAAACTAAGATATGTTTGGTCCATTAGAAAAACCAAAGTATACGTAGAGAGAACAAAGAAAGCCGAAGTTTTAGGTGAAGTTTCTAAAACTCCATAAATACCAAAATTTTGGATAAACCATGGTATTTAAATGTGATTTTGTCTATACAACCAAACATCTTATGATCGTTTGGCTTTCAATACTATAATATTATCAAATATCATAGTATTACTTCAAAGCTGCAAAAATAATAAGTTTTCAAATAAGGCGTTAGTGTTAGCCTATGCCTAATAGATCGTGCATATAGTCATACAAAAGTATTGTTGTATATTGTTTTGCATTATAGGTTGTACTATTTATATAGTAAAGTTTGAAATAAGAGATGGAGATGTGTAATCTGCTAGAGATAGTTTTAATAAAAAAATGAGTTGAGTTGAAAATTATGTGCTATCTTATCGCTAATAAATGCTAGTACAATGCCCGCGTGTTGCGATGACATACAAATTATTCGATAAAAATGTTAGTGCACAATGATTGCATGAAAATGGATAGCACATAAATTATCATCAACTTTAATATATCACAAAACATTTGTCAGTAATTATTACAAAACTAAACTGATACAAATTAAATTGTACTATAAAGATTAAAGGATGAGCAAGTCTATTTTCTATTTGGAACATGATCTTATTTTCTTAAAACATCAAAGCAGTCTAGGTGATTTTCCTCTTTACACAAATTAGAGATTAAGAGCAACTCCAACAAAACCCGCAAACCGTAAAGCATTTGTTGGGAAAAAAAAAGTGCAAAATGAGCCCTCCAACAGCTCTCCTTTTTATCCCCATTATCTTGACGTCCCGAATACGGAATACATAGCCTTTTCTCCCTCAAATTTCCGTGTCGTACATTTTTTCCCAATCTGCTCAGCACACGTTCATCTGGTTGTTTCCCACTATTTTTTGTTTGTCTCACACGCTGTTTCGGCATGGCTGAAGGACAGGAAGAGTGCAGGTTAGGCTGTTTCAAAAATTTAGGATTAATTTTTTAGCAGCTTGCTGCGGGTTTAGAATTTTTTAGAAAACGTTTTTTTACTGAACATCCTAATATTAAATTCTAAGGAATAATTTTTAGCAGTTTTTTTGGAGTTTCTCTAATACACCCAAGGAGAGAGTGTGCGATTTTTTTCCAACCGCTGATAGTATTTCGACATTTAGGAATAGGATTCATCGCTAGATGTTGGGTGCTCCTTGCGTTTGCAAGTTCCTGATTGTCTCACCAGCGTTTCCAATAAGGACACCAACCTGCACGGGTCCCCACATTTAGGATAGATTGAACATGATGCGATAAGGAATTGTAGCTTCTACAGTAAATGCCCTTATCCATGTCTTTTGTTCTCTATATTATCCGTGCAAGACCTCCGTAATAGACTTGATAGTGTAAGTAGAATAATGGGATTAACATACCTTGTTGTTGGGCACTTCGATCTTACGAGAAATCTTCTGTGAGTTGCTGCACCACCTTCTTGCTGTGCAGCTTTATCTGTTACTTGAAGCGGACCACCTTCATGCACTGGACAAAAATAGCAAGAAATGGTGCAGATCAGAAATCAGATATATTATGTTCTTCACTCCAATTTTGAATGAGAAGATCAAACATGTTTCTTACAGATAATGCAGCCTCTCAAATCCACCACCAGAACCTAGACCTGACAATCCAAGACACTGGAGCATCTTATGGGTTGACTGGCCACCAGATGGAAGAACCTGCAAAAAAGTGTTGACTTATCCCCCCTCTTCAGATTCACTTAAAGCCTTGTTCGGTTATTGATATTACATGTGTATTGGAGTGTATTGGGTGAGATTGATATGGATTTTGACTTGTTATGGATTTAAACCGGCTCAATCCCACTCAATCCATGTGTATTATCGCCAAAACGAACAAGCCCTAAGTATCTTATAACCTCATGGACGACATGTATACCTTGGGGATACCTATTATAGTACTTCTCGTTTTGATCGTTGAGCCTGTTTAAAAGCAGGCTCTATATATACATTGTATCTGCAGTGCAAGGCCCTCCTATTGGTGGGAGCCCTCCAGTCAAAAGAACATATTTCGGGCCTTTCTGGAGCAACACTCAAATATGTAACGACACAAAATCCACCATGACTCTGCAATTACAAACATGTAGATGATGGCATAAGCAGAGTGCTCCCAAAAAATACATTAATTTATGAGTGAAGGACAATAACTAAAAACTGCAACCCCTGCTCACGATCGAGGAAAACAAACAAATAACTTCAAAAATGTTGATATTAATGAGAGTTTCAGATGACAGGGGGCATATAAGTGGTTCAGACTTAATAATCTGTCATGTTAGATTGCTCATTTTTCTTAACCAAAATAAGTTAGCCCTGAAATACAGTTCAAACAAAAGATAGCCAAACACTCTTCTCTGGAGATTTAAGTGGGTTGTGAAGTCCATGCTCTGGGCAGTTAGCTAGGCAAACTCTCCACAAATGGCTAGGCTATACATAAAAAAGAGAAAAAATTATCACATATTGTATGAGAACATACTTGACACAAGATCATGACAAACAACATCTCTAACATAAAATAACAATATGAAAGTAGCAAACAAGTTTAGATACAAGTCCTCAATGGACACTTGTCTATCTATAAGCAGTTTCATAGTGGTATGATGAAGTTGCATACTGTTACCAAAATAAAAAAACATGTGGAAAATCAAGTTGCATATAAAAATTTTACCACTGTTTTTTTTTTGTTCAAGTTGAGGAAAGTTGAAAAGATTAAATGTAGTTAGATCATGTTTCCAAGTTTTTCAAGAACATAAAATGGGAAATATAAGAGAATTTTCCCGAAACATGCCTTTATTTTTGTTCCCTGAATCTCACCAAGTTTGATGAATTTGTCATCGTTCGGGGGATCAACTATCCAGTTATAGTTAGCAGATGATGTCCAGCTGCTCTGCACTGAACCACTGTGGTTTAAACAAAGACAATGATGAATTTGTCACCATTCAGGTGATCGACTATCCCGTTCTAGTTAGCAGATGTTGTCCAGCTGCCCTGCACTGAACCATTGTGGTTTAGACAGAGACAAACTCAAGGCTAGATCTGCATTGTTGTGCATCTAAATGTAGAGGTAAAACAACATGTCTTCTTCGGTTGGAAGGTGTGAACACTCTCATGTAGACTGGGCGTCATAGAAAATGTGGCACCACTCACTTGATAGAGGACCAACAACCAGTGAGGTTCTATAGACTGGCCGACTGAGTAGGTTGACTTATGCTCCATCCACAAATCAATACATGCAAATTGCTCCATCCACAGTGTAGAAATTATAGTGCATCTTTCTCTTGTGCTTAACTCTATTCTTGAATATTTGGTGAGACAAATAAAAAAGAACGGAGAGATTATTATGCAAGATAAATGACACACTTGCTTGCCTGGGCCAGCAAAACGGGACGCGAGACAAATGATGCTCTATATAAGGAACAAACCTGCTAGATGTGTTTTCAGGCTGTCCAATAAGGGGCGGAGCAAGTGGCGAGCTTTGCTACTCATCGGGGACCGGGACCTTGTAGGCGTCGGCGGTGATCTCGGTCAGGCATAACCCGGGGAACAGCTGACTGCACGGAACAATAGCCAGAGCAAGATTAGCTGGATCGATCGGCAGTGTTGTGTTCTTCCGAACAAGAATTGATTGTTTATTCGATTGCTATTTTTTTTGAAGTAATTCGATTGCTATTTTTTCTCATGCAATATGAAGTGGTTATAGTTATAAGTGGAGCATGAGGGGCAGTTTGGGGAACTGACCTTACATCGAGGCATCGAGCATTCGAGCTGTCGCTGCACGATGCAAGTTGCAAGGACGCTTTCAGGGATGCCGTCGCGCCAACGCGTACACGAGCTTTTTAGAACCGTGATATCACCAACACTGGGTTTCTGAAAATTGATATCCCGAACAGCGCAATTAGAATTTTAGTATTATAATCCGTTGAACTTCGGAATTTCGGTATCTGAGTAAGATTTAGCCGGCGCTCAACTTGTTGTTACGGCAGTCCGTTTCTTTGAACGGATCCACGGCCGACTGTCTACGCCGTCTTCCCCGGCGCTCGACTGCTCTCTCTGCCCGGCGCTCGTCGAGCTCGTCTGGGCTCCCCGACGGTCTTCCCCGGCACTCTCCCTCCCGAGCGCTCTCCACGCCCGTGCAGGAGCTCTCGTCTGCGCCCGTGCAGGAGCTCGTCTCCACGCTCGTCTGCGCTCGTCTGCCCGGCGCTCTCCCTCCAGGCGCTCCAAGGTATCCTCGCGAGTGCCCCTTTCTCTTCCCTGGTGGTCGGTCGTGTAGCCGTAAATCTTGAGCAGCTCGTCGTAGGTTCCTTCCCCACGGCCATGGAGAAATCTCCAAGATCCATTCCTATCGGATCTGGACCTGCTAGGGCTGACACACGCAAAGATGTCGCAGAAGCTGCAGATGGGAGTAGGCGCACAGGCATCGTCGACACGAGCAACATTGATTATGACACTAGTAGATTACGTCCGCGCCATCGATTATGTAGGACACATGATCCGGTACGTTTTACTGTAAATAACATAATGTGTTATTATAGTAACAGTCAATACTATAATGTGATATTGAATCTCATTATTCATTTGGTTGTAGGCGCAGAGATATAATCGAGTTTGGGATGGTCTTTTAGATGCCATTAGACAGATGCAATTATCTGCCGATGAGTTGAGGAAGTTGAGCCGCCACAATCATGTGCCTGAGTATTTGGATATGTTGCACAAGAATTGCTTGGTTAATGCCATGAGTGATGTTACTGAAATTGCAAAAGGTCTAGACACTATGAGCAGGGATTTGGAGGAAGTTCTTATTGGTCCGCAACCTCTACTTGAGGATTATGAAGCCCTTGGAATGTACGATGATTTCAAAATTGATGTTCATTGTGATTGTACTGATCAGTGTGGTTCGGATGAGGACAACTCTTCTTTTGACTCCGATGAGATCCCTGATCGCCGTATGAAGGGCCCCGTATGAAGTGAGCCTATCTGAGCTATTTGTCTGTGATAGAGTTGCCTCCTGGACAATAGCCATGTATTAATTTGATGTAGTATTCTATTGGCAATGTATTTTGTGAGACTTGTAGTTCATGATGTATTTTTAGTTCAACTTGGTTTCGGCCATGATTGTTTTGGCCATAGTGTATCTTCAACTTGTAGTTCATGATGTATCTTCAACTATGTGTGCCCAGTTTAATGAATTCAGCTTATTCCAGCTTGTACATGTATCTAAACATTATTTCAGAATATGGTTTCCAGCTTACATCAGAAGATGGTTTCTAGCTTGACTGAACTGAACTGGGAGCACAGATGAGGCGAGATTCATCTGACTGAACTGGGAATCAAGCCTGACGATATGGCCAGGCAAAAGCAGTTAGAGCGAGCACAAGATCTGTTCAGACTGATCTTCATTTTCTCTATAAAATTTGGCAGTTAACCAGTAGCTTGTTTTCAGAAATCTGGCAGTTAACTGCTAGAAAATCTGTAGCTTGCACTGTCTGTGAAACGATCTAGCATGATGCACAAGATCTGTAGCTTGCACTGTCTGTGAACCGAAATGGTTCCAGCTTATATACTACCTTCAAGACATGTGAAACGATCTAGCATGATGCGACTGTACACAGATATAATCTATATCTACTTGTGAACTTTGCCTTTTGGAAATTAAGTAGCTTCACTGTGGAGATGGAGTTGATTTAGCTTAAATTAGAACAATCTATTTGACTGAAATTAGAACAACTTGTGATGACTGAAATTAGAACAACTTGTGATGTGCACCTCAACTAACTGAAGTTGATTTAGCTTAAATTAGAACAACTTGTGATGGCTGAAATTAGAACAGCTTAAGTAGCTTAACTGAAATTGATGGACTGGCAATGTATTTGACTGAACTGAACCGACAGCTTACAGTCATGGCCTTTTCAAAACCGACAGCTTAACTGAACCGACAGCTTAATGTATTTGACTTCAAGTGGACGGTTCAAAACTGATTTTATTTTATCATGCCCTTTTTTATAAAAAATCACAGTTCCTAACAAGAGCTGCTAACACATTTTGATCTGTTTTCAGTTAAGTTTTCAGGTTCATTTCTAGTTAAGCTCTGTATTTACTGTTAAGTTTTCAGGTGATCTGCTAACACAATTCGACAGCTTAATGTATTTGACTGATCTGCATTTCCAGTTTATAAAAAATCATAGTTCCTAACTGAACCGACAGCTTAATGTATTTGACTGATCTGCTAACACAATTCGACAGCAATGTATTTGACTGAACTGAACCGAAAGCTCTGCATTTTCAGTTAAGTTTTCAGGTGTTTCCAGTTAAGTTTTCAGGTTCATTTCAGATCTGTTTTCAGTTCTGTTTTCAGGTGTTTTCAGTTTTGGCAACACAGCCTTTTCAGCTCTGCATTGTCTCCCTGGCTCGGCCATCCTTACACTATATTGGTCTGAACTGGAGAAAATTATCAGGTGTTCAGTTCAGACCTGGAGAAAATTACATTCTGAAACAGACTCATGTGTACAAGCTTTATTGGTCTGAACTGAAATTTATCAGAAAGTGTTCACAAGCTTTTTGGACAGAAATGAGCTGACAACACTATATTGGCCATCCAAACAGAAATGAGCTGACAACACAAGCTTTTTGGACACAAAATGTTCACAAACAGAAATGAGCTTTTTGGACAGAAATGGCAGTTAAACAGAGACTTAACTGAGCTGACAACACAAGCTCTGCATTTTCATACTTAAGGTACAAACAGAAATTGTTCACTGCCACAAACAGAGATTGTTCACACAACATAAGCTTTGTTCACAGAATACATACTTAAGGTACTGCCACAAACAGAAATTGTTCATACAACTTAAGCTTTGTTCATAGAATTCAAACTTAAGCTACTGCCAGAAACAGAAATTAAGCTGCTACTCAGAAGCCGATCTTCTTCTTCGGAGTAAGCTTCTTTTTGACAGCTGTCCGAAGTCTCCTTGGTGGTGACCATTCGCTTGTTGACAGCTGAACAGTAGAGGCCTCTTCTATTATTGGCAGCGAGGAAGAAGGGATGTTGTTTACAGGTTGCTGAACAGTAGAAGCCTCTTCTATTGTTGGCAGTTGAACAGTAGAAGCCTCCATGCCAACAAGCTGTTGATTACTATCAGCTTCCGGCTGTGTTGGAAACCATTTCTTTGTTGTGTTTTTCCTCGGCCTCCGTTTCCTGTGATGATATAAGTTAGATAAACAATAATAATGTTACGAACAAAGTTGATGTTTACGTATTACCTTTTCTTTGTACCGTTAAGGGGACACTTGTAGCTGCTCTTCCTATGCCCTAACTCCCCACAATTTGGACACCTAAATTTTCCTCTAATTACTTTCTTTGTTTTCTCGGTGTCATTTGAAGGCTTATTCTTGCTGCTACCACCCTCGAGACAAGACTTGATCCTATTTTTCCTTTGACGTCCGACACCTCTTTTACCGAGGGGTGCATCAACCTCTTTTGCAAAGTCCACCATAGGCCAAAACAACTTGTTCTCAATTGGCTCCACCAATCTTGAGTATGCTTTCTGTCGGGGACCATAATTAGGGGTACCCTCAAGACGCCTAATTCTCAGCTGGTAACCCCCATCAGCGTAAAGCTGCAAAGGCCTGATGGGTACGATTAAGTCAGGGATCAGTCCACACGAGTGACTCGATCACGCTTCACCCGAGCCTAGCCTCGGCCAAGGACAGCCGACCTCGAGAGACTTCCGTCTCGCCCGAGGCCCCCTTTTTACGGCGGACACATCACCGGCTCGCCCGAGGCCTTGGCTTCGCTCAGAAGCAACCCTGACTAAATCGCCACACCGACTGACCAAGTTGCAGGAGCATTTAACGCAAAGGTGGCCTGACACCTTTATCCTGACACGCGCCCCCCCCGGCAGAGCCGAAGTGACCGCCGTCACTCCACCGCTCCACTGACCAGTCTGACAGAAGGACAGCGCCGCCTGCGCCACTCCGACTGCGGTGCCACTCGACAGAGTGAGTCTGACAGGCAGTCAGGCCTTGCCAAAGGCGCCACGGCGAACTCCGCTCCGCCCGACCCCAGGGCTCGGACTCGGGCTAAGACCCGGAAGACGGCGAACTCCGCTCCGCCCGACCCCAGGGCTCGGACTCGGGCTAAGACCCGGAAGACGGCGAACTCCGCTCCGCCCGACCCCAGGGCTCGGACTCGGGCTAAGACCCGGAAGACGACGAAACTCCGCCTCGCCCGACCCCAGGGCTCGGACTCCGCCCTGGCCTCGGCCGAACGACCTCCGCCTCACTACAGGAAACGCCTAAATTTTCGTGGGCCAAAAACCCACGAAAATAAGCCTAAACCGACGAAAATAGAATATTTTCGTCGGCAGGCCGACGAAAATAGCCGCCGAAAATAAATTCGACGAAATTAGGCAACTATTTTCGTCGGTCCCGACGAAAAATAGCTATTTTCGTCGGCTTTCCCAGAGCCGACGAAAATAGTGAGTGGACCAACTATTTTCGTCGGCCCGATGGTGGCCGACGAAAATAAGTTCCCAGGTTATTTTCGTCGGCCAACACTGAGGCCGACGAAAATAGCCTGGGAACTTATTTTCGTCAGCCACCACCGAGGCCGACGAAAATTGATGTTTCCCCCCCAAAAACAGATTTTTCTGCACCTATTAATAATTCACAGCAAAATAAACATTATCACAATTAACATATACACATTCACAAGCAAAATACATAATTAACAAAACACATTCACATAATTCACAAAACACATTCCATAGTCCATTCAAATAAGTCCAGTCCAGAGTCCATAAATAGTCCATAAGTCCATAAACAGTCCATAGTACACACTCACTACTCACTCCTCACTCCGGCGGGCTGTGGGAGTTTTGGCCACTGCCTCCTCCGCCACCAGGAAGGTGGCCACTCCCTCCAGCACCATGGACGAGGAAGTCTTGGACGTTGACACCACCCTCCGATCCATGAGCATGTGACGCTGAACCCTGCAATTCATCAATCATTCAAATAAGGCTGTATACATATACATTGTTGTGTTTGGTCAATATTTGCGTAAAACTAAACATGGAACATCACCTGTGATCCATGGTGAGGAGGAGGTTGTGCATGCATCCACGGGTACTGTTGTGGTGGCCACCCCAGAGGTGGTGGCACCCACCCCGTCGGTGGCGGTGCCATCCACGCTTGATATGGCTGAGAGCCCGCCGGTGGCTGGGAGACCGGTGGCACCCATCCCGGGACTGGCTGCGATCCTTGGGGTGGTGGAGGCGTCCAAGTGCCTGGAGGTGCCTGCGTCCACCCAACACCGGTCCACTGTGGCTGCGACGCTGGAGCTTGTCCTGGCCACTGTCCCCATCCTTGTGCCTGCGAGCCATTTTTGATAATAAAGAAAAAGTTGCTATGGAATTGAAGTGTTCAGAAAGTGTTACCTGGGGAGGGCGAAAAGCGGGCAAGTTCATATCAGGGCCGAGTCGAGTAGTCATTTCCTGCAAATGGATGCAACGTTAGAATCACAACATTATACTTTGAATTCAATGACGACACGTGATGAGATAGACGAATTACCTGAAAATAAGAAGCCATATATTGCGTCAGCTGTCCAACCTGCTCCTGCGCTGCTCGAGCCTGCTCCTGTGCTGCTCGAGCCTGCTCCTGTGCTGCCCGAGTCTCCTCCTCCAGCTGAGCCTCTCGAGCAGACCTGGAGGAGCGAGAACTCCCTCCCGAAGACGATGCCTTCCCTTGACCTATTGTCCTGTTATATTCCACAACGCCGGTGCCAAAGGCAAACCTGCATGATACACATAGTTGAGCCATTAAGTGGACACATTCTTGTTAATGAAATCGTCGAATCAAACACAAACACCTCACCTGCCATGCTTTCTACCCCCACCACTATGGTACAACGCCGAGGCATCTAAGTCTGAATGCATCCAGTCGAAATCAGGCCCATGGCGTTGAGTCATTTCCTCCCCATATGCATTCTGCAAAGAAAGTTAAAGTTGGAGTTAGACACAAAACATGCAATTTAATTCGTAAATACAAACTTGTTTACCATTTTCTCCCTTGCCGCCTCGCTGCATAGCTCATCAGGGTTCGTCGGATCAGGGCCACGGTGACCACGGACGTAAACCTCCATAAAACTTGGAGCAACTCCACTTTCAGCTTCCTGCATGAAAAAGAAGAGTTAAACCATATAATTTTCATAGATGTAACATACAAGTTTGATTTATATACTGACCATGCGGCGTGCGGTACCAAGGTGTCCATCGGCGCCGTACCTATGCCCCGGTCCTTCAGTGCCACGGTTGACACGGTGCTTGTTGGACTCTGCAATCCACTCAGGCGACGCCCATCTCTTAGCCAACCACCTCCATGCTTCCATGTCCTTGGACAGCCAATCCACAACGCTCTCCAGGTACTGCTCCTCTGTGAGGTAGATCTCATTGGCCCCTAATGCTTTGCTCATTTTCTGACCCTTTATCTTCTTGTAGTAGTAGTTGACGGCCGCGATGCGAGCATTGTACATGGCATCCTTGATTATCTTATCAGCGCACTTCCGAAAGTGCCTCTTCACACGTGTCCACTGAGCCTGATCCTCCTCGATGTCATCTGGCAATTGGAACCTCCCCTACATATCAATGGAGAAGTTAAGTTAAAGTAAGATTAGGTGAAGCAATAATTCAATGAATTGCTTATATACGAAAGTAAACTCACCCAGAACTCGTCCCACACAGCCACCTGACAAGTCCTTCGTTTTTTTTCCGAACTTCCCCCTCCGCTACTGCTTTCCCCTGACCCCCCTGGCTCGACATAGTCCTTTAGACCCCAGTCAGCCCACTGCATAGCCGCGAACCTCTCGCCATTGAGCTCCACCATGCCAGGGTAGTAGAAGCGACAGAGGCTACCCAACACCGCGTTCACCTTAGGACGTCTGCCTGTACCGTCCCAAGTCAAGTCTTCCCATGACCTACAAAAATTAATAAAACAAGTAAACTAGTGCAATCACGTTCACATTAAAAAATTAACAAAACAGAAATAAGCCCCACCATTCTCCATGCGGCCGGATGAGCCTCCTCTCGGCAGGTCTCGGACCAAGCGCATTGCTCTTCTTATACCTAAGTATACAAGTAAATTCAATATGATGAAATGATTAGAAACTAATATCAATTAAAGTAATATGCATAATAATACCTGAAGGACGTAGAACCATCTGACGCGTCGCCCGCGCTGCCTGCCCCCATTGGGTCAACCTCCTCATCCTGCTCACCCTCGTCATCCTGCTCACCCTCCTCACCCTGCACATGAGCATCCTGCTGAGGAGTCTCCTGCTCACCCTCCTCACCCTGCACTTCGTCTAGACAGTCGAGAAGTTGTTGCTGCCTCTGTCGGCTCTGTGAGGTGCCCTGAAAAAGCCCACTGCCCGAGCTGTCCTCGCTGGCCGCGCTGCCCCCACTCCTCCTCGATCTCCTATGCTTGAACATGTTCAACTGTAGATAAATTAATGTCAAACCACAGTATATGAAACAAATAATATGAAAATTAATAATGTGGAAATTGGAATACATAGCTAAAAGAAACATACTAATCAAAAGTCATCCGCATCCGATGATGCTTCTTCGGCTCGTTGTTTATTCATACGCTCTTGATTTCGTTGGATCCTTACTGATCTTCTAACGACGACAGGTCGTTTGCGCTTTGACCTAGGTTCTTCAATTAAGTCGCTTGAATTGCAACAGAGATTTTCAAGTCCTTCTCCATTGGTCACATGGAATCGGTGAGCTATGTCTTGATTCGACGCCGCTTCTGGTTGAAAAACAGCATCATCGTTGTCCCTGATTATACTCACGTAGTCAGCACTCTCTGGAGCGACGACTTGTGGGTTGACTTTGATTGCAACCCACCAAGCCCTAAGGCTTGGGTGAGGATATGGCAGGTAGTACACCTGTTTTGCCTGATTTGCAAGGACAACATCGCTCATACTGCTCGGAATCCTAGAGCTATGCTTCACCTCGACATTACCATACTTGTCGACACGAGTCCCACTATGAGCATCAAACCAGTCGCACTCGAAAAACACGACTTTAAGTTCTTTGGGGCCATCGAAAATCAACTCTACAATGTTTTGAAGAACACCGTAATAGTCCACTACTTTGTCATCGTCAACATATGAACTTGCCAACACACCACTATTGGTGGTGGCTGCCAATGGTCGACTCTTCTCCAATTTCGCGGTTCGGAAGCGATATCCATTTACATCATAGCGAGTATAGTTTCGGACGGACACAGAGGTATGTGCCATTTGCTGCAAGTCCGGGTGCACAGAGTTTTTGGAAACCTATACAAGTAATTAGTATATGCATTATATCTTCCAAGTCCAAAATTCAAAGATTAAGTATGGACAATGAGAGAACGACAATTACTAACATAATTACGAAACCACTGCACGAAGTTTGGTCCACCTTTCAACCCATCACGTCGAAGATTTTCTAATTGGATGGCCGTAGGTTTACTAGTAGATTTCCAACATTCTTCATCAAACATGCTGGACATATTACAAACATGGAGATTACACACTATAGAAATTATGAGATGAGAAAATGGACGTAATTATGAGGAAAACTTACTCGAACGCCTCCTGTGTGCTGTCAATATTGCTATACATATATAGCATTAGCGTGTTCAAATCTGATGCTTCAATGTGACGTACACTCCCTTTTCCAACTGATTTACCCGGATTCGCAAAAATTTGAAGGGTGCTTTGGGGTGATTCATTATCGACATGAAGTCGCACTGAAGGCGCAAACACATTGTTGGCTCGAGCGAAATACCTGGTTGAGAATTGAGATATCTCCTTAAGGGCAAAAGCCTCCGCAATACACCCTTCGACTCTAGCCTTGTTCCGAACAGACGCCCTGAGCTTTTTCAACGCCCTTTCTATAGGATACATCCACCTGAATTGCACTGGTCCGCCTACCAAAGCTTCCCAAGGCAAATGCACAATTAGATGTTGCATCACATTGAAGAATCCTGGCGGGAAAACCTTTTCAAATTTACAAATAAGAATTGGAATTTCTTTCTCAAATTTCTGCATCAACCTCTTCGATACCGTCTTTGCGCATACTTCCCTATAGAAGTAACTCAACTCTGCAAATATGCTCCAAAGCTCATCCTTAAAATAGCCTCGAAACATCACGGGCATCAGCCTCTCCATAATAATATGGTAGTCATGGCTTTTCAAACCGATCAATTTACCGGTCTTCAGATTGACTGCCCGTTTCAGATTTGCCGCATACCGATCTGGAAATTTCAGATTCTTCAACCACTTAAATATTTCTTTCCTTTCATCCGGCTTGAGGCAGTAATCAGCTCGCGGCCTACTTTCATGCCCTTTATCGCTTACTTTCAACTCGAGCATCGGCCTCTTACAAATTTCAGCCATGTCTTTTCTTGCCTTCATATTATCTTTCGTTTTATCAGTCACATCGAAACATGTGCTTATGATGCTTTCAGCAACGTTACGCTCTTGGTGCATCAAGTCTATGTTGTGCGGCATGATCAAGGCTTTTGCATACGGAAGCTCCCATATTGATGAAATATGGGTCCAGTTATGGTCCTCCCCGTAGCCTTGGAACCTATCATTTTCTCCTTGCTTCAGACAAGCATGCCATGCCATTATCTGCGGTGCAGTTTGCCTCTTTGGTGGCCCATTTCTGATTTTGGCTCCACCTCTGAATGCAGTAAGCGAATTCCTAAAATCATGCTTGAATGGAGTCCAACGTCGATGAGCATCAAAGAATGACACTTTCCCACCATGCTTCAATCTGAATGCATCCGTATCATTCATACATATGGGACAGCACAACCGACCATGGACGCACCATCCAGACCAATCTCCATACGCCAGCAGATCATGCACTGACCACAAATAAGCAGCGCGCATGGTAAACTCCTTTTCAGTATGGCTGTCATAAGCCTTCACACCTCTCCACAACTGTTTCAGCTCTTCGATTAAAGGGCGAACAAACATATTCAGCTTTGGCCCTGGATGCTCGGGGCCTGGGATGACTAGTGCAAGGAACATGAACTCTTCTTTATTGACCAACTCAGGAGGAAGATTATATGGCACAATGAAGACAGGCCAACACGAGTAAGGGCTTGCACTGGTATTGAAAGGTGTGAATCCGTCCGTCGATAGACCAAGCCGTACACTCCTAGGGTCGTTTGCAAATTCGGGATCAAACTCGTCAAATGCCTTCCACGCATCACCGTCCGACGGATGGACCATTATGTCTGGATCAGTGACGAGACGTACACCATTCTTTGGCCACGTCATATGCAGAGCTATTTCCTTGTTGAGGAACAGCCTTGAAAGCCGAGGAATGATAGGCAACCGACGAAGTTGCTTAGCTGCGACCTTCGTAACTACCAATTCACCCTCATCATTTGTCACCTCGACATATCTAGAAGCTTCACAATGCTTACAACGGTCAAGCTTGTCATCATCCTCAAAGAATAGCATGCAACTGTTGGGACACACGTCGATCTTCTCATATGTCATCCCAAGACCAGCCAACATCTTCTTTGCGAAGTACATATTCTTTGGCAACTTATGATTCTCCGGGAGAACCTCGCCCATAAGTTGGACGATGTCGTTGTAAGCACTGTTTGAAATGTTGTGCTTCGACTTTATCGCCATTAGTCTTGTGAGAGTCCCAAGAACTGACATCTGAGTGTGCTCGTGCAGTCTCTCTTCTCCCGCGGC
This sequence comes from Zea mays, assembly GCF_902167145.1. Classification (NCBI taxonomy): domain Eukaryota; kingdom Viridiplantae; phylum Streptophyta; class Magnoliopsida; order Poales; family Poaceae; genus Zea; species Zea mays. The sequence goes on along the minus strand of NC_050100.1, from coordinate 222,098,475 downwards.
GAGTAGCCGGAAGAATTCTTGAGCATCGCGTGGAAGCTGCCCCGGCTCCTCAGCGTTCATTTCAACCTCCCTACCAAGATCATGCAACATATCGTCCATCCTATCATGATCGTCATCAAGCTCCACCTCCGCGTCAACGTGTCTAATAGACTCTCCATGCCGGTACCATACAAGGTAGTTCGGCATAAACCCACTTTTGCAAAGGTGTTTCTCCATTTCTTCCTTCTTTTGAGGCCACTTGTTCTCGCAGCGATTGCAAGGACACTTCACTAGACGACCAGTTGCATCTTTGAAAGCGTGCTCAAGAAAAGCCTTTGTTACACTCATCCATTCATTTGAATGTGCCCCATCCTTTCTCCACCCGTCATACATCACCCTTCGATCACCGTCCATTTTAAAGGCTAAACAAAAGTCAAAGAACATCAACGATCGTCCGTGGCTTAATTAGGTGAACTCCCTATTAGGTAAAGGCCCTAAACCCACCCAAGAGTGTAGGCTGATGCTTGTGATTTATGACGTGTAGCCTACGATTGTCGCTAAATTTCGGCAGCATAACCCCGCTGCTCTCCAAGCACACGCCTGAACATGGTGTGTTGGAGAACAACTGAGTTACACAACCGAAATTCCGCGTAAATCGTAAGACACATATCACAAATCACAAGCATCGGCCTACACTCTCAGGCTGTCCAAAATACGTGGACAATTCCGGAGCGGCAAACCTCACAAGCCAATGTGACGTTCGCCGTTCCCGAACGGGTGACGCATACGGTTCGCTACGGTTAACGATTAAAACTAAACTCTAAACATTAAAACATAACTCGGAGACAAAATATGAATTTGAATTAAAGCAATAAACAGTTAAACTAATCACAACACGACAAGATGACTAATATAAATTAATGACCTCGGAGCCTCGGCAATTATACTTGCCTGATGGCGCAAATGCGGGCGAGTCGAGGCGGACGACGACGCAGCTGGGAGACCTTCGCGACGGAGCGGGCGGGCGTGTGGGCGGCGGCACGGCGCAGGGAGGCCGTCGCGATGCGGTGCAGCGCGCCTCGGGCGGGACGACGGCGCGGCGAGGGACGGGCGGGGTGCCTCGGACGACGGGCGTGCGGGCAGCGGCGTGGGGCTCGGCGGGGCGGGCGTGGGGCTCGGCAGGCATGCACGGGCGAGGGGCGCAGCGTGTAGGGGTAGGGGCACGGCGTGCAGGGGCGGGCGTGGGCCTCGGCGGCGTGCAGGGGCGCGGTGAGCGTGGGCTCGGTGGCGCGGGCTCCCTTAGCGCGCGGGGCGGCGGCGTGGCACCGACGGCGCGGGGACCGGCGGCGCGGGCACCGGCGGGCGGGCGCGGGCACCGGCGGGCGAGGTGGCACCGGCGGCGCGGGCACCGGCGGGCTCCCTTAGCGCGCGGGGCGGCGGCGTGGCGCGTCGGCGCGGGCACCGGCGGGCGGCGGGCGGTGGCGCGGCGAGGGGAGGGCGAGCGTGGGGCGGCGGCGTTGGGTGAAACGAGTGACGCGCGATTGAAACGAGCGGGGCCGAGGACGACGATGTTGGGCCTCTATTTTCGTCGGCCTCACTAGGCCGACGAAAATAGAGTACGGTTAATGATGTATTTTCGTCGGTTTGGCCATGGCCCACGAAAATAAGCGTTATTTTCGTCGGCCTAGTGACCGACGAAAATACGTTTTTGTATTTTCGTCGGCCTGCCGACGAACATATCGATGGGCCCACGAAAATACGCATTATTTTCGTCGGCCTAGGGACCGACGAAAATAACGTCAGTATTTTCGTGGGCCGGCCGACGAAAATATCTCGGCCCACGAAAATTTAGGCGTTTCCTGTAGTGCCTCGCCCGACCCCATGGCTCGGACTCGGCCTCGGCAACAGAGGACAGACTCAACCTCGGCTTCGGAGGAGCCCCCACGTCACCCTGCCTAGGGCACAGGCCCGCCACGTCAACAGGAAGCGCCATCATCGTCCTACCCCGAATCGACTCGGGTTACGGAGAACAAGACCGGCGTCCCATCCGGCCAGCTCCGCCGGATGGGCAATGATGGCACTCCACAAGCTCTGTGACGACGGCGGCCCCCAGCTCTCTTACGGAAGCAGGGCGACGTCAGCAAGGACTCGACCGCCCTAACAGCTGTCCCTCCGCCAGGCTCCGTCGCACCTCCGACAGCCACGACATCACGCCAGCAAGGTGCCAAGACCTCTCCGGCTGCCACATTGGCATGTACCTAGGGTGCTAGCTCTCTCTCCGCTAGACACGTAGCACTCTGCTACACCCCCCATTGTACACCTAGATCCTCTCCTTACGACTATAAAAGGGAGGACCAGGGCCTTCTTAGAGAAGGTTGGCCGCGCGGGACCGAGGACGGGACAGGCGCTCTCTTGGGGCCGCTCGCTTCCCTCACCCGCGTGGACGCTTGTAACCCCCCTACTGCAAGCGCACCCGACCTGGGCGCGGGACGAACACGAAGGCCGCGGGACTTCCACCTCTCTCACGCTCGGCTCCGGCCACCTCGCCTCTCCCCCCTTCGCGCTCGCCCACGCGCTCGACCCATCTGGGCTGGGGCACGCAGCACACTCACTCGTCGGCTTAGGGACCCCCCTGTCTCGAAACGCCGACAGTTGGCGCGCCAGGTAGGGGCCTGCTGCGTGCTGACGAACAGCTCCCCGTCAAGCTCCAGATGGGCAGTCTCCAGCAACCTCTCCGGCCCGGGGCGGTGCTTCGTTTCGGGACTCTTGAGTTCATGTCCTGCGACGGCAGCTACGACATGATACTTCTTCCACCGCCGCGCGACAACGACAATGGCGGCCGACAACCCGCCCGCCGGCGGCAGAATCGACGACATCTTCCCCGCGTGGTGGAAGAGCAACATTCGAGCTCGCTCCGTTCTCTCCCCCGCCAACGGAGGAGGAGGCGGGGCCATCAAGGCCAAGCGGGAGGCCGCGCTTCATTGGTCGTCGAGCGAATCGACGCCCCCGACGCCCCGACGGAAGGCACGCCGGACGTCGACCTCGCGTTCAAGACGGAGGCAGGCGCCGTCCCCCCGCGACACGCTGACCCCGAGCAAGAAGACGACGCCGGCGCGCTCACGGAAAGCATGCAGGACGTCGCCCTTGTACCTGAGATGACGGTGCAACCAGTCCCCGATGTGACTACGTCGCTCCTCGTCGACCAAAAGGTACCGACTAACTCCCATCTTACGTCATTTCGACTCGGCCTCAACCCGCCAAACGACCTCGCTTTGGCGGGCGCTCTCATTGAGGCGAGTGCAACCCCACTGGGGTTTCGTATGCGGTCGCCTTGGGACCGGCTGACGGACGTCTCGACCTACGGGCCCTCTGGGTCTGAGGAAGATGACGATCCCAGCGTCTGTTGGGATTTCTCCGGACTTGGCAACCCCAGTGCCATGCGGGACTTCATGACCGCATGTGACTACTGCCTATCCGACTGATCCGACGGAAGCCGCAGCCTTGGCGACGAGAGCTGCGGCCCAAGCCGCGAATGTTTCCACATCGAGCTAGGGGATCCCTCCAAAGGCAACCATCTCGGCATGCCGGAGGACGGTGATCTTCCTAGGCCGGTGCCTCGCGCCGACATCCCACGGGAGCTAGCTGTGGTCCCCGCTCCGGCGGGGGGTTACGACCCACAACTCGAGCAAGTCCGCGAGGCGCAGGCCGGGCTCAACGAGGGAACAGGAGCGCTTGAGCCGATCCGTCGAGACGTCGGGCGGGTATGGGCGGGCCAACCCCTGCCCGGAGAAATACGTCACTTGCCCCAAGGTCTCCAGCACCGCGTCGCCAACGATGTCAGGGTCAGACCGCCGCCCGCATCCAGCGGGGTTGGTCAGAACCTGGCAGCCGCAGCGATGCTCCTCCGCGCGATGCCGGAGCCATCAACCACCGAGGGTCGGCGAATCCAGGGAGAGCTCAAGAATCTCCTGGAAGGCGCTGCGGCCCGACGGGCCGAGAGCACTGCCTCCCGAAGGCAGGGATATCCCTCGGAACCTCACGCCGCGACTTCCCGATTCATGCGGGAAGCCTCAGTCTACACCGGGCGCACGCGCAACACCGCGCCTGCGGCCCCGGGCCACCTCGGCAACGAGCACCATCGACGCGACCGTCGGGCCCACCTCGACGAAAGGGTGCGTCGAGGCTACCACCCCAGGCGTGGGGGGCGCTACGACAGCGGGGAGGATCGGAGTCCCTCGCCCGAACCACCCGGTCCGCAGGCCTTCAGTCGGGCCATCCGACGGGCGCCATTCCCGACCCGGTTCCGACCCCCGACTACTATCACGAAGTACTCGGGGGAAACGAGACCGGAACTGTGGCTCGCGGACTACCGCCTTGCCTGCCAACTGGGTGGGACGGACGACGACAACCTCATCATCCGTAACCTCCCCCTGTTCCTCTCCGACACTGCTCGTGCCTGGTTGGAGCACCTGCCTCCGGGGCAGATCTCCAACTGGGACGACTTGGTCCAAGCCTTCGCTGGCAATTTCCAGGGCACATACGTGCGCCCCGGGAATTCCTGGGACCTTCGAAGCTGCCGGCAACAGCCGGGGGAGTCGCTCCGGGACTACATCCGGCGATTCTCGAAGCAGCGCACCGAGCTGCCCAACATCACCGACTCGGATGTCATCGGCGCGTTCCTCGCCGGCACCACTTGCCGCGACCTGGTGAGCAAGCTGGGTCGCAAGACCCCCACCAGGGCGAGCGAGCTGATGGACATCGCCACCAAGTTCGCCTCTGGCCAGGAGGCGGTCGAGGCTATCTTCCGAAAGGACAAGCAGCCCCAGGGCCGCCCATCGGAAGAGGCTCCCGAGGCGTCTGCTCCGCGCGGCGCCAAGAAGAAAGGCAAGAAGAAGTCGCAATCGAAACGCGACGCCGCTGACGCGGACCTTGTCGCCGCCGCCGAGTACAAGAACCCTCGGAAGCCCCCCGGAGGTGCAAACCTCTTCGACAAGATGCTCAAGGAGCCGTGCCCCTACCATCAGGGGCCCGTCAAGCACACCCTCGAGGAGTGCGTTATGCTTCGGCGTCACTTCCACAGGGCCGGGCCACCCGCCGAGGGTGGCAGGGCCCGCGACGGCGACAAGAACGAAGATCACCAAGCAGGAGAGTTCCCCGAGGTCTGCGACTGCTTCATGATCTATGGAGGACATGCGGCGAATGCCTCGGCTCGGCATCGCAAGCAAGAGCGCCGGGAGGTCTGCTCGGTGAAAGTGGCGGCGCCAGTCTACTTAGACTGGTCCGACAAGCCCATCACCTTCGACCAGGCCGACCACCCCGACCATGTGCCGAGCCCGGGGAAATACCCGCTCGTCGTCGACCCCGTTGTCGGCAATGTCAGGCTCACCAAGGTCCTGATGGATGGGGGCAGCTGCCTCAACATCATCTACGCCGAGACCCTCAAGCTCCTGCGCGTCGATCTGTCCTCCGTCCGAGCAGGCGCTGCGCCCTTCCACGGGATCGTCCCTGGGAAGCGCGTCCAGCCCCTCGGGCGACTCGACCTCCCCGTCTGCTTTGGGACGCCCTCCAACTTCCGAAGGGAGACCCTGACGTTCGAGGTGGTCGGGTTCCGAGGAACCTACCACGTCATACTAGGGAGGCCATGCTACGCGAAGTTCATGGCCGTCCCCAACTACACCTACCTGAAGCTCAAGATGCCGGGCCCCAACGGGGTCATCACCGTCGGCCCCACGTACAAACACGCGTTCGAATGCGACGTGGAGTGCGTGGAGTACGCCGAGGCCCTCGCCGAGTCCGAGGCCCTCATCGCCGACCTGGAGAACCTCTCCAAGGAGGTGTCAGACATGAAGCGCCATGCCGGCAACTTCGAGCCAGCGGAGACGGTTAAGGCCGTCCCTCTTGACCCCAGTGGCCGAGTACGAAGCTCTGGTCAACGGGTTGCGGATCGCCATCGAGCTAGGGGTCAGACGCCTCGACGCCCGCGGTGATTTGCAGCTCGTCATCGACCAAGTCATGAAGAACTCCCACTGCCGCGACACGAAGATGGAGGCCTACTGCGACGAGGTTCGGCGCCTGGAAGACAAGTTCTTCGGGCTCGAGCTCAACCACATCGCACAGCGCTACAACGAAACCGCAGATGAGCTGGCTAAAATAGCCTCGGGGCAAACGACGGTCCCCCCGGACGTCTTCTCCCGGGATCTGCATCAACCCTCTGTCAAGATCGACGACGCGCCCGAACCCGAGGTACCCTCGGCTCAGCCCGAGGCACCCTCGGCCCAGCCCGAGGTACCCTCGGCCCCCGAGGGCGAGGCACTGGACGTCGAGGAAGAGCAGAGCGGGGCCACGCCAGATCGAGATTGGCAGGCCCCGTACCTGCAATATCTCCGTCGAGGAGAGCTACCCCCCGACCAAGTCGAGGCTCGGTGGGTAGCGCGACGCGCCAAGTCGTTCGTCTTGCTGGGCGATGAAGAGGAGCTCTACCATCGCAGCCCCTCGGGCATCCTCCAGCGATGCATCTCCATCGCCGAAGGTCGGGAACTGCTGCAAGAAATACACTCGGGGGCTTGCGGCCACCACGCAGCGCCCCGAGCCCTTGTCGGGAATGCTTTCCGGCAAGACTTCTACTGGCCAACGGCGGTGGATGACGCCACTAGAATTGTCCGCACCTGCGAAGGGTGCCAATTCTATGCGAAGCAGACCCACCTGCCCGCTCAGGCTCTGCAGACAATACCCATCACCTGGCCCTTCGCTGTATGGGGTCTGGACCTCGTCGGTCCCTTGCAGAAGGCGCCCGGGGGCTACACGCACCTGCTGGTCGCCATCGACAAATTCTTCAAGTGGATCGAGGTCCGACCTCTGAACAGCATCAGGTCCGAGCAGGCGGTGCCGTTCTTCACCAACATCATCCATCGCTTCGGGGTCCCGAACTCCATCATCACCGACAACGGCACCCAGTTCACCGGCAAAAAATTCTTGAATTTTTGCGAGGATCACCATATCCGGGTGGACTGGGCCGCCGTGGCTCATCCCATGTCGAATGGGCAAGTAGAGCGTGCCAACGGCATGACTCTACAAGGGCTCAAGCCTCGGATCTACAACGACCTCAACAAGTTCGGCAAGCGGTGGATGAAGGAACTCTCCTCGGTGGTCTGGAGCCTAAGGACGACGCCGAGTCGTGCCACGGGTTTCACGCCGTTTTTCCTGGTCTACGGGGCTGAAGCTATCTTGCCCACTGACCTGGAATACGGCTCCCTGAGGACGAGGGCCTACACCGATCAAAGCAACCAAGCTAGCCGAGAAGAATCGCTGGACCAGCTGGAGGAGGCTCGGGACAGGGCCTTACTACACTCGGCGCGGTACCAGCAGTCCCTGTGACGCTACCACGCCCGAGGGGTCCGGTCCCGAGACCTCCAGGTGGGCGATCTGGTGCTTCGGCTGCGGCAAGACGCCCGAGGGAGGCACAAGCTCACGCCCCCCTGGGAAGGGCCATTCGTCATCGCCAAAGTTCTGAAGCCCGGAACATACAAGCTGGCCAACAATCAAGGCGAGATCTACGGCAACGCTTGGAACATCAAACAGCTACGTCGCTTCTACCCTTAAGATGTTTCCAAGTTTTTCATATACCTCGCACCTACGCAAAGTTTAGTCGTCAAGGAAGGGTCGGCCTAGCCTCGGCAAAGCCCGACCCTCCCTCGGGGGCTAAAAGGGGGGAGACCCCCTCTGCGTCGAATTTTTCCTCAAAAAAGGATCTCTTTTTAGCAGGATTACTTTCGTGCTTCTTGACTACTTCGGAAAGCGGATCCTGGAAACGACGGAGTACACGTAAGCAGCCAAGGCTGACCGAGCCGAGGGACTCCTACGCCTCCGGGATACGGATACCTCACTCATCACCTTCTGCGATAAGTAACTCGCGCTCGGATAAAGCGACTCCGTGGACCGAACAAGTCTTCACGTTCGGAAGCTCTCCTGCCGAAGCAGTCCTTCAAGCTTTCTCGACTGAGTCGGGGACAGGGCCTCATGGACGGGTGAAAGTACGCGTAAGCGGCAAGGCCGACCGAGCCGAGGGATTCCCACGCCTCTGGGATACGGATACCTCACTCGTCCCTTCCGCGAGAAGCAACTCTCGCTCACACAAACATCCCTGTTACCGACAGAGAGTCCAGATGCTCGAAACAAGAGGAAAAAAGACGCAGCTTCGCAAGCACGGCGAGGGTGTGTTTTTCTGGCCTCGGCGGCCGCAGAAGGCACACGCTACAAGACGATCTGATCCTGTAGGCTCGGATCTTCACGCTGAAGGGAGCCGTAGCACCCTCGGCATCGACGACGTCTTCAGCAAAGTCCGACCCAGCCTCTGACGGCGACGCGGTCCAGGAATTCCTCCGGGAATCCGGCCCGAGCAGGCGGCTCGGCCGGTTACCCCTGGGGCCTCGGCCAACCGGCTTCCAAGGGCGCCAGCCCGACCCGAGGCCTCGGCTGATCGACTTTGGCGTCGGCTCCGCTGACGGACAACACGGCTAGGCTCCGGCCAACCAGGTTCCCATTCTCGAGCCAACTCCGCCTCTGTTCATACTGATATCGCTACCCCTGGCCTCGGCTCATCGAAGGGCGGCCGAGGGGTCTCTTTAACTAAGCTAAAGGAGCCCCAGACAACAAGGCCGATCGGGCCGAGGGATTCCTACGCCTCCGGGATACGGATACCTCACTCGTCACCTTGACACGGGGCGACTCATGCTCGGTAAAGCGGTTCAGATAATCAACAGACGAGACTTAGTGCTCGAAAATGAGGAAAAAACACGGCTCCGTGCCGAAATTACATACATGTTCAGGCCCCACCAACCACTCGCCCCGTCGCATTAACTCCGCGGCGGGACACGCGGCGCCTCTGACAGGAGGAGCGCGCGACGCTTCACCTTCGCCGTAATAACCGCGTCAGAAAAGGTACGCCACGTCGTTCGATTTCGTATCCTTTTCCTTTTTTCTCTTTCTCTATCTCTTGCAACAGGGACCGGGAAAGGGGGATACCCCGAAAAGGATCCTTCTCCGCGAAGGAACCGGGCTCCGAGCCCCCCCCCCTACTGATCAGGGGTTCGAAGACTGGCCCTCCGAAGGGTTCAACAGTCGCCTCAGATCGCGTGGGCCCGACACCCACTACTGGTCAGGGGTTCGAAGGCCAGCCCCCCGAAGGGTTCCATGGCCGCCTCAGGCTACTCGGGCTCCGCGCCCATTACTGATCAGGGGTTCGAAGGCTGGCCCCCGAAGGGTTCACAGTCGCCTCAGACACCGAGCGAGGGATGACCAGGGGTATGTTCGATACATAACCGAGGCTCGGGCTGCGCTCCCGAGGTACCCTAGGACATTTCCGAGACCAGCGGGAACGATCTTGTAACGGAATCCCATCGGAGGGAGGCATCGAGCCCTCGGACCCCGTCGCCAGGGGACCGGGTCCGGCAAATCACCCGCAGGTACTTTTGGGCGTGCCTCTGGGCCCCTAGCCGACCCCCAACGAACGGGGCACGGACGTCCACTCGGATTACCCGCTTGCAGCTCACCGGAGACACCATGTTCGGTGCCCATCGAGGGTAACATGGCGCACTCCCCCCTCCTCCTTGCGGAAAGGCGACGTAGGGGCGTATGTAAAAAGTCGAGTCTGTCCCTGATCGTCCTCTCGCCCTGTGCAGAGGCTCGGGGGCTGCTCTCGCAAAAACCGGCTCCGGCCAAACCGTTGACAGCGTCAACATACCAGCCCGAGAGCTTGGGCCCCGACCGTGCACCCGGGCTACGGCCAGTTCGCATGAGGGAACGACCAGACCAGCCAAAGCATTACGCAAGGTATTAAGACCTCGAAGGAGTGTAACCACTCCTCCGAGGCCTCGGGGGCTACACCCGGCGGGTGCGCTCGCGCGCACCCACCGGAACAAAATGCAACCGAGAAAGGCTGGTCCCCTTGCAAAAAAGTGCGACGAAAGCCTCCAAGCGAGTGTTAACACTCCCTTCGAGGCTTGGGGGCTACTGTCGGGGACCATAATTAGGGGTACCCTCAAGACGCCTAATTCTCAGCTGGTAACCCCCATCAGCGTAAAGCTGCAAAGGCCTGATGGGTACGATTAAGTCAGGGATCAGTCTACACGAGTGACTCGATCACGCTTCACCCGAGCCTAGCCTCGGCCAAGGGCAGCCGACCTCGAGAGACTTCCGTCTCGCCCGAGGCCCCCTTTTTACGGCGGACACATCACCGGCTCGCCCGAGGCCTTGGCTTCGCTCAGAAGCAACCCTGACTAAATCGCCACACCGACTGACCAAGTTGCAGGAGCATTTAACGCAAAGGTGGCCTGACACCTTTATCCTGACATGCGCCCCCCGGCAGAGCCGAAGTGACCGCCGTCACTCCACCGCTCCACTGACCAGTCTGACAGAAGGACAGCGCCGCCTGCGCCACTCCGACTGCGGTGCCACTCGACAGAGTGAGTCTGACAGGCAGTCAGGCCTTGCCAAAGGCGCCACGGCGAACTCCGCTCCGCCCGACCCTAGGGCTCGGACTCGGGCTAAGACCCGGAAGACGGCGAACTCCGCTCCGCCCGACCCCAGGGCTCGGACTCGGGCTAAGACCCGGAAGACGGCGAACTCCGCTCCGCCCGACCCCAGGGCTCGGACTCGGGCTAAGACCCGGAAGACGACGAAACTCCGCCTCGCCCGACCCCAGGGCTCGGACTCCGCCCTGGCCTCGGCCGAACGACCTCCGCCTCGCCCGACCCCATGGCTCGGACTCGGCCTCGGCAACAGAGGACAGACTCAACCTCGGCTTCGGAGGAGCCCCCACGTCACCCTGCCTAGGGCACAGGCCCGCCACGTCAACAGGAAGCGCCATCATCGTCCTACCCCGAATCGACTCGGGTTACGGAGAACAAGACCGGCGTCCCATCCGGCCAGCTCCGCCGTGTCGGTGTTTTGGGTCCGACCGCACACCCGGGGTTGCCCCTCAAGGTGTTTCTAGGAGTAGGACGGTGTCGACGACTGTAGCAAAATGGTTCGTGCCAATCGCACGAGGGACAATGGACAAGATTTGCAGGTTCGGGCCGCTTGGAAGTGCGTAACACCCTACGTCCTGGTGAGTATATGAGTATGGTTATAAGAGGGCTCTCTGGATAGAGGGCGCAGAGAGTTTACGTGGGTGGCTAAGTAGAACTGGGTCGATCGTTCTGAAGGGGTGCCCCCTAGGCCTTATATACTCGACCGTGGGGCAGTACATGTGATATGATAACAACAAGTAACTAAAAGATAGTGAACCCCTCGAGTTTATCCTGCGTGATCCTCGCCGACTTATCCTCGCACGGTTCCGTTGTATGGGAGCTCCAGCGCGGGAAAGTCGGGTCTCCGTTGTAGTCGCTTGCCCGACGATGTGGGCCATCCGGGTTTGCACCAATCTGGCCTCACATCGTTCTCACTTGCTGGTTGTTTCCCCCCAGGCCCACGAAAGAATGACCTTACGAATTATTGGGCCCTTGGACCTTTCGTGAGGCCTTTTACTTCTTTAGTGGACCCAGGGGATATCTATCCCCCACAAGCCCCCGATCTTTGGGTTGATTTAGAGGTAATCAACTCAAAGATCCAAGGTCCAAGAAATGACTCCCGGCTGTCTTCTCTTGCTCTGATCTCTCGCTCGACCAAAGTTTAGTTTTGTGCTTGTGCCTTAGAGGTCGGCATTTTGGATCGTAAGGTTCTGGACTTCATTGGGTGCTCCGGAGGTGCACCCAATGGGTGTAGCCCCCGACCTTTGAGTAGATTTTAGAAGATAATCTACTCGAAGGTCTTCCCCAAAGATTATCTCCATTCGCACTCCGGTATCTCGGTTGAGAATTGGTCTTTTCAATCTTGCTCTACGCCTTAGAAGTCGACGTTATATCGGTTTAGAATGATACTCCATGGGGTGCACCGGAGGTGCACCCAATGGGTGTAGCCCCGACCTTTGAGTAGATTTTAGAAGATAATCTACTCGAAGGTCTTCCTTTTGCTTGAAAAAATTGGCATGAAGCTATTCGCATTATGCTTTGGAAGTCAGCATTATGTCATCAAAACTTTGCTGCAGAGGTCAGCATATATTTTGTCTTTAGCAGCCGAGTTTGTAATCCATCCATATCTTGCTAGGTGGTGCAATTTATTTGCTTCTGCGATTGATTGGACATTTGACGGACGTTCTCCGTCTAGTCTTCACATCGCTTCTGTCGGCCATATCTTGTACTTTTGCTGGCTATATTTGGCTTTCCTCTGATCCTTACTGATATCTCATTTTTGTCTTGAGGTATTCACTGCATGTCCTGCACGGATGTGACCGTTTTGAAAAATATACTGATAATTCCTAGGCGTCCCCCCCAATGGGTGTGGGCAAGGGACGGCTTGGTACGCTGAGTGTTTTAGCCGACTGCTTCTGAGTAGTAATGCGATGGGACAGCTAGTGTAATCATATCCTTTGCACTGTTGACTGGAGTCCCAATGGGTGTAGTGTTGCATGAAACGGCGTCCGCCGTCTGACGTGTCTTCAAATGGGTGGGAGTGCTTATTGAATGCCTTGCGACTGTTCAACGACCGCGGTTGGAAGCGAGCGGTTGCTTTTCCCCTCTATAAATAACCCCTTTGCTTCTCTGGTTTTTTCACATCTCTTCGCTGCTCTTTACTGCCTTCTTCTCCTCCTTTCTGTTTGCTTTCGCCATGGGCAAGAACAACAAGCGCAAGCGCGAGCCGACTCCTCCATCGGAGGATTTCGGTGACTCGGAATACTCGGAGGAGGAGTTCTCCTCCGAGTCCGAGGGGTCTCCGGCTCCCGTCTCTCCCCCGGCGTCGTCCGATGACTCGGACGACTCCCAGGGGATAGCCGCGGAGGTCTGGACGTACATCCGGGCCGTCGAGCGCTCCGGGCTCGAGGGCTCGGATGAGTCGGAGTACTCCTCGGATGAGGAGGACTCGGACGGTGGCGACGAGGATGAGGACGACGACGACGACGACGACGACGACGGCGACGGTGACGGCAGCGGCAGTGGCAGGGGCGGCGGCGACGGCAGCAGGGGCAGCACCAAGGGCGACAACAGCAAAGGCAGCACCAAGGGCGGCAGCAGCAGGGGCAGGGCCAGTGGCTAGATGCCACTGGTCTTCTTAGATGTTAGTATAGTTTAGTATAGCTAGAATAATGTAGTAGTAATTAGCGTAGTTTAGTAGTAGTAATAATGTAGAGTAGAAGTAGGGAAGTACCAACTCGTGAAGAGTTGGTTTGTAAACTCGTTAACTTCCCTTTAACGAAGAACTGTCGTTGATCCCCCCTTTTCGATGACTTGTCGTTGCTTTTCCTGAATGTTGAACTGATTCTTTTGATATAGTAGAAACAACGCCGAGCGATGTGGAGGTTGACATCAGCGTTTTAGAAGTAACACCAAGCAATCGAACATAAGACCCGCATTTTAGAGGCAATGCCGAATGATAGAAGGTCGGCATCGGCATTTTAGAAGTAATGCCGAGCGACAGAATACGGGGTCGGCGTTTTAGAAACAACGCCGAGTGATTGAAGGTCGGCGTCGGCATTTTTAGAAGTAATGCCGAGCGATTGAACACGTGGTCAGCGTGTTAGAGGACACGCCGAGTGATTGAAGGTCGGCGTCGGCATTTTAGAAGTAATGTCGAGCGATTGAACACGTGGTCGGCGTGTTGGAGGACACGCCGAGTGATTGAAGGTCGACGTCGGCATTTTAGAAGTAATGCCAAGCGATTGAACACGTGGTCGGCGTTTTAGAGGCAACGCCGAGTGATTGAAGGTCGGCGTCGGCATTTTAGAAATAATGCCGAGCGATTGAACACGTGGTCGGCGTTTTAGAGGCAACGCCGAGTGATTGAAGGTCGGCGTCGGCATTTTAGAAATAATGCCGAGCGATTGAACACGTGGTCGGCGTTTTAGAGGCAACGCCGAGTGATAGCCAGCTTTTCAAGTTACTTTGAGGAAAATAACCGAATGATGAGGTGGCACGTCGACTTTCTTGGAAATAACTGTCGGATATCCACGTGGCATGCTGGGATTTCGGAGATGACCGCCGGTGATGACTGGGCGCTTTTTTGAAAGGGTATCTGGCTCAAGAATATCCCTTAAGAGTCGCGCTTTTAGCCGCCTTTGCTTTCCGTGCCCTAGTTCTTGCATTTCCGCATCTGAATCTTCTCTGCCACTCGCCTCCTACTCTGTTTCGCCAGTGAGAAGCAAGATGGCGCCCAAGAGAAAAACTGCGAACTCGTCTGCTGCAGTGATCCCCGCAATCGACCCCAACAGCCAGTTACCCTTCGCAGGTAACCACATGTCTGTAATTTCTGAAGCTGAGCTTCTCCGCCTTGTCTCCATCGGGGTTCTTCCTCCGCGGGAACTCTGTTCTTGGCGGGTTTGCCACGGGACTACTGTCCCAACCGAAGATACCCACGAGTCAGTAGTTTACACTCCTTTCCTTCTTTGCGGCCTCGGCCTTCCCATATCTCCTTTTTTCCGTGGCATCCTTGATTTTTATCACATCAACCTGACTCATTTGAACCCTAATTCCATTCTCCAAATCTCTATTTTCGTTCACCTTTGCGAAGCTTATCTCGGCGTGCTGCCGCATTTTGGCTTATGGAAATATCTGTATCACTGTCGTCCTGGGATGGCCGGGGGGCAACATCAGTTGGTCGGAGGTGCCAGTTTGGAGATGCGCCGTGGGCGGAAGACCGAGTATCTCGAGATACCCCTCAAGGACAGCATTAAAGGTTGGCGTCTGGAGTGGTTTATAATTGATAATTATGGAAATTCTCTCCCTTCCCGTTCAGGAAGACAGCCAGACGTTCGTACTCCGAGTTGGACTGAGTCTCCCACGGATCAAGAAGTGGCCGAGGCAGGCGTGTTGCTTACTGAAGTCGGATTACTGAAAGAGAGAGGTTTGACTGCCGAAGCTGTGGTCATAGATTTTGTTTTCAAAAACATTCAGCCGCTGAAAGACAGGGCCTATCCGGCATATCTTTACCGAGGGCTGGCCGACTCAACCCGAGTTACCAATAGGAGAATTCCTTCTGTTGATTTGGTAAGCCGACTCGAAATGATCCTCAGGGGTAAAGTTTCAAACGTTGGTGCTCCAGTGGCATACTCGGCTTGGAACCTACCTTCTCCCAAAGCTTTCACCCTTTTTGTGTCCAATCCGCCCGTGACTGATAGCAATTTGGGTCTTAGAGTGCGACCCTCTGCTGAAGAGGTCCGTTCCTTAGTTGCTTCGCTCGGGGAGATACCTGATGATGAACGGCAGATTTATTTTGAAGTGCCCCTGAACCCTAGTGATGCAGACATAAATGATATGCTCGATCTGCTAGCTGAGGATTCATCTGATGCTGCTCCTGATGGTACATTGGCAGTGGTGCCCCTTCCAGAGGTTGATGCGACCTTGGATGTCCCGAAACCTGTCAGTACTCGCCCGAGGCGCCGTAGCCGAACCAGTCAGCCCGAGCCTTCTGCTGATGAGCAGAAGAAGAAGAGAAGACGCCTCCGGCGAGTATCCAGCTTTGACGAGGATGCCAGTACCTTAGCTCCTGCTGCCGAAGAAATGACTGCCACTGGCCTTGCTGACATTGATCCCAATGGGTGTGCTCCGCCTGCTGCTGACCCCAATGAGGATGCTGTTTGTGCTGTTACTGTGGAAGATGAGGAGGAAGAAAATGAAACTCCATTAACTCGGAAAAACAGTCGGCAGTTCGTCGCTAGCGGTGGAAGTAGTGGAGTTCCTTCTCCTGCCTTGTCTGCCCTTATTGGTCTGCAAGAACTGTCCATGGCCAATTTTGATCAAGCTCTAGAGGATATGATCCCTGAGAACTTGTTGTTGGAACCTGCAGATGCTGATGCAACAGAAACTTGTGCAGCCGTGCCAGATGCTGGGTTGAGGTCATCCCGTGCCTCGTCGACCTTAGAGCATGATCTCGAGGGTCGGGATGCTGACCTGGATCGTCCTGATCCCATGGAAGTAGCTGAAGGCCCGTCAACCTTAGAGGTGGTCACGGCAGAGAGCTTGGATCCCTTGAATAGTGCTGACACGTGCCCAGCCCCCGAGGATGTCGCCGGGGAGGACTCAGCTCGGGTGAGGAGTGTAGGCCACTACCCAGCCCCCGAGGGTGTTGCCAGGGATGACCCGGCTCGAGTGGGCAGTGCCAACCTTGACCCAGCCCCCGAGGGTGTCCGAGCGAGGTCTCCTTCCTGCACTTCCATGGATGTTCATGTGGGTTCACCTCCACACTCTGGCGGCATGGCGGTGGCTCAAACTCCGGATCAGGGGGTCGCTTTAGAGGGCAGCATCCCCACTGGTCTGGCGTTAGGCTCTGCTGAATGTACTGAGCTCGTTCCTGCTGGTCTGCTGCAAGCTGCTTCGGGTGGTGGTCTGGCACCTGGTCATCAGCTGATTTCTCCTGACTTGGGGATCCCTTCGCTTTTTTCCAACCTCCAGGTGTTGTGCTGTGCTTTAGTTTGATTTTTATGTTGCATGAATTGTTGCCATTATGTTCATCCGCTCTTCTTATCAGGCTTTGGTGGATGGAGTGGTCGGCCAGCTGAAGTCGCAGGGTGCTTCCATCCCGGAGGTGGCTTCATCTCTTGAGCGTTGGAATCCGGTGTTGCTTCGGGGTCGTGTATCTGAGTTGGAGGCAACTAATGCTGGTTAGTGTCCTTTCTTCTTCTTCTTTGTTCTTGTCCGTGGATTGTTTTACCTTCTGACCTCATTTTGTTTGGATACCTCTTGATAGGGATGACTCGGCAGATCACAGTTCTTGAAGAAAAACATTCTCAAGATCAAGCTGAAATGGCTCGACGATGCGCTGACTTCGAGGAGAAGTATTCTCAGAGTCAGATCGAGTTGAGTCAGGTCTCTGCGGCTTTGGATGATG
The DNA here is from genome assembly GCF_902167145.1 of Zea mays. Taxonomy (NCBI): domain Eukaryota; kingdom Viridiplantae; phylum Streptophyta; class Magnoliopsida; order Poales; family Poaceae; genus Zea; species Zea mays. The sequence continues at coordinate 222,081,582 of NC_050100.1, read as the reverse complement.
CCAACGCTCTGAGTTCTTCTCTTCATGCTCAGCTTGACTCTGAGAAGGTAGCTTACGAACCCGTGCTTCGCCTTATCATGCTCTTGGATTCTGAATGAGTTGATTTTTGCTTGTAGGAAGAAAAACACATCCTTGCTGCTTCTCGCGACAACCTGGATAGATTGTACCGAGATTCCAGCAACTCGCTGACCATCTTGGAGAGGAGCCACCGTTTTACGATGGAAGAGCTGGACAATCAGCGTCGTCAGCTGCAAGAATCCTCGGACGAAGTGACCCGCCTTACACAGTTGCTATCAGCAAAGGATACCACCATCAAGGGACTCCGAGCTTCTAAGAAATCCATTGCTCAGAAGTTAGAAACTGCCCAGCAGGCTGTTAAAGTTGCCGAAGAAGCTGCTGTCACTTTCAAAGCTCAGCGCGATAAGGCCCTGGACAAGGTCATTCGGGCGGGACGAATCTTGATGAGAAGACCCGGCGTGGTTGTCCCTGAAGATATAAGAGCCGATGTGAATGCTGCCCCTAATTCCTCGAATCGCCCTTCTTCGTCAGTCGTTCCTGAGAAAGACATTGGAAAATAAAGAAACAGTTCGCGTGCTCTGAGCGTGCAGTTAGCATGATCAAGTACTCGTTAGAGGTTATCGGCTTATCATTCGAATGACATCATCAGTTTCTTATTGTATCCGAATTTCGAATTTGTGGTAACGCTACATGATGATTATGAAGTTTGTTTGTGGGATATGGAAATCATCCCCTGAACTGCATAAGCGCGAGTATGCTATACCGGTTTAAGCCGTAAATGACTTTTAGCCGATAACTCCGTTAGTAGGGTATAGTGGTCCCCCTAGGTAAAGTAAGCGTGAGCATGTTGCACCGCCTTAAGTCGTTGCCGACTTAAGTCGATTGCTCCGTTTGTAGGGCATAGTGGTCACCCCGAGTTAAGTAAGCGTGAGCATGTTGCACCGCCTTAAGTCGTTGCTGACTTAAGTCGATTGCTCCGTTTGTAGGGCATAGTGGTCACCCCGAGTTAAGTAAGCGTGAGCATGTTGCACCGCCTTAAGTCGTTGCCGACTTAAGTCGATTGCTCCGTTTGTAGGGCATAGTGGTCACCCCGAGTTAAGTAAGCGTGAGCATGTTGCACCGCCTTAAGTCGTTGCCGACTTAAGTCGATTGCTCCGTTTGTAGGGCATAGTGGTCACCCCGAGTTAAGTAAGCGTGAGCATGTTGCACCACCTTAAGTCGTTGCCGACTTAAGTCGATTGCTCCGTTTGTAGGGCATAGTGGTCACCCCGAGTTAAGTAAGCGTGAGCATGTTGCATCGCCTTAAGTCGTTGCCGACTTAAGTCGATTGCTCCGTTTGTAGGGCATAGTGGTCACCCCGAGTTAAGTAAGCGTGAGCATGTTGCACCGCCTTAAGTCGTTGCCGACTTAAGTCGATTGCTCCGTTTGTAGGGCATAGTGGTCACCCCGAATTAAGTAAGAATGCAAGTCAATCATAAATGAGCCAGGTATCTTTGAAATTTCTCTTTATTGATGATGTATTTCCATTATACAGAATACATGGTCGCCCCGGCTGTTTTGAGATACAGCTAGGGGTAAAACTTTCGGAAGTGCTCTATGTTCCAGGAGTTCCCAACTTCTGTGCCATCCATCTGGGTGAGGCGATATGATCCGGGATGAGTGACCTCCGCTACTATGAAAGGTCCTTCCCATAAGGGTGATAACTTGTGCCGTCCCTCCCCCGTTAGAATTCGGCGGAGGACGAGGTCTCCCATCGAAAAGAAACGTCGCCGCACAGCTTTGTCGTGGTAGCGCCTTAGAGTCTGCTGGTATCGTGCTGATTGAATCACTGCATTCAGTCGTTCTTCCTCAAGTACGTCAATATCCTCCAGCCTAGTGGCTTCGGCTTCTGCTATGCTTTTGAAGATCAATCTTGGCACCCCAAACTTGAGATCAGCAGGTAGCACTGCCTCCGACCCATAGACCATGAAGAAAGGAGTGTTTCCATGCAGGGCCCGGCTAGGTTGGGTTCTCAAGCTCCAAACAACATAAGGCAATTCTCTTATCCATTTTCCTGCGAATTTTTCGTTTTTATCAAAGACCCTTTTTCTAAGTGCCTCCAATATCATTCCGTTGGCTCGCTCAACCTGCCCGTTGGCTCTCGGATGGGCTACAGATGCATACTTGATCTGAATGCTTTTTTGCTCGCAGAAGTCAAAGAATTCTGAACTGGTGAAGTTGGATCCCAAGTCAGTGATGATACTGTTTGGTATCCCAAATCTGAATATTATGCTTTGTATGAATTCCACGGCTTTAGCAGAGGTTAAAGAGGCAATGGGCTGGAACTCTATCCATTTAGTGAATTTGTAAATTGCCACCAATACATGGGTGTATCCTCCTTGAGCTTTCTTGAAAGGTCCAATCATATCCAATCCCCAGCATGCGAAAGGCCAAGTTACTGGTATGGTCTGTAGCTGCTGTGCTGGCATGTGCTGTTGTTTTGACAGGTATTGGCAAGCTTCGCATCTCTGAACTAACTCGGCTGCGTCGTTCTTCGCCGTCGGCCAATAGAATCCTGACCTGAAAACCTTCCCGACTAATGTTCTGGATGATGCATGTACTCCACACTGCCCTGCATGGACTTCCTCCAGAAGTTGCTTCCCGGTGGACGGGAGAACGCACTTCATGAGGACGCCTGACGCGCCCCTCCTGTATAATACCTCCCCAATGAGTGTATAGTGAGCTGATTGTCTGGCAATGCGCTCTGCCGAGTTCTTGTCATCTGGTTCTTCTTCATTCTTTATATACTTAATAATCGGTTGCCTCCAGTCATCAGAGTCTGACTCAGGTTGATCTATTATGTTGCACTCTTCTATTTGATCCATCGAGATGCTCGGCTGGAGAATTCCTTGCACAAAGATTCCGGGCGGGACCTGAGTCCGACCGGATCCGAGCTTGGACAGTACATCGGCCGCCGTGTTCCGATCTCTTTCTATATGATGAAACTCCAGACCCTCGAATTTATCTTCTAGCTTCCGGACGGCGGCGCAGTATTTTCCCATCGAATCACTTGAACAATCCCATTCCTTGTTTATCTGACTGATGACTACCAGAGAATCTCCATACACCATCAGTCTCTTGACACCCAGTGATATGGCGATGTTTAATCCGTGTATCAAAGCTTCATACTCGGCTGCGTTGTTAGAGGCCGGGAATAGCAGCTGGAGAGCATACTTGAGGTGCTCGCCTCCAGGTGCAGTGAAGAGAATTCCTGCTCCTGCTCCCTGCAGTTTCAGCGAGCCATCAAAATACATTCGCCATACTTCTGCGGTTTCTGGATTATCCGGTACTTGCTGTTCTGTCCACTCTGATACGAAATCAACCAGTGCTTGAGTTTTGATGGCTGTGCGAGGTCGGAACTCGATATCATGGGATCCCAACTCGCAAGCCCACTTGGCTATTCGGCCAATGGCTTCCTTGTTGTGAAGAATGTCCCCTATTGAAAAACCAGTAACTACTATGACTTTGTGGTCGTCAAAGTAGTGGCGCAGCTTGCGGGCAGTTAGAAGTACTGCATATAATAGCTTCTGAACTTGAGGATACTTTTTCTTCGATGGACCTAGAACCTCACTGATGAAGTAGACAGGATGTTGTACCGGATAGGCATGCCCTTCTTCCACTCGCTCGACTACCAACGCAGTGCTTACCACGTGAGTCGTGCAAGAGATATATAGCAGCAAATCTTCAGCTGGTTGAGTTGGCGTAGCTCGCCGGGGCGGCTTTAGTACTGGTGGTGTTGTCAGGAATTTCTTCAGTGCGTCTAGAGCTTCTTGTGCTTCTGAAGTCCATTGAAACTTATCCACCTTCTTGAGTAGTTTGTAAAATGGCAGACCTTTTTCTCCCAGCCTGGATATAAATCTGCTCAGGGCTGCCATACATCCAGTGAGTCGCTGAACCTTCTTTTGCGACCGAGGAGCTTCCATTTTCATGATAGCTTCGATCTTTTCTGGATTAGCCTCAATTCCCCGGTGGCTGACAATAAATCCGAGCAACTTTCCTGCTGGTACCCCGAAAACACATTTTTCAGGATTAAGCTTCCATCTATATCTTCTCAGGCTGTTGAAAACCAGCTGTAAGTCTTCGATGAAGTTTTCCGGATTCTCTGTTTTGATCACCACGTCATCTACATAAGCCTCCACACGCTTGCCCCAGTGATCGGCTAAGCATGTTTGAATGGCTCTCTGATAAGTCGCTCCAGCGTTTTTGAGGCCGAACGGCATGGAGGTATAACAGAAGGCACCAAACGGGGTGATGAACGCCGTTTTTTTCCTCGTCTTCTTTTGCCAAACTAATCTGATGATACCCAGAATAGCAATCTAAGAAAGATAGCACAGAACACCCAGCGGTGGAATCCACCACCTGATCTATCCTCGGGAGCCCGAAGGGATCCTTCGGACAGTGTTTGTTGAGATCAGTATAGTCGACGCATATGCGCCAATCCACTTTATTCTTTTTGAGTACAAGAACAGGGTTGGCTAACCACTCGGGGTGTAATACTTCTCTAATAAATCCGGCCGCGACCAAGCGAGCTAACTCGGCACGAATGGCCTCTCTCTTGTCCGGCGTGAAACGACGCAGCTTTTGCCGGATCGGCCTCGCCTGAGGATAGACTTTCAATTTGTGCTCGGCCAACTCCCTCGGGACTCCCGGCATATCCGCAGGTTGCCATGCGAATACGTCTCGGTTATCTTGCAGGAACTGGACGAGCGCGCTTTCCTATTTGTCATTCAAGCTGGAGCTGATGATGGCCGTCTTGCGCTCATCAGCAAACCCCAGGTTGATTCGCTTGGTTTCTTCAGTCGGCCGCATAGAGGTCGCGGCCTGAGCTTCGTTTGCCGGTACGGCGAGGTCTTCCTCAGGCTTAGAGTTCGCCGGCGTAGAAGGAACCGTCGACGACTTGGTGGTGAGGGCTGCTTGGATGGCCACTCGGTAACATTCTGCGGCGCCTTGGAAGTCGGCGCGCACAGTTATGATTCCTTGCGGTCCTGGCATCTTCAGTATCATGTAGGTATAGTGCGGGATGGCCATGAATTTGGCTAGCCCCGGCCTTCCGATGATGGCGTTGTACCCGCAGTCGAAGTTCGCCACCTCGAACCTCAGGAACTCGGTTCTGTAGTTATCCGGAGTCCCGAAGGTGACCGGCATGTAGATGTGGCCCAGCGGGTATTCCCCTTCTGTCGGCACGATGCCGAAGAAAGGAGTGTCTGACTCGTGGAGCTCTTTGAGGTGAACTCCCAAGCCTTGGAGCGTACGGGGGAAGGTGACATTGATGCTGCTCCCCCCGTCCACTAGCACCTTCTTTACCCGGCTCTCTCGGATCACCGGATCGACGAGGAGCGGGTATTTGCCTGGATGGTCAAAGTTGAGCCATTGATCCTCCCGAGCGAAAGTGATTGGGTGCTCCGACCACCGGTATGGGGCGGGAGGGCCGGTGGTCGCCACCAGTATCTGGCGGTCGTTGAGCTTTTGTTGTCTTTTGTTCTCCTGCGACCCATGTCCGCCGAAGATGACGTTGACCTCCCTGTCAACGCGCGGGAAAGCTCCTCCTCCTCCTCCCTCCTCCGGCTGACGGGGCTGTCGTGGTTCACCTGGTCCCCCCCTCGGCGGAGGAGGTGGTAAGGGTTGGAAGGGTCGGCCATGCCCGACGGAGTGCTTGAAATCCCGGCAGTTGCGGAGAGTGTGGCGCATGTCCTTATGGTACGGGCACTGGGCGTCGAGGATGTCGTCCAGCGTGCGCTCGCCTCCTCGAGGCCCTCCTCGGGCGCGAGAGGCGGGTGGTCCGGCAGCGTGTACCTCTTCACGAGGCCTCTTCTCCCAGCGTTTGTCGGATGGCTGGTTCGCGTCACGTCGTGGTGCTGCCGGTGCAGGCTTTGCTCCTCCGATGAGATCCTGGGCCCGCTCGTCGGCGGTGATGTAGAGGTCGGCTTCCCGGAACAGCTCCTCGGAGGTAGTCGGCGCCTTTTGTAGTATGGCTCGGACGAAAGCCGAGTCGTTAGATCCTCTGTAGAAGTCCTCGATCACGGCCGCCTCCGTGACCTCGGGGATGCGGTTTCTCATGGTCTGGAACCTTTTAAGGTATGACCGGAGAGTCTCATCCCCCCGGCGCTTGATGGATTTGAGGTCCCAGGGTTGCGCTGGCTTGTCGGAGAGAGACTGGAAGTTGGCGGTGAAACGTCGACTGAAGTCTCCCCAGTTGTCGATGCAATGTCGGGGTAGATGTCGTAGCCATTGCAGCGCATCTTGCCCAAGGACGATGGGCAGATACGCGGTCATGACGTCTTCGGATGCTCCGGCAGCCCGAGCAGCGGTGGTGTAGACGGCTAACCAACCCCCTGGATCCTGCTTAGGTTCATATTTGTCGACATTGGATACCTTGAAGTTGGGAGGCCATTGGATGGCCCTAAGGCGCGGAGTAAGGGCGGATACTCCGCATGTGTCCTCCTGTCGTCGGGGATGACGTCTGTCCCGGGGAGGGGAGTGGCGGTGGTGGTTCCTCGACCGTCCCCGGGTGGTACCACCAGTTGAAGCTGTTGCCGACTCAGTTCGGGTGGCCTGGCTTTGAGTCGGGAAGCCATGATCTCGGTCATACTCCTCCCGACGGCGAATTTCGTTCTCATGCCGCCGTTTGCGCGAATCATTGATAGAGCTTCGCGCGTCTCGGCGACCGTTGATGGCGTGTCGCAAATCGTTCGGCGGGTGAGCGAGCGGTAGAAGATGGTTGGCCGCCTGAGTGAACAGGCGTCGGTATCCTTCGGCGTCGGGAGTCCGAGGAAGACCATCAGCTATCCGAGCTAAAACGCCTCCGACTTCGCTCGGCGTGTTCATAGCTCGGGCGAAGTCGGGGTTCAAGTTGCGCCCGAAGAGCGGATTCTCGCGTCGTTGCCTTGCGTCTTGCTCGGCCTGCTCCTGAGTCCGCCGGCGATCACGTCGTCGGGAGTTCCTTCGTTCCCTGAAGACGCGTTCTTCCGGAGTTTCTCCTATCTCTGAGACCTCGTCTCGCGAGACAGGCTGCTCCGGATCCCGTTCTCCAGCTGCGTGATGCCGCCGAACGTTCCTGCGTCGGTTTCTTCGTCGGCGGGATTCTCGCTGAGGTGGTTCTTCTCCAGGCGCGGTCGGTTCATCGTCAGAGACGGCGGGCGACTCTGCTCTCCCGATGAAGAGGACGTCGGGGTAGAACGGTACTGCTGTTGCGGCGATTTTCTTTCCGTTCTCCTTTGAGGCCGGAGGAACGGGAAGAACGACTTGCCTCGCCCTGGTCTCCTTCTTTCTCACGACCCGTGTCCATTCTTTCGTCGGGGAAGTGGACAGCGGAGTCTTCCGGGTCAGCGAGCTTCTGGCTCCAGCCTCCCCGGAGACGATCTTTTTCCGAAGAGCCGGAGGTAGCGTCTTTCCAGCGTTTTCGGAGTTGGTTGGAGGAGACCTCTGTTTCGGCAGATCTGCGAGGCGGTGTAGAATTCCTTCTTCATCCGCTACGGACGAGATTGTCCCGAAGCAGAATACAGATCCGGGACGCACGGCGATCTTGCTGTGGAAAGTGACGGCCATTGAGCTAGCTTGGATCGTCGACACAGCCCCTACCTGGCGCGCCAGCTGTCGGTGTTTTGGGTCCGACCGCACACCCGGGGTTGCCCCTCAAGGTGTTTCTAGGAGTTGGACGGTGTCGACGACTGTAGCAAAATGGTTCGTGCCAATCGCACGAGGGACAATGGACAAGATTTGCAGGTTCGGGCCGCTTGGAAGTGCGTAACACCCTACGTCCTGGTGAGTATATGAGTATGGTTATAAGAGGGCTCTCTGGATAGAGGGCGCAGAGAGTTTACGTGGGTGGCTAAGTAGAACTGGGTCGATCGTTCTGAAGGGGTGCCCCCTAGGCCTTATATACTCGACCGTGGGGCAGTACATGTGATATGATAACAACAAGTAACTAAAAGATAGTGAACCCCTCGAGTTTATCCTGCGTGATCCTCGCCGACTTATCCTCGCACGGTTTCGTTGTATGGGAGCTCCAGCGCGGGAAAGTCGGGTCTCCGTTGTAGTCGCTTGCCCGACGATGTGGGCCATCCGGGTTTGCACCAATCTGGCCTCACATCGTTCTCACTTGCTGGTTGTTTCCCCCCAGGCCCACGAAAGAATGACCTTACGAATTATTGGGCCCTTGGACCTTTCGTGAGGCCTTTTACTTCTTTAGTGGACCCAGGGGATATCTATCCCCCACACGCCGGATGGGCAATGATGGCACTCCACAAGCTCTGTGACGACGGCGGCCCCCAGCTCTCTTACGGAAGCAGGGCGACGTCAGCAAGGACTCGACCGCCCTAACAGCTGTCCCTCCGCCAGGCTCCGTCGCACCTCCGACAGCCACGACATCACGCCAGCAAGGTGCCAAGACCTCTCCGGCTGCCACATTGGCATGTACCTAGGGCGCTAGCTCTCTCTCCGCTAGACACGTAGCACTCTGCTACACCCCCCATTGTACAACTGGATCCTCTCCTTACGACTATAAAAGGGAGGACCAGGGCCTTCTTAGAGAAGGTTGGCCGCGCGGGACCGAGGACGGGACAGGCGCTCTCTTGGGGCCGCTCGCTTCCCTCACCCGCGTGGACGCTTGTAACCCCCCTACTGCAAGCGCACCCGACCTGGGCGCGGGACGAACACGAAGGCCGCGGGACTTCCACCTCTCTCACGCTCGGCTCCGGCCACCTCGCCTCTCCCCCCTTCGCGCTCGCCCACGCGCTCGACCCATCTGGGCTGGGGCACGCAGCACACTCACTCGTCGGCTTAGGGACCCCCCTGTCTCGAAACGCCGACACTTTCCTATACATCTCTACAGAGTAGTAATCATCAACAAACTCCTCCATCATCACATCTCTGAATTGTTGTGCTTGTGCAGTTATTAGACATAATGCATGTTGGCAAGGCTTCCCGGTATGTTGCCACTCTAGGAACAAACTGCTAGTATAGGAAGATCTCCAATGGCCTTTCGTAACTGCTGCATGAACCATTTCCAATTGTCCACCGTTTCAAACTCGAAGAATCCAAAAGCAACGGGGAACATCCAATTGTGCCCATCGACTGTTGTAGCAGATGGTAGGTGACCATTCCATCGACCATTCAAAGCAGTAGAATCCACACTCAAGTAAGGTCTGCAACCCTGTAAGAAGCCTGTGATACATGGTCCAAGAGCACAAAAGAAGCGCGTGAAGTAGAATCGACCATCTTCTACTCGAACATCAATTTTAATGACACTATCAGGTGACTTCTGCAATACTGCTTCCTTCCAACTGTACAAAAGTTGAAAGCTCTCTTCCTAGGTCCCATACAAGACTTTCAAGGCTTTTTCTTTTCCATACCAAACTGTGTCATAAGCAATTGTGCATTTGTAGGTATCTTGAAGTGTGGCTTGTAATTCCTTAGCACCAATATGTGGTTTCTTAACAATAATAGGAAGAGCTTTTGAAGCAACCCAAGCACTTGTTGGTGTGCTAGTCCTCCTCCGTCCACTTGAAGTACAAGTGTGATGATCATTTAACACTATCACCTACAAAAATAGCAACAACAATAACACTCTCATTGTATTACTTCGAAGGCCACAACAATATAAATAAGATAAGTTCTTGACATAAACAAAAACATACAATTATGGTCGGCGAACCATCCCTCTCAATTCTTGCATTTATGCTCCAAGGACAGCCGCCTCCACGACAATAGCCTCTATATTTCTTCGTTGTACTTGCCTCAATACCTAACTCGAACTCTTTGTCTATGGCATATTGTCTCATTGCCAGCCTAAATTCAGTTATAGATGCATACAAGCTGCCAACCTCCATCACTGGATCATTAGAGTCATAGACAACTCTGGTCTCCTGCTGCAAAAAATCAACACAAGGCAAAGCTGCGAAACCATCGCCACCAAGTTGATCTATATTATTTCCATCAACTCTACGATTGTAAGCATCCTCTCTCTCTTTATTTTCTCGTTCATCCTCGGCAGCTAATCCAAGTTTGTGGTACATAACACTCTCATTGGGTACATGCTGAGGTCCCTCTTCTTGCCATCGCAAATCCGGTAAAATTCCCTCAAAATCATTTCCTTGAGTTGACGAATTCGCTACCGAATCACCCTGCTCTACATCATTATTGGGAGGGGGTGCACTGATATCCTCAGGCGCGGCTGGTGCCTCAATCAACAAGTGTTCAACATCTTCAATGGTGACAAACCAATTTGCATCTGTCGCATTGTGCTCAACATCTCCATTGCTGTCGGGAGTCTCCATTGCAGTACCTGCCTGAGAGTGATAGATTAAACGTGCTGTCTACATATTTTCTATTTTACTTCAGCAATTGAAAGCCTTGTGTTTTGTTATTAGATTGCCACAATGAAATAGCAGCTGAGTGGACAATGAGATCCGAGCACCAAGGACAGTAGGAGGGCCGAGGAGAGGAGGGGAGGGCCAACGACCACGTACCTGAGGCGCGCCGCCGAGCACCAGGGAGAGGCGCGCCGTCCGCCGGGTAGAGAAGCACAGACACGAGCCGGGCAGAGAAGCACCAGGGAGAGGAGCAGACGAGCGCCGCCGCCGCTCCTGCACGGGCGTGGAGAGGGCTCGGGAGGGAGAGCGTCGGGGAAGACCGTCGGGGAGCCCAGTCAAGCGCCGGGGAAGATGGCACAGTCAAGCGCGGCGCAGACAGTCGGCCGTGGATCCGTTCTAAGAAACGGACTGACGTAACAACGAGTTGAGCGCCGGCTAAATCTTACTCAGATACCGAAATTCCAAAGTTCAACGGATTATAATACTAAAATTCAAATTGCGTTGTTCGGGATACCGATTTTCAGAAGCCCAGTGTTGGTGATATCACGGTTCCAAAAAGCTCCGCGTACACATCCTCCTCCACCTCCCACGCCGTCAGTGCCATCGCAAATGGCAGGCGCTCTCGAGGCACGAACCGTCGAGCCTTCTCCGCCCTGGCCTCCCACGTGAGCGACGCGTTGAGTGTCGCCACCGCCCCGCACACCGGTGGTTGGTGGCACTTCCGGTCACGCAGGCTCCAAGGCCTTGCGGTCGTAGCCTCCTCCTGTTGAGACGACGTCGGTTGTGGAAGCGACGTTGGTGGCCCGGGCTCCGGCGACTGGGGCTACGGCTGAGAGCATCTGCAATGAGGTGATCTATAAAAATGTTTTATAATTTAAAAATAAGTATATTTTATAAAAATGTTATCGAAAATACGAAAACGGTGTAACCCTCGTGTATGCCTTATTTGACTCAAAGGCAAGAATCTCTTAGACCAAGTTCCTACCAGTTTTGTATCTTGTCTTTGTCTAGAATTAAAGGGGACACAAACTAAGAGAAAATACTAGTTGCACAATTTAAATTTTATGATAACAAACAAAAGTGAGAACCACGAGTGGGGTAGAAAGAGAATCATACCTAGGTTAGAAATATGGTGATAGAGCCAATGCGTAGAAATTGTACTTGAGAGCAAAAGCTTTCGTCGTTACCGGATATGCGATTCTTGTGTGAAAGTCACCAGGGACGGGGTTTACAAGGACCGCCCCTACCGGGCTGGACCACAGATGGCACCAGAGATCAGATTTACACAGGCGGGCCTTACCGGACAGGGACCTGCACAGCTTGGCTTATGGGCAGGACTTTTCCTCTGTTGTCTCCCAGGTGCTTTGGTTTCTCGTGAGTTAATTTCAATTGTTCGGGGGAAACGCAAGACCAAAGCCGGTCCTAAACACGGCATGGGACCGAAGCTTAGTGGTGTTCCCATGGGATCCCTACCTTGTTGTGCTCAATCTTTCGGATCATACATCCGAACCTTTCTAAACCTATTTTCAGGACCAGCCCTTGAATCTAGACTAGGTATAGAACCCTAGTTACCTAGCCATCGGTACTTGGTTCTAGGGCGGTGGAAGTTGTAGGCTTACGGTACGGAATCAGGCTAAGTGGTTACCCAGATCCAAACCACCCTAGAGAATGTGGACTCTTTCCATTTGGTTGGGTCCCTAGTGATCCGTTTCTTATCCATCAAGTGAGGCCCCAAAAGAGGTGCAAGGTTTGGATAAATAACCCAAACATCATGATTACAACAGGGATTTGGATCCGCGAAAGGGGCTAAGGAAAAGCATTATGCCCAAACAAGAAAAGAAATCGATGGGCGACAACAAAACTTTTCCTTTATTACTGGATACATGTGATCTGCGTGATGAACACCAGAAGTCGGGATCCAGATCGTCTCTTCCTTTCCCTCAGTTGTTCAGTCACACGTCATGTAACACCCTGAATTTGGGGGTATAAAATTTCTTTGCTCATATTCACAAATTCAGGTGTTACTTCTCTTTTCTCATCCTTCCCCAATCTGCTCTTTCTCATTTCTATAGGAGAAAAGTGGTTATTTTATTTGTAATTATAGTCTATTAGCTCAAACTCCAAGGGAGTATGAATTGTTGCATCATGTTGAACCTTAGATTTCACTTTTGTTTGGTGCATAATTCTTAGAAAGTCTAATTTGAATTTGTGGCTTATTTGGATTTGAATCAAATAGAGAAAATAAAAAGAAAAGGGAAAACAAATTCCAGAATAAAAAGAAAAGGAAAAGAAGCCCAACCCTGCCACCCCCTCGGCCTTTCGGCCCACTAGGCCCATCCCGCGCGCGCGCCTCTCTTCCCCCCCCCCCCCCCCCCCCCCCGCTCTCTCTGCCCTGGCGGGCCCGCCCGTCAGCGTGGCCGCCTTCCGCGCGCCCGCACCCGCTTTCCCCTCTCTCTCTGCTCGCGGGCCCGGCCTGTCAGCCCCGTCTTCTCCGCGTAACTGCCGCCCGAGCTGCGCGCTGCCGCGGACTCCGCACCCACGTCGCGCGTGGAGCTCGCAACCGCCCCGCCCCCGGCCACTTGAGCCCAGAACCCCACTCGCCCTCTCCCCCTCCCTCATTTGCGCACCAGCAGACCCCTCTCTCTCACCTCCCCCTCGCTGCGCGCACGCCAGAGCGCCGCCGCCATAAACCACCGCCGTCCCGAGCTCGTTTCCCCGTCGCCGTTGGAGCTCCGCCGTGCCCTTTGCCACGGTGAGCTCCGCCCCGACGTCCGCAACCCGGGACGCGCCCCAATTTCCCCTTCCCCTCCCTATTTCTCTCTGCCCGCGCTCACCCGCCGTCCTCCGTGCAGCCGCGGAGGTCCGCCACCGCCGACCCGGGCCGTCGTCACGCCATTGCCGCCACCGAGGAGTCCCCGGAGCCCGCCTTGAGGTAAAGAAACCCCCCCTGCCCTCTCCCTTCCTCTCTGTTGCTCTATGCTGCGCTTAATTCCTCGTCGGAGTTGATTAACGCCGCCGCCGAGCCGCTTTGCCGTGGACCGCCCCCCTCCGGTGCCCCTGCCCCGACCCAGTCCCCACCGGACGATTCCCCGCGCCCTCCCCAACCTTCCCGGTGAGAGCACCTAGAGGGGGGGTGAATAGGTGATCCTGTAAAACTTCAAAAACTTAAGCCACAAAAACTTGTTAAGAGTTAGCACAGGTATGGCCAAGTGGCTAGAGAGGAGTCAAAACACAATAACCACAAGAAAGCAATCACAGAGTTGACACGGTGGTTATCCCGTGGTTCGGCCAAGTACAAAACTTGCCTACTCCACGTTGTGGCGTCCCAACGGACGAGAGTTGCACTCAACTCCTCTCAAGTGATCCAATGATCAACTTGAATACCACGGTGTTTTTCTTTCCTTTGATCTTTTCCCGTTTGCGAGGAATCTCCACAACTTGGAGTCTCTCGCCCTTACAATTGAGTTCACAAAGAAATACAGAGTAAGGTGGGAATGAGCAACGCACACAAGACTCGAAAATCAGAGCAACAACACGCACACAAGTCGCAACAAGAGCTCGCAACGCAACACAAAGAGTTCACAACTCCACAAGAGCTCTATATGCTATCACAATGAAACGAATGCGTGAGATTGATGTCTTGGTGCTTAGAAGAGTTGTAGGAATGCTTGGTGTGCTCCTCCATGCGCCTAGGGGTCCCTTTTATAGCCCCAAGGCAGCTAGGAGCCGTTGGGAACAAATCTGGAAGGCCATCTTTGCCTTCTGTCTCGTGGCGCACCGGACAGTCCGGTGCACACCGGACACTGTCCGGTGCCCGATTTGTTTCCATAAAAAGCGAAGCCGACCGTTGCCGACCGTTGCAGATCTGGCGCACCGGACAGTCCGGTGCACACCGGACAGTCCGGTGCTTCCTTCCGACCGTTGGCTCGGCCACGTGTCGCGCGCCGATCGCGCGGCCGACCGTTGGCCCGGCCGACCGTTGGCTCACCGGACAGTCCGGTGCACACCGGACAGTCCGGTGCACACCGGACAGTCCGGTGCACACCGGACAGTCCGGTGAATTTTAGCCGAAGTCGCCGGAGAAAAACCCGAGAGCGGCCTCTTCGGCCGAGGCAGCCTGGCGCACCGGACACTGTCCGGTGCACCACCGGACACTGTCCGGTGCACCAGACCGAAGCAGCCCCTTGGCTGTACACAGCCAAGTCTTCTCTTCTTCTTCTTCTTTCTGTTTCTAAACACTTAGACAAGATATTAGTACACAAAACCAATGTACTAAGGCTTAGAAACATACCTTTACTTGTGATTTGCAACTTGTCCATCCATGGGCATATTTTCACATATTGGCACCTGTGTTTGCACTTAATCACCAAAATACTTAGAAATGGCCCAAGGGCACATTTCCCTTTCAATCTCCCCCTTTTTGGTGATTTATGCCAACACAACATAAAGCAACTAGAACAAGTGCAAAATCACTTCAAATAAAAACTCAAATTGGTTTTGATTCAATTTTGGCATATATGGATCATCCTTTGCCACCACTTGGTTTGTTTTTGCAAATCAAACTCAAATCTCTATCTCTAAGTCAAACACACATGTTGAAGCATAAAGAGAGTCATTCCAAAAGAGATTGATCAAAGATTTCAAAAACTCCCCCTATTTCCCATAATCAATACTTCTCCCCACAAGAAGTCAACTTTTGACAAAAGAGACAATAAGAGACAATAAAAGCTTTTGACAAAACAAAAACTCTATTCTACTATTTTCATCTACTATTTTCAAAATCTCTCAAGTGGTAGCTGATCCATTTATCACTTTGGCCTTTATTGGTAGCTGATCCATTTATCACTTTGGCCTTTATTTTCTCCCCCTTTGGCATCAAGCACCAAAACGGGATCAATCTTGGCCCCTTTAACCTCATTGCCTCACCAAAATCGTCAATGAAGAGTACAAAGGCAATAAGATCATAGAGATGAACTTGGAATAAGTTACCCTCTCATCGGAGTGCAGTGGAAGTCTTGCATGGTCCAAGTTCACCTTTCCCTTTCAATTCACCTTCGAGACTAAATCAAGCAAACTCAAGCAAATGGTTAGTCTCAAAGGGTCAAGTTGTAACACATCTCCCCCTAAACATGTGCATCACTTTGCAACGGACTTGTGAGGTCCAGGGAGTGTTTGTACAACTTGAGCACCATAATAAGCAACAAAATGCAGAATGAACCTGATCAAATGCATAAACACATGTATGCTACAATTCAATCCAAGTTCCGCGAATCTAAGACATTTAGCTCACTACGCAACCTGCAAAAGGTCTTCTCGTCTAGAGGCTTAGTGAAGATATCGGCTAGCTGGTTCTCGGTGCTAACATGAAACACTTCGATATCTCCCTTTTGCTGGTGGTCTCTCAAAAAGTGATGCCGGATGTCTATGTGCTTTGTGCGGCTGTGCTCAACAGGATTCTCCGCCATGCGGATAGCACTCTCATTGTCACATAGGAGTGGGACTTTGCTCAGATTGTAGCCAAAGTCCCGGAGGGTTTGCCTCATCCAAAGTAGTTGCGCGCAACACTGACCTGCGGCAACGTACTCGGCCTCAGCGGTGGATAGGGCAACGGATGTTTGTTTCTTAGAGTTCCATGACACCAGGGACCTTCCTAAGAATTGGCACGTCCCCGATGTACTCTTCCTATCGACCTTACATCCAGCATAGTCGGAGTCTGAGTATCCAACTAAGTCAAAGGTAGACCCCTTTGGATACCAGAGCCCGAAGCAAGGCGTAGCAACCAAATATCTAAGAATTCGCTTCACCGCCACTAAGTGACACTCCTTAGGATCGGATTGAAATCTAGCACACATGCATACGCTAAGCATAATATCCGGTCTACTAGCACATAAGTAAAGCAAAGAACCTATCATTGACCGGTATGCTTTTCGATCAACGGACTTACCTCCTTTGTTGAGGTCGGTGTGTCCGTCGGTCCCCATCGGAGTCTTTGCGGGCTTAGCGTCCTTCATCCCAAACCGCTTTAGCAGATCTTGCGTGTACTTCGTTTGGGAGATGAAGGTACCGTCCTTGAGTTGCTTCACTTGGAACCCAAGGAAGTAGTTCAACTCGCCCATCATCGACATCTCGAATTTCTGCGTCATCACCCTGCTAAACTCTTCACAAGACTTTTGGTTAGTAGAACCAAATATTATGTCATCGACATAAATTTGGCACACAAACAAATCACCATCGCATGTCTTTGTAAAAAGAGTTGGATCGGCCTTCCCAACCTTGAAAGCATTAGCAATTAAAAAGTCTCTAAGGCATTCATACCATGCTCTTGGGGCTTGCTTAAGTCCATAGAGCGCCTTAGAGAGCTTACACACATGGTCGGGGTACCGTTCATCCTCGAAGCCAGGGGGTTGCTCCACGTACACCTCCTCCTTGATTGGCCCGTTGAGGAAAGCGCTCTTCACATCCATTTGGAACAACCTGAAAGAATGGTGAGCGGCATATGCTAGCAAGATTCGAATTGACTCTAGCCTAGCCACAGGAGCAAAAGTCTCCTCAAAGTCCAAACCTGCGACTTGGGCATAACCTTTTGCCACAAGTCGAGCCTTGTTCCTTGTCACCACCCCGTGCTCGTCCTGTTTGTTGCGGAACACCCACTTGGTTCCCACAACATTTTGCTTCGGACGAGGCACTAGTGTCCAAACTTCATTGCGCTTGAAGTTGTTGAGCTCCTCTTGCATGGCCAACACCCAGTCCGGATCTAGCAAGGCCTCTTCTACCCTGAAAGGCTCAATAGAAGAGACAAAAGAGTAATGTTCACAAAAATTAACTAATCGAGACCGAGTAGTTACTCCCTTGCTAATGTCACCCAGAATTTGGTCGACGGGATGATCCCTTTGAATCATCGCTCGAACTTGGGTTGGAGGTGCCGGTTGCGCTTCTTCCTCCATCACTTGATCATTTTGTGCTCCCCCTTGATCAAGCGCCTCTACTTGAGGTACCTGTTCGTCATCTTTGGTTGGGGGATGCACCATAGTTGAGGAAGAAGGTTGATCTCGTTCATCTTGTTCCTGTGGCCGTACTTCTCCAATCGCCATGGTCCGTATAGCGGCCGTCGGAACATCTTCTTCATCTACATCATCACAATCAACCACTTGCTCTCTTGGAGAGCCATTAGTCTCATCAAATACAACGTCGCTAGAGACTTCAACCAAACCCGATGATTTGTTGAAGACTCTATACGCCTTTGTATTTGAGTCATAACCTAATAAAAACCCTTCTACAGCTTTGGGAGCAAACTTAGAATTTCTACCCTTCTTCACTAGAATGTAGCATTTACTCCCAAATACACGAAAGTACGATACATTGGGTTTGTTACCGGTTAGTAGCTCATACGACGTCTTCTTGAGGAGGCGATGAAGGTAGACCCTGTTGATGGCGTGGCAAGCAGTGTTAACGGCTTCCGTCCAAAAGCACTCGGGGGTCTTGAACTCTCCTAGCATCGTCCTCGCCATGTCGATGAGCGTCCTGTTCTTCCTCTCTACCACACCATTTTGCTGTGGTGTGTAGGGAGCGGAGAATTCGTGCTTGATCCCTTCCTCTTCAAGGAACTCCTCCACTTGAAGGTTCTTGAACTCGGACCCGTTGTCGCTCCTTATCTTTTTCACTTTGAGCTCAAACTCATTTTGAGCTCTCCTGAGGAAGCGTTTGAGAGTCCCTTGGGTTTCGGATTTTTCCTGCAAAAAGAACACCCAAGTGAAGCGGGAAAAGTCATCAACAATAACTAAACCATACTTACTTCCTCCTATGCTCAGATAGGCGACGGGTCCGAAGAGGTCCATATGCAGCAGCTCCAGGGGTCTTGAAGTGGTCATCACATTCTTGCTGTGATGTGCTCCTCCCACCTGTTTCCCTGCTTGACAAGCTGCACAAGGTCTATCTTTTTCGAATTGAACGTTAGTCAAACCTATCACGTGTTCTCCCTTTAGAAGCTTGTGAAGGTTCTTCATCCCCACATGTGCTAAGCGGCGATGCCACAGCCAGCCCATGCTAGTCTTAGCTATTAAGCATGCATCTAGACCGGCCTCTTCTTTTGCAAAATCAACTAAATAAAGTTTGCCGTCTAATACACCCTTAAAAGCTAGTGAACCATCACTTCTTCTAAAGACAGACACATCTACATTTGTAAATAGACAGTTATACCCCATATGACATAATTGACTAACAGATAGCAAATTATATCCAAGACTCTCTACTAAAAATACATTAGATATGGAGTGCTCATTAGAAATTGCAATTTTACCTAAACCTTTTACCTTGCCTTGATTCCCATCACCGAATATGATTGAATCTTGGGAATCCTTATTCTTGACGTAGGAGGTGAACATCTTCTTCTCCCCCGTCATATGGTTTGTGCATCCGCTATCAATAATCCAGCTTGAACCCCCGGATGCATAAACCTGCAAGGCAAATTTAGGCTTGGGACTTAGGTACCCAACTCTTGTTGGGTCCTACAAGGTTAGTCACAATTTCCTTAGGGACCCAAATGCAAGTTTTATCACCTTTGCATTTTGCCCCTAACTTCCTAGCAATTACTTTTCTATCCTTTCTACAAATTGCAAATGAAGCATTCAAAGCACAATAAATTGTAGAAGGTTCATTCACTACTTTCCTAGGAGCATGAATAACATTCCTTCTAGGCACATGATGAATAGCATTTCTTTTAGGAACAACATTTCTCCTAGTAACATTTCTATCATACACATAAGAGGAACTAGGAGCAAACATGGCATGAGAATCATAAACATATGAATCAAAAACATCATGACTTACATTTCTAGTTTGTCTTTTATCATGATACAAAAATGCATGGTTCCTTTTAGCACTAGTAGCCATAGGGGCCTTCCCTTTCTCCTTGGCGGGAATGGGAGCCTTATGGCTTGTTAAGTTCTTGGCTTCCCTCTTGAAGCCAAGTCCATCCTTAATTGAGGGGTGTCTACCAACCGTGTAGGCATCCCTAGCAAATTTTAGTTTTTCAAAATCACTTTTGCTAGTCTTAAGTTGGACATTAAGACTAGCCACTTCATTATTTAGCTTTGCAATAGAAACTAGGTGTTCACTACAAGCATCAACGTCAAAATCTTTACACCTAGTACAAATTTCAACATGTTCTACACAAGAATTGGATTTATTT
Source organism: Zea mays (assembly GCF_902167145.1). NCBI lineage: Eukaryota > Viridiplantae > Streptophyta > Magnoliopsida > Poales > Poaceae > Zea > Zea mays. The sequence continues at coordinate 222,062,028 of NC_050100.1, read as the reverse complement.
GCTACTTCTAATTTAGCATTTAAATCATTGTTTACACTTTTCAAAGTAGAAATGGTTTCATGACAAGTAGATAGTTCAAAAGAAAGCATTTCATTTCTTTTAACTTCTAAAGCATAGGATTTTTGTGCCTCAACAAATTTATCATGCTCTTCATACAACAAATCCTCTTGCTTTTCTAACAGTATATTCTTTTCATTCAAGGCATCAATTAATTCATTAATTTTGTCTATCTTAGATCTATCTAAGCCCTTGAACAAACATGAATAATCTACTTCATCCTCATCACTAGATTCGTCCTCACTTGAAGAAGCATAGGTAGAATTGCGAGTACATACCTTCTTCTCCCTTGCCATAAGGCATGTGTGGCGCTCGTTGGGGAAGAGGGTTGATTTGTTGAAGGCGGTGGCGGCGAGTCCTTCATTGTCGGAGTCAGAAGAGGAGCAATCCGAGTCCCACTCCTTGCCTAGATGCGCCTCGCCCTTTGCCTTCTTGTAGTGCTTCTTCTTCTCCCTTTTGTTCCCCTTTTCCTGGTCACTTTCATTATCAGGACAGTTAGCAATAAAATGACCTAGCTTACCGCATTTGAAGCATGATCGCTTCCCCTTGGTCTTAGTCTTGCTCGGCTGTCCATTGCGACCCTTTAGCACCGTCTTGAAGCGCTTAATGATGAGAGCCATTTCTTCATCATTAAGCCCGGCCGCCTCAATTTGCGCCACCTTGCTTGGTAGTGCCTCCTTGCTCCTTGATGCCTTGAGAGCAATGGGTTGAGGCTCGTGGATTGGACCGTTCAACGCGTCATCGACGTACCTTGCCTCCTTGATCATCATCCGCCCGCTTACAAATTTTCCAAGAATTTCTTCGGGCGACATTTTGGTGTACCTGGGATTCTCACGAATATTATTCACCAAATGAGGATCAAGAACAGTGAAGGACCTTAGCATTAGGCGGACGACGTCGTGGTCCGTCCACCGCGTGCTTCCATAGCTCCTTATCTTGTTGACAAGGGTCTTGAGCCGGTTGTAAGTTTGAGTTGGCTCTTCTCCCCTTATCATGGCGAATCGTCCAAGCTCGCCCTCCACCAACTCCATCTTGGTGAGCATGGTGATGTCGTTCCCCTCGTGAGAGATCTTGAGGGTGTCCCATATCTGCTTGGCATTGTCCAAGCCGCTCACCTTATTGTACTCTTCCCTGCACAAAGATGCTAAGAGAACAGTAGTAGCTTGTGCATTTTTATGAATTTGTTCATTGATAAACATAGGGCTATCCGAGCTATCAAATTTCATTCCATTCTCTACAATCTCCCATATGCTTGGATGGAGAGAGAATAAATGACTACGCATTTTGTGACTCCAAAATCCGTAGTCTTCCCCATCAAAATGTGGAGGTTTACCAAGAGGAATGGAAAGTAAATGCGAATTCGAACTATGTGGAATACGAGAATAATCAAATGAGAAGTTCGAATTAACCGTCTTCCTGTAGTCGTTGTCGTCGTCCTTTTGGGAAGAAGAGGACTCATCGCTGTCGTAGTAGACGATCTCCTTGATGCGTCTTGTCTTCTTCTTCTTCCCATCTTTTCGCTTGTGTCCCGAGCCCGAGTTGTTGGACTTGTCATCCCTTGGCTCGTTGACGAAGGACTCCTTCTCCTTGTCGTTGATCACAATTCCTTTCCCCTTAGGATCCATCTCTTCGGGCGGTAAGTCCCTTTGTGAAGAGAACGGCTCTGATACCAATTGAGAGCACCTAGAGGGGGGGTGAATAGGTGATCCTGTAAAACTTCAAAAACTTAAGCCACAAAAACTTGTTAAGAGTTAGCACAGGTATGGCCAAGTGGCTAGAGAGGAGTCAAAACACAATAACCACAAGAAAGCAATCACAGAGTTGACACGGTGGTTATCCCGTGGTTCGGCCAAGTACAAAACTTGCCTACTCCACGTTGTGGCGTCCCAACGGACGAGAGTTGCACTCAACTCCTCTCAAGTGATCCAATGATCAACTTGAATACCACGGTGTTTTTCTTTCCTTTGATCTTTTCCCGTTTGCGAGGAATCTCCACAACTTGGAGTCTCTCGCCCTTACAATTGAGTTCACAAAGAAATACGGAGTAAGGTGGGAATGAGCAACGCACACAAGACTCGAAAATCAGAGCAACAACACGCACACAAGTCGCAACAAGAGCTCGCAACGCAACACAAAGAGTTCACAACTCCACAAGAGCTCTATATGCTATCACAATGAAACGAATGCGTGAGATTGATGTCTTGGTGCTTAGAAGAGTTGTAGGAATGCTTGGTGTGCTCCTCCATGCGCCTAGGGGTCCCTTTTATAGCCCCAAGGCAGCTAGGAGCCGTTGGGAACAAATCTGGAAGGCCATCTTTGCCTTCTGTCTCGTGGCGCACCGGACAGTCCGGTGCACACCGGACACTGTCCGGTGCCCGATTTGTTTCCATAAAAAGCGAAGCCGACCGTTGCCGACCGTTGCAGATCTGGCGCACCGGACAGTCCGGTGCTTCCTTCCGACCGTTGGCTCGGCCACGTGTCGCGCGCCGATCGCGCGGCCGACCGTTGGCCCGGCCGACCGTTGGCTCACCGGACAGTCCGGTGCACACCGGACAGTCCGGTGAATTTTAGCCGAAGTCGCCGGAGAAAAACCCGAGAGCGGCCTCTTCGGCCGAGGCAGCCTGGCGCACCGGACACTGTCCGGTGCACCACCGGACACTGTCCGGTGCACCACCGGACAGTCCGGTGCCCCAGACCGAAGCAGCCCCTTGGCTCTACACAGCCAAGTCTTCTCTTCTTCTTCTTCTTTCTGTTTCTAAACACTTAGACAAGATATTAGTACACAAAACCAATGTACTAAGGCTTAGAAACATACCTTTACTTGTGATTTGCAACTTGTCCATCCATGGGCATATTTTCACATATTGGCACCTGTGTTTGCACTTAATCACCAAAATACTTAGAAATGGCCCAAGGGCACATTTCCCTTTCACCCGGCCGCTCAGGTCGCCCTAGGGACCCGCCGAGCGCCCGCGCCCCTCGTCTCCGGCGAGTCCTCCGCCGCGGGGACAAGCGCCGCCGTCCCTGCTAGCCGTAGGAAAGGCCAAGGCCGGCCACCCGACCCCCCGTCGTTCATCCCAGATCGGACGGCCCTGATTCAATTAGCCCGGGCCCAATCCTGGTCGTCCGCCGGAGATCCAACGGCCCAGGCCCGCTTCCCCCACACCCCGCGCCCGCTCTGCCCGCTGGCCCCGCCTGTCAGCCAGCCCGCGCCCGCTCTGCTCGCTGGCCCCGCCTGTCAGCCTGCCCGCGCTCGCGCTGCCCGCCCGGCCCCGCCTGTCAGCCGCTCAGGCCGCCGCGCGCTCGCGCGCCCGCCTGCGGATCTAATCCTGCGCGTTGGTCTGAGATCCGACGACCGTAGGAGCCCGATACCCCTTCGCCCGCGCGTTTTCTTAAAGAGACCCCCGGTTTTCTGAAATTTAAACCCGCCGTCCCTGGTTTCTCACAGTTAGGCCCTCGGACCTTTTATTTAATTCAAAATAAGTATTTAGAGTATATTTTAATCCCTAAACTTGTAAAATTCATAACTTTGTCATATGAACTCCAAATTAGGTGCTTCAAATTGCAAAATGCTCATAGTATTTTTGTCTATCTATTTAAACAATGTTTCCCTGCTGTTTCCATGTCCCAATTAATAGTTGATCATTAGGATAGGATTAAGGTTATTGGAACCCTATTTGAGATAAATAGAAGATGGTAGACTTTAATAAAAGTGAGAGCACCTAAGTTTATAGACTTAAGCACCTAAGTTTAGGAACTTAAAACCATGTAATGATTTAACCCCACCACTGACTTAAACCTGATTAGTGGATAATGAATCACTTTGTATAGTCCTCTACCCTAGACCTAGGGAACACCGGAATGCCTATCCCTTTTCTATTATGAACTTGTGATCTCTATGCTGCATATGTTTGGTATATTGCTTTTGTTTGTTATTTCCCAAGTGCATAGTGTGAATGATTACTTTACGTAGACAACGAGCAGTCTGTGTTTCCCGAGGAAGTTGCAGAGGAAGTCCCTGATCAGCAGTTTGGTGAAGGCAAGTGTCCTCTGACCCATTATGTCCTATCTACTTATAACTTACCATCCTGCATTACTTACTTGAAACCTAAGGATTGACTAGCTTTACACTTTACTTTATCCTTGCTGACCTAATGGGTTGTTATGGTTAGCATTCTGCTATTGCCTTAACTTAATCAATGAACATGATGAGACTATTTATGATACTGTTATCCTGATGATGTTGATGATCTTGTGATACTCTAGGGGGCTCAGGCTGTTTCCTGAGTAACTCTCCGTAAGGACCTGTTCGTTGAGAGACCACCTGTCGGGGACCATAATTAGGGGTACCCTCAAGACGCCTAATTCTCAGCTGGTAACCCCCATCAGCATAAAGCTGCAAAGGCCTGATGGGTACGATTAAGTCAGGGATCAGTCCACACGAGTGACTCGATCACGCTTCACCCGAGCCTAGCCTCGGCCAAGGGCAGCCGACCTCGAGAGACTTCCGTCTCGCCCGAGGCCCCCCTTTTTACGGCGGACACATCACCGGCTCGCCCGAGGCCTTGGCTTCGCTCAGAAGCAACCCTGACTAAATCGCCACACCGACTGACCAAGTTGCAGGAGCATTTAACGCAAAGGTGGCCTGACACCTTTATCCTGACACGCGCCCCCCCGGCAGAGCCGAAGTGACCACCGTCACTCCACCGCTCCACTGACCAGTCTGACAGAAGGACAGCGCCGCCTGCGCCACTCCGACTGCGGTGCCACTCGACAGAGTGAGTCTGACAGACAGTCAGGCCTTGCCAAAGGCGCCACGGCGAACTCCGCTCCGCCCGACCCCAGGGCTCGGACTCGGGCTAAGACCCGGAAGACGGCGAACTCCGCTCCGCCCGACCACAGGGCTCGGACTCGGGCTAAGACCCGGAAGACGGCGAACTCCGCTCCGCCCGACCCCAGGGCTCGGACTCGGGCTAAGACCCGGAAGACGGCGAACTCCGCTCCGCCCGACCTCAGGGCTCGGACTCGGGCTAAGACCCGGAAGACGACGAAACTCCGCCTCGCCCGACCCCAGGGCTCGGACTCCGCCCTGGCCTCGGCCGAACGACCTCCGCCTCGCCCGACCCCATGGCTCGGACTCGGCCTCGGCAACAGAAGACAGACTCAACCTCGGCTTCGGAGGAGCCCCCACGTCACCCTGCCTAGGGCACAGACCCGCCACGTCAACAGGAAGCGCCATCATCGTCCTACCCCGAATCGACTCGGGTCACGGAGAACAAGACCGGCGTCCCATCCGGCCAGCTCCGCCGGATGGGCAATGATGGCGCTCCACAAGCTCTGTGACGACGGCGGCCCCCAGCTCTCTTACGGAAGCAGGGCAACGTCAGCAAGGACTCGACCGCTCCAACAGCTGTCCCTCCGCCAGGCTCCGTCGCACCTCCGACAGCCACGACATCACGCCAGCAAGGTGCCAAGACCTCTCCGGCTGCCACATTGGCATGTACCTAGGGCGCTAGCTCTCTCTCCGCTAGACACGTAGCACTCTGCTACACCCCCCCATTGTACACCTGGATCCTCTCCTTACGACTATAAAAAGGAGGACCAGGGCCTTCTTAGAGAAGGTTGGCCGCGCGGGACCGAGGACGGGACAGGCGCTCTCTTGGGGCCGCTCGCTTCCCTCACCCGCGTGGACGCTTGTAACCCCCCTACTGCAAGCGCACCCGACCTGGGCGCGGGACGAACACGAAGGCCGCAGGACTTCCACCTCTCTCACGCTCGGCTCCGGCCACCTCGCCTCTCCCCCCTTCGCGCTCGCCCACGCGCTCGACCCATCTGGGCTGGGGCACGCAGCACACTCACTCGTCGGCTTAGGGACCCCCCTGTCTCGAAACGCCGACACCACCCGGGATAACAGTGCAACCATGAGGGTGGAATGGGGTGCCCTTAGCTAATTAATTAGAGGAACTAGAAGTGTAGTTGCTTCGCCGTCGTGCCGTCAATGGGGTCCAGGCACAGTGCTTGCTCTGCCGAGGCTGGGTGCCGAGGTTCTTTCGTTTTGCTTTTTAGTCACCCTCCTGCGGGGAGAGGTACTGTGTTTATCAAACTGGAGAAACCTAACGGTCAGCTATGACCTCTAGGGAATCTTTGTAAAGGCTTCGTAGTGAATCCCTGGCCATTCACCTTGGGAGTGAATAAGGGTCTTGCAAGCCCGGGCTAGAGAGGGAATCACGGCTCATGGGTAAAGTGTGCGACCTCTGCAGAGGGTAGTGAAACTGGTATATCAGTCGTGCTCACGGTTAAGAGCAGCCTTGGGATCCTCTTTGATTAGAGATACAGATGGTTCGAGGTACAAGGATTATGTTATGGTTTTGGTTCGACTATGATGATGTTGTTCCTCGATGAGGAAATGGTTTACGGGTCGGTAAATGCTAAAATCTGGCTTCTACTAATGATAAATACTTGACCAACTAAAAGCAACTGCTTGAGCCTAACCCCACATAAAGCTAGTCCACTTCAACCAAACGGGACATTTGCTGAGTACGTTGATGTGTACTCATCCTTGCTTTACCTCAAAACACCAGGTTGTCCGCATTGCAACCACTGCTCAGGAGAAGGTGAAGTCGTAGGAGACTTCCAGGAGTTCCAAGACTACGACGAATTCTAGGTGTGGGTTGGCGGCAACCCCCAGTCAGCTGCCTGTGAAGGCCTTATCTTTACTGCGTTTCGCTAGCACTTTGATTTAACTGTTAAGTTGATGACTATGTGGATGTCTATGACTCTATGATGTAATAAGTTAATACTCTTTTATGTTATTATTCGAGCATTGTGCGATGATGTTCATTTATGTAATCGCTGTGTACGTGAGTTCTGATCCTGGCACGTACATAGTCCGCACTCGGTTTGCCTTCCAAAACCGGGAGTGACACGTCACTTGAGGCTCGATATTCTCTATGGTGGTGCAGGATATGGAGCGTCTCCTCCGCTTCCTTTGATGTTCGGTCATGTATCACCGGAGGCTTGATATTATGTATGTTGGTGTGAAGAATCTGAAGCGATGTAAAGTTGGAGGTTAATTTACGGCGGCAACAGCGAGAATAAGAAGGATTGCTTATTACATCAGGTTGTTAGACGGGAAGTGGATGAAAAACATATCTACACTTCACGCGTGACACATGAGGCATGACGCACAAAACTCATACTTTAAGGGGGGTGTTTGGTTAGAAATCACTCCATGTAAGATGAGATGGTGCATCCTGAATTCATTTCTCAAATTTGATGGGATAACCTTATTTCGTATGTTAGTAGTAACTAACTATGAGTAATGAGGTGGTGATAGATCAACTTATTTCATTTTATAAAACAAACAAAAAATGAGTGAAATGATGATGTACTAGTTTATTTCATAAACCAAACACCTATAAAGGAGTAGAGAAAATAAAAAGAAGTTAAAGAAAAAGAGTATAAAATAAAAATAGAGAAAGAGCAACGCGGCGTGCGGACACGTCGTGGTCGTGGAGAGTGTTGGATCAGATCGTTCGCTGGATTGGAAACGAGTGGATACTCGTGAAAATGGAATTTGGGGGGTCGAGATTTTTTCATCCACTGTGACAAGCAGCCATACAAAGTTATTCTCCGCTTTTGTCTCAGCTGAAGTGCTCAATAAAATAGTGAAACAAATATTTGAGCCACATACTAGGCGAGGGAGAAAAACAAAAGGCGAGAACGTGTTCTATCTTTATTGGACAGCAACGAACACCAGCGCAAATGCATAATACATGACCAATACACCGTCAAGTCAATCAGCACGAAACCAACGTGACACGAGCCTAATGTATCTTCCCGGCCCAGGTTGCTTGTATGATACCATTGTCTTTAATCCCCAGCTTAAACCATTATTCCAACCTAAATCTAGAACTACACGCCTTTTGGAAGTCCGGTGACTGAATCGATCAATGCTTGACCTTCGTCAGAAACAACCTTTGGACCAGCGCCAAGCCTGCTGCAGATGAAGTAGCTAACATCGCCCTTGAATTTCTGATCCGGTATCTTCGTCTCTGGAGGTGCTGGAAGAGCCTCGACGTCTTTCATGGAATGCAATCCGGCGACACCTAGAATCGATTTATCGCCAACCAGATAGCTGCAAGATCATGCTGGTGAGATACATCCATAAAGCTCCCGAGTACGGTTAGTGGCAACAGATTTAATCGTGAAAAGGCATTGAATTCACCTGCTCAAATCATTATCCTGTGGAGGGAAATAGTATAGGAGCTTCTGGAGGAGATGTGCTGCAGTTTTACGGTTTTGTGCGATTAGAACAGCGTTTGGCCCAGCATCGAAGGTGTAAGCGACCTGCCATTAGGCATTGTCAACCAGAGTTAGAGTTCTACTGTCCACACTTATAAATGAACTCGCTATTATCACATCAAAGTAAACATGGTACTGCAGAATGGGTAAAATGTACAACAGACACCACAACCAGTACAACAGGTATCGAAGGGACAGGATGGGGAGAAAAAAAAATCTGGTTTGGGCTTACTGGCTTGGGTACTTCAAAATTCAAATTTTAGATGCCAACTTCATAGATATAACATCCAAAAGAAGCTGTACCAACAGTAATAGTTCACACCTTATGATTTTGAAGATAACCATCCACAAAATATAAAAGGTGGCGAACTAAAAGAAGAAACACAATTTGCGGCTATTTATACAAAGATCTTAAGGATATTGCCAAGGTTCACTCTGAAGTTATAATTCCATAAGAGATGAAAGCCACATGTTTTGGCCACTGCAGTTGATGGTTTCGTGTATCAAATCTTATTCAACGGTTTTGTCCTATTTGAGCAATCTCCAACAGTAGGGCAGCACAGCTGACGAACAGAGCTAATTATATGTTACAGTAATTTATAAGGTAACATTTAAAAAAAAGATAACAGATGTTCAAGAGCAATATAAATACCTGTGGGGTTCCTTCTGAGTGGTTCCATTTTTCCACAAGGCTAATTATTCTGTGGTTGATTGAGACCAGAAAAAGAAATTGCCTCAGATTTCAGCATTAACATAAAACCCAAGCCAACACACTGATAAAAGCGTATACCGGTGTGACGTGTCATTCATATAGAAGATAGGAGGGCTCGTGTCTAAGCATACAGCATGAAACTGGTTGCTATCCGCACAAGTTAATTTGGCAAAGGATTCAAAGTCACGGTTCTTGATAGCTTCTTCCATTTTCAACACCCGACCTGGCACCACTGTCTGAAACACATGGACAACCAGTGCAGCGCACGTTAATCATAGGAAAAGAAATAATAGTCAAAGCAACAAATCAAATTGCCAAAAACTTACAATATTAAAATTCCAAAATTGAAAGTAAATCATGATCTTTTTAGCACTTCAGTCTCCAAATAGTTAAAGCTGAAGACAATTCAAGTCCCCTAGAATGAAAATATAGTCACCTGGGCCCTGTACTGCAAGAGAGGACTTGTTTCAACACTATCTCGCATCCCACTGGTGCTACTGGTTTCCTTCTGCTTTGAACTGACCTGATTCCACAGATGAACGTGTCAACAATTTATGATCAGAAAGAGCACAATATGGAGGAAAGGCACAGCTATAAAACAATAAGAGAGTCAATACATACCACTGCAATAATAATTACAAGATCATTCCAGTGTGTTTCGTCAGCAAGCTGCACGGCAATACTGTCACTTCCATCATCTTTCTGCAAGCAAACAATCAGGCCTCACTCAGTCATTATTGAACAGGCCAGACATACATCGAAACAGGGTTTTTTCTCTGTCATGACCATATGATTACTCACTTCTCCCATGCACCATTTCACAAAACCACCATATATACTGCGGCATGCACTCCCAGATCCCTGCCTGAATGAAGTTGATAAAATACAAGGATGGATTTGCAAGACTCACAAGTTATTAGCGCACAGATTGACAAACTTAGTACAGCCCTTGCAGTATCTCAAGAATAAAAATAAAATCATTTTACCAAAACATGACCAGACCTTGCTATTGAAGAAAGTTCTCCATAATCTTCTTTCGCATTCATCAGCTTTCCAAGGGTGAAAACTGCAGCAACATTCAATAACAAATGCTTATGTGGTGATACATGATCACAAATCTTTATGGAGAACTAAGAAATCGTGAACCGTTATTTGGCCTTGAATAGAAGTTATGAATTTCCAACGAACTGTTGTTTTCTACCAGAGAAGCATGCCAAGTAGCTATTATAGTAATGGGGAAAGATACCAGTGACCAAAAGTTAGTAATACTCGAATAGTACTATTTTCCATGTTTTTAGTGAAAATAAAGGGAGAAAACTTACATTCGCAATCTCTATCTGTCCCTAAATATATTTTTCATGTTTTAATGTCAGTCACAGGAGAACAAAATGAAAAAAAAAGAAACTAGAAAAATACTACATCTGCTCCTAATAAGTCGTTTTGATGCATCTGCAGTCACAATTTCCAACTTGGGCTCCAAATTGGTAAAAAGAATCAGATTGGCCACACGAAAACAACACTAGTAAAATTGCTGTGAACTTTTAAAACATTTTCATGTTGTAGTTTTTGCTAATACAACAGACCAACAAACAGTCAAATCATTGTAAGGATAGCCAGAAGTCATGACAAATTATGTTGAGAACATAGCGAAACAATCAGATTATGATGATAGCAGAAGAAACTTTACCGAAACAGGCAAGGCCAGCAGCTGAAGAGGCCAAACCAGCAGCAGTGGGGAAGTTGTTGTACGAGGCTATGTGAACATGCAACTTGTCCCAGTCCTCTTTCTTGATCTTGACGCCCTTCTCCTTGTCCTCAAAGTCACGAGCACGCTTTCTGATTTCTCTGAGGCAGCTCTGAAACCTTCCTCCTAATAGCGAGATCTCCTGCTCAATCATCCAAACCAAATACCAAAGTAATCAAGAGGACCATCGTTTCGAATTTATACCATTTATCGTCAAATCAAAGTCCTATATACTAGAATTCTTTATCTGCCACTTAGTCAACGTCCAGATTCCAGAGTGACACGTAAAAAACAAAAGGCATGTAGTGCTGATTTGGTGGGCATGGAAATGGAGGAGATGCATGGGGAGGAATCCCCTCTATTCAAAATTAAATAGCGATGGGATTCCTCCGTCATGGATCCTTCATTTACCTGTCCACCAAACCAGTGTGTAGTGTTTTTTCCCTCCCTAATGAACAGACCACTGAGGTGACGAAGCAGCGGTAGAGACAAATTAGCGAGCAGAGAAGGGGTACTGGCGATGACACACCTTGCCATTGAGCCACATGCGGTCGGAAGGGAATGAGGGGCTGACGGCGACAGTGGTGGTGGCGGAGAGATGGTCGGGGTCGAGCGTTACGCTGATGCTGTCGTTGATGGGGAGGATGAGCGCCTCGTCCCGCTTCCCCCAGTACTTGATCACCGCAATGTTGGTCGGCGTCCGCCCCGTTGCCATGAGCACCCACTGCCCCTCCGCCGCCGCCATTGGATCTCTCGCTTCGCGCTGCTCTACGCCCGATAATTCCTTGCCAAAAAGGGAAGTTAGTAGGCATAATACATGCATACGATTACACTAGTGATTAGATCATATCCGAATACAGAACAGCTTAAATTGGGTTCGGGTGCTCAGTTTTGCACAGAAGAGGGACGGGCATACCTGCTGTGGCGTGTGCTCGTCTCCGGCAAGGGTCCGTCCGACCTGGGGTAGAATGGCGGCGGTTGCCGCGGGCGTGTTCGGCTGCTCTGATGTACTGAGGTTAGGCCTGGGCCTGACTCCGTTAATGCAGAAAACGACCGAATTGAGTGTGAGTCTCGGGCCAGGCGGAGAAGACGAGGCGAACCGACGAAAAAAACAGCAAACAGGCAAAATGTAACCGAACAATTCTTGAATGGCTAAATTGGGCCGATTTTCTCTCTTTTGTTTTCCCATTGCTGCGTGCACACGACTAGGGCTGAAAAAAAGCTCGAGGCTCGCGAGCCGGCTCGGGCTCGATCAGGCTCGGCTCGGCTCGGCTCGGTGAGGCTCGTGAGCCTAAACGAGTCCGAGCCGAGCCTAATTCCATGGCTCGCTACACTAACGAGCCGAGCCGAGCCGGCTCGGTGAGGCTCGCGAGCCGGCTCGAGGCTCGGTCCAAACTATTGCAGCTATCACCTGTCAGTTGTCAGTTTGTTTATTAGTGTCCAGTCATCTAGGTCCAGTGACCAATGTGTTGTTTTGGTCACAACTCATAAGGAACTAGAGTGCAGGGACATAATTTTTATTATATGGAACATATTGTGCTTTAAATTTGAGCTAATGACCGTAATTACTGTTGTTGAGTACTTGAGTGTACAGGCTCGCGAACCTATATCGAGCCGAGCCGAGCCCCATCATCGAGCTCGCGAAGTGACCGAGCCGAGCCTGGCTCGGCTCGCTATTCCACCGAGCCTCACCGAGCCGAGCCGAGCCTGGCTCGGCTCGGCTCGTTTCCAGCCCTACACACGATGACTACACGGCTACGAGTTCGATAGGGAGAACGGCCCATGAAACTGGTCACGTAATTAAATGAGATATTTTTATAGGGTCTATAGGGAACTAAGTGGGAAATAAAATCAAAAGACAGACTCCTCATAAATAACTCGTCTCTATACGACTATCTATTTATCTTATGTCTTGACTGCATTTGTTATCTAAAAGTTTAGAGTTGTATTATACTGTCTCTTAGCTATCTTTTATATTTGAAAAACCGTTTCAAGAAGGCTCACGGGTGTACATGTCCTTACTAGGTTAATGTACGTGTATTGCACTAGGACAATGATCTAAGTCAGACGAAGCACATGCATCCATGTCATACCTGTTATCGATACGAAGGATGGATCCATGCATATCATAACACAACCATAAAAATTTATAAAACCATAAGTACAATGGCTACTATAAATTTGGTGCAAAGAATGAATCCATGTTGATATCATAACACTAACCATAAAATATAAAAGCATAAGTACAATGGCTACTATAAATTCGATACAGAGAAAGAATCCATATACCCATGTTGATACCATAACACAACCATCCAATTTATAAAAGCATAAGTACATTGGCTACTATGAAGACAATCACTTGCCCATTGTTCGACACCAAAAAGAGACTACCGGACGGTCCAGCCCTGGGGTCGGACGGTCCACGCCTATGGGCCGGACGGTCCGCGCAAACGTAGAACATATTAGGGTTCCGAGTTTCTTGCTATGTTTGTTGGCGAAAATCTTGGGATAAGCTCGGAAATTATTTTGTAAAGTTTCCAGCCCCCCTCCTCTATAAATAGAGAGGTATACGACCGATTTGTAATCACCAATCGAATCAATAAAACTTCTATCTCGCATTTATTTCCTGTACAATTAGGAGTAGTTCTAGTCTAGTTCTAGTTTAGCCTCTCAATCCCCAAATTCTCCGCCTCTCTTCGACTCTACGTCGATTAGGGGAGTCTAGGTCGGTCTACCCGAGCCTAGACAACCCCTAGGATCTCTCCTCCCCGATGGGGTCCCTCCCGGGAGCGAGATCCAGGTGCCGCCGGCGATCTTCCACCGCCCCTGCGCACGCGCGGACCGTAAGCCCTAGGGCGCGGACCGTCCGACCGTCAGGCAGAAAACCCTAGCCCCTGCGCTGTGCCGCGGACCGTCCGGCCCTGTGCCGCGGACCGTTCGCGCCTGACCAGAGAGCACCGCCGCTGGTTCTTGTTGAGTGTTTGGCGCTCCAAAAAGGCGTCAACATACTTTTTGGCGACTCCGCTGGGGACAACATATATAGACCTATCAAATTGGCCCTTAATGGTCGGTTCAAAGGATAGCTCTAAAGTTTCCACCAGCAATATCATCACACCGACATGGAAAACCTTGCCGGCTGAAGAACGGCTCATGTTCGAGGAGCGCAAGGAGCAGCTGATCCAAGAAGCAAAGGCGAAGTTCCTGGCCAACTTCAAGGTGGACAGGAACAACAAAGTCGTTCGGCAACAGGCGACAAATCTGGCTTCGCTCCGACCTACTACGATTACCCCCAATGTAAGTAGCGCCAACGAACTCCAATCTCTTAAAGCTTACATAGGCGAACAGCGAGAGCAGTTGCAACGTATCATAGGGGATATACAAAATGATCATGAAAGGCTAGTGCGTGCGTTTGATAAGTCTACTATGGCAAATCTTCCTTCGCACGAGGTTGAATTAAGGGAATACACATGTAATTCATCGGCTTCAGGTTGTCACGACCAGTCACAACCCCTTTATGGGATGTCGATAGACATGTACCTTGGGCAACGACAGCCTCCCACGCACATCAACGATAAATTTGCCGATCTGCGCATGTCCGGACCGTCCGGGCTAGCGGCGGCCGATCCCTTTTTCAGAAGCAAATTACCGAGACCTGCACCCAAGCTACCACATGCCATGCAAACCCTAGATAACCTATTCGGACCGTCTACATATGGTGCCAGACAGTCCGAATATAATGTCGGACGGTCCGGCCACATGGCCGGACAGTCCGCGCACGGAGCCGGACGGTCCGCGTATTTAACCGGACTGTCCGGCAAAGAGTTTTTTGAGGAGGATGGATATCCAACTCCGTATTCGTCCCAGCTAGACTCCCCATCTCACCATACGATACACTAGCACCATAATATAATCTACCAAAACCATGAGAGTGAGTACTTTCTGGCCCCAGAAGGCCAGAAAGGAATGGCTAGTCCTATGAGCCTCATAGGGCATGTATTAACACGCCGCAAAACCCAAACCAATGGGGAAGAAAACAACATACCAACATCCAAACAAACCCACCCATATTGGACCAAAGAGTCGGTGATCGCTAAAAGTCGCCTAGAGGGGGTGAATAGGCGGAATCTGAAAATTATAAACTTAAGCACAACTATAAGCCGGGGTTAGCGTTAGAAATATAATCGAGTCCGAAAGAGAGGGCGAAAACAAATCACAAGCAAATAAAGAGTGAGACGCGGTGATTTGTTTTACCGAGGTTCAGTTCTTGCAAACCTACTCCCCGTTGAGGTGGTCATAAAGACTGGGTCTCTTTCAACCCTTTCTCTCTCTCAAACGGTCACCTAGACCGAGTGAGCTTCTCTTCTCAATCAATCGGGACCCACAAGGACCACCACACAATTGGTGTCTCTTGCCTTGATTACAATTGAGTTGGGAACAAAAAAGAAAGAAGAAGAAAAGCGATCCAAGCACAAAAACTCAAAAGAACACAATTATCACTCTCTCACTAGTCACTATTTGATTGAGATGATCTTTGGACTTGGGAGAGGATTTGATCTCTTTGTTTGTGTCTTGGAGTGAAGTCTAGAGCTCTTGTATTGAATGCAATGGCTGAAAACTTGGATGCCTTAAAGTGTGGTGGTTGGGGGCATTTATAGCCCCAACCACCAAAGTGGCCGTTGGGGAACTCTGCTGCAGGCGCGCATTGTAGCGTTTCACTATTCCTTTGCAGACGACCGTTGGCGCAGATAGCTGTTGCTCCGTTGGCACACCGGACAGTCCGGTGAATTATAGCGGAGCAGCTCCCCGAAAACCCGAAGCTAGCAAGTTCAGAGTTGATCCAACCTGGTGCACCGGACACTGTCCGGTGGCACACCGGACAGTCCGGTGCGCCAAACCAGGGCAGCCTTCGGTTATCTTTTGCTCTTTTTATTTGAACTCTTTCATGGACTTTGTATTGGTTTGTGTTGAACCTTTGGCACCTGTAGAACTTATAATCTATAGCAAACTAGTTAGTCCAATTGTTTGTGTTGGGCAATTCAACCACCAAAATTCATTTAGGAAAAGGTTTGACCCTATTTCCCTTTAAATCTCCCACCGGCTACCATTGATATAGTAAGAAAGGAAATAGCTGGGACGTTCCGAGATAAGCTCGGAGTTAGTATAGTCCCCGGGGGGCAGTCATATTGGAGACCTTATGATAGCCAGTTTGACCGTCTCCCATACCCACAGGGGACCAGAATACCCGAATTCGCAAAGTTTTTGGGTGACCAAGGAAAAAGCACGCGCGAACACATAGGCCAGTTCTTAGCACAATTAGGAGAATTGGCCGACATAGAAGCATTTCACATGCGTTTATTTTCACTGCCTTTAACAGGAACCGCGTTCGCTTGGTAAGCTACATTACCTCCTAATTCTATCTTTTCATGGGGGGATTTAGAACAAAAATTCCATGATCACTTTTTCTCCGGTGACTATGAGTTAGAGTTAGTGGATTTTAGTGTCCTTGCGACAAGAAAAAGATGAATCGGTTAGTGATTACATCCGGAGACTCCGGGATACGAGAAACCGATGCTTTCAAATTTATTAACAGATAAGCAACTGGCGGGAATAGCCTTTGATGGATTGCGCTATTATTTAAAAGAGAAATTAGAAGGCATTCAGTTCTTTACGCTAGCACGGTTACATCAGAGAGCTTTGGCTTGTGAAAGCCGAAGCAAAGAACTAGTCAAAATGGTTCATCATAGTGTCCATATAGTAGAACACAATCAAAGTAGTTCGGACGATGAACCAAAGGAAGTTTACACTGCCGAAATAGTTTGGCCCGAACAGGCCAAATCTTCGGCTTGCTCCTCCTTGCAGTCAGTTCAAAAGAAACGACAGGAGGGGATTAGGTTTACATTTAATGTCGGCAAATGTGATAAGATATTCGATGAATTACTAAAAAATGGTAACATTAAGATCGATTATACCGTCCCACCCGCCGACGAACTAAAGCGTCGCGCATATTGCAAGTGGCACAACTCATTTTCCCATGCCACTAATGATTGTAATGTGTTTCGACGACAAATCCAATCGGCCATTAACGAGGGACGATTGAAATTTCAGGAGGACACGGAGCCCTTCCCAATGAATGTGATCGACTTTAATGGCAAAAAGGTCCTAATTCAGCCCAACACAGCCGATAAGGGCAAAGACAAAGAAGTCATCATCGACAACGCACGGGAGGCCGATAGAAACAACAAAATTTCTTGCAGGAAAGTGATGGCCGAGAAGACCCCTGATGGAGGGGAGACACTGAAGGTGACCATCACAAACTCCAGCACTGGAGGGTAAGCGCAGACAAGCGGACATGCGCAAGAACCCATACTACGCATCGCGGACGGTTCGGTGCTCAGGCGCGGACGGTCCGTAACATCAACAGAGGATCCGGAGCGTTCAGCGGATGGTCTGGCAACGACGAAGAGCCACGGCGACCACATACCTTCAACCCACAACGACCAGAAATAGGTACGTGGAAAACTAACACATTCAAGGCAACTGGTCGGTTGGTAAAATCCAGTCCAACCTTTGATCAATTATTGTCTAAATATGTGAAAAAGAAGGCCGGCCCCAGCGACCGACCACCAAAGCGACCTCGCTTACCCACCCAGGTGCGACAGCAGATTAGGCCAATTGGACCACCACACCAATCGGAAAGGACAGGAGGTCATAATGTTCAATTAAGACCTTACGTACCTGCATGGACATCTCCACCCCCATATCCACCTATGTCATATCCATACCCATACATACCTCCACCATATGTCCCAAATCAAATGTGGGACATGCCACCATACCTATTTAGGATGCCACAATACCCCGCTTGGGGGGCACCCCAAACATATGTATTCAATAGGTTGACACCTCCAGTACAAGACCGATTGAGAGCCTCTCAATCTGGTCTACGAGCACAGGCCCAGCAAGATTACCGAACAACCCAGCCCCAAAGGTTGACTAATCCGGCAGGGGGTATACAGCTACAACCTCCAACAGTACGAAAAAAGGAGACGTCATTAAAATAGGAACGACAGATGTCGTCGTACAACAAAATAACGAAGGGCCGATGATTTTTGGTGAATCGGCCAACACAAACCAAAAAGGAGGTACGGTTGTCAACAAAACAACCGATCCAAAATACTCCATGCCCCGATGGTGCCCATCGGGAATGACATGATCACAAAAGCAAAAATTACAGCGCCTCAGAGCAAAGGAGAATCAGGAGAAGGAGGCGGAAAAAATATTTAATGACACGCATCCGCAATATCCACCACCAAAAAAGAGATGGAGACCAAAGGTCATTGAGGAAAATCAAACGGCCACAAAAACAGAAAATAAAACAACAACTGTGCAGTTCTTTGCAGGTATGGCAGACAGTCCAGCTATAAAGACCGGACCAACTGTACAGGGCGTGGACCGTTCGAGCCCTGAGGCCAAACCATCCGCACTACACCAAGACACCTCCAACGACATACCCACGCCCATGGAGGAAGACGACCTGCAAGGAGAAGACCTGGTCGACTACGGAGCTACGCCAGAACACATAGAAAATTAGGAAGCAAGGTGACGAATTGGTCAGGACCAGTATGACGCTCGGCGATGTTGGGAATGACAGTTCGATCAAAGCTAAAGGGGTCATGTCCGTTGAGTCAACCATCAGGACCAAGGCCACTGCGTACCATCCTAGTAAGTGGCAAGATGCCTAAGAAAACCGATGTGATGCATCGAGTTAGTTGATTTTGGTTCGCTCAGCTCCACCAAAAGGCAGGGGGCATATGTTCGGCACCAAAAAGAGACTATCGGACGGTCCGGCCCTAGGGCCGGACGGTCCGCGCAAGCACAGAACAGATTAGGGTTCCGAGTTTCTTGCTATGTTTGTTGGCGAAAATCTCGGGATAAACTCATAAATTAGTTTGTAAAGTGTCCAGCCCCCTCCTCTATAAATAGAGAGGTATACGGCCGATTTGTAATCACCAATCGAATCAATAAAACTTCTATCTCGCATTTATTTCCTGTACAATTAGGAGTAGTTCTAGTCTAGTTCTAGTTTAGCCTCTCAATCCCCAAATTCTCCACCTCTCTTCGACTCTATGTCGATTAGAGGAGTCTAGGTCGGTCTACCCGAGCCTAGACAACCCCTAGGATCTCTCCTCCCCGACGGGGTCCCTTCCGGGAGCGAGATCCAGGCGCTGCCGGCGATCTTCCGCCACCCCTGCGCACGCACGGACCATCCGAAAGTCAGGCAGGAAACCCTAGCCCCTGCGCCAGGTCACGGACCGTCCGACCTTGTGCCGTAGACCATCCGTGCCTAACCAGAGAGCACTGCCGCTGGTTCTTGTTGAGTGTTTGGCGCTCCAAAAAGGCGTCAACACCCATACTTAAGCCCATATAAATCTGGTAGTTCATTGAGTACCACGAAGGGCCTATAATCAACATCGCAATCAAAATCGCACATGATTAAACAACAACATACATTACATGTATGGAGTTCATGGGAAAAAACAAATTACAAACCAAGTTCATCATAGCTATTACAATGTATATTCAATTCCGATAGAAAACAAATAGCAAAATGCAATGAATTGATTAAGACCATTAATGAGAAAGATGAACTCTTAGGAAACAAGATGATCAATTCAGCCCCTCTAGACGACTTTCGTAATTCATCTATGATTTGGACTTTCATAAGGGCAAATTAATTGTAGGATATAGCAATTCATCTATAAGGGTACCTAATAAATTGTTGTAGTCACACTTTCATTCCTTGGAGAGAGTATATCAACATGTATTTGGAGTTTTTGCATTGTTGATGTGCTGAACAGGTCCAACTCAATTGTAATCTAGAGTATCTAAAAAGCTGTCTTTGGGGTATTTGTATCCTTGATGTGTTCCAATATGTATTACTCAATGGGTATAGATATGATAACTTTGGTAGAAGTGGACGTGGTGCAAAGGAGCAATGCAGTCATGTCGAGACGAGGGACTAAAGATTTTCAAAGGCCTGCAAGAGAGGAAGGGATCAACGATGGCGAAATATAGGAAGTGAGGCAGACACCACGCCACCAAGTTAGGATGTGAGGCCACACTTGACCAAACATGTCCGTTCCTCTGTGTGTGTTTGGCATGCGTGCGGCATCGACCACCCCCATACGGCCATACGCAATCGCTTCATCAAGCTATAATTGTGTTGATTATAAAGAAATATAAGAGATTTTTTTTGTAAAAGTAATAATGGTAGAATAGTGAAAACTGATTCTAAGGAATATAAGGGTTTTTTTGTAAAAGTAATAATGGTAGAATCGTGAAACTGGTCCTCTATATCTGTACTAACTATTAAGGGGGCAGTGTAGACTGCCCCCGTCTACGAATCCCACCCGCCGCTCCATCTCCCTCGCCGCAAAACCAGCCATCACCCGCACGCCCTAGCGAAACCAGCCATCGCCCGCCGCGCTTCAAGCACCGCGATGCCGCGCCTCCCCGCGGCGAATCCCACCTGCACGCCTGCACCTCAAGCACCACGAATCCCGCGAATCGCCCGCCGCTCCTCCAGCTCCACGAACCCCCCCCCCTCAACGAGCTCTTCCACAACGGCCAGATCCGGCCGCTCACCCTGCCCCCACTCCCGGATCTCGACCCCGGAAGCGACGAGGAGGAGGACTGCGTGGGCAGCCGCGCCTCAAGCACCACGAATCCCGCGAATCGCCCGCCGCTCCTCCAGCTCCGCGAACATCCCGCCCAATGAGCTCTTCCACAACGGCTAGATCCGGCCGCTCACCCTGCCCCCACTCCCGGATCTCGACCCTGGAAGCGACGACGAGGACTGCTGAAGCGCGCCAATCCTCTGGGACTCAAATGTGATACAATTACTAGTCCTAGGAGGCTAGTAAACACATTTATACAACAGATGATTCCAGATCTGCTTAAACGAGACAAACTTATAAAGGTGGCGATCAACTTTAAGAGTTGGTCCACAACTCGAGACATATCATCAGAGTGGGGCTGAAGCAGCCCGATATATGCAGCGAAGCAAATCAGCGGTCCAACAGCCACAGGCAAGGTTGGGAACAGCCGTAACTCTTACCCGATCTCCTTTTTCTGAAAACAACAAATAAGCAAGGGTGAGTACAAACGTACTCAGCAGCCCACCTTCACCCGCGGAATGGGGGAATCAGATATAATGCATGGAATATGTGGAGCTCAGGATATTTTGCAGAAACAACAATATTTTATGCAGGGTTGTTTTGTAAAACATTTCGTATTTTTTTTCAAAGTGCATCCTCTCCCAAAGGAGCAGGAAGTTTTTCAATATTAGAACAAAATCCCCTGGACTAAACCATCCAGGTATCTCAGCAGTTTCCCACTGGTTTTCACTTTCGAAAACAGCTACTAGACTTCTCGTCCACCATACCTCACGGCTAAACCGTCGGACCTTTTAAAAACCATTTTTCTCAAACGCACCTTTTTTTTGAAAACAAAACACTAATTGCCATACCACACTAGACTCGTCCATACCAGTGGACACGGACTATTCGAATAGGTTTGAACTATGCACAGAGGGGTACACTTTACCCACTAGTCCGGTTTCTGCGATCTCACCGTCGTGAGACCCGAATGCCGAATCTCTTTCTTTCCTCGCACGTCTTAACCTTAACGGTTATACCGGAAGGAGTCAGGCCACCGCCATGCCCAAACCGGACAAAACATTCCCCCTCCTTATCCTCCCGGTGCTCCCCAGCCTTCATAACCCTGGGGTTGGACCGTACGAGTTCAGATTGAGTAACTGCCCACACAGTCTCGAGTGGTTGTACTTATCATGAGTACAGGTAGTGAAGGATGACAAACCGGTCCTTATATGAGGGGACAATTCTTCTGCTCACACCTAAACCAGCTGAGCCATCATCTTAGGCCCTCCCCTAAACCAGGGAGTCCCTGATCATCCCTACTCAAAGGTGATAAGGGTGGAAACCCTTCATCATACACATTTTTGAAAAAGCATTTTCTTTTGAAAACTCACACCTTTTCTCAAATCATTTGTAACAAATATATCAAGTATTGATTACGGCAAGCGACTGAGTGGCCATAATAACTTGTCTCAAAATCATATCATGCATAAAATAACAGGCTGAGGGTTGTGGTTGTAAAAGCATAGGTAATTTATGCATAAAAGGGATCCAGTGAGCTTGTCGTGCTTATCCGACGAAGGGGGAAGGGGAGCTCGTGGAACTGGCTTCTAGCTCCACTGCCTGGCGTAGACTTGCAGATCTGGCCTCCACGAGACGGCACGAACGCTCCGATAACTATGCGACATGAACAAGCAAACAACAAACCAACAAGTACACCAACAAATATTTAGTATAGTGGTTAGAATAGCGATATATGGATGGGCAGAGTCTTGAGTAGAATCTGTGTCATGTGGTGTTGAGGTACTACTAGTGGTGGAGCGGAGGTGCTTACCAGGAGGGTGGACTGGAGGCGAAGCGACACTATGCGTGTAGCCGGTAGAGCGGAGTAATTGAGTGGGTGGGGTGTTTGCCTTGGCTGAGGGTGTTGAGTGTGTGGAGTGGGAGAGGGTAGCTGGGGGTATTTATAGCTGGGTGTATGTGGTGTAGCTCAGTGAAGTTCACTATTGGTGAGAATAATGACGAAAGAATCGTCCGACTTAGCATGGACAGGAGAGTTATAGGCAGAATATGGGACAAGAGTATTTTGGGAGTTTTCTGGAATATGAACCATGCTTAAGGGATGACATGGTTGGATAGGGATTAGTTTGACAAGAATTTTAGAAACAATAATGACTGAAATCTGAGTTTGGATGGAGGAGTTTTGGATTTTATAATCATAGGGAGAAAAAGAAAAGGAAAGAAATATTCTAGAATTTGAATATTTAGAGATATTTGGAAAATCAAAAATACAAATGTATTTTTGAGCGGGGTGCGAGGAATTATTTTTGGGCTTTTCTTGGGCAGAGGTTTATGTTGGTGGAAACTGTTCCTACCAACTGTGTCTCATCAGACAACAGTAAGGCGGGACCCAAATAGCTGGAATGTTGTGGTATTCTGGCCCGAGTGGGCTGTGGTATCTTGGGCCAGGTTTTATAGGATTGAAGACGTATCCATACAAACATGGTTCGACTTTCTTTTTGGAAGTCTGGCTTGAAAGAATCCCAAAGTTAAGCGTGCTCAACTTGGAGAAATCTAGGATGGGTGACCAGATGGGAAGTTCCCTACTGGAAGGAAAATCACAGTCACCGGAGTTCGTATGACTGGAATATGGGTCTGGCTAGTCTTAGGTGGACTGGACAACATGACGGATGAGTAGTTGAAATTTGGGGTAATCAGATGATCGATGAATAGTAACGATGAATAGTGACGGTGAATAGTGATGGTGAATAGTTCATATGAACGAACGATGAACGATGAATAGGAACTATGAACGAACGATGAACAATCGAATGATCGAACGAACGAACGATCGGAATTTCGGCAGCATAACGGCAGGAAAAAGATTATTTGGATGAACGAACGGACGAACGATCGAACGATCGGATGAACGAACCATGAACGATCGGACGCTCGGACGAACGGACGAACAAACTAAGAACAGGTGGACGAACGATCGAAGAACGACCGAACGATCCTTGTGCTAGTGGGTGCTTGTGTGGGAGGTGGAGTGGGCGTGTGGGGGGGGAGGAGGGAGAGAGTTGCCATAAAATGGCTTGGGGTGGGATGAGAGGAGGCCCTTGCCCCTCTATTTATAGCCATGGTGGGGGATTAGGGGGAGGGATGAGAGGATTAGTGGGAGGATGAGAGAATTAGTGGGAGATTAGCATGGATTTGTCTTATATGAATGTAATTAGCTTGTATAGCTCAACGTATGACACCGGAGGCATACGTATACGTATGAGCATTAGGAAAGTTATGGAGAAAATATTTGTAGGGACTTGAAAAATGATTCTGAAGGTATTTCTCAGGAAGAAAATACTTGGAGATATATGAGTGGAATATTTGGGTAGTATTTCTGAAAGAGTTTGAAGGTGATCACTGGGGAAATATTTGTAGAATATTTTGAGGAGGATTTTAGAGAGAATATAGACCACTATAATTTTATTTATTGATATCCACTCGCAAACAAACATTTTGAAATGAAATTTGAAATTCATTTTGAATTTAGAGCGAGTTTGAGAAAATTTCAAGATTTGAATTTTTGGGATGCTACAAATCTACCCCACTTAAAATGAATCTCGTCCTCGAGATTCGGCTTAGAAGGGTTATGGGTATAGCTTTACTTCAGCTACATATCTTCATTTTACAACTCTTCGAGGAGATGGAACTTCAACAAGATCTGGCCTTGAGGAGCATCTGGTTGCCGATTGCAAACGCTGATTCTGGCTACTCAAAATCATCTTCAGGCTTCTAGCTTTCGCTTGGCAGCTAGCTTATTGAAGAAGCAACGATGCCAACACGCAAACCTTCCTATTGCAAACTCCCACGTGGATTCCTTTCTTGATTGGTCTTTTGGTGCTTCATCAATGGAACTTGGGTGACCACTTCTCATCCAGAAACTCATATGCTTTGATGATTTGGTCTTCCACAAGCTTGCTACAGGCCTTCTTCTTTTTCTCCATAGCAGGAACCTTGCTGGAACACTACCCCACTTAAAAAGAATGAGGGTAGAACTCTTGAATTTTGGGGATTTGGACTCATTGAAATACTTCATAACAAGGGTGTTACGGGGCCTTCTTCTGATGTTGCTGCTTGAGCAGGCTACGGAGAAATGACTGACATAGAGTTGATTTTGGGGCAACCTTCTTCTCATCTTCTCTTCACTATTTTCTTTTCACTGACCCTTTCTTTCTCTTTGCTCTTCCCACTGGAGGATTCTATCAAAGAGTATTACCATCATACAGAGGAGGAAACCGAAGATGTTGAACCATGTACAACAGTATTCAACCCAAGAATCACCAAGCATTGTGATCTCAGGGGTGAGGGAGTGGAAAATGGAGTTGCTTGCGATTTGGCAGAGGGGATTTATTTGGACTATTTTGCTTTGAGCGAGATGGGGATTGAGGGAGCTGGTGGGGGATTTTATAGGCGAGCGGTATGCAAGGGTGTGGAGTGGTGGTGATGGAGCAGGTGCTACGTGGAAGCAAGCGCGATGGAGGGGGGACTTGGTGTTGCCGGCGATGATGGCGGCGGTGGGTGCGCTACAAAGGGGGTGTGGGGCGGTGGTAGTGTGCATGGAAGCGGGCATGCGTGCGGGGGGGCACGGGTGAGTGGTGGGGTCAATGACCCTAATGTTTGTGGTCTCTGGTTCTAAGAATCTTTGCCTCTCTGTATGATAATAACTCCTTTTGTCCTCTTTTTCTGTTTACTTTGACTCATGGACAGTGTTTTGATTCTCACGGTCGGTCCTTTTGATTGAGCGACTGGATAGGTTTCTTCTGTAGCTTGTTCTAGGCTTAAAGGGTAAGCTTCCCGGTATCTTCTTGGGTAAGGTGCTTTTCTCTTCAGATGGGTTAAGATGAGAATGGAAGAATAAGGTGAGGATTGGATCTAATTTGTGATCTATGTTTTTAGAGAAAACCTTTCTTAAAAAGAAAGAAAACACACAAGCTTAGCAATGATAAGCACAAACAAATCAAATGTTTTGAATAAGGGAAGAATAGAGTTTTTCCAAAGCACGGACTACTCAGATTCGGGGGCTAAGCATAACTACTATTGCTTGGCTCCTGAATTGAGAACTATGCTAAATGCGACTTATGAGCACTAACGTTAAAGCATCACATATGCACTCAAAAGGGAAGAAAACATCAAGCGAAATTCATTTTGAAATGCCCTAGGGGGCCACACAATTAGAGTTTTACAAAACACGAGTCTACACGATTACCTCTCATACATGCAGGGCTCTAGCCAAAGTGAAGAAAAACTTCACTACCCAATGCATGCAGAGGACTAGGCATAACTAACTTCAGACCAGGCAGCTTCTCTTCTGGCGAGGCTAGCACAACTTCAATCTGAGATATCTCCTAGATGGGTCAAGAGGGAGCTGACGTTGATGACTTTTTCTGGCGGCAACTGAGATGGCAAGACGGGGTTGAACTCTTCTTCAAGCGGGACTGGCTCTTGTAGCTCCTCAGAGGGCGGTGGTGCTGGTGGGGTGCTTGCAGCTTCTTCTTTGATCTCATGGGACGGTGCTGGAATCTTCTTCATGGTGAGGGGCTCAAACAACTCCGGCGGGGGATCTTGGGAGGACTCGGGGTGCTCTTGCTTATTCATAGTCTGAGGGAAGACTAGAATTCCTTCCAAGACTATGGCTCCTTCTGGGAGTTCCCAAGCCTTCTTTTCTCCTCTAGTAGAGACCGGGTGACCTTCAAGAATCTGGGGGTCTTCAGCTCTGATAGGTTGAACTGGGTTGGATGAAGTGGGCTCTTAGATCTGCAGGGCTCTACGTTGGTTATGGGTTACCAAGTAGGCCTCCATCAACTTCTGGACGTGCTCATCCTTAGCTTGCTTCAGGGCTTCAACAGCAATGACTTCACGACTTTCCAAGGCAGCTACACGGGCTTGAGCTGTGGTGAGATCCACCTGGAGCTTACGGTTGAGCTTCTCTGCATCTTCTGCTCGGGCAATCATTTGACGGTGGTGCCGAGCCAAGAAATCATACTATGCATCCAGGGTGAGCAGGTAGGCAGTGAGGTACACGACTGAGGGGTCGTCCTCAAGCAGCTGCTGACCTTCCAATGCACGCATCCTAGCCATCCAAACGGGACGGTCTCTCTGAAAGGGTGGAAAGAATCTGAGCGGGGTGTCGACCACTTCTTCTTCATAAATCTGACACAGGGTCCTCAATGCCTTGCGAGCGACGACTTGGCAGTTGTCTTTGAATCTGTGCCCCGCAGCAGTGACACTCCATTCCACATGGTGCAGACTGGATCCAATGTATACAGTCACGACACACTTCTCTGTGCCATGCTCGACGAATTCATGACCATCATACTCTGGCTGGCTCCTGATTCCGAGGCGAATTGTGCATGCTCTCAGTAACTTGGGGAAACCATCTTCATTCTGGCAAAAGTTGGTTTAGCAACGGACCTCCATCTGACTTCTGAGAGAAGGAAAGGGGAAAGCATTTTTGAAATGAAGGGATAAGAGCAAGAATTTTTTTAAGATAATAGTTTTGACCCAAAAACTTTTGATTAGGCTAAGAGTTACGTCCTGCGGCCAACCTAACAGCTCTGATACCACCTGAAGTGCCCCAATCCTCTGGGACTCAAATGTGATACAATTACTAGTCCCAGGTAGGGGTGGAAACGAGCCGAGCCGAGCTCGGCTCGGCTCGGCTCGCTGCGGCTCGCCCATGTAACGAGCCGAGCTCGGCTCGGCTCGCCTATCTCACGAGCTCGAAAAAGCAGCTCGGCTTGGCTCGCTCCTGGCTCGCGAGCCGGCTCGCCGAGCCAACGAGCCTAGGTATAAAATTAAATCTGCTCTCTAAATTATAATATAAAATCTTAAAAATATTTTAAATAACATATTTTAAATTAGTAAAATAGATATATCACTAATATAATATATAAAATAGATTATTTTTGTATAATAATCTCAAATAACATAAATTAATTGTCTACTCGGTATTAATATTATATGTTAATTAAGATTTTATGTAACAAATTGTTGTTGGGTCGAGCCACGAGCCAGCTCGCGAGCTGCACCGAGCCGAGCCGAGCTGGCTCGCTCTTTTCACGAGCCAGAAAAACAGGCTCGGCTCGGGCTCGTTCGGAGCGTCGAGCCGGTCCGAGCCGAGCCGAGCTGCTGCGAGCCCGAGCCAGCTCGTCGAGCTCGAGCTTTTTTTCCAGCCCTAGTCCCAGGAAGCTAGTAAACACATTTATACAACAGATGATTCCAGATCTGCTTAAACGAGACAAACCTATAAAGGTGGCGATCAACTTTAAGAGTTGGTCCACAACTCGGGACATATCATCAGAGTGGGGCTGAAGCAGCCCGATATACGCAGCGAAGCAAATCAGCGGTCCAACAGCCACAGGCAAGGTTGGGAACAACCGTAACTCTTACCCGATCTCCTTTTTCTGAAAAACAACAAATAAGCAAGGGTGAGTACAAACGTACTCAGCAGCCCACCTTCACCTGCGGAATGGGGGAATCAGATATAATGCATGGAATATGTGGAGCTCAGGATATTTTGCAGAAACAACAATATTTTATGCAGGGTTGTTTTGTAAAACATTTTGTATTTTTTTCAAAGTGCATCCTCTCCCTAAGGAGCAGGAAGTTTTTCAATATTAGAACAAAATCCCCTGGACTAAACCATCCAGGTATCTCAGCAGTTTCCCACTGGTTTTCATTTTCGAAAATAGCTACTGGACTTCCCGTCCACCATAGCTCACGGCTAAACCGTCGGACCTTTTAAAAACCATTTTTCTCAAACGCACCTCTTTTTTTGAAAACAAAACACTAATTGTCATACCACACCAGACTCGTCCATACCAGTGGACACAAACTATTCGAATAGGTTTGAACTCTACGCAGAGGGGTACACTTTACCCACTAGTCTGGTTTCTGCAATCTCACCGTCGTGAGACCCGAATGCCGAATCTGTTTCTTTCCTTGTACGTCCTAACCTTAACAGTTATACCGGAAGGAGTCAGGCCACCGCCATGCCCAAACCGGACAAAACATTCCCCCTCCTTATCCTCCCGGTGCTCCTCAGCCTTCATAACCCTGGGGTTGGACCGTACGAGTTCAGATTGAGTGACTGCTCACACAGTCTCGAGTGGTTGTACTTATCATGAGTACAGGTAGTGAAGGATGACAAACCGGTCCTTATATGAGGGGACAATCCTTCTGCTCACACCTAAACCAGCTGAGCCATCACCTTAGGCCCTCCCCTAAACCAGGGAGTCCCTGATCATCCCTACTCAAAGGTGATAAGGGTGGAAACTCTTCATCATACACATTTTGAAAAAGCATTTTCTTTTGGAAACTCACACCTTTTCTCAAATCATTTGTAACAAATATATCAAGTATTGATTGCGGCAAGCGGCTGGGTGGCCATAGTAACTTGTCTCAAAATCATATCATGCATAAAATAACAGGCTGAGGGTTGTGGTTGTAAAAAAATAGGTAATTTATACATCAAAGGGATCCAGTGAGCTTGTCGTGCTTATCCGGCGAAGGGGGAAGGGGACCTCGCAGAACTGGCTTCTAGCTCCACTGCCTGGCGTAGACTTGCAGATCTAGCCTCCATGAGACGGCACGAACGCTCTGATAACTATGCGACATGAACAAGCAAACAACAAACCAGCAAGTACACCAACAAATATTTAGTATAGTGGTCAGAATAGCGATATATGGATGGGCAGAGTCTTGAGTAGAATCTGTGTCATGTGGTGTTTATGTACTACTTGTGGTGGAGCGGAGGTGCTTACCAGGAGGGTGGACTGGAGGCGAAGCGACACTATGCGTGTAGCCGGTAGAGCGGAGTAACTGAGTGGGTGGGGTGTTTGCCTTGGCTGAGGGTGTTGAGTGTGTGGAGTGGGAGAGGGTAGCTGGGGGTATTTATAGCTGGGTGTATGTGGTGTAGCTCAGTGAAGTTCACTATTGGTGAGAATAATGACAAAAGAATCGTCCGACTTAGCATGGACAAGAGAGTTATAGGTAGAATATGGGACAAGAGTATTTTGGGAGTTTTCTGGAATATGAACCATGCTTAAGGGATGACATGGTTGGATAGGGATTAGTTTGACAAGAATTTTAGAAACAATAATGACTGAAATCTGAGTTTAGATGGAGAAGTTTTGGATTTTATAATCATAGGGAGAAAAAGAAAAGGAAAGAAATATTCTAGAATTTGAATATTTAGAGATATTTGGAAAATCAAAAATACAAATGTATTTTTGAGCGGGGTGCGAGGAATTATTTTTGGGCTTTTCTTGGGCAGAGGTTTATGTTGGTGGAAACTGTTCCTACCTACTGTGTCTCATCAGACAACAGTAAGGCGAGACCCAAATAGCTGGAATGTTGTGGTATTCTGGTCCGAGTGGGCTGTGGAATCTTGGACCAGGTTTTATAGGATTGAAGACGTATCCATACAAACATGGTTCGCCTTTCTTTTTGGAAGTCTGGCTTGAAAGAATCCCAAAGTTAAGCGTGCTCAACTTGGAGAAATCTGAGATGGGTGACCAGATGGGAAGTTCCCTACTGGAAGGAAAATCACAGTCACCGGAGTTCGTATGACTAGAATATGGGTCTGGCTGGTCTTAGGTGGACTGGACAGCATGACAGATGAGTAGTTGAAATTTGGGGTAATCAGATGATCGATGAATAGTAACGATGAATAGTAGTGATGGTGAATAGTTCGTATTAACGAACGATGAACGATGAATAGTGACGATGAAGGAACGATGAACGATGAATAGGAACTATGAACGAACGATGAACGATCGAATGATCGAACGAACGAACGATCGGAATTTCGGCAGCATAACGTCAGGAAAAAGATTATTTGGACGAACGAACGGACGAACGATTGAACGATCGGACGAACGAACCATGAACGATCGGACGAACGAACGAACAAACTAAGAACAGGTGGACGGACGATCGAAGAACGACCGAACGATCCTTGTGCTAGTGGGTGGTTGTGTGGGAGGTGGAGTGGGCGTGTGTGGGGGGGGAGGGAGAGAGTTGCCATGAAATGGCTTGGGGTGGGATGAGAGGAGGCCCTTGCCCCTCTATTTATAGCCATGGTGGGGGGATTAGGGGGAGGGATGAGAGGATTAATGGGAGGATGAGAGAATTAGTGGGAGATTAGCATGAATTTGTCTTATATAAGTGTAATTAGCTTGTATAGCTCAACGTATGACACTGGAGGCATACGTATACGTATGAGCATGAGGAAAGTTATGGAGAAAATATTTGTAGGGACTTGAAAAATGATTCTGAAGGTATTTCTCAGGAAGAAAATACTTGGAGATATATGAGTGGAATATTTGGGTAGTATTTCTGAAAGAGTTTGAGGGTGATCACTGGGGAAATATTTGTAGGATATTTTGAGGAGGATTTTAGAGAGAATATAGACCACTATAATTTTATTTGTTGATATCCACTCGTAAACAAACATTTTGAAATGAAATTTGAAATTCATTTTGAATTTAGAGCGAGTTTGAGAAAATTTCAATATTTGAATTTTTGGGATGCTACAACTGTGTGGGCGACCGCGTGCCGACGCGCGGCCGCGACCTCATGCCCCAGAGCGCGTCTGTGCACCGCCGCGCGCGGTCCATGTCCCCGCTCCGCAGCGCGTCACCGCGGCTCAAGCTGATCAATGCGCTCGTCGTCCCGGCGCCGGATCTCGGCCCCGGCCCCGACGCGACGGGAACACACGGGGAGGCAGCCCCGCCGGTAACCGCCTCGTCCCGCTCGTCCTCGTCCTCCTCCACGTCCTCCTCGTCCTCGTCGGGCACATCGTCAGCGCGCGGGTCCCGGCGCTGGGTGTTCATCAGGGACATGCTCCTCCATCGCAGCAAGAGCGAGCCAGGCAGCGGCGCCCACGCGCCCGACGCCCCCGAGGCGCCTGCCGCTAGCAAGCCCGAACGAGTCTGGCCATTCTCCTCCCCGTCCTGGGTAACCAGGGACAGGCTTGCCGCGAGGCTCCGCCCCTCTCGCGCCCCGCCAGCGACGGAAAACGCTTGCGGTCCTAGTGGCGAGGATGACCGACCGTGGGGGCAGGGCAGGGGCCGGGGCAGGAACGCCATCCATCGCACGGGGAGGCAGCCCCGCCGGTAATCGCCTCGTCCCGCTCGTCCTCGTCCTCCTCCACGTCCTCCTCGTCCTCATCGGGCACGTCGTCGGGTTTGCTAATTTGATGTTCTTGTTATTCCCCTTCGGTCTTGTGTCCCTAGCTCCGCTCCCCGCATGAGGAGGAGGCCAACGAGACTGGAAGCTCTTCGTGGGTGGGATCCCGGCTGGTGTGACGAGTTTCCATCGTCGGCGTCGTGCCGCTGATGGGCCACTCCACGATGCTACAGGCAGTTCTATCTTTGTATGCTTCTAAACAGACCTTTGGTATTGTTGTACACATTGGATTCAATACCACTTCTGTTGTCCCCGTAAGTAATTGTCCATATTTATATTATTAAGGGTTTTCAATTATTTACAGTGTGTTCCCATACGTTTGGTGAACATTAGCCATGTTGTTTGGCATATGCATCTTTCAGCTACACTTATCAATGTCATTTACATTTCACCATTTTGATAATATGTTTTCTACAATCTTTCAAGGTAGGGTAATGTATAAGAAATGTGTTGAAACTGTGGGGCAAGATGCCCTTAAAATCACTGGATTTCTCAAGACGTTCCAGAAGAACTTGAGCAGGAGGAGGATGTTCCAGAAGAAAATATGGATGAAGAAAGTAAAAGTACGAAAGTGAAGCTCTTTATCAGTGGTGTGGTTCACAATAAAGAAGATGCCAGAACAAAATCATATGTTCATGTTCCAGCTGAAATAAATAACATGGAAAAAGACTCCTTTGAACTGTACATTCCTGGAAATGGTTCTGGTCATGATCTGCCTGAAACGAAGGCTGCAAAACAGAAAGTTGCAGATATGGCTGCTAAATTAGCCTCAGAGCTTATGCCGTCTGATGTTGCCAAGGCATTATGGGGTACAACCAAGAGTTCTTCAAAGGTAGGAATGACATGTATTTAGCTATACATGCCTGTAACTTTGAAAAAATTATGAATTATGATTTATACTCATGTGCATCAATGCTTGTTCACAGTTGGGTGAAATTTTGTAAGGCATTAAAGGCACCAAGATCCTAAAGGTGTTTCTTTAGGAACTTTTCAAGTCTTATGTGATGTACAGTTATATCAGTAGTCTTGCATACCTTCCAGAATAAGCAAACGTGATTGTTTTGCTATATACAAAAAGGTCAAGAAACTGGGTGGCCTGAACTGGCTGGACGATTTTCGAACAACCTGATGGTTTCTGGATTTGTAACCTTGACAAAAAGAACTATTAATTACTATTAGCACCGATTGGTATTCATTATCTTATTATTTCCATCATATGATGCGGTTTTAACTGATTCTATGCTGTCAAGATCACCTTCCATTTGCCCATTTCATATTATGCTAGACGGCTTCTCTTTATGCTGTCTTTTGCCACTAGTTCATACCATCTTATTGCAAGCAAGTCAACTGACAGATGGTTGTAACTGCAGATAAATAAAGAAGTTCAGGAGCTTTTAAGGCTTACCTTAAGCAAGGCCCGAGTCAAGCTCGCCGATAATACCTTTTTTAACCGGATCATTATGGACACTAACAGCATGGATCCATTTAATGGTAAAGTTTCCCCAGTTAAGTTGATGAGCATTTCCTGTATGATCTAACAGTTGTAATGCTGGGCTAACATAGGTCTCTATGTGGGAGCATTTAGTCCATATGGACCAGAAATTGTGCAGCTCCATTGGAAGTTCGACCACTGGAATAGTTCCGATGACGTTGAGTTTTTCGAGTATGCCGAAGCAGTAAAGTTGACTGGTGATCTGAGTGTCCCTGCTGGCCAGGTTTGCAACTTTTATTTTCTAAAAAAATATGTCAATATGGCTCCCATGATATTCTACTGATCATATATTGTCACAGATAACATTCTGTGCGAAGATTGGGAAGGGCAAGCGACTTGAAATCGGGGCGCGTATCCAGAGGAATTCGGTGTGGTAATTTCTGTCTGCAGATAAGATTGTTTGAAATATGCTCGGATGTTAGTTTGTTATATTATGAGAAATGAAAGTCACGTGCAGTTTTTTTCATTCTAATTATACTTCCTTCTTTTCTCCCAGATTGCCAGTTATAAAGGTCAGGGTAGAATAGCTCAGCCTGGATTCAAAAATCCTCGATGGGTGGATGGTGAGCTGTTGGTGCTCAATGGCAAGGTAGACTGAAATACCTATGGTGGTTCTTTTTCATCTGTAGTCAACATTCCTGAAACTGATAACTAAGTAGTACATACAGGCATAACGTACAATCTGGCAGACTATAACAGTATAACTTACAGTTTGGTCTGTAGTGAGATTACTTGATTTAGTTTTTGGGAACTTGCAAAGTAGTTGGATACAAACTTTTGGAACACCAATTTATGTCACCAGGAGGCATGCTTTAGAATACTAAATAAATTAACTGAATACTATTATGAACTGTCTTGGCTAAAGGAAGAAACTTGGAGATTTGCCAAGGTGGGCTTTGGACTGAGCAATTTTGCATGTCATCGTAGAATATTGAGTATGATTCATAAGACAAGTGGCAGTAATTTGGAAAGGAATAGCTCATTTATAGGTTATCTAGCAAAGTTTGTCCCAGATCATTTTATTGAATGACTCCATTTCTCCCCATCGTTTCTTAGGCTAGCGATTTCTAAATGTTTCCTCCAACAATTTCTCGACACCATATTTGAGGGAAAGTGAGGGTGACTTAGGATACGATTAAATATAGGATGTTGGATAGGTGTGCTGCTGGAGGGTGATCTTTTGTTGCATAAACCTATATTTTGACTATAAAAGTTTGGATAGGGAACTCCTGGATATGCTCATGAAGTTGCTTGTGATCTCCAACATCATCTTCATTTCTTGGATTGTCAATAGCATATGTTTCATAATTTTTGTTTATTCATGTTTGTGGTCCACCAGGGATGACAAATCACATTACTGGAGACAAGGCCAAGGATAGATCATTGGGCGAGGTACTGTGGATTTCCTAGGTCTTTTGTAATTGCTGGTTGTAGTTTATTAGCATTATAATCTGACATGCTTGAAGAAAGTCAACATGTGTGCATACTGAAGAACGTACATATACAGTGATAACACCTTTTTTTCTACGAATGTGAACAATTGCCTGATGGTGTATAAACAATGTTGAGCAATGCCATCAAGTAGGCATATTTAATTGTTTTACTAAGTCGTTTTCTGCAACCACTTTAAGCAGGCGCTTGCAGAGCACCACCATGGAAGGTTGCTTGATGCGATAATGTTTTGCTATTCATTTCTGTTTCAGTGCTCACTTTGCTACAGTGCTTTGCATATGCTCAAGGTCACCAGAATAATGTTTGCTTCAATACGAAAACTGAACCTGTGGGTGCACTTCTCTAACCCCCTGTTTATGCAGGGATATCTTTATTCAGACAGTCCGAACTTGAAGCTGCATGCATGTGAAGGTTTCAGCAACATAATTGGCACACTACCTAGATTTGAAATGTATAAAGGAACTCTCCCATGTAGAACGGAAATAGCTGCGGTGGTTTCTACAACGGTAGCTTTATGCAGGAGGTTAGTACGCTAGAGCTGAAGCACATTTCATGAATAAGGTATAAATTTGGTCATTATATTCCATTCTATTTTCAAAATTGTAAGGTATTCGTTTTTTTTGCTTGCTTTCTAGGTTGAAGCCTTACGAACCTTGGGCGGATGGGATGTGGCCTGCGTGGAAGCCAGATGCACCCGAGGTTCCAGAAGCTCCACGCGCGACTGGTCAGAGGACACGGATGGTACGTCGAGGGGGAAGATAAGCTCACGGTATAACTTTACAGCCTCAGCACGGGAATCCGATGCGGAGGCAGGAGGAAGCTAGGAACGAGCACGCTCGGCAGAGGAAGCGGAAGGTCATATCGCGGATGGCGTCGAGGGCCAGAACGCGACACCGGGGCTTCTTTCGTGCTTGAGCGACAGGAGCGAGGCCCACGAGACGGACAGTGTGGACGCCCTCGTTCCACTCTTATGCTATTTTATATCTTAGAATGTGAATACTTATGTTTTCTATAATAATCATGGGTCATTTTCACTATACTGGGAAATTCGGATCTGTGTTCGCCTCAATTCCTGGACCCATCTTTGCAGCTCTATATCTGTTTTAGACCATGTTAGATTATTATGTGTTTCCGTTGCAATGCACGGGCACTCATCTAGTACTAGAGAAGACAAGAGAAGAATAGAAGAAAACAAGATAGAGGAAAGAGAAATTCCTTATAACTGCTATTATGTGGAGGCGTGGAACGCTCGGAGCCCAATCCAAAGAAGCCCACCGGCCCACCTCACAACGGCCTGTTCCGCGCCCTAAGTTTGCTGCAACGCCGCCACCAATTTGCAGCTCCAGCAAACGGCTCGTCGCCGTCGCGGACTCGCAGCCACTCCGGAGCGTTGCCTCACCTGTGTGCTCCTCGCCGGCCTCGACAACTCCCCGGATTGTCATAGTCGAGGCGGTTCTAGTCGCTGATGGTGGCCATGGCGAGGAAGGACGAGGAAGAGGGGCCCGCGGACCGCGTGCCGCACCTGCCGTGGATGCGGTACCCCGTCGATATCGACACCTTCTCCGGCCGCCCCGTCACACAGCTACCCCGCCTCGACCCGAGGTGCACTCCTCATGCTCCAACGTTGCCCTCGTGATCGCTTCAACTGGCGACTAACTAGTTTTAGTTGCTGCTCAGAATCAACTATCGCCTTTTTTTATTTTGCTGTTCGTAAGCGGATGAAGAATTACAGTGCGGATACTGTTTATTTCACTTTCGAAAAGGGAACCAGATTTTTATTGTCTTGGAATTTAGTTTGACTTACTTGGTTGCACGCAGAAACTGCAGTATAGGATGGTGGCTTTTGATTCTTCAATTCATTAGGTCTGAGGTTCTCTTTCACGTTTCAACTAGTAGTGACAAAATCAAATGTGTGTATGGTTTATCATGACAAAAGGGCCTAAATAAACGGCAGTGATAAAAATAAAGTGAGGATGAACAAAACTCAGGTGTCATTACCTCGCGTGTTGATGGAAAACTGAATCAGTGCTGTCTGCTGTTGCAAGATGACCTGAAAAAGAAGGATGATGCTGTATCTGCAGCCAGTAGAGTAGAATGTGGAGGGGTTGGCTTCAGTAAATCAGTGGATCCATATAGCCGCACCATGTAAAATTTATTTTGAGGATTATCCTATAAAAATATGTAGGTGTAATCAGTCCCTATTTACTATATAAACTTACAGCGTGGAGCATGCCAAAATTGCAACAAAGTATGTTTGTATCTAGAAGATTGGTCGAAACGATCAAATTGAGAGTGGAATTATCCATATGCAAGGATTATGTGACTTCCAAATTTAGTAGGCTTGGTAGTACAAATCCACTTCATGGAATCTTATATAAAAGAACCCATATCCATGTTAGAAGCAGAACCATTGATCTGACCACTTCATTATAACAACATAGAAGCAGAACCCATATCCATGTTAGAAGCAGAATCCATATCCATGTTAGAAGCAGAACCATTGATCCATATAGTCCTAGAATTTATCGCAGACCCAATCCTTTAAACAACCTAAAACTGGATAGTAGTGGCTTCATAGCTCAACTTGCACCTAAATATAAACTGTCCCAAGGCCTTGTCATAACTTCTTACAACCGCCTGCTCCTCCCTAGGACCGTCTGCAGCTGTCTACCCATAGTTTACCAAAAAAACACCGTTTTGCACTGTAGATTGCACTATTTGCAAAGTGGAGTTTGAATATAGGTATGGGGATAGGTAAGCTGTTGGAGATAGTCTAAATCACCACTTGCAGGTCCCCAGCCACTGGTGGCACACCACAATATCCTCAACATAGCACAATATCCTCCATATGGAGCAACCTGCAATCGACATTACAATAACGGGGCGTTTGGATCTCTTTATTTTAGAGGAATTGGAATTCACTCAATAAAGTAACTTATTTAGTTTGGAATTTGACATTCCACCACTTTCCAAAGTTCAGATATAAGCCTATCTCAAATTCATGGGGTGGAGGGTGGGAAATGATTTTATACATTATTAGAATTGGTTTCTACTCTGTAACTTATATGACACTCTTCGTCTCACTCCTCTATAGTAAAAATATAGCACATAAATATCTCCGACATCTTACTAATAATAGTATACAAATATATTTTGCATAAAACCGAATTAGCTTAATTGATATATGTCTAAATTACTATTATTAGAATGGAATTCAATTCCAATGATCCAAACGGGGCGTAAGATGAATCCATTGTTTGGAATCTCAATTGACGCAATAAAAAAAGAGCAAGCACAACCGACAAATCTGACAGAACCTCAAAGGTCCATGAAATTGGCAGAGAAACTGAAATAAACAATGCAATGACACTGTTGATCAATCACTTGTTCCTTACTAATCACCACCCACAAGCCATCAGACCTGCTAATGCCAGCTGTTGCTTGCGGCCAACAAACAATGCTGCACATGTACAACTTGGCCATGGACAGCCGACGTGAACCAATGCCAATTCACAACCTCTGTGTCGCTACTGCCCACAGCACACCACTGCATCATCCGTCAGGAACAGCTTGCAGTCAAGCATTGTGTAAAACCACATCAATTCTTTGCATCTCATTTGACTACAAAAATGAAGAGAGCAAGCACGAGAAACAGACCTGAGAAGAACAGTGAAGACAACAAATATAAAGGAGGAATTATACCGCTGACCATGGCCAACAGGAAGGGGACTAAGATTGGAGAGACATACAGTGTTGAATAGCTAATGACTCACCCGCTGAGGAGTAGAGCGATGAGTTGGTGTGCCGCTGGCAAGGCCGTTGGACTTGCTGGCCACCCTGCCATCCTCATACATGCGCCGGTGTTAGGGCAGCTCTCGTACCTCCCATGGCTGCATGCCGGGCCCTAAATCACGCTGTGCGTCCTGCACCTTCCCTAGCTCTACACAGCGTAGCACCGTAGACTGTCCGCACCTCTGCTTGGGCTGACGGGATGAAGCACAGCAGATGCAGGGCGAGGAAATTAAGAGAGCAGATAGGAACCAGGGTGCATATAAAAAAACGGTTTGTGCCGCCAGACACATCTCATGGAGAGAGGAAGGGGTGCCGACGTGCACGTGCTGCCTATTAGGTTTTATGCAACAACCAGATGAACCCAAAAGCTTCCTACTTGTGCAGCCACATACAAGGCGCAAACGTGGAAATAAAGGAGCAACAGGCTTAAATAATGCCTTTGTTAGGATTCGAACTTTAAACCTCTGGCTTTGGTACCATATTAAATTCTATGCACCCTCTCAGGAAGAGGTAGGCAATCCAATTATACCAACACTGCCATGTGAGGGGAGCTGGGGCATCAATAGAGGTGTGGGGAGGAGAAAAGGTGGGGAGGTAATTGTGTGCGGGACGGACAGTGTGGAATGTTCTAAACTTCTAACGTAAGGAGATATTTTGGAGCATAACATGCATCAGTGACTGACATGTGGGCCATACTAGCTGGGCAGGAGGCGGAACACTTGCACTGTTTGATCGGAATCAGACACATGTCTTTGCTAACAGGGACCAATCGACTAGCCGCTGAGAGCTGCTGCTTTCTTGCGTAGAAATAGGTTGCATTAGCAGTGTGTGGTGACACTCAGCTCAATGGCTTGTTAGTTGTTACCTTAGTATTTTGGTTCGCTCACGGATTCGAAGCAGCCTCTCCACATTTGCGGGGGAAAAGCTTGCCTTGGTTTACCCCTTTCGTAGGCTCCACTCATCTGGGAGCTTCCGGCACTGGGTCTGCCCACTATAAGTTTTCAAATGTATTTTCAGTGCAGTTAATCTACCAAGCTAGGAACGTTCCTGCTTCATTATGGCGATGTATATTTGTATTAGAAATAAGTAAGCTTGGGGAGTGTCTGATGGGTATGTTTTTACCATTGTAGACTGGTAGAGGCTTTGCAGAGAATGGGAATTGAATCATTTTTCCCAGTTCAAGAAGCAGCCTGGCTGGAAACAATTGGTCCTGGCGCTTTTGAGAGGGATATCTGTATCAACTCCCCAACTGGATCTGGCAAAACTCTTGCTTATGCCCTACCTATTGTGCAAATGCTCTGCACACGGAAAGTAAGGTGCTTGCGAGCTTTGGTTGTGCTTCCTACGCGGGATCTGGCCTTGCAGGTTTGTTCGATTTCAGTGCCTTTTTGAAATTTAGCTTCCCTACAGTCCATGCTTCAACATTTGAGTTAGACACTTATCCATTTCATTGTAGTCCATTTAACAAATTGAAGTACTTCCTTTTTCTTCTTTCAATTTCAGGTTAAAGAGGTTTTTGATGCTATTGCTCCTGTGGTGGGCTTGTCAGTAGGTTCAGCCGTTGGTCAATCATCAATAGCAGATGAAGTTTCTAGTCTTGTCCAGAAGCCCAGACAGGAGTTTTACCCAACTATTGACAAAGAATACGTCCAAATGGAACCACGGACTAAAATTGATATATTGGTGGCAACCCCTGGAAGACTCATGGATCACATTAACATGACAAATGGTTTCAGTCTGGAGCATCTTCAGTACCTGGTAGGCTTATTGGAATTTTATTGCATAATTCATTCTACATCTTCTTAATGCTATCTGCTTACATTGTGGATACTGCTTGTTTCCTCTGAATCTATTGTCCTCCTCCTTCATGGAATTGTCTGTTTAAGCCTTAAAACTTGCTGTAGTATGTGCACTGCACGCTTAATGGTCTGTACACTAAAAATGTGACAGGATCATACTATGCAAATATTTAGTCAGATTATGCTCTGGAAGACTTTAATGACATTAATGCAAAAATTACTGTGAGCTAATTTGTAACAATGCAAAGTCCACAGATTTACCTACTCTAGATCCTTGCTGTGTATGTCTTTTGGAACCATGCAACTTGCAACACAATTTAACATATGCTGCCGTTGTTTCCATGGAATTATTGGACTTGGAAAAGTATTTTAAAAAGAACAGACATAGTGCCGTCGACTCCACATGAGTGTGGGGTCTGGGGAAGCAATAATAGAGGCAAGCCTTACCCTGCATTTTTGCAGAGAGGCTATGTCGAACCTAGGACTTTTGGCTCAGTGAGAAGGCTTCTCAGTTCTCACCACTGTGCCAGGCTTGTCTAAACTCTAAACATAAGTTTTGGCATTTATTAGTCTGCTTTAACCTAATCATGACTATACTTTTCCAACCTACTAGCTCATCATATTTCACTTATTATTGATTCAGGTCATTGATGAGACAGATAGAATGTTAAGAGAGGCTTATCAATCCTGGTTGCCAACAGTGATCCAACTTACCCACTCAATTGGTCAAGATCATTCCTGTCATGACATTGATGGGAAAACTCTACTTCATCCATTGACTACTATTAGAAGATCGTAATTCCTAATCCTAATTATGTTCTCGTGTATTTCCCTCTTTTAGTAATGATCACATTTCATACTCATAGTCACAACCATGTCCTTTTCTTTCATATTAATAGTTTAAGATTGATATAACGCACTATATTTTGGTCTAGGATTTAGTTAACCTACTATGTATCATGTAGGGGTGTGGAGCGTGGGTTTAAAAGTAAATGCTATCCAAGATTGGCGAAGATAGTTTTGTCTGCTACACTGACTCAAGATCCTAGCAAGCTATCACAACTCGAATTGCACCATCCCTTGTTGTTGAATAGTGGGAAGAAGCGCTATAGAATTCCTACAAAACTTGAATCCTACAAACTGGTTTGTCTTTCATGTCTTTGTTGCTCATTTACCTTAGGTGTAAAATTACTGTTGGAAATTCAGTTGTGCATACTCACTCAGATTTGTTCTATGTTGCTATTGCAGATATGTAAATCAAACTTAAAACCACTCTCTCTCATTGTTCTTCTCCAAGAACTGCAAGGGAATAAGTGCTTAGTTTTTACCTCATCAGTGGAATCAAGCCACAGACTAAGCACTTTACTGCGTTTTTTCGAAAACTTACCCTTTAAATTCAGTGAATATTCACGTTTGCAGCGTGAATCTACTCGAAGGTAAGCTGTCTACATTACAATTCCATGCATACCCCGCCCGCAATCCCACTCGGACGCACAGAAGAACTGCAGATCCTTATATTCAGAAGAAAAGGAGTCCAAAATGACTCATACATGCCACACACAAACTAGCATGTATCACTCACCAGGGCCATGCTAGTTACATGAGCAATCACCAGAAAGAATAAGACCATGATCAAAGAATGGGAATCTTCATGATTCTGCCTTACTCAAGTGTTGTGGGTTATAATTTTTTTTGGTTCACATAAATGCGAATTAGAATGATACATTGAAGTTGAACTACTCTCACCTTGAGACATCAATAGTTATGGGATGTTATAACCATGAGCTGGGCCCATGTGGAAGGTTAAACTAAGAGTAGATCATGAATTAGGAACACATCGGATAAAATAGTAGATTATGTAGATAGGAGAGTGATGGGTTTTTTAAAATGAAACCAGGGATAAATGTCAAGTCCGTTTCTATAATAATATAGATTAGCATCTTACACGACCATTTCAATGTCATAATATTAGTTCGATCTCTCTATTGCAGGAAGACACTGGAGGCCTTCAAGGAAGGGAAAATCGATGTTCTAATTGGCACGGATAGAATGGCTCGTGGAATACATATTGATGGTTTAAGATATGTTATCAATTATGATATGCCACCATATGTGAAAACGTACATACATCGAGCAGGCCGGACTGCTAGGGCAGGGGAATCTGGTTCCTGCTTCACCTTTTTAAGAAAACACGAGGTAAATGGCGCAATGCTCTGCTGAACAACAATAGTTAGCTTTCCCATGCGGAAGTTGCAATGAGTTGATTTATTAACATGTCTGTTATTATATATGTAAAGAAAAATTTCCAATCTCGTTTTCATCCCAGTACAGCTGTATACCTGTATCACTGGGGTTAGACACAAACTCTATTTGAGTATTTGTTGCCCTGGTGGATGTCAGTTTAGTATCAAATAATTTGGAGTAGAAAGGTGTTACTGGGGCACTGCTCAGTACTAACTACTAAGCACTGGAATTTCCGGATTTACCTTAGGGCAGAATGCATAAAACACTTTGATACCCATTGTAGGGTGAAACATAACTATGTAGTGGACACTACCATATGCCTCCTTTTCATTGCCAAAGGAACACCCAAACTGGATCATACCTAAAACACTTCAAGTTCCAATATCCAGCATGATTATTTTATGTCTATCTTGGTTGCTGAGTGAAATCATTTGTAGGTTAAAACTTTTGACAAAATGCTCAAAAAGGCAGACAATGCTGGCTGCAATCTTCATTCATTGCCTGAAGAATCAATAGAAACACTTCGTCCAGCTTTCTCCGGTGGTGAGATAATGTTCCTTCTGTACTGGTTTTAGTTACCTTTCATCCACTTTAATGCTACACTCATTCTAACCGTTTTTTATCTTCTTGTTCGGTTGTTAAAAGCTCTGAGGAAACTGGAAGGAGCACTGGAATCAGAAGCAGTGAAGAAATATGATTTAGGAGATAAAACGCCAGGTGCTTCTAAACGAAAGAGACCAAATCAGTTGTGCAAGCAATAGTGCTCTAGTTCTAACGTCTTGACATTACAATGTTGCACCTGCATGTCTACAGAGTTACGGTGAGACCTACTTTCTGAAATGTCATGCATTTTTTTACAGTACCATACCCCCCCCCCCACCCCACATCTTCAGTGGCATGATGCTTTACATATGTTTGTCCTTCAATTAATAGATGGTCCATGAGCATGGAAGAAACGTGAGGAGGCAATTGATTCCCAGTTCAAATCATGAACTAGAATGGGGCATGTTAAACCTACAATTTGAAGTATGCTTGGCCTTTATCAGTCAAATTTGAGCCAGGTTATTCTGGCTTGGGCTTGAAATGTTGAGCCAAATATTTGTTCAACTATTTAACTTGAACCCCTTATATTAAATAGAGATATGTTAATTTTCTGCTTTCTTCATTTGTTTGTATCTCGTATAAGATCGTACAGTTCAGACATTTTGTTCTCCACTAACAAAATATTGTTTTTATATGGTACTGCTTGACTGAAGCCATGCTGTTTTCTATTGTGCCTCTCAGACCTTTAGGGCTGGTTCGATGATAAGGGAATTAGAGGCGATTGAGGGCTGATTTGGTGACCAGAGAATCGAAGGGATCCATAGGAGAGGAATCCTCTTGCTATTCAAACCAAGGAAATCTCTTGCTATTCAATTCACTTGAATTCCCTGCTCATCAAACTAGCCCTTACTACTTTACGTTTGAGGGGAGTTCCTCCCTCGAAAGCTTTTGAATTCACAGATATAATGAGAATGAGTCCATGAAGTTGGTGTAGAAATATCTTCCAGTTGTGCGAGGAAAATTTTACAACCAGCATAACTGATGAGAACTGAAAAATATCCAGCATATTTTCTTATATTTATGTACTAGTCAGCACAGACATGTTTAGCTATTCAGATTTTTGAGAATGAAACCCTGAAGGATCCTACCTATTCAGAAGATCTAATGTTGAGTGCAGCAGCAGTAGTGGTTTCACAAGCATGGTCGTCTACTGCTACTACTAATACTTGTCTTCTTGGCTGCCAGCATATATAGCTTGTCGATTGATTATCTTACTGGTCCCAAGCTTTCTAATACGGCCGTGGTTGAGTGCAGCAGCAGTAGGTTGTTCTCAGCCCCAACAACACTGCAGCCGGTTCGTGGTTCATCATGG
The DNA here is from genome assembly GCF_902167145.1 of Zea mays. Taxonomy (NCBI): domain Eukaryota; kingdom Viridiplantae; phylum Streptophyta; class Magnoliopsida; order Poales; family Poaceae; genus Zea; species Zea mays. Next base: position 222,017,608 of record NC_050100.1, on the reverse strand, counting down.
ATACCCAAAGTAAAAAAAAAAGGTGTCTGCTTTATGCTGTTCAATGTGCTCTCCCATCTCCAAACAGCTTTCGCGATGCCTGCAGCAGGCCGATCCATTCTGATGAATGGCACAGTAAATCTCTCGGCCTTGGACAGTTGGACCCTTATCTTCCTGGTGTGGTGCTCATCATTCACTGTACATTTTTGGCTGCAAGGAGGCCACCCAAAAGAAAAGTTGGCTTTACATTCACCTCAACATATGTATCGGGGCATTCAGGGCCTTTCAGTTATGCTTTACGCTTAGAATGCCCCTTTTTCCGTCTTCGTCAGGCTTGTGGTTTTCCCTCAATTATTTAAGGCGTGTTTGGTTTGAGGACACTCCATCTAAGTTCAGACACTCCATTTAAGATGAACTCGTGCATCATGAGTTCAGTGGTGATGGATTAATTTATTTTATTCATAAACTAAATAAAAAAGTAAGAAGATGATGGACTAACTTATTTCTCAAATCAAACACCCCATTAGATTGTGAAATTTCAAGCTAGCAGATAAGATAGCTCAACTGAAAACCCCATTTCCCCCTCCGTTCCCGCTTTCGACATACGGTACGATTTTATGTTCTCTCTGAGGGAGGTCTCATTTGCATGCATCGTTGCAAATTTTCTAGGCTATACCTTGTGGCTTCTCTTCCATGGCAGCCCTTGTTCACCTAAGAGCTCTCACTAGAAGTTCATCGTCTTCGTGAACCACGATGGAAGATACCTCTTCATTTACTTCACCAACGTGGGTGCATCTTCTGCTGGGATCCTTGAATCGGTTGGTCGCATCTGGTAAAAATATGCCCATGAGCCATGATCTTGGCTTCCCGATTTGTTTACTCGCAGCCAGCCGGCTAGCCCATGGCGACGTGCGGATTGAAGGCGGGGAAGGAATACTGCCTGCCCACTTGGCAGCCTCTCGTACCATCCAACCGTCCATCGTCGCCTGCGTATCAATCACTAATTTCCGCTTGTCTGGCTTTTCTATAGAGTATTTACCTCAGGGAAGACTTCTTCTCTGTGTGCTTAGCTTTGAACTACACGCTCTTATTATCTGGTTCTGGTGGTCCGGAAGCACCTAATTTCAGCTCATTTGATGATAGTTCTCGCATTATCTTTCATTTTGTTGACCAGCTTTGCACTTGATACCATCCTATAACTCTCATTTGATCAATTTGTGCTCGGGCTGGGATATGAATATGATCCCTTTGGACCAATAATTTTGATTCCTCCACAGCCTCCACCTAACAAGAGCAGACACGACAGCTTCGCGACAAATTTAAAAAGAAAAAAGAAAAGCCACGGAACACAGGAGCAGCTCACTCGTCAGGCTTAAAAGGAGAGGTAAAGGAGGCCAGGAAAGCTAGTTTTGCAAGAACATAAAAAGATGGAGCTAAAGGTTGCATGATTAAACATCATTTCTCATAAACGGACAAAAAAGGGAGGGGAAGCCCTGTTGGTCAAGACCATCCTTCTCATTTTTTCAAACATTACAATCGAAACACGAAACACTTGGGTGCTGTTTGGTTCAAGAAATGTAACGCAAAGGGTAATGGTAATGGTTTACATTCGATTACTGTCGGTAACAAGTTTGAATAGTCCGGTATCAATTTTTAGTATGGTATCTGATTACGGTGGGACTAAAACAAACATGATTTAACGTTATCACTTACCCATTACGTTACAAATATCTGAACCAAACGGTACCTTGAATCGCCCAAAACGTCTCCTCTTTTATCCCTTTCCTTTACTAACCAGCACGAACCTTGATGATAGGGTAGACGACGACCCCACTATTATGAAAAAAAAAAAAACTAGATTGAACACATGGAAAGCATCTAGATTTCTAGTGACGTTAAATGATTAATGATTATTGTGATAAGGCTTGATCCCATGCATATGGCTCTTATCGACCATTACATCAACTACCGACCGAGCTATTGACTATCCTATCGTTAGTTCTTATTCAGCGCGGCGCTCCAATACACAAACTTTATCATCAACCAATAGCCACCTTAGAGTCACATCAGCTTTTCTTTTACATATTTTTAGTTAAAATAAACCATGACTATTTATGAAATTTAAATTTATTTGGGTACATAATTAAGCAAATAAAAAGTACATAGTTCATAAAAAACAAATAAAAATTATATAATTTATAAATCGTAAAAAATTATCATGATCCATAAAATATAAATAAAAAATACATATTTTTACACTAAAATATATAATTCTTGAATAGTTTTGTTGGTTTATTATTATTATTTTTAGATTGTCGAAGTTTATTATATAGTGAATTTATGGGGTTCACCGTAATCGAAAGTTAAAAATAAAGGCATTGAATATACGAAGATTTGTAGGTTTAGACACTAGATGCAACGTACTATTTATAGCGGTGTCTATTGATTATGTAATATGATATGATGATCATTCCGGCCTAAAAAACTCGGAGTGAACTACGTGCTAACCTATAATTTTTATTTTTTTTTTGTGATTTTTGTTAGTTGGTTTGCACGGAGTTTATACGGAAATTTACACCTGATACAGTGCCTATCTAGATAGCCCGACACCTAATTTTAGTCATAGCAGAGTGAACTACGTACTGATTAGTTGGTCAACCAGAGAGTACGGGTGTATATATACTTTCCAGCTAGTTCAATTCACCTCTTGTGCTTATTTCTTCAGCTGAGGCTATATATTTATATATTGAGGGAAGGGGAGGTTTTATCTGAGAGACATGATTGAGCTTTGTTAATCATAGATTAAGGATCTCAGTAATGCATAAGGAGTAGTGACGATCAAGAGCTTCATCATTCAAGGGAGACTGTGGGTGGTTCACTTTATATCGTAATTGGTTGTGTCGGCAATTATTTTCTTAACTTTATATTCTTAGAATTAGGTTGAAACGTAAGATAGAAAACTTTTGTACATAAGATAGAAAATATTATTAGACATAAGAAGTGAAGTAGCCTATTGAATAATAAAGAGTGAAATATACAATTTGATAAGATTTAATTGTTGCCAGAACTTTTAGCCCAATTCATTTCATTTTTCACTTGGACATGTTGATCTTTCACACGCAACCTCTCAAGACAAGATCATTGCCTTCACCGCTTACCGCCGGCACCGGCATCCTTGACGGTGCTGGAATCATCACCACAATTCACCAGTGGCGGCGACGCAGGGCTGCCGCCGTCGTGCAGGGGACCTCTAGCGTCTCCCATTGCGCCCATGGAGGGGCGGGATAGGAGGGACGGCCACGTGGCGGAGGAGATGGCGGAGGCGAGAGAGATGGGCATCAGGCAGAGCCCCTTGCCCTGCAGGTACTGCATGGCGGTGCCCATGTCCTCCTCCATCAACCTGGCCACCTGCTGCTCCGTCACCTGCAGGCTGCCACCACCGCCGTTCTCGCCGTTGGCGGCGTTCCCTTTTCCGCTGTCGCTCGTGCCATCTCCGCTCCCGTTGCCCTGCAGCAAGGATTTGAATTTGATTCCACTTGCGGTTTGGCTGACGATGCAGGAGATAATAAAGAACCGACATGAAGTTTAGTTTGCCACTCATCAAGATAATAAAGATTATTCGTGGGGATTTTGTCGGACTTGGTTTGGTTGACCTTGTAGCCGTTGAGCACCAAATTGATCGTGCGGTCCGGACTATCCGCTGTAGCGGTACGGACCGTTCGCGTGTGCACAGAATCAATTAAGGTTCCAGATTTTTTTCGGATTTGTTAGATAAACATACGAGATTAACTTGAGAACCGACTTGTAACGAGTTTAAACCCAACTTTATATAGATGAAGGGCTACAACTACGACCGATTAAACCTCCAACAATCGATCGATCAATCAATATACATCTAGTTCTTTATATTTTGCCATAGGAGTAGACAATAACTTAGATTCCTCTGTCTAATATTCACCTCTCCGGATCTACGTTGTTCAGAGACGTCTTGTGTGGCTTGTCGATCCCAACACACCTTAGGATTTATTCTCTCTAACGGGGTCCCTCCCGGAAGCGAGATCCAGACATTTTCGGCGAACTACACCGCCCCTGCGCACGGGCGGACCGTTCTGTTGGATTAATGTGGGCTTGGCCCAAATTAATATTCAATAATAGTCAATGCTAATGGACCACTTTAATGCTATGGTGTACTAATTATTTAGTACCATATTGGAAGTTCAAAGGACAAATCAATCAACTTAAATAGGTGGACCATTGGTGCATCTATTGAGAAGTTGAGAAAAGAATGAAAGACTGCCACACGCGCGCGCGCGCCGCCGCCGCCGCCGGCCGGGCCGGGCCGTGGCCGTGGCCCGTGGCTCGTGTCTCGTTTGCGCATTTTGCCTGGATTGATGACCGTCATAATAATCGTCCGTTTCCTGTCTTATGGCTAGTAACGGACGTCAGTTACTGTCGTCAGTTTCCAGTTCTAATGCGCGACCGTTTCTGTCCGTTGCTCTTCTCCCTTCTTCTGACCGGCTATAAGAATGGAGAGGGAGAGCTCTTCCAGTCACGCGAATTGCAAACAACACATTCCCGTCCCATCTTCTGCGAGCACAGAGAGAGTGGGAGAGCAGGCCTCCGAAATCACCGACCGCAGAGATACACTTGCACGGGTGTGCGGGCGATCAGATTTTTGGGGAGCGTCTTCGCGACTGCTCGCGTGATCGTCCACAGCTTGCTGTTCGTCGCCTACCCAAGTTGACGCGTGCTGCTGTTCTTCTTCCCGGCGACCGTTCGAGGGACTGCACTGCGTACATCTTCCTGCACCGACTTCGTACGACTACATCGAACAAACACACGAGATGTCTCGTGTGAATGGAGCCACTGGTGCCTTGAGCATCGGTCCCTCCGCTGGGTACACTCTGTTCTTCGTATTTGTGCATGTTTCATTGCTGTTTACTGCTTATGCGAGTAGTTATACACACATGCACATACATGTCATCACATATATCGCACTGATTTTCTGGATTAAATTAAAACTAAAAATGCCTAACTTTCTAACAATCCAAAAATCTGATATTAGGCATTTTTCTGTTAGTGGTTTTGCTGCTGCGTTAAAACCAAGTGAACCTTTTGATGGGACGTTTTACAAGAGATGGCGTAGTAAGATGATACTGTGGTTGACCGCAATGAACTGCTATCACGCCGCACAGGGGAAACCCGAACAGTTCACTCCTGAAGAGGAGAAAATGTTCGACGTTGCCGATAACCTGTTTCGAGGCGCCGTGATTGGCGCTCTTGCCAACAAGTATGTTGATTCTTATCTAACGTGCACATCTGCAAAAGAGTTATGGGATGCATTAGATGAGAAGTTTGGTGTTTCTGATGCTGGTAGCGAGCTGTACATCATGGAGCAGCTGTTTGACTATAAGATGGTGGAAAACCGTCCTGTAGTTGAACAGGCTCATGAAATACAGGCACTGGCTAAAGAACTCGAACAATTCCCATGTGTCTTGCCTGACAAGTTCGTGGCCGGCGGTATTATCGCTAAACTGCCACCTTCTTGGACGGACTTTGCTACCACTCTAAAACATAAGAGACAAGAGTTTAGCGTGGCTGAGCTTATTGGTTCTCTTGATGTTGAGGAGAGGGCGAGAGCAAAAGACACTCGTGGAAAAGGAGTTGAGACTTCTAGTGCCAATATGGTACAAAAGAAGAACTCCAATGCATCACATAATAATAAAAAGAAGAACAAGCAACAGAATGCCACGAAGCCCAAGCAGGCAGCCTCGTTCAAAAAGAAGAACAAAGGAGCTGGTTGTTTTGTTTGCGGGAGTACTGATCATTGGGCAAGCACTTGTCCAGACCGCAAATTTAAGCAAGAGAAAAAACCAGCTCAAGAGAAGAAAACAGTAAACATGGTTGTTAGCGAGACTGCAGAAGGAACATCGGGGTATGGTAATCTTTTACCTACTGTTCTTTCAGTGTGTCAATCCCCTGAGTGGTGGGCTGATACCGGTGCTAATATTCATGTGTGTGCTGATATTTCTTTATTTTCTTCTTATCAGTGCAAAGGGACTGGAGCCTTGCTGATGGGGAACGGATCACATGCGCGTGTTCTTGGTGTTGGTACAGTCATTCTGAAGTTTACTTCGGGAAAGACGGTGCTATTGAAGAACGTGCAGCATGTCCCCTCCATCAAAAAGAATCTAGTTAGTGGCTCTCAATTGTGTCGAGATGGCTACAAAATTGTCTTTGAGTCTAATAAATGTATACTGTCTAAGTATGGAACATTTGTTGGAAAAGGCTATGACAGCGGAGGCTTGTTCCGCTTATCTTTGCATGATGCGTGTAATAAGTCTGTGAACAATGTTGTTTCGAATGAGTCGTATATTTGGCATTCACGACTTTGTCATATCAATTTTGGTTGTGTCTCGCGGTTAGCAGATTTAAATTTAATCCCGAAATTTGATTTAGTCAAAGGTTCTAAGTGCCAGGTGTGCGTGCAATCTAAGCAACCTCGCAAGCCTCACAAGGCTGCGGAGGCGAGGAATTTGGCACCACTAGACTTAATACATTCCGATTTATGTGAGATGAACGGAATATTGACTAAAGGAGGCAAGCGATATTTTATTACTTTTATCGATGACTCTACTAGATTTTGTTATGTGTATCTCTTAAAATCAAAAGATGAAGCTTTGCATTATTTTAAGACCTACAAAGCTGAAGTTGAAAATCAACTCGAGAGGAAAATTAAACGGTTAAGGTCTGATCGTGGTGGAGAATATTTTTCGGGTGATTTTTCTGATTTTTGTGTGGAACATGGTATTATTCATGAGAGGACACCGCCATACTCACCACAATCCAATGGGGTTGCTGAAAGAAAGAACCGTACTCTAACTGATTTGGTTAACGCCATGTTAGAGACTTCAGGGCTATCTAAGGAATGGTGGGGTGAGGCGATCTTGACGGCGTGTCATGTCCTGAATAAAGTTCCCACAAAGAACAAAGAAATCACACCATTCGAGGAATGGGAAAAGAAGAAATTAAATATCTCCTATTTGCGCACCTGGGGTTGTTTGGCTAAAGTGAATGTGCCAATTAACAAGAAGCGCAAATTAGGACCGAAAACTGTTGATTGTGTTTTCCTTGGGTATGCTTTCCACAGCATTGGATATAGGTTTTTAATTATAAACTCTGGAGTACCGGACATGTTGGTTGGTACAATTATGGAGTCCAGAGATGCTACATTTTTTGAGGACGAATTTCCCATGAAAGCTACACATGATACGTCTAATGATGAACCAACGATACCCCATGAGCATTTTATTCCGGTAGAACACACTGAGGAATCCCATATACATAATCATGTGGAAAATGACAATGTATCAACTCGAAAGAGTAAGAGACCAAGGATTGCAAAGTCCTTTGGTGATGATTACATTGTATATCTTGTGGATGACACACCAAGTACCATTGAAGAGGCATATTCCTCTCCTGATGCTGACCTTTGGAAGGAAGCAATAAGGAGTGAGATGGATTCTATTATGTCTAATGCAACTTGGGAGGTAGTTGAGCGTCCTTATGGGTGTAAGCCCATTGGAAGTAAATGGGTGTTCAAGAAAAAACTTAGGCCTGATGGTACTATTGAAAGGTACAAGGCGAGGCTTGTAATTAAAGGTTATTCACAGAAGGAAGGTGAGGATTTCTTTGATACTTATTCACCTGTGGCTCGATTGACCACAATTCGTGTGCTACTTTCTTTGGCTGCCTCTCATGGTCTACTCGTCCATCAAATGGATGTTAAGACAGCATTCCTAAATGGAGAGCTAGATGAGGAAATTTACATGGAGCAGCCAGCTGGGTTTGTAGCAAACGGTCAAGAAGGCATGGTGTGTAAATTATTGAAATCTTTATATGGCCTAAAACAAGCACCTAAGCAATGACATGAAAAGTTCGATAAAACTTTGACATCTGCCGGTTTTGTTGTGAACGAAGCAGACAAGTGTGTATACTATCGGTATGGTGGGGGCGAGGGAGTAATTTTATGCCTATATGTTGATGACATTCTAATCTTGGGGACGAGTCTTGATGTGATTAAAGAGACAAAAGACTTTCTGTCTAATAATTTTGAAATGAAAGATTTGGGAGAAGCTGATGTTATTCTTAACATTAAGCTACTGAGAGAAGGCATTGGTGGGATCACACTTGTGCAATCCCATTATGTGGAAAAGGTTTTGAGTCGCTTTGGTTTTAGCGAATGTGAACCTGCTCCAACGCCTTATGATCCTAGTAAGCTATTAAAGAAAAATCGAAGGATAGCTAGGGATCAATTGAGATATTCCCAAATAATTGGTTCACTCATGTATTTAGCTAGCGCTACGAGGCCTGACATCTCATTTGCTGTGAGCAAACTTAGTCGATTTGTTTCAAATCCGGGAGATGATCACTGGCGTGCTCTTGAGAGAGTTTTGCGCTATCTAAAGGGTACTATGAGTTTAGGCATCCATTATACCGGGTACCCAACAGTGCTGGAGGGTTATTGTGATGCAAACTGGATATCTGATGCTGACGAGATATATGCCACAAGTGGATATGTGTTTTCACTTGGAGGTGGTGCTGTTTCATGGAAGTCTTGCAAGCAGACCATCTTAACGAGGTCGACTATGGAAGCAGAACTCACAGCATTAGATACCGCTTCAGTTGAGGCTGAGTGGCTTCGTGAACTCCTTATGGATTTACCGGTGGTTGAAAAACCTGTGCCGGCTATCTCCACGAACTGTGATAATCAGACTGTAATAATTAAGATAAACAGTTCTAAGGATAATATGAAGTCGACAAGGCACATAAAGAGGCGTTTGAAATCTGTCAGGAAATTGAGAAACTCCGGAGTAATAGCGTTGGATTATGTCCATACGTCTAAAAATCTGGCAGATCAATTTACTAAGGGGCTATCACGTAGTGTGATAGATAGTGCATCAAGTGAGATGGGCATGAGACCCACCTAAAGTTTATCATAGTGGTAACCTGTTCTATGTGATCGGAGATCCCGTGAATTAGAATGGTGAAACAAGCTAGTGGTAGACTGAGAGGAAAGACCCTTAATAAGGCTCATTTCAGATGCATATCTTTCCTTACTGTAAGGTAGGTTGGTGTTTACACCTTAATATGTTCCAAGTGGCTTTGTGAAGCAAAGATGTTGTCCTACAGAACATCTTTAGAGGAACATACCTATATGGGTTAACTGCTAGTCACAGTTTATGAGATCTGGGTGGTCTCTAGATACCCATGAAAGGCTATGGAGTTTGACTTATATGCTCCAACCAGAGGGGATGCGTTCAGCAATCTAGTACTGGTAAAGAGTTTAGATGAAACTCATTCCACGCAAAACTGCCAATTCAAGGCCTAGTCCATTGTGCAGTTGTGGTCAAGTGTAGTCTAAGTTCTAGGTGGATGTTCAACTTAACAGTCTCCATCGAAACACCAGTATATCAAACGTTTGAGATGATGAGAGCTTTTTTGTGTGACTTAGCATTTGGTGGGGATTGTTGGATTAATGTGGGCTTGGCCCAAATTAATATTCAATAATAGTCAATGCTAATGGCCCACTTTAATGCTATGGTGTACTAATTATTTAGTACCATATTGGAAGTTCAAAGGACAAATCAATCAACTTAAATAGGTGGACCATTGGTGCATCTATTGAGAAGTTGAGAAAAGAATGAAAGACTGCCACACGCGCGCGCGCGCGCCGCCGCCGCCGCCGGCCGGGCCGGGCCGTGGCCGTGGCCGTGGCCGTGGCCGTGGCCGTGGCTCGTGGCTCGTGGTAGATCGGACCTTGGTCCGAATATTCCTTTCAAACGGTTGCGCATTTTGCCTGGATTGATGACCGTCATAATAACCGTCCGTTTCCTGTCTTATGGCTAGTAACGGACGTCAGTTACTGTCGTCAGTTTCCAGTTCTAATGCGCGACCGTTTCTGTCCGTTGCTCTTCTCCCTTCTTCTGACCGGCTATAAGAATGGAGAGGGAGAGCTCTTCCAGTCACGCGAATTATCTCACGCGAATTGCAAACAACACATTCCCGTCCCATCTTCTGCGAGCACAGAGAGAGTGGGAGAGCAGGCCTCCGAAATCACCGACCGCAGAGATACACTTGCACGGGTGTGCGGGCGATCAGATTTTTGGGGAGCGTCTTCGCGACTGCTCGCGTGATCGTCCACAGCTTGCTGTTCGTCGCCTACCCAAGTTGACGCGTGCTGCTGTTCTTCTTCCCGGCGACCGTTCGAGGGACTGCACTGCGTACATCTTCCTGCACCGACTTCGTACGACTACATCGAACAAACACACGAGATGTCTCGTGTGAATGGAGCCACTGGTGCCTTGAGCATCGGTCCCTCCGCTGGGTACACTCTGTTCTTCGTATTTGTGCATGTTTCATTGCTGTTTACTGCTTATGCGAGTAGTTATACACACATGCACATACATGTCATCACATATATCGCACTGATTTTCTGGATTAAATTAAAACTAAAAATGCCTAACTTTCTAACACGTTCGGCTCGTCAGGCATGAACCCTAACCTCAGTGCCAGGTCATGGACCGTCCGTGTCTCCGCATAGAGCACCGCCGTCGGTTCGCATCACAGTATCACATTGGTGTCTGGATCGCCGCCAACCATACTTACAGCAGCGGCGGTATGCAAGTTCAGGAGTTGGGGATTCTCATTCTCCTCAGCGAGCGGGTTAGCAGCTCCTAAATGCTTGATCAGTACCGTGTGATCACTTTTCAGGCGTGTTTTTTTCTTCCTTTTGTGGCGCCAGTCCTTGGCAGCAAAGATTCCTACACACTTTTTTTTTTCTTTCTGTTGTGTTGTTGGCCACTGATGCCTGATAATAAGTTCCTTAAGCAAAGTTATGCAGGGGTCAGCATCTCCTTTTGATTTCTGTAAGCATGCCGTTTGGTTTCAGTAGCTCTTTCGGGTGGGCTTTTTAGTCCTCGACTGCCAAAGCTAGAATCTGCAACGGGATCTCTATGTATTTATGCCCTAACGGATAGGCTTGATCAGGGTTCAGCTTTAGACCAGCCGCATAAACAATTTTTTGGATGGGCCAAATGATGGTTAAATTGTCCGGGACAGCTACTTTGACGATGACAAAAGTCTGGGCACCACCTATTTGCACCCAACCAATGGACAATTGGTCAAAAGGATGGCCTCCCTGATGATCGCTTTGTGCTCCAGTGCACATCATTAGAGCATTTCAGGGCTCACCATATATATACTTATAATACTTGGCCCACAAAGGTTTGGTTGTATCAGTTGATGGGTCGTTTCAGTTTTTTCAAAGCAGAAGAGCATATGGCACAGCAACAGGTTACCTCTGATGCGATGCCGGCAACTAGAGTGCCGACGGCTGTCGCTCCGCCTAGCCGGCTCATGCTGAGAACCTGCAAGAGACGGGGAACAGTCACGAAGGATCTGGACAAGATAGTTTTAGGAGCGAGCTCGTCCCACGCCACAGTGACATAGCTAGCTGGGGGAACGGTGCAGCGAGGCAGAAAACAAAAATACCTTGACTTGGAGCTGGAGGAACTTCACGTAGTCAATGATCTCGTCAAGCATCGATGCCTTGTCGGTCTGCAAACAAAGTTCCATATGATCGTTTCAGCGACAGTAGTGATCTCATTGTAGCTTCATGATGCTCTTCTTAACAGTGAGCGCAAGTTGTGCCAAAGAGGACATCGGATGCGCGCTTCCGGGACAGCCGTGGCACGTGGTGTTCGTGGGGAACAGAAGAAGGAGGAGGAGCAGGCGTGTTAGACAGACGCCCATGTCTCCAGCTACAGTGCCGTGCAAGGTATGTGTATGTTCATGTGTAGCCGTGTGTTTTTATTTTTTTATACCAAAACCCTAGCTTAACCTGCCCAGCCCTCATGAGCATGAGCTAAGCTGTGTGTGTTGTTGCACCAGCTGTTCTGTTCGTTGGCAGCGGAAATTTTGGTAAAATTCTAAGTAGTCGAAATCCTCCAATGGAGGCCCGACACATGGCGTCCGCCAAAGTAGTATCTTACATTACATGTTCTCCTATTTCATGAGGCACTCATCATTCTACCAATCGTATCCTACATTATTACATTTACACATAGGAGAGCGCAGCACGTCGCTCTATACTAAAAGAAAACAAGGTCAAGATAGCGTATCGGCAAAAGGCTGAATTTAAGGAGAGAGAGAGAGAAAAAATGAAACTGAAGTGCAAAGAAGAAGGAGAAGAAAAAGAAGAAGGAATGCATCGTCACCACATTTCAGGGAAAGCTTGCTGCTACTTTGTTCAAAAGAAAGTGACAAAGGGAGGAGAAAAAGAGATGGAAATCAGGCGTACCTTGTTGGCGTTAGGGACCAGCTCCTGCAACGCCTTCATCCTCTCCGCTATCCTCTCCCTCCGTAGCTGCGATGAGCGCAACACACGCGTGAGCGATCGAGATGGCGCCACTGAGAGTATATAGTATGAAACTGAAAACAGTTCGTCAGACAGCTCATCTCTGCTGCATCTGAACGCTGAACCACAATTCGATTTTGTGCACGGCCGAAGTTTGCAATTCAACAAATTGGAGCTGTGGAATTGATTGAGGTCTGTGGCTGGCAATCCCAAGAGTTGTGGAGCTCCAGGTACAAGAGCGAGCACCAGCGCAGGACAAAGGAGAGCATACATGTATGTATTGTACACAGTGATGCAGAGGCATTAAAGAATGGGAGAGTAGCGTACACGTTCGGCGATGCTGTGAGGGTCAGTGGCTTGCCCCCTCTTGGCTCGCTGCCGCTGCTGCCGCGGCGGCGCTCCTCCGCCCGACGCCGCTCCGGCGGCCGGCGCCGGCCCGCCACCCCCGAAGCTCTGCGGCGCCGCCGGCATTGACCCGCCCTTTGAACAGTCCGATTGGTTGATCAGCCAAGAGAAAACGAGATGAACAAACGGTAGCTTTGCCTCCTGTTTGGCGACATGAATGGAGGAGCAAAACGGACACGAGCACGCACTGGTTGTTGGTCGGTCCGGTGGCTTACCTGCCCGAACGGCGGCGGCTGATGCACGGCGGCGGTGTGCATATTCCCAGCGGCTCCGAACCCGTTGTACAGCTCCCGGTCGCCTCCCTGCAAAGCCCGGGACCAAAGGAAGGCCACGTCAACGGCGCGCGGGCAACAGAAAGGGAGTTCTGGAGGCGAGAGCAGGTGCCGGAGCACAAGGATCTCACGGCGGCATTGGGGGACTTGAAGGCGGCATCCACGTCGTCCCTGGCGAGGTGCTGGGTGAACAGCGGTAGCGGCATGAACCCCGCGTCGTCGCCGGCGCCGGCGCCGAGGCCGTGCAGGTCGCTGAGGTGGAGCATGAGGGGCTTCTCCCCGCCGCCGATCTGGTGGTGGCGGAGGCGCGACGCGAGGAGCGCAGGCTCGTCGAGCGCGGCGGTGTCCTCGGTCACGGCCCCCGCCGCCGCGGGGAGCTCCCAGGGCGACTTGCCGGAGCCAAGGTCGGACCACGCGGCCGGCAGCGTGGACAGCATCTGGTCGAAGAAGTCGTCCTGGGCCCCGCCTCCGCCCTGCATTTCGCGGCCGCTCGGCTGCATGGGTGGCCTTCGGCTGCGGCGAGGCGGCTCCCTTCTGGCAAGACACCTCTTCTTGGTGCGCAGAGAGGGAAGAGAACTGAGTGGCGTTGGAAGAGAAGAGGGAAAGGGGGGGTTTGGAGTGTGGGCCCATTTTTTATATATAATTTAGCCTTTTTCGATTTTATTTTCATAAATATGCCATTTACGGTTTTATTTTAAAAAATAGACCCTTAATTGGACATCAATAGCATTAGCTGTTGGAACTTGCTCTACTGATCAAGATGATCTAACGGGGGAGTGAAAAGAATGCAAACAAGGTTTTAACTCGAGATGTCGATTGCTTTGTTAATCCAGCCTCTTAAGGGCACTGTCCGGGGGTATTTATAGGTGCCTGAGTGCCCAACGTCTTGATGTAAGGACGTATGTGCCCTCAGGCACCTGAACTATCCCCGAAATATTTCCATAAGGGAGGGTTACAGACTATCATTACATAAAAGTCATTACAAGTCAGGCCTGTAACACACTTCTCCGTGCGGGGCCTGTTACAATGGGCCGAATCCCACATAAATATGCTCTTTACAGTTTTATTTAAAAAAACAGACCCTTAACTAGGTATCAATAACATTAGTGTCTAGCTATCACAAGCCGACGCTAATGCTATTGGCGTCTAGATCTACAACGTGGCGGTGGGGTTGTTGTGGCATGGCGCCCACGTGGCAGGGTGTAGGCGCCAAGATCGGTGCGCCGACCTTGACATCGTAGATCTTGACGCCAACCCCGATATGCCTATATATTACGGCGCCAGTTCCCACCCCTCTATATTGGTTTTCTCCTCTTCACTACGACAAACATACCTTACTGGTGTCAAAGTAGTTTTCTTGATTTTTGTCTCACTTATTTTATTCAATCTATTGATCTTTGGTGGCATGGTAATCTCCATTATGTTACTATGTATTTTCTTTATTGAAGATCCTCTATCATTATTGAAGACGTATGTATTCGGCTAATTTTTAAACTCCATATTATTTGATAGTAGGATGTCTAGGTGCGATAAATCTGCCAAACAAAGGTAAACACTGTATAGAATGTGTCATCTAATCGAAACAGTTTGTATAACGATACTTATTAAAATTTAGGAAGGGTTCATTGATCGGTACTGCCTTCGACCCGCTGCCTTTACTAAAAGGTGTTACAGTGCCTATTTATTTTTCGATGATCCTTGCAAGGTTGCTAAGTCCGATGAAGAAGACGCTTATGGGCAGAGGCATTGGATGTGTGCTAACTATGCTTTTGAGGCAACGATTGTTCAGCGTCGGATCAATTTAATGGTGAGAATAATTTCTCAAACATGTATCGGTTTTCATACGAAGTAATGCTACTAACCATTGGATGTTTTGTAGACTCCTCCACCGCTCTGTGATTTTGAGCAATGGGTGGACACATAAATCTCTGAGAAAGATAAAAAGTGGATGGAGAATCTTAAGAAGTGGGATGCAGAGGACAAGAAGAGGGTAGACAGGAGACGAGATGAGCTTGTAGCGGAACAACAATAGATTGAAGAGAAGGAAATGAGACGTGTCACTAGTTACAGGGAGAAGAAGCTTCAGCATGCACGTTGTACAAAGGAGGCAATGGAGGAGAACCCAGATGCTTTCCGGAAGGAAAAGTGGCCCCGCTGCACTCAGTAGTGAGCAATCATTTTGATGTTTAAGTCACGAAAAATATTATATATTAATAAATTTTTTTAGACTCCATAAGAACTCGATTTTATGGTTATATTTTCTGCATTATTAAATATTTCTGATTTCGTGTCTACTCATATTTTAGTTTGGCACTCGAAGTAACAAGTTGTTGACTTAAAGCAATTGATACAGAAGACTTAAAGCAACTGATACATAGGTACACAAGACTAGTACTTTCACATTCTTAACCTAGTACCTGGGTCTGCCCAATAAAGCCACTAGCCTCGAGTGAAGGCCAGCACCTATAACGGAGGGGTCCGAATTTGCCACGTGTCTTGAAGATGGGGGCTCTCGGCACCTGCACCAGGGGTCGAACCCCTGGGAACGGCCCCAACCCTAATGGCGGGCCACCCGGACAT
This sequence comes from Zea mays, assembly GCF_902167145.1. Lineage (NCBI taxonomy): Eukaryota > Viridiplantae > Streptophyta > Magnoliopsida > Poales > Poaceae > Zea > Zea mays. The sequence goes on along the minus strand of NC_050100.1, from coordinate 222,001,954 downwards.
CTAGCCTAAGGGGTTCGGTGCTGCCACCTGCTGGCCAATGCCGGAGGAGACGAAACCTCCCCTGAACACCATCTGGACCCCAGCCAAAGGAAGTCCGGAGCTGTTACGAGGAAGGGTAATCTCGATCACTGCTCCTCGCACAAGACGAGGTCCGGTGTTAGCACGTGTTCTACGACGCGTGACGTAAGCTATCGGGAAAGGCCTGACGTCAAACTCTGAGTGAAAAGTGCCTCTGCATTAACTGCGGACGAGACATATACCTGTCTGCCCCAGTGGCAGGTGGTGCGTCCGCAGTGCATAGGCCACACAGTAAGACCTTTGACTCTCTGCGCCGCTTGGGCTGCTATCATTATGACTCTCATTGTAGCCCGCGCGTTACCGAGGCGAACGGGAACAGGCAGAGAGGACAGGACGACGACGCCTGAGCACCCCTACATGCGGTAGCGCGTTAGCCTATGCCGCAACCTACACCTGTGCCCTGACTTTGATTAGACGGGACAAGGTCGCGGCAAGCCAGGAGATCTTCACGAAGACCAAGAGAAGATATCTGTTCTCCATGAACCGACGCTCCACTTACTCCATATCTAACAATAGATTACTAGGCCCACTTGTCGGGGCTCGATCACCATGTACGTGTCTCACTTGAACTATAAAAGGGAAGGCACAGACACGGTAGACGAGTGGGTTCCAAACTCACACGTACTGAGAGAGACTCCCTCGGAGACCCTCGGACGGAGACTCCCAAGAAATACAACTCACAATGGATGTAGGGTATTACGGTCCGGCGGTCCGAACCACTCTAACCCTTATGTTCTCGAGTTCATCCAACTAGCTAGTCAAATCCCTAAGCCCACTCCTCATCTTATAATCAGGGCGGGTGCACTCCGCCACCCGGCCGGAGAAGTTTTATGTCGACAGTATTGTTAATGGAGTTGTAAGGATCTTATTTGGTTTTGGTAATTGTATGACAACTGAGGCGAACTAACATGTGTTTATGTTGATATATTTAGGTGATTAGACCAAAATAACGTTGGTGCGAGCTACTTATGCCACACTGGTGAAGTGAATTAGTTATGTTGATTGATATGCCCAACAAGTAGGAACAAGCGGAACGGAGCATCCGCCAGACACACCCTAAAGTGATATAGCTCTGTAAAGTTGGATTCAATTGCAAGCTGCAAAGATCCATGACATCCAATCCCTTGTTGTCCAGGCCAATACGCACCGGAACAGGAGTTTACTGGCACTGGACACGGGAGCTAGCCTACTGCTACTATGCGTGTTGGTTTGTTTGTTTTGTTGTTGCCAGCAATCACATCACAGGATGACAACCCCATGGGACCGAGGAAGAAGATGATGCCAAGTCATCAGGTGAGAGAGACTCTTGAGTGAGTGATGAGCGTGTCCACCGTCACCCGTTTCCATCATTGGAAATGGAGAACGGCGGAGAAGACCTGCCTGCGACTGCGAGGCTGCGGCGCGCGGCTTCCGTCCTCTCCCGGCTCCACCTTGTCGGGCCGGCACCTGCTGACCCGTCTTCACAGCATGGTGGCAATGGCAACCTCCTCACCTTTCTTCGCTGCTTGCGTTTGCGTGCTCGCGCAAAACTATTGAGGGTCTGCCTTATCATTTAAGACGAACTAAAGTTTATTAGGGGATGTTTGAATGCAGTAGAAGTAATAGTTAGAGCTAGTTTGGAAACACCATTTTTCCAAGGGATTTTCATTTTTCAAAGGAAAAATGAACTAATTTACATTGGGAAAACTAAAATACCATGAAAAAAATATAGTTCTCAAACTAGCCCTTAATTAGCTAAAAAATTGCTAGTGGAATTAGTTGGCTAAGAGCATCTCCAATAATGTATCAAACTAGTGTCTTAAATTGAAATATAGAGCTCTACACAGGGAAAAAATTACTCCAACAATGACTCATTTTGTAAAATTTTGTCAAAAACATATAGGGCGCCCTCTCAAATTTCTCAAATATACTACGCTCTAGTGGAATGCTTTATAATAATTAAGGTTTTACTGTTGAGGCAAAATATTTTGTTGGTGCCATCAATCATATAAAATATACTCATTTTTAAATTATAAAGCATTTTTATAGGACACGTGGTTGGAGATGATCTAACAAATAACTAGCTAATTATTAACTAATTTATTAAAAAATAGATGATAGTTGAACTTAATTAGGGTGTTTAGATATCTCTAACTAATTTTAACCACTAACTATCAACTCTAGTACATTTATATATACCCTTAGTTTAGTTTAAAGTGGATCGGTCGGATGAAGTCTAGTACGTACAATGATATTTATGTATATTTGATCAAACTTTAAAATTGTTTGACTGCTTAAGAATATTTGCTTCTAGAGGGAGAGGAATTAAAATGTACCGTAGTGATCTTTATTATTTTTTACCTGGTTGATCAGAAGTAAAAAAAATTGCAACACATGCTACGTGCTGTCGTGTATCGCAAAATTTTATGACCCGAAACATGTCATCGTTGCCATGGTTTGCCTTTTAAAAAAGAGATAAGCATGGGCCAGGTCACCGGGACTTTTACGTGCGTGTACGCTTCTCCTGCTGCTCTCCTTGGTAACGCTTATCTTTTTTTTTTTTACTTCTTTTACAAAACGCGCGCGCGTCCTACAGCATAGCATATATATATAAGTGATAATAACTTATAACCAAGTTTGGAGTGAACCAGTTTTGTTTCGGGTTGGAGTGAACCAGTTTCCATTTAATTTTTGGAGCCAGTGAGAATTTAGCGGTCAGTTTCATGTGGTTTCTACCCGATCCTAACAGAATTACTGTTCGTTTTAGCTCTTAGTTTTTATGTCTATATTCAGAAGGATGATGATAAATCTAGACTATATACAAAACAACATACTATATTTAGATGTTGAGGCTTCCGAGTTGAATTTGCTGGATAGTGAATCAAAGTCATTTAGGTTTGGCATATATTGGAGGGTCGAAGCTTCATTCCCTTGAACCATTTGTTTAAAGGACATCGTTAGTAAGAGATCAAGTTCTTTTACCTAGGGGCGAGATTGCTATGAAGCTAGAGGCAGATGAATGTGTGGGTTTCAAAAGATTTCTTCATTGCTAGGCTTCGTTTCCCTATGCAAGATATAACGGAAGAGATTTTGGATTCATATAACATAGAAATGCACCATTTGACACCCATTGGGATATCAAAGATTGCCCTTTTGTCTAGGTTGTTAAGTCACGGCAGGTGATTTCGAATGTTTTCACTTTTTGCGCCTTGCATGATATGCATTGCCTATTTAAGAATCATATTGTTGAAGGGGCAAAAATGATCATTATATTGTTGTAGCTTTAAGTCATGTCCCAACGCGAAGCAGATTACACTATTGCTACAAAGAACAAGTGGCATGATGATGCATGGGTTAAAAATTTGGTTCTACCATAAGGTGTCTATGTTTCAAGAAAAAGGTATGATCGGTCGAATGTTGAGAAGGTTCCCATTGGCTCTAAAGATGGGTACTTCATGTGAAGAAGATTGGATTGAGCAAGTTATATACTATCACTAGAACAATCGATCATAGAAATTCATTTTGCTTGCCAAAAAATGTCTTATAATGTGTCTATATGCACTAACGACATACTAGTAAAGCATGTATAAATATGACCAATCAATGTCACCTGAAAGGTCGAAGGAGAGGCATGATAACCATATGAGTTGCAATCAACTTATGTTGGAGAAATCAAGAATGTTTAATTTATTGTGTAGCTTGCAAAATCTTACTTCATTGAGTGGTTATTGATAGCACTCTCGTTGCCATGTCCAAATAAATTTGTATAACCTTTGTCCCAAAATATAGCTACTTTTGGGTTTATCCCAAATAAATTATTTTAGCTTATCCCAAATATCTAAGATATTGTAAAAATATTTCATAACTAACCAACTACACTAATTTGGTGTCCTCCGTGTTGATATTTTCTCCTATATATCTTTTGTCGAACCTAATTATATGACATAAATAGCTTTGCATTAGGACAGACATAATATATATAAAAGTATATATATTGTGGGACTGAAGTTTTGCTATTAATATATCACTCCAAAGATAGAAGAAGCAATAGCAAAAGGTGGTCAATTAATTGCTACTTCAAAGTAATCCGCAAAGCCAAAATATTCAGGGTATCCCACGTCTCCCTCAGCTCAGTCATCATACATATGCCCTTGCCATTATATGTAATATAAACCAGAATATAATGACCTTACTATACCAAATAACAAAGCTCTGTGTTCTAATATATATATACCTAAGGTTCTCTGGCTATATTTTCTAAAGTGGTGTAGAGTATCTATACCACATGGCTATCTATCTAATGACAAATTAAACTTACTAGCAGTGACAAACTGAAAGGAGGTTCTTTTGCCTTTGATTAGGCGAGCCTAGGCCGACGACGACTCAACTCAGATTCCTCGATCGACAAAAAAGGACACGTGACAAGGCCTCACGATCACGACCAATAACAAAGCTGAGCACACAGCGAGGGAGACTGGTTAATTAACAGAGTGCTAACTACACCTCTATTCTTCATTCCTTGTCAACTTTACATCTGATAAGAAAGAAGCTGAATATATAGTTATATAAAAAAGGCAATTTTTTTTAAATGCAGCATGTATATCTACAAAGAAATAAAATGCAAGTGTCGCTCTCAAAGCTGCTTTTTACTAGCAAAAACTTGTAGAGTATCGAGCAAATGAACGCTGAATTAACTAAAAGGCATGCATGGTGCATATTGATCACGTCACTGGAATTGCGCTTGATGGAGACCTGCCAGGGGTATATAAAATTCGGAGATACCAGACATGACACCGGGAGGAATCAAAGAAGCACATCCACCCGTGCATTATATTATTCCATATATGTAACTAGGTGTGTGCCCGTGCGTTGCAACGGGAGTACGCTGGGATGAACATCGACACATATCTGATCGGATCTTATATTTCCTTGGGGTCTGGAGAAAGTTTGCTCGGAAGCCAAACATATTAAGACCAGAGCATGTGTTACCTTTGTGCCCCATCAGCACATTGTTCCGCGCTTGTATGAGAAGAGCAGTAATTAATTTTTCAGTAGAGCTTCCAGTAAACTCTAATGGCAGTTATGGTGTCTAGGTGAATCGAAGTTCTTTGCATGCACAAGATTTTTCATTGACTATGATGGGTGTCTGACTATTCTGACCTCAGTGAAAAGAGCAGTAATCAATTTGCGTAATAATATGAACAGCAGGCTTATTTGCATTTCAAAGTGCTAATTTGCATTAAGACAGTATTGCTCCACAAGTGTGTCAACAAAGGAACTAAAGTGAAAAGCCAGACTTGACCAAATCAGGTAAGGTGTGGTAACGTGTGTTCGATGAACCAAAAATAGCAACAATCATAAGACTATGTTTCATAAATGATAATACAGGGTAAATATTCCAATCCTAAAGCCATGCTATTTCTACAATCAGAACGACACAAATCCAATGGTGATGCCTAAAATAAAAAAAAAGACTTATTTAATTAGTGCCCAGCCAGCTTTTTCGCTTTTGTCCTAGCTTTGATTTACAAATGCAGCCGGTACAGAGGAATTCCATGTGTTACCTTGATAAGAACAGAAAGCGCTGACTTGAATTTAGTGTTCAGAAAATGAAAACCATCAAAGCAGGAATTTAAACTCACAACACAAAATATGATGTTGGTTTCTAATATTGCAGGCCGTAATTTGAATTTTCCTTTGACCCTGAAGATGTATTTATATATAAGTTATCATGATATTATATGTTCCCGTTGCAACGCACGGGCACACACTATGTATAAATACATACCACCATCGAATGAAAAGTACACGCATCATTTGCTTCAGTCCCTTCGTCCCACGTGGCCTCCTCCGCGACCGGGTTTTCCGCTCGGTTTATTGGTTCATCGTCGCTGCGCTGCGCTAGCGTGTGTGCTAGACGGTGACGGACGGCCCACGAGCGGATCGCCATCAGCCCTGCCCATCCCTGCCGTTGCTCTTATTTGGTTCAGTGTGACAGACTAATGATAGGTAACTTCAGTGTTCAAGCATCAGTTCACATGGTATAACAACTTAAACTACTATAAGCATTACATGGTCAGATATGTATAGCCTAACTCGGATAATCTCAATATAAAAATGAGGGTTCCCTTCTAATTGTCCTTACTCCTTACAAAACAACATCAGAAACAACTAACCCTTCCTGTTACATCAGTTTGAAAACTGGGACAATAACTTTTTTTTGTCAGGTAAACAAACCTGAAGGGAACAACCTATGATATATGGTTAAGTTGTACACAGTTTCACCGGCATTGAGCTGATGGTAGCTTCACCGCCGGCTCCTCTTGCCCCCTTTGCTGGAGCTATCATCATGTGCTTCCGCACTCCTCTTCCTGCCTTTGCTGGGGCTATCTACCTGTGCCCCAGTGCTACTTTTCCTGCCTTTGATGGGGCTATTTTCCTGTGCCCCAGCAATCCTCTGCTCGCTCTTTGGAGGCCGACCCACACCCCTCTTCTTGGCTGGCTCATTTGTCTTTGTAGTATTTTGATTAGCCAGCTCATCACTGCAAGGTCTCTTGCCATCACCTTCCTTGGCAGCAGCATCCCTTGAAGAAACCTTGATTGCCCTTGCATCCCTAGAGTGCAAGCTTGTTCTCGAAAAATGCAGGGATCGAGCATTCTTCTTCATTACAGGGGCACCAGCTGTTTTGGTCTCTCGATGGCTTTTCAAGAACAAGCTTGCACTCTGCTTCACATTTTTGCGTGCAAAGTCATGAAGCTCAACCACATCCATGTGCTCTAATGTAGTCTTCAGATAGAAGGTTATTACATTATTGATGAAAATAAGTATATCTCTCAAAAGCTCCTTGGTGCCAGAGATTGCGCCACTCTTGATCTTAGAGTGAAGCATTCGGAAGTCCATATGCCGGTGAATCACCTTCTTATATCTAGCTCTTTTCCTCTGTATATATAGACGAAATGGTAAGGAGTCAGATGAAATTCAGACCATAAGTGTTCACGCTGTTTCACAGACCTTGAGAATGATTTGATGGAACAATTAACTTGAAAAGTAAAACAATCAACTATAGCCAGTCCAGGCGATCCCTTCTTTAGATGAATTTGAATCTGAATCTGATAAATCATCTGCACAGGTTAACAGCGAGCCTAAGCTAGAGTCACTGAGCTAATACGTCAAGGCAATAATGTCTATCAATCAAGTACTGAAACAAATTAATTATATAAGCATAAGATACTAAATTTGTGAGACTTACATTCTTAAGTTTAGCACAATTTTTCAGGCTTAGACCCATATGTGATGTCCAGTCCCTTCCATCTTCTTATGCCCCTCGTCATCAATTGAACTGTTGATTAGATTTAAATCTGACTTGGATGTGTTAGCAAGAGGAACATTTGTACAGTCAAACTAAAAGTCAATTTCCTTAGCTATTGATATTGCAAGCTCTTTCGATTTGATATAATCTACAGAAGCGGAGCACATAACATTTCAATCAGTGAAAACCCTAGAGGATATTAAAAGCAAAGAAAGATGAGGTCATTTGCTTCAAATCATGGTTCAGAAAAGTGAATTCAATTGCTACTTTTAGGAGTAGACCCTAATTAGGGATTACCAATGCACATATGTAAGAAACCATATTTTGTCAGATATAGAGAGAGCTGAGCCAATCCTATCAGCAAGACATATCGGCAGGAATCATGTCTATGCAGCTTATATAGTTATATCATATTACTAATAATGTCTAATTGGCATGGTTGGGGATACATAACACCATATTACTAAACCTTTTATCCAGTGAATGCAACCATTTATAAATTAAGTAGAGGCCAAATAGAGCTTTATTGCCATCACCCACTCCAAAAAGTCATACAGGGGAGATGACAGGGTGATTTCAAAAGCAGTGGAATCATAAATTCATAATAAATATACATAGTATAGTGAACAAGAAAAGAACCCTTCATATCACTGTAACCTTCGAGATTAGACAACACCCCAACACAAATACTTGATAGTGAAAATCACAGCTAATTACAACTATATGGAATTTAAGAATAGAAAACTTCAATGAATGACAGGAATTTATACAAAATAGGAGAACCAAAGCTAAATCATTTCCCGGACAGATCGGAATTGAAAATAAAGATTCATGGCATATTACAAGCAATGCAAAACTGAAAGCTCCGGAGGCATCGATCCAGTTAGTTATTGCCTTGAAGGCATCTGCCATAAAAACATTGTGAATCACCCTTACTTATGATTAGAAAAAAGTTTGATGGAAGCTAGAATTTTCTGCCATGCAAATGCGTAGGTAAAAGCATCACTGACCAATCAACTATGAAATAAATGTGCAAAAAAGTGAAAACAGAAAACTTACAATTATTAGTGTATATCAAGTTGCGCAATATATATGGTATTAATTGGTCCAGATAGCTTATTGAAACCTAGATTGCAGGATCATTTCATGGTAAAATAAGTTTGTTTCAACATTGTCTTTACATATAAGGGACAATGCCTCTGTTTAGATTTTAGCAAACCTTAGAAGTCATAGTCTAACTTACAACACTATAAGCGCCTGCATAGGGCCAATCACTGATGGAATTGAGAAGAGAACTTTTTCCTTTTGCAATGACCTGGTACAGAGAGTTTACATATTTTTGGAGTGGGTGAACTAAACAGTTTGGGAGGTGTCTTGACATATATCCAACATTCTGTAGCAAATCACCATTATCATTATTATAATTTATTTTCTATGGAATAATATGAAGAACCAACTATGTATAAAGCCAAGCTTGTCCTATCATTCGAGGAACAAAATACACTTGCATACCAAAATAACAAATATGAACCGATGGTTTGTAATTAATATGACGAACATATATAGGGTTTTGAAAATACTACATGAAGACCACTTGATGCTATAGCAAAGCAAATGAGAATGACAATCACAACATAAATATTAGCCAGAGTGCATTCATAAATCTAGCAAAATTTGAAGAGCTTTACCTTGAACCAGAAGGCCAATTCAAGACACCTCCAGTGTTCAGTCCTGAATGATTTATCAGTTGTTTGACTGCAACACAAATCTTCAGTACGTGAGAAATTTAACTTGTACCACAAAAATAATTCACTGTCAGTTGTAGCGATGCTCAGCAATACAAAACCAGAACCCGATAATCTTTTCTTTCTTACCTAAATCTGAATTGATTTTAAACCTTAGAAATTTCATGTGTGGTACTGGAAGCAGCTAACAGCAAACGACTACCGCGCCAATGATTAAGTGTGGCACACAGATCATCTCTGAACTAAAAGCAAAGACTACTAAGACCAAAACCTCGCCACAAACTTTAGGAGCAAACAATGCTCTATTAGCTTCAATCCTTTGATGACGTGCAGAATAAGTTCAGACATGAGAACCATATAAGCAATATTTTTTTGCTGCTGGTAAATAAAAGAAGTTATTCAACGAGGTTGAAATACCAGCACATCAAATTGACCAACCATGTAGCACCGCATCGAGGAGGCGCTTGGTGAGGTTTCCACGCTTGGCCCGATCTCAAGGATGGTGCCGGTGGGATTAAGCCTGGCCTTAGCGACGATGGAGTTCACCAGTGCGAGATTCCACATGATGTGCTGCCTCTTGGACTTCTCAAACGGGATCCCACCCTGTAGTCAGCGGCACCCTCCTCCAGCGCCTCCGCAGCGTCGTGGCGCTTGTTTTGGATCTTGCCCCCAACCATGGAGGTGGGTTCTGATTCACCCCTCGTGCTGCCCGCCTGACGCACCCTCCAAATTGATTTGCCTTCAACCAGCCCCTTCGCCACAGAACTCGTCGGGGCAACGACGGCGAGGGGAGGTGTGGCGATCCCATCCGCCGGTTGCCGGTGTTGGTCGGGCCTCCACCAATGGGGCAACGACGGCGGGAGCGGGCAGCGATCCCATCCACCGGCTGCTGGTTGGTCGCCATTGGATGTAACGAGATCGGATCGAACAATATGATGTGGGGTGAAGGGTAACCCTATGTGGGAGAGCAGTGGGCGGCGAGCGGCGCACGCGGAGAGAGGGAGAGGAGGGTCGTGAGGGCGGCCTGCCTATGGAGAACGCCCTGATGCGTGGTCACCGGTGGGGGCACACGCGGCGGCTCGCGGAGAGAGAGCGACGACGGGGAGGAGGAACAGTGGCGACCACAGGCACAGCCTGACGAAGCCGAATAGGAGGTGGCGGTGGGAGAGAACCTATGCGGGGGAAGAAGGGGATGACGGGGGCGCGGGCAATAGCACGATGTCGCCCATGTGCACGACGAGGGGGTACGCTGGGATCGCGGCTGTCGCGGCGGGGATGGCGGCGGGCGGGCGGGCGGTTCGCGGAGATGGAGCCACGACGGGTGATTCGCGGGTGGAGGCGCGGGGGGCGATTCGCGGGTGGAGGCGGGGGAGGCGCGGGATTCGTGGCGGGGGAGGCGCGAGCGGCAGGTGGGATTCGCAGGCGGGGGCAGTCTACACTGCCCCCATAATAGTTAGTAGAGATATCGTACCTATGTAAAGATACGCTAATTATAGTACATCGCCGTCCTAAATCATAATCGTTTCGAAGCATAAGTTATTTTATTTTTTTAAAGCCGAAGCATCTTTAATTTTACTGAATTTTATATAGAAAAATAATGATATTTATTATAGCAAATAATTTTATTAGATTCTTCATTAAATATACTTCTATAGTATGTCTATTTAATGACATACAAAGATTAGTATTTGTTTCACCTCTTGATTTTTATGTTTATATTCAAACGAATGATAATAAATCTAAACACATACATCAGTTATTGTATGAATCTATTAAAATTTTAAAATAAATTTTAATTTGGGACGTAGGGAGTAGTAAGTCTTTATATGTTTATATAATTTTAATCAAACTTGATATGCTTTGTTTTAAGAAAACTAGAATGACCTGTAATTTGAAACGAAAAGAGAATTCAGGCAGAGTAAACTAAGCCAAGAGATTCGGTGACGATATGAATTAAAAAAAAAGATGCAGCGGAAGGCGAAAGCCAGCGTACGTGATCACAGCGGCGGCATTAATTACAACGACTCGTATGTGCGCTATATTCTTCTTGCCGGTGTAAGCAGAAGCGAGCAATGCAAGGTCGATCTGGAGGTTGAAGAAGGTGCAGACTTAGTGGCGTCGTCCGAGCGTGCGTGTGCGTGTCCAATCAGAACTTCCTATACCATATCCATCAGTATCTAATGGCCTCACACCGATTAGTTAAGCATGCATGTCGCGACTGAATTTCTATCTGATCCCCATCTTGACTTTTTTTCTCCCCGGCACCGTCTGCTGCTGGAAGGAAGAGTGGTAGCCTGGTAGGAGCTGAGAACCCTCAACCCTCTGACAGGTGTGTTTCTTATACAGTAGTGGTCATTGAGAGCATAATTTGGTGTAATCATATGCAAAGGTAGGAGGAGGAGAAAAACGAGTGAAAACCTTTCAGGATCCTCGTCATCAGTCACAACCGAATTTGCTTGTTTTAATTTCTCTGTCAAGTAGTGGCCAGCGCTTGGCTTTTATTTAAATTTAAGCTGTGAGCAAAAGTAGCACAACTAGATCGGCCAGTATCGTCCCGAACAAAAGTATCACAAGTAGAAGCAAAAGTGTCAAATTTAGTCTATAATATATATTTTTAAAATAATTGATATAAAATTTAGATACGGATACTACTCAGATGTTTTGGCACCTTTTTTGTTGTATGGAGAAAATAATACACAGAAAAATATATTAAAATTTTATTCTTGTCTTCTTCAATAATATGCTTAACAAATTACTAAAAATTAGCACCAAATTCTATGCACATCTATGGTCATTCTTATCTTTCTCGTCGGTCTGAAACAAGTCTACTTTGCTAGTGCATCAGTTAGCCTGGTGACTAGTCCTTTGCTGCTCTTCTTTCTTGATCTAAACTCTCGTATTTCTATTGCAGGCCTTGATCATCTATGCACATCTATTGATCTCGTTAAGAGCTTTAAAAGTAGCGATACTATGCACCTAACTGAGAACGGGATTTCAGCAAATGGGGTATGATGATGTGGTGTTCCAGAACTTACATCATGTTTGTGTCTTTAAGGTTGCTAAGGAGCACAAGAAGCCTTCGTTATGGTGGGTCGCTGAAGTTATCAAGTCACTTGGTATGCTGTATTTGCATCTGTTTTTTCTCTGTCTTGTAGTGAAGTGCAGATCTACAATATTATATACTGAACTGGTTTATAATTTGCAGGCCTTGATCATAAAGCAATAGATAACTATATTGGTGGTCCGATTGCGGATGAAGAAAACCGTGTTGTCAAAGCCGAACAGCATGAACATTAATCATCATCCAATTTGTATAGACCAAATCTGGTAATCAACAATAGACAATACAGAGGTTTGTGCTGTCCACAAGCCCATTTGATTGAGTAGCCCCTGAATTTTGAAAATTCTTGACCTGTAATCATGTTGAATTTTCATACAGGCTAAATATGTTAGTGGTTTCTATGATAGTGGGGAAGGATTTGAGTTATTAAATAAGGCAATTTCTGAGTATGAAACTAAAATATCACAATGTCATCATCATTTCCAAAAGCAAACCTCGTGTTCGAACAAAAAATGAGCAAGCGGACGGTCCGGCCCTAAGGCCGGACGGTTCGCGGTCCGGACGGTCCGCGCCTGTGGGCCGGACGGTCCGCGCGTGCGCAGAATAGATTAGGGTTCCGAGTTTTGTGCTACGGTTGTTAGCTATATTCGCGGGATTAGCTCGGAATCAGTTGTGTAAAGGGTCCAGCCCCCCTCCTCTATAAATAGAGAGGTCTACGGCCGATTTGTAATAATGAACAATCGAATCAATACAACTTCTATTCGCATTTATTTCCAGTACAATTAGGATTAGTTCTAGTCTAGTTCTAGTTTAGCCTCCCAATCCCCAAATTCTTCGTCTCTCTTCGGCTCTACGTCGATTAGAGGAGTCTAGGTCGGCTGGCCCGAGCCTAGACACCACCTAGGATCTCTCCTCCCCGACGGGGTCCCTCCCGGGAGCGAGATCCAGGCGCCGCCGGCGACTTCCGCCGCCTCTGCGTACGCGCGGACCGTCTGGCCCCCAGGGCGCGGACCGTCCGACCGTCAGGCAGAGAAGCCCTAGCCGCGCACCAGGCGCGGACCGTCCGGCCCCAGGCCACGGACAGTCCGCTCTTGTGCAGAGAGTACCACCGCGCCTCGCACCAGGCCGCGGACCGTCCGCCCCTATGCAGAGAGCACCGCCGCCGGTTCTTCTTGAGTATTTGGCGCTCCGAAAAGGCGTCAACATACTTTTTGGCGACTCCGCTGGGGAAGACATATCTAAGCTCATCAAATCGGCCCTCAATGGCCGGTTCAAAGGATAGCTCTGATATTTCTCTAAGCAACATCATAGAGACGACTTGGGAAACCTTGCCGGCTGACGAGCAGCTCCAGTTTGAGGAGCACAAGGAGCGGATGATCCAGGAGGCGAAAGCAAAGTTCTTGGCCAACTTCAAAGTGGACAGGAACAACAAGGTCGTCCGACATCGGGCGACGAATCCGGCTTCGCTCCAACCCACGCCAGATATCCCCAATGTAAGTAATACCAACGATCTGCAATCTCTTAGAAATTATGTAGAAGATCAACGTGAACAAATGCAGAACATCATAGGGGGTATGCAAAGCGATCTTAAGAGACTAGTACGTGCATTTGATAAATCTAGTACCGCAAATTTTCCTTCGCACGAGGTTGAGTTAGGAGATAACGCGCGTAACACATCGGCTACAGGTTGTCACGACCAGTCACAACCCCTTTATGGGATGCCGATGGACACATACCCTAAGCAACCGCAAATCGGCAGCAAACCAGCCGATCTGCACATGCCCGGACCGTCCGCACGTGAGCGCGGACCGTCCGGGCCAACAGCAGTCGGGCCTATTTTTAATGAGTTACCTAGATATGCGCCCGAGCCACCACATATGACACAGAACCCAAACTACCCAGTCGGACGGACCGCATACAATGACGGACGGTCCGCATATAACCACGGACGGTCCGGGTACATATCCGGACAGCCCGCGCATGAGTCTTTTGAGGAGGATTATTACCTGAATCCTCGCTCGTCCCAGCAACACTTCCCATCACATTATGCAATGCATCAGCCCATTAATTCAGGATCCAGAGCCCAGGAAAGCTTTCCGGCCCCACCTAAAAGGCCGGAAAGAAACGATCAAACCTATGAGCCATATAGGGCAAATGGAAATGCACCACGTAGCTCAAACAAAAGGGGGAACGACAACATACTAATATGCAACCAACCCCACCTATGTTTGACCAGAGAGCCGGTGGTCTTGCACTGGCTGCCATTGATATAGTGAGGGAAGAAATAGCCGGGGCGTTCCGAGATAAGCTCGGAGTAAGCATGGTCCCTGGGGGGCAATCATATCGGAAACCTTATGACAACCGATTTGATCACCACCCGTACCCACAGGGGACTAGAATACCCGAATTCGCAAAATTTTCGGGTGATCAAGGGAAAAACACGCGCGAACATATAGGCCAGTTCTTAGCACAATTGGGAGAATTGGCAGACACGGAGGCATTTCACGTACGTTTATTTTCATTGTCGCTAACAGGAACCGCGTTTGCATGGTATGCCACTTTACCTCCTAATTCCATTTCATCATGGGGGGATCTAGAACAAAAATTTCATGATCATTTTTTCTCCGGTGACTATGAGTTGGATCTGGTAGATTTAGTGTCGTTGCGACAAACAAAGGACGAATCGGTTAATGATTACATCCGGAGATTCCGCGATACAAGAAACCGATGCTTTCAAATTCATTTAGCAGAAAAACAGCTAGTAGGATTAGCCTTTAATGGTCTACGATATTATTTAAAAGAAAGATTAGAAGGCATCCAATTCTTTACACTAGCACAATTACACCAGAGAGCTTTGGCTTGTGAAAGCCGAAGCAAAGAAACTGCTAAAACAATTCGTCACAACGTACATGTAGTAGAATGCGACCAAAGTAGATCAGAAGACGAATCAGCAGAGGTGTATGCTGCTGAAATGGTTTGGCCGAAGCAGACCAAATCTTCGGCTTGTGCCTCCTTACAGCCGGTTCAAAAGAAACGGCAAGAGGATGTTAAGTTTACATTTAATGTTGGTAAGTGTTATAGAATATTTGATGAATTACTCAAAAATGGCAACATTAAAATAAATCACACTGTTCCATCCGCCGATGAGCTAAAACGTCGTGCATATTGCAAGTGGCATAACTCATTTTCTCATGCCACTAATGATTGTAATGTATTCCGTCGACAGATTCAATCGGCCATTAACGAAGGACGATTGAAATTTCAGGAAATGCAGGTGGATACAGAGCCCTTTCCGATGAACATGATTGACTTCGAGGGCAAGAAAGTCCTAGTTCGGCCAAACACAGCCGATAAAGACAAAGGCAAAGAGACAATCATCGGCAATGCTAAAGAAGCCGATGGGGATCGTAAAGTTTCTTGCAGGAAAGTGGTGGCCGAGAAGACTCCTGATGGAGGGGAGACCCTAAAGGAGACCATCACAGCCTCCAGTACTGGGGGGCAAGCGCAGACAGGGAGACAGATGCAGGAGCCTGTGCTGCGTATCCCGGACGGTCCGACACGTAGGCGCGGACGGTCCGGGACCCCACCGGACGGTCCGGAGAGCTCCGGCGGACAGTCCGGTCGTATTCAGGACTTACGACGGCCACGTACTTTCAAACCACGACGACCAGAGATAGGTACGTGGAAAACAAATACATTCAAGGCAGCTGGTCGGTTGGTTAAAACCGGCCCAACTTTTGATCAATTACTGTCTAAATACGTTAAAAAGAAGGCCGGTCCCAGTGACCGGCCAACAAAGCGACCCCGCTCACCCATGCATGAGCAGCGCCAGGTCAGGCCGATTGGACAACCCCACCAATCGGAAGAAATGAAAGGTCATACTATACAAGTGAGACCTAACATACCTGCGTGGACAACTCCACCTCCATATCCACCTATGCCATATCCATACACATATTTACCTCCGCCATATGTCCCAAATCAAATGTGGGGCATGCCACCATATCCATTTGGGATGCCACAGTACCCCGCCTGGGGGGCACCCCAAACATCTGTTTTCAACAGGTTGACGCCACCAGTACAAGACCGATTGAGCACTGCTCAATCCGATCACCAGGCACAAACCCAACAGGATTGCCGGACTACTCGGCCTTCAAGGCCGACCAATCCGGCAGGGGGGCATATGCCTGCAGCAACTCAAAAAACAACAAAAGGGGACATCATCAAAATAGGCACCGCAGATGTTGTCATACAGGGAGACAATAAAGGGCCGATGATTTTCGGCGAATCGGCCAACACAACCGAAAAGGATACGGCTACCATCAAAACAGCCGATCCAAAATACTCCATGCCTCGATAGTGCCCAGCGGGATTGACACGATCCCAAAAGAGAAAATTACAGCGCCTAAGAGCAAAGAAGAGCCAGGAGAAAGAGGCGGAAAAGACATTTAATGACACACATCCATTATACCCGCCACCGCAAAAGAAATGGAGACCGAAGGCCATTGAGAAAAAACAAACGGCCACAGAAATAGAAAGTCAATCTGCACCAAGCGCGGACCGTCCGGCCCCTACGCGCGGACCGTCCGCCGTTCACCAGGAAGTCTCTGGACAACCTGCACCAGGCGCGGACCGTCCGGCCACCGCACGCGGACCGTCCGCCGTTCACCAGGAAGCCTCCAACGACACGACAACATCAATGGAAGAGGACGACCTGCTGGGAGAAGACCTGGTCGACTACGAGGCTTCTCCAGAACACCCAGGTATGGATGTAAATATTATTACATTTTCTGCCGATTGTACTATTATCGGCGACGATGAACCTGTTGTTGCCCAGTTTGATTTTGGTCCTAAAGAAGCCGCCTTTACTAAACCAAAAGAATCGGTAAATCATTTAAAGCCGCTCTTCGTACGCGGCCACATTGATGGGATACCGATTGATAAGATGTTGGTAGATGGAGGGGCGGCTGTAAATCTAATGCCTTATTCATTATACAGAAAATTAGGTAAACAAGATGACGAACTTGTCAAGACCAACATGACCCTCAGCGGTGTTGGAACTGATAGTTCGATCAAAGCCAGGGGAGTCACGTCCGTTGAATTAACCATCGGGACTAAGACCCTTGCTGCTGCATTCTTCGTCGCTGATGTAGAAGGAAATTACAGTTTAATCCTAGGCAGAGATTGGATTCACGCCAATCAATGTATACCTTCTACATTACATCAAATGCTAATACAATGGGTAGGCGATGACATAGAACAAGTACATGCTGATGTATCGGCCTGCATCGCTGTGGCCGATGCCCCTGTACTCTGGACTTATGAGACTGCTACATGTCTCACAGGAGTAGACTTTTCTGATTATCAATTCATAAGTATAGATAAGAAAGGTTTCATTCCTGTAATGCTAGAGCCGATGGAGAATCGGCTAAATCCTAAATAAAGTTAAATGATGAATACACACAAAGTTCATGAGTCTTTGGTCACGGACAGTTCGGCCGCCAAGGCCGGATGGTCTGGTCTTTCACAAAAGAGTTCGGACTTTAAGACCGAACATCTACCACAGCGAAAAGACAGTATTACGGATGATCCGGTCCCCGAGACCGGAAAGTCCGCCATCACACAAAGATCATCTGATCCCTCTGTGGGGGACATGATAGAGGAATTCAGAGATCTTGATAAACTAGGACAGGGGTTTCCATCGGCCGATCCTTTGGAGGAGATTGACATAGGAGATGGTAAAACTCCAAGGCCGACTTTTGTAAACAAGACCCTGGAGACCGATTCTAGAAATGAGATGATCGGTCTATTGAAGGAATATTCAGATTGTTTTGCTTGGAATTACACTGAAATGCCTGGACTAAGCCGAGAAATTATCGAACATCGGCTGCCTATTAAGCCTGGTTTCAGACCTTTCAAGCAGAAAGCTAGAACATTCCGTCCAGATCTTCTCCCACGAATCAAGGACGAAATCCACCGGCTGCTAGAAGCTAATTTTATTAGACCTTGCAGATACGCAAAGTGGGTCTCCAATATTGTGCCGGTGGAGAAGAAGGAGTCAGGTAAGCTTAGAGTATGCATTGATTTTCGTAATTTAAATAAAGCAACTCCTAAAGATGAATATCCCATGCCCATAGCCGACACATTAATCAATAATGCATCAGGAAATAGAATTATTAGCTTCATTGATGGTAATGCCGGATATAATCAGATTTTCATGGCCGAAGAAGATGCGTCTAAAACGGCCTTTATATGTCCAGGCTTCATTGGTTTATTTGAATGGGTTGTCATGACATTCGGTCTTAAAAATGCTGGTGCTACTTATCAGAGGGCTATGAATCTGATCTTCCATGAGTTGTTAGGAAACACTGTGGAAGTCTACATTAATGATATTGTAGTCAAATCGGCTGAGTTTAGTTCTCATATAGCTGATTTGCGCAAAGCCTTTGATAAAATGCGTCGGTATGGTTTAAAAATGAACCCACGTAAATGTGCTTTTGGAGTGTCGGCTGGTAAGTTTTTAGGATTTGTCATCCATGAACATGGTATAGAAATAGACCCTGACCGAATCAAGTCTATTCGGAATGTGGGGCCTCCGACGTGTAAGGTCGAAGTGCAGAGGTTTCTCGGCAAGGTGAATTATTTACGAAGGTTTATTTCTAACTTAGCCGGGAAGATTGATGCCTTCACCCCTATCCTTCGGCTTAAAAATGATGCTGAATTCACTTGGGGGGCAGAGCAGCAGGAAGCATTTGATCTCATTAAAAAATACTTGTCTTCGGCTCCCGTGTTAAAAGCACCACAAGTAGGAGCACCATTCAGATTATACATTGCAGCTGAAGACAAGGTTATTGGGGCTGTTCTGACACAAGAAACTGAGGGGAAGGAGCATGTGGTGACATATCTAAGCCGAAGGTTGGTGGATGCTGAAACAAGGTACACTTTTATTGAAAAGTTATGCTTATGCTTGTTTTATGCATGCACCAAATGTAGATGTTATTTACTGTCTAGTCATTGCACTGTTTCTGGTCAAGCCGATGTAATCAAGTACATGTTGCATAACCCAATTATGAGTGGTAGAATTGGTAAGTGGGCTTATGCACTCATAGAATATGACTTGGCTTATGAACCATTGAAATCTATGAAAGGTCAAGTCGTAGCGGATTTTATTGTGGAACATCGGGTTAATGATATTCATGAACTAGACATATCATACCTCACTATTACTCCTTGGACTTTATATTTTGATGTATCGGTTTGCAATGAAGGGCAAGGAATTGGCATTGTGCTTGTTTCACCAAGTAA
Organism: Zea mays; assembly: GCF_902167145.1. NCBI lineage: Eukaryota > Viridiplantae > Streptophyta > Magnoliopsida > Poales > Poaceae > Zea > Zea mays. The sequence continues at coordinate 221,982,476 of NC_050100.1, read as the reverse complement.
TGTCTCCTTTGACTTCTCTAGCCGATTGAAAACGTATTGCACTAATAATCAAGCTGAATATGAGGCCCTCCTATTCGATTTAGAACTTTTAAATGGTATGGGAGTAAAACATGTGAAGGTATTTGGTGATTCTCAGCTGGTTGTCCAACAAGTGATAGAAGAATATCAATGTCTTGATGGTACTCTAAATAGCTATCTTGAGAAATGTTGGAGCATAATCCATTCTTTTGACGAATTCAGTATTCGGCATATCTCTAGAGTTGAGAATCATAGAGCTAACGACTTGGCACAAGATGCATCGGGTTATCGGATAAAGAGAGGGAAATTTCACAAAACTGAAAATCTGATAACCAGTGCAGAGCCAAATTCCCAGGTCGCGGACCGTCCGCGTGTTGACGCCGGACCGTCCGAGGTTACCAGAAAGGTTCTCTTAATTGATTCGGCTGACAATGAAGCTGATGCAAGTGATTGGAGGACACCTATACTTAATTATTTGCAAAATCCCAATATCAGGACAGATAAGAACATTCGGCGAACAGCTTTCAAGTATGTTTTGATGAGTGATGAACTTTACCGCCGAACGGTTAATGATGTCCTGCTTAAGTGCTTGGGCCCAGATGATGCTATATTAGCCATGGCCGAAGTACATGAAGGAATTTGTGGTACCCATCAATCAGCTCCAAAGATGAAGTGGTTGTTGCGAAGGTCTGGTTTTTATTGGCCTAGTATGACAGCTGACTGTTTCAAGTACTACAAGGGGTGCCAAGTGTGTCAAAAATTCGGCGACCTACAGTTGGTCCCTGCAGCCGAATTACATCCTATCATCAAGCCTTGGCCATTCAGAGGATGGGGATTAGACTTTATTGGAGAAATTCATCCTTCATCATCAAAGGGGCATCAGTTTGTGTTAGTTGCCACTGACTATTTCACCAAATGGACTGAAGCCGTTGCTCTAAAGAACATGACGCACAAGAAGGTAATTGAGTTCATAACTGAGCATATTATTCATAGATTCGGCATTCCCCAGACCTTGACTACAGATCAAGGTACTTCTTTTATGTCAAAGGAGGTACGAGAATTTGCTGAATTATACAGAATTAAGCTGCTTAATTCGTCTCCATATTATGCTCAGGCCAATGGGCAGGCCGAGTCTAGTAATAGGACATTGATTAATTTGATAAAGAAGAAGGTATCTGATAATCCTAAACATTGGCATAAGATTTTGTCTGAAGCTTTATGGGCTCATAGAATATCTAAACATAGTGCTACTAAAGTATCTCCTTTTGAGCTTGTCTATGGGCAGGAAGCAGTGTTACCTGTGGAAATAAGTTTGAATGCTGTCAGGTTTGCCAGACAAAATGATCTAACTGCTGCTGATTATTATAATTCAATGATGGATAATATTGATGAGGTGACCGACAAGAGGATGATAGCTTTGGGAGCGATAGAAAAGGACAAGATCATGGTAGCCAGGGCCTACAATAAGAAGGTCAAAGCAAAGTCATTTCAAGTAGGGGATCTGGTGTGGAAGACCATCTTGCCTCTAAGGAATAAAGACCGGAAGTTTGGAAAGTGGTCGCCAAGCTGGGAGGGTCCTTATAAAGTAAAACAGGTAATGTCTGGTAACGCCTATTTGCTACAAACATTACAAGGCAAGGATTTACCAAAGGCTTTGAATGGGCGTTTCCTCAAACAGTACCATCCTAGTATGTGGCAAGATGCCTAAGAGAACCGATGTGATCACATCGAGTTAGTTGCTTTTGGTTCGCCCAACTCCACCAAAAGGCAGGGGGCATATGTTCGAACCAAAAATGAGCAAGCGGACGGTCCGCGCCTGTGGGCCGGACGGTCCGCGCGTGCGCAGAATAGATTAGGGTTCCGAGTTTTGTGCTACGGTTGTTAGCTAATAGCTATATTCGCGGGATTAGCTCGGAATCAGTTGTGTAAAGGGTCCAGCCCCCCTCCTCTATAAATAGAGAGGTCTACGGCCGATTTGTAATAATGAACAATCGAATCAATACAACTTCTATTCGCATTTATTTCCAGTACAATTAGGAGTAGTTCTAGTCTAGTTCTAGTTTAGCCTCCCAATCCCCAAATTCTTCGTCTCTCTTCGGCTCTACGTCGATTAGAGGAGTCTAGGTCGGCCGACCTGAGCCTAGACACCACCTAGGATCTCTCCTCCCCGACGGGGTCCCTCCCGGGAGCGAGATCCAGGCGCCGCTGGCGACTTCCGCCGCCTCTGCGTACGCGCGGACCGTCCGGCCCCCAGGGCGCGGACCGTCCGGCCGTCAGGCAGAGAAGCCCTAGCCGCGCACCAGGCGCGGACCGTCCGGCCCCAGGCCACGGACAGTCCGCTCTTGTGCAGAGAGTACCACCGCGCCTCGCACCAGGCCGCGGACCGTCCGGCCCCACGCGCGGACCGTCCGCCCCTGTGCAGAGAGCACCGCCGCCGGTTCTTCTTGAGTATTTGGCGTTCCGAAAAGGCGTCAACACCTCGTATCATAAATAATCTTATCATGTTCATTGATTAAAGTGATGCACTAACATAGAGCTAATCTAGAAATAATTCAACCCAAATAGATGAACAAGGACAGGATAAACAAAGACTAGTAAATCCTTAGGTATATATTATGTACATGCGGGAAGATGAATTATAAAATGAGTAGGATATAGATAGGTTAGAGGACACGCCTTCACCAACCAGCTTTTGCTCAGGGTTTTCTCCTGCAACTTCCTCGGGCTCCGCCAACGGACCATTACCTATATGAGTTCAAACATACATTCCACATTCTTAACATAGAAATGAACAATGCACCACACAATAAAATAGAACAACTAAACAGACGCATGGCGTAGAGCTCGCATTTACGACTATGCAAGAAAAAGAAACTACGACGGTCGAAGCTACGACCGAGAGACATAGCGATTATGTTAAGCAGTTATGCACTAAAATATTTATCTCAACATAATTATATTAATTGATATTCGTGCACCGCGTAAATAAAATTAGCACTAGATCCTATTTAGTTCGGTAGGGGAGCCAAACAAAATTGTCCACGGTTATTGGCTATCTCTGGCAGATCTTCTATCTCATTTCCTATTCAATCCTCTATTTTTAAAATTTCACTTTTCAAACAGTGTTAAACACTATCATCTATTGTCCGCGTCCTTTATTTTACACTGGCGGAGTCTCACCTGAGCGGCCATTGGTAAACGAATTTGTTTCTTGAGAGCCATGCTCAGCAGGCATTTTTTGCACACAACACCTCACCAGGGAAGCCAAATATTACCACTATACCAGCCTGCAACCCAACAAGGTCTAGGGCGGGGCAACCCACATGATCCGAGAAACCCATCATGCACTCAGGCCCTTATTTTTTCTGAAAAAAAATGAAAATCGTAATGGTTGAGTTTTGAACTAGAACTGGCCGTCATTAACGAGTCAAGGTGGACCGTTTTCTATTGGGCCTTAAATAGACGTCTGAAGAGTTGGGCCACAGCGGTGCCACCTGGCAACAACAGTGCGAGAGGCTCGGCCCCCAGTCCCCACGCGAACTCGAAAAGGCGGTTACAAAACGGGACGAGGAGCCGCCCCCAGGCCCCAACCTCCGCGTCCATTTCGGCACCCCAGCGGCCCAGCCGTCGCCGCGTGCGAGTCCCCCAGCTCCGGGCTCCGGCCACCTTCTCGAGCACCGCTCGCCCGGAGAATAATCCCGCCGCAGACGCCGACGCCGCCATTAGCTTGATGAATCAAAAACAAGGAGAGAGCGACGAGGACGCCCCGCGCTGCCCCACGCCCCGTGGGTTCGTCCTCGGGCGCTGCTCCCTGTGCGGAGCGATGGATGAGGGCGCGGAAGGAGCTGCTCCCGCAGTCGCTGTTGGGCACGAGACGTTGAGGCAAGGAGGAGACGGAGGTGAAGACGGCGTCGGCGACAGCGATGACTACGCTGCAAGCTGCCCCCCGCACCCTCGGTTCGTCCACGGGCTCTGCTCACGGTGCGGGGCGGAGAAGGAAGAGGAGGATGGAGGAGTTGCTCCCCCCCCCGGAGTCGCCGTTGGTCACGAGACGATGAGGCAAGGAGGAGACCGAGACGGCGACTACTACGCTGCGAGTTGCCCCCCGCACCCTGGGTTCGTCCATGGGGTCTGGGAGGCGGCTGGAGGAGATGCTCTCCCCGGAGTTGCCGTTGGGTACGATGTGACGAATCAAGGAAGAGGAGACGAGGACGATAACAGCGACGAAGACGAAGACGACGACACTGACACTGTCGTCGAGTACATCCACGGCGAGGGCCCGGTGCTGCCAGTGCCAGCCATAGAGGAGGCGATGAGCATTGTCAGCGCGTCCGACAGGGCGACCCTCATGCGCGAGAGGAAGCTGATCCTCATCCTGGACCTGGACCACACGCTGCTCAACTCCACGAGTCTATACGACCTCTCCCCCGTCGAGCAAGCCAAGGGGTTTACGCCCTACACATTTGGAGACACCAGCATCGACCTCTTCCGAGTGGACATCGACAACCTCAGCATGCTCGTCAAGCTTGGGGCGTTCGCACGGGGCTTCCTCAAGCAGGCGAACGCCTTATTCGAGATGCACGTGTACACCCTGGGCATCCGAGCCTACGCGAGGGCGGCCGTCCGGCTGCTGGACCCGAACGGCATCTACTTCGGCGGCAGGATCGTGTCCAGAAACGAGTCGACGAAGGAGAACACGAAGAGCCTCGACGTCATCCAGGGCGCCGATCCCGCCATGGTGGTGATCCTCGATGACACGGACGGTGTCTGGCCGGGGTACCCGGATAACCTCATCCTCATGGACAGGTACCGCTACTTCGCCTCCACCTGCCGCACATTCGACTACGACATCCCGTCCCTGGCGGAGCAGGGCTTGGAAGAGAGGGAGCACGACGGCTCGCTGGCCGTGGTGCTGGGCGCCCTGCAGCGCATCCACCAGGGTTTCTTCGACGGCCACCGCGCGGACGTCAGGGAGGTGATCGCGAAGGTGCGGAGCCAGGTTTGTTGAGGTTTGGTTGTTGGCATCCAGTAATATCCAAGCAGATTCTGCGTGCGAGCGTATATTCTAGTTCAGATTGTTGAGGTTTCAGCTGAACTTGTATTCAGTTACTTTCAGATGTGGACCGCAGCGCAGCACCGAGTTTGAAACTATATATGAAATCATGTCTTGATGTTTGATAAATAAAATGCATCAACGGTCCACGAAGGAAATTCCACGGCGGAGCAGCAGCACGCCTCGCCGGCACCCGACACCAAGCACGGCAGGCAGGGTGACGTGCTCCCAAGTCCCCAACCCATTCCGTGAGCTCGTGGTCTGCACATGAGCCAAACTTTGGGTACCGCCAAGCATCGTCATGCCTCACGCCAGCCACCCACCGGGGCACGTCAACGTCCCCCTGACGACAAAGACGAAATTGACAGTTTCCTTTATCATTGGCAGCGCTGTTTGGGCAGCAGCTGCAGCAGCAAAATCTTCAGGCATACAGTAGGCAGCCAGCAGCTGCAGCTGCTGCAGAATTAGCACAGCCTATAGATCTGTACTGTACAATAATATAATACTAATATATTCACTAATTTTACTAGGCATTGTTGGTAACATTTCTCTCTGTTTTTGCTTTGGCTCCGGACAGCAAGTAGCATCGTTGCCACATCCTGCCTCGACTGACGATGGTTTCCAGTAAAAATGTTTCGTTCGGAACTTGGCGGCAAGTCCAACCACCAACTGCCGACCCTACTCCAGAATCCAGATCCCCGGACCACACGTCGCTGCTTCCTGATTTGCTTTTTTGTTTTGTTTTGTTTTAGTATTATAAACTACCTATCCTTTACCACTTTATTTTGCGTAGAAACCAAAAAGGGCAGATTTTGGAGGGAAAAAATAGTAATCGCTAAAGCAACGGACACTAAGCGATCTGTCACAAGAAACCATTTTGTTTTCAACTGAATATAACGCAACCATTAACAAGCTATTCATCCAGGGAACGCGATTTCTAGAATGTAGCCTTCATCAGTTAATTTCTTGAAGGTGAAGGATAGTCGAGAGAGAAATGTACGAAAGCTCAAGGGTCACAAATTTGCTCGGTCCGGAAATACTATCAGATGAAGTATTATTTTTTTAAAAAAAGAAGCCATTTTGACGAAATAATAAAGAATTAGTAAGCAGCCAAAGAGTGGAGTAAATGAGCAGCCAGGAAAAAAAAAATAACAAACTAACAGCTGCGCGTTAGTAATAAAATAAAACAATTAAATGTAGTCAAACGCCAATTTCTTCCTCCTCCTGCCTTATCGTCTTCCTCCTTCCTGCCTTGTCTTCGTCCTCGCTCAACGCCAATCTCTCTCCTCTTACCATTACCCATTTCTCAAATTTCCAACTGAAATACGCCCGCCCCTTTTCCTGCGCGCTCCGATTCCAAACCCTCGGAGCTCTCAAGACAAGAGATTCAACAGAGCCGGAGCGGTAGCACCTCTTTCCTGTTTGCCTGTAACCTTCCTGCTACAGTACGCCGCAGCGATTAGCGGCCCGAACCCAAATCCGCAACGGCCTGAGCGAGCTATTGAGCTCGGCGGGGCGGGATTCTCGGCGTAGAGAGTATCCTTCAGCTGTATCGCGAAAGATTGAGCCGAATCGGTTGCTGGAGTTGAGCCAGCTCTTGGACTTCCTGCGAGCAGAAGTGATCCGGAGATTGGAGCTGCTGGTCCTGCCGCGTCATGTCGCTGTTCCGGAAGTTCTTCTATAAGAAGCCGCCCGATGGTCTGCTCCTCATCACAGATAACGTCTACGGTAACGGAGTTCTTCCTTTGCATTTTCCCGTGCCTTTCTTTATTTGCATTGTTGTGCCCTAGGCCCCTAGCAGCTTAGTGCAAGGAGCAGTTCAGTTTGATTGATATGGCGTTATTTGCATTATCTAAGCTTGATTTACTTGAGCTGTGATGAGCTTAGGGAGATGCAATCAGAATAATCCGACCATTCACCTGCAATTGCTCTCAAAGCTTCAATTTGGGTGTACCGCACATGAATTAGAGAGTTAGGAAGTTTTAGTGATCCTTTTAGCTTTCATATTTATCTGCTTTCTCGACTCTATTGTTTTGTAACTCTGGGCTCACGACCCAACAATGTAACTACCATTTACCATTACCTGCTTTTGCTGGAATCTGTGGTAATGAAATTCAGGTGGGGATAGTTCATCTCCTCCGGTGATCTAAAAAAATACAAATGCACTACTATATGTAGCATTGTAGCTACATGTATTACCAATTACCATGGCTCTCTAGATTCTAGAATGCTTTAAGATTTGTCCAAAAGACTACATAATGATTGAAAGATGGATGATTGCTTAAAAACTCAAATTATACATTAATCACTTCATAAGGCATATATGATGATAACAATAGTACATGTACAATCAGTAGCAACTGACTTAGACATGACTAAATAGCTACATGGAGTTACACTTGCTTTGCATCTTTGACTCATAGATTATTGTATTTTGTTTCAGTTTTTGATCACTGCTTCTCCCTGAAAGAGGTGGAAGGGGACCATTTCGATGCTCACATTAGAGGCATTGCAGCAGATCTTCTGGAAAATTTTCGCGATCACTCATTCATGATCTCGAATTTCGGGACTAAAGAGGAAGAAAGCCCTATATACCATATTTTGTCTGAGTATGGTATGACTGTATTGGACTACCCTGGCCACTATGAGGGATGTCCACTCCTCACCATGGAAATGATCCACTGCATCTTGAAGTCCAGCGAAAGCTGGCTTTCTTTGGGTCAGCATAACTTACTGCTAATGCACTGTCAACGAGGGAGCTGGCCTATTCTGGCTTTCATGTTAGCTGCTCTTCTAATATACCTGGGGCATTATTCCGACGAGGAGAAAGTGCTGGATATGGTCTACAAGCAATCGTCTTTGGAGCTTTTGGAGATGATTTCACCTCTGAATCCCATGCCTTCTCAAATGAGATATTTGCGCTATATCTCGACGAGGAATGTCATGCCTGAGTGGCCTCCAGCTGATAGAGCCCTCACATTAGATTGTGTTATTTTGAGGATGGTTCCAAATTTTCATGGCCAAGGTGGTTTCCGTCCAATATTCAGGATATACGGCCCGGATCATCTCATGCCCCCTGATCAGACTCCAAAAGTTCTTTTTTCAACTCCAAAGAAAAGCAACCTTGTCCGTTTTTATTCACAGGTAATTGTCTTCTGCTGGGTCATTCATTGTTCTGCTTTTAAGCTGTTAGCTAATGTTGTCTTATATAATAATTTTCCATGTTATAAATCTCTCGAAACATAAAATTTGATTTTTTTTTAAATCTTCCTTGCTAACCTTTACTAGAAAGGAATTGACCATTTCTGACCTTAGGCAGATGAACTGGTGAAAATAGACCTTCAATGTCATGTCCAAGGTGATATTGTCCTAGAGTGTATCCATCTGTATGAGGATCTGGATCGTGAAGAGATGGTTTTCCGAATCATGTTCAATACAGCATTCATCCGGTCAAACATCTTGATGCTTAACCGTGATCACATAGACATGTTATGGAATGCAAAAGACCAATTCCCTAAAGATTTTCGGTTTGAGGTAAGTGTTTATGCCAAGTGGCGAACTAGACTATTACTGTAGTGCATGGATTTTTACATGCAACTTTTGTTGATGGTAGGTTATCTTTTCCGATATGGACATAGTTACTTCACATGTCACAACAGAGCCTGTTATTCATCAAGAGAAACAAGGACTTGGGGTTGAAGAGTTTGCTAAGGTGCTAGATATCTTTAACCATTTGGACTGGTTGGATGGGAAAAAAGACACCGTACCTCACACAACCCAGCTAAAGATCTCAGCGATTACCGATGAACCTGAGACTTTCTTTGATACTCGTGAAGAACTTGAATCTGAAAGTTCTTCTGGTGAAATTTATTCTTCTAGTGTTGTTCTGAAGGTCGGAAATGAATTGGATATGCTTGTCAGCACTAAACCGAGACATATTCCCCAAGATTCAAGTTCAGCTAATGTTCAATCCAAATCACAAACTACAGTGCAGTCTCCTTCGCGAATGCGGCGCACAGCATTGTTATCACCTTCTAAGGTTAAGGTTTCAAAGACCAGTGCTTCACCAATGGAACTGTCTTCAAGTACAATCATGCCACAACAATCATCTTCGCCGGTTCAGCCTCGGCGAGTGATGTCTGACTCTGCAGTAAAATTTTTATCAGAGATAACAGAATCAGCATCAGGTGAGATGTCTTGTTCACAAACTCCAGTTGAACATGAACCTTCCTCTCTGATGGAAAACAATCCAGCACCAACAGCATCTCTGTTACCTTTGTGCACACCTCCTCCTCTTCCTCCCCCTCCACCCACTGTCTCTTTACTCCCTGTTCCCACTAAGTTACCCATAAATACTAGCACAAGTACCATCAACATTTCCCTTAGAGCAACCGTGCGTTCCTCTCCACCTTCAGAACCATCAGTCCCTCCTAAAGATCTTTTGAGAACCGAAGAGCTGGGTAAATCACAAGAACCTTCCTATGAAACTCGTGGGAAATTACAAACTGATAGTACTACAGGTTCCAATGATTTCATACTGTCACCAGCCGCTTCATCTTCACTGGATGAGGAATTGAGCAACGCAAGAGCATCTCTCCCGACAGATTTGCCAGCAGTACCTCAAAATCCAGACACTAGGCCCTTTGCAATTCAAGCGACAAGATCTGAAACTATGCCGCCGCCGCCACCACCACCACCACCGCCTCCGTCAAAATCAGGCATGACGCTGTTTCCTTTGACACATGGTGAAGAGGTAAAAATCACTATAGAAAAAGTCGTACCACATCAGCCTCCGCATCCACCAGCAGCAGCAGCGTCATTTTCAAGCTCAAATCCAGATGCTGTATCTGTAATTCTAGCTCCACAAAAGAGAGCTCGGTCTCCACCGCCCCCGCCCCTGCCCCCACCCCCAGGGTTGGCAAAACCACCATTTTCCTCTCTACGGTCACGATCATCACCTGAAGTCTCATTGTCTCAACCGCAGTTTCTAGATAACAAGGACAGTGCAACAATGGAATATCCAGACACCCCGTCTTTGACACCTACATTTTCACAAAGCGTTACACGGGTGCAAACACTGCATGTTCCACCTCCACCACCTCCTCCATCTCGAACACCGCCTGTTCCACCTCCACCTCCTCGAACACCACCTGTTCCGCCTCCACCACCACCTTCATCTCGAACACCGCCTGTTCCATCTCCACCTCCTGGAACACCACACGTTCCACCTCCACCACCACATTCTTCTCAAACACCACCTACTCCACCTCCACCACCTCCCTCTTCACAAAGTTTCCCATCCTTAAGTAGAAGAAATCGTGTGGCAGCCCCTCATCCACCTCCGCCTCCAGCACCACTGTCATCCCGTGTTACTTCTGCACCATCAGTACCACCTTCACCCCCATTACCTCCTCCTAAGCTAGCCGTGGCCAATAACACTTCACAGAAGTCACCAACAATCCGACCACCTCCACCTCCACCCGGCCCCCTTCATAAGCTTACGAAGGGAAGTGTTGCCAATTCTAACCCTCCCCCACATCCAGCATTTTCATTTGGTGCAAAGGATCGTAGCACAGCCCGCTCAAAAAGTCCTAGAAGTTTACGTGCCAACCAGGCATCTAAAAGGACCCCGCTGAAGCCATTGCACTGGGTGAAAGTTTCAAGAGCAACACAGGGAAGTTTGTGGGCTGAAACACAGAAGTCTGATGAAATATCTAGGTATAATAACATTCTTTTATGGAATTCTTTCTAGTTGATTTTTTTTTTGGGGGGGGGATATATACTAATCCATGCACATCTTTATCAGGACCCCAGAGATTGATATCTCTGAGCTGGAAAGTCTTTTCTCTGTAACGATGCCAAATATGGAGGCAAAACGTCAACGGCAACAACAACACCCTTCTGTTGCAACAAAGCAAGAAAAAGTTCATCTGGTACTTCTATCCATTCCGATTTGTGCAACTGTTCTCATCTTAGTAGTTAAATGATAACTAAAGTGTAAATAAAACAATTTACATTGCACTTCTCCTATGCAGATTGAGCTCCAACGCGCAAAGAATTGTGAAATTATGCTGAGAAACATTAAGATGCCACTGCCTGATCTAATGGTAACTTTGTATGGACATTATCTTAAGATAGCAATATTTTTGTATGGTTATTAGGATTAATATCTTGATAGCAAGAAAGAATTCAAGCATTATTGATGCCCAGCCTTGCTGGAAGGTTAAAGAATAGATTAACTTAAGATCATGTTAAGAATAAGTTGTTTGACAGAACCGATCTTTCGGGGTACCTTAATAAAGCCATTACATCTGTTGCCAAAAATAATGCTTCTTGGTGTTCCTTCTGGGAGGGCGGACATTTGTTTCGATCTCTTCTAGTATTATACCGTGAGGGCGGTCATTCCCTCCCCAGCCGAGTTTTTTGGTGTTCCTTCCGACATATTTGCTGATTGTATTGATTACGTGGATGGTTTTTTTCCTCTTTCAGGGTTTAGTAGTTGCTCTTGATGATTCCGTAGTTGATGGTGATCAAGTAGATTACCTAATAAAGTTCTGTCCAACTAAGGAAGAAATGGAACTACTCAAAGTACAGTTTTCTTCCTGCTCTATTCCGCTTTGAAATATTATTAGATTTCTCGTGAATTGTATTTTGGTATATCAGCAGTATTTGTTTCCACCAGTTTCCTATCTATATTGACATGGTAGTTTTCAAAATTTTCAGAGTTATACGGGCAAAAAGGAGAACCTAGGGAACTGTGAACAGGTCTTCTTTTTTTATTTTCCCTGTGATATTCTATTCTCCTTGGACGATGAATTATCTTTGGTAAATGATTGGGGAAAAAGTGCATATGTCACCATTAAGGGACATAAAAAGATTTTTTTTTTCTTACGTTAGATATGGAGGGGCGTGCTACTTCCTCCATTTCTAAATACTGGCACTTAGGATCAAACCACACACACTAAGAAGGCCATAAAATGAAAAAAAATCTGTCTAAAACAAGCATGGAAAACAAATTGCAAAGTGGGTGATGGTAAATGATGGTTATAATTATAGCTATTAGTGCTATAGGAGAATAGTCCAATGTATTGAAAAGAGTACAATGTATATACTACACATGGGTTGGGTCCAAGGCCCATAGGCACAACACAGTCTAATACCCCCACAGTCAAAACTCTAACCACAATAGATGCTGAGACTGGATTGAAACTCCAAAAACACCAAGGAGGGTAGGTCCTTGGTGAAGATATCGATGAACTGAAAAGTCATCGGGATGGGGAGAACTCGAACATCCCCAATGGCAATGTCCTTATAAACGAAGATCAATCTCGACATGCTTCGTGCGCTGGTGCTAGATAGGGTTGACGTTGTCGTAGTAGGCAAGGGTACTCCCGGTGAGTGAGTTGTGGAGCTCCTAGTGGAGTTGGTAGAGCCAGCATGCTTCAGCCACCCCATTGGCCACGACGTGGTACTTGGCCTCAACACTCGAGCGAAAGACCACTAGCTATCATTTGGACGACCAAGAGATGAGGTTTTCCCAAGGAATACAACATAACTTGAGGTGGATCGGCGTGTGTTTGGGCACCCCGCTCAGTCAACATTGGTGTAGACGACAAGCTCGCTCCAAGAAGAACTCCAGTGTAGAAGGCCATAGTCGAGAGTACCGTGAAGGTGTCGAAGGAGCCGCTTCACAATGGTCAGGTGTGACTCTCATGGATCATGCATGCCGAGACACATATGTTGGACACCATAGGAGATGTTTGGCCTATTAGACAATATTGTTTATGGTGTGTGTTATGGGCATAGAATGGCCTAACCCATTAGACCCTTTAGGGTTTGTATACATATTGTAACCCTGATTAGTTATTGGAATATAGAGAACTATTTTCCACCAACATGGTACCAAAGCCTTCTATCTTGACCTTTCTCCCCTTCCCTTCCATGTTCGACGCCACCGCCCACATTGGTTGGCGCCCGCCCTTCCCCCGTGGCACCAGCCCTATCCATCTCCTCCTCTAGTGTTGGTGATGCACTAGGCCTCGACGCACCCACCCCTGTCTCTGTCCCCTCCTCTACGACCACGACAGGCTGGGCTCGGCTCCACCCTCCTCTGCCTGCACCTCTGCGGCTTGGCTGACGTCTTCTGGCGCCCCGTCGCTCGCCACCATCCTGCCGCTCGCCACCATCCTGCCGCTCGCCCTGCCCTTCTCTCCCTCTCGACATTGTCACAGATAAAAGTTTGCAAAGGCAGAAAGAACCAGGAAACACCTATAAAGATGACTGGGAGAATGTTCCCATTGACCATTGCCAACTATGATAGAGGAAGGATGAGATGGGTGGGGGATGGGAGGAGGAGTGCATACCAACATTCAAAGTGGTGTGGTAAGAGACACCGGAGTCAGCCACATAGTTGGTGGTGGCAGGCGGAGTTTGTGTCATCATGCTAAACAAGTTAGCAAGTGGCAGTTGATCCCAGCCTCCAGTCCATGAGGCCGGCCGAACCAGGTGGGTGTCGAGGGAGAAGAGACGGTGTGGTGACTGAGGTGCCGTGGGGGTGGTCCAAGGGAACACCCATGGCTAGTGAAGGTGGGCATCATGAAGAGAGCCGACTATGGCTTTAGCAGTGGTTGACCACCCGTGAACGGGCCATGTCACATGGTGATGCGACCGGTCCATGGGTTGTAGAGTGGTGGACGAGTTGTAGAGTGGTGGCCAGGGAGTCACCCTTCTCGCCACCACCACCGCGAGCACCTCGCTGCCGGCGACTATCACCACCGCCTCTAGAGCTAGAGCCGGTAGGATGGCGCGGTGCTCCTGACATTGGTGGAGTAGACGAGCGTGAAGACGAACCCCCTGAAGCTAGAGTGGAAGTAGTCATGCGCGTAGGCGCCCCCTAGAGTTGGAGTTGTAGAGGACCATAGTGGTGTCAGAGCGGACCTAAGTCCCCTTGGTAATCTCCTTGACGATGAGATCATTGTGGACCTTGTGAAAGGAGTGGAATGTGATAGATCGTGTAGTCTGGGTCCACAGGTAATCATATCGCTCGTTGAGGCCCCATAGAAGGTTGAGGACGACTGTGCGATTGGAGACAGACTCGTTGATGTCACGAAGAGGGTTTGTTGTGCTCTTCATCTGGCGTGAGTACTTAGTGATGGAGAGGTCACCATAGACGAAGGCCCAGAAGGTGACAAGCCTCACGATTGTTGAGGAACTGCTCCTCAATAGCTACCCAGACCTGGCGAGCAGTGCTACCACACGCGTAGACAACATCCTGGAGCTCGTCAATGATCGTGTCGAGGATCCAAGAGAGGACTGCATTGTCCATCCGTCACTAGGATGGGACAGTGGGGCACATGGTTGTGGTTGTTGGAACCGGACCGCCGACACATGGCGTGTCCGTCGGGGCCGCCCGCACACACGGCGCGCCCACCCAGGCTGTCGGGCTGTGACACACGCGCCCGCACGTATAGCAGCGGGCTTTAGGTCTCTTGGGCCAACACTCCCCCCAAAAAGCTAGCCTCCTAAGGGGTTGCACCATCAACCATATAAACCATGCTTTCTCACCCTCACCACACAATGTGAGACTATTCCCAACAATCTCCCCCTCACACATTGTGAGCCGAGATTTGTCTGAGAATGCGTTGGGCCAACCTGACTCCGATACCAATTGTTGGAACTCTCAAGTGCTCTCACACACTCAAGAACACTAAGAACACAAAGTTGGAAGACACGAACGAGATACGGCGCCGAACGCCACCAGCACACACACTGGACCTTGTATTCCTTGCCCACGTCCAAACAACGAGTACAATGTGGCCTTTTAAAGATAGGCCATAGGAGCACCGACTCCATGCCAACGGCCATGCGCACGACGCGCTCATATGCGTATGACGTGACCACACCTGACGACCACTACTTGCATGTAGGCAACGTACGCGGCAAGCCTGCAGACCGGCTCCAACCAGCGACTGCTTCACGATCCGCAGCTTCAGCATGCATGGCTAACTATCTGCTCACGCCACACGCAAGCCTCGGCCAGTCACAGCACGCTTGCATGCACACATGCTAACTAACTCACACACAACGTGCACGCACACGACCAGCCACACGCGCATACATGTGCTGGGTTTATTTCTAACGATGAGAATGTACTGAGCCAACCTATTAGGGGATGCACCATCAACCATATAAACCATGCTTTCTCACCCTCACTACACAATGTGAGGATGTGGTCGTCGAGATCATATCGTTGCAAGCTAAGAAGGACAAGGTCACGCCAGCGGGCGTAAGCGGAGGAGTACAGGTTGAGGACGAGAACCAGGGCTCGGATGTTCTGAACAACAGTTGCCTGAGCATGGAGGTTGGCGATGATAACAACCTCGTATGCCAGAGGGTCTCAACCGCCTGGTACCCGAGAAGGGGTCTGTGGCGGTAGGACCCTTGAGATGTCGCTCACCTTTGCAAGTTGGTGAGCAGATGCATCAGCGGCAGTGCGCTCTTGCTCTCAGACGAGAGCGGCAGCTCACTCACGCTCTCTAGCAGCAACGACTACAGCCTTGGCGGCAGCGAGGGCTGCGACGAATCTAGCGTGGGTTGCAGCCACCTCATGAGGAGGGAGGCCTGCAGGGCTGAAATTGGAGGGGAGGCATGCTCCCAAGTCCTCTGTGTCTGCCCTGACAAATGGCTAAACAAAAGCAGCCTACAGCGATGGGGCGACAACAAGGCAATAGGTGGTGGTAGATCCACGACGCCGGTGAACACAAGAACAGCACAGATAATACCAGCCCAGTAACAACCAAGGAGAGAGGAGATGAGAAGGGGGAAGGTCTCCTTAGGGGAGAAGGGCACGACGACCATGGGAGGGCTGGCAGCGGCGGCCAGGGAGGGAGGACGGGAGGCGGCAGCCAGAGATTAGCCAAGGAGAGAGGAGATGAGAGAGGGAAAGGCCTCCACAGGAGAGGAAACTAGCACGTCGGCCATGGGAGGGTAGGCGGCGGTGGCGGCGGCCAGGGAGGGAGGGCTGGTGGTAGCGGCCTGGGAGAGGGACCGATGGCAGCAGTTAAGGGGAGGCCTATCAGTGGCGGCAGCTAGGGAGGGGCCGGTTGCCAGGGGAAGGAGGGAGGGAAGGAGGGCGACGACCAGTGGAAGAAGGGGGGAGGGGCGGCGACCGCGGAGGCGGCCAAGGAAAGGATTAGGGTTGGTTTGATACCATGCTAGAAGAGAATAGTCCAGAATATCGAAAAGGGTACAATGCATATACTAAGGGCCCGTTTGGCACAGCTCCAGCTCCTGATTCTAAGCGAGGATCTGGAGGAGTCGTGCCAAACGGGTATTTTTTTTAAACTGATTCTCGTGTGGAGCCGAAAGATTGGGAGTCGTTTTTGTGAAAAAAGGGTACAATGCATATACTACTATGATGGGAATATTTTATATGTCATTGTTTCATAATTTTTTCCGTATATGCATCCTACTTATTGGTTTGTAACAAAGTTGAACTGCAAAGGGTAAAACAGACAATCGCCACAGACCACCAACTCTCAGCAGACAAGAATCAGTTTACTTGCCAAACGGTTTTAAAAATGATTCTGATTCTCTAGGAGAATCAGGAGGATCAGCTCCTCACGAGGATCAGGATCTGGAGCTAAAGAAGCAGGAGCTGGAGCTTTGCCAAACGGGCCCTAAACATGGGCTGGGCCCAAGCCCCATAGACACAACATAATCTAACAATTATTGTTGTTCTAGAAATCCCACCCGAGGGCTAAGAAAGTGTCAAATGTTTAGAATTGAGGATCAATTACACTGATCACAAGCAGGAATATTGCAAGATTGGCACAATTTAGATATCCGTGTCTAATCTTTGGCTGTTTCTTGTGAGTTGGTATGGCGAGATGGCCATTTTCTACAATCGGTATATCTAGTTTACCTCTAGGATATATGGCCATCATTTGTTAACCCATTCCATGCATCTTGAAATGTGCAGTTAATCCCTGAATCAATAACTCCATTGCTGATTTTCTTTTGTGTTTGTAGTTCTTCATGGAGATGATGAAAGTACCAAGGGTGGAATCAAAACTGAGAATTTTGTCATTTAAGATAAAGTTTGTTACACAGGTCAGTTGTACATTGCATTTTTGTGAAATGCTTTCCCCCCATGGGATTGTATTACTGTTCTTGTATAAATATATACACATTAAACTATTTCTGCATCATTCTTTATATTCTTTCAGGTTGCGGACCTAAAAAGTAATTTGAATACCATCAATTTGGTTGCTGAAGAGGTATGCTGTAAATCATTTAATCTAGTAATAATCTCCACACATCACTGACATGTAACGAATGCACATGTACAATGTTGGATGGCCAGGTTAGGAGCTCTGTGAAACTTAAGCGAGTGATGCAGACAATTCTTTCTTTGGGAAACGCATTAAACCAAGGAACTGCAAGGGGTGAGTTAGGGAACCAAGTGCAATATCAGTATTCAGCCTACAAATAAATGACACGGCATGAAGGAACAATGCTCGGTGTTTCACACTATCAGTTGGTTCTTATTTAATTTCATTACATAGTTGGCTTATGCTTTTATACAAAAATATTGATTAAAATGGAATTAAGAGCTGGAGCAAAACTTTACAACTGTGACTACAATATTCCATTTTCCAATAGCACGGCCAATTTCACTGCAATTCTATGACTAGTGTATAGCTTGCATTCATGTTTTCTGTGAGGCTCACCTTTTTTTGCTATACTTTAATCATCTTGGAAAATAATATGTAAATACTACACAAGACAAAATTTTCAGTTGATACTTGTGTTATTTTCTTTGAAAATTATTTTTTTGTTGCGTACAGTAATTAACTGGACGGCCAGCAACAGCCCAAGACCATATGTATTCTAATTTACTTGCAAAAGGCATACTTTCAAGACGTAGCCTCATGAAATTTCATAGCAGAATGTTGGCTCTTTCACATATATATATATATATATTTTAGTTTTTTTTATACATGTGTCCATTTTTCAGGTGCAGCTGTTGGATTTAGATTGGATAGTCTTCTTAAGCTCAGTGATATACGAGCACGTAATAATAGGATGACTCTCATGCATTATCTATGCAAGGTGTGATTCCCTCCTCCTCTCCCTTAGACATTCAGTCTAACAAGGTTATGTCTAAGCATATCGATGGCACAGTGTCATCATTGTTATGACATAGGTGATAGGTCATTATTGAAGGTTTACAAAATCTAGTGTTCCAATTACAGAGTTCTTCTAGAAGTAGACATTGATCCGCTTGACCACTTCATTTATTAGTGTGCTTAATAGTAGATTTGCTTGCTATTTCTTTACATCTGTGACCTCCAATGCCCAGTTTGTGGTTCCCCTTTCTTCCTTTGTTGTAGTGACCGTATTAGAAGATTAAATGTACCGTCTTGGCAAAATACATCCCTGAAGCTCCTTTCTATGAAAAAGTTTGTCATGAACCAATCTGTGTGACTTTGGACTAATGTCCTTACTTCCATTGTATGAGCATTGAGTTTCACCACGAAGTGTATCTTTGTATCAATACATGCAGGCATGTTTGCACTGTCCATTTTATTTTATTTTTTAATAATTGTTCATTTTATGTTGATGAACTCTTTTGCTCTTCCTCAAAGTTCTTTCATTCTTTGTTTGTACAGGTTCTTTCGGACAAGCTTCCTGAAGTGCTTGACTTCAGCAGGGATCTTGCAAATTTAGAACCTGCCTCAAAGGTAGTTTAGATCTAATGCTAGATAGATCCATGGTGGTTTTATTCTTCTCGCTGACAGCTGGAGTAAAAACAGATACAACTGAAGGAGTTAGCAGAAGAAATGCAAGCGATAACTAAAGGACTGGAAAAAGTGGAGCAGGAACTGGCAACAGCTGAAAAGGATCCTTCAGAGACAGAGATATTTTACAGGGTTGGTTTCCCAGTGTTTTAGTATAAATGGGTCTGTTAGAGTACATAGTGATAGAGCTTGTGGCTTAGTTGTGGAACAAAGGGTCACCAAAGACACTTTTTAGGCATAACACATCGGATTCCACATTCATTCTATCTCTAGTCATGTCTCTTGTTCTTTCATTTGCATCTCTAGTACGCACAATAGACTGATGGGGAAAAGATGAAGATGCCATCATCACACCATCAGCATATTGATTATAATGTTCTGAAGATTTTTTTATTTCAGAAACTGAATTTATTCCTTGATGACGCCCAAGCTGAAGGAAGGTCGTTAGCTTCGCTTTACAGCAGTGCGGTATGTCAAGACTCGACAGTATCAATACCCTGATGCATTATGCATGACCCTGCTTGAAGGAAGCATACGCTTTGTGCTAAAGAATATCATTTTACTTGCAGGGGAAAAGTGCCGATTCTCTAGCACATTATTTTGGTGAAGATCCCGTGCGGTGTCCTTTCGAGCAAGGTATTTTCTTTTGAGCTGAAAAGCTAGCTACCCCACTAATATGTTACAAAAGCTTGATAGATGTCTATAGGTGTGGGAGACATGTTTGTTTAAAAGAAAAGGTAACTAGACACGTTCAAACTAAAAGAAAAAGGTAACATGGATTTAAAATCTAATCAACATGTTTCTGAGGAGTTATATATAGCTTGTCGCGGCTTTGAGCGTTCCTGTTCCAAATCAGAGCGCACCAAATGTTCATGCCAATAGCAATCTCCTTTTGTATTTTCTAAACAGTCATGATTACTTCCCATCTGTATGTGCAGTTGTCTCAACGTTGCTAAGCTTCACGAAGACGTTCGAGCGGGCCCATGCGGAGAATGTTAAGCAGATGGAGCTGGAGAAGAAAAGAGCACAAGCGGAAGCAGAGAAAGAGAAGGCCAAACTAACTGCCCACAAGAAGAGGGAGTCGCTGGAGCTTGGAATTTCAGGCCGGTGACACACCATATATTGCATCTGTGGATAGCACGCACTTCACTAATTCTGTGCCGCCTGATCACCTAGACCAGCGGCAGAAAATTTTGTAGCGCTCCTTCAGCGTGTATCACAAGGTAAACCGCCACTGAAATGGGAGCTGTCATGTCGATATAACAGGAGCACGATTTGTCTAAGATCTGTTTGCGCTGACATTGTCTTACAGTTTGTTTGTTTTTTGGGCTTTCAGGAAGCTAGGGAGAAGTAATGATGTGTAGTCCTAATATAACAGTTCACTCGATGTACATAGCAGTTTCAGATCTGTTGCTTCTGTAAAGAAAGGTTCCACAGCTAGCTCACGAAGGGAGCTGCAGTCTCTTTGGTTTGTCAGGAAGTTAGGGAGAAGTAATGTTGTGTTAGTCCTAATGTAACAGTTCACCTAATTAGCGAGAAGCAATACTGTACATAGCAGTTTCAGGTCTATTGCTGTTGTAAAGAAAGGTTCTGCAAACTCGTTTAGCTCTCGATTTATCTTGGGGAATTCACCTGTTACTGCCACTTGCTATAGCAAATCTGTAATCTTGCGAGTACATTCTCCAATCTCCATTTCTACTACGATGGGCGTTTGGATGACGGTAGGAGCTGATATGGCTAAGAGCATGTACAGTTGTGTTTAATGTAGAGTCTTTTGAGGTGTTTAAATGAGATATCTGCAAAAAAATGTAGAGTCGTCTCTCCGTGAAGTGACGTCTCTGTCTCGTAACACAAGTAGCAATAGACAGACGACGTCACTTCCCATTGTATGAATTCGTCTGTTCTATCAATTCGATGTTGTACAGACGTATTTACTTATGTATTTATTAATATACTATATTTATAGACACTCAATTATATAATAGAGTATTTTAGCCCCTGATTAGAAGCAACCCAGTTTTTAAGAAACCAATTTTATTTTTTAAGCTAGGAGAGGTCAGCTTCTTGGTTTTTAAGAAACTGATAATCTAATTTCTATAAACTGAGTTATAAACTGGTATATTTGAAACCAATTTAATTTCTATAAACTAGTTTCTTAAAAACTGGGTGCTTCTAAATATAGTCTTAGGGGGTGTTTGAATGCACTAGAGCTAATAGTTCAGCTATTAGCTATTTTTTGATAAATTAGTTAATAGTCAGGTAGCTATTTGTTAGGCTGTTAGCTAGCTAATCTTACTAATAATTTTTAGCTAACTAATTATTAACTATTAGTTATAGTACATTCGAACACCCCTTTAGTTATCTCTTATGCTTTATGTTTAGAGAACAGTTTTAGTGTCTCCTCATCATAAGGCGATGTAGGCTATAGGGGCCGGCGGCGTTCCTCGCCGTCGTCCGGCCGCAGTTGGCACCCATCGTTGACGATCCCATTCCTACGTCGTCGCGCTTCTCCGTAAAACAAACCCAATAAAAACCTGATCCTGATCCGATCCAGAACTCTGAAAAATGTACAGACTGTTACACTCTTTGTTTTTCTGAGCAGGACTCCTCGAGGTGCACGCTATGCTCCGACGAGCACACGCCTCCCGTCCTCTCCAACGACAAGCTCGTAGGCAAAGAAACCATTCACTGGCATGTGGGCCAAGCTGTATAGGGTCCCACAAGGCAGAGGCACGACGTAGGAGGCACCGACGTGGAGAGCGGAGGGCAGCCACAGCCATCCCGTATCCGGAGTGGCTGACGCATACAAGAGGGGCCGTCCCGATCGGACGGCTGGGGACGCAACCGCGGCCGATATATACCAAGCCTCCGCGCTGCCTCTATGGCCACCGCCGCCGCATCCACCACCACCTCCGCCGCCGTGCTCGCCTTCAGGCTCCTCCGCCGCCTGCCGCGCCGCCTCAGCGTGTCCCGCGCGCCGCCCGCGGCACTCGCGTCGTCGTCGTCGTCGTCGTCGCGCAGACTACCGTCCCTCGCCCGCCACCCGCTCGGTCACCGCACCCGGATGGGGCACACAGCCGCCGCTGCGGCCGCGGCCGCCGAACCCGCTCTCGGACTCACCAAGCCCAACGCCGTCGAGCCGCCTCAGGTCTGTCATCTGTGTAACCTCGCGTGCGTTCCTGCCTCTGGATGAGGCTTCCATCCAGCACTGCTTCGAATTGTTCGTGGATTCGCCTGCTTTGTCAGTGTGCCTACAACCCGTCTCCAACAAAACCTGCTGATACTGTCGTGTGTTGACTTGATCGTGGCTGACGTTCGCCGCGCTAAAACAAGCGCTAGATCGAGATCAGAATTAGCGTTTTCCCTTCTCCAAAACCGCACATCTTCGCCTAAGATTTATCGGTTTGATCCTTGGGAAGTTAGTCGCTTCTATCCTCCTGAAGCGACAGAGCTTCAACCTGTGCTCTCCTGTCGTTCTTCCAGGTCACCTTTTCCGCGAAAGACATCGAATTCTCCGAGTGGAAGGGCGATATTCTCGCTGTCGCCGTCACGGAGAAGGATCTGTCCAAGGACGCGGACTCCAAATTCGAGAATGCCGTCTTGAAGAAGCTGGACGGCCAGCTCGGCGGCCTCCTGTCGGAGGCTGCGGCAGAGGAAGATTTCACCGGGAAGACGGGGCAGTCGGTGGTCCTCCGCCTCGCGGGGCAGGGCTTCAAGAGGGTGGGCCTGATCGGTCTTGGTCAGAGCGCCCCGTCCACCGCCGCCGCTAGCCGAGGCCTCGGCGAGTCTGTCGCGTCTGTTGCCAAGGCCGCTCAAGCTAGCAGCGCTGCAATCGTTCTTGCCTCCCCCAGTGGGATCCAGGAAGAGTTCAAGCTGACTGCTGCAGCAGCAGTTGCTTCTGGTACTTGATTCTCTTGCACACGCTCCTTTTTCTTCTCTGATGTCATGGTTATGGAGTGCAGTGGATGGATGCTGAAATTTCTGCCGGTCTGAATCACAGGAACCGTGCTGGGGTTGTATGAGGACAGCAGATACAAATCTGAATCGAAAAAGGTGCACCTGAAACAGGTTGATATTATTGGACTGGGTTCTGGTGCAGAGGTGGATCAGAAACTTAAGTATGCTAATGATCTTTCGTCGGGTGTGATATTCGGAAGAGAGCTTGTGAACTCTCCTGCAAATGTCCTTACCCCTGGTCAGTAGATTTTTCACCAAACTTTTTTATTGTTCTTCATAAATTTGTTGCCAGTATACTTATCGCTGTCATCCTTCATTCTTTCAGCTGTGCTTGCGGAGGAGGCGTCAAAGATCGCTTCTACTTACAGTGATGTGTTCACTGCCACAGTACTAGATGTAGAGAAATGCAAAGAACTAAAGATGGGTTCCTACTTGGGAGTTGCTGCAGCTTCTGCTAACCCTCCTCACTTCATCCATTTGTGCTACAAACCCACTGATGGGAACGTCAAGAGAAAGCTGGCTATTGTTGGGAAGGGTTTAACTTTTGACAGGTTTGTAGTACTTGCCACATATTTAGTGGGTTTATGAAAAGTTAGAAGTAGACAAGTAGATGGAACCGTTTGTTATTTTTCTTATGCTTGGTTTGCCAATGAATCCAGTGGTGGCTACAACATTAAGACCGGGCCAGGCTGCAGCATCGAGCTGATGAAATTTGACATGGGAGGCTCTGCAGCTGTATTTGGTGCAGCTAAAGCTTTGGGACAAATCAAGCCTCCTGGAGTAGAGGTACTTCATTTTTCACAGCCGCCTAGCTGTATAGATGTAGAGGTTTTACCCATATTAGTTTATCTGTTAAATTTCTATGTTTTTTTCCCCTTCTCACAGGTTCACTTTATAGTCGCTGCCTGTGAAAATATGATCAGTGGCACAGGCATGAGACCTGGTGACATTGTAACTGCTTCCAATGGGAAGACAATTGAGGTATGTTTTTTTTTTCCAACTTGTTATAAATGACCAGAACGTGCATGATTCATGAAGCTTTGTTATAAGGGATCTGCTCGTTCGGAATGTAGTCTTTTAGCAGTCATAGATCATAGTCCTTCTGCTCCATGTCTGCTAGTTTTCACTAAACTTTTGCTTTTTGAACGTATTTCAGGTAAATAACACTGACGCAGAAGGAAGGCTAACACTTGCTGATGCTTTGGTCTATGCTTGCAACCAAGGTGTTGAAAAGGTAATGAAGCTTCATTTGGAAGTTTTCTATACATGCTGCCATTTAGTGTGTTTCTAATGTAGCCCCACTCATGTGGGAAAATGATCAATTCACCCCCTCTGATTCGGTAAGACATTTAGGACATTGACACGATCTCCAATACAATACAACACTTTGATGTTTTAAATAGAGACACTCATAAATCATTACTGAGCAATTTATATGACGATGAATCTAGTGACACGAACCAGTGTTGATGATGAGCCAAGCTGAAGAATTTGAACGAGGACCCCTAAAACTTTCCTTTAAACAACGAGAAACCTAAAACGATTTAGAGGTGCAGTGGATTGGTTACCCAGAGTTAGTTTGATTTAGATTTGCTCTATTAAGCTCTTAAGATGCTTTGTCATCAACTCATCATTTGGTGGAAGGCTATACAAGTGGACCGCATGTTGCTTACTAATGTTGAGTTAGTTGACTGACTCATCTGTATTTACCAATTGCAGATTATTGATTTGGCAACGCTGACCGGCGCTTGCGTTGTCGCACTCGGGCCTAGCATTGCCGGTAAGCTCGACGAAAGTTTAGCCCATGCATCCCATAATCCCACCTGCACCATCTGGCTTCTCATGCTGTGAACATGGAGCGCTAGATTAATCTGTTTCTGCGGCGTACTGAAAGACTTGTTTTCGATAGGAATTTTCACGCCGAGCGACGAGCTTGCCAAGGAGGTTGCCGCTGCTTCCGAGGTATCCGGCGAGAAGTTCTGGAGACTCCCGCTGGAAGAGAGCTACTGGGAGTCTATGAAGTCTGGCGTGGCTGATATGGTCAACACTGGCGGCAGGCAGGGAGGTTCTATTACCGCCGCGCTGTTCCTGAAACAGGTACATTTCTGTTTGTTTTTTTCTTTTCTTTTGACACGCCTAAATACATTATGAAATTTGATCACAGCGATAGGACCATTGGAGTGGTGAGAGATTAAGAATCCGCCACGATAGTGAACACTTTGACAGGACAGACTTCCAGAGCAGTGGTAACGGCATGAACGCCGCTTTTGTGTCCCTCCCTTGTTGCAGTTCGTCGACGACAAGGTCCAGTGGATGCACATCGACATGGCCGGGCCAGTGTGGAGCGACAAGAAGCGGGCCGCCACCGGGTTCGGCGTTTCCACCCTGGTGGAGTGGGTTCTCAACAACTCGTCCTCGTCGTGAACAAAACCCATACCTCCCCTCGTATCACAATGCCTTTCCATGCGTTTTTATTTTGTTCCTCCTCTTTTGTGCTACCATTCCATAGTTGCAAACTGCAGAGCGCCTCTTGGCATGTGATACCGTTGTGATAGAATAATCAGCATGGGTAGTGGTGTCGGGTCCTCCTTTCCCTGAAAGAAAGCAGCGGCGTGCTGGTCGCGGTCAAGCCATGCCTGTCGCCTTCCGGCTGCCGCTGTGGGCATTTGTAACGCGTCTCTGCCCAGTGAAATAACGTTTGTTCCTTGTGTTTGTGCCCCCGCCCAAAAGAAAGCTGCATCGGAACTGATCTTCCCGTGACTCCTTCCTCCGGAGACGTTGCTTTTGCTTCCGTCCGCAGAGCACCAGTTGGAATCTCATCCGTCTCGAACTGGGGTGAGCCACGTAGCTCATGCGTTTTGGACTTGTGGCCACCACACAAGTGTGTGTGAGTTGGTGAGCGTGACGGACTGATGAGTGACAGCGTGGTACGTATGGGCGTGTGGCCGGCGTGGCGCGAAACTGGCCACCGGGAAGAGCCAGACAGACGTTCCTGTGAGGAGAAATCGTCACAGGTGACGTGCCCACTGGCAGGTTGGCTCCACGTTAAGCGAGCCGTGTCACCTAGAAAGCCACAGCCCAGGAACGCCCATGGGCCGCGGAGGCCCTTCTAGCCCCTTCTGCCGGCAGCCGGCAGCCGGCAGGTCACCAAAAAACACCATGTTGCACTATAATAAAAGATAAAACAGGAGAATGGATGGGTAAACTAATGGAGGTAGTTTTCTGCTATTTTTCTGTACTAGTATTTACAGTTCTCAATAATAATACTTACAAGTGAATTTTTTTTTCTAAAACAGTTTTCACGTCACTCTCAACAGAATTGAGCGCCATGGCCGTCCAGCAGTTCGCATGGCTCTGGAAGCCCGATAGTCCACCTATCCACCTAACTTTCCATAGAGATTGTCGTACATACCCTAAGGGCTTGTTCGTTTCTGTCGGATTGCACCCAGAATCGTTCCAGCTAATCAAAGTTTATATAAATTAGAGAAGCAATCCGGTTAGGAATCGTTCCAACCCACTAATCCGGCACAAACGAACAAGGCCTAAGGTTTTTTCTTGCCGTGTGATGGCATACGACACGACGCGGTTTATGTCCTTCTCCATCTACGACGATAAAGAGCATCTACGACGATAAAGAGGACCTTTGAACAAGCTCAACTATTAACTATTGCGAGCAACATTCACTCGTCGGGGCACCTGTTGTGGACCTTGAGGCACCTCCTTTTAGGCGCCTTCGTGGATCATCTCTTCCTGATGTGGCGCAGACCAACATATATATGATAGGGAGAATGTATGGTGTCCCTTGTAGGCACGCACTATATAACGTCGCCACATTCCCCACCAACCTCAGCAAGGGTGCCTTCGTGGATCATCGTTTGCGATTGTGACCACTCCTAGGTCTCGATAGCGGTTAGGCCATGCCATGGGATCCAGGTGGTTGTATACATGCAACTCTGTCGTATGAATGGTGTTCTCTAAGCCTCGTGTCTCTAGGAGAACATCGACGTCTATAGTCATGGTCACCAGTATAGCGCGAGGATAAACTTAATCGGAAAGATTATAGGTTTGTTCGAAAAGATAGATTAGATTGGTTTGGTTTGCTAGGAAAAAAAAAGTTAGATTGATTTAGTTAGGATATAATGAAAAAAAGACAAGTTAGGTTGATTTGGTTACTTAGGATAAGAAAAAAGATAAATTAGATTAATTTGGTTATGATATTTCATACAGGTCAAATAAGCCGCTCTATGTAAGAAGAGATATATATCAATCTAATTAAACAAGAATTAAGAAGAAAAATCCTTATCTCTTACTCGGTCGTAGGCAAGGCCTTCGATCGGCCTCCTTAAGCTCCCTTATTAGTACCGATCACCACCATAACAACCATAAGAAACACTATGTCCAATATAACAGTATAACTTAAAATTTTGTAAACGTATAGTACTTCACATAGAGAGAACTATAAATTATTACTAAGTAATTTCTATGATGATGAGTCTAGTAACATCAACCAGTGTTGACGAGCCACGCTAAAGAACTTGAACAGCGAGAATCCTAAAACACCCTACGTTTCTAATTGGAGGGGCAAAGAATCACGATGTGAAAACTGCGTTGCGATGAAACATATTTGGTTCAAGAGTGAGATCCTTCAAATTTATTCGTCGCATTGCTCATGGGTTTCCATGGCATAACATAACATAACATAAGCACTTGAGAGTGAGATCACTGAAAATTATTCGCTAATCATTGCAATGCTCATGGGTTTCCATGGCATAACATAGCCATCCTTATTATTCTCTACATCCTTCTCCCGAGACCAATCAATCACTCCTCAGCTATGAACTGCGCGCCTATCAACAAGTCATTCTCTACCTGGGGAACGTCACCTTCTCACCCGTCAGGACCGTAGCTAGACATGATCAGGTAGGCATGCATGGCCTCAGTCACATGTCAGGAACCTTCAGGACTTGGGCAATGGCTCCCCGGCCAAGAACGACCGGAACATCCTGAACGCCCTCCTGGGCTGGAACAACGGCACCTCATGCCCTGCGCCTCTCACCGACGCAAACGTGAGCCCTTCGTACACCTCAGACCATCCTCCTACCTGCACATGCGCCCCAAACTCGGAAGACGTTACAAGCAACAACAGCAGCAATGGCAAGTTCCGTACCTGTCCAGCTGAGTACCATGGATACCAGCGGGTCTTGATCTTCAGACCAAGATGACTGATGGCGAACCTCGTCGCGGTCACCGGGACGACTGAATCTGTGTCGCCGCTGCAGTTTTGCCAGGTCACATAGTGTTGTTATGCGACCAAGTAGCAAGTATATATAATTTTCCCGTTTCAGATTTAGACTCTTGATCGATTACCTGAACACCCATATCCTCAATCCTGCTTTCATCAGCTTCTTGTACGTCGGCAGCATGGAGAACTCTGAATCTTGCCATGTCTTGATCAGCACATCACTGACAGTATAGGGAAATAACAACAACAACATTCAGTGGCACTCTTAAATTAAATGGCCTGGCAACAACCGAAAAGAAGCTGTATGTGGATACCTGCAGGCAGTCCATCTGTAGGGGATCCCCGTGGTGTTGGCGTGCATCGCCCTCTGCACGTCCATCCTGTTGTAGTACCTCTCGGCGTAGGTCTCCGTGCAGGGGTCGTAGCCGGAGGAGCGGCGGCGGCGGACGAGGGTGTTCTTGAACCTGAGCACGGTGGCGTTGGCCCTGGCCGCGGCGGCGCACGACGGCGTGTAGATGCTGTACTGGTCGATGTCCCCGAACTCGTGGTTCATGGCGTAGCTCATGGCGCGGTTGCAGGGGCGCGAGATGCTGCTGCTGCTGAAGTTGCACCACCTGAGGATGGCCTTGTAGGTGCGGTCGGAGATCATGGCGTGCGTCCACCAGTAGGTGACCGTGCCGATGTTGTCGTAGTAGTTGTCGGTCACCGCGTTGCCCACCTGATCGGTGTTTTTTTTTTGGAGGGGTTAAGATTAGACTGGAGCCGGCCGGCCGGCGGCCTGCTCGTGTTTGGCAGCAGCATGCATAGATACGATACTCACAAGGATTCCCTTGAGGTTGATGAAGGGGTGAGGCGAGGCCTCGTTGTACTCGACGATCTTCCTTGCCAACTGGGGGACGTAGTGGCCTGTGGAAGCAAGCAAAGTGAACAGATTGAAGCATAAAAAAAAAGAAAACTCTTGGACAGCTAGCTGGTGTGTGTCCCTGTGGATCAGCAATGGCAGCGAGTGACATGACTCACCCGCGTAGCTTTCTCCGGCGATGTAGAAATCTCGGTGCCGGTACTGCGGGAACCGTGACATCCAGCTGACCAGGAACTGCAGCGCGTCTTGAGCTGCAGCCAACAATTCACATTTCGCAACGGCGTCAGCTAGCTGGGACTACCTGACCAGTGACACAGCTGCTAATGGCGTTTCATTTCAGGCATCGTCAGAGTCTGAGGAGCTAGCTGCTAGCTAGCTCGATGGCCCAGCAGCAGAGTTCACTACGTACGTACCGGTCCTCTCGTCGCCCGACGTCTTGAGGTCCGAGGTGGTGTTGGCGTAGGAGAAGCCGACTCCCGCGGGCGACTCGAGGAACAGAAGGTTTGCCTCTGCAACACAAGGGAACGGGCAGTCGTTGATGTTGATTAATTAAGAGTTTTAAGGGTTTTTTTCTTTCTTTCTTTGTTTCTCACCTCTGTTCCATGAGTACTTGTTGAGGAACAGGCCTGTCCCGTTTGGTTTGATCCGGAACGGGCCGATCTCCTCCGACGCTCCATACGCCACCGACGAGCATCCAGGACCTGCCAGTGCCAGGCCATCAGAACTGTACATACTATTACACAGCTGGTACTATAGCAGGCAATGCATATGCATATAGGCGGAAGCGGAAGCATGTAGAGACCACGTTTCCCGAGGCAGGCACCGAGTCAAAGAGAGCAAACAAGTCCACCGTAGCCGTCCGTTCCATGGTGGTGGCGACTGGCGGTGGCGAGGCATGCAGCTGTGGAGCCCAGGACCCAGGTGGGGAGATCGTGGGGGTGTGCCTGTGCCACTGCCACTGGCCAGTGCGTGTCGCGCGGGCATGGCGCGCTGGCCCTCACTCTCCCTCGCGCGCCACCATGCCCCACTGCGGTGTAGTACTGTAGCACGACGGCAGGCATGTATATATGTGCTTTGACGGTTCTGCTAATGTGCTATTTGGGTTATATATATATACGCATGGCATGGCCGTTCTTAGCTTTGCTTTTGGGTGGCAGCAGCACCCAGCAGGGGAAAAAAGAAGAAGGCCACACACGCATGCGATGCGAGTGGGAGTGGCCCTCTGCATCCCTGCGTGTGTGCGTGCAGTGCAGTAGTACAGAGGCAAGCACCACACGAACACACGCAGTGACACCGAGCGATCGAGCAAGCTGCTGTGCCTGTGCGTCGTTGCCATGCATGTCAAGTTGCCCGTGCCCTGCCGGTTGTGGGGTAATGTGGGTGGCCATGTGGGGCAAGGGCACTTGTTGGTGTTTAGCAGCCGGGGGCGATGATGATGACGACGACGACAGGAGGCGAGGCGAAGCAAAGAGAATAAGAATAATCGGCTGGGGGCTGGGCGACGGCGACTCCGGCAGCGCGCCCAGCGGGACGGAGATTTACGACGAAAACAAACAGCCAAAAGGTGGTGGTGCCGCGGCCCTAGCTACACGCGGAGCTTTTGGGGTTTGGGCCAGCCATCTCCCACGATCCATCAGTCACGCACGCAGACGCAGGCCGCCAGCAGGCAGCAGCTTCATCATCATTTCGTTTCCGCCGCAGTCTCGGGCCCCTGCTTGGCTGCTTGCCGTGCCGCTCGCTCGCGCGGTCACATGATCTTCTGCTGAGAGGAGAGCTCAGCTGGGGGACCTGGGGCTGAGTCACCGGGTCACGGCCACCACGGACGCATCACGCATGCGGTACGCACACCTATACGCGGCCTGTGGCTAAGATTGCGTCGATCTCCAAGGACGCTGCCTGCCTGCCTGCTGCTTCGCGGCATTCATCAGGTTCAGTCCATTCACGTTCAGAGTGACTCTGGATCTGCGATGGAGCATGGAGGGAGCGACGAGGAACCCGAAGAGATTTTTTTTCCCGCCCGATACTACTGTTGGTATTATCTCATCATTCATTCATTCATGCATGGCTGCAGCTGCTGGCGCTGGGCGGCGATGCTGCCGCGGACGGCAACGCTGCTGCTGGCGCCTGCATGCATTGCACACAGCCACGCGCCAGGTACGTGCAGCGGCAGCAAATAATGCTACCAGAACCAGTGCAGGCAGCAGTGGTGTGCGTGCGAGTGAGTGAGAGATCAGAGGGTTTTACTGGCAAAAACAGTCAGTCAGATCGCCTGGGCTGGGATCCAAGAAACCCCTGGTTGGAGCTTACGACTAGCATTAATTTGGTACAACAAGAGAGTCGTGTCGTGTCCCGTTCCCGTCTGAATAATACCGAATAATCACATGAAGAGAATCTGAATGCAACGTCGATCGGACACGAGTTGCAACCGAACGAACCAAGCACGGTTGATAGATAGAGAGTAGGAGGAGTCGACTCGGATATAGTAGAGTACTACTGTGCCAGTGTCACATGCATACATCTGGCGGATCGACACCGGCCTGGTACGTACAGCAGCAAGCGAACGCCGCAGAAGCGACACCACAGCTGCTGCTGCCGCCGCCGCCGCCGTCTGGTGATTAATAGTAGTAGTATGATAAAAAAAAGGCTCGGCAGTGCTTTTGGCATACTAGGAGCTACTAATGATGCAAACATTGTGTACTTAGGTTTGTCAGATAGGAGTACTTAATTATAAGTAACTGTGAGGCAGCAGTACTGTCCTAATCCATGGTGGCTTTGTTGTCCCCTTCTCCATCACACTACTAGTAGTATTAGTAGCTAGTAGCTAGTAGCAATAAGTACACCGCCTATAGGCTTCGGTCGCTTCATTCCAAGAGGCCAAAACAAAAAGGGCAAGACAACGCCGGCACGTAGTAGGCTATAGGCAGCTAGCTCCTGCACCTCTGCTGCAGACCATGCACACACACATGTAATGTTTGTTCAGGCCGTGGTCACGTCTCTTCGCAACATTTACTCACCCCCATTTACTACTACGTACTGCGCTGCACACTGTACTACTCTCTAGGACGTACCTTCCTCATGCACGCAGCGACCACTAATTCTCACACACACGCGCGCTACGGTAGTAGTTGCTTGCTTGGAGTCAGAGGAGAACGGAGGGTACGTAGAGGAGCTGGGAGGAGGAGGAGCAACAGAATGGTAGGTACTTTTTCTCCGTTGGGAAGGAAGAGGCAACCGGCAAGGCGTGTGGTGAGATGACAGGCAGTTTGAACTTTGGAGTCCGTGTCAAAAAGCTTTGAAAAGCTTTGTCTTGGTCACGTTTTTTTTTTAAAAAAAATACTTATACTCCAAAACCCCCCACAGCAAAGGTAAGAAAAAGAGCTCCGTAGCTAGCTAGCTATCTTCCCTCGCATGGAAAGACCGACTGACTGACTGATCTCGAGGACGACGTAATAACTCCCATATGATGGTAACATCATATCATGCAATGGCATCGTCGTTGACCACGGAGGACGAGCGAGGAACCACATGATTGCTGATTATTGCATGAAAAAAATGAGCTAATAAGCTCTGACTGCAGGTGGAGGGGTCACTGACTAACCTCCGTTGAGCCAGAGCACGAGGGGCTTGGCGGCCGCGTCGTCGCCGACGGCCTCGGTCAGCCAGTAGAAGAGCGCGCGGCCGCGGTCCCGGTCCACCGCCACGTACCCGGAGTACTGCGCGAACGCCACCGCCGGCTGCCCCGGCAGCGCCTCCACGCGGTCGCCCGCGCGCGCCCGGGTGCTCATGCCGTCCTCGCACTCCTCCGCGCCGGCTCCATATGGCAGCAGCAGCAGGACGATGGCGACGACGACGACGATCGCCATGACCAGCGCGCCGCTCGCCGCCCCACCCTCACCGCGAGGCCGCGTCGTCGCCATGGCTTTTGTGCGTGGGCAGAGAAAGGTGTGGTGTGGCTAGCAGCTAGCTAGCTCGCGACGGTGTGTACGCAGTACGCGAGCTGCTGCTGCGTATTTATCGTGGCCGGCCGGATGGCTGCCGGCCTGGAGGGTGGAGAGCGAGCGGAGGGCCGCGCGCTCAGGTATTGCTAGTGGTAGTGGTGGCTACTGGCTAGCTAGCTGTGGGGTGGTCGTCGCGGTAATAATGGGGCATTGGATCGGGCGAGGAGGTGGTGGTGGTGTGCCCTGTGCGGGGTGGGGTGGTGGCATCATTTACGCTCGCTGTGGCTGGTGGCTCTGCGGCGCGGGGAGGGATGGGAGGGAGAGGGAAGGAGGGGGCAGTTGAGCTACGCTACGCCGCCATTAATAGTGTGCGCTCCGGCCTTGGCAGGTCAGCTCGTGCGTCTCGTGCAGTCGGCAGCAGAGCCGCAGAAGGAGAGAGAGTGCGCGAGGCGGAGGAGGAGCCGAGATTGAGAAGGAGAAGGGCGCGCGCGCCGAGCCGTCACCCCCGCCTGCCTGTGCCTGCTGCTGCACTGGTGGTACGTGGCCGTAGGGATGAGATGACCAAGGCCATAAATGGCTCGCAGTCGCGCGGCGCGGCGCTCCCCCTTTCTGGCTGCGGCTGCGGCTGCTACACACATTCGGTTTCCCTCGTCCTCACGCCACGCCCCGCCCGCGCGCGTCGCGTGGTTGGGTTCGCTCAAAACAAAAGCTGCACAAGTGTCCAAGAGAGACTGAGCAATGAGAGAGTATGCGTGAACATGCACTGCACGCATTACAGCAAGGTCGCGTCGAAATGAACCTACCAAAGTTAAAACAACAAATTAAAGACGATGGCGGATGGTTCGTCATGGCCGGCCACGGCCAGATCGATCTGGAAGTACTGCTAGCTAGCCTAGGTAGCAGGATGCAAAAGTGGATGGCGGTGGTACGCCGCAAGCAACGTTGACAAGGCGAGAGGAGAGGAGAGGAGACGGATCATGGCTCGCCCTGCCTTGGTAAGGAGCAAGAGTAGAGTCAAGATGCAACTAGCCTTGACGCGCGCGTACACTACGCAGTAGCCTGCTGCATGCAATTGGCTACCTATACTGTACCAATCCAGGCTATATGTACATTTATTACTAGTCTTTCCTCTCTCTCTCTCTCTCTCTCTCTCTCTCTCTCTCTCTCTCTCTCTCTCTCTCTCTCTCTCTCTCTCTCTCTCTCTGCCTCTGCGTGTGTCATAGAGAGACGACACGTGCACACGCAGACACGCTAGCTGTCCACAGGCCGTTCAAAAACATTGTGTACATACATACTATAGTCTATACATGTGTTGCAGTTGCAGATGGATGGATATGCAGCCCATACCTTTGCTCTGCTAGCGTGCTGCCATCAGATCGATCGATATGGATACCACGCCCACTGTAAATAATCAACGCGTACACTATTGCGGATATGGATGAATACAGTGTGTCGATATGGAAACAGTTCGTGTGCCACCTCACATGCGGGACATGCACTAGTCTACGTACGTACGTACGTATGCGCGAGTCCACATAAGTGTCGACTTTCGGCTTTCTTCACTGCATACAGATTACAGAGAGACGCGCACGTCGAACCGAAAAAAGAAGACGACGAAAGCGATTTCTCGTCTCGTCACGCCCGGCTGCCGACGCTGCCAATTTGACCCGATTAAAAAACACCAGGCCGTCAGGGCCCAATAATTTCCCCTCCCTGTAGCCCGGCCCGGATCGCTTGTCAGTTGTGCGTGTCTCTCTCTCTGTCCACGTCGGCCGGCAGCAGCGAGCGAGCGAGCAGAGCGTGCAGGTGCAGCGGCATCGGGCTGTGGTGTCCCCCCGCGAGGGGCAGACGAGAATGATGCCGCTGCCACCCCCCTCGCGTCCCATGAGTTGATTTACGCCTAATCATATTTCTAATCTCGTTCAGCTGCTGCTGCCGCTGCCGCTGCCGTGTGCCCTGTACAGTACAGAAGCTATACCAGTACTACTACTTAAAAATCAGCTGGGGACTAGTAGCAGGTAGAATGATAGCGTGTGTCATTAACGGCCTAACAGTTTCCTGCGTGGAAGTACTCGCCTGCTACCTGACCTGAGGCAGTCTAGCTTGTCCCTCCTGCTAGTGCTAGTGGTAGATCAGAGATTAATGGCGCTGCCAGAGGCCCGAGCAAGATGCCCTGCGCGCCCTGCACTGTACGAGTAGGAGTAGGAGTGCTGCTCGCTTAATTATCGCTTTGGACCATTAGTCCGCAACAGTATAAGGCCCTGTTTCAGTGCTACTAGCTTATTGTTTGACAGTGTCTAACAATTAGCTGGTAAATAATTAGCTACCAAAACTAGCCAGTGTGTGTTTGGAGACTTGATTAATAGGTGTTTTTATACGATCTATTAGCAAAGTCAAATAACTAATGGCAAACTGTTTGCCAACAATTCGGCTAACAATTAGGCAATTTGTTAGTCGGCCTATTTAGAGGTTAAGTGATAAAATTAGTCGACAAACTATTTACCACAAGAATCTAAAGAGGCCGCTAGGGTAGGAGGGTAACTAGATTTGTGCTATCAGCTTTTCGAATATGTCTCTACCTCACCCTTACTCTCACTCCCTCTTCTGTACGGTAGGACTGGAGGGGTTAGTTTGGGATCCACAAAATCGTAGTGGATCAGAGGAGCTAAAATCTTCCTCTTATTTAAAAATTGAATAAGAGTGAGATTTTAGTCCCTTTAATCTTCTCTAATTTTGTGGCTTCCAAACTAACCTAGAAGTACCTCCCCTAGATAGATCCTGCTATATTTTCCCCTTGGGCATGGGTCGGTCTCACTCCCACCTTAGGCCCTGTTTGGATTCGGTACTACTAAAGTTTAGTTGGACTAAACTTTAGTGACTAAATTTTAGTCACTAAAATCTACCGTTTGGTTCCGGTGACTAAAACTTTGCACACAGCTATTATTACTGGACATAAAGACTGAATTGCCCCTGTTCAATGCCCAAAATCTCAGTACAGTCTAGCTGCCATCCGAACACTGTTTAACAGCACTGTTTGAAGCACAGTTTTAAAAAAACATTCTGGAAAAACAGTCTGAAACGAGCACACAATTCATATAAAATGAGTAGTAATCCTCATGCAGTACAATACTATTTTATTACAAATTCATATAAAATTCAATCTCTAAACTGATACATATTTTGATCTCATGCAATACAATACTATTTTATTACAATTCATATAAAATGAGTAGTAATCTATGCTCTACTAAACAAACCATCGGCGATCCAATCTCTAAACTGGTTCATATTTTGATCTTCATCCCCATCACGTGGATTATCTCTATTTCCTTGAGAAGATGATGCTCCCGACAATGGAATGTAGTTTTCATCATGGTCACACATATCGAAGTCCTCATCCATCATAGCACTCTCTCTAATAAAGTTATGAAGTGCCATGCAAGCGATAATTATTTGGCTTTGCTTTGCTATCGGATAACTTGGTAATTGTAGCAAAATCCTCCACTTCATTTTGAGAACTCCAAAAGATCTCTCGATGACATTTCTAAGTGAAGAGTGGGCATAATTGAAGAGTTCTTTCTTACCTCTAGGCATTGGTCCTTGTCTATACTCCGGAAGATGATATTTTGTTCCTTTATAAGGTGCAAGGTAACCCGGTCGGTTTGGATATCCTGAGTCCACAAGATAGAACTTGCCTTCACATTAAAATAAATTTGTCAGTTAACCGGAAACATTTAAAGCTATGTGAAATAAGAGAAAATAACATTATGGTACCTTGAGGTGGATGTGGAAACTTGTCGCCATACTTGTCAAGTGCATCCTTAAACACCCTCATATCATGAACTGAGCCAGGCCATCCCGCCACGACAAAAGTAAATCTCATATTAAAGTCACGTACGACCAACACATTCTGACTCGTGTATCCATGTCTTCCCGTATGTTGTACTACAGCTGTTGTTGGCACTATGACAGGTACATGTGTCCCATCTATTGCTCCAATGCAATTATCAAAATATGGAGAAAACCGAGGAGATTGTAGCCTATGATGCACTGTCCTAAATTGAGGGTCTACTGGCCTAATAATATCAGCTGCAAGCTTACTAACACTACACAATACTTTACCAAACTTCCTACTACATGTGTTGGTGGACCTAGTAAATCGATTTTCAGCTTG
The DNA here is from genome assembly GCF_902167145.1 of Zea mays. Taxonomy (NCBI): domain Eukaryota; kingdom Viridiplantae; phylum Streptophyta; class Magnoliopsida; order Poales; family Poaceae; genus Zea; species Zea mays. The sequence goes on along the minus strand of NC_050100.1, from coordinate 221,945,430 downwards.
TCTCATGCTTTGAGGAGCACCACAGATCCATAAAAATTGACCTAAAGCCTCTACTGATGACATCTTCTTAGTGGACTTCAAGCCATATGACTCTACAAGCACATTATGTAACTTATAGAACACATCCCTATTCATCCTAAACATGTTGAAGCAAGATGTCCTATTTTCTAGTGTTTTCATTACCCATTCATAACCAGATTCTGTTGGTACTCTATATTCTGATTTGTTCATGTATGTGTCAAAGTGGTACATACCAAGTATGCCACCAACAATAGCGTAGTTGCTATTCATTTGTTGACAGGTCCACAGATAATGCATCTCCTCCTCAGCACCATCTTCCTGTGTACACAGATATGATACACATTAAAATATGACACACAATAAAATATAAGTAGCACAAACTTGTTCTTCTTGCAGCACAAATATAAACACTACAACACAACCACAAACAGCAAGGTTGACACATAAACGTTGTAGACAAACAGCAAGGTTCACACATAAACGTTGCAGACAAACAACAAGGTTCACACATAAGCGCTTGAGCATAACAGCCACAGATAAGAAGGTTCACACAAACAGATAAACGTTCATGAAACCACAAAATTCCTGTACAGCTTCACCCACTCCATTAGAATTCACGGAATTCCTAGCACCATCGCTTCAACCAAGCCAACTTTCCTTCATTTGTTGTGAAGTTAGAAAATACTGTACGGTTGTATTCTTTTTCAAGCAACTTAGTAGCCACCCAATACTCTTCTGACTCTTCTGTTGCTCCACAATCCACAACCAGTCTCAAACATTTTTCTATCTCCTCTTTCACCTGTTGCTTTTCTACTTTCTGCTCCTCTACCTTAAGTTTAGTCATCTCAACAAAGGTTTGTCTCTGGGCGGTGCCATTAACTTGTAAGGTGTCTATCAAGCCCTTCATCATATTGACCATTAGATTCTTGCTCTTCTTGGGTGGATTTAAAGCGGTATCGGAGGTGTTCCTCGTCCTTTTATGACTGTTTGTACTCATCGGACTGTTCAGGAAGCTATCTGCATCTGCATCTACGTCTTGAATGTTATCCTGTGCATCTCCATCTATTGAAAAGGTAGCTTCTCCAGGGATACATGATGAGCGTCCATCAACAGTAAAACCATGGAACATCTCCCGAAGGTATTCCAGGTACAAAGGTATGTAGTGTCGGAACTTCTTGCACTCTTGCCTTTTCTACAATCCAGAAAATAAAGTTAAAAATCAGATAAATATTACATAATAAAAAATAAAAGATATGATGACATGCTTATAATGAAGAAAAATTACATAACAATACCTCTGTGTGTTTTTTCCACCAACTGTCAGGTGCTGAGATTGTACCATCTGGGTTTCGGCCTAATCCTGTTTCAGCTTGTGACCACACATGGAAAGTGTACATAGTTTTGCATTGAGTCCATCTATTTTTGAATTGTTTGGTAGAATGCCAGAGGCCACTCTTTTCAAAAAAAATTTGTGCTATAATCTTGTAACCTCTATTTGACATTGTCCCATTGGGGCAATTCCCTGCCCTAATTTGTTCAAGTGCAAGTTCAGAGAATACATATGTGTTTGCTTCGGTCCAATTTGCCTTGTCATTGCATTTCTATTTCAGAAAACATAATAGCAGTAAGCATAAATAAAATCTGAACAACAACAAAAAAAGATCCACTGAAATCTTAACAAACTGAAATCTAAACTCAAATCTAAACAAACTGAAATCACAATAGCTACATAAAATAAACTGAATCTAAACAAACTGAAATCTGAACAGCAAACATAAAATAGTTGCAAAATATTGTACTGGATCATGAAATTGGATATTACCAACTGGGAGGCGTTATCATCTTCCTCTGTTCCATCATGGGTGTCGATGTCTTCTGTAGGAAATGAGATGTTCCTCGATCTCCCACGACCTCCTACTTCCATCCTCGGAGCAGGAACCTGGGGACCGGACCTCAGTGAGTGTCGGCTGCCTCCAATTCCTAGAGCAGGAACCTGGGGACCAGATCCCAGTGACTGTCGGCTACCTCCCATCCCCGGAGCAGGAACCTGGGGACCAGATCCTAGTGAGTGTCGTCTGCCTCCAATCCCTGGAGCAGGAACCTGGGGACCAGATTGTAATGACTGTCGGCTGTATCCCGCTCCATTGTTCAATGAGTTAGGACCATGGCTATTTTTGCTTCTACTTTCGTTAGGGCGAGGAGGATGGAATGCGCTGTGGCGAGATGTACCACCAGGGGCCACAGGAGGAACCCCTTGCTCGCTGCTACCTCCTTCTGGCTGCATGTACCCCGAGTAGGTGCCAAGGAACGAGAAGCTGTCAATATGAGAGTTGAGGTCTAGGTTTTCCATGGTCACCAAAGGAGCCAAGGGTCTGGGGCCCACCACCGACTGGGAAAAGAGGCCTAGCTCATCGGTGTTGGGAGCTGTGGGGGGAGGCGAGAAGGAGCGATCAGCCGAAGAAGATGCAGCTTGAGAGAAATAATCTCGATACCCTTGCCCTTGGTTTGCCATGGTTGTGGTTGCTGGAGAGTAGGAGACTACTACGGGGAGGAAGCAATAGCGAGGATCTCGGGCGAACCTTCAATCGACGATAGAATATGGGGCGACAGTGGATCGACCTCGGCAGCGGGGGAAGATGAACCTGCTGTGTCTCCTGTTTGACGACGAGTGGAGAATCTCGGGTGGACCTTCAACCTCGGCAGCTGGCAAGGGGATGGCGAGTGGAGGCGCTGGCGAGTGGAGGGGACGACGAGTGGAGGCGCTGGCGAGTGAGGCGCTGCGAGTGGCTCGCGAGTGGAGGGGATGCCGGATCCACTGGAGGGGGCGGCGAGTGGAGGGGACGGCGAGTGAGGCGCTGGCGAGTGGCTCGCGAGTGGAGGGATGGCGGATCCACTGGAGGGGACGGCGAGTGGAGGGGACGGCGAGGCGCTCGCGGATCCACTGGAGGGGATCGGCGGATCCTGCGAGGCGAGGGGAGTAGCCAGGGGGAGCAGGCGCCAGCAAAGGGAAATACAGGAGGGGCAAACAGTAAAAGTCCAAGTTTAGTCACTTTTAGCTACCTCTTAGTGACTAAAGGACTAAAGTTTAGGAGAAGACATTTAGTCACCCTGTTTGCTAGTTTAGTGACTAAAAGTAACTAAAATTTAGTCACTAAACTTTAGGAGAGGGTAACCAAACGGGGCCTTAGTACAGTCAAACAGGCTCTGCACAAACGCCATCAGGGTATCACAAAAGAGAAGACATTTTGTTTAGCCTGGTATATATAAGCGCTCTTTTGTTCTCCGAACAACGCCATGCATCATGGCACTGCTGCGTGCGTGCCCGTGTCGGTCCCAATGGTTGTGTACGTGTACGTACGAGAGCATGCATGTGAGATCTACGTACACCAAGATGCATGTCGTCGTCTTGCGGTGGCCGTGGCCCCATGCCCCCATGCTCATGCTTGTCCTGGCATGGCCTCATATTACCCGATCGACGAAAGAGAAAGACACGGGAAAATTAAAGGGCCCTAGGATACCTAGCTACTACCTGCGCGCGATGTCGGGCATGCACACCCGGCCGCGCTACGTACGGTGCGCCAAGCCACGCAGAGAACATAAACAATGTAACTCCAGCATATGCAGCTACTTGTCTACGCTGCTAGTAGGTTAATAATGCCAGTTGTCTACACTTGTACACGAGACAAAACGAGCACTGTGCCTGCGTAAAAACGCTTTGCATCTAGGGATGTTAATGGATCACGATCCAAATGTCAATTGCAAAAAGTTAGTGCCTTAAAATAATCTTAGTTCAAAAATGAATAAGAATATGATCTGATCATAATCCGATTCGATCCTTAAAGCTTGTAGTGTGAAATCTAGAGCTCATTATCACCCCTATTTACATGACATTATGCCTGCCGTAATAATAATGTTGGTGTTTCGACCCAAGAGTCCTAACCAACAAGTGAATTTGTGATGCGTGCCCCTGTCCAGATGGTTGATGCGAGAGGACACATGATTTATTCTGGTTCGAGCAGGAGAAGGTCCTACTTCTAGCGAGAAGGGATGAGAGTTATATATATTATCTTGCACCTAGGTGCTCATAGTAAGGCGATGCAAGCTAGTCGAGAGAGGGAGTAGGTTCCAAGTCTCTAAGTGTGATTGAGGTCGATGCCAATATCAGAAGTGGAGTGAGCGGTGAAGTGATGTGTTCCTCCTCCCCTGCTCTGAAGGCCCCGGGCTCCTCATTTTATAATCATCATAAGGAGAAAACCCAAGCGTACAAGTGTTGCTACCGGAGGTGCGCCCAAGCCCTGTAGCAGCATGGTTGGAGGAATGTCCTTCGAAAAGGGTGTGTTTGAGCCATCCTGTCTCATCGGTGTTGGCGGGAGAGCAGGAGACATCGCACTTTTCTCCGTTGGTGCAGTTGGGCGAGGCCGAGCTCCGGCAAGATGGAGGTTTCTCTCGAGGCCGGGTCAGAACGCTGGTATGCAGTCACGATTAGAGTGGTTGGAACATCAGTAGGAGTGGGGAAATAGTGCTTGATATTCGCGCCTTGACCGTCATTGTGGGTAGTAAAAGAATAGAATAGACCGGGGTCTTGTCACCCTTTATTGACTTTGGTGCGCTCGACGGGGTAGGTGGTCGGCTGTATAACTGTATTAAATGTGCATGTCCTAGGGTCGGAGAAATCGGCTGAAGTTGCTCTCGTACTGAGACCTGGCCCGAGATATCCTCGGGCGAGGCGGACATGCGTTTCCTGGCCGAGGGTGTCCTCGGGTGAGTCGCAAACCTACGCAAGGGTATTGTTCGCTTGAGGTTGGGCTCGGACGAAGCGTAATGGTGCGGTGGACGAATCGTGGTCTCGCGTGGCCTTGGAAGGCTGGCAGCGCGTTTGTTATGTGATCCTTTGTTACTTGGGTGTCTAGGTACGTTTAGGGATGTAATCTAGGTATGGTATCCGACAAATAATATAACGAAGACGGCGCCGTACGCTACGGCGACAGTAGTACGTAGCTAGGGCGGCCAGCAGCCAGGTAGTAGCTAGCTGCTTCGAGGGTTCCAGGCCTGCATTGCATTGCGGGGGCAGCACTCCAATGCATGCGTGCTCTTTCCATTCAAGCAGCAGTACCGTATGGAATTGTTGGTTTGTGATGGAGGCCACCTGACCCCGGATCGGATAGGAGAGCAGGCCCTGCAGTGCAGTGCGGATGAATGCAGATGCGCTGGGAACCTGGGACGACGATCAGTAATGTAAAAGGGCAAGGCAACGGAACAGCTATGCGAAGAATAGGCCATCTCTATTTCGAGCTGTAGTGCATTGCGGCCCGGCCCGGCCCACCGGGAGTCCGGGACACAAAGACCGTCGCCACGAGTGACGAGAACACGGAGCGAGGCCGATGGAGGGACGCACAGCACAGGGCGTGCCGCGTGCGTGGCTTGCCTGACCAATAACCGGAGTGGTGTGATCTCATCTGCCCGACGACGACAGGGTGGTGCTGTGCTGCCCGGCTGGTGAGCTGGTTGATGGATGAATGGCTAGCTGATGGATCGTGTGACCAGACGAGACAACGTCGCCAATGTTGCTGCGACCGGCCGATCGTTCACAACTGTTCAAATGGCCACTACAACACTACACCAAAATAGTAAACTTCCTAGAGCCTAAACCCTAGGAAGTTAGGCCTAAACTCTAGGAAGTTAGCTAAACTCTCGGAAGTTAAGCCATCCCGTCGAAAGTTTGGCTCTCGGAAATTTTTTGTCGGAAGTTAGCGTAACTTCCTAGAGCCCTCTAGGAAGTTAGTTAACTTCCTACAGCCAAAGAAGCCTCTCGGAAGTTAGTAGCTTCACGCCGTTAGCGCCGTCAGCTGGCTAACTTCCTACGGCTGACTGTAGCCCCTAGGAAGTTAGCTGACTAACTTCCTATGCCAGCTAACTTCCTATGGCCCAATTGGCCTCTAGGAAGTTAATTTGACCAGCATTACAAATGTTGTTTATTTTTATTTTACACCACAATCCACAATATAACAAATATATCAACAACTATATAGCTCAACATATTTTCACATAAAACATCTCACACATAATCACATAACAATATTTAAATCCATAGTCTCATTAATTACATCACAAAAGTCTCATCCATAGTCATAATAAGACACATCTCATCCAGTACTAATAAGAGACAATATCTCATACATAGTCATAATAAAAGTCTCAAGTATCAGAACACAATAACATGGAAGCTCACGGACGCCGATCACCATCGGGTTACAGTGAAGAGTGATGGTCGATACCTCCACTAGCGAAGAGGGTTTCGACAAAGTCTGACTCGTCTTCTCGTTCATGCGTCGGCAAGGTAGCTGGAGGGGTCTAATATACATGTACAAATGATATTTGCTGAGTTACATCATAATATAACTAACAACAAGTAAATGATGATGAATTTGCATACCTGATGTTCGGTAGGTGTAGATGGAGGTGAAGACCAAGGATAATGATGTTAGCAAACATTGTGTACCTACAAAACAAGTAAGAACACGACAGATTCAAAAAGAAAATGTACGACTTTTATATGTTTTTACCTTTGGAATAGCTATCTTCACTTCTAATGTACGGCTCCCAGAACATTCTGAAAGGGTAATGCAGTGATTCAGAAAACTCATTTAAAATGGGCACCATGAAACAACTGCATATGAATTCCAGTTAAAGATAGAATTACACACATAATTTATTATACAACATGCGTGGATAAAATGAAGGATTATCTTCATTATTATACTACCTTTGCATCGTCAGTTGAGGCGAATGTTACATAGCCAAACCCGCGAGGTCGCCTAGAAGACCGCTCCTGTTATTTTTATATGCAAGAAATATGGTCATAAATAAGCATGTCAATCAGCATATATAGCGATCAAATAGTGCAAGCAACAGATGAACATACAAAAATGGCTAATATTGCATGCCTATGTACAAAAATGAACTAGGAACCAACTGTAATTGAACAGCACAAATATTAAAAATAAAATAGTAAATTTCAAGCCAGTCAAAAAATACAAGATAAAAAATAATTAAATTACCTCTTAACCCTTCACTGTCAACATCCCAGGGGATACCGAGAACCTAGGTGCATCAATTGTGCATCCTCGTTATCCCTCGAGTGTGACATTCATATATAGAATCTTACAAAGGAAAGAAGGGTTGGTAAATTACTACAAGCTTCGTAGCCATTGCAGTACTGGCTACAGATCAATGTCAAAAACTTATTTGGATCTTTATTCCCCTATATCAAGGAAAACTCTCAGCAATCTACTGGAGGTCCCCAAGATTAACACAAATATTGCCTTGAACTTACTATGAAGAGTGCATGATTTAAATTTCTTGAACACCTTGCGTCAAGTTGGCAGCCTTCATTGGATCTAAAAGTTGGTATGGTTTGGAAAAAGAATAAAAGTGTCTCACGGCTAGATAACCAGCCAATGGCAACATAAGATTCCAATAACTGGATAAGTAGGATGTGTATCTGCGCTAGGCAGCTGGGAATATAACAAAAAAATACCAAATAGGACATCTCACAACAATAATTAAATAATATAACATAAACGCTACTGAATAGTGGTTAACTAGGTACATCATAAAAGATGGCAACAAAATCATGATGAAAAGGAAAGAACATTACAACGGCTCAGCAATATTGATTTATCAACGAAATATAGAATGCTCTGATGCAGAAACATTGGATTTCCTAGCACCCGGACCTATCTATCTAGCTAGCTCCAGTGAGGGTGAGGTAGAATTGTAGTTATCCAAAAAGTCAAGTGGGTTACCGCGATACAGTGTCATGTTCTGAAGTGCCTCCATTTTGGGCTCACGCCAAAGTCCAATTTACCTCTCAGGAGAAAGCTAAGCACATAGCTCTCACACCGAACACAATTTAGTTTCCAAAAATTATGCCACCAGGGCAAAAATCTCTATTCCATATGAGTCCCCTGTGCAAGGACAACCAACAACACGAGTCACGACAGCATTGGCATGGGGGATGAAAATGAAATTGAGACCCATAATCCCCCACCCCTGAAAATTAACCGTGCTAGTATCATAATCATGCTGTCCAAAAGGGCGGAACCAGCATAGGACATGTATATACCGGATAACTTTGTGAAAACTGGAAGTTAGCAGACAGCATGCGTGCACTCGCAACTGGGCCAGATCTGACTATAGATAATGCATTAGGGTTTGGGGTGTTCGATTCCGCGCAGCGGGAATGGATGGCCCGGAGAGGGGCAGGGGCATACCTGGTGAGCCCATGTCAGCGGAGAAGACGTGGCAACGGGTGTCAGCGCGCGCCACCGGCGAGGAGCTCACGGAGGGAGTGAGGGAGGAGAGGAGGCGCTCTCCCAATCGTCACCGCGAGGAACCAAGAGAGAGGCGAGACGGTGGAGGGGAACGAGGTCGTCTAGGACTCAGAGCCGTGCAATGCAACGGGGCGGCCGCAGCGGGCGAGGGCGGGGCCAGAGGTGGCCGCGCCGGCGGGAGCGGCGACCGGGGGCGGGCGTGGCCGGAGGTGGCCACGCCGGTGGGAGTGGCGGCCAGGGGCGGGGGCGGCCGGTGGCGAGGGAAGCCGTGACGGGCGGGACCGAGGGAGAAGAAACCGAGGGAGAGAGAGACGCGAGAGAGAGACGGGATCACGGGAGTGAGAAAGGTGAGAGAAGAGATAAGATCGAGTAGAGGTTTAAGATAAAAAATATAACTTCCTAGAGTAAAGCCGTAGGAAGTTACATAACTTCCTAGAGTTTGTACACGTACTCTAGGAAGTTAAGTAACTTCCTAGAGTCAGTCGTAGGAAGTTAGCTTTTTGTTTGACTGGTCAAAAGCTGAAATCTAACTTCCTAGAGGAGGACGTAGGAAGTTAGCTGGGCAGGTAACTTCCTAGAGCCGGCCGTAGGAAGTAAGCTTTTCGTTGGACTGGTCAAAAGCTGAAATCTAACTTCCTAGAGGAGGCCGTAGGAAGTTAGCTGCCCATGCTAACTTCCTAGAGCCGGCCGTAGGAAGTTAGCTTTTCGTTTGACCACACACGTGGATCGGCAACTAAAAGCTAACTTCCTAGAGTCGGCCGTAGGAAGTTAGATGCCAATACTAACTTCCTATGGCTGCCTCTAGGAAGTTAGCGGCTCGCTTGACCGAACGCACGGGTCAACATGTGAAAGCTAACTTCCTACAGCTTTTATAAAATACCGTAGGAAGTTATGTTTATTTCCTAGAGCTATCAGTTGCCTCTCGAAAGTTATTTATTTCCTACGGTTTGTTATAAAAGCTGTAGGAAGATAAAAAACCGTAGGAAGTGTATGATTTTGGTGTAGTGCAAGAAAACGTTGAAGGAGTGTCGGTTACTTAAAAAGTATCGGTTAAGGGTGTCGGTAACTAAGAGTGTCGGCTTATTTCAGTAAGAATGTGAGTTTTTAGCCGACACTCTTCGCCAGACAGTGGGCAGTCCGGCAGTGCCAACAGCTGCCGACGAACACTACCGGAATCAACCTCTTCGCCGAGTGCCGGAAGCACTCGGCGAAGCCTTAAAAACACTCGGCAAAGGCTTTACCGAGTGTAACACTCGACAAAGAAGGCTCGGCAAACAGTACATCGGCAAAGACTTCTTTGCCGAGTACTTTTTTTCGGGCACTCGGCAAAGATCTTTGTCGAGTGTCATGGTGCACTCGGCAAAGAAAAGCGACCGTTACGGCGCCGGTTGACGGAGACGGCGGCTTTGCCGAGTGTCAACGGTGACACTCGGCAACGAAGATATCTTTGCCGAGTGTCCTCCTGGCAGCACTCGGCAAAGCCGCCTTCTTTGCCGAGTGTCACTTGGGACACTCGGCAAAGAGCCCGCCAGGGAGGGTCCCCATGTCAGGCTCTTTACCGAGTGTCTCAACTGGCACTCGGCAAAGCCGACCTCTTTGCCGAGTGCCAGCGACACAACACTCGGCAAAGAACCTAAGCCGGTGCCCAGGTCTGTGCTCTTTGCCGAGTGTTTTGACCCAGACACTCGGCAAAGAGCCTCTTTGCCGAGTGTTACACTCGGCAAAGAGCCTCTTTGCCGAGTGTTACACTCGGCAAAGTGACCAGTATGTACCTTTTTTATTTGTTTTTTGTTTTCCATCCACACAAACAGAAGATATCACATATATATCACATATATACATCACAAATATCATCACAGACATAAATAGCCAACACAAACATAAAACCGTGACCACAAACATAAATATCCATCACAAACATGAAATCTAAGAGATATTTCATGTGGATCTCTTAGGTTTCTACACATAGTGTCTCACAACTTTCTCCAAACATTCTAAATTTTTTATCACAGCCTGTACATATCATATCATGACACGTGGACAAGTTTCATGATTTTCTGACTTTGTTTGTGTTTTATACAATTTTTAAACATGTGGATGCCAAGTTCACGGCCATGTTTAGTGAGCATGTTGTTCGAAGTTTTCGGTACGCTTCTGCAATCGGTCGTAACTTATGCTAAGTAACATGAATATCATTTTTTCATGCACGGTTTTCCAAGTTTCGAGTGACCTGCAGTTCAAATTTGAATTTTCCGAAGAAATCCAAATAAACGAACTAAATCTACTAACTATGTAAACTATGTTATAATTGTCCACAAATGATACATGTAGGTCTACATAGTGTAGGAACATACCACAAAAAGTTTGGGAGACAAAAATAAAAAAAATGAAAATATACTTTGCCGAGTGTCTGGGCATGGCACTCGGCAAAGAGGGCTTTGCCGAGTGTCTATTACGTAGCACTCGGCAAAGAGGCTTCTTTGCCGAGTGCCAGCCGTTGGCTCTCGGCAAAGACTGACGGCCGTCAACTCTGGGACGGCCGCTGACGGCCCTTTGCCGAGAGCCCCATTTGCCGAGTGCGTTACACTCGGCAAACTTGTCTTTGCCGAGTGCCCACCTGTGCCGAGTGTTTAGCTCTCGGTAAAGGGGCTCTTTGCCGAGAGCCTACCTTTACCGAGTGCGGCACTCGGCAAAGCCATCTTTGCCGAGTGCCCGACAAAAGGCACTCGGCAAAGAATACAACACTCGGCAAAGCCTCGGATTCCGGTAGTGGAACGCTGCGTCTATCAGTCAGTATATCAGGTCAGGTGATGCATGCATGTGCAGACGAGGTGCTAGCTAGCAGGCTTGTGTTTGTTGTGCTACAGTACACTGCAGGAGGGCGGGCACGTACGACAGCTTTGGCCGTGCACTGTAGCACAATGCATGCCAGACATGCTCGTGTTGTATATATGCTAGCAGCGCGCACATTATTGCTATTGGCGTCACTGCTGCTTGCGTTGGTCCCGATCCAGCTAGCAACACTGCAACGGCAACTGCAACGGCGCGTCGGCGCCTGCCTGCAACTCTGCGTGCTGCCAGGACCGGTGCCTTCCACGTACGTACGGCCTCCACCTGCGTCTGCATGCACGCACGCACCTGAACGTTCGTTTCTTCGTTGGTCCGGACAGGAGCATAATCTACACACTACACCCAGCCCGTGTTCGTTCTTCGTCACCTGCGCTGCGCGCGTCTGCATATTCGTTGCCGTAGTACTTGCAGCCCGTGACGGAGGTGGAGTGGGCTTGCATAGCATTGGAGGAAACAGTGTTTTCGGGGTCCAAAACCAGTCTGAGCCCACCACCACCGGTTTAAACTTTAGTTTGCTACCAAACTTATCATATTTTACCTAATTTTTTATACATATGATTAGTTCTTCAATTCAAATGACTAACTTTACACAAAGGATGACACGGTTAACCATGAATCAAATAGCCCTTAGATTGGAGCGGAGTTTTCAATACTCAAAAAATATCATGATATCTACTATCTAGAATAATATGATTTTGAAAACATAGTTTCCACAAATGCAACCAAACACTCTATGCCATATAATACTACTCCCCCGTCACATAAAAATAAGCCATATATTTTTTTGGCGAGGTCTTAAAAGAATCTTTACCATTTATTTATTTTACAATAAATATGCATCAATGAATACAAAACGAGAACCATATTAAAGTATTTTTTAACACAAATCCAAATATATAAAGTGCATACACTAAAAATATACGTTTTTTTTTGCTGAATTGCTAGCTAAGGTTTTAAAACGTTGGTTTTTTTTTTAAAAAAAACATGTACTAAAAACGACGGTATTATTCCCTAGAATCTATAAAAAATAATTTACTTCTAAACATAACCTCTTTCCTATAAGACCAACTCCAGCAGACTCCCTCTCCGTATCCCTAAAACGCGCGGCCAACAGATTCTCTCTCCTCTCCATATCCGTCTCCGTTTCCAGCAACACTCCCCATCCCACTCCGCATGCAGTCTATGACACCTGGGGCCCGCGAGCAGCCGCGCGCGCACGCAGAGAGCTATACGGAGAGGAGAGAGAAAGCGTGGAAATGGGGAGTGCAGGTACAGGCCGTGCGTTTTACGGAGCCGGATGCGGAGCCTGCTGGACTGATGAATAGTGTGCTAGGCTCCGCAAAATAGGGATACGGAGCCGCATGCGGAGTGCTGCTGGAGTTGGTCTAACGGCTGGATATCCTATCTTCGTCAGTCTCATTCTATTTTACTCTCTATTTCAAATGTTAAAAACAGTACGAATGTGAAGTGCAAAAACAGTATTTTGTATAACCCATATATACGTTCTATTAAGTGTGGCCTAATAATAATAAGCATGTTGCGTGCGTTGCTCCCTCGTTGTTGTATCTTCCAAATAGACTGATCTGTTTGGTTTGTTGTTAAATATATCACATTTTGTCTAAGGTTAGTCGTTTGAATTGAAGAACTAACCTAGACACAAAATTGTGGTAAAATGTGGCAAATTAGACAGCGAACCAAACATGCCCAGATATCAGGTGCGTTTGAGAATATCCACGAATGAATAAAATAAAATATAAATAAAACAAAAGTACGTAGTTTTCCAAAATAAGAGATAACTAGTCATATGTCGTGCATTGCTACGATATATATATATGACTTAAGATAAAATTTGTTTTAATATAACAAAAAATATATGTTTTCTATTGATTAGGTGAGTGTGAATATGAAGCCAAGAAATAAGGTTCAAACAATCACTTATACATAATATCACCTTATTTTTTATATAAACTCTCGTATTATAGCAGTAGAGAAGAAATTATAGGAGTGCATGTTGATTTTAAAAAAAACGTAGGATTTTAAAAAAATATTGACAAGGAATGATCGTTAAAACTGATGCTTTAATATAGTAGAGACTACTATAATACACTGAGACTGTAGACTGTGCGGTTCTTTCGTGCCTTATGCCCACTCTACAAGACACGCACATTATACATCGTCATCCCTCGCGCCGCATGTATTCTTATCGTGTCAGTTTAAATAAGACTCTCAAATTACATTTTGCCAGTTTTCTTTGATATAGATATATTTACATGCATGCTGTTTTTTATCGTGTCTGTTGGAATATAATATATTTGAATATAACATAAGTGAATTACCCACTCTCTTATCAGCTTGAGATTTTGGTTTGAATTGGTTGATGTATGCAACTAAATATGCATAGTTCACCAAATTTTTGTGTCTCCCCTTATGGTAGCTTTACTCCCTCATATTTATGTGAACCAAAAAACATCCAATCCACCCTACAGCTTACGTCAGACAATGATCAGTACCTAGAGCAACTCTAAAAAGATGTTAAAAACTTTACTCAAAAACTGATTATTAGGAGTTAGCTAAAAAAATTTAAAAGTAAATCAATGATATGTACTCCAACAGTTCCCTTAAATATGACAGGTGACACAATTTGTACAGTCACCGGACGGCTGAGGAAGATCCGATGTGTTGAAGAATAAATCGAGGAGCGATAGAACACGCCAAAATATGAAGGTGAGGAGGATGTAGATGTAGGACTCGATTTTTTAGGGGAATAACGAGAGAGCTATTGGAGTAAATAAATATTTTTTACTAATATCTATTTTAGAGTTGATTTATACGTTCTTTGTCACATGGTCACGTTCGTACGAATCCGGCAGTGCGCAGGCACGCAGGCATTCCGCGTGCGCATGTGTCCTCGAGTTTCTTGCGTGTGAACATGTCGTTTATTAAAAATAATTGTGAACATGGAAAAGTCTAATTACCAAAATTTATAGGCAAACACAATGAGGGTTAGATAAATAACGAAGGTGTGGTTCAAAGCTCAGTCGTCTACGAGCAAATTAAGTTTGATATCTCAGGCTCTCAACTTTTGACCGGCCGCTGCACATGCAGGGTCAATTTGTCATGAGCAAATATTTTATCTTACATTGTTTGTCTCTTTTAGGGTTTGAATGACATATTAAAACTGAGTTATGTGTCATATATCACCGATCGTTACATTAAAAATTCGATTAATTAGTGTCGGGGACCATAATTAGGGGTACCCTTAAGACGCCTAATTCTCAGTTGGTAACCCCCATCAGCATAAAGCTGCAAAAGCCTGATGGGTACGATTAAGTCAGGGATCAGTCCACACGAGTGACTCGATCACGCTTTGCCCGAGCCTAGCCTCGGCCAAGGGCAGCCGACCTCGAGAGACTTCCGTCTCGCCCGAGGCCCCCCTTTTTAACGGCGGACACACATCCGGCTCGCCCGAGGCCCTGGCTTCGCTTAGAAGCAACCCTGACTAAATCGCCGTGCCGACTGACTAGGTCGCAGGTGCATTTAACGCAAAGGTGGCCTGACACCTTTATCCTGACACGCGCCCCCCGGCAGAGCCGAAGTGACCGCCGTCACTCACCGCTCTACTGACCAGTCTGACAGAAGGACAGCGCCGCCTGCGCCACTCCGACTGCAGTGTCACTCGACAGAGTGAGTCTGACAGGCAGTCAGGCCTTGCCAAAGGCGCCATAGCGAACTCCGCTCCGCCCGACCCCAGGGCTCGGACTCGGGCTAAGACCCGGAAGACGACGAAACTCCGCCTCGCCCGACCCAGGGCTCGGACTCCGCCCTGGCCTCGGCCAAACGACCTCCGCCTCGTCCGACCCGATGGCTCGGACTCGGGCTCAGCCCCAGAAGACGACGAAACTCCGCCTCGCCCGACCCAGGGCTCGGACTCCGCCCTGGCCTCGGCCGAACGACCTCCGCCTCGCCCGACCCGATGGCTCGGACTCGGCCTCGGCAACAGAAGACAGACTCAACCTCGGCTTCGGAGGAGCCCCCACGTCGCCCGACCTAGGGCACGGGCCCGCCACGTCAACAAGAAGCGCCATCATCATCCTACCCCGAGCCGACTCGGGTCACGGAGAACAAGACCGGCGTCCCATCTGGCCAGCTCCGCCAGATGGACAATGATGGCGCCCCACAAGCTCTGTGACGACGGCGGCTCTCAGCTCTCTTACGGAAGCAGGGCGACGTCAGCAAGGACTCGACCGCTCCAACAGCTGTCCCTCCGCCAGGCTCCGTCGCTCCTCCGACAGCCACGACATCACGCCAGCAAGGTGCCAAGACCTCTCCGGCTGCCACATTGGCATGTACCTAGGGCGCTAGCTCTCTCTCCGCTAGACACGTAGCACTCTGCTACACCCCCCATTGTACACCTGGATCCTCTCCTTACGACTATAAAAGGAAGGACCAGGGCCTTCTTAAAGAGGGTTGGCCGCGCGGGGACGAGGACGAGACAGGCGCTCTCTTGGGGCCGCTCGCTTCCCTCACCCGCGTGGACGCTTGTAACCCCCCTACTGCAAGCGCACCCGACCTGGGCGCGGGACGAACACGAAGGCCGCGGGATCTCCACCTCTCTCACGCCCGTCTCCGGCCACCTCGCCTCTTCCCCCCTTCGCGCTCGCCCACGCGCTCGACCCATCTGGGCTAGGGCACGCAGCACACTCACTCGTCGGCTCGGGGACCCCTCGGTCTCGAAACGCCGACAGTTGGCGCGCCAGGTAGGGGCCTGCTGCGTGCTGACGAACAGCTTCCCGTCAAGCTCCAGATGGGCAGTCTCCAGCAACCTCTCCGGCCCGGGACGGTGCTCCGTTTCGGGAGCCTTGAGTTCATATCCTTCGACGGCAGATACGACATGATACTCCTTCCTCCGCCGCGCGACAACGACAATGGCGGCCGACAACCCGCCCGCCGGCGGCGGAATCGGCGACATCTTCCCCGCGTGGCGGAAGAACAACATTCGAGCTCGCTCCGTCCTCTCCCCCGCCAACGGAGGAGGAGGCGAGGCAACCAAGGCCAAGCGGGAGGCCGCGCTTCGTCGGCTGTCGAGCGAATCGACGTCCCCAGCGCCCCGACGGAAGGCACGTCGGGCGTCGACCTCGCGTTCGAGACGGAGGCAGGCGCCGTCCCCCCGCGACACGCTGATCCCGAGCAAGAAGACGACGCCAGCGCGCTCGCGGAAAGCCTGCAGGACGTCGCCCTCGTACCTGAGATGACGGTGCAACCAGTCCCCGATGTGACTACGTCGCTCCTCGTCGACCAAAAGGTACCGACTAACTCCCATCTTATGTCATTTCGACTCGGCCTCGACCCGCCAAGCGACCTCGCTTTGGTGGGCGCTCTCATTGAGGCGAGTGCAACCCCACTGGGGTTTCGTATGCGGTCGCCTTGGGACCGGTTGACGGACGTCTCAACCTACGGGCCCTCTGGGTCCGAGGAAGATGACGATCCCGGCATCTGTTGGGATTTCTACGGACTTGGCAACCCCAGTGCCATGCGGGACATCATGACCGCATGTGACTACTGCCTCTCCGACTGTTCCGACGGAAGCCGCAGCCTAGACGACGAGGGCTGCGGCCCAAGCCGCGAATGTTTCCACATCGAGCTAGGGGATCCCTTCGAAGGCAACCATCTCGGCATGCCGGAGGACGGCGATTTCCTAGGTCGGTGCCTCGCGCCGACATCCCGCGGGAGCTAGCTGTGGTCCCCGCTCCGGCGGGGGGTTACGACCCACAACTCGAGCAAGTCCGCGGGGCGCAGGCCAGGCTCAACGAGGGAACAGGAGCGCTTGAGCCGATCCGTCGGGACGTCGGGCAGGCATGGGCGGGCCAACCCCTGGCCGGAGAAATACGTCACCTGCCCCAAGGTCTCCAGCGCCGCGTCGCCGACGATGTCAGGCTCAGGCCGCCGCCCGCATCCAGCGGGGTTGGTCAGAACCCGGCAGCCGCAGCGATGCTCCTCCGCGCGATGCCGTAGCCATCAACCACCGAGGGTCGGCGAATCCAGGGAGAGCTCAAGAATCTTCTGGAAGGCGCTGCGGCCCGACGGGCCGAGAGCACTGCCTCCCGAAGGCAGGGATATCCCTCGGAACCTCATGTCGCGACTTCCCGATTCATGCGGGAAGCCTCAGTCTACACCGGGCGCACGCGTAACACCGCGCCTGCGGCCCCGGGCCACCTCGGCAACGAGCACCATCGACGCGACCGTCGGGCCCACCTCGACGAAAGGGTGCGCCGAGGCTACCACCCCAGGCGTGGGGGACGCTACGACAGCGGGGAGGATCGGAGTCCCTCGCCCGAACCACCCGGTCCGCAGGCCTTCAGTCGGGCCATCCGACGGGCGCCGTTCCCGACCCGGTTCCGACCCCCGACTACTATCACGAAGTACTCGGGGGAAACGAGACCGAAACTGTGGCTCGCGGACTACCGCCTGGCCTGCCAACTGGGTGGGACGGACGATGACAACCTCATCATCCGTAACCTCCCCCTGTTCCTCTCCGACACTGCTCGCGCCTGGTTGGAGCACCTGCCTCCGGGGCAGATCTCCAACTGGGACGACTTGGTCCAAGCCTTCGCCGGCAATTTCCAGGGCACATACGTGCGCCCCGGGAATTCCTGGGACCTTCGAAGCTGCCGGCAACAGCCGGGAGAGTCTCTCCGGGACTACATCCGGCGATTCTCGAAGCAGCGCACCGAGCTGCCCAACATCACCGACTCGGATGTCATCGGCGCGTTCCTCGCCGGCACCTCTTGCCGCGACCTGGTAAGCAAGCTGGGTCGCAAGACCCCCACCAGGGCGAGCGAGCTGATGGACATCGCCACCAAGTTCGCCTCTGGCCAGGAGGCGGTCGAGGCTATCTTCCGAAAGGACAAGCAGCCCCAGGGCCGCCCGTCGGAAGAGGCTCCCGAGGCGTCTACTCCGCGCGGCGGCAAGAAGAAAGGCAAGAAGAAGTCGCAATCGAAACGCGACGCCGCTGACGCAGACCTTGTCGCCGCCGCCGAGTACAAGAACCCTCGGAAGCCCCCCGGAGGTGCAAACCTCTTCGACAAGATGCTCAAGGAGTCGTGCCCCTACCATCAGGGGCCCGTCAAGCACACCCTCGAGGAGTGCATCATGCTTCGGCGTCACTTCTACAGGGCCGGGCCACCCGCCGAGGGTGGCAGGGCCCGCGACGACGACAAGAACGAAGATCACCAAGCAGGAGAGTTCCCCGAGGTCCGCGACTGCTTCATGATCTACGGTGGGCATGCGGCAAACGCCTCGGCTCGGCATCGTAAGCAAGAGCGCCGGGAGGTCTGCTCGGTGAAGGTGGCGGCGCCAGTCTACCTAGACTGGTCCGACAAGCCCATCACCTTTGACCGGGCCGACCACCCCGACCATGTGCCGAGCCCGGGGAAATACCCGCTCGTCGTCGACCCCGTCATCGGCAACGTCAGGCTCACCAAGGTCCTGATGGATGGGGGCAGCTGCCTCAACATCATCTACGCCGAGACCCTCAAGCTCCTGCGCGTCGATCTGTCCTCCGTCCGGGCAGGTGCTGCGCCCTTCCACGGGATCGTCCCTGGGAAGCGCGTCCAGCCCCTCGGGCGACTCGACCTCCCCGTCTGCTTCGGAACGCCCTCCAACTTCCGAAGGGAGACCCTGACGTTCGAGGTGGTCGAGTTCCGAGGAACCTACCACGCTGTACTGGGGAGGCCATGCTACGCGAAGTTCATGGCCGTCCCCAACTACACCTACTTGAAGCTCAAGATGCCGGGCCCCAACGGGGTCATCACCGTCGGCCCCACGTACAAACACGCGTTCGAATGCGACGTGGAGTGCGTGGAGTACGCCGAGGCCCTCGCCGAGTCCGAGGCCCTCATCGCCGAGCTGGAGAACCTCTCCAAGGAGGTGCCAGACGTGAAGCGTCACGCCGGCAACTTCGAGCCAGCGGAGACGGTTAAAGCCGTCCCTCTCGACCCTAGTGGTGACACCTCCAAGCAGATCCGGATTGGGTCCGGGCTCGACCCCAAATAGGAAGCAGTGCTCGTCGACTTTCTCCGCGCAAACGCCGACGTCTTTGCGTGGAGTCCCTCGGACATGCCTGGCATACCGAGGGATGTCGCCGA
Source organism: Zea mays (assembly GCF_902167145.1). Lineage (NCBI taxonomy): Eukaryota > Viridiplantae > Streptophyta > Magnoliopsida > Poales > Poaceae > Zea > Zea mays. The sequence goes on along the minus strand of NC_050100.1, from coordinate 221,926,082 downwards.
GCACTCGCTGGATATTCGGGCCGGAGCCCGACCCGTCAGGCAGCCTCTGCGCCGATTCGACGAGGAGAAGCGCAGAGTGATAGGCGAGGAGATCCACAAGCTAATGGCAGCAGGGTTCATCAAAGAGGTATTCCATCCCGAATGGCTTGCCAACCCTGTGCTTGTGAGGAAGAAAGGGGGGAAATGGCGGATGTGTGTAGACTACACTGGTCTCAACAAAGCATGTCCGAAGGTTCCCTACCCCCTGCCTCGCATCGATCAAATCGTGGATTCCACCGCTAGGTGCGAAACCCTGTCCTTCCTCGATGCCTACTCAGGGTATCACCAGATCCGGATGAAAGAGTCCGACCAGCTCGCGACTTCTTTCATCACGCCGTTCGGCATGTACTGCTATGTCACCATGCCGTTCGGTTTGAGGAATGCGGGCGCGACGTACCAGCGGTGCATGAACCATGTGTTCGGCGAACACATCGGTCGCACAGTCGAGGCCTACGTCGATGACATCGTAGTCAAGACAACGAAGGCTTCCGACCTCCTCTCCGACCTTGAAGTGACATTCCAATGTCTCAAGGCGAAAGGAGTCAAGCTCAATCCTGAGAAGTGTGTCTTCGGGGTGCCCCGGGGCATGCTCCTCGGGTTCATCGTCTCCGAGCGAGGCATCGAAGCCAACCCGGAGAAGATCGCGGCCATCACCAGCATGGGACCCATCAAGGACTTAAAAGGTGTACAGAGGGTCATGGGATGCCTCGCGGCCCTGAGCCGCTTCATCTCACGCCTCGGCGAAAGAGGTCTGCCTCTGTACCGCCTCTTAAGGAAGACCGAGTGTTTTGCTTGGACCCCTGAGGCCGAGGAAGCCCTCGGAAACCTGAAGGCGCTCCTTACAAAGGCGCCTGTCTTGGTGCCCCCAGCTGATGGAGAAGCCCTCTTGGTCTACGTCGCCGCCACCACTCAGGTGGTCAGCGCCGCGATTGTGGTCGAGAGGCAAGAAGAAGGGCATGCGCTGCCCGTTCAGAGGCCAGTCTACTTCGTCAGCGAGGTACTGTCCGAGACCAAGATCCGCTACCCACAAGTTCAGAAGCTGCTGTATGCTGTGATCCTGACAAGGCGGAAGTTACGACACTACTTCGAGTCTCACCCGGTAACTGTGGTGTCATCCTTCCCCCTGGGGGAGATCATCCAGTGCCGAGAGGCCTCGGGCAGGATCGCAAAGTGGGCGGTGGAAATCATGGGCGAAGCAATCTCGTTCGCCCCTCGGAAGGCCATCAAGTCCCAGGTGTTGGCGGACTTCGTGGCCGAATGGGTCGACACCCAGCTGCCGACGGCTCCGATCCAACCGGAGCTCTGGACCATGTTTTTCGACGGGTCGCTAATGAAGACGGGAGCCGGCGTGGGCCTGCTCTTCATCTCGCCCCTCGGAAAGCACCTGCGCTACGTGCTACGCCTCCATTTCCCGGCGTCCAACAATGTGGCCGAGTACGAAGCTCTGGTCAACGGGTTGCGGATCGCCATCGAGCTAGGGGTCAGACGCCTCGATGCCCGCGGTGATTCGCAGCTCGTCATCGACCAAGTCATGAAGAACTCCCACTGCCACGACCCGAAGATGGAGGCCTACTGCGATGAGGTTCGGCGCCTGGAAGACAAGTTCTTCGGGCTCGAGCTCAACCACATCGCTCGGCGCTACAACGAAACCGCAGACGAGCTGGCTAAAATAGCCTCGGGGCGAACGACGGTCCCCCCGGACGTCTTCTCCCGGGATCTGCATCGACCCTCTGTCAAGATCGACGACGCGCCCGAGCCCGAGGCACCCTCGGCTCAGGCCGAGGCGCCCTCGGCTCGGCCCGAGGTACCCTCGGCTCAGCCCGAGGTACCCTCGGCTCAGCCCGAGGTACCCTCGGCCGAGGTACTGAACGTCGAGGGGGAGCAGAGCGGGGCCGCGCCTGATCGAAACTGGCAGGCCCCATACCTGCGATATCTCCGCCAGGGAGAGCTACCCCTCGACCAAGCCGAGGCTCGGCGGGTAGCGCGACGCGCCAAGTCGTTCGTCTTGCTGGGCGACGAGGAGGAGCTCTACCACCGGAGCCCCTCGGGCATCCTCCAGCGCTGCGTCTCCATCGCCGAAGGTCAGGAACTCCTGCGAGAAATACACTCGGGGGCCTGCGGCCATCATGCAGCGCCTTGAGCCCTTGTCAGGAATGCTTTCCGGCAAGGCTTCTACTGGCCAACGGCGGTGGCTGACGCCACTAGAATTGTCCGCACCTGCGAAGGGTGCCAATTCTATGCGAAGCAGACCCACCTGCCCGCTCAGGCTCTGCAGACGATACCCATCACCTGGCCCTTCGCTGTATGGGGTCTGGACCTCGTCGGTCCATTGCAGAAGGCACCCGGGGGCTACACGCACCTGCTGGTCGCCATCGACAAATTCTCCAAGTGGATCGAGGTCCGACCCCTGAACAGCATCAGGTCCGAGCAGGCGGTGGCGTTCTTCACCAACATCATCCATCGCTTCGGGGTCCCAAACTCCATCATCACCGACAACGGTACCCAGTTCACCGGCAAAAAATTCTTGAATTTTTGCGAGGATCACCATATCCGGGTGGACTGGGCCGCCGTGGCTCATCCCATGTCGAATGGTGAAAGTGCATTCATCTCTTTTGTGAGTTTTGGTGATTTGGATAACAACACATTTAAAGGTCTAACGAGTTTGCTAAGTGTTGAACAGGAAATTCAGTATGATGAACATACTTGAATAGTGTATAATGATCAGTGAACAAAGGTTCAACACGAGGTTAAATAACCAATGAGACAATGCAAATGGATATAATATGATCTCTATATTGGTTTGAATATATGGACAAGACCTGAGAAATCACTACATACATATGACCAGAATAGAGGACAAAGTGATTTAGAGGATTGGTCAAGCCAAAGAGAATAAGATATGAGGAATCATGAATTGGCTTGACCATATTACTATCAGTCCATATATGCTTCTATGAGAATCAAACTAGAGCTTGATTGATCTTGACAGTTATATCTAGAAGACATTCAAGCAAGGTTCACAATATTGAAGAAATGATTCTCTCAATAAATGCTCAATATGATGTGACTCAAGAATGGCTTGATAGGGTGAAGATAGCAAGGAAAGGGCTTCGAGGAACTAAGCGAAGGTGAAGGCCAAGCGACGGCTTGTAGACCGAGGTACCATGGCTAAGGTGAAGAAGAGAGTACTTGCACTAAGTCGATGAACTAATCAGCTATGAAGAGTTATAACATGTTGATGCATCAGTAAGGTGACTTGAAGCCATGATTTGAACTCATATAAGGTGACATGGTACAAGTCACTGGGTTTGATTTGAGTTTGCTTCAAAAGGAGAGACAAAGATGTTTGTGATCCTTATGAAGCAATGCCATGGAGAAATCACACATGAGACACCAATGACTCAAGGAGTTTACTTCATTATATTTTATTTAACTTGAGTATAGGAATCGTCGTACTATAAAGGGGGATCCAAAAGGAAGGTTGGTGTTTGCCAAAGCTCAAACCTCTCTATTCAAAAGCTATTTATGAAAAGCAAAAATCTCTTTATCGTTCTATGGTTGACCATGGTTAGGTTTGAGAAACCTAGATTGTTCTTGCTGAAAAGCAGCTGAACTTGTTCAGCTGCAGCTGAGCTTTTCAGCTGAGCTGGACTTCAGCTGAGCTGAGCTCCTTCAGCTGCAGCTGAGCTTTTCAGCTGAGCTGGACTTCAGCTGAGCTGAGCTTCTTCAGCTACAGCTGAGCTTTTCAGCTGAGCTGAACTTCAGCTGAGTTGAGCTTCTTCAGCTGCAGCTGAGCTTTTCAGCTGGGCTGAACTTCAGCTGAACTCAACTTCAGCTGTGAACCTCTTTGACCATACACCAGCTGAACTTTCCTCCGGGCAGTTGAGCTGGGGTTTTCTCTCCTAAACTCACTGGTCAAGACCGGTTGAACTGGTCCTGAGGGGCAGTTCAGCTGGTCTCTGACCCCTCTGACCTCTGATCTGCAGTCTGCCAGTCAGACTGGCAAACAGGTCGCCAGGAGCTGTCAGGGGCGGTTCAACCGCCCCCCTGGGCGGTTCAACCGGTTTTGGTCAACTTTGACCAGTCTGCGGTCAGTCTGCGCGTCAGTCTGCCAGTCAGACTGGCAGACAGGCTGCCAGGCCTGCCAGGGAAGGCTCAACCGCCCTAGGGGGAGGTTCAACCGCCCTCAAACAGAAAAATCGGCCCCAACAGCTAGTTTTGAGCTCCAACTATATATACTACCTCCTACCTCTCTCCCCATAGTAGTGAGCACGATTTGAACTCCATTTCTAACCCAAGAAACACCTCCCTCTCTCTCTCACACATCTCTTGCCTCTCCCATTTCAAATCTTTGGAGAGAAATCTTTGAGTGAGCTTGAGAGCTGCGGTTTTGTGCTTCATCTCTAAATCTCTCTTGCTCTTCTTCTTCATTCGAGCTTTGGTACTACATCGAGTTCTTTGTGGATTCATTACTCTTGGAGCTTCTAGCTCCTAGACGACTAGGTGTCTCTTGTGAGTCTCCAAATCTTGTGGAAGACCACAAGAAAGTTTGTATTACCCGCTCGTTTGAGCAAAGATTATTGTGTGGGCTTGACCTTTGTGGTCGGCAAAGGGAGGATTAGGGTTGAAAGAGAACCGGCTCTTTGTGGGCGCCTCAACGAGGAAGTAGGGCACCTTTTGTGGTGTGACCGAACCTCGGGATAAATCTTGTGTCTCTTGTGTTCTTGCTCATTGTGTTTGTTCATGTTCTTCGTTCTCTCACCATTCCGTGGAAGATTGTTTATATCTTTTTGGTGTGTGGATTTTGAGAAGTGCCCTTCTCTGATCTACTACTTTGAACCCTGTGGATCATTTAGAACATCTCATTTCCAAAGTTAACTGGGTGAATTTCGAGATCAATTCAGTTTTACCCAGTTTGCTTCTAGTTTTTGTTGAAAAAGTTTTAACTTGCCTATTCACCCCCCCTCTAGGCAACTTTCAAATGGGCAAGTAGAGCGTGCCAACGACATGATTCTACAAGGGCTCAAGCCTCGGATCTACAACGACCTCAACAAGTTCGGCAAGCGATGGATGAAGGAACTCCCCTCGGTGGTCTGGAGCCTAAGGACGACGCCGAGTCGTGCCACGGGTTTCACACCGTTTTTCCTGGTCTACGGGGCCGAAGCTATCTTGCCCACTGACCTGGAATACGGCTCCCCGAGGACGAGGGCCTACACCGACCAAAGCAACCAAGCTAGCCGAGAAGACTCGCTGGACCAGCTGGAGGAGGCTCGGGACAGGGCCTTACTACACTCGGCGCGGTACCAGCAGTCCCTGCGACGCTACCACGCCCGAGGGGTCAGACCCCGAGACTTCCAGGTGGGCGACCTGGTGCTTCGGCTACGACAAGACGCCCGGGGAAGGCACAAACTCACGCCCCCCTGGGAGGGGCCATTCGTCATCGCCAAAGTTCTGAAGCCCGGAACATACAAGCTGGCCAACAACCAAGGCGAGATCTACGGCAACGCTTGGAACATCAAACAGCTACGTCGCTTCTACCCTTAAGATGTTTTCAAGTTATTCATATACCTCACACCAACGCAAAGTTTAGTCGTCAAGGAAGGGTCGGCCTCGCCTCGGCAAAGCCCGACCCTCCCTCGGGGGCTAAAAGGGGGGAGACCCCCTCTGCGTCGATTTTTTCCTCGAAAAAGGATCTCTTTTTAGCAGAATTTCTTTCGTGCTTTTTGACTGCTTCGGAAAGCGGATCCTGGAAACGACGGAGTACACGTAAGCAGCCAAGGCTGACCGAGCCGAGGGACTCCTACGCCTCCGGGATACGGATACCTCACTCATCACCTTCTGCGATAAGTAACTCGCGTTCGGATAAAGCGACTCCGTGGACCGAACAAGTTGTCACGTTCGGAAGCTCTTCTGCCAAAGTGGTCCCTCAAGCTTTCTCGACTAAGTCGGGGACAGGGCCTCATGGACGGGTGAAAGTACGCGTAAGCGGCAAGGCCGACCGAGCCGAGGGACTCCTACGCCTCCGGGATACGGATACCTCACTCATCACCTTCCGCGAGAAGCAACTCTCGCTCGCGCAAACATCCCCGTTACCGACGGAAAGTCCAGATGCTCGAAATAAGAGGAAAAAAGACACAGCTTCACAAGCGCAGCGAGGGTGTGTTTTCCTGGCCTCGGCGGCCGCAGAAGGCACACGCTACAAGACGATCTGATCCTGCAGGCTCGGGTCTTCACGCTGAAGGGAGCCGAAGCACCCTCGGCATCGACGACGCCTTCAGCAAGGTCCGACCCAGCCTCGGACGGCGACGCGGTCCAGGGACTCCTCCGGGAATCCGGCCCGAGCAGGCGGCTCGGCCAGTTACCCCTGGGGCCTCGGCCAAGCATCTTCCAAGGGCACCAGCCCGACCCGAGGCCTCGGGTCATCGACTCCGACGTCGGGCCCCGCTGATGGGCAACCCGGCTAGGCTCCGGCCAACCAGGTTCCCATTTTCGAGCCAACTCCGCCTCTATTCGTACTGATATCGCTACCCCTGGCCTCGGCTCATCGAAGAGCAGCCAAGGGGTCCCTTTAACTAAGCTAGAGGAGCCTCAGACAACAAGGCCGATCGAGCCGAGGGATTCCTACGCCTCCGGGATACGGATACCTCACTCGTCACCTTGACACGGGGCGACTCACGCTTGGTGAAGCGGTTCAGATAATCAACAGGCGAGACTTAGTGCTCAAAAATGAGGAAAAAACACGGCTCCGTGCCGAAATTACATACATGTTCAGGCCTCGACAGCCACAATGAACAAAAACACTGGCATTCGAAATGCCATTACAAACGGAACTCCGGTTCCCCCTCCGTAGGTACGAACAACCCCACTCCGAGGGGGAAGGCCTGCGGAGCAACGGAAGGCCGACGAACGGCACGCTGTCACCTGCTCCAGCAGCGGCGACGACGACGACTTCTGCTCCGGGGGGTCGAACAGCGGCAACACTGACCTCAGGGCGGATGCTGCTGCCAGGAGGCCCCCGTCCACGCCAAAACTCGTGAGGCAAGGACGGGCAGAAGGCCGTAGAGTTGGAGGTCAGTCCGTGGCCGGCCCCGGCTATCTCGCCGGCAGCAGAACCTCTTCAAGCTGCCGTGGCGGATGCCGGCACCGCGAGCGGCTCCGAAGCCACTCGCGCCCGAAAGCCAGGCACGCTGCAGCTGCCAGCGCCACGGACGACGGCCGCCCTTCCCTCCGATCACTGAGTGAAGGAGCGGGCCACCGCCCGCGCAAGGGCCGACCCCAACTCGGCACTCTCCCCTCCCCAGCCTTGGTGATGAAAATCCTTGAGGCTGAGGGAGGGGCAGAGGCCGCAGCCCGGCTCGCTTTCCCCCACCATCAAGCCGGAGGTCGCCATCTCGGGCGATCGCCGGTGGAGGGGTGCAGCCGGGCTGCGTGATGAAAATCCTTGAAGCCGAACGATGGCTGAAAGGTACCAACTCCCACGGAGTTGCGTTCCTCCGACGAGGAGGCGGAAAGACGGCGGGTACCCCCCATCCGGGGGCTTGGAAGATGGAAAGACACGACGCATAAGGGAGGAAGAAGACATGGTTGCCTTCTGAAAGGAGTCACCCTCCTTTTAAAGGCGACTCTCCCTACGTGCGCCCCAAACGCCACGGGCCGAGTCTTCTCCAACACGCTCCAAGGCCCTCCCCTGCGACTCGGGGGCTGGGTCCCGCATGTCATGCAAACTGGCTCAGAGCAGAAGAAGCCAAACCGCCGCGCGTGGTGCGCACAACCGCCCAGCGGTTACAAGCAACCCCCCACTTTTGCCCAGACCAACGGGCGGAAGGGGCGGGCAGCCATGCAGGCGGCATGCAACCGCGCCAGGTGGACGCGCTTCTCCGACTTCTGACACGCCAGCTTGGAGGCCCAGGCCCACGCGCCGCGCAACCAGCGCGCCAGTTGCTGCATGCAAGCAACCGCGCCACCACTTGTGCCACTGTCGCGCCTCTTCGGTTGCGGAGCCTATGCCGCGACTCGAGGCGACCAGCGCACGACCCAGCGGCGCCAGCCTGGCACGACGGTCAATGCGGCCGAAAGTGGGCCGGCAGTAATGGCGGTGGCAGGCGGGCGGGCGCAGCAGTCACGTCGTCAGCCAGGCTCACGTCCCGTCCTGGGACAGCAAGAGAGCCTCCTCCCACGGCGTGAAGACGGTGCACCCGTGATCCGTTCCTCGAACGGCTCGCGCACGCGTAACGGCCGCCCCGCCAACCACTCGCCCCGTCGCATTAACTCCGCGGCGGGACAGGCGGCGCCTCTGGCAGGAGGAGCGGACGACGCTTCGCCTTCGCCGTAATAACCGCGTCAAAAAGAGGTACGCCACGTCGTTCGATTTCGTATCCTTTTCCTTTGTCCTCTTTCTCTATCTCTTGCAACAGGGACCGGGAAAGGGGGATACCCCGAAAAGGATCCTTCTCTGTGAAGGAACTGGGCTCCGAGCCCCCCTACTGATCAGAGGTTCGAAGGCTGGCCCCCCGAGGGGTTTCGACAGTCGCCTCAGATCGCGTGGGCCCGACACCCACTACCGGTCAGGGGTTCGAAGGCCAGCTCCCCGAAGGGCTCCATGGCCGCCTCAGACTGCTCGGGCTCCGTGCCCATTACTGATCAGGGGTTCGAAGGCTGGCCCCCGAAGGGTTCACAGTCGCCTCAGACGCCGAGCGAGGGATGACCAGGGGTACGTTCGATACATAACCAAGACTCGGGCTGCGCTCCCGAGGTACCCTAGGACATTTCCGAGACCAGCGGGAACGATCTTGTAACGGAATCCCATCGGAGGGAGGCATCGAGCCCTCGGACCCCGTCGCCAGGGGACCGGGTCCGGCAAATCACCCGCAGGTACTTTTGGGCGTGCCTCTGGGCCCCTAGCCGACCCCCAACGAACGGGGCACGGACGTCCACTCGGATTACCCGCTTGCAGCTCACCGGAGACACCATGTTCGGTGCCCATCGAGGGTAACATGGCGCTCTCCCCCCTCCTCCTTGCGGAAAGGCGACGTAGGGGCATATGTAAAAAAGCCGAGTCTGTCCCTGATCGTCCTCTCGCCCTGTGCGGAGGCTCGGGGGCTGCTCGCGCAAACCCGGCTCCGGCCACACCGTTGACAGCGTCAACATACCAGCCCGAGAGCTTGGACCCCGACAGTGCACCCGGGCTACGGCCGGTTCGCATGAGGGAACGACCAGACCAGCCGAAGCATTACGCAAGGCATTAAGACCTCGAAGGAGTGTAACCACTCCTCCGAGGCCTCGGGGGCTACAAAATGCAACCGAGAAAGGCTGGTCCCCCTTGCAAAAAAGTGCGACGAAAGCCTCCAAGCGAGTGCTAACACTCCCTTCGAGGCTCGGGGGCTACTGTCGGGGACCATAATTAGGGGTACCCTCAAGACGCCTAATTCTCAGCTGGTAACCCCCATCAGCATAAAGCTGCAAAGGCCTGATGGGTACGATTAAGTCAGGGATCAGTCCACACGAGTGACTCGATCACGCTTTGCCCGAGCCTAGCCTCGGCCAAGGGCAGCCGACCTCGAGAGACTTCCGTCTCGCCCGAGGCCCCCCTTTTTAACGGCGGACACACATCCGGCTCGCCCGAGGCCCTGGCTTCGCTTAGAAGCAACCCTGACTAAATCGCCGTGCCGACTGACTAGGTTGCAGGTGCATTTAACGCAAAGGTGGCCTGACACCTTTATCCTGACACGCGCCCCCCGGCAGAGCCGAAGTGACCGCCGTCACTCACCGCTCTACTGACCAGTCTGACAGAAGGACAGCGCCGCCTGCGCCACTCTGACTGCAGTGCCACTCGACAAAGTGAGTCTGACAAGCAGTCAGGCCTTGCCAAAGGCGCCATAGCAAACTCCGCTCCGCCCGACCCCAGGGCTCGGACTCGGGCTAAGACCCGGAAGACGACGAAACTCCGCCTCGCCCGACCCAGGGCTCGGACTCCGCCCTGGCCTCGGCCAAACGACCTCCGCCTCGTCCGACCCGATGGCTCGGACTCGGGCTCAGCCCCAGAAGACGACGAAACTCCGCCTCGCCCGACCCAGGGCTCGGACTCCACCCTGGCCTCGGCCGAACGACCTCCGCCTCGCCCGACCCGATGGCTCGGACTCGGCATCGGCAACAGAAGACAGACTCAACCTCGGCTTCAGAGGAGCCCCCACGTCGCCCGACCTAGGGCACGGGCCCGCCACGTCAACAAGAAGCGCCATCATCATCCTACCCCGAGCCGACTCGGGTCACGGAGAACAAGACCGGCGTCCCATCTGGCCAGCTCCGCCAGATGGACAATGATGGCGCCCCACAAGCTCTGTGACGACGGCGGCTCTCAGCTCTCTTACGGAAGCAGGGCGACGTCAGCAAGGACTCGACCGCTCCAACAGCTGTCCCTCCGCCAGGCTCCGTCGCTCCTCCGACAGCCACGACATCACGCCAGCAAGGTGCCAAGACCTCTCCGGCTGCCACATTGGCATGTACCTAGGGCGCTAGCTCTCTCTCCGCTAGACACGTAGCACTCTGCTACACCCCCCATTGTACACCTGGATCCTCTCCTTACGACTATAAAAGGAAGGACCAGGGCCTTCTTAAAGAGGGTTGGCCGCGCGGGGACGAGGACGAGACAGGCGCTCTCTTGGGGCCGCTCGCTTCCCTCACCCGCGTGGACGCTTGTAACCCCCCTACTGCAAGCGCACCCGACCTGGGCGCGGGACGAACACGAAGGCCGCGGGATCTCCACCTCTCTCACGCCCGTCTCCGGCCACCTCGCCTCTTCCCCCCTTCGCGCTCGCCCACGCGCTCGACCCATCTGGGCTGGGGCACGCAGCACACTCACTCGTCGGCTCGGGGACCCCCCGGTCTCGAAACGCCGACAGTTATATTACATAACTTTTATAGTGTATATATATATATATAGATATAGTATTTAGAGCCCTGGGCTCTTTTTAACTACAGGAAGCCCCAACCACCCGCTCGGTTGACCAGGCGACCATCCGGTCCACCCACTATAATGTTTACGCTTAGTTATACACAAGTTTACGCTCATGTACCATTGTATAAAACCAACCGCTCTACCTGGCCTTCCGCGCGATGGCTGAGACTAGGGTTTCAGTGGCGGCTGTTGCGCGACACGAGCGAGCACGGCGGACAAGCATCCCATAGACGAGATCCATGGCGATCGCCTCCCTGTCATCGTTCCAGAGGTGCCTCCTAGCCCAGATCTGTTCGCCCCTCGCCCTCTCCAGACTCGGTGATTCGCAGACTCGGCCAGCTGCCTAGGCACCGGCCACCGGCGTCCGGATCTCCTGCTCTGCTGCTCGCCACCACGGGGGCTCTCCGGCGTTGGCTCGACGCGGCAGTGCCCCCCGGTTACTCTGCCTCCTCGTCCGACCCCAGCGCCAGCCCCAATATCTCCTCCGCGATGCCATCTCCGACACCCTCTCCTGCTCCCGCGCCATCACCGACCAAGAATCCAGCTCCGGGCATCTCTGCGTCACCGCCTGCACCGAGCTCCATTGGCCAGATGCCGACCGCCGCCTGCACCGAGGTCCATTGGCAATTCTCTGTGATTCCTCTTTCTTGTCTCTCTAGTGACGGGTGTGGATTTTGTGGAATCTACGATTGATGGGGTTACGATTTGGGGGTTTTCTGCGCTTAAGGCATCTGGCGGGGTTCGGGAGCTTCAGATCTGGTTTGTGGATTTCCATCCGCAAGGGCTGTTTGGGGTTCCGAGGTTGTGGGTTTCTGCTGGAATATATTTTCTAACCATAGAATTTGTTTAGAGGAGTTCAGATCCGTTCGTATTTGAGTCTGGATGTTTAACATCCGATACCGCATCCATATCAGAACAAATAAATCTGTTTATGATGTCGATATCCATTTGTATCCTATCCGACATAGCTAGTTGATATTATCCATATTCAAATCCGAATAGAAATCTGGAAACAAATGTAATATTAGTGATATACGATTGTGTCCGATCCATGTGCTCCCTTAGCTTTATGATTTCACTGGGTTATTTGTGGGTATAGTTTCACTTATTTTTTTGCCTGGCTCCAGTTTTCTTCATTTAAGAGCAGTGCACGTATTCAGAAGCTGACTATGTAATTTCTTATATGTTGCTTTGAGGCAAATTGAACAGGGATTTGTTTGGCTTCCAAATGGTTTGTTGGTCCTAAAATAGTCAGAATAACATGACATTTGTGCTATAGGTAATATGATCTTCTAACTCAAGTTTGCATTCAGTTTAGACTTTAGGTTAGGTTAGTCATAACAAGCTTGAAAAGACATATTAACAAGGAAAGATCATATTAACAGTTCATGTTACGTTTGCAGATATGGACCTCAGTGGTTTTCTCCACATTAGGAAAGCTGGAAGAGCCTTTTGAACTCAGTTTTTTGCTAACAGTGGTGTTATGGTGAACCCGAGTTTTGTGTGTATATACCAACAGCTAAAATGTAAACACGACATTATCATAGCTGAGTACAGGAATAATGATCTTTTATATCTTATTGTAAAATCTGAAACAGTTCTCCTGTAGATGGTTAGCTTGCATTTTACGCTACAATTACCTCAGATCACTTCTTGTTGTATCTTACACCAATTTACGAAATTTCTTGATGCATTTTATGACAATCTCATGCGCTGAGAGATACATTCGATCTACATTCGTTATTATGAAACAGATGGACGATTTACGCTAAAATTCATACTCATTTACGTTGTTTTGGTTCACGATTTACGCTTAAATCCGTCCGAGCCAGAACCCGCACACGACCGGTGGCGCACGATTTTGGAGCCGTAAATTTGGGCTCCATTCGCCATTACGAAACAGATATACGATTTATGGTAAAATTTGTGCTAATTTACAATGTTTTGGTTCACGTTTTACGCTGAAATCCATTCGAGCCAGAACCCGCGCTCAATCGACCGCACGCGATTTTCACGCCGTAATTCAGGCCTCATTTGCTGTTACGAAACATGTATACGATTTACGCTAAATTGTGTACTCATTTACACTGTTTTAGCTCACGTTTTACGCTAAAATCTATTTGAGCCAAAACCCGCGCACGATCGGACGCACGCGATTATTACGCCGTAATTTTCGGGACCCATTTATGGTTTCGAATCAGATATACGATTTACGCTAAATTTCGTACTCATTTACGTTGTTTTGGTTCATGTTTTACGCTAAAATCTTTCTGAGTCAGAACCCGATCACGATGGGACGCGCGAGATTTTTACGCCGTAATTTTCGGGCCACATTCGCAGTTTCAAAACAGATCTACGATTTACACTAAAATTCGTAATCATTTACGCTGTTTTTGTTTACGTTTTACGCTAAAATCTGTCCGAGTCAGAACCCGTGCCCGATGGGACGCCCGCTGGTACGGGACGTGGCTATACCTGGCTGGGGCTTCCTGGTACTAATGGAAGCCCAGGGCTTCCATTACCTCGTCCCTATATATATATATATATATATACTATATGTATTTAGAGCCCTGGGCTCTATTTAGCTAGAGGAAGCCCCAGCCAAATATGAACGCACGTGCATTCACAGCCGACTGACCTTTCGGTTTCCATATAAATACCTACGTGATCCCGCGATTAACTCCTTTGCTTCTGGCTCAGTTTCCATAACCGCAAAACCCCAACCCCGGCACGACTCCAGGAATCTCCGCCGATTCTTCCATCCCGGCGACTCCGCTCCCCTTTCCGACGACTCTTCCAACCCCTCGCCGCTCGCTGTCGATCCAGTCGCAAACGGCATTTGAGCGGCGCGCCCTCGGTGTCCCCAATCCTCGCTCCAATATTCGCGCCGCTGCGTCCGGCGACCGGCGAAAACCCTACCTTCTCCGGCGACGCTTCTGCTCCTTCGCTCTCCGCCGACCCGACTGCTTCCACGTTCTCCGCCATCCTCAACATTCGCCGCCGTCAACGGGTACCGCTCCAATTGGTAGTCCATCCCCAAACATTTTCGGTGTGTTCTTCCCAACCCTAGCTCGCGCGCATTTCATTGGATCGAGTTTGACCGTCAACAAACTAGTTGTTTTTTGTTCATTTTGCATTGTATGGATCACGGCTAGGGTTGAAATTAGTTATGCAGTTGATGTATTACATTTACGCACATTAACACAGTTGGTTACGCACACTTACACAGTCGGTTACGCTCATGTACACAGTTGATTATGCACATTAGGTTACATGTTTATGCACATTAGTTAAAGTTTTTTGCATCATATTATGTTCAATTGGTAATTGGGTGGTCATCTAGTTGTTTTTGTGACTGCATACACTTATTTATTCCATTATTGTTATAGTTAATACATTGTGTGACAGCATGTATTGTTTTATTGGATCATATCCAGTTTTTTATTATTTTAAAACAGACATTATTTATTAAACTAGTTCACAGTTAATACAGATTGTTTATAGCAAGTTTTGTTTTGCTCAAACATATCAGTTTGTAGGCAAATTGTGTTTTATGTTTGCAACTGTATGCAATGATATGCAACATATTCAGATTTTTATGAACGTATAACAGGACAGAACATATATGCTACTGTGTTTCATGTATGCATCTGTATGCAACATATTCAGTTTGTTATGCTGGTATATCAGGTCAGAATATGTATGCATCTGTGTTTAGTAAATGATCAGCCAACTAGTTGTTTTTCATAGAGTATATGTTTTATATAAAATTTCATATCTGTTTAGTGCATACATTTATGTATTTTCAGATGATTACAGCTAATACATTATTTGGTTACAGCAAGGTCTGTTATTCACTTATTTTTGAACAGTTCAGTACATGTTTTATTGAATCATATACAGTTTTTTATTATTACAAAACAGACATTATTTATTACACTAGGTCACAGACAATACAGCTTGGTTATAGCAAGTTTGTTTTTGCTCAAACAGATTTTTTATGCAAATGTGTTTAGTAAATGAGCAGTCAACTAGTTGTTATTCGTAGAGTATATTTTTTATTTAAAATTTCATATCTGTTTAGTGCATACATTAATGTATTTCAGAGCATTACAGCTAACACATTATTTGGTCACAGCAAGGGCTGTTTTTATTGAAACATATTCAGTTTTTCCTAATAATTGAAACAGTTCAGTATGTGTATGCAAATGTAAATAGAGAACAGTATATTCAGATGTTTTAAGTTTGGTATTTAAAACAATTAGGTTCATTGATTCAATCATACCACACTATAAATACATATGCATATATAACATTTTATTTTTTACAACATTGTATATTATGTATGCAGCTTTTAATTTAAAAAAATGAAGCAAGTCGACCGTCCTCCAAATAACCCCAAGCGTATAACAATCCAGTCAAGCCAGGAGTGCTTCAGTGTTGACATTCCCTCTGCACAATAGCCTAATCCATGTCCAGAAGTTGAAAATCCTCCAAATGCTGATAGTCAAAATGTGACCAATGAAACAGTTCAGATTGATTCGGATGAAGATGACTTCATGCCAGCTCTGAAGAAGCGTAATGTTTCTGAAAGTCACACAAGAGTGTTAAGAAAAGTCATGACAAAGAGGATTAAACATGAGGAGCTACCCCGACAGGTTAATGTTATGCATACCCAACAAACAATTTCATATTTGTAATGTTCTGATTATTTTTTTCATAATAACAAAATTATTTCATGTTGTATATTGTTTAACAGAGGCTTAATGTGAGGTGCAACCCTCAAGATGTCATTGCAAGCATTAACATTTTGAATGAAAGACAACGTGAGGCTATAAGACGTAAAGGTTTCTCTTCCATTCTTGATATGACAGTAGATGCGCTGTGCAGTAGATCACACCTCCAATGGTTGATGGACAAGCTAGACCCCAAGGATATGACAATACGTCCTGGTCCAGGAAAGGAACTCAAGATCACAAAGGACATTGTTCATCTTATTCTTGGCGTGCCAAATCATGGAGGTGGTAAACCTTTGGGTATTGATGAAGCAGTTGCAGCAAGCAACTTGAGGGCAGAGCTTGGTGTGGCCAAAGATGAGTTCAATGTGGCATTTCTACAGGATCGTTTAAGGAAAGGCAAGGATGATGACCTTTCAATCAGATGTTTCTTCCTCATTCTATTCAACCGTTTGCTGTTTCCAACTGCTAGCTGGGGCATCACATATCATGAGGTGCTTCTCACAGAAGAAATGCACCGTTTCCATGAGATCGACTGGTGCCAGTTGATTTTTAATGATCTATGTGAAGCTGCCAAGAAGTGGCACAACCGAATCACCACAAATGTCTCCACGACTATATATGGATGCTCCATTGTTGTCCTTGTAAGTATAGTGTTTTTCCGTATGCACATTTATTTCATTTTTGGTTGATAACTTTTGGTAGTTATGTAACATGTTTTACGATGTTGGTTATGTCTACTTACATAGCTATTGAACATTGTAATTCTTTTTTATGTAGTTGTATTACTTGGATCACCTGCATACAGCCGCTGCCCCCCATAATAAGAGTGGCACACCTCGCATTAAATTTTTTGATAAGAATAGCATAAAAGCTTTGACCAAAGCTGACAAGAGGAAGGTTCGCCATGGGGCTGAATCTTTCGGACACTGTGAAGTAAGTTATTCATATTTTCATAGTTGGTTATGCACAGTTACACAGTTGGTTACTCACAGTCACTACAATTTTATTTCTAGTTCCGAAGCTCGACGGAGACATGCTATGCAGTTGGACCTAAGATCGATCGCCAATCTGAGGCAAGTTTATGATGTATTATATACATTGTTTATGATTATTTATGGAACAAATAGAATAGGAAGGTGGACATGGATTCTTATTAATTTTTGCTGAACAACCAGCCGGAGTGCAGGACCAATATTTTTGATGCACCGCGCCCTGGCCCCATGCCTCGGCCAACTTTTAACATCAAACTTCCATCTATCAAAGAGATGATGTCAAGTAAGATCAACGATCTCCCACATCGTCATCGATCTAAATTCACAGATATTCTTGCTGCATATGACTTGGAGGTTGACAAGTCATGCGTAGCCATAAAAGACAGCATTGACAAAATTATCGAGAAGCAATACGACATAGCAGACAAGTTTATAGAATTGATAGACGAGGTACTACGTGCCGAGTCTGAAAATTTGGAAAACGAGACTGATGAGCCACAACAACCGGGGAATTCGGCTGATTCAGCAGGTATTCCTTATTCAGAACATTTTATCTTTCGACATGTGCATACGTTTTTTGTTATAAGTACAGTTAACAGCTTATGTTTTTGTCAAGTATACACAGCAACATTTGATTTATAATGCAAGTTTTGACATATATTATTTTCAATATAATTGTGTACAAGGACACACTGTTGATGCCACCCAGCCCACACCCGATATGCCATCCCAAGCTTCGCAGCTTGAGACCCAACTGGGTGGTACTCAGTTTGAAGAAATTCACGAAAGACAACAACATATCCGTAGAGTCCTTGAGACGTTTCCCGACGAATCGGATGTGGTTTCAGATCAACAGGTAATTTGTCCAACGACAATACTATTTTTACTCATTATACGTACATGTATGCATACTTCTTTTTAGCAGTATGCGAACCACACTTTTTTGTCAACAGGATTTCTGTTTTGATGTTCGAAACATAAGTTTGAGGAACACAAATATCACACCTCAAACCACATCAGCTTGCACCTGCTTGCCCAAATTTGACGTGACACCGGGAAAAAATGTTTGTTAGCAGTCCATGTCTCATGTTATAATTACATTTTACTATACATACAACACAGTTATACTAATTATATACCTTTGTGTAGAGAGGTGAAATGGCAACAGAGGAAATGGAACACAATGACAGTGGGCCAGTTTTTGACCAGACCCCAACTCCTCATGTCAGTATGATAACATACATATTACATAATGCTTTTTATGATATTAAACTGATTTTTTTAATGTTCAACCACTTACAACCATGTTGCATTTCAGGATGATACACTCAAAGGTACTACAAACTCTGGATCTGATCCACCCCTTACAGAGCAAGAGTGTATTCGTTCTCTGTGGGATTTAATTTGTTCCAAGGACATTGACCAAAGCAGGTACATGTTACCCAAATTACGAATAACGTATTTATAAGTTTGGTTCATTTATGAAATAAGAATCTATAACTTTGTTCATCATACAGGGTTGTTATTGATTACGGTGAATACAGTGCAAACTGTATGGATATTTATGAATCTTTCGCGGAGGGCAAATGTCTTGAGAATGTCTTCATGCAGTGTTTCATTGAGTGTGTTCGTGATGATTCTAAAAATCATCGTCGAACTCTGACATCTAACAGATTAATACTTGATGTCAACGTTGGGGTAGGTTCTTCTTCACAGTTATTGTAACTATACACATAATATACTTACACACTCTATTTTTTTATAGGCTCTGTTAAATTTTGAAGAACAGGAACGTCACAACAAGAATCCTCAGCCGTTTGATCAAAATGTCCTACAGAATTGCTTGCACAACACATTGCCTGCTTTGGTGAATCTGGATAAATGCAAGTCGGTAAGTCCCATTAACATTTTGTTCCCAGTTTCATCAGCTCATTAACTGTACATTTTAATTATCATGACATTATAACAGCAACATGTAACCTATATTTACTTTTCTCATCAACAGATAATGGTACCTATGCTTAGCAGGGGTCATTGGACACTGTATGTGATCAATCTACACCATCGGGTTATACACATTTTAGATTCGAAACCCTATGGTATACAACTTGGTGGCACCGAATGGAAGGACTATCATTATGATCCAATTTATTTAGGTGGCAGGAAATTCCCATGGGCTAGGGTGATAATGAGTAGGCTGAGCAAAGCGTTACAACACGTTTGCCCCAACGCAGAATTTCCTAAGTTTGGTAATTTTCCATTGGATATGCCATCTAACTGCCCAACAATGAGGACAGGGTCAAATGACTGTGGATTTTTTGTAATGAGTTACATTAAGTCTTATGATCACAATGCAGGTGTCATATCTTCTTTCAATCAACCAGTAAGTGACTGTGCTAACTGTTTCTATAATCCGGTTGCCATCAGTTGTACATGTTAGCTATAGACGTGTCTAATGCACGCTATGCTTTTATTGCAGGACAATTCCCGAGACCTACGTGCTCATGCCCTTCATCAACTCACATTCCATCGCATCAACAAGGCGTTGCCACTTCCATTAGATATCCAGAGATTTATGTTTGCGCGCAATTAGTGAACTATGTCAGAACTAAGCAATGGTGTGGGCAATGTACCGTACTGTGGTATTTTGGCCATTATTGTCAGTTAACAATTGTAGGAAGCTTCCTTATATGTGTTGTTTCAGAACAATTGTCATGCTACTTTGTCTTAGGGGTGTTACCCAGGTTCTTTCTGTGAACTTTAGTTGGCTAGATACTTATGGTTATGTTGCGAATATGTGAACATCAGATGTTTTCACTTCTGTGTGCTTTAAATATGATCTGTTTTTATGTTATGAAGATGTTATATGTATACCTCATTCCTTAATATTACCATCTGTTTATATGCGAGTATCATCCAGGCTATATACGATGTTTCCTACTTCAAATTATGCAACATTAGTAAGCAATATACGCTCTATTTATCAGATTTCAACAACTTTATATCTTAGATTATTCGTATCAGATACAACAGACTACTCGCGCGCCTGACTCACTGCTGTCGTTATCAACAGTACTGGTATATAGTTTACAAATTATACGATCATCCCACAAGTTATCTACGATGTTTTGTAGTTCCAGTTACGCAACATTATTAAGCAATATACGCACCATTTATTAGATTTCAATATCCACCTCTATATAAATCAGTTGCCAAACAAGCAAGGTTTATTGTAAAAAACAAATTAATCGTATCTCATACAACAGTCTAATCACTGTCTGATTCACTACTATCGAAATCATTTGCGTGTTTTTTTGATGTTGTTGTCTCATTCCAATCAGGAGCTTTACTGCCACCCTTGTTCCTAGATCCTGGAGGTCGTCCTCTCTTACGTCCAACAAGGCTTGCCAACCTTTGTCTATTTTCCTCCATTGACAAACATGTCCTACTGTTGTGACCATCAGCAATTCCACACTTCTGACATTTCCTGGTCATTTTCTTTGTACCTTTTGCTCCCAATTTAATAACCCTTTCTTCACTCCCCTTTATTGTTCTTCCTTTGGGTTTTGAGTTATTTGGTCTTGCCAAGCTTATCCCATCGACTGCAAATTCTAGTTTCTGCAATTCAAAAGTAAATAATTCTCAGCATATAATATTATGTAGTCCAACATACAATATTTATACCATTATTACCTTTCTGGCATTATCATTTTGTTCACTGACACCACTAACATTCATAATTGTGTGATCATGCAAATTAACCTGTAATTGACAACACATTTTGTTAAGCTCAATCATAACCCAATAACTCAAACATATAAATCATGTATATGTATAACTGCAAATCAGTATAGTTGTTAAAAATATTACCTCTTCTAATGGACGTATTGGTATATGTATTTGATCATTGGCCACACCTTGTTCAAGTATATTAGATACGTCTTGAATTTCCTGAAAATTTGGATGAAAGATCAATATACATCATTTACAAATAAACATTCACAACAGTACGATCCAAACCTTGTTATTCCTTTCGTCAAATTCATCATCCTTTTCGTTGTCTCTATTGGCTTCATCATCGTCCTGAGATTTTATTGTTTCACACCTCGTCAATATAATATGATTAATAATATGTTACAACATACATATTAAAACATTACATACCTGTATACCATCTCCTCCACTAGTTCCACAAGTTTCCTCAACGTCTATATCTGTTTCCAAACGCGAAAGTACTTCGAGAAGCTCATCCATTACTGTTAGGGCTCTATCATTTCCTGCTTTGGATAAACTAGCATGATGCACTACTTTCATTGTCTTTTTAAGCAACATCTTCTGTCTATATGACTTAGTTTCTCCATCCTTCCCCTTCAAATTCCTATCATCTCTTGAAAACGGAACATCTTGCCTTGCAGAGGTGGTGTATCTTTGTAAAATATATTCTTTCGGTATCCGGTCAATCTGAAGATGCATAAACGCGCGTAGTACATGTACACAGAATAGCCCTATAAAACAATAACGATCATAAGATTTTGTTCATATGTTTTCAATGTATATATTTACTATTTAGTACTCCATACCTGTATGTTCCCAATGTTTGCATTCACAAGTATACTTTCCTGCATCTTCATCAGCTGTGACTTTGAATTGGTGCTGTCCCCAAACAATTTTATTCGATCTAGTTGTATGTTGCACTACCCAATCATTTGCACCCCCTTCTTCGTCGTGCATTATCTTGAATGTGGTTGCATATTTCAAAGATTCCTGGAATCTACACATCACAGCCCTTGTGTATGCTCTTGCAACCCTTATCTCAAACATGTATAGCGTGTTCATTTCCTTTTGACCCTGTGGCATATATAATGCAAATTAGTTTACACTTATATTAAGGTATCAATATACGACATAACAATTTTATCCTCACCATGCTTCCCACTGCTTCTTTTGACTCTTTCATCTTTCTACTGTGTAGAAGTTTCATCATTTGCTTGGCGAATTGATGAAGCGGAGTATTTGCATCGACATGTGCACTTTTGACAAGCCTGTTCATGCTTTCGCTACGCTGTGTAGACAACATTAGACCACAATAATGATTTTTGAAAAAAGCAGGCACCCAATCCTTACGTATTCCATACAGCTTATCCAGAGTACTGTTATCGTGCAGATCAAAATCTTCAAGTAGCATTGACCATGCAGTCTCAAACTCCAACTCAGTCAAAGGATGATGTATTATAGATTGAAACCGTGTCTTAAAGTCCATTTCCTCAAATCTTGCATACAACTCGTTTAGAAAAGGCATATACCTATTTTGCACATGCCATAGACATAAACGATGTATTGTGTGTGGGAAAACCCTCTCGAGGGTGTCACACCCGGTTTTAGAAGGCAAACCGAATGCGAACCATGTACGTGCCAGGATCAGTTATTCACGTACACAGCAGTTACATAATATGGACATCATCACACAGTGCTCAAAATAGTATTAATAAGGGAAATAGTCGATTACATCATACGTCTGAGACGTCCATATAGGTCTTACAATAAATCAAAGTGAGGAAGAGAAACGTAGATAACACGGCCTTCACAGGCAGCCGACTGGGGGTTGCCGCTAACCCACACCTAGAACTCGTCGTAATCTTGGAACTCCTGGAAGTCTCCTTCCACAGCTTCATCTTCTCCTGAGCAGTGGTTGCAATGCTGACAACCTGGGGGGGGGGTTTGGTGTGTAGAGCAAGGGTGAGTACACATCAACATACTCAGCAAGCATCCTGTTTGGCTGTAGTGGACTAGCTTTATGTGGGGATAAGTCAAGCAGTTGCTTTTAGTTGGTCAGATTATTATTTACTAGTAGAAAGCCAAGTTTTAGCATTAACCCAAGTTATTAGCCCGATGTATCCTTTCCAAACAGAAAGAATACCACTTACCAATACCATAATCGTAATCAGAACCATCAATCTCATTGCCACCTGTACCAAAATGTCTCTGATCAAGTACCACTAATCACTGGAGCTCCCTTGGCCGCTCATAACCGCGAGCACGGCTGATATATCAGTTTCATAACACTCTGCAGAGGTTGTGCACTTTACCCACAAGCCGTGATTCCCTCTCTGGCCCGGGCTTGCAAGACCCTTATTCACTCCCGAGGTGAATGGCCAAGGATTCACTACGAAGCCTTTACAAAGATTCCCCGGGGCTGTAGCCACCCGTTAGGTTTCCTAAATGCACCGCACTCCTCCCCAAGGGACAAATCAACCTTGGCAGAGCGAGCCGCATACACCGAGCCCCATTGACGGCACGACGGCTAAGTGAACTACACCCCGGATCCTCTAATTATTCAGCTAAGGGCACCCCATTCCACCCTCATGGTTGCACTGTTTTCCCGGGCGGTCATCCATAGAACAGGTCCTTACGGAGAGGCACTCGAGAAACCGCTCGAGCCCCCTTGAATACCACAAGTACAACATCATAATAAGAGAAGGGAAAACAGCGTATCATAGATAATCACATCATGTTCATTGATTAGAGTTGAGCAATAGCATCAGACTAAGTAGTAATAATCCGACCCAAATAGGTAAACAAGGACATGGATAACAAAAGCTAGTCAATCCTTAGGTATAAATGTGTAATGCGGGAGGTGAATTAAAGAATGAATAGGACAGAGATAGGTCAAAGGACACTTGCCTCCACCAAACGACTGCTGCTCAGGGGCTTCTCCTGCGAATTCCTCGGGCTCTTCGACCGGATCGTTCTCTATGCGAGCGCAAACACACATACATACATCCACATATTTAATACAAAAGAACAGTACACCATATAAGATAACAAATAAAGCGAATATGCATCAAGTATGACGTTCGATAACGCATTTGTTATGGTTAGAAAGAAACGGGAAAGGTCTCGCAGGGGGTTAAATCTTATACACTAATGACACAATTGGTTTTTAACAACATAATTATGTTATATATATTTATATATACTGATGGAAACCTAATCACTTTTAGTTGATCAACATTGCACAGGGTAAACAATTAACTACGTGAATCAATAACATAACGGAATTTTAAATTAAACTTCCTATTTTCCCATAGCATGAACAGTGATTAGCCTACTTAAAATACAGTAATTATGATCACAGAAAGTAAATAAAATTAAATAAAAAAATAAAAAAAACAGAAGGGGGGGGGCGGTTGAACCGGCCCTAGGGCGGTTGAACCGGCCCTAGGCGGGGCGCGGGCGCGGGCGGGGCTGGGGAGGGCGGGCGGCGCAGGGGGCGGCCGAGCCGGCCGAGCAGGGGGCGGGGCGGCCGAGCCGCAGGGCGCGCAGGGGCGCGGGGCAGGGCGCGGGGCAGGGCGCGGGGCGGCCGAGCGGCCGAGCCGGCGGGGTGGGGCGGGCGGCCGAACCGGCCATGGGGCCGAGCGGCGAGGGGAAGGGGAGGGAGGAGAGGGGAGAGAGGGAGAGAGGGAGGAGGGGGGGGCTTACCGGCGTCGGGGATCGACGGCGAGGGGCGGCCGGCGGCAGGGGGCGGCGCGGCAAACAGGGGGCGGCGGCGGCTACCTAGGGCAGGGGGCGGGTAGGGGGTAGGGGCGGCGGCTTAGGTGGGGAGGGAGAAAATGAGGGGGGGAGAGGGAGAGGGTTAGGGAATAAGGGAAAGAGGGGGGGGGGCGGCTGGGCCTTCCAGGCCCAAGAGGGGGGGGCGCGCAGGGGCCTGGGCCGGCCGGGGTCGGCCCACGGCGCGGGAGGGAGAGAAAAAGAGGAGAGAAAAAGAGAGGGAGAAAAAAAGAAAGAAAAGATCTTCTCCACGTTTTCGAAATCCGATCTTTCTACATGAATGCAATTGCGCTTTCAAAGCAATCAAAAGAAATGCAAGGTTCGGCATGGTGCATCAAACAACATAAAGTATTTAGGGTTTTTCCTTACACGGGAATTCCAAACCGAATCCCGCTTAGAACTTTGGAAAAGGGTCAAGGTTTAGCGAAGGGAAAAAGAAAAGGAAAAGGTAACGCCCGAATTTTGGCGAGTAAAGAAAAGAAAAAATTCAACTGCAAAAATTCGGGGCGTTACAAACCTATCCCCCTTAAAAGAATCTCGCCCTCGAGATTCAGGGCTGGCTAGCAAAGAGCTCCGGGTACTTGGCCATCAGATCATCTTCACGCCCCAAGTTGCTTCTTCCTCAGAGTGGTGATTCCATCTGACTTTGCACATTCTGACGGTCTTCCTTCGGGTGACTCTATCTGCAACCTCAAGGATCTGAGCTGGCTTCTCAACATAGGTCAAGTCCTCCTGGACTTCTAGACCTTCCACTGGCAACTGCTCTTCCGGCACACGCAAGCACTTCTTCAACTGAGACACATGAAAGACATTATGCACAGCAGACAAATTCTCTGGCAAACTGAGCTGATAAGCCACTTCTCCTCGTCTTGCAAGAATCTGATACGGACCAATGTAGCGGGGTGCTAGCTTGCCTTTCACTCCGAATCTTCTGACTCCTCTGATCGGTGACACTTTCAGATAAACAAAGTCTCCGACTTCGAAACTCAGCTCTCTTCTTCTTGTGTCTGCATAGCTTCGCTGCCTCGATTGCGCTATCTTCAGATTCTCTCGGACCATCTTGATGTTCTCTTCGGCTTCAAGCAGAATATCTGGCCCAAACACCTGCTTCTCTCCAGGCTGATCCCATTGCAACGGAGTTCTGCAACTCCTTCCATACAGCGCTTGAAACGGTGACATCTTCAAACTGGCCTGATAACTGTTGTTATAGGAAAACTCTGCATAAGGCAATCGCTTGTCCCATCCGGACTGATCTTGCAACGCACAGGCTCTCAACATATCTTCAAGGATTTGATTGGTTCTTTCAGTCTGACCATCTGTCTGCGGGTGATAAGCTGAACTGAAATTCAGATGCGTGCCCAAGGCTTCATGCAACTGCTGCCAGAAATGAGAGGTGAACTGCGTTCCTCTGTCTGACACTATCTTCTTTGGCACACCATGAAGACAAACGATCCGAGACATATACAATTCTGCCAATACTGCACTGTTGTAGTTGGTCTTGACAGGTATGAAGTGGGCTGACTTGGTCAAACGGTCCACTACTACCCAAATGGAATCGTAGCCGGCTCGAGTGCGAGGCAATCCGACTATGAAATCCATACCAATTTCATCCCATTTCCACTGAGGGATCTGCAACGGTTGCAACAATCCAGCTGGCCTCTGGTGTTCTGCCTTAATTCTTCGACAACTATCGCACATAGCCACATGCTCTGCGATTTCTCTTTTCATTCCGTACCACCAGAATTTCTTCTTTAGATCCTGGTACATCTTCTCACTGCCAGGGTGAATCGAATAAGCTGTCTCATGAGCTTCCTTAAGAATCAACTCCCGAATAGACTGGACATTGGGAACACACAAGCGGTCTTTGAACCATACCACACCTCCAGCATCTTCTCGAAAATCTTTGCCTCTGCCATCTAGAATCAATCGCCGAATCTCACTGATCTTCTCATCATTTCTCTGCGCTTCTCTGATTTCGCGCTCCAAGGTAGGTTCCAACTCAACTGTGACTCCTCGCGAATTGTTCAGAAATCCGAGACTCAACCTGTCAAACTCCTTGGCCAACTCATAAGGCATCGGGCGAGCGACCATCAGATTGACTTGACTCTTTCTGCTCAAAGCATCTGCCACTACGTTCGCTTTGCCTGGATGGTAATGAATCTCCAACTCATAGTCTTTGATCAATTCTAACCATCTTCGTTGCCTCATGTTCAACTCTGACTGAGTGAATATGTACTTCAGACTCTTATGGTCTGTGTAAACATCGCATTTCTGTCCATACAGATAGTGCCTCCATGTCTTCAGTGCGTGAACCACTGCTGCCAACTCTAGATCATGGATTGGGTAATTCTTCTCATGAACCTTCAGCTGTCGGGACGAGTAAGCCACAACTCTTCCCTCTTGCATCAACACACATCCCAAACCTGTGTAACAAGCATCGCAATACACCGAGAAGGGCTTGTGCACATCAGGCAAGACTAGGACAGGCGCTGTAGTCAACTTCTCTTTCAGCGCTTCAAAGGCCTCTTGGCATTTCTGGGTCCACTTGAACTCAACCTTGTTGCCTAGCAACGCTGTCATTGGCTTCGCAATCTTCGAAAACCCTTCAATGAATCGCCGATAATATCCGGCCATTCCAATGAAGCTCTTGATTCCTCGAGCATCCGTTGGCGCTTTCCAGTTCAAAATATCTGCCACTTTCTTCGGATCCACAGCCAATCCTTCTTTGTTGATTATGTGACCCAAGAACAGGACTTCACTGATCCAGAACTCACACTTGCTCAACTTTGCATACAACTGGTGCTCTCGCAATCTCTGCAATACCATCCTCAAATGATCTGCATGCTCTTCTTCACTTTGAGAATAAACCAGAATGTCATCAATGAATACCACCACGAACTTATCAAGATAATCCATGAATACACTGTTCATCAAGTTCATAAAGAATGCTGGCGCATTGGTCAAACCAAAAGACATCACTGTGAACTCATATAAACCATACTTGGTAATGAATGCCGTCTTCGGAATGTCCGAAGGTCGGATCCTGAGCTGATGATAACCTGACCTCAGATCGATCTTGGAGAACACACTGGCTCCTCTCAACTGGTCGAACAGATCTTCTATTCTGGGCAAAGGATACTTGTTCTTGATCGTGACCTCATTCAAAGCTCGATAATCGATGCACATCCTCTTAGTGCCATCTTTCTTCTCCACAAACAAGACAGGGGCGGCCCAAGGCGAAGTGCTTGGCCGGATGTAACCTTTCTCTGACAGCTCATCAATCTGCTTCTTAAGCTCAACCAACTCTGGTCCAGATATTCTGTAAGCTCTCTTAGAGATGGGGGCGGTTCCAGGAAGAAGCTCTATAGCAAACTCAACCTTCCGCTCTGGTGGCATACCCGGTAAATCCTTTGGAAACACATCTGGGAATTCAGACACAACCTTAATACTCTCAATTGGGTCTGCTTCACTGCTATCGACAGCCATCTGATAACAACTTCCTTTCTTTGGCTCAGGCGGGACTAACTCGGTCACCACTTCCTCTCCTAGTGGGGACACCAACTTGATTGTCCTTTTATCACAACTGATAACTGCCTGATACTTATCTAGCCAATTCATCCCTAGGATGACATCTATTCCCTGAGTACCCATTACTATAAGGTTGGCGGGAAACGCTATCCCCCTTATTTCCACACTTATATTCAAACAAATGCTATCAGCTCGAACTCTACCACCGGCTGAGTCAATTTGAATGGGGGTTAACATGGTAGTAGTTGGAAGATTATGTGCTTCTACCCATGATGCAGTAATGAAAGAATGTGTTGCTCCAGTATCAAATAACACTTCTGCAATATGGGAGTCGACTGGGAACATACCTACTATCATGTCGGGGGTCTCCTGAACTGCTTCAGCCTCCAAGTGATTCAATCTTCCATGATTATAGCGCTGCTGAGAGCGATTGCCTGCTCCAGGCTGAGGCACATTCTGCTTTGTTGGGGCATTGGGGCCTGACTGCTGCTGGGCTGCCTTCTTCGGACATTGCATCACCCAATGGCCTTGCTCTCCACAGTGGAAACATGCCCTGTTTCCAACCTGAGCTGGTGCTGCCTGACTGTTCTGCTGATTTGCTGGGGCAGGAAGACGAGGTGCTTGCTGATTCTGCTTCTGAAACTGACCTCCTGACTGATTGCTCTGGCGGTTCTGGTACTGATGCTGAGGATACTGCCTTTGGAACTGCTGATACTGCTGACGCTGCTGATGCTGCTGAGATGGACGCTGGTTCTGCCTGAACTGCTGAGGTTGATTGCCTGAGAAACGGGGACGGCTGCTGCTCCCAGGCTGGGGTCCACTGATCTTGCGCTTACGATCTTCCATCTCCTTGCGCTTCCTTTCTGTCATGATTGCTCTGTCAATCAGGTGCTGGAATGTCGGGAAGGTGTGATTCATCAGCTGATACTGCAGAGGGTCAACCAAGCCTCTCAGGAAACGGTACTGTCGCTTGGCGTCGGTGTTGACATCTTCAGGAGCATAGCGAGACAATTGCAGAAACCTGTCTCGATACTCACTGACAGACGATGACCCTTGCTTGAGGGCCAGGAACTCCTCCTTCTTCACTGTCATCAGACCTGCAGGCACATGGTACTGACGAAAGCTACCTCGGAATTCTTCCCAGGTAATGGTGTCGGGGTTGGCATGGGTGGCGAGGTAAGACTCCCACCATGACTGGGCTGCTCCTCTCAACAGACGGGGACCATACAAGACTTTCTCCCGGTCATCGCACTGGGCGGTATGCAACTCCCGCTCCACAGTGCGCAGCCAATCTTCAGCATCCATGGGGTCAGAAGAGTGAGCGAACGTTGGTGGATGACCTCTCATGAATTCAGCACGCTTGTCTCTAGGCATCTGAGGCATCTGAGGCTGGGGTGGTGCTTGCTGCTGTTGCTGCTGCTGCTGCTGCTGAATGGCGGCCAGAGTCTGACCGATGGCTTGAACTGCCTGAGTCTGCATCAGAAACATCTGCTCGATCGACATCGGGGGCGGGGGCGGCAGGTGCTGCTGCTGGGGCACCTCATCCTGCGGAGCGGCTCGCTCCTGCTGAGCACGCCTTCCTCCTCTACGCCTGTTCTCTGACATCTGCAGAACGCAACCACACATCAGAACTGATCTGGCAAAGCTTGCAGCATAAGAAAAGAGTATAGAATTCTCCAACAGCACTGAACAGATGAGCATCTTCACTGATCTCCAACACAGACCACACAGCTTCTCAGATAAAGAGGAAAGGAGAATAATGGGTTTCCCAACTATATAACTAACTTTATTGACATAGTATGTAAACCAAAATGCAGGGGATACCCACACTCTGGTGACAATCATTACAAAGATCCAAATC
Source organism: Zea mays (assembly GCF_902167145.1). Lineage (NCBI taxonomy): Eukaryota > Viridiplantae > Streptophyta > Magnoliopsida > Poales > Poaceae > Zea > Zea mays. The sequence continues at coordinate 221,896,421 of NC_050100.1, read as the reverse complement.
AAACATAGTTCATCATGACAAACATAAATGCACAGGATATAGCAAACTACCCTGTCTAACTAAAACTAACTAAGACCGAGACTAACGCTAAGACTGAAGCTTCCATGTATATATTTATTTCGTATTAATTACAAGATCCAACTCTAACGATCTATGGTTCTAGGTTTATCTTGGTCTTGCAGGCGGGATTGCCATAAGACTGGTGTCCACGCTGAGGTGAGCGGTACGGGTGCTGAGTCCCAACGGGAGCGGGGGAACCACCGTCCAGAAAACGACGTTCCGCGCGCTCAGCCCGCAGCAGGGCGATCTCAGCACGAGCCCTACTCAGCTCGTCTAATGCATGGTCCAGCTCCGTGTTTAGCACGGCGGCTAGGTTGACTGTGCTGCTCAACCTAGGATTGCCCTCACCGACGGGTGAGACAATCACGCCTCCTGTGCTGCCAGATGAACGGCGGGGGTAATACTTCAGGTCAAGACCGTCAGCTGCCCCACCGAAAACCGAGCAGTAGTGCGAAAGCGCACGCCGTGCAGCATCTTGCATGGCTGCCTCAGCTGAGTCCCGCTCAGAGATAGAATAGTGCTCTGAACAGGCCTCTGCACCCTGGAGACTGTCCTCCGGGCAGCGCACCAAGCAAGTTGCCTCCCAGCGGTCCGGGTAGACCCCGCGACTATGCTGGTAGACCACACAGCGATACTCGACGGACCAAGTATGCCGGTCAAATGCCCGACGTAGCAGGGTGTCGAGCGCATCATGGAAGTGACACCCGCGAGCAGCGTCGCGAGTGATGGGTCGAGCAACCCATCCTTCCGGCTCAGGGTTAGCAGAGAAGTCGGTGTCGTGGCTCGAGCTGTCGTCGCCTCCTCCGTCGTCTGGGTCTCCTCCAGCAGCTACTCCAGAGGCTGGGGCGCCCAGTGGTGGTGCAGGGGGCGGCTCCAGAGGAAGCACAGGGGAGCAGCTCCTCACAGACTCTATCTCCTGGTGGAGCGAGAAGGAAGAGCTCTGCTGCTCCTGTCGTCGACGTTCCTGCTCCTCACGCAGGCGATGGTGTAGTCTCTCCAAGTGGCTGGACTGTCCGGCCACAGGACGGCGAAGCGGACGCTCAGCAAGGCGGGAGGGTAAGAAGGGGATGACTGACTTTCGTGCAGTGTGTCTAAGTCGAGCCATCTACAAAAGACATCGCAAGCAAAAGGGTGAGAACAGAATTAATATGACCAGCAAGTAATGAATCATAAATAAATGAAGGATCAGAATAAAACATAATTTTCAGCAAGGTATAATATGTAGTAGAACATAGGTTTGGTCAGTAGGACCAACTTTTGAAGGGATATCAAAGTCAAGGAAGAGACAGAGGTCTATAATCCTTAGAACGGCCATTCTACTCTAGGTTAGCGGTCCTACAGTCAGCACGGTTCTGATACCACTTATGTCACACCCGGTTTTAGAAGGCAAACCGAATGCGAACCATGTACGTGCCAGGATCAGTTATTCACGTACACAGCAGTTACATAATATGGACATCATCACACAGTGCTCAAAATAGTATTAATAAGGGAAATAGTCGATTACATCATACGTCTGAGACGTCCATATAGGTCTTACAATAAATCAAAGTGCGGAAGAGAAACGTAGATAACACGGCCTTCACAGGCAGCCGACTGGGGGTTGCCGCTAACCCACACCTAGAACTCGTCGTAATCTTGGAACTCCTGGAAGTCTCCTTCCACAGCTTCATCTTCTCCTGAGCAGTGGTTGCAATGCTGACAACCTGGGGGGGGGTTTGGTGTGTAGAGCAAGGGTGAGTACACATCAACATACTCAGCAAGCATCCTGTTTGGCTGTAGTGGACTAGCTTTATGTGGGGATAAGTCAAGCAGTTGCTTTTAGTTGGTCAGATTATTATTTACTAGTAGAAAGCCAAGTTTTAGCATTAACCCAAGTTATTAGCCCGATGTATCCTTTCCAAACAGAAAGAATACCACTTACCAATACCATAATCGTAATCAGAACCATCAATCTCATTGCCACCTGTACCAAAATGTCTCTGATCAAGTACCACTAATCACTGGAGCTCCCTTGGCCGCTCATAACCGCGAGCACGGCTGATATATCAGTTTCATAACACTCTGCAGAGGTTGTGCACTTTACCCACAAGCCGTGATTCCCTCTCTGGCCCGGGCTTGCAAGACCCTTATTCACTCCCGAGGTGAATGGCCAAGGATTCACTACGAAGCCTTTACAAAGATTCCCCGGGGCTGTAGCCACCCGTTAGGTTTCCTAAATGCACCGCACTCCTCCCCAAGGGACAAATCAACCTTGGCAGAGCGAGCCGCATACACCGAGCCCCATTGACGGCACGACGGCTAAGTGAACTACACCCCGGATCCTCTAATTATTCAGCTAAGGGCACCCCATTCCACCCTCATGGTTGCACTGTTTTCCCGGGCGGTCATCCATAGAACAGGTCCTTACGGAGAGGCACTCGAGAAACCGCTCGAGCCCCCTTGAATACCACAAGTACAACATCATAATAAGAGAAGGGAAAACAGCGTATCATAGATAATCACATCATGTTCATTGATTAGAGTTGAGCAATAGCATCAGACTAAGTAGTAATAATCCGACCCAAATAGGTAAACAAGGACATGGATAACAAAAGCTAGTCAATCCTTAGGTATAAATGTGTAATGCGGGAGGTGAATTAAAGAATGAATAGGACAGAGATAGGTCAAAGGACACTTGCCTCCACCAAACGACTGCTGCTCAGGGGCTTCTCCTGCGAATTCCTCGGGCTCTTCGACCGGATCGTTCTCTATGCGAGCGCAAACACACATACATACATCCACATATTTAATACAAAAGAACAGTACACCATATAAGATAACAAATAAAGCGAATATGCATCAAGTATGACGTTCGATAACGCATTTGTTATGGTTAGAAAGAAACGGGAAAGGTCTCGCAGGGGGTTAAATCTTATACACTAATGACACAATTGGTTTTTAACAACATAATTCTGTTATATATATTTATATATACTGATGGAAACCTAATCACTTTTAGTTGATCAACATTGCACAGGGTAAACAATTAACTACGTGAATCAATAACATAACGGAATTTTAAATTAAACTTCCTATTTTCCCATAGCATGAACAGTGATTAGCCTACTTAAAATACAGTAATTATGATCACAGAAAGTAAATAAAATTAAATAAAAAAATAAAAAAAACAGAAGGGGGGGGGGGCGGTTGAACCGGCCCTAGGGCGGTTGAACCGGCCCTAGGCGGGGCGCGGGCGCGGGCGGGGCTGGGGAGGGCGGGCGGCGCAGGGGGCGGCCGAGCCGGCCGAGCAGGGGGCGGGGCGGCCGAGCCGCAGGGCGCGCAGGGGCGCGGGGCAGGGCGCGGGGCAGGGCGCGGGGCGGCCGAGCGGCCGAGCCGGCGGGGTGGGGCGGGCGGCCGAACCGGCCATGGGGCCGAGCGGCGAGGGGAAGGGGAGGGAGGAGAGGGGAGAGAGGGAGAGAGGGAGGAGGGGGGGGCTTACCGGCGTCGGGGATCGACGGCGAGGGGCGGCCGGCGGCAGGGGGCGGCGCGGCAAACAGGGGGCGGCGGCGGCTACCTAGGGCAGGGGGCGGGTAGGGGGTAGGGGCGGCGGCTTAGGTGGGGAGGGAGAAAATGAGGGGGGGAGAGGGAGAGGGTTAGGGAATAAGGGAAAGAGGGGGGGGGGGGCGGCTGGGCCTTCCAGGCCCAAGAGGGGGGGGCGCGCAGGGGCCTGGGCCGGCCGGGGTCGGCCCACGGCGCGGGAGGGAGAGAAAAAGAGGAGAGAAAAAGAGAGGGAGAAAAAAAGAAAGAAAAGATCTTCTCCACGTTTTCGAAATCCGATCTTTCTACATGAATGCAATTGCGCTTTCAAAGCAATCAAAAGAAATGCAAGGTTCGGCATGGTGCATCAAACAACATAAAGTATTTAGGGTTTTTCCTTACACGGGAATTCCAAACCGAATCCCGCTTAGAACTTTGGAAAAGGGTCAAGGTTTAGCGAAGGGAAAAAGAAAAGGAAAAGGTAACGCCCGAATTTTGGCGAGTAAAGAAAAGAAAAAATTCAACTGCAAAAATTCGGGGCGTTACAGAGGGCTACTGGCATTGCAGGATCTTGATCTGCAAACATATATGACAAAATTGTACGAATCTTATTCCATGTTATATAAATAAAATAATATCTAATTTAAGCCATATTTGATGTATATACATTTAATTCATTATTATCAGTCGTACCTGTCAGCATCACTCGTGGCCCTTCGGTTCCCATGCATGTTTTGAAGGCGTTGAATACCCATTCAAATGTATCAACAGTTTCATCCCCCAACAATGCGAAAGCAAATATAGTGCAATGTAGGTGGTGATTTGAACCAACAAACATACCTAGTGGTTTTTCATACAGATTAGTCTTATGTGTTGTGTCAAATGTAACCGCATCACCAAAATCAATGTAATCCCCTTGCTGGCTTGCATGTGACCAAAATATGCTTAAAATCTTGCCTTCTTTATCCAATTGGAAGTCAGAGAAAAATTGTGGATTATCCTTTTTGCAGGATGCAAAAAAGGATAGTAGCTTTGCCACATCATTTGCATTTCTTTCTCGTTGCTTTGCCTTTTTCCTGAAATTATTGTGAAAATTTAGCATTAGGCGGAAACAACAATCAGCAAATATCAATTATGTATATCAATCGGAACATATCATAAACTTACAGGTTATACATGTCATGTGCTGTTACAGGCACACTCTCAGGACCACCGTGCATTTCTGATACATAATCCATAATACAATGTTGCGGGATTCGACTCTCTTGCATTGAACTTATGAACTCCATGTATTCAGGATCATGCGTCTTGTTGCATTGTAATTGATTCTTTTCGGTATCCTTTTTAAAAAATTCATGATTATGATCCAAGTGCAACAGATCAATACGCACTGATATAACTGTCTCTTTTGCATCATCATAAAATTTTTTAAGTTTCATACCGGCCTTGCATTGTGTCCGTTTCGAACTGGTACTACGTACCTTTGGGTTTGATATTCCCCTTACTGATCTTTTGCCTTCCATCGAGCAATTCAACCACTTACAATTTTTCCGTTCCCTATACTTTTTCAATGGAAATCCAACTTCATATGCATACCTACTATAAAATTTATATGCTTCATCCACCCCACTGAATGTCATACCAACTTTAGGTACTAATCTCGGATCAATTGTAACTTTCTGTGCAAAAAATATAAATTGTATCATCTATGGTACCCTACATATTTTTATGTTGTATGTAGATCATAACAATTTTCAGGCAAAAGTTTCACAGTGTATGCACAATATAAATACTGAATGTCACACCATCTCTAGCTGCCTTCTACTGTATACAATTCAACGTACAATACTGAAAATTCAAATCAGTTCAATATTACTTACATGTCTCTGCAGAATCACTGGTGTGTCCTGTTCATGATCACCAATAGTGATAGTCGCCTAGAGGGGGGGTGAATAGGGCGAAACTGAAATTTTCAAATATAAACACAACTACAAGCCGGGTTAGCGTTAGAAATATAAACGAGTCCGCAAGAAGGGGCGTAAAACAAATCGCAAGCAAATGAAGAGTGTGACACGCGGATTTGTTTTACCGAGGTTCGGTTCTTGCAAACCTACTCCCCGTTGAGGAGGCCACAAAGGCCGGGTCTCTTTCAACCCTTCCCTCTCTCAAACGGTCCCTCGGACCGAGTGAGCTTCTCTTCTCAAATCAAAGCCGGGAACAAAACTTCCCCGCAAGGGCCACCACACAATTGGTGCCTCTTGCCTTGATTACAATGGAACTTTGATCACAAGAACAAGTGAGAAAGAAAAGAAGCAATCCAAGCGCAAGAGCTCAAAAGAACACGGCAAATCTCTCTCTCTCTTAATCACTAAAGCCTTTTGTGGAATTGGAGAGGATTTGATCTCTTTGGTGTGTCTAGAATTGAATGCTAGAGCTCTTGTAGTGGTTGAGAAGTGGAGAACTTGGATGCAATGAATGGTGGGGTGGTTGGGGTATTTATAGCCCCAACCACCAAACTTGACCGTTGGTGGAGCTGTCTGTTCGATGGCGCACCGGACAGTCCGGTGCACACCGGACATGTCCGGTGCCCCAGCCACATCACCAGTTCCGTTGGATTCTGACCGTTGAAGCTTCTGACTTGTAGGCCCGCCTGGATGTCCGGTGCACACCGGACATGTACCGTTTGCTGTCCGGTGTGCCAGTATGGGCACGCCTGCCTTCTGCGCGCGCAGAGCGCGCAATTAATGCGTCGCAGGTAGCCGTTGGCGCGAGTTAGCCGTTGCTCCGGAGTTGCACCGGACAGTCCGGTGTACACTGGACATGTCCGGTGAATTATAGCGGACTAGCCGTTGGAGATTCCCGAAGCTGACGAGTTCCTGAGGCCGCTCCTCCTTGGCGCACCGGACACTGTCCGGTGTACACCGGACAGTCCGGTGATTTATAGCGCGAGTGCCTCTGGAAATTCCCGAAGGTGGCGAGTTTGCGTTGGAGTCCTCTGGTGCACCGGACACTGTCCGGTGGCACACCGGACAGTCCGGTGCGCCAGACCAGAGGTGCCTTCGGTTGGCCCTATGCTCCTTGGTTGAATCCAAAACTTGATCTTTTATTGGCTGAGAGTGAACCTTTAGCACATGTATAACTTATTCACTAGAGCAAACTAGTTAGTCCATTTGTTTGTGTTGGGCAATTCAACCACCAAAATTAACTTAGGAACTAGGTGTAAGCCTAATTCCCTTTCAATCTCCCCCTTTTTGGTGATTGATGCCAACACAAACCAAAGCAAATATAGAAGTGCATAATTGAACTAGTTTGCATAATGTAAGTGCAAAGGTTGCTTGGAATTGAGCCAATTATAACTACTTACAGGATATGCATGGATTGTTTCTTTCTTATTTAACATTTTGGACCACGCTTGCACCACATGTTTTGTTTTTGCAAACTATTTTGTAAATACTTTTCAAAGTTCTTTTGCAAACAGTCAAAGGTAAATGAATAAGATTTTGCAAAGCATTTTCAAGATTTGAAATTCTTCTCCCCTTGATTCAAATGCTTCTCCTTTGACTAAACAAAACTCCCCCTAGAAGAGATCCTCCTCTTAGTGTTCAAGAGGGTTTTGATATATCATTTTTGAAATACTACTTTCTCCCCCTTTTGAACACAATAGGATACCAATTGAAAATATTCAACACTAAGTTTTTGAAATAGGTGGTGGTGCGGTCCTTTTGCTTTGGGCTCTTTCTTTCTCCCCCTTTGGCATGAATCGCCAAAAACGGAATCATTAGAGCCCTCGAAGTGCTTTCTTCCCCTTTGGTCATAAATGAACGAGTTAAGATTATACCAAAGACGAAGTCCGGTCCTTTTCTTTGATGCTCATGCTTTTCTCCCCCAAGAATGGAGAGTTGCTTGGAGTGACGGCGAAGTATGAGTTACGTAGTGGAAGCCTTTGTCTTCGCCGAAGACTCCAATTCCCTTTCGATATACCTATGACTTGGTTTGAAATAGACTTGAGAACACATTAGTCATAGCATATAAAAGAGACATGATCAAAGGTATATAAAAGAGCAATGTGTGCAGTTTAACAAAAGAAGTTCCTAGAATCAAGAATATTGAGCTCATGCCTAAGTTTGTTAAAAGATTGTTCATCAAGAGGCTTGGTAAAGATATCGGCTAATTGATCTTTAGTGTTAATATAAGAAATCTCGATATCTCCCTTTTGTTGGTGATCCCTAAGAAAATGATACCGAATGGCTATGTGTTTAGTGCGGCTATGCTCGACGGGATTGTCGGCCATTTTGATTGCACTCTCATTGTCACATAGCAAAGGGACTTTGGTTAGTTTGTAACCGTAGTCCCGCAGGGTTTGCCTCATCCAAAGCAATTGCGCGCAACAATGACCTGCGGCAATGTACTCGGCTTCGGCGGTGGAAAGAGCGACCGAATTTTGCTTCTTTGAAGCCCAAGACACCAAGGATCTTCCCAAGAACTGGCAAGTCCCCGATGTGCTCTTCCTATTAATCTTGCACCCCGCCCAATTGTCATCCGAATAACCAATCAAATCAAATGTGGATCCCCTAGGATACCAAAGCCCAAACTTAGGAGTATAAGCCAAATATCTCAAGATTCGTTTTACGGCCGTAAGGTGAGCTTCCTTAGGGTCGGCTTGGAATCTTGCACACATGCATACGGAAAGCATAATGTCCGGCCGAGATGCACATAAATAGAGCAAAGAACCTATCATCGACCGGTATACCTTTTGATCCATGGACTTACCTCCTGTGTCGAGGTCGAGATGCCCATTAGTTCCCATGGGTGTCTTGATGGGTTTGGCATCCTTCATTCCAAATTTGCTTAGAATATCTTGAGTGTACTTCGTTTGACTTAGGAAGGTGCCCTCTTGGAGTTGTTTGACTTGAAATCCTAGAAAATACTTCAACTCCCCCATCATTGACATCTCGAACTTTTGTGTCATGATCCTACTAAACTCTTCACATGTAGACTCGTTAGTGGACCCAAATATAATATCATCAACATAAATTTGGCATACAAACAAGTCACTTTCAAGAGTTTTAGTAAAGAGTGTAGGATCGGCCTTTCCGACTTTGAAGCCATTTGTAATAAGGAAATCTCTAAGGCATTCATACCATGCTCTTGGGGCTTGTTTGAGCCCATAAAGCGCCTTAGAGAGCTTATAGACATGGTTAGGATACTTACTGTCTTCAAAGCCGGGAGGTTGCTCAACATAGACCTCTTCCTTGATTGGTCCATTAAGGAAGGCACTTTTCACGTCCATTTGATAAAGCTTAAAGCCATGGTAAGTAGCATAGGCCAATAATATACGAATTGATTCAAGCCTAGCTACGGGTGCATATGTTTCACCGAAATCCAAACCTTCGACTTGAGAGTATCCTTTGGCCACAAGTCGAGCTTTGTTCCTTGTCACCATACCATGCTCATCTTGCTTGTTGCGGAAGACCCATTTGGTTCCTACAACATTTTGATTAGGACGTGGAACTAAATGCCACACCTCATTCCTAGTGAAGTTGTTGAGCTCCTCTTGCATTGCCACCACCCAATCCGAATCTTGTAGTGCTTCCTCTACCCTGTGTGGCTCCATAGAGGAAACAAAAGAGTAATGTTCACAAAAATGTGCAACACGAGATCGAGTAGTTACCCCCTTATGAATGTCGCCGAGGATGGTGTCGACGGGGTGATCTCGTTGGATTGCTTGGTGGACTCTTGGGTGTGGCGGCCGTTGCTCTTCATCCTCCTTGTCTTGATCATTTGCATCTCCCCCTTGATCTATGCCGTCATCTTGAGGTGGCTCATTTGATTGATCTTCTTCTTCATCAACTTGAGCCTCTTCCTCATTTTGAGTTGGTGGAGATGCTTGCATGGAGGAGGATGTTTGATCTTGTGCATTTGGAGGCTCTTCGGATTCTTTAGGACACACATCCCCAATAGACATGTTCCTTAGCGCGATGCACGGAGCCTCTTCAATACCTATCTCATCAAGATCAACTTGCTCTACTTGAGAGCCGTTAGTCTCATCAAACACAACGTCACAAGAGACTTCAACTAGTCCAGTGGACTTGTTAAAGACCCTATATGCCCTTGTGTTTGAGTCATAACCAAGTAAAAAGCCTTCTACAGTCTTAGGAGCAAATTTAGATTTTCTACCTCTTTTAACAAGAATAAAGCATTTGCTACCGAAGACTCTAAAATATGAAATGTTGGGCTTTACCGGTTAGGAGTTCATATGATGTCTTCTTGAGGATTCGGTGAAGATATAACCGGTTGATGGCGTAGCAAGCGGTGTTGACCGCCTCGGCCCAAAACCGATCCGAAGTTTTGTACTCATCAAGCATGGTTCTAGCCATGTCCAATAGAGTTCGATTCTTCCTCTCCACCACACCATTTTGTTGAGGGGTGTAGGGGGAAGAGAACTCATGCTTGATGCCCTCCTCCTCAAGGAAGCCTTCAATTTGAGAGTTCTTGAACTCCGTCCCGTTGTCGCTTCTTATTTTCTTGATCCTTAAGGCGAACTCATTTTGAGCCTGTCTCAAGAATCCCTTTAAGGTCTCTTGGGTTTGAGATTTTTCCTGTAAAAAGAACACCCAAGTGAAGCGAGAATAATCATCCACAATAACTAGACAGTACTTACTCCCGCCGATGCTTATGTAAGCAATCGGGCCGAATAGATCCATGTGTAGGAGCTCCAGTGGCCTGTCGGTCGTCATTATGTTCTTATGCGGATGATGAGTGCCAACTTGCTTCCCTGCTTGGCATGCGCTACAAATCCTGTCTTTCTCAAAATGAACGTTTGTTAGTCCTAAAATGTGTTCTCCCTTTAGAAGCTTATGAAGATTCTTCATCCCAACATGAGCTAGTCGGCGGTGCCAGAGCCAACCCATGTTAGTCTTAGCAATTAAGCAAGTGTCGAGTTCAGCTCTATCAAAATCTACCAAGTATAGCTGACCCTCTAACACTCCCTTAAATGCTATTGAATCATCACTTCTTCTAAAGACAGTGACACCAATATCAGTAAAAAGACAGTTGTAGCCCATTTGACATAATTGAGATACAGAAAGTAAGTTGTAATCTAAAGAATCTACAAGAAAAACATTAGAAATGGAATGGTCAGGAGATATAGCTATTTTACCAAGACCTTTGACCAAACCTTGATTTCCATCCCCGAATGTGATTGCTCGTTGGGGATCTTGGTTTTTCTCATAGGAGGAGAACATTTTCTTCTCCCCTGTCATGTGGTTTGTGCACCCGCTGTCGATGATCCAACTTGAGCCCCCGGATGCATAAACCTACAAAACAAGTTTAGTTCTTGATTTTAGGTACCCAAATGGTTTTGGGTCCTTTGGCATTAGACACAAGAACTTTGGGTACCCAAACACAAGTCTTTGACCCCTTGTGCTTGCCCCCAACATACTTGGCAACTACTTTGCCTGATTTGTTAGTTAAAATATAAGATGCATCAAAAGTTTTAAATGAAATGCTATGTTCATTTGATGCATTAGGAATTTTCTTCTTAGGCAACTTAGCACGGGTTGGTTGCCTAGAGCTAGATGTCTCACCCTTATACATAAAAGCATGATTAGGGCCAGAGTGAGACTTCCTAGAGTGAATTCTCCTAATTTTGTCCTCGGGATAGCCGGCAGGGTATAAAATGTAACCCTCGTTATCCTGAGGCATGGGAGCCTTGCCCTTAACAAAATTAGACAATCTTTTAGGAGGGGCACTAAGTTTGACATTGTTTCCCCTTTGGAAGCCAATGTCATCCTTAATGCCCGGGCGTCTCCCATTATAGAGCATACTCCTAGCAAATTTAAACTTTTCATTTTCTAGGTTATGCTCGGCAATTTTAGCATCTAATTTTGCTATATGATCATTTTGTTGTTTAATTAAAGACATGTGATCATGAATAGCATTAATATCAACATCTCTACATCTAGTGCAAATAGATACATGCTCAATGATAGATGTAGAGGGTTTGCAAGATTTTAATTCTACAACCTTAGCATGTAACATGTCATTCTTAGTTCTAAGGTCGGAAATAGTAGTATTGCAAACATCAAAATCTTTAGCCTTAGCAAGCAATTTTTCATTTTCAATTCTAAGGCTAGCTAGGGAAGCATTCAACTCATCAATCCTAGCAAGTAAATCAACATTATCATCTCTAGGATTTGAAGTTGAAACATTGCAAACATGTGAATCAACCTAAGTATTTAAACTAGCATTTTCATTTCTAAGGTTGTCAATCATCTCACGGCAAGTGCTTAGCTCACTAGATAATTTTTCACATTTCTCAATTTCTAGAGCATAAGCATTTTTAACCTTAACATGTTTCTTATTTTCTTTAATAAGGAAGTCCTCTTGAGTGTCCAAGAGATCATCCTTTTCATGGATGGCACTAATCAATTCATTAAGTTTCTCTTTTTGTTGCATGTTGAGGTTGGCAAAGAGAATACGCAAATTATCCTCCTCATCACTAGCATTATCATCACTAGAAGATTCATATTTAGTGGAGGAGTTAGATTTAACCTTCTTCCGTTTGCCGGCCTTTGCCATGAGGCACTTGTGGCCGACGTTGGGGAAGAGGAGTCCCTTGGTGACGGCGATGTTGGCGGCGTCCTCGTCGTCGGAGGAGTCGCTTGAGCTTTCGTCGGAGTCCCACTCCCGACAAACATGGGCATCGCCGCCCCTTTTCTTGTAGTATCTTTTCTTCTCCTTTCTTCTTCCCTTCTTGTCATCGCCCCTGTCACTGTCACTTGATAATGGACATTTAGCTATAAAGTGACCGGGCTTACCACACTTGTAGCAAACCTTCTTGGAGCGGGACTTGTAGTCTTTCCCTCTCCTTTGTTTGAGGATTTGGCGGAAGCTCTTGATGACAAGCGCCATTTCCTCATTGTCGAGCTTGGAGGCGTCGATTGGTTGCCGACTTGGTGTGGATTCCTCCTTCTTTTCTTCCGTCGCCTTGAATGCGACGGGTTGAGCTTCGGATGTGGTGGGTTCGTCAAGCTCGTTGATCTTCCTCGAGCCTTCGATCATGCACTCAAAACTTACAAAATGCCCGATTACTTCCTCGGGGGTCATTAGTGTATATCTTGGGTTGCCACGAATTAATTGGACTTGAGTGGGGTTAAGGAAAATAAGAGATCTTAGAATAACCTTAACCACCTCGTGGTCATCCCACTTTTTGCTCCCGAGGTTGCGCACTTGGTTTACCAAGGTCTTGAGCCGGTTGTACATGTGTTGTGGCTCTTCACCTTTGCGAAGCCGGAACCGACCGAGCTCCCCCTCGATCGTTTCCCGCTTGGTGATCTTTGTGAGCTCATCTCCCTCGTGCGTGGTTTTGAGCACATCCCAAACCTCCTTGGCGCTTTTCAACCCTTGCACTTTGTTATACTCCTCTCTACTTAAAGAGGCGAGGAGTATTGTTGTAGCTTGAGAGTTGAAGTGCTCGATTTGGGCCACCTCATCCTCATCATAATCCTTATCCCCTACGGATGGTACCTGTGCACCAAACTCAACAACATCCCATATACTTTTGTGGAGTGAGGTTAGATGAAATCGCATTAGATCACTCCACCTAGCATAATCTTCACCATCAAAAGTTGGCGGTTTGCCTAATGGAACGGAAAGTAATGGAGTATGTCTAGATGTACGAGGATAGTGTAAGGGGATCTTACTAAACTTCTTACGCTCTTGGCGTTTAGAAGTTACGGAGGGCGCATCGGAGCCGGAGGTCGATGTTGATGAAGTGTCGGTCTCGTAGTAGACCACTTTCCTCATCCTCTTGTGCTTGTCCCCACTTCGATGCGGCTTGTGGGAGGAAGATTTCTCCTTCTTCTCTTTGTGATGAGAAGAGGGTTTCTTCTCCTTCCCTTTGTTGGAGGAGCTCTTCTTCTTCTCCTTCCTCTTGGTGCGGGACTCTTCCGATGAAGTGCTCCCTTGGCTTGTAGTGGGCTTGTCGCCGGTCTCCATCTCCTTCTTGGCATGATCTCCCGACATCACTTCGAGCGGTTAGGCTCTTAATGAAGCACCGAAGCTCTGATACCAATTGATAGTCGCCTAGAGGGGGGTGAATAGGGCGAAACTGAAATTTTCAAATATAAACACAACTACAAGCCGGGTTAGCGTTAGAAATATAAACGAGTCCGCAAGAAGGGGCGCAAAACAAATCGCAAGCAAATGAAGAGTGTGACACGCGGATTTGTTTTACCGAGGTTCGGTTCTTGCAAACCTACTCCCCGTTGAGGAGGCCACAAAGGCCGGGTCTCTTTCAACCCTTCCCTCTCTCAAACGGTCCCTCGGACCGAGTGAGCTTCTCTTCTCAAATCAAAGCCGGGAACAAAACTTCCCCGCAAGGGCCACCACACAATTGGTGCCTCTTGCCTTGATTACAATGGAACTTTGATCACAAGAACAAGTGAGAAAGAAAAGAAGCAATCCAAGCGCAAGAGCTCAAAAGAACACGGCAAATCTCTCTCTCTCTTAATCACTAAAGCCTTTTGTGGAATTGGAGAGGATTTGATCTCTTTGGTGTGTCTAGAATTGAATGCTAGAGCTCTTGTAGTGGTTGAGAAGTGGAGAACTTGGATGCAATGAATGGTGGGGTGGTTGGGGTATTTATAGCCCCAACCACCAAACTTGACCGTTGGTGGAGCTGTCTGTTCGATGGCGCACCGGACAGTCCGGTGCCCCAGCCACGTCACCAGTTCCGTTGGATTCTGACCGTTGAAGCTTCTGACTTGTAGGCCCGCCTGGATGTCCGGTGCACACCGGACATGTACTGTTTGCTGTCCGGTGTGCCAGTATGGGCACGCCTGCCTTCTGCGCGCGCAGAGCGCGCAATTAATGCGTCGCAGGTAGCCGTTGGCGCGAGTTAGCCGTTGCTCCGGAGTTGCACCGGACAGTCCGGTGTACACCGGACATGTCCGGTGAATTATAGCGGACTAGCCGTTGGAGATTCCCGAAGCTGACGAGTTCCTGAGGCCGCTCTTCCTTGGCGCACCGGACACTGTCCGGTGTACACCGGACAGTCCGGTGATTTATAGCGCGAGTGCCTCTGGAAATTCCCGAAGGTGGCGAGTTTGCGTTGGAGTCCTCTGGTGCACCGGACATGTCCGGTGGTGCACCGGACACTGTCCGGTGGCACACCGGACAGTCCGGTGCGCCAGACCAGAGGTGCCTTCGGTTGGCCCTATGCTCCTTGGTTGAATCCAAAACTTGATCTTTTTATTGGCTGAGAGTGAACCTTTAGCACCTGTATAACTTATTCACTAGAGCAAACTAGTTAGTCCATTTGTTTGTGTTGGGCAATTCAACCACCAAAATTAACTTAGGAACTAGGTGTAAGCCTAATTCCCTTTCAAATAGTACGCATAGTATTAAGGTGCTGTCCTCCTTGATTTACTGTCATCCTTGATGCCTCAAATATGGTCTGTTCATCAACCCCTGGGGCCCTCAAAGCTGCTGGTGGAGTAATTGCGTCTACAGCAGTAGCTGATTCTGTATGCGTAATTCCATCTGACGCTAACTGGTACCCTCCTTGTTCTTCTTCCTGCACCATTGTTACGATATCTAAGCATTGATTTTATCGATGAACAGACGTCGGCGTCGCATACTCACTTATGGTCTTGTTTCCCCATTGCGCCGCCATCTTCCAGAGCAAATACGCCCTTCACCCAGCAGCGGACTATCAAATGATGCGTACTCTCCACTTTTTTGGAAGATTATGATTTTTTCCCTGTACCATGCGTATATCCAATATCGTGGACGCATATTTCACGGCGCATATCCATTACCCGCTGAATTTTAGGATCGTGGCCGCGCTGATCGTGGGCGCTCTGATCGGGGGAGTAACAGTCATCTATGCAATTTTATACATAGATTTACGGTGTCGTAACTGTCTGTTTAAATGCGCTTCCCCCTTTTACGGGTTACACGTCACCGATCCACGTACGAACACGTGGCCCACGTTGGTTTACGCATATTTGTACAAGCTATTATACTTGCATAACCTGTAGTGCATTAAAACCGGCCGCCTGGATCGATCCATTCGGTTCGACCACGTTCGGCTCGTCTGGCTGGGGCTCCGCGCACCTATATGAAGCCCAGGGCTTCCATTATCATCGCCCTATATATATATATATATATATATATATATATATATATATATATATATATATATATATATATATATATATATATATATAGGAGGGCCATGGCCACTGCTGGCCCCTTGGCTTCGCTATTGATTTGAGGTGAATACGAAATAAGTTTGGTTATCTATATGCAGCATGATCGGAAGTGATTGCTGCAGCCGTGGTGAAGCTTTGTTGTATCTTATGCATGTAGACGTACGAAACGATTGAAAATATCATTAGTTTCCAATTTTCACTGTGGTGTTGTAGCTTGATTTTTCATCTAAAAGAAGGATGCCATCCTCTAATTTGCTCTACCTACGACAGCCGCCGCCCTTTTTTATCTTATCTTTTATTTTAAATTATATTCTGTAAGAGCTAGTTTAAAAATTTAAATTTCCTAGAGATTACCGGAGGTTGAATAAAAAATTAGTTTAATTTTTCACTCAATCTTCGGCAATCCAGAAGGGGATTAAAGTTTTCAAATTAGCCCTAAAAATTGTTGTCTACCGTGTTTTGACATGACCCTATGCACGGCATAGCCTAATAGTTGCAAAGAAAAAAAATATACACGGTCACCATGTGCAGCTGCTGCAGAAATAGCAGAGTACAGTAAAGTAATGGTCCACTGGCCATGCATAGGCATCTTTGGACACCACCAAAATCAGCAGGACAAACACCTATGGCACCGTGTCAACTCGATCAGCTGTAAGGGCCATGTGAACGTATGGGCCAATGACATCTTTGTACGAACATGTGGATCAAATAAAGTTTACCTGACTTTGACATAGCTTCTAAAGGACTATCTACTTCCATAATATCGAATCATATCTCATGGTGTACCTAATGAATTTTGTATTATGTTTTGGTTGAAAGAATCGATATTAAGTCACGGTGTGGATCAAGCATCCGGTATGAACATAAATCCAGACAGAAAAAGGACGCCATCGGACACTGGTCACACTGGCGACAATTTGCCTACTAGCTAATATTAAAGGGATTTTTAGTTCGTGGAGACTAATTTTTAGTCTCTTTATTTTATTTTATTTTAGTCTCTAATAAAATAATTTAGACATTAAAATTAAATAAGATGGAGGAACTAAAAATTAGTCTTTATAAACTAAACATCCCTTAAACATGAATTAATAGGCACCGTACGTCTATTTCTGCAGAGACCATTAAATAAAGCATCACGTGAACACCGACTCGTGAGCCATGGACCGATTGGAGCCTTGTACACGAATTGCTCTCGCGATCTGAGAGGGACGTGGAGAATCTAGATTCTCGTGTTTAATTTAGGTAGTGTTTGGTTGAAGAGCCAAGTAGAATGGAGCCGTTCTGTCCTAGTTTTGTTGTTGTTTGGTTACAAAGTAACTAGAACGGAATGACTTCGATTAGAGAATATTCTCCTCAGATCCGGAACCATTCCGCTCCAAAAAATCAACCGAACGTAGCCGCTCCGTTCCCATCCCGCTATCACAGTCACGCTCCGTTCCGTTCACTCTGCAACCAAATAAAAAACAGAGTCGTTCCGTTCCAACTTACCAAACACAAAACAGAGCGGCTCCGTTCCTAGAATCAGGGATGGAACAGATCCGTTCTACCTTAGTGTTTGGTTCAGGAGCCAACTAGAACGGAACCGTTGCATCCCTGATTCTAGGAACGGAGCCGCTCTGTTTTGTGTTTGGTAAGCTGGAACGGAGCGGCTCTGTTTTTTATTTGGTTGCAGAGTGAACTGGAACAGAGCGGCTCTATCCTTTGTTTGGTTCTAGAGTGAAGTAGAACGGAGCGATTTCATTCTGTGTTTGGTTCAAGAGTAAAGCATAATGGAGTGGCTATGCTCTATGTTTGGTTGATGAGTGGAAATAGATAATTTTCTCCATTATTCAATCTGTATTTTATGATATGATACATTCATACAACCATTAGTCATATCTTAAAATGACAAATATAAATATAGATCATAAAATGTATAATAATTACTCCATAATCTTACACATGACACATCCATACAACCATCACAAAAGTGTTATGTCAAAAATAAGTTTCATAACATATCACACACATGTCTATACATAGTTTCAAACAAACATAGGTCCTTACATAGATCCATACAAATTGTGAAATGTCTTATTAGATTACCATAAAGCCTAAAACTTCTCATTAACGAAGTCGGTAATCATAGAGACCTTGTAAAGCAATGACACATCCATGAAAGCATGTGCAATGTCAGGATAAGAAACCAAATGAGAATAATACTTGGACTTGTGCGCAATCTCAAATCCTGCAATATTGTCTACAACTTCAAACAAACCAGCTGGCAAAGGTTTGTTTGCTGCCTCCTTGATGGCACTGGCTAGTGTTTGAGTGGCATGCTGAAATGCTTCAACTAAGAATTTAGTACCATTGTCTTCCCTCTTATTGGCCTTCTTGGATGGTTTAGTTGCAGATGTTGTTGCAGTGTCATTCTCATGGACAACACTAGATGTTGCAATACTCCCCTTCCTTTTGCACATTTTCACCATCATCAACAGCAAGAGGGTCATTTGATGTCTTTGCAAATCGTCCTGATGCAACACTATTGCCAAAAATTGTAGCAAAGTTGCCATAGTAGGGAAGAGGCTTGTTTATGAATTCATCATCACCCTTGTTTCTTTCATCCTGCATGCAATAAGATAATTAGTGCATAGACATCAACATTGCATTCAATAAAAAACTATGATGAAGCAAAATATATTACCTCAAAATGGTTTGTATAATGCTCATGATCAAGAGAAATGATGAATTGATCTTCATCCCAAAGAGAAGCACTCAAGTTTTTAAGGTAGTTGATTCTAGCATACTTTTTTCAATGTCTTCAAATGATTACCAATCTGATCTGCAGTCCTATTAAGCTTGAAATGATCATTAAGAGCCTTAGCACAACCGATTGTGTGTAAAAACATAGCAATTTGCTGCTCAACACACATATGTATGGTGTCTTGTAATAGACCACGATTCCTAATAAGTTGACAAAAACGGAAGAATGATGATCTATTAAGTCTAAGCATATTAACACAAGTGACATCACTCTTCCAAATTTTATCATCAAGATACTCCATCCTTTTTCTATCTCGCTCATAAATTGGACCATAACTAATTTGTCCTACTGCTGCATGACCATGACGTTTTCTTTTTCTAGATTCAATAACACAAGCCATCATTGAAAGCAACATATGAGCAGCAGCAACATACACTACAAGCATATACTTCTTCTCCATCTATATAAAAAGGACAATATTACCAATTGAAACCACACATGCATGATTAATTTCACTGCTTAAATGTGAAATAAAAAATATTATAATACCTTAAGCTCTAAAGTCTTTTTTGTCCCCTGAATACTAGCAACCGGATGACCTGTAAAAAAACAAAAGAATTTTTAGCTAGTATGCTCTGAAGTCTACAAGATGGCGTGAGCCAAGAATTGAACAGAGCATAGGTGTCCACGCCAAGAAAAAGAAACAAGAAATATGCTAATCGTAGAAAGATTGGACTTGTGATGTTCAGCCTGTTCTCAAATCAGTTCAAGCTCCAGTGAAGCACATCGTCGAAGGCTCGACCACAACAAATCACACTGAATCACCCTCTCGCCCACCACCACACCACACCACCCGCAGCGGCGACCTAGTCGAGATCACGAAGGCGATGGCGACAGCGTTGAACCGCGGGCTCCGCCTCCTCACCGTCGGCGCCGAGGTGTCCAAGCCAGGCAAGCACCCCTCCAATCCCGCATCACTTCGCCTTGACCTCTCACCCTGGGGCGATTAGGGTTGCTTCAGCCCATTAAGCTTTCAGTTGGTCGCGGCGGAGTGGATGTGTGATGTGGTAGATCCGTCGGATCCTCGGACGCGCGAAGGCAAGATGAGACAGTGGCCGGAGGCAGATGAGATGCGGCGATAGAGAAGGTTGGGGAAGAAACGAGCGAAGGGAGCGGAGCGTACCTGGGAGAGGAATGGACGCGCTGTGCTCCCGAGCGTATGGGTTCAGGTGTTTTTTTGAGTCTAGGGATCATTGATATTGGAGGAATATTCTTATTTTAGAGCTACTCGATTATGTCTAGAATGAAACCAAACACCCTATATGCTGGAACGGAACGGCTCCATACCACAATACTCTCCAACCAAACGCTACCTAACTCTTGTTAGAAGCACGGGTGTCAATTCTACTAGACACTGATGTCACCTCTACGAATAAATAGTACATTTCAAAGATTTATTGTTGATTTTATTGCAACAAAAAAAAGCCACCCGTGTCAGTTGACACCAATAGTGTCACACCCGGTTTTAGAAGGCAAACCGAATGCGAACCATGTACGTGCCAGGATCAGTTATTCACGTACACAGCAGTTACATAATATGGACATCATCACACAGTGCTCAAAATAGTATTAATAAGGGAAATAGTCGATTACATCATACGTCTGAGACGTCCATATAGTTCTTACAATAAATCAAAGTGCGGAAAAGAAACGTAGATAACGCGGCCTTCACAGGCAGCCGACTGGGGGTTGCCGCTAACCCACACCTAGAACTCGTCGTAATCTTGGAACTCCTGGAAGTCTCCTTCCACGGCTTCGTCTTCGCCTGAGCAGTGGTTGCAATGCTGACAACCTGGGGGGGGGGGGGGGGGGTTTGGTGTGTAGAGCAAGGGTGAGTACACATCAACATACTCAGCAAGCATCCTGTTTGGCTGTAGTGGACTAGCTTTATGTGAGGATAAGTCAAGCAGTTGCTTTTAGTTGGTCAGGTTATTACTTACTAGTAGAAAGCCAGGTTTTAACATTAACCCAAGTTATTAGCCCAATGTATCCTTTCCAAACGGAAAGAATACCACTTACCAATACCATAATCGTAATCAGAACCATCAATCTCATTGTCACCTGTACCAAAGTATCTCTGATCAAGTATCACTAATCTCTGGAGCTCCCTTGGCCGCTCATAACCGTGAGCACGGCTGATATATCAGTTTCATAACACTCTGCAGAGGTTGTGCACTTTACCCACAAGCCGTGATTCCCTCTTGCCTCGGGCCGATCAAACCCTTAAACACTACCAAGGTGAATAGGCAGGGTTTCACTATGTAGCCTTTACAAAGATTCCCCGGGGCTGTAGCCGCCCGTTAGGTTTCCTAAATGTACCGCACTCCTCCCCAAGGGACAAATCAACCTTGGTAGAGCGAGCCGCATACACCGAGCCCCATTGACGGCACGACGGCGAAGCGAACTACACCCCGGATCCTCTAATTATTCAGCTAAGGGCACCCCATTCCACCCTCATGGTTGCACTGTTTTCCCGGGCGGTCATCCATAGAACAGGTCCTTACGGAGAGGCACTCGAGAAACCGCTCGAGCCCCCTTGAAGGTCACAAGTACAACATCATAATAAGAGAAGGGAAAACAGCGTATCATAGATGATCTCATCATGTTCATTGATTAGAGTTGAGCAATAGCATAAAGCTAAACAGTAATAATCCAACCCAAATAGGTAAACAAGGACATGGATAACAAAAGCTAGTCAATCCTTAGGTATAAAGGTGTAATGCGGGAGGTGAATTAAATAATGAATAGGACAGAGATAGGTCAAAGGACACTTGCCTCCACCACCCGACTGCTGCTCAGGGGCTTCTCCTGCGAATTCCTCGGGCTCTTCGACCAGATCGTTCTCTATGCGATTGCAAACATACATACATCCATCCACATTTAATACAAAAGAACAGTACACCATACAAGGGAACAAATAAAGTGAGTATGCATCAAGTATGACATTCGATATCGCATTTGTTATGGTTAGAAAGAAACGGGAAAGGGTCTCGCAGGGGGTTAAATCTTATGCACTAACGATCAATTACAATTGGTTCTTAACAAAAGAATTCTGTTACATATACACTAATGGAAACCTAATCATTTTAAGTTGATCAACATTGCACGAGGTAAACAATTAACTACATGAATCAACTAGCATAACGGAATGTTAAATTAAACTTCCTATTTCAATGGCATGAACAACGATTAGCCTACCTAAAATAAAATAGCTATGATCACAGAAAGTAAATAAAATAAAATAAAAAAAATAAAAAAAACAGAGGGGGGGCGGTTGAACCGGCCCTAGGGCGGTTGAACCGGCCCTGCGCAGGGGGCGCGGCCAGGGCGGGCGGCCGAGGGCGGGCTGGGGGCGGCCGGGACCGGCCAGGGCGCGGCCAGGGCGCGGCAGCGGCCGGCCAGGGCGCGCGGCCAGGGGGCCGGGCGGCTGGGCTGCCAAGGGGAGGGAGGAGAGGAGAGGGGAGAGGGAGGGAGGAGGGAGAGAGGGAGGAGGGGGGGGGCTCACCGGCGGGGGCGGCCGACGGCGGGGAGCGGCGGCCGAGCAGGGGGCGGCGGCGGCTTAGGGTGGGGGAGAGAAAATGAGAGGGAGAGGGAGAGGGTTTGGGGAAAAAGGGAGGTGGGGGGGGGGCGGCTGGGCCTGCCAAGGCCCAAGAGGGGGCGCCAGGGGCGGCTGGGCCGGCCGGGGTCGGCCCACGGCGCGGGAGAGAGAGAAAAAGAGGAGAGAGAAAGAGAGAGAAAAAGAAAGAAAAGATCTTCTCCTCATTTTCGAAATCCGATCTTTCTACATGAATGCATTTGCACTTTCAAAGCAATCAAAAGAAATGCAAGGTTCGGCATGGTGCATCAAACAACATAAAGTATTTAGGGTTTTTCTTACACGGGAAATCCAAACCGAATCCCGCTAGAACTTTGGAAAAGGTCAAGGTTTAGCGAGGGGAAAAAAGAAAAAGAAAAGGTAACGCCCGAATTTTGGCGAGTAAAGAAAAGAAAAAATTCAACTGCAAAATTCGGGGCGTTACAAACCTATCCCCCTTAAAAGAATCTCGCCCTCGAGATTCAGGGCTGGCTAGCAAAGAGCTCTGGGTACTTGGCCATCAGATCATCTTCACGCTCCCAGGTTGCTTCTTCCTCAGAGTGGTGATTCCATCTGACCTTGCACATTCTGATGGTCTTCCTCCGGGTGACTCTATCTGCAATCTCAAGGATCTGAGCTGGCTTCTCAACATAGGTCAAGTCCTCCTGGACTTCCAGACCTTCCACTGGCAACTGCTCTTCTGGCACACGCAAGCACTTCTTCAACTGAGACACATGAAAGACATTATGCACAGCAGACAAATTCTCGGGCAAACTGAGCTGATAGGCCACTTCTCCTCGTCTTGCAAGAATCTGATACGGACCAATGTAGCGGGGTGCTAGCTTGCCTTTCACTCCGAATCTTCTGACTCCTCTGATCGGTGACACTTTCAGATAAACAAAGTCTCCGACTTCGAAACTCAGCTCTCTTCTTCTTGTGTCTGCATAGCTTCGCTGCCTCGATTGCGCTATCTTCAGATTCTCTCGAACCATCTTGATGTTCTCTTCAGCTTCAAGCAAAATGTCTGGCCCAAACACTTGCTTTTCTCCAGGCTGATCCCATTGCAACGGAGTTCTGCAACTCCTTCCATAGAGCGCCTGAAATGGTGACATCTTCAAACTGGCCTGGTAACTGTTGTTATAGTAAAACTCTGCATAAGGCAATCTCTTGTCCCATCCGGACTGATCTTGCAACGCACAGGCTCTCAACATGTCTTCAAGAATTTGATTGGTTCTTTCAGTCTGACCATCTGTCTGCGGGTGATAAGCTGAACTGAAATTCAGATGCGTGCCCAAGGCTTCATGCAACTGCTGCCAGAAATGAGAGGTGAACTGTGTTCCTCTGTCTGACACTATCTTCTTTGGCACACCATGAAGACAAACGATCCGAGACATGTACAACTCTGCCAATACTGCACTGTTGTAGCTGGTCTTGACAGGTATGAAGTGGGCTGACTTGGTCAAACGGTCCACCACTACCCAAATAGAATCGTAGCCGGCTCGAGTGCGAGGCAATCCGACTATGAAATCCATACCAATTTCATCCCATTTCCACTGAGGGATCTGCAATGGTTGCAACAATCCAGCAGGTCTCTGGTGTTCTGCCTTAATTCTTCGACAACTATCGCACATAGCCACATGCTCTGCGATTTCCCTCTTCATTCCGTACCACCAGAATTTCTTCTTCAGATCCTGATACATCTTCTCACTGCCAGGGTGAATCGAATAAGCTGTCTCATGAGCTTCCTTAAGGATCAACTCCCGAATGGACTGGACATTGGGAACACACAAGCGGTCTTTGAACCATATCACGCCTTCTGCATCTTCTCGAAAATCTTTGCCTCTGCCATCTAGAATCAGTCGCCGGATCTCACTGATCTTCTCATCATTCTTCTGCGCTTCTTTGATTTCGCGCTCCAAGGTAGGTTCCAACTCAACTGTGACTCCTCGTGAATTGTTCAGAAATCCGAGACTCAACCTGTCAAACTCTTTGGCCAACTCATAAGGCATCGGACGAGCGACCATCAGATTGACTTGACTCTTTCTGCTCAAAGCATCTGCCACTACGTTTGCTTTGCCTGGATGGTAATGAATCTCCAACTCATAGTCTTTGATCAGCTCTAACCATCTTCGTTGCCTCATGTTCAACTCTGACTGAGTGAATATGTACTTCAGACTCTTGTGGTCTGTGTAAACATCGCATTTCTGTCCATACAGATAGTGCCTCCATGTCTTCAGTGCGTGAACCACTGCTGCCAACTCTAGATCATGGATTGGGTAATTCTTCTCATGAACCTTCAACTGTCGGGACGAGTAAGCCACAACTCTTCCCTCTTGCATCAACACACATCCCAAACCTGTGTAACAAGCATCGCAATACACCGAGAAGGGCTTGTGCACATCGGGCAAGACTAGGACAGGCGATGTAGTCAACTTCTCTTTCAGCGCTTCAAAGGCCTCTTGACATTTCTGGGTCCACTTGAACTCAACTTTGTTGCCTAGCAACGCTGTCATTGGTTTCGCAATCTTCGAAAACCCTTCAATGAATCGCCGATAATATCCGGCCATTCCAATGAAACTCTTGATTCCTCGAGCATCTGTTGGCGCTTTCCAGTTCAGAATGTCTGCCACTTTCTTCGGATCCACAGCCAATCCTTCTTTGTTGATTATGTGACCCAAGAACAGGACTTCACTGATCCAGAACTCACATTTACTCAACTTTGCATACAACTGGTGCTCTCGCAATCTCTGCAACACCATCCTCAAATGATCTGCATGCTCTTCTTCGCTTTGAGAATAAACCAGAATATCATCAATGAATACCACCACAAACTTATCAAGGTAATCCATGAATACACTGTTCATCAAGTTCATAAAGAATGCTGGCGCATTGGTCAAACCAAAAGACATCACGGTGAACTCATACAACCCATACTTGGAAATGAATGCCGTCTTCGGAATGTCCGAAGGTCGGATCCTGAGCTGATGATAACCTGACCTCAGATCAATCTTGGAGAACACACTGGCTCCTCTCAACTGGTCGAACAGATCTTCTATTCTGGGCAAGGGATACTTGTTCTTGATCGTGACCTCATTCAAAGCTCGATAATCAATACACATCCTCTTGGTGCCATCTTTCTTCTCCACAAATAGGACAGGGGCGGCCCAAGGCGAGGTGCTTGGCCGAATGTAACCTTTCTCTGACAGCTCATCAATTTGCTTCTTAAGTTCATCCAACTCTGGTCCAGATATTCTGTAAGCTCTCTTAAAGATAGGGGCGGTTCCAGGAAGAAGCTCTATAGCAAACTCAACTTTCCGCTCTGGTGGCATACCCGGTAAATCCTTTGGAAACACATCTAGGAATTCGGACACAACCTTGATACTCTCAATTGGATCTGCTTCACTGCTATCGACAGCCATCTGATAACAACTTCCTTTCTTCGGCTCAGGTGGGACTAACTCAGTCACCATTTCCTCTCCTAGTGGGGACACCAACTTGATTGTCCTTTTATCACAACTGATAACTGCCTGATACTTATCTAGCCAATTCATCCCTAGGATGACATCTATTCCCTGAGTACCCATTACTATAAGGTTGGCGGGAAACGCTATCCCCCTTATTTTCACACTTATATTCAAACAAATGCTATCAGCTCGAATTCTACCACCGGCTGAGTCAATTTGAATGGGGGTTGACATGGTTGTAATTGGAAGATTATGTGCTTCTACCCATGATGCAGTAATGAAAGAATGCGTTGCTCCAGTATCAAATAACACTTCTGCAATATGGGAGTCGACTGGGAACATACCTACTATCATGTCGGGGGTCTCCTGAACTGCTTCAGCTTCCAAATGGTTCAGCCTTCCATGATTATAGCGCGGCTGAGAGCGATTGCCTGATCCAGGCTGAGGCACATTCTGCTTCGCTGGGGCATTGGGGCCTGACTGCTGCTGGGCTGCCTTCTTCGGACATTGCATCACCCAGTGGCCTTGCTCTCCACAGTGGAAACATGCTCTGTTTCCAACCTGAGCTGGTGCTGCCTGACTGTTCTGCTGATTTGCTGGGGCAGGAAGACGAGGGGCCTGCTGATTCTGCCTTTGAAACTGACCTCCTGACTGATTGCTCTGACGGTTCTGGTACGGATTCTGAGGATACTGCCTTTGAAACTGCTGATGCTGCTGAGGTGGACGCTGGTTCTGCCTGAACTGCTGAGGTTGATTGCCTGAGAAACGAGGACGACTGCTGCTTCCAGGCTGGGGTCCACTGATCTTGCGCTTACGATCTTCCATCTCCTTACGCTTTCTCTCTGTCATGATTGCTCTGTCAATCAGGTGCTGGAATGTCGGGAAGGTGTGATTCATCAGTTGATACTGCAGAGGGTCAACCAAGCCTCTCAGGAAACGGTACTGCCGCTTGGCGTCGGTGTTGACATCTTCAGGAGCATAGCGAGACAATTGCAGAAACCTGTCTCGGTACTCACTGACAGACAATGGCCCTTGCTTGAGGGCCAGGAACTCCTCCTTCTTCACTGATCTCCAACACAGACCACACAGCTTCTCAGATAGAAAGGAAAGTGGAATAAAAGGGGTTTCCCAACTATATAACTAACTTTATTAACATACTAGGTAAACCAAAATGCAGGGGATACCCACACTCTGGTGACAATCATTACAAAGATCCAAACCAAACATAGTTCATCATGACAAACATAAATGCACAGGATATAGCAAACTACCCTGTCTAACTAAGACAAACTAAGACTGAGACTAACGCTAAGACTGAAGCTTCTACGTATATTTTTCGTATTAATTACAAGATCCAACTCTAACGATCTATGGTTCTAGAGTTATCTTGGTCTTGCAGTCGGGATTGCCATAAGACTGGTGTCCACGCTGAGGTGAGCGGTACGGGTGCTGAGTCCCAACGGGAGCGGGGGAACCACCATCCAAGTGACGACGTTCCGCGCGCTCAGCCCGAAGCAGGGCGATCTCAGCACGAGCCCTACTCAGCTCATCTAATGCATGGTCCAGCTCCGTGTTTAGCACGGCGGCTAGGTTGACTGTGCTGCTCAACCTAGGATTGCCCTCACCGACGGGTGAGACAATCACGCCTCCTGTGCTGCCAGATGGACGGCGGGGGTAATACTTCAGGTTAAGACCATCAGCTGCCCCACCGAAAACCGAGCAGTAGTGCGAAAGCGCACGCCGTGCAGCATCTTGCATGGCGGCCTCAGCTGAGTCCCGTTCAGAGATAGAATAGTGCTCTGAGCAGGCCTCTGCACCCTGGAGACTGTTCTCCGGGCAGTGCACCAAGCAAGTCGCCTCCCAGCGGTCCGGGTAGACCCCGCGACTATGCTGGTAGACCACACAGCGATACTCGACGGACCAAGTATGCCGGTCAAATGCCCGACGTAGCAGGGTGTCGAGCGCATCGTGGAAGTGACACCCGCGAGCAGCGTCGCGAGTGATGGGTCGAGCAACCCATCCTTCCGGCTCAGGGTTAGCAGAGAAGTCGGTGTCGTGGCTCGAGCTGTCGTCGCCATCTCCGTCGTCTGGGTCTCCTCCAGCAGCTACTCCAGAAGCTGGGGCGCCCAGGGGTGGTGCAGGGGGCGGCTCCAGAGGAAGCACAGGGGAGCAGCTCCTCACAGACTCTATCTCCTGGTGGAGCGAGAAGGAAGAGCTCTGCTGCTCCTGTCGTCGACGCTCCTGCTCCTCACGCAGGCGGTGGTGTAGTCTCTCCAAGTGGCTGGACTGTCCGGCCACGGGACGGCGAAGCGGACGCTCAGCAAGGCGGGAGGGTAAGAAGGGGATGACTGACTTTCGTGCAGTGTGTCTAAGTCGAGCCATCTACAAAAGACATCGCAAGCAGAAGGGTGAGAACAGAATTAATATGACCAGCAAGTAATAAGTAAATGAAGGATCAGAATGAAACACAATTTTTTTAGCAAGGTATAATATATAGTAAAACATAGGTTTGGTCGGTAGGACCAACTTTTGAAGGGATATCAAAGTCAAGGAAGAGACAGAGGTCTATAGTCCTTAGAACGACCATTCTACTCTAGGTTAGCGGTCCTACAGTCAGCACGGTTCTGATACCACTTATGTCACACCCGGTTTTAGAAGGCAAACCGAATGCGAACCATGTACGTGCCAGGATCAGTTATTCACGTACACAGCAGTTACATAATATGGACATCATCACACAGTGCTCAAAATAGTATTAATAAGGGAAATAGTCGATTACATCATACGTCTGAGACGTCCATATAGTTCTTACAATAAATCAAAGTGCGGAAAAGAAACGTAGATAACGCGGCCTTCACAGGCAGCCGACTGGGGGTTGCCGCTAACCCACACCTAGAACTCGTCGTAATCTTGGAACTCCTGGAAGTCTCCTTCCACGGCTTCGTCTTCGCCTGAGCAGTGGTTGCAATGCTGACAACCTGGGGGGGTTTGGTGTGTAGAGCAAGGGTGAGTACACATCAACATACTCAGCAAGCATCCTGTTTGGCTGTAGTGGACTAGCTTTATGTGGGGATAAGTCAAGCAGTTGCTTTTAGTTGGTCAGGTTATTACTTACTAGTAGAAAGCCAGGTTTTAACATTAACCCAAGTTATTAGCCCAATGTATCCTTTCCAAACGGAAAGAATACCACTTACCAATACCATAATCGTAATCAGAACCATCAATCTCATTGTCACCTGTACCAAAGTATCTCTGATCAAGTATCACTAATCTCTGGAGCTCCCTTGGCCGCTCATAACCGTGAGCACGGCTGATATATCAGTTTCATAACACTCTGCAGAGGTTGTGCACTTTACCCACAAGCCGTGATTCCCTCTTGCCTCGGGCCGATCAAACCCTTAAACACTACCAAGGTGAATAGGCAGGGTTTCACTACGTAGCCTTTACAAAGATTCCCCGGGGCTGTAGCCGCCCGTTAGGTTTCCTAAATGTACCACACTCCTCCCCAAGGGACAAATCAACCTTGGCAGAGCGAGCCGCATACACCGAGCCCCATTGACGGCACGACGGCGAAGCGAACTACACCCCGGATCCTCTAATTATTCAGCTAAGGGCACCCCATTCCACCCTCATGGTTGCACTGTTTTCCCGGGCGGTCATCCATAGAACAGGTCCTTACGGAGAGGCACTCGAGAAACCGCTCGAGCCCCCTTGAAGGTCACAAGTACAACATCATAATAAGAGAAGGGAAAACAGCGTATCATAGATGATCTCATCATGTTCATTGATTAGAGTTGAGCAATAGCATAAAGCTAAACAGTAATAATCCAACCCAAATAGGTAAACAAGGACATGGATAACAAAAGCTAGTCAATCCTTAGGTATAAAGGTGTAATGCGGGAGGTGAATTAAATAATGAATAGGACAGAGATAGGTCAAAGGACACTTGCCTCCACCACCCGACTGCTGCTCAGGGGCTTCTCCTGCGAATTCCTCGGGCTCTTCGACCGGATCGTTCTCTATGCGATTGCAAACATACATACATCCATCCACATTTAATACAAAAGAACAGTACACCATACAAGGGAACAAATAAAGTGAGTATGCATCAAGTATGACATTCGATATCGCATTTGTTATGGTTAGAAAGAAACGGGAAAGGGTCTCGCAGGGGGTTAAATCTTATGCACTAACGATCAATTACAATTGGTTCTTAACAAAAGAATTCTGTTACATATACACTAATGGAAACCTAATCATTTTAAGTTGATCAACATTGCACGAGGTAAACAATTAACTACATGAATCAACTAGCATAACGGAATGTTAAATTAAACTTCCTATTTCAATGGCATGAACAATGATTAGCCTACCTAAAATAAAATAGTTATGATCACAGAAAGTAAATAAAATAAAATAAAAAAAATAAAAAAAACAGAGGGGGGGGCGGTTGAACCGGCCCTAGGGCGGTTGAACCGGCCCTGCGCAGGGGGCGCGGCCAGGGCGGGCGGCCGAGGGCGGGCTGGGGGCGGCCGGGACCGTCCAGGGCGCGGCAGCGGCCGGCTGGGGCGCGGCCAGGGCGCGGCAGCGGCCGGCTGGGGCGCGGCCAGGGCGCGGCAGCGGCCGGCCAGGGCGCGCGGCCAGGGGGCCGGGCGGCTGGGCTGCCAAGGGGAGGGAGGAGGGGAGAGGGGAGAGGGAGGGAGGAGGGAGAGAGGGAGGAGGGGGGGGCTCACCGGCGGGGGCGGCCGACGGCGGGGAGCGGCGGCCGAGCAGGGGGCGGCGGCGGCTTAGGGCAGGGGGTAGGGGCGGCGGCGGCTTAGGGTGGGGGAGAGAAAATGAGAGAAAATGAGAGGGAGAGGGAGAGGGTTTGGGGAAAAAGGGAGGTGGGGGGGCGGCTGGGCCTGCCAAGGCCCAAGAGGGGGCGCCAGGGGCGGCTGGGCCGGCCGGGGTCGGCCCACGGCGCGGGAGAGAGAGAAAAAGAGGAGAGAGAAAGAGAGAGAAAAAGAAAGAAAAGATCTTCTCCTCATTTTCGAAATCCGATCTTTCTACATGAATGCATTTGCACTTTCAAAGCAATCAAAAGAAATGCAAGGTTCGGCATGGTGCATCAAACAACATAAAGTATTTAGGGTTTTTCTTACACGGGAAATCCAAACCGAATCCCGCTAGAACTTTGGAAAAGGTCAAGGTTTAGCGAGGGGAAAAAAGAAAAAGAAAAGGTAACGCCCGAATTTTGGCGAGTAAAGAAAAGAAAAAATTCAACTGCAAAATTCGGGGCGTTACAAACAGACAGGCCTAAACTTTGTCCCTGACTGTACAAACGGGTCGTCTAGCACTAGGATAGCTTTAGCAACAATGGCCTGAGCCCGAATGCCTGATCGATGCATGAATATTTGAATTAGAAATGATCACTATTTCATCACTGAAAGGGAATTAGGCTTACACCTAGTTCCTAAATAGTTTTGGTGGTTGAATTGCCCAACACAAACAAATTGGACTAACTAGTTTGCTCTAGTGCATAAGTTATACAGGTGCTAAAGGTTCACTCTCAGCCAATAAAAAGATCAAGTTTTGGATTCAACCAAGGAGCAAAGGGCCAACCGAAGGCACCTCTGGTCTGGCGCACCGGACTGTCCGGTGTGCCACCGGACAGTGTCCGGTGCACCACCGGACATGTCCGGTGCACCAGAGGACTCCAACTCAAACTTGCCACCTTCGGGAATTTCTGGAGGCACTCGCGCTATAATTCACCGGACTGTCCGGTGTACACCGGACTGTCCGGTGTACACCGGACAGTGTTCGGTGCGCCAAGGAGGAGCGTCCTCAGCAACTCGCCAGCTTCGGGAAGCTCCAACGGCTAGTCCGCTATAATTCACCGGACATGTCCGGTGTGCACCGGACTGTCCGGTGCAACTCCGGAGCAACGGCTACATCGCGCCAACGGCTACCTGCGGCGCAATTAATGCGCGCTCTGCGCGCGCAGAAGGCAGGCGCGCCCATTCTGGCGCACCGGACAATGAACAGGAGTTGTCCGGTGTGCACCGGACATCCAGGCGGACCCACAAGTCAGAAGCTTCAACGGTCAGAATCCAACGGCAGTGATGACGTGGCGGGGGCACCGGACATGTCCGGTGTGCACCGGACTGTCCGGTGCGCCATCGAACAGACAGCCTCCCAACGTCCACTTTTGGTGGTTGGGGCTATAAATACCCCAACCACCCCACCATTCATTGCATCCAAGTTTTCCACTTCCCAACTACTACAAGAGCTCTAGCATTCAATTCTAGACACACCAAAGAGATCAAATCCTCTCCAAATTCCACACAACGCCATAGTGACTAGAGAGAGTGATTTGCTTGTGTTCTTTCGAGCTCTTGCGCTTGGATTGCTTTCTTCTTTCTTGATTCTTTCATTGCGATCAAACTCACTTGTAATTGAGGCAAGAGACACCAAACTTGTGGTGGTCCTTGTAGGAACTTTGTGTTCCAAGTGATTGAGAAGAGAAAGCTCACTCGATCCGTGGGATCGTTTGAGAGAGGGAAGGGTTGAAAGAGACCCGGCCTTTGTGGCCTCCTCAACGGGGAGTAGGTTTGCAAGAACCGAACCTCGGTAAAACAAATCCGCGTGTCACACTCTTCATTTGCTTGCGATTTGTTTTGCGCCCTCTCTCGCGGACTCGTTTTCTTTATCACTAACGCTAACTCGGCTTGTAGTTGTGTTTATATTTGTAAATTTCAGTTTCGCCCTATTCACCCCCCTCTAGGCGACTATCAATTGGTATCAGAGCCCGGTGCTTCATTAGAGCCTAACCGCTCGAAGTGATGTCGGGAGATCACGCCAAGAAGGAGATGGAGACCGGCGAAAAGCCCACTACAAGCCACGGGAGCACTTCATCGGAAGAGTCCCGCACCAAAAGGAGGGAGAAGAAGAAGAGCTCCTCCAACAAAGGGAAGGAGAAGAAATCTTCTTCTCACCACAAAGAGAAGAAGGAAAAGTCTTCTTCCCACAAGCCGCATTGGAGTGAGGACAAGCCAAAGAGGATGAGGAAAGTAGTCTACTACGAGACCGACACTTCATCAACATCGACCTCCGGCTCCGATGCGCCCTCCGTAACTTCTAAACGCCAAGAGCGTAAGAAGTTTAGTAAGATCCCCTTACACTACTCTCGTACATCTAGACATACTCCATTACTTTCCATTCCATTAGGCAAACCGCCAACTTTTGACGGTGAAGATTATGCTAGGTGGAGTGATTTAATGAAATTTCATCTAACCTCACTCCACAAAAGTATATGGAATGTTGTTGAGTTTGGAGCACATGTACCATCCATAGGGGATAAGGATTATGATGAGGATGAGGTGGCCCAAATCGAGCACTTCAACTCTCAAGCGACAACAATACTCCTCGCCTCTCTAAGTAGAGAGGAGTATAACAAAGTGCAAGGGTTGAAGAGCGCCAAGGAGGTTTGGGATGTGCTCAAAACCGCGCACGAGGGAGATGAGCTCACAAAGATCACCAAGCGGGAAACGATCGAGGGGGAGCTCGGTCGGTTCCGGCTTCGCAAAGGGGAAGAGCCACAACACATGTACAACCGGCTCAAGACCTTGGTGAACCAAGTGCGCAACCTCAGGAGCAAGAAGTGGGACGACCACAAAATGGTTAAGGTTATTCTAAGATCTCTCATTTTCCTTAACCCCACTCAAGTTCAATTAATTCGTGGTAATCCTAGATATACTAAAATGACCCCCGAGGAAGTTATCGGGAATTTTGTAAGTTTTGAGTGCATGATCGAAGGCTCGAGGAAGATCAACGAGCTTGATGATCCCTCCACATCCGAGGCTCATCCCGTCGCATTCAAAGCGACGGAGGAAAAGAAGGAGGAGTCTACACCAAGTCGACAACCAATAGACGCCTCCAAACTCGACAATGAGGAAATGGCGCTCGTCATCAAGAGCTTCCGCCAAATCCTCAAGCAAAGGAGAGGGAAAGACTACAAGTCCCGCTCCAAGAAGGTTTGCTACAAGTGCGGTAAACCCGGTCACTTTATAGCTAAATGTCCATTATCAAGTGACAGTGACAGGGGCGACGACAAAAAGGGGAGAAGAAAGGAGAAGAAGAGGTACTACAAGAAGAAGGGCGGCGATGCCCATGTTTGTCGGGAGTGGGACTCCGACGAAAGCTCTAGCGACTCCTCCGACGACGAGGACGCCGCCAACATCGCCGTCACCAAGGGACTTCTTTTCCCCAACATCGGCCACAAGTGCCTCATGGCAAAGGACGGCAAAAAGAAGGTTAAATCTAAATCCTCCACTAAATATGAATCCTCTAGTGATGATAATGCTAGTGATGAGGAAGATAATTTGCGTACTCTTTTTGCCAACCTCAACATGCAACAAAAAGAAAAACTTAATGAATTGATTAGTGCCATCCATGAAAAGGATGATCTCTTGGACACCCAAGAGGACTTCCTTATTAAAGAAAATAAGAAGCATGTTAAGGTTAAAAATGCTTACGCTCTAGAAGTAGAAAAATGTCAAAAACTATCTAGTGAGCTAAGCACTTGCCATGAGATGATTGACAACCTTAGACATGAAAATGCTAGTTTAAATGCTAAGGTTGATTCACATGTTTGCAATGTTTCAATTCCCAACCCTAGAGATAATAATGATGATTTGCTTGCTAGGATTGAAGAATTGAACATTTCTCTTGCTAGTCTTAGATTAGAAAATGAAAATTTAATTGCTAAGGCTAAAGATTTTGATGTTTGCAAAGCTACTATTTCCGACCTTAGAGGTAAAAATGAAATATTGCATGCTAAGGTTGTAGAACTAAAATCTTGCAAACCTTCTACATCTACCGTTGAGCACACTTCTATTTGTATTAGATGTAGAGATGTTGATATCAATGCTATTCATGATCATATGGCTTTAATTAAACAACAAAATGATCATATAGCAATATTAGATGCTAAAATTGCCGAGCATAACTTAGAAAATGAAAAATTTAAATTTGCTAGAAGTATGCTCTATAATGGGAGACGCCCGGGCATCAAGGATGGCATTGGCTTCCAAAGGGGAGACAATGTCAAACTTAATGCCCCTCCTAAGAAATTGTCCAACTTTGTTAAGGGCAAGGCTCCCATGCCTCAGGATAACGAGGGTTACATTTTGTACCCTGCCGGTTATCCTGAGAGCAAAATTAGGAAAATTCATTCTAGGAAGTCTCACTCTGGCCCCAATCATGCTTTTATGTATAAGGGTGAGACATCTAGCTCTAGGCAACCAACCCGTGCTAAGTTGCCTAAGAAAATTCCTATTGCATCAAATGATCATGACATTTCATTTAAAACTTTTGATGCATCATATGTTTTAACTAACAAATCTGGCAAGGTAGTTGCCAAATATGTTGGGGGCAAGCACAAGGGGTCAAAGACTTGTGTTTGGGTACCCAAAGTTCTTGTGTCTAATGCCAAAGGACCCAAAACCATTTGGGTACCTAAAGTCAAGAACTAAACTTGTTTTGTAGGTTTATGCATCCGGGGGCTCAAGTTGGATACTCGACAGCGGGTGCACAAACCACATGACAGGGGAGAAGAAGATATTCTCCTCCTACGAGAAAAACCAAGATCCCCAACGAGCTATCACATTCGGGGATGGAAATCAAGGTTTGGTCAAAGGTCTTGGTAAAATAGCCATATCTCCTGACCATTCTATTTCCAATGTTTTTCTTGTAGATTCATTAGATTACAATTTGCTTTCTGTATCTCAATTATGCAAAATGGGCTACAACTGTCTTTTCACTGATGTTGGTGTCACTGTCTTTAGAAGAAGTGATGATTCAATAGCATTTAAGGGAGTGTTAGAGGGTCAGCTATACTTGGTAGATTTTGATAGAGCTGAACTCGACACTTGCTTAATTGCTAAGACTAACATGGGCTGGCTCTGGCATCGCCGACTAGCACATGTTGGGATGAAGAATCTTCACAAGCTTCTAAAGGAAGAACACATTTTAGGACTAACAAATGTTCATTTTGAGAAAGACAGGATTTGTAGCGCATGCCAGGCAGGAAAGCAAGTTGGAACCCATCATCCACATAAGAACATAATGACGACCGACAGGCCGCTTGAGCTACTCCACATGGATCTATTCGGCCCGATTGCTTACATAAGCATCGGCGGGAGTAAGTATTGTCTTGTAATAGTGGATGATTATTCTCGCTTCACTTGGGTATTCTTTTTACAGGAAAAATCTCAAACCCAAGAGACCTTAAAGGGATTCTTGAGACGGGCTCAAAATGAGTTCGGCTTAAGGATCAAGAAAATTAGAAGCGACAACGGGACGGAGTTCAAGAACTCTCAAATCGAAGGCTTTCTTGAGGAAGAGGGCATCAAGCATGAGTTCTCTTCTCCCTACACGCCACAACAAAATGGTGTAGTGGAGAGGAAGAATCGAACTCTATTGGACATGGCAAGAACCATGCTTGATGAATACAAGACTTCGGATCGGTTTTGGGCGGAGGCGGTCAACACCGCTTGCTACGCCATCAACCGGTTGTATCTACACCGAATCCTCAAGAAGACATCATATGAACTCCTAACCGGTAAAAAGCCCAACATTTCATATTTTAGAGTCTTCGGTAGCAAATGCTTTATTCTTGTTAAAAGAGGTAGAAAATCTAAATTTGCTCCTAAGACTGTAGAAGGCTTTTTACTAGGATATGACTCAAACACAAGGGCATATAGAGTCTTTAACAAGTCCACTGGACAAGTTGAAGTTTCTTGTGACGTTGTGTTTGATGAGACTAACGGCTCTCAAGTAGAGCAAGTTGATCTTGATGAGATAGGTGAAGAACAGGCTCCGTGCATCGCGCTAAGGAACATGTCCATTGGAGATGTGTGTCCTAAGGAATCTGAAGAGCCTCCAAATGCACAAGATCAACCGTCCTCCTCCACGCAAGCATCTCCACCAACTCAAAATGAGGATGAAACTCAAGTTGATGAAGAAGAAGATCAATCAAATGAGCCACCTCAAGATGACGGCATAGATCAAGGGGGAGATGCAAATGATCAAGACAAGGAGGATGAAGAGCAACGGCCGCCACACCCAAGAGTCCACCAAGCAATCCAACGAGATCACCCCGTCGACACCATCCTCGGCGACATTCATAAGGGGGTAACTACTAGATCTCGTGTTGCACATTTTTGTGAACATTACTCTTTTGTTTCCTCTATTGAGCCACACAGGGTAGAGGAAGCACTCCAAGATTCGGATTGGGTGGTGGCGATGCAAGAGGAGCTCAACAACTTCACTAGAAATGAGGTATGGCATCTAGTTCCACGTCCTAACCAAAATGTTGTAGGAACCAAATGGGTCTTCCGCAACAAGCAAGATGAGCATGGTGTGGTGACAAGGAACAAAGCTCGACTTGTGGCCAAGGGATACTCCCAAGTCGAAGGTTTGGATTTCGGTGAAACCTATGCACCCGTAGCTAGGCTTGAGTCAATTCGCATATTATTAGCCTATGCTACTTACCATGGCTTTAAGCTTTATCAAATGGACGTGAAAAGTGCCTTCCTCAATGGACCAATCAAGGAAGAGGTCTATGTTGAGCAACCTCCCGGCTTTGAAGACAGTAAGTATCCTAATCATGTCTATAAGCTCTCTAAGGCGCTTTATGGGCTCAAGCAAGCCCCAAGAGCATGGTATGAATGCCTTAGAGATTTCCTTATTGCTAATGGTTTCAAAGTCGGAAAGGCCGATCCTACACTCTTTACTAAAACTCTTGAAAATGACTTGTTTGTATGCCAAATTTATGTTGATGATATTATATTTGGGTCTACTAACGAGTCTACATGTGAAGAGTTTAGTAGGATCATGACACAAAAGTTCGAGATGTCTATGATGGGGGAGTTGAAGTATTTTCTAGGATTCCAAGTGAAGCAACTCCAAGAGGGCACCTTTATTAGCCAAACGAAGTACACTCAAGACATTCTAAACAAGTTTGGGATGAAGGATGCCAAGCCCATCAAGACACCCATGGGAACTAATGGGCATCTCGACCTCGACACGGGAGGTAAGTCCGTGGATCAAAAGGTATATCGGTCGATGATAGGTTCTTTACTCTATTTATGTGCATCTCGACCGGACATTATGCTTTCCGTTTGCATGTGTGCAAGATTCCAATCCGACCCTAAGGAATCCCACCTTACGGCCGTAAAACGAATCTTGAGATATCTGGCTTATACTCCTAAGTTTGGGCTTTGGTATCCTAGGGGATCCACTTTTGATTTGATTGGATATTCGGATGCCGATTGGGCGGGGTGTAAAATCAATAGGAAGAGCACATCGGGGACTTGCCAGTTCTTGGGAAGATCCTTGGTGTCTTGGGCTTCAAAGAAGCAAAATTCGGTCGCTCTTTCCACCGCCGAAGCCGAGTACATTGCCGCAGGCCATTGTTGCGCGCAATTGCTTTGGATGAGGCAAACCCTGCGTGACTACGGTTACAAATTAACCAAAGTCCCTTTACTATGTGATAATGAGAGTGCAATCAAAATGGCCGATAATCCCGTCGAGCATAGCCGCACTAAGCACATAGCCATCCGGTATCATTTTCTTAGGGATCACCAACAAAAGGGAGATATCAAGATTTCTTACATTAATACTAAAGATCAATTAGCCGATATCTTTACCAAGCCTCTTGATGAACAAACTTTTACCAAACTTAGGCATGAGCTCAATATTCTTGATTCTCGCAATTTCTTTTGCTAGATTGCACACATAGCTCATTTGAATACCTTTGATCATGTCTCTTTCATGTGCTATGACTAATGTGCTTTCAAGTCTATTTCAAACCAAGTCATAGGTATATTGAAAGGAAATTGGGGTCTTCGGCAAAGACAAAGGCTTCCACTCCGTAACTCAACCTTCGCCGACGATCCAAGTCACTCTCCATTCTTGGAGAAGAAAAAACATGAGCATCAAAGAAAAGGACTTCGTCCTTGGGGAGGAAGTAAGAGCCCAAAGCAAAAGGACCGGATTTCGTCTTTGGTATAATCTTAACTCATTCGCTTATGACCAAAGGGGACGAAAGTACTTCGAGGGCTCTAATGATTCCGTTTTTGGCGATTCATGCCAAAGGGGGAGAGAGTAAGAGCCCAAAGCAAAAGGACCGCACCACCACCACCAATTTCAAAAAACTTCGTGTTTCCAAGAATATTATCAATTGGTTTCCTATTGTGTTCAAAAGGGGGAGAAAGTAGTATTTCAAAAATGATATATCAAAACCCTCTTGAACACTAAGAGGAGGATCTCATTTAGGGGGAGTTTTGTTTAGTCAAGAGAAAAGCATTTGAAACAGGGGGAGAAAATTTCAAATCTTGAAAATGCTTCTCAAAATCTTATTCATTTACCTTTGACTATTTGCAAAAGAACTTTGAAAAGATTTTACAAAAGATTTTGCAAAAACAAAACATGTGGTGCAAGCGTGGTCCAAAATGTTATAAGTAAGAAACAATCCATGCATATCTTGTAAGTAGTTATATTGGCTCAATTCCAAGCAACCTTTGCACTTACATTATGCAAACTAGTTCAATTATGTACTTCCACATTTGCTTTGGTTTGTGTTGGCATCAATCACCAAAAAGGGGGAGATTGAAAGGGAATTAGGCTTACACCTAGTTCCTAAATAGTTTTGGTGGTTGAATTGCCCAACACAAACAAATTGGACTAACTAGTTTGCTCTAGTGCATAAGTTATACAGGTGCTAAAGGTTCACTCTCAGCCAATAAAAAGATCAAGTTTTGGATTCAACCAAGGAGCAAAGGGCCAACCGAAGGCACCTCTGGTCTGGCGCACCGGACTGTCCGGTGTGCCACCGGACATGTCTGGTGCACCAGAGGACTCCAACTCAAACTTGCCACCTTCGGGAATTTCCGGAGGCACTCGCGCTATAATTCACCGGACTGTCCGGTGTACACCGGACAGTGTCCGGTGCGCCAAGGAGGAGCGTCCTCAGGAACTCGCCAGCTTCGGGAAGCTCCAACGGCTAGTCCGCTATAATTCACCGGACATGTCCGGTGTGCACCGGACTGTCCGGTGCAACTCCGGAGCAACGGCTACATCGCGCCAACGGCTACCTGCGGCGCAATTAATGCGCGCTCTGCGCACGCAGAAGGCAGGCGCGCCCATTCTGGCGCACCAGACAATGAACAGGAGTTGTCCGGTGTGCAGCGGACATCCAGGCGGACCCACAAGTCAGAAGCTTCAACGGTCAGAATCCAACGGCAGTGATGACGTGGCGGGGGCACCGGACATGTCCGGTGTGCACCGGACTGTCCGGTGCGCCATCGAACAGACAGCCTCCCAACGGCCACTTTTGGTGGTTGGGGCTATAAATACCCCAACCACCCCACCATTCATTGCATCCAAGTTTTCCACTTCCCAACTACTACAAGAGCTCTAGCATTCAATTCTAGACACACCAAAGAGATCAAATCCTCTCCAAATTCCACACAACGCCATAGTGACTAGAGAGAGTGATTTGCTTGTGTTCTTTCGAGCTCTTGCGCTTGGATTGCTTTCTTCTTTCTTGATTCTTTCATTGCGATCAAACTCACTTGTAATTGAGGCAAGAGACACCAAACTTGTGGTGGTCCTTGTAGGAACTTTGTGTTCCAAGTGATTGAGAAGAGAAAGCTCACTTGATCCGTGGGATCGTTTGAGAGAGGGAAGGGTTGAAAGAGACCCGGCCTTTGTGGCCTCCTCAACGGGGAGTAGGTTTGCAAGAACCGAACCTCGGTAAAACAAATCCGCGTGTCACACTCTTCATTTGCTTGCGATTTGTTTTGCGCCCTCTCTCGCGGACTCGTTTTCTTTATCACTAACGCTAACCCGGCTTGTAGTTGTGTTTATATTTGTAAATTTCAGTTTCGCCCTATTCACCCCCCCTCTAGGCGACTATCAATCACTAGATCAGTATAATTTCCTGTTTTCACAAAGAACATGTTTTTTTCTACAAACATTACTGTGTTTTTTTGGCAACATTGGCCGATCCTAACTTGCATTCTTTATTTGTGTATTCACAAACCAAATCAAAAGTTGTACTTGGAATAATCACTAAGTATCTGAAAAGGGATCAGTACAACTAATTAATAAACGGTCACCTTTCAATTTATTGTGACGTAACCATAAAAGATCTAAAGTAAGTGCACTTCAAAGGTTCAACTATAGCTTAATATTCTCTTTCTTTGCTTAAACCTTTGTGCATGCATAAAGTACAAATAAAAACATCATTCTATTCCTCAAAATACATTTCACCTTTACAGGACAAACATTTTTAAATGTTGGTGAAGTGTGCCATTGGTATTTCAAGCAATCATTGATGAGGCTAAAGCCTACTATGTAAATATACTGCTTTTATGATATACTAGTAAGGTGTCCGTGCTAACAATATGATAAAATCTAAAAGACAATAAAGTGATTACATATTAAAAACCGTGGTAAAAGTGAATGAGATAATGGCAGCAAAAAATCTAAATCTTTATTTTATCCTAATCTCTGAAATCATACAATGAAGTGATTGCATATGCCTCTATCTAACTAGTAGAGTGCCCGTGCGTTGCGACGGTGCATAATCATATTTGATGAATGACCTTAACAATTCATTATCATATCATGATATCATGGCTACTATACACAATATTCACATGGAAGTAAATGGAGTTACAAGAATGAATATAGAAAGTATCATAGGAGCAATTCAGATATTCTTAGTTACAATAACACATTTTTATACAAGTTGGCCAGGCTAAATTTATTTTGTCTGTACTATAACTTAGCAACAGATATATAATTTAGTACATGGTCACAATTAGGAACCTACCCTCTATAGCCTGAGCATCTAATGCAAATCTGTCAAGTACAGGGGCAGTTGCAACACAGCTATAGCAGCATAAGGTACTTAAGCTATAATAAGATAGGCTCTCCTACACTGCTTCCTCATTCGCTTCTGCACCCCGTCCACGTCCACGTCCCCGTCCCCAGGAAATTCGTATTTATCAGTATAGGTTTGTCTCTTTGCCTTGCCACCCAGAATGCTCCCCGGTTTTCAGGATTTATCTCTCTTTTTCAGAATGTTTTCACGCCCGCCGGTTGGTATCCCTGCGTGGCAGCACAACATGTCACCTTTGGGTCAAAATGATTGGGCAGAGGCAGGCAGAATGGCAGATACGTTGCAAACCCGATCGGCTCTGATAGTTGTTGTCTGTGGTGTGGCTGCTGCAACCTGCCGAAGAAGAGCACCAGGATGGCAACAATTTCAGTACGAATATGGGTGCCCTATTTGATAGGGATACTGGCAGCAGAGAAGACATGTATGTCAGGATCAGGAAATAAAGCATCTAAGATTAATCTGTAAGAACCATTTTTGTATGCACATGTTATGAACTTGTGATTGGATGAAACTTACACACTTCGTGAAGCCTGTGTATCACGTGCAAACATCTTGTAAGATAATGTCTTTCCAGCAAGTGGTTGGAGAATTTCATCAACCTTGGCCACATCAAAGCTTTGAGGCTTTATGTTGTGTTCAGAATTCTCTAGTGTTTTTTAGGACTGTGCTTCCCCTAAAATCAAGTCAGCATCCTCATCAAGAGGGAAAATATACATGTACCTCCTCCATTTCGCTGCAAAATTAATCACGCGCAACCTGCAAATTGTGTCATAAGCCGAGCATGGCATTATTTGCGGTTGAGGTCCTGGCATCCTCAGAACTTTCACCAACAAAAATAATCTACTCTAATACTGTTGTACGATTAAATGACACAACAGAATGCATGATCTATCGTCTAGGACACAACAGAATGCACCCATGTTAGTAGTACAGTCACGCCAGAGAATTTCGGTGGCAAATCAATGCGTCAACTAATCACAGCTTAATACTTGACCCCCCTAGGTCATGGGTGTATGATCTATCGTCTATGCATGCATGCTGCCCTTTGTTCCCGTTTCTTAATTTCTTAAGCATCCAAACATCGATGTGACGGGTCTAGAAAACTGAAACGATAGTCACAACACGATGGGACTTTTAGTAACTTTCTATACCAAAAAGCCTCAGATATTCTTAAATGTGTCTTAGGGACATCTAAAGAACTTCCTGAGGTGGATCACCCTTAAACAATAAGAATGAGAATCTAGCGGTACAAAATCAGTTTGGTGCAGGAAAAAGCCGTATGTGTTTAACCAAACTGCCTCTAAAAGGTAAAATCGGATTTTCATAAATCTAAATCTGAAGATTCCTTTAGGACAAGTTAACTGGTGTCAATTTCCCTGAACAGGTCCAGAAAACTAAAACGATAGTCCCAGCACGATGGGGCCTTTAGTAACTTTCTATAACAAAAATCCTCAGATATTCTTAAATGTGTCTTAGCAACAACTAAAGAACTTCCTAAGGTGGATCACCTTGAAACAATCAGTTTGGTGCACGAAAAACACAATAATGCTCCCTTTGTGTGCAAGGATCTACAAGTGTGTTTAGCTGTTTATAAAACTATATAAGTAATGAGCACATTAATTAATCAAAGAAAAAAGAAGCAGGAGCATTTAACGGGGCATTATCTCAAATACTTGTTGTGCTTTCAGGACAGGAGCTCCACTCCTAGAGGAGAGATGTTAAACATCTTCGATGCTCCTGGTGAGTCACATCCATCAAC
This sequence comes from Zea mays, assembly GCF_902167145.1. Taxonomy (NCBI): domain Eukaryota; kingdom Viridiplantae; phylum Streptophyta; class Magnoliopsida; order Poales; family Poaceae; genus Zea; species Zea mays. Next base: position 221,853,075 of record NC_050100.1, on the reverse strand, counting down.
AAATGCCATTGGAGAACAAGGCGTTAATAATTTAACCAGCAAGATCTTACCCTGCTGTGTACAGCATGGACGTCCACGACCGCCAGGAACGAACGATACATACATTTCGTATCTCTTGCCCGTACCACTCGTGCATATCGGGATTGTGAATCTCAAGAGTAGGTTGTGGTTTGCAGGCATTGTAAATTTCGACTGAGGAATACTGGAACATTGCAACTTTGGAGCCCAACCTGAAGTTGACACATCCCAAATAAATGAACAGAAAAGGTAGTACAATACAATTGAAGCAAAATAATTTATGAAATGCAGCTGATGTTTTGAGCTTACCCAAAAAAGCGCAGACAATTCGTATTGAGTGAATGCCCGCATATTGGCAGCCTTCTAGCGGTTGAGTGGCTTGAAAAACTAAGTTCAAGGAACTTCCCAAATGAAAGGTAGTGTGCTTCAGCTGACATTATCACCCTTCGTGATGATCTGGGGACCCCACTTTCACGTTCACACCTTAAGCAAAGGTACAACAAAGGGAAGAGAACAATATACTGTATCTATTTCAGCGAAATGGATGATATTGTATTTGGACACTGGACCTTCACAAGTTACAGTACGAACTATACATCCAGCAGCATGTGCCAGAATTATATTCAATTCACTAAACAAGATATATTAACCAAATTTCTACAGCTGAAAAATTGACACTTCAACTGCTAGTGGTTCCGATTCCTCGGACCTTGCAAGGGGACCAACGAATTACGAATCAACAAAAAAACCTTTGTAACATTGAATTCACCATGCGTGAACAGGTTCCCTGATGGTAAAGCCCTCCCATATCAAATTTTCTGGTTGGTCAGGTACTGACGTACTGTCACGGCGTACCATACGACCCTGGAGTTCATGATGCTAAATACCATACTGAAGGTAGCATTTGGTTGTTTAGGCTGTATATTTTTTAGCCAGGGTCTTGGTTGTATGAAGGAATGATCACGGAGCACGGTAACTTCTCTAGTGCTCGACATAACTGATGAGTTGCACTATGGTTGTCTGACTTCCCTCGTCCTTGATGTCTAAGAAGGATTTGGGGATGCACTTTGATTGTTGGGCAAGAACTGTGGTGAAGATGCAGTAGCTATACGGATTATGCATCTATGGCCACCACCTAAAATTGTTGAGGTGAAGCAGTGTGATGGAGCTATCGTCAGTAAATCGGCAAACCTTTAGAGATTGTTAGTGTCATAACAGACTATGATTGTGTTAGGGCATTTCTTATGCGAGAAGTCACTCAGCCTCGCATTCACTCAATATTGTATGTTGAAAAGCCCTATGTTTTTTACGGTGAACATTGATGTGAAGCTTCTTCCTGGGAAACGGCTGGAACCATATTTTAATGTGAGATGTTGCTGATCTTCTACTCAAAGGCTATTGCAATTTTCTAATATGAATTTACAAGCGAATGATGTCCTCGCACTAAATAAAAGTCAACTGTGCAATATATATGAAGAATGTACTTCTGCAGTTCGGGTGTTCCATTCAGTGTGGATCAGACTTCAGGTTTCTTACTTCAATTATCAACTACAGATGAGAACCTAGTATTACCCTTCTATTTTCCTTCAACTGTATGTGCATATGCATGCATGCCCTTATGTGTATGCGTACGTATGACTTGGTGTAAACTGTAAACCTGGACCGGAAGTAGCAGGGGTGTTTTAACCCCACTGCGCCGGATGGATAGGCACAAGATGTCAAGAACAGACTAATCAGATTTACTTCTCTCTATGTTCCTTCTCTCGACCCGAACCCTACCCCCACTTCCTCCCAAAATTCATATGTCGGATGAGGTTAGGTATGCATGCCTTGGCTGCTCAGATTGGTGGGCATCAGATGAGGTTAGTATTACTGTTTTTGGTTCCTAAAATAGATATATGCCTCAAGAAGTCAAGATAACTTTGCGATAAACTAACACTTACAGAGAAGGAAAGCAATTAATCTTAACATGAACACTGCCACTCAAAATTGAGTATCAGCAACCATGTGTCGTGAAGGTGCATCATCACTTCATAGCCCCAATTGTCAAACCAATCTTCTTCTGCACCTGCATCCTGCTGCATCGAACGCAACACAACTTCCACAACCTCATGAACTGCCTTGTGCTGTTCATTTGATGAAGAACAGTAACTGGTACTGGACTTATGGATACATATGCTAAAAGACAAACCTATTTTTCTTGTTGAAGTTTATTGTAGAGATTCTTAATCAGCTCTTTCTTCTCATCCAACTCTTTTGTGATACCTCCATGTACTGCCTGCATAGCTAAATAGCGTTCTAGCAGCTCAGCACTCTGTCGTGTCAGTAAATAAACTTTGTCCGCCAGGATCTTGATGCATTGTTGAAACTGAACAGTGGTATCAGCTTCATCCTTCTTTACAGAGCTGGAATGAAATAGAGGATATTTTATCATAGCTGTCCCCTGAAGACTATTTACTATGAACAATAAAAATGTGAATGGCAGTAACACACCTTGCCAAGGAGGCAGCCAAAGAATGCAGTGACTCTGCAAAGCCAGTCACACCTGGTGCAGTGATGCAGTTATTTAGCCTTTCGAACAAACCATGTATCCTCAAAGCAGACGACCGCAGAGCATCATACTCAACAGCCCTTCTGTCAGCTGAACATTTGTTTGTTCGGGCCTCTTCTATTGCTTCATGTAAACAGTTTTCAAGGTGCGCACAATTCATCTGCATCAAAATATGTAGAGACAGAATCACATTCACAGAAACAAGAATATGGAAGCTGATCATTGCGATTTGCACAGAGCAGTGGAGTTATCATAGATTTTTATGACTAACCTGAGATTCGTCAAGAAGACCCCGGGTTTGTTCAAGTTCTTTCTTCAGAGAATTAACCTCATCCATCATGGCACTAAGTTTAATTTCAGTTTCACCCAACTGTTTTGATTTTTGATCAAGCGTATTTTGCAGCTCTGACACAAGGAGCTCCTTATCCCTCAACTCTAGGGCATGATTATCATCAGTTCTTGAGTTTAATATGCTAAGAGGATCTTCTATAGGAACATCAGAAGTATCAGCCATAGTAAGTTGTGTCAACATGTGCCCTACCTTATTGATGTTTACAATCTTGTGTTCATTATCACGTGGCAGTTCTGTCATGAAAGCATGGGTGCAGGAATAATATGAGAACACGCAATCGATGTAGGCAGCACAACACTAATATTATAATGAATAACACTTTTTAACTTACAGGTTCTTTATGAGAATAAACAGAAGGTGTTACTCCCCCTTCTTCAGTAGCAGCCTTTTCCAATTGAATCAAAAGGCAGACTGATGGTGAATGTGTGTCCAATGAAAAAACTCCTCGACGATCCAAAGAACCCTGAGCTTGTTAAGCCCAGAGGAAGTTAAATGATCAGTAAGAATAGAAATTTGATTAGTGTAAACTTAACATTGTTAACATGCTACAATATTCTATATATGCAGATATAAAACAAGAAGAAGAAAGCAACTGGCGCTGAGAGCTTACATCCTGCATATCTATTGGAAGTATGTGAAAGTAGAAGTCTTCTGACAGTTTTTCTCTTCTATCTCTGTTATACAAGCAAATCGTTCCACTGAAAGGTTCTAAACGCACATGATAGATCGTGAAAACAGAAAGTTAAGATTGTGCGGTTGAGTGTAAATGAGATAAATTACAGTAAAGAAGTTAAGAAGCAATCACAAAATATTCTAGTTTTGCTCACCAACTAATCCAGCTTGGAATGATAAAGTATGTGATCGCATTTGGCTCTATACGTGCAACAACCCCGAATTTACCTTGCACACATGTTTCGGAAAAAAATTGGAGCATCAATACTGTGATTTGTTTATTAGCCATCAACATATGAATCAGGATGTGGTTATTAGCCAATCTATTAACATATAAGATCAGCGACAATTGTAGAACACTGCATTGACAATATCCACTGAGTTCATTGATGCATGCATTTATTAGGACATAGAGAGACCACACAGTTGTGTATAAAGAGGTCACCATTGAGATCGGACCACAATGACTGGTAGAAATAGAGTAAAAACATTGTTACTATGTTTTCTCTGACACATAACTAACGAGTTTATATTGTCACAAACTAACACAAATGTCTCAAACTGGTACCACACTTGCCTGAATGTTGAATTGCTTCTTGATTCTTCTTCGAAAATAACCAATTCTTCTTCGGAAATAACCAGTATAGATCGCTATCAAGAGGACAGAGGCAATCCATATATATATATATAAAGATATATGTTGCCTCATTACAGAAAATGTAATTGGGTTGATTAGGACAACAGCCAACAAAATGCAGCAAATCATTCCCTGAAAGGAATTTCATCTAGCATCAGCAGGGTGAATATAAGTAAGACATTAAAATTAACAACATATTAGGGAGGCACACTGAAATAAACATGTAATAAACAAAGGAAACTTGAAATCAATGGAACAAGATTGTTACAACACCACGACTATAGATGTATGTAGCAAACAGAGTGGTTAGAGACATCCACTTTATGTGAGAATCATCAGCACCCTTAATATATATGAAAGGGGACATGTTGGAACATATCATAATCTTCTTTTATCACTTTGTTAAGGATAATTGATAGTCGCCTAGAGGGGGGGTGAATAGGGCGAAACTGAAATTTACAAATATAAACACAACTACAAGCCGGGTTAGCGTTAGTAATAAAGAAACGAGTCCGCGAGAGAGGGTGGAAAACAAATCGCAAGCAAATGAAGAGTGTGACACGCGGATTTGTTTTACCGAGGTTCGGTTCTTGCAAACCTACTCCCCGTTGAGGAGGCCACAAAGGCCGGGTCTCTTTCAACCCTTCCCTCTCTCAAACGATCCCACGGATCGAGTGAGCTTTCTCTTCTCAATCACTTGGAACACAAAGTTCCTACAAGGACCACCACAAGTTTGGTGTCTCTTGCCTCAATTACAAGTGAGTTGATCGCAATGAAAGAATCAAGAAAGAAGAAAGCAATCCAAGCGCAAGAGCTCGAAAGAACACAAGCAAATCACTCTCTCTAGTCACTATGGCGTTGTGTGGAATTTGGAGAGGATTTGATCTCTTTGGTGTGTCTAGAATTGAATGCTAGAGCTCTTGTAGTAGTTGGGAAGTGGAAAACTTGGATGCAATGAATGGTGGGATGGTTGGGGTATTTATAGCCCCAACCACCAAAAGTGGCCGTTGGGAGGCTGTCTGTTCGATGGCGCACCGGACAGTCCGGTGCACACCGGACATGTCATCACTGCCGTTGGATTCTGACCGTTGAAGCTTCTGACTTGTGGGCCCGCCTGGGTGTCCGGTGCACACCGGACATGTACTGTTCTGAAAGCATCTAGGCCCCTGGTTGGTTTTAGTGATTAATGACAACGTAATATTATATGTGACTAACGTGTGTTTTGCAGAGACAAATGGTAAGTTAGGTCGCATGACAGGTAGAAGTACTACAACGGTGAAAACAATCCCGGATATAAGAACTCGAAGCGACGGCTAAAACGACGGAACAAAAGGTGAAGGTCTACGGAGTCCGAGTGTCAAGGAGATGTGGACACTCGCGATTTAGTTAGGTCTTTTATTCTCTTTTAGCCGTACTATAAAGAGGGGTTGTCGATGAGTAGTTTGACCAAGAGAGTTCTAGTGTAGTGTTGGTGCACAATCACACTCATATACAGTGCTAGGTGTCACTCTAGAACTCACACACAAGTTAGAGCGAAAACCGATTTGAAAATCAGCTGAAAAACAAGACTTAGTGTTTCTGGCTTAGGGGCACCGGACTGTCCGGTGTGCACCGGACTGTCCGGTGCACCCTCTGCCAGGTGGGGTCAGGCTGGTCCACGGCAGAGTCCTCCCCTTCGCAGAAACCCGAGAGCGCAGCCTTCGGAGATGAATTTTAGTGGCACACCGGACACCGCACCGGACTGTCCGGTGTGCACCGGACTGTGGACTGTTCACTGTCCGGTGCGCCATGAGTCCAACGGCTCTCTGTCAGAACTAGCCGTTGGAAGTGACCGTTGGCGCACCGGTGGCGCACCGGACTGTCCGGTGCGCCATCACGCAGTAAATTGCCTGTAACGGCTAGTTGGTGGGTGAGGGCTATTTATACCCCCTCCACCCACCATATTCAATGTCTTGCACTCCACATTTATTCCAGCACACTGGTAGAGCATTGCAAGCACCAAAAGCCTAGTGAGGAGATTAGAGAATCATAATCCGCGCTTGTTCCTCATTAGCGCTAGTGAGAGCCACCTAGAGCACACACCACTTGCATTAGGCTTCTCTTGGTCAAGCGAAAGTCTACGGCTTGTTACTCTTGGTGATCGGCATCACCTAGACGGCTTGGTGGCGTTGGGAGCTCGGTGATCACCGTGAAGATCTTGTTGGTGACCCGACTCAAGTTTGTAAGCGGTCTCGAGGGATCCACCGCGCCGGAGTGGCAAAGGATCATCTCGTAGTGAGCACTTGGTTCTTGCGAGGACCAAGGGGGAGCGATACCCTTGCGCGGGTGCTCCAACGAGGACTAGTGGAGAGTGCCGACTCTTCGATACCTCGGGAAAAATTGGAGGAGTCTTCTAAACTTTGCTTTACATTCCGCACTTAATTCAAGCACTTTACATTGCGTATTTGTTTAGCAAGTATTTGAAGTATTATCTTAGCTTTGTTACATTTCTAGTATTATATTCTTAGTGCTAGTTGTTGGGGTGAAGTTGGGCTTTTGTTTAGCTCTTGCTTAGGTTTTAATTAGTGTTGATTTTTAGAAAAGCCCAATTCACCCCCCCTCTTGGGCATCGTGATCCTTTCAATTGGTATCAGAACCTTGTTGCTCATAGATTAGCTTAATCGCTAGAGTTACGATGTCCGGTGGGGATGGACCTCCTCCCGTTTTTTATGGTGACGATTTTCCTTATTGGAAAATTCGTATGGAAGCATACTTAGAGGCTATAGACATTGGTGTCTATAAAGCCGCCACACAAGGGTTTCCCCAACCTAGAGATCCCACAAATCTTGTAGGTGATGAGTTCAATTATGAGAAATGGAATGCGAAGGCCAAAAACACCCTTTTTAGAGGCCTTTGCAAAGATGTGTTCAATAGAGTTCGGAATCATAAAAATGCTCATGATTTGTGGATGGACATTTGTGCTCTACACGAAGGAACTAGAAGTGAACGTGAGGAAAGATATCACATAGCCATGCGAAAGTTAAATTCTTTTGAAATGCTTACTAATGAAAATGCAAACGCTATGTACTCACGACTTAATATTCTTGTAGAGGAAGTCAATGGATTGGGGCTTACTCAATTCTCAGTGTCCTCCCAATAGACAAATATGGACACATTGTCACTGTGCTACATCAAATGGATCTTTCAGTTACCACACCTACACAAATTTTGGGAAAGGTCAACGCCCATGAAATGTACATGCACATCAACAAAGAAGAATCATCTTCCAAAAGAAAGGATTTGGCTCTCAAAGCAAATCATGAAAGAAAAGGAAAAGCAAAAATACAAGTTGAGGAAGAGTCCTCAAGTGATGATGACCTTGATGCAAACATTGCCTTGATGGTAAGGAAGACCACCAAGATGTTGAAGAAGCTAAATAGAGAAGGCATCAAATTTGATTCAAGAAAGAAGAAGTTCTTTTCCAACAAAAGAAAGCCCATTTCTGAGATGGACTGCTACAACTGTGGTGAGCTTGGTCATCTTGCTCATCAATGCAACAAGCCCAAGAAGAACAAGTTCAAGGGCAAGAAGGAAGATGACAGCGATGATGAAAAGAAGGAAAAGAAATTCTTCAAGAGGAAGGATGGAAAGCAAAAGAGGTTTCACAAGAAGAAGAATGGAAAGGCATATATTGTTGGCGACTGGCTCACTGACATCGAATCATCAAGTGGGTCTTCTTCAAGTGAAGAAGAGAATGATGAAAAAGTTGCGGCCATCGCCGGGGACTTCTCTTCACCACCACCATCGCCATCATCCACTTCTCACCTATGCCTCATGGCTAGGGGTGAACGAAAGGTACAAAATGATATTAATATTGATGATGATAGTGATAGTGATAGTGATGAAGAATTTGCTTCACCTTCATATGATGAGTTAGCTGACTTACTTAAAGAATATACTCAAATCATTAGAAAGTCAAAAGCTAAATGTGATAGGTTGAAAAATGAAAATGAATCTTTAAATGCCAAGTATGACATAGTTATAAAGGCTAGTGATGAAATAAAAGAAGAAAATAAAACTATGTCATCAACTGTAAATGAGCTCACAAACTCCCTAAAAGATGCTAAGGAAAAATATGACAAATTAAATGAAGCTAATAGGGAGTTGCAAAATAGACTAGTAAAGATCAAGGAAGACTATACTCAAATTAAATTTGATCATGACAATCTTCTTGTTGAAAATGAACTTTTATATTGCAAAACACATGAGGCTATTAACCCTGTTGTTAAGCTTGATGTAGCAACCTCATGTGATGATTTGATTCAAGAAGAGCAAACTAGTCTACATGCTGAATTGACTGAAAAAGTTGAAGTCCTGACTTTAGACAACCAAAAATTGAAGAATTACTTGACTGATGCAACTACTAGAGGAAAAGTTGCTATTGAGAACAATGATATCAACAATGAGTTGGCAGTGGATAATCAAAGGCTTAAGAATGAGGTCAAGAAACTAAAAAGTGAAAATGAACATCTTGCAACAAGTGTGCAAAAGTTCAACAAGGGTCAATACCTCCAAAATGAGCTGCTTATGAACACTGTTATGAAAAATAACAAGAGTGGTATTGGATACAATGCTTTTGTGCAAAAGAAAGCTATCACTCAATACAAGCCAAAGCAGACTCACAAGCCTATCAAATGCTTTGAGTGTGGAAATGAAGGTCATTTTGCCCACAACTGCAAAGCTAAACCACCAACTCCCTTGCCTAAGCACTCAAGACCATTTGCTTTCAATGCTCACTATGTTCTAAGAAAGGTTGCAAATGGAAAGATTAAGGTTACATTCCTAGGTCCACCAAATAAGAGTAGACCTAGACAAATCTGGGTGGCAAAGTCCTTAATTGAGAGAGTCACTGATCCTATGCAATATAGGGCCCTCAAAACTCAAGCTTGAATTGTCTGTGAATGTAGGTGAACTACAAGACCGGTGGGAGCCATTGGGTTATTGACAGTGGATGCACACAACATATGACAGGCAACCCACGGATGTTCACCTCATTAGATGAGAATGTTGATGGTCAAGATAAAATCACATTTGGAGACAACTCAAAAGGAAAAGTGCAAGGACTTGGCAAGGTGGCAATCTCAAATGATTTATCAATATCAAATGTTCTCTTAGTTGCACCTTTGAGCTTCAATTTATTATCAGTGGGACAACTCTGTGATCTTGGACTTCAATGCTTATTCACTCCATCAGAGGTTATTGTAACAAAAATGGATGATGAATCAATGGTATTCAAGGGATTTAGATACAACAACCTCTACTTAGTGGATTTCACTTCAGAAGATGCAGACTTAAGAACTTGCCTCTTCACCAAAGCTTCTCTTGGATGGCTTTGGCATAGGAGGCTTGCACATGTTGGGATGAGCACACTCAAGAAGGTATTAAAGAAAGATATGGTTAGAGGATTAAAGGATGTGGTGTTTGAAAAAGACAAGCCATGCAGTGCATGTCAAGCTGGAAAGCAAGTTGCTAATACACATCCTACTAAAGCTTTCATGTCAACATCAAGGCCACTGGAACTACTTCATATGGATTTATTTGGACCTACAAATTATGTCAGTGCCGGTGGCAACCTCTACTGTCTAGTAATTGTTGATGACTTCTCAAGATACACTTGGGTGTTCTTTCTCCATGACAAATCTGAAGTTGCATCTATATTCAAGAAGTTTGCCAAGAAAGCACAAAATGAATTTGATTGCAAGATTAAGAAGATTAGAAGTGACAATGGCAAAGAATTTGACAACACCAACATTCATGAGTACTGTGATGAAATTGGGATCAAGCATGAAGTATCTGCCACATATACACCTCAACAAAATGGAGTTGTTGAAAGGAAAAATAGGACCTTGATCACCCTTTCAAGAACAATGATTGATGAGTATAACACACCGGAGAGGTTTTGGGCCGAAGCTGTCAACACTGCTTGTTATGCATCAAACAGGCTATTTCCTCACCGGCTACTTGCGAAGACTCCTTATGAACTGCTAAATGGGAAAAAGCCAGACGTCTCTTTCTTCCGGGTATTTGGGTGCAAATGCTACATCTACAAGAAACGCCATCACCTAGGGAAGTTTCAAAGACGTTGTGATATTGGTTTTCTTTTGGGTTATTCATTAAAGTCCAAAGCATATCGAGTATTCAACCATGCCACTGGCGTGGTAGAAGAAACATATGATGTGGAATTTGATGAGACTAATGGCTCCCAAGGAGCACTTGAAAATCTTGATGATGTAGGTGATGAGCCACTTAGGGAAGCAATGAAGAACATGCCTATTGGAGCTATCAAACCAAAAGAAGATGAAGAAGAGGTGCAAATCATTGACAGACCTTCTTCATCAAATGTACCACAAGATGATGAAAAAGATGAGAGGAATGCAAATGAAGATACATTTGTCTCTCATGAACAAGCAAGGGTACAAGCCGAAGATGTTGATGCTCCAGGATCTTCTTCCCAAGTGGTTGACAGGAGAAACTCATCACTACTTCAAGCTCATCCTCAAAACCAAATCATCGGGAGTCCTTCACAAGGGGTTATTACTCGATCACATAGACATGCTAATTTTATTGAACATCACTCTTTTGTTTCTTGTGTTGAGTCTACTTGTATAGATGAGGCGCTACAGGATCCAGACTGGGTGAATGCCATGCATGAAGAACTTAACAACTTCACCCGTAACGAAGTTTGGACCCTGGAGAAGCCTCCACAAGATGCAAGAATCATTGGAACAAAGTGGGTGTTCAGAAACAAACAAGATGATCAAGGTGTGATTGTAAGAAACAAGGCAAGACTTGTCGCAAAGGGATTTTCTCAAGTTGAAGGCTTAGATTTTGGAGAGACCTTTGCACCGGTTGCTCGACTGGAAGCCATCCGTATCCTACTTGCATATGCATCATGCTATGATATAAAACTTTATCAAATGGATGTAAAAAGTGCATTTTTAAATGGCTTCATAAATGAACTTGTATATGTTGAGCAACCGCCTGGATTTGAAGACCCTAGATATCCTAATCATGCTTACAGGTTGTCCAAGGCGCTTTATGGGCTAAAGCAAGCTCCAAGGGCTTGGTATGAGCGTCTTCGCGACTTCCTCATCGAAAAGGGCTTCAAAATCGGGACCGTCGACACAACTCTCTTCACAAAGAAACATAACGGTGATATTTTCATTTGTCAAGTATATGTTGATGATATAATCTTTGGCTCGACAACTGACTATCATTGCAAGGAATTTGGTGAGTTGATGTCGAAGGAGTTCGAGATGTCAATGATTGGTGAGCTAACATACTTCCTCGGCTTTCAAGTCAAGCAAATGAAAGATGGTAACTTTCTCTCACAAGAGAAGTATACCAAAGACTTGTTGAAAAGGTTCAACATGGAGAAGTGCAAACCAATCAAGACCCCCATGCCTACAAATGGACATCTCGACTTAGATGAGGGAGGTAACCCGGTTAATCAAACTCTCTACCGTTCTATGATTGGTAGTTTATTATACCTTACCGCATCTAGGCCCGATATTATGTTTAGTGTCTGCATGTGTGCTAGATTTCAATCTAATCCTAAGAAAGCTCATCTTCGCGCTGTTAAGAGAATTCTTAGGTATCTCAAGCACACCACAAGCGTTGGTCTGTGGTATCCCAAAGGAGCTACTTTTGATTTAATTGGCTATTCCGATTCGGATTATGCCGGTTGCAAAATTGATAGGAAAAGTACTTCTGGGGGATGCCATCTGCTTGGTAGATCACTAGTTTCATGGACATCCAAAAAGCAAAATAGTGTTGCCTTGTCAACTGCCGAAGCGGAATACATTGCCGCAGGTGCTTGTTGCACACAGATTTTATATATGAAACAAACTCTTCTAGACTATGGCGTAGTTCTAGAAAAGGTACCTTTGTTGTGTGATAATGAGAGTGCTGTTAAAATTGCTAATAATCCTGTACAACACTCTCGCACCAAGCACATTGATATCCGTCATCACTTCCTTAGAGATCATGTTGCTAAAGGAGATATCATTTTAGAAGGAGTGAGGTCAGAAGATCAATTAGCGAATATTTTCACTAAGCCACTTGATAAGACCCGCTTTTGCATGTTGAGGAATGAACTAAATATTCTTGATCTCAGAAATTTTATGTGAAATGTCAAATGGTGGTGTCAAGCTTGCATTGCATATTTAAATTCCTTGTATTGCATCTAGGACTAGTCTAACCTAGTTGAGATAACCGCCAACAAAGCGAGTGAAAAAGCTTAACTCGGGTCAAACCTGACAAGTCTTAGTTTTAAGCTTTTAGCATTTAAATTCTTACTGTTTATGCAACTATTGGTTCTTGAAATATGCATGAGGTACTGCACTTAGGGGGAGTATTCAAAACTCAAATCACTCTTGAAAACCCCTAGTGCAAGCCAAAATGCAAATTTCACCATTTGCCTATTTTCTCTAAAAATTATCTAGCCTATGGCAAAATATTTTGAAAAGTATATGAGGGTGCCAATACCTGTCCCAACAAGTGTTATTTTGTGTGATTATAAGTTGGGATTTGGTTTGGTTGGGAGTTAGATAGAAAATTTCAAAATTTTCAAAACTCTCCTCTGTCTGTGCTCACCGGACAGTCCGGTGTGCACCGGACACTGGACTGTGCAATGTCCGGTGCACCGGCAGCCGCGCGCTAAAATACAATTTTCCTGTGCGCTGTCCGGTGTGCACCGGACAGGCACTGTAGACTGTCCGGTGTGCCCATCTCGCGTTTTAAAAAAACGGCCTCCAGCCCGACCGAGCCAGAGACCTCTTTTATTCCCCAGCCAGCCGCCAGTTCCTCTCTGTCTGTGGCGATTCTTCCCCAGCGCCGGCGATCTTCCCCCACCGGCGTCTCTCCGGCGACCTGGTGCTCTCCGTGCCCCTTCCCTCTCCAGTGAGCAGTCATCCCCCCTTCTCCTTCCCTCTATCTCCCTGCTCTCGGTTTGAAAGGCTCTGTGGCATTCAAGTCACCACCCTCTTTGTGCAAAAATCCAATTTCTGTGAAATCCAATGAATCCAGTTGGTGGAATGTGTCCCTTTGTCTCCATTATGTATCCCTGCAGGATCCTAGCTCCTTCGGGAGGGTTTTCATACCTCAAATGGCCATTTCCCTAAAACCCTAACTCCCCGCACACTATGTGCTCGGTGAAATGCACAAACCAGCCAAAAATGCTCCAATTGAACCCAAATTTTTCAGGCACCTTCACAACACTTCCAGTAACCCACTTGCCAAATTTCACGCCAATCCGAGATCCCAGGCTTAAATTTCACCAAAATTCCTGTTTTGAGCGATCGTTTCCGAGCCGAGTGCCCAAATTCCTTTTTCTTCGCCTAAATTCAAACCAAGCACCCACTTCCCTCATATTCACCTATATAAACCTATTCGTGAAGTCTCGGCTCAATCCCATATCGTTTCGTGCCTCATTTCGAATTCCAAACCTCCTATGTCACTATTTATCTGTCAAACGTCGCTTTTACGTCTTTTGACCTCTTGAACGTCCCGTCTCGTGCCATATCTCTCTGTGTATGTATTTACTCACATTTCATATGCTTATGACTATGTGACTAATACGTGCTCACCTCTTCTGTCATTTCAGTGACCTTGTGTGACCGTGTGCCGTCTCCCGTCCTGCCTGGATCGTCACCTCTCGTGTGAGCTTTCCAGGTAGACATCTCACTCTTTGCTAAATCTATCGGTCACTTTTGCTCTGTGCTTAGTCTCTCTATCTCATTTGCAGACTTTAGTTCAGGATGCCGCGCACGAAGAATGCGTCGGCGTCAGGGGGTGGCGACGATGAGGACCCTCGTCGCCCCTTCAGGCAGGTGAAGGGCAAGACTGTCTATTTGGAGCAGCAGGAAGGCCGCAAGAAGCGGCGTACGGACAGAGAGGCTCGTGCAGCGGCAGCAGCTGCAGCAGCCGCTGCGCAGGCCGCACTTGGAGATCAGCCGCATGTTCCATCCGATCAGATTGCATTCCGTGCTCGCCGTCTCACCTCCCGGTCTCGCTCCTCCACTCACACCTCCGCTTCCACTCCGCCACCCACCCTGCCTGCTCCTGTCACTCCTATTGCTCCATCCACCTCCACAGCCATACCCACTACCAGCACTACGCCAGCTTCCACTGCTACCCCTGCTCCCGCTCCCGCTTCAGCTCCTCCTGTTCCTCCACCTCGATTCCAGGAGCGTGATGAGACTGAGGTCCGTCCTCTGGTTTTGGATCCTCGTCTGTTTGATCTTCAGCGTGCTACTGCAGCACGGGTACGTCGGTTCAGGTACGTACCCGTGGAGTCTTGGCTACCTGCTCAGAGAGACCCAGCAGCAGGTGTTCTTTTCAGCACACGGATTCAGGAGTCATTCTTCATAGCTCAGATGTCTGCTCAGATAGCGCTGCGAGTGCACCGCCTTTTGGATCTTCCAGCTTTTCTGCTTGCAGCCGGTGCTGAGTCTGAGGCGCATCTCACCTATCTGCCTGGCCTCCTGACCCTTCTGACTATCAGCGACAGATATGTTGAGGAGTGGGTCCGCGTCTTCTACGCCTCTGTTTGGATTGACCCGGATCATCACTGGATGAGGTTCCGATTTGAGCGCGAGGATGTCACGATCACTGCCAGTCAGATCCGACAGCTCTTTGGATTCCCAGAGTCGACGACTCACCTTCACAGCCTCTGCTACGGCTCTTCTGACCCTCCTCGTCGCCCTCACGGCGGTGTAGCTCCAGGGACAGCTCACGTCGCGGCTCTGTTCCGCCCGCCTTTCATAGATGGGTCGCGACGTTCTCCAGCAGACTTTACTACAACAGCGAAGTACTTATATGAGCTCATCAGACGGACACTCCTGCCGAGGATGGGATACAGGGAGGCTACCACTCATATTCAGCTTTGGCTCCTTGGTGCCCTGGTATCCCACTCTGAGTTTGATGTTGTGGACTTTCTGATCTGTGAGATCGAGGACACCGTTCTGGATGGGATTCGTGCTCGTCGGCAGCTACCTTATGCTCACTACTTGTGCCACATCTTTGCGCAGCTGATTCAGCCACCTCGATTTAAGAGCACTCTTGAGGCCTCACGCCTTGTATTTGGATCTTACCGTCCTGCTCCTGAGATCCCAGTGCCAGCTTCTGCTTCTGTGTTTGACACTCAGGCCGAGGATGCAGCTCTTCGACAGTTTGACACTCAGGGTACAGCCGCTGATGATGATGATGATGATGATGATTTTGGGGTTCCTCCTCCGCCTCCGCCTCCTATGCCTCCACGCTCACATGATCATGAGGCTGGGAGTTCTCGTGCTGCCCCTGCTCCTCCTCCGGCTATGGACCCTGCTCTTGCGGCGATTCTGGCCAACCTGGCAGCCGAGCAGGCCCGGTTATCCGAGACGATGCTCTCGATGTTTCAGAGCATGCAGGACAGGCAGGATGCACTTCAGCAGCAGCTCATTCAGGATAGGGCAGAGAATAGGGCATTCATGGCTCTCATGCTTCAGCATTCTGGTATCTCAGCACCTCCGGTTCAGTCTGCTCCGCCTCCTCCGCTTCACGCTCCAGTGGTGCCTTCGATTTTGTCTGGCCCCCCTGTTGGTACCTCTCCGCTCCGGCCGGTCACTTTGGCGTTCACCTCTCCGGTTCTCAGCTCTGTCTGTCCGCAGCCGCCAGTGCCACCAGCATCTGCTGTTACCACTACCGCTGTGGCAGTATCTGTGACCACTTCTGCTCCGGTAGCTCCTGCAGCGCGGCCTCCGTCCGAGTCAGTACCAGCTCCAGCTTCTACCGCAGATCCTGGATCCGAGACTGACTCTGACCCTCCATCGGCGTTCGCTCTGCTACCTCGACCGGATGCGCCCCCGCCGCCTC
The DNA here is from genome assembly GCF_902167145.1 of Zea mays. NCBI lineage: Eukaryota > Viridiplantae > Streptophyta > Magnoliopsida > Poales > Poaceae > Zea > Zea mays. The sequence goes on along the minus strand of NC_050100.1, from coordinate 221,836,953 downwards.
CTCCTGCTTCAGGCGTTTAGGTTCAGGTCCCTTTTGGTGTTTGACGCCAAAGGGGGAGAGATATGAGTTGTGAGAGCTAGGGGGAGTTAGAGAGTTAGTAGAGAGTCCGAGTCATTTTGATGTAATATATATGCCTGCTACTCTCTGTACTAGCTTGATGTTTTTGGCTCACAAACTCGTCATATACTCTCGTTGCGTATGATTGACTGTGTGTATTATGTTTTCACCTTATATCATATCACCAGTCTTCTAGCTCTTGTTTCATTAATTTACCTTCTCTTTTATATGAACAAGAATCTTATGATGTGTATGCGCTCACTCTTATTATTATGGTACACATTCTTTCTGTCAAAGATTACTGAGTATAACTAACCATTCTTTCTATTGACAGAATCTTCAAAACAAACTACTCTCACAAAACTTGTAGGGTTGTCATCAATCACCAAAAAGGGGGAGATTGAAAGCATCTAGGCCCCTGGTTGGTTTTAGTGATTAATGACAACGTAATATTATATGTGACTAACGTGTGTTTTGCAGAGACAAATGGTAAGTTAGGTCGCATGACAGGTAGAAGTACTACAACGGTGAAAACAATCCCGGATATAAGAACTCGAAGCGACGGCTAAAACGACGGAACAAAAGGTGAAGGTCTACGGAGTCCGAGTGTCAAGGAGATGTGGACACTCGCGATTTAGTTAGGTCTTTTATTCTCTTTTAGCCGTACTATAAAGAGGGGTTGTCGATGAGTAGTTTGACCAAGAGAGTTCTAGTGTAGTGTTGGTGCACAATCACACTCATATACAGTGCTAGGTGTCACTCTAGAACTCACACACAAGTTAGAGCGAAAACCGATTTGAAAATCAGCTGAAAAACAAGACTTAGTGTTTCTGGCTTAGGGGCACCGGACTGTCCGGTGCACCCTCTGCCAGGTGGGGTCAGGCTGGTCCACGGCAGAGTCCTCCCCTTCGCAGAAACCCGAGAGCGCAGCCTTCGGAGATGAATTTTAGTGGCACACCGGACACCGCACCGGATTGTCCGGTGTGCACCGGACAGTGGACTGTTCACTGTCCGGTGCGCCATGAGTCCAACGGCTCTCTGTCAGAACTAGCCGTTGGAAGTGACCGTTGGCGCACCGGTGGCGCACCGGACTGTCCGGTGCGCCATCACGCAGTAAATTGCCTGTAACGGCTAGTTGGTGGGTGAGGGCTATTTATACCCCCTCCACCCACCATATTCAATGTCTTGCACTCCACATTTATTCCAGCACACTGGTAGAGCATTGCAAGCACCAAAAGCCTAGTGAGGAGATTAGAGAATCATAATCCGCGCTTGTTCCTCATTAGCGCTAGTGAGAGCCACCTAGAGCACACACCACTTGCATTAGGCTTCTCTTGGTCAAGCGAAAGTCTACGGCTTGTTACTCTTGGTGATCGGCATCACCTAGACGGCTTGGTGGCGTTGGGAGCTCGGTGATCACCGTGAAGATCTTGTTGGTGACCCGACTCAAGTTTGTAAGCGGTCTCGAGGGATCCACCGCGCCGGAGTGGCAAAGGATCATCTCGTAGTGAGCACTTGGTTCTTGCGAGGACCAAGGGGGAGCGATACCCTTGCGCGGGTGCTCCAACGAGGACTAGTGGAGAGTGCCGACTCTTCGATACCTCGGGAAAAATTGGAGGAGTCTTCTAAACTTTGCTTTACATTCCGCACTTAATTCAAGCACTTTACATTGCGTATTTGTTTAGCAAGTATTTGAAGTATTATCTTAGCTTTGTTACATTTCTAGTATTATATTCTTAGTGCTAGTTGTTGGGGTGAAGTTGGGCTTTTGTTTAGCTCTTGCTTAGGTTTTAATTAGTGTTGATTTTTAGAAAAGCCCAATTCACCCCCCCCCCTCTTGGGCATCGTGATCCTTTCATGTTCCTTGTCCGGTGCGCCAGTATGGGCGACTCTGACTTCTGCGCGCGCTGCGCGCGCAATAAATGCATCGCAGGTAGCCGTTGGCGCCGAATAGTCGTTGCTCCGGAGTTGCACCGGACAGTCCGGTGCACACCGGACATGTCCGGTGAATTATAGTGGACTAGCCGTTGGAGATTCCCGAAGCTGGCGAGTTCCTGAGGCCGCTCTTCCTTGGCGCACCGGACACTGTCCGGTGTACACCGGACAGTCCGGTGAATTATAGCGCGAGTGCCTCGGAAATTCCCGAAGGTGGCGAGTTCGAGTTGGAGTCCTCTGGTGCACCAGACATGTCCGGTGGTGCACCGGACACTGTCCGGTGGCACACCGGACAGTCCGGTGCGCCAGACCAGAGGTGCCTTCGGTTGGCCCTTTGCTCTTTTGTTGAACCCAACTTTTGGTCTTTTTATTGGCTAAGTGTGAACCTTTGGCACCTGTATAACTTATACACTAGAGTAAACTAGTTAGTCCAATTATTTGTGTTGGGCAATTCAACCACCAAAATTAATTAGGGACTAGGTGTAAGCCTAATTCCCTTTCAATCTCCCCCTTTTTGGTGATTGATGCCAACACAAACCAAAGCAAATATAGAAGTGCATAATTGAACTAGTTTGCATAATATAGGTGCTAAGGTTGCTTGGAATTGAGCCAATATAAATACTTACAAGATATGCATGGATTGTTTCTTCTTATTTAACATTTTGGACCACGCTTGCACCACATGTTTTGTTTTTGCAAATAGTCAAAGGCAAATGAATAAGATTTTGAGAAGCATTTTCAAGATTTGAAATTTTTCTCCCCCTGTTTCAAATGCTTTTCCTTTGACTAAACAAAACTCCCCCTAAATGAGATCCTCCTCTTAGTGTTCAAGAGGGTTTTGATAATTTTTGAAATACTAGTTTCTCCCCCTTTTGAGCATAATAGGAAAACCAATTGATAATATCCTTGGAAACACAAAGTTTTTGAAATTGGTGGTGCGGTCCTTTTGCTTTGGGCTCTTACTCTCTCCCCCTTTGGCATGAATCGCCAAAAACGGAATCATTAGAGCCCTAGAAGTGCTATCTTCCCCTTTGGTCATAAATAAATGAGTTAAGATTATACCAAAGACGAAGTCCGGTCCTTTTGCCTTGGGCTCGTACTTTCTCCCCCAAAGACAAAGATCTTTTCTTTGATGCTCATGCTTTTCTCCCCCAAGAATGGAGAGATGCTTGGAGTGACGGCGAAGTATGAGTTACGTAGTGGAAGCCTTTGTCTTCGCCGAGGACTCCAATTCCCTTTCGATATACCTATGACTTGGTTTGAAATAGACTTGAAAACACATTAGTCATAGCACATAAAAGAGACATGATCAAAGGTATATAAAAGAGCTATGTGTGCAATCTAGCAAAAGAAATTGCGTGAATCAAGAATATTGAGCTCATGCCTAAGTTTGGTAAAAGATTGTTCATCAAGAGGCTTGGTAAAGATATCGGCTAATTGATCTTTAGTATTAATGTATGAAATCTCGATATCTCCCTTTTGTTGGTGATCCCTAAGAAAATGATACCGGATGGCTATGTGCTTAGTGCGGCTATGCTCGACGGGATTGTCGGCCATTTTGATTGCACTCTCATTATCACATAGCAAAGGGACTTTGGTTAATTTGTAACCGTAGTCCCGCAGGGTTTGCCTCATCCAAAGTAATTGCGCGCAACAATGGCCTGCGGCAATGTACTCGGCTTCGGCGGTGGAAAGAGCGACCGAATTTTGCTTCTTTGAAGCCCAAGACACCAAGGATCTTCCCAAGAACTGGCAAGTCCCCGATGTGCTCTTCCTATTAATCTTGCACCCTGCCCAATCGGCATCCGAATAACCAATCAAATCAAATGTGGATCCCCTAGGATACCAAAGCCCAAACTTAGGAGTATAGGCCAAATATCTCAAGATTCGTTTTACGGCCGTAAGGTGAGATTCCTTAGGGTCGGATTGGAATCTTGCACACATGCAAACGGAAAGCATAATGTCCGGTCGAGATGCACATAAATAGAGTAATGAACCTATCATCGACCGGTATACCTTTTGATCCACGGACTTACCTCCCGTGTCGAGGTCGAGATGCCCATTAGTTCCCATGGGTGTCTTGATGGGTTTGGCATCCTTCATTCCAAACTTGCTTAGAATATCTTGAGTGTACTTGGTTTGGCTTAGGAAGGTGCCCTCTTGGAGTTGCTTCACTTGAAATCCTAGAAAGTACTTCAACTCCCCCATCATAGACATCTCGAATTTTTGTGTCATGATCCTACTAAACTCTTCACATGTAGATTCGTTAGTAGACCCAAATATAATATCATCAACATAAATTTGGCATACAAACAAATCATTCTCAAGTGTTTTGGTAAAGAGCGTAGGATCGGCTTTTCCGACTTTGAATCCATTAGCAATAAGGAAATCTCTAAGGCATTCATACCATGCTCTTGGGGCTTGCTTGAGCCCATAAAGCGCCTTAGAGAGCTTATAGACATGGTTAGGGTACTCACTGTCTTCAAAGCCGAGAGGTTGCTCAACATAGACCTCTTCCTTGATTGGTCCATTGAGGAAGGCACTTTTCACGTCCATTTGATAAAGCTTAAAGCCATGGTAAGTAGCATAGGCCAATAATATACGAATTGACTCAAGCCTAGCTACGGGTGCATAGGTTTCACCGAAATCCAAACCTTCGACTTGGGAGTATCCCTTGGCCACAAGTCGAGCTTTGTTCCTTGTCACCACACCATGCTCATCTTGCTTGTTGCGGAAGACCCACTTGGTTCCTACAACATTTTGATTAGGACGTGGAACTAAATGCCATACCTCATTCCTAGTGAAGTTGTTGAGCTCCTCTTGCATCGCCACCACCCAATCCGAATCTTGGAGTGCTTCCTCTACCCTGTGTGGCTCAATAGAGGAAACAAACGAGTAATGCTCACAAAAATGTGCAACACGAGATCTAGTAGTTACCCCCTTATGGATGTCGCCGAGGATGGTGTCGACGGGGTGATCTCGTTGGATTGCTTGGTGGACTCTTGGGTGTGGCGGCTTTTGCTCTTCATCCTCCTTGTCTTGATCATTTGCATCTCCCCCTTGATCTATGCTGTCATCTTGAGGTGACTCATTTGATTGATCTTCTTCTTCATCAACTTGAGCCTCTTCCTCATTTTGAGTTGGTGGAGATGCTTGCATGGAGGAGGATGGTTGATCTTGTGCTCTTGGAGACTCTTTGGATTCCTTAGGACACACATCCTCAATGGACATGTTCCTTAGCGCTATGCATGGAGCCTTTTCATCACCTATCTCATCAAGATCAACTTGCTCTACTTGAGAGCCGTTAGTTTCATCAAACACAACGTCACATGAGACTTCAACTAGTTCAGTGGACTTGTTAAAGACCCTATATGCCCTTGTGTTTGAGTCATAACCAAGTAAAAAGCCTTCTACAGTCTTAGGAGCAAATTTAGATTTTCTTCCTCTTTTAACAAGAATAAAGCATTTGCTACCAAAAACTCTAAAATATGAAATGTTGGGCTTTTTACCGGTTAGGAGTTCATAGGATGTCTTCTTGAGGATTCGGTGTAGATACAACCGGTTGATGGCGTAGCAAGCGGTGTTGACCGCCTCGGCCCAAAACCGATCCGATGTTTTGTACTCATCAAGCATGGTTCTTGCCATGTCCAATAGAGTTCGATTCTTCCTCTCCACTACACCATTTTGTTGTGGGGTGTAGGGAGAAGAGAACTCATGCTTGATGCCCTCCTCCTCAAGGAAGCCTTCGATTTGAGAGTTCTTGAACTCCGTCCCGTTGTCGCTTCTAATTTTCTTGATCCTTAAGCCGAACTCGTTTTGAGCCCGTCTCAAGAATCCCTTTAAGGTTTCTTGGGTTTGAGATTTTTCCTGTAAAAAGAACACCCAAGTGAAGCGAGAATAATCATCCACAATAACTAGACAGTACTTACTCCCGCCGATGCTTATGTAAGCGATCGGGCCGAATAGATCCATGTGGAGTAGCTCAAGCGGCCTGTCGGTCGTCATGATGTTCTTGTGTGGATGATGGGTTCCAACTTGCTTTCCTGCCTGGCATGCGCTACAAACCCTGTCTTTCTCAAAATGAACATTTGTTAATCCTAAAATTTGTTCTCCCTTTAGAAGCTTGTGAAGATTCTTCATCCCAACATGGGCTAGTCGGCGATGCCAGAGCCAACCCATGTTAGTCTTAGCAATTAAGCAAGTGTCGAGTTCAGCTTTATCAAAATCTACCAAGTATAGCTGACCCTCTAACACTCCCTTAAATGCTATTGAATCATCACTTCTTCTAAAGACAGTGACACCAATATCGGTAAAAAGACAGTTGTAGCCCATTTGACATAATTGAGATACAGAAAGCAAATTGTAATCTAAAGAATCTACAAGAAAAACATTAGAGATGGAATGGTCAGGGGATATAGCTATTTTACCCAAACCTTTGACCAAACCTTTATTTCCATCCCCGAATGTGATAGCTCGTTGGGGATCTTTGTTTTTCTCATAGGAGGAGAACATCCTTTTCTGCCCTGTCATATGGTTTGTGCACCCGCTGTCGAGTATCCAACTTGAGCCCCCGGATGCATAAACCTACAAAACAAGTTTAGTTCTTGACTTTAGGTACCCAAATGGTTTTGGGTCCTTTGGCATTAGACACAAGAACTTTGGGTACCCAAACACAAGTCTTTGACCCCTTGTGCTTGCCCCCAACATATTTGGCAACTACTTTGCCGGATTTGTTAGTCAACACATAAGATGCATCAAAAGTTTTAAATGAAAGACTATGTTCATTTGATGCAGTAGGAATTTTCTTCTTAGGCAACTTAGCACGTGTTGGTTGCCTAGAGCTAGATGTCTCACTCTTATATATAAAAGCATGGTTAGAACCAGAGTGAGACTTCCTAGAATGAATTTTCCTAATTTTGTCCTCGGGATAACCGACAGGGTATAAAATGTAACCCTCGTTATCCTGAGGCATGGGAGCCTTGCCCTTAACAAAGTTAGACAATCTTTTAGGAGGGGCATTAAGTTTGACATTGTCTCCCCTTTGGAAGCCAATGCCATCGTTGATGCCCGGGCGTCTCCCATTATAGAGCATACTTCTAGCAAATTTAAATTTTTCATTTTCTTAGTTATGCTCGGCAATTTTAGCATCTAATTTAGCTATATGATCATTTTGTTGCTTAATTAAAGTCATGCGATCATGTATAGCATTGATATCAACATCTCTACATCTAGAACAAATAGTGACATGCTCAATGGTAGATGTAGTTGGTTTGCAAGAATTAAGTTCAACAATCTTAGCATGAAGAATATCATTTTATCTCTAAGATCGGAAATTGTAGCTTTGCAAACATCAAAATCTTTAGCCTTAGCAATCAAATTCTCATTTTCTAATCTAAGACTAGCAAGAGAAATGTTCAATTCTTCAATCCTAGCAAGCAAATCATCATTATTATCTCTAGGGTTGAGAATTGAAACATTGCAAACATGAGTATCAACCTTAGCTAACAAATTAGTATTTTCATTTCTAAGGTTGTCAATCATCTCACGGCAAGTGCTTAGCTCACTAGATAGTCTTTGACATTTTTCTACTTCTAGAGCATAAGCATTTTTAACCTTAACATGTTTCTTGTTTTCTTTAATTAGAAAGTCCTCTTGGGAATCCAAAAGGTCATCCTTTTCATGAATAGCACTAATTAATTCATTTAATTTTTCCTTTTGTTCCATGTTAAGATTGGCAAAAAGGGTACGCAAGTTATCCTCCTCATTACTAGCATTATCATCACTAGAAGATTCATATCTAGTGGAGTATTTAGATTTAACCTTCTTTTTGCCGTCCTTGGCCATGAGGCACTTGTGGCCGACGTTGGGGAAGAGTAGTCCCTTGGTGACGGCGATGTTGGCGGCATCCTCGTCGTCGGAGGAGTCGCTTGAGCATTCGTCGGAGTCCCACTCCCGACAAACATGGGCATCGCCGCCCTTCCTTTTGTAGTACCTCTTCTTCTCCTTTCTTCTCCCCTTCTTGTCGTCGCCCCTGTCACTATCACTTGATAATGGACATTTAGCAATAAAGTGACCGGGCTTACCACACTTGTAGCAAACCTTCTTGGAGCGGGACTTGTAGTCTTTCCCTCTCCTTTGCTTGAGGATTTGGCGGAAGCTCTTGATGACGAGCGCCATTTCCTCATTGTCGAGCTTGGAGGCGTCTATTGGTTGTCGACTTGGTGTAGCCTCCTCCTTCTTTTCCTCCGTCGCCTTGAATGCGACGGGTTGAGCCTCGGATGTGGAGGGATCATCAAGCTCGTTGATCTTCCTCGAGCCTTCGATCATGCACTCAAAACTTACAAAATTCCCGATAACTTCCTCGGGGGTCATTTTAGTATATCTAGGATTACCACGAATTAATTGAACTTGAGTGGGGTTAAGGAAAATGAGGGATCTTAGAATAACCTTAACCATTTCGTGGTCGTCCCACTTCTTGCTCCCGAGGTTGCGCACTTGGTTCACCAAAGTCTTGAGCCGGTTGTACATGTGTTGTGGCTCTTCCCCTTTGCGAAGCCAGAACCGACCGAGCTCCCCCTCGATCGTTTCCCGCTTGGTGATCTTTGTGAGCTCATCTCCTTCGTGCGCGGTTTTGAGTACATCCCAAACCTCCTTGGCGCTCTTCAACCCTTGAACTTTGTTATACTCCTCTCTACTTAAAGAGGCGAGGAGTATTGTTGTCGCTTGAGAGTTGAAGTGCTCGATTTGGGCCACCTCATCCTCATCATAGTCTTTATCCCCTACAGACGGTACCTGTGCACCAAACTCAACAACATCCCATATACTTTTGTGGAGCGAGGTTAGATGAAATCGCATTAAATCACTCCACCTAGCGTAATCTTCACCATCAAAAGTTGGTGGTTTGCCTAATGGGACGGAAAGTAGAGGTGCATGTTTAGAAATGCGAGAATAGTGTAGGGGGATCTTACTAAACTTCTTACGCTCTTGGCGTTTAGAAGTTACGGAGGGTGCATCGGAGCCGGAGGTCGATGTTGATGAAGTGTCGGTCTCGTAGTAGACCACTTTCCTCATCCTCTTTTGCTTGTCCCCACTCCGATGCGGCTTGTGGGAAGAAGATTTTTCCTTCTTCTCTTTGTGATGAGAAGAAGATTTCTTCTCCTTCCCTTTGTTGGAGGAGCTCTTCTTCTTCTCCTTCCTCTTGGTGCGGAACTCTTCCAATGAAGTGCTCCTGTGGCTTGTAGTGGGCTTTTCGCCGGTCTCCATTTCCTTCTTGGCGTGATCTCCCGACATCACTTCGAGCGGTTAGGCTCTAATGAAGCACCGGGCTCTGATACCAATTGATAGTCGCCTAGAGGGGGGGTGAATAGGGCGAAACTGAAATTTACAAATATAAACACAACTACAAGCCGGGTTAGCGTTAGTAATAAAGAAACGAGTCCGCGAGAGAGGGTGGAAAACAAATCGCAAGCAAATGAAGAGTGTGACACGCGGATTTGTTTTACCGAGGTTCGGTTCTTGCAAACCTACTCCCCGTTGAGGAGGCCACAAAGGCCGGGTCTCTTTCAACCCTTCCCTCTCTCAAACGATCCCACGGATCGAGTGAGCTTTCTCTTCTCAATCACTTGGAACACAAAGTTCCTACAAGGACCACCACAAGTTTGGTGTCTCTTGCCTCAATTACAAGTGAGTTGATCGCAATGAAAGAATCAAGAAAGAAGAAAGCAATCCAAGCGCAAGAGCTCGAAAGAACACAAGCAAATCACTCTCTCTAGTCACTATGGCGTTGTGTGGAATTTGGAGAGGATTTGATCTCTTTGGTGTGTCTAGAATTGAATGCTAGAGCTCTTGTAGTAGTTGGGAAGTGGAAAACTTGGATGCAATGAATGGTGGGGTGGTTGGGGTATTTATAGCCCCAACCACCAAAAGTGGCCGTTGGGAGGCTGTCTGTTCGATGGCGCACCGGACAGTCCGGTGCACACCGGACATGTCCGGTGCCCCCGCCACGTCATCACTGCCGTTGGATTCTGACCGTTGAAGCTTCTGACTTGTGGGTCCGCCTGGATGTCCGCTGCACACCGGACATGTACTGTTCCTTGTCCGGTGCGCCAGTATGGGCGACTCTGACTTCTGCGCGCGCTGCGCGCGCAATAAATGCATCGCAGGTAGCTGTTGGCGCCGAATAGCCGTTGCTCCGGAGTTGCACCGGACAGTCCGGTGAATTATAGCGGACTAGCCGTTGGAGATTCCCGAAGCTGGCGAGTTCCTGAGGCCGCTCTTCCTTGGCGCACCGGACACTGTCCAGTGTACACCGGACAGTCCGGTGAATTATAGCGCGAGTGCCTCGGAAATTCCCGAAGGTGGCGAGTTCGAGTTGGAGTCCTCTGGTACACCGGACATGTCCGGTGGCACACCGGACAGTCCGGTGCGCCAGACCAGAGGTGCCTTCGGTTGGCCCTTTGCTCTTTTGTTGAACCCAACTTTTGGTCTTTTTATTGGCTAAGTGTGAACCTTTGGCACCTGTATAACTTATACACTAGAGCAAACTAGTTAGTCCAATTATTTGTGTTGGGCAATTCAACCACCAAAATTAATTAGGGACTAGGTGTAAGCCTAATTCCCTTTCAATAATAAACTGACCATATAATGCAAATAGTATTGCACATAATTGATGCTGAAACATATGAGAGGAGAAACTTCACAACACTTTTGTGAAAGAAGCACTAAGTGAGCTAAAGCTAAAATCGAGTTGGTCTTTCAAGGCTGACAAAGTGGTTAGAAGTAAAATATGCTTGCACCAGTCTGTCCAGCAAGTCGAACTTGCAGTCTGATTCCCTCCAACAAAATATTTAGAATGACAGGCGCACATTTTATTAGAGCATACACTCTATGCATCGTCAAATAAAAAGACAGGTCATTAAGTTAGATCAGGTCTAAAACATACCACAAGAATAAGGGATTATCCAAAATGATGTTCATATTGCCAAGTGCCCAAGTCAATTAAAAATCTGCACATCAAGCACTATATGGTATAAGGCTGAGAAAATATTAGCTTCCCTAGGCTGTCCAAATAACATGCATGGTGGTGGCTTGCATTTCACACCTTATTAAGAAGAAAACAAGAAACATAGTACTTGAAGCATACACAACATACCTATACAACAATATGACTACAATTTTCGGATACTAAAGTAACAGCAGAAAAAGCACGAAATACACTCATTCCCTGGTGAATGGGTTGTCGGTACCTGAAGAAAGCAAGATCCAAGATTGGCTTTATGCATGTTCTTTCCAAACCGATAGCATGGACAGATGCAAAAAGTTGCAAGCAAACAAGAACAAAACATCAGTGTATAACAACAACATCGTTAACATTGAAACATCTGGTGTCCTTTGGACGCCCTCCAATGGTTTGAAGGAACTGGCTGTTCAACGCCTAATATTCAAAGTTTAAAGGCTGAGAAGCATGAACGATGAACCTAGTAAAGCAGCCCACTACCATGGCATCTAGGGTGATTGTTGAGGGCAAAGCTTGCAACCGCGCATCGTAATCCAATCTAGTGCTGAAGACTCTTAATTCGGGAAGGAGAATAGCTAGATGCAGTACCAACTTAAACATGCCTCTAGGATAAAATGTAAAAGCCAGAGACTACTTAAACAACCACTAATTGAACAAACACTTACAAGCACGATCTCGATGAAAAGCTTAGCTTTGCTCAATCTCAGATCTGCAAAACAGCAAAAAAACATTGACATCAAACACGAACAGGTGAACAACAGAAATCAAGAAAATCACACTTGTAATTAAAGAAAACACATACTCCATCCATTATATTCTCATTAGGTATTAGAGATACAACTTTGACCACTTTCATGTCATATTTAATTATAAAGATAATATTTATGGGATTATGAACTTACTTTTCAACCCCACATGGCTCTTCTATTTGCAAACTAAACAATATCTTATAAACTGATGGGTGGAGTTTCAAAAGTTCAACTACATCTTGTTCAGAATGTCTAGTGTTTGAGAACACAGGGACTATTAATGTACAAAACATCAACTTTATCGAGCTGTATAGCTGGTTAAGCATGTCTTCATTTGCTTTCTCCACTTGGCAAAGCATAGTAGCCTAACAAGTACAGATGAATGGTGATAAATTGACACAAATAAAAGGCCATTTAAACTAATTCACAGAACAATATTAACCTTTGGAACATTTGCTACCAGACTATTCAAAACAGCCTCAACATAACCACGAACTGTTATAATACACATTTTCAGAACTGTTCTAGGACATAGAATAGATGATTGTGCAGTGGTGTATATCTATCTGTTGTTTCCTGCTACTTACCACCCTCCAAGTAGATCTCCAGCTCATCGTCGATGTTTCACTGAAGAATGTCACAGAATGATCCCTCCAGTATGGGGAGGAAGACGGTGTACACAAAGGGCTGCTCGCCGGTGAGCCGCGACCCTTTGACGACGAGGTATTGCGTCTCTGAGGGGATGTCATGGCCTGAGGAGCCCATCCTTTGTGTCATCCACCATAACTATCTGGAAAATCAACTCTATATTGCTTAGATGCTTCAATTGCAAGGTACCTGATAGCAAGGAACTGGGACGTAAAGAAGGCTACTAAAATGCTGAAGAAAACCTTAAAATGGCGTTAGAATATAAGCTAAAATCATTACCATTTGCACAAACGTTCAAAGTTGACAGAGGTGTTAGTCAAAAAACCACTACACACTAAACCAGTTGAATCACTATGGATGAAAGGTGCTCATGAAAAAAAACATCCACATGGAAGACATGTATCAAAGAAGGGAGCACTACACTTTGCTGCAGTGGAAATCATGGAATGCCATCGAAAAATAAACACCACCTCACGAAGGGAGCACTACACTTTAGCAGATATTTGATATGATTATATGACATCATTATTTAGCAAGAATAACATTACGGTTAGCAAATGTATGGACTTAAAATATTTTTTCTGTGTAGTGTGTACCCTTAACTAAAGCATGCACCTGATGAAACAATCAAAAGATACCTGTTGTTTCTTACCATTTAATATAACATACTGAAGCATAGTATACTGAATCAGTTCGGTTTAGTCTGAATAACATTACGGTTTAATCTAATATAATACAATCAAAAGAAGTACTTGAAGAAGCACAAGGTGCGAGATTGGCTCCGTGTGATTGCAGCCAACAAGGACCACGACGTCTATGAGCTGCGGTACTTCAACATTGCTGAGAACGAGGGCGAGGAAGAAGATTAGACTGCATTGCACTTATATCTCAGTTTTGAATAGTCCCGACCCGAGCAAACGAAACCCTAATTCCCCTCCTAAACGCGTAGAAGAATGAATCTACGCGCCCGACTACAATCCCCGTCGACCAGCAACAAATCCGCGGTTCTCCTCAAATCCCGGTCAACCCGAGGCGGGTGACCGCGAAATCTCGGCTCAAAATCCAAGGTTCCTCACCGAGAAAACTCTCGATGGGGTCGACGAGGAGGAAGAATCCAAGGAAATCGCGAGTTCTGGGGAGGAATTCGTACCTGCGCGTTGCTTGCTATCGCGACGCGAGCGAGCGGGGAGGGGAATTTGGGGGCAGATGGCAGAGCGAGGGAAAGATCATGGCGAGGAGATCATGGTGAGGAGATCTGCGGGGAAACTCGTAGCTCGGTGCGAGAGGTTGGCAAGGCTCATGGCGAGGAGATCAAGTTGGAGGTTGGCGCGGAGCTCGGCCGGCCGAGCTCGTCGCGGCGAGGAGGGTGGAAGTTGCAGAGCGCATCGAGGACGGGAAGGGCTGGTGGGCGAGGGGGTGGAGGACTGGAGAGACCGCATCGGACGGGGGAGGAGCTCCACGGCATGTTGGACGACCGAGATAGCTAGATGGCAGAACGGCAGAACAGATAGAGGCAGACTACTCTTACATACTTAATAGGTAGTAGAGATATAATATGCGCGTGCCAAGCGTGCTAACTACTAGTAACTTATTTTCAACGACTTAGAGTCTACGATGGACCTAAAAAATCAAATGGTATAATCGTTATACACTAATATTTTATCAAACTCTAGTCTCTATCTGAAAGGGAATTGGGCTTACACCTAGTCCCTAATTGATTTTGGTGGTTCAATTGCCCAACACAAATAATTGGACTAACTAGTTTGACCAAGTGTATGGATTACACAGGTGTAAAAGGTTCACACTCAGCCAATAAAAAGACCAAGTGTTGGATTCATCAAAAGAGCAAAGGGCCAACCGAAGGCACCTCTGGTCTGGCGCACCGGACTGTCCGGTGTGCCACCAGACAGTGTCCGGTGCACCACCGGACATGTCCGGTGCACCAGAGGACTCCAACGCAAACTCGCTACCTTCGGGAATTTCTAGAGGCGACTCCGCTATAATTCACCGGACTGTCCGGTGTACACCGGACAGTGTCCGGTGCGCCAAGGGAGGTCGGCCTCAGGAACTCGCCAGCTTCGGGAAAACTCCAACGGCTAGTCCGCTAAAATTCACCGGACTGTCCGGTGTGCACCGGACTGTCCGGTGCGACTCCGGAGCAACGGCTACCTCCGCGCCAACGGCTCTCTGCCGCGCATTTAATGCGCGCTCTGCGCGCGCAGAGGTCAGGCGCGCCCATTCTGGCACACCGGACAAGGAACAGTTGTTGTCCGGTGTGCACCGGACACCCAGGCGGGCCCACAAGTCAGAAGCTCCAACGGTCAGAATCCAACGGCAGTGGTGATGTGGCAGGGGGCACCGGACTGTCCGGTGTGCACCGGACTGTCCGGTGCGCCATCGAGCAGACAGACTCCCAACGGCCACTTTTGGTGGTTGGGGCTATAAATACCCCAACCACCCCACCATTCATTGCATCCAAGTTTTTCCACCTCTCAACTACTACAAGAGCTCTAGCATTCAATTCTAGACACACCAAAAAGATCAAATCCTCTCCAACTCCACTCAAGCCTTTAGTGACTAGCGAGAGAGATTTGCCGTGTTCTTTTGAGCTCTTGCGCTTGGATCGCTTTCTTTCTTTCTCACTTGTTCTTGTGATCAAAACTCAATTGTAACCAAGGCAAGAGGCACCAATTGTGTGGTGGCCCTTGCGGGGAAGTTTTGTTCCCGTTTGATTGAGAAGAAGAAAAGCTCACTCGGTCCGAGGGACCGTTTGAGAGAGGGAAGGGTTGAAAGAGACCCGGCCTTTGTGGCCTCCTCAACGGGGAGTAGGTTTGCGAGAACCGAACCTCGGTAAAACAAATCTGCGTGTCTCACTTACTTATTCGCTTGCGATTTGTTTTACGCCCTCTCTCGCGGACTCGATTTTATTTCTAACGCTAACCCGGCTTGTAGTTGTGTTTATATTTGTAAATTTCAGTTTCGCCCTATTCACCCCCCCTCTAGGCGACTTTCAATTGGTATCAGAGCCCGGTGCTTCATTAGAGCCTAACCGCTCGAAGTGATGTCGGGAGATCACGCCAAGAAGGAGATGGAGACCGGCGAAAAGCCCACTACAAGCAACGGGAGCACTTCATCGGAAGAGTCCCGCACCAAGAGGAGGGAGAAGAAGAAGATCTCCTCCAACAAAGGGAAGGAGAAGAAATCTTCTTCTCACCACAAAGAGAAGAAGGAAAAATCTTCTTCCCACAAGCCGCATCGGAGCGGAGACAAACAAAAGAGGATGAGGAAAGTGGTCTACTACGAGACCGACACTTCATCAACATCGACCTCTGGCTCCGACGCGCCCTCCGTAACTTCTAAACGCCAAGAGCGTAAGAAGTTTAGTAAGATCCCCTACACTACCCTCGCATTTCTAAGCATGCACCTTTACTTTCCGTCCCATTAGGCAAACCACCAACTTTTGATGGTGAAGATTATGCTAGGTGGAGTGATTTAATGCGATTTCATCTAACCTCACTCCACAAAAGTATATGGGATGTTGTTGAGTTTGGTGCACAGGTACCATCCGTAGGAGATAAAGATTATGATAAGGATGAGGTGGCCCAAATCGAGCACTTCAACTCTCAAGCGACAACGATACTCCTTGCCTCTTTAAGTAGAGAGGAGTATAACAAAGTGCAAGGGTTGAAGAGCGCCAAGGAGGTTTGGGATGTGCTCAAAACCGCGCACGAGGGAGATGAGCTCACCAAGATCACCAAGCGGGAAATGATCGAGGGGGAGCTCGGTCGGTTCCGGCTTCGCAAAGGGGAGGAGCCACAACACATGTACAACCGGCTCAAGACCTTGGTGAACCAAGTGCGCAACCTCGGGAGCATAAAGTGGGACGACCACGAGGTGGTTAAGGTTATTCTAAGATCACTCATTTTCCTTAACCCTACTCAAGTTCAATTAATTCGTGGTAATCCTAGATATACTAAAATGACCCCCGAGGAAGTAATCGGGCATTTTGTAAGTTTTGAGTGCATGATCGAAGGCTCGAGGAAAATCAACGAGCTTGACGAACCCATCACATCCGAAGCTCAACCCGTCGCATTCAAGGCGACGGAAGAAAAGAAGGAGGAGGCTACACCAAGTCGACAACCAATAGACGCCTCCAAGCTCGACAATGAGGAAATGGCGCTCGTCATCAAAAGCTTCCGCCAAATCCTCAAGCAAAGGAGGGGGAAAGACTACAAGTCCCGCTCCAAGAAGGTTTGCTACAAGTGTGGTAAGCCCGGTCATTTTATTGCTAAATGTCCTATGTCTAGTGACAGTGACCGAGGCGACAACAAGAAGGGGAGAAGAAAGGAGAAGAAGAGATACTACAAGAAGAAGGGCGGCGATGCCCACGTTTGTCGGGAGTGGGACTCCGACGAAAGCTCAAGTGACTCTTCCGACGATGAGGACGCCGCCAACATCGCCGTCACCAAGGGACTTCTCTTCCCCAATGTCGGCCACAAGTGCCTCATGGCAAAGGACGGCAAAAAGAAAAAGGTTAAATCTAACTCCTCCACTAAATATGAATCTTCTAGTGATGATAATGCTAGTGATGAGGAGGATAGTTTGCGTTCCCTTTTTGCCAACCTTAACATAGCTCAAAAGGAAAAATTAAATGAATTAGTCAGTGCTATTCATGAAAAGGATGACCTTTTGGATTCCCAAGAGGATTGTCTAATTAAAGAAAACAAGAAACATGTTAAGGTTAAAAAGGCTTATGCTCTAGAAATTGAGAAATGTGAAAAATTATCTAGTGAGCTAAGCACTTGCCGTGAGATGATTGACAACCTTAGACATGAAAATGCTAGTTTAAATGCTAAGGTTGATTCACATGTTTGTAATGTTTCAATTCCCAATCCTAGAGATAATAATAATGATTTGCTTGCTAGGATTGAAGAATTAAACATTTCTCTTGCTATCCTTAAAGTAGAAAATGAAAATTTAATTGCCAAGGCTAAAGAACTAGATGTTTGCAATGCTACCATTTCCAATCTTAGAGATAAAAATGATATTCTTCATGCTAAGATTGTTGAACTTAATTCTTGCAAACCCTCTACATCTATTGTTGAGCATGTATCTATTTGTACTAGATGTAGAGATGTTGATGTTAATGCTATTCATGATCATATGACTTTAATTAAACAACAAAATGATCATATAGCAAAATTAGATGCTAAAATTACCGAGCACAACTTAGAAAATGAGAGATTTAAATTTGCTCGTAGCATGCTTTATAATGGGAGACGCCCGGGCATTAAGGATGGCATTGGCTTCCAAAGGGAAGACAATGTCAAAATTAGTGCCCCTCCTAAGAAATTGTCCAACTTTGTTAAGGGCAAGGCTCCCATGCCTCAGGATAACGAGGGTTACATTTTATACCCTGCCGGTTATCCCGAGAGCAAAATTAGGAGAATTCATTCTAGGAAGTCTCACTCTGGCCCAAATCATGCTTCTATGTATAAGGGTGAGACATCTAGTTCTAGGCAACCAACCCGTGCTAAGTTGCCTAAGAAAACTCCTAGTGCATTAAATGAGCATAACATTTCATTTAAGACTTTTGATGCATCCTATGTTTTAACTAACAAATCTGGCAAAGTAGTTGCCAAGTATGTTGGGGGCAAGCACAAGGGGTCAAAGGCTTGTGTTTGGGTACCCAAAGTTCTTGTGTCTAATGCCAAAGGACCCAAAACCATTTGGGTACCTAAAGTCAAGAACTAAACTTGTTTTGTAGGTTTATGCATCCGGGGGCTCAAGTTGGATACTCGACAGCGGGTGCACAAACCACATGACAGGGGAGAAAAGGATGTTCTCCTCATATGAGAAAAACCAAGATCCCCAAAGAGCAATCACATTCGGGGATGGAAATCAAGGTTTGGTCAAAGGTTTGGGTAAAATTGCTATATCTCCTGACCATTCCATTTCCAGTGTTTTTCTCGTTGATTCTTTAGATTACAATTTGCTTTCTGTATCTCAATTATGTCAAATAGGCTACAACTGTCTTTTCACTGATATAGGTGTCACTGTCTTTAGAAGAAGTGATGATTCAATAGCATTTAAGGGAGTGTTAGAGGGTCAGCTATACTTGGTAGACTTTGATAGAGCTGAACTCGACACTTGCTTAATTGCTAAGACCAACATGGGCTGGCTCTGGCATCGCCGACTAGCACATGTTGGGATGAAGAATCTTCATAAGCTTCTAAAGGGAGAACACATTTTGGGACTAACAAATGTTCATTTTGAGAAAGACAGGATTTGTAGTGCATGCCAAGCAGGAAAGCAAGTTGGCACCCATCATCCACATAAGAACATCATGACGACCGACAGGCCACTGGAGCTCCTACACATGGATCTATTCGGCCCGATCGCTTACCTAAGCATCGGCGGGAGTAAGTACTGTCTAGTTATTGTGGATGATTATTCTCGCTTCACTTGGGTATTCTTTTTGCAGGAAAAATCTCAAACCCAAGAGACCTTAAAGGGATTCTTGAGACGGGCTCAAAATGAGTTCGGCTTAAGGATCAAGAAAATAAGAAGTGACAACGGGACGGAGTTCAAGAATTCTCAAATTGAAGGCTTCCTTGAGGAGGAGGGCATCAAGCATGAGTTCTCTTCTCCCTACACGCCACAACAAAATGGTGTAGTAGAGAGGAAGAATAGAACTCTATTGGACATGGCAAGGACCATGCTTGATGAGTACAAGACTTCGGATCGGTTTTGGGCCGAGGCGGTCAACACCGCTTGCTACGCCATCAACCGGTTATATCTTCACCGAATCCTCAAGAAGACATCGTATGAACTCCTAACCGGTAAAAAGCCCAACATTTCATACTTTAGAGTCTTTGGTAGCAAATGCTTTATTCTTGTTAAAAGAGGTAGAAAATCTAAATTTGCTCCTAAGACTGTAGAAGGCTTTTTACTAGGATATGACTCAAACACAAGGGCATATAGGGTCTTTAACAAGTCCACTGGACTAGTTGAAGTCTCATGTGACGTTGTGTTTGATGAGACTAACGGCTCTCAAGTAGAGCAAGTTGATCTTGATGAAATAGGTGAAGAAGAGGCTCCATGCATCGCGCTAAGGAACATGTCCATTGGGGATGTGTGTCCTAAGGAATCCGAAGAGCCTCCAAATGCACAAGATCAACCGTCCTCCTCCACGCAAGCATCTCCACCAACTCAAAATGAGGAAGAAGCTCAAGTTGATGAAGAAGAAGATCAATCAAATGAGCCACCTCAAGATGACGGCATAGATCAAGGGGGAGATGCAAATGATCAAGACAAGGAGGATGAAGGGCAAAGACCGCCACACCCAAGAGTCCACCAAGCAATCCAACGAGATCACCCCGTCGACACCATCCTCGGCGACATTCATAAGGGGGTAACCACTAGATCTCGTGTTGCTCATTTTTGTGAACATTACTCTTTTGTTTCCTCTATTGAGCCACACAGGGTAGAGGAAGCACTTCAAGATTCGGATTGGGTGGTGGCGATGCAAGAGGAGCTTAACAACTTCACGAGGAATGAGGTATGGCATTTAGTTCCACGTCCTAATCAAAATGTTGTAGGAACCAAATGGGTCTTCCGCAACAAGCAAGACGAGCATGGTGTGGTGACAAGGAACAAAGCTCGACTTGTGGCCAAGGGATACTCCCAAGTCGAAGGTTTGGATTTCGGTGAAACCTATGCACCCGTAGCTAGGCTTGAGTCAATTCGCATATTATTGGCCTATGCTACTTACCATGGCTTTAAGCTTTATCAAATGGACGTGAAAAGTGCCTTCCTCAATGGACCAATCAAAGAAGAGGTCTATGTTGAGCAACCTCCCGGCTTTGAAGACAGTGAGTATCCTAACCATGTCTATAAGCTCTCTAAGGCGCTTTATGGGCTCAAGCAAGCCCCAAGAGCATGGTATGAATGCCTTAGAGATTTTCTTATTGCAAATGGATTCAAAGTCGGAAAGGCCGATCCTACTCTATTCACTAAAACTCTGGAAAATGACTTGTTTGTATGCCAAATTTATGTTGATGATATTATATTTGGGTCTACTAACGAGTCTACATGTGAAGAATTTAGTAGGATCATGACACAAAAGTTCGAGATGTCAATGATGGGGGAGTTGAAGTATTTTCTAGGATTCCAAGTCAAACAACTCCAAGAGGGCACCTTCATTAGCCAAACAAAGTATACTCAAGACATTCTAAACAAGTTTGGGATGAAGGATGCCAAGCCCATCAAGACACCCATGGGAACTAATGGGCATCTCGACCTCGACACGGGAGGTAAGTCCGTGGATCAAAAGGTATACCGGTCGATGATAGGTTCTTTACTCTATTTATGTGCATCTCGACCGGATATTATGCTTTCCGTATGCATGTGTGCAAGATTCCAAGCCGACCCTAAGGAAGCTCACCTTACGGCCGTGAAACGAATCTTGAGATATTTGGCTTATACTCCTAAGTTTGGGCTTTGGTATCCTAAGGGATCCACATTTGATTTGATTGGTTATTCGGATGCCGATTGGGCGGGGTGTAAAATCAATAGGAAGAGCACATCGGGGACTTGCCAGTTCTTGGGAAGATCCTTGGTGTCTTGGGCTTCAAAGAAGCAAAATTCGGTCGCTCTTTCCACCGCCGAAGCCGAGTATATTGCCGCAGGCCATTGTTGCGCGCAATTGCTTTGGATGAGGCAAACCCTGCGGGACTACGGTTACAAATTAACCAAAGTCCCTCTGCTATGTGATAATGAGAGTGCAATCAAAATGGCCGACAATCCCGTCGAGCATAGCCGCACTAAGCACATAGCCATTCGGTATCACTTTTTAAGGGATCACCAACAAAAGGGAGATATCGAAATTTCATACATTAATACTAAAGATCAATTAGCTGATATCTTTACCAAGCCTCTTGATGAACAAACTTTTAACAAACTTAGGCATGAGCTAAATATTCTTGATTCTAGGAATTTCTTTTGTTAACTTGCACTCATAACTCATTCATATACCTTTGATCATATCTCTTTTATATGCTATGACTAATGTGTTTTCAAGTCTATTTCAAACCAAGTCATAGGTATATTGAAAGGGAATTGGAGTATTCGGCGAAGACAAAGGCTTCCACTCCGTAACTCATACTTCGCCATCACTCCAAGCAACTCCTCTATTCTTTGGGGAGAAATGAGCCTCAAAAGGGCCGGACTTCATCCTTGGGGGAGAAATGAGCCCAAGGCAAAAGGACCGGACTTCGTCTTTGGTATAATCTTAACTCATTTGTTTATGACCAAAGGGGAAGAAAAGCACTTCGAGGGCTCTAATGGTTCCGTTTTTGGCGATTCATGCCAAAGGGGGAGAAAGTATGAGCTCAAAGCAAAGGACCGCACCATCACCAAAATTCAAATTTCAAAAACTTAAGTGATAAATATTTTCAATTGATATCCTATTGTGTTCAAAAGGGGAGAAAGTAGTATTTCAAAAATGATATATCAAAACCCTCTTGAACACTAAGAGGAGGATCCCATCTAGGGGGAGTTTTGTTTAGTCAAAGGAAAAGCATTTGAAAAAGGGGGAGAAAATTTCAAATCTTGAAAATACTTTGCAAAATCTTATTCATTTACCTTTGACTATTTGCAAAAGAACTTTGAAAAAGATTTACAAAATAGTTTGCAAAAACAAAACTCGTGGTGCAAACGTGGTCCAAAATGGTATACAAGAAAGAAACAATCCATGCATATCTTGTAAGTATTTATATTGGCTCAATTCTAAGCAACCTTTACACTTACATTATGAAAACTAGTTCAATTATGCACTCCTATATTTGCTTTGGTTTGTGTTGGCATCAATCACCAAAAAGGGGGAGATTGAAAGGGAATTGGGCTTACACCTAGTCCCTAATTGATTTTGGTGGTTGAATTGCCCAACACAAATAATTGGACTAACTAGTTTGCCCAAGTGTATGGATTACACAGGTGTAAAAGGTTCACACTCAGCCAATAAAAAGACCAAGTGTTGGATTCATCAAAAGAGCAAAGGGCCAACCGAAGGCACCTCTGGTCTGGCGCACCGGACTGTCCGGTGTGCCACCAGACAGTGTCCGGTGCACCACCGGACATGTCCGGTGCACCAGAGGACTCCAACGCAAACTCGCTACCTTCGGGAATTTCCAGAGGCGACTCCGCTATAATTCACCGGACTGTCCGGTGTACACCGGACAGTGTCCGGTGCGCCAAGGGAGGTCGGCCTCAGGAACTCGCCAGCTTCGGGAAAACTCCAACGGCTAGTCCGCTAAAATTCACCGGACTGTCCGGTGTGCACCGGACTGTCCGGTGCGACTCCGGAGCAACGGCTACCTCCGCGCCAACGGCTCTCTGCCGCGCATTTAATGCGCGCTCTGCGCGCGCAGAGGTCAGGCGCGCCCATTCCGGCACACCGGACAAGGAACAGTTGTTGTCCGGTGTGCACCGGACACCCAGGCGGGCCCACAAGTCAGAAGCTCCAACGGTCAGAATCCAACGGCAGTGGTGACGTGGCAGGGGGCACCGGACTGTCCGGTGTGCACCGGACTGTCCGGTGCGCCATCGAGCAGACAGACTCCCAACGGCCACTTTTGGTGGTTGGGGCTATAAATACCCCAACCACCCCACCATTCATTGCATCCAAGTTTTTCCACCTCTCAACTACTACAAGAGCTATAGCATTCAATTCTAGACACACCAAAAAGATCAAATCCTCTCCAACTCCACTCAAGCCTTTAGTGACTAGCGAGAGAGATTTGCCGTGTTCTTTTGAGCTCTTGCGCTTGGATCGCTTTCTTTCTTTCTCACTTGTTCTTGTGATCAAAACTCAATTGTAACCAAGGCAAGAGGCACCAATTGTGTGGTGGCCCTTGCGGGGAAGTTTTGTTCCCGTTTGATTGAGAAGAAGAAAAGCTCACTCGGTCCGAGGGACCGTTTGAGAGAGGGAAGGGTTGAAAGAGACCCGGCCTTTGTGGCCTCCTCAACGGGGAGTAGGTTTGCGAGAACCGAACCTCGGTAAAACAAATCCGCGTGTCTCACTTACTTATTCGCTTGCGATTTGTTTTACGCCCTCTCTCGCGGACTCGATTTTATTTCTAACGCTAACCCGGCTTGTAGTTGTGTTTATATTTGTAAATTTCAGTTTCGCCCTATTCACCCCCCCCTCTAGGCGACTTTCACTATCTCGTCTCTACTATATTAAAGCACCAGTTTCAACGGTCGTCCCGCGTTAATATTTTTCAAAAAAAAAACCTATATTTTTTAGAATTAACCCACACCCTTATAATCTCTTCTCTACTACTATATATAATAGAAGAGTTTATGTAAAAAAATAAGGTGAAATTATGTATAAGTAAATGTTTGAACCTTGGTTGTTGGCTCCACATTTATATCCACCTAATCAATATTAAAACAAAATTTATCCTATTTTATATATAAAAACCGTAGCAATGCACGGACATATTCTAGTTTGACTTTAATAATATTGTGCCAGCTAGAGTCCCGACCTTTTTGGTTGTGTTTTGGGTTCATCCGGAGGGTTGATTTGGTGATAAAGGAATCACGGGAGAATTGAAAGGTTCCCCTCAATCCACTCCCATCTTTCCGTGATCCTAGTCACCAGATCAAACCTGAATGGCTCCAGATCGACCCTCGAGCCTGTCGAACGATCCTTTAATTCCAACCGATCGAAAAGTTGCAGCGGCAGTGTTGAGGCCAAGGCCACCGACCCACCTCTCTCATAGCACTAGCAGCAATGGAGGTGGAGATCCTCGAGTCCTGCATGGTGAAACCCAGCGACGACATAGGGACGCCGCCGCCGCCCATGCACGTGGTCTGGCTCTCCAACCTCGATCTACTCGTGGCCAGGAGCCACACGCCCACCGTATACGTGTACCGGCCCAGCCCTGACCCGGACTTCTTCTCGCCGGGCGTCCTCAGTGCTGCCCTGTCCAAGGCGCTCGTCCGCTTCTACCCCCTCGCCGGCCGGCTCGCGCAGGACGGCGCCGGCCGCCCGCAGATCCACTGCACCGGAGAAGGCGCGCTCCTCGTCACCGCGCGCGCCGACGCTACCCTCCAGGACATCCCCGGCGGGTTCGCCCCGTCGGATGAGCTGCGGCAGATGCTTGTCCCCTCGGCTGCCGACGGCGAAGACCGCGCCGGCATCTTGGCCATGTTCCAGGTCACGCTCGCCGGCCTTGATGATTTGCTCAGACCCGCACGTACGACGGCTGACGCTTGCGTATTGCCTCCGTATATGCGCAGGTGACGTCCTTCAAGTGCGGCGGGGTGTGCGTGGGCGCGGCGATCCACCACACGGCGGCGGACGGCCTAGCGGCGCTCGACTTCGTCAACACGTGGGCCGCCATCGCGAGCAAGGGCGTCGACGAGGCCGCGCCGGCGCCGCGCCCGTGGCTGGACCGCACGCTGCTCCGCGCGCGCTCCCCTCCCGACGTGCGCTTCGACCACAGCGAGTACTCCCCGCGGGGCGGCGGCGGTCCAAAGACGGCGAGGGTCCCGTTCGACTCCGCCATCCTACCCATGTCCAAGACCCAGGTGGACGCGCTCAGGGCCGGCAAGAAGGTGTCCACGTTCAAGGCCGTGGTCGCCCACGTGTGGCGGTGCGCGTGCATAGCGCGCGGGCTCGCGGGAGACGAGGACACCCGTCTGTACATGACCGCCGACGCGCGCTCCCGCGTCCGCCCGCCGCTCCCGGAAGGCTACCTCGGCAACGCCATCTTCCGCGCGTCAGCGGTGGCCACGGCGGGCGACGTCGTCTCCGAGCAGCTCGACGCCGTTGCGGGTAGGGTGTCCGGCGCCACCGCCCGGCTGGACGACGAGTACGTCCGATCGCTGGTGGACTACCTGGAGCAGGTGGTGGGCGATGTGGCGGGGCTCCGCAAGGGGGAGTGGGTGATGCCGGAGACCGACCTGTGGGTGATAAGCTGGCAGGGGCTGCCCATCTACGACGCCGACTTCGGCTGGGGACGGCCGGCGTTCATGGGCCGCGCGTGCCTCCAGTTCAGCGGCCTCGTGTACCTCGTCCCGGGCCCGGACGGCGACGGCCGCCTCGACGTCGTCGTGGCCATGGAGCCCAAGAGCCTGGCCAGATTCAAGGAGCTGTTGTACGAGCTCAAAGGTGCAGGTGTTCCGTGCACGGCAGACTGAGCTGCTGCATTCCGTGCAGGTTCCTTGGCTTGCTACCGGCTGGCAAAACGAAAACCTGTTTGACAAATTGTTCCTTGCATTGCCTATCTACTTCGACCTTTACTGCAGTACTCCTAGTTTTCTACTCGTTGTTTGTGATCGCAATCTGGTGAGTACTGTACTCTATATGCATTTACATGGCTATCTATATTCGGAGCTAAATTCATCGCCGGTCCTGTAACTCGGCACTAGATGTTACTTTTTTCTTTTCCAAAAGGGAAGTGATTTCTTACTATTAACCGCGGGAGCAAAGAGATCACCGTATTGCTCCACGTCATCAGAAAAAAAATTCACCGTCCGATCACAGCTCAGCGGCTATGCCTCTGCGCGTGGAGCTGCCGTCGCTCTCTCTTCTAGACGCTTCGCGTTAGGGATAAAAGCAAAAGGAAGAACAGAAAAAGAAAATAATCAGGAAGGGGAGCGGCGGCCACCAGAGCCCGGAGTTCGGAGTTCACGATATGACGCTCTGGTACGGTGCTTCTTCGTCGCTTGGAAGAAGACGACACGAAGAAGAAAAAAAAGGTAATTTTCCCCTGACAGCACAGTCGTCCGAGTCTCGCGTCTAGGCTGCTTCTCCGTGGCACGGTTTAGCCTCGTCCTTGCCTCTCCACTTTGGTCGTCTTTGTCATTGTCTCCTACCCCGTTGTCCAGCGTTCCTACAGCCGCATTGCTGTCGAATGCGCGATCGCTTCGACCGACGCATGCGCTCGCGCGGAGGCGCCGCAACGCACCCTATGCTGTTGCGCTTCTCTCCTTCCCTCGCCAGGACAGCACTTCGGATAAAATGCCATCAGTAACTGATTCGCTAGGCTTTCGGGGGAGCAACGGCGAGCTCCCAAGCTATCCACGTCAGGTTTTTTTCACGATTGGTGTTTAACGGACAGGAGGTTTCCCTTTCTTCGACTACACAACACCGAAGCGTTCCAGATTTTTTCACGATTGGTGTTTAACGGACGGGAGGTTTCCCTTTCTTCGACTACACAACACCGAAGCGTTCCAGAAACTCATTTGAGATCCCTAGGCAGCAACGCCTTCAGATGTCCTAGCGGCCTTGACATCGTTCCGAGTGCTGGGCGCCATGCAGGTGTTTGACAAAATGTCCATGTCGTCTATCATGGTCATGTCATGCCCCCGTTCGAAGATCGTGCTCACCTACTGCAGCTAATCGTATAAAGCGACTTTAGCTTTCGTTTGGGAACAATTTGTTTTTTAGGTTCTCAGTGTCAAATGGTAGGATGTTGGCGGGCTAGAGGATGTGAAAAGGATTCTTCTAGATACTATTCTGGTAAATTGGACTTGGTTTTGCAGTAAATATCAGCAACACCAATACGACGCGCAATTATAGGTAAAACAAGTGTTTTCCCTACAATAGTTTTGGGCTTTTGTGGGATGACCTTTTCTTTTGCTTGATATTTCAGCTCCCTTTGACGTATAATCGCATGATTTCTTCTAAATTGCGCAAGCGATTAGGTGTCTGGGTATATGGACCTCCGGGAACAGGGAAGGTAGGTTTGAAAAAGTTTCACACGAATTAAATTAGGTGTCTGACTAGATTTAGGAAAGTCTCTTAGATGGTTTATATAAATTGAGGTGGTTATAAATATACGAGTTTACAGTTTATAGATATTAGATTATTAATTTCTTAAAAACCAAAAAACTATTCTTTTCTAACTAAAAGATAAAAACTGGTTTAAAAAAAACTATATTGCTTCGCTTCCGTGCGTAAGTTCCACGGGACACATACGTTTTTATGAAACGAATGATCCTAGCCTCTATAGCATACACACAGTTAACCCTTACGAAGCTTTTTTTTAGGATAATTGTTGATTATCAAATGAAGGGCACAATACTCTTGATCTTATGTTTCTCGACGTGTACAGGAAAGGACTGTTTGTTCCTGTACGATAGTAACATGGCACAATGCCAGACACCAGAACAACAACGACAAAATCACAAAAAGATAATGCTGAGCAACACACCAACACCTTTCGCCATGGGGAGTGGGGACGCAAACATCTTCCATGTGCTACCGGTACTACTTTACAGTTTACAAGTACTGTCCACATCAACAGCTGTCTTCGCCAGGGAATAACTAGGAATGGACTCTCTGTCCCCGTGCCCGCAATAAAAAAAAAGTTCACTATAGAGATTCCTACAAACTCTTTCCGAGGTATTTCTTCCACATATCCATTCACCGCAGATATAAATCCCCGTTCAGGATCTCCATCTGCGCTTAAATTATAATCATGACATATTTTCTTTGTTATTAATATAAAACATTGTCACTTATACACATTGTCGGATGTAAGAAATTATTATATATACATCAAAATAAACATATTTGTACGACGAGTGATCTTTTGACAAGGTAATTATTTATTTTTATCATTATTTATTACATGAAAACATCATCATATGTAAGTTTAACGGGTCTCGTGGGGAACGAGATGGGAAATGCTTCTCTATTCGTGTCCCCATTTACCCGTCTGAGAAAGATTTTTCTCTATTTACATCCCCGTGGAGAAAACCATTATCTATCTCATCCCCTAATGGAGAAATTGAAAGGGAAATGTGTCCTTGGGTCATTTCTAAGTATTTTGGTGATTTAGTGTCCAACACAAGTGCCTAAGTGTTAAATGATGGACAAAGTACAAATCAAGTATAAAGGTATGTTTCTCAGACTTGGTACATTGTTTTAGAGACTAATGTATTGTGTCTAAGTGCTGGAAACAGGAAAAATCAAGTTGAAGTTAAAGATGGCTTTGTTCAGCCAAAGTCAGCTCTGTCTGGGTGCACCGGACAGTGTCCGGTGGTGCACCGGACAGTGTCCGATGCGCCAGGCTGGCTCAGGCGAACTTGCTGCTCTCGGGAAGTGATTAACGGCGTACGACTATAATTCATCGGACTGTCTGGTGTGCACCGGACTGTCCGGTGAGCCAACGGTCGGTCGGGCCAACGGTCGGCCGCGTGATCCACGCGAGACACGTGGCCGAGCCAACGGCTAGAAGGGGCACCGGACTGTCCGGTGCGCCAACGGCTCCAAAGTGACAACGGTCGGCTTCGCCAAAGAAGGAAAGAAATCCGCATCGGACAGTGTCCGGTGGTGCACCGGACTGTCCGGTGCGCCAGGCGACAGAAGGCAAGAAATGCCTTCCTGGAATGCACTCAACGGCTCCTAGCTGTCTTGGGGCTATAAAAGGGACCCCTAGGCGCATGGATGAGTACACCAAGCATTCTCTAAGCATTCCTAAGCACCAAGACTTCGATTCCGCGCATTTGATTCTTTGTGATAGCAACTAGAGCTTCATTTGAGTTGTGAACTCGCCGGGTTGTGTTGTGAGCTCTTGTTGCGACTTGTGTGCGTGTTGATACTCTGATTTCGTGTCTTGAGTGTGTTGCTCATCCCTCCCTTACTCTGTGCTTCTTTGTGAGAATCAAAGTGTAAGGGCGAGAGGCTCCAAGTTGTGGAGATTCCTCGCAAACGGGATATAGTAAAGCAAAGCAAAACACTGTGGTATTCAAGTGGGTCTTTGGACCGCTTGAGAGGGGTTGATTGCAACCCTCGTCCGTTGGGACGCCACAACGTGGAGTAGGCAAGTGTTGAACTTGGCCGAACCACGGGATAAACCACTGTGTCTATCTGTGATTGATCTTCTTGTGGTTATCGTGTCTTGCAAAGACTCTTATCTAGCTCCTTGGCTTTATTGTGCTAACTCCTAACCAAGTTTTGTGGCATTAAAGTTTAAGTTTTACAGGATCACCTATTCACCCCCCTCTAGGTGCTCTCAATTGGTATCGGAGCCGTTCTCTTCAAGAAAGGGACTAACCGCCCGAAGAGATGGATCCTAGGGGCAAGGGGATGGTGGTCAACGATAAGGAGAAGGAATCCTTCGTCAACGAGCCTAAAGATGACAAGCCTACCGACTCAGGCTCGGGCCACAAACGAAGAGATGGGAAGAAGAAGACGAGGCGCATCAAGGAGATCATCTACTATGACGACAGCGACGAGTCCTCTTCTTCCCAAAAGGACGACGACAACGACTACGAGAAAAAGAAGACGGTTAACTCAAACATCTCTTTCGATTATTCTCGTATTCCTCAAAGTACCAATGCTCATTTACTCTCCATTTCACTTGGTAAACCTCCTCATTTTGATGGAGAGGACTACGGATTTTGGAGTCACAAAATGCGTAGTCACTTGTTCTCTCTCCATCCTAGTATATGGGAGATAGTAGAGAGTGGAATGAAATTTGATAGCTCGGATAGTCCTTTGTTTATCAATGAACAAATTCATAAAAATGCACAAGCTACTACTGTGTTGTTAGCCTCATTGTGCAGGGACGAGTACCATAAGGTGAGCGGCTTGGACAATGCCAAGCAGATCTGGGACACCCTCAAGATCTCACATGAGGGGAACGACGTCACCATGCTCACCAAGATGGAGTTGGTGGAAGGCGAACTCGGGAAATTTGCGATGATAAGAGGGGAGGAGCCAACCCAGACATACAACAGGCTCAAGACTCTCGTCAACAAGATAAGGAGCTATGGAAGCACGCGATGGACGGACCACGACGTCATCCGCCTAATGCTAAGGTCCTTTACTATACTTGATCCACATCTTGTCAACAATATTCGTGAGAATCCCAGGTACACCAAGATGTCGCCCGAAGAAATTCTTGGGAAATTTGTAAGCGAGCGAATGATGATCAAGGAGGTGAGATACGTGGATGATGCATTGAATGACCCAATCCACGAGCCTCAAACCATTGCTCTCAAAGCGACAAGGAGCAAGGAGGCACTACCTAGCAAGGTGGCGCAAGTTGAGGCGGCCGGGCTTAATGAGGTAGAAATGGCCCTCATCATCAAGCGGTTCAAGACGGCACTAAAGGGTCACAAGGAGCACGCCAACAAGAACAAGACAAAGGGGAAACGCTCCTGCTTCAAACGTGGTAAGATTGGTCATTTTATCGCTAATTGTCCCGATAATGATAGTGACCCGGAAAAGAAGAGTGGAAAGTGGGAAAAGAAGAAGAGTTACAAGAAGGCGAAGGGCGAGGCACATCTTGGAAAGGAGTGGGATTCGGATTGCTCCTCGTTCGACTCCGACAACGAAGGACTCGCCGCCACCGCCTTCAACAAGTCATCCCTCTTCCCCAACGAGCATCACACTTGCCTCATGGCAAGGGAAAAGAAGGTAAGCACTCGTAATACTAGTACTTATGCTTCTTCAAGTGAGGATGAGTCTAGTGATGATGATGAAATAGATTATTCATGTTTATTGAAGGGCCTAGATAGAACCAAGATTGATAAAATTAATAAATTAATTGATGCCTTGAATGATAAGAATAGGTTATTAGAAAAGCAAGAGGATCTTTTGTATGAAGAGCATGATAAATTTGTTAGTGCACAAAATTCTCTTGCTCTAGAAGTTAAAAGGAATGAAATGCTTTCTTGTGAACTATCTACTTGTCATGAAACCATTTCTACTTTAAAAAGTGTGAATGATGATTTAAATGCTAAACTATAAGTAACAAGTAAATCTAACTCTTGTGTAGAACATGTTATGATTTGCAATAGGTGCAAGAATTTTAATGTTGATACTTGTAGTGAACACCTAGTTTGCATTTCTAAATTAAATGATGAAGTGGCTAGTCTTAATGCCCAACTTAAGACTAGCAAGAGTGAATTTGACAAGCTAAAATTTGCAAGGGATGCCTACACAATTGGTAGACACCCCTCAATTAAGGATGGTCTTGACTTCAAGAGGGAAGTCAAGAACTTAACAAGCCATAAGGCTCCCATCTCCGCCAAGGAGAAAGGGAAGGCCCCTATGGCTAGTAGTGCTCAAAAGAACCATGCTTTCATGTATCATGATAGGAGACATTCTAGAAATGTTTATAGAAGTTATGATGCTTTTGATTCTCATGCTATGATTGCTTCTAGTTCTTCTATTATGCATGATAGAAATTTAGCTAGGAGAAATGCTATTAATCACATGCCTAGAAGAAATGTTGTTCATATGCCTAGGAAAACAAATAGTGAACCTTCTACAATTTATCATGCTTTAAATGCTTCCTTTGCTATTTGTAGAAAGGATAGGAAGATAGTTGCTAGAAACTTAGGGGCAAAATGCAAGGGAGATAAAACTTGCATTTGGGTCCCTAAAGCTATTTGTACTAACCTTGTAGGACCCAACATGAGTTGGGTACCTAAGACCCAAGCCTAAATTGCCTTGCAGGTTTATGCATCCGTGGGCTCAAGCTGGATTATCGACAGCGGATGCACAAACCACATGACGGGGGAAAAGAGGATGTTCTCTTCCTACGTCAAGAACAAGGATCCCCAAGATTCAATCATATTCGGTGATGGGAACCAAGGCAAGGTGAAAGGGTTAGGAAAAATTGCTATTTCATCCGAGCACTCTATTTCTAATGTGTTCTTAGTTGAGTCGCTTGGATATAACTTGTTGTCTGTGAGTCAATTATGTAATATGGGATATAACTGTTTATTCACAAATGTAGATGTGTCTGTCTTTAGAAGAAGTGATGGTTCATTAGCTTTTAAGGGTGTATTAGACGGCAAACTCTATTTAGTTGATTTTGCAAAAGAGGAGGTCGGTCTAGATGCATGCTTAATTGCTAAGACTAGCATGGGCTGGCTGTGGCATCGCCGATTAGCACATGTTGGGATGAAGAACCTTCACAAGCTTCTAAAGGGAGAACACGTGATAGGTCTAACTAATGTTACTTTCGAAAAAGATAGACCTTGTGCAGCTTGTCAAGCAGGGAAACAGGTGGGAAGCTCTCATCATGCCAAAAATGTGATGACAACATCAAGACCCCTAGAGTTACTTCATATGGACCTCTTCGGACCCGTCGCCTATCTGAGCATAGGAGGAAGTAAGTATGGTCTTGTTATAGTTGATGATTTTTCCCGCTTCACTTGGGTATTCTTTTTGCAGGATAAATCTGAAACCCAAGGGACCCTCAAGCGCTTCCTAAGGAGAGCTCAAAATGAGTTTGAGCTCAAGGTGAAGAAGATAAGAAGCAACAATGGGTCCGAGTTCAAGAACCTTCAAGTGGAGGAGTATCTTGAGGAGGAAGGAATCAAGCACGAGTTCTCCGCTCCCTACACACCATAGCAAAATGGTGTGGTAGAGAGGAAGAACAGGACGCTTATAGACATGGCGAGGACGATGCTTGGAGAGTTCAAGACCCCCGAGCGCTTTTGGTCAGAAGCCGTGAACACGGCTTGCCACGCCATCAACCGGGCCTACCTTCATCGCCTCCTCAAGAAGACTTCGTATGAGCTACTAACCGGTAACAAACCCAATGTTTCGTATTTCCGAGTTTTTGGGAGTAAATGCTACATTCTAGTGAAGAAGGGTAGGAATTCCAAATTTGCTCCCAAAGTGGTAGAAGGGTTTTTGTTAGGTTATGACTCAAATACAAAGGCGTATAGGGTCTTCAACAAATCATCGGGTTTGGTTGAAGTCTCTAGCGACGTTGTATTTGATGAGACTAATGGCTCTCCAAGAGAGCAAGTTGTTGATCTTGATGATGTAGATAAAGAAGACGTTCCAACAGCCGCAATGCGCACCATGGCGATTGGAGATGTGAGGCCAATGGAACAAAAGGAGCAAGATCAACCTTCTTCCTCAACAATGGTGCATCCCCCAACTCAAAACGATGAACAGGTTCATCAAGAGGAGGCGTGTGATCAAGGGGGAGCACAAGTTGATCATGTAATGGAGGAAGAAGCACAACCGGCACCTCCAACCCAAGTTCGAGCGATGATTCAAAGGGATCATCCTGTCGACCACATTTTGGTTGACATTAGCAAGGGAGTAACTACTCGTTCTAGATTAGTTAATTTCTGTGAGCATTACTCTTTTGTCTCTTCTATTGAGCCTTTCAGGGTAGAAGAGGCCTTGCTAGATCCGGACTGGGTGTTGGCCATGCAAGAGGAGCTCAACAACTTCAAAAGAAATGAAGTTTGGACACTAGTGCCTCGTCCCAAGCAAAATGTTGTGGGAACCAAGTGGGTGTTCCACAACAAACAAGACGAGCACGGGGTGGTGACAAGGAACAAGGCACGACTTGTGGCAAAAGGTTATGCCCAAGTCGCAGGTTTGGACTTTGAGGAGACTTTTGCTCCTATGGCTAGGCTAGAGTCCATTCGTATTTTGCTAGCATATGTCGCTCACCATTCTTTCAGGTTGTTCCAAATGGATGTGAAAAGCGCTTTCCTCAACGGGCCAATCAAGGAGGAGGTGTACATGGAGCAACCCCCTGGCTTCGAGGATGAACGGTACCCCGACCACGTGTGTAAGCTCTCTAAGGCGCTCTATGGACATAAGCAAGCCCCAAGAGCATGGTATGAATGCCTTAGAGACTTTTTAATTGCTAATGCTTTCAAGGTTGGGAAAGCCGATCCAGCTCTTTTTACTAAGACTTGTGATGGTGATCTTTTTGTGTGCCAAATTTATGTCGATGACATAATATTTGGTTCTACTAATCAAAAGTCTTGTGAAGAGCTTAGCAGGGTGATGACTCAAAAGTTTGAGATGTCGATGATGGGCGAGTTAAGCTATTTCCTTGGATTTCAAGTGAGGCAACTCCAGGATGGGAACTTCATCTCCCAAACGAAGTACACACAAGACTTGATCAAGCGGTTTGGGATGAAGGACGCCAAGCCCGCAAAGACTCCAATGGGAACCGACGGACACACCGACCTCAACAAAGGAGGTAAGCCCGTTGATCAAAAGGCACACCGGTCTATGATAGGGTCTTTACTTTATTTATGTGCTAGTAGACCGGATATTATGCTTAACGTATGCATGTGTGCAAGATTTCAATACGGTCCAAGGGAATGTCACTTAGTGGCGGTGAAGCGAATTCTTAGATATTTAGTCGCTACGCCTTGCTTCGGGATCTTGTATCCAAAGGGGTCTACCTTTGACTTGATTGGATATTCAGACTCCGACTATGCTGGATGTAAGGTCGATAGGAAGAGTACATCAGGGACATGCCAATTCTTAGGAAGGTCCCTGGTGTCATGGAGTTCTAAGAAACAAACCTCCGTTGCCCTATCCACTGCTGAGGCAGAGTACGTTGCCGCAGGACAGTGTTGCGCGCAACTACTTTGGATGAGGCAAACCCTCAGGGACTTTGGCTACAATCTGAGCAAAGTCCCACTCCTATGTGATAATGAGAGTGTTATCCGCATGGCGGATAATCCTGTTGAACACAGCCGCACAAAGCACATTGACATCCGACATCACTTTTTGAGAGACCACCAGCAAAAGGGAGATATTGAAGTGTTTCATGTTAGCCCCGAGAACCAGCTAGCCGATATCTTTACCAAGCCTCTAGATGAGAAGACCTTTTGCAGGCTGCGTAGTGAGCTAAATGTCTTAGATTCGTGGAACCTAGATTGATTTATAGCATACATGTGGTTTATGCCTTGATCATGTTCCTTAAGCATTTTGTTGTTTATTTATGGTGCTCAAGTTGTACAAACACTCCTCGGACCTTACAAGTCTATTTGCAAGTGATGCACAACTTTAGGGGGAGATGTGCTACAACTTGACCCTTTGAGACTAACTGTGTGCTTGAGTTTGCTTAATTTAGTTTCAAAAGAGGTTGAAAGGGAAAAGGTGGACTTGGACCATGCAAGACTTCCACTGCACTCCGATGAAAGAGTAACTAAGTCCAAGTTCATCTTTGTACTCTTATTGCCTTTTTACTCTTAGTTGAAGATTTTGGTGAGGCAATGGGGTTAAAGGGCCAAAATTGATCCCGTTTTGGTGCTTGATGCCAAAGGGGGAGAAAATAAGGCCAAAGCAAGAAATGGATCAGCTACCACTTGAGAATTTTGAAAATAGTAGAGGTAGAGTTTTTGTTTGTCAAAATAATCTTGTTTGTCTCTTATTATCAAAAGTTGGTCTCTTGTGGGGAGAAGGCTTAATTATGGGAAAAGGGGGAGTTTTTGAACTCTTTGATAAATTTCTCTTGAAATATCTCTCTTTATGTTTCAACAAGTGTGTTTGACTTAGAGATAGGAAATTGAGTTTGATTTGCAAAAACAAACCAAGTGGTGGCAAAGAATGATCCATATATGTCAAATTTGAATCAAAACAATTTTGAGTTCTTATTTGAATTAATTATGCACTTGTTCTACTTGCTTTATGTTGTGTTGGCATAAATCACCAAAAAGGGGGAGATTGAAAGGGAAATGTGCCCTTGGGCCATTTCTAAGTATTTTGGTGATTTAGTGTCCAACACAAGTGCCTAAGTCTTAAATGATGGACAAAGTACAAATCAAGTATAAAGGTATGTTTCTCAGACTTAGTACATTGTTTTAGAGACTAATGTATTGTGTCTAAGTGCTGGAAACAGGAAAAATCAAGTTGAAGTTAAAGATGGCTTTGTTCAGCCAAAGTCAGCTCTGTCTGGGTGCACCGGACAGTGTCCGGTGCACCAGGCTGGCTCAGGCGAACTTGCTGCTCTCGGGAAGTGATTAACGGCGTACAGCTATAATTCACCGGACCGTCCGGTGTGCACCGGACTGTCCGGTGAGCCAACGGTCGGCAGCGCGATCCGCGCGAGACACGTGGCCGAGCCAACTGCTAGAAGGGGGCACCGGACTGTCCGGTGTGCACCGGACTGTCCGGTGTGCACCGGACAGTGTTCGGTGCGCCAACGGCTCTAAAGTGCCAACGGTCGGCTTCGCCAAAGAAGGAAAGAAATCTGCACCGGACAGTGTCCGGTGGTGCACCGGACTGTCCGGTGCGCCAGGCGACAGAAGGCAAGAAATGCCTTCCTGGAATGCACTCAACGGCTCCTAGCTGCCTTGGGGCTATAAAAGGGACCCCTAGGCGCATGGATGAGTACACCAAGCATTCTCTAAGCATTCCTAAGCACCAAGACTTCGATTCCGCGCATTTGATTCTTTGTGATAGCAACTAGAGCTTCATTTGAGTTGTGAACTCGCCGGGTTGTGTTGTGAGCTCTTGTTGCGACTTGTGTGCGTGTTGATACTCTGATTTCGTGTCTTGAGTGCGTTGCTCATCCCTCCCTTACTCCGTGCTTCTTTGTGAAAATCAAAGTGTAAGGGCGAGAGGCTCCAAGTTGTGGAGATTCCTCGCAAACGGGATATAGTAAAGCAAAGCAAAACATCGTGGTATTGAAAGGGAAATGTGCCCTTGGGCCATTTCTAAGTATTTTGGTGATTGAGTGCCAACACAGGTGCTTAAATGTGAATCTATACCCATGGATGGACAAAGTTCAAATCAAGAGTAAAGGTATGTTTCTAAGCCTTAGTACATTGCTTTGAAGACTAATGTATTGTGTCTAAGTGCTTGAAACAGGAGAAATCGAGTCAGAGAAAAGTTGGCTGTGTACAGCCAAAAGGCTGTTCGGTCTGGAGCACCGGACTGTCCGGTGGTGCACCGGACAGTGTCCGGTGGTGCACCGGACAGTGTCCGGTGCGCCAGGCTGCCTCGAGCGAAGTGGCCGCTCTCGAGAATTCGCCGACGGCGTACGGCTAAAATTC
Source organism: Zea mays (assembly GCF_902167145.1). Classification (NCBI taxonomy): domain Eukaryota; kingdom Viridiplantae; phylum Streptophyta; class Magnoliopsida; order Poales; family Poaceae; genus Zea; species Zea mays. The sequence continues at coordinate 221,799,744 of NC_050100.1, read as the reverse complement.
ACCGGACTGTCCGGTGTGCACCGGACTGTCCGGTGAGCCAACGGTCAGCCGGGCCAACGGTCGGCCGCGGAATCTGCGCGCGACACGTGGCCGGGCCAACGGTCGGAAGGGGGCACCGGACTGTCCGGTGTGCACCGGACTGTCCGGTGCGCCAACGGCTCCCAGATCTGCAACGGTCGGCTGCACCATTTTTGGAAGGAAATCGGGCACCGGACAGTGTCCGGTGTGCACCGGACTGTCCGGTGCGCCACTCGACAGAAGGCAAAAATTGCCTTCCCAGATTGCTCTCAACGGCTCCTAACTGCCTTGGGGCTATAAAAGGGACCCCTAGGCGCATGGAGGAGTACACCAAGCAACCTTAGAGCATTCTTGATCATCCACACTCAGTCTTTGCGCATTCGTTTGTCATTCTCAGTGATTCGAGCTCCGTTCTAGTGAGAACTTTGAGATAGTCTTTTGAGCTCGATTCTTGGCCTTGTGTGTGTGCATTTTGCTGTGGATTTGTGTGTGTTGCTTCCCTCCCTTACTTCGTATTTCTTTGTGAATCTCAAGTGTAAGGGCGAGAGACTCCAAGTTGTGGAGATTTCTCGCAAACGGGATATTGAAAGGCAAAGCAAAACACCGTGGTATTCAAGTTGGTCTTTGGACCACTTGAGAGGGGTTGATTGCAACCCTCGTCCGTTGGGACGCCACAACGTGGAGTAGGCAAGCGTTGGTCTTGGCCGAACCACGGGATAACCACTGTGTCATCTCTGTGTTTGATCTCTTGTGGTATTGTGTTTTGTTGAGACTCCTCTCTAGCCACTTGGCGATTATTGTGCTAACACTTAACAAGTTTTTGTGGCTATAAGTTTAAGTTTCACAGGATCACCTATTCACCCCCCTCTAGGTGCTCTCAATTGGTATCGGAGCCGTTCTCTTCAAGAAGGGACTAATCGCCCGAAGAGATGGATCCTAAGGGGAAGGGAATCGTGATCAACGACAAGGAGAAGGAGTCCTTCGTCAACGAGCCGAAGGATGACAAGCCTACTGACTCGGGCTCGGGCCAAAAGCGTAAAGATGGGAAGAAGAAGACAAGGCGCATCAAGGAGATCGTCTACTACGACGATAGCGATAAGTCTACTTCTTCCCAAAAGGACGACGACAACGACTACAGGAAGACGGTCAATTCGAACTTTTCATTTGATTATTCTCGTATTCCACATAGTTCGAATTCGCATTTGCTTTCCATTCCTCTTGGCAAACCTCCACACTTCGATGGGGAAGACTACGGATTTTGGAGTCACAAAATGCGTAGTCACTTATTCTCTCTCCATCCAAGCATATGGGAGATTGTAGAGAATGGAATGAAATTTGATAGCTCGGATAGCCCTATGCTTATAAATGAACAAATCCATAGAAATGCACAAGCTACTACTGTTCTATTAGCATCTTTGTGCAGGGAAGAGTACAATAAGGTGAGCGGCTTGGACAACGCCAAGCAGATATGGGACACCCTCAAGATCTCTCACTAGGGGAACGACATCACCATGCTCACTAAAATGGAGTTGGTGGAGGGCGAGCTTGGACGATTCGCAATGATAAGGGGAGAGGAGTCAACCCAAACTTACAACCGGCTCAAGACCCTTATCAACAAAATAAGGAGCTACGGAAGCACGCGATGGACGGACCACGACGTCGTCCGCCTAATGCTAAGGTCCTTTACCGTTCTTGATCCTCATCTCGTAAACAATATTCGTGAGAATCCCAGGTACACGATGATGACGCCCGAGGAGGTACTCAGAAAATTCGTAAGCGGGCGGATGATGATCAAGGAGGCGAGATACGTCGATGACGCTCTAAACGGTCCAATCAATGAGCCTCAACCTCTTGCTCTCAAGGCAACAAGAAGCAAGGAAATGCTACCTAGCAAGGTGGCACAAATTGAGGCGGCCGGACTTAATGATGAAGAGATGGCTCTCATCATCAAGAGATTCAAGACGGCACTAAAAGGCCGCAAGGGACAACCAAGCAAGACTGATAGTCGCCTAGAGGGGGGGTGAATAGGGCGAAACTGAAATTTACAAATATAAACACAACTACAAGCCGGGTTAGCGTTAGAAATATAAATGAGTCCGAGAGAGAGGGCGCAAAACAAATCCCAAGCGAATAAGCAAGTGAGACACGGAGATTTGTTTTACCGAGGTTCGGTTCTAGCAAACCTACTCCCCGTTGAGGAGGCCACAAAGGCCGGGTCTCTTTCAACCCTTCCCTCTCTCAAACGGTCCCACGGACCGAGTGAGCTTCTCTTCTCAAATCAAAGCCGGGAACAAAACTTCCCCGCAAGGGCCACCACACAATTGGTGCCTCTTGCCTTGATTACAATGGAGTTGTGATCTCAAGAACAAGTGAGAAAGAAAAGAAGCAATCCAAGCGCAAGAGCTCAAATGAACACGGCAAATCACTCTCACTAGTCACTAGGGCTTTGTGTGGAATTGGAGAGGATTTGATCTCTTTGAATGTGTCTAGAATTGAATGCCTAGCTCTTGTAAGTGGTTGAGAAGTGGGAAAACTTGGATGCAATGAATGGTGGGGTGGTTGGGGTATTTATAGCCCCAACCACCAAATGTGACCGTTGGGAGGCTGTCTGTTCGATGGCGCACCGGACAGTCCGGTGCCCCCTGCCACGTCATCACTGCCGTTGGATTCTGACCGTTGGAGCTTCTGACTTGTGGGCCCGCCTGGGTGTCCGGTGCACACCGGACAGGTACTGTTTGCTGTCCGGTGTGCCAGCATGGGCGAGCCTGCCATCTGCGCGCGCAGAGTGCGCATTAAATGCGCGGCAGAGAGCCGTTGGCGCGGAGGAGACCGTTGCTCCGGAGGCGCACCGGACAGTCCGGTGCACACCGGACAGTCCGGTGATTTTTAGCGGACTAGCCGTTGGCGTTTCCCGAAGCAAGCGAGTTCCTGAGGCCGACCTCCCTTGGCGCACCGGACACTGTCCGGTGTACACCGGACAGTCCGGTGAATTATAGCGCGAGTGCCTCTGGCAATTCCCGAAGGTGGCGAGTTTGAGTCTGAGTCCCCTTGGTGCACCGGACATGTCCGGTGGCACACCGGACAGTCCGGTGCGCCAGACCAGGGGTGCCTTCGGTTGCCCCTTTGCTCCTTTGTTGAATCCAAAACTTGGTCTTTTTATTGGCTGAGGGTGAACCTTTTACACCTGTATAATCTACACACTTGGGCAAACTAGTTAGTCCAGTTATTTGTGTTGGGCAATTCAACCACCAAAATTATTTAGGAACTAGGTGTAAGCCTAATTCCCTTTCAATCTCCCCCTTTTTGGTGATTGATGCCAACACAAACCAAAGCAAACAGAGATGTGCATAATTGAACTAGTTTGCATAATGTAAGTGTAAAAGGTTGCTTGGAATTGAGCCAATATAACTACTTACAAGATATGCATGGAATGTTTCTTTCTTATGTAACATTTTGGACCACGTTTGCACCACGAGTTTTGTTTTTGCAAATTCTTTTGTAAATCCTTTTCAAAGTTCTTTTGCAAATAATCAAAGGTACATTAATAAGATTTGCAAAGCATTCTCAAGATTTGAAATTTTCTCCCCCTGTTTCAAATGCTTTTCTTTTGACTTAACAAAACTCCCCCTAAAAGAGATCCACCTCTTAGTGTTCAAGAGGGTTTTGATATACCATTTTTGAAATACTACTTTCTCCCCTTTTTGAACACAATAGGATACCAATTGATAAATACTTTTTGGAAAGCACTAAGTTTTTGAATTTGGTGGTGGTGCGGTCCTTTTGCTTTGGGCTCATTTCTCCCCCTTTTTGGCATGAATCGCCAAAAACGGAATCATTAGAGCCCTCGAAGTAATTTCTTCCCCTTTGGTCATAAGTAAATGAGTTAAGATTATACCAAAGACGAAATCCGGTCCTTTTCTTGGAGCGATGGCGAAGGATGAGTTACGGAGTGGAAGCCTTTGTCTTCGCCGAAGACTCCAATTCCCTTTCAATATACCTGTGACTTGGTTTGAAATAGACTTGAAAACACATTAGTCATAGCATATAAAAGAGATATGATCAAAGGTATTCAAATGAGCTATGTGTGCAAGCTAGCAAAAGAAATTTCTAGAATCAAGAATATTGAGCTCATGCCTAAGTCTGGTAAAAGATTGTTCATCAAGAGGCTTGGTAAAGATATCGGCTAATTGATCTTTAGTGTTAATGTAAGAAATCTTGATATCTCCCTTTTGTTGGTGATCCCTAAGAAAATGATACCGAATGGCTATGTGCTTAGTGCGGCTATGCTCGACGGGATTGTCGGCCATTTTGATTGCACTCTCATTATCACATAGCAAAGGGACTTTGGTTAATTTGTAACCGTAGTCCCGCAGGGTTTGCCTCATCCAAAGCAATTGCGCGCAACAATGACCTGCAGCAATGTACTCGGCTTTGGCGGTGGAAAGAGCGACCGAATTTTGCTTCTTTGAAGCCCAAGACACCAGGGATCTTCCCAAGAACTGGCAAGTCCCCGATGTGCTCTTCCTATTGATTTTACACCCTGCCCAATCGGCATCCGAATAACCAATCAAATCAAATGTGGATCCCTGAGGGTACCAAAGCCCAAACTTAGGTGTATAAGCCAAATATCTCAAGATTCGTTTTACGGCCGTAAGGTGTGATTCCTTAGGGTCGGATTGGAATCTTGCACACATGCAAACGGAAAGCATAATGTCCGGTCGGGATGCACATAAATAAAGCAACGACCCAATCATCGACCGGTATACCTTTTGATCCACGGACTTACCTCCCGTGTCGAGGTCGAGATGCCCATTAGTTCCCATGGGTGTCTTGATGGGTTTGGCATCCTTCATCCCAAACTTGGTTAGAATGTCTTGAGTGTACTTCGTTTGGCTAATGAAGGTGCCCTCTTGGAGTTGCTTGACTTGGAATCCTAGAAAATACTTCAACTCCCCCATCATCGATATCTCGAATTTCTGTGTCATGATCCTACTAAACTCTTCACATGTAGACTCGTTAGTAGACCCAAATATAATATCATCAACATAAATTTGGCATACAAACAAGTCATTTTCAAGAGTTTTAGTAAAGAGTGTAGGATCGGCCTTGCCGACTTTGAAGCCATTAGCAATAAGGAAATCTCTTAGGCATTCATACCATGCTCTTGGGGCTTGCTTGAGCCCATAAAGCGCCTTAGAGAGCTTATAAACATGGTTAGGATACTCACTGTCTTCAAAGCCGGGAGGTTGCTCAACATAGACCTCTTCCTTGATTGGTCCATTGAGGAAGGCACTTTTCACGTCCATTTGATAAAGCTTAAAGCCATGGTAAGTAGCATAGGCTAATAATATGCGAATTGACTCAAGCCTAGCTACGGGTGCATAGGTTTCACCGAAATCCAAGCCTTCGACTTGGGAGTATCCTTTGGCCACAAGTCGAGCTTTGTTCCTTGTCACCACACCATGCTCATCTTGCTTGTTGCGGAAGACCCATTTGGTTCCTACAACATTTTGGTTAGGACGTGGAACTAAATGCCATACCTCATTTCTAGTGAAGTTGTTGAGCTCCTCTTGCATCGCCACCACCCAATCCGAATCTTGAAGTGCTTCCTCTACCCTGTGTGGCTCAATAGAGGAAACAAAAGAGTAATGTTCACAAAAATGAGCAACTCGAGATCTAGTGGTTACCCCCTTATGAATATCGCCGAGGATGGTGTCGACGGGGTGATCTCGTTGGATTGCTTGGTGGACTCTTGGGTGTGGCGGCCTTGGTTCTTCCTCATCCTCCTTTTCTTGATCATTTGCATCTCCCCCTTGATCATTGCCATCATCTTGAGGTGGCTCATCTTCTTGATTTTGCCCTTCATCATCTTGAGCCTCATCCTCATTTTGAGTTGGTGGAGATGCTTGCATGGAGGAGGATGGTTGATCTTGTGCATTTGGAGGCTCTTCGGATTCCTTAGGACACACATCCCCAATGGACATGTTCCTTAGCGCGATGCATGGAGCCTCTTCATTACCTATCTCATCAAGATCAACTTGCTCTACTTGAGAGCCGTTAGTTTCATCAAACACAACGTCACATGAGACTTCAACTAGTCCAGTGGACTTGTTAAAGACCCTATATGCCCTTGTGTTTGAGTCATAACCAAGTAAAAAGCCTTCTACAGTTTTAGGAGCAAATTTAGATTTTCTACCTCTTTTAACAAGAATAAAGCATTTGCTACCAAAAACTCTAAAATATGAAATGTTGGGCTTTTTACCGGTTAGGAGTTCATATGATGTCTTCTTGAGGATTCGGTGAAGATATAACCGGTTGATGGCGTAGCAGGCGGTGTTGACTGCCTCCGCCCAAAACCGATCCGAAGTCTTGTACTCATCAAGCATGGTCCTTGCCATGTCCAATAGAGTTCGATTCTTCCTCTCCACTACACCATTTTGTTGTGGAGTGTAGGGAGAAGAGAACTCATGCTTGATACCCTCCTCCTCAAGGAAGCCTTCAATTTGTGAGTTCTTGAACTCCGTCCCGTTGTCGCTTCTAATTTTCTTGATCCTTAAGTCGAACTCATTTTGAGCCCGTCTCAAGAATCCCTTTAAGGTCTCTTGGGTTTGAGATTTTTCCTGCAAAAAGAATACCCAAGTGAAGCGAGAATAATCATCCACTATTACAAGACAATACTTACTCCCGCCGATGCTTATGTAAGCAATCGGGCCGAATAGATCCATGTGGAGTAGCTCAAGCGGCCTGTCGGTCGACATGATGTTCTTGTGTGGATGGTGGACTCCAACTTGCTTCCCCGCCTGGCATGCGCTACAAATCCTGTCTTTCTCAAAATGAACATTTGTTAATCCTAAAATGTGCTCTCCCTTTAGAAGCTTATGAAGATTCTTCATCCCAACATGGGCTAGTCGGCGGTGCCAGAGCCAACCCATGTTAGTCTTAGCAATTAAGCATGTGTCGAGCTCTGCTCTATCAAAATCTACTAAGTATAGCTGACCCTCTAACACACCCTTAAATGCTATTGAATCATCACTTCTTCTAAAGACAGTGACACCTACATCAGTAAAAAGACAGTTGTAGCCCATTTGACATAATTGTGAAACAGAAAGCAAGTTGTAATCTAAAGAATCTACAAGAAAAACATTGGAAATAGAATGGTCAGGAGATATAGCAATTTTACCCAATCCTTTGACCAAACCTTGATTTCCATCCCCGAATGTGATAGCTCGTTGGGGATCTTGGTTTTTCTCATATGAGGAGAACATCCTTTTCTCCCCTGTCATGTGGTTTGTGCACCCGCTGTCGAGTATCCAACTTGAGCCCCCGGATGCATAAACCTACAAAACAATTTTAGTTCTTGACTTTAGGTACCCAAATGGTTTTGGGTCCTTTGGCATTAGACACAAGAACTTTGGGTACCCAAACACAAGTCCTTGACCCCTTGTGCTTGCCCCCAACATATTTGGCAACTACTTTGCCGGATTTGTTAGTCAACACATAAGAAGCATCAAAAGTTTTAAATGAAATAGCATGATCATTTGATGCATTAGGAGTTTTCTTTCTAGGCAACTTGGCACGGGTTGGTTGCCTAGAGCTAGATGTCTCACCCCTATACATAAAAGCATGGTTAGGGCCAGAGTGAGACTTCCTAGAGTGAATTCTCCTAATTTTGCTCTCGGGATAACCGGCAGGGTACAAAATGTAACCCTCGTTATCCTGAGGCATGGGAGCCTTGCCCTTAACAAAGTTAGACAAATTTTTAGGAGGGGCATTAAGTTTGACATTGTCTCCCCTTTGGAAGCCAATGCCATCCTTAATGCCAGGGCGTCTCCCATTATAAAGCATGCTACGAGCAAATTTAAATTTCTCATTCTCTAGGTTGTGCTCGGCAATTTTAGCATCTAGTTTTGCTATATGATCATTTTGTTGTTTAATTAAAGCCATATGATCATGAATAGCATCAATATCAACATTTCTACATCTAGTACAAATAGATACATGCTCAACAATAGATGTAGAGGGTTTGCAAGATTTTAATTCTACAACCTTAGCTTGTAATATGTCATTTTTAGTTCTAAGGTCGGAAATAGTAGCATTGCAAACATCAAGATCTTTAGCCTTAACAAGCAATTTCTCATTTTCAATTTTAAGGCTAGCTAGGGAAGCATTCAACTCATCAATCCTAGCAAGTAAATCAACATTATCATCTCTAGGATTTGAAGTTGAAACATTGCAATCATGTGAATCAACCTTAGCATTTAAACTAGCATTTTCATTCCTAAGGTTGTCAATCATCTCACGGCAAGTGCTTAGCTCACTAGATAATTTTTCACATTTTTCAATTTCTAGAGCATAAGCATTTTTAACCTTAACATGTTTCTTGTTTTCCTTAATAAGGAGGTCCTCTTGGGAATCCAAAAGGTCATCCTTTTCATGAATAGCACTAACCAATTCATTTAATTTTTCCTTTTGAGCTATGTTAAGGTTGGCAAAAAGGGTGCGCAAATTATCTTCCTCATCACTAGCATTGTCATCACTAGAGGATTCATATTTAGTGGAGGATTTAGATTTAACCTTCTTTTTGCCGTCCTTTGCCATGAGGCACTTGTGGCCGACGTTGGGGAAGAGGAGTCCTTTGGTGATGGCGATGTTGGCGGCGTCCTCGTCGTCGGAGGAGTCGCTTGAGCTCTCGTCGGAGTCCCACTCGCGACAAACATGGGCATCGCCGCCCTTCTTCTTGTAATACCTCTTCTTCTCCTTTCTTCTCCCCTTCTTGTCGTCGCCTCGGTCACTGTCACTAGATATAGGACATTTAGCAATAAAATGACCGGGCTTACCACACTTGTAGCAAACCTTCTTGGAGCGGGACTTGTAATCCTTCCCCCTCCTTTGCTTGAGGATTTGGCGGAAGCTCTTGATGACGAGCGCCATTTCCTCATTGTCGAGCTTGGAGGCGTCTATGGGTTGTCGACTTGGTGTAGACTCCTCCTTCTTCTCCTCCGTTGCCTTGAATGCAACGGGTTGAGCTTCGGATGTGGTGGCATCATCAAGCTCGTTGATCTTCCTCGAGCCTTCGATCATGCACTCAAAACTTACAAAATTCCCGATAACTTCCTCGGGGGTCATTTTAGTATATCTAGGATTACCACGAATTAATTGAACTTGAGTAGGGTTAAGGAAAATAAGTGATCTTAGAATAACCTTAACCACCTCGTGGTCATCCCACTTTACGCTCCCGAGGTTGCGTGCTTGGTTCACCAAGGTTTTGAGCCGATTGTACATGTGTTGTGGCTCCTCCCCTTTGCGAAGCCGGAACCGACCGAGCTCCCCCTCAATCGTTTCCCGCTTGGTGATCTTGGTGAGCTCATCACCTTCATGCGCGGTTTTGAGTAAATCCCAAATCTCCTTTGCGTTCTTCAACCCTTGAACTTTGTTATACTCCTCTCTACTCAAAGAGGCTAGGAGTATTGTTGTTGCTTGAGAGTTGAAGTGCTCGATTTGGGCCACCTCATCCTCATCATAGTTCTCATCCCCTACGGATGGTACCTGCGCACCAAACTCAACAACATCCCATATGCTTTTGTGGAGCGAGGTTAGATGAAATCGCATTAAATCGCTCCACCTAGCGTAATCTTCACCATCAAAAGTTGGTGGTTTGCCTAATGGGACGGAAAGTAAAGGTGTATGTTTGGAAATGCGAGGATAGCGTAGGGGGATCTTACTATACTTCTTGCGCTCTTGGCGCTTAGAAGTGACGGAGGGCGCATCGGAGTCGGAGGTAGAAGTTGATGAAGTGTCGGTCTCGTAGTAGACCACCTTCCTCATCCTCTTATGCTTGTCGCCTTTCCGATGCGGCTTGTGGGAAGAAGATTTTTCCTTCTTCTCTTGGTGGTGAGAAGAGGAAGCCTTTTTCTCCTTCCGTTTGGAGGAGTCCTTCTTCTTCTCCTTCCTCTTGGTGTGGGACTCTTCCGATGAAGTGCTCCCATGGCTTGTAGTGGGCTTTTCGCCGGTCTCCATCTCCTTCTTGGCGTGATCTCCCGACATCACTTCGAGCGGTTAGGCTCTAATGAAGCACCGGGCTCTGATACCAATTGATAGTCGCCTAGAGGGGGGGGGGTGAATAGGGCGAAACTGAAATTTACAAATATAAACACAACTACAAGCCGGGTTAGCGTTAGAAATATAAATGAGTCCGAGAGAGAGGGCGCAAAACAAATCCCAAGCGAATAAGCAAGTGAGACACGGAGATTTGTTTTACCGAGGTTCGGTTCTAGCAAACCTACTCCCCGTTGAGGAGGCCACAAAGGCCGGGTCTCTTTCAACCCTTCCCTCTCTCAAACGGTCCCACGGACCGAGTGAGCTTCTCTTCTCAAATCAAAGCCGGGAACAAAACTTCCCCGCAAGGGCCACCACACAATTGGTGCCTCTTGCCTTGATTACAATGGAGTTGTGATCTCAAGAACAAGTGAGAAAGAAAAGAAGCAATCCAAGCGCAAGAGCTCAAATGAACACGACAAATCACTCTCACTAGTCACTAGGGCTTTGTGTGGAATTGGAGAGGATTTGATCTCTTTGAATGTGTCTAGAATTGAATGCCTAGCTCTTGTAAGTGGTTGAGAAGTGGGAAAACTTGGATGCAATGAATGGTGGGGTGGTTGGGGTATTTATAGCCCCAACCACCAAATGTGGCCGTTGGGAGGCTGTCTGTTCGATGGCGCACCGGACAGTCCGGTGCCCCCTGCCACGTCATCACTGCCGTTGGATTCTGACCGTTGGAGCTTCTGACTTGTGGGCCCGCCTGGGTGTCCGGTGCACACCGGACAGGTACTGTTTGCTGTCCGGTGTGCCAGCATGGGCGAGCCTGCCATCTGCGCGCGCAGAGTGCGCATTAAATGCACGGCAGAGAGCCGTTGGCGCGGAGGAGACCGTTGCTCCGGAGGCGCACCGGACAGTCCGGTGCACACCGGACAGTCCGGTGATTTTTAGCGGACTAGCCGTTGGCGTTTCCCGAAGCAAGCGAGTTCCTGAGGCCGACCTCCCTTAGCGCACCGGACACTGTCCGGTGTACACCGGACAGTCCGGTGAATTATAGCGCGAGTGCCTCTGGCAATTCCCGAAGGTGGCGAGTTTGAGTCTGAGTCCCCTTGGTGCACCGGACATGTCCGGTGGCACACCGGACAGTCCGGTGCGCCAGACCAGGGGTGCCTTTGGTTGCCCCTTTGCTCCTTTGTTGAATCCAAAACTTGGTCTTTTTATTGGCTGAGGGTGAACCTTTTACACCTGTATAATCTACACACTTGGGCAAACTAGTTAGTCCAATTATTTGTGTTGGGCAATTCAACCACCAAAATTATTTAGGAACTAGGTGTAAGCCTAATTCCCTTTCAAAGACCAAGACAAAGGGGAAGCGCTCATGCTTCAAATGTGGTAAGCTTGGTCATTTTATTGCTAACTGTCCCGACAATGATAGTGATCAGGATCAAGGGAACAAGAGGGAGAAGAAGAAGAACTATAAGAAGGCAAAGGGCGAGGCGCATCTAGGCAAGGAGTGGGACTCGGACTGCTCCTCTTCCGACTCCGACAATGAAGGACTCGCCGCCACCGCCTTCAACAAGTCATCCCTCTTCCCCAACGAGCGTCACACATGCCTTATGGCAAGGGAGAAGAAGGTGAGTACTCGAGACTCCACTTATGCTTCTTCTAGTGATAATGAGTCTAGTGATGATGATGACATAGACTATTCATGCTTATTCAAGGGCTTAGATAGATCTAAGATAGATAAGATTACTGAGTTGATTGATGCTTTGAATGACAAGAATAGATTACTAGAAAAACAAGAAGATCTTTTATATGAGGAGCATGATAAATTTGTTAGTACACAAAATTCTCTTGCTCTAGAAATTAAAAGGAATGAAATGCTCTCTGGTGAATTATCTACTTGTCATAAAACCATTTCTACTTTAGAAGGTGTCAACAATGATTTAAATGCTAAATTAGAAGTGACAAATAAATCTAATTCCTGTGTAGAACATGTTGTAATTTGTACTAGGTGTAAAGATTTTGACATTGATGCGTGTAGTGAACACCTAGTTTCAATTTCCAAGCTTAATGATGAATTGGCTAGTCTTAATGCTCAACTTAAGACTAGCAAGAATGATTTTGATAAGCTAAAATTTGCAAGGGATGCCTACACGATTGGTAGACACCCCTCAATTAAGGATGGACTTGGCTTCAAGAGGGAAGCCAAGAACTTAACAAGCCATAAGGCTCCCATCTCCGCCAAGGAGAAAGGGAAGGCCCCTATGGCAAGTAGTACTAAAAGGAACCATGCTTTTATGTATCATGATAGGAGACAAACTAGAAATGCTTATAGGAATTATAATGCTTATGATGATTTTGACTCTCATGCCATGGTTGCTTCTAGTTCTTCCTATATGCATGGTAGAAATATGTCTAGGAGAAATGCTATTCGTCATGTGCCTAAAAAGAATATTATTCATGCTCCTAGGAAAGTAGTGAATGAACCTTCTACAATTTATTGTGCTTTAAATGCTTCCTTTGCTATTTGTAGAAAGGATAGGAAAATAGTTGCTAGGAAGTTAGGGGCAAAATGCAAGGGAGACAAAACTTGCATTTGGGTCCCTAAGGATATTTGCACTAACCTTGTAGGACCCAACATGAGTTGGGTACCTAAGACCCAAGCCTAAATTTGCCTTGCAGGTTTATGCATCCGGGGGTTCAAGCTGGATTATCGACAGCGGATGCACAAACCATATGACGGGGGAGAAGAAGATGTTCACCTCCTACGTCAAGAATAAGGATTCCCAAGATTCAATCATATTCGGTGATGGGAATCAAGGCAAGGTAAAAGGGTTAGGTAAAATTGCAATTTCTAATGAGCACTCTATCTCTAATGTGTTTTTAGTAGAGTCTCTTGGATATAATTTGCTATCGGTTAGTCAATTATGCAATATGGGATATAACTGTCTATTTACAAATGTAGATGTGTCTGTCTTTAGAAGAAGTGATGGTTCACTAGCTTTTAAGGGTGTATTAGACGACAAACTTTATTTAGTTGATTTTGCAAAAGAAGAGGCCGGTCTAGATGCATGCTTAATAGCTAAGACTAGCATGGGCTGGCTGTGGCATCGCCGCTTAGCACATGTAGGGATGAAGAACCTTCACAAGCTTCTAAAGGGAGAACACGTGATAGGTTTGACTAACGTTCAATTCGAAAAAGATAGACCTTGTGCAGCTTGTCAGGCAGGTAAACAGGTGGGAGGAGCGCATCACAGCAAGAATGTGATGACCACATCAAGACCCCTGGAGCTGCTACATATGGACCTCTTCGGACCCGTCGCCTATCTAAGCATAGGAGGAAGTAAGTATGGTTTAGTTATTGTTGATGACTTTTCCCGCTTCACTTGGGTGTTCTTTTTGCAGGATAAGTCTGAAACCCAAGGGACCCTCAAGCGCTTCCTTAGGAGAGCTCAAAATGAGTTTGAGCTTAAGGTGAAGAAGATAAGGAGCGACAACGGGTCCGAGTTCAAGAACCTTCAAGTAGAGGAGTTCCTTGAGGAGGAAGGGATCAAGCACGAGTTCTCCGCTCCCTACACACCTCAGCAAAATGGTGTGGTAGAGAGGAAGAACAGGACGCTAATCGATATGGCGAGGACGATGCTTGGAGAGTTCAAGACCCCCGAGTGCTTTTGGTCGGAAGCTGTGAACACGGCTTGCCACGCCATCAACAGGGTCTACCTTCATCGCCTTCTCAAAAAGACTTCGTATGAGCTTCTAACCGGTAACAAACCCAATGTATCTTACTTTCGTGTATTTGGGAGCAAATGCTACATTCTAGTGAAGAAGGGTAGAAATTCTAAGTTTGCTCCCAAAGCTGTAGAAGGGTTTTTGTTAGGTTATGACTCAAACACAAAGGCGTATAGAGTCTTCAACAAATCATCGGGTTTGGTTGAAGTCTCTAGCGACGTTGTATTTGATGAGACTAATGGCTCTCCAAGAGAGCAAGTTGTTGATTGTGATGATGTAGATGAAGAAGATGTTTCGACAGCCGCTATACGAACCATGGCGATTGGAGAAGTGCGGCCACAGGAACAAGATGAACGAGATCAACCTTCTTCCTCAACAACGGTGCATCCCCCAACTCAAGACGATGAACAGGTTCATCAAAAGGAGGCGTGTGATCAAGGGGGAGCACAAGATGATCAAGTAATGGAGGAAGAAGCGCAACCGGCACCTCCAACCCAAGTTCGAGCGGTGATTCAAAGGGATCATCCCGTCGACCAAATTTTGGGTGACATAAGCAAGGGAGTAACTACTCGATCTCGATTAGTTAATTTTTGTGAGCATTACTCCTTTGTCTCTTCTATTGAGCCTTTCAGGGTAGAGGAGGCCTTGCTAGATCCGGACTGGGTGTTGGCCATGCAGGAGGAGCTCAACAATTTCAAGAGAAATGAAGTTTGGACGCTGGTGCCTCGTCCCAAGCAAAATGTTGTGGGAACCAAGTGGGTGTTCCGCAACAAACAAGACGAGCACGGGGTGGTGACAAGGAACAAGGCTAGACTTGTGGCAAAAGGTTATGCCCAAGTCGCAGGTTTGGACTTTGAGGAGACTTTTGCTCCTGTGGCTAGGCTAGAATCAATTCGTATCTTGCTAGCATATGCCGCTCACCATTCCTTCAGGTTGTTCCAAATGGATGTGAAGAGCGCTTTCCTCAACGGACCGATCAAGGAGGAGGTGTATGTGGAGCAACCCCCTAGCTTCGAGGATGAACGGTACCCCGACCACGTGTGTAAGCTCTCTAAGGCGCTCTATGGACTTAAGCAAGCCCCAAGAGCATGGTATGAATGCCTTAGAGACTTTCTAATTGTTAATTCTTTCAAGGTTGGGAAAGCCGATCCAACTCTTTTTACTAAGACATGTGATGGTGATTTGTTTGTGTGCCAAATTTATGTCGATGACATAATATTTGGTTCTACTAACCAAAAGTCTTATGAAGAGTTTAGCAGGGTGATGACGCAGAAATTCGAGATGTCAATGATGGGCGAGTTGAACTATTTCCTTGGGTTCCAAGTGAAGCAACTCAAGGACGGCACCTTCATCTCCCAAACAAAGTACACGCAAGATCTGCTAAAGCGGTTTGGAATGAAGGATGCCAAGCCCGCAAAGACTCCGATGGGAACCGACGGACACACCGACCTCAACAAAGGAGGTAAGTCCGTTGATCAAAAAGCATACCGGTCAATGATAGGGTCGTTACTTTATTTATGTGCTAGTAGACCGGATATCATGCTTAGTGTATGCATGTGTGCTAGATTTCAATCCGATCCTAAGGAGTGTCACTTAGTGGCGGTGAAGCGAATTCTTAGATATTTGGTGGCTACGCCTTGCTTTGGGCTCTGGTATCCAAAGGGGTCTACCTTTGACTTGGTTGAATACTCAGACTCCGACTATGCTGGATGCAAGGTCGATAGGAAGAGTACATCGGGGACGTGCCAATTCTTAGGAAGGTCCCTGGTGTCATGGAACTCTAAGAAACAAACTTCCGTTGCCCTATCCACCGCTGAGGCCGAGTATGTTGCCGCAGGACAGTGTTGCGCGCAACTACTTTGGATGAGGCAAACCCTCAGGGACTTTGGCTACAATCTGAGCAAAGTCCCACTCCTATGTGACAATGAGAGTGCTATCCGCATGGCGGAAAATCCTGTTGAACACAGCCGCACAAAGCACATAGACATCCGGCATCACTTTTTGAGAGACCACCAGCAAAAGGGAGATATCGAAGTGTTTCATGTTAGCACCGAGAACCAGCTAGCTGATATCTTTACCAAGCCTCTAGATGAGAAGATCTTTTGCAGGTTGCGTAGTGAGCTAAATGTCTTAGATTCGCGGAACTTGGATTGAATTGTAGCATACATGTGTTTATGCCTTTGATCATGTTCATTCTGCATTTTGTTGCTTATTGTGGTGCTCAAGTTGTACAAACATTCCCTGGACCTCACAAGTCCTTGTGTAATTGATGCACATGTTTAGGGGGAGTTGTGTTACAACTTGACCCTTTGAGACTAACCATATGCTTGAGTTTGCTTGATTTAGTCTCGAAGGAGATTTGAAAGGGAAAAGGTGGACTTGGACCATGAAAGACTTCCACTGCACTCCGATGAAAAGAGTAACTTTTCCAAGTTCATCTTTTTACTCTTATTGCCTATTTGCTCTTCATTGAAGATTTTGGTGAGGCAAAGGGGTTAAAGGGCCAAGATTGATCCCGTTTTGGTGCTTGATGCCAAAGGGGGAGAAAATAAAGGCCAAAGTGATAAATGGATCAGCTACCACTTGAGAGATTTTGAAAACAGTAGAATAGAGCTTTTGGTTTGTCAAATCTCTTTTGTTGTCTCTTTTATCAAAAGTTGGCCTCTTGTGGGGAGAAGTGTTGATTATGGGAAAAGGGGGAGTTTTTGAAATCTTTAATCAATCTCTTTTGGAATGACTCTCTTTATGCTTCAACATGTGTGTTTGACTTAGAGATAGAGATTTGAGTTTGATTTGCAAAAACAAACCAAGTGGTGGCAAAGGATGATCCATATATGTCAAAATTGAATCAAAATAAATTTGAGTTTTATTTGAAGTGATATTGCACTTGTTCTAGTAGCTTTATGTTGTGTTGGCATAAATCACCAAAAAAGGGGGAGATTGAAAGGGAAATGTGCCCTTGGGCCATTTCTAAGTATTTTGGTGATTGAGTGCCAACACAGGTGCTTAAATGTGAATCTATACCCATGGATGGACAAAGTTCAAATCAAGAGTAAAGGTATGTTTCTAAGCCTTAGTACATTGCTTTGAAGACTAATGTATTGTGTCTAAGTGCTTGAAACAGGAGAAATCGAGTCAGAGAAAAGTTGGCTGTGTACAGCCAAAAGGCTGTTCGGTCTGGAGCACCGGACTGTCCGGTGGTGCACCGGACAGTGTCCGGTGCGCCAGGCTGCCTCGAGCGAAGTGGCCGCTCTCGGGAATTCGCCAACGGCGTACGGCTAAAATTCACCGGACTGTCCGGTGTGCACCGGACTGTCCGGCGAGCCAACGGTCAGCCGGGCCAACGGTCGGCCGCGGAATCTGCGCGCGACACGTGGCCGGGCCAACGGTCGGAAGGGGGCACCGGACTGTCCGGTGTGCACCGGACTGTCCGGTGCGCCAACGGCTCCCAGATCTGCAACGGTCGGCTGCACCATTTTTGGAAGGAAATCGGGCACCGGACTGTCCGGTGTGCACCGGACTGTCCGGTGCGCCACTCGACAGAAGGCAAAAATTGCCTTCCCAGATTGCTCTCAACGGCTCCTAGCTGCCTTGGGGCTATAAAAGGGACCCCTAGGCGCATGGAGGAGTACACCAAGCAACCTTAGAGCATTCTTGATCATCCACACTCAGTCTTTGCGCATTCGTTTGTCATTCTCAGTGATTCGAGCTCCGTTCTAGTGAGAACTTTGAGATAGTCTTTTGAGCTCGATTCTTGGCCTTGTGTGTGTGCATTTTGCTGTGGATTTGTGTGTTGCTTCCCTCCCTTACTTCGTATTTCTTTGTGAATCTCAAGTGTAAGGGCGAGAGACTCCAAGCTGTGGAGATTCCTCGCAAACGGGATATTGAAAGGCAAAGCAAAACACCGTGGTATTCAAGTTGGTCTTTGGACCACTTGAGAGGGGTTGATTGCAACCCTCGTCCGTTGGGACGCCACAACGTGGAGTAGGCAAGCGTTGGTCTTGGCCGAACCACGGGATAACCACTGTGTCATCTCTGTGTTTGATCTCTTGTGGTATTGTGTTTTGTTGAGACTCCTCTCTAGCCACTTGGCGATTATTGTGCTAACACTTAACAAGTTTTTGTGGCTATAAGTTTAAGTTTCACAGGATCACCTATTCACCCCCCTCTAGGTGCTCTCAGGTATTCAAGTGGGTCTTTGGACCGCTTGAGAGGGGTTGATTGCAACCCTCGTTCGTTGGGACGCCACAACGTGGAGTAGGCAAGTGTTGAACTTGGCCGAACCACGGGATAAACCACTGTGTCTATCTGTGATTGATCTTCTTGTGGTTATCGTGTCTTGCAAAGACTCTTATCTAGCTCCTTGGCTTTATTGTGCTAACTCCTAACCAAGTTTTGTGGCATTAAAGTTTAAGTTTTACAGGATCACCTATTCACCCCCTCTAGGTGCTCTCAGAAATTTCCCGTGGAGAATCGGGAATCGAGACCCGTTGCCATTTCTATAAACAACAAGCTTTTCTCTTTTTCTTTCCCAACAAGAACGTGATAGCTCTAAGGTTATGATCAACCGATCGTGTTTCTAAAGATTGAAATAAAAGATATGGACAGGAGACAACCTTAGCCCATACGTTGCTCTATATGGAAGGGCAACATCGGCGGTGTTTGGTGTTGTTGATGATAGTTAGGCATCGACCGCGATGGTCGCTTCTGATGTCTTTAGGCTCGTATAGACGTGTAAAATATTATTTTTTTGCTATAAATTGCACTGTTTAGAAAATCGATTTTTAAAATAAGAAGTGTGATAGGGAATCATAAAGGTAGTACGCTGGAGACCGTCCCAGTTAGGGATGGCAAATTAACTTGCAAATCCAAAACCCGACGGGTATCCGACTCGACGGGTGCGATATAGGTGAAGTTTTTTTACCTATAGGTGCACCCGCACTCGACCTGAAGTTTCACATTTGTGGGTGTGGGTTTCTATTTTAACCCGCGTTGACCCACACCCGATTTGAAATTTGGTTTATTCTTTATTTTGCACAAAAATAATTAAGATACAATAGTAATTAGTTTGATAAGTAACTTGGCTAATAATTCATGAAATGTTTTGTTACTCCTCAACATGGAAAGACATAAATTCGTAGATATAACTCAATTATTCACGGTTCTTAATTTCTTATAGCCGAAATATTGTTTAAAAATGTGTACTGAGTAAAAATCTGCGTGTGACTCGAAACCCGATAGGTTCAGATGCGGGTTTGGAATTGCACCTACGATACGATCACGAGTGGGTTTAGATAGACTTCACGTGTGATCATGGGTGGATTTTTGCTCCACCCGATCAAAAGTCGATCCATTGTGATTAGAGGTGTCAATGGGGAATTCTCCATTGGATTTGGACACCTCGTACCCATTGCCATGAAGCTATACTTATCCCCATCTTCGTACCTATACCCATTATAGGTATAAGGTTCATCCCATACATATCCCCATTCACGTATTGGTTCCTTATTGGGTCTCCATCTCCAACAAAAAAACATTATCACATTATATTTTATTTGACACACGTGACACCCAACAACAATATATCACCAATAAATTTAACATGTAAAAAGAAAAACATTGTTTAACCATATAAAACAACAAAAACAAAGTGACACGTGGGCTAATGGATGAGGCGGTTAGTGGCTGCATGCCTGTGTTGGGTAGATGTATAGGTGTACATTCGGGTCGGGCCGCCCAAGCCCGAAAAGACCCGTATTATTTGAATTTCGGCTTGACCCGTTTGAATTTCGGGTCGGGCTGGTCCATGGGCCTAGCCCTCGGCCCACGACCCGGCACATAATTACTTAAACGTGTCGGGCTCATTTTGTGTGGCCCGAAATTATAAAAGCCTGAAATTAATTTTTTGGCCCGAAATTCATATCAGAACCCTAAATTCAAAACAAATTTAATAAAACAAATAAAAGATAAGCCAAATAAATCTGAACAAAAACAAACTTAATATTTGTATTAAAGTTACGAGAGCTATGCAACGACTACCTCGTTTACAAATCATTTTGTTAGAAGGAAAAAGAAGTAAAATCAGCTCTATACAAAGTTCGTAAGTTCAGTTTATTATCTAATGTTCATAATAAAAGTAAAATTACATCACATACTCCAATTCAAAGCTACAAAAAAACATCTAACTAGCATTATCTCTAACTTTATGTTCTTTATCAAGTAAATGAAAATGTGGAATGCAGTGCAGTTTTAATAAATACTAGTCGGTTGCCCGTGCGTTGCGACGGCTTACAACAATACCCACGTAAACTGTCAACCAAAAAGATCTCAATATTTTTTATTGATTGTCCCTGCTCTTCGTATAATATTCTTTTGATTTGGCTAATTGATGTTATTGTTTACTCCATGTAATATGTCTTGGTACAACGCGGCCAATGAAGTGTGCAATTAGAAGAGAGTTCACAACGACGACTGACTGAACGAACAGAAATTATAAAATGATATAATTCCACGATACAGAGACCAAATAAGAAAAAGTTTGTGAGCTCAAGTTTCTAAAATAAGTCACATGAACTCAAACTTATAAAAAAGATAGATCAAAATATGAAGTGATTGTTAAAGTCAGGCACCAATAAACACTGGATGCGCTACATATAAATTATGCTACTTCGTAGCAATTACTAACATTTAAAACCAATAAATAACCTTTCCTTTTACTGTTAGTGTGACAAATCATTGTTGCTCCATTCAATTCAGCAACCTCAAACACCATGAAGCCCATTGCGCCAATGTGGTCTCAGAAACGACCTAATGCTTGCAAAAGGCAAGAACGACGTGTCGTGCTTGGGCTATAGCCTCGGCTCGTAGTGCTGGCCCGGCCTGACACGATTATATTTTTTATTTTACAAAAAACGTATATACGTATATACAATTTATATTCAATATTAAAAACATCTTAGTATGATGTTCTACTGGTTAGACACTTTCACCCAGTGTCTGTCGCCCTGATGGACTTCTTTCATCAGGGCATGGGTTCGAATCCCATCTCATGCACCATTTTTTAACATTTTACGTTGATTTAATCAAATGGGTCGACAGGCTAACAGGCTGGTCTGGCATAGTCAGCAGGCCGGCATGACGGGACGACGTTGAAACTGGTGCTTTAAGTACAGTATAGATATGGGCATTTCGTGTCTCTATATGGGTCATTCCGTGCCTGCCTTAAATGGGTCGTGCTCGTGCCCGCCCATGGGCCGCGACCTTGGCCCAAACCCGGCTCGACACTAAAATATTTTGAGTCGTGCCGTGCCTGGGTCGTGCTTTTTTCCGTGCTTCGGTCCGGCCCATGAGGCCCAGCCCAAAAGTACACATATAGATAGATGGGTGCTTAAAAGAGTTGCGAGCGATATGGTTAGTTGTCATGCTTATACCCATGTGTAATCAGGTACGAATTTATGCTTTTCCATATTCATACCCACACACCCAATGGGTGAAGAATTTCTCTAAATATGTACCCATGGAGATTAAAATCCTCACATATCCTACCCCTAACAACTTGTTTAGGAGAAAAGGAAATGAGTGGATTGGAGGGGCTAAAATCTCCTTACTATATAAAATTTAATAACAAGAAGATTTTATTTCCTCTAATCTCCTACATTCCCCTTTCTCCTAAATATACCCTAATTGTCATCGCCATGGTTAACGGGTATGCGGCTCCATTGACACCTCTAAATGTGATCCCTAGTCCTATTTCATCATCTATCTCATCTTCTATTTCAAATTTTATTCTGTAAAACAGTATTAAATAGTGTTACCTATTGTACTACATCCTATTTTAGCAGCTTCATTCCGGGCTCAACGGATCTTAACCTACCACCGCAAAGTACGGATGGAAACACTGTCGTTTACCGTCTTCACTTCAGCAATTCGGAGGAGATTGGACGCCACAAATCTCGATCCGGGAAATCCAGGCGAACCTCGTGACTGGATTCAAGTCCGGTATACTGGAGATTTTGGAACGAAATCGAAGCGGAGACGAAATCCTCGAAGGCCCAGAACGTAAGTGACCTCATCACTCAGGCCCAGACCCAGTCCACAACAAAACGGGATTCACTACGAGGCTCATAACACTAAGGCCCACGTCCCTTCGCCCAGACCCCCACCGGAAGGGCTCTCATCGTCCCCTCCACTCCACTCGTTTCTTTCGCTTCCCGCGGCGAAAGCCCTCGAAGCAGATAAGGCCTACCGGCTGCCGCCGTGCCCGTGCTCGCGCTCGACCACCGCCGGCCATGGTCGGCGTCGCCCTCGCGCCGGCAGTGTCCCGCGTGCCTTGCCGTCCCGGCGCTTCCTTCCACGCCTCGCGCCCCTCCTCTTCGGCGCGGCTCCCGGCCAGGCCGCGGGCGCGGGCGCGGGCGCCGCCGGAGAGGCTCGTGGTTGTCGCGCGGTACTCGTCCTCGTACGAGGTCGAGGGCGAGGAGGAGGAGGAAGATGAGGAAGGGCTCGGGGGTGGCGGAGGCTGGGGGAGGAGGGACCGCGGGCCCGACCCCGACTACGACCCGGCCCTTGACATCGAACGCATCGAGTACGTCTCGCCTCTCGCGTGCCTTATATTTTATATTTACATATATAACATGTATCCGTCGTTGCAAATCTATACTATTAACTGCTGCCGTGGTCGTCTACGTGTGTTCACGTTGCGTGGTGCCTCTCTTTGTTAGGTCCTCGACCGTAAGGCTATTGGACGAACAGAAAAGAATGGTAATTCTCATCTCTAGTTATGCTGCTTCGCTAATTTTAGATTTCATTGTTGTGCATCGTTAGATTAGCTGTTCATTTGGGCATTCCTCTTCATTGTTTTCCTACATATATATATGTAGGTTGGTGTAGTATCTGTCAGCGAGGCAGTTCAGATTGCAGACGATAATGATCTTATACTGGTACGCTATTTGCCTCAGATGTTTTTACTTATTCTTTTCCTCCAAAAGGATACATTTCAGCATAAATGTTGTACAGAGAGTAACTGAGGATTGTTCACTAGCATAAATGATTATTGTAGCAGTCATGAGTTGTCATGCGATGGCTAAAAACTCTGGCCCTAACACTAGCTACTTGCTACTAGAGCAACAAAGTGAACACGATAGTTTTTTATTCCCTGCTCGGTGCAATATCTGCAGGCGCATGAACTAGCTTTGCAAACTGCCTTCATAAACAGGACATATGCTTACCTTATACCAGACGTTCATTCATCAGACGACACTTGCTATTAGTCTACTACTAATGTACACCAATTAGGATTGCTGATATTTTCTATTTCAGGCAATATTATCAATGGATGGGGACCCCCCAGTACTTCGACTCTTTGATGAGAGAGATTACAAGTATGTTGCAATTAACAACACACCAACCTATAGTTTAAATGCTTTTAGAAAAAAAAAGATTGTATAGTCGCATGGTTTGTTTGATTCAGACTTTATTCATTTTAGGATCATATGAATGCATTTTTGTTGGTTTTGTACAGAAAACATAGGTATGAACAACAGAAGAAGAAAAAGATTCAGCAGAAAAGATCTGTCGGTATGCTTATTGAACCATTCTTTTTCTGCCGATTTTGTTGATAAAGATTCAAAGGAATTGAGTTTGATGTTTATTCCTTGCAGCGAAACGCATGGGCTTGAAGGAGCTGAAAATGGGGTACGAATCATCTCAGTTTGAATTTTGTTTCAGTTCCATTGGTTATTGACCCTTATATCTAAACTGCTGCATTTTCTGGAACTTTTTATTAGACCAGAAGGATAGGTCTTATTTTATTCCACCTTGCATAGCTAAGTAACTTCTAGCATGTAAGAACTAATAAAACTTTTGAGGCAAACTTGGCTAGAGCTACTTTGAGCTATTTGCCAATTGCCATATTGGAAATGCAAAATTTCTTAGATAGATCGATTGGTGTTGGCATAGTATATTTCTGGCAATTGTGCAATAATTTATTGATTTGTCTGTGGCATCATAAGGCTCCTGAATTACAACAGACACATGTGTTATTATAAGTTAATGAGTTGGTGTTGAATTCTGTATGCATTTGCCTGCCAGATACAACATTGACATCCATGATTACAGCGTGAGGCTTAAAGCTGCAAAAAAGTTTCTTAAAGCTGGCGACAAGGTGATGAGAGATGTTTGTACAAGCACGTGACTGCGTCTGCGTGTATTTTTTAGCAGAACTTATTGTTTGAGACCGCCTTTTCCAGGTTAAGATAATTGTGAACCTGAAAGGACGGGAAAACTTGTACAAAAAAGAAGCTATCGAACTCCTTAGAAGATTCCAAAATGACGTTGGCGAGGTAATTTGGTCCTACATCTGTTTTAGGTTTTCATTTCACAACCAATTCATCTTCTGTCTTTGTTCACAACATCTGGCATATCTTCCCTGATGTTAGAATCATCTGGTTGCAAGTTTTAAGTTTTGTTGTCATACTTCAGCTGGCGACCGAAGAAAGTAAGAATTTCGCGGAGAGGAATATATATCTGGTTCTTGTTCCCAATAAGATAGCTATACAGAAAGAACAGGATGAATTGAACAAAAAGGGTGCTGTGAGAGAAGAGAAAGACCAATCAGACAGTGATGAACCAGAAGAGAACGACCAACCAGACAGCGATGTACCCCTGACAGAACTGCTGGAGGAAAGTATGGAACCCGAGGCAGAAGTCTCAGCAAACGTTTGATTTGAACTGTAGAGGCCAAGGTGCCTGAGATTGAAACAAGGTATCACACACTCGAAGACATTACTATCTTTTCTCCACATCTCTTGTTTCTTGTTTCCTGAGTATATGTGTACTTTCCAGTATCACGCAGGTACAGTTGCTGTAGAATTGCAGCTCTCGTAAATACAAGGCAGGCTGGTTCTTTTGTGCAACAATTATATCTGTTAAACTCCATCTCCACAAGCTATCCGATAGGCGCCAAGGCGTCTGACAAGTAAACAAGGCTTGATGATGTATGTCCTCCAAGTCTCCAACCCCTCAGCATTGAAGGATGATGATACCTAGGAACTGGAAATCACCACCCCTCGCATAAATGGATTGAGACAGGTTGGATCCGGTACCAATAATAAAGTAATTGTTAGGACAGACATTTTTCTAGTATCGTCCAGCACGGTGGACTTTTTTATTTTGTGCCTCATTTCCAATCGTTTTTCTTTTTGACTCCTTGTAGAGAAAAGTTGAGACGTGTCTATTTGACAAGTGCACATGTTATTGCGAGTTTGAGACCTTGTGTAAGAGCCTACCATTGTGTTCTGGAAGAGTTATTCTGTATAAAAAAGTGGTCTTTGTTTTACCACCTGAATGCAGGACTTCCTTCCAGGACAGGATATAGATGATTTTGATCATTGGTGGTGCTTCAATAGTGCTCGGTTGGGTGGAATGAGTAAAAAGGGCTTTGACTCCTTGGTTGCTTTAGGCGCGTGGATGTTGTGGAAACATAGAAATGGTGTTGTCTTCAATGGCTCCCATCCAAATTTGATGGGGGTCGTCTGGTTGGCCAGGGAGGAAGCTTTCTTGTGGTCTTTGGCTGGGGCTAAGGGTTTTTCTTACCTCCTAGCTCAAAGACGGGTGGTGTAGTTTTTTTTTTTCTCTGTTTTAGTTGGGGTGTTTGTCAGCTGACAAACGCTCTGTCCCTGCCCCTGTTCCAGTTGTTCTTTCTGGCTAGGTGGGTTCGGTGTGTGTGTGTTTGTGTGTGTATGTGTGTCTGTCTGTTTCGGGGTATTTTTCCCTTTTTTTCTTCTTAATATATTGATGCGCAGCTCTCCTGCGTGTTCGAGAAAAAAAAATGTTCTCCACCCGGCAACGTTTTCTCCTGCCAATTCAGAGCTCCGAGCGAACCATTTTGGCGGTGAAACTGTGCACAACAGCACACCGTTGCTGTTGCGCCCCTTCACCTGCACTTCCTCATGTGAGCCGTCGACCTGGCCGCGGCGCTGCCCAAGGAGGCCAGCGTCTTCAAACCGAGGCCTGTGCTCCTGCTCCCGCCACAGCTCGCCGTGGCAGAGGCAAAGGCAGAGCCTTGGGCCTCGCCGGTAAGAACTCAAGGGATCCACCGTTCAGGTTCCGGAACACCGTTCAGGCGGTGAGAGGTGAGACGGCAGATCCGGGCGTGGCGCGAGCAAATCCGCGCGAGGACGATGGAAGGCAGGCGCGTGCGATGGATTATGGCGGGCACTGGCCTCTGACAAAAACCTGAAGTTGAGCCTGAGCCTGCCGTGTTTTTTTTTTCAAGGATGATGCTTTGTTGATTAAACATATCGTTACAGAACGAAGCCCGCCTAGTGGCCAGTGATGGGTACTGAGAGCTGTTTAATTAATTGCTGTTTAATTAATGAAAACTAGTCGGTTGCCGGTACGTTGCGACGGCTTACAACAATACTTACGTAAACTATCTATAAAAAAATTCAAATTTTTTATTGATTGTCTCCGCTCTGTGTATAATATTTTTTTTTTGATTTGGCTAATTGATGTTATTGTTTACTCCATGCAATATGTCTTGCTACAACACGATCAATGAAGTGAGCGATTAGAAGAGAGTTCACAACGACTGACTGAACGAATAAATATTATAAAATGACATAATTGCACCATACAGAGATCAAATAAAAGAAAGTTTGTGAGTTCAAGTTTCTAAAATAAGTCACATGAAGTCAAACTTATAAAAAAGATAGATCAAAATATGGAGTGATTGCTAAAGTCAGGCATCAATAAAAACTGGATACACTCCATATAAATTATGCTACCTCATAGCAATTACTAACGTTTAAAACAACAAATAACTTTTCATATTACTGTTAGTGTAACAAATCATTGTTGCTCCATCCAATTTAGCAAACCTCAAACACCATTGAGTATATTGCGTCAATGTGGTCTCAGAAACGACCTAATGCTTGTAAGAGCTAAGAACGTCGTGCCGTGCTTGGGCTGTACCCTCGACCCGTAGTGCTGGCTCGGTCTGACACGATTATAATTTTTTATTTTACAAAAAAATGTATATACATCTATGCAATTTATATTCAATATTAAAAGCATTTGAGCATGATGTTCTACTGATTAGACAACTTCATCTAGTGTCTTCCGCTCTTCTTCCATCAGAGCATGGGTTCGAACCCCACCTCCTGCATCGTTTTTTAACATTTTACGCTGATTTAGTTAAATAGGTGGACGAGCTAATGGGCTGGCCCGACACAGTCAGCAGGCCGGCATAACGTGCCGGGCCGCCGTTTGGCCATCTATAGACGTGCAACAGATTAATTTAAAATAGCTGTGAGGTGTTATTTGTAAAAATATGACGCGGGACAACCATTAAAACTGGTGCTTTAAGTATAGTATAGAAAAATGGTTCCTCATGACTCACGAGCCGGCTCGCCTCTAACTCGCGAGCTCGCTCGCCGAGGCAACAAGACTGGCCAATAAACGTGAACTTGCCATCAAAATTATAATATAAAACCTAAAAAACAATTTATATAGTAATCTCAAACAATATAAATTAATTGTCTATTTGGTACTAACATTATATACTAATTAGGATTTTATGTAATAAATTTTTGTGGGTCGAAACACGAGCCAACTCACGAGCCGAGCTGACTTGCTCTTTTCATGAGCCAAAAAAAAAACAAGCTCAACTTGGGCTCGTTCTAAGAGCCAAGTCGATCCGAGCCGAACTACTGTGAGACCGAGTCAGCTCATCGAGCTCGAGTTTTTTTTTCTAGCGCTAGTTTTAAGAGTTGTTGGAGATGCTCATTTTGTTACACTACTATCTTTGTTCTAAAAGGAACGAGGGTGAGACTAAGTCCAATTTTTAAAATATGAATAGGTCTCTAAAAATATTAAAATAGTATCCAACAACACTTGCTCTCTCTTTATCCTCTCTGTTCCAAAATAAAATCCGTTTTTGTTTTTTAATGAATTTATACATGATGTATGGGTTCTATATGTGTCTATATTTATCATTACTCAGTTGAATATAGCTATAAAAATCAATAGCTAAAATGGATATAAAGCGACCGTGGCACAACATGCAACAAAAGCCGCAACAGGCACCAAAAGGTAAGATCAATACAGTAAAATATATAGCCAAAGTTAAAAGATGAGAACGCCCTCGCAGTCGCAGAGATAAAAGGAGGAAGATGTGCTGCTATCTCATCATGCGCCCCACGCCTCTAAATCCTATTAGGGTAGAAGAATATTAATATGAGCTAGCCATCAGCCTAAGCAATCCCACCATGATGACGTGAGGCCTAAAACCGGTCCATTCTCTAGGGACCAAGCTACATTCAGTTCAGCTATCGACATCAGGCTGTGCATCCGACGCACAATTCACCCATGCACTGGAGGAGGCCACAGAGTTCACACAACTCTTGCATGTGCGGCAGCATTGCACATGCAAATGAAAGCAATGGCGAAAACAACTTGATGTATGCCAACAACACGGCATGAAAAGGAAACATGTTTCCATCAGAGTTAAGTGGAGAAGAACAGAACATGGTATTCTCCTGGCAGGACATATAGTACTTACAAGTGTTAGCGACGAAGTCGGTATCGGGTACCTGTCATGTTGTAGTGTCGGTTAGAGGTTTCTGGTCTCCCCTTGCTTGGATCTTGGACCAGCACTAATAGTAAGTATTCTGTTAGCTGGAGCCTCTAATTCTAAAGTGATGGCGATCTAAGAAAGATACATCCAAAGGCATTACACTGAAGGACACATAACTGCTCAGATTTACAGCTTACAACAAAGCTTTCAGTTTTTGGCTCATTGGTCTAGGATGCAATAAAAGACCACATTGGCAGCTTTGTCATGGAGTAAATCCATGATTCCATTTCCATGTTGCTTCCCTTATCTTCCATGTAAGTTGTTCGAACAGAAAAGAACAGGGGGGGGGGGGGGGAGTAGAAATGTAAAGAAATATGAGCTAGCTAATAAGTGGGGGGGAAAAGGAAGAGCAAAGGAAAAACAAAACGACATCAAAGGTACACATATGCAGCAGTCACTGAAACTAACGAATGGTGTTTACTTCTATCTTCCTAGTTAGAAATACAGGACCTTAACCTGTTCACTCTGTTTCTTGTATGAGCTGTGTCCTTAGGCTCGACTCTTGGACCTGTTCAGAGGAAGATGACTGTTAGTTCAAACCGAACATCAATCCACGTTGCTTCTTTTTTGCATACCCAAAACATCTATTGTGGTTGCGTGGAACTCAGAAGGAACTCATTTTATAGTGGGGCTGTGATTTCAGAATGTTCATACAGTAAAGCAAACATGCAAGTTATAGCCAAATGAAAAAAAAACAATCATTTGTAACATTTTTGTACATGGTAGCAAAATAGTAGACAGATGTAAATGTAATCTTCTCCTCAACTAGTACTGGCTACAAAAGACAGTGTGCCCTGGAATATGGTAACAATCATTGCGGATCCCAGTGACCAGATGAAAATATTATCAGGGAAAGCCAGCCACAATATTATTTTTTTAAAGAAAAATATTGTTTCTAACCTAATGCATTCATGGAATCATTTGTGGCCAGACAACATAATATTTCTCCAAATGCACTTATCTCGATTTAAATGTCATGCCTTGCTCACAAGAACAAAAGAAATGAAAACGACACATATAGCAAATAAATAACCAGATTGTACCTGTAGTGCTGCTGCTGTTGCCAAGAGTTCTCTGTACTCGTTGAGTAAGGTACTTTCTTTAGCAGCAACAGCTGAAAGTTCTGTAACCAGAGAGTGTGAAGCCTGTAACTGCAGAACAGAAGTCAATGGTTAAGACCTGAGGTCATTGTTCCTAACCGTGAATGTCTAATAACCAAAATAGATAATCGTTCGCGTGCCACTACCACGAACAGGCTCTAGGTCCCCAAAAAATATCCTGATTATTGATAATGTTATAAATATATTCACTCATATAAATCTATTTATTTTCTCTCTTTCTTTTCACTCTTTGTTGGTAGTTCACGGTGGGTTTCAACTCTATCCTACCCCAACTTAGAACTAATCAAAACTACCAGTGTGATAGTAGAACTGTTATGAACAATAGTTGTAGAAATAACAGGACCTTCAGAACTAACCTTTGATAGCAAATGGCAAACGGATGACCCCATTGCTTGCATAATGTCAACTGCTGAACTGACAGCATTCTTAACAGTAAGTACATCGGCCTGCAAGAGAGAACATAAGAACAGAATAACCATGACTTTCTCATTTTGCTAAAAGAGTGAAATTGAGTTCTCAATGAGATGTTGAGAACTTATTTAGCAAGTAGTAACTTGTAATTTTCCCAGGAGTCATGGTTCCCAAGTATTTAGCCTAATTTGAAGACTACTACATTAGATCTATTCTTTTATGTTTTTAGCTCTCCTACGTAGTTCGAGAGAAAAGAGAGAGAATTTTGGATACCTTAGCTCCTCCTGAAACTGGAAGACGCAATGTGCTTGCTTTAAGAGCTTCAGTTGCGCTGGATAAAGAAGAAGAATGCTCTGTTTGCAGCGCTGCCCAGTGATCAAGGTAATCCATCTACATGATGCAACAATCAATGTTTAGTAACACGATAACACAACGGCTAGCATATGCATTTTTTCAAGAAAATTGGTTCAAGAAGATTTATTGTAGCACATAGGGATTCCAAAAGGTGTAGCTCACTCATAAGGAAGGTATCTCCACAAACAATTCAGAACATTTTGGGACATAAAATATATGAACTAAAAAGCACGGTAACAAAAAAATTGTTCTCTTATATTTTTCAAGGAGCTTGGATAAAAATCTGAATATCTTATTGTGCCTCTGTAGCAACTATTCAACATGCATGTTCAAGTAACCATTTAAACATAAAATCGCATCTTCAGTTATTCTATGTATCCTACATTCAGCTTGAATATCTTAGTGTAACCATCAAATCCAATTAAGTGTATGTATGATCTTAGAAGTTAGAAACCGGGAACGTGGGAACAATCTTGTTCCCGTAGTGTTAAAACCTTGTTTTAGTAGTGTACCGCGTACCGCGTTCCCGTTCCTCAATCCCATCGATACGGGAACCTGGTTACTCAGTATGATCAAATAGATCTATTTCTATCGGATGGCATGAAACAATGCATTTACGATAAGATCTAGGATCCTACCGTGGTTGTGTAGATTGTACAAGTAGGAGATCGATGGCCAGGGCGTGTACCCCCGGCAGCGCACAAGAGTCGTGGTAGCGCATAGGGAGCAAGAGAGAGGAGGGAGAGACATGGGAGATGTCCCTTGAGGCCAATCACTAACTTGACCCCCCTAAGCAAGCGATCCTCATTTTTATGGAAAATTCCTAACACGAATCAATTGTGATCTTATTTTTTATGGAAACAATACAAGATATTTAAGGAAGAAAAATTCTGGACATTTTACCCCGAACTACCCGCATGGCCTAGCCACTGGCGCGACTTTCACGCCTATAGACACCGGTCATAACAACTTCCACTGCCTCTTCGAACAATTTGTCCTCAAGCTAGATGTCTCATGGGGGTAACCCTTGTGTATGGCACCTACAAAGGAGGACACCTGTTAGTGCTCCAGAAACGACATGCGGGTAGAAAGATTGGCCAGGTGCGTGGCAATGTCCACCAGGGCTTTCGCTGTGACGTCGATGACCACAATGGTGGGATTGATGATTGCTTCTCAAAGTCGTCGTCACCCAAAATCTCCGATACCAGATTGATAGGATCTGGGATCCTACCACGACTGTGTAGGTTGAACATGTAGAAGATCAATGGCTAGGGCGTGTACCCCAACGACGCAGTCGTGGTCACGTACAAGAGTAAACAAGTAAGAGAGAGAGGAGACGTGGGAGATGACCCTTGAGACTAGGTAAGATAATCATGGTTATTAAAACGTCGCTGAAACGACGTTTAAGCGTCGTTTAAACGATAAAACGCGATTTGAAACTAAAACGTCAGAACGTTCTGTCAAATTAGTGTAGAACGTCTGTTTTCGGCATTTAATCGTCGTTGAAACGTCTGGAACACATTTAATGTCGTTTTAGACGTCTAATCGACGTTCCAAGTTACTAGTGGGTCAGCCTTCCTGGGCTTTCGCTTCCAAAGCCGCCCAGGCCCAGCCGTCAGCCAACGTCCTCACTCACTCCTCAGCCGTCAGCCAGCGCTGGAAGCCTGGAGATCTCCCGGCCGGCCGCCCAGCTGCGCCTCCAATAGTGCGACCGCCCTCCTGCCAGGTACGCCGCCGGCCCCCTCCTCCAGTTTGCCCACAGGCGAGTGCGCCGCCGACCGCCGTGCCACAGCCCACAGGCCACTGCCCACTTGCTGCCGCTGCATCCAGTCCATCCACTTGCCCGGCCAAGCTCCACTGCTCCAGTGCCCACTTGCCGCCGCTGCATCCACTTGCTGCCACTTGCTACATCCACTTGCTCCACTGCTCCAGTGCATCCACTTGCTGCATCCAGTTGTCCGGCCAGGCGGCCAAGCTCCAGTGCGCCGCCGCATCCACTCGTTGCCCCTCACAGTGAATCACTAGCAGCCAGATTTGTTGATTTTGCTCACAGTGAATCGATCTCTATTTGCTCGCAGTGAATTTCAATGGCAACAAATAATGAGGCATTGTCTGCCGGTCAAAGTAATGACTCCTATGACCCACTCAAAGATCAGTCACGAAGGCCAAAGTCAAATGATCCAGGATAGAAATATACATACTATGTTGAGGCGGGAAAGCGAGCGCTGATTCAATGTGCTTTGTGCCCCAAACAAATAAAAGGAGGTATCAAGAGGGTGAAACAACATCTAGCTGGTGGCTATGGAGACATTGTCAAGTATCCTAACACTACTAGAGAGATTGCTAAAGAGATGAATGAAGCTTTGAATAATGGGAAGCGGGCTAGGCCGTTGTACCTAGATGACGATGTAATGGAAGATGAAGCAGGACAAGATGATGATGTCCAAGTTATGGGAAGTAGGTCAATGTCAGCATCATCCAAGGCTTCCTCATGTACTGTGCCAAGTTCTGGAACAGCTGCCAAAAGAAACAAAGCAATTTTCGAATCGAAGGCCCACCCAATTGCAGCTCCAAAGAAGTCAATTGCATCTATGATTCGATGAACACCTCAAGAGGTTGTAGCAATGCTCTTGGAGATGATTTAAATTTATCATGGGACCAAGTTGATGAAGCTATTGGTGCATCTGCACATCTTAGAGGTCGTAATTTTCCTAGGAGAGCTGCTGGTGGGTGTGTGAGAAGGAATGAAGACCTTGAGTAAGAGGAGACTAATTTAGCAAATGAAGATGACGAGGATGAGGAATATATTCTTGATGATCTTGATGTGGAAGATGAAATTGAAGGAAGCAATAGTGGAAAAGATGGTGATGATCAAGGCGTGGATGCTCATGGTCTTAATATTGATGAGTTCGATGATGGTTACTAATCATACATAAAAATTGTAACTTGTGTTGTTGAATTTGATCTGTTTCTTTTTATGCTAATGCTATTTGGTTTGTGAACCCATCTTATGTATGAACTTATACTATATTTGAAATTCTATGTCAAGTTTGAAAAGACGTTTCAACGTTCGTTTAAACGTTGAAAAGTTGGTTCATAACGTTTTACCGCTTTAATAACCATGAAGATAATTGCCTTGCTTAATTAGATTGATACATCTCTCCTTATATAGAGACACTTACTTGACTCCTAAACAAGCGATCATTATTTTTATGAAAACCTTCTAACAAGAATCAATCATGATTATATTTTTTTATGGAGACAATGTAAAATATTTAAGGAAGAACAATCCTAGGCATTCACCCTAACTGTCCCGCGTGGCCTAGCTATTGGCGCGACCTTGGTGCCTATAGGTGGTGTCGATCATAACAATTTATATATGCAAAAAATCAACAGAACTTACTTGCTCCTTCAAGACAATTCCCAATTTGACCTCTTGCCTTAGCTGTTGTACATAGTTCCTTTTTATAACCATAGAGTCACACATCCTTGAGTTAGCATCCCATACACTATACAACATAGTCTGCTTCAAATAAATAAATAGAGTAAGAAATAAACTCATGGTATTTACATATTGACCACATATTAGAATTAGGGAAATAAAGAACAAAAGTATCTTAGAATGAGATAGCCCAATATAAGAAGATTTTAGGGTTGCACAATACATTTATTTTAATTTCTTCAACATCCTTGATAAAAGATAAACAACTAGTTTCTTCCACTTTCTCAATATAATATAAGGTGAATGGTTGATACTACACACCTATATGAACAAGGATACAGCAGAATACAAATAAAAAATAAAAAAGATCTTGGGTATATATTAAATAAGTTTTTTCTCCTGCTCCCTAACAGGTTATGGAAAATCTAACATGAAGAGGTAATGGTATGAAATTTACCTCAGCACTTATCTTCTGAATTGACAGCAGTTCATCAACATAAGAAGTGGTAAAACACCATTGTAAGTTCCTATTATGCAGGAGGCGCAACTGATGGGCATCTTCCGTGTGAGTTGGGCTCTTCTTCCCTCTTGTAGCATCACCAATGTAGCTAAGAATTGAAGAGGCTGAATCAGATCTGGCAGAACTACATGGTGAGACAGGTGTTGAAGGTCTAGTCCTTGATGGGCTTGGTAATCTCCTGGAGACAAATGATGGTGTCGATGAAGCATTGGATGATGATGAAGGGCATATTAAAATATGTGATGGCGAAGGTGATCTCCTAGCTAGCTGCTTTGGAGGTGTAGATTTTTCTGAACTATTTGAAGGTGCATCTGGACTTGAACTGGCATTCTCCTCTTGACTTTCATTTCCATCAGCAGAACCAGGGCTCTCAGCATCACCTGATAAAATTTCAGGGCCTTTTATTCTGTTATAAGCAAGAGGCATTTTCCTTGGTGAGACTCTGGATGATTGCATAGTTGAAGATATTTTCTGTCTAATTTTATCAGTTAGATCCATGCTTCTTGACATGGCATTAGCACCATCAGGTCCTAGTACTCTTCTTGTAGAAAACACTTGTAAAGGAAAATCCATACTTTTTGACATTATATCAGCACTGTCAGATCTTGCTGTTCTTCTTGGTGACATTCCACGTGATGGAACTGACACTGTCATGGGTTTCTTATCTTTCTCAGCAAAATCCATGCTTTTAGATATAGTATCAATGCCATCGGATGCAAGTCGTCTTCTTGGAGAAGCTACTCGAGATGGAACCTTCACTGATAATGGTCTGTTACCTTTTTGCGTTGCACCAACACTCTCTGACGCATTCTTAACGTCATCAGTAACATGTCTTGATGATACCTCTTGAGATGCAAGGGATGATGAAACTGCACTAGTAACTACGTCACTAGAATCTATTCTTCCAGGATCGTCTTCACCACCACCATCTTCAGTTGACACAGTAAGTTTCTCAGTGACATCTATGCTTTTTACTAGAGCACCAGCGCCATCAAGTCTACTGTCTGAAGTGCAACCAGATACAGTTGATGAGATTTCCATATCTTTTGATAGGATGTTAACACCATTAGATTCAAGCCTGCTGCTCTGCAGAGTCTGACATGACGGACTTGATGTTGTGGATGGTCTGCTGTCATTTTCAGCATTAGTCATGCCTGTTGATATGGCATTAGAGGCAGACCTGCTTCTGGGAGAAACCCCTCGTAAAGCAGCTGATGAGGAAGATGGTCTACAATTTTTGTCAGCAAATTCTGTGTCCAATACAGCATTGATACCATCAGAGGCCAGCCGTCTTCTTGGTGACATCCCTCGTGATGACATTGACGGTGTTGAAGGTCTGATACTTTTTTCAGTAATATTTGTGCTCTTTGATATAAATGCTAGACCATCAGAGGTGAGCCGTCTTCTTGGTGAAGCCCCTCGTGTTGCAGCTGACACTGTTAAGGGTTTGTTACTGTTTTCAACAAGATCAATGCTCTTTGATGTCACTTTGACACCATCTGAGGCGAGCCGTCTTCTTGGTGAAACCCCTCGAGCTGCAGCTGACATGGTGACAAGTTTGTTATTGTTTTCAACAAGATCCATGCTCTTTGAAATCACATTGACACCATCTGAGGAAAGTCGCCTTCTTGGTGAAAGCCCTCGTGATGAAGCTGATGAGGTAGTAGGTCTAGTATCTTTCTCAACAAGATCCATACTTTTTGAGACAGATTCAACACCATCAGAAGCAAGTTGTCTTAATGTTGAGACCCCTCTAGGTGCAACTGAAGAGGACACAGTTCCAGAATCCTCTTTGGTGAACTTGATCCTTTCTGAAGTGGCATTGCTGGCATCAGATGCAACCCTGCGTCGTGGTGACATACCTCGCGGTGTTGCATATGAGGTTGATGGCCTGTCCAGTCCATCAGCAAGATCTGTGCCTTTTGATACATTGCCAACACCATCAGAGGCTAATTGAAGTCTTGGTGAAATCCCTCGTGACACTCCTTTAGAGGTTGATGGTCTGTTAGCATTATCACCAAAGTCCATGCCTTTGGTTACAGCACTTATGCCATCAGAAGCAAGCCTTCTTCGGGGAGACATTCCACGTGATGTGGAAGATGAGGTGGATGGCCTGTTATCCTTTCCAGAAAACTCCGAGCTCCTGCACATAGTATCAACACCATCAGAGGCAAGTCTTCTCCTTGGAGAAACCCCTCGAGATGGAATTGATGAGCTGACTACTCTGCTATCCTTTTCAGCAAAATCCATATTTTTCCCAATATCATTAACACCATCAGACACGAGTCTCCTCCTTGGCGAAAACCCTCTTGATGAAGCTGGTCTCCTATCTTTTTCAGGGAAATCAATGCTTTTCATTAAATCAACAATGCCACCAGAAGTTGTTCTTCTAGGTGAAAGTCCTCTCGATGAGGACAGGTTGGAAACAGGTCCAATTAATCTCTCGGATGACTTTGTAGTAGTCTGTGATGCGGCATTAGACACACTTGATAATGATGCACTTGGTGAAATGCTGGGTGATGAAACTGGCGAGAGTGTACTGTTATCTTTTTCAGTAAGATCCATGCTTCCTGATAAGGTTCTAGTGCCATCTGATGCAGCTGTTGTTATTGGTGACACCCTTCTTGATATTGCCAAGGATGAGAGTTTGAGATCTTTACGAACACCGACCTTTTTGGACACATCATCTGCACCGTTACAAGGTGACTTTCTTGGTGATCCCCCTTGTGATGACATTGACGAAGAGACCAGCCGATCAATTTTATCATCTGTTGTTACTGGTGACACCCTTCTTGATATTGCCAAGGATGAGAGTTTGAGATCTTTACGAACACCAACCTTTTTGGACACATCATCTGCACCATTACAAGGTGACTTTCTTGGTGATTCCCCTTGTGATGACATTGACGAAGAGACCAGCCGATCAATTTTATCAGCAAGATCAATACTTCTTGACAAGGTATTTGCAGCAGAGGACACTGTTGTTCGCTTCGGTGAAACACCACGTGACGGAACTGATGGAAGAGCAGACCTACTGATCTTATCAGTGAGATCCATGCTCTTGGACATTGTGCTTGCAGACACCCTGCCCCCCATCATAGCAGGCCAGCGATGATGATCAATCACCTTGGCATGTGGATTCTCCGATTGCTCAGGGGTAGCTCTACCTCTCAATGGGCTCCTCTTCCTATCAGCGGGTGCTGCATCCCTCGTCTTGGCCTGATCTGCAGAGGAGCTACTAGAAATCTTTTTCCCCTTTGATTCGAGCTGGAAAGAAGAAGACAGACTCCGCATTGAAGGCCACAGCCCATCAGGAGCCCGGCCACCAGGCAACCTCCTCAGAGCGATTTGCGTTTCTGGAACGGCATCACCCACTGGCGTCGACGAGCTAGAGAATGAGGACGGGCTGGAAGTCGCAGACGATGGCGATGCCGGGGCAGAGATCCTGGACGGAGTACTCGGCCGCGAGCCGCCGGAAGACGGCCTTGACGGAGTCACCGGCCGCCGTTCGGTGGACTGGGACCTCTTCGCCTGTGACCCAGCTGGCGTCGGGGACGACGCCCGACCGCCGGCATTCGGTGACGGGTGCCTCCTTGGAGTAGTAGGTGCCGCTGCTGGCATCGCGGCTACCTTGCGCTTCACCGGGCCATCAGCATGGCCGTTAGTGTAATTCTTCTCCGCCGGCAGGTCAGATTTCCGGAGCAGCACTGCCCCGGGCACCCGGATTTCTCAGGCGTCTATCCGCGCACCCACCGCCCCTGCTCAAATCCACCAGCATTGATAGCGCCACGAAGCCACCACCAATCTACCGCACGTCCCGACCTGCCCACACAAGAACAACACGAGCAGCAATCCAATGTCAAGAGACACAAATCCGTCTGGCACAACAAGACAATTCAGAGGCTGGGAGTCACGCAGCAAGCGAACCAGATCGAGGACCCCCAGCGACGGGATTCGGTAGGTGGAGAGGAGAGGAGAAGAGAAAAGGGCAGGGCGATGAAGAAAGGAAGAGAGGCGGTGATTTTCTCGAATTCCTCCTCTCCTTTTTTCCTATTTATGCATAGGAATCGAAGCGTCTCTTTCGGGTGCGGGTAGGGTCGAGCGAGTCAGTCATGGCTTGGTCTCCACCTCACGGGAACTCCACGGCCAGCTCCTGCAAGCCAAGTAATGGCGAAGCCAAGCTGCCAGAGATGGGGGTAGAGAGAGAGATAGAGAAACAAGCTAGAAGCGGATTAAATGGTGGTGGAGGGGTGCCCGCTGCCCGGTCGTCCAGGCCACCGGGACGAGGACGACTAACTAGTGGCTTAGTTATGATGATTAGTACAGGCAAGTCCCCGTTAAAAGTACCGTCGCTCTTGTGGCTGCCTGGCTCCTGTTATGGAGCGTAAACTAATGCAACTGGGAGGGAGAGGAACCAACTTTTTCTTTGCGGTAGAAAGGATGGGCGAGGTAAAAGATGACATGTTTATCTGTTTATTATTTATATTACCTCCGCTGAAGGCACTCCCGGCCTCCTGGGCCAGGAGGAAATGTGCCCGTTGGTGCGACTCCAACGGCTAGCCAGAGCGCGGCAGATGGCGGGGCCTCGGCTCATCTCCTCGCCGTCGCTGCCGAGCAAAATGGCCAAAAAGAAAAGAAAATAAAATTGGCGCAAATTCTCTTTCCGGCTGTCCGAATTTTTCAACGCAGGGAGAGAGTCGGGTTCGAGCCGAGCGTATAGCTCCCTGGTTCTATCTATCTAAGGCCAAAGTCGGGAACTCGATACAGCGAGAGTCAGGGCAAAAAAAAAAAAAGAATTCAGCGGTTGGAAGATTCAAGATTCCAAAGGCAAACAACAACAATTGGTGCGCCCCAGATGATTGGAATTTGAAACCGACGGGGGAGAAGTGGAGAGAAAGAAAAAAAAAGGATAACGGTTTTGTTCTCGAGCTCTGGCATCGGGCACGACAAGCGTCCAGTCCAGGGAAACGGCACGGCATCCCGCGAGCTCTCGCCCATTCCAACCGTCCCGACAAGCGATCGAAACAAAAGCAGCTTCGATTCCTGGAAACCACTCGGCGAGGCAGCGACAAAATGCCGCCGTCCAGAGACCAAAATGTAAAGAGGAAAGATGCGATCCTGACCTCTGACCACCTCGGCGCTGAGGAACCACGGCACGCCGCCGCCGCTGCCCTCGCCTGAACGCAGCGAGCCCTCCCCAATCCGGTTTTGGGGGCAGGGATCCGGCCGCAAAGACAGGAGGGAGGGGAGCACGAGGAGGTGGGGAAAACGAGGAGAGGATTTGTCACGGCGGAGCTCGCGGTTACCTGAGAAAGCGACGGGGAGGAACTTTTGTTTCCGCGTAGGAGAGGGGAATAATAAACGAGGAATTCTTTTGTACTCCTTTCGTTCCGAAATATAATTTTAAGATTAAATTTTTATTCATTAACTAATATTTAAATCTATGAATATAGTTTGTATGCATTTGAACGTGGATAGAAAAAAAATTTAGAAAGAACTATATTTTAAAACGGAGATAGTATAAAACAAACAAAACAGTAATAAATGCAAAAGTTAAGTAACCAGAGGTTAATAAAAACACAAAAGCCGGAAACTAACCAAACAGAGGTACGGTTTTCATTTTGTACGTCCTCTTCTCGTTTCCCTTCTATATTTTTTATTGATGACTATTGCTCCCTGTCCAACGGATAGGCTAATGAAATCATGGTGTAGATTTTTTATTTTCATATAACAATGGAAAAGGGAAATCGCTGCTTGCAGACATGAATTAGAGCTCTTTGGAACATAGGAATTTTACAAGAATAGAATAAGAATTTCATATGAATTAGTTACACAGGATTCAGAAAATATTACTTTGTTCCAAAAAGACACTTAATATGCGATAGACTGTTCTGCCGTTGGGGAGAACGGAGAGCCTAATGTCAGCGACGAACTCTGTCCCCCCACCCCACCGTATTTCCCCTTGCCCCCCAGTGAGTTTCACTTGAAAATTATTTACTGCATACAAAACTGCAATAGTTTCGTAATACGGTCTTAATTTCTGGTTGCACTGTGATGCTGACTAAAGTTTGCCGTCCCGTACTGTATTATAAAAAATTTGGGTTTTGGATGCACAAAATCATCGACAAATCTCGAATTTGTTGCTGAATATAAATATATAAATCATGATAATGATAATAATGAAAATAAGATGATCCTGTGAATGCCAAAAGCATGCTCTGAATTCCTCTAGCGAAACAAACGACCTTACCCGAACTCCTTAATATCGCCAGATAAATATCATGACCGCACCGAACCTAGCGCGATTAAGTTTCCACAAGAGCCTAGCCTTTATGGCCTAGCACCAAATCGGCACTAGCGTCAATAAGCGCGGCTTGCTTGCGAACCTAGCAAGTGAATGTTTTCGCAAGCTGTTGCCGTGTCACCACCAGTCTACACTAACACCATGCTGCACATACTGGGCAAAAGAACGGGGGCTTGCTCTTCCAGGCACAGAAAGTGAAAGGGAGAAGAGAAAGCAGGAGGGGTTGTACGCACCTTGTCAGCGGGCAGAGTGCGAGGCAGTTGTGAATTGTGATTGGAGGGGACGGGGACGGCGGACAGTTCAGGCCAGCTCAAAAGAGCAGCTGCTGCAAAGATGTCATATGGAAAGTTACATGAGCCCCACGAGAGCCGGTGGCCCGTAATGGACGGACGCAGGCACTGCAGTGGCGACTCACACTCACCCTAGCAATCAACACGCCACGATGGCAACCGAGAAGGGCACGCAGGAGCAGAGCAGAAGCTCTAGGTGTGATAAACCGGGCCCAAACAAGCAAGTCCCAAGTGGCACGTTGTCAGGTGCACAGTCATCATCTTAGAGATCCACTCCTGTTGCCAACAATGTTTAGATTAACAGAATCATTAGTGGCTTCATCAGCTTTTATATATACGTGGAAGGAAGGAAGTTAACAAGGTATGAATGCTCTTGCTTACACAGATTCCATATCTTGCAGAGTTTTTTTTTTTGTCGAATACGCAGGAGAGCTGCGCATCTTTGTTAATAGAAGAAGAGTACGAACACAAATACAAAAACAAGAGCTGGCCAACCAGCTCAACACAGAGCCGACTACTCGCTCAGAATACAACCAAGGGCTTTCGCGCCCGCTCTCACCCACTCGCTAGCAACACCAAGAGCGGAAGAAACTACGGCGTCAACTGAGGATGCCTCACTCCGGAAGCACCTTGCATTTCTCTCTTTCCAAACTTCCCAAGTCACCAACGCAAAGAGAGAATCACCGCCCTTCCTGGCGCCCGGTGGCCACAGCTCCCGCACTCTTTGCCACCAACCAAGGACTGAACTGCAGTCAGTTAGCGACGGTCTGTGAAGCCCCAATTGCGACAAAATGCCATCCCAAACTCGAAGGGAGAAGCTGCAAGTGGCCAGTAGATGGTCGCAAGTTTCTTCCGCTGTATTGCAGAGGTAGCAAGTGGTTCTCGCATCGAGTCCGTGACGTCGTCGCCTGTCTGCGGTCCAGAGCCGTCTCCGCCAGGCAAGCCACAAGAAGATTTTGACCCTCAACGGCGCCCACGTCTTCCACACGATCGCGAGAGTGCGGGAGTTGCAGTGCAGGCTGTATTAACTTCATCCAACAAGATGTGCATGACCTTGCTCGCAGATTCCAACGGCTTTGCGAGTTTAGTGCCTTCACTGATTGGATAAGGACTCCAGCAAGCAACCGCATTGCCTGCACCTGCAGGCTCGGTTTCAGGAGTGGAAGAAGCAGAGTGGCAGGCTGCCAAAGTGGAGCTCCTGGGTGTACACGAAAAGGGGTAGGGTATCTCTCTCATGTACAATAAAAAAAAGGTAAAACGCGGCAGATACAAATGATTCATACATCACCTTACTGGCTGCTGGCCTGCTGTATGGTAATGACGTCTAGCATTCGCCAGCATGATCACTAGTATCACTAGTCACTGTCATCAATGTTATAGGCTGAGAGGCATCATGGATCAGGAAAGAAGGCTGAGACTGGTTTTGGTATGCGCCTGATGTACCTACTGGAACGCCAAAGCTGAACCTTTAAAAAAGGACACCCTGTTGCTCTGAAAATCACTACGACTGACAATTCAGTGCATAAGACAGTAAAAACTTTACCCTTGAAGAACCACTGAACAGAATTTTCTAAGATGTGAGATGTCTGTATCATGATCCTTTGATAGTTCATGCTCTGCCTAGCTGTAGATGGAACAGACATGGTACAACTTAAATCCATAATAACTAGCAGGATTTTAATAGCATATCTGGATGGCTTCATTGTGTCCAACAGAACCATGTAATGTAACTGGGACCATCTCCTGCAAAAAATGGAAGTGTAACTGGGACCATAACATTAGGAAATGGCAAGTGAAGCAGAAGAGGTTTAAGGAGAGAATCTGGTGAACTTGTGTAACTCATCAGTCTGAAAGACGAGATGGGCATTGTCCACGAAATTGAGAAAATAACTGGTAATGGAATTTTCTTACAATCAATAAATCAGATATTAAGAGACTAAAGTATGAGGACAGGCGGACAGCAACCAGGACAGAGTTATCTGCCATTAGTTTAGTTGCCACTTTTCCCCAAATCTTTTTGCTTCACAGAGTGGGAGAGTAAGTAACTAAGAGCATCTCGAATGTCAAAGACTCAAGAGGGTGTCACT
This sequence comes from Zea mays, assembly GCF_902167145.1. Lineage (NCBI taxonomy): Eukaryota > Viridiplantae > Streptophyta > Magnoliopsida > Poales > Poaceae > Zea > Zea mays. Next base: position 221,756,798 of record NC_050100.1, on the reverse strand, counting down.
GCCCCATCAAACAAAAAAATGCTAAATGGACTGTGTTATACAAATAAAATAAAGTGAGCGTAGGTTAATTCACAAAAGATACTGCAGCCCTGATTAAATTTAAAATTGTCGACTTCAACATGTTTTCCCTCAACACACCGTACTGTAGAGTTTTAGGATGTCCCCCTTCTTTAAAAGAAAAAGGAAATTATGACTATAGTTACTGGGTACCCATGCAATCATTAGGATATAGCCTCTAGAACATTGTTATGTGATATCATGAACAGCCTAGATAGGCAATAATAGAGACCAGGGGACTTTTACTATTCCAACAAACTAGTGCATGTGAAGATGTGTACTTGTTTTCTTTTCAAGAATAGCGACAGTGAGGTTGAAAAAGTAAGAACCTCGTCAATGAAGTCTTGTATATTGACACTTAGAGAAGCCTCTTAGTCACCCTTCACTCATCACTGGCAACGTAGATCATGAGACATGAGTTAGTAACAATGCAATAGTTTGCACTCACCTGGAAATAGCTGCACTGAAACAAATTTATTTTAAAGGACCACCACTCTACATTCCTGCCATTGCCATAATTTGTGATTACCTGACTTGCCATAAAGCAAACTTTTGTATATCACTAATACCCTTGAGTTCCGTGACAGCCTGAAAGACATCAAAGTTACTAGCGTTAGGAATAAGTTATAACCAGCAAAAGGCAGTTGTGGGACACTTGTACTTGATGAGTGTTAAGCTCAATTGTTTGTGCATTTTGAGACATGATAATGCTCACTAACATGCCTGCCTAAGTAATACGGGCGTCAACAGAGAGAAACACACCTAGTAAGCACTTGAATGAAGCTGCCGCTATACGACTACTGGTTTCGATAAAGGGATCGGCCTGGCTCCACCATCGGTTCCCTTTCGGTCATAAAATGGAACTTAACACTTGTGCAAAGCCGCTTCATCGGCCTATTCAATGACTGACCTGAACAACCCTACTGCGAACTCCAAAGCAGTACCAAATATACAACCTAATTTTAAATGCCCGATGGATCAATCACATACACTGTTGAATCCGAATAAACTGACATGCCACGAGCAGGGATTCGAATCAACGTCACTCTCGAATCTTCGATCCCCTGAACAAGGGCACCGCACGAACCGCCCTCCGATGCTCCCAAGCCACCAACCACAGCAACGGCGCCTCACCTGAACCCTGCACGCGGCCACGCTGGTGGGGAGAAGAAGTCGCCGACGCAGCGGCGCCTACTGATTACTGGACAGCGCCGAGCCGTCGAGCGCCTCCTCGGCCGCCTCCGCATCAGCTCGCCGATTTGCCGCGCGTGGAGATGGAGGCCCGCCATTACTGGCTCGGCCCTTGCGCGCGTTCGGCGACGGCCCATTACGTTGTAACTACTCGGAGATGTCGGAGCTGATGGGCTTGCCCCTCGGTCTGCTCTGCACTTATATCTTGTATTATGGGCCGGAAGAAGAAACAATTTATCTTCTTACTATGGTTCGTAGTCTAGTTTTCTACTTCAAACTCCAAAACGAGCAAGTTTTTTCTTCCATTTTCAAAATCATATAATTTACCTCCTGTTTCGGCAATAATTGGTTCTCAAAACAAATCCAAGAGGCTCCCTATAGTCTTTCAAATATATATAAATAGATATGTTGTAAAAAAACATCCTACAACATCTTATCTAAATGATTATCTAAATATAGTTATCTTTTATTTCGGTTTTCTCGCTAGCCAAATATAAAAAAGTAAATAGCTCTCTAGAGTGCAAACAAGACATAGAAACATTGTTGGATATTAAAAAAATAAAAAGTTGTTTCTATGTAAATTACTCTTCAAATAATAATTTAGAGAATGAAATTTAGAAAGACTATTGGATATGTTCTTGTGTGAATGTCATATTTCAGGTAAAAACAGTAAACACTTAAACAAGTTTCTAAACAATGAAAAAATCTCTATGCTTTTAATAACTTTGAGAAAAAACATAGATAAATTGGAATATATAAATCTGAACAAAATATTTAAAAATAGTGAAATATATATAAGGTCCAAAACATCTTTATCTTCAATCGTATAGAATAATCAAACAATTTACAAAAAAAACCAAAACACACTAGTTAATACCTAAACGCATTTTAAAAACATCCACAACAAAGCATGGGATGTAACCAACATGAATATAACACATATTGATGTTGGGTGATTCCAGCTAAATACATTCATATTGGTTGAATATATACTTTTTGTTGTTGTCCATCCTTTCAAAAATCTAAGTGTTGTGTTGTTTTTGCGTTAGAGGCTGTTGAGCATAATAGTGTCATCATTTTTTGTAATGCCTACTCACACCCAATGTAATATGTTAGTCCTTTAACTAATTGGATCGTCATTAATCACCAGATTTTATATATGCGGCATAGGCACACCTGTAGTAGATTATTATTGTTAAAAGTTTGTGTAACACACTTTCAGGTTTTTTTGGTTATTCATGTTTTATAAATACAGTATTCCTTGTATAAAGATTAGGGCATTTTATTATCTTCTATTAGGGTTTAGGGTAACAATATAAAAATTCCATTGTACAATAGTGGTAACACCAGATTTGTGTTTAGAAACACTTTTGATACTTATGCCATTGCCATAAACTATATATATTGAGAGAAATTAACAGTCAAATTATAATCTCAAATACCATGTGCTCTATTTTGAGGTAGAGGAAGCAATTATTATTGGTTTATTGTTGGCATCCAAACATTATATTAATAGGCTATAAACAAGTTCACCGACAGATACCGACATCCATCTGCATTGAAATGAAATAATTTGGAGGCCTTTAGATGGTGTAAGTAGCTTCTCCACTGATAGAAGTTTCCATTGGTGTAACAGTGCAGGTCCAAAGTCTGAATGCCTCATTTCTGTAGACCTTTAGATGGTGTAAGTAGCCTGCATTGGAGTTCAATAGGGAGGATCATGGAACATGCCTGATAATATTTTTCCTTTCCTGTTGTCTTCAGAGTTAAAGTCTGCAGTCTGTTGACAGTGCCATTCTGAATAAACTGATGCAATCTGCGCTGGTTGGCTGGTGATATGTTGTGGCTGTGACTCTGATGAGTAGCGACCGCACTCGCTGTTGATTGGTTGGTTTGGTTGTACCAGCTGATGGGCTGAAACTCTAGTCTGGGCCTGTGTGCATAAAAGAAACAGAGCAGGCGCAGCCCACGGTTAGCTATTGGGTTCGGGTTTGCGGTTAGTGGCCCAGCTGTTGATGTCAATGCAGCATCGTTGTAGGAAAAGCGTTGTACCTGATGCCGAGTGCATGGTTGTTCACATGATCTCTGTCTGCTTTCGCATTCATATGCTGCGTGCAAATGCAGGTGGCACTGTGCCAGTGCAACACGAATGGATAGCAGTGGTTGGCGTGTTGCGGACCCTCCAATTTCTAGCAGCTTTGTAGTCGATTCGTTTAATCTAGGACCAATTTTGCGTTGATGTCTTGCGAAATTGAAATCGGTTCAATAACAACAGTAAAAACAATTCAGCTGCAAGTTTATGGATAAACCTGACAACTGAGAGCTTAGCACTGACTGAGTCACCGACCGGTACTGGCGTGAGGCCACAGAGGATCCGCGAGCATGGGTACGGGGAGGACTGGTTGTTGGTGTGGCGGGTAATGCATGCCCCCGAATCCGATCCGTCAACCGACGGGAGGAGTACGCCGTTTGCGCCATCGTTACGTCCACCAGAAGGAAAACCCAAGCCAACGACGACGGCACGGCCAAGAAACGGGGAGTGCCTTCCAAGGCGACCGCCCCCTCTCGCGCTCCATACGTCCATCCGTCGGCCCAGAGCCACAAGATAACGCAGCCAAGAACAAGAGACACCGCCGAGCGAGCGAGGCGGGGAGAAGCAGGTCCAGGACCAGGAGAAAGGAAAAGGAAGCCCAGCTCTCTCTAGCCTGGAGCCGAGAAGCCGAGGTGAGGTCGTGGTTGGCCTGGGAGCGAGGAGGAATTTCGAGGCGGGAAGAAGCAGAGATGATTTAGCGGTTTGGAAGCTGGTTGATGGGTGCAATTCGTTTTGTGCTGCTGTAGGGGGCGAAGGAGCAGCAAGGCATGGAGGAGCCCGTTCCGGCTGATCCCCCCAGGATTTTCTGGAAGTCAAGGAGTTCAGGTTCAGGTGTCTGCTTGTCTCAATTCATGTTGCTGCATACAAAATCTCGCTGATTTCAATTGCTTCTTCTTCTTCTTTCTTTCTTTTTTTTAACCCCCGAAGAATCGTATTCTCGTGGCTTATCCGTTTCTATGTTGTTGAAAGATGCTAATTTCAGCTCAGTCATCTGCAAATTTCTCTGTCGTAATACAGTTCATGCAGCAATACAGTTAGAATCACACCTAAACACCATTAATCTCAGCTACTTCGTTTCGGTCCACAAGCAACAGCGCTGACCAGAAACATTTCTACCTTTTTGTCCATATAAGTTTTGGTACTGATGCCCAAAATGTGGCGGTGAGATATTTCGTGTGGGGATAGATGATAGCCAGCTCACTCACGTTATGTAACTGCGCTCCGTTCTTTTTTATTTGTCGCTGTTTAGTTTAAAAATAAGTTAACAGTAAGACGTGAATCACGCACGCACCCGTGCTACTGAACTGCTGTTGGTTAGCCCGTTTGGTGGTTCACGAGACGACCGTAGCAATCCCTTGCCAGGTACAACTACAAGAAGAGCTAGCGATTGCAGCAAGAAATCGTATTCCTAGTAGGCACGCTTTGCAGCAAGACTAGTGATTGCTAATTAGCTAGATTTCTGCGTGTCTCTTGTCTGTTTCTGCCCTTCCATCACTGTTCCCCTCCTCCTGCGGTTCAGACGTGGCCAAAGACTTGTACGCGTTCTGCAACCGATGTAGCGTCGTCCTAGAGTTTCTAGGCATGGCAACAGAAACAAGCACGAACCGTTCTAACCGTCTAGGCATGGTCACAGACAAGCAGATAAACTACAATCTTTGTGTATTATATGCAAATTAAATTATATGAGTATTTTCGTAGCCCATGTCCGGACGGCAGCATGGCCGGGTCTCGTGTGGGTCAAATTAAATTATATGTAGCCTTTGTGTCTTGTGTGGGCCGGCTTATTATTGGAATGCTACATCTGGTTAATACTACTGACCATAATGTGACGCTGACAGATTAGTTTAGGGAAAAATAAACCAGCCTTGGAAATTGCTCTCTATGTTCGATTCAGTGTTTCGGCCCCTTGTTACTTTGCTTCTGTGTGGGGGGCTGGTACATATACATATAGCATACTTGCAAGACACTGAAGGGCTGTAAGGAACCAAAGAACCCCCAGAACAAAAAAATGAAAGCAAGGGCTGTAAAAAAAATCTCACTATGAACTGAATAGAAGCAAGCATCCCTTGGCCTCTCCAAAAGAGCTGTTCACATATGGCAGCCAAACTCATCCTCACCACTCGCTAACATATTGGTTGTCCAAGTGAACGATCGTGCTGTAGAGCCAAGGGTCGGTCACGCGTGCATTAGATTTTAGGGATCCCTAGATTTTAACTGGGGAATTGCACTGGCTCCTGATCTGACTAACAATGTGTGTGTTCCAGCCAATGGCCGGAGCCTGCAACAAGAGCCTGACAAAGACGCTACCGAGGAAACTAACGAGCAGGCTCAAGAGGAACCCATGAAGACCGACGACGCAACGGACACAGCAGCAGCAGCAGCAGCTACAGCTGAGCCGTACCCGAAAGCTAACCTATCCGAGAAGCGGAAGGCTCTCTTCGAGCCTCTCGAGCCGATCAACGGCAAGCGCGGCGCTGCTGAGACGCTGCTCCCACCGCCGGACTTTGAGCCCGCGTCGTACCCCAAGGGGTGGCTGGTGGGCAAGAAACGCAAGCTCGTCAACGTAGACGTCGTGGAGAGCATGCGGAGGATTGCGATCCAGGAAATGAACAGAAAGGTTCATGCATAATCACATCTTTCTAGTGGTCATGCAATGCTGTTTCTTCACTCGATCGTAAATGCATCGATGTGTTCAGTTCAGGTTGACACATTTGAAAAAAATATATCCTCAAATGTTGTTGGCTTCTGTTTTTAATCTGTGATAAAGAGTGAGTATGCGTTCATGTGTAAACTGCAGGCAGTTTTGTTGCTGAACATGCATGCGTGCATCAAATGCTGACCAATGTTGTTGCTGTGGACATGGTGTGGCACGCAGGACCGTGAGATCAATGGGCTGAACGAGCAGCTAGAGGAAGACTCCCGCGTGCTGGAGCTTCTGCAGAAGCAGCTGGCTGACGAGCGCAGGAAGCGGACAGAGATCGAGAAGGAGAACTCCATGCTCCATGAGCAGGTCACCATGCTGATGAACATGCTCGACGAGAACGAGGGTTTCGACGAGGACGGAGAGGCCCCGCCGCCCGATTCCTTCGATTAAGCGTTGTTACAGTACTATATCCGTTTTCTTTTTCCCGTCAGTGTGAAATCATACGTCTCTAGGTGCTGGTTTCAGAGTATCCGAGAGATATGGGCTAGCTGTGTAGTAGGATTTCATTGGTGGTCGTATTCCATTACATGGCTTTGGCTTCTGTAGATAAAGGGTGCATTGCATGTCTGTTGTACTGTACTGTACCTACTCCTTTTCTAGGCTTCAAAAGTGTATGTGAGAAACTAGCAACATGTTATGTTTGAATCGAAGTGTATGTACATGTTACTTAAAATTCTTCCTTGCTATGCCAAAATTGCAGGAAATGTAAACAAGATGTGATTTCCCAATGTTGCATGCGTGTGGTGTTTCTCGATCGGCGCGGATGAGGCAATGAGCAGTCATTTTTGCCACTGAATTATTTACAGGGAAGAAGTAAAACAGAATTCAGAACTGGCTTACTTATTGCTCATATTCACAATCTGTACAGCTGCTGCTTAGGCCATGTTTGGTTTCAATTAGTTTTAGGACTAAACTTTAGTCTTAAGACTAAACTTTAGTCCCTACTTGTTTGGTTCTAAGGACTAAATAGATTCTAAAGTCATTAAATACATTGTCCAAAGACTCAAATGTCCTTGAAATACACTCATGTGAGCTTTTAGTCTCTTTTAACACCTATGTGAAGGACTAAAGACTAAATAATTTTAGTCCTAGTGTTTGGCAAAAAAAGAACTAAAAACTAGAGACTAATCTTTAGTCCCTCTAACCCAACACTCCCTTAATTTAGTTAGATGACTGAGAGCTAGAAGTTGATTGCACGCTTTGTTTATCGGAATCTTCTGGTATGTTGAGCTGTGGGATATATAGAAGCTATTGAGGGGAGGTTTTAATAGTAGTTCCCCAAAAGAATCCTTTCTGGAAATGGTGAGCGGTTCTTTGCCTCCTGCAGGTGATGAGTTTGTTGGACACGAACGTTCCTCATTGCCTCTTCTTCCCCCACATACATGATCGATCCGATCCAATCTAGAGCACAATTAGTGGAGGAAAGGTCACCGTCACTACGTTGAGGTCCATCATCCTAATGGCACCGTCTTCCAACCCAGAAGATATTTCTATCTATATGTTTATACATCTAGTGGCCAGGGTTAGATGATAAGGTCCGAGCTTTATTCAGCAACAGTATCAGAGCCCTAGATTTATGCCCAGACTCGAACCTTAGATGCTAGAACCTTTGGTTTTAGGGTTGGATCTAAGCAACAACAAAGCCTTGGATCAACCCATTAGCCAGCAAGCAGAAAGATGGGGAAGAATATGATAGAGTTTATCACTAAGCATATCATACATATCATTAAGAATATGGTAGAGTTTATTCCCATTATGTAGGAAGCAAGCACATCTCCAATATTTTTTATTCAGATTACTGATCATGGTCATGGAATTACACAACAACCAAAGCACACACACGAGTACATCATGTCATGTGGTAGCACAGCAGTGTATGCAAGGACTAGGAACTATTCAGCAGGCACATCACATACGTCCTTCCATTCAGATTATTGGGTAGCAAAGCAACTAGCAACAAGCAAGCAAGCACAGCACTGAACACCGCAAGAGGCAGGACAGAGTAAATTTAGACCGAGACTGACGAGTTCAGGCGTCGGCGGCGAGTCGGGCGACGACGGGGTACTTGGCCTGGAACTTGATCTCCCAGTCGGCGAGGACGCCGAGCTCCTTGTCGGTGAGCCCGGAGAGGTCCCCGGAGACGTCGGCCTCGTCCTTGGACATCTTGCCGAGGGCGCGGCTGGCCTCGCGGCCCGCGAAGACGGCGTAGGCGCCGCCGGGGCCGTAGAAGCCGCGGCCGGAGGTGACGTCGTAGACCTTGCCCCGGACGGAGACGTAGATGGGCTTGGACGGGTCGGTGCCGTCGTACGCGCGCAGCTGCGCCGCCGTCAGCTCCGTCGCCATCGCTCTCCGGGGGAGGGGGTACGGGTCGCCGGTGGCGCCGCGCTGGGTTGGTGCCGGTGGATTGTTGGAGCCACTCGCAACTGCCAACTGAAGCGGTGGGCCGACGGCGGTGCGATCAGAATCAGATGCGTGGTGTGAGGACTGACTGAGCCGCTGCGTGAAGCGCACGCGACCGAGAGGTGAATGACGTCACCAGTGCCGCCCTCTCGCTCTCGGGGGACGGGACGGGACGGTGAAAGAAACGACAAGGGCCACACGTACAGTACATATCCGCCTCCGCGCACGGAAGGTGGTGGTGGTGGTAGGTTTGGTTGGGCCGTCCCGCTCCCGTCCCCAGAACTTGAGGCCTGCAACGAGTGGCACGAGGGCCGCCGTGGGCCTCGGGACTGGGTCCACTTGTGACCTTCGCGTTCTCGGGTGGCGGGATGCCGGGATTAGGTGGACGAAGAAGGGTTTGCTCCTCATCCAATAGAATTGGGTACCGATGATCAGTCAGACAGTCACCTACTCTACGTACTCTCTTTTAGGATGACAGTCTTCGGGGTTTTTTAAAAGCAACAGATAAATATGGACATGTCATCTATCTATTTTTGGGAAGTGCTGCCAGTAGTCCTGAAGAGATTAAAAATGTTTTAGTGTTCTCCGATGGATGTTGAGATAGAGTCTGGAAAAGGGTTCAGGGGATGGATGGAGCAGACTTTGGGCGTGTTTGGTTCGGCTTTTTTCTGGCCAGCTTATCTGAAAAGCTGGCTGTGGGGAAAAGCTGGCTGTTGGGAAAACTGGTGGTTAGAATTTAGGTGTTTGGTTCGCCAGCTGTGCAGAAAAGTTGTTCGTCAGAATCTACGTGTTTGGATACAGATTCTCAAATTGCAGATTCTGTTCGAACAAACGATAAAATGAAACCCATAACGCAGATAAAGTTCATTACAAACTAATTAGTGGAGTTGATTACATCATAAGTACCGTTACAATTGCACTAAGTTAACTACGACACTAATGCATTTGCAATTGCATCTCGAAAATCACTCATGTCTAACTCATCAGATGTGCTAGTACTACTCTCACCTGCAGGTAGATCATGACTTAGGCTATTAGGTCCTACTTCATCAAAATCTCTATCGTGTAGAGCACTATCTCTAATGAAGTTATGCAGTGTCATACATGCAATAATTATCTTCGATTGTTTCTCAAGCGAAAATGAAGGGAGACTTAATAGAATTCTCCACTTCATTTTTAGCACCCCAAATGATCGCTCAATAACATTTCGTAGGGATGAGTGCGCATAGTTGAAAACTTCTTTACTCCCAATAGGTTGCCTCGCATTTTGCCATTCCGTAATGTGGTACTTCTGCCCCTTATAAGGTGCAAGGTACCCCTTTCTATTAGGATAACCCGAATCGACAAGATAGTATTTACCTGCACAAACATTACATACAAATGTTACGTACATATGACATAAAATAGTCCTGTATTATACTAATGAACAAAATATTTATATACCTTCCGGTGGATGGGGGAACCTGTCCGCATAAGTTATTAAAGTATCCTGTAGTACTCTTGTGTCATGTATGGAACCTGGCCATCCTGTCACCACAAATGTGAACCTCATATCGAAGTCACATACGGCCATTACATTCTGCGACGTGTAACCATGTCGGCCAATATATTTCGCTTGTTCCGAAGCCGGGACTGCCGCTGGGAAGTGACTACCATCTATTGCGCCTATGCAATCCTTGAAGTGTGGCCAAAACCTCGCCTCTCGCAAACGATGATGAATCTCGACAAAATGTGGGTCTTTTGGCTTGATTGTGTCCGATGACATCTTATAAAGTGCATTAAGGACATCACTATACTTGCGGCTAATTGTTTCCAATGAGTGACCAAATTTATTTCTGATCTGCCTAAACGATTGTGGACCCCCACAAGCCCACAAGAATATGCCAAGAGCTTCCATAGTACTCACACCCCTACTTGGAAGCAGACCATAATTTTGTACCAACGTGTCATGCAATCGTCGAAAAACAGTTCTTCGCATCCGAAACATGTCAAAACAGTCGTTACTAATCTCCAACGTTCTTTGAACCCATTGAATACCAGATTCGACCAATGTTCTTCTAGGAGCCCGACTGAAATGCCTACCCCAAATGTCAACAGCATTTAGAGCAACAAGGAATTCTGCATCTGTTTCGTCATTAGATGTGTGTGCAACCATTTCATCATCAGATGTGTGTGCATCCATTTCATCATCAGATGTGTGTGCATCCATTTCATCAGCATATGTGTGTTCATAAGGGTCACACATCTGCATGGAGACAACCAAGAGCCACAATTTCATATGCAACCACAGTTTATAAAACACATATTCAAGAAGCGGAAGAGTTTACAGGCATATGCAGTTGACAAATTCACATAGCTCACACAGTTACAACTCATATTATTGTGATACATTTTCAACTCGAATTTCTGGAAAATTGTTTCAAAGCGAACATGATAGTAACGAAAACAGACACAACATGACTCATTAAGCAGACACAAAGCCTCAGTTGTCCGACCAGCAGCATGTAGGTGCACTTTTTTAACATCTAATGAAACGACATGACTGATGAAAAAAACAACGAACGAGAAAAGTAAACATGTACGACTCTGTTGTCGGACGTCCAGCAGCTAAGTGCTCTTTTTAGTTTCTAACTCGTAAGCATTGCGAAGCCAAGCGATTCTTCCTTCTTTTGTCTCCAAGTTTGCAAAAACATCTCTATACTTCTTATGAATCAGAAGATGCGTCGCAAACAAATGTAGTTCGCTCCCTTCAGGTGATCCATCTTCCTTGACTTGTAGCAACTGCTTTTTAATCTCTAATCTTACCGGGTCATTGTCAGAAGAGGTAATGGACTTGTTTGTGGTCAATGAGCGGGACTCAAAAGCATCGACAAGTCTTTTCATGTACTCTTCCCTCGAATCTTTTTTCTTCTTTGGTTTTGGGGAATCATGGCGCATCTTACGCTTCCCAGTAGCATTTGTGCAGGGATCAGGTGTGCTGTTTTCACCCCCACCTAAAGTGTACTCCAAATGATCATCAGAAGATGAATTAGCATCCTCCACGCCAGGAACTAGGGTTCTTTCATTTGTGCAGACAATGGGACCAAACATAACCTTTAGCTCGTCCTCATTCTCTAGGGGGGCTGTTTTGAACATAATACAACCTGGCATTGCCTGCACCAATTCGTAGTCCTACTTTTAGATGGCCAATACTAATGTTAGTCTATGAAAAAAAGATGAACTTACTTCATTTTGCTTGGCCCACCACTCATCTGGCGCACTGATTGAACCAGTATGAGGGTCTCGACCAAGGCCTGTAGCCCTTTCATTAAGAGTTTTCCACTGGGTGAACATTCTCTTCAACGAATCCCACCTATTCTTCATTTGATCTCTTGTGTAAGTGCGACCAGTGCGTTCCTTAAACTTCCTTATGAGGTTAGCATACCCTTCTGCATTTAAAAATTGTTGTGGCCTGTTCCGAGCATTGACCTCTTCTACACAATTTTCTGTGTAAATTTTTGTTGCTCTACTATCCCACTTTGCAATTACTTTGCCGGACTTGTCCATCTAGTGCATAAGAAGTATGTAGTTTTCAACATACGTAGTAGTGTTCTTGGATTGAAAAGAACAACAAAGATGAATAATATACTGGCCATACAATGTTCAGATAATATACCAATAAACTGGTACTAGACACAAAATGACAGGGAACACATTTACAGCAGCCCAATAACCAAAAGAACAAACTGATTCCCTATTTCCCTACGCACTTAGTACACAAAAGCTAAGGACTTGAACCCTGTTGTTCAAACACCTAACTCGAAGGTTCACTCCCGTCTACCTTAAACATCATTGTCACTAAACGAAGGCATCTGATCGGAGTCATATTCAACTCCCCAGAAGTTTTGGAAATGCTCCGCAAAGTCCCAATGTGGAGTCAGGTCGTCGTCAGATGGGGGTGGTGACGACAAGGTAGAAGGTTCATAGCTGCTGTCAACCGGGATGTTAAAGTTGTTCACGATGTCCAAATGTTCTTGCAAAACCAGAGAGTCTTGCTCCAGCATGCAAGCTATCTCCTCCAAAGCTACACGAAGTTTGGTAGCATCAAATGAGGTCAACCCGCGTCCAGGACGGATTGTTTCCCTCGCTACGGAAAATATCTTGTCCGAAATCTCTTGCATCCTTCCAATTGCCTTGTCGGCAATGGAGTCAGCTGAATCCATCTGATGTGGATTTATTAGGTCGTTAGTATACCACACATGGGGACTATGTACACAAATTTGGCTTACTTTTCCAGTCCCTAGGCTGCTAACAAAGGTGGCTATACCAACTAACTTGTGTACTTTTGACACTACAAGACAGTTTCAAAGGAGTAACCAAAAAACGTGAACATATGAACAATTACTGCTTAGCATACATAATGTTAATGACAAGAAGGGGAAAATAATTAAATGTGAACATTACCTTCGTTGGAGTGGAGATTCTGCGATGCAACAGAGAGACAAACAGCTAACACCCCGAGATCTGAACATCACATAAACAGGATTTTCGTTACTAAGCAATTCACACATCGCTTAATTACAGTGCGAAGTTTGAACCACACACGTCGATGCAACCTAAAGCATAATCACTACATGGGGTACACCTGATCCGTAACACGACATCGGGGAAGAAGGGTATGGAAGGTTGGAAAGCAACGGCGGAGTGCAACCTTGCGGGCGGCGGCGAGGTGAAAACCCTAGCGAATAAAACGGGGGACGGGCGGATACAGAACACCTGGCGGCGGCGAGGTCAAAACCCTAGCGACGATGGAGCCACGTCTACGGGGGACGACCGGATAGCGAAGACCTGGCAGCGGGGAGGTCAAATCCCTAGCGACGATGCAGCCACGTCTACGGGGGACGACCGCATACGGAACACCTAGAGGCGGCGATGATGCAGCGGGGGACGAGCGCATACGCAACGGAATGGAGGAATGTACCTGCTGAGCGATTGCCGCGGAAGGGGAGACGGGACTGTGGTCCAGGCCGCCGCACGGATGCGACGGAGGAGCAGGCGGCGATTGAGGGAGAGAGCTGAGGCTTGCAGAGGACGCAGGGGGTGGATGAAAACCGTCGCGAATACCTGGCTTCCAGCGGACGCGTGGGTCGGGCGGCTTCTGATTCCCTGTGCAAGGCCGGCTTCCGTGGGAAGCGCGACCGCCAGAAGCTGTCCCAGAAGCTGGGCGTTTGGCCGCGGCTTCAGCTTCTGGCGGCCAGAATCTGCCCAGAATCCCAAACAAACAGGCACTTTGTCAACCAGGGAGAAAGTGTTTTTACCAAAGCGATTGCACAAGCGGTTCCGACGTACTATATATGTCCTGTTTTAAACTCTCACACGAGAATTATATAGGATGGTTTTTTGGGCTTGGCACTAGGGGGGAAAATGGGATAAGCGTATCACATGCTGATCGAAGAAAACGAGGCATGTGATGTGATGAGGCATGGGTGGACGAGCAAGCCAGATACGAAAGCCTAGAGCGAGACTGGTCAGACTTAAAGTATACCGGGTCAAATTCCCATCCAGTATTTGTGTTTTTCCATAGAGATTAACACGTCACTCTCTGCCAACGGGGGACGACGTTCTCAACTCAAACGCAGGAACATGTTAGAAATATAGGCATTTTCCGTATTATTTTAATTCCATAAATTAACATTATGATGATGACATATAAAATATGTTTAATCATAGAAATCATTATCTCAAATATATCCATAACAATATGGATCAAGAGAACATGAAACATATGAATCATATAAATATAATAAGCATATAAACATGGAACATGTATTATTATGGAACAACTGAAAATAAACAGATAGCAACATAAACAGCATGACTGTAAAATTAAGACAAACAGATTTATCATATTACTAGTATGATCAGGCATCAGACATGTTATGATATAATACGACAAAACAGATTGAATAAATTTACGGCTATAAATAAAACAGCAGGTATGAACATATATAATTTGCAGAATGAAAAACAGTAAGGAGATGAATTGATCATACCCTCCCATGCGCTCCGAGGATCTAGATCCTTGTCCAACTTCACTTGTCATGTCAGCAGGAGGAAGACTTTGGGCAGTCGCGTAGACGCTCCCCAAAAACCTAATTGCCGATCCCTCGTGCAAGGTCTCGAACGGCAAGGGCTCCGGAGGCACCTGCCCTCTCGCTTCTCTGTGTGCGCAGAGTCACGAGATGGAAATACCCTCACTCGGCTGCTGGACTGTGTTCTGAAAGTGTTTTTCTCTTCTGTACCGAGTGACAGGGGTGCTCCTCTATTTAACCTCTCGCAGAGGGAAGCTGAAGGAGAAAGGTCGCCGAGTCACGCCAAGAGTCGGCCAGCTCTAGCCGAGTTATGACATGAGTCGGCCAGCTCTTGCCGAGTCACGCCATAAGTCGGCAGCTGAAGGAGAAGGGTCACTCGGCTGGCTGACGAAGAGACAGGGTCACTCGGCAGACGAAGAGACAGAGTCACTCGGCTGACGTACGCGGTTAGTGAGTGCTAAAAATTAACACAACCACACCACGCCCGCTCGCCTGCCTGCCTGCCTGCCTCGCCACGCCACGCCACGCCCGGCCCGGCCCGGCCGGCGGCGGCGGCGGCGGCGCGCGCGCGCGTGTGGCACGCCCTTGTCCATTTCTTGACTTCTCAAGATAAGTGGAATAAATCCCACCATATAAGTCAAGGCAAAAGACCCTTGGACTTCCAATGTGGTACTATTGGTATTCTCCACCATTACACACCATAGAGTTTATTCAATAAATGGGCCAAGCCCATAAAAGATCCAACAATCCCCACCAAACTCTAGGGTTTGTAATGATGAAGTATCAGAATCACAATCCTTTGATATACCAGTGTTTCGATGGAGACTGTTAAGTTGAACATCCATCTAGAATAAGAGTTTCACTCATTCACAACTGAACAATGGACTATGCCTTGAATTGACAGTTTTGTGCGAAATAAGATTCACTCAAATCCTTTGCTGATACTAGGCTGCAGAAGGGTATTCCCGCTGTTTAGAAGCATATAAGTCACACTTCAGTGCCTTTCATGAGTATTTAGGGATTACCCAAATCCCATAGACTGTGACTAGCAGTCTGACTCATATAGGTGTATTCCTCAGAAGATGTTCTGTAGGACAACATCTCACCTTTATAAGACTCTTGGAATACATTAAGGTAAAAACCATCCTGCCTTACAGATAGGAAAGATGTGCATCAGAAATGAGTTAAAGAAAGGATCTTTCCTCACAATCTACTCCTAGCTTGTTTCTCCACTCTACTTCACGGGATCTCCGATCACATAGAGCAGGTTACCACTAGAGTAGATCTCACATGGGTCTCATACCCATTTCCCTCGATGCACTTTCTATCACATTGCGTGATAGACCCTTAGTGAATTGATCTGCCAGATTATTTGATGTGTGGACATAATCCACAGTTATAACTCCGGAGTTTTTCAACTTTCTGACAGATTTCAATCTCCTCTTAACATGCCTTGTAGACTTCATGTTATTCCTAGAACTGTTAACCTTTGTAATCACCGTTTGATTGTCACAGTTCATGGAAATAGCCGGTATCGGTTTTTCAACTACCGGTAAGTCCAATAGGAAATCACGAAGCCACTCGGCCTCAGCCCCAGCAGTGTCTAATGCTGCGAGTTCTGCTTCCATTGTAGACTTCGTTAAGATAGTCTGCTTGCAAGACTTCCAGGAAACAGCGCCACCTCCAAACAGAAACACATATCCGCTTGTGGCATAAAGCTCATCAGCATCAGAAATCCAGTTGGCATCACAATAGCCTTCTAGCACTTTTGGGTTTCCGGTATAATGAATACCGTATGTCATAGTACCTTTCAAATACCGCAACACTCTCTCAAGAGCACGCCAGTGATCATCTCCTGGTTTCGACACAAACCGACTTAGCTTACTCACAACATAAGAGATGTCTGGCCTTGTTGCACTTGCAAGGTACATGAGCGAGCCAATGATTTGGGAGTATGTCAATTGATCCCTTGCTATTCTCCGATTCTTTCTCAATAGCACACTGGGATCATAAGGTGTTGGAGCAGGATCACAGTCACTAAAACCAAAGCGACTCAATACCTTTTCCACATAATGGGATTGTAACAAAGTTACCCCACCATCAGCTTCTCTAACAAGCTTGATGTTTAGAATGACATCAGCTTCTCCCAAATCTTTCATCTCGAAATTGCTCGATAGAAGATTTTTAACTTCCTCAATCACATTGAGATTTGATCCAAAGATCAAAATATCATCAACATAAAGGCACATCATAACAGACTCACCCCCACCATACCGATAGTATACACACGTGTCAGATTCATTTACAACAAAGCCAGCTGCTGTAAGAGTATTATCACACTTTTCATGCCATTGCTTAGGTGCTTGTTTTAGGCCATACAATGATTTTATCAACCTGCACACCTTGTTCTCTTGACCATCCGCAATGAACCCTTCTGGCTGATCCATATAGATCTCCTCATCCAACTCTCCATTTAGGAAAGCTGTCTTAACATCCATCTGATGAATGATAAGACCATAAGAGGCTGCCACAGCTATTAATGTGCGAATTGTAGTCAATCGAGCCACTGGTGAGTAGGTATCAAAGAAATCTTCACCCTCCTTTTGGGTATATCCTTTGGCCACAAGCCTTGCCTTATACCTCTCGATTGTACCATCAGGCCTAAGCTTTTTCTTGAAGATCCATTTGCAACCTATAGGTTGACAACCATAAGGACGGTCAACGACCTCCCAAGTTCCATTAGACATAATAGATTCCATCTCACTCCTTACTGCTTCCTTCCATAAGTCAGCATCAGGAGAGGAATATGCCTCACTAATGGTAGTTGGTGTGTCTTCCACAAGGTACACTATAAAGTCATTACCAAAGGATTTTGCAACCCTCTGTCTCTTGCTCTTTCGAGTGACTATAGTGTCATCCTCCTCAGGGATGTGCACGTGAGAATCCTCAGCATGATCTATAGGAATCGACAGTTCGTGCTCATGGGGAATTATAGTCTCATGACTTGTATCACTAGGTGTATTCTTCATGGGAAACTCATTCTCAAAAAATGTTGCGTCTCTTGATTCCATGATAGTATCAACATACATATCAGGCACATCAGATTTTATAATTAAGAACCTATACCCAGTGCTGTGAAAAGAGTACCCAAGGAATATACAGTCAACAGTTTTAGGCCCAAGTTTACGCTTTTTGTTGATTGGCACATTCACTTTAGCCAAGCAACCCCAAGTGCGCAAATACGAGAGATTTACTCTTCTCTTTTCCCATTCCTCAAATGGAGTGATCTCTTTGTTCTTTGTTGGAACTCTATTCAGGACATGACATGCTGTCAAAATCGCCTCACCCCACCATGCCTTGGATAATCCCGCTGTACTCAACATGGCATTCACCAAATCTGTTAGAGTGCGGTTTTTCCTTTCAGCAATCCCATTGGATTATGGTGAGAATGGCGGTGTCCTCTCATGAATAATACCATGTTCCACGCAGAACTCATCGAACACATTAGAGAAATATTCTCCACCTCGGTCGGACCTTAAACGTTTTATTTTCCTCTCAAGTTGGTTCTCTACTTCAGCTTTATAGGCCTTAAAATAATTGAACGCTTCATCTTTTGTTTTTAAGAGATACACATAACAAAATCTAGTGGAGTCATCTATAAAAGTGAGAAAGTATCTTTTACCACCTTTGGTCAAAATTCCATTCATCTCGCACAGATCAGAATGAACAAGTTCTAGAGGTGCCAAACTCCTCGCCTCAGCAGCCTTGTGAGGCTTGCGGGGTTGTTTTGATTCAACACACACATGACACTTAGACTTTTTGACCAAGTTAAATTTAGGAATTAAATTTATATTTGCTAACCGCATAAGACAGCCAAAGCTTGCATGACAAAAACGTGAATGCCATAAATCTGACTCATCAGAAAAATGAACAGAATTCACCAGTTTATTACACACATCATGCAGTGATAAGCGGAACAGGCCTCCACAGTCATATCCTTTACCAACAAAAGTACCATGTTTCGACACAACACATTTATTAGACTCAAGAACAACTTTGTATCCATCTCGACATAGCATAGAAGCGCTAACGAGATTCTTCTTGATAGAGGGCACATGCTGCACGCTCTTCAATGGCACCGTCTTTCCCGAAGTAAACTTCAGAATGACCGTACCAACACCAAGAACATGAGCACGCGACCCATTTCCCATCAACAAGGCGCCAGACCTCCCGACCTGATAGGAAGTGAACATAGAGGCATCAGCACACACATGAATGTTTGCACCACTGTCCATCCAACACTCAGGTGAATTACAGACTGAAAGAACAAATGGTAAAGAATTACCATACCCAGATGTTCCTCCTTCAGTTTCAGTGGTTACAACATTAGCTGATTTCTTGTCTTGAGTGAACTTGCGATCAGGGCACTCTCTTGCCCAATGTTGATCACTGCCACAGACAAAGCAACCTCCCTTTCCCTTGTTGTTGTTGTTCTTCTTTTTAAATTGTGCTGTATGAACAGGTTTATTTGCGTTCTCTGGTTTGTTTTGGTTTTTCTTCTTGTTAAACTTGCGGAAGTTTCTCTTCTGCACCACATTAGCAGTAGAGGTCTCCACACCTTTTCCATTGTCCTTTGATCTAGCTCTTTTGATAGTCGCCTAGAGGGGGGGTGAATAGGGCGAAACTGAAATTTACAAATATAAACACAACTACAAGCCGGGGTTAGCGTTAGTAATAATAAATGAGTCCGCAAGAGAGGGCGCAAAACAAATCCCAAGCGAATAAGCAAATGAGACACGGAGATTTGTTTTACCGAGGTTCGGTCCTTGCAAACCTACTCCCCGTTGAGGAGGCCACAAAGGCCGGGTCTCTTTCAACCCTTCCCTCTCTCAAACGGTCCCACGGACCGAGTGAGCTTCTCTTCTCTAATCAAAGCCGGGAACAAAACTTCCCCGCAAGGGCCACCACACAATTGGTGCCTCTTGCCTTGATTACAATGGAGTTGTGATCTCAAGAACAAGTGAGAAAGAAAAGAAGCAATCCAAGCGCAAGAGCTCAAATGAACACGGCAAATCACTCTCTCTAGTCACTAGGGTTTTGTGTGGAATTGGAGAGGATTTGATCTCTTTGAATGTGTCTAGAATTGAATGCCTAGAGCTCTTGTAGTAGTTGAGAAGTGGAAAACTTGGATGGCAATGAATGTGGGGTGGTTGGGGTATTTATAGCCCCAACCACCAAATGTGGCCGTTGCTGGGAGCTCTCTGTTTGATGGCGCACCGGACAGTCCGGTGCACACCGGACAGTCCGGTGCCCCCTGCCACGTCATCGTTGCCGTTGGATTCTGACCGTTGGAGCTCTGACATGTGGACCCGCCTGGATGTTCGGTGTACACCGGACATGAACTGTTCATTGTCCGGTGCAACGGTATGGGCGCGCCTGCCGACTGTGCGCGCAGAGCGCGCATTAAATGCGCTTGCAGGTGACCGTTGGCGCGGAAGTAGCCGTTGCTCCGTGGTTCACCGGACAGTCCGGTGCACACCGGACAGTCCGGTGAATTATAGCGAAGCGGCTGCCGCGCGAACCCGAGGCTGGCGAGTTCAGGAGGCCGAGCTTCCTTGGATCACCGGACATGTCCGGTGCACACCGGACAGTCCGGTGAATTATAGCGCGCCGGCTTCCGAGAATTCCCGAGGGCGAAGAGTTTGAGTCTGAGTCCCCTGGTGCACCGGACAGGTACTGTGCACTGTCCGGTGGCACACCGGACAGTCCGGTGCGCCAGACTAGGGGTGCCCTCGGTTGCCCCTTTGCTCCTTTATTGAATCCAAAACTTGGTCTTTTTATTTGCTGAGTGTGAACCTTTTACACCTGTATAACTTATACACTAGAGCAAACTAGTCAGTCCAATATTTGTGTTGGGCAATTCAACCACCAAAATTATTTAGGAACTAGGTGTAAGCCTAATTCCCTTTCAATCTCCCCCTTTTTGGTGATTGATGCCAACACAAACCAAAGCAAATATAGAAGTGCATAATTGAACTAGTTTACATGATGTAAGTGCAAAGGTTACTTGGAATTGAGCCAATATAACTACTTACAAGATATGCAAGGAATGTTTCTTTCTTATATAACATTTTGGACCACGTTTGCACCACATGTTTTGTTTTTGCAAATTCTTTTTGTAAATCCATTTCAAAGATCTTTTGCAAATAGTCAAAGGTACATGAATAAGAGTTTGCAAAGCATTTTCAAGATTTGAAATTGTCTCCCCCTATTTCAAATGCTTTTCTTTTGACTAAACAAAACTCCCCCTAAAAGAGATCCACCTCTTAGTGTTCAAGAGGGTTTTGATATACCATTTTTGAGATACTACTTTCTCCCCCTTTTGAACACAATAGGATACCAAATGATAAAGACTTTTGGAAAGCACTAAGTTTTTGAATTTGGTGGTGGTGGTGCGGTCCTTTTGCTTTGGGCTCATTTCTCCCCCTTTTTGGCATGAATCGCCAAAAACGGAATCATTAGAGCCCTTTAAGTGCAATCTTCCCCTTTGGTCGTAAATAAATGAGTTAAGATTATACCAAAGACGAAGTCCTTTTGCGTTTGAGCTTTTACTCTCTCCCCCAAGGATGAAGTCCTTTTCCTTGATGCTCATTTCTCCCCCAAAGACGAGAGAGTTGCTCGGAGTGATGGCGAAGCATGAGTTACGGAGTGGAAGCCCTTGTCTTCGCCGAAGACTCCAATTCCCTTTCAATATACCTATGACTTGGTTTGAAATCGACTTGAAAACACATTAGTCATAGCATATAAAAGAGATATGATCAAAAGTATTTAAATGAGCTATGTGTGCAAGCTAGCAAAAGAAATTTCTAGAATCAAGAACATTGAGCTCATGCCTAAGTCTGGTAAAAGATTGTTCATCAAGTGGCTTGGTAAAGATATCGGCTAATTGATCTTTAGTATTAATGTAAGAAATCTCGATATCCCCCTTTTGTTGGTGATCCCTAAGAAAATGATACCGAATGGCTATGTGCTTAGTGCGGTTATGCTCGACGGGATTGTCGGCCATTTTGATTGCACTCTCATTATCACATAGCAAAGGGACTTTGGTTAATTTGTAACCGTAGTCCCGCAGGGTTTGCCTCATCCAAAGCAATTGCGCGCAACAATGTCCTGCGGCAATGTACTCGGCTTCGGCGGTGGAAAGAGCGACCGAATTTTGCTTCTTTGAAGCCCAAGACACCAAGGATCTTCCCAAGAACTGGCAAGTCCCCGATGTGCTCTTCCTATTGATTTTGCACCCCGCCCAATCGGCATCCGAATAACCAAGTAAATCAAATGTGGATCCCCGAGGGTACCAAAGCCCAAACTTAGGTGTATAAGCCAAATATCTCAAGATTCGTTTTACGGCCGTAAGGTGTGATTCCTTAGGGTCGGATTGGAATCTTGCACACATGCAAACGGAAAGCATAATGTCCGGTCGAGATGCACATAAATAAAGCAATGAACCAATCATCGACCGGTATACCTTTTGATCCACGGACTTACCTCCCGTGTCGAGGTCGAGATGCCCATTAGTTCCCATGGGTGTCTTGATGGGTTTGGCATCCTTCATCCCAAACTTGGTTAGAATGTCTTGAGTGTACTTCGTTTGGCAAATGAAGGTGCCCTCTTGGAGTTGCTTGACTTGGAATCCTAGAAAATACTTCAACTCCCCCATCATCGACATCTCGAATTTCTGTGTCATGATCCTACTAAACTCTTCACATGTAGACTCGTTAGTAGACCCAAATATAATATCATCAACATAAATTTGGCATACAAACAAGTCATTTTCAAGAGTTTTAGTAAAGAGTGTAGGATCGGCCTTGCCGACTTTGAAGCCATTAGCAATAAGGAAATCTCTAAGGCATTCATACCATGCTCTTGGGGCTTGCTTGAGCCCATAAAGCGCCTTAGAGAGCCTATAGACATGATTAGGATACTCACTGTCTTCAAAGCCTGGAGGTTGCTCAACATAGACCTCTTCCTTGATCGGTCCATTGAGGAAGGCACTTTTCACGTCCATTTGATAGAGCTTAAAGCCATGGTAAGTAGCATAGGCCAATAAAATGCGAATTGACTCAAGCCTAGCTACGGGTGCATAGGTTTCACCGAAATCCAAACCTTCGACTTGTGAATACCCTTTGGCTACGAGTCGAGCTTTGTTCCTTGTCACCACACCATGTTCATCTTGCTTGTTGCGGAAGACCCATTTGGTTCCTACAACATTTTGGTTAGGACGTGGAACTAAATGCCAGACCTCATTCCTCGTGAAATTGTTGAGCTCCTCTTGCATCGCCACCACCCAATCCGAATCTTGGAGAGCTTCCTCTACCCTGTGTGGCTCAATAGAGGAAACAAACGAGTAATGTTCACAAAAATGTGCAACCCGAGATCGAGTAGTTACCCCCTTATGAATGTCGCCGAGGATGGTGTCGACGGGGTGATCTCGTTGGATTGCTTGGTGGACTCTTGGGTGTGGCGGTCTTGGTTCTTCCTCATCCTCCTTTTCTTGATCATTTGTATCTCCCCCTTGATCATTGCTATTATCTTGAGGTGGCTCGTCTTCTTGATTTTGCTCTTCATCATTTTGAGCCTCATCCTCATTTTGAGTTGGTGGAGATGCTTGCATGGAGGAGGATGGTTGATCTTGTGTACTTGGAGGCTCTTCGGATTCCTTAGGACACACATCCCCGATGGACATGTTCCTTAGCGCGATGCATGGAGCCTCTTCATTACCTATCTCATCAAGATCAACTTGCTCTACTTGAGAGCCGTTAGTTTCATCAAACACAACGTCACATGAGACTTCAACTAGTCCAGTGGACTTGTTAAAGACCCTATATGCCCTTGTGTTTGAGTCATAACCAAGTAAAAAGCCTTCTACAGTTTTAGGAGCAAATTTAGATTTTCTACCTCTTTTAATAAGAATGAAGCATTTGCTACCAAAAACTCTAAAATATGAAATGTTGGGCTTTTTACCGGTTAGGAGTTCATATGATGTCTTCTTGAGGATTTGGTGAAGATATAACCGGTTGATGGCGTAGCAGGCGGTGTTGACCGCTTCGGCCCAAAACCGGTCCGGTGTCTTGTACTCATCAAGCATGGTTCTTGCCATGTCCAATAGAGTTCGATTCTTCCTCTCCACTACACCATTTTGTTGTGGAGTGTAGGGAGAAGAGAACTCATGCTTGATGCCCTCCTCCTCAAGGAAGCCTTCAATTTGTGAGTTCTTGAACTCCGTCCCGTTGTCGCTTCTTATTTTCTTGATCCTTAAGCCGAACTCATTTTGAGCTCGTCTCAAGAATCCCTTTAAGGTCTCTTGGGTTTGAGATTTTTCCTGTAAAAAGAATACCCAAGTGAACCGAGAATAATCATCCACAATAACAAGACAATACTTACTCCCGCCGATGCTTATGTAAGCAATCGGGCCGAATAGATCCATGTGGAGTAGCTCAAGCGGCCTGTCGGTCGTCATGATGTTCTTGTGTGGATGATGGACTCCAACTTGCTTCCCCGCCTGACATGCACTACAAATCCTGTCTTTCTCAAAATGAACATTTGTTAATCCTAAAATGTGCTCTCCCTTTAGAAGCTTGTGAAGATTCTTCATCCCAACATGGGCTAGTCGGCGATGCCAGAGCCAACCCATGTTAGTCTTAGCAATTAAGCATGTGTCGAGTTCAGCTCTATTAAAATCCACTAAGTATAGCTGACCCTCTAACACACCCTTAAATGCTATTGAATCATCACTTCTTCTAAAGACAGTGACACCTATATCAGTAAAAAGACAGTTGTAGCCCATTTGACATAATTGGGAAACAGAAAGCAAGTTGTAATCTAAGGAATCAACAAGAAAAACATTGGAAATGGAATGGTCAGGAGATATAGCAATTTTACCCAAACCTTTGACCAACCCTTGATTTCCATCCCCGAATGTGATAGCTCGTTGGGGATCTTTGTTTTTCTCATATGAGGAGAACATCCTTTTCTCCCCGGTCATGTGGTTTGTGCACCCGCTGTCGAGTATCCAACTTGAGCCCCCGGATGCATAAACCTACAAAACAAATTTAGTTCTTGATTTTAGGTACCCAAACTGTTTTGGGTCCTTTGGCATTAGATACAAGAACTTTGGGTACCCAAACACAAGTCTTGGAACCCTTGTGTTTGCCCCCAACAAATTTGGCAACTACCTTGCCGGATTTGCTAGTAAGCACATAAGATGCATCAAAAGTTTTAAATGAAATGGCATGATCATTTGATGCATTAGGAATTTTCTTCTTAGGCAACTTAGCATGGGTTGGTTGCCTAGAGCTAGATGTCTCACCCTTATACATATAAGCATGATTAGGGCCAGAGTGAGACTTCCTAGAATGAATCTTTCTAATTTTGCTCTCAGGATAGCCGGCAGGGTACAAAATGTAACCCTCATTATCCTGAGGCATGGGAGCTTTGCCCTTAACAAAGTTAGACAAATTTTTAGGAGGGGCATTAAGTTTGACATTGTCTCCCCTTTGGAAGCCAATGCCATCCTTAATGCCAGGGCGTCTCCCATTATAAAGCATGCTACGAGCAAATTTAAATTTCTCATTCTCTAGGTTGTGCTCGGCAATTTTAGCATCAAGTTTAGCTATATGATCATTTTGTTGCTTAATTAAGATCATGTGATCATGAATAGCATTAACATCAATATCTCTACATCTAGCACAAATAGTGACATGCTCAATGGTAGATGTAGAGGGTTTGCAAGAATCAAGTTCCACAATCTTAGCATGAAGAATATCATTTTTATCTTTAAGATTGGAAATTGTAACTTTGCAAACATCAAAATCTTTAGCCTTAGCAATCAAATTTTCATTCTCTAATCTAAGGCTAGCAAGAGAAATGTTTAATTCTTCAATTCTAGCAAGCAAATCATCATTATTATCTCTAGAATTGGGAATTGAAACATTACAAACATGTGAATCAACCTTAGCATTTAAAATAGCATTCTCATTTCTAAGGTTGTCAATCATCTCACGGCAAGTGCTTAGCTCACTAGATAATTTTTCACATTTTTCTACTTCTAGAGCATAAGCCTTTTTAACCTTAACATGTTTCTTGTTTTCTTTAATTAGATAATCCTCTTGGGAATCCAAAAGGTCATCCTTTTCATGAATAGCACTAACCAATTCATTTAATTTTTCTTTTTGAGCTATGTTAAGGTTGGCAAAAAGGGAACGCAAATTATCTTCCTCATCACTAGCATTGTCATCACTAGAGGATTCATATTTAGTGGAGGATTTAGATTTAACCTTCTTTTTGCCGTCCTTTGCCATGAGGCACTTGTGGCCGACGTTGGGGAAGAGGAGTCCCTTGGTGACGGCGATGTTGGCGGCGTCCTCGTCGTCGGAGGAGTCGCTTGAGCTCTCGTCGGAGTCCCACTCGCGACAAACATGGGCATCGCCGCCCTTCTTCTTGTAGTACCTTTTCTTCTCCTTTCTTCTCCCCTTCTTGTCGTCGCCTCGGTCACTGTCACTGGATATAGGACATTTAGCAATAAAATGACCGGGCTTACCACACTTGTAGCAAACCTTCTTGGAGCGGGACTTGTAATCCTTCCCCCTCCTTTGTTTGAGGATTTGGCGGAAGCTCTTGATGACGAGCGCCATCTCCTCATTGTCAAGCTTGGAGGCGTCTATTGGTTGTCGACTTGGTGTAGATTCCTCCTTCTTTTCTTCCGTCGCCTTGAATGCAACGGGTTGACCTTCGGATGGGTCGCCAAGCTCGTTGATTTTCCTCGAGCCTTCTATCATGCACTCAAAACTTACAAAATGCCCGATAACTTCCTCGGGGGTCATTTTAGTATATCTAGGATTACCACGAATCAATTGAACTTGAGTGGGATTTAGAAAAATGAGAGATCTTAAAATAACATTTACCACTTCGTGGTCATCCCACTTCTTGCTCCCGAGGTTGCGCACTTGGTTTACCAAAGTCTTGAGCCGGTTGTACATGTGTTGTGGCTCCTCCCCTTTGTTGAGCCGGAACCGACCGAGCTCCCCCTCGATTGTTTCCCGCTTGGTGATCTTGGTGAGCTCATCTCCCTCGTGCGCGGTTTTGAGTACATCCCAAATCTCCTTGGCGTTCTTCAACCCTTGTACTTTGTTATACTCCTCTTTACTTAGAGAGGCGAGGAGTATTGTTGTTGCTTGAGAGTTGAAGTGCTCGATTTGGGCCACCTCATCCTCATCATAGTCCTCATCCCCTACGGATGGTACCTGCGCGCCAAACTCAACAACATCCCATATGCTTTTGTGGAGCGAGGTTAGATGAAATCGCATTAAATCGCTCCACCTAGCGTAATCTTCACCATCAAAAGTTGGTGGTTTGCCTAATGGGACGGAAAGTAAAGGTGTATGTTTGGAAATGCGAGGGTAGCGTAGGGGGATCTTACTATACTTCTTGCGCTCTTGGCGCTTAGAAGTGACGGAGGGCGCATCGGAGTCGGAGGTCGATGTTGATGAAGTGTCGGTCTCGTAGTAGACCACCTTCCTCATCCTCTTGTGCTTGTCACCTTTCCGATGCGGCTTGTGGGAAGAAGATTTTTCCTTCTTCTCTTTGTGGTGAGAAGAAGATTTCTTCTCCTTCCCTTTGTTGGAGGAGCTCTTCTTCTTCTCCCTCCTTTTGGTGCGGGACTCTTCCGATGAAGTGCTCCCGTAGCTTGTAGTGGGCTTTTCGCCGGTCTCCATCTCCTTCTTGGCGTGATCTCCTGACATCACTTCGAGCGGTTAGGCTCTAATGAAGCACCGGGCTCTGATACCAATTGATAGTCGCCTAGAGGGGGGGTGAATAGGGCGAAACTGAAATTTACAAATATAAACACAACTACAAGCCGGGGTTAGCGTTAGTAATAATAAATGAGTCCGCAAGAGAGGGCGCAAAACAAATCCCAAGCGAATAAGCAAATGAGACACGGAGATTTGTTTTACCGAGGTTCGGTCCTTGCAAACCTACTCCCCGTTGAGGAGGCCACAAAGGCCGGGTCTCTTTCAACCCTTCCCTCTCTCAAACGGTCCCACGGACCGAGTGAGCTTCTCTTCTCTAATCAAAGCCGGGAACAAAACTTCCCCGCAAGGGCCACCACACAATTGGTGCCTCTTGCCTTGATTACAATGGAGTTGTGATCTCAAGAACAAGTGAGAAAGAAAAGAAGCAATCCAAGCGCAAGAGCTCAAATGAACACGGCAAATCACTCTCTCTAGTCACTAGGGTTTTGTGTGGAATTGGAGAGGATTTGATCTCTTTGAATGTGTCTAGAATTGAATGCCTAGAGCTCTTGTAGTAGTTGAGAAGTGGAAAACTTGGATGGCAATGAATGTGGGGTGGTTGGGGTATTTATAGCCCCAACCACCAAATGTGGCCGTTGCTGGGAGCTCTCTGTTTGATGGCGCACCGGACAGTCCGGTGCACACCGGACAGTCCGGTGCCCCCTGCCACGTCATCGTTGCCGTTGGATTCTGACCGTTGGAGCTCTGACATGTGGACCCGCCTGGATGTTCGGTGTACACCGGACATGAACTGTTCATTGTCCGGTGCAACGGTATGGGCGCGCCTGCCGACTGTGCGCGCAGAGCGCGCATTAAATGCGCTTGCAGGTGACCGTTGGCGCGGAAGTAGCCGTTGCTCCGTGGTTCACCGGACAGTCCGGTGCACACCGGACAGTCCGGTGAATTATAGCGAAGCGGCTGCCGCGCGAACCCGAGGCTGGCGAGTTCAGGAGGCCGAGCTTCCTTGGATTACCGGACATGTCCGGTGCACACCGGACAGTCCGGTGAATTATAGCGCGCCGGCTTCCGAGAATTCCCGAGGGCGAAGAGTTTGAGTCTGAGTCCCCTGGTGCACCGGACAGGTACTGTGCACTGTCCGGTGGCACACCGGACAGTCCGGTGCGCCAGACTAGGGGTGCCCTCGGTTGCCCCTTTGCTCCTTTATTGAATCCAAAACTTGGTCTTTTTATTTGCTGAGTGTGAACCTTTTACACCTGTATAACTTATACACTAGAGCAAACTAGTCAGTCCAATATTTGTGTTGGGCAATTCAACCACCAAAATTATTTAGGAACTAGGTGTAAGCCTAATTCCCTTTCATCTTTCCTCAACATCAAGAGTACCAATGAGCTCTTCCACATTGAACTCTTGTCTCTTATGTTTGAGAGAGGTAGCAAAGTCCTTCCAAGAAGGTGGCAACTTGGCGATTATACCGCCAGCCACAAACTTGTCAGGCAAAGGACAAGGAAAAAGTTCGAGTTCCTTAGCTAGTGCCTGAAACTCATGAGCCTGTTCCACTACAGATCGGTTCTCAACCATCTTGTAGTCATACAGCTGCTCCATGAGATACAGCTCGCTACCAGCGTCAGTAACTCCAAACTTTCCAACAAGAGCATCCCACAGCTCTTTCCCCGTGGGAAGGATGATATAGCTTTTCTAGAATTTTGTATCCAGTGCGCTAATTACTGCTCCTCGAAAGAGGTTGTCTTCAGCCTTAAACTTAGCCTCATCCTCAGGAGGTAAGTTTGCAGGCTTGCCCTCAGCGGCATGAAAACAAGACATTGCAGTTAGCCACAATTCCATTTTAGCTTTCCATATCAAGAAGTTTTTACCATCAAAAGGATCAGGCTTTAGCACAGCAGCAAAACCTCTGACAGAAAAATGCCTAACATTAGGTTTTTGGAATGTTAGAAATATAGGCATTTTCCGTATTATTTTAATTCCATAAATTAACATTATGATGATGACATATAAAATATGTTTAATCATAGAAATCATTATCTCAAATATATCCATAACAATATGGATCAAGAGAACATGAAACATATGAATCATATAAATATAATAAGCATATAAACATGGAACATGT
Organism: Zea mays; assembly: GCF_902167145.1. Taxonomy (NCBI): domain Eukaryota; kingdom Viridiplantae; phylum Streptophyta; class Magnoliopsida; order Poales; family Poaceae; genus Zea; species Zea mays. The sequence continues at coordinate 221,727,346 of NC_050100.1, read as the reverse complement.
ATTATTATGGAACAACTGAAAATAAACAGATAGCAACATAAACAGCATGACAGTAAAATTAAGACAAACAGATTTATCATATTACTAGTATGATCAGGCATCAGACATGTTATGATATAATACGACAAAACAGATTGAATAAATTTACGGCTATAAATAAAACAGCAGGTATGAACATATATAATTTGCAGAATGAAAAACAGTAAGGAGATAAATTGATCATACCCTCCCATGCGCTCCGAGGATCTAGATCCTTGTCCAACTTCACTTGTCATGTCAGCAGGAGGAAGACTTTGGGCAGTCGCGTAGACGCTCCCCAAAAACCTAATTGCCGATCCCTCGTGCAAGGTCTCGAACGGCAAGGGCTCCGGAGGCACCTGCCCTCTCGCTTCTCTGTGTGCGCAGAGTCACGAGATGGAAATACCCTCACTCGGCTGCTGGACTGTGTTCTGAAAGTGTTTTTCTCTTCTGTACCGAGTGACAGAGGTGCTCCTCTATTTAACCTCTCGCAGAGGGAAGCTGAAGGAGAAAGGTCGCCGAGTCACGCCAAGAGTCGGCCAGCTCTAGCGTGGCACGCCCTTGTCCATTTCTTGACTTCTCAAGATAAGTGGAATAAATCCCACTATATAAGTCAAGGCAAAAGACCCTTGGACTTCCAATGTGGTACTATTGATATTCTCCACCATTACACACCATAGAGTTTATTCAATAAATGGGCCAAGCCCATAAAAGATCCAACAGAACATGTCGACACAGAGCACTCGTGCTTAATTTTACGTGGAGCGGAGGACTCGTGGAAGCATTCTCTAATTGATTGCAATATGGCTCAGTGCGACAAGAGCCTGCTGAGCTTAAAACGTGCACGATGGAGGTCTCTAAGAGCGAGTATAAAAAGATGACGTAGATAGATAGTAATGGAAGCCATGTTAGAATTATGATCATGCATGTAAAAAAAGAAACATATGGAGAAGAAAAACATATTGCTCATGAGCACCCAGTTAAAAGTGAGCTGCCCACAAACCCTAGATAATTTGTGAAAGAAAGAAGTACATCACTTATTAAATGCACATGTTGTATCATGAAAGTTGTTATATAACTATTTTTTAGTTGGCTATATATATAATATAACAATACTTTAAAACCAACTTTAAGTTACCAAGTACTACCTCTATTTTTACTTATTTGACGCCACTTAGTGATAAATAAAAACAAACGGAGATACTCCTCCCGTTTCCTTTTACAAGTCGTTTCCAATAGCTTCGTGTAGATTAAGGAACCTATGAATTGACGATTTTGCCCTCCCACAAGCCTTGGCTTAGGCCTTGGCATTTCGTCCAACCTTATTTGATAAACACCTGCTGCAAGGGGCAAAAATGGTAGTTTAATTTTTACTTCAACTAGAGCGACAACTATTATGACTCGTTTTGTTTTGCACTAGCAGCAACAACTAAAACGAAACGGAGAGAGTAGTACTCCATCCGTTTTGTTTTAGTTGTCGCTGGATAGTGCAAAATTAAACTATCCAACGACAACTAAAAAGAGGAGGGAGTATATTATTAACCTTGCTCCGAGCGGGGAGGCTAAAAGTTGGTTAGGCGAGGGAGATGTTGTAACAGAGAGTAGATACGTGGAGAAGGGGCAATAAGGAAGAAGGAGATAGGGCAGGGACAGAGGAGGATTTGTATTTCTGAAGGTTCAAAACTTGCTTACAGACTCCTGTTCGGCTGGGATATTTATTTCCCGTGTCCACGCACGCACCAGAGTTCACGCAGGAACTCACACACCGCCCCATGGGCCGCACAGCGCTCACGCAGGAGCGTTACACCTGCCACTCTGGGCCGCACACACGCACGTTGGGCCTCCGCATGCGCTTGATAGTCTTCTGCTCCTCCAGGGACACCGGCGCAGCCATCTTCTCCGTCAGGTCTTGCACACGAGCCGTATCCTTCCCATCCTCAGACAGCTGCATATCAGCTTCCTCCACCTTGCCTGTGACAATCCCCCGGCGATGAGAACCTGCTTGCCCCCAAGCAGGTGCGTGAGGGAAACGTTGATGAAGCAGCAGCGCATCTTCCCATGTAGCCAAGGACGCGGGCATGCCAGACCACTGAATGAGGATTTGAGACAGTCCATCAGCGTTCAGGCGACGCTGCAGAATCCTTTCAGGTACCTGAAAACCTGTCAGAGACTGAGGCAGCTGAGCAACAGGAACCGAAGCTGCCACTGCTTTTTTAAGTTGTGATACATGGAAGATAGGATGAATGCGAGATGAAGCCGGCAACTCAAGTTTATAAGCAACCGAACCAACTGTGGAGAGAATTTTGAATGGACCAAAATAACGAAAGGCAAGCTTCTGATTGGATCTGGGTGCCAGGGAAGACTGAATGTAAGGCTGCAACCGTAAATACACATAGTCACCGACTGCAAAGGATCTTTCCACCCGATGTTTGTCAGCCTGTGATTTCATCCTCAGTTGGGCTCGAGCAAGGTGTTGCCGCACCAGATCTGTCATAACCACTTTATCCTGGAGCCATTCATCAAGAACGGGGGCTGTTAAGTCTGAAAACACCTCCAGACCGAATGGCTTGGGAGTATATCCATAAAGCACTTCGAAGGGGGAGAAACCCAACGATTCATGTTTACTAGAGTTATACCAAAACTCAGCAAGATACAGCCAATCAATCCATTTAGTAGGGCAAGCATTAACAAAGCACCGGAGAAATGTTTCCATGCACTGATTTACACGCTCCGTTTGACCGTCGGTCTGAGGGTGGTACGATGAACTCATCTGCAATTTCACACCAGCCAAGTGAAACAAAGACTGCCATAACTGACTGGTAAAAACCCTATCGCGATCAGATATAATGGCCACTGGCATACCATGGAGTTTATACACATGTTGCATGAATTCCTTAGCAACGACCAAAGCAGTGAATGGATGTTTCAAAGCGATGAAGTGACTGAACTTTGAAAACTTGTCAACTACAACCATAACACAGTTCTTGGAGCCAGACATAGGTAACCCTTCAACGAAGTCCATGGAGACAGTTTGCCAGGCACCAGCTGGAACAGGGAGGGGTTGTAGGAGCCCTGGATACTTGGTCCGTTCAGTCTTGGACTGCTGGCATACAGTACAAGATGCTACAAAGTTCTTTGCACACTTCCTCATACCAGGCCAAGCAAATAACTGTTTCAGTTTATGGTATGTCACAGGAAACCCTGAATGACCTCCCACTGCTGAACTATGAATAGCCTCCAAAATAGACTGCTGTACAGGTGTATTGTTACCCACCCAAATGCGATTGTCATACTTAAGAAGGCCTTCGTGCAAGGAAAACTTAGGCACTGAAGAACCATCCAGCACTAACTTTGATAGCAGCTGCTTTGTATCTTCATCACGCAAATATCCATCGATAATAGATTGACACCACTGAGGAGAGCAGACTGACACAGCTAAACATGTCACAGCAGCATGGGCTCTTCGAGACAAGGCATCAGCCACACGGTTTTCCGAACCTTGTTTGTATACAATCTTATATTGCATACCAAGCAGTTTAGTGAACACTTTTTGTTGCCAGGGCGTATTCAACCGTTGCTCATTTAAGTGAATGAGACTCTTTTGATCTGTGAATATGACAAATTCAGCATGTAACAAATAGTGTCTCCATTGTTCCACGGCCACTAAGATAGCCAAATATTCCTTTTCATAAGTAGATAGTCCCTGGGTTTTAACCCCTAAAGGTTTGCTGATGAAAGCCAAAGGGTGCCCTTCTTGAAGCAAAACTGCTCCCACTCCATTCTTGCAGGCATCCGTCTCCAGACAGAATGTTTTGTTGAAATCAGGGAGTGCTAAGACAGGTGCAGAACTCAAGGCAGCTTTCAAGGAGCTGAACGCCACATCATGATCAGAAGTCCATATGAACATAACCCCCTTTTTCAGAAGTAGATGTAGTGGTTTTGCGATAATAGCAAAGTGCCGCACAAACTTGCGATAGTATCCCGCAAGCCCTAAGAAACTTCTCAACTCTTTAACATTAAGGGGTGTCGGCCAGTTCATCACGACTGCTACTTTGGTCTGATCAGTGGCTACCCCACTAGCACTGATCACATGTCCCAAGTATGAGATTTCTCTCTGAGCAAACTTGCACTTGGACATTTTAACAAACCAACTCTCCTGCTGCAAGAGAGATAGCACCTGTTGCAGATGTGTTAAATGATCTTCAAAGGTGGCACTATATATTAAAATGTCATCGAAAAAGACGATGACACACTTTCGAAGCAAAGGAGATAATGTTGTGTTCATAGCACTTTGAAAGGTACTTGGGGCTCCACACAACCCAAAGGCCATGACTAGGAATTCAAACTGCCCATGGTGAGTTTGAAACGCTGTTTTGAATTCTTCCCCAGGCTTAAGTCTAACTTGATGATATCCTGACAATAAATCCAAGGTTGAAAACCATGAAGCTCCTGCTAGCTCATCCATAAGCTGATCAAAGACTGGTATAGGAAATTTCCATTTGATAGTAAGTGCATTGAGGTACCTATAATCCACACAAAACCTGAAAGTACCGTCCTTCTTTCTCACCAACAAAACAGGAGAGCAAAATTCAGATGAACTGGGTCTAATAATGCCAGCCTGCAACATCTCTGCAACTTGTTTTTCTATTTCATCTTTTAAAGCAGGGGGATATCTGTAGGGTCTTATATTCACTGAAGTGGCTCCAGGAATGAGAGGTATGGTATGGTCACAAGCCCTAACAGGTGGAAGAGAAGTAGGTTTGGCAAAAACAGGAGCAAACTGGGACAACAAAGAAGATATGGCTGGATCTAAAGCAACCTCATCTGCAGAAATAGGAGATGCACTGACAGGAGTAATGTGCAGCAGAATATCTGTTGGCACAACAGCAGAACACCCATGTAATATCACTTGCATGCCTTGATACGGTATACACAACCACTTCTGCTGCCAATGAACCTGCATAGGGCTGAAACGTTCAAGCCAATCCATACCCAATATGAGATCAAAGGAAGGTAAGTCCAGCACATACAAATCCTGAACAAAATTGTATCCCTGAATATTCCATACCGCCTGGGAAACCATTCTTGTGCAGGATAACAAACCCCCATTTGCAACCTGAACACGCAGAGGACTTGCGGACACCGATTCCAGGCCCAGTTTAAAAATTGTAGACTGGCTGAGAAAGGAGTTAGTGCTTCCTGAATCAACCAAAATCAATATGTCCACTGCCTGCATAAGACCCATAAACCTCATAGATCGTTTAGCAGATAACCCTGACATAGCTTCAGTGGAGATGGACATGAGTATGGATTCATCGTGTGGGGCATCATTAGCAGAAACGTCATCAGCAGACACCTGAGGCAATAAATCCCACACCTCTTGAAGAGCATGTAGTTGCACAGTTGCATTACAAGTATGGCCACGGTGCCATTTTTCAGCACAACGATCACATAAGCCTCGAGCACGCCTATATGCTTTAAGGGCACTCAGCTTACTGTCCACTGATGACGAGTGATCTAGCTTCTTCTCTGGAACTCCCATTTTATGTCCAGTATGTTGGGGAGGTAGTGGTAAAGGAAGAGGGCTTGGCGCTGAAGATTTTGGCCAAGCACGAAATTCACCCTTGCGCAGATCAGCACGCATGGACGGCTGGGTCACCTCTTCCTGCAATAAGGCCAAGGAACACACAGAGTCCAAATCCAAAGGACGTTGAAGCATGACAACAGCATGAATGTCACTACGCAACCCTTCCACAAAACGTGTGGCAAAAAACAGTGGATCAGGAACAGACTCGTATACTGCTAATTGATCTACAAGAGTAACAAATCGATCCTGGTACTCGGCCACACTCCCTTGCTGTTGTATATGAAACAGTTGACGTAACAAGGTCTGTAATTGATCACGGCCAAAACGATCATGTAACAACCTACATAACAGTGGCCAATTCAGATTGTGATGTTTACGTTCAATGGCTTGGAACCAGCATGCTACCTGGGGTGAGAGGTACATGGATGCTACCTTAATCCAAGCTTCGGGTTCTACTTCGTACATGTCGAAGTAATTTTCACAGCGTGATATCCAGAGTCTGGGATTATCACCGTCAAACATGGGAAATGGCAACTTAGGAAGTTTGCCCAGAGAACGCGCTAACACATCCGATCCCCGAGTACGATTACTGGATAGATCAAACAAAGGACCGTGAAAACGCGGATGAGAAGATGTGTGCGTACCCTTGACCGGGGCAGGGATGAAGGTCGTGACCGACCCGTAACCCTGATCCCGGTGGTGAAACTCTTCACGGTGCCCAGCGGGGCCGTCAGCTTGCAGGATCGGCGTGTGGAGGTCGATCGGTGGCTCTGGCTTGCCGAGGAGGCCCTGCCCGACGCTCGCCATGTCAAGCATCGCCTGATCCCACTGTTTGTTCATCTTCCGCAACTCAAGTTTGACGTCGTCCAGGGTTGCCTCAATCTTGGGGCGCCACTTGCCTAGCTCCGCGCTCGATTGCTCAAGGGCGACCAGGCGTTCCTCCTTGGTACGGTTGAAGTCGACGAAGCGCTGTTCCCACTTGAGATCCAGAGCCGTGAACTTCTTCTCAATTTCATCCAGCAGCAGTTTGGAAGACTGATCCATCCTGCTTTGTCGGCGTTGAAATCTGGTGTCGTAGCCGTGGGTCGGAGGTTGATCCAGATTGACGCCAGTCCCGAGAGATCGGTGGCTATCTGATACCAAATGTAACAGAGAGTAGATACGTGGAGAAGGGGCAATAAGGAAGAAGGAGATAGGGCAGGGACAGAGGAGGATTTGTATTTCTGAAGGTTCAAAACTTGCTTACAGACTCCTGTTCGGCTGGGATATTTATTTCCCGTGTCCACGCACGCACCAGAGTTCACGCAGGAACTCACACACCGCCCCATGGGCCGCACAGCGCTCACGCAGGAGCGTTACACCTGCCACTCTGGGCCGCACACACGCACGTTGGGCCTCCGCATGCGCTTGATAGTCTTCTGCTCCTCCAGGGACACCGGCGCAGCCATCTTCTCCGTCAGGTCTTGCACACGAGCCGTATCCTTCCCATCCTCAGACAGCTGCATATCAGCTTCCTCCACCTTGCCTGTGACAGATGTTTTCAAGGTTATTGCATATTTGCATTCGCAGGGGGACAGGAGCAAATATGTTACGGCACGCAAGGTGAAAAGCGATTCATGGAAAATTTTACTCATTGCTCTAGAGTAGGGTATAAATCGTACGTATAATATTTGAGCATTTGATTGTTCGAACAGACTAATTATTTGGTTGAATTAATAGTTTTTCCTAGATATTTGTAGTATGTCCGAGTTTTGGATATGAATATTATAGTTCGAATATCGGATACACATACGAGATGAGTAATATCCGCGGGATTTTGGATATCCGTATGTCTTCTCGGATATATGTTTTTCAGATAGTTGGATACATTTTGATGATTTTCTGAAGAAAAAAAAGATTAATAATACGCAAATAACCTCACAGATTTATAAAATTTTATGGTGACACAACATAAGCCTATATAATAAAAAAATATTTAGACCATTAAATCTTATTTCTTATTTTTCACTTTCACTTATTGTATGAGTTATAATCAGGGCCGAGTGACCAACCCTAGTGGTTGTTTGTTTCGGCTTTTCGCAGCTTCTGGCCGCCAAAAGCTGCTGCGGACTGCCAAACACTCAACTTTTCAGCTAGCTTCTATAAAATTCGTTTGGGTAAAAACATTTAAAATCAACATAAACATATAATCGGTTGAGTCGTCGCAATAGTAGTAATCCGTCACTTTATAGATCCTAAGCCACATGGACAACTTTATCTTCCTCCGCACTTAATCCTAATGATACTCAGATCCTCTACATAGTCAGATTCTCCCCACAGCTAGATTCTTGGAAAAGTTGATAAAAAAAAGCTGAACCAAACAGGCCCCTAGGGCCATGCAACGAAGGCGGTAGCCAGAGGCCCGAGAACGAGAAGGGCCTAATGTCTAACAAAATAGTAATGCTACTGCTAGTTGTCGTCTTGTCGAATCATATATAAACAGAGGCTCCATAGTTGTAGGTAGTGCTGGGAATTAGGTTGTGTCGGGCCGTGCCGGGGGTCCGACGGGCCAGAATTTGAGGCCCGACCTAGGACCGCCTTCGGGCAGTGCTAGCTCGGCCCGTATTATTTCGTGTGAGGGCATGCTTTGGGCTTCTGTTTTCGTGCTCGTGCTCGTCCAAAAAACCCGGTCCATATTTCCTGCACTAGTTGTAGCCGTCGATTGATGGCCTCATGCACCGTTGCACGGAGCCGATCTCGCCCTCGCCGTCGTCGCTGGTCGCAGGATCGCAACTCCCAAGTAATTCACTAATTTTTATTCTTTCATACTCGTACATATTCTTTAATAGTCCATTTCTTTATTTATCATGTCTTAGATATTTAGTTGTAAACTTTCAATTCTGGTGAAACAATTACTAATCATCGATGGTGCCTAAGAAATATCTTTTCATGAGAAATAATGGATGTGATGGAGTTTTATTCTTCATTAAGGTAATTATATTAGCTCCAAGGTACAAATATTTTTTTTTTGTCAACTTTATTCATAGATAATTGCTAGATATGTTAAATCAAATATATGTTAAGTTCGTTTGGGACCCTCAAAATCATACGACCGGGTTGGTTATAATTAATAATTAACTTTGTTATTTTTATATAGAGACTTAAAGTTATTTTTATGGAATGTTTATTACCTTCTCTGCTAAAAGTTGGTTCGGGGAGGGAGATCTTTTCAGGGTTATTGCATTTGCACGGGAGAGGAGCATACATGTTACGGCACGCAAGGTGAAAAGCGATTCATGATAATCTAGTTTGCTACGTACTCATTGCTCTAGAGGATAGTGTTTTTTGCCGACTTGGAAATGGCTAAGGAAGCACCGAAAGGAGAAAGCAATGCAAAGTTTTAGTCAGCCTCGCCTAGTTAATTGGATCCCTTCTTAAGATGGCAACAGGTAAATACCTACATATATTATCATATACTGATAACCACAACCAGTAGCGAAGCTAGAGTAAGTCAGGGGATGATACATATACCTTGAGGATGCATGATAACAATTTACAGGTGATGCATATATGGTAAAACTTTGGTCCAAACCACTATATTTCCATTTTTTGGGTGCATGTGCACCCCTTAATTTCTACGTAGCGTAGCTCCGCCTCTGACCACAACAACAAAAAACCTATTGTATCACCTATATCCATTGGTGTGGATATGAATTTATCTCATACGTATACCCATGTGGATATGGGTCACCTGTCAGGTCATTCATACCCACAAAGATTAGGCATATATCATATGTTGTAAACATCATTCAACAAATATAACGAACTGTAAAAAATATCAGTTATTAAACATCAAATTTAAATAAATTATGTGTCATAATTAAGCATCACATCATTTGATTTCTAACATTATAGACACACTAGACTGTAAAAATAAAAAACACGGCTAGGATTGTGCTTAGATCTATAGAAATAATGTTAGTTATATAGTTGCACAAGAAACAACTGTAAAATATGTTTGAAAACACCCCTAGCCGTGGACCGTTTATGTCTCCACGGGAAGTACCGTCTCTGGTTTTTATCACAGTGATTGACGTCTGGGTCGGAGCCAACATAAGCAAACACCGAAAAGAGAAGGCACAAGTTAGTCAGCTTTCGCCTAGCTAGTTGGATATCGATCCCCCACCCCCCAACCGGAGGGGTCGATGAAGGTACATGTAGATGCGCGGCAGCGTCCAAGAGCTCGAGCACAGGATCAGTTGCTGCTGACCTGCTGTTGCCAGAGAAGAGATTGGTGTAGATGCGGCAGCATCCAAGAAATGGAGCATAGGACCAGTTGCAGCCGCTGGTAGAGATTGGGGGCTGTGTCACGTACGGCCGTGTAGTTCAAGAGATCAAAGCGATGGTCTTGCTGTAGAAACCCCTCGGTGAGAAACGTGTGGCCGCCACAGGGCCTCGGCGGGATTAGGCACGTACCGCGCCGTGGCCCCGACGCCTTGCGGTGGCGTTGAGTGGGGGAGTGGGGGCAGCGGCAGCAGAAAGGGAGTGGGGCTGGACTCGACGGAGGCCGGAGAGGCGTGGTCGCCCGGGATGGGATGTGGGGTCATGGGGATGAGACGACGGAATGCGGTGGACGCCGGGCATTGGCCGCACGCGATTGGGAGAGAGCGCAGGCCGCCTACGCGGCGGGATGAGGGGATTTCAGCGGGGGGCTGCGGAGTGCCTCTGGCCATTGGTTGCCCCGCCCCGCCCTCCCGCGTCGCGCCAACGCCCGTCGCCGTCGCCCTCTTCTCAGCACACGCGCGCCAGCGCCGCTGCTTTTACCAGTGTCATCGCATTCATCACATCCAACCCACCCCGCTGCGCTGCGCTCGCTCGCTCGCCCGCCCGCGTTCCTGCGCTACCGCCCAGTTCATTGCACACTGTATTACTGTGTCCTATCCCGACGGTTCAAAAACGGAGCTGGCCGCCGCCGGCGCACAGTGCTTGTCTCCATTTGAAACCTGTCTCAAACTCGACGAAACTTCACCCGAATAACCTGCGGGAGGAGGGCTCCAGTAGTTGCATTTGCGCAGGATGGTTCGAGCATGTCGAGGGACAGATCAGCGTGGTTTCTTCCTCTGAACCCGGATTTGCAACCTGGACTGGACCAGCAGCAGGGTTTGTTTGTGTGGCTCACAATATTCATCCACGTCTCGCGGATTAATGCAACTCCTCTAAGGCTGACTCCAGGAACCCTAAAGGGTCTTCTACACTAAATATAGAGGATCAAATGGTCCTTAACGCTATACAACAGCCTTCTAAACGGTCCTTTAAATTTAGAGGACGTGGCTGGATTCTTTATATATAGAGTTTATCTAAACGGTCCTCCATCCATTTGAATACTTTAAATAACAGATTTAGCAAAACTAAAATATATACAATACATTTAAGAGTATGACAAATACGTATGTAAAAAAAATAAAAATAAAAAATATCTCTAATATAGATATTTGAGTATAGATAACGTAATTTAGAGGATATTGTTGAAGAGGAAGAAATATAGAAAATATAATCTTTTAGAGGAGACTGTAAAGAATGGATATAGAAGATAAATATAGAGGATGTTGCTGGAGACAGCCTAAAACAACCAAAAACCAACCTGCCCGCCGGCCCGCCTCTTAGAGAGTACTTTAACCGGAGACCGTAAAAAAAGAGGTGCAGGTGGATACTCCTGCGCCATGGCAAATTGCATCTGGCTTTAATTTTCTCAAGAATTCACAGACACTTGCTCGCTCACGGACGGTCTACGAAAGATTGAGAGGAGCCGTCGTCGGGAAAGACACTTTAAAAATCTGTGCTTGTAGTCATAGATAAACAAAAGCAAACTGCTGCTCTACAAGTAAACACTAAAGACTTGTTCGGTTTTATATTATCCTATTCATCTTCATCTCAATACAAATGAATTGAGATGAAACAAGAGTATTCAAACAAGGCCATGAGTGAATTAGAGGGATTTAATCCCCTACTGTACAAATTTATAAGGGGGAAATTTAATCCTCTCAAATCTCTTTTAATCTACCCCTAACCGAACAAGCCTTAAGGTGATGTTTGGTTTCTAAAGACTAATTTCTAATCTCTCTATTTTATTTTAATTCATAAATTTTCAAATACGGAGTTTTCGTATTTAATAGTTTATGGACTAAAATGAAATAGAATGAAAGAACTAAAAACTACTCCATAGAAACCAAGCACCCACTAAAAATACTCTTTTCTTCCAAATTACAAATTATTATAGCTTCTCATTTCTAGTTAGATAAAGCTTCTCATACACGTCTAGAAACACATTCTAATGATTCTATCTATATATATATAGGAAAACTTATATATGTAAAAAACATCACGACAGCGTATTTACAGTATACATACATACTTTCTTCATCCAAAAAAGCGATTGTAGAGAAATTTCTTGTTAAAGCACGTTAGTTTTGGATAAATCTATTTTAAAAACAGACTAATATTTCTTTTACTAAATATATACTGCTAAAAGCATCATAAAAACAATTTCATACCATTGTTACTTTACTTGGCGTCGTCGTACAAATTAATATTTTGTACTCATGTATTTTTCAAAATTAATACAGTACATTTTAAATGAGAATGTGACTAGATAATTGTATTTTTAGGGACCTGACAAGATAAGAAAAGAAAAAAAAAGTGAGTAGTAGCACCGCTGTCTGTTGCTGCTGTCCTGTCCTCTTCTCACTCTGCACGAACCACTTCAGGTCCAGGAGCAGCAGGAGTACATAGGCTACCTGCTGTACTAGGCACCTAGCTATTAGCAGCAGCTGCCGCGCGCGGCTACTATATATCCCCATAAACACCTTATCCCCTCTCTACCTCTCTCCACTGCATGCCTCGCTATCTCCTCCTCCTCCTCAGCAGCAGCTCTGCAATGCCAAGGGCGCCTTAGCCGAGTTCCTCCCGAGTCCAGACTGGTGGTGGCGATAAGGTTGTCGCGAGGGGTTCCGCGCGCGGTGCTGCGCTGCCCAGAGCTCGGTTAGCTTCGGGGCGGCGGCAGCCCGGCAGCCATGGCGCCCAAGGCGGGGAAGGCCAAGCCCAAGGCCAGGGGCGACAGGAAGAAGAAGGAGGAGAAAGGTGCAGCGCTCAATCTGCTGGTTCTCTAGATTCTTTCGTGTGAAGGGATTTGTTGTGCTTGGAGTTTCGAGATGGTTTTCTGGAGGATGAAAGGAGGGCAAACTGTTCCATGTCCTGAGTCCTGACAATTGTGAACCGCTGATGATGGAGGAGATGATTAATTACATCCAGTTTGGAAATGACTAACTAACTGTTTTGCTGTTTGGTTGTTTTTTTTTTCTCTATCTCTCTCTCCTTTTTTCCCTCTGCGTGTATGTATATATGTGGGATATATAATTCTATGTGTGTATATATGCTGGTTTTAGTTAATTTCGATTGCGTCCCAATAATGGAGGAACTCCTTGCATGGTGCAGTGCTGCCCACCGTGCTGGACGTCACCGTTGAGACGCCGGACTACACGCTGCTCACGCTCAAGGTGAGGACACCGTACCTTCTTGCTTCTTGCATGGATTTTAGGGGAAGCCCCGACATGCATGCATGCATATGCTATGCTCGTCTGTCATTGCAAACTAAACTTGCAATATATTACTCCCTCCGTTTCTTTTTATTTGTCGCTGGATAGTTCAATTTTGTACTATCCAGCGACATATAAAACGAAACGGAGGGAGTATATATTAAAGCGCACATGCACGGAGTTCATGTGCATCTATAGTACGGACACTCTTAGGCGTGTGCAGCAGGAGCACGTGCGCAAGCTACGGCACTGCTTGCCCAGCAGAGTGTTCGGTTTGCTTGGCAGAAGAGAATTGCACGGTTTCAGTATGTCGTCAGAGTAACAAACAATGATAACCTTGAGCCTAATTTGAGAGAGACAGACTGGACTCTTGCAAACCTGTGTTTATTTTCTGAAATTGGCACGGCACACATGCTTTTGAAGAAGGGTAGCGGAGCGCAAGGCTGAGGTGCTATTTGCTCTGGCTCCATCTTCGCTTGCATTAGCATTTCTACTGACCAACGGTTGCCGGGTTGCCCGTCTGTGTGCAGGGCATATCAACGGACAGGATCCTCGACATCCGGAAGCTCCTGGCCGTCCACGTGGACACCTGCCACCTCACCAGCTTCTCCCTGTCCCACGAGGTAATAAAAAAAGGCCCCCGGGGGCCCATCACCCAGAGGCTCAAAAACCCGCCTCGTGATCCGCGCGCCACTGACGGCCCATCGCACGCAAATGCAGGTCCGTGGGGGCCAGCTCAAGGACACGGTGGAGATCGCCGCCCTCAAGCCCTGCCACCTCACCATCGTCGAAGGTACGAGCCCGCCGACTCCTCGGGTGCAAAATGCGAGCAGTCAGTCACTGACCCACACCCACCACCTCCTCGCCGTCCCGCGCAGAGGACTACACGGAGGAGCTCGCCGTCGCGCACGTGCGTCGCCTGCTCGACATCGTCGCCTGCACCACCGTGTTCGGGGCGAAGAAGCCCGAGCCGAAGCCCGATGCGGCGGATGCCGCGGCCGAGTCCGCCAAAGCCGGCTCGCCCTCGCCCGGTAAGACGGCGCCCGGCGGCGGCGAGGAGCCCATGTACCCGCCGCCGAAGCTGGAGCAGTTCTACGATTTCTTCACCTTCTCGCACCTCACGCCGCCGCTGCACTGTGAGTGGTCGCGCCAGCTGCCACTCTTTCGGATTTTGATTTCGTTGATGCGTTTTTTTTTTTGCTGATTCAGAATTGAGTAGGTTTGGCGAGTTGCATACGGGATTCTTTTCCTCCCAGTTTCTCTGAATAGAATGTGACTGGTTGCAGACATTCGGAGGTCGTCCCGCCCATTCGTTGATGACAAGAGAGAAGACGACTTCTTCCAGATCGATGTGCGTTTGATACAAACAAAGTCTGAAAACTAGTGTCTGTTAACTAAATTCATTGTGTTGGACGTATTTGGCTGTGAGGCCTGATGCACATTGGCCATACTTAGACAAGTTGCTAATTCTAGGAGCGTTTGTTTTTCTAGACCACTTAGAATCTGGGTTGGTATGCAGGTGCGAGTTTGTAACGGGAAACCCGTGACGATTGTGGCATCCCAAGAAGGATTCTACCCTGCAGGGAAGCGAGCACTCATCAGCCGCTCCCTCGTTGGACTGTTGCAGCAGACAAGCCGTGCATTTGATGGAGTAAGCACTAGATCTTGTATGTATGACCATGTCGCATGAATAGGAACGGCTGATTATTGACAAGAAATGCATTTGCAATCTGCAGGCCTACAAGGCTCTGATGAAGGCATTTGTCGAGCACAACAAGGTCAGGTTTATTTTTCACATGCTGAATTTATGTTATCAAATGTTTGCACGTATGGTCACTGCTAGGATCTTAAACTGAACTTCGCTTATTTATTGACTCTTCAAATCAGTTTGGAAATCTACCTTATGGGTTCCGATCA
The DNA here is from genome assembly GCF_902167145.1 of Zea mays. Taxonomy (NCBI): domain Eukaryota; kingdom Viridiplantae; phylum Streptophyta; class Magnoliopsida; order Poales; family Poaceae; genus Zea; species Zea mays. The sequence continues at coordinate 221,712,253 of NC_050100.1, read as the reverse complement.
AACACATGGGTGGCTCCCCCTGTCGTTGCCGACTCACCATCAGTGTTCCCACCTCTCCCAACCGAAGATGAAACCTGGGGTGGCAGTGGTGGTGGTCAAGGAAGAGACGGAAAGCACGACCATAGACCATGGGTGAAAGAATTTGCCATTCTTGCTGCAATGCCTTGCAAAACAGCTGAGGAGAGGCAAATCAGAGACAGAAAGGCTTTCCTACTCCACAGTTTGTTTGTGGATGTTGCAGTCCTCAAAGCTGTTGCATCTATCCAGCAACTGATTTCCAACCATACAAGTTTACATGAAACAGAGAATGGCACCATCGGTTCAGTTTTGCACACCGAGCAAGTAGGTGATATGAAAATAATGATCACAAAGGACAAAACAGATGCAAGCTCCAAGCTAGATGTCAAATTGGATGGAAGTCAGGCTCCAGGGATGTCTTCTGATGAGCTTGCTCAGAGAAACTTGTTGAAAGGCATCACTGCTGATGAGAGTGCAACAGTACATGTTAGACTCCCTCCATGCAACTTTTATACTAATACTTCCATTAGCATTTTATGAAGTATTGAAGTTATGCTATCCAATTACAGGATACAGCCACTCTTGGTGTGGTTATTGTAAAGCATTGTGGGTATACAGCTGTTGTCCAAGTTCCAGTAGATACTGAACTGCCAGCTGCTTCTGTAGCACAGCAGGAGATCCACATTGAAGACCAGCCTGAAGGAGGTAGCAATGCTCTTAATGTCAACAGGTTAGTAGTTGGGACTTTGATATTGTACAAATATACTCTTATGTGTATTTCACAATTCTTAACCACGACGTATATGTACATTTGATTGATCTCAAGTATTTTTTTACATAATTTAGAGAACGTGGTATGCACACGTTTTATTAATAGTAGACATAATTTAGAGAACATGCTATTGTTTCACAAATCTTAACCATGACATATAGGTTTACATAATTTATGTCTGTATGGTTGACTTTTTGCATAGATAGCTGTCTACTCTTAACACACTTCATCTTGCCCTGTTGTATTGTTTAGATGAGACCAATGGGATGACCATTTTTCCTTGTATCAGCTTAAGGATGCTGCTTCATAAGTCATGTGCTCAAGCACCTGGAGTTCAACGGTTGCAGACTAGTGATCCTCAAGACAATGAGGCTACTCAAACTTTTGTCCGGAAGATATTAACAGACAGCCTGCAGAAGCTTGAAAATGAGGTTCCGATAGTAACAAGACCTATCAGATGGGAACTTGGTGCTTGTTGGGTACAACATCTACAGAACCCAACTTCCGAGAAGACAGAGACTAAGAAAAGTGACGAGACTAAGGATGTCCCTACAGTAAAGGGTCTGGGTAAACAATTTGGTCAGTTAAAGGAGATAAAAAAGAAGACAGATGACAAGGGTGGAAAAGGTACATATGTAAAAGGAAACAATTCACCTAATACAGATAATGGGCATACAGACAACACTGCCAGTGTAAAGGATGATAAGGACATTATTCTTCAGAGATTGCTTCCGGAAGCAGCTTTCCAAAGACTGAAGGAATCAGAAACTGGACTTCATGTTAAGGTTTTTCTCTTGTCATGTTGGTTTTGGATATTTCTTAACTTTTTGGGGGGTAATTAGCCAATTATGTGACACACTACTCCAACTCTCCAAGCAATTCCACATCACCTAGACGTCCATATGAAATTCATGTTAGTCTACTTGTGTCCTTGCGGTTACTCATCCATCACTGCATTTTCTTTATTCATCAATTTTACTGCTAATTCCCTCAGTATTATTATAGTTCATCAATTCCATGCTGGTATAGCTTAACATTTTGGTAAATTCACCTATTGTAAAGAATTAGCCCATCTGGTGATTTTTGTGTTACTACAGGGACCAAATACCGTAGGTTAGCAAGGTTTACGTCCATCATGGTCCTCACATTCTTTATTGTTACATTATGCCTTTTGATTTCATGCTTCTGTGTGCAGTCACTGGATGAACTGATTGAGATGTCACATAAATATTATGATGATACCGCGCTACCCAAATTGGTAATATATCTATCTTGCAGCAATCAAAGACTTGTTTTGAGTTACACTGTGTTTTACTGCCATCCTTCTGTGTTGTCAGGTTGCAGACTTTGGCTCACTTGAGCTTTCCCCTGTTGATGGAAGGACATTAACAGATTTTATGCACACTAGGGGCCTCCAGATGCGGTCACTGGGACGAGTGGTACATACTATGATTATGTTCAAGATTTGTTTTCTGAGTCGCAAAATCATGTCAATTCATTTGAACAACTAAGATAGTAAGAACCTCTTATTAATGACACTGAGGTACTATTATAATTGCCGCTTTTCAGGTTGAGCTTTCGGATAAGCTTCCACATATACAGTCCTTGTGTATACATGAGATGGTAGTTCGAGCATTTAAGCACATAGTTCGGGCTGTTATTGCAGCTGTTGATGATATAAATGATATGGCAGACTCAGTTGCGTCATGTTTAAATATTTTGTTGGGACCATTTCTGGAGGAAAACAATGACAAAGATTGTGGTGAGGATCATAATCTCAGGAAAAGGTGGCTGGAGGTCTTTTTGATAAAGAGATTTGGTTGGAAGTGGAAAGATGAATATTGTCTTGATCTAAGAAAATATGCCATTCTCCGTGGTCTCTGCCATAAGGTAATTTGGTGCTATAATTTTACATTTCATTGAGGTTTAACATTTTTATTGTATCTGTTCAATCTGGAACCACGATTCAGATAACAACTCCTCCAATCTAGGTAGGACTTGAGTTAATAACAAAAGATTATGACATGGATATGCCAAACCCATTCAGAAAGTCGGATATTATCAGTGTTGTTCCTATCTACAAGGTAATCTTTTCATTTCTAAAAGAAATAGCTGAATAAGAAATTCTTAGAGAATTCATGGACATCAACCTTTATTTTGCCTACTTGCAGCATGTTGCATGCTCATCAGCTGATGGCCGCACCCTGCTGGAGTCATCCAAGACTTTCCTGGATAAAGGGAAACTTGAGGATGCTGTTAGCTACGGCACAAAAGTACGATTCGTTATATTACTATTGCATCCATATGTGAAGAATTCTTGAACTGGTGCTTCTTTCGGTTTCCATCATTCTAATCTGCACATGATTGTGCAGGCTCTTGCAAAACTTGTTGCTGTTTGTGGTCCTTATCATAGAATGACGGCAGGAGCATACAGCCTTCTTGCAGTAGTGCTTTATCATACTGGTGACTTCAACCAGGTATATTCTTCTTAGGACTTCATCACTAGCTCTCACTAGTAGCATTCACTATTCCACAATATTTGTCAATTTTACCTGCATAAGATATGTCTGCAGAACAATTAGGTGCTCATGAAATTGCATCTATCCTAGACATGTTACTGTGTTTCAAATTGGAATCGTATTTCATTATTTTGGTTGAGCTTGTAAGTTGCTTTAGCTTTGTCAATGCTATGATATTACATCTCTGAGTTACCTGTAGTACATATGCACTTGTCAGGTGTTTAATTTTTTTCCACAACAGCGTAGTTCTATCCTATGCTGTGAAGGCTTAACTTTATAAATGTTGCTGCTCTTTCAAACAGGCAACCATCTATCAACAGAAGGCTTTAGATATTAATGAGAGGGAACTTGGACTTGACCACCCAGATACAATGAAAAGCTATGGAGATCTTGCTGTTTTCTACTATCGCCTGCAACATACAGAACTAGCATTAAAGTAAGTTCAGAGTCATCTACTTAAGCTGACATGGTAAAAATGGACGACACTATAGTTTTATTTCTTCCCACTTACCTGTGGAGCTTGTTTCATTTACCGTTTTCATGTTTGAACTACTTTATTTATGTTCTGACTGTTATATTTCAGGTATGTCAATCGTGCCCTATATCTTTTGCACCTTACATGTGGCCCTTCTCATCCTAACACCGCTGCAACTTATATCAATGTTGCGATGATGGAAGAAGGGTTGGGCAATGTCCATGTTGCACTCCGTTACCTGCACGAAGCTCTAAAATGTAACCAACGGTTGCTTGGCGCTGATCACATACAGGTAGGCAACCCAACCACATCCACTGTCTTTGGCATGATTGTATTATGCCTCATGAATATACATACAGCTGCACACTCTACTGCCTGCTCAGTGCTCACATCAGTTTTGATCTGTACACTTCTAACAGTTAGAGTACCTGTCTGTGATTTAAACAAAGGCTAACATCGAAAGGCCATCTTATGTCTCAATATTTTAATGACAGACTGCGGCAAGTTATCATGCTATTGCTATTGCTTTGTCTTTAATGGAAGCGTACTCATTGAGTGTCCAACATGAAAAGACCACGCTAAGGATACTTCAAGCAAAGCTTGGATCCGAGGATCTTCGGACCCAGGTAAGCTGAAAAGGCTGGCTTGGTTATGTGTAATTCCACTTAGCCACCAATTTTCAGTTAAATGATCTACCTTTCTTGTTGCACCAAGGAAATCTAATAGCCATATTTTCCACAGGATGCTTCTGCTTGGCTGGAATACTTTGAATCCAAGGCACTAGAGCAGCAGGAAGCAGCACGAAATGGTACTCCAAAGCCTGATGCTTCAATAGCAAGCAGAGGACATCTGAGGTAGATGTTGTAACTGATTATGTTTGTGAAATATTATCATTCACGAAACTAAACTACAGGAAGAAGTTTTTACTTGATTTGCTAAAGAATAGTTAATCTTCTAAGTTTCTGTATGGATTTTATAGGTGATAACTTGTTGTATACTGGTGATTGTTTCCTTTACCCTAATACTGTCAAAAGCAGTGCGTAAAAAATATTTATGGAACTGTGTTTTTAAGTAGATCATTTGCTGAAAGTGTTGATCTTCTATTTTTCTTTATCAGTGTATCAGATCTTTTGGATTATATCAACCCGGATGATGAGCTCAAGGCTAAGGAAATGCAAAGGAAACAAGTCCGTGCTAAGGTAGGGTCTTCCGTTGAGACTATATCACATTTATATTCCACTATTGGTCATTCTCATACATGCACATTATGAATCATAGATCAAAGGTCGCACTGGGCAAAACCAATCTGAACTTGTTGATGATGAAGATCAAAGGAGTCCTGCACCTAACAATGATAAAAATTTATTAACCGAGAATGGAAACTCTGGAGTAAAAGAGAATGGAACCTTTGTTGAGCATGTGAAAGATGAAATATCAAGTGACACTGCAATCCACATACCTCAAGATGGTTTTACTGAAGAGTGCACATCTGATGAGGGGTGGCAAGCGGCTGTTCCAAAGGGGCGATCCACAGGGAGCCGCAGAACTGGTGCAGGCACGAGGAGGCCAAATCTGGCAAAAATTAATACTAGTTCACTAAACAGTGAGAATGGAAGATACAAAGGAAGAGGTATATCTAACTTCTCTTCCCCTCGAGTTTCACCTAGTGAGGCTGCAGTTTCTATTGGTTCTAGACCTCTTGCAAAGAAATTGGCTAAGAGTTCAAGCTTCAATTCCAAAGCAGTTAGCACTGCCGTCTCATCGAATACTGGTGAGAATTCTTTCAATCTCAACTCCAAGCCAGCAAGCCCTGCCATTGCCACAGCTGCTGCCAAGGTGATACCATCCACAACACCAAGTGCTAGTCAAACAGTAAGGAAGTCACTTTCATACAAGGAGGTAGCAATAGCTGCACCAGGGACTCTTGCCAAAGCATCGAGTGATGTACACACAGAAGAAAAAGATACAGGTGACCAAGGTGCAAGTCCTGAAAGTTCTAATTCTAAGTCTCCAAAAGAAATCAATGGTCACCCTTCTGGGGAGAAAGATGGGGCAATAGAAGTGTCGCCACAGGATGATACTTCACAGGTATCTAAATCACCTGATGGAGGTAAACCTGAGCAAACTGATGTTTTGATTGGTTCAAATCAACCAGATACAGTACATAAAAAATCCTCAGATCCAGCAGAGACATCTGTAGCAAAGGACATAGATCTTCCGGCCCCGGTCATATCATCTGGAACACAAACTGAGGCTGACACCCCAAATGATGAAGCACCAACTGCAATTGAGGCAAATGATTCTTCCTCCAATGACGATGAAAGAGATTCAGGAGCAGATACACCAGAACAACTGTCTAGTGGAGGTGAAAATGAGAAATCTTCACTATCTGAGAGTGAAAAGAATGATACACCAAGAGAAGGTGCTAAAGAGACAACAAGTAAACTTTCTGCTGCTGCGGCTCCATTCAATCCATCCAGCGTACCAGCTTTTGGTTCAATGGCTGTCCCAGGTTTCAGAGAACATGGAGGGCTATTGCCATCACCAGCCAATGTGCCCCCTATGCTGTCCATTCCTCTCCGCAAGCACCCTCACCAATCTGCAACTGCAAGGGTACCTTATGGTCCACGTCTGGCTGGAGGCTACAATAGATCAGGGCACCGAGGACTTCGTAAGAAGCCTGTGTTGACAAGTGGTGAAGCCCCTACAGAAACAAACACGTCTGGCCCCAGGATTATGAACCCTAACGCCCCAGAGTTTGTTCCAGGTCAATCTCGGAGTCCTAATGGGCATCCAGCATCTCCAAATGGTCCTTTAGCATCTCCAGGTGGTATTCCATCTTCACCACAGGACCTTCTATCCTCTCCAGATAGTACCTTGGAGTCACCAGTAACTGCATCCCCACAAGTTTCTGAATGTAGCCAGATTAGTCCTGAAGGAGATGTTGAGGGTGTGGGTGTAAAGCAGAACATGGATGACACGAACCACCCAGAAAGTAAAGATGGTGAAGTGGAGCCTGAGCAAACCAAAGCTCCTGAAGGTACAGAAGAAGGCGCAGCGGTAAAAGATGCTGCTGAAGAGTTGATTGCAGCCGAGCAGCCCAAATCCTGGGCTGACTACAGCGATGGAGAGGTTGAGGTCGTTGAGGTTGCAAGCTAATGAAAATACGACCTTCTCAGATAGCCAACACAGAGTGGAATTTTTATTTCTCGAACAGATGAGCATTTCTCCTTCTCAATAGATGGTGCATTTTTTTACAGTGCGGGCTTCTCCCGCTGTATTTTCTGCTAAAGAAAAGATGCTGCTTTTTTGGGGATAGACTGAATTGCCTTCCAGTGGCATTCAATGACCTTTGGGACTTGAAATTTTGAAGACTTTCCAGAATGTGTCAGCCTTTGGGATTTGGCATTTCTTCATCTATTTTTTTGCTGCGAAGAATTTTGGGGAATAAGAGCACCTCAAAGTATCAGCAGGGGAGATACGGCGTTAACATTTCATCATTTCCCCATCTTGCTCCTGATTTCCCCCCCTTGGTGAATGTACTGTCGACTTAACGTCTTTCATAGTTATTTCTTTGTTACAATAAATAGACTTTTTGAACCATGTATAAAATATAAAGCAAGAGATTTTATCTTTCCACACTTGCGGTTAATCCGAGCTTGTATAGCATCGAAAATTCGAGATCGAACTAAAGAAAGCTTCCTATTGAATTTCGCTTTTAACACTAGCTCTGTTGGCTCATTTAGATGATTCCTATGATTCCTGTGGTTGTCACCTAACTTGATCTGTGATAAAAATCAACTGGACTTGGAGCTTGTCTGTGGATAAATCCATAAATGATACAATGATAAATGGTACTCCATTCCTATTTATATTTCATTTGACTTTTTTACCCTAAAGTTTGGCTCGTCTTATTCAAAAAATTTCATAATTATTATTAAACATTACCGCGATATCGTTTGCCATATAACATACTTTAGTGATTTTTTTTATTTTTTTCTTAAAATTTTGAATAAGACAAGTTAAAATTTTGAATAAGACAAGACAATCAAATTTGATATAAAAAAGTTAAATAAGTTATATATTAGGAGAAATGGAGTATGGGTCTGCGTTTAGGCTTCGTATAACTGTATAAGATACCATCCGCATTGCCAATTACCAAGGTGTAGATTCTAATGTATGGAAATTCTAATAAAAATGTGATGAAACAGACAAATAGCTTTTAAAGGGATATTTGGGACTGCTCTAGCTCTGCTCCACTAATTCTATTGTAGAGTTGCTCCATCATGAAGTTTGCAGAGTTTTTGCACCGTTTAGCTTGTAGAGTAACTCTAACTTTAAAAATATCAGATAGTAATATGAAATATCTACTATACCCATCAAATTTGACACTACCTATTATACACTCATTTTCTTGTGTTTTTTTTCTTCTTCTGTTGATTGTTAAACCATGCGCACAGCGCACCTCTGTTTGGACAGCACATACTCAACAAAATAATCAAAGCATAGTGCTGCTTGTGCTGCGGATGTACAATGGCGGTGAGTCGAGTTCGTTGCGACTGCTCTCCATCTCCTTGGCATATTATCGAACACCTTCTGAGGTCTAGTCTACTTGTGCACACGGGCTAGAAACCAATGAGAAACACACAAGCTAGACGTCAAACAATCTCGGAATGGAGTTGGGAGTTCAAAGTGTTTGGCAACTAATTCGTGGAGTGGAGCTAAAATTTATGAAGCGGAACAGTCCCAAACACCCTACTATGTATTAAAAAGTATCTTATAGATAATATAAAATAATAATGCTTATATAAACTGTACTAGGCAAGTGTCCACCAATGTTTGGCTAAAGGTTGATCAAAGTTGTTATGTAAATGTGATATGACAAATCCTGACAACAATGGTGTCATCGGTTGCAGAATATAATGGATTGCGGTATAAGCATACTAACCGTTCCTGAAGAAACACACACATGAGCTCGAAAGCATCGACTGAAATGGTTGATGCCTGGATCTTCCAGAAGGTCCCTCCTGATGATTCATGTTACATGTAGTACCAATGATGAGTCATCATCCAAACCAAAAAGGATTAACTAGACAGAGTCGTTCTTCTATACAGTAAGTGACCAACAGAAGCAAGCCTTATAAAATAAACAACATAAATGATTTTCAAAAAATAAGCAAGCCTTATAAGTCGGCCCGGAGCGTGATCGCCTGGATCCGCCCCTGACTGGACACGGTCTTATGTCTCTGAGGATGAACAAGAGCAAAATTGCAACTGCCATGCTATTTGCAACAGTTACGTCATACATGGAGGGCTCAGCGTTCCCGAAGGTATAAAAGAGCTTTGAGTACAGTTTCCACTTGCTGCTAAAGTGTTTTAGGCATCGCTAGCTGCTTAGTGTGCACAGGCTACTCTACGCACTCCAGGGTGGTGTTCAGATGATAGCTCTTCAAGCGCAGAGCACTATCGTGAGGCCAGAGAACTCACTGCCGAGAGTGCGAGGAATCGCCGGCGGAGATGTGGCCGGCGCTAATGATGTCTCACTGCCCAGGCCACAATTCCTCGCAATCAGCTCGGCGCTGCAGCAGCAGCTCCCCGGTGCTCTCGCTGTAGATCCACACGTTCACCGCTCGGTGGTAGTTTCCGTCCCTGTGCACCTCCGACCTGAGGAAAACGAAGCAAGCGAGCGACGAAATCACACGATCAGATCGAAGGAATCCAACCGATACGGGAGAGTTCGGTTCGGGGACGGGGGCGTGCCTGGGCTCGGAGATTCCGGTCTTCTCCCGGAGGCATTGAGGAGTGAGGACGCCGAGTCGCTCCTCTGGTGCGCCAGGTGCGGCGGCCATCAACGCTGCGGGCCTGCGGCGCTGGCGGCCGTTTCTGTGGGAGTTGGAGCGAGAAAGCGAAACGGTGTTATGGTGGGCAATTGAGCGTCTGTTGAAAACAACCACGTTCGCGTGGACGAAGAAGGCGGGGAAATATCTTATGCAATCACTTATATTGGTGCAAGTTTGCAATCAAACGATTTGGTGCATCTAATCTAGATCTAATGATGACTGTTATTTTACATTTAACCCCTTCCACCTGAAACATAGTACCTATTTTACTTTTAACCCCTTTCATATGAAACCGTTGGATCTAGATTGGATGCTCTGGATGGTTTGGTTGCACGCTCGCACCAAATGAGTGATTGCACAGAATATGTCTTCGAAGAAGGCGACGGCACAAAAACGAGTCGCGAATAAAAAAAATACAAAACCGCTGAAGCCCATCAAGCAATTAGTAATATCTTGGCTTTCTCGTGGGCTCGGCCCATCATCATAGCACCAGCACAATCCGAAGCGCTGTGGCCTTCCAAGGACAAGGTTGATTGTTGAACACCCAACGCTCTCACCTCACCTTCCATCACGGATTCACGGTCACGGTCGAGGAGGAAGAAACGGTACCGCGCCCGCGGCGAGAGCCTGGGAGGCTGGGAGGAGGAAGAACCCTCTCGACTCGATTCTTCGCCCATCGCCTCGCCGCCCCGATCCAGTTGGTGGCCTATGGCGGGCGAGGGCGAGGACGAGGCGGCGGCCATTGAGCGGCAGCTGGAGCAGCAGCTGCAGGAGCAGCGGTCCTCCCTCGCCGCGGTCGACGAGGCCCTCGCCGCCGACCCCTCCAACGCCGACCTCCTCGAGGTGCGTCGCGGTATCACCATCTCATCGACCCGCCTCTCCTAATCTTATCCTACCGCGGCCCCTGGTTGCTAACTCCCTCGCAACTGAACCGACTACTAGGTAACTAGGGTGCGGGGATTCTAGGGTACTGTGATTTCATAGCATTAGCATAAGGGTGAGGGGCTGAGGGCTATTGGAGTCTGGAGTACGAGTAGGAATTGTTATTACATATGTAGTGGTCCGTGGATGGTTAGCTACTTAGCTTGCGTGTCCATCTTATAGGTGATGGGATTGGAATTGTGCGGCATGTTTTGGAATGATGATTGGATTAACTGGAAACAGGATATGTGTTGGGTTCCCTTCTGTGATCTTGCTTCTAGTAAAGGCATCAATCTGCGTGCTTTTTATTTGTCTGTTGAATTCATAAGGCTGGGCTACCTTTGGTATGCACAGGAAAAGTTGAGAAATGAGGATAGTATTGGCTGTTAATTCACGGCATGTTTTTAAACCCTTGCACACATTTGTTGACTCCATAACAAATGCTATGGACAATATCAATGTGAGTTCTGTAAATTGCAAGAGCGATTGTATCTCACATATTCGCTCATTTCTTTGAAATACAATTCATTGATGATAATTACTGCATGGCATTGATTTGTGTAGGAGAAATGTCTGTGTTTGCACTTTTCATTCCTGAGTTGTGGATGTTCCTGCGTAATAATGTTTGATAGAGTTCTGCATTTGTTTTTTCATGTTTCTGCATTCAGTTTTTTGCCATGTTGGACATAGTTATCTTTTCTAGCTCTAGAATTATGTGGTGCTGGATCCATGAGTACACCAGGTTTGTTTGGTTGAACTGCTTTATTTTTACTCTAGATAAAAAATATAGTATCAAGGTTCTTGATGCTAGCATACAAACTCCAGATCTGGGGTGAATCTTGGAGCTAGAGCCGTGCCAGAGGAGGCATTACCACTTTGTTATTAGATTTTAACGATATTATTTTTCCTTATTGTTGTGTTGTTGTTGTTTAAAGGTTCATGAGGAGCTTCTTGCTGCGATTAAGGATGCCGAGGAGGGTCTTCTCCATTTGAAGCGCTCTAGGCTACTGAAGCAAGTAGATGAGATCTTTCCAGATAAGGAATCAATATCCCAATCACCCGAAGTTGCTATTGAGTCATTAGATCCAGATGATGTTGAGCCAGAACCACTGGAGTCACATGATTTTTCAGTTGGATCAAAGTGTAGATTCCGGCACAACAATGGGCGCTGGTATAATGGATGCATTATAGGCTTTGAAGGTTCAGGCGATGCAAGGATCTCATTTCTGACACCTACATCTGAAAATATGTCGGTGAGTTATCTAACCTGAGCATCATAGCCATTATCTGCCTGTTAATAACCAAGCTTGACCCCTTAAACCCCTGTTGTATCGTTTCCATTGGCGTCTAAAAAGGATATGGTTTACACTGGTAGCTACATGCTTGTGGTACTGCAGCCTGTGGAAAACATTCTGTTGTTTTTACTTTTTACTATAACCTTTTGCTTGCTCCTTTCTTTCCCTTCTTGAAAGGGGAAGAGCCCTTACAGCACACACACACACACCATGGTGCAATTAGTTAGACTCATTCCAGTCTTCTCTTGTGTAACTGGATTTTCTAAAAAGATGTTATTTCTAATCAATCCAATTCACCTTCCACTTCCAGACCTTCTAACATGTGCATTCCCCCATTTGTAAATTGGTGACCCCTCCCCACAATAAAAAAACAGACCCAGTGCGTACCTTTGCTCCATAAGGGCATTTCTGGAATTTGCTCCAATCCCACCATTCCTTCCCGTACCAGTTGGACACTGCCCCCTGATTCTGTCTGGTTGAACATTGTAGGTGGATTTGCTTATATTTTGTGGTGAAATCACTATTGCTGCTTCAGACTAGTTAGAAGTTAGAATAAACTGAACTTTGTAGCCATATATTCTGATAGACAACATCTAGTCATAAGGCACCCTCTGCCCTGGTTCCATCATATTCCTGGCCAAAATTTAATGAATATGAAAAAACTCTATAAGGGAGTCACAGGTGGGTAAAAGTCTAGTCATAAGATACCCTCTGGGCTGGTTCCATCCTATTCCTAGCCAAAACTTAGTGAATATGAGCAGGAAAAGAACTCCAAGAGAGATTCACAGGTGGGTACCCTGCAACTGCAGTTACCTTTCAATCTGGCATAATTTTCTGCTTGCTAACACAAATATAATGATTGGAGTGTATGCGCCATTATTATGAACAAACTAACTAATACAAATCTGGCCGTAGTGCAGATATGCAAGTTCTTCCTACAGCAGCGATGTCGATTTGGTAGTAACTGCCGCATGTCTCATGGTATGTTAATTGGTTATTTGGCTGTTGGAAGGTCCAAGGCCACTAAAATGTGCTTTGTTACGCTCTTGTTCCTTTGCCTGTTTCATAAAACAATAAAGATAACATGTTGTGGTATAAACTTCACAAGTATGTTTTTTATTGATTCATGTTCCATTTTTATTGTGATTAGTTACCATTAGCCGCATATTTGTCTTGTTCCCTTTTTTCCCTATGTGCATGGTGCATCCTGTAGATATGATACACATATTGCTTATGACTCTTCAGACATAGAGAGGTATACCCGACTAATTCAGAACTTATTTTCAGGTATTGTAATGCCTTCTAAAGCCTTGAAGCGATTCACTCCAACTAGGTGGGAGCAGTCCTTGGTAGGCTCCAGCATACTGGCAACTTCTGGGTATAACTCTGGCCTTTGGAGGAGAGCAGAGCTTGAGTCATGGGATGATAATCTGAAGATTGGCCAAGTTGTTTTTCAAGATGATGGGAGTTCTGCGAGTCTGCCAAGTGATTCTCTTTCTGTCTCGGAATACGCTGACATGAGTGACGAAGATGAAGGAAGCTTAAGTGACGAAGAATCTGAGTTCAGTGACGATGCTGATCAAGAGGACGGAAGTGTTCATCAGGGTCTTGGCCTTTTAGAATTCACAAATTTTAGTGGCATTCAGACAGATACCATGATCTTCGCAAAATGGGAGCACCACACCAGGGGTGTTGCCTCCAAAATGATGGCAAAAATGGGTTACCGAGAGGGGATGGGGCTTGGTGTGTCTGGCCAAGGCATGCTTGATCCAATTCCAGTTAAGGTACTACCCCCAAAGCAATCACTTGATCATGCACTTGCTTCAAGCGAGGCTGACGGAGGCAGTGGGAAAAAGCGCAGTAGGGGTGGGAAAAGGAAGCGTGAGAAGAAGTTTGCAGAACAGGCCAGGGCTGCTAAAGCTGAAGAAGCTGAGAGATCTGTCTTTAATTTTATCAACAGCCATCTAGTAAGCCAAGAAGGTTCGACCACCAAAGTTAGAAAGGGTTCATCAGTTGAGACCAATGGACTCGCTAAGAAGGAAGACAGAAGATCCTTGGTTGCATACGGTGAGGAAGTGAAGGAGCTGAGGATTCGAGTTGAGAAACTGGAAGAGATGAAGAACCGTAACTGCAAAGACAAGGCATTCTTTGAAGCAGCTTCAAGGAAACTGGAAGAGACTCGGAAGGCACTCGCTGATGCTGAAGCTACCCACGCTTCAGCGACGAGTGCAGTTACTAGAAAGGAGAAAGAGAAGAAATGGTTGAAATTCTGATGTCAATTTCATGTGTGCCAACGCTTCTCTGTCTGTGTTCTGACAAGAACGTGGCATGATGTATGCAACTTACAATTGTTCCCCATGTCAGCTCTTAGCCTTCTACACTTGTATGTCTATCAAGTTTTAGATCTGTTGTAGAAGCAGTAACACTAATAATTATTCGAAGGATGTGGTATTTAGATGAGTTTTCGGCTAGTCATCACGTAATACTATCTCTGAACCGCCGATCATTTGGTACTAGTAGACATTTCATTTGCATTCCGTTATATCCAGATGGATGAATAATCCGCCTATTCTGCTGGATGCAGCTACTTTTTTTTTGTTCACATCTGCCATAGCATCGTACAGAACCCATATGAAATTTATGTGTATGATTCGAAACATGCCTGCAATTTACAATATTTTGAGATTTTGACTTGTGGCCCGTGGAGTGTTGTTGACTTCAATGTCTTTTTTTATCAGGGTACGAGGACGTCACGAATGCACACGTACACATCTGTACCCTAAAAACTGCTGAGAAAATTCTTAGATTGACTTCAATGTCGACGCAACACGCAACAGGCTTCTGCCTACGCAACTCACAGACACATTAAACCGCACTCGTATTTGGTTTTCCTGGTCGATGTTGCCGTGGGATACTGCAAGCGGACTCGGTCTCCTTATCCGGTCCAACCCAACCAACTCCACCGGCACGCCGTCCGCCCCTTTCCGTCCGCCCGTCTCGTGCGTGCAAATCCACCTCCACCCCCTCCTTCCGGCTTTCCCCATCTTCTCTTTCTCCGTCCCCTCCCAACACGCGTTCCCCAAATTCTCCCACCCTACTAGAAATCCCCATATCCGCGGCGGCGCCGTCCATCGGATTCGATCCTCCTAGCGAGTCGACTCCATCTGATCGGCGGAGCCGGGGCACCAGCCACCATGTGGGCGGCATCGTGCCTGGCGTCGTGCTGCGCGGCGTGCGCGTGCGAGGCGTGCCGGACGGCGGTCGGCAGCATCGGCCGCCGCTCCGCCCGCATCGCCTACTGCGGCCTCTTCGCGCTCTCCCTCTTCGCATCCTGGGCGCTCCGCGAGGTCGCCGCGCCCCTCCTCCAGTCGATCCCATGTGCGCGGCGCTGACCCGAATCCCCCCTACTTTCCCTCGGTTCGATTCGTCGGTTCAGTTCATCGAAACATTCATCGAGACCTCTCTCTCTGTTTCCGCAGGGATTAACCACTTCCACAAGACCCCCGACCGCGAGTGGTTCGAGACCGACGCGGTGCTCAGGGTCAGCCTCGGCAACTTCCTCTTCTTCACCATCCTCGCCGTCATCATGGCCGGGATAAAGGACCAGAAGGACCCCCGTGACAAGATCCACCACGGCGGATGGATGGCCAAGATCTTCTGCTGGGTCATCATCGTCTTCCTCATGTTCTTCGTGCCCAACGGGGTCGTCAGCTTCTATGGTGAGCTAACTCCCTTTCCTTCTATTTGTCAGACCATTTGATTCATATTGCGATCACAAATAGAAACCTTTTTATTTGAACGCATAGTTGATAGATACTTGACATATCATGATGGCACTAATCTTTTTTGAGAAACAAACAACCCCTTTCATGAAGTTTTTTTTGAGTTCCGTGAGGCTCATAAGAAAATTAAGGAGATTTCTGATTCAGAATTTATGCAATTCTCGACTTGTAGACTTACTGGGCGTGTGCAATGGATAAACCCAATTGGTAGTCAGCTGTTTTTACTTGTAGACTTACTACATTTGTCGAGTTCCCTGAACATTTAGTAATTAGTTACTGCTTTGCTGTTGTTGGTCATTCATGTACTTTGTTATGTATCCCGTCATTTGTGTGTCAGCTGTGTTTGGAATTCTTACTACAATTCTACTTCTGCAGAATCTATATCCAAGTTTGGCTCTGGGCTGTTCCTTCTCGTTCAGGTTGTTCTGCTGTTGGATTTTGTGCACGGATGGAATGAGAACTGGGTCGCCAAGGATGAGCAGTTCTGGTTGGTTGCTTGCTGATGCTATTTCCTATACTTGCTTGGGCTCCCATTGGTGTTTTTTTTTGTATTATTTATGCTCTTTTGTCGCTGCAGGTACATGGCTCTGTTGGTTGTCTCGGTTGTCTGTTACATTGCCACGTTCTGTTTCTCGGGTCTCCTATTTCACTGGTTCACTCCATCTGGACATGACTGCGGACTCAACCTGTTTTTCATTGTCTTCACGTTGATTCTTGTTTTTGCGTTTGCTATTGTTGCCCTGCACCCAAAGGTACCATCATGTAGCCTGTTTTTCTCCGTTTTACTGATTTTGCATTTGTTTATATTACTTGATTTGACCAGAAACCGTTGCTTGATAAGTTATACTGGATGGGTTTGGGGTTTGGGGCAGTATTATACTTGCAACTCTAGATTATTGGGTTGGTTTGATTGTTTTAGATTCCATCTTGGCCATCGTATGACCATGCTTTCCAAAAACTATGTCTATACATTTCCCTTGAATGTAACTATCTTTTTTGTGCTAAATAATGCTGAACTTTGAAGTTTCTGATTTTCAGATCAATGGAAGCTTGTTGCCTGCATCAGTTATTGGTATGTACTGTACATATCTGTGCTACAGTGGACTCTCCAGTGAGCCAAGGGATTACGAATGCAATGGGCTTCACAATCACTCAAAAGCTGTGTCAACTGGTAGCCTTACATTGGGACTCCTTACCACGGTCCTCTCTGTGGTCTATTCTGCTGTCCGCGCTGGCTCCTCTGCAACTGTGCTCTCGCCACCAGACTCACCACGTGGTTAGATTGCGTTCTGTGGCTAATGAGCTAGTTTTGCAAATATTGGGTTTGCATCGTTAATTATGATACCTTTTTCCCTTTTACCTTCCAGGGACCGACAAGCCATTGCTTCCCTTCAGCAAGGCAGACGAACAAGAAGATAAGAAGGATGTGCCGAGGCCGGTGACATACTCCTACTCTTTCTTTCACCTCATCTTCTCCCTGGCCAGCATGTACTCGGCAATGCTCTTGACTGGCTGGTCAACTTCGGTTGGTGAGAGCGGAAAGCTTGTGGATGTTGGGTGGCCATCTGTCTGGGTCAGGATTGCAACCCAGTGGGCGACGGCAGGTCTGTTCATATGGTCGCTTGTTGCACCCGTCCTCTTTCCCGACAGGGAATTCTAAGTTCAACCACGGTAAGCCTGGAGCATCAAACGTGTCTACTGTGGTAGCTAATATATCCTATCAAGTATGTTGCCTTTAAAACATGCTCCGAGTCGGTGTTTGCCCACTGTTATCAAGTTTGTCTACTTAATAACATGTGACTTTAGGCATTGTGCCACTATCTTAACAGTGAACGTGTGCTGCTTGTATTGTGTATATACTGGAGAATTTTAAGAATGCTTCGTGCGAGCGTGTTGTGTATCGATTGCTTGGTGGCTGTGTCTGCGGACTTAAATCTTTTGCTATGTTGATTATCTTCTAATTCTGAGTTTGTGCTGCAGTAGTAAAAAAACTAACCGGTAAGGTAACCAACCTAATCAGTTGCTGCTGACATGCAAAACGTTACTGCAAATATACAAAATACAACAGCCGCAGGCCAGCAGCTACGGTGATACAAATGTACAGAACGTTCCCCGCCGGCCATTACCTAAATATACAGTGGCCAGTACCACATTAATTACAGTCTCCTGTGTGTCCTGATGAAGTTGGTGGTGATCAAAGAAAGCACCGCGTCACACGCATAGGATGCGGCGGCTAGCACGGCCGACGCCGCCACCAAGACGGCCTTCCACTGTCTCGTCGCCGCCAGGATGGCGGCCGATAGGGCCGCCGCCGCGAGGGCCGCGAACACGGTCTTCAACGAGGTGTACTTTTTGACGGTTGCCCTGCAACCCTTGCAGTGCACGACGTGGCGGAAGTACCTGTTGGTCGGGTTGGGCGCGTGCACCATGCCGACGCCGCCCTTGGCCGGGAACGAGGCCGAGATCCCCGCGACGGCCCCTGCGGGCGCCTGCTCCACGACGGCCGGCACGGGCGGCGGCGACAGGGTGCTGTGGCCGAAGTAGTAGGGCATGCCGTGGCCCGCCCTGTCCATCCACTTCCTGTACTCGGCGACCCAGGTGTCGGAGGAGCGGAGGTTGAGGTAGAGCTCCCTGGTGGGCAGCTTCTCCCGGAGCAGCACCTCGTTCTGCGACGACAGGAACCCCATGTCCTGCTCGAACACCTTGCACGCGTTCTGGTGGAAGTACCAGGACGGGAGCACCTTGGCGAGCGGCGACCTGAGGGTGGAGCCGAAGCGCACGAGGAGCATGGACTTGCCCTGCCCGGCGGGGCGGCAGAGGAAGTGCGCGGAGAAGCACTGCTCCCTGCCGTCCTTGTCGGCGAACTCTAGCGTGTTGGTGAGCACGCAGGGGGCCTCGAAGCGCAGAAGGTTGCGGAGGTGCGGCGTGCCGGTGCGGCCCCAGTAGCCCGCGAAGCCGCGGGGCGTGCGCTCGGTGACGTCGAAGAAGAGCGGCTGCGCGTCCTCGCGCTTGGCCGTCCAGTCGGTGCGGTCGTGGGAGATGGGCACGTGCGCGGGGTCCATGAGGTTCTCCAGCAGGATGGAGTGGTCGTAGGGGAGCTCGTGCACCGTCGACAGGTCCGTGAACCCCGCCCGCGCGTACGGCTCGAACCACGGCAGCTTCCCTTCGTCGGGAGGGTTGGCGTCCGACATCCACACCCACACCACGCCCTGCGAGTCGCGCACCTCGTAGTTGCGCGCGCACGCGCTGCGCGGGATCTTGGCGCCCTCGGGCAGCTGCAGTGCAGGCACGGACCCATCACATCACCCATCCATGCTCTCGCCGCGTAGGGTAGGGGCGTCAGTAAGAAAGGTGGGAGAGAGAGAGACCTGTGGTATCTTGACGCACTTGCCGTCGCCGTCGAACTGCCAGCCATGGTAGAGGCACTCCAGCTTGCCGTCCACGATCTGCCCTTCCGATAGCTTCGCTAACCTGATCGATCGGTAAGCATTTTGGGAGCAATTAATCGTGTTTCAGCTGCTGGTTCTCGACCAAACCAATCGTTGCACGCACACAAGAGTGGACCGGCCGGAGGATCTCACCTGTGAGGGCACCGGTCCTCGTGGCAGCGGAGCACGCCGTGGGCGTCGCGCCAGAGCACGAGCTGGCGGTCGAAGACGGTGAGCGGGAGCGCCGCGTCGTCGGGCACCTCCTTGGCCAGGTACAGCGGGTACCACTCCTCCCTCCAGTCGTAGCGCCCCGCCGCCGCGTCCGGGGCCTCCTCCCCCTCCCCCTCCCCCTCCCCCTCCTTGGGCAGCAGCACCCCGGCTTCCTCCACCACCGCCGCCCGGCACCTCCTTCTGCCCCCACCTCCCTCCCACCGTGCCGCCGCCGCAGCCGCGGGGCTCTTAGGACGTCGTCGAGCCACTGGAACAGCGGCAGCGGAGACGCGGAGGAGAGATGCCAGTGGCGCTGGTGCGGTAGAGGGCGTTGTCATGTTCGGTCCCACGACGTTTGGTTGGCCGAGAGCGCTCGATCTCTGCGGCCTCACCGGATAAAAACCTTACGAGTCACCTACGACTACGAGCGCAAGTGTGCAACGCACACGGCAGATGGCGGCTCCAGCTTTCTGCCACCTAGTCTACTACTATAGCGTCCCGGTTCCAGACTCCCACACTTGCCGTGATCTCTCGTGTGTCACTCTCGTCCAAGTGTGACCGATTGACGGACTAGTATATCGCGAGATTTTTTTGCGTGTGCATGAACTAGCTTACACTGGTCAGCTATAATAATATCTCGTTTGGATCTATCCAAATTGTTATTTATTTGCGTAAAATTAGCTTGTCAATTTAAACGTACAAGACTCTCGAGAGCAAGACTCTGTAAATGCTCCTGTACGCTAAATTTAACGTGCGCAATCTGCTTTTCGTTCTCAAGGTCCGCTAAAGGACCCGCTAAAGTAGCGGACCACTAACGCGCACAACAGATGTAGAGTGTTCCGTTGTGTCGGCTATGTGCACCGTCTTGTGTAGAGAGACTACAGGTCGGCTGTGCACGCCGCGACAAAGTAGCACATCAGCCAGCACCTCCCAACTTGCATCCACGGTAGAAGAGGACGACGAGGCGCACGGCGACCGGATGTGCAACAAACACGACCTTGGATGACGTAGGCGCATAGGACCTGTAACTCGATCTTTCTCTCTTCGCACTCCTCCCTTGTTTGTTGCTATGCTTCTCCCCCACCTCGGCGCAGCACAAGTCCATCCTCTGTGTTGCCGGAGATGAGATAGGTGATCCTGGACACGGCGCTCCGTGTGGAGTGCTTCTCAACCCGCATCTAGGGGCATGGGAGATACTGGGTGGATGGATGGAGTACAACGGTGGAGGTGGGGTGTCGGAGAAGAAAGACAATGTTGCAGAGAATGAAATTTAGAGGATGTTGTTGGAGATGATAAAGATATAGAGGATGAAATTTTCTAGAGTGTGTTCTAAAGGATAGAGAATATTCTTTTAGATGGCAAAAATTAGAGCACGTTGTTGGAGGTCATACATAGAGGTGAACTAGGGACCACTAGCCTAGAACTCATGAGAACCGAATAGTAAGGGAGAGCTAGAAGATCATGACGCTTAGTTGATATCTGAGCTTGTATTCTTCTTCACCTATGTGTTCGTCAAACCATCGTACTTAAAGAGGACATATGGTATCATCTTGTGGCCTAGCCCTTTATAAAATGACTATGTGCTACACCTAGGATCAATGCGCCTATAGATTATGCTCCTTGCTCTGTCCATAAACTTTCTTCGTGTCTTTTGGTTGCTTATGGTACTGTAATGTTGTACCATGACGACACTTAGTGCACCAGGTATTGGGTGCTTGCCATCATTGAACTATGTAGTAGTTCTCTAACAGATAATAAGTCTTCTTTTCTCAAGTGTATTACGAGAAATTTGGGCCCACCAGCAAGCCTCATAGGTCTATGGTTGACTTGGGGACCTCTATTAGCGCATGGGGAAGGTCACACTCTAGATGAAGATGCCTTCTAAGGATCTCGATAAAAGTAATCGAGAGCCTGACTAACTCCAGACATGTGCCCCTAGAGACCCACCCTAATGGACCTCATCTTGAGCCCCTGAACCCGTGAGGTTGTCCTAGCCACTCCCGTCCATCATAATTGGCATGACCAGGGCCCCTAAGGCCTCAGGATCTTTCTATACTTTGAGGCATTCCCAAGCTTCTAGAGTTCTCTCGCTCACCTAGGCCCCATAGAGGCCTCCCTAAATATTTCATGACCTCGACCTTAGAGTTATGACTAATAGCCAGGTCCTAGGGTCCTTCATATGAAAAATAATGCTCCGACTCAGTTGTATGGGAGCACCTACAGAACAAAGAATATGGCAGCCTATCCTTAGAGTAGGGAAGTCCTCAAAGGTATAACACTCGTACTATGTTAAAGTCTACTCCAAACGACTTGTGTTACTAATGGTTTGGAAAGGTATCTCGTTCACCACATTAAATGTGTTGGTTGATATTGTAGTAAAGTATGCGCACTATTCCCACGAGATAGACACTAGACATACTCAAGACCACTATTCGGTACATGACGTAGACATCGGGCATACTTAAGACCACTATTTGATATATGCCATCATTCTTGTAGACATGTCTCCATATGTTAGTGTACCAGCAAGCATTAAAAAATATAGACTGCTACATCTGTTACCAACTACATCATACCCAACAACATGGACTCTGATACCCATCGCTATGACAAGTCATAACTACCTCTATGATACGACTTATCTATAACCGCAATATGACATCCTCAGCATCGTGGCACGATCAAGGCATGCAACCATTTAGTACTCCATGACTACGATGAGATAATTGTTGTTGACCTGTATTGAACTAGGTCATAACCCAGTAGGCATATAAATGGAGGAGTATAGAAACATGGAAGGGAGATGGAATGATCCGGTTGATTCATTCGGGTTCAATTCAGTTAGAACAGCTATGACTCATTCAAAGGTGCTAGAGGGCACGCATAGAGACATAGAGGTAAACTAGAGACCATTAGCCTAGAATTCTCACCAAAACCAATGAGAAGAGTTAAGAGGTTATGAGACTTATTTGATATCTAATTTTGTAATCTTATTCACCTCTATGTTCATTGAGCTACTAAAGTTAAAGAGAGCGTTCACATTACGTATCTTGCGACCTGAACCTTTATACAATGTCAATGTGCTACTAATCAGGATGCACCTAAAATCGGTGTGGCTCTACCCTACGCCCCTCGCTCTGCCCATAATTTTTATCTGTGGTGTCGTACGACGTCTACAACTCACTAGGTACATAGTTGTTGTTATATACCTAGATATACGATATACTGAGCTACAAAATAGAAATATATGTATCGTAAAAAGCCAAACGACCAATAAAATAAGCAAAGAAAAGCCAAAGGGACCTATAAATTTGGACAAAGCGAGTAGTGCACTAGTGTTCCCTCTCTATATCGAATCAACTAATGTATTGCGAAAAATACTTTTATTATTCCACTTATCTTTATATATCCATGTGTCCTACCATTAGCGAGTTAAACAGAGAGTATTAGTCAAGAACATCAATGGCACATCTAGATATTGTATCCTAAAACACTAAGGGGCTGGTTTGGTGACCAGAGAAACAAAAAGAATCTATAGGGGCTCATGGATCCCCTTAATTTCACTGATCACTAAATCAGTTCTAAATTAATTAACAATTACCTATCAATTATTAGTTAGCTAGTTTTTTAGCATATGTATTTTATTTTAGTATGATTTTCTTTCTTTACGCATGTATCTCTCTCTCTCTTCTTCTTGTTTTCTCATTTTCCGTACACTATATACTTTTATTGTTTGTTAATTCTCATGTCCGAACGACCAAACCTAAGTAAGGACCTGTTTGGAACCACCTTTTAAGAAATTGGTTTATGGAAACCGAGATAGTTTTAAACATATCAGTTTATGTCCCAGTTTATAAAAATTGGATTCATGGTTTTTGAAAACAAAAAAACTAGTCTTTTCTAGCTAAAAAAATGATTTCGTAAAAAATGAGTTGATTTTAAACAGGACCTAGATAATGAAAAAAAACAAAAACTTAAACTTTGCGGTTTGAATGACATGACAAATATCGGGCCTGTTTGGTTCAGCTTTTTTCTGACCAGCTTTTCTGAAAATCTGGTTGTGGGGAGAATCTGGCTGTGAGGAAAATCTGAGTATCATTACGATTACGTGTGGAGGAAGATAAAATTGTTTATAGGACTCAGGATCTAGAAAGTGACGGATTCCTACTATTACAACGACTCAACCGATTATGTGTTTATATTGATTTTGAATGGTTTTTGCCCTAACGAATTTTATAGAAGCTGGCTGAAAAGCTGAGCGTTTGGTAGTCCGCAGCAGCTTTTGGTGGCCAGAAGCTGAAACAAACAGGCACATCATCAGCAGCATGACCGATCCGTGTGGAACAAAATCATGCTGCTCTAGGCACACAGCCCTGGCCCATCACGCCAGGCCATGATTGAACCCGGCCCAGGCTCTCATGAAGCCATCATCACGCACGCTCGCTCTCTCTCTTTTTCTCTGCACCCTGCATAGTAACCACTCCTCCGTCCATGAAAAAAAATACAATTATAGTATGATGTTATATTTATTATTTGAAAGTATATGGATACAAATATTAATAATAGTAAAAATACTATTGGATAAATTACGTAATTAATTTTATAATATGTTGATTTGGAGTCATAAACATTAATATTATTTATTAGAAACTTGGTTTACCCATCTTAGACTATCTTGAGCAGCTTATTCATCCTTGATTGCCATTGCAAACTCTACTCCTACCTCTGTTCTAGAAAAAATGTCGTTTGACTTTTTTGAGATCGAATTCGTTTTATTTAAAAAAATTAATATTTATTGTTTATTTTTATTATTATTTAGTTTAGCATACCATTTACTTTAACTATAAACTAAAACTTTCTATATTTTCTTAAATATTTTTAATAAGATAAATCGGTCAAACTTGGTCTAAAAAAAAGTCAAACAACAACCTTTGTGGGAAGGAGGGAGTAGTGTTTTGTATGAGGACTACAGTCATATACACGATCTGCTGGTCATTCTCTTGGTGTGCAGCAGCAGCAGTATTAAAACAAAAACCAAAGCGATGCCACTTTACCAGTGGATTGGCGCAATCATGACGCCATCGTGGCCGCGCTAATCGGCTAATCGCACTGCCGTTGATGGGTTTGCCCATGATTAGCTGGAGGTGACAGAAAACGAACTCGGCAATCATGACCACCACCGGGCGCCGGGCGGGGCGGATCACCTGCGCGTCTTTGCTAGTCACGGCTACGGCGGGCCTACAGGTCGCCGACTCGCTGCCAGTCCGCCCATCACGCTCGAGCTCGGCTTTTTCCTATCGTGACGTGACGTGCCTCGGTCGCGGCACGCGTCCCGAGCAAGCAGGGGCTGGGTGAGGTGAGGGTTAGGTTTACGTTGGCCGAGGACGGAAGCAACCGTGTGTTCCGCTTCGCCCATTTCTGGCGTGCAAGCGTTGGCTTCGTCGGCGGCACTCAGAGGCAGGCGCCCGGCCCGGTGCTCCGTGCGTCGTCCTCCTCCTGTTCCTGGCCACAGGATCGTAGCCTTCTTCCTGCGCGTACGTCTTTGTCATCTGACCAGTGATGATCGGTGCCGTGTATCCAGCTCCTGCATGAGGCCGCAAACAAAACCTGACGTGTCTCGACGGATCTTGCATGTGGTGTTTCCTCTTTCATACAGTACACTGATGCTGTGTGTGTGTGTGACGTGCCATCCCTCCCAAGTCGCAAAGTTCCTGGAACTTCTGCGTACGTGCAGTGTGCAGCCGCTTGGGGTTTTTTCTTCTTCTTTTTCACCACAACTTTTTGACAGCCTTGGTGGCGGCCTGGCCGGCTTCCGAGTTCCCAACGGAAGCGGTCGCAGCACCATGCAGCAAGGCAGCGTGCACTGCTCTGCGGTGCAGACGGGCCGTGTTGTTTGGTCAAGCACGTACGGTACGGGTCGGACTGGTGTTGGCGAGCAAACAGACGAACAGTGCACGCGTCAAGTCGGCGGCGGTCAGTCGCGAAATGATGGCGTAGATCATCTGTGGCTGTTGCGCAGGCCGTGCAGTTGCACAGGTCGTGATCCTGCCCACTCGGTTAGACCCTCCCCGGCCGGGATCACGGCCTGATCCCCGTGGAATACCACCTCCTCGAAACAATCCCGGCCCAAAAAAGAAAGGTGTTCGGTTAAGCCCCTTTTATCCCCGTTCTGAAACTGTGCCCGGTCAAGTTCATGATTTTTTCATTGCCCCTGGTCTGGAACGACGCCCGGTCTCTTAGGGGTGGAACGGCGCCCGCGAAACATCAGATGTGAAGAGTAGGCGACGACGACGGTGTATATGACACGAGATTCCTCTCTCCGGCGTCGATCTCCTCCGACGGCTGCCTTCTCATCGGTATTCTCTTTCCTCTGTTTCTCCTATCACATCTAGGGTCCGATAATTTGTAGTCGACAGGCAGATCTAAGATCCCCAATGCCGCACAAGAACTTTGCCTGGCGCAGCCAACAGCTGCGGAGCTGGAGCCCCATCGCCGGCGAGCGCTGCATGAGAGAGCAGGAGCCCCATCGCTAAGCCGATGTCATCTGCATCTCGGTGGAATCACTAGGCAGCCTAGGAGATATTCGCTTGGAACTTATCTGCAGCGTTTTGGATCAGGCAATTTTTGCGATCAATTCCCTCCCTCCCTCCTATTCTGCAACCTACAGGCATGCATGGCTCCAAAATCTACATTCATATTGCAGGCTGGAGCTTCCCAGCCGGAGGACAAGTAGCAAACACTTGAGCTTTGTCAGCTTTAGACAACAAAAACAAATGCTAGTGATTGCAAGGTGGCCGCTTCTTGGAGTAGTTGAGACTTGATGTGCATGCTTGTTTAGTAACTTATGTTTCTTGTTTTTAGTAACTTATCATGGTAGATTGGATGTCCTCATTGCCTTCATACTAATTTTAAAGAGAGAAGAGGGAATGGTCGGTTGAAGGTGTGAGCTAATTTTGTTCGATATTTGCACAAATAGAGAATATTCTGAATGTTTTAGTCAGCCCTAATTGATATATGCTTGTACATGACCTTTTGCTTATGATATATTCGAAGTCTGTAAATTAATACTTCTTATTTAATGAGCGGCACACTTTGCTGCTTATTTATCATTTCAAAGTTCTATTATGTCATTGGGTTTCTTTAGACGGAGTAGTCGCGGTGTCTTGTGCAGCAACCTGGAGCAAAATAGTCTATTCACCAACACTCATCTATATTTCTTGCCTTCATTTTGTTTAAGTCTTTCACAGAAGCTGCAACTGTTGATTGGAAATTAATTAATATAATGTTGTTCCCTATGGCAATTGTGCAGGTCATGTCTGACCTGTTAGGTGTGGTTGCCACCTTGCCAGAGACTCTCTTCAATTGGTGACATTTTCTTTTGTTGCCAAAGTTCCTCGTCCAAGGCATGACTGGGCATGGCATTTTGACGATGTGAGAAGAACACATGCTGCTAGTCTTGATGTAGATTTTTATAGGCCATATTTGATATTAGAGACACTTAGATGTTCCCCTGCTCGCATGTTTCAGAACACATGTTGATACTTGTTTCAGTTTCAGAAAACTAGGGACACCTTTCAGTTTCAGAATTTAAAGAAGTGTATTTCAGTTTTAGGATTCAAAATGCTGGGGACACTTCACTCAGCATTGAATTCAAGTGGTCGAACTTGCATCTTCTTATTCGTTTGTGATTGAATTCAAGTTTTGCACTTTATTGCATATGGCATGGAGTTGCATCTTGGCTCTTCGTTTGTGCAGTCATATCCGGACTAGCATGTTTCAGAACACATGTTGTGACTTGTTGTTTGTGAATTCTATTGCAAATGGCAGGGATTAACCGAATAAACTTTTTGGGGGCAGGGATTAAACCATAAAGGGATTAAACCCCCAAGGGGATTAAGTGAAAGGGAGGGATCCACTTAATCCCTCCATGGATTGGATCCACTTGGGGATTCAATCCCTTGTAGACGAACATGCCCTAAGGCCCTGTTTGGCACAGCTGCTGCTTGTTGAAAAAACAGCTTATCTGATAAGCTGGTAAAAAGCAGCTTCTGCTTGTTGGCTGCTTTTAGTTCATTTTGAGAAGCTGCTGAACTGATAAGCTGCTGCAGAAGCTGTCTGTTTGGCAGAACTTCTGCTTAAATTTGTGAAGAAGCTGAAAATAAGCTGTGCCAAACAGGGCCTAAATATCAGCTTTATATCATCTGTGGCTGTTGCGCAGGCCGTGCAGTTGCAATAATAGATATTCCCTCCGTTTCATTTTAGTTGTCGCTGGATAGTGCAAAATTGAAATATCCAGCGACAACTAAAAAAACAGAGAGTACTATGACTGACACTCTGGGTCCACCGCCGTTTACCACACGAGCCTTATTGTTAAGAATTAAGCAACAATTATTTAACAACCGTAGCAGAACACAGATAACTGACTAATTTAGATACTAATTAATTAGAGATTAGAAAGATCAAAGACGAATGGCGTTTCTATTTGAGCCACCAGCAACGCAGCAAGCAGCATGCACTCGTTTGTAAAAGGACCTCGGCCATTCGACACGTGAGGGCTACAGAAAACGCACAAACCCACGCGGACGCACATTCCGCTGTCCTGTTCGTTTCTGCTTGTCCTCCTCCCCGGCTCACGTATCCTTCCTAGCCCTAGGCGGCATGAGTACTTGCCGGAAAACGGCCGCTTCTCCGCGGCACGGCTCGCACGGACCAGCCGTGTCTCACTGTCCCCAACCATCTCTGTCGGACGGACCAGGCGTGAGGTAGAAGCCGATGGATCATTCGCTTTTAGATTTAAAGACGCCGTACCTCGTCTTCGTCTTCCCCTTCCGTTGTCACACAAAACTAATGAACCTAGGCCAGGCGTTTCAACCATAGACTAAAGTCTAGTCTGTTGAGTAATGTTGAGTAACTAGATATTTTCATATTAAATTTCGAATATAAATTATGACAACAATAACTAATCTCGTCAAGATGGTATGGTTGCATGACGACCTCCATGACACTGCACATCTACCAATAGTAAAGGCATAACCACTTGTGGCATAAAGCTAATCAACATCAGATATCTAGTTCTCAAATGATCAGTCCCGAGGTTTGAGATGAATCTACTCAATTTGTTCATAGCAAACGAGATGTCGGACCTTGTTGCAGAAGCAAGATACATGATTGTACCAATGATCTGATAATATCTTAACTGGTCTAAACCAATTCTCTTGTTCCTTCGCAGTACACTAGTGTCGTAAGGTGTTGGAAAAGGTTTACAATCAGAAAAGTCAAACCGCCTGCTAAGAGCACGGTATTGTAATTACAGTGTTACGCGGAATATTCATCAGATAGTCGATGAACAGGATAGGACCGTAGTTTGGATTACCTACTTCGGACAGCCCTATAAGTACTTCTATCCTGCGCATAACGAGACCATACAGTTATCACCTAACACCTTACTACAATCTCACATAAGGCTTGTGTAAAGTGTAAACTTATATTTGCGGAATGCGACGAAATCTATCGTGTCAGCTAACGTTGCCGTGGACCTGCACCGAGGATCGTGCAAGTATGCATATAGATATGTTAAAGCCTGTATGCCCGCGACCAAAGACAGCAAGCGAAGCATATGAATATGAATGAGCCTACATCACCGTCTCATACTACACTTTAGGGCTTGATAGTGGCAAGTAAGTACTAATAAAAATAGGGACACTATAGCCTTCGCTTGCAGTGGTAGTCCTTTTTTTTTTTGTCCAGGTCTTGACATCGGGACTCGGCGATTTATCGGTTAATGTATGTACGTACGTAGGCATTGCGGACTCATGAAACAGCGCAGCGCCTTTCGCCGGAGCCCAACGCGGCGAGCATGGCAGCCGTTTTCAGCGCCGCACTGAACCGTCTCCAGTTCCCAAGCCTGGAGCCACCCACCTTCCAGACAGCAAAACACCAACGCGGCGTCATTGCGTGACAGCCCCCATGCAATGTCCGCACGGACACGCATACGGTGCAGGTACGCAGGGAAGCACCCGTACAATCCTCTACTCGGCGTAACACAGCGTACGTGCTTCCTATGCCCATGTTCGTGAGAGTTTTACTTAAAAAATTCGTTCTAAATTTTTCCACCCAAACAGATCTAGCTTCACGAGCACTAGCTTTTAAAAAATTAATTAGAGGTCAAATTAATAAAATTCATCGAGCTCCATAGAAGCTGCTTCAAAAACAATGTTTTTTATCTTCACGTGAAGCTGTACGAAAATTACCTATAATACCACTAGTTAGGCAACATACAACTTCCGTTCTCTATGCGACAACCCACTAATCATCAAAGATAATAAAAAAAAACTCACACAAATTAATTATACAATAGAAGATAGAGTTCATATGTAAGTCAAACGTTCTTGGAATCTATCTTAACTATTTGCTGGAGCTATTTTATGATGAAACTGGAAAACCAAAACTAACCGACCCTATATATTCATACATATCATACATATACATACAAGTAATGTACGGAGCAGCAGGAGACCGCACCTGCCACTGTTTGGTAGTAATTGAATACGAGCATTTGATCTGGGCACATGCGAGCCTGAGCGACCCGGTCAGGGCATGCCGAGCCAAGGCCATGCAGCAGGCAGGACTCTGCACGAGTCACTGTCTGGGTGTGCCAGGGAGGGAGCTCGTTTCGAGTACAAGGCCGCATTCATAAATCATAATCACCGTGATCAGGGCTGGAGGGCCCACGCTAACTTAAAGAGGGACGCATTCGTAATAATATATAAATCTGACACGCGACCAATGGGCCTTTACTCGGACGCCATCATTCGTTCGTCCCCGAGAGATCGCCGGCGGGGCCCGCGAACCAGTCAGTGGTGGGCGGCCACCGTCCGCGGCGAGGCCCGCGCGAGACGTGGTGGAGCTGGAGCGCGGCGTCCGCGTCCCGCCACGCTCCACGCACGCAGAGCGCGGCGGGGTCGAGGCGGTTGGGTTGGGAAGCTGAGCAAGCAAGCGGCCCACCGCCATGGCGATGATGATCCCCTCCTCCCGTCCTAGGGCGACGGAGCGCGCCCGCGCGCGGATGGAACGAAACGGCTGAGGGCACGCGGGCGGCCGCTTCTCCGTTTCCTCCGTCGCCTTGCGCTTGGAGCTTTGCTTCTGGCCATGGGGACCTGGAAACGGCCCGGCCGCCCATCGACAACCGTGGCGTGGAACCGAGGCCAGCCGACCAACCAAACGCATTTTGCTGCTGCCTGCCGTTGTTGATGCGCATGCTCCGAGCGGCCACCGGGGCTCACACACCGCGGGGGGAGCACAGCGGCAGGCCAGCAGCAAAATGCACACGATCCCAATTCTCCACCAAGCGTTCTAAACCGGGCAAACCACCAAGAACAGAACGAATTTGACGGGAGTGAGAGTAGTCTTGTATTGTAACGTCGAATTGGATACAGAAAAACGGGTATACAGTATACTAAGATCGTAACAAAATAGTAGCATGTCCTCGACATGTTCGTCTGTGTTTCAGTCAATGCTACAGCGGCGTCTTACCCGTGTTCATCACATTTCTTGGCCGACCAACACCACATCAGCAAACAGCAGCGTCCCACCCGTGTTCCTTGCCGAATCAACAAGGCGTGTTCGATAAAACGCCACGAGGTTAAGCCTCTCAAACCTAGCGCGTATATAAATCTATGTTAACGAGCCTTTATACCTTATATTGTCCATCTTAGAGGCCCCTTAGCGTTCTTACCAATCAACTCTTCATCATATAATCAACATTGGTCTCATCAATCAGAAACAAAAAAAGGCAACAAAAAAAAAAACAAGCACGCCACATCAAACAAGGAAGAAAAGGGAAAAAGAGAAAGAGAGAAGCAAAAAAAAAAATGATTGAGCCTATTGCGCCAATATCTTACTCCTACACCGCCGCAAGCGGACAGCACGCCTCGGGACAAGCAGATATCAGCTCCCCCACACCGTATCCCGTCATCCGCTCATCCTCGCCTTCGTCGTCTTCCTCCCCGCCCTCGTCGCCGTCCGCCTCCTGCTCCTGCAATGCCATTGCCACCGTCTCCGACACAGCACCAGGCGAGCTACAGGACCTCCAGGCCTAGTACAAGTGTGCAACGGAGTAGAGCAGGAGGAAAGCAAGCGCACGGTGGTTGCGAGAGCACCAGAGACGCGCTCTCCCTCAGCCTGGACCTGGAGCCGCTATTTATCGCACGCTCACACGCAGGATGCCTCGCTCTCCCTCCCAAGGCGGAAGCTTTCTTCTTTCTGAAGCCTTTTCGCTTTGTGCGGCGGGGAAGCTCTGCGCCTTCGCCCTCTCCTCCTCCTCCCGCCTTTATGCTTTCCACACAGCGCTTGACGTGAGAGGGGATCCTCCACCACCACCACCACCACCACCGCTAGCACCACCAGTCCACCACCCTTCCTCGCCGATAGCTGCCTTTCCTCCTCAGCTGGAGGACGGCGGGCCCACGGCGCCGAATCTACTTTTGGCTGGCCTCGCTGCGCAGCCCTGCTCCTCCACCTCCGACGGCTCGCCCGCTCTCTCCTCCATCATCCTCCTCCTCCTCCTCCACCTGCAGCAAGGAGAAGAAGAAAAAAGGCAGGCGTAAGTGCTGCGGTAAGCGACTCCATCGAGCAGCAGCCGGGTAAAGCAAAAGCGAGCAGGCAGGCGAGCTTTTGAACAGTGCAGAGAGCACATGCACAGACAGACAGGCGGGCAGAGGGAGGATCAGAGAAAACGACAGGCGGCTTGTGGCGCGGCGCAGTAAACAAATCCACGCGGGCAACGTTTAGATTGCAGGATGCTGCCGAACTTTTTAGAGCCTGCCTGCCTGATGCAATGCGATGCAATGCAAGGACTGGACGGCCGGCATGCACGCACCGCTTTAGACCGAGAGGAGATGGTACGCGTGCCGGAGCCAGGAGGCGGGAGACGAGGCGAGGTGCGTGAGGGAGGACGACGCAGCGAGGAAGTGGGAGCAGCTAGCTGCAGCAGTGGGTAAGTTTCACTCACCAACTTTTCCACTCCCGCTCGTTCCTTCCTTCCTTCTTTCTTTCCTGTGCAACTGCAACAATGGCTTCCCTTCCTCACTCTCTCTCTCTCTCTATACCTCACTCACTCACTCACACGGAGCTAGCTGAGCCTGCTGCCTTTGCTTTCTCTCTCTAGCTACTTGAGTTTTTGTTCGCTTCTCCCACCCACCCACCCTTCTCTTTTCTCCAGCAGCAGCGGGGGCTGGGGGGGCTTTCTTTGAAGTGTCCAATCCACACGAACTGAAATAGGGCGCCTAGATATGCGCGGCAAGGCAGCGAGCCTGCGCGAATGACTGTCCTGCCCCCGCGCCCCACGCCGCGGCCAGGGCGAGTCGCCAGGGGCAGAACCGGCCGCCGCATCGAAGGGCGCACTCTCCCCCGGGCAGGCAGGCAGGCAGCCGTCCCCTCATCGCCCTCGCCGTCGCGCTGGGGAAATATACTACGTACGTGGGGTGGGGGCCCAGTGTCAGTCCCCCAGCGCGTGCAGCGCAGGTGCAGCCTGCTTGCTGGTACAGTACCAGCAGCAGCAGTGGGGGCGGCAAGCAAGGCAGCTGACCGACCGGCCCGCCAGTAGGCAGCAATACTGACTGCCATTGCCATCCATAGTAGTATTTTTTACCTCGCCGCTGTGGCCGACGGTAACGGTAAAATCTTTGGGTACGACGAGTATTTATATTTACTTACCGCTGTAGTAGCAGACTAGCAGCGCTGGTTAACAGCAGTTCTTGTTGTTTTCACTGCTGTTATCGAATTGAATACAGTGTGTGATGGTAGGTATCACTAGCAACCATTCTCTCCCTTCTTTTTTTTACCTGTCATACTAACTAGTTCTGCGTGCGTGTCTTAGCTGATTTTTGTTTTAATTTGACAATCAAATTTAAATTATGTATGCATATAAGATTTGTACTTTTAGATGAACGACTGACTATAGCCGTAGACAGGGAGACAGTGGATGGGGGCTTGGATCGTCGGCGTATAGGCGTAGTAGATGAACGAGTGGTAGCAGTAGTTGGGACTTGGGAGTCGGCACGGCAGGGGCAGCGCATGCAGTAGAGCAGGCCGCGGTGGTGCGCCCATGTGCCCGCCTGCCCCAGGCGACCGCATCCCAACACCAGGCGCGACCACCAGGAGGATGAGGAGGGAGGGACTACCGACTACGGGGACCAGTGCTCTCGCCCGCCCGCTCTTTCTACTCATCAATCCACTCCCTGCACGGCAGCTCCCACACCCAACGGCCAAAGGGGAATGAAGACTACCGCCGCGGCTACACATACGTCTCGTCTACCACCGCGGCTACACACCTACACGCGTACAGTACGTAGTACATGTGCGGTAGGTACCGCAGGTAGCAGACCGGTCCCCGCCCGGTTGCGGTCCGGGCCAGGCTCCAACTCCGATCCACCCACACCAGCCATGCTACCCAGCCCGCGATCACCCCCAATCTCCGATAAGTATGCGCAGTTAAATACAGACAAGCTAGCCCTGGCGCAGTGCAGTGCTGCAGCCTGGCGGCTTGCACCGGTAAACTGGGCTTACGCAAGCCAGCCATATGGGCATGTCAATGCCATGCTAAACATGATGACATCCCGGCCGGCGCGTGCGACGGAGGCGCAGCAGGCGAGTTGGTAGGAGTAGGACGCGTCGGCGTCGGCGTCCGCTCCGCCGAGCCTCCCCGCCGAAGCCCGAACAGACCTCCATCCATCGTCCCGGGGCCAGCCAGCAGCGTGCGTGTGTGTTACGTACGTACGTACCTCTGGGCCTCGTCGGTCGGACGGAGACTCCACATGGAAGATGCAGCAAACGAGAGCAGCAATAACTCGCGGCCGTGTTCTCCTCCCGGAACACCGATGCAGCAAGCCTCGTGCGTGGTCCTTCTCTCGCCTGCAGCGGCAAGAGAGCCCTAGCTACTACCAGCTGCTACTGTGCTAGATCGAGCTCGGGATGGATGGAGCGACCCAGGATATGATGCATGGATCGGAGCAGTGGAAGTGGTAATGCATGGCAAGCAGCCACCGATCGGTCCATGTCGCTGTGACCACTGACCTCACCGCCCCCCACCTCCGCCTCCGCTGCTCTGCAGTTTGCAACCCCTATGTATATATGGGACGACTGTGGGAGGCAGGCAAGGGGGCATGGAGGTGGCGCCTGGCGAGAACGAGATGCATGGCTCTACCGCCTCTACCCAAAGCCATGGTAAGTAAAAACCTCTCTCTCCCGGTCCCGGGCCCCGTCGCCGTCGCCGTCGCCCATCCGGGGGCCGGCTAATCTAACCATGGCCAGCCACGGCAGCAGCTAGCTGCCGTTGAAAAGGTAAGCTGGCCATGCATGCCCGCCCTCTCACTCACTGCGCGTCCAGAGCGTGCTCCTGCGTGCGCCACCACGGCACGGCACCTCTGAAGCCGCTGCCAACGCGGCACGCTGCGACGGGCCTCGGAGGCCGCAGCGCGGCGGGAAGGGATGGGACGCCTGCCGGCCGGCCGGCCAGTACGGTCCGCTTAAGAAAATACTCACTCCTACTACGGAGTAGGAGTACTGTGCTCCGCTGCAGTGCAGGGGCAGGCCGCAAATGTACTGCGTACGTACTCCGCGCTGGCTATAGGACTTGTTTGGCAGTTTATTTTCAGCTTCTTCACAAATTTAAGCAGAAATTCACCCAAACAGCTAGCTTCTACAGCAGCTTATCAGTTCAGCTGCTTCTCAGAATACACTAAAAGCAGCCAACAAGCAGAAGCTGCTTTTCACCAGCTTATCAGATAAGCTGCTTTTGCAACAAGCAGCAGCTGTGCCAAACAGGACCATAGTTGGGGGCCGAGGCCGACGGGTCACTTTCCTCAGTTATGGCGCTGCTTAGCTTACGTGCTCCGGCCGGCCGGTCGCCTGACAGGTTCACTCTGGGCTTTGGCCGGGCACGCGCGGGCGACGGCGATCGGTCCGGTTGCGGTGGGCGGTGGCGGACGGAGGACGACCGACCGACCGGTCCACGGCTGCATGGGCTGGCCCTGGCCTGGCCCTGGCCTTTGCTGCAGCCTGCCTGCAGCTGCTACTGCATGCGCTGTGCGAGCGCTAGTAGTAGTCCTAGCAGCGGTGGCACACAGTGGCTACTACTGGCTCAGCAGCGCGCACCTGCACTGCTTCTGCATGCTCCGTGCTCTCTTCTCCTCCCCTACTACTAGCGCAGTTTAGCGTCGCTTGGACGACCGGCCCTATATATGCGAGCACTGTACATGGCCACGGCTCCTGATGTTCACTTGCATTGTGCCTTGCCTGACATCCACCCACCAACCTGGACCTCTGCAGTAGTGACTCACTCCCTTGACGGGTCTCTCTCTCGTGGTCCGCGTTTCCTTCCGGTTGAGGCACCCCGGGCCGTTCTTCTCTCTACCCCTTTTCTGCACCCTGCAAGAGCTATGGTATGATTTCCTCTCTCAGTTGTAGCTGCTGCAGCAGCAGTAGCACAGGAGCAATGCTACAGCAAACACGCCACCGCTATATATGTTTTCAGAAAATAAAATAAACCTGCCCGTATTATTGTAGATCGAAACCTCTGCGGTACGTGTGCATGTAACTGTAGCCAGGCTTAGACGTTGGGAGCCCGAAACATGCAGCGAGGCAGCGAGCTCAGCTCTCACGTGGCACACCGAAGCAAAGCGTACGTCGGGGGGCCTGGCCGGCTGGCCTGGCTGGTTGGTTCATGACCCGGGCCGGGCAGCAGAACTAGGCGCGGCGCCCTGCGACTGCGAGCGTACCCGCCGCGGCTACTGGAGCCCTGCACCTGCTGCAACTGTGCGTGCCCTTAATTGGACCGCTCTCGCTCTACTACTACGTAAGATAAAACTTGGGAAGATTAAACTTGACAACTATGCCCCTTTTTTTTTTGTCCTCGGGAGCATCTACCTGACTAGCTTCGTTTTCCTTTACGTTCCGTTTGTTCCTCTACTTTATGTTCTATCACTTATATATATTGTCAGATTGTAATAACTTATTATATGTACATAAAAAATAAATACATTTATATAATAAATGATCGTTTAATAAGGTAATTATTTATTTTTATTATTAACTACTAGATGTATGTCCGTGCTTTGTCACTGAGTCAATAAGTATTGATAACATACATTAATGTAGAAGCACTATTTATCGTTATATGCTCTCGTTATTAAAATGTTCGTATGTTTAGAGTTGTACTCGGATGCTTCGTCTAGCTGACGAAGATGACAGACGGGTCGCAGCAGCACTCGTCGATCAAGCAGTAGCAGCACAGCGCGACCAGGCTATAGATTAATCAATTAGATGACGCATGTATGTGGATGTGAGGCCTTGGACTGTAGGTCACGCCGCCTCCTTCGCCCACGCCGCAGCCTCGTCGTGCGGGGGCAACCATTGTCGTGGCCTCGTCGTGCAGGGGAAGCCTAGTCCACGAGGGGTTAGGGAAGCGTGCGGGCAGGACGGGGGGGGGGGGGGCACAGTATCGGCTCCTATATGGGGCGGAAGGGTGGTTTGTGCGTGCGCAGAGAGCGAGACAAGGGAGGGTGAAGTTATGGTAGTGTCACAGTCTACACTATTGACTTAATATGTAGTAGAGAACTAGAGATAGAGATTACAGGTACGGTGCGGTCAGCGCCGGCCCTGGCGGGGGTCGAGCAGTGCCCCCGACCAGGGCCCCCAGATCAGTGGGGCCTCACCTATGTAATAGATATCGGTATATATTATATATTAATATATAGCATACATTATATAGGTATACATGCTACTTCTATAAAAATTTTAAAGGTCTAATTATAAGTCAAGAACACGACAACAACAAGCAAGTAAAGTTATGCATAACCTATCAATCTTGATTTCGAGACAACTATGTTTGACGTTTCATCTCTATCTCTCGCACAGTTGTAGATAGACAAGCGATCGGTTGATCTGACAATACATTGCATCCATTTAATTGTTGTTCGAAGTAACCTTCTTTTGAGTCATCAGAAAACATATATGTCACATTTTTCTGTGAGATATTAGGCTATATTTTAATACTTTTATTTAATATAAATAACTTTTTCAGATATATATATATAAATATTTTATCGACAATATATATATGTGTATATATACATATTATATTTATGTGTAATAATAATTATTATAAA
This sequence comes from Zea mays, assembly GCF_902167145.1. Lineage (NCBI taxonomy): Eukaryota > Viridiplantae > Streptophyta > Magnoliopsida > Poales > Poaceae > Zea > Zea mays. The sequence continues at coordinate 221,674,829 of NC_050100.1, read as the reverse complement.
AGGCCTCTTTTATAAATCTTGTCCTGGGCCTCTAAAATGTCAGGACCGGCACTGGGTGCGGTACCAAGGTACTGGGCCGGATTACCGGGAACAGGAGCGAGCATGCGCGCGGCCTCTTGCCCGTGGCTGGAGGAGGAGGAGGAGCCTGGTCGCGGTCGCTGCTGGTGTTGGGCCGGCCTGGAGTCATCAGATGCAGGTTGCAGGGACAGTAAGTAGCAGTAGACCGAGCGATTAGAGAAAGTCGTACCGTCGGGACGGGGTAATCGGCAAACTACGCTTGGTTCATGGCCATTAGTGGCCAGGCCAAATTTCGGCCACGGTTTGACCAAGCTTGATTTCAAATTAAAATCACAATATACAACAAAAAACTTTATCTTCAACGTGAGAGAATACCAAATTTCCAGCAAAGACAGCCGTCTAACGCTTTGAAAATTTATCTACATACTCCCTCCAATCCATTTTCCTTCAACGTGAGAGAATACCAAATTTCCAGCGATGATCGTCGTCTAACGCAAACGAAAACGCAGTCACGCTCGCGCTGACCGCCAGGCGCACAGCAAAAGCGTGCGTCGTTTCGCACCGTTCCGCCTGCGGCGTGACAGGTGGGAGGCCCGCCCGTCCAGCACACATCTCCACGTAGGTCCCTGTTTCCTAAACCCAATAACTTGAGCTGACAGGTGGATGGTAGATCATCTTTTTTAGGCCCACCTTCCAGGTTGAGAGAGGATGCATGGATTTTAGTTTGCATCTGGGCAGCACAAAAAAAACTTTCCAACTACTGTTGCGCCTAAGAGGAAGTTTAATAATAGAGTCAACTGCTAGTTGTAATCACCTTTGCAGCCTACCATTTAGCTTATTCATGTAGTAGTTAGCTCTTCGATATTAATGCAGAACTTCACTTGTCTCTTCACAAATCTTCTTTGTTCTTGTGTCAAAGATGACTAAAAGTTTACGACCAACATCTCCTCTCTCTCTCCTCTGCCTCAGCATTTAGTCTTATTATACTTTCTCCAAGGAAATGCATGTAACCTTTTAGCTGCATGGAAATGCATGTAAACATTTTTTTTCTTGTTCTTATCCGATCACATGCATGGAAATGCATGTAACCTTTTATCTGCGATACGATACACGAGGGAGAGGAACAGAGCGCATGACAGACGATAGATGAAAAGAGCATAAATTGGTGCTTTATAGGAATAGAGTACCTGAATTTGGATATTGGATACGGTGACAATTTAAGGAGGTAAAATTTACTATCTTTGTTTCCTTATTCATAACCACTGGTTCCGTGGGCCTGCAACTGTGCTTTTTAAAATTTTGGGCCTCACTATGTCGGGCCGCGCTGGCCCAAAAGCCAGGCCGGGTTGGACCCACGCACATGTCATGTCAAGTCCAACAATCCATTGCCGTCTTTTTTGCCCCGGCCCCCGGGAAATAAACGAACACGATTCCATACAGGACCTCACCTCCCTACTCGCGTAGTCATCGTCGTCGTCGTCCTCGTCCTCCCGACGTCTGGTGGTATCGGACTTGCGTGGCGTGGAGGTCCTTCCGAACTTGGGATCGATTTGCTTGTCAGCGCCGAACCCTAGCTTTGCTTCGACGGCACCCACCTACGGTACGCCCGCGGCCCCAAGCAGTCAGGCGACACCGAATAATTTGGTTACAGAGACGAGCGGGTGCGCCGGCGAGAGGGCCCGATTCTCACCGCGCCGGCGATGGCGAGCAGCTCGTCTCCGTCACAGGTCATCTGCGCCTCCTTCAATCAGGACAACAGGTGCGTGCGCTGAGAGTATCTGTCCCGTGGTGACTGGTTGTTACGGTGGCGGGGATGGTGAATTAGGAGCGGGAGGAGCGTTGATTCTAGTTTCTCGGTGTTTGATTATTGCAGCATGTTTTCTGTCGGGACCAAGGATGGGTTCAAGATCTTTGACGCTCGTAATGGGAGGCTCTGCTACGAAAAGAGTGAGATTTTTCTTCAGAGGTTCTTTTTAGATCTTGTGGAAATATCCAATTAGGGTGTATGCAACAATAAAATCAGCACTACGTTGTTACGAGAGTATATGGGATATAAATAGCGTTTTGGAATTCTGAAACGATAATACATTAGGGTCTAGCAGGATCAAGTGAAACAACGCTTACAATTTGTTTCTGAAAGGGCGACAATTGTCATTCTACTGTTCTCGAAAACAAAGAAAGTGGTCATCCTACTGTGGAGAAAGCTATTCTGTAATAGTACTTCTACTATAAGATGCATAGGCTTTATGAACCTCTGCATGTTTGCAGGTCTTGGGGGATTCAACATTGTGGAAATGCTATTTGGCACAAACCTACTTGCCATTGTCGGAACCGGTGAACAGGTACCTCATTATGTAGATTGATTGCCCCTGACTTGTTGAACTTGCATAGGTTAGTCGAGTTAATTTGTTGATTGTCGTGAGCTCAAATTCTTCCCTTTGTTGCAGCCTGCAATGTCTCCTCGTCGTTTGTGCCTGTTCAATACCAAAACAGGAGCATCAAAGAGAGATCTGAACTTTAAGACTTCAATTTTGGCTGTTCGGTTAAGTAGGAAGAGGTTAGCTACTACTTCAATATATTTAGGGAACATATCAGGTGCATATGAGCCTTTGGTGCACATATTATCCACGACTATCAATCTTAGATCTAACGTTTTTCCACACCTCCTTTGTTGTCCTATATATTTTGCAAAGAACATCCTCCATCACTTCCCCTCTACTCCGTGCACGAAGGGGTATGTGTGGGAGGACGTTGGATCTAAAATGGATGGTCACGATTTAATATGTGCATCAGGTGCATCAAAATCACATGTGCACTTGATATGTCAGTTTCTGTTGTGGCTTATACTTATGTTTTGTTAATTGATGCATGCAATCTAGTCCCAGTCAGGATCCACAAATATTGTGCTGTAGTGCTCACTTTAGTTGATGTGTTGATGTGTTCTTTTGAATAGAGTAGTAACCACATTATGTGCAGGCTTGTTGTTGTATTGCAGGATAGGACTTTTGTTTATGATCTAAATAGCACTACTATATTGGACGAAATTGAAACGGTACCCAATACAAAAGGTAAGGATCCTCCTGCTAATATCAAAAGCACTATTGTGTTGTTTTTGCTTGCCATACTTGCTGATAATATTGTAACAATTTAAATTAGGTCTATGCGCATTTGCTCCTAATTCTGAAGAGTGTTATTTGGCTCTCCCAGCAAGCACATCCAAAGGATCTGCTTTAGTATACAAAGCATCAAAACCGGAATTAATATGCCAGGTAATTTGTTGTTCCCTGTGTAATACTTGTATTGACTCCAACAGGTTTAGATCCTTCCCTATTGGCCTATTGTGATTTTCCCACATGCAGCTTGGTAAAGACAACTACTTTATTCTCTAGACTTGTATCTTGGTTGACATGGCTTTGGAAAGCTATTAGAGAGTTCAATGATTATTTAAGATTCCTTGCTCTACTTTCAAACAATAGAAAAAAGCCAATGACTGTGCAAATGATGTCGAGCAATGAGCTTATCTATTTGTGAAGCTAGTAAAATGGTCTGAAGCTTTATTTGACTCTTTTTCATGGTTATTATGGTATGCAATACTTGCAATACACATCTCAGTCACCTTTCAATGTTTAATCTTGCCAATAGTTGGTCATTTTCTTTTTCCTTTTGTCCTCAAAGTAGCAGGAGAGGTGCATACTTTCTTCTAAACAAAAACTCTTTGATTTGGATGGTTGAGAGTTGAGACATCCAGATATAAGCTTACATTCTCAGCATCCCAATTATATGCTCATATCCAATTCCTTCATTAAGAAGTCCTCCAGTGTGAAGTTAATTGTTGATTTCTGGAGTTTGGGTTGCGGCGTAGATTGTATGAGAAGGAGGTGGGTCTGTGGTGAGTTGGAGGCGCCGTCCTGAAGCTGACACCGAGAGTTAGGAAATCGGGGAGCATGAGTGGTTAACTCAATCTCTAGCTTATTATTAATAATAGAGTCTTAATAATAACTGAATGTTAGGATTTTATATCCACAATCCTGACAAACTCAACTCAATCCAATCTAATCCAAACTAGATTCTCCAAAAAGGGCCGGAACCCTCTAATAGACTGGGTGCCTAGCGTGTTCCAGTCCTGAGCCTAGCCACGGGTTCTCTTCCCCCTCCGTTCATATACATTCCCCACCATAACATTCTTCATTCGAAGTTTTCTCACTGTTTTGTGTAATTGACTGACAGATAGATGCTCATCTGGCTCCGTTAGCTGCAATGGTTTTTTCTTTGAACGGCATGTACCTGGCAACGGCTTCTGAAAAGGGTACCATGATTAGGGTGCATCTTGTTGCACAAGCAACCAAGGTGAAACTATACCTTTCTCCTTCAGAACCAATTTGGCTTTGAGCTCTCTACAATTCATCTTATGTCTTTTTGTGTTTTTCCCTTCAACAGTCACATAGCTTTCGGCGAGGAACATACCCATCGACAATCTATTCACTGGCATTTAGTCCCTCTGTTGATCTGCCTGACGTTCTTGTTGCCACAAGTTCATCAGGATCTTTGCACATGTTTTTCCTTGATGCTTCCAGGAACGCAAGGTTCATATCCAGCAAATGCTAGCTATGATTTGCGAGCCATTATTTACAGACATGATTTGATTTGATCACACCCACTTTTTTTCAGGAGACAAGCAAATACATTGTTCAGCTCAGTGATTCCTGGATCTGTAACTGATGCTTTGGATCCAGCTAATCATCATGTTATTCACAATGTTGTCACTGCAGACATCAAGAGGTCCATTCATTATTGGTTGTACTGCCACTCCCTGTACAAACTTCATTATTGTTTTTTTACTAACATCATCCTTTGTCGTGCAGTTGTCTAGCAGTACACAGTGTTGAAAATTCCCAAAATTCTTCCAAATTTCCCTCGCTGAAGTAAGAACAGCAAAACCGTCATCTGTTCATGAGTTTTTTCCTTTTCCTTTTGTTGTGGAAACACCAACTGCTGTACATGTCTAAATTATCCATGCAATGTTTTACAGGACTGTTATTTACATTGTAACACACAATGGATACTTCCGAGAGTATCTGATCGGCACAACCAAGTCAAATGAATCTTCATGGTTGTTGGAGCGTGAATTTAATCTCCTGGATGCTTATTCGGGTAGTCCCAAGCAGAACGAGCTGCACATAGACTGACTTGTAATGCTCGCTCCTCTGACCGGAACCTGAGCATCTCCAACAGAAGTTCTATATTTGAGTCCTTAAAATTAAAATATGACCTGATTTAAAGTGTTTAGGGCTATAAAACTGTTTGTAACTCCAACAATTGAGTTCTATATCATATTATTAGGAAATAAATCATGTTATTTAGGAAATAAAAGATTAAAAATAGTGTAGAAAATGAAGATATGGCTCTAGTAGATGGGGTACTATATTTAAGACCCGGGAGACTGAGCCCTATAACTGTTTGATGAGTTTTTATAAAATAGGACCCCTGTTGGAGTATGTTGGAGTATGTTTCTGGTGTTAGGGTCCTATATTTCAAAATAGGATCCTATTTAGGACTCTTGTTGGAGATGCTCTATAGGTGATTATATCTTGGGCCTTGACTTAACCGGTCATTGGGACTAACTTCAACTGTACATAGTATAGAGGTGTTCATCACTGGTGGGAATCTACATGTTGCGGCTCGTGGCGCGTGTAAATTATCATACAAGTGGACAGCAAGTTTGGTGCAATGCATAAAAAGCTTTCCTAATTTTGAGTACGTTTCACTTTGAGCCAGTTACCCCACCCACCCAGAAAAAAACACCCTTCATCACTTTTGATCATTTTGATCACTTTGAACAAGTGTGTAATTGTTTTACCGTTGTAACAAAAACAAGTCTTGTCTTCTTGCTAATTACGCTTCATCAGATTGTCTTTAGTGAGGACTCCCTTCCATAGGTACCACAAGAAGATTTTATTTTTGAGGGTACTTTTAACTTTTTAACTTTCATAACCGTTTTTTATATTTGGGATCCGTGTCCTTATCATGGTTTCATATAGAGATTTCACCAAGAATTGTTCATTCTAGTTTAAATTCCAATGAAACCTATCTTGCCCATGCGACGAAGAAATATTAGTCAAGCGTGATGAGAGTTCATTCAATACTGCTAATTTGGGACCAAATAAAACTCTTCAATCAAAACTAGGTGGATCAAATTGAAAAGTTTCTGCAGCACTTATGAATTATATAGCCTCGGATACTGATCTTTGAGAGTGCTAATATCCGGTTAGATATCTTCACAAAATCTCACTTTTGATCTGTCTTTAGTAGGGGTGATAACGGGCTCTAAAATTTTCAGTATAAAATTTAAGAATCGGATTGGTTTATAATCAGACTCTATTTCTATTCATTTTTAAACTAAAATTAATTAAAGACTTAAATAAATTGTGAAGAAATATTTAGATCGTGATCTATTACCAATCTAGTCTTTAGTGATAAATATAAGTGTATGTTTAGGCCGGGTTTGATGGGTCGACCCGAAACACGGAAAAAAGCACGGCCTGAGAACAACACAATTCGAAATATTTTAATGCCGGGTCGGGTTTGGGTCGCGGCCCATGAGCGGGCACGAGCACGACCCGTTTAAGGTAGGCACAAAATGGCCCATATAAAGGCACAAAAAAGTTCATATCTATACTTCTATACTATACTTAAAACATCCGTTTCAACGGTCGTTCTGCGTCATTTTTTACAAATAACACCTGACATCTATTTAAAATTAACCTACCGGTCCCCGCATATAGATGACCAAACGACGACCTGGCACGGGCCCGCTAGGCCCGACGCCGCAGGCATGACACACCGGCCTACTGATAGTGCTGGGCCAGCTCGCCGGCCCATTTGGTTAAATCAGCGTAAAATGTTAAAAAATAGTGCAGTATATGGGGTTTGAACCCACACTCTAATAGAAGAAGGGTGAGAGACACTGGACGAAGCTGTCTAACCAGTAAAACATCATGATCAGATGTTTATAATTTTGAATATAAATTGTACATACGTATATATGTTTTTTTAATAAAAAAATAATCGTGTCGGGCTAGCACTACGGGCCGAGGCTACGACCCAAGAACCGCACGACGCTCGTGCCGGGTTGGCCCAGGCACTATTAAATGGGTCGAGCCTCCGACCGACTTGCCAGACACGACCCGTTTGGCCATCTATATCTCCGCACGATAATGATGGTTCTCGCCTCAGTTGCCACCACCTCATTCACCATCCTGCTTATTTTCTCTCTCCCCTTATGCCTCCACCTCCGCACTACCCCATTCTCGGCAGAGAGCACCAGTAACCCCTCACATCTATCTCCCCTCATGCCTCCACCTCCGTACCACCCCATTCTCGACAGAGAGCACCAGTAATCCCTCACATATATTTAAAATTAACCTACTGGTCCCCTCTGCGCAGCCAACCTCGACGTCTCAAACCACACCTGTGCATATAGACGACCAAACGACGACCCGGCACGGGCCCGTTAGGCCATGTTAAAAAGCGGTGCATGAGATGGGGTTTGAACCCTGTCGGCGTTTCGAGACCGGGGGGGTCCCTGGACCGACGAGTAAATTGTCGTCGCGTGCCCCAGCCCAGATGGGTCGGCGCGAGACGGAGCGCGAAGGGGGGAGGCCGCCGGAGGGAGACGAGCGTGAGAGGTGGAAATCCCGCGACCTTCGTGTTTGTCCCGCACCCAGGTCGGGTGCGCTTGCAGTAGGGTGTTACAAGCGTCCACGCGGGAGGGAGCGAGCGGCCTCACGCGAGTGCCGTACCGTCCTTTCCCCGCGCGGCCAACCCTCCGTAAGAGGGCCCTGGTCCTTCCTTTTATAGGCGCAAGGAGAGGATCCAGGTGTACAATGGGGGGTGTAGCAGTGTGCTAACGTGTCTAGCGGAGGAGAGCTAGCGCCCAAAGTACATGCCATCGTGGCAGCCGGAGAGGTTTTGGCACCCGGTTCGTGTGGTGTCGTGGCCGTCGGAGGAGCGCTGGAGCCTGGCGGAAGGACAGCTGTCGGGGCTGTCGAGTCCTCGCTGACGTCCTCTTGCTTCCGTAAGGGGGCTGAGAGCCGCCGTCGTCATAGAGCGTGCGGGGCGCCATCATTACTTGTCTGGCGGAGCGAGCCAGATGGGACGCCGGTCTTGTTCCCCGTAGCCTGAGTCAGCTTGGGGTAGGGTAATGATGGCGCCTCCTGTTGACGTGGTCGGTCCGTGCCCTAGGTTGGGCGATGTGGAGGCTCCTCCGAGGTCGAGGTCGAGTCTGTCTTCCGAGGCCGAGGTCGAGTCCGAGCCCCTGGGTCGGGCGAGGCGGAGACCGTCGGCTGAGGCCAGGGTTGAGTCCGAGCCCTGGGGTCGGGCAAAGCAGAGTTCGTCGTCTTTCGGGGCTGAGCCCGAGTCCGAGCCCTGGGGTCGGGCGAAGCGGAGTTCGTCGTCTTCCGGGGCTGAGCCCGAGTCCGAGCCCTGGGGTCGGGCGAAGCGGAGTTCGTCGTCTTCCGGGGCTGAGCCCGAGTCCGAGCCCTGGGGTCGGGCGAAGCGGAGTTCGTCGTCTTCCGGGGCTGAGCCCGAGTCCGAGCCCTGGGGTCGGGCGAAGCGGAGTTCATCGTCTTCCGGGGCTGAGCCCGAGTCCGAGCCCTGGGGTCGGGCGAAGCGGAGTTTCCTATGGCGCCTGAGGTCGGGCCTGGCTGCTGTCAGCCTCACTCTGTCGAGTGGCACAGCAGTCGGAGCGGCGCAGGCGGCGCTGTCCTCTTGTCAGACCAGTCAGTGGAGCGGCGAAGTGACTGCGATCACTTCGGCTCTGTCGACTGGAGGGCGTGCGTCAGAATAAAGGTGTCAGACCACCTTTGCATTAAATGCTCCTGCGATTTGGTCGGTTAGCGTGGCGATTTGGCCTAGGTTGCTTCTTGGCGAAGACTGGGCCTCGGGCGAGCCGAAGGTGTGCCCGTTGCTGGAGGGGGGCCTCGGGCGAGACGTAGATCCTCCGGGGTCGGCTGCCCTTGCTCGAGGCTGGGCTCGGGCGAGGCGTGATCGCGTCCCTCGAATGGACCGATCCTTGACTTAGTCGCACCCATCAGGCCTTTGCAGCTTTGTGCTGATGGGGGTTACCAGCTGAGAATTAAGAGCCTTGAGGGTACCCCTAATTATGGTCCCCGACAGTAGCCCCCGAGCCTCGAAGGGAGTGTTAATACTCGCTTGGAGGCTTTTGTCGCACTTTTTGCAAGGGGACCAGCCTTTCTCGGTTGCATTTTGTTCCGGTGGGTGCGCGCGAGCGCACCCGCCGGGTGTAGCCCCCGAGGCCTCGGAGGGGTGGTTTGACTCCTCCGAGGTCTTAATGCCTTGCGCAATGCTTCGGCTGGTCTGGTCGTTCCCTCATGCGAGCTGGCCGTAGCCCGGGTGCACGGTCGGGTCCCAAGTTCTCGGGCTGGTATGTTGACGCTGTCAACGGTTTGGCCGGAGCCGGGTTTGCGAGAGCAGTCCCCGAGCCTCTGCACAGGGCGAGAGGACGGTCAAGGACAGACTCGACTTTTTTACATACGCCCCTGCGTCGCCTTTCCGCAAGGAGGAGGGGGGAAAGTGCCATGTTGCCCTCGGAGGGCGCCGAACATGGTGTCTCCGGTGAGCTGCTGGCGGGTAATCCGAGTGGACGCCCGTGCCCCATTTGTTAGGGGTCGGCTAGAGGCCCGGAGGCGCGCTCCAAAAGTATATGCGGGTGATCTGCCGGACCTGGTCCCCTTTCGACGGGGTCCGAGGGCTCGATGCCTCCCTCTGATGGGATTCCGTTACAAGATCGTTCCCGCTGGTCTCGGAAATGTCCTAGGGTACCTCGGGAGCGTAGCCCGAGCCTTGGTTATGTATCGAACGTACCTAGGGTCATCCCTCGCTCTGTGTCTGAGGCGGCTGTGAACCCTTCGAGGGCCAGCCTACGAACCCCTGATCAGTAGTGGGCGCGGAGCCCGAGTGGCCTGAGGCGACCGTTGAACCCTTCTGAGGGGCCGGCCTTCGAACCTCTGACCAATAGTGGGTGCGGAGCCCACGCGCTCTGAGGCGGCTGTTAAACCCCTCCGAGGGGCCAGCCTTTGAACCTCTGATCAGTAGGGAGGCTCGGGGCCTGTTTCCTTCATGGAGAAGGATCCTTTTCGGGGTATCCCCCTTTCCCGGTCCCTGTTGTAAGAGAGAGAAAGAGGAAAAGGAAAAGGATACGAAATCGAATGACGTGGCGTACCTTTTTTGACGCGGTCATTATGGCGAAGGCGAAGCGTCGCTCGCTTCCCCTGCCAGATGCGCCGCCTGCCCCGTCGCGGAGTTAATGCGACGGGGCGAGTGGTTCGCGAGGTGGCCGTTGCACGTGCGTGAGCCGTTCGAGGAACGGAACACGGGTGCGCCGTCTTCACGCCGTGAGAGAGGGTTCTCTTGCTGCCCCTGGATGGGACGTAAGCTTGGCTGACGACGTGACCGCTGCTCCTGCCCGCCTGCCACCGCCATTACTGCCGGCCCATTTTTGGCCGTATTGACCGTCGCGCCTGGCTGGCACTGCTGGGTCGTACGCAGGGTTGCCTCGAGTCGAGGTACTGGTTCCGCAGTCGAGGAGCGTGGTAGTGGTGCGAGCGGTGGTGCAGTTGCTCGCACGTAGCAACCGGCGCGCCGGTTGCATGACGCGTGGGCCTAGGCCTCCATGCTGGGTGCGTTGGAAGTCGGAGGGGCGCGCCCACTTGGCGCGGTTGCATGCTGCCTGCACGGCTGTCCGCCCTTTCACCCGCTGGTCTGGGCGAAAGTGGAGGGACGCTTGTAACCGCTGGGCGGTTGCATGTACCGCGCGCGGCGGTTTGGCTTCTTCTGCCCTGGGCCAGTTTGCATGACGCGTGGGACCCAGCCCCCGCGCCATAGGGGGAGGATCTTGGAGCGTGTTGGAGAAGACTCAGCCCACGACGGCTGGGGACGCAAGTAGGGAGAGTCGCCTTTAAAAGGAGGGTGACCCCCTTGAAAGGCGACCATGTCTTCGCGCTCCCTTATGCATCGTGTCTTTCCACCTTCCGAGCCCCCGGATGGGGGACACCCGCAATCCTTCCGCCTTGTTGTCGGAGGAACGCAACTCCGTGGAAGTTGGTACCTTTTAGCCATCGTTCGGCTTCAAGGATTTTCATCATGCAGCCCGGCTGCACCCCCTCGTCGGCGGTCACCCAAGACGGTGACCTCCAGTTTGATGGCGGGGTAAAGCAAGCCGGGCTGCATCCTCTGCCCCTCCCTCGGCTTCAAGGATTTTCATCATCAGTGCTGGGGAGGGGAGTGTGCCGAGTTGGGGTCGGTCCCTGTGCGGGCGGCGGCCCGCTCCTTCCCTCAGTGATCGGGGGGAAGGGCGTTCGCCGTTCGTGGCGCTGGCAGCTGCCGCGTGCCTGGCTTTCTGACCCGAGTGGCTTCGGAGCCGCTCTTGGCGCCGCCTTCCGCCACGGCAGCTGGAAGAGGTTCTTCCGCCGACGAGATAGCCGGTGCCGCCCACGGACTGACCTCCAACTTCTACGGCCTTCTGCCCGTCCTTGCCTCTCGAGTGAGGGCATGGGCGAGGGCCTCATGGCAGCAGCATCCACCCTGAGGTCATCGCTGCTGCTATTCGGCCCCCCGGAGCAGAAGTCGTCGTCGTCGCTGCTGGAGCGGGCGACGACGAGCCGTTCGTCGGTCTTCTGTTGCTCCGCAGGCCCCCCAATCGTGTGGGGTTGTTCGTACGTGCGGAGGTGGAACCGGAGTTCCATTTGTAATGGAATCTTGAATGCCGGTGTTTTGTTCATTGTGGCTGTCGGGGCCTGAACATGTATGTATTTTCGGCACGGAGCCGTGTTTTTTCCTCATTTCGAGCACTAAGACTCGTCTGTCGGCTAACAGAACCGCTTCACCAAGCGTGAGTCGCCCCGTGCAAAGGTGACGAGTGAGGTATCTGAAAGTCGCCTAGAGGGGGGGTGAATAGGGCGAAACTGAAATTCTCAAAAATAATCACAAGTACAAGCCGGGTTAGCGTTAGAAATATAAACGAGTCCGCGAGAGAGGGTGCAAAACAAATCCTAAGCGAATAAGGAGTGAGACACGTGGATTTGTTTTACCGAGGTTCGGTTCTCGCAAACCTACTCCCCGTTGAGGTGGTCACAAAGACCGGGTCTCTTTCAACCCTTTCCCTCTCTCAAACGGTCCCTCGGACCGAGTGAGCTTTTCTTCTCAATCACTTGGAACACAAAGTTCCCACAAGGACCACCACAAGATTGGTGTCTCTTGCCTCAATTACAAGTGAGTTTGATTGCAAGAAAGAATGAGAAAGAAAGCAAGCAATCCAAGTGCAAGAGCTCAAAAGAACACGACAAATCACTCTCACTAGTCACTAATGTTTTTGTGGATGTGGGAGAGGATTTGATCACTTGGATGTGTCTTGTATTGAATGCCTAGCTCTTGTAAGTGGTTGGAAGTGTGAAAACTTGGATGACTTGAATGTGGGGTGGTTGGGGGTATTTATAGCCCCAACCACCAAACTAGCCGTTTGGTGGGGCTGTCTGTCGCATGGTGCACCGGACAGTCCGGTGCACACTGGACATGTCCGGTGCGCCAGCCACGTCACCAAAGCCGTTGGGTTCCGACCGTTGGAGCACTGTCTTCTGGGCCCGCCTGGATGTCCGGTGGCACACCGGACATGTACTGTAGAGTGTCCGGTGCGCCAGCATGGGCGTGCCTGACTTCTGCGCGCGCTGGCGCGCATTCAATGCGCTGCAGGTAGCCGTTGGCGCCGAAGTATCCGTTGCTTCGATGTCACACCGGACAGTCCGGTGTACACCGGACATGTCCGGTGAATTATAGCGGACTAGCCGTTGCGAATTCCCGAAGCTGGCGAGTTCTAGAGCCGCTCTTCCTTGGAGCACCGGACACTGTCCGGTGTACACCAGACAGTCCGGTGAATTATAGCGAAGCGCCTCTGGATTTTCCTGAAGGTGACGAGTTCGACTTGGAGTCCTCTGGTGCATCGGACACTGTCCGGTGGTGCACCGGACACTGTCCGGTGCGCCAGACCAAAGGTGCCTTCGGTTGTCCCTTTGCTCTTTTGTTGAACCCAATACTTGGTCTTTTTATTGGCTAAGTGTGAACCTTTGACACCTGTATAACTTATATACTCGAGCAAACTAGTTAGTCCAATTATTTGTGTTGGGCAATTCAACCACCAAAATCATTTAGGAAATAGGTGTAAGCCTAATTCCCTTTCAATCTCCCCCTTTTTGGTGATTGATGACAACACAAACCAAAGCAAATATAGAAGTGCATAATTGAACTAGTTTGCATAATGTAAGTGCAACGGTTGCTTGGAATTGAGCCAATATAAATACTTATAATGCATGGATTGTTTCTTCATTTTTAACATTTTGGACCACGCTTTGCACCACATGTTTTGTTTTTGCAAATTCTTTTGTAAATCCTTTTCAAAGTTCTTTTGCAAATAGTCAAAGGTAAATGAATAAGATTTTGCAAAGCATCTTCAAAATTTTCTCCCCCTGTTTCAAATGCTTTTCCTTTGACTAAACAAAACTCCCCCTTAATGAAATCCTCCTCTTAGTGTTCAAGAGGGTTTTGATATTAATTTTGAAGAATTTGAAATTATATCACAAGTAAGATACCGATTTGAAAATACTCTTTGAAAAACTAAAATTTGAGAAATTGGTGGTGGCGCGGTCCTTTTGCTTTGGGCTCATACTCTCTCCCCCTTTGGCATGAATCGCCAAAAACGGAATCATTAGAGCCCTTGAATTACTTTCTTCCCCTTTGGTCATAAATAAATGAGTGAGGATTGTACCAAAGACGAAGTCCTTTTGCTTTGAACTCTCCCCCAAAAGATGGAGAGATGCGCGGAGCATCGGCGAGGAATGAGTTACGGAGCATATGAAAGAGACATGATCAAAGGTATATAGAAGAGCTATGTGTGCAAATCAACAAAAGAAGTTCCTAGAATCAAGAATATTTAGCTCATGCCTAAGTTTGTTAAAAGTTTGTTCATCAAGAGGCTTGGTAAAGATATCGGCTAATTGATCTTTAGTATTAATGTAAGAAATCTCGATATCTCCCTTTTGTTGGTGATCCCTTAAAAAGTGATACCGAATGGCTATGTGTTTAGTGCGGCTATGCTCAACGGGATTATCCGCCATGCGGATTGCACTCTCATTATCACATAGAAGAGGAACTTTGGTTAGTTTGTAACCGTAGTCCCTAAGGGTTTGCCTCATCCAAAGTAGTTGCGCGCAACAATGTCCTGCAACAATGTACTCGACCTCGGCGGTAGAAAGAGCTACGAAATTTTGCTTCTTTGAAGCCCAAGACACCAAGGATCTTCCCAAGAACCGGCAAGTCCCCGATGTGCTCTTTCTATCAATTTTACAACCCGCCCAATCGGCATCCAAATAACCAATCAAATCAAATGTGGACCCCCTAGGATACCAAAGCCCAAACTTAGGAGTATAAACTAAATATCTCAAGATTCGTTTTACGGCCGTAAGGTGAGCTTCCTTAGGGTCGGCTTGGAATCTTGCACACATGCATACAGAAAGCATAATATCCGGTCGAGATGCACATAAATATAGCAAAGAGCCTATCATCGACCAGTATACCTTTTGATCGACGGATTTACCTCCCTCGTCGAGGCCGAGATGCCCATTGGTTCCCATGGGTGTCTTGATGGGTTTGGCATCCTTCATCCCAAACTTGCTTAGAATATCTTGAGTATACTTTGTTTGGCTTAGGAAGGTGCCCTCTTGGAGTTGCTTTACTTGAAATCCTAAGAAGTACTTCAACTCCCCCATCATAGACATCTCAAATTTTTGTGTCATGATCCTACTAAATTCTTCACATGTAGACTCGTTAGTAGACCCAAATATAATATCATCAACATAAATTTGGCATACAAACAAGTCATTTCCAAGAGTTTTAGTGAATAAAGTAGGATCGACCTTTCCGACTTTGAAGCCATTAGTGAGAAGGAAATCTCTAAGGCATTCATACCATGCTCTTGGGGCTTGCTTGAGCCCATAAAGTGCCTTAGAGAGTTTATAAACATGGTTAGGGTACTCACTATCTTCAAAGCCGGGAGGTTGCTCAACATAGACCTCTTCCTTGATTGGTCCATTGAGGAAGGCACTCTTCACGTCCATTTGGTAAAGCTTGAAGCCATGGTAAGTAGCATAGGCTAATAATATTCGAATTGACTCAAGCCTAGCTACGGGTGCATAGGTTTCACCGAAATCCAAACCTTCGACTTGGGAGTATCCTTTGGCCACAAGTCGAGCTTTATTCCTTGTCACCACACCATGCTCATCTTGCTTGTTGCGGAAGACCCATTTGGTTCCTACAACATTTTGATTAGGACGTGGAACTAAATGCCATACCTCATTCCGAGTGAAGTTGTTGAGCTCCTCTTGCATCGCCACCACCCAATCCGAATCTTGAAGTGCTTCCTCTATCCTGTGTGGCTCAATAGATGAAACAAAAGAGTAATGCTCACACAAATGTGCAACACGAGATCTAGTGGTTACCCCCTTATGAATGTCGCCGAGGATGGTGTCGACGGGGTGATCTCGTTGGATTCCTTGGTGGACTCTTGGGTGTGGCGGCCTTTGTTCTTCATCCTCCTTGTCTTGATCATTTGCATCTCCCCCTTGATCATTGCCGTCATCTTGAGGTGGCTCATTTGCTTGATCTTCTACTTCATCGACTTGAGCTTCATCCTCATTTTGAGTCAGTGGAGATGCTTGCGTGGAGGAGGATGGTTGATCTTGTGCATTTGGAGGCTCTTCGGATTCCTTAGGACACACATCCCCAATGGACATGTTCCTTAGCGCGATGCACTGAGCCTCTTCAATACCTATCTCATCAAGATCAACTTGCTCTACTTGAGAGCCGTTAGTCTCATCAAACACAACGTCACAAGAAACTTCAACTTGTCCGGAGGACTTGTTAAAGACTCTATATGCCCTTGTGTTTGAATCATATCCTAGTAAAAAGCCTTTTACAGTCTTAGGTGCAAATTTAGATTTTCTACCTCTTTTAATAAGTATAAAACATTTGCTACCAAAGACTCTAAAATATAAAATGTTGGGCTTTTTACCGGTTAGGAGTTCATAAGATGTCTTCTTGAGGATTCGGTGTAGATATAACCGGTTGATGGCGTAGCAGGCGGTGTTGACCGCCTCGGCCCAAAACCGATCCGAAGTCTTGTATTCATCAAGCATGGTTCTTGCCATGTCCAATAGAGTTCTATTCTTCCTCTCCACTACACCATTTTGTTGTGACGTGTAGGGAGAAGAGAACTCATGCTTGATGCCCTCCTCCTCAAGAAAGCCTTCAATTTGTGAGTTCTTGAACTCTGTCCCGTTGTCGCTTCTAATTTTCTTGATCCTTAAGCCGAACTCGTTTTGAGCCCGTCTCAAGAATCCCTTTAAGGTCTCTTGGGTATGAGATTTTTCCTGCAAAAAGAACACCCAAGTGAAGCGAGAATAATCATCCACAATAACTAGACAGTACTTACTCCCGCCGACGCTTATGTAAGCAATCGGGCCGAATAGGTCCATGTGTAGGAGCTCCAGCGGCCTGTCAGTCGTCATGATGTTCTTATGTGGATGATGGGCACCAACTTGCTTCCCTGCTTGGCATGCGCTACAAATCCTGTCTTTCTCAAAATGAACATTTGTTAGTCCTAAAATGTGCTCTCCCTTTAGAAGCTTGTGAAGATTCTTCATCCCAACATGGGCTAGTCGGCGGTGCCAGAGGCAACCCATGTTAGTCTTAGCAATTAAGCATGTGTCGAGTTCAGCTCTATCAAAATCTACCGAGTATAGCTGACCCTCTAACACACCCTTAAATGCTATTGAATCATCACTTCTTCTAAAGACAGTGACACCTACATCAGTAAATAGACAGTTGTAGCCCATTTGACATAATTGAGAAACAGAAAGCAAATTGTAATCTAAAGAATCTATAAGAAAACATTGGAAATGGAATGGTCAGGTGATATAGCAATTTTACCCAATCCTTTGACCAAACCTTGATTTCCATCCCCGAATGTGATAGCTCGTTGCGGATCTTGGTTTTTCTCGTAGGAGGAGAACATCTTCTTCTCCCCTGTCATGTGGTTTGTGCACCCGCTGTCGATAATCCAACTTGATCCCCCGGATGCATAAACCTACAAAACAAGTTTAGTTCTTGACTTTAGATACCCAAATGGTTTTGGGTCCTTTGGCATTAGAAACAAGAACTTTGGGTACCCAAACACAAGTCTTTGACCCCTTGTGCTTGCCCCCAACATATTTGGCAACTACCTTGCCGGATTTGTTAGTCAAAACATAAGATGCATCAAAAGTTTTAAATGAAAAGTTATGTTCATTTGATGCACTAGGAGTTTTCTTCTTAGGCAACTTGGCACGGGTTGGTTGCCTAGAGCTAGATGTCTCACCCTTATACATGAAAGCATGGTTAGGGCCAGAGTGAGACTTCCTAGAGTGAATTCTCCTAATTTTGTCCTCGGGATAACCGACAGGGTATAAAATGTAACCCTCGTTATCCTGAGGCATGGGAGCCTTGCCCTTAACAAAGTTGGACAATTTCTTAGGAGGGGCACTAAGTTTGACATTGCCTCCCTGTTGGAAGCCAATGCCATCCTTGATGCCAGGGCGTCTCCCACTATAGAGCATACTTCTAGCAAATTTAAATTTTTCATTTTCTAAGTTATGCTCGGCAATTTTAGCATCTAATTTTGCTATATGATCATTTTGTTGTTTAATTAAAGCCATGTGATCATGTATATCATCAATGTTAATATCTCTACATCTAGTACAAATAGAAGTGTGCTCAACGGTAGATGTAGAGGGTTTGCAAGATTTTAATTCTACAACCTTAGCATGCAATATATCATTATTAGTTCTAAGGTCGGAAATAGTAGCATTGCAAACATCAAAATCTTTAGCCTTAGCAATTAATTTTTCATTTTCATTCCTAAGGCTAACAAGAGATAAGTTCAATTCTTCAATCTTAGCAAGCAAATTATCATTATCATTCCTAAGATTGGGAATTGAAACATCACAAGCAATAGAATCAACCTTAGCTAACAAATTAGAATTCTCATTTCTAAGGTTGTCTATAGTCTCATGGCAAGTGCTTAGCTCACTAGATAATTTTTCACATTTTTCTACTTCTAGAGCATAAGCATTTTTAACCTTAACATGCTTCTTATTTTCTTTAATAAGGAAGTCCTCTTGGGTGTCCAAGAGATCATCCTTTTCATGAATGGCACTAATCAATTCATTAAGTTTCTCTTTTTGTTGCATGTTGAGGTTGGCAAAAAGAGTGCGCAAGTTATCTTCCTCATCACTAGCATTTTCATCACTAGAGGATTCATATCTAGTGGAGGTTTTAGATTTAACCTTCTTCTTTTTGCCGTCCTTTGCCATGAGGCACTTGTGGCCGACGTTGGGGGAAGAGAAGTCCCTTGGTGACGGCGATGTTGGCGGCATCCTCGTCGGAGGAGGAGTCGCTAGAGCTTTCGTCGGAGTCCCACTCCCGACAAACATGGGCATCGCCGCCCTTCTTCTTATAGTACCTCTTCTTCTCCTTTCTTCTCCCCTTCTTGTCATCGCCCCTGTCACTGTCACTAGAAATAGGACATTTAGCTATAAAGTGACCGGGCTCACCACACTTGTAGCAAACCTTCTTGGAGCGGGGCTTGTAATCCTTCCCCCTCCTTTGTTTGAGGATTTGGCGAAAGCTTTTGATGACAAGCGCCATCTCCTCGTTGTCGAGCTTGGAGGCGTCGATTGGTTGTCTACTTGGTGTAGACTCCTCCTTCTTCTCCTCTGTTGCCTTGAATGCAACCGGTTGAGCTTCGGACGTGGAGGGGCCGTCAAGCTCGTTGATCTTCCGTGAGCCCTTGATCATAAATTCAAAGCTCACAAAATTCCCGATTACTTCCTCGGGAGTCATTAGTGTATATCTTGGGTTGCCACGAATTAATTGAACTTGAGTAGGTTTAAGGAAAATAAGAGATCTTAGAATAACCTTAACCACCTCGTGGTCATCCCACTTCTTGCTCCCGAGGTTGCGCACTTGATTCACCAAGGTCTTGAGCCGGTTGTACATATCTTGTGGCTCCTCCCCTTGGTGTAGACGGAAGCGACCGAGCTCCCCCTCGACCGTTTCCCGCTTGGTGATCTTGGTGAGTTCATCACCCTCGTGCGCGGTTTTGAGCACGTCCCAAACTTCCTTGGCGCTCTTCAATCCTTGCACCTTGTTGTACTCCTCCCTACTTAGAGAGGCGAGGAGTATTGTTGTGGCTTGGGAGTTGAAGTGCTCGATTTGGGCCACCTCGTCCTCATCATAATCCTCATCCCCTACGGATGGTACATGTGCTCCAAACTCAACAACATTCCATATACTTTTGTGGAGTGAGGTTAGATGAAATTTCATTAAATCACTCCACCTAGCATAATCTTCACCGTCAAAGGTTGGCGGTTTGCCTAATGGAACGGAAAGTAATGGAGTATGTCTAGAGGTACGAGGATAATGTAAGGGGATCTTACTAAACTTCTTGCGCTCATGGCGCTTAGAAGTTATGGAGGGCGCGTCGAAGCCAGAGGTAGATGGCGATGAAGTGTCGGTCTCGTAGTAGACCACCTTCCTCATCTTCTTTATCTTGTCGCCACTCCGATGCGACTTGTGAGAAGAAGTCTTCTTCTCCTTCTTCTTCTCCCTCTTCTTTTCCTTGTTGCGGGACTCTTCCGATGAAGCCTTCCTGTGGCTTGTAGTGGGCTTGTCGTCGGTCTCCATCTCCTTCTTGGCGAGTTCTCCCGACATCACTTCGAGCGGTTAGGCTCTAATGAAGCACCGGGCTCTGATACCAATTGAAAGTCGCCTAGAGGGGGGGTGAATAGGGCGAAACTGAAATTCTCAAAAATAATCACAACTACAAGCCGGGTTAGCGTTAGAAATATAAACGAGTCCGCGAGAGAGGGTGCAAAACAAATCGTAAGCGAATAAGGAGTGAGACACGTGGATTTGTTTTACCGAGGTTCGGTTCTCGCAAACCTACTCCCCGTTGAGGTGGTCACAAAGACCGGGTCTCTTTCAACCCTTTCCCTCTCTCAAACGGTCCCTCGGACCGAGTGAGCTTTTCTTCTCAATCACTTGGAACACAAAGTTCCCACAAGGACCACCACAAGATTGGTGTCTCTTGCCTCAATTACAAGTGAGTTTGATTGCAAGAAAGAATGAGAAAGAAAGCAAGCGATCCAAGCGCAAGAGCTCAAAAGAACACAGCAAATCACTCTCACTAGTCGCTAATGTTTTTGTGGATGTGGGAGAGGATTTGATCACTTGGATGTGTCTTGTATTGAATGCCTAGCTCTTGTAAGTGGTTGGAAGTGTGAAAACTTGGATGACTTGAATGTGGGGTGGTTGGGGGTATTTATAGCCCCAACCACCAAACTAGCCGTTTGGTGGGGCTGTCTGTCGCATGGTGCACCGGACAGTCCGGTGCACACCGGACATGCCCGGTGCGCCAGCCACGTCACCAAAGCCGTTGGGTTCCGACCGTTGGAGCACTGTCTTCTGGGCCCGCCTGGATGTCCGGTGGCGCACCGGACATGCAGGTAGCCGTTGGAGCCGAAGTATCCGTTGCTTCGATGTCACACCGGACAGTTCGGTGTACACCGGACATGTCCGGTGAATTATAGCGGATTAGCCGTTGCGAATTCCCGAAGCTGGCGAGTTCCAGAGCCGCTCTTCCTTGGAGCACCGGACACTGTCCGGTGTACACCGGACAGTCCGGTGAATTATAGCGAAGCGCCTCTGGATTTTCCCTAAGGTGACGAGTTCGACTTGGAGTCCTCTGGTGCACTGGACACTGTCCGGTGGCACACCGGACAGTCCGGTGCGCCAGACCAGAGGTGCCTTCGGTTGTCCCTTTGCTCTTTTGTTGAACCAAATACTTGGTCTTTTTATTGGCTAAGTGTGAACCTTTGACACCTGTATAACTTATATACTCGAGCAAACTAGTTAGTCCAATTATTTGTGTTGGGCAATTCAACCACCAAAATCATTTAGGAAATAGGTGTAAGCCTAATTCCCTTTCAGTATCCGTATCCCGGAGGCGTAGGAGTCCCTCGGCTCGGTCGGCCTTGCTGTCCGAGGCTTCTCTTGCTTAGTTAAAGGAACCCCTCGGCCGCTCTTCGATGAGCCGAAGCCGGGGGTAGCGGTGTCAGCTCGAACAGAGGCAGAGTTGGCTCGAAAAGAAGACTTGGTCGGCCAGAGCCTGGCCGGGTCGTCCACTGACGGGACTGACGCCAGAATTGAGTTGCCGAGGCCTCGGGCCGGGCTGATGTCTTCGGGGGACAGCTGGCCGAGGCCTCGGGGTGACCGGCCGAGCCGTCTGCTCGAGCCGGATTCCTGGAGAAGACCCTGGCGGTGATGGCCTGGGAGTGGTGATGATGTCGTCCTTCAGAGTGGAGATCCTCGGACCGCGTCGCCGTCCGAGGCTAGGTCGGACCTCGTCGAAGGTGTAGTTGACGCCGAGGGTGCTGCTGCTCCCTTCAACTGTCAAGATCCGAGCCTGTAGGGTCGGATTATCTTGTAGTGTGTGTTTTCTGCGGCCGCCGAGGCCCAAACACACCATCGTCGTGTTGTAAAGCTGCGTTTCTTTTCCCCTTGTTTCGAGTATCTGGACTTTTTCGTCGGTAACAGAATTGTCTGTGCGAGCGAGAGTTGCTTTTCACGGAAGGCGATGAGTGAGGTATCCGTATCCCGGAGGCGTAGGAATCCCTCGGCTCGGTCGGCCTTGCTGCTTACGCGCACTCTTGCCCGTTCATAGGGTTCTGTCACCGACGCAGTCAAGAAGGCCCGAAGAATCGCTTCGGCAGAGGAGCTTTCGAGCGCGAAGACTTGTTCGGTTCGCGGAATCACTTATCCGAACGTGAGTTACTTATCGTAGAAGGAGATGAGTGAGGTATCCGTATCCCGGAGGCGTAGGAGTCCCTCGGCTCGGTCAGCCTTGGCTGCTTACGTGTACTCCGTCGTTTTCAGGATCCACTTTCGAAGTAGTCGAAAAGCACGAAAGACATTCTGGCAGAAAGGACCTTTTTTCGAGGAAAATTTCGACGCAGAGGGGGTTCCCTCCTTTTAGCCCCCGAGGGAGGGTCGGGCTTTGCCGAGGCAAGGCTGACCCTTCCTTGATGACTAAACTTTGCGTGGGAACGAGGTATACGAACAACTTGAAAGCATCTTAAGAGTAGAAGCGACGTAGCTGTTGGATGTTCCAAGCGTTGCTGTAGACCTCGCCCTGACTGTTGGCCAGCTTGTATGTTCCGGGCTTCAGAACTTTGGCGATGACGAACGGCCCTTCCCAGGGAGGCGTGAGCTTATGCCGCCCTCGGGCGTCTTGTCGCAACCGAAGCACCAGGTCGCCCACCTGGAGGTCTCGGGACCGAACCCCTCGGGCGTGGTAGCGCCGCAGGGACTGCTGGTACCGCACCGAGTGTAGTAAGGCCATGTCCCGAGCCTCTTCCAGCTGGTCCAATGAGTCTTCTCGACTAGCTTGATTGCTTTGGTGGGCGTAGGCCCTCGTCCTCGGGGAACCGTATTCTAAGTCTGTGGGCAAGATGGCCTCGGCCCCATAGACTAGAAAGAACAGCGTGAAGCCCGTGGCTCGGCTCGGCGTTGTCCTCAGACTCCAGACCACCGAGGGGAGTTCCTTCATCCATTGCTTGCCGAACTTGTTGAGGTCGTTGTAGATCCGAGGCTTGAGTCCTTGTAGAATCATGTCGTTGGCACGCTCTACTTGCCCATTCGTCATGGGGTGAGCCACGGCGGCCCAGTCCACCCGGATGTGGTGATCCTCGCAGAAGTCCAGGAACTTTCTGCCAGTGAACTGGGTGCCGTTGTCGGTGATGATGGAGTTCGGGACCCCAAAGCGATGGATGATGTTGGTGAAGAACGCCACCGCCTGTTCGGACCTGATGCTGTTTAGGGGTCGGACCTCGATCCACTTGGAGAATTTGTCGATGGCGACCAACAGGTGCGTATAGCCCCCGGGTGCCTTCTGCAAGGGGACGACGAGGTCCAGACCCCACACAGCAAAAGGCCAGGTGATGGGTATCGTCTGCAGGGCCTGAGCGGGCAGGTGGGTCTGCCTTGCGTAGAACTGACACCCTTCACAGGTGCGGACAATTCTAGTGGCGTCGGCCACCGCCGTCGGCCAGTAGAAACCTTGTCAGAAGGCGTTTCCGACAAGGGCTCGAGGTGCTGCGTGATGGCCACAAGCCCCCGAGTGTATCTCTTGTAGGAGCTCCTGGCCGGCGATGGAAATGCATCGCTGGAGGATGCCTGAGGGGCTGCGGTGGTAGAGTTCCTTCCCGTCCCCCAGCAAGACAAACGACTTGGCGCGCTACGCCAACCACCGAGCTTCGGCTCGGTCGAGGGGTAGCTCTCCTCGGTGGAGATATTGCAGGTACGGGGTCTGCCAGTTTCGATTAGGCGTGACCCCGCTTCGCTCCTCCTCGATGCGTAGTGCCTCACCCTCGGGGGCCGAGGGTACCTCGGGTCGAACCGAGGGTGCCTCGGGCTGGGCCGAGGGTGCCTCGGGCTGAGCCGAGGGTACCTCAGACTGAGCCGAGGGTGCCTCAGGTTGGGCCGAGGGTGCCTTGGGTCGAGCCGAGGGTACCTCGGACTGAGCCGAGGGTGCCTCAGGCTCGGCCGAGGCCTTCTCGGGCTCGGGCGTGTCGTCGGTCTTGACGGAGGGTTGATGCAGGTCTCGAGAGAAGACGTCCGGGGGAACCGTTGTTCGCCCCGAGGCTATTTTAGCCAGCTCGCCCGCAGTCTCGTTGTAGCGTCGGGCGATGTGGTTGAGCTCGAGCCCGTAGAACTTGTCTTCCAGGCGCCGAACCTCATCGCAGTAGGCTTCCATCTTCGGGTCGCGGCAGTGGGAGTTCTTCATGACTTGGTCGATGACAAGTTGCGAGTCACCGCGAGCGTCGAGGCGTCGGACCCCTAGCTCGATGGCGATGCGCAACCCGTTGACCAGAGCCTCGTACTCAGCCACATTGTTGGACGCCGGGAAGTGGAGGCGTAGCACGTAGCGTAGGTGCTTCCCGAGGGGCGAGATGAAGAGCAGGCCTACGCCTGCTCCTGTCTTCATCAGCGACCCGTCGAAGAACATGGTCTAGAGTTCCGGTTGGATCGGAACTGTTGGGAGCTGGGTGTCGACCCATTCAGCCACGAAGTCCGCTAAGACCTGGGACTTGATGGCCTTCCGAGGGGCGAACGAGATTGCTTCGCCCATGATTTCCACCGCCCACTTTGCAATTCTACCCGAGGCCTCTCGGCACTGGATGATCTCCCCCAGGGGGAAGGATGACACCACAGTTACCGGATGAGACTCGAAGTAGTGTCGCAACTTCCGTCGCGTCAGGATCACCGCGTATAGCAGCTTCTGAATTTGTGGGTAGCGGATCTTGGTCTCGGACAGTACCTCGCTGATGAAGTAGACTGGCCTCTGGACGGGCAATGCATACCCCTCTTCTCGTCTCTCAACCACAATCGCGGCGCTAACCACCTGAGTGGTCGCGGCGACGTAGATCAAGAGGGCTTCTCCGGCAGCGGGAGGCACCAAGATGGGCGCGTTTGTAAGGAGCGCCTTCAGGTTCCAGAGGGCTTCCTCGGCCTCAGGGGTCCAAGTGAAGCACTCGGCCTTCCTTAAGAGGCGGTACAGAGGCAGGCCTCTTTCGCCGAGGCGCGAGATGAAGCGGCTCAGAGCCGCAAGGCATCCCGTGACTCTCTGTACGCCTTTCAAGTCCTTGATGGGCCCCATGCTGGTGATGGCCGCGATCTTCTCCGGGATGGCCTCGATGCCCCGCTCGGAGACGATGAACCCCAAGAGCATGCCTCGGGGAACCCCGAAGACACACTTCTCGGGATTAAGCTTCACGCCTTTCGCCTTGAGACATCGGAATGTCACTTCAAGGTCGGAAAGGAGGTCGGAGGTTTTCCTCGTCTTGACTACGATGTCATCGACGTAGGCCTCGACCGTCTGGCCAATGTGTTCGCCGAACACATGGTTCATGCACCGCTGGTACGTCGCACCCGCATTCCTCAAGCCGAACGGCATGGTGACATAGCAGTACATGCCGAAGGGTGTGATGAAAGAAGTCGCGAGCTGGTCGGACTCTTTCATCTTGATTTGGTGATACCCTGAGTAGGCATCGAGGAATGACAGGGTTTCGCACCCAGCAGTGGAGTCCACAATTTGGTCGATGCGAGGCAGAGGGTAGGGAACCTTCGGACATGCTTTGTTTAGACCAGTGTAGTCTACACACATCCGTCATTTCCCTCCTTTCTTTCTCACAAGCACAGGGTTGACAAGCCATTCGGGATGGAATACCTCTTTGATGAACCCTGCCGCCATTAGCTTGTGGATCTCCTCGCCTATGGCTCTGCGCTTTTCTTCGTCGAATCGGCGCAGAGGCTGCTTCACGGGTCAGGCTCTAGCTCGGATATCCAGCGAGTGCTCGGCGACATCCCTCGGTATGCTGGGCATGTCCGAGGGACTCCACGCGAAAACGTCGGCGTTCGCGCGGAGAAAGTCAACGAGCACTGCTTCCTATTTGGGATCGAGCTCGGAGCCGATCCGGATTTGCTTGGAGGCATCGCTGCTGGGGTCGAGGGGGACGGACTTAACCGTCTCCGCTGGCTCGAAGTTGCCGGCGTGGCGCTTCACGTCTGGCACCTCCTTAGAGAGGCTCTCCAGGTCGGCGATGAGGGCCTCGGCGTACTCCACGCACTCCACGTCGCATTCGAACGCGTGTCGGTACGTGGGGCCGACGGTGATGACCCCGTTGGGGCCCGTCATCTTGAGCTTGAGGTAGGTGTGGTTGGGGACGGCCATGAACTTCGCGTAGCATGGCCTCCCTAGTACCGCGTGGTAGGTTCCTCGGAACCCGACCACCTCGAACGTGAGGGTCTCCCTTCGGAAGTTGGAGGGCGTCCCAAAGCAGACGGGAAGATCGAGTTGTCCGAGGGGCTGGACGCGCTTCCCGGGGATGATCCCGTGGAAGGGCGCAGCGCCTGCCCGGACCAAGGACAGATCAACACGCAGGAGCCCGTGGGTCTCGGCGTAGATGATGTTGAGGCTGCTGCCTCCGTCCATGAGGACCTCGGTGAGCCTGACGTCGCCGATGACGGGGTCGACAACGAGCGGTTATTTCCCCGGGCTCGGCACGCGGTCGGGGTGGTCGGCTTGGTCGAAGGTGATAGGCTTGTCGGACCAGTCTAGGTAGACTGGCGCCGCCACCTTTACAGAACAGACCTCCCGACGCTCTTGCTTGTGGTGCCGAGCCGAGGCGTTCGCCGCTTGCCCACCGTAGATCATGAAGCAGTCGCGGACCTCGGGGAACTCTCCTGCCTGGTGATCTTCCTTCTTATCGTCGTTGTGAGCCCTGCCACCCTCCGCGGGCGGCCCGGCCTTGTGAAAGTGGCGCCGAAGCATGGCGCACTCCTCAAGGGTGTGCTTGACGGGCCCCTGATGATAGGGGCACGACTCCTTGAGCATCTTGTCTAAGAGGTTGGCACCTCCGGGAGGTTTCCGAGGGTTCTTGTACTCGGCAGCGGCGACAAGGTCTACGTCGGCGGCGTCGCGTTTCGCTTGCGACTTCTTCTTGCCTTTCTTCTTGGCGTCGCGCTGAGTTGACACCTCAGGGGCATCTTCCGGTGGGCGGCCCTGGGGCTACTTGTCCTTCCGGAAGATAGCCTCAACCGCCTCCTGGCCAGAGGCGAACTTGGTGGCGATGTCCATCAGCTCGCTCGCCCTGGTGGGGGTCTTGCGACCCAGCTTTCTCACCAGGTCGCGGCAGGTGGTGCCGGCGAGGAACGCGCCGATGACATCTGAATCGGTGATGTTGGGCAGCTCGGTGCGCTGCTTCGAGAATCGCCGGATGTAGTCCCGGAGAGACTCTCCCGGCTGCTGTCGGCAGCTTCGGAGGTCCCAGGAGTTTCTAGGGCGCACGTACGTGCCCTGGAAATTGCCGGCGAAGGCTTGGACCAGGTCGTCCCAGTTGGAGGTCTGCCCCGGAGGCAGATGCTCCAACCAGGCGCGAGCAGTGTCGGAGAGGAACAGGGGGAGGTTGCGGATGATGAGGTTGTCATCGTCCGTTCCACACAGTTGGCAGGCCAGTCGGTAGTCCGCGAGCCACAATTCTGGTCTCGTCTCCCCCGAGTACTTTGTGATAGTAGTCGGGGTTCGGAACCGGGTCGGGAACGGCGCCCGTCGTATGGCGCGGCTGAAAGCCTGCGGACCGGGTGGTTCGGGCGAGGGACTCCGATCCTCCCCGCTGTCATAGCGTCCCCCACGCCTGGGGTGGTAGCCTCGGCGCACCCTCTCGTCGAGGTGGGCCCGACGGTTGCGGTGATGGTGCTCGTTGCCGAGGCGACCCGGGGCCGTAGGCGCTGTGTTGCGCGTGCGCCCGGTGTGGACCGAGGCTTCTGAAAGGGAAATGTGCCCTTGGGCCATTTCTAAGTATTTTGGTGATTGAGTGCCAACACAAAGTGCTTAAATGTGAATTTATGCCCATGGATGAACAAAGTGCAAATCATGAGTAAAGGTATGTTTCTAAGCCTTAGTACATTGGTTTTGTGTACTAATATATTTGTCTAAGTGTTAGAAACAGAAAGAAAAAGAAAAGAAGAAAGGTGCAAAGACTTGGCTGCGTACAGTCAAGACTCAGCTCGGTCTGGCACACCGGACTGTCCGGTGGTGCACCGGACAGTGTCCGGTGCGCCAGGCTGACACGGCGCGAAGTGGCCGCTCTCGGGAATTCGCCGACGGCGTTCGGCTATAATTCACTGGACTGTCCGGTGTGCACCGGACTGTCCGGTGAGCCAACGGTCGGCCGAGCCAACGGTCGGCCGCGGAATCTGCGCGCGACACGTGGCCTGGCCAACGGTCGGAAGGGGGCATCGGACTGTCCGGTGTGCACCGGACATGTCCGGTGCGCCAACGGCTCCCAGATCTGCAACGGTCGGCTGCGCTGTTTAAGGAAGGAAATCGGGCACCGGACAGTGTCCGGTGTGCACCGGACTGTCCGGTGCGCCCGACGACAGAAGGCAAGGATGGCCTTCCAGAATTGTTCTCAACGGCTCCTAGCTGCCTTGGGGCTATAAAAGGGACCCCTAGGCGCATGGAGGAGAACACCAAGCATTCCTACAACATTCCTAAGCACCAAGACATCGATTCCGCGCATTTGGTTCATTATGATAGCATCTAGAGCTCTTGTTGAGTTGTGAACTCATTGAGTTGTGTTGCGAGCTCTTGTTGCAACTTGTGTGCGTGTTGTTGCTCTGATCTTTTGAAGTCTTGTGTGCGTTGCTCATTTCCCCCCCTTACTCCGTATTTCTTTGTGAATCTCAAGTGTAAGGGTGAGAGACTCCAAGTTGTGGACATTCCTCGCAAACGGGATATTGAAAGGCAAAGCAAAACACCGTGGTATTCAAGTTGGTCTTTGGACCGCTTGAGAGGGGTTGATTGCAACCCTCGTCCGTTGGGACGCCACAACGTGGAGTAGGCAAGCGTTGGTCTTGGCCGAACCACGGGATAAACCACTGTGTCATCTCTGTGTTTGATCTCTTGTGGTATTGTGTTTTGTTGAGACTCCTCTCTAGCCACTTGGCAATTGTTGTGCTAACACTTAACAAGTTTTTGTGGCTATAAGTTTAAGTTTCACAGGATCACCTATTCACCCCCCCTCTAGGTGCTCTCAATTGGTATCAGAGCCGTTCTCTTCAAGAAAGGGACTAACCGCCCGAAGAGATGGATCCTAAGGGAAAGGGGATGGTGATCAACGACAAGGAGAAGGAGACCTTCGTCAACGAGCTCAATAATGACAAGCCCACCGACTCAGGCTCGGGCCACAAAAGAAAAGACGGGAGGAAGAAGAAGACAAGGCGCATCAAGGAAATTGTCTACTACGACAGCGACGAATCTTCCTCCTCCCAAAAGGACGACGACAACGACTACAGGAAGACGGTCAATTCGAATTTTTCATTTGATTATTCTCGTATTCCACATAGTTCGAATTCGCATTTGCTTTCCATTCCTCTTGGCAAACCTCCACACTTTGATGGGGAGGACTACGGATTTTGGAGTCACAAAATGCGTAGTCATCTATTCTCTCTCCATCCAAGCATATGGGAGATTGTAGAGAATGGAATGAAGTTTGATAGCTCGGATAGCCCTATGTTTATTAATGAACAGATTCATAAAAATGCACAAGCTACTACTGTGTTGCTAGCCTCTTTGTGCAGGGACGAGTACAACATGGTGAGTGGCTTGGACAACGCCAAGCAAATATGGGACACCCTCAAGATTTCTCACGAGGGAAACGACATCACCATGCTCACTA
The DNA here is from genome assembly GCF_902167145.1 of Zea mays. Lineage (NCBI taxonomy): Eukaryota > Viridiplantae > Streptophyta > Magnoliopsida > Poales > Poaceae > Zea > Zea mays. Next base: position 221,645,352 of record NC_050100.1, on the reverse strand, counting down.
AAATGGAGTTGGTGGAGGGCGAACTTGGAAGGTTTGCAATGATAAGGGGCGAGGAGCCAACCCAAACATACAACCGGCTCAAGACCCTCATCAACAAAATAAGGAGCTATGGAAGCACGCGATGGACGGACCATGACGTCGTCCGACTATTACTAAGGTCCTTTACCATTCTTGATCCTCATTTGGTGAATAATATTCGTGAGAATCCCAGGTACACCAAAATGTCGCCCGAAGAAGTCCTAGGAAAATTCGTCAGCGGGCGAATGATGATTAAGGAAGCAAGGTACGTGGACGACGCCTTGAATGGACCGATCAATGAGCCGCAACCTCTCGCTCTCAAAGCAACAAGAAGCAAGGAGGCGCTACCTAGCAAGGTGGCACAAATTGAGGCGGCCGGACTTAATGATGAAGAGATGGCTCTCATCATCAAACGCTTCAAGTCGGTGCTTAAGGGTCACAAGGGGCAGCCAAGCAAGACCAAAGCCAAAGGGAAGCGCTCATGCTTCAAATGCGGTAAGATTGGTCATTTTATTGCTACCTGTCCCGATAATGAAAGTGACCAGGAACACGGGAGCAAGAGGGAAAAGAAGAAAAATTACAAGAAGGCCAAGGGCGAGGCACATCTAGGAAAGGAGTGGGACTCGGATTGCTCCTCTTCCGACTCCGACAATGAAGGACTCGCCGCCACCGCCTTCAACAAGTCATCCCTCTTCCCCAACGAGCGTCACACATGCCTTATGGCAAGGGAGAAGAAGGTGAGTACTCGAGACTCCACTTATGCTTCTTCTAGTGATAATGAGTCTAGTGATGATGATGACATAGATTATTCATGCTTATTCAAGGGTTTAGATAGATCTAAGATAGATAAAATTAATGAATTGATTGATGCCTTGAATGATAAGAATAGGCTTTTAGAAAAGCAAGAGGATTTGTTGTATGAAGAACATGACAAATTTGTAGAAGCACAAAAATCACTGGCATTAGAGATTAAGAGAAATGAAATGCTTTCTTTTGAACTATCTACTTGTCATGAAACCATTTCTACTTTAAAAGGTGTCATCAATGATTTAAATGCTAAATTAGAAGTTGCTAGTAAATCTATCTCTTGTGTAGAAAATGTTGTAACGTGCACTAGGTGTAAAGATATTAACATTGATGCTTATAGTGAACACCTAGCTTGCATTTCTAAATTGAATGAAGAGGTAGCTAGTCTTAATGCCCAACTTGAGACTAGCAAAAGTGATTTTGATAAGCTAAAATTTGCAAGGGATGCCTACACAATTGGTAGACACCCCTCAATTAAGGATGGACTTGGCTACAAGAGGGAAGCCAAGGACTTGACAAGCCATAAAGCTCCTATCTCCGCCAAGGAGAAAGGGAAGGCTCCTATGGCTGGTAGTGCTAAAAAGAACCATGCTTTTATGTACCATAATAGGAGACATACTAGAAATGCAAATAGAAGTTATAATGTTTTTGATTCATATGGTTATGATTCTCATGACATGTGTGCTTCTAGTTCCTTCTATGTGCATGATAGGAATGTTGGTAGAAGAAATGTTGTTCATAATATGCCTAGGAGAAATGTTGGTAATATTCCTAGGAAAGTGAATGAACCTTCTACAATATATCGCGCTTTGAATACTTCCTTTGCTATTTGTAGAAAGGATAGGAAAATAGTTGCTAGGAAGTTAGGGGCAAAATGCAAGGGAGACAAAACTTGCATTTGGGTCCCTAAAGAAATTGTGACTAACCTTGTAGGACCCAACAAGAGTTGGGTACCTAAGTCCCAAGCCTAAATTTGCCTTGCAGGTTTATGCATCCGGGGGTTCAAGCTGGATTATTGACAGCGGATGCACAAACCATATGACGGGGGAGAAGAAGATGTTCACCTCCTACGTCAAGAATAAGGATTCCCAAGATTCAATTATATTCGGTGATGGAAATCAAGGCAAGGTAAAAGGGTTAGGTAAAATTGCAATTTCTAATGAGCACTCTATCTCTAATGTGTTTTTAGTAGAGTCTCTTGGATATAATTTGCTATCAGTTAGCCAATTATGCAATATGGGATATAACTGTCTATTCACAAATGTAGATGTGTCTGTCTTTAGAAGAAGTGATGGTTCACTAGCTTTTAAGGGCCTGATTGGTTGCCCGCATATAGGCCAACCAGGCTCACGGTATGCGGCCGTAGTGTGTTTGGTTGTAGGTTGCATCCACGTAACCAGGCGCGTGCTACTTTGCCGCTTGTTTGGTTTGCCGCATATGCATCAGCGCCTGTGTCTCGCGATGCAAAAAAGGAGCTCGGGCCAGGCTCTGGAGATGCGACCAAAATCTGCGCATCTGTGGAGCCAGGCTCACGCGATGCACAGCCAGGCTGCCGCGGACCTGGCTCGCTCGACCATGCTGCCTAGATACGGCAACCAATCAGGCCCTAAGGGTGTATTAGACGGCAAACTTTATTTAGTTGATTTTGCAAAAGAGGAGGCCGGTCTAGATGCATGCTTAATAGCTAAGATTAGCATGGGCTGGCTGTGGCATCGCCGCTTAGCACATGTGGGGATGAAGAACCTTCACAAGCTTCTAAAGGGAGAACACGTGATAGGTTTGACTAATGTGCAATTCGAAAAAGATAGACCTTGTGCAGCATGTCAAGCAGGTAAACAGGTGGGAGGAACACATCACAGCAAGAATGTGATGACCACATCAAGGCCCCTGGAGCTGCTACATATGGATCTCTTCGGACCCGTCGCCTATCTAAGCATAGGAGGAAGTAAGTATGGTTTAGTTATTGTTGATGACTTTTCCCGCTTCACTTGGGTGTTCTTTTTGCAGGATAAGTCTGAAACCCAAGGGACCCTCAAGCGCTTCCTCAGGAGAGCTCAAAATGAGTTTGAGCTCAAGGTGAAGAAGATAAGGAGCGGCAACGGGTCCGAATTCAAGAACCTTCAAGTGGAGGAGTTCCTTGAGGAAGAAGGAATCAAGCACGAGTTCTCCGCTCCCTACACACCACAACAAAATGGTGTGGTAGAAAGGAAGAACAGGACGCTCATCGATATGGCGAGGACGATGCTAGGAGAGTTCAAGACCCCCGAGTGCTTTTGGACAGAAGCCGTGAACACGGCTTGCCACGCCATCAACAGGGTCTACCTTCATCGCCTCCTCAAGAAGACCTCATATGAGCTACTAACCGGTAACAAACCCAATGTATCTTACTTTCGTGTATTTGGGAGCAAGTGCTACATTCTAGTGAAGAAGGGTAGAAATTCTAAGTTCGCTCCCAAAGCTGTAGAAGGGTTTTTGTTAGGTTATGACTCAAATACAAAGGCGTATAGAGTCTTCAACAAATCATCGGGTCTAGTTGAAGTCTCTAGCGACGTCGTATTTGATGAGACTAATGGCTCTCCAAGAGAGCAAGTTGTTGATTGTGATGATGTAGATGAAGAAGATGTTCCGACAGCCGCTATAAGAACCATGGCGATTGGAGAAGTGCGGCCACAGGAACAAGATGAACGAGATCAACCTTCTTCCTCAACAATGGTGCATCCCCCAACTCAAGACGATGAACAGGTTCATCAACAGGAGGCGTGTGATCAAGGGGGAGCACAAGATGATCATGTGATGGAGGAAGAAGCGGAACCGGCACCTCAAATCCAAGTTCGAGCGATGATTCAAAGGGATCATCCCGTCGACCAAATTCTGGGTGACATTAGCAAGGGAGTAACTACTCGGTCTCGATTAGTTAATTTTTGTGAACACTACTCCTTTGTCTCTTCTATTGAGCCTTTCAGGGTAGAAGAGGCCTTGCTAGATCCAGACTGGGTGTTGGCCATGCAAGAGGAGCTCAACAACTTCAAGAGGAATGAAGTTTGGACGCTGGTGCCTCGTCCCAAGCAGAATGTTGTGGGAACCAAGTGGGTGTTCCGCAACAAACAAGACGAGCACGGAGTGGTGACAAGGAACAAGGCTCGACTTGTGGCAAAAGGTTATGCCCAAGTCACAGGTTTGGACTTTGAGGAGACTTTTGCTCCTGTGGCTAGGCTAGAGTCCATTCGTATCTTGCTAGCATATGCCGCTCACCATTCTTTCAGGTTGTTCCAAATGGATGTGAAGAGCGCTTTCCTCAACGGGCCAATCAAGGAGGAGGTGTACATGGAGCAACCCCCTGGCTTCGAGGATGAACGGTACCCCGACCACGTGTGTAAGCTCTCTAAGGCGCTCTATGGACTTAAGCAAGCTCCAAGAGCATGGTATGAATGCCTTAGAGACTTTCTAATTGTTAATGCTTTCAAGGTTGGGAAAGCCGATCCAACTCTGTTTACTAAGACATGTGATGGTGATTTGTTTGTGTGCCAAATTTATGTCGATGACATAATATTTGGTTCTACTAACCAAAAGTCTTGTGAAGAGTTTAGCAGGGTGATGACGCAGAAATTCGAGATGTCGATGATGGGCGAGTTGAACTACTTCCTTGGGTTCCAAGTGAAGCAACTCAAGGACGACACCTTCATCTCCCAAACGAAGTACACACAAGACTTGCTGAAGCGGTTTGGGATGAAGGACGCCAAGCCCGCAAAGACTCCGATGGGGACCGACGGACACACCGACCTCAACAAAGGAGGTAAGTCCGTTGATCAAAAGGCATATCGGTCAATGATAGGGTCTTTACTTTATTTATGTGCTAGTAGACCGGATATTATGCTTAGCGTATGCATGTGTGCTAGATTTCAATCCGATCCTAAGGAGTGTCACTTAGTGGCGGTGAAGCGAATTCTTAGATATTTGGTTGCTACGCCTTGCTTCGGGCTCTGGTATCCAAAGGGGTCTACCTTTGACTTGGTTGGATACTCAGATTCCGACTATGCTGGATGTAAGGTCGATAGGAAGAGTACATCGGGGATGTGCCAATTCTTAGGAAGGTCCCTGGTGTCGTGGAACTCTAAGAAACAAACTTCCGTTGCCCTATCCACCGCTGAGGCCGAGTATGTTGCCGCAGGACAGTGTTGCGCGCAACTACTTTGGATGAGGCAAACCCTCCGGGACTTTGGCTACAATCTGAGCAAAGTCCCACTCCTATGTGATAATGAGAGTGCTATCCGCATGGCGGAGAATCCTGTTGAGCACAGCCGCACAAAGCACATTGACATCCGGCATCACTTTTTGAGAGACCACCAGCAAAAGGGAGATATTGAAGTGTTTCATGTTAGCACTGAGAACCAGCTAGCCGATATCTTTACCAAGCCTCTAGATGAGAAGACCTTTTGCAGGCTGCGTAGTGAGCTAAATGTCTTAGATTCGCGGAACTTGGATTGAAGTGTAGCATACATGTGTTTATGCCTTATGATCATGTTCCTTTTTGCATTTTTGTTGCTTATTGTGGTGCTCAAGTTGTACAAACACTCCCTGGACCTCACAAGTCCGTTGCAAAGTGATGCACATGTTTAGGGGGAGATGTATTACAACTTGACCCTTTGAGACTAACCATATGCTTGAGTTTGCTTGATTTAGTCTCGAAGGAGAAGTAAAAGGGAAAAGGTGGACTTGGACCATGAAAGACTTCCACTGCACTCCGATGAGAGGGTAACTTATTCCAAGTCCATCTCATGAACTCTTATTGCCATTTGCTCTTAATTGAAGATTTTGGTGAGGCAATGGGGTTAAAGGGCCAAGATTAATCCCGTTTTGGTGCTTGATGCCAAAGGGGGAGAAAATGAAGGCCAAAGCAATAAATGGATCAGCTACCACTTGAAAGATTTGAAAATAGTAGAGTAGAGCTTTTGGTTTGTCAAAACACTCTTTTATTGTCACTCTTGTCAAAAGTTGGCTTCTTGTGGGGAGAAGTAGTGATTATGGGAAAAAGGGGGAGTTTTTGAAATCTTTGATCAATCTCTTTTGGAATGACTCTCTTTATGCTTCAACATGTGTGTTTGACTTAGAGATAGAGATTTGAGTTTGATTTGCAAAAACAAACCAAGTGGTGGCAAAGGATGATCCATATATGCCAAAATAGAATCAAAATAAATTTGAGTTTTATTTGAAGTGATTTTGCACTTGTTTTAGTTGCTTTATGTTGTGTTGGCATGAATCACCAAAAAGGGGGAGATTGAAAGGGAAATGTGCCCTTGGGCCATTTCTAAGTATTTTGGTGATTGAGTGCTAACACAAAGTGCTTAAATGTGAATTTATGCCCATGGATGAACAAAGTGCAAATCATGAGTAAAGGTATGTTTCTAAGCCTTAGTACATTGGTTTTGTGTACTAATATATTTGTCTAAGTGTTAGAAACAGAAAGAAAAAGAAAAGAAGAAAGGTGCAAAGACTTGGCTGCGTACAGCCAAGACTCAGCTCGGTCTGGCACACCGGACTGTCCGGTGGTGCACCGGACAGTGTCCGGTGCGCCAGGCTGACACGGCGTGAAGTGGCCGCTCTCGGGAATTCGCCGACGGCGTTCGGCTATAATTCACCGGACTGTCCGGTGTGCACCGGACTGTCCGGTGAGCCAACGGTCGGCCGAGCCAACGGTCGGCCGCGGAATCTGCGCGCGACACGTGGCCTGGCCAACGGTCGGAAGGGGGCACCGGACTGTCCGGTGTGCACCGGACATGTCCGGTGCGCCAACGGCTCCCAGATCTGCAACGGTCGGCTGCGCTGTTTAAGGAAGGAAATCGGGCACCGGACAGTGTCCGGTGTGCACCGGACTGTCCGGTGCGCCCGACGACAGAAGGCAAGGATGGCCTTCCAGAATTGTTCTCAACGGCTCCTAGCTGCCTTGGGGCTATAAAAGGGACCCCTAGGCGCATGGAGGAGAACACCAAGCATTCCTACAACATTCCTAAGCACCAAGACATCGATTCCGCGCATTTGGTTCATTGTGATAGCATCTAGAGCTCTTGTTGAGTTGTGAACTCATTGAGTTGTGTTGCGAGCTCTTGTTGCAACTTGTGTGCGTGTTGTTGCTCTGATCTTTTGAAGTCTTGTGTGCGTTGCTCATTTCCCCCCCTTACTCCGTATTTCTTTGTGAATCTCAAGTGTAAGGGTGAGAGACTCCAAGTTGTGGAGATTCCTCGCAAATGGGATATTGAAAGGCAAAGCAAAACATCGTGGTATTCAAGTTGGTCTTTGGACCGCTTGAGAGGGGTTGATTGCAACCCTCATCCGTTGGGACGCCACAACGTGGAGTAGGCAAGCGTTGGTCTTGGCCGAACCACGGGATAAACCACTGTGTCATCTCTGTGTTTGATCTCTTGTGGTATTGTGTTTTGTTGAGACTCCTCTCTAGCCACTTGGCAATTGTTGTGCTAACACTTAACAAGTTTTTGTGGCTATAAGTTTAAGTTTCACAGGATCACCTATTCACCCCCCCTCTAGGTGCTCTCAGCTTCCCGCATGAATCGGGAAGTCGCGGCGCGATGTTCCGAGGGGTACCCCTGCCTTCGGGAGGCGGAGCTTTCGGCCCGTCGGACCGCGGCGTCCTCCAAGAGATTCTTGAGCTCTCCCTGAATTCGCCGCCCCTCGGTAGTTGATGGCTCCGACATCACGCGGAGGAGCATTGCCGCTGCAGCCAGGTTCTGGCCGACTCCACTGGAAGTGGGTGGCGGCCTCACCCTGATATCGTCGGCGATGCGGTGCTGGATACCCTGGGGTAGATGACGCACTTCTCCGGCCGGAGGTTGGCCCGCCCATTCCTGCCCGACGTCCCGGCGGATCGGCTCAAGTGTTCCTGCTCCCTCGTTGAGCCTGGCCTGCACCCCGCGGATTTGCTCGAGCTGTGGGTCATGACCCCCCGCCGGAACGGGGACCACTGCTAGCTCCCGTAGGATGTCAACGCGAGGCACAGGCCTAGGGAGATCACCGTTCTCCGGCATACCGAGATGGTTGCCTTCGGAGGGACCCCTAGATCGACGTGGAAACATTCACGACTTGGGCCACAGTCCTCATCGCCGAGGCTGCGGCTACCGTCGGAACAGTCGGAAAGGCAGTAGCCACACGCGGTCATAAAGTCCCGCATGGCACTGGGGTTACCAAGTCCGGAGAAATCCCAACAGAAGTCGGGCTCGTCATCTTCCTCGGACCCCGAGGGCCCGTAGGTCGAGACGTCCATCAGCCGGTCCCAGGGTGACCGCATACGATACCCCGGAGGGTTTGGACTCGCCTCTACGAGAGCGCCCACCAAAGCGAAGTCGCTTGGCGGGTTGAGGCTGAATCCAAAAGGCATGAGATGGGAATCGGTTGGTACCTCTTGGTCGACGGGCGGTGACGAAGTCATGTCAGAGACTGACTGCACCATCGTCTCAGGTACGAGGGTGACGCCCAACAAGTCCTTTGCGAGCGTGCTGGCGTCATCCGTTTGCTTGGGATTGGCGTGTTGCGGGGAGACGACGCTCGTCTTCGTCTTAGGCGCGAGGTCGATGCCCGACGTGCCCCCCGTTGGGGCGCCGGCGCCGTCGACTCGCTCGACAGCCGACGAGGTGCCGCCTCCTGCTTGGCCTTGGTTGCCCCGCCTCCTCCTCCGTCGGCGGGGGAGGGGACGGGGTGAGCTCGAATGTTGTTCTTCCGCCACGCGGGGAAGACGTCGTCGATTCCGCCGCCGGTGGGCGGGCTGTCGGCCGCCATTGTCGTTGTCGCACGGCGGGGGAAGGAGTTTCATGTCGTAGCTGCCGTCGAGGGACATGAACTCAAGACTCCCGAAACGAAGCACCGTCCTGGGCTGGAAAGGTTGCTGGAGACTGCTCATCTGGAGCTTGACAGGAAGCTGTTCGTCAACACGCAGCAGGCCCCTACCTAGCGCGCCAACTGTCGGCGTTTCGAGACCAGGGGGTCCCTGGACCGACGAGTAAATTGTCGCCGCGTGCCCCAGCCCAGATGGGTCGGCGCGAGACGGAGCGCGAAGGGGGGAGGCAGCCGGAGGGAGACGGGCGTGAGAGGTGGAAATCCCGCGGCCTTCGTGTTTGTCCCGCGCCCAGGTCGGGTGCGCTTGCAGTAGGGGGTTACAAGTGTCCACGCGGGAGGGAGCGAGCGGCCTCACGCGAGCGCCGTCCCGTCCTTTCCCCGCGCGGCCAACCCTCCGTAAGAGGGCCCTGGTCCTTCCTTTTATAGGCGCAAGGAGAGGATCCAGGTGTACAATGGGGGGTGTAGAAGTGTGCTAACGTGTCTAGCGGAGGAGAGCTAGCGCCCTAAGTACATGCCATCGTGGCAGCCGGAGAGGTTTTGGCACCCGGTTCGTGTGGTGTCGTGGCCGTCGGAGGAGCGCTGGAGCCTGGTGGAAGGACAACTGTCGGGGCTGTCGAGTCCTTGCTGACGTCCTCTTGCTTCCGTAAGGGGGCTGAGAGCCGCCGTCGTCATAGAGCGTGGGGGCGCCATCATTACTTGTCTGGCGGAGCGAGCCAGATGGGACGCCGGTCTTGTTCCCCGTAGCCTGAGTCAGCTTGGGGTAGGGTAATGATGGCGCCTCCTGTTGACGTGGTCGGTCCGTGCCCTAGGTTGGGCGATGTGGAGGCTCCTCCGAGGTCGAGGTCGAGTATGTCTTCCGAGGCCGAGGTCGAGTCTGAGCCCCTGGGTCGGGCGAGGCGGAGACCGTCGGCTAAGGCCAGGGCTGAGTTCGAGCCCTGGGGTCGGGCGAAGCGGAGTTCGTCGTCTTTCGGGGCTGAGCCCGAGTCCGAGCCCTGGGGTCGGGCGAAGCGGAGTTCGTCGTCTTCCGGGGCTGAGCCCGAGTCCGAGCCCTGGGGTCGGGCGAAGCGGAGTTCGTCGTCTTCCGGGGCTGAGCCCGAGTCCGAGCCCTGGGGTCGGGCGAAGCAGAGTTTCCTATGGCGCCTGAGGCCGGGCCTGGCTGCTGTCAGCCTCACTCTGTCGAGTGGCACAGCAGTCGGAGCGGCACAGGCGGCGCTGTCCTCTTGTCAGACCGGTCAGTGGATCGGCGAAGTGACTGCGGTCACTTCGTCTCTGTCGACTGAAGGGCGTGCGTCAGGATAAAGGTGTCAGGCCACCTTTGCATTAAATGCTCCTGCGATTTGGTCGGTTGACGTGGCGATTTGGCCTAGATTGCTTCTTGGCGAAGACTGGGCCTCGGGCGAGCCGAAGGTGTGCCCGTTGCTGGAGGGGGGCCTCGGGCGAGACGTAGATCCTCCGGGGTCGGCTGCCCTTGCCCGAGGCTGGGCTCGGGCGAGGCGTGATCGCGTCCCTCGAATGGACCGATCCTTGACTTAGTCGCACCCATCAGGCCTTTGCAGCTTTGTGCTGATGGGGGTTACCAGCTGAGAATTAGGAGCCTTGAGGGTACCCCTAATTATGGTCCCCGACAAACCCACGCCCTGATAGAAGAAGGGTCGGAGACACTGGACAAAGCTGTCTATCCAATAGAACATCATGTTCAGGTGTTTATAATATTGAATATAAAATGTACATATGTATATATGATTTTTTGTAAAAGAAAAAAATCGTGCCGGGCCAGCACTACGCCCCAAACACCGCACGACGCTCGTGCCGGGTTGGCCCAGGCACTATTAAATGGGTCGTGCCTCGGGCCGGCTCGCTACACACAGCCCATTTGGCCATCTATACCTCCGCACGATAATGATAGTCCTCGCCTCAGTTGCCACCACCTCGTTCATCATCCTGCTTCTTTTCTCTCTCCCCTCATGCCTCCACCTCCGCACCACCCCATTCTCGGCAGATGGCGTAGGAGTAGGCATCTCCTCCCTGTATTCATCCGACACCAGCCCCGACACCGACCAGCGCAATGGCTATTGCATGTCCACGAGAACGTTTCACATTATGCGCGCACCATCGTTTTCGCCACGTCGGACGTCCCGTTCGTCTTCCCGACCTTCAACCTATTCTTCCTCCCCAACCTGCTGTCCTCGCCCACGATCGCAGCCGCGAGCCGACCGACGCTCGTCGACGCGGGTACGGGGCGAGTCGTTCATGCTCCTAGCCTTTCTCTGTGCGTGCCATCGAGGACATGGTGGCGCCTGCCACGCTTAGGTTATCTTGGCGATGAGGAGTCCAGGTCTGAGATATTGGACAACCAAGACTCGTAGCGTGGCAGCAGTCGGTATATGCTATGGAGTTGGTGGTGGTGTTGTGTCGCTTCGGCGGGTTCAGGGTTGGGAAGACACTCACATTCTCTCGCCCTTCTCGGACTGACGCCTGGTGTGGGTGCCTCTCGGTTTGGAGCTGCTCCGGCTGGGCTTCTTTCCCTGCTTGCATGCTCTCTCCTTATATGTATCTAGCGGTATACTACCTATGTCGCCTCCAAATGTCCAGGTCTTCGTCGTGTCCTTCTCCGACAACGAACATGTATGCCCGCCTCTTCCCTTCCCCTCCTGCTCTACGAAACCTTGGAAGTGGGGGAGGCGAGGGATGTGGTCTCTGATTTGCTGCCTATGGTACCCGCACGTTCATAAAAAATATTATACGAAGAGCGGAGACAATCAATAAAAAACCTTGAGATTTTTTGGTGGATATTTTATGTGGGTATTATTGTGAGCCGTCGCAACACACGGGCAACTGACTAGTATTTATTAAAACCACACTTCATTCCACACTTTTGTAGCCAGAGATAATGCTAGTTAGATGTTTTTTGTAGCTTTGAATTAGAGTATGTGACATAAATTTACTTTTGTTATGAACGTTAGATAATTAATTGAACTTTGTATTAAGCTGATTATACTCTTTTTCCTTCTAACAAAATGATTTGTAAATGAGGTAGTCATTGCATAGCTCTGGTAACTTAATACAAATATTAAGTTTGCTTTTGGTCAAATTTATTTGTCTTATATTTTATTTGTTTTATTAAATTTGTTTTGAATTTAGGGCTCTGATGCCCTGATGTGAATTTTGGACAAAAAACTGAATTTCGGACCAAAAATTGAATTTCGGGCCCTGATGTGAATTTCGGGCTTTTATAATTTCGAGTCGCTTGAAATGAGCCCGGCACGTTTAAGCAATTACGTGTCGGTCCGTGGGCCGAGGGCTAGGTCTGTGGGCCGGTCCAGCACGCCCCGAAATTCAAACGGGCCGGCCCGGTCCAAAATTCAAACAATACGGGCCTTTTCGGGCTTAGACCGTGCCGGGCCGGGCGGCCCGAATGTACACCTATAGTGATAGAGGATCTAAAGTGAAGAAAAGATCTGCTTTGCTTTCATTGGAGTAGACCAGAAGTGCAGAAGTGACAAATAGTTTCCAATGAACCTGCACAAGCAGTTTAGAAGTCTAGTATTTATCATAGATAAGTTGTTGCTAAGTATTGGTTGCTGTGAGAAGCTTAAAAAGCCATTTGCCTAACAAAGAAATATTTTAAAATTAAGTTCATGAATCCTAAGCCCTTCTTGTTTCTTAGGTTGAGCTTTGATGCTCCACCTGGCAAGACGAGATATTTTTTATTATTTTTATTGCCATGCCATAAGAATCTAGACCTAAAATAGTCAAGCTTCTTAATGCCTCGTTTGGTATAATAAAGAACTACATCTTATACATTGGAAGACTACTGAAAACTAAGTTAATCAGTGTCAGTCTTCCTCCAATAAAGAGGTGTTTGCCCTTCTAATTACTGAGTCATCCCTTGCAATGCTCCTCGACCTTTTTTGAGACTGCATTTTGGAGTTTCTTATAGTGGATGAGTATCCCAAGATAGCACAAGAGAAAATCAACGGTTTTGCATCCAAAAATATTGTTGCACCAGTTAATAGCATCCCATGCTCGCCCAAAACAAAAAAAAATCTCGTTTTTATGAAAATTTATCTTTAGCCCAGATATTTGCTCCAAGGCATATAGATAAACTTAAGATTTCGAGCACATTTCATATTGTAGTATAGAAATATAACTTATCATTTGTGTATTGAAGGATGGATAAACTAAAAGGAAAATGTGCCTTTGGGCAATTTCTATTATGTTTTGGTGATTAAGTGTCCAACACATTTAAATAAGCTCTCATGTGCTAAACAAAGAGAGAAGTGATAATCAAGGCAAAGGTATGGTTCTAGACTTAGTACATTGGTTTTTGTGTGTACTAATATATTTGTCTAAGTGCTAGAATCAGAGAAAAGAGAAGAAGAAAGGACTTGGCTGGAGCAGCCAAGACTCAGCTCGGTCTGGCACATCGGACTGTCCGGTGGTGCACCGGACAGTGTCCGGTGCGCCAAGCTGGCTTCCGGCGAATTGGACGCTCTCGGGAGTTTTTGGCGGCGTACGGCTATAATTCACCGGACTGTCCGGTGGTGCACCAGACTGTCCGGTGAGCCAACGGCCGCCAGCGCAACGGTCGGCCGCGCAATCCGCGCGCGACGCGTGGCCCGCGCCAATGGTCGGCTGGAGGCACCGCAATGTCCGGTGTGCACCAGACAGTGTCCGGTGCGCCAACCAGCCCGAAGTTGCAACGGTCGGCTGCGCTAGGAATGGAAGGAAATCGCGCACCGGACACGAATAGTAGCTGTCCGGTGGCACACCGGACTGTCCGGTGCGCCACCCGACAGAAGGCAAGATTAGCCTTCCATGAATGCCTCCAACGGCTCCTAGCTGCCTTGGGGCTATAAAAGGGACCCCTAAACGCATGGATGAGACATCCAAGCATACTTTGAGCATTCTAAGTCTTCCACATTCCGTCTCCGCGCACTTGATTGACTTTGTTAGTGATTTGAGCTCCGTTCTAGTGGTGAACTTGTTGCGCTTCATTTGAGCTCAAGTCTTGGCTTGTGTGTGTGCGTATTGCTGCAGATTTGTGTGTGTTGCTTCCCACCCTTACTCTTGTGCTTTCACCGTGATCTTTATTGTAAGGGCGAGAGACTCCAACTTCTGGAGATTCCCCGCGAACGGGAAAAGAGATAAGTGTTGACGCCTTTTCGGAGCGCCTATCACTCAACAAGAACCGGCGGCGGTGCTCTCTGGTCAGGCGCGGACGGTCCGCGGCACAGGGTCGGACGGTCCGTGACCTGGAGCAGGGGCAAAGGTTCCCTGCCTGACTGCCGGACGGTCCGCGCGTGCGCAGGGGGCGGCGAAGGTCGCCGGCGGCGCCTGGATCTTGCTCCCGGGAGGGACCCCGTCGGGGAGGAGAGATCCTAGGTGGTGTCTAGGCTCGGGTAGACCGACCTAGACTCCTCTAATCGACGTAGAGTCGAAGAGAGGCGGAGAATTTGGAGATTGAGAGACTAAACTAGAACTAGACTAGAACTACTCCTAATTGCATAACATAAAAACGAGAAATAGACTTGATTTGATCGATTGGTGGGGGTTCAATCGGCCGTAGCCCTTCATCTATATAAAGGGGGGGGTCTGGATCCGCTTCCAACTGATTTCCGAGTTAATCCCACGATTTTAGGTAACAAATCCCGCGAGAAACTAGGAACCCAAACTGACTCTGCGCACGCGCGGACCGTCCGCGCCATCACCGCGGACTGTCCGGACCGCGGACCGTCCGGCCTCAGGGCCGGACTGTCCGCACTGCTCTTTTTGGTCTCCAACATATGCCCCCTGCCTTTTGGTGAAGGTTGACGAACCAAAAGCATATGAACTAAACCTGATGTAAGTCACCGGCTTTTCAATATGGAGATCATTCAATAAAGCACCAATATAAAGGCCGTTTCGGATTTTATCTTTCTCGGCCATGACCGTTTGATCAATGGATCAAAAGGAATAGAATGGAGGTGCCCCCCAGCCTGGATAGACAAAGGGACTATACATATACCATGGATTCATCATCGTACCATTCCATGTTTGAACAGGATAATATACCGACGATGAGTAAACGGGTGGAAAGTACCTTGGTCTCATAGGATGAATAGGCGATGCTTGTTGTGTCGCCTTTCGAGCCGTTTTGTTTACCCGTTTTGTTTTAGCAGGTGACCGAGGTTTCTTCGTTGACCGATAACGTAGAACGGTCTTCTTGCTAGTATTCTTGGAGAGCAACTGATCAAAAGTAGAGTCAGTTTTGATCAACCGACCATATGTGCATTGTCGTTGCGTCTCTTTCCCTTTTAAGGCTTTGTGTGGAGGCTGACGCCTTTGGCCATAGGCGGATTGTCCGGCAGAGTTAGCCGAACCATCTGTCTGAGCACCGGACCGTCCGCACGTAGGTGTCATACCGTCTGTGATGCTCAGGCCAGGCTGTCGTGCTTGGCTCATTAATTGCGCGTGTCCCCCGGTGCCTCCGGACTTTTTAGCCTTATCGTCCGGAGCCTTTCGAGCAATCTCCTTTTGCGATATATTTGACGTGCGAGGATCGTCAATGATGATGTCTTTGCTTTTGCTTTTATCGGCCATTTCAGGCCGAACTAAGATCTTTTCGCATGTGACATCTATTGTATTAACAGGAAATGGTTGTGTGTCCACTTGCATTTCCTGAAAAGCCAACCGACCCTCATTTATGGCCGATTGTACCTGTCGACGAAAAACATTACAGTCATTGGTGGCATGAGAGAAAGAATTATGCCACTTACAATAAGCACGCCTCTTTAATTCATCTATAGGAGGGATATTATGAGTTAATTTAATGTTGCCATTTTTAAGTAGCTCATCAAATATCTTATCGCATTTGGCAACATTAAAGGTAAATTTAATCTCTTCTTGTCGATTCTTTTGAACCGGCTGTAAGGAAGAACATGCTGAAGATTTGGCCTTTGTTGGCCAAATAAACTCAGCGGTATATACATCTGCGGATTCATCATCTGAACTATCACGCTCTATTAGATGTATAGTACGGGCGGCCGATTTTGATGTCTCTTTAAATCGGCTTTCACAGGCTAAAGCCCGCTGATGTAGCTGGGCTATCGAAAAGAACTGGGTTCCATCTAATTTGTCTCTTAAGTAGGATAGCAACCCATTAAAAGCTAGCCCTGCTAGCTCTTTGTCTGCAACATGGATCCGAAAGCATCGGTTTCTAGTGTCCCGGAACCTCCGGATATAATCATTAACCGATTCTTTGCGTCCCTGTCGGACTGAAGCTAAGTCAGCCAATCCTAATTCATATTCCCCGGCAAAGAAATGTTCATGAAATTTATTTTCTAACTCATTCCAGGAATTAATGGAATTAGGAGGCAGGGCGGCGTACCATGCAAAAGCAGTACCAGTAAGCGATAAAGAAAATAACCGAACACAAAATGCTTCTCCATCAGCCAATTCGCCTAGGTGTGCTAGGAACTGGCCTATGTGTTCGTATGTGCTTCTCCCATTCTCACCAGAAAACTTAAGAAAATTTCGGTATCCTTGCCCCTTGTGGATATGGGACAGTGTCAAACCGGTGATTATATGGATTTTGGTATGATTGCCCTACTCTGGCTACATTAACTCCGAACTTATCTCGAAATAGTTCAGTCATCTCTTCCCTAATTTTTTCCATTGCACCCGGCGGTAGACCACCGGATCCTGGGCTGTGGGGCTCATTTGGTCAGGTATTAGTATACCGACTTTCTTGCTGTGACCAATCGATAGTGTTGATCGGTCTGTGATTATATGGTGCATTATGGTTTAAATATGTAGAAGGCGAAATATACTGTTGTTGTGGTGTGTAATAATTTGGTGCATGGTGTGCAACAGCAGGTTCCGCATATGTGTATCCAGTTTGTACGGTGGTACATCCGAACTGGCCGGTCGTGTTCGCCATTATTGGGGCGCCACGCGGTAGTCCCGGTACGGCCCCGGACTGTCCGGCATAGAAAGTTGGACGGTCCGCGTAAGGGTCGGACGGTCCGGGTAGCATCTCGGACAGTCCGACCGCGTCCAGGGTCGCCGATCTGCCAAACAGGGACGGCGGCGGTCCTAGGGCAGCCCCGGACTGTCCGGCAGAGCAAGCCGGACGGTCCGCGTATGGGCCGGATGGTCCGGGCAGAAGCTCGGACGGTCCGACCGTATTCAGGGGCGCCGATCTGCCAAGCAGGGATGGCGGCGGTGGTACTTGCCCTGGATATGAGTTCATCGGCATACCATATAATGGTTGGGTCTGCAAATCCCCATTTGTTGCCGATGTATTAGACATAGATATCCTGTTACTAGTCTCATATGATGGAAAACTAGGGGCAACAGACTTCTCCAACGTATGCGTTAATTTTCTAATCGACTCTTCTAACCCTCCAATCTGTTGTTTCATTTGATTCTGCTGATGATCTACATACTGTTTAATAAATTGGATGTCGTCGGGTTTACTTACGTTGTGGACTTGAAGCGAAGATAGAAGAGATGCGACGTCGGTCTCTCCATGTTTGACAACTTTCTGGTGGCGATCCACCGTGTATTGTGATAAGAATTTCTCCCTCGCTTGACGCATGTAGTCCTCGTATTGCTGTTGCTCATCGGCCGTCAGACTTTCAACAACCGGCTTCAGGATATTGTCCGGGGAGATATCGGTGTGATCTTTAGAACTGGCCATTTGAGGGCCTGATTTTTAGTAGATCTAAACACCTTCCCCAACGGAGTCGCCAAAAAGTATGTTGACGCCTTTTCGGAGCGCGAATCACTCAACAAGAACCGGCGGCGGTGCTCTCTGGTCAGGCGCGGACGGTCCGCGGCACAGGGCCGGATGGTCCGCGACCTGGAGCAGGGGCAAAGGTTCCTGAAGCGTCCCCAATCCTCTGGGACTCAAATGTGATACAATTACTAGTCCCAGGAGGCTAGTAAACACATTTATACATCAGATGATTCCAGATCTGCTTAAACGAGACAAACCTATAAAGGTGGCGAACAACTTTAAGAGTTGGTCCACAACTCGGGACATATCATCAGAGTGGGGCTAAAGCAGCCCGATATACGCAGTGAAGCAATTCAGCGGTCCAACAGCCACAGGCAAGGTTGGGAACAGTCGTAACTCTTACCCGATCTCCTTTTTCTGAAAAACAACAAATAAGCAAGGGTGAGTACAAACGTACTCAGCAGCCCACCTTCACCCGCGGAATGGGGAAATCAGATATAATGCATGGAATATATGGAGCTCAGGATATTTTGCAGAAACAGCAATATTTTATGCAGAGTTGTTTTGAAAAACATTTTGTATTTTTGCAAAGCGCATCCTCTCCAAAAGGAGCAGGAAGTTTTTCAGTATTATAACAAAATCCCCTGGACTAAACCATCCAGGTATCTCAGCAGTTTCCCACTGGTTTTCCTTTTCAAAAACAGCTACTGGACTTCCCGTCCACCATAGCTCACGGCTCAACCGCCGAACCTTTTTTTTAAAAACCACTTTTCAAAAGCATCTCTTTTTTTGGAAAACAAAACATTAATTGCCATACCATACCAGACTCGTCCATTCCTATGGACACAGACTATTCGAATAGGTTTTCAAACTCTGCGCAGAGGTGTACACTTTACCCACTAGTTCGGCTCTGCGATCCCATGGCCAATGAGACCCGAATCCGACTCTCTTTCTTTCCCCGCACGTCCTAACCTTAACGGTTATCCGGAAGGAGTCAGGCCACCACCATGTCCAAACCGGACAAAACTTTCCCCCTCCTTATCCTCCCGGTGCTCCCCAGCCTTCATAACCCTGGGGTTGGACCGTACGAGTTCAGATTGAGTGACTGCCCACACAGTCTCGAGTGGTTGTACTATTAAAGAGTACAGGTAGTGAAGATGACAAACTGGTCCTTATACGAGGGGACAATCCTTCTGCTCACGCCTAAACCAGCTGAGCCATCACCTTAGGCCCTCCCCTAAACCAGGGAGTCCCTGATTATCCCACTCACAAGGTGATAAGGGTGAAAACCCTTCATCATACACATTTTGAAAAGCATTTTCTTTTGAAAACTCACACCCTTTCTCAAATCATTTGTAACAAATATATTAAGGAGTGATTGCGGCAAGCGGCTTGGGTGGCCATAATAACTTGTCACAAAATCATATCATGCATAAAATAACAGGCTGAGGGTTGTGGTTGAAAAACATAGGTAATTTATGCATCAAAGGGATCCAGTGAGCTTGCCGTGCTTATTCGGCGAAGGGGGAAGGGGAGCTCGCGGAACTGGCTTCTGGCTCCACCGCCTAGCGTAGACTTGCAGATCTGGCCTCCACGAGACGGCACGAACGCTCCGATAACTATGCAACATGAACAAGCAAACATACAAACCAGCAAGTATACCAACAAATATTTAGTATAGTGGTCAGAAAAGCGATATATGGATGGGTAGAGTCTTGAGTAGAATCTGTGTCATGTGGTGTTGTGATATTACTGGTGGTGGAGCGGAGGTGCTTACCAGGAGGGTGGACTGGAGGCGAAGCGACACTATGCGTGTAGCCGGCAGAGCAGAGTAACTGAGTGGGTGGGGTGTTTGCCTTGGCTGAGGGTGTTGAGTGTGTGTGGAGAGGGAGAGGGTAGTTGGGTGTATTTATAGCTGGGTGTATGTGGTGTAGCACAGTGAAGTTCACTGTTGGTGAGAATAGTGACGAATGAATCGTCTAACTTAGTATGAACAGGAGAGTTATAGGCAGAATATGGGACAAGAGTATTTTGGGAGTTTTCTGGAATATGGACCATGCTTAAGGGATGACATGGTTGGATAGGGAATAATTCGATAAGAATTTAGAAACAAGAATTATTGGAATCTGAGTTTGGGAGCCTGGTTCGAAGGAATCTCAAAGTTAAGCGTGCTCAACTTGGAGAAACCTGGGATGGGTGACCAGATGGGAAGTTCCCACTGGAAGGGAAATCACAGTCACCGGAGTTCGTATGACTGGAATATGGGTCTGGCTGGTCTTAGGTGGACTGGACAGCATGATGTATGAGTAGTTGAAATTTGGGGTGATCGGCTAATCGATGAATAGTAACGATGAATAGTGGCGATGGAAAAGAAATTATAGATATCATCGATGAATAGTAACGATGATGAATAGTAATGGTAAATAGTAACGATGATGAATAGTGTATGTGAATAGTAACGATGAATAGTAATGGTGAATAGTAATGGTGAATAGTGATAGTGAATAGTCGTATGAACGAACGATGAACGATGAATAGGAACTATGAACGAACGGACGAACGATCGAATGATCGGACGAACGAACGATCGGAATTTCGGCAGCATAACGGCAGGACAAAGATCATTTGGATGAACGAACGGACGAACGATCGAGTGATCGGACGAGCGAACGATCAGAATTTCGGCAGCATAACGACAGGACAAAGATTATCTGGAAGAACGATGAATAGGGACTATGAACGAACGATGAATCGATGAATAGGGACTATGAACGAACGATGAACGATCGAATGATCGAACGAACGAACGATCGGAATTTCGGCAGCATAACGGCAGGACAAAGATTATCTGGAAGAACGATGAATAGGGACTATGAACGAACGATGAACGATGAATAGGAACTATGAACGAACGATGAACGATCGAATGATCGAACGAACGAACGATCGGAATTTCGGCAGCATAACGGTAGGAAAAAGATTATTTGGACGAACGAACGAACGAACGATCGAACGATCGGACGAACGGACGAACGAACCATGAACGATCGGACGAACGAACGAACAAACTAAGAACAGGGGACGAACGATCGAAGAACGATCGAACGATCCTTGTGCTAGTGTGTGCTTGTGTGGGAAGTGGAGTGGGTGTGTGTGGGGGGGGGGAGAGAGTTGCCATGAAATGGCTTGGGGTGGGAAGAGAGGAGGCCCTTGCCCCTCTATTTATAGCCATGGTGGGGGGATTAGGGGGAGGGATAAGAGGATTAGTGGGAGGATGAGAGGATTAGTGGGAGGTTAGCATGCATTTGTCTTGTATAAGTGTAATTAGCTTGTAGAGCTCACCGTATGACACTGGAGGCATACGTATACGTATGGACATGAGGAAAGTTATGAAGAAAATATTTGTAGGGTCTTGAAAAATGATTCTGAAGGTATTTCTCAAGAGGAAAATATCTAGAGATATATCTGTAGAATATTTGGGCAGTATTTGTGGAAAGAACTTGAAGAGGATCACTAGGGAAATATCTGGGCAGTATTTCTGTAAACAATTTGAGGGGGATCACTGGGGAAATATTTGTAGGATATTTTGAGGAGGATTTTAGAGAGAATATAGACCACTATACTTTATTTGTTGATATCAACTCGCAAACAAACATTTTGAAATGAAATTTGAATTTCATTTTGAATTTAGGGCGAGTTTGAGAAAATTTCAGAATTTGAATTTTTGGGATGCTACAAATCTACCCCACTTAAAAGGAATCTCGTCCTCGAGATTCGGCTTAGAAGGGTTATGGGTGTAGCTTTACTTCAGCTACATATCTTCACTTTGCAACTCTTCGAGGAGATGGAACTTCAACAAAATCTAGCCTTTCAGGAGCATCCGGTTGCTGATTGCAAACGCTGATTCTGGCTATTCAAAGATCATCTTCAGGCTTCTAGCTTTCGCTTGGCAGCTAGCTTATTGAGGAAGCATTGATGCCAACACGCAAACCTTTCTCTTGCGAACTCCCACATGGATTCCTTTCTTGATTGGTCTTCTGGTGCTTCATCAACAAAACTTGGGTGACCACTTCTCATCAAGAAACTTATATGCTTTGATGATATGGTCCTCCACAAGCTTGCTACAAGCCTTCTTCTTTTTCTCCATTGCAGGAACCTTGCTAGAATACTACCCCACTTAAAAAGAATGAGGGTAGAACTCTTGAATCTTGGGGATTTGAACTCCTTGAAGTACCACATAACAAGGGTGTTACGGGTCCTTCTGCTGCTGTTGCTGCTTGAGCAGGCCGCGGAGGGATGACTGGCATAGGGTTGATTCTGGGAGAACCTTCTTCTTATCTTCTCTTCACTATCTTCTTTTCTCTTCTCACTTTTAACTTTTCACTGCCTCTTTCTTTCTCTTTGCTCTTCCCACTGGAGGAGTCTATCGATGAGTGTTACCATCATACAGAGGAGGAAACCAAAGACTATGAACCATGTACAACAGTCTTCAACCCAAGAATCACCGAGCATTGTGATCTTAGGGGCGAGGGAGTGGAAAATGGAGTTGCTTGAGATTTGGAAGAGGGGGTTTTATCTGGAGTGTTTTGCTTGGGATGGGAACTGAGGGAGCTGGTGGGGGGTTTTATAGGCGAGTGTGGGTGTTCGGTTGCGGAGTAATGGTGATGGAATTGGTGCTACGCGGCAGCGGGTGCGATAAGGGGAGGGGGGCCTGGTGCCGACGATGATGGCGGCGGTGGGTGCGCTGCAAAGGGGGGTGGGCGGCGGTAGTGCGCTGAAAAAGGGGGCATGGGCGGCGGTAGTGCGCTGCAAAGGGGGGTGGGTGGCGGTAGTGCGCTGCAAAGGGGGGCGTGGGGCGGTGGTAGTGCGCATGGAGGCGGGCACGCGTGGGGGGGCACGGGTGAGTGGTGGGGTCGATGACCCTGATGTTTGTGGTCTCTGGTTCCAAGAATCTTTGCCTCTGTGTATGGTAATAACTCCTTCTGTCCTCTTTTCCTGTTTACTTTGACTCAGGGGCAGTGCTTTGATTCTCACGGTCGGTCCTTTTGACTGAGCGGCTGGACTGGCTTCTTCTGTAGCTTGTTCCAGGCTTCAAGGGTAAGCTTCCCGGTATCTTCTTGGGTAAGGCACTTTTTTCTTGAGATGGGTTAAGATAAGAATGGAAGCATAAGGTGAGGATTAGATCTAATTTGTGATCTATGTTTTTTTAGAGAAAACCTTTCTTAAAAAAACACACAAGCTCAGCAATGATAAGCACAAACAAATCGAATGTTTTGAATAAGGGAAGAATAGAGTTTTTCCAAAGCACGGACTACTCAGATTCGGGGGCTAAGCATAACTACTATTGCTTGGCTCCTGAATTGAGAACTATGCTAAATGCAACTTATGAGCACTAACGTTAAAGCATTACATATGCACTCAAATGGGAGGAAAACATCAAGCGAAATTCATTTTGAAATGCCCTAGGGGGCAACACAAATAGAGTTTTTTCAAAGCACGGGACTACACGATTAACTCTCATACATGCAGGGCTCTAGCCAAAGTGAAGAAAAACTCCACTACCCAATGCATGCAGAGGACTGGGCATACTGACTTCAGACCAGACAACTTCTCTTCTGGCAGGGCTGGCACACAACTTCAATCTGAGACATCTCCTGGATGGGTCAAGAGGGAGCTGACGTTGATGACTTCTTCTGGCGGCAACTGAGATGGCAAGACGGAGTTGAACTCTTCTTCAAGCTGGACTGGCTCTTGTAGCTCCTCAGAGGGCGGCGGTGCTGGCGGGGTGCTTGTAGCTTCTTCCTTGACTTCAAGGGATGGTGCTGGAATCTTCTTCATGGTGAGGGGCTCAAACAACTCTGGCGGGGGATCTTGGGAGGACTCGGGGTGCTCTTTCTTATCCATAGCCTTAGGGAAGACTGGAATTCCTTCCAAGACTATGGCTCCTTCCGGTAGTTCCCAAGCCTTCTTTTCTCCTCTGGTAGAGACCGGGTGACCTTCAAGAATCTGGGGATCTTCAGCTCTTATGGGTTGAACTAGGTTGGATGAAGCAGGCTCTTGGATCCGCAGGGCTCTACGTTGGTTATGGGTGACCAAGTAGGCCTCCATCAACTTCTGGACGTGCTCATCCTTGGCTTGCTTCAGGGCTTCAACCGCAATGACTTCACGACTCTCCAAGGCAGTTGCACGGGCTTGAGCTGTGGTGAGATCCACATGCAGCTGACGGTTGCGCTTCTCTGCATCTTCTGCTCGGGCAATCATCTGACGGTGGTGCCGAGCCAAGAAATCATACTGTGTATCGAGGGTGAGCAGGTATGCAGTGAGGTACACGACTGTGGGGTCGTCCTCAAGCAGCTGCTGCTCCTCCAATGCACGCATCCTGGCCATCCAAGCGGGACAGTCTCTCTGAAAGGGCAGAAAGAATCTGAGTGGGGTGTCGGCCACTTCTTCTTCATAGATCTGACACAGGGTCCTCAATGCCTTGCGAGCGACGACTTGGCAGGTGTCTTTGAATCTGTGCCTAGCAGCAGTGACACTCCATTCCACATGGTGCGGACTGGATCCAATGTATACAGTCACCACACACTTCTCTGTGCCATGATCGACAAACTCACGACCATCATAATCTGGCTGGCTCCTGATTCCGAGGCGAACTGTGCATGTTCTCAGCAACTTGGGGAAACCATCTTCATTCTGGCAAAAGCTGGTTTGGCACTGAACCTCCATCTGACTTCTGAGAGAAGGAAAGGGGGAAAACATTTTTGAAATGAAGGGATGAGAGCAAGATTTTTTTAAGAAAATAGTTTGGACTCAAAAACTTTTGATCAGGCTAAGGGTTACGTCCTGCGGCCAACCTAACAGCTTTGATACCACCTGAAGCGTCCCCAATCCTCTGGGACTCAAATGTGATACAATTACTAGTCCCAGGAGGCTAGTAAACACATTTATACATCAGATGATTCCAGATCTGCTTAAACGAGACAAACCTATAAAGGTGGCGAACAACTTTAAGAGTTGGTCCACAACTCGGGACATATCATCAGAGTGGGGCTAAAGCAGCCCGATATACGCAGTGAAGCAATTCAGCGGTCCAACAGCCACAGGCAAGGTTGGGAACAGTCGTAACTCTTACCCGATCTCCTTTTTCTGAAAAACAACAAATAAGCAAGGGTGAGTACAAACGTACTCAGCAGCCCACCTTCACCCGCGGAATGGGGAAATCAGATATAATGCATGGAATATATGGAGCTCAGGATATTTTGCAGAAACAGCAATATTTTATGCATAGTTGTTTTGAAAAACATTTTGTATTTTTGCAAAGCGCATCCTCTCCAAAAGGAGCAGGAAGTTTCTCAGTATTATAACAAAATCCCCTGGACTAAACCATCCAGGTATCTCAGCAGTTTCCCACTGGTTTTCCTTTTCAAAAACAGCTACTGGACTTCCCGTCCACCATAGCTCACGGCTCAACCGCCGAACCTTTTTTTTTAAAAACCACTTTTCAAAAGCATCTCTTTTTTTGGAAAACAAAACATTAATTGCCATACCATACCAGACTCGTCCATTCCTGTGGACACAGACTATTCGAATAGGTTTTCAAACTCTGCGCAGAGGTGTACACTTTACCCACTAGTTCGGCTCTGCGATCCCATGGCCAATGAGACCCGAATCCGACTCTCTTTCTTTCCCCGCACGTCCTAACCTTAACGGTTATCCGGAAGGAGTCAGGCCACCACCATGTCCAAACCGGACAAAACTTTCCCCCTCCTTATCCTCCCGGTGCTCCCCAGCCTTCATAACCCTGGGGTTGGACCGTACGAGTTCAGATTGAGTGACTGCCCACACAGTCTCGAGTGGTTGTACTATTAAAGAGTACAGGTAGTGAAGATGACAAACCGGTCCTTATACGAGGGGACAATCCTTCTGCTCACGCCTAAACCAGCTGAGCCATCACCTTAGGCCCTCCCCTAAACCAGGGAGTCCCTGATTATCCCACTCACAAGGTGATAAGGGTGAAAACCCTTCATCATACACATTTTGAAAAGCATTTTCTTTTGAAAACTCACACCCTTTCTCAAATCATTTGTAACAAATATATTAAGGAGTGATTGCGGCAAGCGGCTTGGGTGGCCATAATAACTTGTCACAAAATCATATCATGCATAAAATAACAGGCTGAGGGTTGTGGTTGAAAAACATAGGTAATTTATGCATCAAAGGGATCCAGTGAGCTTGCCGTGCTTATTCGGCGAAGGGGGAAGGGGAGCTCGCGGAACTGGCTTCTGGCTCCACCGCCTAGCGTAGACTTGCAGATCTGGCCTCCACGAGACGGCACGAACGCTCCGATAACTATGCAACATGAACAAGCAAACATACAAACCAGCAAGTATACCAACAAATATTTAGTATAGTGGTCAGAAAAGCGATATATGGATGAGTAGAGTCTTGAGTAGAATCTGTGTCATGTGGTGTTGTGATATTACTGGTGGTGGAGCGGAGGTGCTTACCAGGAGGGTGGACTGGAGGCGAAGCGACACTATGCGTGTAGCCGGCAGAGCAGAGTAACTGAGTGGGTGGGGTGTTTGCCTTGGCTGAGGGTGTTGAGTGTGTGTGGAGAGGGAGAGGGTAGTTGGGTGTATTTATAGCTGGGTGTATGTGGTGTAGCACAGTGAAGTTCACTGTTGGTGAGAATAGTGACGAATGAATCGTCTAACTTAGTATGAACAGGAGAGTTATAGGCAGAATATGGGACAAGAGTATTTTGGGAGTTTTCTGGAATATGGACCATGCTTAAGGGATGACATGGTTGGATAGGGAATAATTCGATAAGAATTTAGAAACAAGAATTATTGGAATCTGAGTTTGGGAGCCTGGTTCGAAGGAATCTCAAAGTTAAGCGTGCTCAACTTGGAGAAACCTGGGATGGGTGACCAGATGGGAAGTTCCCACTGGAAGGGAAATCACAGTCACCGGAGTTCGTATGACTGGAATATGGGTCTGGCTGGTCTTAGGTGGACTGGACAGCATGATGTATGAGTAGTTGAAATTTGGGGTGATCGGCTAATCGATGAATAGTAACAATGAATAGTGGCGATGGAAAAGAAATTATAGATATCATCGATGAATAGTAACGATGATGAATAGTAATGGTAAATAGTAACGATGATGAATAGTGTATGTAAATAGTAACGATGAATAGTAATGGTGAATAGTAATGGTGAATAGTAACTATTCACCATTACTATTCACCGTTACTATTCACATACACTATTCATCATCGTTACTATTTACCATTACTATTCATCATCGTTACTATTCATCGATGATATCTATAATTTCTTTTCCATCGCCACTATTCATCGTTACTATTCATCGATTAGCCGATCACCCCAAATTTCAACTACTCATACATCATGCTGTCCAGTCCACCTAAGACCAGCCAGACCCATATTCCAGTCATACGAACTCCGGTGACTGTGATTTCCCTTCCAGTGGGAACTTCCCATCTGGTCACCCATCCCAGGTTTCTCCAAGTTGAGCACGCTTAACTTTGAGATTCCTTCGAACCAGGCTCCCAAACTCAGATTCCAATAATTCTTGTTTCTAAATTCTTATCGAATTATTCCCTATCCAACCATGTCATCCCTTAAGCATGGTCCATATTCCAGAAAACTCCCAAAATACTCTTGTCCCATATTCTGCCTATAACTCTCCTGTTCATACTAAGTTAGACGATTCATTCGTCACTATTCTCACCAACAGTGAACTTCACTGTGCTACACCACATACACCCAGCTATAAATACACCCAACTACCCTCTCCCTCTCCACACACACTCAACACCCTCAGCCAAGGCAAACACCCCACCCACTCAGTTACTCTGCTCTGCCGGCTACACGCATAGTGTCGCTTCGCCTCCAGTCCACCCTCCTGGTAAGCACCTCCGCTCCACCACCAGTAATATCACAACACCACATGACACAGATTCTACTCAAGACTCTACCCATCCATATATCGCTTTTCTGACCACTATACTAAATATTTGTTGGTATACTTGCTGGTTTGTATGTTTGCTTGTTCATGTTGCATAGTTATCGGAGCGTTCGTGCCGTCTCGTGGAGGCCAGATCTGCAAGTCTACGCTAGGCGGTGGAGCCAGAAGCCAGTTCCGCGAGCTCCCCTTCCCCCTTCGCCGAATAAGCACGGCAAGCTCACTGGATCCCTTTGATGCATAAATTACCTATGTTTTTCAACCACAACCCTCAGCCTGTTATTTTATGCATGATATGATTTTGTGACAAGTTATTATGGCCACCCAAGCCGCTTGCCGCAATCACTCCTTAATATATTTGTTACAAATGATTTGAGAAAGGGTGTGAGTTTTCAAAAGAAAATGCTTTTCAAAATGTGTATGATGAAGGGTTTTCACCCTTATCACCTTGTGAGTGGGATAATCAGGGACTCCCTGGTTTAGGGGAGGGCCTAAGGTGTTGGCTCAGCTGGTTTAGGCGTGAGCAGAAGGATTGTCCCCTCATATAAGGACCGGTTTGTCATCTTCACTACCTGTACTCTTTAATAGTACAACCACTCGAGACTGTGTGGGCAGTCACTCAATCTGAACTCGTACGGTCCAACCCCAGGGTTATGAAGGCTGGGGAGCACCGGGAGGATAAGGAGGGGGAAAGTTTTGTCCGGTTTGGACATGGCGGTGGCCTGACTCCTTCCGGATAACCGTTAAGGTTAGGACGTGCGGGGAAAGAAAGAGATTCGGATTCGGGTCTCACTAGCTATGAGATCGCAGAGCCGGACTAGTGGGTAAAGTGTACACCTCTGCGCAGAGTTCAAACCTATTCGAATAGTCTGTGTCCACAGGAATGGACGAGTCTGGTATGGTATGGCAATTAATGTTTTGTTTTCAAAAAAGGGTGTGTTTGAGAAAAATGGTTTTTAAAAGGTTCGGCGGTTGAGCCGTGAGCTATGGTGGACGGGAAGTCCAGTAGCTGTTTTTGAAAATGAAACTAGTGGGAAACTGCTGAGATACCTGGATGGTTTAGTCCAGGGGATTTTGTTCTAATATTGAAAAACTTCCTGCTCCTTTTGGAGAGGATGCGCTTTGCAAAAATACAAAATGTTTTTCAAAATAACTCTGCATAAAATATTGTTGTTTCTGCAAATATCCTGAGCTCTACATATTCCATGCATTATATCTGATTTCCCCATTCCGCGGGTGAAGGTGGGCTGCTGAGTACGTTTGTACTCACCCTTGCTTATTTGTTGTTTTTCAGAAAAAGGAGATCGGGTAAGAGTTACGACTGTTCCCAACCTTGCCTGTGGCTGTTGGACCGCTGAATTGCTTCGCTGCGTATATCGGGCTGCTTTCGCCCCACTCTGATGATATGTCCAGAGTTGTGGACCAACTCTTAAAGTTGTTCGCCACCTTTGTAGGTTTGTCTCGTTTAAGCAGATTTGGTATCATCTGATGTATAAATGTGTTTACTAGCCTCCTGGGACTAGTAATTGTATCACATTTGAGTCCCAGAGGATTGGGGACGCTTCAGGTGGTATCGGAGCTGTTAGGTTGGCCGCAGGACGTAACCCTTAGCCTGATCAAAAGTTTTTGAGTCCAAACTATTTTCTTAAAAAAATTCTTGCGCTCATCCCTTCATTTCAAAAATGTTTTCCCCCTTTCCTTCTCTCAGAAGTCAGATGGAGGTTCGGTGCCAAACCAGCTTCTGCCAGAATGAAGATGGTTTCCCCAAGTTGCTGAGAGCATGCACAGTTCGCCTCGGAATCAGGAGCCAGCCAGAGTATGATGGTCGTGAGTTCGTCGAGCATGGCACAGAGAAGTGTGTCGTGACTGTATACATTGGGTCCAGTCCACACCATGTGGAATGGAGTGTCACTGCTGCTGGGCACAGATTCAAAGACACCTGCCAAGTCGTCGCTCGCAAGGCATTGAGGGCCCTGTGTCAGATCTACGAAGAAGAAGTGACTGACACTCCGCTCAGATTCTTTCCGCCCTTTCAGAGAGACCGTCCCACTTGGATGGCCAGGATGCGTGCATTGGAAGGGCAGCAGCTGCTTGAGGACGACCCCACAGTCATGTACCTCACTGCATACCTGCTCACCCTCGATACACAGTATGATTTCTTGGCTCGGCACCACCGTCAGATGATTGCTCGAGCAGAAGATGCAGAGAAGCTCAACCGTAAGCTCCATGTGGATCTCACCACAGCTCAAGCCCGTGTAGCTGCCTTGGAAAGTCATGAAGTCATTGCTGTGGAAGCCCTGAAGCAAGCCAAGGATGAGCACGTCCAGAAGTTGATGGAGGCCTACTTGGTCACCCATAACCAACGTAGAGCCCTGTGGATCCAAGAGCCCGCTCCATCCAACCCTGTTGAACCCATCAAAGCTGAAGACCCCCAGATTCTTGAAGGTCACCCGGTCTCTATCAGAGGAGAGAAGAAGGCTTGGGAACTCCCGGAAGGAACCATAGTCTTGGAAGGAATTCCAGTCTTCCTTAAGGCCATGGATAAGCAAGAGCACCCCGAGTCCTCCCAACATCCCCCGCCAGAGTTGTTTGAGCCCCTCACCATGAAGAATATTCCAGCACCATCCCTTGAAGTCAAGGAAGAAGCTGCAAGCACCCCACCAGCACCGCCGCCCTCTGAGGAGCTACAAGAGCCAGTCCAGCTTGAAGGAGAGTTCAACCCCGTGTTGCCATCTCGGTCGCCACCAGAAGAAGTCATCAACATCAGCTCCCTCTTGACCCATCCAGGAGATGTCTCAGATTGAAGTTGTGTGCAAGCCTCGCTAGAAGAGAAGCTGCCAGGTCTGAAGTTAGTTATGACCAGTCCTCTGCATGCATTGGGTAGTGAAGTTTTTCTTCACTTTGGCTAGAGCCCTGCATGTATGAGAGGTAATCGTGTAGACTCGTGTTTTGAAAAACTCTAATTGTGTTGCCCCCTAGGGCATTTCAAAATGAATTTCGCTTGATGTTTTCCTCCCATTTGAGTGCATATGTAATGCTTTAACGTTAGTGCTCATAAGTTGCATTTAGCATAGTTCTCAATTCAGGAGCCAAGCAATAGTAGTTATGCTTAGCCCCCGAATCTGAGTAGTCCGTGCTTTGGAAAAACTCTATTCTTCCCTTATTCAAAACATTCGATTTGTTTGTGCTTATCATTGCTGAGCTTGTGTGTTTTTTTTAAGAAAGGTTTTCTCTAAAAAACATAGATCACAAATTAGATCTAATCCTCACCTTATGCTTCCATTCTTATCTTAACCCATCTCAAGAAAAAAGTGCCTTACCCAAGAAGATACCGGGAAGCTTACCCTTGAAGCCTGGAACAAGCTACAGAAGAAGCCAGTCTAGCCGCTCAGTCAAAAGGACCGACCGTGAGAATCAAAGCACTGCCCCTGAGTCAAAGTAAACAGGAAAAGAGGACAGAAGGAGTTATTACCATACACAGAGGCAAAGATTCTTGGAACCAGAGACCACAAACATCAGGGTCATCGACCCCACCACTCACCCGTGCCCCCCCCCCACGCGTGCCCGCCTCCATGCGCACTACCGCCACCCACCCCCTTTGCAGCGCACTACCGCCGCCCATGCCCCCTTTTTCAGCGCACTACCGCCGCCCACCCCCCTTTGCAGCGCACCCACCGCCGCCATCATCGTCGGCACCAGGCCCCCCTCCCCTTATCGCACCCGCTGCCGCGTAGCACCAATTCCATCACCATTACTCCGCAACCGAACACCCACACTCGCCTATAAACCCCCCCCACCATCTCCCTCAACTCCCATCTCGCTCAAAGCAAAAGCACACTCCAGATAAATCCCCTCTGCCAAATCGCAAGCAACTCCATTTTCCCACCCCCTCGCCCCTAAGATCACAATGCTTGGTGATTCTTGGGTTGAAGACTGTTGTATATGGTTCAACATCTTCGGTTTCCTCCTCTGTATGATGGTAATACTCTTTGATAGAATCCTCGAGTGGGAAGAGCAAAGAGAAAGAAAGAGGCAGTGAAAAGTGAAAAGTGAGAAGAGAAAAGAAGATAGTGAAGAGAAGATGAGAAGAAGGTTGTCCCAGAATCAACCCTGTGTCAGTCATTTCTCCGCAGCCTGCTCAAGCAGCAACAGCAGAAGAAGGCCCCGTAACACCTTTGTTATGAGGTACTTCAAGGAGTTCAAATCCCCAAGATTCAAGAGTTCTACCCTCTTTCTTTTTAAGTGGGGTAGTGTTCCAGCAAGGTTCCTGCTATGGAGAAAAAGAAGAAGGCCTGTAGCAAGCTTGTGGAGGACCAGATCATCAAAGCATATAAGTTTCTGGATGAGAAGTGGTCACCCAAGTTTTGTTGATGAAGCACCAGAAGACTAATCAAGGAAGGAATCCATGAGGGAGTTCGCAAGAGAAAGGTTTGTGTGTTGGCATCGATGCTTCTTCAATAAGCTAGCTGCCAAGCGAAAGCTGAAGCCTGAAGATGATCTTTGAGTAGCCAGAATCAGCGATTGCAATCAGCAACCAGATGCTCCGCCAGGCCAGATTTTGTTGAAGTTCCATCTCCTCGAAGAGTTGCAAAGTGAAGATATGTAGCTGAAGTAAAGCTATACCCATAACCCTTCTAAGCCGAATCTCGAGGACGAGATTCCTTTTAAGTGGGGTAGATTTGTAGCATCCCAAAAATTCAAATCCTGAAACTTTCTCAAAATTCAAAATGAATTTCAAATTTCATTTCAAAATGTTTGTTTGCGAGTTGATATCAACAAATAAAGTATAGTGGTCTATATTCTCTCCAAAATCCTCCTCAAAATATCCTACAAATATTTCCCAAGTGATCACCCTCAATTTCTTTTCAGAAATACTGCCCAGATATTTCCCCAGTGATCCCCCTCAAATTCTTTCCAGAAATATTGCCCAAGTATTCCACCAATATATCTCCAAGTATTTTCTTCCTAAGAAATACCTTTATAATCATTTTTCAAGTCCCTACAAATATTTCTTCGTAACTTTTCTCATGCTCATACATATATGTATGCCTCCAGTGTCATACGGTGAGCTCTACAAGCTAATCTCACTTATACAAGACAAATACATGCTAATCTCCCACTAATCCTCTCATCCTCCCACTAATCCTCTCATCCCTCCCCCTAATCCCCCCACCATGGCTATAAATAGAGGGGCAAGGGCCTCCTCTCTTCCCACCCCAAGCCATTTCATGGCAACTCTCTCCCCCCCCCCCCACACACACCCACTCCATGTTCCACACAAGCACACACTAGCACAAGGATCGTTCGATCGTTCTTCGATCGTTCGTCTCCTGTTCTTAGTTTGTTCGTTCGTTCGTCCGATCGTTCGATCGTTCGTCCGATCGTTCATGGTTCGTTCGTCCGTTCGTCCGATCGTTCGATCGTTCGTCCGTTCGTTCGTCCAAATAATCTTTTTCCTACCGTTATGCTGCCAAAATTCTGATCGTTCGTTCATTCGATCATTCGATCGTTCATCGTTCGTTCATAGTTCCTATTCATCGTTCATCGTTCGTTCATAGTCCCTATTCATCGTTCTTCCAGATAATCTTTGTCCTGCCGTTATGCTGCCGAAATTCCGATCGTTCGTTCGTTCGATCATTCGATCGTTCATCGTTCGTTCATAGTCCCTATTCATCGATTCATCGTTCGTTCATAGTCCCTATTCATCGTTCTTCCAGATAATCTTTGTCCTGTCGTTATGCTGCCGAAATTCTGATCGTTCGCTCGTCCGATCACTCGATCGTTCGTCCGTTCGTTCATCCAAATGATCTTTGTCCTGCCGTTATGCTGCCGAAATTCCGATCGTTCGTTCGTCCGATCATTCGATCGTTCGTCCGTTCGTTCATAGTTCCTATTCATCGTTCATCGTTCGTTCATACGACTATTCACTATCACTATTCACCATTACCATTCACCATTACTATTCACCATTACTATTCATCGTTACTATTCACATACACTATTCATCATCGTTACTATTTACCATTACTATTCATCATCGTTACTATTCATCGATGATATCTATAATTTCTTTTCCATCGCCACTATTCATCGTTACTATTCATCGATTAGCCGATCACCCCAAATTTCAACTACTCATACATCATGCTGTCCAGTCCACCTAAGACCAGCCAGACCCATATTCCAGTCATACGAACTCCGGTGACTGTGATTTCCCTTCCAGTGGGAACTTCCCATCTGGTCACCCATCCCAGGTTTCTCCAAGTTGAGCACGCTTAACTTTGAGATTCCTTCGAACCAGGCTCCCAAACTCAGATTCCAATAATTCTTGTTTCTAAATTCTTATCGAATTATTCCCTATCCAACCATGTCATCCCTTAAGCATGGTCCATATTCCAGAAAACTCCCAAAATACTCTTGTCCCATATTCTGCCTATAACTCTCCTGTTCATACTAAGTTAGACGATTCATTCGTCACTATTCTCACCAACAGTGAACTTCACTGTGCTACACCACATACACCCAGCTATAAATACACCCAACTACCCTCTCCCTCTCCACACACACTCAACACCCTCAGCCAAGGCAAACACCCCACCCACTCAGTTACTCTGCTCTGCCGGCTACACCCATAGTGTCGCTTCGCCTCCAGTCCACCCTCCTGGTAAGCACCTCCGCTCCACCACCAGTAATATCACAACACCACATGACACAGATTCTACTCAAGACTCTACCCATCCATATATCGCTTTTCTGACCACTATACTAAATATTTGTTGGTATACTTGCTGGTTTGTATGTTTGCTTGTTCATGTTGCATAGTTATCGGAGCGTTCGTGCCGTCTCGTGGAGGCCAGATCTGCAAGTCTACGCTAGGCGGTGGAGCCAGAAGCCAGTTCCGCGAGCTCCCCTTCCCCCTTCGCCGAATAAGCACGGCAAGCTCACTGGATCCCTTTGATGCATAAATTACCTATGTTTTTCAACCACAACCCTCAGCCTGTTATTTTATGCATGATATGATTTTGTGACAAGTTATTATGGCCACCCAAGCCGCTTGCCGCAATCACTCCTTAATATATTTGTTACAAATGATTTGAGAAAGGGTGTGAGTTTTCAAAAGAAAATGCTTTTCAAAATGTGTATGATGAAGGGTTTTCACCCTTATCACCTTGTGAGTGGGATAATCAGGGACTCCCTGGTTTAGGGGAGGGCCTAAGGTGTTGGCTCAGCTGGTTTAGGCGTGAGCAGAAGGATTGTCCCCTCATATAAGGACCGGTTTGTCATCTTCACTACCTGTACTCTTTAATAGTACAACCACTCGAGACTGTGTGGGCAGTCACTCAATCTGAACTCGTACGGTCCAACCCCAGGGTTATGAAGGCTGGGGAGCACCGGGAGGATAAGGAGGGGGAAAGTTTTGTCCGGTTTGGACATGGCGGTGGCCTGACTCCTTCCGGATAACCGTTAAGGTTAGGACGTGCGGGGAAAGAAAGAGATTCGGATTCGGGTCTCACTAGCTATGAGATCGCAGAGCCGGACTAGTGGGTAAAGTGTACACCTCTGCGCAGAGTTCAAACCTATTCGAATAGTCTGTGTCCACAGGAATGGACGAGTCTGGTATGGTATGGCAATTAATGTTTTGTTTTCAAAAAAGGGTGTGTTTGAGAAAAATGGTTTTTAAAAGGTTCGGCGGTTGAGCCGTGAGCTATGGTGGACGGGAAGTCCAGTAGCTGTTTTTGAAAATGAAACCAGTGGGAAACTGCTGAGATACCTGGATGGTTTAGTCCAGGGGATTTTGTTCTAATATTGAAAAACTTCCTGCTCCTTTTGGAGAGGATGCGCTTTGCAAAAATACAAAATGTTTTTCAAAATAACTCTGCATAAAATATTGTTGTTTCTGCAAATATCCTGAGCTCTACATATTCCATGCATTATATCTGATTTCCCCATTCCGCGGGTGAAGGTGGGCTGCTGAGTACGTTTGTACTCACCCTTGCTTATTTGTTGTTTTTCAGAAAAAGGAGATCGGGTAAGAGTTACGACTGTTCCCAACCTTGCCTGTGGCTGTTGGACCGCTGAATTGCTTCGCTGCGTATATCGGGCTGCTTTCGCCCCACTCTGATGATATGTCCAGAGTTGTGGACCAACTCTTAAAGTTGTTCGCCACCTTTGTAGGTTTGTCTCGTTTAAGCAGATTTGGTATCATCTGATGTATAAATGTGTTTACTAGCCTCCTGGGACTAGTAATTGTATCACATTTGAGTCCCAGAGGATTGGGGACGCTTCATGAAGGAAGCGCGATACATTGATGGTGCTCTCAATGGCCCTCTACCCGTCTACGAGCCTCAACCCGTTGCTCTCAAAGCAACAAGCAGCAGGGAGGCGCTACCTAGCAAGGTGGCACAAGTTGAGGTGGTCGGGCTAAACGAGGATGAGATGACCCTAATCATAAAGCGCTTCAAGACCGTATTGAAAGGATGCAAGGAGTACCCTAACAAGAACAAAGCAAAGGGAAAGCACTCCTGTTTCAAGTGCGGTAAGACTGGTCATTTTATAGCAAATTGTACCGATAACTCTAGTGACCAGGAACAAGGAAAGGGCGGGAAGAAAGAGAAGAAAAAGAGCTATAGGAAGGCAAAGGGCGAGGCACACATCGGAAAGGAGTGGGACTCGAACTGCTCGTCTTCCGATTCCGACGACGAAGGACTCGCTGCCTCAGCCTTCAACAAGTCCTCTCTCTTCCCCAACGAACGCCACACCTGCCTCATGGCAAAGGAGAGAATGGTAAGCATTCGTGAAACCCCTAAGTATACTACTTCAAGCGATGATGAATCTAGTGATGATGAAGTAGACTATACTGAATTATTTAAGGGTTTAGATAGATCAAAAGTAGATAAAATTAATGAGTTAATTGATGCTTTAAACGAAAAGGATAGACTTTTAGAAAAGCAAGAGGATATATTATATGAAGAGCATGATAAACTTGTTAGTGCACAAAAGTCTCTTGTTTTAGAAACTAAAAGAAATGAATTGTTATCCTCTGAATTATCTGTGTGCCATGAATCAATCTCTAGTTTAAAGATTTTGAATGATGATTTAAATACTAAGCTAGAAGTAGCTAATAAATCTAGTTCATGTGTAGAACATGTTGTAATTTGTAATAGATGTAAGGACTTTGATGTTAATGCTTGTAATGAACATCTCATTGCCATTACAAAATTGAATGATGAAGTGGCAAGTCTTAATGCTCAACTTAAGACTTGCAAAAGTGACTTTGATAAGTTAAAATTTGCAAGGGATGCCTACACGGTTGGTAGACACCCCTCAATTAAGGATGGGCTTGGCTTTCGAAAGGAAGCCAAGAACTTAACAAACTAAAGGGCTCCCATTCTCAACAAGGAGAAAGGGAAGGCCCCTATGGCTAGTAGCATTCAAAGGAATCATGCGTTCATTTATGATAGAAAATTTTCTAGGAATGCTCATTACAATAGGAGTTATGATGCTTATGACTCACATGCTATGATTGCTTCAAGTTCTACTTTTGTGCATGGTAGAAGTAAGCCTAGGAAGGGAAATGTTATTCATCATGTGCCTAGGAAAATGCATAATGAATCTGCAAATGTTTTTCATGCCTGCAACACTGATTTTGTACTTTCATGTAAAAATAAGAAAGTGGTTGCTAGGAAGTTGGGAGCCAAATGCAAGGGAGACAAGACTTGCATTTGGGTCCCAAAGGATATTGTGACTAACCTTGTAGGACTCAACAAGAGTTGGGTACCTAAAACCCAAGCCTAAATTGTCTTGCAGGTTTATGCATCCGGGGGCTCAAGCTGGATTATCGACAGCGGATGCACAAACCACATGACAGGGGAGAAGAAGATGTTCACCTACGTCAAGAAAAAGGACTCCCAAGACACGATTATCTTTAGAGATGGGAACCAAGGCAAGGTCAAAGGCTTGGGCAAGATTGCCATCACAAATGAGCACTCTATTTCTAATGTATTTTTAGTAGAGTCGCTAGGCTATAATCTCCTATCTGTTAGTCAATTGTGCCACATGGGCTACAATTGTTTGTTTACTAATGTTGATGTATCTGTCTTTAGAAGGAGTGATGGTTCATTAGCGTTTAAGGGAGTACTAGATGGCAAACTCTACTTAATTGATTTTTCGAAAGAGGAGGCCGATCTAGATGCATGCTTAATCGCTAAGACTAGTATGGGCTGGCTGTGACATCGCTGTCTAGCACATGTTGGGATGAAGAACCTCCACAAACTTCTAAAGTGAGAGCATGTGTTAGGACTAACAAATGTATGTTTCGAAAAAGATAGACCTTGTGCAGCTTGTCAAGCAGGTAAACAGGTGGGAAGTACTCATCACAGCAAGAATGTGATGACCACATCAAGACCTCTGGAGCTACTTCATATGGACCTCTTCGGACCCGTCGCCTACCTCAGCATCGGGGGAAGTAAGTATGGTCTTGTTATTGTTGATGATTTTTCCCGCTTCACTTGGGTATTCTTTTTGCAGGATAAAACAGAAACCCAAGGGACCCTAAAGCGCTTTCTAAGGAGAGCTCAAAATGAATTTGAGCTCAAGGTGAAAAAGATAAGAAGCGACAACGGGTCCGAGTTCAAGAATTTACAAGTGGAGGAATGCCTTGAGGAGGAAGGAATCAAGCGGTTTGGAATGAAGGACGCCAAGCCCGCAAAGACGCTGATGGGAACCAACGGACACGTCGACCTCAACAAAGGAGGTAAGTTCGTTGATCAAAAGGCATACCGGTCCATGATAGGTTCATTGCTTTATTTATGTGCTAGTAGACCGGATATTATGCTTAGCGTATGCATGTGTGCTAGATTTTAATTCGATCCAAGAGAGTGTCACCTTGTGGCTGTTAAGCGAATTCTTAGGTATTTAGTTGCTACGCCTTGCTTCGGGATCTGGTATCCAAAGGGGTCTACCTTTGACTTGATTGGATATTCAGACTCTGATTATGCCGGGTGCAAGGTTGATAGGAAGAGTACATCAGGGACGTGCCAATTCCTAGGAAGGTCCCTGGTGTCTTGGAGCTCTAAGAAACAAACCTCTGTTGCCCTATCCACCGCTGAGGCCGAGTATGTTGCCGCAGGACAGTGTTGCGCGCAACTACTTTGGATGAGGCAAACCCTCCGGGACTTAGGCTACAATCTGAGCAAAGTCCCACTCCTATGTGACAATGAGAGTGCAATCTGCATGGCGGATAATCCTGTTGAACACAACCGCACAAAGTACATAGACATCCGGCATCACTTTTTGAGAGACCACCAGCAAAAGGGAGATATCAAAGTGTTCTATATTAGCACCGAGAACCAGCTAGCCGATATCTTTACCATGCCTTTAGATGAGAAAACCTTTTGCAGGCTGCGTAGTGAGCTAAATGTCTTAGATTCGCGTAACTTGGATTGATCTATAGCATACATGTGTTTTATGCCTTTGATCAAGTTACTTTATGCATTTATGAGATTTGTTGTTTATGTATGGTGCTCAAGTTGTGCAAGGGATCCCCGGACCTCACAAGTCCATGTGTGAATAGTGCACATATTTAGGGGGAGAAGTGCTACAACTTGACCCTTTGAGACTAACATTTGTGCTTGAGTTTACTTGATGTAGTCTCAAAGGTGAATTGAAAGGGAAATGTGAACTTGGACCATGCAAAGACTTCCACTTCACTCCGGTATTAGTGTACAAACCTCCAAGTTCATTCTTAAGCTCTTATTGCCTTTTTGCTCTTAACTGACAATTTTGGTGAGGCAATGGGGTTAAAGGGCCAATAATGATCCCGTTTTGGTGCTTCATGCCAAAGGGGGAGAAATTAAGGCCAAAGCAAATGGATCAGCTACCACTTGAGAATTTTGAAAATAGTAGAGTTAGAACTTTTGATTTGTCAAAATACTCTTATTTGTCAAAATTTGGTCTCTTGTGGGGAGAATGTTTGAAGGGGGAGTTTTTGGCTCTTAATCATTTTTTTTCCTGGATTATCTCTTTTGTGCCCAAACAAGTGTGTTTGACTTAGAGATAGGAAAATGAATTTGATTTGCAAAAACAAACCAAGTGGTGGCAAAGAATGATCCAAATATGCCAAATTTGAGTCAAAAACAATTTGGTCTTCAATTTGAATCAATGTTGCATGTTTTGCATTACTTTTGAATGTGTTGGCATAAATCACCAAAAAGGGGGAGATTGAAAGGGAAATGTGCTTTTGGGCAATTTCTATTATGTTTTGGTGATTAAGTGTCCAACACATTTAAATAAGCTCTCATGTGCTAAACAAAGAGAGAAGTGATAATCAAGGCAAAGGTATGGTTCTAGACTTAGTACATTGGTTTTTGTGTGTACTAATATATTTGTCTAAGTGCTAGAATCAGAGAAAAGAGAAGAAGAAAAGGACTTGGCTGGAGCAGCCAAGACTCAGCTCGGTCTGGCACACCAGACTGTCCGGTGGTGCACCGGACAGTGTCTGGTGCGCCAAGCTGGCTTCCGGCGAACTGGCCGCTCTCAGGAGTTTTTGGCGGCGTACGGCTATAATTCACCGGACTGTCCGGTGAGCCAACGGCCGCCAGCGCAACGATCGGCCGCGCAATCCGCGCGCGACGTGTGGCCCGCGCCAACGGTCGGCTGGAGGTACCAGACTGTCCGGTGCGCCAACCAGCCCGAAGTTGCAACGGTCGGCTGCGCCAGGAATGGAAGGAAATCGCGCACCGGACATGAACAGTAGTTGTCCGGTGGCACACCGGACTGTCCGGTGCGCCACCCGACAGAAGGCAAGATTAGCCTTCCATGAATGCCTCCAACGGCTCCTAGCTGCCTTGGGGCTATAAAAGGGACCCCTAGACGCATGGAGGAGACATCCAAGCATACTTTGAGCATTCTAAGTCTTCCACATTTCGTCTCCGTGCACTTGATTGACTTTGTTAGTGATTTGAGCTCCGTTCTAGTGGTGAACTTGTTGCGCTTCATTTGAGCTCAAGTCTTGGCTTGTGTGTGTCCGTATTGCTGCGGATTTATGTGTGTTGCTTCCCACCCTTACTCTTGTGCTTTCACCGTGATCTTTATTGTAAGGGCGAGAGACTCCAACTTGTGGAGATTCCTCGCGAACGGGAAAAGAGATAAGAAAGAAGAACACCGTGGTATTCAAGTTGATCATTGGATCACTTGAAAGGGGTTGAGTGCAACCCTTGTCCATTGGGACGCCACAACGTGGAAGTAGGCAAGTGTTGTACTTGGCCGAACCACGGGATAACTCGCGTGTCTCTTGTGATTGCTTTTCTGTGATTACTTGTGTATTCGCAAGAGCTCGCTACTTAGCCATACTAACACTTAACGAAGTTTTATTGGCTATTAGTTGTTGAATTTTACAGTATCACCTATTCACCCCCCTCTAGGTGCTCTCATAAACCCCCCATCAACTAGATATAGGATTACCCCCTCGACTTGATCTTCTCCTATTGCTCTGTTAACAAGTACAACAAGCATGTCTGCTATAATGTTGAATAGAAGCGGGGATAGAGTGTCTTCTTGTCGTAGGCCTTTTTTCTAAAAAAAGTCTAGTCTCCTTATTCACATTAACATGTACACTCCCTCCCAAAATAAAAGATTACATCCAAGATATCTACTTGGACCAGAAGCCTTTTCATCCACAAAGTTCGAAGTAGAAAAGGTCACTTGACTTTCTCATAGTCAATTTTTAGATTACTCCATTTAGATTTTTCTTGTTAACTCATGAACCGTTTCTTCAAAGATGTTTTGTGCACATATGAAAGCAGTTTAGGGCAGACTAATTAGTTTATCAACAACCACATTTATCCTACTCGCAGCCACCTTTGTAAAGATTTTGTAACTCATATTCAAAAGGCAAATAGGTCTATATTGTTAGATTATATTTGAGCCTCTAACTTTAGATACAAGTATTATTACACCAATGTTTAGACTGGAGAGCACTAGATCACCATTGTATAGGCATTGGAACATTCTCAATTGGTCCCCCGTTGATGTTGTCCCAAAAGCTTTGATGAAACTCAACTAAAAACCCACCATGACCTAATGCCTTGTTGTATTCCATCTAAAAAGTTGCATCTTTGATTCTTTTCTCATAAAGAGTGAAGTGAGGAGTTATTGTCTTCCAGGTAGGAGCGTAATCGGATCGAATACCGACATATATTACTCGTTCCATATTTGTTTTCATACTTTCTCTTTGAATTCGGATCAGATATGGATAGTATCAAGTTATGTCGGATAAGATCCAAATGGATATCAACGTCTTAAATATCCAACTTTGATAAGACAAATATAAATAAAGATCGAATATATATCAGATACTGAGTACCCAGACTCGGATATGAATCAGATCTCAGCCCGCTTAGACGATCGAATTTGAATATAGGCAGATAATATTCATACCATTTACACCCTTACTTCCAGGGATGCTTTAGGTATGTCAAAGATATCACCCTCATTTACAGAGAGAAGGCTATCCCTAGTTCACCAACAAAATCTTCATAGAGATTAGTAATGCAAGATTTTATATTATCTTGTCCCTCAATCTTACCGTTAGCATCCTCTTGGTGAAAAAATCTTACCTTCCTACATTTGCCATTTGCAATCATTTGGAAGTATATCGTGTTATTATTCTTTATCTTGGCTCGATGGTAGTGTTTAATTTCTTTTTCCCAAAGAAGGGCGGATAATTGGTATTGAAATAACCAAGATATATTCTTTCAATCTATTCGATTTCCTAACAACTAGACACCAGCTCTGCAGGTACTTAGACACAATATTAACTATAATGCAATTCATGAAACATATCCTTCTAAGCTAATTATATAAATAACATCATGAAAGAGCGCAAGATTTAAGTCTCCATCTCACATCAACTCGAGCTTATCTCGATCTTGTTTGGAATTAAAAGGCTTTGTGGCTGCAACGTGTTTGGTGGTGAAACAGTTTATGAATTCTAATTGAGATGATTTTTTGGTAATGAGTAGATGACTTGTGAAAATGTACTCTAGCCAAATTTGGTACATTCTGGACTTCTAGTATGTGCTAGTGTGATATGATCTTATTAT
The DNA here is from genome assembly GCF_902167145.1 of Zea mays. Lineage (NCBI taxonomy): Eukaryota > Viridiplantae > Streptophyta > Magnoliopsida > Poales > Poaceae > Zea > Zea mays. Next base: position 221,602,872 of record NC_050100.1, on the reverse strand, counting down.
AGATGACGAAAATTGTGACTTGTTTGTTATGACTATTGTTATACCTCTTGTTACATGGTTTTGGTGGTTGTTCATGCCAACTTTGCATTGATACCAATGTGTTGTTGCCATTGTAATCCACTAGTGGTTATAAGAGAAGGCTTATAGCTAGTACCATGGTTGATTTGGGGAAAAGCTTAGAGATTCAAGAGAAGACTCAGTAGAATTGTTGATTAACATAGAAAAGCTTGGAGCGCCTTAAGGTCAGTTGTGCATGTAGATTCATTGCCAATTATGCATGTGATTACTATTGTTATATCTATTGATTGAAGTTCTTCCCCTTGTTCATCACAAGGGGTGAACTGGTACATTCACACTGTTACATCAATATTTTAAGTGGCAAGGTTATATGGTAGCATTTATTTTAGCATGTTTACGTTTAACCTTGGAAAAGTCACACATCAACATCAAAAGGAAAGAAACATTAAAACTATAGGCATGTTCGACTATTTGAACTCATTAAAACCCTAGGCATGTTAAGCTATCTTTCTCAACCGAGGAACTGCGCTCCAACAAAAAACAGTCCCATGCTATCCATAAACACATACACACATATGGTACCAACATTGGTGTCCTGCTGAGATGGATTGAACACTCGGGCATTGCTAGTTCCTTTTTTAATATATCATATCTTTATTCTTTTTATCTCTCTTCTATGTTAAATAGCCATTTGAAGACCGCATCAACAGAACATCTTGTCACGACGCGCCCTTAAAGCTCCCTTAGCAGCTTCAGCATCAAATCTGTCAGTGCTAAGCATTTTCATATTAACATAAAGAAATTTCACACTGGTAGCAAGATCTTTATTTTGGACGGGATTAACTGAACAAACCCTTAGGGATTTCTTTTGCATATTAAGATTCTTGGACGATGCACATAAATTAGTTTGAGAGGGAAAATTTCATGTGCACCTGCGCTGCCTTTGCTTTAAGCCTCTGAACCTCATCTTGCGTGCATAGTAACCTGCAGCAGCCCGAACTTTCAGGAACTGGGACCGAGACCTTGCAATTTCTTGATGTCTTACTTTGGATTGGAAAGAACAGATTAAAGATCGTTACCGCCATTGCAGCTCCAAGACCTCATTCAGCAGCTCTTTCTCCCTTTCATGTGCAGCTTCCAACTGGAAAGGTAGCCATGGTTATAGTATTTACCATCAAAAGAAGAGGTATAATTAGTTGTGACCAGCAGACCGCACATTGGCTGCTCAAAACACTGTTTTGGTCTGTTTTACACGACAGGCTGCATTGTTCATAGAGTGGAGTTTAAAATAGTACGTGGAATAGGTAACACTACTAGAGATAGCCTTAGTGAATATAAACGATTCACCAATGTTTTCCAGTTTGCATCAATCCAATTATGAATATCGAGGCATTACTAGTTTTATAACCCTTGGATATTCACAATCGAAAGGATCGAGCATATACTCACCATGGATCTATCAACCGAAATTGCACCTGATGGAGATGTCGAACGACTTGTGGAAGGGATACACTGCGAAGCCATAGAAGGTACGCCTGGTGAAGCAATGTCACAACCACTCACCTGCTTCATCGCGTTAAGTATTTGGTCCTGTGAAAGAGGACAAGAATATGACATCACTCAATAGATCTCAAAGTTCAGGTTATTCATTTTGAGCTGTTTGGTGAGTGGGTCTTCTTCATTTTGTCTGTGTGTGTTTTAGAGGTGGGTTTACCCTTTGAAGTATATTTGTCTGTAGAATACTATATAACTGCATGTAGAAGGAGCCACCAATAATGTTTGATGCAACTTCTGCGGAAGAGGGTATACTTAATGATGGAAGGCGAGAAATTGTCTGCATATTAGCAAAATGGAATGCTTAGTTAAAAACATTAAATGATGAAAAAGTACAAACATGTTTTTTTGTTAGCTTTTATACTGTGCTTAGGTAACAAAAGAAGAAGAACAAGGGCATATTCTATTTCTGATTTTACAAAAAAGTAAAAGTGCAGTGTATAACCTGCATGCTGTGACACTTCTGTAGGCCAGGTTGTTGAGCCTATTATAAAAAATGTTTCTTCATTTAGTTTACTGAATATAAATATGCAAAGTATCAATGCCTGCCAATACCTTATCAAAGTCAACATGCGCTGGTATAACTTTAAATCGACCTCTTATAAGTGGAGGTTTCGATCTATCATCATGGTCCTCTGAATTAAAATGAGGCACATTAAAGTTAACACGTCAGGAGGTAGCAAGGTTGTAGTACACAAAACTACATTTGAACTTTTGAACCTAGAACATTTACCTGCTGATTTATGTGCCTTAGGGGCAGCTTCATAAGATGTTTCGTCTGATACATGCAAGGGCGCTCCATTACACTTGTCACGGTTGTGGATGCTACTTTGCTGTTTAGTGCTGAAAGGATTGGATCTTAATTATATATTGCTTGAAAAGCCAGATAATATAAATTATGCCCTGCTTACATACATTTTTTGGAAAGAGATAAGGATAGACAAGACTTTCCCTTTTTAAAAAACAAGTTCTTAAGAACTTCATAGATTCTAGAACAACACTAAGCAGGTGCCAAGAGATTAAAAACAAAAATAGTTGACAGGACAGAAATATCAATGTGGTAATAGACACAGAACCAGCTGTAAGTTTCCTTCTGTTTTTATGTAATGCTCTTTCTGGTATATATAGTTGTGTAGGTCACATGTTATTTATGCTGTCAACTCTCATACATATAAAAACAACCTACTACTAATTGGTTTATTCAAGGCCAATGAATTTATCTAAACATATAATGGTATGGGAAGAAATATATACTCGGGCAGCTGATTTTGAGTAGGAAAATAGTTCACAAATAGTAGACACTGCTGCCGGAACATGTGCATGACTGTAAACCCAAGCTAAGCCACTTTAAAAATAAATCAACCCATAAGTGGCACTGTTATCTAACTGAATCTTCATAGACACTGTTGCAAGCTTCAACACTGACAGATTTTGCACTTTTGCTTCTGACTTTGGTCATGCTACTATTTTAGATTATGTATAATGCTTTCTTTAGCCTGTAAACAAGAACGAACCTCTCTTTGGACGAAAGGAATCCATCTGATGAGCAAGAACTAAAAGAAAACTTCCTTTCATGGGATGAGCTAGTTGGAATAATATCCGGATGTTTCTCTTGACATTCCAAATCTAAGCTTTCTGTAGAGTTTTCTTTTGTGACAGAACCGGTTATGGGCATCCCATGCATAGAAGCATTCCTGACAGTAAAAATCAATTTGATGACGAAAAAATGTTTATATTGCCATCGTTATCAATGCAGCTCTTCGAATAGCACTAGACAAGCAGCAGCGTATATTACCTTAACAAGCAAGCAGGCTGATCAGGAGGTGAAACAGCTGACTTATCTTTCGCTGCCATGTCATTTTCCTACCAACTTTTCTTGGGTTAGAAGTCAGTCGAAACTTTATGCTGGGTTACAACACCAAAATTTTCACAGGAATGGAAACTTACAACATCAGCATCATACTTCGTTGAGAAATCTTTCGACAAATGTGGCACTTCTGGTGCTTGATCCTGTAAGCTGTCCGAGTCATAGAAAGATACATCTGAATCTTTGCATGATATATTGTCTTCACATTCTGTGCCCTGAAAAAAAGGTCAATTACATGGAATTACATTGTGTGAACATCAATGATGGAAATTTATACGAGTACCAGTGAAGCTTGGGATCTCAGGTCATCTATGTCAAAGTTCCAGCTGCTGATACCCCTTTTGTATTCATCCTAAGGAAATAAGAAATATTAGGGATTAATAAATGTGTAGCGCTAATGGCAAAAAACTTTACTCAACTTACTACAAAAGTAGAGCCATTTCCACCAATTTAGATATTTAGCATGTGCACCTGCGAGATTTCTTCTTTCTTTCCATCGGACATTTTCTTTTGAGCCATTAAATCTTGATCCTTTTCCTGCATCATGGTGAACCTTTCTGTGATTATTTCATGAAGAATAGTTAGTCACAAACTAGAACTTAAAACCAGTGTACCTTCAAAGCTTGATATCTAAAACCAAGGCCAGGTAATCCTTCCAAAAGCTTTCGTGCAATGAAATCAGTGGAACGAGCTTGCTTGAAAAACGGTTGCTTCAACAACTTTTTTGCCGGAGGCCTCTTTGAAGGGTCTTTTACCAAACACATAGCAACCATTTGCTTGAAGTTCTATGGTAAGAGTTTTATTGTTCAGAAATGAGAAGTTATACTCAAGTTAGAAAATATGTAGGCCACCTTAAATATATTTACCCTCGAGAATTTCTTATCTCTTTCATAGTCAAGACCTGGAGGAGCATTCTGAAGTGTCATAAGCAAGACCTGACAAAGTGCAGGATGTTTATGTACTGTTGGAACATAGCACGAGGATTTACTCCTAGCAATGACATCTGATAAAAGTATACCTTCATGGGAGGGTATTTAGAGAAAGGAGCATGACCATGAGCAAGTTCAAGTGCAGTAATTCCAAAGGACCATATGTCTGCTCTGTAGTATATGGAAATAGCTCCAGTTAACAAATAGCCACAAAACAATACTAGTGCAGGTGAAAATAACTTAACAAGTTGGAGTAAGGGAATAGCCTACCTGAAATTGTATCCATGTATCTGCTGCATAACCTCAGGTGCCATCCTAGCACATTGAAAATGTCGATGGATGAAAATGTGCATGGAGAAAAAAAAACTTCACGTGACATGAAACGGTATTCCGTATTATTTAAGATTTTGTACCAGCAAGGCGTTCCCACAAAAGTATTCCTGGCCCTCTGCCTATCACCAGAATCAAAAAGGCAAGCAGAGACTCCAAAGTCTCCAAGCTTAATTCCACCCCGAGAGTCGACTAGAATATTTCCTGCCTGTCACCAAACAGAAACAAAATAAAAACCACTTAACTTTGCTGAAACAAGTAGGGGAAAAGATATACATATTTGGTATAGCCATACTATAGCAGTCACAGAAGAGAAGAAAGCAAGAGATACACGTACGTGAACAAATCAGGTTGGTATAGTACTGTTACCTTCACATCTCGATGTATAGAGCCGTGATGATGAAGATACTCTAAACCTTTCAGGACTTCGCGAAGTATCGTTGCAATGATGGGTTCCTCGAATCCAGTAGGGTGCACTGATTTCATTATGTGAAGGCAGGACCCTCCAGCCATATACGGCATAACCACCCATAATGTTTGGTCCTTTGCAAATGAACAGTGCGCCTTGACAACGTTAGGATGGTCTATCAGAATCATTGTTTGGGCTTCACGCACGATGCTATTCTGTGTTGAAATATTCATGTTAGTTATTCAGAGGCGCTTGCAACCTGGTGGTACGTAATAATCTATAAACAGATCGAGATTGCAACACTGGTGGTGCGTAATAAGCAAGAAACAGAGCGAGAAACTTGAATAGGATCCATGGTAATGTCAACTGAGTGTTACAAATACAATAAAAAATAGGAACAATTGGATCTATACCATTAAAAGATCCAAACTTTAGATATATACCATGGACCCCACATGTCATTGACTCATGTAGACCCACATGTAAGTGAGATAGTAATGGTATGGATCCAAAGTGGTGATCTTTTGATGGTATGGATCCAAATTTCCCTAAAAAATACAATCGAAAGATTGTTAAAACTATTGCACACCCTCACATTTAGATTTTTGACCAGTAAAACCAAACAAGTAGTGCCCTTATATATTAGGTAGTGCTCTCATTTATTCGTTGAGTCAGTACAATTCTCAGCTATATAATACATGAGATCATTTTCTTCAGAAAAACGAACCCGCCCAAGCCATTATTATCTGAACATCACTAGGACACCAGCCCAAAATAGTTGGTTCCTAAACACAGAACTAAAAAGCGCGCCATGACGATCGGCGACACGCATCATCGTCCAGTGAACGAGACGCCACGGGACAGGCAGAGCAAAATAAAAATGGGGGTGGTGGATCGAATCAAACGGGAATGGTGTGGTGTGGCACACGCGCGTACCAGGTCGCTGTTGGTGCGCTCAAAGTCGAGCACCTTGACGGCGACGATCTCGTCGAGTGGCTTGCAGAGCGCGCGGTACACGACGGCGCTCACGCCCTGCCCGATCTCCTCGTAGAGCTCGTAGTCCTCCACGTGGATCGGGTACTTGCGCCTCTCGCCACCCGCGCCTCCCGCCGCCGCCTTATCACCAGGCCCCGTCATGCTGCCGATTCCGTCCGGACGGCACAACCCCACCGCCGATCAGCAGGCGAGGTCGATGGCCGATGGACTCGGAGCTCCGGCCTCTAGGCTTTGCATGTCCTGCCTAGCCAACGACGAACCCTAGTCTCGTTGCTCTTGGACCGCCATTATGCGTCGCGAGGGAATTGGTGGTGCGTGCCTCGGTGGGGAGAGGCGATGGACGGAGTGGGACGGGAGGAGAGGAGGTACCGAGGTAGCGAAGGGCCGTGCATTGCGGAGGAGGAAGGAAAATGGAGAGGGTAGGGCGGCGCCCGCGGCGTTCCTGAAATGGGAAGCGGCCAGGAGTCGTTTTGGACAACATTTCGCATATCAAAGTAGAGTCTATTTTTTTTTTTTGCTGTGCCTGTGCGCTCTCTCGCTTTGCATTTTTGCCGTGCGCGTATGCATCCGTCCCCTCGATGCTTGCATTAGAAAATCGTTCGGCGGCCACGCCACATACTGCATGCAGGGCAAGTACGTCAGAAATGGCTTTTATGACTTCCTTTTGGGACCTATGAGAAAACGACAGGTAACCTTGTTCGTTTGTGCCATATTGATGGGTTGAAATGATTTCTAATCGGATTTGTTCTCTAATTTATATAAATTTTGATTAGCTGGAACGATTTCAGGTACAATCCGACATAAACGAACAATGTCTAAAAGAAACCGAAGGGAGCAACGACCAAGCCAGAAGCAGGCTCCGTTCTACTTGTGACACATATTGACAATCGACATATCAAGTCATATCCACAGCTATAATATCTAATGCATGGATTTTTACACTTGCATCCTCACTCACTAAGCACCCGCTGGATGTTGGGCAACCACTGGGTGGTCAATAATTACAAATGATTGAACAAAAATACTATAAATAGCAAGAAAAACTCATATAATTATTTAGAAGCATTCCACATATAATTATTAGAAGCACAAGATACATAGTGCAATATCAATTCACATTTCAAAGAAGTGGAGATGAGTATATGAACTAGTGCTTCATTTGGCCAGAACAAAAATATGTATCAACAGTGACTCAAAGTTTAGTATTCTATGGTTTAACCCATGTGAAAAGTTACATCTAGCTCTAACCCATCATTTTACGGGTCAGATCTGATGTAGACCCACAAGTTAAACTTAATATCCAAACCAATACCCAATATGTGTGAAACACGTTAGGCATCCCTCGCGACTGGCATCCCTATTTGAGATATAATCTGTACTCTGAATCTGCCTGGTCCTTTTGGCTGATCTTATGGTCTAATACAATACAAAATAGTATTTCAAATGAAGAACAATCGTGACAACGAACAATAAAACACTAGAGATAGGAACAAGTACGACCTAAATAAAATCATGTTTGAATACACTATAACTAATAGTTAGTTATTAAAATTAGTTAAAGACATTCAAACAGTCAAGCTAATAGTTAGCTAGCTTTAGCTAATTCTACTAACAATCTTTTAGTCAACTAACTATTAACTTTAGTGTATACAAACACCACATGATTCTAAACAGAACACTAATAAAACATATTACATTTTTATGAAAAAATGGTCAGTATCACTTTCGTAGTTTTCTAATTTAATGTGAACTAGTTGTTATTTTTGGATATTTAATCACATTTAGAAGACAAAATATTATACAAAACCATCTTTAAATCCCCCTGAGGATCAAAGTTATTTGATCTTGATAGTTTGATGGGTAAGGATATTCAGTTCTTGCTGTTGATAGTTAAAATTGAACTCGGACACTATATAGAGTTCAATGACCAAAGACTTCATTGACGGAGTAAGACTTAACAGGTCAGTGCTTAGTACTGACATGTCTGAACAATGCATATTTTTTAGTGAGATATTAAGCTAGAAGATGTATGGCGTGCCCTCTTCAATTCAGGCTGAAAAGAATACAATTGCAGCATAGTAATTTTGATTGTATTTATATCAAATAATTATCGATTCTTACATAATATGAAATAAATTTTATGGGATTCGATGTGAGATATGTTTTTACAGTACAACTTCAAATATTAACAATCATTTATGTTCCCCTAGTTCTAAATTATAAATTGCTCTACTGTTGCGCGTGTGTGTATTTAAAAAATCATAGAAACTTATAATTTAAAATAAAAAAGAATATAAATCTGTTCAAAGTTTAGAAAACTATCCTACGACTGGGATCTGGGACAGCGAGACACATGTCTCTTTGCAAACGTGGAAGTGGAACACTGGAGACTTGGAGCGGCACGCAAGTTCGGTTTCTAACAAATGCTTCAATTAAATATATACATATTACAGAATCCACCACAATCCGTTGTAGTCTAGTTGGTCAGGATATTCGGCTCTCACCCGAAAGACCCGGGTTCAAGTCCCGGCAACGGAATTTTTGAAGTTTTTTTGTTCTTTGCTGCCCTTTGTTTACCCCTCTCGCTTTCTGGAGAAGCTTGTGCTTTGCCTGTTCGGGCCTTCGGGGTGGCAATGGTCGGCCACCCAGCGGACTAGCTCACTAGCGCACCACTGCGGCAAGGTGTGGACCATCCCAATATTATTGGGCCGAGGTCCAGTAAATTAGGATTGCCTGGACATTTCGGATTATAATCTATCTAAATTATATATTCCAACGTAAATAATTTAATAAATAAACAAACATTTAGATTATAGGTATATATTATATAATCTAAAGTCTAGATTATGATAATCTTATAATCATCTCGAAAATAGTTTGTTTGAAATTATTTTTGTCAAAAAAACCCACTGTCATGGTTATCTTCATAAAATTACAATGTCTACTATTTTTTCTTCTTTCCCCAAATCACACGCACGCAGGGTATTATTGCTGAAACAATAATCTTCATTCATATAATCTGGTCATCTAAACAACTATATACAGATTATAATCTTAACAGATCATAATCTAGATTATATAATCTATAAGCTGAAACAAATAGGCCCTCAATCATCCTAAAAGACTAGTATGATAGGAGAATGTTAGCTCTCCTTTTTAAGGTGGCTTATTCCTCCTAATTTAAATAAGGTGGAATAATTATGAGACTCACTTTCGTCGTCCAACTGCAATTGAGCTAATTCAGTCAATTGTGTTTTTACCAACGAATAATAGTAGAAGATGTCCTCACCATTCCCACCTTAAAATGGGCTCTACCATCTTGACTGTTCTGTTAGGACAGTCTAAACGAGAAATTTTATTGTGTTGTTTACAAGACTGCAATGTCATATAGAATGAGATAAAATTATGCAACATATATGAAACACCCGCCTCAATTTAATTTGATCCTCACTCTTTCAATAAAACCATGGAGCTCTTTGTTGCAAGTTGCAACCTGTCAGCACGAGAAGATACCCAGCACTTTAAGATAGAATGGACTGAACACTAGGAAAGCTGAAATAAAACCGTCACCTGCAGGGCGCTTAGGATACTCTTTTTGTAATGAGATTGTGGGAGGCTAGTAAACTACATGACTGCCATGTCATGTTCAATAAAAGTTGGGGACATCAGCTAGGTCGAGTGGATCTTTGGAAGCTGGGTGCAGGAAGCATGATGCGAGCGTTTCAGATGTTCTTGGTGCTCATGTGAGGAATAGGTGGGATTGAAAAGGCTGTAAGGCTCTCCGCCTTCACACGCTAGAGAAAGGAGCACGTCCAAATTACAAGACATGGGAGATATTGATGGAGGGTTATGTTCAGAGTAGGCAGGATGGACAAAGTTGTGGATTGCATGAAGAAAGATCTGTCTCTGTTGAAGTGTTGCCATTGGAGATCTCCACTTGAACTGATGGAGGCTTTAGGCAAACATTTCGAGGAGAAATGGTTTACTGACAATGTATATCGATACATTAAGGGTGTGTTTGATTTGAAGAATTAATTCATTCTAGATGAGGTAATACATCATGAGTCTATTCTATAAATTTGGAACTCATTCCTCATATTATTACTAACTATTATGCTATGAGGAATAAAATGGTGATGGATCAACTTATTTTATTTCACAAATAAAAAAAGAATTGAGAAGTGAAAAGATGATAAACTCCATCATTCCTCAAACCAAACACGCCGGTTCTCCAAAGATTTAACTTGACGAGCTTGCCCCTGTACAAGTCATTGAATGCTGATGTTGTGCTACCGAATGTCCTTGAGATGGTTGCAAAAGATCAGATGGACCGGTTGATCATAATTGCTGGCAGGATAGATAGCACATGCAATGGATAGTCTTTAACTGGAACAGGCAGTCACCAGTCAAATGATATCTCCATTCATTGGAGTTTGCCAATTAGAGCATCTCCAAGAGACTAGCTAAATAGCTTGTCAAGATAAATTTTAGCTACTTAATAACATAATAGCTCTCCAACAGAGTAGCCATTTAACTTGCTAAGCTATATGACTCTCTAAATTAACTCCCTCACTAGCCAAATTTGGCTAGCAACTCTCGCTAGCCAAGCTAAATTGCATTTTGAAGAGTCTGTTGAAATGAGATGTTATATATATAGTTTAATATTTATGTAGAGACAAATAAATAGTCTAATAGAGACTAAAAAATAAAGAGTCTCTTGGAGATGCTCTTATAGCTGCAAAGTAAAGAGCGGCAAGTTGGGACTATAAACAATATGCAGAGAAGGCGCTTGTGGAGTCCCTGTTTGGTGTTCCTGCAGTCCTGCTAACCTGAACAACTCATCTTCCTGAAAATCTTACAAGATCCAAGGGGATCATAAGGCAAAATGCAATAGCTAAGGTAGAACAATATCAGACGCATGAAGAATAGATGATAATCAACATAAAGAGATCAGGCTAAGTAAAATTAAAATAAAATGATCTAACCTTAATGGCCACCAGCACTGGCCCAGATGCAGGCTAATCAAGTTGAACCTGTTTTATCATCGGGAGATAATATACTGGGTTATGGAATCTTTACGAGGCAGGTGTAAAAGTAATCAGGCAAATGAATCAGACTACTTTCTTGTACATGATGGCATCTACCGGAATCAGATGAAAAGGGAGGACACAATCAATAAGTACCGCAGCAACTGATAGTCATATGAAATTGCCCTGAAAATGGCCAGCACAACATATACAAGAACATATCTGCTTTGGCAGTAGATGTCCAAACCAAGTGAGTTTCTAAAGAACAAACAAACTTGCATCAGCTTCAAAAAAATTATCTCAATGTCTCAGGTTATTTTTACTGGATCCACCGTGCACGTGTACCATGGAGAGAAGTGTCCAAGAAGAAATTAAGGTGCACAGTGTTATGTGCGCAGTTAGAAAGAACAATACTCCATCCGTCCTAGAATGTAGGTCGTTTTAGTTTTGTCCAAAGCCAAACTTCTCTATTTTTGACAAAGTTCACACAAAAATCTATCAACACGTACAATAACAAATAAATACACTATCAAGGCATTCTCATGATGGATTTAACAAAGCTAAACTAAATTTGATGTTGTAGATGGTGCATGACTGCATGTTTCTATATACTTGGTCAAAGTTCATAAAGTTTGGCCTAGAACATAACTAAAACAACCAACATTTTACAAGAGGGAGGGCCGGAAGGGGTTGTGAAACTCTAAATTACTCAAATTATTTCAACCTCAAATAACTCTATCTGTAATTGTCCTCACGCAAAGATTGTGGAAGGCTAGTTAAAGTGTTAATTATATTACAACAATCATCGCAATCCGTTGTAGTCTAGTTGGTCAGGATTTTTTGTATTTTAGCCCTTAAACAGAAGTAAATTTACGTTTAGACCTAAAAAAATTTTAAATGCAGTTTTGGACCCTTAGCTCGGCGCCACAGCCTATGGCGCCGAGCTGTGACGTGGCCGCAACGGCTAGCTGCGTCCAGGGCTGACCTGGCGCTGACGTGGCGGCGGCGCGGCCTCGTAGCTCGGCGCCACAGATCTTGGCGCCGAGCTACGAATTCCTATAAAAACGCCCGCGCGGCTGGCCGAGAGCAGCTCATTTCATCCCATTTCCAAACTTCGTCAAAATTTCCTGGATTCAAAGATTTGAGTTGGTTCACTTCGTAGACCAAGATATAATTTCGAACTGATTCGTTTTGTATATTAGGTTTTTAGTTTAATAATTTGTATACACCTATTATATTATCATTTCGATTATTAGTTTGTGTAAACTTATTATAAAGCATAATAGGTACAAGTGATAATTATAATCGTTTATTAGATGAAAGACATGTACCGAGAGGCGTTGTGGCAGAAGAGAGGTCGTCCTCGGGAGTTATATCCGGACGTATCTAGTAAGGATGCTCCTGTTCCTCCTGAACTCCCCGTGCCTAACTGTGACTGTGGCAGACTGGCTTGGGTACATCAATCACAACATCCAGACACGGCTGCTCGCTACTACTACCTTTGTGGCACTTTGGACGTACGTAGCTTATGACTTGTCACTTAATTTTGTTCGCATTCATTATTTTGTAGATATGTAATAGTGCATCTTTCAATTATTTTAGGGACATCAGAGGTGTTTCTTTTTCCAGTGGATCGATGGTCCTGATAAATTTGACCCTCGATATCTTCTTTTCGTTAATTGGTTGAGTGGAAGGACCACTCATGAGCGTTTTAAGCGTTGGGTACCTCCTCCCCTGAATCCTCCACCAATGACGGATGCGGAGAAGGAGGTAGCAACAGAAAGACGGATGGTCATAATTGACTTCACCTTCAAGTTTGGCTGACCCTTCAATATCCCCAATATCCTTTTCGCAATCAGGGTAGATGTCAACTGACGATGCTTAGAGCTCAGCTCTGTCTGGGCACAAGTGTGTGGACCTACAATTTTGGTGATCTTAAACTTTCCGGTGTCCTTCTGCCTTCGGGCACATACCCTCCAATTACATTCTGGCACCTCGCACACAACAGTGTAACGACGCTGTGCATACGAATGTCTCACCTTGAACGGCCTCTTCCGGTTCACAGAATATTCCTGTAGCCATCGTCTCAGTGTAGGCAGATCCTTGAAAAGTAAGCCAACCTTAATCTCAATGCTGTCGGCGTTATCCGGAGCCTCTAGCAGTTCATCGTCACGTCCTTCAGCATACGCACGGGTGGAATGACTTAAACTGCTAAATTCATGTACTGCAGGGTCTCGCTCCGGACACAAACGTCTTATGAGTTCAATTTCTTGCTCGGTCATTTCTTGAACCGGACGGTCATCATCAGAATCTAAGGCCCGTGCAGCTTCATATGGCTCCTCCTCATCCTCAATCTGAACATCAACACTATTGGATGCCCTGCATATGTTGTCCATATTATATGACACAGGCACATCAATCTGAACATCAGCATTATCGATATGTGGAGATCCTGCATCGGGTCGTAGCAAGAAAAACCATATTAAAAAGTCTAATCAAACGAAATAACGATGGATACGAACAATGTGTCGAAGACACTTACTAGGATGATCGTCAACTGGATCATACTCTTGGGGGGTACCACCGCATTAGAAGCCCCACAAACGCCAGGAATAGGACGAGAAATCCCATACTCGTGCGGACCCGATTGAGCATCGGGCACAACAACGACTTCTTCATGAAGCTCTACCAAAGGAGCTTCAATACGAGATGCATTTGACATTTGTGGAGATAACCCGACTGGACCTCGCAATGACTAACAGGTAACTTTTGAATAACCACATCCAAACATGGTGGAACCATCGTCTTCACAATTCTTAAATATATCTCCCAATCATCTTCTGAAGTAATGGAGATCAACCGTCGGACAACTGTTCCATGTGTAATATGGGACAACAAACCCTGCATTGATATTCTAGGGTCGTTTATGTCCCACCTAATCTCCTCACAAGCTCGAGCCAAAAGCTTGTCAAAAGATGGTCTTTCAACGAACAACATGGTCACGATCTTCATACCATCAAAAGTAACACTCCCATAAGCATCTATCTCCACCCTTCCTCCATGGTATAGTGTTACTAGGCTGTCCATCTATTGCAAAAATGGATTACTAACTCAATAATGGCTATATACTTAAGCCTACTAACGTACTAAGTAATAAATATATATTAACTAATAACTATACAGTAAATATTAAATGAACACATCAAACGAAATTACATAATCTATAAATAATGTACGAAAACAATGTATACCTGAACGCGTACGAGTCCAGCTAACGGTGGAGAAGGTTAAGTCGGACGAACACCTACGTACAAAAAAACCAATTGTCAGTAAAAAATTTGGCAGCACCTCCCCTGTAAAGTGATGTTTATAGAACCTGCGAATAAACGACAACACGATGGTTGCCAACACAGAAAACATGTAATATCAATGCGCTAAACAAAATGGTAACTATATAATCACTAAGAATTTACTAAACACTAACAATATACTACGCAACAAACTAGCTAACTATTTTAATAAACAATAACAACAAACTATCTAACTATTTACTAAATAATAAATAAGTGGATACCTAACTAATTACTACTAGTTTACAAATTAAGAAATTAAAAAAAAATGGTCGGCAATGGAAGCGGGAGCTACCGGGGACGGAGCGGGCGGTGGCGGCAGTGGGCTTCGTGGGGAGCTCGGGCGCGGCAGTGGGCGGGCGGAGCTCCGGCGACCTCGGGGCGGCAGTGGGCGGGCGGGCGGAGCTCCAGCGACCTCGGGGCGGCAGTGGGCGGAGCTCGGGCGCGGCAGAGGGCGGGCGGCGGCGACCGAGCTCGGGGGAGCTCGAGCGGGCGGCGAGCTCGGGCGACGTCGGGCGGGGCTCGCGGCGGCGAGCCGGAGCTGGGCCGGGGCGGGCGGGCGGCGGCGAGCCGGAGTCCTGGCAGGCGGCGGCGATTGAGGACGGCGGCGGCGGCGTTGGTTTGGAACGAGCAGAAGACAAGAAACGCGCGCACAGAGAAGGCGGTTTGCAGTTTTTTCCTAGCTCGGCGCCAAGATCTGTGGCGCCGAGCTAGGTGCCACGCGGGACTGCCACGTCAGGAAGCTCGGCGCCACAGACGGTGGCGCCGAGCTGTGTTACCTCGGCGCCACACGCTGTGGCGCCGAGCTAAGGGTCCAAAACTGCATTTAAAATTTTTTTAGGTCTAAACGTGAATTTACTTTAGTTTAAGGGCTAAAATACAAAAAATTCGGCCCTGTGCACCGGCCGCAATTGGACTTTTGAGCTGTAAAGCCACGCGATCCCCAAAATGTAACCAACGGAAGCAGGCCGCCCACTAGCGCAACAAGGTGGACCATCCAAAATACTATACACACTAGCGCAACAAGGTGGACCATCCAAAATACTATACGCATGCGCTGACGAAATACGCCTGATACCCTAATCCTTTGGATAGCAATTATAAAAATCTAAATTAAGTTTAATTAGTTCAATGCAATATAAGTCTATTACTTGGAACGACTTAATATAGATTTATGCTAACTTAATAATTGGTTTATTCTTAATTAATATGAAGACATGACATGATTACAAAAAAATAGTTGTTTATTGCTTTAAATGCTACAAGAAACTTTCGAAATTGTTGGTTTTGTCAATTTTGGGTATATCACGACTCGAGCCCGAATAATCGAATACCCAAAATTTCAGATAATATTATTTCAAGAGAAAAATCGGGTAGCGGTTTTTAATACTGAATTTTATTTACCCGAGTTACTCGACCCAAATGTTTTGAGTAGCCTGAATGACCACACGTATCAACAAGCAACAAATGAATGATTTGTTGTCATAAGCAAACCTATACAAATGTCGACTCGGATCAAATTCAGATTGCATAAGGTCGAGTCATGGGTTGTTGGCATGATTCGTGTTTGATCGGTGCTGTAATACCCACTTTATAAGAAAAGTCTAAAAAGAGGAATTTTATTCTCTTATATATATGGTTGCTATCTATATTTGTTATTTCATGTGAACACCACATATAACAAACAAATAAATGACAAAAGACACCTAAAAATAATACATGCATCATGCTGGGATTTTATTTTATGCATTTTGTGACAATATAAAAATGATAAAAACAAGTAAATAAAAATATATTGTTCCAGCATTGGAGTATGAATTTGTATAATGAACTCAAAGGTGAAACTCACATTCAAATTCAAAGTGGATTCAAAATAATTATGAATAAAAGAAAATGGAAAATAAAACCTAAAAGAAAAAGGTAAAACAGAGAATTGGGCCGGCAGACTCGAATTCGGCGCATCTCACCTTACTCCCCTCGCGTCGGCCCACTTAGGCTTACCCGCTCGTCCAGACTTCTCCTCCGCCGCGCGCTGTGGCGCTCTCTGCTGCGTGGGCCCCTTCTGTCAGTCGCACTGTGGCGCCATCTCTCAGATACTGACTGGTGGGACCTCCCGGTTGGTCTCTCGCGCCCGCTTCCTGCATCGGTACCACTGATCATCAGGTCCCACGCACCACACTTCGCGGTGTCCAGGTCATTGCCTCCCCTCCGCCAATGCCTCGCGCCGCAACGGCATGGTCCGAGGACTCTGCCGGGGCTAGCGCAACTATCTGCTCCACCCCGCGCCCTCATAAGAGGACCGGCCGCAATCTCTCCTCATCCTCGAGTTCACGTGAGCCGACAACCACCATCTCCTCACCTGGACACCACCTTGGGGGCGGCGTTGGCACCTGAAATCGGCACCACCGCGACAAACTCCGCCTCGTAGCCTTACCGGCGTCTGATTGGGGACGACCGACACCTAGGAAGCCACACAGAAGAACCCCTGTGCATTGGGCGTTGCGGCTTGGGCAATTTCTGTGGCGGCAACTGAGAGCACCTAGAGGGGGGTGAATAGGTGATCCTGTAAAACTTGAACTTAATGCCACAAAAACTTGGTTAAGCGTTAGCGCAATATTGCCAAGTGGCTAGAGAAGAGTCTTAGCGAAACACAATAACCACAAGAGAATCAACACAGGTAGACACAGTGGTTTATCCCGTGGTTCGGCCAAGTACAACACTTGCCTACTTCCACGTTGTGGCGTCCCAACGGACGAGGGTTGCAATCAACCCCTCTCAAACGGTCCAAAGACCCACTTGAATACCACGGTGTTTGCTTTTCTTTTCTATATCCCGTTCGCGAGGAATCTCCACAACTTGGAGTCTCTCGCCCTTACAAAGATGTTCACAAAGAAGCACGGAGTAAGGGAGGTATTAGCAACTCACACAAGACACAAAGATCACAGCAAATACGCACACACAAGACCATTGTGGCGTCCCAAGGGACGAGGGTTGCAATCAACCCCTCTCAAGCGGTCCAAAGACCCACTTGAATACCACGGTGTTTGCTTTTCTTTTCTATATCCCGTTCGCGAGGAATCTCCACAACTTAGAGTCTCTCGCCCTTACAAAGATGTTCACAAAGAAGCACGGAGTAAGGGAGGGATTAGCAACTCACACAAGACATAAAGATCACAGCAAATACGCACACACAAGACCCAGACTTAAGCTCAAAAGACTAGCACACTAGAACGGAGCTCAAATCACTAGAATGTCGAACAAGTGCGCAAGAATGGAGTCTGAGTGATCAAGAGTGCTCAAGGAATGCTTGGTATATTCCTCCATGCGCCTAGGGGTCCCTTTTATAGCCCCAAGGCAGCTAGGAGCCGTTGAGAGCAATCCGGGAAGGCAATTCTTGCCTTCAGTCGCCTGGCGCACCGGACAGTCCGGTGCACCACCGGACACTATCCGGTGCGGATTTCTTTCCTTCTCTGGCGAAGCCGACTGTTGGCGCCTTGGAGCCGTTGGCACACCGGACACTGTCCGGTGCACACCGGACAGTCCGGTGCCCCCTCCCGACCGTTGGCTTGGCCACGTGTCTTGCGCGGATCGCGCAGCCGACCGTTGGCCCGGCCGACCGTTGGCTCACCGGACAGTCCGGTGAGTTATAGCCGTACGCCGTTAATTCCTTTCCGAGAGCAGCAAGTTCGCCTGAGCCAGCCTGGCGCACCGGACACTGTCCGGTGCACCACCGGACAGTCCGGTGCACCCAGACAGAGCTGGCTTTGGCTGAAACAAAGCTATCTCTTTCCAATTTGTTTTCTCCTGTTTCCAGAACTTAGACACAATACATTAGTCTCTAAAACAATGTACTAAGTCTGAGAAACATACCTTTACTTGATTTGTACTTTGTCCACCATTTGACACTTAGGCACTCGTGTTGGACACTAAATCACCAAAACACTTAGAAATGGCCCAAGGGCACATTTCCCTTTCAATCTCCCCCTTTTTGGTGATTTATGCCAACACAACATAAAGCAAGTAGAACAAGTACAAAATCAATTCAAATAAGAACTCAAATTTGTTTTGAATCAAATTTGGCATATATGGATCATTCTTTGCCACCACTTGGTTTGTTTTTGCAAATCAAACTCAATTTCCTATCTCTAAGTCAAACACACATGTTGAAACATAAAGAGAGATATTTCACGAGAAATTAATCAAGGATTCGAAAACTCCCCCTTTTTCCTATAATTAAACCTTCTCCACACAGGAGACCAACTTTTGACAATAAGAGCAATTAAGAGTATTTTGACAAACAAAAACTCTAACTCTATTATTTTCAAAATTCACAAGTGGTAGCTGATCCATTTATTGCTTTGGCCTTATTTTCTCCCCCTTTGGCATCAAGCACCAAAACGGGATCAATTTTGGCCCTAGAACCCCATTGCCTTACCAAAATCTTCAAATAAGAGTACAAAGGCAATAAGGTCATAAAGATGAACTTGGAATAAGTTACCCTCTCATCGGAGTGTAGTGGAAGTTTTGCATGGTCCAAGTCCACCTTTTCCCTTTCAATCCTCCTTCGAGACTAAATCAAGCAAACTCAAACACATGGTTAGTCTCAAAGGGTCAATTTGTAACACATCTTCCCCTAAATATGTGCACCACTTTGCAACGGACTTGTGAGGTCCGGGGAGTGTTTGTACAACTTGAGCACCATAAATAAGCAACAAAATGCATAAAGAACATGATCAAAGGCATAAACACAAGTATGCTATAAATCAATCCAAGTTCCGCGAATCTAAGACATTTAGCTCACTACGCAACTTGCAAAAGGTCTGCTCATCTAAAGGCTTGGTAAAGATATCGGCTAGCTGGTTCTCGGAGCTAACATGAAACACTTCGATATCTCCCTTTTGCTGGTGGTCTCTCAAAAAGTGATGCCGGATGTCTATGTGCATTGTGCGGCTGTGTTCAACAGGATTATCCACCATGCAGATAGCACTCTCATTATCACATAGGAGTGGGACTTTGCTCAGATTGTAGCCAAAGTCCTTGAGGGTTTGCCTCATCCAAAGTAGTTGCGCGCAACACTGTCCTGCGACAACGTACTCAGCCTCAGCGGTGGATAGGGCAACAGAGGTTTATTTCTTAGAACTCCATGACACCAGGGACCTTCCTAAGAATTGGCACGTCCCCGATGTACTCTTCCTATCGACCTTACACCCAGCATAGTCGGAGTCTGAATATCCAATCAAGTCAAAGGTAGACCCCTTTGGATACCAGATCCCGAAACAAGGCGTAGCGACTAAATATCTAAGAATTCGCTTCACAGCCACTAAGTGACACTCCTTAGGGTCGGATTGAAATCTAGCACACATGCATACGCTAAGCATAATATCCGGTCTACTAGCACATAAATAAAGTAAAGACCCTATCATAGACCGGTATGCTTTTTGATCAACAGACTTACCTCCTTTGTTGAGGTCAGTGTGTCCGTCGGTTCCCATCGGAGTCTTTGCGGGCTTAGCGTCCTTCATCGCAAACCTCTTGATCAAATCTTGTGTGTACTTTGTTTGGGAGATGAAGGTTCCATCTTTGAGTTGCCTCACTTGGAACCCAAGGAAGTAGCTTAACTCACCCATCATCGACATCTCGAATTTCTGAGTCATCACCCTGCTAAACTCTTCACAAGACTTTTAGTTAGTAGAACCAAATATTATGTCATCAACATAAATTTGGCACACAAAAAGATCACCATCACAAGTCTTAGTAAAAGAGTTGGATCGGCTTTCCCAACCTTGAAAGCATTAGCAATTAAAAAGTCTCTAAGACATTCATACCATGCTCTTGGGGCTTTCTTAAGTCCATAGAGAGCCTTAGAGAGCTTACACACGTGGTCGGGGTACCGTTCATCCTCGAAGCCAGAGGGTTGCTCCACGTACACCTCCTCTTTGATTGGCCCGTTGAGGAAAGTGCTCTTCACATCCATTTGGAACAACCTGAAGGAATGGTGAGCGGCATATGCTAGCAAGATACGAATGGACTCTAGCCTAGCCACAAGAGCAAAAGTCTCCTCAAAGTCCAAACCTGCGACTTGGGCATAACCTTTTGCCACAAGTCGTGCCTTGTTCCTTCTCACCACCTGATAGTCGCCTAGAGGGGGGGGGGTGAATAGGGCGAAACTGAAATTTACAAATATAAACACAACTACAAGCCGGGTTAGCGTTAGAAATATAAACGAGTCCGCGAGAGAGGGCGCAAAACAAATCGCAAGCAAATGAAGAGTGTGACACGCGGATTTGTTTTACCGAGGTTCGGTTCTCGCAAACCTACTCCCCATTGAGGAGGCCACAAAGGCCGGGTCTCTTTCAACCCTTCCCTCTCTCAAACGGTCCCTCGGACCGAGTGAGCTTCTCTTCTCAAATCAAAGCCGGGAACACAACTTCCCCGCAAGGGCCACCACACAATTGGTGCCTCTTGCCTTGATTACAAGTGAGTGTTTTGATCACAAGAACAAATGAGAAAGAAAAGAAGCAATCCAAGCGCAAGAGCTCAAAAGAACACGGCAAATCTCTCTCTCTAATCACTAAAGCCTTGAGTGGAATTGGAGAGGATTTGATCTCTTTGGTGTGTCTAGAATTGAATGCCTAGCTCTTGTAAGTGGTTGAGAAGTGGAAAACTTGGATGCAATGAATGGTGGGGTGGTTGGGGTATTTATAGCCCCAACCACCAAATGTGGCCGTTGGGAGGCTGCCTGTTCGATGGCGCACCGAACAGTCTGGTGCACACCGGACAGTCCGGTGCCCCCTGCCACGTCATCACTGCCGTTGGATTCTGACCGTTGAAGCTTCTGACTTGTGGGCCCGTCAGGGTGTCCGGTGCACACCGGACAGGTACTGTTTGCTGTCCGGTGTGCCAGTATGGGCGCGCCTGCCTTCTGCGCGCGCTGCGCGCGCATTTAATGCGCCGCAGGTAGCCGTTGGCGCCGACTAGCCGTTGCTCCGGAGTTGCACCGGACAGTCCGGTGCACACCGGACATGTCCGGTGAATTATAGCGGACTAGCCGTTGGAGTTTCCCGAAGCTGGCGAGTTCCTGAGGCCGCTCCTCCTTGGCGCACCGGACACTGTCCGGTGTACACCGGACAGTCCGGTGAATTATAGCGCGAGTGCCTCTGGAAATTCCCGAAGGTGGCGAGTTCAAGTTGGAGTCCTCTGGTGCACCGGACACTGTCTGGTGGTGCACCGGACACTGTCCGGTGTACACCGGACAGTCCGGTGCTCCCAAGCCAGAGGGCCTTCGGTTCCCACTTTGCTCCTTTGTTGAATCCAAAACTTGGTTTTTTATTGGCTGAGTGTGAACCTTTTAGCACCTGTATAACTTATGCACTAGAGCAAACTAGTTAGTCCAAAGATTTGTGTTGGGCAATTCAACCACCAAAATTATAGAGGAACTAGGTGTAAGCCTAATTCCCTTTCAATCTCCCCCTTTTTGGTGATTGATGCCAACACAAACCAAAGCAAATATAGAAGTGCATAATTGAACTAGTTTGTATAAGGTAAGTGTAAAGGTTGCTTGGAATTGAGCCAATTATAACTACTTACAGGATATGCATGGATTGTTTCTTTCTATATAACATTTTGGACCACGCTTGCACCACATGTTTTGTTTTTGCAAACTATTTTGTAAATACTTTTCAAAGTTCTTTTGCAAATAGTTAATGGTAAATGAATAAGATTTAGCAAAGCATTTACAAGATTTGAAATTTTCTCCCCCTGTTTCAAATGCTTTTCCTTTGACTTAAACAAAACTCCCTCTAAATAGGATCCTCCTCTTAGTGTTCAAGAGGGTTTTGATATATTTTTGAAATACTACTTTCTCCCCCTTTTTGAACACAATGGGAAAACCAATTGATAATATTTAACACTAAGTTTTTGAATTTGGTGGTGGTGCGGTCCTTTTGCTTTGGGCTCATACTTTCTCCCCCTTTGGCATGAATCGCCAAAAAACGGAATCATTAGAGCCCTTGAAGTGCTATCTTCCCCTTTGATCATAAATAAATGAGTTAAGATTATACCAAAGACGAAGTCCGGTCGTTTTGCTTTGGGCTCTTACTTTCTCCCCAAAGACAAAGTCCTTTTCTTGGTGCTCATGTGTTCTTGGAGCGTCTGCGAAGGATGAGTTACGTAGTGGAAGCCTTTGTCTTCGCCGAAGACTCCAATTCCCTTTCAATATACCTATGACTTGGTTTGAAGTAGACTTGAAAGCACATTAGTCATAGCATATGAAAGAGACATGATCAAAGGTATATAAGTGAGCTATGTGATAGTCGCCTAGAGGGGGGTGAATAGGGCGAAACTGAAATTTACAAATATAAACACAACTACAAGCCGGGTTAGCGTTAGAAATATAAACGAGTCCGAGAGAGAGGGTGCAAAACAAATCCCAAGCGAATAAGCAAGTGAGACACGGAGATTTGTTTTACCGAGGTTCGGTTCTTGCAAACCTACTCCCCGTTGAGGAGGCCACAAAGGCCGGGTCTCTTTCAACCCTTCCCTCTCTCAAACGGTCCCTTGGACCGAGTGAGCTTCTCTTCTCAAATCAAAGCCGGGAACAAAACTTCCCCGCAAGGGCCACCACACGATTGGTGCCTCTTGCCTTGATTACAATGGAGTTGTGATCTCAAGAACAAGTGAGAAAGAAAAGAAGCAATCCAAGCGCAAGAGCTCAAATGAACACGGCAAATCACTCTCACTAGTCACTAGGGCTTTGTGTGGAATTGGAGAGGATTTGATCTTTTTGGTGTGTCTAGAATTGAATGCTAGAGCTCTTGTAGTAGTTGAGAAGTGGAAAACTTGGATGCAATGAATGGTGGGGTGGTTGGGGTATTTATAGCCCCAACCACCAAAAGTGGCCGTTGGAAGGCTGTCTGTTCGATGGCGCACCGGACAGTCCGGTGCACACCGGACAGTCCGGTGCCCCCTGCCACGTCATCACTGCCGTTGGATTCTGACCGTTGGAGCTTCTGACTTGTGGGCCCGCCTGGGTGTCCGGTGCACACCGGACAGGTACTGTTTGATGTCCGGTGTGCCAGCATGGGCGATTATGACTTCTGCGCGCGCAGAGGGCGCATTAAATGCGCGGCAGAGAGCCGTTGGCGCGGAGATGACCGTTGCTTCGGAGGCGCACCGGACAGTCCGGTGCACACCGGACAGTCCGGTGAATTTTAGCGGGCTAGCCGTTGGCGTTTCCCGAAGCTGGCGAGTTCCTGAGGCCGACCTCCCTTGGCGCACCGGACACTGTCCGGTGTACACCGGACAGTCCGGTGAATTATAGCCGAGTCGCCCTGGAAAATCCCGAAGGTGGCGAGTTGAGTCTGAGTCCCCTGGTGCACCGGACAGGTACTGTTCACTGTCCGGTGGCACACCGGACAGTCCGGTGCGCCAGACCAGGGGTGCCTTCGGTTGCCCCTTTGCTCCTTTATTGAATCCAAAACTTGGTCTTTTTATTGGCTGAGGGTGAACCTTTTACACCTGTATAATCTACACACTTGGGCAAACTAGTTAGTCCAATTATTTGTGTTGGGCAATTCAACCACCAAAATTATTTAGGAACTAGGTGTAGGCCTAATTCCCTTTCAATCTCCCCCTTTTTGGTGATTGATGCCAACACAAACCAAAGCAAACAGAGATGTGCATAATTGAACTAGTTTGCATAATGTAAGTGTAAAGGTTGCTTGGAATTGAGCCAATATAACTACTTACAAGATATGCATGGAATGTTTCTTTCTTATTTAGTATTTTGGACCACGTTTGCACCACATGTTTTGTTTTTGCAAACTCTTTTGTAAATCCTTTTCAAAGTTCTTTTGCAAATATTCAAAGGTGAATAAATAAGATTTTGCAAAGCATTTTCAAGTTTTGAAATTTTCTCCCCTGTTTCAAATGCTTCTCCTTTGACTAAACAAAACTCCCCCTAAATTAAATCCTCCTCTTAGTGTTCAAGAGGGTTTTGATATACCATTTTGAAATACTACTTTCTCCCCCTTTTGAACACAACAGGATCCCAATTGATAAATACTTCTTGGAAAACACTAAGTTTTGAAATAGGTGGTGGTGCGGTCCTTTTGCTTTGGGCTCATTTCTCCCCCTTTTTGGCATGAATCGCCAAAAACGGAATCATTAGAGCCCTTAGGTACTATCTTTCCCTTTGGTCATAAGTAAATGAGTTAAGATTATACCAAAGACGAAGTCCTTTTGCTTTGAATTCTCATTTCTCCCCAAGGAATAGAGAGATGCTTGGAGTGATGGTGAAGTATGAGTTACGGAGTGGAAGCCTTTGTCTTTGCCGAAGACTCCAATTCCCTTTCAATATACCTATGACTTGGTTTGAAATAGACTTGAAGACGCATTAGTCATAGTATATAAAAGAGATATAATCAAAGGTATTCAAATGAGCTATGTGTGCAAGCTAGCAAAAGAAATTTCTAGAATCAAGAATATTGAGCTCATGCCTCAGTCTGGTAAAAGATTGTTCATCAAGAGGCTTGGTAAAGATATCGGCTAATTGATCTTTAGTGTTAATGTAAGAAATCTCGATATCTCCCTTTTGTTGGTGATCCCTAAGAAAATGATACCGAATGGCTATGTGCTTAGTGCGGCTATGCTCGACGGGGTTGTCGGCCATTTTGATTGCACTCTCATTATCACATAGTAAAGGAACTTTGGTTAATTTGTAACCGTAGTCCCGCAGGGTTTGCCTCATCCAAAGCAATTGCGCGCAACAATGGCCTGCGGCAATGTACTCGGCTTCGGCGGTGGAAAGAGCGACCGAATTTTGCTTCTTTGAAGCCCAAGACACCAAGGATCTTCCCAAGAACTGGCAAGTCCCCGATGTGCTCTTCCTATTAATCTTACACCCTGCCCAATCGGCATCCGAATAACCAATCAAATCAAAAGTGGATCCCCGAGGGTACCAAAGCCCAAACTTAGGAGTATAAGCTAAATATCTCAAGATTCGTTTTACGGCCGTAAGGTGGGATTCCTTAGGGTCGGACTGAAATCTTGCACACATGCAAACGGAAAGCATAATATCCGGTCGAGATGCACATAAATAAAGCAATGAACCAATCATCGACCGGTATACCTTTTGATCGACGGATTTACCTCCCGTGTCGAGGTCGAGATGCCCATTGGTTCCCATGGGTGTCTTGATGGGCTTGGCATCCTTCATTCCAAACTTGGTTAGAATGTCTTGAGTGTACTTCGTTTGGCAAATGAAGGTGCCCTCTTGGAGTTGCTTGACTTGGAATCCTAGAAAATACTTCAACTCCCCCATCATCGACATCTCGAATTTCTGTGTCATGATCCTACTAAACTCTTCACATGTAGACTGGTTAGTAGACCCAAATATAATATCATCAACATAAATTTGGCATACAAACAAGTCATTTTCAAGAGTTTTAGTAAAGAGTGTAGGATCGGCCTTGCCGACTTTGAAGCCATTAGAAATAAGGAAATCTCTTAGGCATTCATACCATGCTCTTGGGGCTTGCTTGAGCCCATAAAGCGCCTTAGAGAGCCTATAGACATGGTTAGGGTACTCACTGTCTTCAAAGCCGGGAGGTTGCTCAACATAGACCTCTTCCTTGATTGGTCCGTTGAGGAAGGCACTTTTCACGTCCATTTGATAAAGCTTAAAGCCATGGTAAGTAGCATAGGCCAATAATATGCGAATTGACTCAAGCCTAGCTACGGGTGCATAGGTTTCACCGAAATCCAAACCTTCGACTTGGGAGTATCCCTTGGCCACAAGTCGTGCTTTGTTCCTTGTCACCACACCATGCTCATCTTGCTTGTTGCGGAAGACCCATTTGGTTCCTACAACATTTTGGTTAGGACGTGGAACCAAATGCCATACCTCATTCCTCGTGAAGTTGTTGAGCTCCTCTTGCATCGCCACCACCCAATCCGAATCTTGAAGTGCTTCCTCTATCCTGTGTGGCTCAATAGAGGAAACAAAAGAGTAATGTTCACAAAAATGTGCAACACGAGATCGAGTGGTTACCCCCTTATGAATGTCGCCGAGGATGGTGTCGACGGGGTGATCTCGTTGGATTGCTTGGTGGACTCTTGGGTGTGGCGGCCTTGGTTCTTCCTCATCCTCCTTTTCTTGATCAATTGCATCTCCCCCTTGATCATTGCCATCATCTTGAGGTGGCTCATCTTCTTGATTTTGCCCTTCATCAACTTGAGCTTCATCCTCATTTTGAGTTGGTGGAGATGCTTGCATGGAGGAGGACGGTTGATCTTGTGCATTTGGAGGCTCTTCGGATTCCCTAGGACACACATCCCCAATGGACATGTTCCTTAGCGCTATGCATGGAGCCTGTTCTTCACCTATCTCATCAAGATCAACTTGC
Source organism: Zea mays (assembly GCF_902167145.1). Classification (NCBI taxonomy): domain Eukaryota; kingdom Viridiplantae; phylum Streptophyta; class Magnoliopsida; order Poales; family Poaceae; genus Zea; species Zea mays. The sequence continues at coordinate 221,575,988 of NC_050100.1, read as the reverse complement.
TCTTCTTGAGAGCCGTTAGTTTCATCAAACACAACGTCACATGAGACTTCAACTAGTCCAGTGGACTTGTTAAAGACTCTATATGCCCTTGTGTTTGAGTCATAACCAAGTAAAAAGCCTTCTACAGTTTTAGGAGCAAATTTAGATTTTCTACCTCTTTTAACAAGAATAAAGCATTTGCTACCAAAAACTCTAAAGTATGAAATGTTGGGCTTTTTACCGGTTAGGAGTTCATAGGATGTCTTCTTGAGGATTCGGTGAAGATATAACCGATTGATGGCGTAGCAGGCGGTGTTGACCGCTTCGGCCCAAAACCGGTCCGGTGTCTTGTACTCATCAAGCATGGTTCTTGCCATGTCCAATAGAGTTCGATTCTTCCTCTCCACTACACCATTTTGTTGAGGTGTGTAGGGAGAAGAGAACTCATGCTTGATGCCCTCCTCCTCAAGGAAGCCTTCAATTTGAGAGTTCTTGAACTCCGTCCCGTTGTCGCTTCTTATTTTCTTGATCCTTAAGCCGAACTCATTTTGAGCCCGTCTCAAGAATCCCTTTAAGGTCTCTTGGGTTTGAGATTTTTCCTGTAGAAAGAATACCCAAGTGAAGCGAGTATAATCATCCACTATTACAAGACAATACTTACTCCCGCCGATGCTTATGTAAGCAATCGGGCCGAATAGATCCATGTGGAGTAGCTCAAGCGGCCTGTCGGTCGTCATGATGTTCTTGTGTGGATGATGGACTCCAACTTGCTTCCCTGCCTGGCATGCGCTACAAATCCTGTCTTTCTCAAAATGAACATTTGTTAATCCTAAAATGTGTTCTCCCTTTAGAAGCTTGTGAAGATTCTTCATCCCAACATGGGCTAGTCGGCGGTGCCAGAGCCAACCCATGTTAGTCTTAGCAATTAAGCAAGTGTCGAGTTCAGCTCTATCAAAATCTACCAAGTATAGCTGACCCTCTAACACTCCCTTAAATGCTATTGAATCATCACTTCTTCTAAAGACAGTGACACCTACATCAGTGAATAGACAGCTGTAGCCCATTTTACATAACTGAGAAACGGAAAGCAAATTGTAATCTAAAGAATCAACAAGAAAAACATTGGAAATAGAATGGTCAGGAGATATAGCAATTTTACCAAGTCCTTTGACCAAACCTTGATTTCCATCCCCGAATGTGATAGCTCGTTGGGGATCTTTGTTTTTCTCATAAGAGGAGAACATCCTTTTCTCCCCGGTCATGTGGTTTGTGCACCCGCTGTCGAGTATCCAACTTGAGCCCCCGGATGCATAAACCTACAAAACAAATTTAGTTCTTGACTTTAGGTACCCAAACTGTTTTGGGTCCTTTGGCATTAGAAACAAGAACTTTGGGTACCCAAACACAAGTCTTGGAGCCCTTGTGTTTGCCCCCAACAAACTTGGCAACGACCTTGCCGGATTTGTTAGTCAAAACATATGATGCATCAAAAGTCTTAAATGAAATGCTATGTTCATTTGATGCATTAGGAATTTTCTTCTTAGGCAACTTGGCACGGGTTGGTTGCCTAGAACTAGATGTCTCACCCTTATACATAAAAGCATGATTAGGGCCAGAGTGAGACTTCCTAGAATGAATTTTCCTAATTTTGTCCTCGGGATAACCGGCAGGGTACAAAATGTAGCCCTCGTTATCCTGAGGCATGGGAGCCTTGCCCTTAACAAAGTTAGACAAGTTCTTAGGAGGGGCATTAAGTTTGACATTGTCTCCCCGTTGGAAGCCAATGCCATCCTTGATGCCAGGGCGTCTCCCATTATATAGCATACTTCTAGCAAATTTAAAATTTTCATTTTCTAAGTTATGCTCGGCAATTTTAGCATCTAATTTAGCTATATGATCATTTTGTTGTTTAATTAAAGCCATATGATCATGAATAGCATTAACATCAACATCTCTACATCTAGTACAAATAGATACATGCTCAACAATAGATGTAGAGGGTTTGCAAGAATTAAGTTCAACAATCTTAGCATGAAGAATATCATTTTTATCTCTAAGATTGGAAATGGTAGCATTGCAAACATCTAGTTCTTTAGCCTTAGCAATTAAATTCTCATTTTCTATTCTAAGACTAGCAAGAGAAATGTTTAATTCTTCAATCCTAGCAAGCAAATCATTATTATCTCTAGGATTGGGAATTGAGACATTACAAACATGAGAATCAACCTTAGCATTTAAAATAGCATTTTCATTCCTAAGGTTGTCAATCAACTCACGGCAAGTGCTTAGCTCACTAGATAATTTTTCACATTTTTCTACCTCTAGAGCATAAGCCTTTTTAACCTTAACATGTTTTTTGTTTTCTTTAATTAGACAATCCTCTTGGGAATCCAAAAGGTCATCCTTTTCATGAATAGCACTAACCAATTCATTTAATTTTTCCTTTTGAGCTATGTTAAGGTTGGCAAAAAGGGAACGCAAATTATCTTCCTCATCACTAGCATTATCATCACTAGAAGATTCATATTTAGTGGATGAGTTGGATTTAACCTTCTTCTGTTTGCCGTCCTTTGCCATGAGGCACTTGTGGCCGACGTTGGGGAAGAGGAGTCCCTTGGTGACGGCGATGTTGGCGGCGTCCTCGTCGTCGGAGGAGTCGCTTGAGCTTTCGTCGGAGTCCCACTCGCGACAAACATGGGCATCGCCGCCCTTCTTCTTGTAGTACCTCTTCTTCTCCTTTCTTCTCCCCTTCTTGTCGTCGCCTCGGTCACTGTCACTAGATATAGGACATTTAGCAATAAAATGACCGGGCTTACCACACTTGTAGCAAACCTTCTTGGAGCGGGACTTGTAATCCTTTCCCCTTCTTTGCTTGAGGATTTGGCGGAAGCTCTTGATGACGAGCGCCATTTCCTCATTGTCGAGCTTGGAGGCGTCTATGGGTTGTCGACTTGGTGTAGACTCCTCCTTCTTCTCCTCCGTTGCCTTGAATGCAACGGGTTGAGCTTCGGATGTGGTGGCATCATCAAGCTCGTTGATCTTCCTCGAGCCTTCGATCATGCACTCAAAACTTACAAAATTCCCGATAACTTCCTCGGGGGTCATTTTAGTATATCTAGGATTACCGCGAATTAATTGAACTTGAGTAGGGTTAAGGAAAATAAGTGATCTTAGAATAACCTTAACCACCTCGTGGTCATCCCACTTTACGCTCCCGAGGTTGCGCGCTTGGTTCACCAAGGTCTTGAGCCGATTGTACATGTGTTGTGGCTCCTCCCCTTTGCGAAGCCGGAACCGACCGAGCTCCCCCTCAATCGTTTCCCGCTTGGTGATCTTGGTGAGCTCATCACCTTCATGCGCGGTCTTGAGTAAATCCCAAATCTCTTTTGCGTTCTTCAACCCTTGAACTTTGTTATACTCCTCTCTACTTAAAGAGGCTAGGAGTATTGTTGTTGCTTGAGAGTTGAAGTGCTCGATTTGGGCCACCTCATCCTCATCATAGTTCTCATCCCCTACGGATGGTACCTGCACGCCAAACTCAACAACATCCCATATGCTTTTGTGGAGCGAGGTTAGATGAAATCGCATTAAATCGCTCCACCTAGCGTAATCTTCACCATCAAAAGTTGGTGGTTTGCCTAATGGGACGGAAAGTAAAGGTGTATGTTTGGAAATGTGAGGGTAGCGTAGGGGGATCTTACTATACTTCTTGCGCTCTTGGCGCTTAGAAGTGACGGAGGGCGCATCGGAGTCGGAGGTCGATGTTGATGAAGTGTCGGTCTCGTAGTAGACCACCTTCCTCATCCTTTTGTGCTTGTCCCCTTTCCGATGCGGTTTGTGAGAAGAAGATTTTTCCTTCTTCTCTTTGTGGTGAGAAGAGGAAGACTTTTTCTCCTTCCGTTTGGAGGAGTCCTTCTTCTTCTCCTTCCTCTTGGTGCGGAATTCTTCCGATGAAGTGCTCCCGTGGCTTGTAGTGGGCTTTTCGCCGGTCTCCATCTCCTTCTTGGCGTGATCTCCCGACATCACTTCGAGCGGTTAGGCTCTAATGAAGCACCGGGCTTTGATACCAATTGATAGTCGCCTAGAGGGGGGGGGTGAATAGGGCGAAACTGAAATTTACAAATATAAACACAACTACAAGCCGGGTTAGCGTTAGAAATATAAACGAGTCCGAGAGAGAGGGTGCAAAACAAATCCCAAGCGAATAAGCAAGTGAGACACGGAGATTTGTTTTACCGAGGTTCGGTTCTTGCAAACCTACTCCCCGTTGAGGAGGCCACAAAGGCCGGGTCTCTTTCAACCCTTCCCTCTCTCAAATGGTCCCTTGGACCGAGTGAGCTTCTCTTCTCAAATCAAAGCCGGGAACAAAACTTCCCCGCAAGGGCCACCACACGATTGGTGCCTCTTGCCTTGATTACAATGGAGTTGTGATCTCAAGAACAAGTGAGAAAGAAAAGAAGCAATCCAAGCGCAAGAGCTCAAATGAACACGGCAAATCACTCTCACTAGTCACTAGGGCTTTGTGTGGAATTGGAGAGGATTTGATCTTTTTGGTGTGTCTAGAATTGAATGCTAGAGCTCTTGTAGTAGTTGAGAAGTGGAAAACTTGGATGCAATGAATGGTGGGGTGGTTGGGGTATTTATAGCCCCAACCACCAAAAGTGGTCGTTGGAAGGCTGTCTGTTCGATGGCGCACCGGACAGTCCGGTGCACACCGGACAGTCCGGTGCCCCCTGCCACGTCATCACTGCCGTTGGATTCTGACCGTTGGAGCTTCTGACTTGTGGGCCCGCCTGGGTGTCCGGTGCACACCGGACAGGTACTGTTTGATGTCCGGTGTGCCAGCATGGGCGATTCTGACTTCTGCGCGCGCAGAGGGCGCATTAAATGCGCGGCAGAGAGCCGTTGGCGCGGAGATGACCGTTGCTTCGGAGGCGCACCGGACAGTCCGGTGAATTTTAGCGGGCTAGCCGTTGGCGTTTCCCGAAGCTGGCGAGTTCCTGAGGCCGACCTCCCTTGGCGCACCGGACACTGTCCGGTGTACACCGGACAGTCCGGTGAATTATAGCCGAGTCGCCCTGGAAAATCCCGAAGGTGGCGAGTTGAGTCTGAGTCCCCTGGTGCACCGGACAGGTACTGTTCACTGTCCGGTGGCACACCGGACAGTCCGGTGCGCCAGACCAGGGGTGCCTTCGGTTGCCCCTTTGCTCCTTTATTGAATCCAAAACTTGGTCTTTTTATTGGCTGAGGGTGAACCTTTTACACCTGTATAATCTACACACTTGGGCAAACTAGTTAGTCCAATTATTTGTGTTGGGCAATTCAACCACCAAAATTATTTAGGAACTAGGTGTAGGCCTAATTCCCTTTCACTATGTGTGCAAGTTAAAAGAAATTGCGTGAATCAAGAATATTGAGCTCATGCCTAAGTTTGGTAAAAGTTTGTTCATCAAGAGGCTTGGTAAAGATATCGGCTAATTGATCTTTAGTATTAATGTATGAAATCTCGATATCTCCCTTTTGTTGGTGATCCCTAAGAAAATGATACCGGATGGCTATGTGTTTAGTGCGGCTATGCTCGACGGGATTGTCGGCCATTTTGATTGCACTCTCATTATCACATAGCAAAGGGACTTTGGTTAATTTGTAACCGTAGTCCCGCAGGGTTTGCCTCATCCAAAGTAGTTGCGCGCAACAATGACCTGCGGCAATGTACTCGGCTTCGGCGGTGGAAAGAGCGACCGAATTTTGCTTCTTTGAAGCCCAAGACACCAAGGATCTTCCCAAGAACTGGCAAGTCCCCGATGTGCTCTTCCTATTGATTTTGCACCCTGCCCAATCGGCATCCGAATAACCAATCAAATCAAATGTGGATCCCCGAGGGTACCAAAGCCCAAACTTAGGAGTATAAGCCAAATATCTCAAGATTCGTTTTACGGCCGTAAGGTGGGATTCCTTAGGGTCGGATTGGAATCTTGCACACATGCAAACAGAAAGCATAATGTCCGGTCGAGATGCACATAAATAGAGTAATGAACCTATCATCGACCGGTATACCTTTTGATCCACGGACTTACCTCCCGTGTCGAGGTCGAGATGCCCATTAGTTCCCATGGGTGTTTTGATGGGCTTGGCATCCTTCATCCCAAACTTGTTTAGAATGTCTTGTGTGTACTTCGTTTGGCTAATGAAGGTGCCTTCTTGGAGTTGCTTCACTTGAAATCCTAGAAAATACTTCAACTCCCCCATCATAGACATCTCGAACTTTTGTGTCATAATCCTACTAAACTCTTCACATGTAGACTCGTTAGTAGACCCAAATATAATATCATCAACATAAATTTGGCATACAAACAAGTCATTTTCAAGAGTTTTAGTAAAGAGTGTAGGATCGGCTTTGCCGACTTTGAATCCATTTGCAATAAGAAAATCTCTAAGGCATTCATACCATGCTCTTGGGGCTTGCTTGAGCCCATAAAGCGCCTTAGAGAGCTTATAGACATGATTAGGATGCTCACTGTCTTCAAAGCCGGGAGGTTGCTCAACATAGACCTCTTCCTTGATTGGTCCATTTAGGAAGGCACTTTTCACGTCCATTTGATAAAGCTTAAAGCCATGGTAAGTAGCATAGGCCAATAATATGCGAATTGACTTAAGCCTAGCTACGGGTGCATAGGTTTCACCGAAATCCAAACCTTCGACTTGGGAGTATCCTTTGGCCACAAGTCGAGCTTTGTTCCTCGTCACCACACCATGCTCATCTTGCTTGTTGCGGAAGACCCATTTGGTTCCTACAACATTTTGATTAGGACGTGGAACTAAATGCCATACCTCATTCCTAGTGAAGTTGTTGAGCTCCTCTTGCATCGCCACCACCCAATCCGAATCTTGTAGTGCCTCCTCTACCCTGTGTGGTTCAATAGAGGAAACAAACGAGTAATGTTCACAAAAATGTGCAACACGAGATCTAGTGGTTACCCCCTTATGAATGTCGCCGAGGATGGTGTCGACGGGGTGATCTCGTTGGATTGCTTGGTGGACTCTTGGGTGTGGCGGTCTTTGCTCTTCATCCTCCTTGTCTTGATCATTTGCATCTCCCCCTTGATCTATGCCGTCATCTTGAGGTGGCTCATTTGATTGATCTTCTTCTTCATCAACTTGAGCTTCTTCCTCATTTTGAGTTGGTGGAGATGCTTGCATGGAGGAGGACGGTTGATCTTGTGCATTTGGAGGCTCTTTGGATTCCTTAGGACACACATCCCCAATGGACATGTTCCTTAGCGCGATGCACGGAGCCTCTTCAATACCTATCTCATCAAGATCAACTTGCTCTACTTGAGAGTCGTTAGTCTCATCAAACACAACGTCACATGAGACTTCAACTAGTCCAATGGACTTGTTAAAGACCCTATATGCCCTTGTGTTTGAGTCATAACCAAGTAAAAAACCTTCTACAGTTTTAGGAGCAAATTTGGATTTTCTACCTCTTTTAACAAGAATAAAGCATTTGATACCAAAAACTCTAAAATATGAAATGTTGGGCTTTTTACCGGTTAGGAGTTCGTATGATGTCTTCTTGAGGATTCGGTGTAGATACAACCGGTTGATGGCGTAGCAAGCGGTGTTGACCGCCTCCGCCCAAAACCGATCCGAAGTCTTGTACTCATCAAGCATGGTCCTTGCCATGTCCAATAGAGTTCGATTCTTCCTCTCCACTACACCATTTTGTTGTGGGGTGTAGGGAGAAGAGAGCTCATGCTTGATGCCCTCCTCCTCAAGAAAGCCTTCGATTTGAGAGTTCTTGAACTCCGTCCCGTTGTCGCTTCTAATTTTCTTGATCCTTAAGTCAAACTCATTTTGAGCTCGTCTCAAGAATCCCTTTAAGGTCTCTTGGGTTTGAGATTTTTCCTGCAAAAAGAATACCCAAGTGAAGCGAGAATAATCATCCACAATAACTAGACAGTACTTACTCCCGCCGATGCTTATGTAAGCGATCGGGCCGAATAGATCCATGTGTAGGAGCTCCAGTGGCCTGTCGGTCGTCATGATGTTTTTGTGTGGATGATGGATGCCAACTTGCTTCCCTGCTTGGCATGCGCTACAAACCCTGTCTTTCTCAAAATGAACATTTGTTAATCCTAAAATGTGTTCCCCCTTTAGAAGCTTGTGAAGATTCTTCATCCCAACATGGGCTAGTCGGCGATGCCAGAGCCAACCCATGTTAGTCTTAGCAATTAAGCAAGTGTCGAGTTCAGCTCTATCAAAATCTACCAAGTATAGCTGACCCTCTAACACTCCCTTAAATGCTATTGAATCATCACTTCTTCTAAAGACAGTGACACCAACATCAGTGAATAGACAGTTGTAGCCCATTTGACATAATTGAGATACAGAAAGCAAGTTGTAATCTAAAGAATCAACAAGAAAAACATTGGAAATGGAATGGTCAGGAGATATAGCAATTTTACCCAAACCTTTGACCAAACCTTGATTTCCATCCCCGAATGTGATCGCTCTTTGGGGATCTTGGTTTTTCTCATATGAGGAGAACATCCTTTTCTCCCCTGTCATGTGGTTTGTGCACCCGCTGTCGAGTATCCAGCTTGAGCCCCCGGATGCATAAACCTACAAAACAAGTTTAGTTCTTGACTTTAGGTACCCAAATGGTTTTGGGTCCTTTAGCATTAGACACAAGAACTTTGGGTACCCAAACACAAGTCTTGGAGCCCTTGTGCTTGCCCCCAACATATTTGGCAACTACTTTCCCTGATTTGTTAGTTAAAACATAAGATGCATCAAAAGTTTTAAATGAAATGTTATGATCATTTGATGCAATAGGAATTTTCTTAGGTAACTTAGCATGGGTTGGTTGCCTAAAACTAGATGTCTCACCCTTATACATAAAGGCATGATTGGGGCCTGAGTGAGACTTCCTGGAATGAATTTTCCTAATTTTGCTCTCAGGATAACCGGCAGGGTACAGAATGTAACCCTCGTTATCCTGAGGCATGGGAGCCTTGCCTTTAACAAAGTTAGACAGTTTCTTAGGAGGGGTATTAAGTTTGACATTGTCTTCCCTTTGAAAGCCAATGCCATACTTGATGCCCGGGCGTCTCCCATTATAGAGCATACTTCTAGCAAATTTAAACTTTTCGTTTTCTAAGTTATGCTCGGCAATTTTAGCATCAAATTTTGCTATATGATCATTTTGTTGTTTAATTAAAGCCATATGATCATGAATAGCATCAATGTTAACATCTCTACATCTAGCACAAATAGAAACATGCTCAACACTAGATGTAGAGGGTTTGCATGAATTAAGTTCTACGATCTTAGCACGCAAGATATCATTATTATCCTTAAGATCGGAAATTGTAGCATTGCAAACATCAAAATCTTTAGCCTTAGCAAGCAATTTTTCATTCTCAATTCTAAGGCTAGCAAGAGAAATATTCAATTCTTCAATCCTAGAAGGCAAATCATCATTATTATCTCTAGGGTTGGGAATTGAAATATTGCAAACATGAGAATCAACCTTAGCTAACAAATTAGCATTTTCATTCCTAAGGTTGTCAATCATCTCATGGCAAGTACTTAGCTCACTAGATAATTTTTCACATTTTTCTACTTCTAGAGCATAAGCATTTTTAACCTTAACATGCTTCTTATTTTCTTTAATAAGGAAGTCCTCTTGGGTGTCCAAGAGATCATCCTTTTCATGGATGGCACTAATCAATTCATTAAGTTTTTCTTTTTGTTGCATGTTGAGGTTGGCAAAAAGGGTACGCAAATTATCTTCCTCATCACTAGCATTATCATCACTAGAGGATTCATATTTAGTGGAGGATTTAGATTTAACCTTCTTTTTGCCGTCCTTTGCCATGAGGCACTTGTGGCCGACGTTTGGGAAGAGAAGTCCCTTGGTGACGGCGATGTTGGCGGCGTCCTCGTCGTCGGAGGAGTCGCTTGAGCTTTCGTCGGAGTCTCACTCCCGACAAACATGGGCATCGCCGCCCTTCTTCTTGTAGTACTTCTTCTTCTCCTTTCTTATCCCCTTCTTGTCGTCGCCTCGGTCACTGTCACTAGATATGGGACATTTAGCAATAAAATGACCGGGCTTACCACATTTGTAGCAAACCTTCTTGGAGCGGGACTTGTAGTCTTTCCCCCTCCTTTGCTTGAGGATTTGGCGGAAGCTCTTGATGACGAGCGCCATTTCCTCATTGTCGAGCTTGGAGGCGTCTATCGGTTGACGACTTGGTGTAGCCTCCTCCTTCTTTTCCTCCGTCGCCTTGAATGCGACGGGTTGAGCTTCGGATGTGGTGGGTTCGTCAAGCTCGTTGATCTTTCTCGAGCCTTCGATCATGCACTCAAAACTTACAAAATGCCCGATAACTTCCTCGGGGGTCATTTTAGTATATCTAGGATTACCACGAATTAATTGAACTTGAGTAGGGTTAAGGAAAATAAGTGATCTTAGAATAACCTTAACCACTTCATGGTCATCCCACTTTACACTCCCGAGGTTGCGCACTTGGTTCACCAAGGTCTTGAGCTGGTTGTACATGTGTTGTGGCTCTTCCCCTTTGCGAAGCCAGAACCGACCGAGCTCCCCCTCGATCGTTTCCCGCTTGGTGATCTTGGTGAGCTCGTCTCCCTCGTGCGCGGTTTTGAGCACATCCCAAACCTCCTTGGCACTCTTCAACCCTTGTACTTTGTTATACTCCTCTCTACTTAGTGAGGCGAGGAGTATTGTTGTTGCTTGAGAGTTGAAGTGCTCGATTTGGGCCACCTCATCCTCATCATAGTCCTTATCCCCTACGGATGGTACCTGTGCACCAAACTCAACAACATCCCATATACTTTTGTGGAGTGAGGTTAGATGAAATCGCATTAAATCACTCCACCTAGCATAATCTTCACCATCAAAAGTAGGTGGTTTGCCTAATGGGACGGAAAGTAAAGGTGCATGTTTAGAAATGCGAGGATAATGTAGGGGAATCTTACTAAACTTCTTACGCTCTTGGCGTTTAGAAGTTACGGAGGGCGCATCATAGTCGGAGGTCGATGTTGATGAAGTGTCGGTCTCGTAGTAGACCACTTTCCTCATCCTCATTTGCTTGTCTCCGCTTCGATGCGGCTTGTGGGAAGAAGATTTTTCCTTCTTCTCTTTGTGGTGAGAAGAAGATTTCTTCTCCTTCCCTTTGTTGGAGGAGATCTTCTTTTTCTCCCTCCTCTTGGTGCGGGACTCTTCCGATGAAGTGCTCCCATGGCTTGTAGTGGGCTTTTCGCCGGTCTCCATCTCCTTCTTGGCGTGATCTCCCGACATCACTTCGAGCGGTTAGGCTCTAATGAAGCACCGGGCTCTGATACCAATTGATAGTCGCCTAGAGGGGGGTGAATAGGGCGAAACTGAAATTTACAAATATAAACACAACTACAAGCCGGGTTAGCGTTAGAAATATAAACGAGTCCGCGAGAGAGGGCGCAAAACAAATCGCAAGCAAATGAAGAGTGTGACACGCGGATTTGTTTTACCGAGGTTCGGTTCTCGCAAACCTACTCCCCGTTGAGGAGGCCACAAAGGCCGGGTCTCTTTCAACCCTTCCCTCTCTCAAACGGTCCCTCGGACCGAGTGAGCTTCTCTTCTCAAATCAAAGCCGGGAACAAAACTTCCCCGCAAGGGCCACCATACAATTGGTGCCTCTTGCCTTGATTACAAGTGAGTGTTTTGATCACAAGAACAAATGAGAAAGAAAAGAAGCAATCCAAGCGCAAGAGCTCAAAAGAACACGGCAAATCTCTCTCTCTCTAATCACTAAAGCCTTGAGTGGAATTGGAGAGGATTTGATCTCTTTGGTGTGTCTAGAATTGAATGCCTAGCTCTTGTAAGTGGTTGAGAAGTGGAAAACTTGGATGCAATGAATGGTGGGGTGGTTGGGGTATTTATAGCCCCAACCACCAAATGTGGTCGTTGGGAGGCTGCCTGTTCGATGGCGCACCGGACAGTCCGGTGCACACCGGACTGTCCGGTGCCCCCTGCCACATCATCACTGCCGTTGGATTCTGACCGTTGAAGCTTCTGACTTGTGGGCCCGCCAGGGTGTCCGGTGCACACCGGACAGGTACTGTTTGCTGTCCGGTGTGCCAGTATGGGCGCGCCTGCCTTCTGCGCGCGCTGCGCGCGCATTTAATGCGCCGCAGGTAGCCGTTGGCGCCGACTAGCCGTTGCTCCGGAGTTGCACCGGACAGTCCGGTGCACACCGGACATGTCCGGTGAATTATAGCGGACTAGCCGTTGGAGTTTCCCGAAGCTGGCGAGTTCCTAAGGCCGCTCCTCCTTGGCGCACCGGACACTGTCCGGTGTACACCGGATAGTCCGGTGAATTATAGCGCGAGTGCCTCTGGAAATTCCCGAAGGTGGCGAGTTCAAGTTGGAGTCCTCTGGTGCACCGGACACTGTCTGGTGGTGCACCGGACACTGTCCGGTGTACACCGGACAGTCCGGTGCTCCCAAGCCAGAGGGCCTTCGGTTCCCACTTTGCTCCTTTGTTGAATCCAAAACTTGGTCTTTTTATTGGTTGAGTGTGAACCTTTTAGCACCTGTATAACTTATGCACTAGAGCAAACTAGTTAGTCCAAAGATTTGTGTTGGGCAATTCAACCACCAAAATTATATAGGAACTAGGTGTAAGCCTAATTCCCTTTCACCACCCCGTGCTCGTCTTGTTTGTTGCGGAACACCCACTTGGTTCCCACAACATTTTGCTTGGGACGAGGCACCAGTGTCCAAACTTCATTTCTTTTGAAGTTGTTGAGCTCCTCCTGCATGGCCAACACCCAGTCCGGATCTAGCAAGGCCTCTTCTACCCTGAAAGGCTCAATAGAAGAGACAAAGGAGTAATGCTCACAAAAATTAACTAATCGAGATCGAGTAGTTACTCCCTTGCTAATATCACCCAAAATTTGGTCGACGGGATGATCCCTTTGAATCATTGCTCGAACTTGGGTTGGAGGTGCCGGTTGTGCTTCTTCCTCCATCACATGATCATCTTGTGCTCCCCCTTGATCACACGCCTCCTGTTCATCATCTTGAGTTGGGGGTTGCACCATTGTTGAGGAAGAAGGTTGATCTTGTTCATCTTGTTCCTGTGGCCGCACATCTCCAATCATCATGGTGCGTATTGCGGTCGTTGGAACTTCTTCTTCATCTACATCATAAAAATCAACAACTTGCTCTCTTGGAGAGCCATTAGTCTCATCAAATACAACGTCGCTAGAGACTTCAACCAAACCCGATGATTTGTTGAAGACTCTATACGCCTTTGTATTTGAGTCATAACCTAACAAAAACCCTTCTACGACTTTGAGAGCAAATTTGGAATTCCTACCCTTCTTCACTAGAATGTAGCATTTACTCCCAAAAACTCGAAAATACGAAACATTGGGTTTGTTACCGGTTAGTAGCTCATACGACGTCTTCTTGAGGAGGCGATGAAGGTAGACCCTGTTGATGGCGTGGCAAGTCGTGTTCACGGCTTCCGACCAAAAGCGCTCGGGGGTCTTGAACTCTCCAAGCATCGTCCTCGCCATGTCTATAAGCGTCCTGTTCTTCCTCTCTACCACACCATTTTGCTGTGGTGTGTAGGGAGCGGAGAACTCGTGCTTGATCCCTTCCTCCTCAAGGTACTCCTCCACTTGAAGGTTCTTGAACTCAGACCCATTGTAGCTCCTTATCTTTTTCACCTTGAGCTCAAACTCGTTTTGAGCTCTCCTTAGGAAGCGCTTGAGGGTCCCTTGAGTTTCATATTTATCCTGCAAAAAGAATACCCAAGTGAAGCGGGAAAAGTCATCAACTATAACAAGACCATACTTACTTCCTCCTATACTTAGATAGGCGACGGGTCCGAATAGGTCCATGTGAAGCATCTCCAAAGGTCTTGATGTGGTCATCACATTTTTGGTGTGATGAGAGCTTCCCACCTGTTTGCCTGCTTGACAAGCTGCACAAGGTCTATTTTTTTCGAATTGCACATTAGTTAAACCTATCACGTGTTCTCCCTTTAGAAGCTTGTGAAGGTTCTTCATCCCCACATGTGCTAAGCGGCGATGCCACAGCCAGCCCATGGTAGTCTTAGCAATTAAGCATGCATCTAGACCGACCTCCTCTTTTGCAAAATCAACTAAGTAAAGTTTGTCGTCTAATACACCCTTAAAAGCTAGTGAACCATCACTTCTTCTAACGACAGACACATCTACATTTGTGAATAGACAATTATATCCCATATTGCATAATTGACTAACAGATAACAGATTATATCCAAGAGACTCAACTAAAAACACATTAGATATAGAGTGCTCTGATGAAATAGCAATTTTACCTAAGCCTTTTACCTTGCCTTGATTCCCATCACCGAATATTATTGAATCTTGGGAATCCTTGTTTTTGACGTAGGAGGTGAACATCTTCTTCTCCCCCGTCATATGGTTTGTGCATCCGCTGTCGATAATCCTGCTTGATCCCCCGGATGCATAAACTTGCAAGGCAAATTTAGGCTTGGGTCTTAGGTACCCAACTCTTGTTGGGTCCTACAAGGTTAGTCACAATTGTCTTAGGGACCCAAATGCAAGTTTTGTCTCCCTTGCATTTTGCCCCTATTTTCTAGCAACTATCTTCCTATCCTTTCTACAAATGGCAAAGGAAGCATTTAAAGCATGATATATGGTAGAAGGTCCAATAATTTTCCTAGGAACATTAACACCATTTCTCCTAGGCACATTTCTACCATGCATACAGGAAGAACTAGAAGCAAACATAGCATATGAATCATAAACATGTGAATCAAAAGAATCATAACTTCTATTTGCATTTCTAGCATGTCTCCTATCATGATACATAAAAGCATGGTTCTTTTTAGCACTACTAGCCATAGGGGCCTTCCCTTTCTCCTTGGCGGGGATGGGAGCCTTATGGCTTGTTAAGTTCTTGGCTTCCCTCTTGAAACCAAGTCCATCCTTAATTGAGGGGTGTCTACCAATCGTGTAGGCATCCCTTGCAAATTTTAACTTATCAAATTCACTTTTGCTAGTCTTAAGTTGGGCATTAAGACTAGCCACTTCATCATTCAATTTAGAAATTGAAACTAGGTGTTCACTACAAGCATCAACATTAAACTCTTTACACCTAGTGCAAATCACAACATGTTCTACACAAGATGTTGATTCATTAGCTATTTCTAATTTAGCATTCAAGTCATCGTTTATGCTTTTTAAACTAGAAATAGAGTCATGGCATGTAGACAATTCACAAGAAAGCATTTCATTCCTCTTTATTTCTAAAGCAAGGGATTTTTGAGCTTCTACAAACTTACCATGTTCATCATATAAGAGATCCTCTTGCTTTTCTAGCAATCTATTCTTATCATTCAAAGCATCAATCAATTCATTTATTTTATCCACCTTGGTTCTATCTAGACCCTTGAATAAACATGAATAATCTATTTCATCATCATCACTAGACTCATCCTCACTTGAAGAAACATAAGTACTAGTGTTATGAGCACTTACCTTCTTTTCCCTTGCCATGAGGCAAGTGTGATGCTCGTTGGGGAAGAGGGATGATTTGTTGAAGGCAGTGGCGGTGAGTCCTTCGTTGTCGGAGTCGGACGACGAACAATCCGAGTCCCACTCCTTGCCAAGATGTGCCTCGCCTTTTGCCTTCTTATAATTCTTCTTCTTCTCCCTCTTGTTCCCTTGTTCCTGGTCACTATTATTGTCGGGACAATTAGCAATAAAATGACCAACCTTACCACATTTGATGCATGAGCGCTTCCCCTTTGTCTTGGTCTTGCCTGGCTGCCCCTTGCGACCCTTTAGCGCCGTCTTGAAGCGCTTGATGGTGAGGGCCATCTCTTCATCATTGAGCCCGGCCGCCTCAACTTGCGCCACCTTGCTAGGTAGCGCCTCCTTGCTCCTCGTTGCCTTGAGAGCAATGGGTTGAGGCTCATGGATTGGACCGTTCAACGCGTCGTCGACATATCTTGCCTCCTTGATCATCATTCACCCGCTTACAAATTTCCCAAGAACTTCTTCGGGCGACATCTTGGTGTACCTAGGATTTTCACGGATATTGTTCACCAAATGTGGATCAAGTACAGTAAAGGACCTTAGCATTAGACGAACGACGTCGTGGTCCGTCCATCGTGTGCTTCCGTAGCTCCTTATCTTGTTGATGAGGGTCTTGAGCCGGTTGTATGTTTGGGTTGGCTCCTCTCCCCTGATCATTGCGAATCTTCCAAGCTCGCCCTCCACCAACTCCATTTTGGTGAGTAAGGTGACGTCATTCCCCTCATGTGAGATCCTGAGGGTGTCCCAGATCTGCTTGGCATTGTCCAAGCCGCTCACCTTATGATACTCGTCCCTGCACAAAGAGGCTAACAACACAGTAGTAGCTTGTGCATTTCTATGAATCTGTTCATTGATAAACATAGGACTATCCGAGCTATCAAATTTCATTCCACTTTCCACAATCTCCCATATGCTCGGATGGAGAGAGAACAGGTGACTACGCATTTTGTGGCTCCAAAATCCGTAGTCCTCTCCATCAAAGTGAGGAGGTTTGCCAAGTGGAATGGAGAGCAAATGAGCATTTGTACTTTGCGGAATACGAGAGTAGTCAAAAGAAAAGTTCGAATTAACCGGTTTCCTTCTCTCGTAGTCGTTGTCGCGTTGTCCTTTTGGGAAGAAGTGGACTCGTCGCTGTCGTCGTAGTAGACGATCTCCTTGATACGCCTTGTCTTCTTCTTCTTCCCATCCTTTCGTTTGTGCCCCGAGCTCGAGTCGGTAGGCTTGTCATCCTTCGGCTCGTTGACGAAGGACTCCTTCTCCTTATCATTGATCACAATCCTCTTGCCCTTAGGATCCATCTCTTCGGGCGGTTAGTCCCTTTCTTGAAGAGAACGGCTCTGATACCAATTGAGAGCACCTAGAGGGGGGGTGAATAGGTGATCCTGTAAAACTTGAACTTAATGCCACAAAAACATGGTTAAGCGTTAGCGCAGTATTGCCAAGTGGCTAGAGAAGAGTCTTAGCGAAACACAATAACCACAATAGAATCAACACAGGTAGACACAGTGGTTTATCCCGTGGTTCAGCCAAGTACAACACTTGCCTACTTCCACGTTGTGGCGTCCCAACGGACGAGGGTTGCAATCAACCTCTCTCAAGCGGTCCAAAGACCCACTTGAATACCACGGTGTTTGCTTTTCTTTTCTATATCCCGTTCGCGAGGAATCTCCACAACTTGGAGTCTCTCGCCCTTACAAAGATGTTCACAAAGAAGCACAGAGTAAGGGAGGGATTAGCAACTCACACAAGACACAAAGATCACAGCAAATACGCACACACAAGACCCAGACTTAAGCTCAAAAGACTAGCACACTAGAACGGAGCTCAAATCTCTAGAATGTCGAACAAGTGCGCAAGAATGGAGTATGAGTGATCAAGAGTGCTCAAGGAATGCTTGGTATATTCCTCCATGCGCCTAGGGGTCCCTTTTATAGCCCCAAGGCAGCTAGGAGCCGTTGAGAGCAATCCGGGAAGGCAATTCTTGCCTTCAGTCGCCTGGCGCACCGGACAGTCCGGTGCACCACCGGACACTGTCCGGTGCGGATTTCTTTCCTTCTCTGGTGAAGCCGATCGTTGGCGCCTTGGAGCCGTTGGCGCATCGGACACTGTCTGGTGCACACCGGACAGTCCGGTGCCCCTCCCGACCGTTGGCTTGGCCACGTGTCTCGCGCGGATCGTGCAGCCGACCGTTGGCACGGCCGACCGTTGGCTCACCGGACAGTCTGGTGCACACCGGACAGTCCGGTGAATTATAGCCGTACGCCGTTAATTCCTTCCCGAGAGCAGCAAGTTCGCCTGAGCCAGCCTGGCGCACCGGACACTGTCCGGTGCACCCAGACAGAGCTGGCTTTGGCTGAAACAAAGCTATCTCTTTCCAATTTGTTTTCTCCTGTTTCCAGAACTTAGACACAATACATTAGTCTCTAAAACAATGTACTAAGTCTGAGAAACATACCTTTACTTGATTTGTACTTTGTTCACCATTTGACACTTAGGCACTCGTGTTGGACACTAAATCACTAAAACACTTAGAATGGCCCAAGGGCACATTTCCCTTTCATCAACCTCATCGGAGCTACAAAATTGCCACCCGTCGTCGCCACGTCTGTCCGCACTGCCTGGAGGGGTAAGTATCCATTACTCGTGTTCGTCTAGAGTAGGGTATCATGTAGCGCTTACCAATTCAAAATTTAGCGCATTAATTCCGTGATCTGGGCGACGGTTCATGGCGCCGCCGCGCCGATGCTCTACGTCGTCGTGCTTCTTTGGTAAGTGAGGGAAGAAAGGTGCGGACCGTCCGATGTGTCCTGGGCGGTCTAGATTAGAAGTTGGGATACCCGTTCGCGCGATTGCATCGGGGCCGTTAGGATTACATCGTGTAATCAATAATCACATTTTTTTAATTTTTTATAAGACTTATTTAAAAAAACACTAGCATTAAAACTATTGGCTTAATATCATTAGCATAGTTATGAAAATATTTTTATAATATAACTATTTAGAGTCAAATTTTAATAGTATCGTATAATCTCTCCGTCTCAATTTATAATTCATTTGACTTTTTAGTCTAAATTTAATCGGCTTGTCTTCTTAAAAAAATCATAACTATTATTAATTGTTATTGTGATATCATTTAGCATGTAATACTTCTTAAGTATAGCTGTGAATTCATAGTTATTTTGGTGAGTATACCTTAAGTACAGCTTTGATTTTTTGCAATTTTTTTTGAATAAAACGAGCCGATCAAATTTGATAAATAAAATTCAAACAAATTATAGATGATGGAGTATAAATTTTACTAAAATTACGGAAGTCTCACTTGATCGTAACTTTAAACTCCTATTTCACCACGTTACGCAGTGAGGAAATGAAGCGGTAACATCTCCTGAAATTTGGCATGGAAGGAGTGCATCGTCCGAAAAAATAGATTTTTTTTTGCCACGTGAGTGGGGGAGCATCTCCAAAGGAATAGTTGAATGACTCATTAAGTTAAATTTTGACTATTCAATAACATTATTACTTTCTAGCAGATTAGTCATCTAACTCGCTAACTTATTTGGCTCTTTAAATTGATCCTACGTGTAGCTAAATTTAGCTACCACTTGTACTAGTCAAACTAAATAGAGAATCCGTTGAAGTCACATGTTATAAATAAAGTTTGTTGGTAATATTTATATAGAGATAAAAAGAGTGTCAAACAGAGAGCGAAAAAAATGTCATTTCGAGATGCTCCGAGTCAGTGAGATCTTGTCAAACCTGTGTGGGAACGAGAAAATACGGTAGAACCTGGGAGTTTTAAACATTCCAGACCTCCAAACAGAGCCAAGTTTATTGTTTTCAATTTCAACGCGGAGGTGTCACCACCTATCTCAACACGCCGCCTCTGCGCGTGCGTGACTCCAGTTCAGATGTGGCCACCGTGCCGTCCAAATGGTCCGGGGACTCGTGACAAATTGCATGGACCGTTCGTGTTCTCCGAGAAAATAGAAAAATCACGCGTCCTATCTCGAGATTCCACGCGTCGGCCGTGATGGCTAGTCGTCCTCGTTGCCGGAGACTGATATCACAATTTTTATTACTCCTATCTGCCGGTGCCAGGGCGCAGAGATCACGTTGAGCTATCATCAGTTCATCGTGGGGATTAAGACTATTTTCAACACTTTACCCATATTCGTACTCATATTTAAACTTCATTATATAAATAATATATCCTGTAAAAGATCAGATAATATTGTTAAGTAAATCAAGTAATGTAGATTCAATTCAAACCTCTATTCAAATACAAACTTCGTGATACAAGCATATAGTAAAGGATGGCAATGAGTTTAAAATCTGCGGGCAGAGAATTTTTAAACCCACGCCTGTACCAATACGCACAAGCTTACTGCGGGTGGCACAAACCCATAGATATACCTGCAGACACATATGTTTATATATATTATCTATATATACATATATTTATACACACATATAATACATATACAGATATGTATATAATATATATATATATATATATATATATATATATATATGCGCACACATATATAACACAGATATATGCGTACATATATATATATATATATATCTATTGCAGGTGCGCAGGTTTAAAACGGGTATAACATTTTCTTACGCGCGAGAAAAAAACCCTATCAGGTTAAGAATCAAACCCGCATCAGTAACCGCGGGTATAAACTCATACAAAAACCCGCACTCTATAAGGTTTTTACCCACGCATACGCGGGTAAATTGTGTCTGTTGCAATCCTAAACATATGCACCTGCAAGACAACTATATACTCCTTTGATTTGCTCTAGCTTAATAAAAGTCGCTAGTTATTTTTTTAATAACTTGATGTAATAATTTGTTTAACAAATGGTTCTGCAAAACTACTCCCTACTAGATATGCTTGTTTCTTTCTATATATTAAAGCAGGGCGTAAATCTGCAATCTGGTGAGGCCACACCAGCGTATTGTATTGTAGCCACACGATCATGCTTCAACGGTCAGGGACGCATATGAGGCAGCTCCTCCAATCGACGGAGTCTTCTAGATGCCGCACGAAAAAGGCAGAGAAAGAATAACAGAACTGCTTTGTCTTCGTCGTCAGACTAAGCTCGACCAAAGCGACTGTGGTCTGCGGGTACGGTCCTCCCTGGCTCCCTCCATCCGCCTCTCTCCCCGCGCGCACCTTTGCCTTGGGGTTCAGTGCTCGCCTCGCATATCGCCTCACTGCCACCCATGTCTTGGAGAAAGCACAATTCACATCGTCGAGCTCCTCCGGCACTAAGTAGCATCTCTGGATGAACTGCGGTCATACTTTCATGCTCGTGCCACCACAGATCCTATGGCACCCAGGTGCTTCAGATATCTCACTCCAACTCTATTCATGTGCCTAGGTACATGTTCGTCGACCGCCCACCAGCATACGCTCACAAACATAGTGCACTAGCCCTTTACCCTCTTACTGTTTGTTGAAATTTCTCTTAGAAAATGTTCTCAGGATTTTTTCAATAAGCTTTGGAACCTAAGTAGCTGGTTAAAATACAGTGGTCCCAATGAATTCTGAACCAATGATGTCTGAATTTGAGATTTGTAGGGACCAACCGAGTTGACTCAGGAGGCCAAATGAAGAAAGTTTAGTGCATGACATGCAGTTCTAAGGATCCAAAAACACAAGGCTGGGGATAGCTTTTGAAGAACTACACTACAGTGACCTTATGGTCATCTTCCATGTTGTTACAGTGTGAGATATCGGGCCTTTGATAATTTCTTTTGGCCAGTCTGCTTTCAGGACCAGGCGGGCTGCAGTAGGTATCTATTCTACATAATTATTATTTTTCAGTTCATTCTTCAACGAGTTTGTTGTCTCTGGCATTTACAATTTTCTGAAGCAATCCAGCATCGCACAAGATCAAAGCGCTCTGAGAAGGTAAAGAACCATTATCTATCATTCAGCCATGCATCGCTTGACGAAGGTACCGGTTTTTTTGGCAAGGATAGTAAGTACTGATGCACTTTAGGAATGGAAAAGATATTATGCTCACGGTTGCTTTCAAACTTATATATGTCGACTTCAGAATTTCACATACCTACAAAAGATTAGAAATAAATATTTAACATATGTGTGTACTTCTTAAAAAACACTATTGAAATTAACACCATGTATTTATTTGTTTATTAATTGGAACCAACTACTGTTACAGATGAAGATAAGGTGTACTTTTAATAACTGTTTCAAGCATGTTACCGAGACTTAAACTTAGAAATTCATATACCCTAGGGCAAGCTGATATGTTCACTCATTGTTTTTTTTTTGCAACGCGTTATTTTTTTCATTGAGACTAATATTTTATTGCTTTGGTGCATATATATATATATACTTTAAGTGTGTGCATATATATATACATTGTTGTTATGTACTCCATCCGTTTCTTTTTATTTGTCGTCGAGTAGTTTAAATTTGTACTAACGGACGACATATATTAAGGAACGGAGGGAGTATTGACCAAAGGCTCGCGCTTGCGCGAGTCAGTTACTAGTTCCAATTATAACCCACGCTACGAACAGAACACATTCGCATCTGCGGCACGGCGGCAGAGATACTGCTTGTCCCAAGAAAATAACCAAAAAATTGGAGTTCAATCCTCAACGGCAGCTCATCAGAGACGAACGCCACCGCATCTTCCGGGCCCACCCATGTGATCTACTACAACGTGGGGCAAGAACCCCACCCCACCGACCCATCTCCACCCAGGCTCACAGACACATGGTCCCACGCAGCAATAAAGCTGCAGATGGCCCACCAGCAGTGGGGGAGGGACCAAGCCAGCTGGCGACCACTTCGCGCGCTTCGAGGCACCTCTGGCACCCACGTCCGCTGGCCGCTTTTTATCTCCGCGATAACGTTCCCGCGGTCTATTTACAGGACTGCCACGACCGGCCAGCCGATTTCTTCTCTCTCGTCTCCGGCAGTCCGGCTGTTACTCTGGAATTCAATTTGAACTGGGGATAATCTGACTTGACTACCACAGTTTGATTAGGGTCAGCACATCGGAATCCGGAAAAGGATTAACGGAGCGGAAAAGGATTAAGATCCTGTAGAGCGCCGACCAATTTACACAGAGAGAAGAAAGATACAGGAGGAGAAAAGAGAAAAAGTAAAGGTTGCTCCCCATTGCTTTTCTTCCTCCAGCCCTCGATTGCTTTTCTTCCTCCAGCACTCTCCTCCCATCTCCTCACCAAGCAAAGAATTTGTCCCCGGTATTTCTCTACTTAATAAAGGAACACCCTAACATAACATATTTCCACCAAAAAAATCCTGATAAGAATGTCAATGTTTGATCCGAGAGTGGGTGGCCGCGGCCGGGCCAAAGCGAGAAAGGAAGAAGGAAGAATTAGCATGGATCATTGTCGCGAGTTCTTGGATCCCCTGGTGTAGCCGTAGTAGGACTGGTACCACTTGACGAACTTCTTGAGGCCGACATCGAGGTTGGTGGTGGGCTTGTACCCGAGCTGCTGCCTGGCGAGGGTGATGTTGGCGTGGGTGAAGGGCACGTCGCCATTGCCGGGCATCTCGACCACGTTCTTCTTGGCCTTGACGCGGAGGTGCTTCTCCAGGATGGACACCAGGTTAGGCACCGTGACGGGCGCGGTGTTGCCGAGGTTGAAGATCCTGTAGGGCGCCGGCCCGCGCTTCTTGCCGCCGGTGCCGGTGCTCTTGCCGGCCGTGTCCAGGGAGCCGAGGCAGCCCTTGACAATGTCGTCGATGTAGGTGAAGTCGCGGGCCAGGTCGACGCGGTCCTTGCCGCGGTACACCGTGATGGGTTTCCCCTGCAGGATGTTGCGGGTGAAGGAGAAGTAGGCCATGTCGGGGCGGCCCCAGGGCCCGTACACGGTGAAGAAGCGGAGGCCGGTGATGGATAGGCCGTAGATATGGTTGTACGTGTGCGTGATCTCCTCGCCGGCCTTCTTGGTGGCCGCGTAGAGCGAGGCCGGCTGGTCGGTGCGGTCGCGCTCGGAGAAGGGGACCTTGTCGTTGAGGCCGTAGACGGAGGAGGAGGAGGCCCAGACGATGGCCGGTTGCGGGTCGGCGTCCTTGCAGGCCTCGAGGAGCGTGACGAGCCCCGCGATGTTGGAGTGCACGTACGACGCCGGGTTCTGCATGGCGTAGCGCACGCCGGCCTGCGCAGCGAGGTGGAGCACGTGGGTGAATGGCACGACGTCGAAGAGCTTGGCCAGGAGGCGGCCGTCGTTGATGTCGCCCTCGACGATGAACACCCCGTGGGAGGCCAGCAGCGCCCTGCGCGCCTTCTTGAGCGACGGGTCGTAGTAGGCGTTGAAGTTGTCGACGCCGACGACGCCGTCGCCGCGCTTGCGGAGCGCGAGGGAGCAGTGGGTGCCGACGAAGCCCGCGGCGCCCGTGACCAGCACCGACATCCCGGCCCCGGCGGCGGACCCGGGGGGCCGCCTCGGCGCGGCGGACGCACGGATCTGCCGCTCCCAGTGCAGGCCGCCCCAGGAGGCGGCCAAGTACTTGGAGGAGGTGTCGACGAAGGACTGGAAGCTGAGGTAGGACGCCGTCATGGCGACGAGGAACAGCGCCCACAGGAACATGGTGCTGGTGGACGCGAAGCAGCGGTGGAGCTGCCGGTTCATGGCGCCCGCCCGCTCGATCTTCACCTTGCCTGGGGTGGAGGGGAAGAGGTCCTCCTCCAACACCCGCATCTTCAACGCCGCCGTCTTGCCGTTGCCGTGCGAAGGACGCAGAGCGCCTGTCCCTCCTCGACGCAACGCTAGCACCGCAAAAAGGTGTCGCCGGCGCGGGGCAGGGGCGGAGACGCAAGGGATCAACCCGCGCCGCGCTGGACGGACTCCGGCTCTCCTCCTCCTCCTAACGTTTCACTGGCCGGTTGATTGATTATTCCTTGCTCTCCCTGGACGGGAAGATGGATCGACCGCCGGAATGCTTAGATAAGTTTCCTTGGGAGGCGGGGGAGCGCGCTGCGCGCTCCGGGTCCAGGAAATTTTATTCGGGAACCGGGAGGAGAGGAAGCAAGGCAGGAGCTGGATGCGCGCCTGCCTAGGGAAAGCGTGGAGCTGGGATGGGGCGGTATATAAATAGAGGAGCGGGGCCGACAGCGACGGGAGCGCGTGAACGCGGTGGCGGAGCAGATGGTGCCGCCGCTGGTGACGAGGAGGGGCGAGTGGTAGCCGCGGCGGACGGGCGGCCCGGGATTGATTGAATTGAGAGACGGGGGCGGTGGGGTCCCATGGCCTGGGCGGGCGGCGCCTATTTTGGGGTCCGATGAGATGGCTAGGCGCTGGGGCTTCACGGACGCGCTATTTTTTTTTTGTGTTCGAGGCTCATAACTTTTATGATGTCATTGGCCTGTTTGATGAGTCTGCGCGTGGGGATAGTTTCCTTCCCCCACCGATCTAGAATTTTCTAGGCTCAGATTGTCGATCTGGAGACGTGGAAAACACATTTGGCTCCAAGCTGAATCAAAAGATAACGGTCGATATCCAATCCAATCTAGCAGGAGACCGTGAATTGTTGATTTATTTTCTGATGTCACCAGACCCGCCGTGTTGTTCTCCGCTATATAGCTGATTATTTGTGATGCTCATAAGTTTCGGTGATAACTACAATGTCAAACTTTGTGGAGACGTGTTATTATATTAACTAACTTTGCGACTACTAATTTGCATATATCGGTTCCAGGCATGAAAATTATATCATTGAAGGTTACGAGCTCGTAATGTAACGTAATATAATATGTAATGAGCCAGTATATAGGGTTTGTTTGAGACAATTTTTTAAGAACTTTTCTGAGAATATAGATTTTTTAGATAATCTAGCTGTTACGAGAATCTAGATATCGTGTAGCTTGTTTGTGAGGAAGATGGAGAAGTCTACACATTTTACGGTTTAGGGAGCGACGGATTTCTTCTATTATAACGTCTCAGTGGATTCTGTATTCACATTGATTTAAGCATTCTTTAACAGAAGCGCAATGACAAGCTAAACGTTTAACTACTAGAAGACTATTCTAACGACTAAAATCTGCCCAAAAGTCAAAACAAACAGGCTCTATATCTACATCAGTCACACCAACCACTCTGCTGGCCAATCTGATCTCATCTAGGTCAACACAAGAACACCCACGTGGGTAAGCGTATTGCATAGTAGGACACAATAATAATACACTATTCTCAATGAGAAATTCATAACATTCTTTTCAAAGCCGCCACATAATCAAAAGTGTTATGAAACTAAGAATAAAACAATGTTTCTCAATGCTATTCTATAGATTAACATATCGAATGTTGCAACTAAATGAACAACATAAGTTAATAAAGTATGCGAAGACGAAGCAAATCACTCTCAATGGAGTTGTTACACAGTTTTCAAGACCTTGAAAACGAGTTGACATAGTTTCGTCCATATGAAACTAATTTCACTTCTTAAAACTCTTTCATCTTAAATACTATGTCATGTAATCTAAAAAGTTGGTGTGCCAAACAATGAAATGTGCATGGAACCACCATGAAACTGCTATTGAGGATAGCCTTATTCATATTGCGTATGCATTTGTGTTCCCATTTGTGCTACTCAGGTGTAGTTATTTGTGTTTGTAGGTAAAGTGTGGAATTATTAATACACTTTGAACAAAGGTACAGATAGGTGACATCCACATAGAAAAGGCGGGATGCTCATAAAACATTTGGGCACCAGATCTTAAAAGTTCTGAACATAGGTCACAACTTGTCGAGGCCAGAGAGAGTATATTGTACGAATGCACTAAAATCCTAAAACAAATTCTAATCTTGGACAGAGTGAGTATATTGTTTATAGACAGACATCGGGACAAAAACATTACACTTGCTTCCACATGAATTTGATATTGCAATTTAGGGTTTGATTTTCTGCGGGTTGTTTACTTGTTGCCATGCATCGAGAAAGTGTTACGCGTGCATCGGCGGTTGTATATCAAAACGTAATTTGAACCACAAATCTTGTAGCGTGACATTCAAAGAAACGGAGCACTGTTGGTGTCCAACAGGACGCCCAGAAACGGAGGCAGCGCCGCCCCGGTCCACTGTTGGTGTCGGCGCACCGGCGCCCGCCGGCATACTTCCTCCCGTGCCGACTGACGAAGCCTGAGCAGTGAGGCCCTACCACCAGCATCGTTTGTTGGGTTGGTGGAGGTGCGTGACGAGGACGGCAGGCAAGGCAAGGCACCACATCATATCGTTTGTTTTTTGTTTGTTTGGAGCGAGTGAGGGTAGCTGCGCGTGCAAACGAAGGAAGGATCCAATGCAATCCAGTTCCGATGGACGGTGGGAGGGACGGGACGGGGACCGTTTCTTTCATGTGCCCAGCGCAGCGCGCAGGCGGGTCGCGCCTCCACCCTCCAGTGGCAAAGCCCCCACCTGCCAGGCTCAGTGGCCCATGTGACTACCCGACTGCCTGTCTGCCGCAGCGCCCAGTGCTGCTGCGGTGCGGTCGGTGTGGTGCGTACCAGAGGAGAAGAGGACCAGGTTCAGCCAAACCTGATTCACGTGCCGTAGCGCTGTGGTTGAGATGTGGAGTGAGACACGCGGGCTGGCGGTGGCCAAAAGCCTGGCAGAGGCCCACCCGCTCGACTCGATACCCGATCCGGACATAAATCTCGTATTTAGTGAACTTGTAGTACTACCAAACTTGGCAACTTAATCCGCCGATTGCTGCCGCCTGCCGGCCCAACCTATACAGGTCACACAGCACGGGAGGAGTCAGGTTTGGCGGCGGCCCAAGCTACGGTAACAGTATTCGGGAGCCGTGATATGAGATAGGATCATAGGAGACACAGCAGCAGGTACAGGTACAGCCTCACCGCACCTACTGCAACTGTTTTTGCAACATCGTTCTGGTTCCGCCGTGCTTTTTTTTTTCCTTCATCGACCAACAAGCTTTTTAGAGGTCGAAGCAGATATTTATCGGACGTCCATATCCTCCAGCCCTAGTAGTACGTTCCAGAAGACCAGAATCCAGACTGGTCCCGTACGGATGCGTATCACCGAAAGCTAACGGCCGGAACCGGGAAGAACAAACCTGCCATCTCTACGAGCTGATCGGTTCCGTCCTTTAGTGTTTGGATGGGTGGTTGAGGAAGGTTGAAGAGGGATGGAGTGGGATCATTCTAACTTTATCTATATTTGGTTTGGAGACCCACAGTTAAGGTCGAGGAATATTCTTAAAAAATAGTGGATGGGGTTATCTCTGAAAAAATAAGGGACGGGAACAACCTAGGGTTGGTCCCGTCCCATCCCTCATTGACACCAAACCAAACACACCTTATTGAATCAATCAGATGTTTGTTGGACCAATACAAGCAGCTGGTGGTAGCCACGGCACGGGATATGCAAGCTTGATGGACATCACCGATACTCATGCATCCATTCCACATGCACTATTTCCTCCGACATATCCTACCAAGAGGCACATGTTTCCGTTAGACTGAAATATTATTCAGTGTTCCGCTTCAGCATAAGTTCCCAGTCGACAACACTGTTTCCTAGGCATGCTCTAGCCTGACGCGAAGTCGCCAACCAGCAAAAAGTCCATCAGTACACGGAACAATTCAAATTTCCAACTTCAATCCTTGAAGCAGAACTGTTTTGGCCCCAATACACGCAAAATTTGATCCATCCGTGGGTCGTTGTCTAAATAACGTCACGCCACGGGGATACGTTAATACCACCTTCATTCTCAGTTTTCCTACAACACCCTACACGAATGCTCACACACAGCCAGCAAAAAACTAAACGGAAAAATGGGAAGGAAAAAAAGTTACACGCTATGACAACCAGCGCAAAAGAGATACTGGTGGGCTGATTACTCTTCTTCGTTACCCTCTTCCTTGGTAAGCTTGATCATGTCGTCAATCCTCAGTATAGTAATGGCAGCCTCCGTGGCAAACTGAATAATCTTCACTTTGCTCATAGATGGCTCTATCACGCCATACTCAAGGTTGTTGCGAATGATACCTTTAGAGAGGTCAAGACCCATACTGCATAGCAATTAGCAAGTAAGTAAACTTAAATGGCAATCACAGCACAGGTAGCAGAAGTAAATCACATCAAGAACCATATAGGAAATGGATTATATCGAGTTTCTAAAATTCATCTAGGTGGTAGTTGCACTGGGAAAAAGTTTAGCATGTTGCAGGTAATTATAGTACAAAGGTGCTGTTTGGTTCAAAAAAATGTAACGCAAATGGTAATGGTAATGGTTTCGGCTCGATTACTGACGGTAACAAATTTGAATAGGCTGGTATCAAATTATAGTGTGGTATCTGATTACGGTTGGACTAAAACAAACATGATTTAACGTTATCCGTTACCCATTACGTTACAAATATGCGAACCAAACGGCACCAAAGTTCAATGTAAGGATCTTCAGGGGGCGCTTAGCACAGTGCAAAATAGTGAGATGGTATTGTTTAGAGGCACAAATATTGAGCCAGTACATTTCTTGTCCTGATAGCAGGCTAAACGGTACATAGTAGCATACCTAGAAAAACTTTACAAGGAAATAGATAGAAATATGCATCTATAGAACTTTAGAAATGAAACACAAAAATCAGGCCTCTATTAATCAAATAACTGAAGACATGTTATGCCATTAGTCCATTACCTTGAATAATGTTGCTTATCGGCCTTTGTTTGAGCAGTATGATGATATGCCCTAAGCTTTGCTACAAGCTCAGTTGCATCTTTTGCAGCATTAACAGAAAGTACCTGTTGTTGCAGCAAGGTCATTGCTATGCTATGTTGATTGGTGAAAAGGGAAATATAAGTAGAATAGAACAGATCAAAACCTTTGGTATGATTAACAAAGATTCAGCAAATTCAGCAATTGCCAATTGTTCCCGAGAACCCAAGGTCGTTGCAAGGTTCTCAAGGTAAACTGATAACGCAGCCTCAACTGCACCACCACCAGCAACAACCTATATTGCCAATACAAAACATGCTCAAGACACTAGTATCATCAATAGTTCTAGCAATTATTATTTGTCCACTCATAAATAAAAGCAAATTCAAATTGCATTTCGAACTGTAAGGTTGCTCCAGGCATGTAAAGTCCTCAATGCACAAGCCACATAAGAACAGTGAAAGTTGTCACTAAGCATTCACTTATTCAGCCACAGATACCAAAACATAAAAAAAAAACTCGACCTGCGGGGGGTAAGACAGTCACCGGGCATTGTATTAAGAAGAAGACCTTCTCACACAGGTCGAGAAAACCCCCGAACCCCTGCCCCACCCATACACAGCGGCATCAAAGCCCATGTGAGAACGACCACGACCGGGGCTGAGCCTTAGACCTGTGCTTTGGCGTGGGACAGACGAGGGGATTTTTTTTAACCACAGCCTGAAATTCGCTCCCACGGGGAGTCGAACCCAGGACCTGAGGAGTGCTACTCAAACCACCTAACCAACTCAGTTAGAGGCCCTTTCGCAAAACATAAAAAGAATAGAAGCAAAAAGGATTACCATATTTGATTCCAGGGTTCTCTTCACAATGCACAGGGCATCATGCAATGATCGGTCAATCTCATCAAGCATGAAGTCATTTGCGCCTCTAAGTATTATAGAGACCTGCACAATAGAAAATCAAGCACTATAAAATTATCTTCAAATTAAACTTGTTCCTCTTATGGAAAACTTGCTTAAAGTTGGTATGGAAAAAGTACAAACCGCGCTGGTGTTCTTTGTGCCTTTCACCAGAATAACATCATCATCAGCAATTCTTTCCTCCACAACTTCATCAGCATGTCCAAGGAATGATGAATCAAATGTTTCTTCACCTTCCATGTCTGCAAATGTACTCACCTGAAAGGTTCAATTGTCAAGCTACCTTAAATCCTAATAACGTTTTCTGTCGTGCTCCCTCTGTTCCAAAATTTCAAATTATAAGACGTTTTGACATTTCTAGGTACAAAGGTGCGTAGCAAAAAAACAAGAATCTATAAAAGTCAAAACATCATACAATTTGGAACAGAGGGAGTAGCACTTTCTATGAAACAGAGATTCCGTTTAGGCGTTTACCCCTATTTATACTATTCAAATATAAATAAAGCAATTTTTTTACTTTAATCTAAACTATACTCTTGACCTTACAATGCTAACAGGCCTGGTGTTCGGTTTTGTATTTTAATTTTAATTAATAAGTAAAAGCAATCAGTTACCATAGTTGCACCAGTGGCTTTGGCAACATGGCGCAAATCTTCCTTGCGCACACGCCTTACTGCAATAGCTCCAGCCTCAACAAAGTACTGAAATATGTTCCATGACACAATAACAAAGTGATTCAATGACAGTCATCAGGATGAGTTGCCTGTACAGATACTAGCATGGGAAGATCAAGAGTTCTCAATAGATGTTAAAAGGACATCATCAGAATCACTTTCTGCTTGAATGATGAAAAACATACCTTCAAGGACATATCATCAATTCCCTTAGTGGTCAACACAACATTAGCTCCAGACTTGAGAATTTTATCGATCCGCTCCTTTGTTATGTCAGATTCTCTGACAAAAAGAGCAAGTAATAATGATTACCATTTGAGATCAAAATAGAATGAATCAATGAATTTTGAGCCAAAAATTAAAAAGTTGGAGAGATCTGGTTGAACAAATTAGAAACAAGTAACATGAAAGAAGATATAAATATTGTGTATTCACAGTGCTGATTCTACCAGAAACAGGCAAACAAATTCTAAAGTATCAGAACACAGAATGCAAATACCTCTGACGAATCTTCTCAAGTTCTCTTGGATCAGTTACGAGAACTTGGACACCAAGTTGCATTTTTGTCTTCTGAAGGTTAAAATCAAGACAAGCAATTCTAGCAGGAGTTACTCTCGTAGGCATTCCTTGAGCTGCACGGCCTGTGTTTAGTGCATAGCCATTTAGCAGGTAACTATCCTTGGCGCTTTTACCATGAGCTTTCAAAATATTGATGCTCTGCAGATCAGATAAAACAGTAGTTACAAGCTAAACTTATAGAAAAGTTCGATGATAAGAATAGTTAACACAAAAACCAAGGAGATTAAACGATGATCAGTTTTTGAAGTTGTTGCCCATGTACTGAGCAGACCATCATCAAGGACATAGATCTGTAATCATTAGCCAGCACTGAAAACCTAGGGGTCCAAAGACATTCAAGACGTGTTAGGTTAGTAGGCAGGGGCAGACCCAGGACAAGGTAGCCTAGCTATCTACCTTTGAGATGTTTTCTTTTTTTTTTTTTGGGGGGGGGGGGCTGTAATAACTACTCAATTGAATACTATTGCAGCAGAACATATTGTCCAAACAGTAATATGCGCAGCAAGGACCAGGAGTTCATAGAGATGGCTTATGCACACAAGCAAATACTTAGATTGAAATCATTGAATAGATTTAGTGGAGCTGTGCTAAAAACAAATTTATTTTGACTTACCTTGATTGGATATTTCACCTCTCCCTTGGCATTTGTAATCTTCACAGCTTGAACAGCTTCAACAACCTATAAGAACTCAATATCAGCACAAGTTTACAATGAATTGTTCAAAGCATGAAAGCAATGCTAACTGAAAGATAGTTGAAACCCCAACAGTTAGCTCCTGGGATAAACAAACTGTCAACCAGAAAGCACAAAAGAGCATAATTAAATATCTCTGTTCTCTAGAAAACTATAGAAACACAAATCAAAGCACCAGTAAAGACATGTAGTATTGAGTAATAAACATTAAATAAATATGATTAAAACAAACCTACAACTGACATCAAGTTACAAAGTGCTTTACGGTTAGTATTGACACTGACTCATGAAAAGCAAAAGCAATATCCTGTGAATATGTGAAACAACAGGGCTACAAGAATGAACTAAAGAACCTAGTTCTAAGTAACCTAAATTCAAAATTACCACAGAACTTACCAGAGTTGCAAAGAAATCACTGTCACTATTTATCAACTTTGAAGACATGCTAGTTTTTGCAGAGTTGATAAGGGAGTCTTTTCCAAGTTTGTCAACCTGAAAGTGTATATGAGTATTAAAGTATGAAAATAATCATGGAATAAGGAAGCATCCCTTCCAGTATTTACTCAGAGCCTCAAAATATAACATTCTCTTACCTTGACTGCCAATTTTTCCTCAACATATTTGCAGGCTTCACGCATAGCAAGCTGGTAGAATATGAAGGAAAAACATTCCAGAAAGGTAAGCTATAGTCATCTTGTGAAATGACCAGTTAAAATTCAAATACTACTACAGCCACAGCGAGACTTGATAACGTACCCTGTAGCCACTGATTATAGAGGTTGGATGGATCTTATTCTTCACAAGATCGTTGGCTCTCTGACAATAAGAAACAAATCGGTGTTAGTGCATGTGCATCTGAAAACTGGAAGGGCAATTCACAATAGCGAGAAAAGCGAAGCATTAATTACCTTGAGCAGCTCTGCCGCTATGATGACAACGGAAGTTGTTCCATCTCCTACCTCACGGTCTTGGAGTTCAGCCAACTCAACAAGAACCTAGAAATTGATAGAAATATATAAATAGATATAAACACAAAGAAACAATCAAAACAGAATGTTTTTTCAGATTTTGCTGCCAGAAATCACCTTGGCAGCTGGGTGCTCAACTTCCAACATCTTAAGTATGGTTGCACCATCATTAGTGATTGTAACATCACCGATATCGTCCACTAGCATCTGTAAGCAGAATGTACTGAATTAGTTTTCATTTCTCCTGATTGAAGTGCATTTCATACATCATAGACTCATGCTCTTTTATGTATCGGTGATTTTTCTTGTTTGTTTGATTTTTCTTTTAAAAAAATGAATACATTCTATGAATTAATCAGCCAATGTGTTGTAAGTTAAAACCGAGCTGACTACGTTTTCATATCCACGCCATCTTCAGCACAATAAACTAAACTTGAAGGAGAAT
This sequence comes from Zea mays, assembly GCF_902167145.1. Taxonomy (NCBI): domain Eukaryota; kingdom Viridiplantae; phylum Streptophyta; class Magnoliopsida; order Poales; family Poaceae; genus Zea; species Zea mays. The sequence goes on along the minus strand of NC_050100.1, from coordinate 221,542,403 downwards.
AAATTCCATTCTAGCAATACAGATCATGGCCATGACATGCAGCGGTTTATATACAAAAGTTAGGATCACCAAAGGCTGCGGGCGAGATATGTAATCAACACTAAACATCGGAGCCGAAGGTATGCATACCTTGTCGAGACCGACGGGGCCGAGCGAGGATTTTACGATGTTGGACAACGCGCCGCACGCCATCACTGCGATCAAACAAGAAAAAAAAGATTAATTAAGCCAGTGCGCTGCCAGATGGCTACTCGAGCCACTAGATCTCACAAACCCCGCACGCCACGGAGGAATCTGGTGGAATGAAAGGGGTGGCGGCTGTTACCGTTCTGCGTGCGGACGTCCTGGCCGGACTGACGCTCGCCGCGGATGTCGGGAGTTGGCGCCGTGATCGCCATGGCTGCCGCGGCGAGGTGGGAGGGGAGCCTGAAGCCCTGGAGCGTGCAGGCAAGCGCGAGTGCGCGAGAGGGGTCGAGGCCAACGACCTCACACGCTCAAATGAGGTTTTTAGCGTTAAGAAACCCTAGCAGCGTTATGTGGCCAAATATCAGATTTACTCACGAGAGTCTCACTTGTCTATATAAAGAACATGTATATCTCTTTGTAAGACACACAGAAAGAGACTAGAGGCTCAACCTACATTCCGTATCTCGTATGTTTCTCGGTGTGTGGTTTGTTGGGAAGGAAACAGACATTTGCGACTCATCGCGCCTCTACGACTCCTGACGTCTCTACCGCTGACGGGAGGGAAGAGAACGAATCTGGTGATCCGTGCTAACGTAGTTCTCAACATATTATCTGCACGCTCTACCTCGACGTTGCTACGGGATCTGATCTGCATCAACTCTTCGTCAAGCCAAACTGATTGTGGTTGGAGATTTTATTTGTATGCATTTAGAACATTTCGGTATTAGGGTGAGAAATGTCCATCTAGTGTAATGCCTCAATATTCTAGTAAACGCATTGTCGGCGTTTTGACCCCGGGGGGTCCCTGGACCGACGAGTAAATTATCGCTGCGTGTCCCAGCCCAGATGGGTCGACGTGAGATGGAACACAAGGGGGAAAGAGAACCGCGGCTCGTGTTATCCTGCGCCCAGGGCGGATGCGCTTGCAGTAGGGGGTTATAAGCGTTCGCGAAGGAGAGAGAGAGCCTGTTCGTCAGCCCGTCCTCCCGCGCGACCACCTCCTCGTACGAGGGCCCTGGACCTTCCTTTTATAGATGTAAAGAGAGGGTCCAGTTGTACAATGGGGGGTGTAGCAATATGCTAACGTGTCCGGCAGTCAGGAGCCAAAGCCCTATGTATATGCCAACGTGGCTGTCGGAGAGGTGCTAGAGCTCTGTGCATGCGATGTCGTGGCCGTCGGAGGAGCGCTTGAGCCCTGTAGAAGCACAGCTGTCGGGGCTGCCGGGACCTTGCTGACGTCTCCTTGCTTCCGTAGGGGGCTGAGAACCGCCGTCGTCATGGACGCACGCGGGGTGCCATCATTACTTGTTTACCGGAGCGAGCCAGATGGGACGCCGGTCTTATTCCCCGTAGCCTGAGCTAGCTAGGGGGTAGGGTAATGATGATCCCCCTGTGGCGTGGTCGGTCCGAGCCCAAGGTCGGGCGAGGTAGAGACTCCTCCTGAGGCCGAGGCCGGGGTCGGGCGAGGACGCGATTCCGCCCGAGGTCGAGGTCGAGGCCGAGCCCTGGGGTCGGGCGAGGCGGAGACCGTCTTCTGAGGCCGAGGCAGGGCCGAGCCCCTGGGTCGGGCGAGGCGGAGACCTCCTGTTGCGCCTGAGGCGGGACTTAGCTGTTGTCAGCCTCACCCCTAGCGGGTGGCACAGCAGTCGGAGCGGGGCAGGCGGCGCTGTTTTCTTGTCAGGTCAGTCAGTGGAGGGGCGAAGTGACTGCGGTCACTTCGGCCCTGCCGACTGAGGAACGTGCGTCAGGATAAGGTGTCAGGCGATCCTTGCATTGAATGCTCCTGCGATACGGTCGGTTGTCGAGGTGATCTGGCCAAGGTTGCTTCACTGCGAAGCCTGCCCGAGCTAGGCCTCGGGCGAGTCGAGGGTGCGCCTGTTGCTTGAGGAGGCCCTCGGGCGAGGCGTGAATCCGCCTGGGTCTACTGTTCCTGCCCGAGGCTGGGCTCGTGTGAGGCGAGATCGCGTCCCTTGAGTGGACGGAACCTTGATCTGAATTGCGCCCATCAGGCTCTGCAGCTTGTGCTGATGGTGATTACCAGCCGAGTTTAGGAGTGTTGGGGGTACCCCTAATTATGGTCTCTGACAGTAGCCCCCGAGCCTCAAAGGGAGTGTTGGTACTCGCTTGGAGGCTTTGTCGCACTTTTTTGCAAGGGGACCGACCTTTCTCAGTTACATTTTATTCCGGTGGGTGCGCGCGAGCGCACCCGCCGGGTGTAGCCCCCGAGGCTCGGAGGAGTGGTTTGACTCCTCTGAGGTCTTAATGCCTTTCGTGATGCCTCGGCCGGTCTGGTTGTTCCCTCATGTGATCTGATCGTAGCCCGGGTGCATGGTCAGGTTCCGAGTTCTCGGGTTGGTTTGTTGACGCTGTCAACAGTTTGGCCGGAGCCAGGTTTGTGAGAGCAGCCCCCGAGCCTCTGCACGGAGCGAGGGGACGATCGAGGACTGACTCGGCTTTTATCATATGCCCCTTCGTCGCCTTTCCGCAAGGAGGAGGGGGGAAGCGCCATGTTGCCCTCGGAGGGCGCCGAACATGGTGTCTCCAGTGAGTTGCTAACGGGTGATCCGAGTGGACGCACGTGCCGCATTCGATAAGGGTCGGCTAGTGGCCCAGAGGCGCACTCCAAAAGTACCTGCAGGTGATTTGCCGGACCCGACCCCGTTTGATTGGGTCTGAGGGCTCGATGCCTCCCTCTAGTGGGATTTCGTTATAAAATCGCTTCTGCTGGTCTCGGAAATGTCCTAGGGTACCTCGAGAGCGTAGCCCGAGCCTCGGCCATGTATCGGACGTACCCAGAGTCATCCCTCGCTCTGCGTGCTCTGGGGCGGCTGTCGAACCCTTCGAGGGGCCAGCCTTCGAACCCCTGATCAGTAGTGGGCGCGGAGCCCGAGTGGTCTGAGGCGGCTGTCAAACCCTTCCGAGGGGCCAGCCTTCGAACCTCTGATCAATAATGAGCCTGAAGCCCGAGTGCTCTGGGGCGGCTGTCGAACCCTTCTGAGGGGTCAGCCTTCGAACCCCTGATCAGTAGGAGGGCTCGGGGCCCGCTTCCTTCGCAGAGAAGATCCCTTTCGAAATATCCCCTTTCCCGGTCCCTGTAGCAAGAGAGAGAAAGGGGAAGGAGAAAAGGATACGAATTTAAACGATGTGGTGCACCTTTTTTGATGCGGTCATCATGGCGGAGGTGAAACGTCGCCCGCTTCACCTGCCAAAGGTGTCGCCTGCCCTGCTGCGAAGTTAATGCGACGGGACGGGTGGTTCGCAGGGCAGCCGTTGCGCGAGCCATTCGAGGGACGGAACACGGGCGCGTCGTCTTCACGCCGTGGGAGAGGGATCCCCTACTGCTCCAGGAGGGGACGTGAGCCTGCAGACAATTTGACTGCTGCTTCCGGCCGCCTGCTGCCGCCATTACTGTCGGTCCACTTTTGGCCATATCGATCGTCGCGCCTTCTCCCGTGGCTGACTGACCCGTGACCGATGTGCTTGGTTGGCACTGTTGGGCCATGCGCAGGGGCAGGGGCGGAGACGCAAGGGATCAACCCGCGCCGCGCTGGACGGACTCCGGCTCTCCTCCTCCTCCTAACGTTTCACTGGCCGGTTGATTGATTATTCCTTGCTCTCCCTGGACGGGAAGATGGATCGACCGCCGGAATGCTTAGATAAGTTTCCTTGGGAGGCGGGGGAGCGCGCTGCGCGCTCCGGGTCCAGGAAATTTTATTCGGGAACCGGGAGGAGAGGAAGCAAGGCAGGAGCTGGATGCGCGCCTGCCTAGGGAAAGCGTGGAGCTGGGATGGGGCGGTATATAAATAGAGGAGCGGGGCCGACAGCGACGGGAGCGCGTGAACGCGGTGGCGGAGCAGATGGTGCCGCCGCTGGTGACGAGGAGGGGCGAGTGGTAGCCGCGGCGGACGGGCGGCCCGGGATTGATTGAATTGAGAGACGGGGGCGGTGGGGTCCCATGGCCTGGGCGGGCGGCGCCTATTTTGGGGTCCGATGAGATGGCTAGGCGCTGGGGCTTCACGGACGCGCTATTTTTTTTTTGTGTTCGAGGCTCATAACTTTTATGATGTCATTGGCCTGTTTGATGAGTCTGCGCGTGGGGATAGTTTCCTTCCCCCACCGATCTAGAATTTTCTAGGCTCAGATTGTCGATCTGGAGACGTGGAAAACACATTTGGCTCCAAGCTGAATCAAAAGATAACGGTCGATATCCAATCCAATCTAGCAGGAGACCGTGAATTGTTGATTTATTTTCTGATGTCACCAGACCCGCCGTGTTGTTCTCCGCTATATAGCTGATTATTTGTGATGCTCATAAGTTTCGGTGATAACTACAATGTCAAACTTTGTGGAGACGTGTTATTATATTAACTAACTTTGCGACTACTAATTTGCATATATCGGTTCCAGGCATGAAAATTATATCATTGAAGGTTACGAGCTCGTAATGTAACGTAATATAATATGTAATGAGCCAGTATATAGGGTTTGTTTGAGACAATTTTTTAAGAACTTTTCTGAGAATATAGATTTTTTAGATAATCTAGCTGTTACGAGAATCTAGATATCGTGTAGCTTGTTTGTGAGGAAGATGGAGAAGTCTACACATTTTACGGTTTAGGGCGCGGAGCCCGAGTGGTCTGAGGCGGCTGTCAAACCCTTCCGAGGGGCCAGCCTTCGAACCTCTGATCAATAATGAGCCTGAAGCCCGAGTGCTCTGGGGCGGCTGTCGAACCCTTCTGAGGGGTCAGCCTTCGAACCCCTGATCAGTAGGAGGGCTCGGGGCCCGCTTCCTTCGCAGAGAAGATCCCTTTCGAAATATCCCCTTTCCCGGTCCCTGTAGCAAGAGAGAGAAAGGGGAAGGAGAAAAGGATACGAATTTAAACGATGTGGTGCACCTTTTTTGATGCGGTCATCATGGCGGAGGTGAAACGTCGCCCGCTTCACCTGCCAAAGGTGTCGCCTGCCCTGCTGCGAAGTTAATGCGACGGGACGGGTGGTTCGCAGGGCAGCCGTTGCGCGAGCCATTCGAGGGACGGAACACGGGCGCGTCGTCTTCACGCCGTGGGAGAGGGATCCCCTACTGCTCCAGGAGGGGACGTGAGCCTGCAGACAATTTGACTGCTGCTTCCGGCCGCCTGCTGCCGCCATTACTGTCGGTCCACTTTTGGCCATATCGATCGTCGCGCCTTCTCCCGTGGCTGACTGACCCGTGACCGATGTGCTTGGTTGGCACTGTTGGGCCATGCGCAGGGTTGCCTCGAGTCGCGGCACCGGTTCCGCAGTCAAGAAGGCGCGGCATTGGCGCAAGTGGCGGTGCAGTTTTTCGCACGTAGTAACCGGCGCGCCGGTTACATGACGTGTGGGCCTGGGCCTCCATGCTGGATGCGTCGAAGTCGAAAGGGTGCGTCCCCGTGGTGCAGTTGCATGCCACCTGCATGGCGGTCCGCCCTTTCACCCGCTGGTTTAGGCGAAGGTGGAGGAGTGCTTGTAACCGTGGGGCGGTTACACGCTCCGTGCGCGGCGGTTTGACTTCTTCTGTCCCGGGCCAGCTTGCATGACGTGTGGGACCCAGCCCCCGTGTCATAGGGGGAGGACCTTAGAGCACGTCGGTGAAGACTTAGTCCGCGACGCCTGAGGACGCGAGTGAGGAGAGTCGCCTTTAAAAAGGGATCGACCCCTTGGGTGGTAGCCACGCCTTCGCACTCCCCTCATGCATTGCGCCCTTCCTCCTTCCGAGCCCCCGGATGGGGAGCACCCACATTGCTTTCGTCTTGCTGCTGTTGGAGGAGCACACCCGGAGTTTGTCGTTCCGCGGGTCCTCCGATGTGGAGGTTGTTCATACCCGCGGAAGTGGAACTGGAGTTCCGTTTGTAATGGCACCTTGAGTGTCGGTGTATGTTCATTGCGGCTGTCGGGGCCTGAACATTTGTGTATTTGGGCGTGAAGCCGTGTTTTCCCCTTATTTCGAGCATTGGGACTCGCCTGTCGACTAGCTGAACCGCTTAACAGAGTGTGAGTTGCTTTGCGCGGAAGGTGACGAGTGAGGTATTCGTATCCCGGAGGCGTAGGAGTCCCTCGGCTCGGTCGGCCTTGCCACTCAAGGCTTCTCTTGCTCAGTTAAGGAACCCTCGGCTGCTCTTCGATGAGCCGGAGGCAGCGGTGTCAGCATGGACAGAGGCGGAGTCGGCTCGAAAAGGGCTTCGTCAGCCCAGGAGCAGGTGACTTCCCAGGCCGAGGAGGTGCAGCGGCGGCGGCCGGAGCCTGGACGGGTCATCCGTTAGCGAGACCATCTTCGGAGTTACGCTTCCGAGACCGTGAGCCGGGCTGATGTCCTCGGGGGACAGCTGGCTGAGGCTACGGAGCGGCCAGCCGAGCCGTCTGCTCGGGCCGGGTTCCTGGAGGAGACCCTGGTGGCGATGGCCCAGGCGCGGTGCTGACATCTTCCTTCGAGGTGGAGATCCTTTCGCCCGTGTCGCCGTCCGAGGCTGGGCCAGATCCCGCCGAAGGTGGAAACAACGCCGAGGGTGTTGCTGCTCCCTCTGTCGATGTCTGAGCCTGCAGGAACAGTTTGTCTGTAGTGCGCGTATGTTTTTGCGGCCGCCGAGGCCCAAACATATCATTGTCGTGTTATAAAGCTGTGTTTCTTTTCCTCTTGTTCTGAGTATCAGGACTTGTTTGTCGGTAGTAGAATCACTTATCCGAGCTAGAGTTACTTATCGCGGAAGGTGATGAGTGAGGTATCCGTATCCCGGAGGCGTAGGAGTCCCTCGGCTCGGTCGGCCTCGCCGCTTACGTGTACTCTTACTCGTCCGCAGGATTGTGTTATCGATATAGTCGAGAAGGCACGAAAAATCGTTCTGGCAGAAAAGTTTTCGAGCGTTAAGACTTGTTCGGTCAGCAGAATCGCTTATCCGAGCGTGAGTTACTTATCGCGGAAGGTGATGAGTGAGGTATCTGTATCCTGGAGGCGTAGGAGTCCCTCGGCTCGGTCGGCCTTGCCGCTTACGTGTACTCCGTCGTTTTCAGGATCCCGCTATCGAAGCAGTCGAAAAGCGCGAAAGATGTTCTGGCAGAAAGATTTTTTCCGAGGAAAATTTTGACGCAGAGGGGGTTCCCCCCTTCTAGCCCCCGAGGGAGGGTCGGGCTTTGCCGAGGCAAGGCTGACCCTTCCTTGACAGTTAGACGCTATTTGTGTATGTAAAGAGAACGAGGTATATGAACGACTTGAAAACATCTTAAGGGTAAAAACGACGTAGTTGTCGGATGTTCCAAGCGTTGCTGTAGACCTCGCCTTGACTGTTGGCCAGCTTGTATGTTCCGGGCTTCAAAATCTTGGCGATGATGAATGGCCCTTCCTAGGGAGGAGTGAGCTTGTGGCGCCCTCGGGCGTCTTGCCGCAGCCGAAGTACCAAGTCCCCCACCTGGAGGTCTCAGGACCGAACCCCTCGGGCGTGGTAGCGTCGCAGAGACTGCTGATACCGCGCCGAGTGTAGTAAGGTCATGTCCCGAGCCTCTTTCAGCTGGTCCAGTGAGTCTTCTCGGCTGGTCTGGTTGCTTCGGTCGTCGTAGGCCCTCGTCATCGGGGAACCGTATTCTAAGTCTGTGGGCAAGATAGCCTCGGCCCCATAGACTAGAAAGAACGGCGCGAAGCCCGTGGCTCGGCTTGGCGTCGTCCTCAGACTCCAGACCACCGAGGGTAGTTCCTTCATCCATCGCTTGCTGAACTTGTTGAGGTCGTTGTAGATCCTCGGCTTTAGTCCTTGCAGGAGCATACCGTTGGCACGCTCTACCTGCCCATTCGTCATGGGGTGAGCTACGGCGGCATGAAAGGGAATTAGGCTTACACCTATTTTCCTAATTGATTTTGGTGGTTGAATTGCCCAACACAAATAATTGGACTAACTAGTTCTGCTCTAGTCTATAAGTTATACAGGTGTCAAAGGTTCACACTAAGCCAATAAAAAGAACAAGAAAAGGGTTCAACAAAGAGAGCAAAGGGACAACCGAAGGCTGCCCTAGTCTGGCGCACCGGACTGTCCGGTGTGCCACCGGACGGTGTCCGGTGCACCAGGGACTCCAAGCCAAACTTCGCACCTTCGGGAATTTTCAGAGGCGCTTCGCTATAATTCACCGGACATGTCCGGTGCACACCGGACAGTGTCCAGTGCTCCAGAGGACAGCTGCTCTGAACTCGCCAGCTTTGGATTTCCGCTCCGCTATAATTCACCGGACATGTCCGGTGCACACCAGACTGTCTGGTGAGCCAGCGGAGCAACGGCTACTTCGCGCCAACGGTCGTCTGCAACGCATTAAATGCGCGCCAGCGCACAGAGGAGCAGAGCACGCGCGGGTGGCACACCGGACAGTCTACAGGACTTGTCCGGTGCACCACCGGACAGCCAGGCGGGCCCACACATCAGAGCTCCAACGGTCGGAATCTAACGGCCTAGTGATGTGGCTGGCGCATCGGACAATGTCCGGTGGCGCACCGGACTGTCCGGTGCGCCATGCGACAGCAGCCTCCACCAAACGGCTAGTTTGGTGGTTGGGGTTATAAATACCCCCAACCACCCCACATTCAAGTCATCCAAGTTTTCAAACTTCCAACCACTTACAAGAGCTCTAGCATTCAATTCTAGACACACCCAAGTGATCAAATCCTCTCCAAATTCCACAAAAGCTTTAGTGTTAAGTGAGAGAGATTTGTTGTGTTCTTTTGAGCTCTTGCGCTTGGATTGCTTTCTTTCTCATTCTTTTCTTGTGATCAAAACTCAATTGTAACCGAGGCAAGAGACACCAATTGTGTGGTGGTCCTTGCGGGGAAGTTTTGTTCCCGGTTGATTTGAGAAGAGAAAGCTCACTCGGTCCGAGGGACCGTTTGAGAGAGGGAAGGGGTTGTAAAAGACCCGGCCTTTGTGGCCTCCTCAACGGGGAGTAGGTTTGCGAGAACCGAACCTCGGTAAAACAAATCCTTGTGTCTCACTTCCTTATTCACTTGCGATTTGTTTTTACGCCCTCTCTCGGACTCGATTATATTTCTAACGCTAACCCGGCTTGTAGTTGTGATTAACTTTGTAAATTTCAGTTTCGCCCTATTCACCCCCCTCTAGGTGACTTTCAATTGGTATCAGAGCCCGGTGCTTCATTAGAGCCTAACCGCTCGAAGTGATGTCGGGAGAACACGCCAAGAAGGAGATGGAGACCGGCGACAAGCCCATAACAAGCCACGGGAAGGCTTCATCGGAAGAGTCCCGCAAAAAGGAGAAAGGGAAGGAGAAGAAAGCCTCTTCCCACAAGTCGCATCGGAGTGGCGACAAGAAAAAGAAGATGAGGAAGGTGGTCTACTACGAGACCGATACTTCATCACCTTCCACCTCCGGCTCCGACGCGCCCTCCGTAACTTCTAAGCGCCATGAGCGCAAGAAGTTTAGTAAGATCCCCCTACGCCACCCTCGCATTCCTAAACATATGCCTTTACTTTCCGTCCCATTAGGCAAACCACCAACCTTTGATGGTGAAGATTATGCTAGGTGGAGTGATTTAATGCGGTTTCACCTAACCTCACTCCACAAAAGTATATGGGATGTTGTTGAGTTTGGTGTACAGGTACCATCCGTAGGGGATGAGGATTACGATGAGGACGAAGTGGCCCAAATCGAGCACTTCAACTCCCAAGCCACAACTATACTCCTCGCTTCTCTAAGTCGAGAGGAGTATAACAAGGTGCAAGGGTTGAAGAGCGCCAAGGAAGTTTGGGACGTGCTCAAGACCGCGCACGAGGGAGATGAGCTAACCAAGATCACCAAGCGGGAGACGATCGAGGGGGAGCTCGGTCGCTTCCGGCTTCGCAAAGGGGAAGAGCCACAAGACATGTACAACCGGCTAAAAACCTTGGTGAACCAAGTGCGCAACCTCGGGAGCAAAAAGTGGGATGACCACGAGATGGTTAAGGTGATTCTTAGATCACTTATTTTCCTTAACCCTACTCAAGTTCAATTAATTCGTGGTAATCCTAGATATACACTAATGACTCTCAAGGAAGTAACCGGGAATTTTGTGAGCTTTGAGTATATGATCAAGGGCTCAAAGAAAATCAATGAGCTAGATGATCCCTCCACATCCGAAGCACAACCGGTTGCATTCAAGCCAACGAAGGAGAAGGAGGAGGAGTCTACATCAAGTAGACAACCAATCGACGCCTCAAAGCTCGACAATGAGGAAATGGCGCTCGTCATCAAGAGCTTCCGCCAAATCCTCAAACAAAGGAGGGGGAAAGATTACAAGCCCCGCTCCAAGAAGGTTTGCTACAAATGTGGTAAGCCCGGTCACTTTATAGCTAAATGTCCATTATCAAGTGATAGTGACAGGGATAACGACAAGAAGGGGAGAAGAAAAGAGAAGAAGAGGTACTACAAGAAGAAGGGCGGCGATGCCCATGTTTGTCGCGAGTGGGACTCCGACGAAAGCTCAAGCGACTCCTCCTCCGACGAGGACGCCGCCAACATCGCCGTCACCAAGGGACTTCTCTTCCCCAATGTCGGCCACAAGTGCCTCATGGCAAAGGACGGCAAAAAGAAGAAGGTTAAATCCAAATCCTCCACTAAATATGAGTCCTCTAGTGATGATAATGCTAGTGATGAGGAGGATAATTTGCGTACCCTTTTTGCCAACCTAAACATGTAACAAAAGGAAAAATTAAATGAATTGATAAGTGCTATCCATGAAAAGGATGATCTCTTGGACTCCCAAGAGGACTTCCTTATTAAAGAAAACAAGAAGCATGTTAAGGTAAAAAAATGCTTATGCTTTAGAAGTAGAAAAGTGCGAAAATTTATCTAGTGAGCTAAGCACTTGCCATGAGACCATTGACAACCTTAGAAATGAAAATGCTAATTTGTTAGCTAATGTTGATTCAAATGTTTGTGATGTTTCAATTCCCAATCTTAGAAAAGATAATGATGATTTGCTTGCTAAGATTGAAGAATTAAACATCTCTCTTGATAGCCTTAGGATTGAGAATGAAAAATTGCTTGCTAAGGCTAAAGAATTAGATGTTTGCAATGCTTCCATTTCCGACCTTAGAAGTAAAAATGATATATTACATGCTAAGGTTGTAGAATTAAAATTTTACAAACCCTCTACATCTACTGTTGAGCACACTTCTATTTGCACTAGATGTAGAGATGTTGATATTAATGCTATACATGATCACATGGCTTTAATTAAACAACAAAATGATCATATAGCTAAACTAGATGCTAAAATTACCGAGCATGAACTTGAGAATGAAATTTTTAAATTTGCTCGTAGTATGCTTTATAGTGGGAGACACCCTGGCATTAAGGATGGCATTGGCTTCCAACAAGGAGGCAATGTCAAACTTAATGCCCCGCATAAGAAATTGTCCAATTTTGTTAAGGGCAAGGCTCCCATGCCTCAGGATAACGAGGGTTACATTTTGTACCCTGCCGGTTATCCTGAGAGCAAAATTAGGAGAATTCATTCTAGGAAGTCTCACTCTGGCCCTAATCATGCTTTTATGTATAAGGGTGAGACATCTAGTTCTAGGAAACCAACCCGTGCCAAGTTGCCTAAGAAGAAAACTCCTAATGCATCAAATGAACATAACATTTCATTTAAAACTTTTGATGCATCTTATGTGTTAACTAACAAATCCGACAAGGTAGTTGCCAAATATGTTGGGGGCAAGCACAAGGGGTCAAAGACTTGTGTTTGGGTACCCAAAGTTCTTGTGTCTAATGCCAAAGGACCCAAAACAATTTGGGTACCTAAAGTCAAGAACTAAAATTGTTTTGTAGGTTTATGCATCCGGGGGCTCAAGTTGGATCATCGATAGCGGGTGCACAAACCACATGACAGGGGAGAAGAAGATGTTCTCCTCCTACGAGAAAAACCAAGATCCCCAAAGAGCGTTAACATTCGGGGATGGAAACCAAGGTTTGGCCAAAGGATTGGGTAAAATTGCTATATCACCTGACCATTCCATTTCCAATGTTTTTCTTGTAGATTCTTTAGATTACAATTTGCTTTCCGTTTCTCAATTATGTCAAATGGGCTACAACTGTCTTTTTACTGATGTAGGTGTCACTGTCTTTAGAAGAAGTGATGATTCAATAGCATTTAAGGGAGTGTTAGAGGGTCAACTATATTTGGTAGATTTTGATAGAGCTGAACTCGACACTTGCTTAATTGCTAAGACTAACATGGGTTGGCTCTGGCACCGCCGACTAGCCCATGTTGGGATGAAGAATCTTCATAAGCTTCTAAAGGGAGAGCACATTTTAGGATTAACAAATGTTCATTTTGAGAAAGACATGATTTGTAGTGCATGCCAAGCAGGGAAGCAAGTTGGCACTCATCATCCACAAAAGAACATCATGACGACCGACAGGCCGCTTGAGCTACTCCACATGGATCTATTCGGCCCGATTGCTTACATAAGCATCGGCGGGAGTAAGTACTGTCTAGTTATTGTGGATGATTTTTCTCGCTTCACTTGGGTATTCTTTTTGCAGGAAAAATATCATACCCAAGAGACCTTAAAGGGATTCTTGAGACGAGCTCAAAATGAGTTCGACTTAAGGATCAAAAAGATTAGAAGCGACAACGGGACGAAGTTCAAGAACTCTCAAATTGAAGGCTTCCTTGAGGAGGAGGGCATCAAGCATGAGTTCTCTTCTCCCTACACCCCACAACAAAATGGTGTAGTGGAGAGGAAGAATAGAACTCTATTGGACATGGCAAGAACCATGCTTGATGAGTACAAGACTTCGGATCAGTTTTGGGTCGAGGCGGTCAACACCGCCTGCTACGCCATCAACCGGTTGTATCTACACCAAATCCTCAAAAAGACATCATATGAACTCTTAACCGGTAAAAAGCCCAACAATTCATATTTTAGAGTCTTTGGTAGCAAATGCTTTATTCTTGTTAAAAGAGGTAGAAAATCTAAATTTGCTCCTAAGACTGTAGAAGGCTTTTTACTATGATATGATTCAAACACAGGGGCATATAGAGTCTTTAACAAGTCCTCCGGACAAGCTGAAGTTTCTTGTGACGTTGTGTTTGATGAGACTAACGGCTCTCAAGTAGAGCAAGTTGATCTTGATGAGTTAGGTGATGAAGAGGCTCCGTGCATCGCGCTAAGGAACATGTCCATTGGGGATGTGTATCCTAAGGAATCCGAAGAGCCTCCAAATGCACAAGATCAACCATCCTCCTCCACGCAAGCATCTCCACCAACTCAAAATGAGGATGAGGCTCAAGTTGATGAAGTAGAAGATCAAAGAAATAAGCCACCTCAAGATGACGGCAACAATCAAGGGGGAGATACAAATGATCAAGACAAGGACGATGAAAAAGCGAGTCCGCCACACCCAAGAGTCCACCAAGCAATCCAACGAGATCACCCCGTCGACACCATCCTCGGCGACATTCATAAGGGGGTAACCATTAGATCTCGTGTTGCACATTTTTGTGAGCATTACTCTTTTGTTTGCTCTACTGAGCCACACAGGGTAGAGGAAGCACTTCAAGATTCGGATTGGGTGGTGGCGATGAAAGAGGAGCTCAACAACTTCACTAGAAATGAGGTATGGCATTTGGTTCCACGTCCTAATCAAAATGTTATAGGAACCAAATGGGTCTTCCGCAACAAGCAAGATGAGCATGGTGTGGTGACAAGGAACAAAGCCCAACTTGTGGCCAAGGGATATTCCCAAGTCGAAGGTTTGGATTTCGGTGAAACCTATGCACCCATAGCTAGGCTTGAGTCAATTCGTATATTATTAGCCTATGCTACTTCCCATGGCTTCAAGCTTTATCAAATGGACGTGAAAAGTGCCTTCCTCAATGGACCAATCAAGGAAGAGGTCTATGTTGAGCAATCTCCCGGCTTTGAAGATAGTGAGTACCCTAACCATATTTATAAACTCTCTAAGGCGCTTTATGGGCTCAAGCACCCCAAGAGCATGGTATGAATGCCTTAGAGATTTTCTTATCACTAATGGATTCAAAGTCGGAAAGGCCGATCCTACACTCTTTACCAAAACACTTGAGAATGATTTGTTTGTATGCCAAATTTATGTTGACGATATCATATTTGGGTCTACTAACGAATCTACATGTGAAGAGTTTAGTAAGATCATGACACAAAAGTTCGAGATGTCTATGATGGGGGAGTTGAAGTATTTCTTAGGATTTCAAGTGAAGCGACTCCAAGAGGGCACCTTCATTAGCCAAATGAAGTATACTCAAGATTCTAAGCAAGTTTGGGATGAAGGATGCCAAACCCATCAAGACACCCATGGGAACCAATGGGCATCTCGACCTCAACACGGAAGGTAAGTCTGTGGATCAAAAGGTATACTGGTCGATGATAGGTTCTTTACTCTACTTATGTGCATCTCGACCGGATATTATGCTTTCCGTATGCATGTGTGCAAGATTCCAAGCCGACCCTAAGGAAGCTCACCTTACGACCGTAAAACAAATCTTGAGATATTTAGTTTATACTCCTAAGTTTGGGCTTTGGTATCCTAGGGGATCCACTTTTGATTTAATTGGTTATTCGGATGTCGATTGGGCAGGGTGTAAAATTAATAGAAAGAGCACATCGGGGACTTGCCAGTTTTTGGGAAGATCCTTGGTGTCTTGGGCTTCAAAGAAGCAAAATTCCGTAGCTCTTTCTACCGCCGAAGCCGAGTATATTGTCGCAGGACATTGTTGCACGCAACTACTTTGGATGAGGCAAACCCTTAGGGACTATGGTTACAAATTAACCAAAGTTCCTCTTCTATGTGATAATGAGAGTGCAATCTGCATGGCGGATAATCCCGTTGAGCATAGCCGCACTAAACACATAGCCATTCGGTATCATTTTCTAAGGGATCGCCAATAAAAGGGAGATATCGAGATTTCATATATTAACACTAAAGATCAATTAGCCGATATCTTTACCAAGCCCCTTGATGAACAAACTTTTAACAAACTTAGGCATGAGCTAAATATTCTTGATTCTAGGAACTTCTTTTGTTGATTTGCACACATAGCTCATTCATATACCTTTGATCATGTCTTTTTCATATGCTATGACTAATGTGTTTTCAAGTAAATTTCAAACCAAGTCATAGGTATATTGAAAGGGAATTGGAGTCTTCGACGAAGACAAAGGCTTCCACTCCGTAACTCATCCTTCGCCGTCGCTCCGAGCATCTCTCCGGCTTTGGTATAATCTTCACTCATATGTTCTATTTGCCAAAGGGGAGAAAATAGTTAGGAAAGGGCTCTAATAATTCCGTTTTTGGCGATTTATGCCAAAGGGGGAGAGAGCATGAGCCCAAAGCAAAAGGACCGCACCACCACCAATTTCAAAATTTTGGTTTTTCAATTGGTACAAATTTTAGAAAGAGTCTTTCAATTGGTATGATTTTCAAATAGGTATCTTATTGCGTTCAAAAGGGGGAGAAAGTAGTGTTTTCAAAATTGATATCTTAAAACCCTCTTGAACACTAAGAGGAGAATTTCATTGAGAGGAAGTTTTGTTTAGTCAAAGGAAAAACATTTGAAACAGGGGAGAAAATTTTAAATCTTGAAAATGCTTCACAAAACCTTATTCATTTACCTTTGACTATTTGCAAAAGAACTTTAAAAAGAATTTACAAAAGAATTTGCAAAACAAAACGTGTGGTGCAAGCGTGGTCCAAAATATTGAAAATGAAGAAACAATCCATGCGCATCTTATAAGTATTTATATTGGCTCAATTCCAAGTAACCTTTGCACTTACATTATGCAAACTAGTTCAATTATGCACTTCTATATTTGCTTTGGTTTGTGTTGGCATAAATCACCAAAAAGGGGGAGATTGAAAGGGAATTAGGCTTACACCTATTTTCCTAATTGATTTTGGTGGTTGAATTGCCCAACACAAATAATTGGACTAACTAGTTCTGCTCTAGTCTATAAGTTATACAGGTGCCAAAGGTCCACACTAAGCCAATAAAAAGAACAAGAAAAGGGTTCAACAAAGAGAGCAAAGTGAAAGGGAAATGTGCCCTTGGGCCATTTCTAAGTATTTTGGTGATTGAGTGTCAACACAAGTGCTTAAATGTGAATCAATGCCCATGGATGAACAAAGTGCAAATCTAGAGCAAAGGTATGTTTCTAAGTCTTAGTACATTGGTTTTGTGTACTAATATACTTGTCTAAGTGTTAGAAACAGGAAGAAGAAGAAAAGAAGAGAGTTGGCTGTGTACAGCGAAGAGGCTATTTCGGTCTGGGACACCGGACTGTCCGGTGGTGCACCGGACAGTGTCCGGTGCGCCAGGTTGCCTTGGCCGAAGAGGCCGCTCTCGGGAATTTGCTAACGGCGTAAGGCTAAAATTCACCGGACTGTCCGGTGTGCACCGGACTGTCCGGTGAGCCAACGGTCGGCCGGGCCAACGGTCGGCCGCGCGATCTGCGGGACACGTGGCCGAGCCAACGGTCGGAAGGGGGCACCGGACTATCCGGTGTGCACCGGACATGTCCGGTGCGCCAACGGCTCCCGCATCTGCAACGGTCGACTGCGCTGTTTAAGGAAGGAAATCGGGCACCGGACAGTGTTCGGTGTGCACCGGACTGTCCGGTGCACCCGACGACAGAAGGCAACATTGGCCTTCTGGATTTGCTCTCAACGGCTCCTAGTTGCCTTGGGGCTATAAAAGGGACCCCTAGGCGCATGGAGGAGGCAACCAAGCATTCCTACAACATTCCTAAGCACCAAGACATCAATTCCACGCATTTGGTTCATTGTGATAGCATCTAGAGCTCTTGTTGAGTTGTGGACTCATTGAGTTGTGTTGCGAGCTCTTGTTGCGACTTGTGTGCGTGCTGTTGCTCTGATTTTGAGTCTTGTGTGCGTTGCTAGTTTCTCCCTTACTCCGTATTTCTTTGTGAATCTTAAGTGTAAGGGCGAGAGGCTCCAAGTTGTGGAGATTCCTCGCAAACGGGATATTGAAAGGCAAAGCAAAACACCGTGGTATTCAAGTTGGTCTTTGGACCGCTTGAGAGGGGTTGATTGCAACCCTCGTCCGTTGGGACGCCACAACGTGGAGTAGGCAAGCGTTGGTCTTGGCCGAACCACGGGATAAACCACTGTGTCATCTCTGTGTTTGATCTCTTGTGGTATTGTGTTTTGCTGAGACTCCTTTCTAGCCACTTGGCAATCATTGCGCTAACACTTAACAAGTTTTTGTGGCTATAAGTTTAAGTTTTTACAGGATCACCTATTCACCCCCCCTCTAGGTGCTCTCAATTGGTATCAGAGCCGTTCTCTTCAAGAAAGGGACTAATCGCCCGAAGAGATGGATCCTAAGGGGAAGGGAATCGTGATCAACGACAAGGAAAAGGAGTCCTTCGTCAACGAGCCAAAAGATGACAAATCCAACGACTCTGGCTCGGGCCACAAGCGCAAAGATGGGAAGAAGAAGAAGACAAGGCGCATCAAGGAGATCGTCTACTACGACAGCGACGAATCCTCTTCTTCTCAAAAGGACGACGACAACGACTACAGGAAGACGGTCAATTCGAATTTTTCATTTGATTATTCTCGTATTCCACATAGTTCGAATTCGCATTTGCTTTCCATTCCTCTTGGCAAACCTCCACACTTTGATGGGGAGGACTACGGATTTTGGAGTCACAAAATGCGTAGTCATTTATTCTCTCTCCATCCAAGCATATGGGAGATTGTAGAGAATGGAATGAAATTTGATAGCTCGGATAGCCCTATGTTTATTAATGAACAAATTCATAAAAATGCACAAGCTACTACTGTGTTGCTAGCCTCTTTGTGCAGGGACGAGTACAATAAGGTGAGCGGCTTGGACAATGCCAAGCAGATATGGGACACCCTCAAGATTTCTCACGAGGGGAACGACATCACCATGCTCACTAAAATGGAGTTGGTGGAGGGCGAGCTTGGAAGGTTTGCAATGATAAGGGGCGAGGAGCCAACCCAAACATACAACCGGCTCAAGACCCTTATCAACAAAATAAGAAGCTATGGAAGCACGCGATGGACGGATCACGACGTCGTCCGCCTAATGCTAAGGTCATTTACCATTCTTGATCCTCATCTCGTGAACAATATTCGTGAGAATCCCAGGTACACGAAGATGACGCCCGAGGAGGTACTCGGAAAATTCGTAAGCGGGCGGATGATGATCAAGGAGGCAAGATACGTGGACGACGCCTTGAATGGACCGATCAACGAGCATCAACCCCTTGCTCTCAAGGCAACAAGAAGCAAGGAGGCGCTACCTAGCAAGGTGGCACAAATTGAGGCAGCCGGACTTAATGATGAAGAGATGGCTCTCATCATCAAACGCTTCAAGACGGTGCTAAAAGGTCACAAGGGGCAGCCAAGCAAGACCAAGACAAAGGGGAAGCGCTCATGCTTCAAGTGCGGTAAGATTGGTCATTTTATCGCTAACTGCCCCGATAACGATAGTGACCAGGAACAGGGGAACAAGAGGGAAAAGAAGAAGAATTACAAGAAGGCCAAGGGTGAGGCACACATCGGAAAGGAGTGGGATTCGGATTGCTCCTCCGACTCCGACAATGAAGGACTTGCCGCCACCGCCTTCAACAAGTCATCCCTCTTCCCCAACGAGCGTCACACATGCCTTATGGCAAGGGAGAAGAAGGTGAGTACTCGAGACTCCACTTATGCTTCTTCTAGTGATAATGAGTCTAGTGATGATGATGACATAGACTATTCATGCTTATTCAAGGGCTTAGATAGATCTAAGATAGACAAAATCAATGAATTGATTGATGCCTTGAATGATAAGAATGTGCTTTTAGAAAAGCAAGAGGATTTGTTGTATGAAGAACATGACAAGTTTGTAGAAGCACAAAAATCACTTGCATTAGAGATTAAGAGAAATGAAATGCTTTCTTGTGAGTTGTCTACATGTCATGATTCAATTGCCAGTTTAAAGAGCATAAATGATGATTTAAATGCTAAACTAGAAAAATCCAGTAAATCAACATCCTGTGTAGAACATGTTAAGATTTGCACTAGGTGTAAAGATTTCAATGTTGATGCCTGTAGTGATCATTTAGTTTCAATTTCCAAACTAACTGAGGAATTGGCTAGTCTTAATACCCAACTTAAGACTAGCAAGAATGATTTCAATAAACTAAAATTTGCAAGGGATGCCTACACGATTGGTAGACACCCCTCAATTAAGGATGGACTTGGCTTCAAAAGGGAAGCCAAGAACTTAACAAGCCATAAGGCTCCCATTCCCGCTAAGGAGAAAGGGAAGGCCCCTATGGCTACTAGTGCTAAAAAGAACCATGCCTTTTTGTATCATGATAGAAAAAATTCTAGAAATGCTTTTAGAAGTTATGATGCTTTTGATTCACATGCTTATGATTCTTATGCCATGACTGCTTCTAGTTCTTCCTATATGCATGGTAGAAGTATGACTAGGAGAAATGCTATTCATCACGTGCCTAGAAAGAATACTATTCATGCTCCTAGGAAAGTAGTAAATGAACCTTCTACAATTTATTGTGCTTTAAATGCTTCCTTTGCTATTTGTAGAAAGGATAGGAAAATAGTTGCTAGGAAGTTAGGGGCAAAATGCAAGGGAGACAAAACTTGCATTTGGGTCCCTAAGGAAATTTGCACTAACCTTGTAGGACCCAACAGTACCTAAGTCCCAAGCCTAAATTTGCCTTGCAGGTTTATGCATCCGGGGGTTCAAGCTGGATTATCGACAGCGGATGCACAAACCATATGACGGGGGAGAAGATGTTCACTTCCTACGTCAAGAATAAGGATTCCCAAGATTCAATTATATTCGGTGATGGGAATCAAGGCAAGGTAAAAGGGTTAGGTAAAATTGTAATTTCTAGTGAGCATTCTATCTCTAATGTATTTTTAGTAGAGAGTCTTGGATATAATTTGCTATCTGTTAGTCAATTATGTCATATGGGATATAACTGTCTATTTACAAGTGTAGATGTGTCTGTCTTTAGAAGAAGTGATGGTTCACTAGCTTTTAAGGGTGTATTAGACGACAAACTTTATTTAGTTGATTTTGCAAAAGAAGAAGTCGGTCTAGATGCATGCTTAATAGCTAAGACTAGCATGGGCTGGTTGTGGCATCGCCGCTTAGCACATGTGGGGATGAAGAACCTTCACAAGCTTCTAAAGGGAGAACATGTGATAGGTTTAACTAACGTGCATTTCGAAAAAGATAGACCTTGTGCAGCTTGTCAAGCAGGTAAACAAGTGGGAGGAGCACATCACAGCAAGAATGTGATGACCACTTCAAGACCCCTGGAGCTGCTACATATGGACCTCTTCGGACCTGTCGCCTATCTGAGCATAGGAGGGAGTAAGTATGGTCTAGTTATTGTTGATGACTTTTCCCGCTTCACTTGGGTGTTCTTTTTGCAGGATAAGTCTGAAACCCAAGGGACCCTCAAGCGCTTCCTCAGGAGAGCTCAAAATGAGTTTGAGCTCAAGGTGAAGAAGATAAGGAGCGACAATGGGTCCGAGTTCAAGAACCTTCAAGTAGAGGAGTTCCTTGAGGAGGAAGGGATCAAGCACGAGTTCTCCGCTCCCTACACACCACAGCAAAATGGTGTGGTAGAGAGGAAGAACAGGACGCTAATCGATATGGCGAGGACAATGCTTGGAGAATTTAAGACCCCCGAGTGTTTCTGGTCGGAAGCCGTGAACACGGCTTGCCACGCCATCAACAGGGTCTACCTTCATCGCCTCCTCAAGAAGACTTCGTATGAGCTACTAACCGGTAACAAACCCAATGTATCTTACTTTCGTGTATTTGGGAGCAAGTGCTACATTCTAGTGAAGAAGGGTAGAAATTCTAAGTTTGCTCCCAAAGCTGTAGAAGGGTTTTTGTTAGGTTATGACTCAAATACAAAGGCGTATAGAGTCTTCAACAAATCATCGGGTTTGGTTGAAGTCTCTAGCGACGTTGTATTTGATGAGACTAATGGCTCTCCAAGAGAGCAAGTTGTTGATTGTGATGATGTAGATGAAGAAGATGTTCCGACGGCCGCTATACGAACCATGGCGATTGGAGAAGTGCGGCCACAGGAACAAGATGAACGAGATCAACCTTCTTCCTCAACTATGGTGCATCCTCCAACCGAAGATGACGAACAGATACCTCAAGTGGAGGCGCTTGATCAAGGGGGAGCACAAGATGATCAAGTGATGGAGGAAGAAGCGCAACCGGCACCTCCAACCCAAGTTCGAGCGATGATTCAAAGGGATCATCCCGTTGACCAAATTCTGGGAGATATTAGCAAGGGAGTAACTACTCGATCTCGATTAGTTAATTTTTGTGAGCATTACTCCTTTGTCTCTTCTATTGAGCCTTTCAGGGTAGAGGAGGCCTTGCTAGAGCCGGACTGGGTGTTGGCCATGCAGGAGGAGCTCAACACCTTCAAGCGCAATGAAGTTTGGACACTGGTGCCTCGTCCCAAGCAAAATGTTGTGGGAACCAAGTGGGTGTTCCGCAACAAACAGGACGAGCACGGGGTGGTGACAAGGAACAAGGCTCGACTTGTGGCAAAAGGTTATGCCCAAGTCGCAGGTTTGGACTTTGAGGAGACTTTTGCTCCTGTGGCTAGGCTAGAGTCCATTCGTATTTTGCTAGCATATGCCGCTCACCATTCTTTCAGGTTGTACCAAATGGATGTGAAGAGCGCTTTCCTCAATGGGCCAATCAAGGAGGAGGTGTACGTAGAGCAACCCCCTGGCTTCGAGGATGAACGGTACCCCGACCACGTGTGTAAGCTCTCTAAGGCGCTCTATGGACTTAAGCAAGCCCCAAGAGCATGGTATGAATGCCTTAGAGACTTTCTAATTGTTAATTCTTTCAAGGTTGGGAAAGTCGATCCAACTCTTTTTACAAAGACATGTGATGGTGACTTGTTTGTGTGCCAAATTTATGTCGATGACATAATATTTGGTTCTACTAACCAAAAGTCTTGTGAAGAGTTTAGCAGGGTGATGACGCAGAAATTCGAGATGTCGATGATGGGCGAGTTGAACTACTTCCTTGGGTTTCAAGTGAAGCAACTCAAGGACGGCACCTTCATCTCCCAGACAAAGTACACGCAAGATCTGCTAAAGCGGTTTGGGATGAAGGACGCCAAGCCCGCAAAGACTCCGATGGGGACCGACGGACACACCGACCTCAACAAAGGAGGTAAGTCCGTTGATCAAAAAGCATACCGGTCAATGATAGGTTCTTTGCTTTACTTATGTGCTAGTAGACCGGATATTATGCTTAGCGTATGCATGTGTGCTAGATTTCAATCCGATCCTAAGGAGTGTCACTTAGTGGCGGTGAAGCGAATTCTTAGATATTTGGTTGCTACGCCTTGCTTCGGGCTCTGGTATCCAAAGGGGTCTACCTTTGACTTAGTTGGATACTCAGATTCCGACTATGCTGGATGTAAGGTCGATAGGAAGAGTACATCAGGGACGTGCCAATTCTTAGGAAGGTCCCTGGTGTCGTGGAACTCTAAGAAACAAACCTCCGTTGCCCTATCCACCGCTGAGGCCGAGTATGTTGTCGCAGGACAGTGTTGCGCGCAACTACTTTGGATGAGGCAAACCCTCCGGGACTTTGGCTACAATCTGAGCAAAGTCCCACTCCTATGTGATAATGAGAGTGCTATCCGCATGGCGAAAAATCCTGTTGAACACAGCCGCACAAAGCACATAGACATCCGGCATCACTTTCTGAGAGACCACCAGCAAAAGGGAGATATCGAAGTGTTTCATGTTAGCACCGAAAACCAGCTAGCCGATATCTTTACCAAGCCTCTAGATGAGAAGACCTTTTGCAGGTTGCGTAGTGAGCTAAATGTCTTAGATTCGCGGAACTTGGATTGAATTGTAGCATACATGTGTTTATGCCTTTGATCATGTTCATTCTGCATTGTGTTGCTTATTATGGTGCTCAAGTTGTACAAGCACTCCCCGGACCTCACAAGTCCTTGTGCCAGTAATGCACATATTTAGGGGGAGATGTGTTACAACTTGACCCTTTGAGACTAACTGTTTGGTTGAGTTTGACTGTTTTAGTCTCAAAGGAGGTTTGAAAGGGAAAGGTGGACTTGGACCGTGAAAGACTTCCACTGCACTCCGATGAGAGGGTAACTTATTCCAAGTTCATCTTTAAACTCTTATTGCCTATTTGCTCTTAATTGAAGATTTTGGTGAGGCAATGGGGTTAAAGGGGCCAAGATTGATCTCGTTTTGGTGCTTGATGCCAAAGGGGGAGAAAATAAAGGCCAAAGCGATAAATGGATTAGCTACCACTTGAGAAATTTTGAAAATAGAGTCTTTGAAAATAGTAGAATAGAGCTTTTTCAAAACTCTTTTGTTGTCTCTCTTGTCAAAAGTTGACTTCTTGTAGGGAGAAGTATTGATTATGAGAAATAGGGGGAGTTTTTGGAATCTTGAATCAATTTTCTTTGGAAAACCTCTCTTGATGTCTCTTCAAGTGGATTTGACTTAGAGATAGGATTTTGAGGTTGATTTGCAAAAACAAACCAAGTGGTGGCAAAGGATGATCCATATATGCCAAAATTGAATCAAAATCAATTTGAGTTTTATTTGAAGTGATTTTGCACTTTTTCTAGTTGCTTTATGTTGTGTTGGCATAAATCACCAAAAAGGGGGAGATTGAAAGGGAAATGTGCCCTTGGGCCATTTCTAAGTATTTTGGTGATTGAGTGTCAACACAAGTGCTTAAATGTGAATCAATGCCCATGGATGAACAAAGTGCAAATCTAGAGCAAAGGTATGTTTCTAAGTCTTAGTACATTGGTTTTGTGTACTAATATACTTGTATAAGTGTTAGAAACAGGAAGAAGAAGAAAAGAAGAGAGTTGGCTGTGTACAGCGAAGAGGCTGTTTCGGTCTGGGACACCGGACTGTCCGGTGGTGCACCGGACAGTGTCCGGTGCGCCAGGTTGCCTCGGCCGAAGAGGCCGCTCTCGGGAATTTGCTAACGGCGTAAGGCTAAAATTCACCGGACTGTCCGGTGTGCACCGGACTGTCCGGTGAGCCAACGGTCGGCCGGGCCAACGGTCGGCCGCGCGATCTGCGGGACACGTGGCCGAGCCAACGGTCGGAAGGGGGCACCGGACTATCCGGTGTGCACCGGACATGTCCGGTGCGCCAACGGCTCCCGCATCTGCAACGGTCGACTGCGCTGTTTAAGGAAGGAAATCGGGCACCGGACAGTGTCCGGTGTGCACCGGACTGTCCGGTGCACCCGACGACAGAAGGCAACATTGGCCTTCTGGATTTGCTCTCAACGGCTCCTAGTTGCCTTGGGGCTATAAAAGGGACCCCTAGGCGCATGGAGGAGGCAACCAAGCATTCCTACAACATTCCTAAGCACCAAGACATCAATTCCACGCATTTGGTTCATTGTGATAGCATCTAGAGCTCTTGTTGAGTTGTGGACTCATTGAGTTGTGTTGCGAGCTCTTGTTGCGACTTGTGTGCGTGCTGTTGCTCTGATTTTGAGTCTTGTGTGCGTTGCTAGTTTCTCCCTTACTCCGTATTTCTTTGTGAATCTTAAGTGTAAGGGCGAGAGGCTCCAAGTTGTGGAGATTCCTCGCAAACGGGATATTGAAAGGCAAAGCAAAACACCGTGGTATTCAAGTTGGTCTTTGGACCGCTTGAGAGGGGTTGATTGCAACCCTCGTCCGTTGGGACGCCACAACGTGGAGTAGGCAAGCGTTGGTCTTGGCCGAACCATGGGATAAACCACTGTGTCATCTCTGTGTTTGATCTCTTGTGGTATTGTGTTTTGCTGAGACTCCTTTCTAGCCACTTGGCAATCATTGTGCTAACACTTAACATGTTTTTGTGGCTATAAGTTTAAGTTTTTACAGGATCACCTATTCACCCCCCCTCTAGGTGCTCTCACAAAGGGACAACCGAAAGCTGCCCTGGTCTGGCGCACCGGACTGTCCGGTGCACCAGGGACTCCAAGCCAAACTTCGCACCTTCGGGAATTTTCAGAGGCGCTTCGCTATAATTCACCGGACATGTCCGGTGCACACCGGACAGTGTCCGGTGCTCCAGAGGACAGCGGCTCTGAACTCGCCAGCTTCGGATTTCCGCTCCGCTATAATTCACCTGACATGTCCGGTGCACACCGGACTGTCCGGTGAGCCAGCGGAGCAACAGCTACTTCGCGCCAACGGTCGTCTGCAACGCATTAAATGCGCGCCAGCGCGCGCAGAGGAGCAGAGCACGCGCGGGTGGCACACCGGACAGTCTACAAGACTTGTCTGGTGCACCACCGGACAGCCAGGCGGGCCCACACGTCAGAGCTCCAACGGTCGGAACCCAACGGCCTGGTGACGTGGTTGGCGCACCGGACAATGTCTGGTGGCGCACCGGACTGTCCGGTGCGCCATGCGACAGCAGCCTCCACCAAACGGCTAGTTTGGTGGTTGGGGTTATAAATACCCCCAACCACCCCACATTCAAGTCATCCAAGTTTTCAAACTTCCAACCACTTACAAGAGCTCTAGCATTCAATTCTAGACACACCCAAGTGATCAAATCCTCTCCAAATTCCACAAAAGCTTTAGTGTTAAGTGAGAGAGATTTGTTGTGTTCTTTTGAGCTCTTGCGCTTGGATTGCTTTCTTTCTCATTCTTTTCTTGTGATCAAAACTCAATTGTAACCGAGGCAAGAGACACCAATTGTGTGGTGGTCCTTGCGGGGAAGTTTTGTTCCCGGTTGATTTGAGAAGAGAAAGCTCACTCGGTCCGAGGGACCGTTTGAGAGAGGGAAGGGGTTGAAAAAGACCCAGCCTTTGTGGCCTCCTCAACGGGGAGTACGTTTGCGAGAACCGAACCTCGGTAAAACAAATCCTTGTGTCTCACTTCCTTATTCACTTGCGATTTGTTTTTACGCCCTCTCTCGGACTCGATTATATTTCTAACGCTAACCCGGCTTGTAGTTGTGATTAACTTTGTAAATTTCAGTTTTGCCCTATTCACCCCCCCTCTAGGCGACTTTCACGACCCAGTCCACACGGATGTGGTGGTCCTCGCAGAAGTCCAGAAACTTCCTGCCAGTGAACTGGGTGCCGTTGTCGGTGATGATGGAGTTCGGGACCCCAAAGCGATGGATGATGTTGGTGAAGAACGCCACCGCTTTCTCGGACCTGATGCTGTTTAGGGGTCGGACCTTGATCCACTTGGAGAATTTGTCGATAGCGACCAGCAGGTGCGTGAAGCCCCTGGGTGCATTCTGCAAGGGACCGACGAGGTCCAGACCCCACACAGCAAACGACCAGGTGATGGGTATTGTTTGCAGGGCCTGAGCGGGCAGGTGTCTCTGTCTTGCGTAGAATTGACACCCCTGGCAGGAGCGTACAATCCTAGTGGCGTCGGCCACCGCGGTGGGCCAGTAGAAACCTTGTCGGAAGGCGTTTCCAACGAGGGCTCGAGGTGCTGCGTGATGACCGCAAGCCCCCGAGTGTATTTCTTGCAATAGCTCCTGACCTTTGGCGATGGATATGCATCGTTGGAGGATGCCTGAGGGGCTGCGGTGGTAGAGCTCCTTTTTGTCACCCAGCAAGACGAACGACTTGGCGAGTCGCGCCAGTCGCCGAGCTTTGGCTCTGTCGAGGGGTAGCTCTCCTTGGTGGAGATATTGCATGTACGGGGTCTGCTAGTTTCGATTAGGCGTGACCCCATTCCGCTCTTCCTCGACGCGCAGTGCCTCACCCTCGGCGACCGAGGGTGCCTCGGGCTAGGCCGAGGCCTCCTCGGGCTCGGGCGTGTCGTCGGTCTTGACGGAGGGTTGATGTAGGTCTCGGGAGAAGACGTCCGGGGGAACCGTTGTCCGCCCCGAGGCTATTTTAGCCAGCTCATCTGCAGTCTCGTTGTACCGTCGAGCGATGTGGTTGAGCTCGAGCCCGTAGAACTTGTCCCCTAGGCGCCGAACCTCGTAGCAGTAGGCCTCCATCTTTGGGTCGCGGCAGTGGGAGTTCTTCATGACTTGGTCGATGACAAGCTGCGAGTCGCCGAACCTCTAGCTCGATGGAGATGCGCAACCCGTTAACCAGAGCCTCGTACTCGGCCATGTTGTTTGACGCCGGGAAATGGAGGCGCAACACGTAGCAGAGGTGTTTCCCGAGGGGTGAGATGAAGAGCAGGCCCGCACCCGCTCCTGTTTTCATCAGCGACCCGTCGAAAAACATGGTCCAGAGTTCCGGCTGGATCGGAGCTGTTGGAAGCTGGGTGTCGACCCATTCAGCCACAAAGTCCGCCAAGACTTGGGACTTGATGACCTTCCGAGGAGCGAACGAGATTGTCTCGCCCATGATCTCCACCACCCACTTTGCAATCCTACCCGAGGCCTCTCAGCACTGGATGATCTCCCCTAGGGGGAAGGATGACACCACAGTCACCGGATGAGACTCGAAGTAGCGTCGCAACTTTCGCCGCGTCAGAATTACTGCATACAGTAGCTTCTGAATTTGCGGGTAGCGGATCTTGGTCTCGGATAGTACTTCACTGATGAAGTAGACCGGCCATTGTACGAGCAATGCATGCCCTTCTTCTCGTCTCTCGACCACGATCGCGGCGCTGACCACCTGAGTGGTTGTGGCTACATAGATCAAGAGGGCTTTTCCCGCAGCGGGGGGCACCAAGATGGGCGCGCTTGTAAGGAGCGCCTTTAAGTTCCCGAGGGCTTCCTCGGCCTCAGGGGTCCAAGTGAAGCGCTTGGTCTTCCTTAAGAGGCGGTACAAGGGTAGTCCTCTTTCGCCGAGGCACGAGATGAAGCGGCTTAGAGCCGCAAGGCATCCCATGACCCTCTGTACTCCTTTCAAGTCCTTGATAGGCCCCATGTTGGTGATGGCCACGATTTTCTCCGGGTTGGCCTCGATGCCCCGCTCGGAGACGATGAACCCCAAGAGCATGCCTCAGGGGACTCCTAAGACACACTTCTCAGGATTGAGTTTCACGCCCTTCGCTCTCAGACACTTGAATGTCGTTTCAAGGTCAGAGAGGAGGTCGGAGGCTTTCCTTGTCTTGACTACGATGTCATCGACGTAAGCCTCGACCGTTCGGGCGATGTGCTCTCCGAACACATGGTTCATGCACATTTGGTATGTCGCGCCTGCATTCCTCAAACCAAATGGCATAGTAATATAGTAGTACATGCCAAAAGGTGTGATGAAAGAAGTCGCGAGCTGGTCGGACTCTTTCATCTTGATTTGGTGATACCCTGAGTAGGCATCGAGGAATGACATGATTTCGCACCCAGCAGTGGAATCCACGATTTGATCGATGCGAGGCAGAGGGTAGGGAACCTTCGGACATGCTTTGTTTAGACCGGTGTAGTCTACACACATCCTCCATTTCCCACCTTTCTTTTTCACAAGCACAGGGTTGGCTAGCCATTCGGGATGGAATACCTCTTTGATGAACCCTGCAGCCATCATCTTGTGGATCTCCTCGCCTATGGCTCTGCGCTTTTCTTCGTCGAAACGGCGCAGAGGCTGCTTCACGGGTCGGGCTCCAGCTCGGATATCCAGCGAGTGCTCGGTGACATCCCTCGGTATGTCGGGCATGTCCGAGGGACTCCATGCAAACACCTCGGCGTTTGCGCGGAGAAAGTCGACAAGCACTGCTTCCTATTTGGGGTCGAGCTCGAAGCCGATCCGGACTTGCTTGGAGGCGTCGTTGCTGGGGTCGAGGGGGACGGACTTAACCGCCTCCGCTGGTTCGAAGTTGCCGGTGTGGCGCTTCGCATCAGGCACCTCCTTGGAGAGGCACTCCAGGTCGGCGATGAGGGCCTCAGATTCGGCGAGGGCCTCATGAAAGTCTCCTAGAGGGGGGGTGAATAGGGCGAAACTGAAATTCTCAAAAATAATCACAACTACAAGCCGGGTTAGCGTTAGAAATAATAATGAGTTCGAGAGAGGGCGCAAAACAAATCGCAAGCGAATAGAGAGTGTAACACGCGGATTTGTTTTACCGAGGTTCGGTTCTTGCAAACCTACTCCCCGTTGAGGAGACCACAAAGGCCAGGTCTCTTTCAACCCTTACCCTCTCTCAAACGATCCCTCGGACCGAGTGAGCTTTTCTTCTCAATCACTTGGAACACAAAGTTCCCACAAGGACCACCACAAGATTGGTGTCTCTTGCCTTAGTTACAAGTGAGTTTGATCGCAATGAAGAATCAAAGAGAGAAAGAAAGCAATCCAAGCGCAAGAGCTCGAAAGAACACAAGCAAATCTCTCTCACTAGTCACTAGGGCGTGGTGTGGAGTTTGGAGAGGATTTGATCACTTTGGTGTGTCTAGAATTGAATGCTAGAGCTCTTGTAAGTAGTTGAGAAGTGGAAAACTTGGATGACTTGAATGTGGGGTGGTTGGGGGTATTTATAGCCCCAACCACCAAACTAGCCGTTTGGTGGGGCTGTCTATCGCATGGTGCACCGGACAGTCCGGTGCACACCGGACATGTCCGGTGCGCCAGCCACGTCACCAAAGCCGTTGGGATTCGACCGTTGGAGCTCTGTCTTCTGGGCCCGCCTGGATGTCCGCTGGCGCACCAGACATGTACTGTAGAGTGTCCGGTGCGCCAGCATGGGCGTGCTTGACTTCTGCGCGCGCTGGCGCGCAATAAATGCGCTGCAGGTAGCCGTTGGCGCCGAAGTAGCCGTTGCCCCGCAGTTATACCGGACAGTCCGGTGTACACCGGACATGTCCGGTGAATTATAGCGGAGCAGCCGAAATGAATTCCCGAGGCTGGCGAGTTCCTGAGGCCGCTCTTCTTTGGAGCACCGGACAGTCCGGTGAATTATAGTGGAGCTGCCTTTGGATTTTCCCGAAGACGACGAGTTTGTGCTGGAGTCCTCTGGTGCACCGGACATGTCCGGTGGCACACTGGACAGTCCGGTGCACCAGACCAGAGGTGCCTTCGGTTGCCCCTGTGCTCTTTTGCCGAACCCAATATTTGGTCTTTTTATTGGCTAAGTGTGAACCTTTGGCACCTGTATAACTTATACACTAGAGCAAACTAGTTAGTCCAATTATTTGTGTTGGGCAATTCAACCACCAAAATTTATTAGGGACTAGGTGTAAGCCTAATTCCCTTTCAATCTCCCCCTTTTTGGTGATTGATGCCAACACAAACCAAAGCAAATATAAAAGTGCATAATTGAACTAGTTTGCATAATGTAAGTGCAAAGGTTGCTTGGAATTGAGCCAATATAAATACTTACAAGATATGCATGGATTGTTTCTTTATTATTAACATTTTGGACCACGCTTGCACCACATGTTTTGTTTTTGCAAATTCTTTTGTAAATCCTTTTCAAAGGTCTTTTGCAAAATAGTCAAAGGTAAATGAATAGGATTTTGCAAAGCATTTTCAAGATTTGAAATTTTCTCCCTTTGTTTCAAATGCTTTTCCTTTGACTAAAAACAAAACTCCCCCTCAATCAATTCTCCTCTTAGTGTTCAAGAGGGTTTTAGGACATCAATTTTGAAAATACTACTTGCTCCCCCTTTAGAACACAAAGAGATACCAATTTGAAATTTACAAATTGAAAATCATTAATTTTTTTTTAAATTAGGGTGGTGGTGCGGTCCTTTTGCTTTGGGCTCATACTTTCTCCCCCTTTGGCATGAATCGCCAAAAACAGATACTTTGAGTGAGATACAAGCCCTTGCTTAACTACTATCTCCTCTTTGGCAAATAAAACATATGAGTGAAGATTATACCAAAGACGGAGAGTGATGTGGAGCGACGGCGAAGGATGAGTAGTAGAGTGGAGTGGAAGCCTTTGTCTTCGCTGAAGACTCCAATTCCCTTTCAATATACCTATGACTTGGTTTGAAATATACTTGAAAACGCATTAGTCATAGCATATATAAAGAGATATGATCAAAGGTATACTTATGAGCTATGTGTGCAAGTTTAGCAAAAGAAATTCCTAGAATCAAGAATATTGAGCTCATGCCTAAGTTTGGTAAAAGATTGTTCATCAAGTGGCTTGGTAAAGATATCAGCTAATTGATCTTTAGTATTAATGTATGCAATCTCGATATCCCCCTTTTGTTGGTGATCCCTAAGAAAATGATATCGAATGGCTATGTGTTTAGTGCGGCTATGCTCAACGGGATTATCCGCCATGCGGATTGCACTCTCATTATCACATAGAAGAGGAACTTTGGTTAATTTGTAACCATAGTCCCGCAGGGTTTGCCTCATCCAAAGCAATTGCGCGCAACAATGGCCTGTGGCAATGTACTCGGCTTCGGCGGTAGAAAGAGCGACCGAATTTTGCTTCTTTGAAGCCCAAGACACCAAGGATCTTCCCAAGAACTGGCAAGTCCCCGATGTGCTCTTTCTATTAATCTTACACCCTGTCCAATCGGCATCCGAATAACCAATCAAATCAAATGTGGATCCCCGAGGGTACCAAAGCCCAAACTTAGGAGTATAAGCTAAATATCTCAAGATTCGTTTTACGGCCGTAAGGTGTGATTCCTTAGGGTCGGCTTGGAATCTTGCACACATGCATACGGAAAGCATAATGTCCGGTCGAGATGCACATAAATAGAGTAATGAACCAATCATCGACCGGTATACCTTTTGATCCACAGACTTACCTCTCGTGTCGAGGTCGAGATGCCCATTTGTTCCCATGGGTGTCTTGATGGGCTTGGCATCCTTCATTCCAAACTTGGTTAGAATGTCTTGTGTATACTTTGTTTGACAAATGAAGGTGCCCTCTTGGAGTTGCTTGACTTGGAATCCTAGAAAATACTTCAACTCCCCCATCATAGACATCTCGAATTTCTGTGTCATGATCCTACTAAATTCTTCACAAGTAGATTCGTTAGTAGACCCAAATATGATATCATCAACATAAATTTGGCATACAAACAAATCATTGTCAAGAGTTTTAGTGAATAAAGTAGGATCGGCCTTGCCGACTTTGAAGCCATTAGCAATAAGGAAATCTCTAAGGCATTCATACCATGCTCTTGGGGCTTGCTTGAGCCCATAAAGCGCCTTAGAGAGCCTATAGACATGGTTAGGGTACTCACTATCTTCAAAGCCGGGAGGTTGCTCAACATAGACCTCCTCCTTGATTGGTCCATTGAGGAAGGCACTCTTCACGTCCATTTGATAAAGCTTGAAGCCATGGTAAGTAGCATAGGCTAATAATATACGAATTGACTCAAGCCTAGCTACTGGTGCATAGGTTTCACCGAAATCCAAACCTTTGACTTGGGAGTATCCCTTGGCCACAAGTCCAACTTTGTTCCTTGTCACCACACCATGCTCGTCTTGCTTGTTGCGGAAGACCCATTTGGTTCCTACAACATTTTGGTTAGGACGTGGAACTAAATGCCATACCTTATTCCTAGTAAAGTTGTTGAGCTCCTCTTGCATTGCCACCACCCAATCCGAATCTTGTAGTGCTTCCTCTACCTTGTGTGGCTCAATAGAGGAAACAAAAGAGTAATGCTCACAAAAATGTGCAACACGAGATCGAGTGGTTACCCCCCTTATGAATGTCGCCGAGGATGGTGTCGACGGGGTGATCTCGTTGGATTGCTTGGTGGACTCTTGGGTGTGGCGGCTTTGGTTCATCATCCTCCTTGTTTTGATCATTTGCATCTCCCCCTTGATCATGGCCGTCATCTTGAGGTGGCTCATCTCTTTGATCTTCTACTTCATCAACTTGAGCATCATCCTCATTTTGAGTTGGTGGAGATGCTTGCGTGGAGGAAGATGGTTGATCTTGTGCATTTGGAGGCTCTTCGGTTTCCTTATGACACACATCCCCAATGGACATGTTCCTTAGCGCGATGCACGGGGCCTCTTCATCACCTATCTCATCAAGATCAACTTGCTCTACTTGAGAGCCATTAGTCTCATCAAACACAACGTCACAAGAAACTTCAACTTGTCGAGAGGACTTGTTAAAGACTCTATATGCCCTTGTGTTTGAATCATATCCAAGTAAAAAGCCTTCTACAGTCTTAGGAGCAAATTTAGATTTTCTACCTCTTTTAACAAGAATAAAGCATTTGCTACCAAAGACTCTAAAATATGAAATATTGGGCTTTTTACCGATAAGGAGTTCGTATGATGTCTTCTTGAGGATTCGGTGTAGATACAACCGGTTGATGGCGTAGCAGGCGGTGTTGACCGCCTCGGCCCAGAACCGATCCGAAGTCTTGTACTCATCAAGCATGGTTCTTGCCATGTCCAATAGAGTTCTATTCTTCCTCTCCACTACACCATTTTGTTGTGGAGTGTAGGGAGAAGAGAACTCATGCTTGATGCCCTCTTCCTCAAGAAAACCTTCAATTTGAGAGTTCTTGAACTCTGTCCCGTTGTCGCTTCTAATTGTCTTGATCCTTAAGCCGAACTCATTTTGAGCCCGTCTCAAGAATCCCTTTAAGGTCTCTTGGGTATGAGATTTTTCCTGCAAAAAGAACACCCAAGTGAAGCGAGAATAATCATCCACTATTACAAGACAATACTTACTCCCGCCGATGCTTATGTAAGCAATCGGGCCGAATAGATCCATGTGGAGTAGCTCAAGCGGTCTGTCGGTCGTCATGATGTTCTTGTGTGGATGGTGGGCACCAACTTGCTTTCCTGCTTGGCATGCGCTACAAACCCTGTCTTTCTCAAAATGAACATTTGTTAATCCTAAAATGTGCTCTCCCTTTAGAAGCTTATGAAGATTCTTCATCCCAACATGGGCTAGTCGGCGGTGCCAGAGCCAACCCATGTTAGTCTTAGCAATTAAGCAAGTGTCGAGTTCAGCTCTATCAAAATCTACCAAGTATAGCTGACCCTCTAACACTCCCTTAAATGCTATTGAATCATCACTTCTTCTAAAGACAGTGACACCTACATCAGTAAATAGACAGTTGTAGCCCATTTTGCACAATTGAGATACAGAAAGCAAATTGTAATCTAATGAATCTACAAGAAAAACATTTGAAATAGAATGGTCAGGTGATATAGCAATTTTACCCAATCCTTTGACCAAACCTTGATTTCCATCCCCGAATGTGATAGCTCGTTGGGGATCTAGGTTTTTCTCGTAGGAGGAGAACATTTTCTTCTCCCCTGTCATGTGGTTTGTGCACCCGCTGTCAATGATCCAACTTGAGCCCCCGGATGCATAAACCTACAAAACAAGTTTAGTTCTTGACTTTAGGTACCCAAATGGTTTTGGGTCCTTTGGCATTAGAAACAAGAACTTTGGGTACCCAAACACAAGTCTTGGATCCCTTGTGCTTGCCCCCAACATATTTGACAACTACTTTGCCGAATTTGTTAGTCAACACATATGATGCATCAAAGGTTTTAAACGAAAAGCTATGTTCATTTGATGCACTAGGAGTTTTCTTCTTAGGGAACTTAGCACGGGTTGGTTGTCTAGAGCTAGATGTCTCACCCTTATACATAAAAGCATGATTAGGGCCAGAGTGAGACTTCCTAGAGTGAAATCTCCTAATCTTGCTCTCGGGATAACCGGCAGGGTACAAAATGTAACCCTCGTTATCCTGAGGCATAGGAGCCTTGCCCTTAACAAAATTAGACAATCTTTTAGGCGAGGCATTAATTTTGACATTGTCTCCCCTTTGGAAGCCAATGCCATCCTTGATGCCAGGGCGTCTCCCATTATAAAGCATGCTACGAGCAAATTTAAATTTTTCATTCTCTAAGTTGTGCTCGGCAATTTTAGCATCTAATTTGGATATATGATCATTTTGTTGTTTAATTAAAGACATGTGATCATGAATAGCATTAATATCAACATCTCTACATCTAGTACAAATAGATACATGCTCAACGATAGATGTAGAGGGTTTGCAAGATTTTAATTCTACAACCTTAGCATGTAATATATCGTTTTCACTTTTAAGGTTAGAAATAGTAATATTGCAAAAATCAAAATCTTTAGCCTTAGCAAGCAATTTCTCATTTTCAATTCTAAGGCTAGCAAGAGAAACATTCAACTCATCAATCCTAGCAAGTAAATCAACATTATTATCTCTAGGATTGGAAGTTGAAACATTACAAACATGAGAATCAACCTTAGCTAACAAATTAGCATTTTCACTTCTAAGGTTGTCAATAGTTTCATGACATGTGCTTAGCTCACTAGATAATTTCTCACATTTTTCTACCTCAAGAGCATAAGCATTCTTAACCTTAACATGTTTCTTGTTTTCCTTAATTAGGAAGTCCTCTTGGGAATCCAAAAGGTCATCCTTTTCATGAATAGCACTAATTAATTCATTCAATTTTTCCTTTTGTTCCATGTTAAGGTTGGCAAATAGGGTACGCAAATTATTTTCCTCATCACTAGCATTATCATCACTAGAGGACTCATATTTAGTGGAGGATTTAGATTTCACCTTCTTCCTTTTGCCGTCCTTTGCCATGAGGCACTTGTGGCCGACGTTGGGGAAGAGGAGTCCCTTGGTGACGGCGATGTTGGCGGCGTCCTCGTCGTCGGAGGAGTCGGTGGAGCTCTCGTCGGAGTCCCACTCGCGGCACATGTGGGCATCGCCACCCCTCTTCTTGTGGTACCTCTTCTTTTCTCTCCTCTTGCCCTTCTTGTCGTTATCCCTGTCACTGTCACTTGATAATGGACATTTAGCAATAAAGTGACCGGGCTTACCACACTTGTAGCAAACCTTCTTGAAACGTGATTTGTAATCCTTCCCCTTCTGTTGCTTGAGATTTGGCGAAAGCTTTTGATGATTAAAGCCATCTCCTCGTTGTCGAGCTTTGAAGCATCGATTGGTTGTCTACTTGGTGTAGACTCTTCCTTCTTTTCCTCCATCGCCTTGAATGCCACCGGTTGTGCTTCGGATGTGGAGGGATCATCAAGCTCGTTGATCTTCTTCGAGCCCTTGATCATACATTCAAAGCTCACAAAATTCCCGATAACTTCGTCGGGAGTCATTAGTGTGTATCTAGGATTACCACGAATTAATTGAAGTTGAGTGGGGTTAAGGAAGATGAGTGATCTAAGAATAACCTTAACCACCTCGTGGTCGTCCCATTTCTTGCTCTAGAGGTTGCGCACTTGGTTCACCAAGGTTTTGAGTCGGTTGTACATATCTTGTGGCTCCTCCCCTTGGCGAAGACGGAAGCGACCGAGCTCCCCCTCGATCGTTTCCCGCTTGGTGATCTTGGTGAGTTCATCACCCTCGTGCGCGGTCTTGAGTAGATCCCAAATCTCCTTCGCATTCTTCAACCCTTGCACCTTGTTATATTCCTCTCTACTTAGAGAGGCGAGGAGTATGGTTGTGGCTTGGGAGTTGAAGTGCTCGATTTGGGCTACTTCATCCTCATCATAGTTTTCATCCCCTACGGATGGTACCTGTGCACCAAACTCAACAACATCCCATATACTTTTGTGGAGCGAGGTTAGATGAAATCGCATTAAATCACTCCACCTAGCGTAATCTTCACCATCAAAAGTTGGTGGTTTGTCTAATGGGACGGAAAGTAAAGGTGTATGTTTAGAAATGCGAGGGTAGCATAGGGGAATCTTACTATACTTCTTACGCTCTTGGCGCTTAGAAGTGACGGACGCCGCGTCGGAGCCGGAGGTGGATGCCGATGAAGAATCGGTCTCGTAGTAGACCACCTTCCTCATCCTCTTTTTCTTGTCCCCACTCCGATGCGGCTTGTGGGAAGAGGATTTCTCCTTCTTCTCTTTGTGGTGTGAAGAAGATCTCTTCTCCTTCCCTTTGGAGGAGTCCTTCTTCTTCTCCTTCCTCTTGGTGCGGGACTCTTCCGATGAAGTGCTCCCGTGGCTTGTAGTGGGCTTTTCGCCGGTCTCCATCTCCTTCTTGGCGTGATCTCCCGACATCACTTCGAGCGGTTAGGCTCTAATGAAGCACCGGGCTTTGATACCAATTGAAAGTCGCCTAGAGGGGGGGTGAATAGGGCGAAACTGAAATTCTCAAAAATAATCACAACTACAAGCCGGGTTAGCGTTAGAAATAATAATGAGTTCGAGAGAGGGCGCAAAACAAATCGCAAGCGAATAGAGAGTGTAACACGCGGATTTGTTTTACCGAGGTTCGGTTCTTGCAAACCTACTCCCCGTTGAGGAGGCCACAAAGGCCGGGTCTCTTTCAACCCTTACCCTCTCTCAAACGATCCCTCGGACCGAGTGAGCTTTTCTTCTCAATCACTTGGAACACAAAGTTCCCACAAGGACCACCACAAGATTGGTGTCTCTTGCCTCAGTTACAAGTGAGTTTGATCGCAATGAAGAATCAAAGAGAGAAAGAAAGCAATCCAAGCGCAAGAGCTCGAAAGAACACAAGCAAATCTCTCTCACTAGTCACTAGGGCGTGGTGTGGAGTTTGGAGAGGATTTGATCACTTTGGTGTGTCTAGAATTGAATGCTAGAGCTCTTGTAAGTAGTTGAGAAGTGGAAAACTTGGATGACTTGAATGTGGGGTGGTTGGGGGTATTTATAGCCCCAACCACCAAACTAGTCGTTTGGTGGGGCTGTCTGTCGCATGGTGCACCGGACAGTCCGGTGCACACCGGACATGTCCGGTGCGCCAGCCACGTCACCAAAGCCGTTGGAATTCGACCGTTGGAGCTCTGTCTTCTGGGCCCGCCTGGATGTCCGGTGGCGCACCGGACATGTACTGTAGAGTGCCCGGTGCGCCAGCATGGGCGTGCCTGACTTCTGCGCGCGGTGGCGCGCAATAAATGCGCTGCAGGTAGCCGTTGGCGCCGAAGTAGCCGTTGCCCCGCAGTTACACCGGACAGTCCGGTGTACACGAGACATGTCCGGTGAATTATAGCGGAGCAGCCGAAATGAATTCCCGAGGCTGGCGAGTTCCTGAGGCCGCTCTTCTTTGGAGCACCGGACATGTCCGGTGTACACCGGACAGTCCGGTGAATTATAGTGGAGCTGCCTCTGGATTTTTCCGAAGATGACGAGTTTGTGCTGGAGTCCTCTGGTGCACCGGACATGTCCGGTGGCACACCGGACAGTCCGGTGCGCCAGACCAGAGGTGCCTTCGGTTGCCCCTGTGCTCTTTTGTCGAACCCAATATTTGGTCTTTTTATTGGCTAAGTGTGAACCTTTGGCACCTGTATAACTTATACACTAGAGCAAACTAGTTAGTCCAATTATTTGTGTTGGGCAATTCAACCACCAAAATTTATTAGGGACTAGGCGTAAGCCTAATTCTCTTTCACCTCAGCATACTCCACGCACTCCACGTCGCATTCGTACGCATGTCGGTACGTGGATCCGACGGTGATGACCCCGTTGAGGCCCGGTATCTTGAGCTTGAGGTAGGTGTAGTTGGGGACGACCATGAACTTGGTGTAGCATGGCCTCCCCAACACCGCATGGTAGGTTCCTCGGAACCCGACCACCTCGAACGTGAGGGTTTTCTTTCGAAAGTTGGAGGGAGTCCCGAAGCAGACGGGCAGATCGAGTTGCCCAAGGGGCTGGACGCGCTTCCCAGGGATGATCCTATGAAAGGGCACCACACCGGCCTGGATCGTGGACAGATCGATCTGCAAGAGCCCGAGGGTCTCGGCGTAGATGATGTTGAGGTTGCTGCCTCCGTCCATGAGGACCTTGGTGAGCCTGACGTTGTCGATGACGGGATCGACAACGAGCGGGTACTTTCCTAGGCTCGGCACGCGGTCGGGGTGGTCGCCTTGGTCGAAGGTGATGGGCTTGTCGGACCAGTCTAGGTAGACTGGCGCCACCACCTTCACCGAGCAGACCTCCCGGGGCTCCTGCTTGTGGTGCCGAGCCGAGGCGTTCGCTACTTGCCCACCGTAGATCATGAAGCAGTCGTGGACCTTGGGGAACTCCTCTGCCTTGTTGCCCTCCTTCTTATCGCTGTCATGGCCTTTGCCACCTTCCGCCGGGGGCCCAACCTTATGGAAGTAGCGCCGAAGCATGACACATTCCTCAAGGGTGTGCTTGACGAGACCCTGGTGATAGGGACATGATTCCTTGAGCATCTTGTCGAACAGGTTGGCCCCCCCGGGAGGCTTCCGAGGGTTCCTGTGCTCGGCGGCGGCGACAAGATCTGCGTCGGCAGCGTCGCGTTTCGCTTGCGACTTCTTCTTGGCCTTCTTCTTCGTGCCGCGCTGAGCGGACACCTCAGGGACGTCCTCCTGTTGGCGTCCCTGAGGCTGCTTGTCCTTCCGGAAGATGGCCTCGACCGCCTCCTGACCAGAGGCGAACTTGGTGGCGATGTCCATCAGCTCGCTCGCCCTGGTGGGAGTCTTGCGACCCAGCTTGCTCACCAGGTCGCGGCAAGTGGTGCCGGCGAGGAACGCGCCGATGACATCTGAGTCGGTGATGTTGGGCAGCTTGGTGCGCTGCTTCAAAAATCGTCGGATGTAGTCTCGCAGGGATTCCCCTGGCTGCTGGCGGCAGCTTCGGAGATCCCAGGAGTTCCCAGGGCGCACGTATGTGCCCTGGAAGTTTCCAGCGAAGGCTTTGACCAGGTCGTACCAGTTGGAGATCTGCGCAGGAGGCAGATGCTCCAGCCAGGCTCGGGCGACGTCGGAGAGGAACAGGGGGAGGTTGCGGATGATGAGGTTGTCATCGTCCATTCCACCCAGCTGGCAGGCCAGCCGATAGTCCGCAAGCCACAGTTTCGGCCTTGTTTCCCCCGAGTACTTGGTGATGGTAGTCGGGGCTCGGAACCGGGTCAGGAACGGCGCCCGTCGTATGGCCCGGCTGAAAGCTTGTGGACCGGGTGGTTCGGGCGAGGGGCTCCAATCCTCCCCGCTGTCGTAGCGTCCCCCACGCCTGGGGTGGTAGCCTCGGCGCACCTTCTTGTCGAGGTGGGCTCGACGGTCGCGGCGGTGGTGCTCGTTGCCGAGGCGACCCGGGGCTACAGACGTTACGTCCCGCGTGCGCCCAGTGTGGACCGAGGCTTCCCGCATGAATCGGGAAGTCGCGGCGCGATGCTCCGGGGGGTACCCTTGCCTTCGGGAGGCAGAGCTCTCGGCCCGTCGAACCGTGGCATCCTCCAGGAGATTCTTGAGTTCTCCCTGGATACGCCGCCCTCGGTGGTGGATGGCTCCGGCATCGCTCGGAGTAGAATTGCTGCTGCAGCCAGATTTTGGCCGACCCCACTGGAAGCCCGGGGCAGCCTTGCCCTGGCATCGTCAGCGATGCGGTGCTGGACGTCCTGGGCCTGATAACGCGCTTCTCCGGCTAGTGCTCGGTCTGCCCACTCCTGCCCGATGTTTTGTCGGAGCTGCACAAGTTGTCCTGCTTCCTCGTCGAGCTTGGCCTGCATCTCGCGG
This sequence comes from Zea mays, assembly GCF_902167145.1. NCBI lineage: Eukaryota > Viridiplantae > Streptophyta > Magnoliopsida > Poales > Poaceae > Zea > Zea mays. Next base: position 221,501,789 of record NC_050100.1, on the reverse strand, counting down.
ATTTGCTCGAGCTGTGTGTCCTGACCCCCCGCAGGGACTGGGACCATAGCTAGCTCCCACAGGATGTCAACGCGAGGCGCTGGCCTAGGGGGATTGTCGTCCTCCGGCATACCAAGGTGGTTGCCTTCGTCGAGACCCCCTAGATCGACGTGGAAACATTCACGACTTGGGCCACAGTCCTCGTCGTCAAGGATGTGGCCATCATCGGAGTAATCGGAGAGGCAGTAGTCACATGCGGTCATGAAGTCTCGCATGGCACTAGGATTACCGAGCCCGGAGAAATCCCAACTAGAGTCGGGCTCATCATCTTCCTCAGAACCTGGGGGCCCGTAGGTCGAGACGGTCGTTAGTCGGTCCCAGGTTGACCACATATGGTACATCGGAAGGTTAGGATATGCCTTTATGAAAGCGTCCACCGAAGCGGGGTCGCTTGGTGGGTTGAAGATGAATCTAAAAGGCACAGGGTGGAAAACGGACGGTACCTCTCGATCGATGGACGGTGACGAAGTCGCGTCGGGGACGGACGACACCGTTATCTCCGGTACGAGGCTAACGCCCAGCAAGCCCTTCGCGAGCGCGCTGCCGTCATCTGTCCGCTTGGGGTTGGCGTGTTGCGGGGAAACAACGCTCGTCGTCGTCTCAGGCGCGAGGTCAACGCCCGACGTGTCCCCCGTTGGGGCGCCGGCGTCGTCGACTCGCTCAACAGCCAACGAGGTGCCGCCTCCTGCTTGGCCATGGTTGCCCCGCCTCCTTCTCCTGCGGCGAGGAAGGCGGCGGGACAAACCCGGATGCTGCTCTTCCGCCATGGGGGGAAGACGTCGCCGAGTCCGCCGCCGCCGGGCGGGCTGACGACCGCCATTGTCGCTGTCGCGCGGCGGAGGAAGGAGTACCATGTCGTAGCCGCCGTCGAGGTACATGAACTCGAGACTCCCAAAATGGAGCAGCGTCCCGGGCTGAAGAGGTTGCTGGAGACTACCCATCTAGAGCCTGACGGGAAGTTGTTCGTCAACACGCAGCAGGCCCCTACCTGGCGCGCCAACTGTCGGCGTTTCGACCCCCGGGGGGTCCCTGGACCGACGAGTAAATTGTCGCTGCGTGTCCCAGCCTAGATGGGTCGGCGCGAGATGGAACACAAGGGGGAAAGAGAACCGCGACTCATGTTATCCTGCGCCCAGGGCGGATGCGCTTGCAGTAGGGGGTTACAAGCGTTCGCGAGGGAGAGAGAGAGAGAGAGAGAGAGAGAGCATGTTCGTTCGCCCGTCCTCCCGCGCGACCACCTCATCGTACGAGGGCCCTGGTCCTTCCTTTTATAGATGTAAGGAGAGGGTCCAGGTGTACAGTGGGGGGTGTAGCAATATGCTAACGTGTCCGACAGAGAGCAGCCAGAGCCCTATGTACATGCCAACGTGGCTGTCGGAGAGGTGCTAGAGCCCTGTGCATGCGATGTCGTGGCCATCAGAGGAGCGCTTGAGCCCTGTAGAAGCACAACTGTCGGGGCTGCCGGGACCTTGTTGACGTCTCCTTGCTTCCGTAGGGGGCTGAGAACCGTCGTCGTCATGGGCGCACGTGAGGTGCCATCATTACTTGTTTACCGGGGCGAGCCAGATGGGACGCCGGTCTTGTTCCCCGTAGCCTGAGCTAGCTAGGGGTAGGGTAATGATGATCCCCCCTGTGGCGTGGTCGGTCTGAGCCCAAGGTCGGGCGAGGCGGAGACTCCTCCTGAGGCCGAGGCCGGGGTCGGGCGAGGACGCGATTCCGCCCGAGGTCGAGGTCAAGGCCGAGCCCTGGGGTCGAGCGAGGCGGAGTCCACCTTCCGAGGCCGAGGCGGGGAACGAGCCCTGGGGTCGGGCGAGGCGGAGACCGTCTTCTGAGGCCGAGGCGGGGGCCGAGCCCCTGGGCCGGGCGAGGCGGAGACCTCCTGTTGCGCCTGAGGCAGGACTTAGCTGTTGTCAGCCTCACCCTGGCGGGTGGCACAACAGTCGGAGCGGGGCAGACGGCGCTGTTTTTCTGTCAGGTCAGTCAGTGGAGGGGCGAAGTGACTGCGGTCACTTCGGCCCTGCCGACTGAGGAATGTGCGTCAGGATAAGATGTCAGGCGATCCTTGCATTGAATGCTCCTGCGATACGGTCGGTTGTCAAGGCGATCTGGCCAAGGTTGCTTCACTGCGAAGCCTGCCCGAGCTGGGCTTCGAGCGAGTCGAGGGTGCGCCCGTTGCTTGAGGAGGCCCTCGGGCGAGGCGTGAATCCGCCTGGGTCTACTGTTCCTGCCCGAGGCTGGGCTCGTGTGAGGCGAGATCGCGTCCCTTAAGCGGACGGAGCCTTGACCTAAATTGCGCCCATCAGGCTCTGCAGCTTGTGCTGATGGTTATTACCATCCGAGTTTAGGAGTGTTGGGGGTACCCCTAATTATGGTCCCCGACACGCACCAAAACCAAACTGAGTCTGTTGTTCGGTGTGTACTCTTGTGTATATGGAGTTCGCCAGGAATTGTTGAGGAGTAATCATATTGATTTGAATGCTTCTATCTGATGTAGATGTGGATATACCCGGGATGAATATCATATTCACATTTGACTTATTGGAATTTAATATATTCTCGGGAACGCCTGCAAATATGATCCATCAGCCTTAGTCAAAGTATATATTCTAATTACAAATTCACGTGGTCAGTGATAACTCTCCTCCGATGAACTCACTCTGTTGGTGATTTGCTCACGAAGAGGTTCATCATGATGATTAAATTCATAGCAATATGCTCAATATTATTATGCTGGAAATATGGAACAATAAATTATTCGTTTTGGGAAATAACAGAGATCATTATTAAATGTGAAAGACAAATATATCAACACCTACCTTGCCTCTCTAAATTGCTTCTACAACTCTTCGCACCTCTACTATTAAGGGGAGCGAAGAAAGTGGATCTGATAATCTATGGTAAAGTAGTTCTCAAACGTTTAGTACTTGCGGGGAGCCATGGATGGGGTTAGGGTTCAATGAGGCGACATGCACATGATTGCGGTAAGGATGGAACAGAGTGCAGCCCATCAAGATAGAAAAAGAGGCCCATGACTTATATCACTCGGCCCAAGTTGCCTCGAAGGGCAAGGCTCTTGCTATTCGCGTCTCCACGGCCACCCGAACCAAATCTTCCTTGGCACACCACCGATGGCGCCACTCCTCTTCGTCCCGAACAAAACCTTGGCACCACCGATCCTCCACGCTCGCCACCGCTTCGCGCCCAGACCCCCATCCGCCGCGGCCTTCCTCCGCAGATTTTTTCCCACCAGGCCACCGGCGGCGAAGGCTGACCTCCTCCGCCTCATCGCCGACCAGGGCCGCGGCCTCGAGACGCAGTCCGCCCCTTCCCGCCTCGCTGACATCATCTCCTGCATCGACGCGCTCGCCGCCGTATCCCCCGGCGCAGACACCGTATCCGACGCCGCCAAGCTCTCCGGAACCTGGCGCCTCCTCTGGACCACCGAGCAGGAGCAGCTATTCATTGTGCGCAACGCCCCATTCTTCCGCACTGCCGCCGGCGACGTGCTCCAGGTCATCGATGTCGCCAGCGGCGCCCTTAACAACGTCATCACGTTTCCTCCCTCAGGCGCGTTCGTCGTCAATGGCGACATCGAGGTCCAGCCGCCCCAGCGAGTCAATTTCAGGCATGTTTTTGGTGCTTCACTAGCAATCTAGCATCTGTTTCATAATTGGATCAACTGATGGACGTCTTGACGTGTAATGTGGTCTGTGGATGTGCTTGTTCTATAGGTTCACACGCGCTGCTCTGAGAGGGAACAACTGGGAGGTTCCTTTTCCGCCGTTTGGAAAAGGATGGTGAGTGCAACACTGCAACATGTTCACTCCTTGATGGTAGCTTATTATAGTACTCCAATCTTTTTTAGGAACAGGAGGGGACAGCGCCTTATGTATGGTTGCAATTAAATCATTTTAGCACACAGGAACTAGAAGTCTAGAATAGTAACACAAGTTTAGCAACCTGGAACATAAGTTCATGTAGATCAGAAGGAAGTTTGTGGGCATATCATTCAGTTAAATTGAATGGATGAGTGAAAAAAGGGACTATATGCTTCCTCGTGGAATCATTAGTAGCTTCTAAATTCAGCACTGCAGTGATGCTACCCTTTCTTGGTACCAGATGAAGCCTAATGTGTTTTTGTTAGGTCCTCAAATTACTCCTGTGAGTGTTTAGTTTATACTAACAGATTAAATGAACTAAAATTTTGCACCTCCTTTGCCTAAGTCGTGTTGTAGTCTTAGTGATGTGTCACCCAAGTGGCCAAGTCCTCACGAACTCGCCTACAGATGGCAAGAACTGAGTCTGTTTTCCCCTTAATTCAAAGAGGCAGTCTGCATTTGAGGAAAAAAAAAAGATGATCTCAATTTTGTACTTGATCCATCTTAGAATGTTTTCCATGTTTCCATATGCTGATATGCAGTTGCGTTTTGGAGGAAAAAATTAGGAGCCCTCAAAACCAGCCTAACCCTCGTCAGCCAATGTTTTTTTGGTTGTTTAAGGTGAAACGGACAAGCTCGAATACTCTAACCATGCTAAGTGTTCCTGACAAAATATCTCGTGAATGTTGGCTAAGAGCAACTCCAATAGTTCTCTAAACAACTCTCTAAATCTTAAATTTAAGAAGTGAAATAGAAAAATACTTCTCCAATGGTTCTCTAACTAGACTTGCTAAATTTACTTAGTTGCTATTCAACTCTATTTACTCTCCACATTTAGCAACTCGGTAGGAACTCCCTAAATGCAGTTGACGTCAATTTCTTCACACTAGCGTGATTATTTTTCACTTTCCCACACAGTGAGGTAGACAGGTATAGCACACTCTTTTTTCACTTTCTAGCATAATGAGATAACTAGGTCAAACACGTATGACACAAGTTTCTCCTTCACCATCGAACCCAACTTCCTCATAGGTTGCGCCACCGGACCACCACTCCTCCATAGTTCATATCGACCGGCCTTTTCTCTTTCGCCCTCACATAGGGGCAGGGCCGCTAAATCTAGATTCAAAATCGAACTACTTCCTAAATATGAGCAACTATTGGAGACTAAGTTATTTTTTACTTTCAATAGCTATTTAGCAACTTGCTAAACATGATTTTAGCAAGCTATTTTTTAGAGAACTATTGAAGTTGCTCTAAGCACTCCATAATGTTAGCTTGTTGTCCTTCATGTCTAAAAAGAAAATAATGTTTGCTTGCTAAGTGGTGCCTTGCCGTTGCTAGAAAAGTGGAATGACCGTGTTACACATTTTTTTTAGTTTGTTGATTTTCTTTCAATATTTTTGATGGATTATGTATATCAACTTCCAGGTTTGACACTGTCTATTTGGATGACGACATACGGGTTGCTAAGGACATAAGACGAGACTATTTAGTGGTTGAGCGTGCTCCATATTCTTGGGATGTGTAGTTTCTGAAGTCCAAAACTGGTCAAAAGAACGTTTAGAGAACTTTATGCTTTCCCAACCAAGTATACATGCTATTCCGTTTCCTATCATGTATATTGTTATGTTCCACAGATATATACTCCCTCCGTTTCTTTTTATTTGTCGCTGGATAGTGCAATTTTGCACTATCCAGCGACAAATAAAAAGAAACGGAGGGAGTATGGTACAGTACAGTAAGTCCGATTCATGTTGTACGTGTACTCGCGCTAACATATTCTCTAAACAAATTGATAGTAGGGAGCTGGTATTGTCCATATATGTTTTTGTTGGGGAATAAACTGTCACACCCGACTTTAAGGAACAAAGTCAGGTGCATCTCATACATGCGCCAAGAAGACAATATATATAATAACAGAGTGTATAGAGATAAATGTCACAATAATCAGAGTATTTATTACATAGCGGAAGACTTATTACAAAATAAAAGAATAAATATAAAACGAACTAAGGATCGTTCAAGCCAATGTCAACTGAGAAACGTCACCTAGATCAGATCAAACTCCTCGCTTTGTGACTCCTCCTGAACCACCTGCTCTTCTCCTGTGCGGGGGTGTGAGACAACAAGAGTGAGCTCACATACGTTCATCGCTCAACAAGTCGTGGGGAATAATGTGACATGAACTCACCAAAGGTGGGAGCTCATGGAGTGTAAGGCTTATCAAAGATAATGGTTAAAGCTGAGCATTGCTTTTAATGTTGGTCAAACTTTTATTAGCAGTTACTAAGTGTAAGTAAATACCAAACCATAAATAAAGTAATAGAACAAATTAATAATAAACCCACGCATATGCAAATGACAAATTGAGTTTAGGTTCCATAATTTAATCATCAGAGAGTCCTGAGCTGCTCATGACCGTGAGCTCGGCTAGTATACCAGTTTTACACTCTGCAGAGGTTGTACCCTTTACCCACAAGTCATGTTACCCATCTGCCAAGGGGTCGCGACTCCCATACACCTCTACCTGGAAAGCGCGGCAGGGCAACACTACGAGGCCTTTACAAAGTTCCACTAGCTTCCGAAAACCCACTACAGTTTATAGGAAGCTCCAATGCAGGGTTCTTGCTTGACCGCCATCGCAACAAAATCAACCAAGGACCTCCCTACACTGACCACTCCCCTACTGCCCTTGCCCCTTTCGGGTAAGGTAGTCTTCCACTAGCTTTCCTAATTAGTCAGCCAAGGGCGTCCATAAACCCTTGTGGTGGCACGTGTTTCTCAAGTTAGGCTCTATGTTCCAATTAACATTAATGATCTTGACATGAACATAAATAGAATAACAAAATAACTGGAACATAGATATGATAAATAATTATCCCAAATCCATGTAAAGCAATATCAAAACTACCCAAGTGATTCAGGGATAACAAGGTAAAATGGAATAACAATCTAGGGTGACCTATCAGGTCCCATCAAAATTAAACCTATGCATGGATAATGACATTAAAGAGCATTATTGGGTAATAAAAGTGGTCAAGGGCACAACTTGCCTTCAATGAGCTCCTGCTCAGCTACTTCAACCTGCTGCTCACCAGGATCCTCAGTCACGGGCTCTTCTACTCGCCACAATACAAACAAGCACAGTATATATAGAAAATTAACATCACACCAAACATATAAACAAAATACACAGTAATATTCTACATATTAAAATAAAATTATAGGAACATGAATCATTATTTTTGGGGTTATAGCTTTTAAGATATGAATTTCTAAAGGTTTTACCTACTTGAAGCAGAATTAAATTGTCTTACTGTTTTCATGACAAAACAGAGGCTCTAAGTGGTAGGAAATAATATTACAAAATTTTAGCAACTGGAATGAAGTAATTTGGAGTTCATATGCATTTTCTATGAATTATTGAAGTTCTAGTAATTATTTTCTCACTAAAAACCATTTCCTGATATTATTTATTCAATTTCCCATGACCTCTGGACTGCGCGCATATTAAACAGAGATGCAGGTGGCTCGGGGCAAGAAAACCGAGACACAACGCATAGTGACTATGGACGGCGGGTTGATTTTAATGAAACCGAGGGTCTATTTTGCAGTTTTGGCTCGGCGAAGGGGTATCCTTGCGCCAGCGTCGTTCGATCAGAACTCGGCCGCCAAGATTAGCCCGAGACGCTTATGAACCCGAGATCATCCTCACACGTTGGATCTGAATCCTATGATCCGCAGCACACTATCAATTTCATCCCACACTGGCCGCACGATGTGAGATCAACGGCGTGGACTTATCCGAGCGAAGGGGTACGCTGGACCTAATCACAGCCGTTCACTACGAATCCAACGGTCAGGGCGCATTCTTCCACCTCGCCGCATTACCCCGGCGGAGGAAAACCCTGCGCGGCGGCGCCCGTGACCGGAGATCCAATCCGCGCACTCGAACGTCCATTTTCTAATTCGGCTTAGCTACAAATTGTGGATGGTACACTGAGCACAGGGATGAGTTTATTACCAAGGATTGTGCAGTGTTGAGCATCCTCGATGAGAAGTTGCGGCCGCAAGGTGAAACTCACCCGCCGGTGAGAAATTCCACGTCAATTCCTGGCGCACAGCCTCTTCTTCCTTCACAGAATCGCCCGCAACGCAGCGTCCACGGCACACACTCCTCACTCCCTCTCTCTCTCCTCTGGTTTTAAGGCCTGCACGGCGGGGCGGGTTCCCAGACCCCCTTGCAGTTTGTGGTGGTCAACGGATTCGCGTGAAGGTAGGTCGGAGGAGGCGGACGCGCCCGGGGTCTTTATACCCGGATCGCGGGGCAGATCCCAACCTACTTCTCCGGTCAAAGCGGCGGCTGCAACAACGACGGGCGCGATTCATTCGGGGAAGAAAGCTCTGACATGTGGGTTCCGCGGTGCAGCGACAGAGGACACCGTTGACGCGGGGGTGTGACCGACCAAGCAGACCTGCATGCCAGTGTCCCAGTCGAACGCACGCGCGCTCCACTGGCTGACGACCGGACCCACCTGGCGGCGTTGCAGCGATGATCTGGGCAACGCGCGCGCGTGGAAGTTGACTGGGAGGCTGGCCCCGCATGGCAGTTGGCCGGGTGCGCGCTGTGAAAAAGGGCTGGGCCGCGCGAGGGAAACCCCCTGGTGGGCCGAATAGCCACCAGTGAGCCCATTATCCGTTTTTCCTTTTCTTTTTATTTTCCCTTTAATTTCCTTTTCCCCTTTTTTTCTCCATTATTTCACACATTCAAATTTAAATCATTATTTAAATTCAAACTTGTGATAACTTTATCCTTAGATTACATGGCCCATAAAAGTTTCAAATTTAGAGATTATTTATATTTTTATATCCTTTCTCTCTTTCTTTCTCTTATTTTAAATTCTTGAATTCCCCTTTTGAATCTTAAATTCTAGTTTGGACTTTAGTATACTTCACATTATTCCATGTTGTCACAAAATGCATACAAAATAAAATTCCAGCATGATGCATGATTTAGTGGCTTATATCTTTACTAGGAATATGCCCGTGCGTTGCTACGGAATCAATATGTTAAAATACATTTATATGCAAAAAAACAAATAGTAGTAGAGATGTTGTTGCGATAGTGAAAATGTCAGCTGGAGTAATATATGAACAAATCTGCCAGCATATGCAGTATAGTTGTAACTGAAAATGCAGAGAGTGAAATGAGAAACATAAAAAACCACCATGGACGCCTGCACTATATTCTTAAGAAGTAGTAGAGATTGTGCACGGAGCTGACGATTGTACGGCTAGGGCAACAAAGTAACAGAGACACTGACTGTCCAGTGTCCAGCCACCATGAGAACACCGTCCTAAAATCATCCTTTCACTCGCCTCCAGAATCAGGAAACTATTATACATCTCCACTGCGTCGGTACGGCATGAACCGATGATCTTTGGAGGCATTCTTCCTCCACCGCTTTTCCATGAATGCATCAAGCTTTCCTGCCTCCTGTGAGCAATGAACACGAATTTTATGAACTGAGACAAATACCCCAGCTTTCAAAAAAACTCTCAGTAAACCTTATAGACTTTACCTTGAGCTCGTTGTACTTGTTCATCAGCTTCCTTTCGCGAAGTTCAGCTGGTGAACAAAAAATCAACCATCAGGTTGAGGAACAGATAGTAACCATTTGATTAGAAGATAGACCGACAGTGAGGAGAGGAAGGAGGTATTGGGATTGAGGAACTCACGTTTCTTCAGATAGTATGGTCATTTTCCAGCCTTTGTTGTCTCCCTCTCTTTCTTGATATGCTCACGCAAGATTTCCGATTCAACGTTCTTTGGAGGATGAGACTTCAACTGCTTATCCTGTAGGTAGTTACATTCCAGGAATCAACTAAACCAATCAATCATATTGCTCCCAGAAAATGCAAGCCACGAAACAAATATATGCAGAAAAGGCCATTTGAGTGGTAGGTCATGCTAAATTTTATATTACTTGAATACCAGTAAGCTACATACTAAACAGAAAAGTGCCTCCGTTCTCGAATATTTGTCGTCCGCTAGTTTATTTTTTAACTAAAACGTGACAAATAAAAAAGGGAGTAATATAAAAAGATAATACCCGTGTAAACTATGTAGCATAAGCAAACTATGACTAAATTGAAACTAAAACTATAAAAAGGTAATGCTACGGTAACAAGTATGGCATCTGTGGACAACTGAACATCCCTGTCATATCTTGCCTAGACCCAGTACAATACTGCACGCTTGATATGTTGCCGCAGTAGACAATCTATTTTCCCATATGCAATGTTATTAAAAGTTAGAACATCAAAAAAATTGTCCTAATGTTCATAATAAAAAGACAGCAGGCAGTTAAGTTCAGAAAAGCAAGACAAGGGGAAAATGCAGGACAAATAGTGCACGGAAGCTAGTTGAAACAACCTAATGTTCATAAGAATTATCTAAGAAAGAAACAAGTAATGGGCGCTATTGGCCTACCATATGCACAAAGCTTCTTATCTATTTGATTGAGGCAACAAAATATAGTAGACAACCATGCTCTCTATCTCAAAATGGAAAGTTAACACATGTAACTGAAAATGATATGATTATATGAATGGTAAGTATGGCTAATGAGATATTTTATAGTTTTCAGGGTTAAGAAGACTGGTTTAAATATGGTAAATAATTAGTAGAGCGCCTACCCAAACTTGCATTCTCTTTTTCCATCTCAACAATACAAGCTAATCTATCATGAACCTGTCAAGAACATATTGCCAGTTTAGCTCCATAGCAAAACATTATCATAAAAAACTATGACAGTCTCTCACATCTAAAAGTTTTTGTGCTGCTTCTTGTTTGAACTTCTTGTCGTACATGAAATAATATAAAAATTAACCTCCTAAAGATGCAAATGCTTACAGACTTATGCCATGCTAGCCAGAAGTTACCATTCTCGGGGTATACCAGCTTCATCACGAGCCGTGTAGTTGAATGGACCCTTCATTACAACTTCGTACTCCTTTATCAAGTCTAATGTTTAAGTGAACATTCCATTAGTTAGCATGATCTTGTATAATCATATATTACACACTATAAAATTAGGAGGAGAGCAAACCTTGGAAAGTATTGCTTGGTTCACGACCCATCACTTGGCATTCTTTGAGAAATCAATACAAACCATAGAGGCATGTGCAAGCTCTTCCTCTACCACTCTTGCCACATTGTCTGCAGATCGATGGTCCCCAAAACCAGATAACCTTTGGACTAATCTTGGTCCAGCAGCAAGGCCTCTGGCTTCCTATCAAGGTTCTCATAATCAAGATATTAGTCAATTTTAATAATGTAGAGTTCTTCAGCAAGCATTGTGACCTAAAACATAAACTACAACTATCTGAGAAGTAACAATATCCTCACCTGAACAAATGACTACACAAGATATTTAACCCATAGGGAACTCTAGGACTGGCCCTGCTTTTTCACCATTGTGTACCAGGAAAAAATAAAGTATAATGAGAACCTTGAAATTCTACCTCACTTGTGCTTATCCAGTCCCCCTAGGCAAACGAACAAGAGTGACAAGTTCAGTACTTCAAGCCAACGACAGTCTCGATTTGTTTTCTAGAAATTGCAATGGAACAATGTATTCTTTTTCATGTTTTTTATATAGGATAAAAAGTCGGGATACAAATATTCTGGGAAAATAGATTGTTTTTTGAGAAGAGAGAAAAATCATGCCTTAAACAGCATGCAATCAATTCTGACTAAGTTTTTTCTAGAATAGCGAAAATAAACCTGCCAAAGTTTTAGCTTACAAAGCCTACTATGTGTATGATGTTGTGCAGTGCAAGCTCTGATGACGATCAAGAACACGCTCAAGGACCCCCACGGCGTGCTCAAGAACTGGGACCAGGACTCCGTGGATCCCTGCAGCTGGACCATAGTCAGCTGCTCGCTAGAGAACTTCGTCACCGGACTGTAAGCATCATTCCACTCCCTCGATCGCTCTCCCATCCCATCTGCACAACTCTTCCCCGTGTCCATGTGTTCTTATTACCGATGTTTGTGGCTGTTTGATCGTTTGGCAGGGAGGTCCCAGGTCAGAACCTCTCTGGCCTGCTCTCCCCAAGCATAGGGAACCTGACGAACCTTGAGACTATGTGAGTGTGTTACTTCCTTCTCGCGTTTCTGCTTTCAGTCAGTGTGCATGGACGTGTGGTGTGGTTCCTTTTTTTTGGCTGGAGCGAGGTTGATCGTTTGCTTCCCTTCCCTGCTGCTGCAGTCTCCTGCAGAACAACAACATCACCGGCCTAATCCCAGCAGAGATCGGCAAGCTTACAAAGCTTACAAATCATGCCTTAAACAGCGTGCAATCAATTTTGACTAAGTTTTTTCTAGAATAGCGAAAATAAACCTGCCAAAGTTTTAGCTTACATGTGGTCATCCTCAAGCTTTCCTACATTGTCACAATTTTCACACTTGGACAATAAATGGTTTATTAAAGGATTTTTTTTTAAAAAAGTAAAGAGTCAGTACTACAATTATCAGCATCAAAGTAAAGTTACGGTTTTTAAAAATGGAGAAGAATAAAAAAGTAGAAATCTGAAAATATATGAATTACCTTTTTGCTGGTAGCAGCATCTATTGCTTACATGTGGTCATCCTGGGAGGCTGCAGTTTACTTGGACTTCACCGTATGCTTCGCATTTCACAAGAACCCCCTCTCTGTGCACCAATCAACGAACAGGATACCAAACAGCAAACGAGCCTCAGTAACATAAGAAAAATTAAATAAAACATAAGTAGGGTAGTTTCATGTGCTATTATGCTATACCACTACTTAATAGTATGAATCTTCATTCTTATGATGCTCTTTTTTTCTATATTTTCATAGCACTTGCTAAAGTGCAGAGCATTCATAAATTGAAGGTATAAAAAAATAGATTGGAGCTCAATGTACAGAATTAATACAAAAATGCTGAACAATAGTACCTTCCAGAAACATTTGACCAATTACTGTGACTAAGGTCCTAAAAGCCATATTAGCAGAATTAATGGATCCCGTTTATAAGACATTAAAAAAGAAAAAAAACTGGAATACCTGTTCACATATGCATCAAGTTCCTCGACTATGTTAACATAGACTTCATTGCTTGCATCCTTGACTGTTGTTCTTCGCCAAGGTACAAAAGAAGCAGCTGCATCTGGAAGTTTGCTGCCAAGGGTAGAACTCTTGCCAGTAACAACATTCAACATTTTGTTCACAATATTAGGTGGGGTGATCATCTCTTTCAAGATGTTTGGCTCAGTTGTGAGTGGAAAACCATTATCCATCATCTCATCCAAAATCTTCAGTCGTTAAGCACTATAGAATTAGAGAAATTTCAGAATACATGCACTGGCAAGTGGCAACCGCTTAGCAAGCAGCAAAACTTGATTGCAGCATGCAGATTAGGAAATTTATAACAGACTCAACAAATTCAACAGTAGATCAATGGCCTGCCTTGATCTTTTAAATTTATCACAAAATCCTGAAGAAATTTATTAAAATGAATAATATAGACAAGTGCATGGTCACAAAAATGAAAAAGAAAACAATACCTTTGTACAGCTCCTTGTAGAAGCAGCCTGGGTCTTTCTTTGGAGGTGACAGTGTGCTGGTCCTTTGCTCCAAGAATTCCATACACCCGAATTGGGGAAGACGATGCCAAGGTAGTGCCATTTTTTTTGTGATACTATGTGGAACGGTTAGCAGGGACGCGCAGAGGTAAACTACAAGAAGGAAGAATCAGAAGCAGGTTCGATTCCAACAGGATATGATATGGCAAGCTGCCAAGCATCACTCATCGCCAAGGCTAAGGTAAGGTGTCCACAAGAAACAAGCGGCTAGACAACAGTGAGTCCAAAAATAGAGAGCCGACCGCTAGGCTGTGGGCAGCAAGCTGCCAATCTGGGAAAGAGTACAGCACCAAAACCAAAAGCATCGACATCATCACCGCCGCCGCCGTGTATGGAGAGGAGCATAAACACACCAGAGAGTTGAGAGCAGAGCAAGAAGAGAACTTAAAATGGCATAAATCATAATCATACATGGAGGAGGAAGAGGAAGCAAACGTGAACACAAGCTAAGAGGGAGCCGCACCGCACCTTATCAACGAAAAAGAGCTCCTCGCCGTTGACGTCCACCTCAAGGACGACACCGACAGCGCTAATCTTAAGACTCCGTTCCTCCCAACCCTGCAAGTTTTGAACTTTAAAGCAACATGGCGATGATGCGAGGCAAAAAGGCTGCGGTGATGTGGGGATGGAGTGGAAGCAAAGGTGGGAGAGGATGCGGCACCCACGCAGAAAGCCCAAGCCGCCAAATGGCTAGACGCTGAAGCGCACCTAATGCTCTGAGCAGAGCAGTTAATGGATGCAAAGTTGGTGCTCGCGCCCTGACTGACACACCCTTTGCCGTGCTGTGCGGCGGCGGCAACTCCCTGCCGACCACTGGCGCGGACGGGTCGAAGCGCCGCGTCTGCTACTTCTACGACGCGGAGGTGGGCAACTGCTACTACGAGCATTGCCACCCGATGAAGCCGCACCGCATCCGCATGACCCACGCGCTGCTCGGCCGCTACGGCCTCCTCGACCAGATGCAAGTGTTCCGCCCTCACCCTGCCCGCGACCGCGACCTCTGCCGCTTCCACGCCGACGATTACGTCTCCTTCCTCCGGTCCGTCACCCCCGAAACGCAGCAGGATCAGATCCGCGCGCTCAAGCGCTTCAGCGTCGGCGAGGACTGCCCCCATCTTCGACGGTCTCTACAGTTTCTGCCAGACGTACGCGGGGGGCTCCGTTGGCGGCTGGAAGTGAGCGAGGATGGAAGGGGAGCATGGCATGGGGGCGACGATGGAAGGCAGGGCTGTGATCTTGCATACGACGGAATCAGGGCGCCGAAGCGAGATCTGCGGGCGTGGCTGGCGGGCGGAATCAGACAGGCGCGACGCGTGGTGTGGGAGAGGGAAATATGATTTTGGGGGCTGGGAATGCCGGTTGTCGCTGCCGCGGAGGGAGACCTGAGCGGAGGGGGCGGAGGGCGTTGATGGCGGCTTCGATCACGGTTTCAGGGAGCGGAGCGAAGGGAGGATGTCGGGGGGCAGAACGTCCATCCTGTGGACGCCTACGCTGCATTCTTAAGAGATAGTAAAGATTATTTATTTGTTGTTTGAATATGGTGTTCACATGATGACAAATAGGTGCAATTCACATAAACAGATAAAGGAAATCACTTTTCTCCTTTTATATGATCTCTTACAATTTAGGTGTTACATAAATTACCCAAATACGAAATAGAGGTAACAAACTGTATTGGATAAAATTTTCATGTCCTGAACAGTACATATCGAAGTATTTATAGGCGTTTTCATCTTCGTAATTCATGTAAAAAAAGGCTTAGATACCCTTGAACTATAAGATTACCATTGTTTGTTTACTCAATGATAATATGGTCAATATTCATCTTTATCAGCTATTGAGTCCTTGTAGAAGGTTAATCTTCACGGGCATGTTCGCTTGATTGTATGAGCATGTAGGTCTCTCTATCAAGGCTTCGCTAGTCATGTGGCTTCCTGGGAAGTCTTCGTGATGCATGCTGGTGACAGCAAAGGTAGCAAACCGGCAATAAACAAACTGTACTAGTATGTGGAGAGCAGCACATGGACAGTCACCGGAACCACCAAAATCGCGCACACGGCGTAGGACATGCCTCTTTCGTGCCAGCCACTTTTTGAGTTTTGGTCACAAGAACCCAGTCATGCAAGAGTAAAACAGTAGAAGGTGAGACAGGATCAAGGAAAGTATAGAAAGAATCAGAGTAAGGTAAGTAGATAATGGTTGTCCAGTTCTATCTAGGTTTCGTCCTACAGTCAACATTCCTCTGATACCACTTCTGTAACACCCGGATTTTAGAGGTCCAAAACCCGGGGTTGACATAAACACCAGGTATGCTGGGACCAAGTCTCATACATATGATGTATAGTGGCACAGGATCGAATGTCACAACTTTATATATAACAGGAGTTCTATACAAAATAAATAATTACATTATAAGGAGACAACGGTCCAGCAACCCAAAGTTGACTGGGAGACGACGGCCTAGACCTCTCACGAACTCATCACAGCATCCTCCATGAGCATCATCCTGCAGTACCTGGTCTTGACCTGTGGTGTATGTGAGACAGCAAGAGTGAGCTCACATACGTTCATCGCTCAACAAGTTGTGGGGAATAATGTGCATGAACTCGCCAAAGGTGGGAGCTCACGTGAAGTGTAAGGCTTACCAAAGAAGATGGTTAGAGCTGAGCATTGCTTTTAAAGTTGGTCAAAATTTTATTAGCAGTTACTAAGTATAAGTAAATACCAACCCAGTTAAATAGTAGAACCAAAGTAACAACTTCACCTGCGATGCAATGCATATGACAAATTGAATTTAGTTCCATAATTTAATCATGTGAGTGTCCGAGCCGCTCATGACCGTGAGCACGGCTAGTATACCAGTTTTACACTCTGCAGAGGTTGCGCATCTTTACCCACAAGTCGTGTATCCCATGTCGCCAGGGTTTGCAAAGCCCTTAGACACTTCCGAGGTGAATGGCTAGGGATCCACTACGAGGCCTTTACAAAGTTCCACTAGCTTCCGAAAACCCGCTACAGTTTATAGGAAGATCCAGTACAGGAATCCCTTGCAGGACCGCCATCGCAGCAAAATCCTCCCGAGGGCACTTCCCGCACTGACCTCTCCCCTACTGCCCTTGCCCCTTTCGGGTAAGGTAGTCTTCCACTAGCTTTCCTAATTAATCAGCCAAGGGCGTCCCATTAAACCCCTGTGGTAGCACTGTTTTCCCGGGTGGTTCTCCATGTTCCAATTAACATAATGATCTCAACATGAACAATAAATAACAACTGATAACAAAAATGTAACCATGGATAGTGTATCTCCATACCCAAAACCACATATAGCACTAGCAAGTACTACCCAGAAAGTTCAGTGGTAAACAAGGTATAAAGATAGACAAACTAGGGTAACCTATTGGGTCCCATCAAAATTAACCTATGCAGATCATTATGATTAATTAGAACATGAGTAGGTAAAAAGAAGTGATCAAGGGCACAACTTGCCTGGGCCTTGAGAATCCAGGTACCAGGATGATCCTCAGGTGATACGTATCCTCACTGCTAGTCGTAGCAATTCAAACAAACATTGTATAGCAAGAATTAACATTACACCAAACATGTAAATAAAATACACAGTAATAAACTAGACACTAAAATGAGATCATAGGAACTGGAATCATTAATTTTGGAGTTATAGATTTTAAGTTATGGATTTTCTAATGTTTTATGTGTTTAATACAAGATTAAGTATTAGATAAATTTAAATGAGCCTTTCATGCCAAAACAGAGGCACAAAATGATGAAGAATGTTATTACAAAATTTTAGAAACTGGAATGGTTCAATTTGGAGCTAAAATGAATTTTCTATGAATTATCTAAGTTCTAGCAATTATTTTCATATTAAAAATCCATTTTCTATTTTATTTATTCAATTTAAACGAGTTCTGGACTGGGCCTCAATAACAGAAAACCGCAGGGGGTTCAGCGCAAGAAACCCGAGACACGGGGAACAGTGCCCGAGGGACGGCGGGTTGATTCACTGAAACCCGAGGGTCTCATATGAAAAACGACCCGGTACGCATCACAGGCCGCACGATGGAACTTCAACGACTCAGATAACCTATACGGATTTACTACCGGCCGATCGAGATCGGACGGCGCGCGATCCCCGGTCGAAGCGGTACGCATCAGGCTCAATCGCGACCGAAGATGCTCGATCCAACGGCGAGCACGTATCTCTCCCCTACCCTTGACCAACGCGGCGGCGCCAATAATCCCCGGCGGCGCAGCCCGTCGGCGAGGCCACGGTCGGCGACTTGGTGCTCTAATCCACAATCCTACGGGCGCTATGCTACGAGCAGTACAAGGCGAAAGACGTGGAGAGGACCATACCGCGAATCGCGCAGTCATATGCCCTGGCCACGACGCATGGCGGCACCGCCGCGAACCATTTGCTCCGGTGAGCAATTGAAGCTGCCCCGATGTTCGGTCCTGCCCGAACGATGCACAAACGACTTCCCTGGGTCCCGGCGACGCTACTTGACCACAAATCGGAGGCGGGGCGCAAGCACAGAGGAGGTTTCTCCATCGGCGGCCGCGGGGCGGCAATGGCGGGCGCGGCTGCGTGGTGGGCTGTGTTGGGGAAATAGGGCACGAGCGGCAGGGTCGAGGGACCGCCAATTTGTAGACGCGGTAAGGAACCGAGCGGCGCAACGGCCCCGAAATCTACGGCGAGGCCCCGCCATGCTCGCGCGTTTGTTGCGGTGAAGAAGATGGAGTCCGGTGTCCGTGAGTCTGTCTGGTGGGCCCGTGTAGCAGCCACACGTGAGAATGGAGGAGCGAGCGCGAGCCGCGCGCGGATACGCCTGACGAAACGGCCCACCCGTCAGTGACAGAGTAAAGGATGCGAGCGTGAGAGAAAGAGAGGCTGACGTGAGGGCCCCGCATGTCAGCGAAACAGATGAGAGGGCGCGTGCGGGAGTAGAAATTTGGGCCGCGAGGGAAAGAAAAGCCAGGTGGGCCGAATTCCAGGTTGCGGCCCAACAGCAGGTTTTATTCTTTTTCCTTTTTTTCTTTTCTATTTTCTTTTCTCCATTTTCAAATCCAATTTGAGTTCAAGTTTAAATTCAAACTTTTGTGAATAACTGGTCCTCAGTTTGAATAGTATAATTTAATATTATAAGTGTGAAGGATGTTTATTCTGATTTTATTTTATTTTATGTAGGATTTTTCTTAGTTCTTCCCTTCTCTTTTACTTTCTATTTTCTATTCCAAATTCAGAATTTGGGTGTTACAAATCCTACCCCCCTTAAAAATAATCTCGTCCCCGAGATTTGTAAGAAAAGGGAATACAAAAGGATTGGTTTGCAATTTAGCTTTTAATTTCTAAATCAAGGGTCTCTCTTTTTATTATTAGTAAGTGATAGGAGAGCATGGGTATCATATGTATGTCCACTTTATTATGTAGGATAGAAGATGTCTTTAGGGTATATATAGGTTTGGGACAAGAAAGAGTAGGATAAGAAAAAAAAAAACTCCATCCAAGATTGTGGATCTTGACTCATCTTGGTGACCTCACTTGATCCTTGAAGACTTGAGTTGGTGCTCATCCTTCCTTGATGAAGTTGATCATATTCTTCGGTCTTGTCTTATTGATTAGGAGTTAGTGTATATTATCGGGCTAGAGAATATGGTCAAGATAGGTATGGTTGAGATAGACTACATGATGTAGGTCAAAAGTTTGTGTGATGTTAGGTGGGGATAGGCAGATCATGCAATCCATCATTACTCTATTGGTTGGGTTGTTATGTAACTTGTTATATAGGTCAAGTTGTTGGGTATGGCCAAGTTGATATAAGTCTCCAAATTAGGCTTAAGTGATTTTAGGAGTATGGTCTTATCCTTTCTACCAGCATTAAGTAACTCACACTAGCTTAGATCATATTGGGTTAGATAGAATCCAGATTAGGTTGGTATGACTAGTTTAAACTAGTTAAGATTAGCTAGATCAACCAGGGTAGGATAAATATTATAAGGGTATGTTAGAATCTTTTAAGATAGGATGGATTATATGATATAGGTAGGCCATTGTTCAAGGATAAGTTGGTATAAGACATTAATTTAGGTTAAGATATATTTGTAGAGACAGTGTCTAACCTATATCACCAACTTAACTAACTTGTTAATATCTCACTTTAGATTGGGTCATATTTAGATTAGATAGAATCTGGATTAGGTTGGATATAACTAGATTAGACTAGATAATATCTAATTACTTTGGATTAGATCCTGGTTGTTACTAGGGTAGGGTAAATATGCTTATTAGGGCCAGATGAATCCATAAGGATAAGGTAGAATCTTTTGAGGTCAGTTAGATCTATTAGGATAGGATAGAATCTTTTCAAGATAAGGTGAGTATCTTTTAGGATAAGATGGATCTATTAAGATAAGGGAGAATCTTTTAAGATAAGATGAATTGGTTAGAATGAGATCTTTTAGGATAAGATAAATCTCTTAAGCTAGATAGGTTCCAATGGGGATAATCTAGGCTGTCTAGTTATTTTATAAATATATTTTTATACCTATGTGTATTTGCAGATGTAATTGTGGACATTACTCCACAACTAATCACACTCAATCAAAAATCCAAATCAGACAAATATCATAAGGACAAACATTCAAGCATATAAATATTTACAAAAAAAAAATAGTTTTGTTTTTGTTCCTAGGATTAGGTCTCCTATTCCTAAAGTCACTTTAGGCACTGGATTTCAAAGTGTGAAATCCACATTTGTCTTTAGAATGAAAAGGTAAGAATAATCAGAGTAAAGCGGAAATAGACGAGAAAAGATTAAGAAAAGTTTAGAAAAGAATCAGAGTAGCAAAGGTAAGGTTAATCAGAGTAAAACAGTAGAAGGTGAGACAGGATCAAGGAAAGTATAGAAAGAATCAGAGTAAGGTAAGTAGATAATGGTTGTCCAGTTCTATCTAGGTTTCGTCCTACAGTCAACATTCCTCTGATACCACTTCTGTAACACCCGGATTTTAGAGGTCCAAAACCCGGGGTTGACATAAACACCAGGTATGCTGGGACCAAGTCTCATACATATGATGTATAGTGGCACAGGATCGAATGTCACAACTTTATATATAACAGGAGTTCTATACAAAATAAATAATTACATTATAAGGAGACAACGGTCCAGCAACCCAAAGTTGACTGGGAGACGACGGCCTAGACCTCTCACGAACTCATCACAGCATCCTCCATGAGCATCATCCTGCAGTACCTGGTCTTGACCTGTGGTGTATGTGAGACAGCAAGAGTGAGCTCACATACGTTCATCGCTCAACAAGTTGTGGGGAATAATGTGCATGAACTCGCCAAAGGTGGGAGCTCACGTGAAGTGTAAGGCTTACCAAAGAAGATGGTTAGAGCTGAGCATTGCTTTTAAAGTTGGTCAAAATTTTATTAGCAGTTACTAAGTATAAGTAAATACCAACCCAGTTAAATAGTAGAACCAAAGTAACAACTTCACCTGCGATGCAATGCATATGACAAATTGAATTTAGTTCCATAATTTAATCATGTGAGTGTCCGAGCCGCTCATGACCGTGAGCACGGCTAGTATACCAGTTTTACACTCTGCAGAGGTTGCGCATCTTTACCCACAAGTCGTGTATCCCATGTCGCCAGGGTTTGCAAAGCCCTTAGACACTTCCGAGGTGAATGGCTAGGGATCCACTACGAGGCCTTTACAAAGTTCCACTAGCTTCCGAAAACCCGCTACAGTTTATAGGAAGATCCAGTACAGGAATCCCTTGCAGGACCGCCATCGCAGCAAAATCCTCCCGAGGGCACTTCCCGCACTGACCTCTCCCCTACTGCCCTTGCCCCTTTCGGGTAAGGTAGTCTTCCACTAGCTTTCCTAATTAATCAGCCAAGGGCGTCCCATTAAACCCCTGTGGTAGCACTGTTTTCCCGGGTGGTTCTCCATGTTCCAATTAACATAATGATCTCAACATGAACAATAAATAACAACTGATAACAAAAATGTAACCATGGATAGTGTATCTCCATACCCAAAACCACATATAGCACTAGCAAGTACTACCCAGAAAGTTCAGTGGTAAACAAGGTATAAAGATAGACAAACTAGGGTAACCTATTGGGTCCCATCAAAATTAACCTATGCAGATCATTATGATTAATTAGAACATGAGTAGGTAAAAAGAAGTGATCAAGGGCACAACTTGCCTGGGCCTTGAGAATCCAGGTACCAGGATGATCCTCAGGTGATACGTATCCTCACTGCTAGTCGTAGCAATTCAAACAAACATTGTATAGCAAGAATTAACATTACACCAAACATGTAAATAAAATACACAGTAATAAACTAGACACTAAAATGAGATCATAGGAACTGGAATCATTAATTTTGGAGTTATAGATTTTAAGTTATGGATTTTCTAATGTTTTATGTGTTTAATACAAGATTAAGTATTAGATAAATTTAAATGAGCCTTTCATGCCAAAACAGAGGCACAAAATGATGAAGAATGTTATTACAAAATTTTAGAAACTGGAATGGTTCAATTTGGAGCTAAAATGAATTTTCTATGAATTATCTAAGTTCTAGCAATTATTTTCATATTAAAAATCCATTTTCTATTTTATTTATTCAATTTAAACGAGTTCTGGACTGGGCCTCAATAACAGAAAACCGCAGGGGGTTCAGCGCAAGAAACCCGAGACACGGGGAACAGTGCCCGAGGGACGGCGGGTTGATTCACTGAAACCCGAGGGTCTCATATGAAAAACGACCCGGTACGCATCACAGGCCGCACGATGGAACTTCAACGACTCAGATAACCTATACGGATTTACTACCGGCCGATCGAGATCGGACGGCGCGCGATCCCCGGTCGAAGCGGTACGCATCAGGCTCAATCGCGACCGAAGATGCTCGATCCAACGGCGAGCACGTATCTCTCCCCTACCCTTGACCAACGCGGCGGCGCCAATAATCCCCGGCGGCGCAGCCCGTCGGCGAGGCCACGGTCGGCGACTTGGTGCTCTAATCCACAATCCTACGGGCGCTATGCTACGAGCAGTACAAGGCGAAAGACGTGGAGAGGACCATACCGCGAATCGCGCAGTCATATGCCCTGGCCACGACGCATGGCGGCACCGCCGCGAACCATTTGCTCCGGTGAGCAATTGAAGCTGCCCCGATGTTCGGTCCTGCCCGAACGATGCACAAACGACTTCCCTGGGTCCCGGCGACGCTACTTGACCACAAATCGGAGGCGGGGCGCAAGCACAGAGGAGGTTTCTCCATCGGCGGCCGCGGGGCGGCAATGGCGGGCGCGGCTGCGTGGTGGGCTGTGTTGGGGAAATAGGGCACGAGCGGCAGGGTCGAGGGACCGCCAATTTGTAGACGCGGTAAGGAACCGAGCGGCGCAACGGCCCCGAAATCTACGGCGAGGCCCCGCCATGCTCGCGCGTTTGTTGCGGTGAAGAAGATGGAGTCCGGTGTCCGTGAGTCTGTCTGGTGGGCCCGTGTAGCAGCCACACGTGAGAATGGAGGAGCGAGCGCGAGCCGCGCGCGGATACGCCTGACGAAACGGCCCACCCGTCAGTGACAGAGTAAAGGATGCGAGCGTGAGAGAAAGAGAGGCTGACGTGAGGGCCCCGCATGTCAGCGAAACAGATGAGAGGGCGCGTGCGGGAGTAGAAATTTGGGCCGCGAGGGAAAGAAAAGCCAGGTGGGCCGAATTCCAGGTTGCGGCCCAACAGCAGGTTTTATTCTTTTTCCTTTTTTTCTTTTCTATTTTCTTTTCTCCATTTTCAAATCCAATTTGAGTTCAAGTTTAAATTCAAACTTTTGTGAATAACTGGTCCTCAGTTTGAATAGTATAATTTAATATTATAAGTGTGAAGGATGTTTATTCTGATTTTATTTTATTTTATGTAGGATTTTTCTTAGTTCTTCCCTTCTCTTTTACTTTCTATTTTCTATTCCAAATTCAGAATTTGGGTGTTACAATTTGTAAAGGGTCGTCAGTTGAAAAAGACAGGTTAAGACGTCTTAAGAAAAATGTTGGGAAAGGGTTCCCGTGGTTGTCAGCAAACAATGCTTTGTTACTTAACGGAGCCATTACAAGACCAGTCTGAATACGGCCAAACAGAAGATAATTAATTAGAGCATCTCAAGAGTTCCCAACAATTTCTTCCCAAAATCAAGGGATTCCAAGTCGCCAAAAATTATTGGAGGAGTATCATTTCCAACAATTTCCAATAAAACCAATTCTAAAATACCATACTGAACTACCTTTCTAGAACAAAAAGGTAATTCCTGCTAAAATATTTTCACATCATTCAGTACCACACTGACCAACCAGTCGAGTGTATCTCATGCGATCTGGAGCTTGTTTCAATATTGCACAAGGGACATCATTCAGTTCTTAACTTTTGTTCACAACAATGTTTCTGTACAGATGTTTTTGATATGCCCCTAGGCAATCACTACCATAGAGGCAATCGCCTGATAGAGGAAGCAGCAGGCTTTGGCGGCCTTGGCTTGTCAGCGCCGGCCGGCGGACATACAGGAGCTTGAAGAAGTTCTTCGTTTGCGTTAGCTGAATGGTTGCTTGAGGAAGTTGAGCTTGAGGGCCAGCTTCCCATAGTGCTGCTCCACAGTAGTCCTCACGTACTTGCTGCTGCTTGACCTGCTCCGCTCTTCTTGTCGAGGAAACGGAGCCAGAAAACATCGCGGAGCGGGGCGCTGGCCGCGGGCGGCCTGGAATATTTCGCCGTCGCAGCAGAGCACGCCCAGCACCTGCTCCAGCGCACCGCCGCCACAGCCGACGCTTCCTCGCGCTCCGTTCCCGTCCCACCGCGGCCGCTGCGCCAGCTTGTCCTTGTTCCAGCCGCCGCTCACGACGCGGCCGTGCAGCACGTCTAGGAGAAGCCGAGGATGACAGCGAAATGTGATTGGCAGGAGAAGCAGAGGAGCACAACGAAAGGTGGCCGGAAGGAGCGGCGGCGGCGGTGGACGGGCTGGATTGGGCGGGTGGAAATGATGGCGCGCGCGACGGGATCACGGGAAGAGTTAAACAGGCCCACATGTCGGCTTTCTTTTTGCGAGGAGAGGTAAGTAGGAGAGGACAGAGGAGAGAAGAGATGACAAGCTCCCCCAAAATCTCCACTCCCGGAGTGAGCTCCCCACCACCACCTCCGTCCCCAAATGTCCCGTCACCATCACCACGCCGCCACTATCGCTGCTGCCGTGCTCTTCCTCCTCACAGCGCCTCCTTGCGCCGCCGACCCTAACGACGAGCGTTGCCTGACTCACCTCCACCAGTCCCTCTCCGATTCCTCCGGAAGGCTCAACTGGACCAAGGCGGCGATCTCTGCGCCGTGCGACGGCTTCTTCTCGCACCTCCAAGGCGTCACCTGCAACAACGGGCGCGTGTACAAGCTAGCCCTCCCGGATCTCTCGCTCGGGGGCACCGTCCCGCCGGAGCTCTCCAACTGCACCAACCTCCAGTCGCTGGACCTGTCCGCGAACGCGCTGTCCGGCGCCATCCCGACGGAGCTCTCCGCGCTGCTGAACCTCGCCGTGCTCAACCTCTCCGCGAACGCGCTCTCTGGCGCCATCCCGCGGGAGCTCGCCAGCTGCGCCTACCTCAACGTCATAGATCTCCATGGCAACCAGCTGTCCGGCCCCATCCCCGAGGAACTCGGCCTCCTCGTCCGGCTCTCGACCTTCGACGTCTCCTACAACCGCCTCTCTGGCCCCATCCCCGTGCTCCTCGCCAACCGCTCCGGCGCCGGCACGGCAGCCGTCGGGACGGCGAGGTTCAACGCCAGCTCCTTCGTAGGGAACAAGGGCTTGTACGGGTACCCGCTGCCGCCGATGCGGACGCGGGGGCTCTCCGTGCTCGCCATCGTTGGCATCGGCCTTGGCAGCGGGCTGCTCAGCCTTGTGCTTAGCTTCTCCGCCGTGTGTCTGTGGCTCCGCGCCACGGACCGGCGGACTCCCACCACCCCTGGCGAGGAGGGCAAGATCTCCCAGCCCATGCCGAACTACTGAATCCATCAAAGGTTGCATCTTTGGACATATAATTCCTCGTAATTGAACTGAACACGAGATTTTTCAGCTGGGCTTGCAACAAAGGTTCCACCTTGAATAGATTTTGGTTGGATTCTTGAAGCCAGTATTGGATTCTGGAACGGGATCCGAGGAGCATACCAGACATCTTGCTGCAGGCTGGTTGTGTCAGTAGTGGATCTTCTAATCGCTGTAGCTTTTTAATAACTAATGATTTTGTTGTTGCTCTTATTTACTGTTTGGCAGAGTGACAGTTGAACTTGTGTTTCGGCTTGTTCGCTGCGGCTTGCTGCGGCTGCAATCCGGCTGCGGCTGCGGCTTCTACAGTATTTTTCTCTCTATGGATTGCAGCTGCAGCAGTCCAAACAGCTGCAACAGTGTCGGCTTGCAGCCTGCCGAACACGCCCTTTATAGTGAGGAATATTTGTCTGTAGACAACTGGTCTTGCTCACCCGAAAGTCCGAATCCAGCGCTACTTCGATACTTTACTTTTTTTTCTCTCACTCTCTAATCTACTTCTAATATTATCCGTCCATCATTAGATTAGGTTAGGTTAGGCCAGCTCCGTTGCGGGTAACCAGGTGTTACCAGTTGGATTATTTTAAGGTCAAAGTTGTTTAGTAGATTAAAGTTGAGGTCTAAAATTTTAGACCGCCTAGCGATCTAAAGTTTCGTGATATAATCTAAACTTAAAACTATATTTTGGATCTATTTAAAGTGAACTGGTAATCTAAACTTTAAACTATATTTTAGATCTATTTGAAGTAGAGTTGTCTAATATCTAATGGCTAAACTTTAGATCGTGGGACGCGAACATTGTCGTAACAGTATTATTTATCAACCTTCATGGGCCTCCACAAGCGCGACCGTGGATTTTTTTTTCTTTCAAAAAGCGATCAATCATCTCGAAACAAAGTGCTGCCGGAGGGAATGCTTAAGTCCTATTTCGAATTCCGCTAGCAGGTGTCCGTGCTAACAGTACAATAAACCTATAAAACAGTAGAGCGAATATACATTACTAATCATGATACTCCCTCCGCTGAATAGTTCAATTTTGCACTATCCAACGACAACTAAAACAAAACGAAAGGAGTAAAAGTGAACGGGATAACGAGTGCAAAAAAAAAGCGTGTCGTGACAACGTATTTTCACTTATGCCACTGATGTTATTTTCAGCTACAGGAACAATAGAATAACCATTTTTATTCAGTTAAGGACCTTTACAAATTATCATCTATAATTTTACATGAATTATACATTTTCTCATAGCAGTATAAGCCAATAGACAGGTAAACAAATAAAGCAAAAGAATTTGGCAGATCGTTTAGTCTTTGTCTCTATAATTAGTTTTATAATTTGAATGTATTTAATTTAATACCCATAGTTGACATTTAAATGTTGGATGTGGTACATACTAAATTTTAGTTAGGGAAACCAAGCACCCTAGTCGAACCAATCAAACCTCCACTAACTCCACCCTCGGTAACACCATACAGCAATAGAGTTGTAATTGGATCGAATACGGATGGATATTACTCGTACCATATTTATTTTTATCTTTACTCTTTGGATTCGGATCTGGTACATATATTATTGAGTTGTGTTGGATAAGATTTGAATGGATATCGATATTTTAAATATCAAGCTTTGAGTATAAGAATATGAATATAAAAGAATCTGATACTGAATACCAGGACACGAATACGTACGATCATTTTATGTTGCGTGCTCCTGTCCCAGATGGTTAATGCAAGAAGACACATAAGATTTATTCTCGTTTGGACAAGAGAAGGCTCTACTCGGGGTTGGCATTGGGCGAGTCGTGACTGCATTTCCTGCTTAGGATTGACCTCAAGCGAGTTGTGACTTGGGTCTCCCACGCCTTGGTAAGGTCGAGAGTGTGTTTTACTTATGGCCCCTTCTTACTCAATCATATATGCACTTTAGGGTTGTGATCTTGTTACCCCTAATTATGGTATCCGACAAATGTAATGAACAATATAATATTAAAAATATAATATTAAAGTTGGGATTAATAATATTGGTCACGTAGAGAGTCTATAGACATGGTTAGGATACTCACTGTCTTCAAAGTCGGGAGGTTGCTCAACATAGACCTCTTCCTTGATTGGTCCATTGAGGAAGGCACTTTTCACGTCCATTTGATAAAGCTTAAAGCCATGGTAAGTAGCATAGGCCAATAATATGCGAATTGACTCAAGCCTAGCTACGGGTGCATAGGTTTCACCGAAATCCAAACCTTCGACTTGGGAATATCCCTTGGCCACAAGTCGTGCTTTGTTCCTTGTCACCACACCATGCTCATCTTGTTTGTTGCGGAAGACCCATTTGGTTCCTACAACATTTTGGTTAGGACGTGGAACCAAGTGCCATACCTCGTTCCTTGTGAAATTGTTGAGCTCCTCTTGCATCGCCACCACCCAATCCGAATCTTGAAGTGCTTCCTCTACCCTGTGTGGCTCAATAGAGGAAACAAAAGAGTAATGTTCACAAAAATGTGCAACACAAGATCTAGTGGTTACCCCCTTATGAATGTCGCCGAGGATGGTGTCGACGGGGTGATCTCGTTGTATTGCTTGGTGGACTCTTGGGTGTGGCGGCCTTTGCTCTTCATCCTCCTTGTCTTCATCATTTGCATCTCCCCTTTGATCATTGCCGTCATTTTGAGGTGGCTCATCTTCTTGATCCTCTTGGTCAACATCTTGAGCCTCATCCTCAATTTGAGTTGGTGGAGATGCTTGCATGGAGGAGGATGGTTGATCTTGTGCATGTGGAGGCTCTTCGGATTCCTTAGGACACACATCCCCAATGGACATGTTCCTTAGCGCTATGCATGGAGCCTGTTCTTCACCTATCTCATCAAGATCAACTTGCTCTACTTGAGAGCCGTTAGTTTCATCAAACACAACGTCACATGAGACTTCAACTAGTCCAGTGGACTTGTTAAAGACCCTATATGCCCTTGTGTTTGAGTCATAACCAAGTAAAAAGCCTTCTACAGTTTTAGAAGCAAATTTAGATTTTCTACCTCTTTTAACAAGAATAAAG
This sequence comes from Zea mays, assembly GCF_902167145.1. Classification (NCBI taxonomy): domain Eukaryota; kingdom Viridiplantae; phylum Streptophyta; class Magnoliopsida; order Poales; family Poaceae; genus Zea; species Zea mays. The sequence continues at coordinate 221,473,032 of NC_050100.1, read as the reverse complement.
CATTTGCTACCAAAAACTCTAAAGTATGAAATGTTGGGCTTTTTACCGGTTAGGAGTTCATAGGATGTCTTCTTGAGGATTCAGTGAAGATATAACCGGTTGATGGCGTAGCAGGCGGTGTTGACCGCTTCGGCCCAAAACCGGTCCGGTGTCTTGTACTCATCAAGCATGGTTCTTGCCATGTCCAATAGAGTTCGATTCTTCCTCTCCACTACACCATTTTGTTGAGGCGTGTAGGGAGAAGAGAACTCATGCTTGATGCCCTCCTCCTCAAGGAAGCCTTCGATTTGAGAGTTCTTGAACTCCGTCCCGTTGTCGCTTCTTATTTTCTTGATCCTTAAGCCGAACTCATTTTGAGCCCGTCTCAAGAATCCCTTTAAGGTCTCTTGGGTTTGAGATTTTTCCTGTAAAAAGAATACCCAAGTGAAGCGAGAATAATCATCCACAATAACAAGACAATACTTACTCCCGCCGATGCTTATGTAAGCAATCGGGCCGAATAGATCCATGTGGAGTAGCTCAAGCGGCCTGTCGGTCGTCATGATGTTCTTGTGTGGATGATGGACTCCAACTTGCTTCCCCGCCTGGCATGCGCTACAAATCCTGTCTTTCTCAAAATGAACATTTGTTAATCCTAAAATGTGCTCTCCCTTTAGAAGCTTATGAAGATTCTTCATCCCAACATGGGCTAGTCGGCGGTGCCAGAGCCAACCCATGTTAGTCTTAGCAATTAAGCATGTGTCGAGCTCAGCTCTATCGAAATCTACTAAGTATAGCTGACCCTCTAATACACCCTTAAATGCTATTGAATCATCACTTCTTCTAAAGACAGTGACACCTACATCAGTAAAAAGACAGTTGTAGCCCATTTGACATAATTGAGAAACAGAAAGCAAGTTGTAATCTAAAGAATCTACAAGAAAAACATTGGAAATAGAATGGTCAGGAGATATAGCAATTTTACCCAATCCTTTGACCAAACCTTGATTTCCATCCCCGAATGTGATAGCTCGTTGGGGATCTTGGTTTTTCTCATATGAGGAGAACATCCTTTTCTCCCCTGTCATGTGGTTTGTGCACCCGCTGTCGAGTATCCAACTTGAGCCCCCGGATGCATAAACCTACAAAACAAATTTAGTTCTTGACTTTAGGTACCCAAACTGTTTTGGGTCCTTTGGCATTAGAAACAAGAACTTTGGGTACCCAAACACAAGTCTTTGACCCCTTGTGTTTGCCCCCAACAAACTTGGCAACGACCTTGCCGGATTTGTTAGTCAAAACATAGGATGCATCAAAAGTTTTAAATGAAATGCTATGTTCATTTGATGCATTAGGAATCTTCTTTCTAGGCAACTTGGCACGGGTTGGTTGCCTAGAGCTAGATGTCTCACCCTTATACATAAAAGCATATTTAGGGCCAGAGTGAGACTTCCTAGAATGAATCTTCCTAATTTTGCTCTCAGGATAGCTGGCAGGGTACAAAATGTAACCCTCGTTATTCTGAGGCATGGGAGCCTTGCCCTTAACAAAGTTAGATAAGTTCTTTGGAGGGGCATTAAGTTTGACATTGTCTCCCCTTTGGAAGCCAATGCCATCCTTGATGCCAGGGCGTCTCCCATTATAAAGCATGCTACGAGCAAATTTAAATTTCTCATTTTCTAAGTTGTGCTCGGCAATTTTAGCATCTAGTTTTGCTATATGATCATTTTGTTGTTTAATTAAAGCCATATGATCATGAATAGCATCAATATCAACATTTCTACATCTAGTACAAATAGTGACATGCTCAATGGTAGATGTAGATGGTTTGCAAGAATTAAGTTCAACAATCTTAACACGAAGTATATCATTCTTATCTCTAAGATCGGCAATTGTAACTTTGCAAACATCAAAATCTTTAGCCTTAGCAATCAAATTTTCATTCTCTAATCTAAGGCTAGCAAGAGAAATGTTTAATTCTTCAATCCTAGCAAGCAAATCATCATTATTATGTCTAGGATTGGGAATTGAAACATTACAAACATGAGAATCAACCTTAGCATTTAAACTAGCATTTTCATTTCTAAGGTTGTCAATCATCTCACGGCAAGTGCTTAGCTCACTAGACAATTTTTCACATTTTTCAACTTGTAGAGCGTAAGCATTTTTAACCTTAACATATTTTTTATTTTTCTTGATTAGGAAGTCCTCTTGGGAGTCCAAGAGATCATCCTTCTCATGGATGGCACTAATTAGTTCATTTAATTTCTCCTTTTGTTCCATGTTAAGGTTGGCAAAAAGAATTCGCAAATTATCTTCTTCACCACTAGCATTGTCATCACTAGAAGATTCATATTTAGTGGAGGAGTTGGATTTAACCTTCTTCTTTTTGCCGTCCTTTGCCATGAGGCACTTGTGGCCGACGTTGGGGAAGAGGAGTCCCTTGGTGACGGCGATGTTGGCGGCGTCCTCGTCGTCGGAGGAGTCGCTAGAGCTTTCGTCGGAGTCCCACTCCCGACAAACATGGGCATCGCCTCCCTTCTTCTTGTAGTACCTTTTCTTCTCCTTTCTTCTCCCCTTCTTGTCGTCGCCCCTGTCACTATCACTTGATAATGGACATTTAGCAATAAAGTGACCGGGCTTACCACACTTGTAGCAAACCTTCTTGGAGCGGGATTTGTAATCCTTTCCCCTCCTTTGCTTGAGGATTTGGCGGAAGCTCTTGATGACGAGCGCCATTTCCTCATTGTCGAGCTTGGAGGCGTCTATTGGTTGTCGACTTGGTGTGGACTCCTCCTTCTTCTCCTCCGTTGCCTTGAATGCAACGGGTTGAGCTTCGGATGTGGTGGCATCATCAAGCTCGTTGATCTTCCTCGAGCCTTCGATCATGCACTCAAAACTCACAAAATTCCCGATAACTTCCTCGGGGGTCATTTTAGTATATCTAGGATTACCACGGATTAATTGAACTTGAGTAGGGTTAAGGAAAATAAGAGATCTTAGAATAACCTTAACCATCTCGTGGTCATCCCACTTTACGCTCCCGAGGTTGCGCACTTGATTCACCAAGGTCTTGAGCCGGTTGTACATGTGTTGTGGCTCCTCCCCTTTGCGAAGCCGGAACCGACCGAGCTCCCCCTCGATCGTTTCCCGCTTGGTGATCTTGGTGAGCTCGTCTCCTTCGTGCGCGGTTTTGAGCACATCCCAAATCTCCTTGGCGCTCTTCAACCCTTGTACTTTGTTATACTCCTCTCTACTTAGAGAGGCGAGGAGTATTGTTGTTGCCTGAGAGTTGAAGTGCTCGATTTGGGCTACCTCATCCTCATCATAGTCCTCATCCCCTACCAACGGTACCTGTGCACCAAACTCAACAACATCCCATATACTTTTGTGGAGCGAGGTTAGATGAAATCGCATTAAATCGCTCCACCTAGCGTAATCTTCACCATCAAAAGTTGGTGGTTTGCCTAATGGGACGGAAAGTAAAGGTGTATGTTTGGAAATGCGAGCGTAATGTAGGGGGATCTTACTATACTTCTTGCGCTCTTGGCGCTTAGAAGTGACGGAGGGCGCATCGGAGTCGGAGGTCGATGTTGATGAAGTGTCGGTCTCGTAGTAGACCACTTTCCTCATCCTCTTGTGCTTGTCGCCTTTCCGATGCGGCTTGTGGGAAGAAGATTTTTCCTTCTTCTCTTTGTGGTGAGAAGAGGAAGACTTTTTCTCCTTCCGTTTGGAGGAGTTCTTCTTCTTCTCCTTTCTCTTGGTGCGGGACTCTTCCGATGAAGTGCTCCCGTGGCTTGTAGTGGGCTTTTCGCCGGTCTCCATCTCCTTCTTGGCGTTATCTCCCGACATCACTTCGAGCGGTTAGGCTCTAATGAAGCACCGGGCTCCGATACCAATTGATAGTTGCCTAGAGGGGGGGTGAATAGGGCGAAACTGAAATTTACAAATATAAACACAACTACAAGCCGGGTTAGCGTTAGAAATATAAACGAGTCCGCGAGAGAGGGCGCAAAACAAATCGCAAGCGAATAATGAAGTGTGTGACACGCCGATTTGTTTTACCGAGGTTCGGTTCTTTCAAACCTACTCCCCGTTGAGGAGGCCACAAAGGCCGGGTCTCTTTCAACCCTTCCCTCTCTCAAACGGTCCCTCGGACCGAGTGAGCTTCTCTTCTTAAATCAAAGCCGGGAACAAAACTTCCCCGCAAGGGCCACCACACAATTGGTGCCTCTTGCCTTGATTACAATGGAGTTTTGATCACAAGAACAAGTGAGAAAGAAAAGAAGCAATCCAAGCGCAAGAGCTCAAAAGAACACGGCAAATCTCTCTCGCTAATCACTAAAGCCTTGTGTGGAATTGGAGAGGATTTGATCTCTTTGTATGTGTCTAGAATTGAATGCCTAGCTCTTGTAAGTGGTTGAGAAGTGGGAAAACTTGGATGCAATGAATGGTGGGGTGGTTGGGGTATTTATAGCCCCAACCACCAAAGGTGGCCGTTGGGAGGCTGTCTGCTCGATGGCACACCGGACAGTCCGGTGCACACCGGACAGTCCGGTGCCCCCTGCCACGTCATCACTGCCGTTGGATTCTGACCGTTGGAGCTTCTGACTTGTGGGCCCGCCTGGGTGTCCGGTGCACACCGGACATGTACTGTTTGCTGTCCGGTGTGCCAGCATGGGCGATTCTGACTCCTGCGCGCGCAGAGCGCGCATTAAATGCGCGGCAGAGAGCCGTTGGCGCGGAGATGACCGTTGCTCCGGAGTCGCACCGGACAGTCCGATGCAAACCGGACAGTCCGGTGAACTTTAGCGGACTAGCCGTTGGAGTTTCCCGAAGCAGGCGAGTTCCTGAGGCCGACCTCCTTTGGCGCACCGGACACTGTCCGGTGTACACCGGACAGTCCGGTGAATTATAGCCGAGTCGCCTCACGGAATTCCCGAAGGTGGCGAGTTTGAGACTGAGTCCCCCTGGTGCACCGGACATGTCCGGTGGCGCACCGGACAGTCCGGTGCGCCAGACCAGGGGTGCCTTCGGTTGCCCCTTTTGCTCCTTTGTTAAATCCAAAACTTGGTCTTTTTATTGGCTGAGTGTGAACCTTTTACACCTGTATAATCTATACACTTGGGCAAACTAGTTAGTCCGATTATTTGTGTTGGGCAATTCAACCACCAAAATTATTTGGGAACTAGGTGTAAGCCTAATTCCCTTTCAATTGTACCGAGTGGGGCGAGAGTCTTGCGAGACCGTGACAACCGCGTTTGTGTCACGGCCGCCACCGTGTACCGGAGGGAACGAGGCCCGCGGCGTTTCGGCCGGAAGCTCGATAGTGGAGACGGCGGGGAGCGTCCGAGAGGAGCCGGAAGCGGAGCACCACTTGCGCGTGGAGAAGGCCTGTGGCTCTCTACGGAGTTACTCGACCGTGGTGCTTGACCCTCGCGTGGGCTTCCCTTTGCGTAGGGGCACCAACGAGGATTAGTCGGGACCTTGCGTGGTTCCGGATACCTCGGTAAAAATACCGGCGTCATCCACGAGAGTTTGCTTCTTTACTTAGCTCTTTACATTCCGCATTTATATTAAGCATTTAAGTTTCAATCTTGTAGTCATACTTATTTAGTGTAGATTGAAACTTAGCCTTTGCGGTAGAGATAGCAACACTTAGACAAAACCTAGTTTGCACATTCTAGTTTTGATTATTTGCATAGGTTTTGCTCTAGGGATTTAATTGTGGCCTAGTTTAGTAAAAGTTTTAGAAGTCCTAATTCACCCTCCCTCTTAGGCGTCACCTGTTTCCTACAAGTGGTATCAGAGCCCGGTTTGGCTCATTTGAAACGCTTTAGCTTCACCGCTAAAAGAGCCGACGCTTTTTAGAGGAAGGGATGGATACCCATAGGCCACCACACTTCAACGGCACTAACTTCCCATATTATAGTGCTAGAATGGCTTGTTACCTAGAGGCTGTTGATCTAGGTGTTTGGAGAGTCACTCGTGACGGGATGAAACCTCTCAAGAATCCCGAGAAACCCACCACGAGTGAGGAAAAAGAAATTCATTTAAATGCTAGAGCCAAAAATTGCTTGTATGAATCTCTTAGCATGGATATTTTTAATCAAGTATTTACCTTGAAAACTGCTAATGAGATTTGGCTAAAATTGCATGAGCTCCATGACGGCACATCCAATGTCCGTGAGCAAAAACATTGCCTAGTCTTAAATGAGTATAATTCCTTTGCTATGAAAGATGATGAGCTTGTTAGAGACATGTATTCTCGTTTGAATCTAATAATCAATGAGCTCAATTCTATTGGCATTAATAAGCTAGGTGATGCGGACATTGTGAGGAAGATTATCTCCTTGCTACCACAACAAAGATATGGGAGCATCATCACCATTCTTCACAACATGGAGGACTTGAGCAACATGACCCCGACCATTGTGATTGGGAAAATCGCGGCTTTTGAGATGTCGCGAAAAATGAGTCGGGGAGATGAGCCAACTTCCTCAAGACCATATGCTTTTGCATGTGATGAAAGGAAGGGCAAAAAGAAGGCTCCCACTCCAAGTTCCTCAAGTGAAGAAGAGGAAGAAGAAGAAAGTGATGATGATAAAGATAATCAACCATGCACATCATCCTCCGAGGACGAAGAAACAATCCGACGCGTCGGAAAGGTAATGAGGATGATTCGCAAGAATAATCTAATGGGTGTGCCCCTGCAGGTCGAGGATCTTCTCTTTAACATTGACAGGAAAAAGCAAAGGAAGAGAGGATGCTTCGCATGTGGGGAGAAGGACCACTTCAGGGACAACTGTCCAAATATGGCCAAACCCAAAAAGGAGAGGAGCAAAGGCAAGGCGCTAACAAGTGTTAGAATTTGGGATGATTCTTCAAGTGAAGATGAACCTCCAAGGACGCGCAGCCACCGGTCCTCATCACGCTCATCACGGTCATCACACAAATGCCTTATGGCAAGAGGTAACAAAAGCATTCCATCCTCTAGTGATGAAAGTAGTAGTGATGATGAAGGTGAGGGAAAGCCCTCTGTAGATGAGCTTGCGAAAGCCGTAGAATTTTTCCAGGATGTCTGCACTAAGCAAAAAAGCTCAACTTAAAACTTTGAAAAATAAGTTGGTTAGCTCTCAAAATGATTACAAAGGTTTGCTAGAAAAATTTGAAACTTTTGCAAACTTAAACTGTGAGCTATCAACTAAAATTGAGCTATTAGAATCTAGTGCTCCATCCACTGCTACCGATGATAGCCTTATTAAAAGGAATGAAAAACTTAAGGCTAAGTTAGCTAGCTCCCAAGAAGCTATTAAAAATTTGCTAGAAAAAATGGAAATTCTTAGCATACACAATAATGAGCTAACTACTAAGCTAGATGAAAGGGAATTAGGCTTACACCTAGTTCCTAAATAATTTTGGTGGTTGAATTGCCCAACACAAATATTGGACTGACTAGTTTGCTCTAGTGTATAAGTTATACAGGTGCAAAAGGTTCACATCTAGCCAATAAAAAGACCAAGTGTTGGATTCAACAAAGGAGCAATAAGGCAACCGAGGGCACCTCTGGCTGGAGGCACCGGACTGTCCGGTGTGCACCGGACAGTGTCCGGTGCGCCCGTAGACTTCGTTTTCTACCCTTCGCCAGAGGACTTCGACTTCAACCCTTCGCCCTCGGGAATTCGTGGAGGCCGGCGCGCTATTATTCACCGGACTGTCCGGTGTACACCGGACATGTCCGGTGCGCCAACGAACCGCGGCCTCCGGAACTCGTCATCCTCGGGTTTTCACGACAGCCGCTCCGCTATAATTCACCGGACTGTCCGGTGTGCACCGGACTGTCCGGTGTGCCAGCGGAGCAACGGCTCTCTGCGGCGCCAACGGCTCCCTGCGCAGCATTAAATGCGCGCGCAGCGCGCGCAGACGTCAGGGCTGCCCATACCGGTGCACCGGACATCAAACAGTGCATGTCCGGTGTGCACCGGACACCTCGGCGGGCCCACAAGTCAGAAGCTTCAACGGTCAGAATCCAACGGCAATGGTGACGTGGCAGAGGCACCGGACTGTCCGGTGTGCACCGGACTGTCCGGTGCGCCATCGAACAGAGGCTGCCAGCAACGGTCACTTTTGGTGGTTGGGGCTATAAATACCCCAACCACCCCACCATTCATTGCATCCAAGTTTTCCACTTCTCAACCACTTACAAGAGCTAGGCATTCAATTCTAGACACATTCAAAGAGATCAAATCCTCTCCAATTCCACACAAAACCCTAGTGACTAGTGAGAGTGATTTGCCGTGTTCATTTGAGCTCTTGCGCTTGGATTGCTTCTTTTCTTTCTCACTTGTTCTTGAGATCACACTCCATTGTAATCAAGGCAAGAGGCACCAATTGTGTGGTGGCCCTTGCGGGGAAGTTTTGTTCCCGGCTTTGATTAGAGAAGAGAAGCTCACTCGGTCCGAGGGACCGTTTGAGAGAGGGAAGGGTTGAAAGAGACCCGGCCTTTGTGGCCTCCTCAACGGGGAGTAGGTTTGCAAGAACCGAACCTCGGTAAAACAAATCTCCGTGTCTCTCTTGCTTATTCGCTTGGGATTTGTTTTGCGCCCTCTCTCTCGGACTCATTTATATTTCTAACGCTAACCCGGCTTGTAGTTGTGTTTATATTTGTAAATTTCAGTTTCGCCCTATTCACCCCCCCTCTAGGCGACTATCAATTGGTATCAGAGCCCGGTGCTTCATTAGAGCCTAACCGCTCGAAGTGATGTCGGGAGATCACGCCAAGAAGGAGATGGAGACCGGCGAAAAGCCCACTACAAGCCACGGGAGCACTTCATCGGAAGAGTCCCGCACCAAAAGGAGGGAGAAGAAGAAGAGCTCCTCCAACAAAGGGAAGGAGAAGAAATCTTCTTCTCATCACAAAGAGAAGAAGGAAAAATCTTCTTCCCACAAGCCGCATCGGAAAGGCGACAAGCACAAGAGGATGAGGAAGGTGGTCTACTACGAGACCGACACTTCATCAACTTCTACCTCCGACTCCGATGCGCCCTCCGTCACTTCTAAGCGCCAAGAGCGCAAGAAGTATAGTAAGATCCCCCTACGTTACCCTCGCATTTCCAAACATACACCTTTACTTTCCGTCCCATTAGGCAAACCACCAACTTTTGATGGTGAAGATTACGCTAGGTGGAGCGATTTAATGCGATTTCATCTAATCTCGCTCCACAAAAGTATATGGGATGTTGTTGAGTTTGGTGCACAGGTACCGTCGGTAGGGGATGAGAACTATGATGAGGATGAGGTGGCCCAAATCGAGCACTTCAACTCTCAAGCAACGACGATACTCCTCGCCTCTTTAAGCAAAGAGGAGTATAACAAAGTACAAGGGTTGAAGAGCGCCAAGGAGATTTGGGATGTACTCAAAACCGCGCACGAGGGAGACGAGCTCACCAAGATCACCAAGCGGGAAACGATCGAGGGGGAGCTCGGTCGGTTCCGGCTTCACAAAGGAGAGGAGCCGCAACACATGTACAACCGGCTCAAGACTTTGGTGAACCAAGTGCGCAACCTCGGGAGCAAGAAGTGGGACGATCACGAAGTGGTAAATGTTATTTTAAGATCTCTCATTTTTCTTAATCCCACTCAAGTTCAATTGATTCGTGGTAATCCTAGATATACTAAAATGACCCCTGAGGAAGTTATCGGGCATTTTGTAAGTTTTGAGTGCATGATAGAAGGCTCGAGGAAAATCAACGAGCTTGGCGACTCATCCGAAGCCCAACCCGTTGCATTCAAGGCAACGGAGGAGAAGAAGGAGGAGGCTACACCAAGTCGACAACCAATCGACGCCTCCAAGCTCGACAATGAGGAAATGGCGCTCGTCATCAAGAGCTTCCGTCAAATCCTCAAACAAAGGAGGGGGAAAGACTACAAGTCCCGCTCCAAGAAGGTTTGCTACAAGTGTGGTAAGCCCGGTCATTTTATTGCTAAATGTCCTATATCTAGTGACAGTGACCGAGGTGACGACAAGAAGGGGAGACGAAAGGAAAAGAAGAGGTATTATAAGAAGAAGGGCGGCGATGCCCATGTTTGTCGCGAGTGGGACTCCGACGAGAGCTCAAGCGACTCCTCCGACGACGAGGACGCCGCCAACATCGCCGTCACCAAGAGACTCCTCTTCCCCAACGTCGGCCACAAGTGCCTCATGGCAAAGGACGGCAAAAAGAAGGTTAAATCTAAATCCTCCACTAAATATGAATCCTCTAGTGATGACAATGCTAGTGATGAGGAAGATAATTTGCGTTCCCTTTTTGCCAACCTTAACATAGCTCAAAAAGAAAAGTTAAATGAATTAGTTAGTGCTATTCATGAAAAGGATGACCTTTTGGACTCCCAAGAGGATTGTCTAATTAAAGAAAACAAGAAACATGTTAAGGTTAAAAAGGCTTATGCTCTAGAAGTAGAAAAATGTGAAAAATTGTCTAGTGAGCTAAGCACTTGCCGTGAGATGATTAACAACCTTAGAAATGAAAATGCTATTTTAAATGCTAAGGTTGATTCACATGTTTGTAATGTTTCAATTCCCAATCTTAGAGATGATAACATTGACTTGCTTGCTAAGATTGATGAATTGAATGCATCTCTTGCTAGCCTTAGATTAGAGAATGAAAATTTAATTGCTAAGGCTAAAGATTTTAATGTTTGCAATGCTACTATTTCCGACCTTAGAACTAAGAATGAAATGTTGCATGCTAAGGTTGTAGAACTTAAATCTTGCAAACCCTCTACATCTAATCTTGAGCATGTTTCTATTTGCACTAGATGTAGAGATATTGATGTTAATGCTATTCTTGATCATATGGCTTTAATTAAACAACAAAATGATCATATAGCAAAATTAGATGCTAAAATTGCCGAGCACAATCTAGAAAATGAGAAATTTAAATTTGCTCGTAGCATGCTTTATAATGGGAGACGCCCTGGCATTAAGGATGGCATTGGCTTCCAAAGGGGAGACAATGTCAAACTTAATGCTCCTCCAAAGAACTTATCTAACTTTGTTAAGGGCAAGGCTCCCATGCCTCAGGATAACGAGGGTTACATTTTGTACCCTGCCGGCTATCCTGAGAGCAAAATTAGAAAGATTCATTCTAGGAAGTCTCACTCTGGCCCTAATCATGCTTATATGTATAAGGGTGAGACATCTAGCTCTAGGCAACCAACCCATGCTAAGTTGCCTAAGAAGAAAATTCCTAATGCATCAAATGATCATGCCATTTCATTTAAAACTTTTGATGCATCTTATGTGCTTACTAGCAAATCCGGCAAAGTAGTTGCCAAATTTGTTGGGGGCAAACACAAGGATTCCAAGACTTGTGTTTGGGTACCCAAAGTTCTTGTATCTAATGCCAAAGGACCCAAAACAGTTTGGGTACCTAAAGTCAAGAACTAAATTTGTTTTGTAGGTTTATGCATCCGGGGGCTCAAGTTGGATACTCGACAGCGGGTGCACAAACCACATGACCGGGGAGAAAAGGATGTTCTCCTCATATGAGAAAAACAAAGATCCCCAACGAGCTATCACATTCGGGGATGGAAATCAAGGGTTGGTCAAAGGTTTGGGTAAAATTGCTATTTCACCTGACCATTCCATTTCCAATGTTTTTCTTGTTGATTCATTAGATTACAACTTGCTTTCTGTTTCCCAATTATGTCAAATGGGCTACAACTGTCTTTTTACTGATATAGGTGTCACTGTCTTTAGAAGAAGTGATGATTCAATAGCATTTAAGGGTCTGTTAGAGGGTCAGCTATACTTAGTGGATTTTAATAGAGCTGAACTCAACACATGCTTAATTGCTAAGACTAACATGGGTTGGCTCTGGCATCGCCGACTAGCCCATGTTGGGATGAAGAATCTTCACAAGCTTCTAAAGGGAGAGCACATTTTAGGATTAACAAATGTTCATTTTGAGAAAGACAGGATTTGTAGCGCATGCCAGGCGGGGAAGCAAGTTGGAGTCCATCACCCACACAAGAACATCATGACGACCGACAGGCCGCTTGAGCTACTCCACATGGATCTATTCGGCCCGATTGCTTACATAAGCATCGGCGGGAGTAAGTATTGTCTTGTTATTGTGGATGATTATTCTCGCTTCACTTGGGTATTCTTTTTACAGGAAAAATCTCAAACCCAAGAGACCTTAAAGGGATTCTTGAGACGAGCTCAAAATGAGTTCGGCTTAAGGATCAAGAAAATAAGAAGCGACAACGGGACGGAGTTCAAGAACTCTCAAATTGAAGGCTTCCTTGAGGAGGAGGGCATCAAGCATGAGTTCTCCTCTCCCTACACGCCACAACAAAATGGTGTAGTGGAGAGGAAGAATCGAACTCTATTGGACATGGCAAGAACCATGCTTGATGAGTACAAGACACCGGACCGGTTTTGGGCCGAAGCGGTCAACACCGCCTGCTACGCCATCAACCGGTTATATCTTCACCGAATCCTCAAGAAGACATCATATGAACTCCTAACCGGTAAAAAGCCCAACATTTCATATTTTAGAGTTTTTGGTAGCAAATGCTTCATTCTTATTAAAAGAGGTAGAAAATCTAAATTTGCTCCTAAAACTGTAGAAGGCTTTTTACTTGGTTATGACTCAAACACAAGGGCATATAGGGTCTTTAACAAGTCCACTGGAGTAGTTGAAGTCTCTTGTGACGTTGTGTTTGATGAAACTAACGGCTCTCAAGTAGAGCAAGTTGATCTTGATGAGATAGGTGAAGAACAGGCTCCATGCATCGCGCTAAGGAACATGTCCATCGGGGATGTGTGTCCTAAGGAATCCGAAGAGCCTCCAAGTACACAAGATCAACCATCCTCCTCCATGCAAGCATCTCCACCAACTCAAAATGAGGATGAGGCTCAAAATGATGAAGAGCAAAATCAAGAAGACGAGCCACCTCAAGATGATAGCAATGATCAAGGGGGAGATACAAATGATCAAGAAAAGGAGGATGAGGAAGAACCAAGACCGCCACACCCAAGAGTCCACCAAGCAATCCAACGAGATCACCCCATCGACACCATCCTCGGCGACATTCATAAGGGGGTAACTACTCGATCTCGGGTTGCTCATTTTTGTGAACATTACTCTTTTGTTTCCTCTATTGAGCCACACAGGGTAGAGGAAGCTCTCCAAGATTCGGATTGGGTGGTGGCGATGCAAGAGGAGCTCAACAATTTCACGAGGAATGAGGTCTGGCATTTAGTTCCACGTCCTAACCAAAATGTTGTAGGAACCAAATGGGTCTTCCGCAACAAGCAAGATGAGCATGGTGTGGTGACAAGGAACAAAGCTCGACTCGTAGCCAAAGGGTATTCACAAGTCGAAGGTTTGGATTTCGGTGAAACCTATGCACCCGTAGCTAGGCTTGAGTCAATTCGCATATTATTGGCCTATGCTACTTACCATGGCTTTAAGCTCTATCAAATGGACGTGAAAAGTGCCTTCCTCAATGGACCGATCAAGGAAGAGGTCTATGTTGAGCAACCTCCCGGCTTTGAAGACAGTGAGTATCCTAATCATGTCTATAGGCTCTCTAAGGCGCTTTATGGGCTCAAGCAAGCCCCAAGAGCATGGTATGAATGCCTTAGAGATTTCCTTATTGCTAATGGCTTCAAAGTCGGCAAGGCCGATCCTACACTCTTTACTAAAACTCTTGAAAATGACTTGTTTGTATGCCAAATTTATGTTGATGATATTATATTTGGGTCTACTAACGAGTCTACGTGTGAAGAGTTTAGTAGGATCATGACACAGAAATTCGAGATGTCGATGATGGGGGAGTTGAAATATTTTCTAGGATTCCAAGTCAAGCAACTCCAAGAGGGCACCTTCATTAGCCAAACGAAGTACACTCAAGACATTCTTGCTAAGTTTGGGATGAAGGATGCCAAGCCCATCAAGACACCCATGGGAACAAATGGGCATCTCGACCTCGACACGGGAGGTAAGTCCGTGGATCAAAAGGTATACCGGTCGATGATTGGTTCATTGCTTTATTTATGTGCATCTCGACCGGACATTATGCTTTCCGTTTGCATGTGTGCAAGATTTCAAGCCGACCCTAAGGAATCACACCTTACGGCCGTAAAACGAATCTTGAGATATTTGGCTTATACTCCTAAGTTTGGGCTTTGGTACCCTCGGGGATCCACTTTTGATTTGATTGGTTATTCTGATGCCGATTGGGCGGGGTGTAAGATCAATAGGAAGAGCACATCGGGGACTTGCCAGTTCTTGGGAAGATCCTTGGTGTCATGGGCTTCAAAGAAGCAAAATTCGGTCGCTCTTTCCACCGCCGAAGCTGAGTATATTGCCGCAGGTCACTGTTGCGCGCAATTGCTTTGGATGAGGCAAACCCTGCGGGACTACGGTTACAAATTAACCAAAGTCCCTTTGCTATGTGATAATGAGAGTGCAATCAAAATGGCCGACAATCCCGTCGAGCATAGCCGCACTAAGCACATAGCCATTCGATATCATTTTCTTAGGGATCACCAACAAAAGGGGGATATCGAGATTTCTTACATTAATACTAAAGATCAATTAGCCGATATCTTTACCAAGCCACTTGATGAACAATCTTTTACCAGACTTAGGCATGAGCTCAATATTCTTGATTCTAGAAATTTCTTTTGCTAAGCTTGCACACACATAGCTCATTTGAATACTTTTGATCATATCTCTTCTATATGCTATGACTAATGTGTTTTCAAGTCTATTTCAAACCAAGTCATAGGTATATTGAAAGGGAATTGGAGTCTTCGGCGAAGAAAAAGGCTTCCACTCCGTAACTCATACTTCGCCACCACTCCGAGCAACTCTCTATTCTTTGGGGGAGAAATGAGCATCAAAGAAAAGGACTTCGTCTTTGGAGAGAGTAAGAGCCCAAAGCTAAAAGACCGGACTTCGCCTTTGGTATAATCTTAACTCATTTATTTATGACCAAAGGGGAAGATAGCATTTCGAGGGCTCTAATGATTCCGTTTTTGGCGATTCATGCCAAAAAGGGGGAGAAATGAGCCCAAAGCAAAAGGACCGCACCACCACGCACCACCACCACCAAATTCAAAAACTTAGTGCTTTCAAAAAGTCTTTATCATTTGGTATCCTATTGTGTTCAAAAGGGGGAGAAAGTAGTATTTCAAAAATGGTATATCAAAACCCTCTTGAACACTAAGAGGTGGATCTCTTTTAGGGGGAGTTTTGTTTAGTCAAAGGAAAAGCATTTGAAATAGGGGGAGACAATTTCAAATCTTGAAAATGCTTTGCAAACTCTTATTCATGTACCTTTGACTATTTGCAAAAGATCTTTGAAATGGATTTACAAAAAGAATTTGCAAAAACAAAACATGTGGTGCAAACGTGGTCCAAAATGTTATATAAGAAAGAAACATTCCTTGCATATCTTGTAAGTAGTTATATTGGCTCAATTCCAAGTAACCTTTGCACTTACATTATGTAAACTAGTTCAATTATGCACTTCTATATTTGCTTTGGTTGTGTTGGCATCAATCACCAAAAAGGGGGAGATTGAAAGGGAATTAGGCTTACACCTAGTTCCTAAATAATTTTGGTGGTTGAATTGCCCAACACAAATATTGGACTGACTAGTTTGCTCTAGTGTATAAGTTATACAGGTGCAAAAGGTTCACATCTAGCCAATAAAAAGACCAAGTGTTGGATTCAACAAAGGAGCAATAAGGCAACCGAGGGCACCTCTGGCTGGAGGCACCGGACTGTCCGGTGTGCACCGGACAGTGTCCGGTGCGCCCGTAGACTTCGTTTTCTACCCTTCGCCAGAGGACTTCGACTTCAACCCTTCGCCCTCGGGAATTCGCGGAGGCCGGCGCGCTATTATTCACCGGACTGTCCGGTGTACACCGGACATGTCCGGTGCGCCAACGAACCGCGGCCTCCGGAACTCGTCATCCTCGGGTTTTCACGACAGCCGCTCCGCTATAATTCACCGGACTGTCCGGTGTGCACCGGACTGTCCGGTGTGCCAGCGGAGCAACGGCTCTCTGCGGCGCCAACGGCTCCCTGCGCAGCATTAAATGCGCGCGCAGCGCGCGCAGACGTCAGGGCTGCCCATACCGGTGCACCGGACATCAAACAGTGCATGTCCGGTGTGCACCGGACACCTCGGCGGGCCCACAAGTCAGAAGCTTCAACGGTCAGAATCCAACGGCAATGGTGACGTGGCAGAGGCACCGGACTGTCCGGTGTGCACCGGACTGTCCGGTGCGCCATCGAACAGAGGCTGCCAGCAACGGTCACTTTTGGTGGTTGGGGCTATAAATACCCCAACCACCCCACCATTCATTGCATCCAAGTTTTCCACTTCTCAACCACTTACAAGAGCTAGGCATTCAATTCTAGACACATTCAAAGAGATCAAATCCTCTCCAATTCCACACAAAACCCTAGTGACTAGTGAGAGTGATTTGCCGTGTTCATTTGAGCTCTTGCGCTTGGATTGCTTCTTTTCTTTCTCACTTGTTCTTGAGATCACACTCCATTGTAATCAAGGCAAGAGGCACCAATTGTGTGGTGGCCCTTGCGGGGAAGTTTTGTTCCCGGCTTTGATTAGAGAAGAGAAGCTCACTCGGTCCGAGGGACCGTTTGAGAGAGGGAAGGGTTGAAAGAGACCCGGCCTTTGTGGCCTCCTCAACGGGGAGTAGGTTTGCAAGAACCGAACCTCGGTAAAACAAATCTCCGTGTCTCTCTTGCTTATTCGCTTGGGATTTGTTTTGCGCCCTCTCTCTCGGACTCATTTATATTTCTAACGCTAACCCGGCTTGTAGTTGTGTTTATATTTGTAAATTTCAGTTTCGCCCTATTCACCCCCCCTCTAGGCGACTATCACTAGAAAACATTGGTAGCACCCCAGCAGCATCTTTAGTTGAAATACCTGAAATAATTAAGAAAGATGCTTCTACTTCCTGCTTTGACTTAATTGATGATTCTAACCCCTGCAACCAAGTCGTTGTTGAGAATATTGTTGTAGAGACATGTTCGGATGAGGTTGCAAAGGAAAATGAACAATTAAAGCAAGAAGTGGCTCGCCTTGACAAGGCTTTGTATGACAAGAAAGGCAAAGCCAAACAAATCCGACCTCCACAGGATAACACCACTGCGGGAGTGAACAAGCCTGTAGAGGGAGAAACTGTGATTTGTAGGCTATGCCACATGGAAGGCCACAAGTCTTTCCAATGCAATGCGATGACCGGGGATAAACAAAGGCAAAAGCTCAAGCAAAAGCCATCAAGCAAAATCTCCAACACCTACATCAAAAAGGTGAACAAAAAGGATGCTACACCATACTTAATCAAGAAGAAGAAGAATGGAAAGGTGATAGCAATCAAGTGTGAGAGCCCAAGCAACATACCAAGACACATAGTGCATATTTCCAAGTGCTCAAACACCCAAGTGCTTAATAGAATCACTCGGTGATTAGCGTAGGTGCTTTGCGAAGTGCTTAGGTTAGTTAGACCGCTTTAGCGCTTGCTCTAGGTGAACCCTAGTTAGTTGAGTGAGTTTTGTAAAACCACACAACCCCTCGGCTCTTGTGTGAGTCGTTGTAATTGTACCGAGTGGGGCGAGAGTCTTGCGAGACCGTGACAACCGCGTTTGTGTCACGGCCGCCACCGTGTACCGGAGGGAACGAGGCCCGCGGTGTTTCGGCCGGAAGCTCGATAGTGGAGACGGCGGGGAGCGTCCGAGAGGAGCCGGAAGCGGAGCACCACTTGCGCGTGGAGAAGGCCTGTGGCTCTCTACGGAGTTACTCGACCGTGGTGCTTGACCCTCGCGTGGGCTTCCCTTTGCGTAGGGGCACCAACGAGGATTAGTCGGGACCTTGTGTGGTTCCGGATACCTCGGTAAAAATACCGGCGTCATCCACGAGAGTTTGCTTCTCTACTTAGCTCTTTACATTCTGCATTTATATTAAGCATTTAAGTTTCAATCTTGGAGTCATACTTATTTAGTGTAGATTAAAACTTAGCCTTTGCGGTAGAGATAGCAACACTTAGACAAAACCTAGTTTGCACATTATAGTTTTGATTATTTGCATAGGTTTTGCTCTAGGGATTTAATTGTGGCCTAGTTTAGTAAAAGTTTTAGAAGTCCTAATTCACCCCCCTCTTAGACGTCACCTGTTTCCTACAGGGAAGTTTTCTAAAAGCGACACGAAGAATTGTCTAGATACCTAAGAGCAAGGATTACTTGGTTCATGTTATAAATGCTCTTGTGAAGTCTATTGATGAGAGATGCAAGATTGTCGCTTTAGAATTTCTCCAAGTATAATTTCTATATGTTCCGTATATGGAACCCATCAAAGATGACATATTGCTATCAATTTTATGATCCCATAGGGCACGACCATTGAGAGTTAATCATTGTGGACATACGGACTAACAAACAACATTAGCCACATACAATTCTCAATCAAAAAAGCAAGACACAATGTGTGTTTATATAGCTATTGATCAAAGAGCATCCTGTGTGTGGCTCAAGTACTAACTATTTTCCACGAAAGGGGGCCATAAAATACACTATTATAGTCCTCAAATAAT
This sequence comes from Zea mays, assembly GCF_902167145.1. Taxonomy (NCBI): domain Eukaryota; kingdom Viridiplantae; phylum Streptophyta; class Magnoliopsida; order Poales; family Poaceae; genus Zea; species Zea mays. Next base: position 221,454,410 of record NC_050100.1, on the reverse strand, counting down.
GGATTTACCCGCTGCATTACAATATCTTTCTCCTTATACAAGAGCAGTCTTGATTGGGTATTTTATGTATTGTGAATGTCATACTTTAATAATTTACAATGATTTATTCAAATCGGCACAAGCTTACTAAGATAAATTTTTATCTGCATTCACGTCTTTTAGAAAAAGTCGCTAAATTAAATCTCTTCTAGGGGAAGGGAGTTGAAAGGGAAATATGCCCTTGGGCCATTTCTATAAGTGTTTTGGTGATTGGATGTCCAACACATATTGATTAAGTTCTTATGTGCTAAATGAGTGAGAAGTGAAAATCAAAGAACAATGTTTCTAGACTTAGTAAATTGTTTTTTAATACTAATGTGTTTATCTAAGTGCTAGAAACAGTGCCAAGTAAAGAAGAAAAGAGATGAAGAAGAGTTGGCTCTATACAGCCAAAACTAGCTCGAGCCTGGCACACCGGACTGTCCGGTGCCCCAAGCTGGCTCGAGGTGAACTGGCTGCTCTCGGAATCGGCCGGACGACTTCACTAAAAATCACCGGACTGTCTGGTGCGTCATCAACGCTCGCGCCCAAGTCTTCGGCGATGAACTCGTCGCTCTCAGGAATCAAATAAAGTGCCACAGCTAAAATTCACCGGACTGTCCGGTGGTGCACCGGACTGTCCGGTGAGCCAACGGCGCTCGCGGCCAACGGTCGCCTGCGTGATCAACGGGCGACACGTGGCGAAGCTAACGGTCGGATGGTTGCACCGGACTGTCCGGTGCGCCAACAAATTTGAAGATCAAACGGTCGGCTTCGCTAGAAAAGGAAAGAGATTGCGCACCGGACAGCTACAGGATCTGTCCGGTGTACCACTCGACAGAAGGCAAGAATTGTCTTCCAAGTTGATCTCCAACGGCTCCTAGCTGCCTTGGGGCTATAAAAGGGACCCCTAGGCGCATGGAGCAGCACACCAAGCATCCTCTAAGCATTCTAAGACTTCCAGACTCTGTCTCCACACATTTGAGCGATTGTGTTAGTGATTTGAGCTCTGTTTGAGTTGCGAACTCTCTGTGCTTTGTTTCAAGCTCAAGTCTTGGCTTGTGTGCATGTGTGTGCTGCGGATTTGGATCTTGCGTGTGTTGCTCTCCCATCCTTACTCTTGTACTTTCTTTGTGATCTACATTGTAAGGGCGAGAGGCTCCAACTTGTGGAGATTCCTCGTAAACTGGAAGAATACTCAAAAGAGAAAAGACCATGGTATTCAAGTTGATCATTGGATCACTTGAAAGGGGTTGAGTGCAACCCTCGTCCATTGGGACGCCACAACGTGCAAGTAGGCAGGTGTTACTTGGCCGAACCACGGGATAAAAATTGTGTGTCTCTTGTATTGCTCTTCTGTGATTATTTTGTTCGCAAGAGATCGCTTCATAGCAACTTGATTATTTCGCACTAATACTTCTGTAATCAAGTTTGTGGCTATTTAGTGTTTGATTTTACAGGATTACCTATTCACCCCCATCTAGGTGCTCTCAGGAGTGTGATCGTTTTACGAATAAAATGGAGACCCAATCTAAAGACGTTTTCGCCTATATTTCTACTAATGTAAATTTCAATTAATATGGACACCAGCAAAACTGAGGGCACCAGCTTAAAAAACCTAATATTCTTTTCTATGGATCTAGTCAATGCCAGAATTCAACCTGCTATTAAAGTGGATATTTCAGATTCCATAGTGGAATCCGCAGGCCAAATTAAATCCATGAAACAAATAGATCGCAAATCAAAATTGAAACTAGCACAATTTGTAGAACTACAAGCCTTTGCATGATTGGACAAAACAAGTCAGAATCAATTGGCAAGGAGTTGACAATTATGGAAATTACTTAAACAATCCCAATCAAGCTCTCTCCAAGTGGAAGAGTAGACGGCTACTATTTATATCAGAATAAAAGGATATCCAGATTTGTTAGAAATTAAATATGTAGAGAAATTTTTGGATGAGTTAGGTGTTTATTCGGTAAGGAGTGAATTGGAGAATATTAAATGGCTTGCTAGTTAAAATTAAATAGAAATTAATTAAATCCCTCAATTCAACTGAACAAGGCTAAAAGATACTAAACCTTGATTCAAAAATTTACTATAATTTTTATTAAGACATTCACTCAGCCAGCAGCAAGCTATTCAGTAGTAACAGCTTGACTTCGGGAACAAACGCCGTCCCTAACTCAGGCGCTCTCTCCATAACCTCGCTCTCGGCACCGCCGCCCAATGCTGTGTGAATGTCTGATGCGCCATCGGCCGCCCTCAAATCAAGAGCAGTGCCCGTCGTCGGAGCGGTCGCTCGCAGTCGCAGCGGTGCGACGTGCGCGACGAGGTCGCGCACTCGTGCTCATGACCTCAGGAGCTTTTCAGCTTTTGCCTTTGCGTGCTGCTGGCCCGTCCCCGTCGACCCGCGTGGTTGCAGCGGCATGGCCCATGTTAGTTACTGCTACTTTTGTATCGTCGGCGTATCCGGCCCGTATGCGATTGTTCCTTCAAGGAAGGATACAGTGTTGCGCATCAGCAGCTATTCTGGGCCATGGGCTTCAACCTGGCAATGGGCCGTAGCATACGTGGCTTATGTAGGCCCAGCTAGACAGCGTATGTAAGCTAATCTGCTGTACGGTAAACGCCTGAACGGCCTCTCGGCTTCAGCTCCTCTGTTCTGTTCCCCTCCGCTAGACAACAGTCATTTAGAAGCATTAGGCCCTGTTCGTTTTGTGCCGATCTAGGGGATTAAATCTTCTACAAATCAAAATCCTTTCTAATCCCTTCCAATTTATCTTAATTCCTGTAGTTTTGGAATCAAACGAACATAGCCTTAATGGTGCCAAGCGAATCTGCGGTATTCCTGTTCAAGCCCCCCCCCCCCCCCACCCCAAGGCCTTTAGCAGTTTTCATTTAATTTGATTTCGTATTGGATTGGTTTGTTTGTGCATATTCACATACTACCTGGATTTATTTTTGGAATTAAGTTGAGAGAAAACATTTCCCACCTACATCCGTCCGTGTCGATGCTCACCTAGCTCGTCAGCCAGCTCTGCTCTGGCTGCATGCGATTGCGATCTGTCGTCGGAACTGTCATTCTCAATCAGACGATGGCAAGCAAAGTTGTTCGGTCGGCCAATACGCACAAGAGAACAAGGTTAGCAGCTCGCTCGCGAGGCATGTATTATTAGGCCACCTAATCCAATTATTTCTCCCGATACCGATATCACGAGCAAACAAATTCAGGGGGGGGGCTCCACGGCTAATCACTCCTCCTGTGCATTGTACTGGCCGGCCGGCCGGCCGCGAAATACTATGAACCGGCCAGCGGGCACGGCACGAGCATCAAATCGAATTTGATTTGTGCCTACTACCTTTTTTTAAAAAAAATGAGGTTATAAGTTCCTGAGAGCATCTGTGAAAGATTAGGTTTCGACTTTGAAATGGACTTGTAGATAAAACGGCACGTACTACCTTTTTTTGCCCTGCGAACTACGGAACTAGTGATATGCTGTAGTACTACCTTTTTTAAAAAAAATGAGGTTATAAGATCCTGAGAGAGCATCCGTGAAAGATTAGGTTTCGACTTTGAAATGGACTTGTAGATAAAACGGTAGTACTGTACTTTTTTTTTGCCCTGTGAAAGAGTAGTGATATGCTGTATACTACTAGAGAAAATGACGGTTTGAACGAAGAAGTGGAGAATCCCGAGGCAATTAAACTCCCGCATTACTGCTCGTCGTCATCAGCAGCGACAATTAAGGTGGATGCGCGGGGCGCTACACACGCAGCGCAGCGAGCAGGGCTCCCGGGCCGGCCCCCGAGACGAGACCCCATGGACGGGCACGGGGGTGGCCGTGAACCCGAGGCAAGAACAGAAGACTTTGGAAGGTGAATGGAGGAGCGGATCGATGGCCTCGGTTCCAGGCCGTCGGCCCCATCTTTGCAGGGTGTGGCATCTCCGATGTCAAACACCCACCCGCCCCATAATCCGAGTCCGAGCGAGCACGGAGCATAGAAGAGAGCTGACCTCCGTACTCTGCATGGCCATGGCTCTTGCACTTGCACTTGCATTCCAGGTGGCGGCACGATTTTAGAGCTAAACTTGGCTGCGACTGCGACTGTGCGCCAGCTCAGCTGGAGTCCGGTCGGCGGAGCTGTTGTGCGCTTTTTTTTACTCGACGGCTCTACGTATCGGTGCTGTGGCGCTGTAACTTTTCTGCGATCTTCGTTTTCCCTTTCTGAACCTGTCCAAGCTTTGACCCGCGGCGGCACAGTTGGCTGGCTCGCCGCAAGCTTTGGGCCTCTGTCCAGCCAGCCAGCACCCAGCACCCAGCAGAGAGTATCACGAGGCAGAGAGCAGGAGGTTGGCTCCGCTCCGCTTGCGCGTGTCTTCTCTTGCTGCACGAGCAGGGGATTGATGGACGCTTTTGGGGCCTGACGCGGCAAAAAGGTTTCTGGAATCTGGCCAAGTCAAATCACTGAGCAGTACAGTGGTAGCAGTAAAATCCTGAGCAAATCACCGTCGCCCGTCAGCCGGTGGTCAAGTCCACCCACCGGTGCAAAAAAGAAGCATGCGGATCTGAAAGCCGCGCCTAGGGATTGGGGACCATCGGCTCCCTCCTCCGCTCCCTTTGTAAACCGTGCTCTACGGGAGGTCGGACGGGAAGATGACAAGCGAAGAGGGCGGACGATCGACGACGATATGCGCCCCAGCAGCTCCGGCGGACGATCCGGTCCGTGAAACGCCCTCCGCTCCATCGAGACTCACGGACGGCAGAGCAGGTCCGTCAGATCGATCCACTAGCCTCCTTGGCGCTAGCCGCAGACGACGTTAACTACTGCTGTTCTCTAACGGGTGACGGATCGGATATGGACAGAGATGATGATTGACGAGAGACACTGCAGCTGCGACGACGATGATGAATAGTGAGCGAGCTAGAGTGGCTAGGGCTTGCACAGAGGATCCAGAGACGGGAGAGAAGCGCACTATTGCGAATAAATTTGCCTCGTGTTTTATTATTATCTGAACAACAGGTACGAAAAAGTTGCATTGTGATGAATAATGGTTTCTCGTTCACAATGTCTAAACTTATGATGATTTCTGCCCTCGGTGTGCTACCGCTGTGTTAAATGAGCTCGAGTTGGCAACAACTGCTGGGCCACTGTTGAGCTTTAGAACTCGGTTATAAAAAGAAAAGAAGAATTCCAGTAACTTTTGGGGGCATCTTTGTTTTATATGGCCCCTGGTGGTTAACTATGCCCACCCCTATCTCTATCTTCGATCCCTGCTCGCCTAGGGGACCCCTCCCTGATCTCATTCCCAGAGCGAGGACATCACAGAAGCTGCCATGGAAATTTCACAGGCGTGCTGCTCTCCGTGCCAACCAGACCGGCCCTGGCCCACGTGTCCGCCTGCATTTCTTGCAGATCCGGCAGCTTGCGTGCCGTTCGAAACGGTCGATGGATAGATAGGTGGTGGATCGTCACGACGGCAGGAACGGATCGCCGCTCTGTGCCCCCCGGCCTCGTGACTCCATGCCGTCCCAACCCAACGCTGCACAGCACCGGTAGCGGTTGCCGGTCAATGCGACGCGACCCAAACAGGTGCAGTGCAGGAGAGGTGCTACGCACGAACACGGCTACGCTACGCTAGCAGCGAGAGGGAGGGAGGCCGCCGTATCTAGCGCACGGTGCACGTACACTGCGCTCAGCGAGAATCGACCACGTCATCTCTTTTTTTCTTCTAACTCTGCAAAGTCAACGCGGTTATATGATAACAAGCCTCTTAAACTATCTACTATACTAGGGTCCGGATCCATCAACACCAAGGAAAGAGGAGAACCAGCAGAAAACAAGAAGGTAAAAACACCGACAAAACCAAACCAGGCCCCCTTCCCAACCCTAATTAAAAAAAAAGGTAGGAGGGGGAGTCGATCTCAATTCTCAACACATCAACGAACATCAGCACGAATTGTTTGTTTCGTCTGACCTCAGCAGAGTGGCCCACACTCGCGCAGGTCACAGGTCAGGGCGGCGCTCCGCTGCTAACCCACACCACACCTAAACGCTGCCAATCTCTAGTCCTAATTGTATCCCCCGCTGTGGCTTCTCACACAAAGCTTCCCTTCCCTCTCCCCTTCCAACCTGCACAGCAACTGCAAGTACTTGGAGAGCCAGGACTAGTCCACTAGTGCTCTTTCTTTTGTTGCGTCGCCATCCACTCCACCACACCACCACCTGCCCCCGACCACCGAAAAAAGGTCCAAGAATTCGAGGACACCTCCTCCTCTTCCTCCTCCACGATGGCCATGCCAAGATCCTTCCCCAAATCGTAGCCTTTGTTTGTTCCCCCAAAAGGAAGGATTTCATTCCTTCCCGTTCCATCGTTCCGATTTGCCGTCAAGCAAATGCGAAGCGTCTCCCCTGTGATCTTCTTTCACCTTGGCGAGCTGTGCGACTGACTGGTTGATCCAGGCTGTATATACATAGGGTTAATTAATGAGCGGCGCCAATTCTTCGTTGCCGATGCCTCCGCCGCCGCCGCCACCGGCGCCCGCTGCGTCGGCGCTCGACAACGTGGAGGCCAAGATAAGCCCCAGCATCGTCTTCGTCGTGGCCATCCTGGCGATCGTCTTCTTCGTCTGCGGCCTGCTGCACCTGCTGGTGCGCCACCTGCTGCGGCTGCGGCGCCGGCGCCGCCGCGCGCGGGAGGACGCGGACAGCGTCACGGCGTTCCAGGGCCAGCTGCAGCAGCTCTTCCACCTGCACGACGCCGGCGTGGACCAGGCCTTCATCGACGCGCTCCCGGTCTTCCTCTACCGCAACGTCGTCGGGGCCGCGCCGGGCGGCAAGGACCCGTTCGACTGCGCCGTGTGCCTGTGCGAGTTCGCGCCCGACGACCAGCTCCGCCTGCTGCCCAAGTGCAGCCACGCGTTCCACCTCGAGTGCATCGACACGTGGCTGCTGTCCCACTCCACCTGCCCGCTCTGCCGCCGGAGCCTCCTCGCCGACCTCTCGCCCACGTGCAGCCCCGTCGTGATGGTGCTCGAGTCCGAGAGCGCCCGCGACATGGCCGCGTCCGCTGCTCGGGCCACCGACGCCGAGCCCAGCGCCGGGCCCGGGGCCACGCTGCCGCGGGACCAAGGAGCGGACGAGGTGGTCGAGGTGAAGCTGGGGAAGTTCATGTGCGTCGAAGGCAGCACCGCCAACGCCAACGCCAAGGCGGCGGACGGAGCAGGCACCAGCGGCGACGGCGACGTCGACGTCGACGCCAGTGCCAAGGAAGGTCTCGGTCTCGGGCAGAGACGGTGCCACTCCATGGGGTCCTACGAGTACGTCATGGACGACCACGCCTCGCTCCGCGTGGCGATCAAGCCGCCCAAGAAGAAGCCCGCGGCCTCCAAGTCGCGCCGCCGCGGCGCCATGTCGGAGTGCGAGTTCGGCGCGTCCAAGCGCGGGGAGACCTCGCTCCGCCTGCCATTCCCAGCAACGGCGCACAAGCAGCAGCAGCAGGCCGACGCGACCATGGCGAAGCTCGCCAAGGACAGCTTCTCCGTGTCGAAGACCTGGATGGTGCCGCCGACCAAGAAGGATCCCGCCGGCGAGAGGCGCGCCGTGTCGTTCCGGTGGCCGGTGAGCGGCAGGGACGAGGGAGAAGGCAAGGACAGGAGGAGCGGGAGCGAGGCTGAGTGGGACGTGGAGGCCGGGAGCTGCGGCAGCGTGTCGTCGCTGGCGGAGGAGAGGCCGTCCTTCGCGCGGAGGACCCTGCTCTGGGTCGTCGGAGGCCGGCAGCAGAGCCGAGTCGGGAGCTGTTCGTGATCAGCAGCGCACGGTTGCTCGAAGATTAAAAAAAAGAAAGCAGAGAAATTCTTTTGTGCTCTTTCGGCAGATTGGTAGTAGCGAGTAGCGGTTGCAATAGCTAGAGATTTGCAGAACCCGAAAGCTCTGAAAAATTCTTTCTTTCTTCCTGCTTCGTTTGAAAACAAGTGGCAATGGCGAGCAGCGGTGAACTGGACAAATGACGAACATCTGCAGGTCCTAAACCGCAACTAACAACAGCTTCTGAAACAGCTAGTGGGCGTTGCTGCTCAGAGATTCAGAAACCAACAGTCTGAAACAGCTTCTGAAAGAGGATCGCGATGGGAGTCCGTGTTGCCTGCTCTGCGCGCATGGAGAAAGGCGGTTTGGTTGGATCGCCGCCTGCCCTGCTGGTTCGCTGGCTCGCGCCTCGCGGTGACGGGCATGTGAGCGCTGCGTGCTGCGCGCACCGGCCACCAGTGCGCCATGGCGTGCTCCTTTGTTTGCTCCTGCTTGTAATTGGAATTCTGGCAGGGTGGCTTTCTCCTTTTCAGAAGCGGCAACGCGGGCGTGGAGTCGAGTTTAGGAAGGTGGCATGCATCTTAACCTGACCTGTAAAGGAGGGTTCGGCTATCAACAAAAGATTCTCTCCTCTGCTCCTCTGACTGCTCTAGTCGAGTATATACATTTTGATACGCAGGGTCCTGGATTTCTTCTCTTTTTTTTCCTGGATCAAATAATTCAAATGTAGTGCAAGTAGAACACACTGGTGATTCAAATGCGTGCGATGGGAATGGGGTCGTTCAGTAGGAGAACTGGTCCAATCGCTCAACCAGTGACAATCACCTCAAGCGAAGGATTTGAACGCCGGTGAGCTGTTCTTCCATTAGAGCACTAATACCAACGGAAACGGTGGAGTCCTTCAGGTCACAGGCTGTTCCAAACAGGCAGTTAATGCGCTTCGTACTACTCCAGTGCGCAGATATGGATCTCGGCATCTCGCTTTCTTAATTATTCCCGCTTTTGAACCAAACGGTGGTTAATGTGCGAGCTCGCCACGCGCTCCAAATCAAGTCAAACGCATCTAACCACGTTTACCTCTGATTAAAGTTTTTTTAACAGCTCCATGCTTTAATAAGCGATCGAAATCTGGATTTAGAGGTCACATCCATATTCATTAGAGTACTCTGTAAAATGTTGGATTTATATGTCCCCACATAATTGAGCGGTAATCACCCACGATCCACGAATACCAATACAAGTCAGTACAAAGAAAAGGCATTTATACTTTTTCTCGAGTGTATTTCTTCCTCGTTCGATTGCGGTTTGCCATCCCCATCCATGCCGCCATCTCCAGCGGAACATGAATATAACACACGCAAAACACGGTTTTAAACCATAAACTGCACTATTTGCATAGTAAATTTTAAAATACGGGTAGAACATGGAGGCTGCGGGAGATAACTGCGGTACCCTCATCTTCGGAGGTGGGATTCTTGGGCACGTTTTGGCGTCAGTCGGAGGTATGATGCTCTGATCGATGGGCCTAATTTGATTGTTGGCGGAGCGCAATTAACAATTTTTTGTGCTAGTCTAAGGCTATCTTCGTCACCATACTCATACTCATACATATATTCAAACTTCACACTACAAACAGTGTAGTCTACAGTGCAAAAGACCATATGAATGAACTGATGGACACGGTCTAACAGATCCATCGTAGAGCTCTTCTAAAAAGTTTTCTTACCATCGAAAAGATCTCGTATCTAAACTAGAGTTGTTTCGAGATTTGATTTTCTAGAGTTGGAGTTATTCCAAACCAGTCATAATCACTTTTTACTTTTGTAGTTTTTCAAAAAAAAATACTTAGGGGGTGTTTGGGACCGGTCAACTCTTCATTTTATAACTCCGCTCCACAAATAAGTTGTCAAACACATTGAACTCCACCAAATGTACTCCTAAAAACCAGAGAGCCGAGGCCAACTGCATTGATTTTGTGGAGCAGCAAAAGAGGTGCTACAGGAATTAGGGTTTTATCTATCCTCGTGGAGTTACAAAGTATTTACCTACATTTGCTAGTACGCAGAAGTGACGACGACGACGTGTTGTGGATAGGGCGGCAACCCGACACCATGGAGGGAGGTCAATGACCCCGCACCGACTAAAGATAGGGATAACAACGGGTCGGATTTGAGTCAGGTAGAGTAAATACCCGCCCGCGACCATATCCATGGGTATTACTCATGCTTGCTCATGACTATATCCGCGATTAAAAATTTGTACTCGTGTTCGTACCCGTCGGGTATCGAGGCGGGTATTGGATACTCGTGGGTATAGCTTATGTGCTAACGTTGGCACAGGGTTAGTTGCGGGTGGACGCGCATGGTGGCACAGGGACGATGGCGGGCGAGCATGGTGACATGGGGTCAGCTGTGTCGGGGACTTAGCTAATAGGGGCGCTTCGCCGACTCGTCGCGTCCATGTCGGTGGTCAACATCGGGCTTAGGGTTACCATGAGCTCCGCCAGGAACATCACGAGACACCAGACCCGCTTGCTTGCTGGAGGATGAGTCCGCCTGGGAGGGCACATACAACGGACGTCGTGTGGTGGAGCCATGGTCTTTAAGAGCTATGGAGGGGATGGTCAGATGGAGGTCGCCGAAGCTAGATGGGCACGGGGCACCCGAACCGCTCCAATGGCTCCCCCTCGGGGGCCCTGCAGGGGGTGGTGAGCACGCATGCTTCTCATGTACACAAATTTAATTTCTTTTTAGTATAATTAATATATAATAATATGTATCACAGTACTATAAATATGATAGTATTTTTTTAAAACTCTAAAAATTAAATAGAAGAAATGGTTGGAGAGGAGAAGAAATATGGAAGAATGATTGAGGGAATGTACTTGTATATTAATAAAAAGTACGAATAAAGGGATTTCGAGAGGGAGAATGGTGGGAGATAGCCTTAGATCACCGACTAGCCATTACCTCCGGTCGGTGGGCACCACCGTGCGCGCGCGCGCACCAAACGTGTCGCGGTCTCTCAAATGTCAAGTGGGACTCCCGGTTACACCCCCATTGACCACGTTCATGTCATGTCCGTGTGCCGCTCGGTCCGTGGCACGTTCCTCGTTCGTTGGTGCGGTGGTTTCCAGGCTTTTCAGCTCAATGGGGCCTTTCTGCTATTCTTTGGTGGGCCTCTTGCTGCCTACGTTTCCTCAGATTTGTGGTAGATGCCTGTTGAGAAACCCTAATGAAGGGTTATGTGGGCAAATACCGAATATGCCCCTGAGGGCAATCACGTCTCTATATATAGAACATGTACCCCTCATATGGAATAGAGATCAGAAAGAGGCCAGAGGCCCAACCCTATACCATGTGTCTTGTGTGTTTCCTCTGTCGTGCTTATGGGAAGGGAGACGGGTTCTCTACATCTTCTTGCGCCTCTACTGCTGACGGGAGGGAAGGGAGCGGATCTGGTGATCCGTGGTAACGTAGTTCTCAACACGTTATCAGCACGCTCTACCTCAACGTTGCTGCGGGATCGGATCTGCATCAACTCTTCGTCAAGCCGGCAGGTCCTCCGGCCTAGCCGAACTGTCCTACGCGACAGACTTCACTTCCGTTTTGGATCAAGAAACACGGTATGGAATCCGCGATCTACTACTATTCAGAGTGAAAAAAACGTATTGTCTTCTCGCTGAACTCGGCGGCGCTGAGGCCTTGGTCCACGGCGCCCAATAGCACGCAGTGGTCGTGCATCTGCCACGCCCAGTCTGATAGCAGTCGGCACCCGATGTTGCCGCTGCGCAGCGCTAGCTGTCCCGTGACCACCTCCTGCATGATCGCGTCGAACGTGAACGTGTCTGTTTCTCGTCGACGCCTGCTTGATCATCGCATCTCGTTGAAACTAAAAAAACGTCTGTCGCCTCGCTCGTTGTACGTGACCTACCGCCGTCGCTGGAGACCCTGAGGTGCCCGGCTGCGCATTGATTAGGACGCAGGAGCCGCAGTCGCTGAACGGCCCGGATAGCCCTCCTATTCTTCCGGCCGAACGACTCCTATTCTTCCGGCCGAACGATATCGTGGCCTAGTTACACATGCACGGGCGGCACTCGTAGTGTCCCTGCGGCCGCAAGTTGTATAGCAGTCGTAGGCTTTGGACGAAAAGCACAGATCACATGCTTTATCTCTGTACGGTCACGGGCACCTACCTCTTGCATGGTTGCATGCAAGGGCCATGCATGCAACTCGGTCAAAACAGCTACGCAGTTGGCGAGTCCTCCCCTGGCGAGTGGCGAATCAACAGGCATTAATTCCCATAAATTCCTGTTGAATTAATCAACTTTAGTATTTTTTGCATGCTCTATATTATTTATACTATTTATTTCCTGTTGCAAATAGCAATAAGAATAAAGCATGTTTAAAGTTACAGTTTATACATTAATTAATTATTTCCTGCAGTAAATAATTAGTAGAAAAAATACATGCTTTAAAATGAGTAAATACCTTTTGCACTCGATGTGTTTATGTTAGTGTATTAATTTCAGTATTATTTTTCTGCTTTATTTCCTGTAGTAAATAGCAGAAAATTATTTGAAATACATGTGAAGGGTTGTACTATGCATAATAAAATTGCTCTAAATATTTGTGTCGCTTTGATCTTTCGGACTCACGTCGAGCGATTAAATTGTATAATGGGTACTCAGACACGCCGATCAGGCTGCGTTGGTAATCGGCTGAGTTATGGCATTAGCTAAATATTGACTGCGCCCTGGCAACACGATACAATATTTGTGTCGTACGTATTTGGCTGCGTCATGTGATTGCTATGTAGCACTCTCGTTTATTCGGACAGCTCCCGTTGAGTCGAACCACCATCACTGAGTCGCGTATTTTTCGCATGCCCTGTAGGCACTGTCTGTCTGCCGTGATCATTGAGCCACAATTGCGCCTGTTGCGCACGTTGCGTGGACTTATCGTGTACCCCGACTATCGAACCATAATTGTGTCTGTTGCGCTTATTACGAAGGCTTGTTGTGTTGTCGTACCCCTGAAGGCCGCACACGCGTTGACACCAGACGCTAGAGTTTGTACTCGTATGGATTGTGGTGGGTTGTTCAAACCCCTGAAGCCACATTATACGCAACCTTCTTAAACAATTTTATTTGGCTGTATATTTTATTTGACTATGTTGTGTGGCATTATATATTTATATATCGCCAAGTGGCCATAACAACTATATCAAGCTCTATAGTGCTTGAATAATCTGGGAAAGTAAATGAAATAATTTAGAACACTGATAAGTTAATTTCGTGCTCTCTTTCCTCATGCATAAAGTTTTACCTGAAGTAACCTGAAGATATATAATGCATGGAAGCCTTTTGGCATATAAGACATCACAAATTGGGACTCTATTAGTAAGCAAAAAAACCTTATCAAATAATTTAAGACCAGAAATCTCAGTTATACATTGCTCAACCAGATGTTAGCACATTGCTCTCTTTGTCGCTGAATGACATGAAGCAAACTATGAGATAAAAGGACATGTAATCGCCAGCAACACGAAGTTATGAGTATACCGATAAGTTATTCTGAGAAAATTTTCACTATGTTGGTGTGAAAACTATAGTGTGTTCCCGTCGAACCACTTTACTCGTTCTATCTAGGACCTCTATGCTTGTGTCGCATACATCTCTCGGAATTATAAATATTTATAGTCACTGAATTGACTCGGGATAGTCCTTTAACAAGTTTGGTACATACATTGTAAGCTAAATGGTAAAAGTTGGTCCTGAATGGACACATACCTGGGGTTTGTGTAGCCGAACTACACTGAATTCCACCCTTTGGCATGCTTACCATTATCTACCTCTGATCTACCAGAAGTGAGAAGAGTAGACAAATAACTATGAAATCCCACATCACCACAGAGCTTGAAGCCAAATTAGACATTAACATGTCCTTGGTCCTCGGAGCCAGAAGAGTCATATGTCTTGACCACTAGACTACTAGTGATGATAATTTGTGATAGAAATATGAAGATCTAGTAGAGACCTGTTGTATCCTCTCTACTCCTGATGATTTCTTCGTATGAGAGCAGTACTATTTGTTGTTGAAGACGGATCCTAGGCGGATACCAGTCTTGTTTCATTCTTGCCAAGCAGTTATCATCATTTGTTTCATGAAAAGCTAGTTATATGGTGATTTTCCCAGATAAAAATGAATTCTTGGCCTTGTCTGTTCTATTCCAAAGCTTCTCTTTTTGCTGAACAATGAAGAGATCGAAATAATGCTTTATAGAACAAGTTGGTATATAATATGAGGAGAAATATTTGCCCTGCTGGCAACACCATTAATAATTGACTATTGTTATAAGTTCTCTCTCAAAATTATTATACCTAAGAATGTTGCATAAATCTATACCCAATTTCAGAACAGTATGAGTAATTGGATAAACCATGGGCAGTGATAAAAACGAGCTGGACTATACATCTATGCATATAAAAATATTTGCTTGGCAGCATTGGCCTGATGCCGTGCACTTTACTACCATTATCTACACACATGTTTTCCTATGTGCTTAAACGCACAATGCAACCAGTGAATGTCTTTGTGAGTGTTAGACCCTGATGGTCATTTTACTTGTTGATCTGAAGTCAACTAATGACTCCAAACGACGAATGGTATGCATGAGCCCCTGAAGGACCCTTATGGATAAAATGGTGTTGCACATATCAGTATAAATCTTAATGATTGACTATGCATTTGGTAGTAATAACAACAAGTTTGCATAATTGTAACCATGAAGCAACTTGTTGTTGCGTGTCTCGCTGGATGTTGAGACTAACCCTTCATGTTGAAGGAAAAATATGTAGTATTCATGCCACTACATTAATCTAAGTCCAAAGCTCACTGCATAAAACCCCGATCCGTAATGTGCGTTAGATTTCCCAAATAAATCACCACATAGCATACATTGGCCACAACTGGCTGATTGTGGTTGGGGATTTTATCTGTATGCTTTTTAGAACATCTCGGCATTAGGGGGAGGAATGCCCATATAATATAATGCCTCAATATTCTATTAAACGCACAAAAGCCAAACTAAACCTGTCGTTCGGTGTGTACTCCTGTGTATATGGAGTTTGCCAGAAATCGTTGAGGAGTAACCATATTGGTCTGAATGCTTCTACCTGATGTAGATGTGGATATACCCGGGATTAATATCGTATCCACATTTGACTTATTGGTATTTGATCTATTCTGCGGGGACGCCTGCGGATATGATCCATCGGCCTTAGTCAAAGCATATGTTCTGATTGCAGATTCACGTGGTCTGTAATAACTCTCCTCCGATGAACTCGCCCTGCTGGTGATTTGCCTCACGAAGAGGTTCATCTTGATGATGAAGTTCCTAGCAATGCGCGCAATATCATTGTGCTGGGAATATGGAACAATGAATCTTTCGTTTTGGGAAATGATGGAGATCATTATTAAACGTGGGAGACAAATGTGTCGACACCTATCTTGCCTCTATAGATTGCAAAGGGATCCAAAACAAAGTCCTAGGCATGAGTGCTTGAAGCTCTCTTATCGGGTCAATGATAAATGCAATCGAGGCTGAACCAATAATCGCAAAATGGAAGTCGCGAGCTTGAAATTCGGACATTTATGGGCACTATTGAAATAATGTGTGGTGAATGCGATGGTTCAAGTGGTCTTGTGAGAGACCCATCCCACATATGTGTTGAGTAAACAATGTTCCGCTATATGATATAATCTGGCAAATGGCATGAATTAAACTATGCAGTTAATAGGATTCAGAAGATCCATCATGAGATCCAAGGAGGACTCATATTCTTGAATTATAAATATGCAACATATAAATCTCATACCGAATAATACATTCCTGATGAATGATCACTCTCCTATGTAGGGAGAATATCTCCTAGTTGAGATCATCGTTCCCAGATGGAACCTATCCAGAAGAAACAAAGTCTGTGTTGAACACCAAAGTTTGATAACCCCTATAAAGGGATAAAGACCCATACAGACCCGGAAAGGAATAGGATGAGGTACCAAAGGACTTGAAGTTCACCAAATAAGCACATGTGCATTCCACGATCTTACTCATGGTATTTTCCACTAGATGTGGAATTACGGTATCCTCTAAAGCCCTGATGGCAGAAACCTATAAGGTTTAGGTGTTACTGGCAAAATATCCCCATTGTGCTAGAATGACAGACTGTAACGATGTATTTGATCGATGAAAAATCCCTGATGGATTACGATTTTATATGGACTTTTGTTACACCATCATAGATGTTGCAATGGATGAACGCCTCGAGCGATGTGTCATATTTAGAATATGTACTATTGCAACTATATTATCCCCTAAGTCCTATTGAAGGGCATGTTATTTGCTTTGCACAACTATGTATAAATTGTGGTGTAAGATAGAAAATGATAGCACCCCAACCTCATCCATTCTCGTTGTTCCAGATGAACAATGAGACATATATCTTGAAGAATATGCTTGAGTTATGAGGGATAACGACTTTGACAGATGTCATCGTCAGGGGGAGCGAATGCTTATATTGATCACAATCGTGAGACAATAAATGTCATATTCTATGTCCTGAAGGCGTGAGCTTGATGATCAATATGTGAACCTTTATGAAACTTTCTATCAAATATATAGATCCAGTCGATCGAACACCATCAATTAAGGTGGCTTATTTATATTGATACGTGCACTTACCTCGTATATCCTAGAAGTGAGTAGAGGTAAAGTTCCTGAAATAGTCCTTGCAAGGATATGCAATCCGTTTGCTAAATCTTTATATGCATATACTTCCAGAAGAAGATGTTTTGCCTTATTGATACGATTTTGCAAGGATTAGGGGGAGCACATTTCTAAAGTTAGCCTTTATAGAAGATTCAATTGAATCTAGATATACAAGATCGAAATATGTCCTGATGACAGTTGTTGTACTCTTTTTCCTTGGTGAGTTTTCCTGAAGTTTCTCACGTGAGGTTTTTAACGAGGCAACAAAGTGCAAATGCAATATGCGTCACCATGCGCTCTTTCTCCATATTTTCCCACTGGGTTTTTTGGGAGTTTTAATGAGGCATGTGTTGGTCGCGGTATTCGCCCAAGGGGGAGTGTTGAGAAACCCTAATGAAGGGTTATGTGGGCAAATACCGAATATGCCCCTGAGGGCAATCACGTCTCTATATATAGAACATGTACCCCTCATATGGAATAGAGATCAGAAAGAGGCCAGAGGCCCAACCCTATACCATGTGTCTTGTGTGTTTCCTCTGTCGTGCTTATGGGAAGGGAGACGGGTTCTCTACATCTTCTTGCGCCTCTACTGCTGACGGGAGGGAAGGGAGCGGATCTGGTGATCCGTGGTAACGTAGTTCTCAACAATGCCTACAGCGGGTCAGCCAGAGACAGGGGAGGATGCATCCATGCGGGACCTCATAGACTGAGCCTTTGCATACCTCCGCGGCTCTCCTTAATCGTGGGCTCTACGCTGCAAATGGGCCTGAGTTTCTCCCTGGCTAATGGCTATTACTCAGCCTTCCATTTTATTAGCCCGTTTTTAGTTTTGGAGTTGCCAGGTTGGAGTGCCCTACCACCACACCCTACTTCTAGCCTCAAGAATATACGGAGATCAGGTATATTATGCAGTCCCAATTTATAATACGTTTAACTTTTTTATGCCAAGTTAGACCAGCTTATCTTATTTAATTTTTTTGGGAGAAATAAAAAATCAAATCCTAAGTATATTATATAGTAGGTGATATCACAGTAGAAATTAACAATAATTATGATTTTTTTTGAGTAAGACGAACCAGTCAAACTTGTGGTAAAAATGTCAAACGAATAATAAATTGCAATGAGGGAGTACTAAAATGCTTGTGGAAGTTTTCTTTCCATTTAGTAGGATGCCTACATCATGTTTATATCCATTCGAAATTGTTTTTTTTTTCTAAATAAACAGTAAGCACTCACATTGTCACACGATACATTCAGAATTTTCCATGCCCCTACTAGAGAAACGAAAAGAGTTACGGTTTTGGGGCAAGGGCAAGCTGCATTAAAATTAGAAATGCAGAATTAAATATGTTATTGATGTTTTAGTCTGTAAGGTAAACACTGTATTATCACTATTGTTTGCTGTTGCTCCTCCTCCTACTATTATTATGGAATTATCCGTTTATCCAAATTATTAGCTTGTTTAGACTGCCCTTGTCCAAACACATGGTTAAATGACAGGTGACGGACTATTATTATAAGGGACTATCTCATGTGAGCATGTGGGTAGTGTTTGGATGTAATTGCTAAAGTTTAGTATATTGATGTAGAAACATATCCATACCTCTAATTAATGTAAGGTGGAGAGAGAGAGAGACAGAGTTGGGCGAGGATGATAGGAGATATCTTTTTCCTCATCTTCGACTAGTTTGAGTTCACTTTATTACATTTTGAAGGAGCTAAACTAGTAATGAGTTCTAGAATTCAGTGGTTCACTTTTAGCAGCTTTTAACATACATGTTTAGATCACCAAGTGCTAAAGATTAACTAAAAATATAGTGATAAACTTTAGCAACATGGATCCAAAGAGGCTAGGAAGATATACATGGGCTAATATTAAATATATATTTAAGTACCTATACTTTTCTATGTAATAAATTTATAACATGTCGTAGTAAATAACAAAAGAAGTTTTTATCCATTATTGTCTCTACTAACCACTTAAGGGCTTGTTCGGTTAACGCTCAATCCACGTGGATTGAGTTGGATTGGATGAGTTTGAATCCGAAACAAGTCAAACTTGTTCTTAATTTTTTCCAATCTCATCCAATCCATGTATATTGGGAATAACCGAACAAGGCCTAAAGATAATTTCATTAGCCCCATGGGAACGTGCCTGTCTATGACATATTACTAATCACGTCGAGAAGCCACGTGGTTTCAACATAGCAAATATCTCCAGAATTACTTATGAAGATAATACAACATATGTTGCGCAAATAAAAACAAAATATTAAGAGCAATATGATCAAGCATATTTCTCCTATTTTTTATGGCTACCTGCTCCAAAATAAGTATGAGGTGCAAATTTCACAAGTCTTATGATAATATAGCTAATCTATTTATTGAATTTTGTTTCTTGTGGTCATAATCAAAATATGCTCAAGGTACATAAATGAAATATTTAGGAGACCCGTAGAATTTTTTTTAAAGGTTGTTGTGCTATTTTTTTAAAAAAAATCTTTCGCTCGTTACTCAGCAATTGTCTCACACACGCATGTCATCTGTGAACCACAGACGTCATCTTTCTCTCGATAAAAAGTGCGCACAGCAACAGCAAGCATATGGAAGCAAGGCACGCACAGGTCGACGAATATGCCCTTGGGGATCCGGTCGTCCGCTAGAAGAAGAGAGGGATCAGCCGCGACGTCATGTTTCACTTGCCGTCCATGCTCGCTTCGTTCGACTAGGACGCCGAGAATGTGGGCCACACCGCAAATAAAAAAAAAACACGCGCCAAGAGCATGCGCCTTCTCGGCGCGGCGTGGCGTGGCTGCGGAACGGCAGTCGGTCGTCGTCCTCGTTCCTGTCAAGGCTTTGACGAGATGCATGCTAGCTTGCGGATCACCACCATTGTTTAGCGCTTCAGACCAACAGCAAAGCCTGCACGCCGCGGATATGCTTTTGTTTTCCAAAAAGAAAAAAAATCTCACCGTGGATCTCGCCGGATTTCTTGAACGAGAGAGCTCACCTCTGTCTGCCTCGCCCTTGCTCGGTCCATCCCGGCGCATCGTCCAAGCCGAGCGCGCATGTGATCCCAATGATGCCGTTGTACATGCATATGAACGAGCGAGAAGCAAGCAAGGAAGGCAGGCAGGATATTCTTTGCTTCATCGCCGTATCGGCCCCATTATTCGAGGAGCCTGCATCGGCCACATGTGCCTTGCCCCCTTCTAGCTTCGTTCGGCCGGTCCGGATAAACGTACGGATATATGCATATGCATCATACGCGTTTGCAAACTCGGTTCGGTCCAGAGTTTCTTTGCGTCTACCAAGGGTTCGGCAGGTTTTCATGACGTACAAACCATATGTATGAAAAGCCAACTGATACGGCAGTCTACATTAATTAGTCGTAAAGAAGCTAAGTTCCCACCGATGATGATGCAATATCTAATATAGTAAGAACACTCCAAATGTCCACAAAAAAAAGGTTTTATGAGTACTAAATTGTTCAATTCTCAACGTGTAAGAACACGTGGAATATGTGTACGGTTTTTAGTGAAGTGGCCATGTGTAGGTGTTTTGTGTGAGCACCGACGAGTAAATTTGTGTATACAGGGTGAACACAAGAGCTATACTGGTTCGGTCTGAATGTTTCTACTCTAGCCTTAAATGACTTGCGCTATCGATATCGGATTGGTCGTAGTATGGGCGACATACATGTGAGAGAGGAAAGAGTTATCAAGTCTCTAGAGTGCGTGTGTGAGTGTTGATTTGGTGTAGCACAGTGAGAGTCCGAGTGAGAGTGAGAGTCCGAGTGCTGTGAATCTCGAGATCTCTTTCTTTGTGCTAGCACAATGCTTTTGTTCCTCTGTCCGTTTTGTTGAGGCTGGCCCTTCCTTTTATTGTTCAATGAATGAGCCTCTTACAAGGGTCTCCTCATGGAGGAGTACATAATAGGTAAGAAAAAGGTCTTTTGCGATTTGTCTTGTGCTTGCCGGTGTACTTCGGGACGAGGTGAGGCGTCCTATTCTTCTTACGAGGATAAACTATTCTATATATCTACAGGTACTTCCGTTAGACCGGGAACGCCCTGCAGACTACAGTTGGTGGCATAGTGACACTTGCTACCTCAACGTCGTTGGAATGCTTGAGTTCATAGTGGTTTCGTTCGTACCCCCATCCTCCTGTAAATTGTGACCCACCTCACGGGTCCTCCTCTATTCTCCATACTAGGGTCTTAAGCTCTATAGTCGGTCTACAATCGGCTCAGATTTCGAGGACCATGGGGTCTGGTCGGGCTAGGATAGAGCCCTTCCTCCCGTATCATGCGAGGTGGAGAAATGATAGGGTTAGTAATACGATCTGTTGACCTGATCTCTATCCTCGTGATTGGTTACCCAGCTCCTGGCGCTCAATGTTCCCGCATGCGTTAACTGTGCTTGTGTCTTTGATTGATTGGCTGCACAACAATGCTGGAGCCTGTACACACGGCTGCAGGCAAGACTTTTTTACACCCATTAGCCTGCATGCGTGAAGAAACCAAATATGAGCGTCTCAACCGGTGCACACCCGTGCAAGCCAGGCGCAGAGGCTGCCGGCAACCAATCATACCGTATGCGTCATGGTCCAGCTCAGCCAACTCTCATGCTCGTATCCATTCGGCCCCATGAGGGTCGGCTCGAGGTCTACCTTTTGAGATCTTTGAAGGGATCAGCCGTGGTCTACCTAAGTTGTTCACACCCCTTCTGACTAGTAGGCCCGAAGGCCCAAGGTTTTTTTATATCCCGACGCCATTTTAATAATTTTGATACCCATCGATTCCTTGTTCACCAGCGTATATATACCCATCAATTGGTAAGCCACCTAAATCAGATCCAAGAAGAAGAAAAATATTTAAAATGATCCATCACACCGATCGTATGTGTTCTGCATCTGCACAGGCATTTGAAAACACAACAATTAAAGAGAATAGAGAAAAAACACGAAGATGGTTGGCAGCTACCAAACGGGTACGACCTGACAGAAGTGCGCGCACTGGGCGGCGATGGCCATTGGCACGGTAGGTAATGACGATCTTGATGCCGAGGAAGATCCCGTATACAGGTTGGGGAGGAGTAGACAAGGCGACGCGAAGGGCACCTTTGCACTGCAGCTACACGGCGACTTGTTGCCCATCGCCCTCCATAAAAATGACACTTTACTCAGTTAACTGTTAAAAAAGTATCCAGTTATTTATAAAAAATATTTTATTCGGTTATGTATAGAAATATTATATTTTGTAGTTTGATAGTATATTGTTGTAGAACATAAATTATATACTATCTCCGTTCACAAATATATGCTACTTGACTTTTTTCGAAAATTTTGACCACTTGTCATATTCAAAATATTTATTGAAAATGTCAAATATTAAGTCAAACATAAACTACCTTAAATCCTTAAATGATAAAACAAATAAATAATAAATAAATAATAACTCATTAAAAAACCAATTGTGTCATATATCTATAAACGGATGCAGTATTAAATAAGCTAGTAGTCAATATAATATGCATACGACACATGTGTCATGTATATGTATACGTATATGTATTCTTAAATTCCAGGTATCCGTTACCTAGGTGTCGTTTGGTTCACATATTGAAACGTAATGGTGGAGGCGAATATGCGTGGAGTGGGAACGAATACACTTGAAGTCGTTTGGTTCACAAATTTATAACGAAATGGATAACAGACAACGTTAAACCATGTTAGTTTAAATCTAATCGTAATTAGATACCACACAAGAAAATTGCTAACGGTTTATTCAAATTTATTATCATACCAAGTGTGAATCATTGCCATTATCATTTACGTTACATTTCGTGAACCAAACAACACATTGATATTACCTTCATATGGTAGATATTAGCTAGGTTGGTGTAGGATCATGTCCAGTGGAGATAGACAGAGCAGACCCGGCGCGTGGACACATCGATCGTTAGGGCATCTACAACCCCATTTTAATGTGGGGTCTCTTATGGGGTCTAATGGCATGTATAGTGGAGAGGTACCAAAATAGTTCTCCAAGCACAAGAGACAATTAAAATATTCTATTATACAATGGAGTGTCCATAAATATAGTCTATTAATAAATGCATAAGTCAATATGTATATAGAGCATCAGATCGATATAACATACGACATATTCGTACAAGGAAATGAATACGTTTATTACTACTTGGGTTACGAACCAGAGATGTCTCTTCATGGAGAGACGACTCCACAAATTTTTATGCGTATACCCCTTTAGACACGTCAAGAGCCTCTATATTAAACACCATTGTACATGCCTTAATTTTAAAAATACAAGAGATGGGCTCTTCACGAAGAACCTGTCTCTACACGACTCCCCATGAATATTGTTTCTTAACTGCACTTATGGTTTAGTGTCTCAAAGTTGTATCATATAGTATGTTAACTATCTCTTGTACTTGAAAACTGAAACACCGTGTCAGGGTTGTACATGGCCTTAGATGTGTGTGGAAGCTAGCAAGCGCACCGCGCACCCGCACGCATACTCGCAGTCGCACCACACAGACACAACCGCAATTCCAAACCCTAGACCTAGAAGCCGGCAACGACTATGGGTGGAAATTTGGCTCAGGCTTGACGAGCCAGGTCGGGTTGGTGAGGCTCGGCTCGAGCCGACTCGCGAGCCAAAACGAGCCTGAGCCGAGCCTGGTTTTGCAGCTCGTCAGAACTACGAGCGAAGTCGAACCGGCTCGGTCCAGCTCGCGAGCCGAGCTAACAACGTTAAGTATACTATTATACCATATTATTATTATTATTATTATTATTATTATTATGTTTTGAACTATTTTATTCAATTTCTTGAAAACTTGATAGGTGATACACTTATATTGTAGTCTAAAAATATATTATACATAATTTTTTATCCTATATATAATAAAAAATAAATAGTTTATACTCTAAACGTGATTTAGTGTGAGTCTCGCAAGCTGGCTCGAGCCGCCTCGTGAGCCGTTACCGAGCCGAGCCTCTAGGTTAGGCTCGCAACATGACCGAGCCGAGCCTAGCTTGGCTCGCAACTGCACTGAGCCGCGTCAAGCCGAGCCAGGCTCGGCTCGTTTCCAGCCCTAGCGGTGATGGTAGGTGGGCAGCTCCAGCCGGTAGCCACGTACCGACACACAAACGACAGGCTCGGCGACGACGAGTCGACGACCGCAGTCCTCGGTTCCTTGCCTTCTCGGCACTTCACCATCTCAATCGGATAGCCACAGGCGGCAGGCCGCTCCCTCGCGTAGTACTGGTGAGTGGTGAGTGAGTCTTTTTGATGTAGTAATGTTGATATAAACTTTCAAGTGCACTAGTCATGTGTCTATGCTGCCAAAATGATTTAATATTAAGATTCATGATGTGTTGATTAATTGTTGTTAAACTGGCTATAACACTAGCTTTTTCATTGAACCTTTTGGATGTAGGATGGCATCTGCAAGTGGCAGTGGGCGCGCAAGCACTAGAGCATCCCTTGTTGCTACAAACACTCTAGCTGTGGTCGTGCAAGAAACAACTCCAGTTAATGGAGGTGGAGAAGGAGAAGGTGGAGAAAGAACAACTGATATCAGAGTGAAAGGGTCTGATACAAAGAAAAGGAAACCATAAAATTGCCCTGACTAGTTCTCTCAACTTCCCTCCTCTTTGGTTTAGTTCTCGCATCTATTCATCAGATCCCATTTATGACGCCGCCGGAGCCAATCTGCCCTAATGCCTCGTTCATGACACCGTCGCCTCCTTCCCGACGCACGATGTCGCTTAACCCTGCCCCTCTTCCCAACGTCCTCGCCCCACTGGTAATCGTCACGACACCGTCTCGCTCATAGGTAGACCTCGCTCGTCGCGACGATGCGATCCAGCCTCGACGACTGGGGAGCTTGACGAACCAGCGAGCTCGGGCTCTCAGCTAGAGATGTCGTCTGACCCCGCCTCTTTCTCGGTGCCCCACCCTTCGAGGAGATTGGCATTCGACAATGTACGCACGGTTTTGATTCGGGCAAGAAAAATTTAGTTGTATGTTAGCTTTTTTTGTTCATATTCTTTGAACTTGTATGCTATATTGTTAGACATGGAATTTGAATTTTGTGCCATCGTAGTTTTTTTGTCTTGCTTGATTTTGTAATGTGGTGTTTTAGCTCTATAAATTTTGGTCCTACGTCGGCCACTGAATAAATAATGTGTCTTTATATTAAAAAAATATTTGTAACTGAAGGTATCTGCATCTGACTCGTTCCGTATTCAATATATAAATATTCGTATCCGTAACCAAGATAATTTGTATCTGTATCTTTATCTGAAGGTTTCCATATTCGTATTCGAATCAGAAAAAAAAATATTAGTAATATGACGCATAACCAAACGTGTCCAGCCTGGTTTACTGATGCCGCTGCCGTGTCGTTTCCGACGTCGGACCAGACATGAGATAACGAGATAAGGCTGTCAGATCCTAGAATCGACGGGAGATGGGGTTGGCGAAAAGAACATGAAAGCTCGGCGTGCGCAGCCGATGGTGCGTGCTTCTTATCCCAGCATCTCCGGGCTTTAGTTAGGGTCAGACAACCATTGCCACCACCTTCTCTCTAGCTACGAAGCGACAGGGGTGTGCCTAAAGCCGCTTGCCTGGCGAGGTGAATGAAATGATGGATCACCCGCCGCGCGCGCTGTGGCCTTTAACTGACATCACGGTCTCGCGTGTACCACATCAGGTACAGCCTGCTGCTGGAAACGGGAGGACGAACGAGCGAGCGACCTCGAAGCTGTTGCCCGGGCCTGGGGTGTGGCTGGCAACGAGAGGAAAGAAAAGACGGCCTCAATCATGGCAGCAACCGGACCAGTAAAAACCCTAGGTGCCTTGTTACATAATCCTTCCCCCAGTCCTAGGAAACGTCTGCCTCAGGCTCAGGCGTGCGGAAAGCTCGCTAGCGATAAACATGTCCTTGTGATATGAACTGCAAGCTACAGCCTGGCCTCCCTTCGTTTTTGACATGGCTGGCGGCCAGGTTCCTGTTGCCGTCAAGAGGGGATAGGGGTGGATAAGGAGCACCAGAGCCGGATCAGGCTCCTATCCTATCCATACCAGGCCGGGACTGTGTAATGCAGCAGGATGGAGGGAAAAAAAGCGTGACTGAATGGGACTGCCAACAGGGCAAGCAAGCAGGCAGAGTGAAAGAATCATTTTCCCCACTTCTCCTTTTCTGATCTCGTCGTCATCGTCAACTACATGTACAATGGTGGTTTGGTTGGTGGTCGAAACGTTATTCTTTGCATATTACCATGCGGGCATATACAGGCACGAAAGATTTGGGGGTAGCAATGTAGAAGAAAGCAAAAAAAAATTGTCGATCCTGTAAACTGCAGCTAATCAATCCTACACCACGCCGTCTGCTGAATCTCGTTGTGTTCATCACCACTGGTTATCCTTGCTCGATGTTTGCTGTTTACTGCTGCTACTAGCGCTGTGTGTTCTCCTCTTCCCCCTCAGAGCGAGCCTTCGAACGAGACCCGCAGCTGCACCGCCGGCCTGGACCGCTGCTGCGACGGCGCGCTGGCCAGGCCGTCCAGCATCTTGACCACGTCCACCGTGTCGTCCAGGTAGTACCTGGCCATGCTCGGCTTCTTGCCCACCGTGCACGCGAACACCTCGCTGCTGGCCGGCAGCTTCACGCCGCTGTTGGAGGCCGGGCACACGATGCTCTCGAACATGTCCTCGTCCGACCGGTCGTCGCCGATGCACAGCACGAAGTCCGGCGGCTTCCCCGTCCTCACCATCGACGACAGGAGGCTGTCCACTACCACGCCTTTGCTGATGCCCTGCACGACAGCACGGAGATATTTTCACGCGTGTTATTTATGCCATTTGCTGCTCTCCCCCTCTCTCGCCAGTCCCAGGAATTTCCCAATTGTGATTGCGGACAAATGGATGATGGTTCAGTTGCGTGGCAGGTTGCTTTCGGAGGGGGGAGGGGCACAATTAAAAAGACCGTGGATTTCCCAGGCCACACGGGAATGGTCCATGCTGATTCACATTCTATTTGTGCAGAAGATACAGATTGTCCCAGCCATGCATGTAGTGGATTGGATTGGATCGGATCGATCCTTATCCGATGCATTTTTTGTTTGACAGCTACGTCTAGTCGGTGGGCATGATTCATACACATCCAGAAAAAAAAAAGTGAACTGAATGAACAGCCAACGAACAGCAGCAGCTATGGAATAAATTAATGAGCAGAAAGAGAAAAAAAAGACACGCATCCGGCTCGCCGCTCACCTGGGGGTTAACCTCGACGATGTGCTGGCCTCTCTTCACCACCACGGGCTCGTTGGCCAGCACGTTCTCGAGATGGTCGAGCAGTTCCTTGGCCTGGCAGGAACCGAAGTCCGGATCCGCCTCGTGGTGGTGCCACACGATGGCGCTCTCCTTGTGCTCGATGTAGGAGCCATCTGTTGCCTCCGTGTACAGCTGCATCACCGGCTCCGCGGTCTTCTTCCAGTCGAAGTCGGCGGCCAACCCGGAGGTATCCCATGGCGCGTCCCTGCTCCACCTGCAGCCACAAGAGTCGGTGACCGGTCATCGTACCACCCTACTGCACGTTAGGAACAGCCCAACAGGAATGCTCTTTTGTAAGCTGTAAACAAAAGTGATTGGCACTACTGCTACTGCTAGCAATGATCTACAGTAGGCATTGCACTAGCTCGGAATCTAGACATGTCGGTCAGTGAAATGTTTTCCTTAAATGTGCGGATTGCAGTCGTACGAGTACCATTGCTTAATTCGTAATAATTCTATTCTATGGACCGAATCTGGAACAGTAAGAACCCAAATCCAAGCAAAGCAAACGTGGTACCAACTACTAGCAGATCTTCGCCGGTGGAACAGTGTACTAGTAAGATTTTTCCTTCTTTACCTTGTGAGGTAACCGTGCTCCGCGGCGATGCCCAGCTTCTCGCAGGGGGCGAACCACCTGCTCAGCTCGTCCTTCCCCCGTCCGCTTACGATGAACACTCTGTTCTTGGGGTCCTCGCACAGACGATTCAACACAGAAATGACCTCACTGCTCGGCGTCCTGTCGATGGAGTTCTCCGGCATCACGGTGCCGTCGTAGTCCAGGAGAATCAGCCGGTTATCCGTCCTCCGATACGACGGGACAATGTGCTCCACGGAGAGGCGCCGGAAATTCGGGCCAAGGGCCACCACCTTGAAACTCATGCCGAAGCCGATCCCCCAATGCCGGCGCGAGAAATGGTCCTTGCAGGCGCGCTGCAGGTCCGAGTCGAAGGACCGCGCCCAGTAGGCGACGTCGTGGGTGCTCACGTACTTGTAGTGCTTCTCGTGCCGCAGCCGCTGCTCGGCCTCCGGCATCCGCAGCGCGGCGTTCATGGCCTCCGCCACGGACTCCACGCTCCACGGGTTGACGCGGATCGCGCCGCTCAGGGACGGGGAGCAACCGACGAACTCCGAGAGCACGATGACGCTCCGCTTGGGCGAGTCGTCTCCGAGCGCGGTGCTCTCCTGCCGGCACACCGTGTAGATGTAGGGGATCCGGTTGAGCCCGTCGCGGACGGCGCTGACGACGCAGCACTCGGCAGCCGCGTAGTAGGCAGCCTTCTCCTGCGGCGTCACCGGGGCGTCGATGAGCACGATCGGCGTGTACCCGGGGGTGCCGAAGCGCGCATTGACCCGGGCGCTGATGGCCCTGGCCTCGTCCTGCACGCCCTGCACGTCGCGCCCCTCGCTGCGCGCAGGGTTGGCGATCTGCACGAGCACGGCGTGGCCGCGGAGCTCCCGGTGCTCCACGAGCAGCTGCTCCATCGCCAGGAACTTGAGCCCGATCCCCTTGAACAGATCGACGTCGTCGACGCCGACCATGAGGCGCCGCCCCTTGTACGCCTCGGTCACCCGCCGCACCGCATCCTCCGTCTCCGGCGCCGAGACCACCGATCTGAGCTGGCCCATGTCGATCCCGACGGGGAGAATCTTGACCGTGACGGTGCGGCCGTAGTACTCGATGCCGATGTAGCCGCGCTTGGACTGGTAGTCGAGTCCGAGCAGCCGCGAGCACGCGGTCAGGAAGTGCCGCGCGTAGTCGAAGGTGTGGAAGCCGACGAGGTCGGCGTTGAGGAGGGCGCGGACGAGGTCAT
The DNA here is from genome assembly GCF_902167145.1 of Zea mays. NCBI lineage: Eukaryota > Viridiplantae > Streptophyta > Magnoliopsida > Poales > Poaceae > Zea > Zea mays. Next base: position 221,425,634 of record NC_050100.1, on the reverse strand, counting down.
CCCGCACGGGGATGGTGCGGAAGATCTCCGACGAGGGGAAAGGTGAGTGGAGGAAGAATCCGACCTTGGCTCGCGGGAAGCGCTTGCGGAGGAAGGTCGGGAGCGCGAGGAGGTGGTAGTCGTGGATCCAGACGAGGTCCTCGTCGGGGCACAGCACCTCGGTGAGGCGGTCGGCGAAGGCCCTGTTCGCCGAGAGGAAGGAGTGGTATAGAGTCCGCTGGAACGGCAGGCCGCCGAGCGACGACGGCGTCAGCGGGAGGAGGTAATGGAGGAGCGGCCAGAGGTAGTGCTTGCAGAATCCGTGGTAGAAGCGGTGGTGGAGGTCGGTAGGGAGGTACACCGGCAGGCACGAGAAATTGGCTAGCAGGTAGTCGGACAGCTCATCTGAGGCGGCTTCGGCCGCGGCGGCTGGGAGGGTGCCGATGTGGAGGACGGGCGCGTTGGCGGGCAGCCCCGAGCGGAGCTGGTACGCGACGGTGCCGGCGTCGACGGAGAAGGCGAACCCGAAGGGCGCCGCCGGGTCCGGCGACGCGCGGAGCGGCAGGCGGTGGGAGACGATGACGCGGCGCGGCGGGGCGGGCGCGGGCGGCGAGGTGGGCGAGGCCGGGGACGCGACGGACATGACGCGCGGGAGGCGGAGCGGCGTGGGCGACGGCAGGGGCACGTCGTCGGCCGCGGCGAGGTCGAGGAGATTGTGGCAGGAGATCGAAGGCATCGCCCCCTCCTCCTCCTGCCTATCTGTGGGCGTCGCAGAGGTGGAGGCGGCGGCGATGGCGCATGAAGAGGAGAGGAGAGAAGCGCCGCGCCGCGACGAGTGTGTCGGGTTTGGCAGGCGGTCGGGTGTGGGAGACGATCGGAAGCTTCTGGGGATAAGAACGGCCGAGGTGTGTCTCGGGCGCGTGAGGGAGGTGAGGTGGTGGTATAAATATGGCAAGCCTGGATATGCGTGTGCCTGTGCCCCCCTCCCGTTGTGGAAAAAAATTAAATACATCCCGGTGTAAACAATCTCTTTTATTGCTCATCACATTCACTATTTAGACGCTAAAAACAGATAAAAATTGTAAATTAAATCTTTAGAGCTAGTTTGAGAACTCTATTTTTTAAAGAGTTTCATTTTTCAAAGAAAAATTATTTATTTTATTTTAAAAAATTGAAATCCCTTTAAAAAATGATGTTTTAAACTAGTCCTAAATAATTTGTTTTTCTTTTATTTATATATAGACCAACAAAAAGAAAGTCTTTACATGCCCATATGCAAAGAATTTATTTCTCGTCGTCGTGTGTGGAGCGAGGAAGAAGGAACGGACGGGGCGACCGGGAGTAGGCAGGGGCGGCATGGCCTTGGGCCTCCTTATCCACACCGCTCGCTTCCTCGCCCACGGAAATGACGGGACTGCCCCCGCCTTCGCCAACGTGGGATGGATCAGTGTCGCGGTCGCCTAACGGTTGGGGTTATCTATCCGTCTCTCTCGCACCGTATCCGTTCGCCCAGTCGTCGTCGTCGTCGCCGCGCTGCCTCGCTTGCGGGCGGAATACGTACGACTCGCGTGCGGCGACCCCGACCCGCACCCGGTAGATGGATAGGTACTACCGCCTACCGGTGCCCGGCTCCGGTGGATGACAGGTGGGACGGCTGTAGTAGAGCTTGAAGAAAGAAGCCTGTTGCTTTGCGCGTTGTTTAAGCGCGCAAGGCGCAAGTTTCCTTTTCGGCGTGGAGAATGGTTGCCTGGCAGGCTGGACAGAAAACGGATTAGGCGGTGCTTCGACAAATCATGCGCAGCTTGCGTGTCATAATAAATGCGTACTAGGATTGGCTTCAAAACAATGCATTGCATGGGCACAAATATGGCCCAACTTTATTAGAATGTTAGGATTCTGAACTTATCCCTCGATTAGAGGGAGAGAAAAGATTATGGCCTTTTTAAATTATCGGTGTACCGTTCATTTCACCTTTCGAGCAAGAATTGATCACTTGGATCCTTAGCGATAAAGACATGTACAATCTCATTTAATGACCAGTCTTCTAAGGGTCTCTAAGAACATGTACAATCTCATTTAATATGTAGTCTCTTGAGTGGTCTTTAGTGGACTAATTAAAAAAATACAAAAGACGGTCTCTTCGCGAAGAGCTTGTCTCTACACGATTCTCCATACATATTATCTTTTATCTGTATTTATGGTCTAGTGTCTCTAGGTTGCATCACGGAGTTTTCTTAACTGTCTCTTGTACTTGGAAAACTGAACCACCGTCCAAGGGTTTTACATGACGAAGGGGTTAAGTGTAAAAAATGCAAGAGGTAGACTCTTCACAAAAAGTGTATCTCTACACTCGTTTCTTGACAACATTTACGATATGATTGATTTTAATGACGCCTCATTGAATGATGCAATTTGTAGTCGAACTTTTTATAAGTTTGACTAGAACCTTGTCCAAAACGATAACTAATAGGATACCGAGATAGTACATGCTCTAACTAATGCCATATCTGGATAGAGGTCCAAACTTCACCTATAATACATACATAGTTGTAGTAGCATGCTAAGTTTTTTACTAGAGTGAAAGGGAGATGAGCTTTAAACCATTTCTATAGTGGTTTTGGCGTTTGATGACCTGTACACCATCATGAACTAACTAATTTGCTAAATTAATGTTTGCAGGTACGTAAGAATCATAGATATCCGAATGGTAGGGCTCATGTCCGGTAATACCGTAACCCGGCACGGTTTTAGCCCGGCCTGAACACGACCCGACATAGTGGGTTATCGGGGGTCGTGCTTGGGCCTGAGGCTAGGCACGGCGGGCTCAGCCCGACACAACCCAATTTTATGTTTTCCCATTTGTTTAGAAATATCAATATTACACATGATTACGAGGTATTATACATAAAAATGCATGTGGCTTGTTGGTTAAGTGGGTGTAGATAGGCTTTTAAATAGGGATAGAAATTTTACTCGTAGGGTCGGATATCTAACCTATTGGGTTCAGATTCGGACACAAAACAACTCGTAGGATCATCGTGTCTTTGTGTTTGATCGCTTGCAATTTGTTGTCCTCTCACCCCCTAAAAGTTATTTTGCATTGATATTCATTGGAATTGATTGGTTGCGATTTGTTTTCCTGTACACTTCTCTAAAAGTTCTCTTGTATTAATCCTTATTTGAATCACTTGTGTTGTTCCAAAGTTTATTCTCGCCTTTTTTTGGCTAAGATGAAGCGAAGAATCTGTAGTTTAATATATGATATCTGTGACATATGTCTACTTTAATTTTAAATTTATTTTTTGAGAAGATTCAATTTATTTTGAAGTTTATTTTTTGTGTGAAAGTCTATCGCATTGTTTTGCCACGAGGCCCTGTTTTGCACAGCTGTAAACGGAGTGACTGCGGATGCACGTTCCCGCGGTCACTGCCGGTCACCCGCGCAAAGCCTCTCTCGCGGTGTCGCCCCCGCGGTTGCCACGAGGCAGCTGAGGCCTGAAGTCGCGTGCAACGTGCAAAGAGCCCAGCCGGCACCCCGCTCCAGGAACCAGGAAGGTCATCGCTGGCGAGTTGCCGACTTGGGCAGGAAGGCCGTGGCTGGGGGCGCGCTCAGACGTGTATGCACGTGTATCACAACTCTGCCAGACTTTTCCAGGCAAGCGATGGTGCACTGGTGCGTTCCATGCCATGCGCACAGAAAATATCTAAGGGGGTAGCTATGGCAACCAGACTCCAGACGCTATCCTCCTACCAACTAATCCACGCGTCTGTTGGAGCATTATTACTATTCCGGCATATACGTTGCCAGAGACGACGCGACGGAGCATTGGCAGACTGGCTATGCTTGTAGTTGTAGTCCATATGATCTAGCTACGGCCGTGAGGTGAGGCACGCACAACAAGCTATTTAGCAGGAGGCCATGGGCATCGGATCTGGGCAGCTGCAGGGGAGGGACCGAGGGAGGGAGGGAGTATGGAACGGAAATCACGCGGGCAAACAAGCAGATCTGACTGCAGCTCGCGTCTGTACTGTACTGTACTAGCTATGACTAGCAACACATGCACCCGCAGCCTAAATAAGCTGTAGCGAGCATGTTTTTGCACAGAAGGACAGGCAAAGCATGTCCATGGTCCATAGAGGCTGCGCCAACCGTCCAGACCCAACTTTGAATCTGTGCCTTTCTGAAATTTCGGGAAACCGAAAGGAACCCAGGAGAGATATCGAGAATGAAATGAAATCCCTTCGTTCGGTCCTACTCTACTCCTACCCGCGCGTCTGTAGCTGAGCTGCTTCATGGGTCATAACAAAAAAACAGTACGTAAAAGTTTATCGTATCTACTAAAAGGAAAGCGTATAAAACATCATGGGCCGTATATCCGGGCTATCCCTCCTTGATCCTATCCATTTGTCTAGCCTCGAAGGGGAGGGAGAACGACAGCAGGAGGCCCAGGGAAAGCGTGGGACCCTCCCCCACCCTACCCCAACCTCCCAATCGTAGAAACAGGAGTATCAGCAGTAGCATGGCACTCATTGGAACCCGGATGCATGGGCCCGCGGCCGTACGGACGCACTGCATTCTCCATGCCGCAACTTGCCGACCCTACTACCCCTCCTCCTACTATTCCTATCCAAACAGCTAACGTTCCTGTGCGGGGACGATACCATCGTCCTCCCTTTGCCGCCTGCCTGTGCCGACCCCATGTTACTGGCTGCAACTTGCTCGTCGTCGCCTCTGTGTTCAGCTTCAGCTCCTGTGCTGCGAGGTGTGAGAGATCCAGAGGTGACAGGGAGTGACAATGACGCCGTCCGGTCCAGTCCGGTGGCTGCCAGAGTGGCATACTATGCCGCATGCGAAATCCAATCCATCCAGATCCTCGGTCTGGCTGGAAGTAATAAAGTACGGCATAAAAAAGGAAATCCTAGGACGACCCGGATAACATATACTGTACATTATCATAAGCGCTGCGATTTGCACGCACTGGCTGCACTGGGTGGATCAACAACTTTCGGGGATTAGTGCAATCTACAACTCGCCATGCCTACATGCTGCTGCTGACATAGAGAAAGGAAAGAGAGAGAGAGAGTAGAGTAGCTAGGAGAGTAGGGCCTGGTCTTGGCCTCGGTGATCGAGTTAGGTACGAGACGAGAGGGTCGTTTGCGTCTCTCAACGGCAATATGTCCACGAGGGCCCGGCCTGGATTTGCCCGGAATGAAACGTCAAGGGTTGGATGATACTAATTGGATTTGCCTTGCCTTGTGTGTGCGACCGGCAAAGATTGACCGTAGGCGTAGCTACATATTGGCTGGAGGATGTGCTGTACAAACCACAGCCCACTAGGCGACTACTACTAGGCGTTAACGTCGCTCAGCCACTGACTAAACGCTGAACCGGTTTTCACATCCCGGCCTGTCTGTCCCGTCTTGACGACGCGACGACCCACTCGCTAGCTCCCCCCGCGCGCGCGTCCTAGTGTGGTGCTGGTGCATCTTTCTTGCATGCCCTCGTGCCGGGAAACCGCCGTGCCGACAAGTCAGCGGCGCGGGAACGCGCTCGGTCCACGAGGAAACTTGGGGCGCGCGGGGTTGCGTTGCGTTGGCCCTGCCCTTAGCCCGCCGCGCGTCCCGTGGTTGGCTCGGTCGCATGGAATGGATGGATGGATGGATCGTGACTGATGCACGGAGCACAGCACGGGAGCCCAGCGGCGAACCGCTGGTCGCCCACGTGTAACCTACCTTGGCCAGCGACCAAAATCGCACTGATAGATGCGCATGTTGTTGGGCCACCTACGTGTCTTTGACTCCAACAATCCTCTGCAACGAACCGGGATGCAGCGAGCGAGCGACACGGTAGATTTCCGAGGTTGGATGCCACTTCCAAGTGTCGAGGCCGACAACCTTTTTTTCGCCAGCACTCGAGAATGCTCGGCTTCCGTCCCCGTCTCGGTTTCCTTCCTCCGGCCTATGACCGCACGCAACTACAGGGACCGGCGGCGGCGGGGTTGCCTCATCGGTGGTCAAATGAATGAATGATCGATCGCATCCGGCGCTGGGGGATAAGGATTATGGCGCCGGTCCGAATCGGATTCTGAACGGCGCAAGATTAGTAGTAGCTGTAGCTCGAGGATAACGAGGAGGATATGCTGGGCGAGCGCGCTGCTTTTGCTTTCTTTCGGATTTTTCGGCCGGGTGCCGGGATTGCTTGCTTTGTGTGTGGGTTTTGACTTGACGTTCTGCCTGCTGCTAATCTAATCGCTTCCACTGACCACTGCGTACTGGCTTTGAGCACGCGGCTAAAAGGGACCATCGTGTCGTGTCCCTCCCATCGTCTTAGATGTACTTATCAAGTGGAAGCAATTCGCGTATCTCGTCGAGTGGATAGGATCGGATCGGATCGGATCCGGTCGAGGATGGTGCGACCGTGGGAGTTCAAAGGACCATGCATGCAAGCACTGCAGGCCGCCGGCAGCCAGCAGCCTTTGCCTGGTGGAGAAGGTTTGGCGGCAGCTCATGTTCCCAGATTTTTTTTTTTTTGCGCGTGGAAACGCTTAGCACCGAACACGTACACCGTAGTTCTCTCCGGCCAGGGTGGTACAGGCCACTTTTTCTTTATCGCCAGTGTGGATGTGGGGGCACGACCGCGTGCGCGTGACCTCGTCTAGTTATATATCTTCACGCCTATGGTAATCTGAGTATATATGCTCGCCCGCCAGGCCAGGCCGTGCCGTGCCGCGTTGCAACTTGTGTGTGTAGCGTTGAAACTGAAAGCAGGTGCATCGACCATCGAATGAATGGTTATCAATGGCACGTAATGTACTATCATGGTAATCCGGCCACTCACCCTCTATTGTTATTCGTTACGGATGGTAATTATATAATGATGTTACTATGTTAGAAGCTGTTGAGTACAAACAGTCAAACACTTAGGCCTGCAAATGGGGTGGGTGTAAATGGGTATTTTAGGTGGGTTTAAGAAATGGTTTTGTTTTGGTGGGTTATGATGGATTTTAATTATTAACGGGTTGGGTTGGGTGGGTTTATTTTATATTGCGGGTCAGAATGGTTGATACCCATGGGTATAGATGGATTTGTATAGGTATGGGTTTCCATGGGTATTCACCAATCAGACTGCCACCCTAATCAGTACCATTTTATTTCAGGTTTAGAGAAGTCTTTGATTTCTTTAGTCACACACAACACACTATACTATACAATTTTATCAGTACCATTTTATTTGAAAATGTGACCAACTATAAAGTTGCATAACTTTTTGAGATCTACAAAATCTATTTTAATAGTTTCTACATCCGATGCCGTTTACAAAATTTGAATTTTAAATTTGAAAACTTCACACGAATTTTTCAATGATAAGATGATTTCAAATAAAAAAGTTGACAATTACAAAGTTTCATTACATTTCAAGACCTACAACTTTTATTTTGGTGGTTTTTCCATCCGAGGTAGTTTGAAAAATTCAAATTTCAAAATTCAAACATAGTTTTGCATGACAAGCTGATTTCAAACCAAAACATTGTCAACTACAAAGTTTCATAACTCTTGAATACCTACAACTTTCATGTTGGTGGTTTTTTCTTTTGAGGTTGTTTTCAAAATTCAAATTTTAAATTTTTTAAATTCAGACATAGTTTTCGTTGACAATATGACTTCAAATGAAAAAGTTGTCAACTACAAACTTCTATAACTTTTCAAGATCTACAAAGTTTATTTTGGTTGTTTGATCATTTGTTCATCTCACATGATAGTTCTAACAATATACATAAATTCTATGCATATCTCTCGTAGTTCCATAAACTACGAGAGAGATATAGGTTTTATGAACAAATTTATTTTTAGTTTGTCATATGAAGAAATGTTCAAAATATAAAATGTACATCATGATGAGTTATACAAATTTGTAGTTGAAAACTTTTTCATTTGAATTAATTTACTGCTTTAAAATGTGATTTTTAAATTGTCTTTGCCTAGTGTTGGAAAAACCCACGGGTTTTCCATGGGTTTCCACCCAATTACGGGTTGGTTTGGAATCAATAATGTTATTGGATGGGTTGGGTTTAACTTCCTTCTAGTATTTTTGGTTGGGTGTGGGATGGATATCAAAGTAATTAGATTTGGGTATGGGTGGGAGTGGATTGGATTTTTTGCCATTAGCATGCCTACAAACACTGCAGCCAAGTGCATGTGCACACATATCTACGTCTGCGTTGCAACACTTTGCGTCATTGCGATTTCTAAGAATGACGCGTTTCTTTTGTTCACCCTGTTTTCCTTTATTATTATTTTTTGTCCACCCCGTTCACGACCCTATTCCCTGTCGTGTGGCAGCATGGACACGCAGTTCCTTGTCTCTTTCTCCACGGACAACCTATCAGCCTCCCGAATGGCCACAGGAAATTCTCCCCAGAGAGGCTTTTCAACACGGGGGAATAAATGCATTGCCGTGAAAACCACACGGCGAGGTTAACTTCCCTGGGGCCTGGGTTAGTTACCAAACTAGGGTCTGCCGATCCATCCATGCAAACGCACCGAACTATGTATGCATCCATCGCACGCGGTCCAGATCTGGCTGAATACATCCAATCCAACCAAACATGCACTTATTATAACATACATGAATCGTGCGCCTAAACGATATGGGCCATGCATGCTGAATTGCCGAGCGCCGCATGCACGACCATTCTGCTGCCTGCCCCGCAGGAATTCCACATGGCCGCTGCAGGAGCAACCGTGATCGGCGGCCTGTTTTGAAAACCATTTGGGTGGTCCGCAGGACGGGAGACAAGACCCGGTGCGAGTGTGACACGTCGACGTGTCTGCTACACACCGGGATCGTGGGAAAGGATGGTACGGCTCTGGGTATTTTTTGTTGGAAAACTCAGCGGTAAGGAGAGAAAAGCCAGAGACAAATGACAGGGACTGTTGTCTTGATCTTATGAAGTGTGTACATATATATACATAGTGAAGAGATATCACGAAGGGTCGTACCCCTTGGAATTAGATCACATGAAAGGTTTTCTAACACTCCCCCTTGATCAATTCCAACTTCATTTGATCATCTGTCAGCCGTTATTCCAAGTCATATCTCCTTAAAAACCCTGTGGGAAAAATAAGGAGTATACAATATCTTTTGGATAGTGAGTTAATCTCACTTGAACTCCAAAAGGAAAATATGCTTGTAATCATCATGTATAAAAACCACGTGGGAAAAAAAAATGATGAAGCATATAGCTTAGTTGATATTACCTCGTTAAAAACTTTGGATGAGAAAACCTTAAAGGCAAAACTCATACAAAGAAAAGAGTGTAATATGATGGACAAAACAGGTCAAATATCACGGAGAATTTCTCCCCCTGATTCTTGCAATCACTTAAGTCTTCTCATACCAACCACTTTAACATATTTCCGAAACGTGGAGCATGGTAGAGATTTTGTGAATAGATCAGCACGATTATCACAAGACTTTGTCTGCAAGATGTTGATATTTCCATTTCCCTGTTTCCATCTGAACAACACAAGCTCAATTATCCTTATAGATAATTGTCGGTGATTCAATCGAATCATGGTACGTTGTTCTCCAATGGACCTCTAGCCCAAAGAACAATAATATGTCTATAGCCATCATCTCAAAAACCCCAGTGGGGAAAATAAATGATGAGACATATAACTCAGGCTAATATTTTTCCAAGATAATCGTGTCAGAAAATCTGGGAAATCAACATATGAGCCGAGTCTCCTTAAAAACCCAGTGGGAGAAATAAGGAGAGTAATCACGATCTATTGTTGATCATTTAAACTTTTATGAGATAAACTCATAACCTAGTTCAAATACAACAATAGCTATGTCATAATGTATCATCCTCGAAAAACCTCTATGGGAAAAATAGATGATACGACATAGGCCTTGTGTTGATGTTGCCTCGTTAAAAACTTTGAATGAGAAACCCAAACAGGGGAAAACTCATGCAAAGAAAAGAGTACAACATGATGTAAAAACAAGTTTTCCCGATCAAGAGGAAACTCCCCCTGATCTTTGCAAATTACTAAGTCATCTCATACCTGCTCTCAAACACATTTAAAATGTGAAGTAAGGTAGAGACTTAGTTCGTAACTTGTTTTTCATCTAAACAACACAAAGTATATTATCTTCATAGATAATAAGGTCAGTGATATAAAATCATGACCACCACATACCTTCAGTATGTAGTATATCATTCTGTACTATAGAATGATTAGTGTAAGTGACCAATAATCTCTGTTGATTGACATTTATCAAACAGTAGGTCCAACTTACCAGAAGTATGTCATTGATCTTGTACCTGGGGATCTTCTATAGATATCCAAGATCAGTATATCCAAACATAAGGAGAGCATGAGTACATCTGGAGATCATAACTCGATCTCATGTGCTGTTAGCTAGCAAATCATTGCAAAGCAATATCCGGCCGGATGCTCTTGCAAGATACAATAGCACATCTCATGATAGGAAAGAATCAAATAACAATGATTCTCTCATATTGAATTTCTTCAATATATGTTGGATATAGACAACTTTGTATCAAGATACTTAAGATACTTTACTTTGAATTGGAAATCTCTTTCAATTCATATCCTCTATCTTAAACTCCGTCGATAAGTAATGTATGTTTAAAATATGTTGCACATATTTACACTTAACATACCATACTTTGTGTATCCTTTCAAAAAGAAGGATTCACTAGGTCGAATGTACCATATTTGACCAGGATGCTCTAAGTCACAAAGACTTTCCAAGCATTGCGAATTTGTGATTGGTGATTATGTATTTGGAATCCTTCAAGACTCCATAAATACCATAATCCAGTGACCACATATGCACATGTTGTCACTACATCTATCAACTGCACAGATAGATGATTTACTGCCCATATTATTGTATCGGAATTTTACTACTCACAGTAGGGGAGAATTTATAGCATTAAAATAATGCTTGAGTTTGCGTATAAACCCAGTTGCTACTAGCCATGCTTTTTCACCACCTCATTGTTTCCAAGTCCATGAAAACAAACTTGTATCCACAGTAAGATACCTTGAAGTGAAAATAAGTTAACACTTCTTTCAGGTGAGCAAGGCTATCTCTGCAACATTGTATCACTCAACAAGATCCAATTTGAGCATACTCGTGCTCTGCTATGGCCATAGTCTTTTGGATCACTTGGAGTGCATATACAATTTGTTGAGATGTATGTGTCGACACTTGTAGCTTTTAAATAACACAATTCTCCAGTTGACATAAAGTCATTTTTATGTACCCTTATGATTCCTCGTGAAATCCCAAAACGAGAATCAAGGGCTTCCGATAACCTAGCCTCATCAGTGCGCACTGAGCTAGGTTGTGAATATCTTCCATTCACAGGATAATCCATATCCTCTAGGTGTCTACCAACACTAGGTTGGTTACCAACGAATAGTTGGTCTGCATTTACTATCTCAGAAGGTCTAGCCTTCATTAGCTTGCAAGCATATTAATCCTAGGATTTGTGACCATACTTCTCCCCCTCTTATTTACAATATTATTGTAATAGGGAGTTGAGTGGTGTTCCATTTAACCACTCTTTCTGGCACTTCCTCATAGGATTAATTTGAGTGACACCTCATAGTAAATGCACATGGCAGTCAATTTGCAACTTCTTGCAAATCATTCGAACCCAAAGGTTCAGTTTTAGTACGTGATCCTGAGCCTGAATACTTACTGCATTCATTATAATTTCCTGGCATTCTTTTTGGTACTTGAAATCTCCCCCTAATGCCTGGAAAAGCTCATGATTCAAGCAAGCGTACGAGCCGTAAGTAGATTCTCATGAAGAGATTCTAAAACTTAATGATCGACGGAGAATGAATTCTCACATAGATCCCCAGCTTTCTGTGTGCCCATACATGTACGCTGCGGTGGTGAGATTGGGAACATACCCAATGTACGCATGGGAAATCTTTCATGGATTCCCACGTACTAAAACCATAGGGGAACTTGTACATGCAGTACATGCAGTTCATCACAAGTCAAGAGCATGCAAAACTTCCTGACTCCAACCATAACCAGTTGGAAATGACAATTCATTACTGATGGTCATTAATGATCTGAAATTTTTCGAATCTATCACAGATTCATCATATCCTTTATGGATATCATTCTGAATACCAAGACAAACAATCATCATTGTAAGCACATTTGGTAAATTCAGTAGTGTGGAGGCTAATGTGCTCAAGCTTGAGACATTATTACTTAATGGTCATGTGTTGTCCGAAGGACACACTTCAAGTCATCATATAGATGCACCAAATAACCATATAAAGCCTTCAATGTCCATACCATCTATGTAATGGACCACACTCGTTCCTTTGAAACAATTCAAAGAACTTAACCAATTCAGATCAGATTTTAAGATAAGAGGGACTTAAAATCCCATTCCCAATGATACTCATCAAGTATCCACCTTATGGGAAAAACATGACCAACAGAATTGTCCATAACTTTTCATTTCATCCCAATAATGGAATTACCAATTCAGTCTTACCCAGCATGGTAAGTATCATCACATGAAAAGTTATAACATATGCAACACTTTGTATGGGAGGATGTATGTAGAATACAGTCCATAAGAAATGTTTCCGAGAAACACATGCAATATCCATCACTATCACTTTGTGTTTCCACATGATAGAAATTATATGGATATCTCTATAATATGGTAAGATAACAATTAGGATATATCAACACATCCTTGATACTTCCAATACCAAAGGGGATATGATAATAACATATCATGATATCACGCGAAGCGATTGTTAAAATATTCTTTCCTCTTTCCAAAGGAATATGAGAATATTTTGTTTCCCCACTTATAGAGTTTGTGGCTCAATTCTCCACATTGCATTCTTCTTCCTCAATTGGAAGAATCCCTGTACAAGTTTGCACAACTCAAATTAATGAGTCTTCAACTCCCTTGATGAGTTGGTTCAACTCTAATCGATGAGCTTGTTCAACTCAAATCACATGAGTGATCAACTCCAATCGATGAGTTTGTTTAACTCAAATTCATATGAGTTTTTACACTCAAATCACATGAGTGTGTTCAACTCACATCGCATGAGTTGAACCTATCAATTATGAGATTATACCAAATCTCATGCATCATTTAAATAGTACTCAAAAGCAAATCATCTAACAAAGTGGTCTTCTCTTAGAAAAAGAAGTGTTGTTACATGATTAGTCCAAATCATGATTTACACAACTAACCACTGTTATCATGTCAGATGGAAGATTGAAGTACACTTCATATCTTAGCTTTCATGAGTAGTATGCATCTATTCGGATTCCATATACATGATTAGATGCTTAGGCATACAACACTATATCACATATAGTGTAATGACAAAAGAGTTTGTCATACTCATTTCTCTTCCCTTTTTAATGTGCTTATATATTTGCTTTCAAGCAAAATATATGAATACAAAGTGTTAGTCTACAACATAATGTAGACACATACTCATAAGTCCACAAGACTTATGATTTTCTTTGCTATTCATTTTGCGCTTGCATATCAAGCCGCAAAAGCACATAAGTTCTTTTCATAAGAACCACAAGAGAAAGAGAGCATCTCATTTCCTCCAAAATGAAGAGGTGAATTCCCATGTCATGCAAAAATGAAATGAACATATCCAATGAACATTAAGGATAATTAGGGCCATTAGGCGAGTTCATCAAACTCTATTAAATAATTATCCTCCAAATGGCTTAACCATTTTTGTTTGCTGTTGCAACTTTGCCGCAAAGTATATCATATCATTATATGTTGGAGAATTCTAGGTATCACATACAGTGTACCAAAAGATTTCTGAAAATTGGTGGACACAATGTAGATAATCTCCATGTAATGAAACAATGGAGTAGATCTCTTAGTAGTGGGCAAAACTTTTGCTGCCTGAAAGCATGGTCTCTGGGCTGATATATTCAAGGAACATACCGCAGCCAATGCTTAGGACTCCACTACCCTGTGGTTGACCAAATTTTCAGAAACAAAATGGTAATCACCATAAAGGTGAATAACCAACATCAAATCTCCTACATATCTACTTGGGAGAACACATAGGTAATCATCATAACCATATGATGTAGACCTCTTATTGATGGGCAAATAACATTTTGCTGTCTAAAAGCTTGGTCTCTAGGCAAATAAATTCCAAGAACTTATTGCAGCCAAAGCCTAGATCTCCATCATGTGTTGAATAATCCCAAGTTCAAGATATGTGTCATATTTTGCAAGAATTCATCGTTTAATTAAGCAGAACTTAATTAAAAGAATTCTTATAGTTGCAAGCATGATCACAGCGTCTAGCCTGGCTCCATAGCCCGCAACGCCTGCTTGGTCCGTGATCTTTTTGGGTTAGCACATATAGGTAATCATCTCGAAAGATGTAGACCTCATAGTGATAGGCATTTCAAATGCGGCCTAAAGCACGGTCTCTGGGCTACTAAACTCTATAAAGAATTTAGCGCAGCCAGTGCTTAGGACTCCATCACCCTATGCTTTTCCAAAAAAAATACAGCCTTATTTTGCATGTGGACCAATAAGTGTTGACTTAATTATGTGCTATGTTTTTTTATGCAAAAATAAAAGCACATAGAGGTATATGAATTATAAATGTAAAACAACTATAATTCATAAACGGGTCTGCAATTTTCATTTTAAAAACAGACAAGTATGTACAATACATAGAATAATTTGTAGTCTAAATATCGAAATTAGACGCACTAACATAAGTTAGAACTGAATTTACGTATAAAACAAAGTCTTATACTTAAAATCCAGAATTAAAATGATAAAATATGCCATTATGGGCCCTCAGAAGCAGCCCAGGCGGCCTGCCAGGCGGGCCAGGCAGCGGCCTGGTGACCAGCACGCCGGCCCAGCCTGGCTGGCCGGCCTAAGCGGCCCAACTGAGACCACAAAGCCCATTAGAAATATGAGCAGTTAGGTTTTCCAAACCCTAACTGCCCCAGCCGTCGTCTCCCAGGGAGCGCCCAAGCCACCGCCAGGGCCCTCGGTGGCGTGTGGGTGTCCTCTCCCGGCGGTCAGGGCGAACCCAAAACTCCGGCTCACCGGCGGGCGGCCCGTCCAGGCGGGCGCGGCCTCCTGCCCCGACCTCGGTCCGGCGCGCGCGGG
Organism: Zea mays; assembly: GCF_902167145.1. NCBI lineage: Eukaryota > Viridiplantae > Streptophyta > Magnoliopsida > Poales > Poaceae > Zea > Zea mays. The sequence continues at coordinate 221,410,440 of NC_050100.1, read as the reverse complement.
CACGGGTCCTCCGGCAGCGGCCAGGCGGTCAGCCTCGACCCCAGCGGTACGCGGTGCAGGCCCCGGCGCGCGGCCCCCCGGCGGCAGCGCGGGCAGACGGTGCAGGCGTGCGGACGCGCGGTCTCCCGGCGGCGGCCGGGTAGACCCGGCGCTCGAGGGCGCGGGCGCGCGGCCCCCCGCGGCGGCGCGGGCAGCCCCGGCTCGCGGCCTTTCCTGGCGGCGGCGTCGCGGCCCCCTGGAGTCGAGCGGGCGCGACGGCTCGACGGCGCACGGGCACGCAGCCCGTCTCGGTCGCGGTCGACCGACCCTGCGTAGACACCGGCACGCGGCCTCAGCCCCAACGATGCGCGGGGCGGAAGGCTCGGCGGGCGAGCGACCGTTCCGGCGGCGCGGGTTCGGCCAAGGCACCCCTGGCGGCGATTCTTCCAAGCCCTCGGCCAGGGCGCGCCGGCCCCGACCCCGGCGGCATGGGCGTAGCCACAGCGGCCCTGGCGGCGCCGGCCCCATGGGCGGCTCGGGCGCAGCCCGGAGGGCACAAGCCTCGGCGCTTGGCCGCGCGGTCAGAAGCGCGAGCACGCGGGAGTGCATCCCGGCGGCGCGTGGCTACGGCAGCACGGGCGCGGCTCATGCCCAGGCGCACAGACCCGGCAACGGCAACGACAATGGATTTGCCAGGAGTAAATTGAAAGAATCAAGCGCAATTTGAGATTAATACTTACAAGTATTATTCAATTTCCATTGCTGCTACGCTTGATCGAAACCAAAAATTCCTCCACCTTGTCATGGCTGATGATAGCAATTACCGCCCTGGCGGCCGTAGCGTACCGGCGTGTGCAGTGGTTCACCATGACGGCCTTCGTTGAGAGCAAAGTGATGACGGCCTTCGTTGGAGAGCAAAGTGTCTGATAACATGTTGGAAAACTCAGCGGTAAGGAGAGAAAAGCCAGAGACAAATGACAGGGACTGTTGTCTTGATCTCATGAAGTGTGTACATATATATACATAGTGAAGAGATACCACGAAGGGTCGTACCCCTTAGAATTAGATCACATGAAAGGTTTTCTAACATTTTTCTCCCTTTTTTTCCCCCTTCCTTCTAGCAGTTCCATGGCCACGGTGCACCTGCGCTGCACGCAACAGCTCACCTCACACACACGCTGGGAGAAGCTGGAGCTCGGTCTTCACAGCTCACCCCTGCTGTGGATGGGACCGGAGACAGGAAGAGAGAGAGACAGGAGAAGCTACGAAGACCGACCGAGCTTGCTACTACGCTATGCATGTGCGTGCGTGACATTGCTTCCACGGCGTGCTGTCCAAAACTCCCGCTAATTAAAACGCCAATCGCCAAGCCAGCGACGTCTTCCGTGCTTACCTGACCATTGACCGAAACAAAGCGCGAGGAAAAGAAAAAGATCATCGGATTGGATAAGGGCGGCAGGCAGGATCCTTCAGGACACGGGACACTGGACGGGATGGAGCGCCGCGAGTTGTTTTTCTGCGGGGCGGAAGCATGCTGTATAGTACGCCGGGACGGACGTGGGGAAATGCCCAATGGCAATGGGACGACGGCGCTGGGCCCGTACTGGACAGACGTTAGGTGCGGTGCGGGGAGGTCCATCGTGCACTGTTGCTTGGGGCCTTATCCGGTTTCTATCTAGAAAGGGAGGGAGCTGGTTGGATTAGGAGAGAAACAGCGACAGTGGTGGTTGTTAATTACTAGCGATCTTCTCGTGTCGTGATTATGGAAGGATAGGACAGAGGCCGTACTTCTTTGCTACAAGCCTTGTACGTAGTAGTTGATATCAAGCACTGCACAGTGGTGGTGGATACGGCAGGAGCAGTGGAGCGTCGCTAAGATTGATGATGACATTCTCTGCGCCAGCATGGTTCGCGGTGGTGAGGCGGCAGGGTGTGTCTGTCTGTGTATGTGCCCGTGAGGACGACGGTCCTGTTCTCCTTTTAAGTGGCGTCGAACTGACGATGGTAGTAGGATGAGCAGACGAGAGAAGGGTTCTGTTCGCTGTTGCATTTATTTTAGACTTGGTGGGCCGTTCGGTCTGGCTGTTGGTCAGCCCAACTCATGCCCCATTTGTTGCTCTCGTATCACACGGTTCAGCGATGTAAAGAAAGTCCATAATAAGCTCTCATAGAGGTGAGTAGGAAAGCCCATGGTGGGCGTTGGGTCCGGTCTTGGCGAAAGCTGGGGTTAGGCGTGCTGCCAATGTGCATATGGGCCTAGGAACTGAAAGGCCCACGCAAGTGTACATCTCGCCTGACACACAAGCAGCCCCATATATGGCCCGGTCTCCTACCCAGACAACCCGTCCGTCTCTCGTTCTCTCCTTCCTATCGGCTCCACACCTCCACGCAACTGGAAGCTTCGCTGCAATCTGCCCTACTCCTCTTCCGCCGCCTCCAACACCGCAGACGCAGCTGCCGCGGGCGGGAGCTTGGACGTGCTACGCTGCTCTCATCTCGTTTCCGCGCAGGTAATCCCAAAGCTCTCTGATCCAGTATTCCAGTCTCATGTCTGATTCCGTACCTGTGTTTGTCCCCACAACGTTTTGCAACCCTAAAAAGCGTAACAGTTGTTGCGCATTCAGGCGAAAATCCGCCTGGCGTTTATTATATTGTTACATCATTGTTTCTTTGGGTCAGTAGGACCCTGGTTTAAGGAATTGGGGTCTAGCTTTGGTTGCAAGGAACGAAAATTCTCTAGTATTCCAAATATGACTCTGACGCTTTATGCTGGCTGTAGCAGCAAAGCATCGACTGACGACTGGCACTATTTCTTTTTTTGTTTAGAACATTGTTGGGTTACGAATCTGGTTGGCTATGATGAATTGTGGCGGGTGTTTTGTTTAGAACATTATTGGTTACGAATCTGGTTGGCTATTTATAACTACCCTCAATATCCTTTGGACATGAAAATTGTTTGTAATGTGGTCTTTTGGCTGATTGTTTGGGAGTACTAATTTGAATTAACTCTATTTGTTTCTCTTGTGACAAGTTCAGGAATTGTTCTCAATGGCCCGCGTGTATGTTGGCAACTTGGATTCACGGGTGACTTCTGGGGAACTCGAAGATGAGTTCCGCGTGTTTGGAGTTCTGCGAAGGTCACTTTTTTTCAAACTTTATTCAGGTTTTGTATAGATACATTTCATAGTTTTTTCATGTTGTCCCTCGAGCCTTGAATGATTGGCAAGTTAACTAAGAACCTTGTCATTCATATGGTGATGAAACCCAAGAGAATAGTTTTATGATGTTCTGGTGATTTATTTACGAGCTCACAAACTTATTAGAGAGGGTCATAGACTCATAGTTCAGAGCTAACTTTGATTTCAACTTGCTCATATTCTTCACTGGATGTTTGTGTGGCCAACATCCTATCCAGTCTGTTAAACTTGTTTCATTTACCGTGATATTTGACTTTTCAAGGGATTCAGGTTCCCATCTAAAAATTATTGATTGCAGTGGTGTAAAACTTTGCAAACTTGATCGTCCAACTATTTGTCTGCAGAGGTGCTTTGAAATGTTTATATCCATTGTGCATTCTCATCCAACTCTGTTTTATTTCAAGATTTTTTTGGATCTTTTAGATGGAGGTATGCAGAATGTTTTTAAGGCGTCGCCTAGGTGTCCAGGCGCTCGGCTAAACCTAGCCGCCTTGCCTGCCTAGGCGTCGCCTAGGTGCTAAGGCGCTCCGAGTGTTTGCTTGCTCGCTTAGGCGCCTTAAGAACATTGCCAGTCATCCATATCTTCATGTTGGATCTAGTGAGACAGATAGGTTTTACTTGTTGCGTCCTTTGCGTTTTTTTTTTCTTTGTGAGATGGAGTTTGTTGTTTCACCTGGTGCAGGTCGCTAACTGTTGTTCTCAATGCAGTGTTTGGATTGCACGTAAACCACCTGGCTTTGCATTTATTGATTTTGACGACAGGAGGGATGCGGAGGATGCTATTCGTGATCTAGATGGTATGTTAGAAGTGTCTTTTGGTTGAACTTGTTTGAAGCTCTGCCTGGACACTCTTTAGTTTTATAAAGAGGAATCCTGTGATTGTTTGGGGAGTTGTTCAGTCAGGTGTATATTAAGACACTGCATTGCTCTTACCCCTCGCTTTGCTCTTACTACTTTTTTTGCTGGCATTCTTTTGTGCATGGTGTCCAAAATAGGTAAGAATGGATGGAGAGTTGAACTATCTCGTAATTCCAGTGGTCGTGGTGGTCGTGATCGGTATGGTGGATCTGAGTCGAAGTGCTATGAATGTGGTGAGACTGGGCACTTTGCACGTGAATGTCGTCTGCGCATTGGCTCTGGAGGTCTAGGCAGTGGAAGACGTCGCAGTCGCAGCCGCAGTCGCAGTCGCAGTCGCAGCAGGAGCAGGAGCAGAAGCCGCAGCCCTAGATACCGCAGGAGTCCAAGCTATAGTAGAAGGTTAGCATTTCTTTACTTTGTAGATTTCATTTGTAAATTAACTCCCCAATTTTATTGCTCAACATTAAATGCTGCTTATATCTTTCTTTGGTAACTGATATTATTCTGTTTTAATGTGCTTCTATTGTATATTCATTGTGGGCTTGGCTTTTGGCTAGCTAAGCCCGCAATTTGCTACTTTGCCAAAATTGTATTTGTCATTTAGCAGGTTTCTCTAATTATTTCTTTTAATTACCTTGTACACAGCAGACTTAAATTAATTACTCTGCTTGCAGGAGCTATAGCCCTCGTTATCGCTCTCCAAGGCGCCGTAGTCCTTCGCCAGCTCGCGCGCGCAGCTATAGCAGGTCACCATAGTACAACTGCAACGAGTATGTATCTCTATTGCTAATGGGTATGCGAATCAGTGAAAATACAATTCTATGTTCCTGGATAGCTTTATAGAATACATATATATCACATTGCCAGTGCTGTTATGCACAGGTAATGGTGGCAGGTACTGGTGTAGCAGGAGCTAGGCCTGAAGCCCGTGCCTGATACTTCTTGGTGTGAGAACTTAGTCCTTGGTTTGGCTGTCAGGAACAAATTTGGAACTGTCGTCAACTGCATGACTTCAGTTCAGGTTTAAAACCTTATCTAGCTTAATTGTGATTGCCTTGATTATGCCATTATAGAACTTAATATTTGGATGTATTATGCGACTAAGACATATTACCTTTCTTCTCTGTTGAAAAGGCATGTTCTGCTTAAACGACTCGGCCAACTACGGCTCTCAGTTAGTCTTCATGGTTTTGTTCCTCCATTCTTGGCACGTCCTTATCTGCAAACAAATGTCAACGTTCCATTACTAGCTGCCTTCGATGTTTCATCATGAAATTCTTCACCGAAGATGCTACTTCATCACAAATTAGTAACATCCTTTCCCCTCATATAGTTGATAAGGTTTGAGTGTACTGAGCACTAACAAATGCAGCTCGCGAAAGTAAGACCGTTTTTCGTCATAGAACAAGACAGCTATTTTAATTGCAGCACTCGTGTGAAAATAGATCTACTCTGCATGGTGGGGATTGGGGCGATTGAAGTGTGGCCTTCAGCTGCACCTAGTTGGGCATCCCAGGAACCTAGTCAGGCTCACTACAGCAAGAGGCGCATCCTTTGACTAAACATGTTGGTTTTATTTCTTGTGGTTTGATTCTTCACTTCTGTTCATTGTGTTCTGCCTTCACTGCACCCTATTGGTAGTGGTCGAACAATGCTTCTGTCTGTGGTAAGTTATTCTTGGTACAATGGCTCTTCTTTACCCCCTGATCAGTGTATGTTGGACTTTCTGATAGAGTTAGCACCAATTGTAGTATAAATATGTTCTTTTTTTCTCTGGAAGGTAATTGTAATTCTATCTGAATACTCAGATTTGAGGTATAATCTGCTCTTGTCAAATGATTTTTTAAAGATCATTCTAGTTTCACCTGTAGCTTTCTTCCTTTTATTACTTACTTTAGGCAATGCTGGACTCCCGCATGTTTGCAATATTGCTTTCTTATTGCTTGGCATTCATGCTGCGTTTTAAGGTCACTTACTCATGGAAAGAAGAATGGTTCCTGTTGCTCTTACATTGCATTTGCGTTCTGTAGAGGATGTGGTGCACCAGTGTAATTAGCTCGGTTAATCTGGTGTGGCTTGAGTAAATTTATGGAAATTACTTTTTGAGCCAGATCCTCGTCCACTTATTTTTGATGTGTTTTCCTTCGAAACATTTGAGGCAACACTATATTGTCGTCGTGTCTGTTTCTGTCTTTGGAGTCGATGTGTCACGTATGTTTGTTTTTCTGTGGTGTCTTCTATACGGCGTGCGTTCTCGGCTACTTCTCTTAGGTTGTGGCTACTGGCTAGCTATAGGACGGAGTGCCGTTTGAAATAGAAGACGGTGCGTCACATCTGATGTTTAAATGTCAATTACTAGTATTAAATACTAATTATAAAGAGGCAATGCTCCATGCCTGGAATTCTTATGTGAAGTATGCCTAGGGAATGGATGAGCTTCATGTGTATTTAGTCAGTAGTAATTCTGATCTGCAGTTGTTTTTGCATTTCCTAAGTGATTCTAGATCTAAAATGTCTTCTGTCTTTTGCTTTGTTCGCCTCTATTCCCAGCCACAATCAAAGAATGGCATCAATAGTTTTGGTGGTCTTGAAGCAACCCTTGTTGACTTACTTGATATAATGTATATAATGGGCTTGAAAGATGGATTTCAGAAAGCTAGAGTGAGTTTTATTTGTTTTTTTAATCATGTAGACCTTATTTATTCTCTTGCTCTTTCCATTGACTAGAAAAATTGAGTTAGCAGTCCACTTGCAGTAATATTGAGTTCAATATAGTAGACCTAGTTCTCCCTATTTTTTATCCTGAATTTAGAAAAAAAATACTATGGGGGCACTTACAGTTACAGGCAAAATCCATGACTACTTTTTCGCTTTTCGTTATTGAATAATTTATGTTTTGTGTGTTGTCTATTGTACTAGCGATTAGTTAAGGACATTGTTTGGTTATTTTCATTTCATATAGGATTTGAGGGGATCGAGAGGGATAAATTCTAAAAAAAGTCATACAGATTCTTTCCATTTTACTCCAATTATATACAAAATTTTAAGTTCAAATTCATTATTTTGACAAGTTTAAATTAAAAAATCGGCTAAAATATTCTATCTTTTTATTAAAGCTAAAGTATAACGAATTTGAACTTGAATTTTTGTATATAATAGATGTAGGATGAAAAGAACATGTATGATTTTTTTCAGATTTTTTTGTAAACTCTGTTAGTTCATGTGTTTCATATGTGCATCGGATATATTTTCATTGGATACAGCCTAAGTGCTGCAAACGCGAAAACAATCAAACAAACACAACGACATATTAGTAAAATACAATTGTAGTCCTTCAACTTCAGTCACTATATTAATCCGATCTATGAACTAATTAAGTTTGTTAGTTTCACCGCATTGTTTCTAGGCAACATTTGTCTAGAATATGGTGTATCTAAATTTTCATCCCGAAACTCTCCCAGGCTATTCTCGGCAACGACGGTTGTGCAAACAGTTTTTAAGTGCAAGCGGACCTCCTTATACGTTATATCATGATCACATTATCCAAAGTTGTCATAACATACGTTACTATTGTAGATATCGCTGTCCAATGTATATTATCATACTCTCCCGTTCTTTTTTATTTATCGCGATTTAGCCAAAAAATGAATTAGTGAATGAAAAATATTCGAGATCAGAGGTAGTAAGTTGTTTCATAATTCCCACAAGACAATTAAATACTAGATATGTATAAGTGTATAAGTTATGTGCCACTCAGATAGTTTAGGTTTCAATGCCTGAAATCTTGTAGCTGGGTGGTATCTCGCTGAAGATAGCAATGGCTAAACTGACCGAATCCCGTGACTGTCTTGCTCGAGGCGGTAGTACATATTCTCGTCTCTGTTCTTGACGTCACAGCTGTAGTACGACTTTTTCTCGCTGGCTCTTGATTTAGCAACGAGGTCCGGGCGGAATGGCGGATCGTTTAACAGTAGGATTCACGTCTCTTCTCTCCGTAACTTCAAAAGGCTGCATCAGTAAGTTCCGTCGATCAAATTCAGAACAATCTGAAGCAAATAACCGAGTCCCAATAATGCTTAATGATTTCAATCTGAATGTCCATAAAAATACTACTCCGTCCGTCCAATAAAAATATCATAATCCCTCTCAGAAGTCAAACAGTGTTGTCAATAGTTTCTGTAAATTTAGTCCACTGACATATCCTCCTAAGAAATTGATAGTAGCAAGTTGGTATCGTCAATATATATGTTTTCATATTTTTCATATGTGAAAGAACATCTAATTGCTCTCAAGTACATGGGTGTGCTTTGAGCCTTTGACGTGCTACGATTCTATCAGGCATAGAGATCCTGTTTGTCAGAAGTACAAGAAATTCTGTGGATTTCTAGGAGCTGAGTATTTTTAGGCAAACAACCCGGTGCCATCCATTGGCCGGCTACGCCCAAACTACCGCGACTCCTCACTGCGCCGGCAAGCATCGGCAACCGAGTACCGACGACCGCCGCCCGTTGGCACGGCACGGTCCTGGGCCAAGGCAGAAACACAGAAATACACTGAAATGCGAGCAGAAACAGCAGGTCTTCAGAAAACACAGTCACGGACAGAGGTACCCTCTTATTTCAGGCCGACAGGGCACGATGGTACCCTGTACAGGCCGGGACGGGCCACGGACAGACAGAGTACAGTTCGCGTTTCTGCATGCACGGTGCAGCCGTGCAGTTCATACAAGGGAGGCCTAGACACAGGGCACGATGGCGCCCTGTGCAGGCGCGGCGGCCGGGCCATGGCAGACCTCTTGGCCTTTGGACGCTTGCTAGCTAGTAGCTTTCGGCTATCTTGGCGATAGAGTTGTACGTCCCAAGAACTGCGCAGACGGAGCCCAGCACCACGGTCGCGACGCTTGCGATGACCTGCGGTGGTTGGTGCCAACGGATCACAGTGAAAAACAGTCAGACATTGGAACGTTAGCGATGTGTTGTCCACATGTACTGTCCTTGAGGAGAATGCCAGGTGTGTACCTGCAAGCGCGTCGCTTTGTTCCGAGCGATCTTCAGGAAGCACAGGGCAGGCATTATGAGCGCCTGAAAATGACAGATAATCATGCAGATGCTTTGATTGGTATATGATGCTGAAACGTGTTTATTCAGTTAATTATCACATTGTTTTCATTTTTTCCATGAATATGGTATGTAGAACGAGGTTTTAGAATCTAGCTAGCTTTGTTTCAATAAGAACTATAATTGGCTTGACAGAATTGTTTTCATGCATTTTGTTTTAATATTATACTACCATGACCAGATAAGCAGTGAAACTGAAGAGAAGCGACATACCACAAGTATACTGAGAAGAGACCCAATGAGAGCCATCACAAGACCTGGAATGTACAATACAAGTCACAGTCACATGTTATACATAGATAATAAACCAGGAAAAAACATGAAGATGCATAGGTATCCTGTGCATTTTTAGTGGTAGCCCACTGCCTAACATTCTTGGCTATAGTTAAAAAGACTGAGGCTATGTCCTAAAACTCAAAAAATCTTGTATGACATATAACAGTAGTTGATAACTACATATGCAGACATGACTCCCGTTTCAGCATTATGCGTCAATTACATACCAAAGAATGGCAGGAGAAAGGCAACACATAGAGTTGATGCAACAATGGCAGTACGCAGCATAACAGCGAAGAGTCTATCGGTTAGAAACCCTTCTGGACGCAACTCTTCTATACTCCGAGCCAATGGGTTTATCACCAAAGAATATCTGCAAGTGGTTAAGGATGAAGAAATCCCTTAAGGCCTTGTTCGTTTGTGTCGGATTGCACCCGGAATCGTTCCACTCAATCAAAGTTTATATAAATTAGAGAAGCAATCCGGTTAGGATTCGTTCCGACCCACCGATCCGACAGAAACGAACAAGGCCTAAAGGATTCAGACAATTTCAGAAACACGACGCTATCCTAAAAACCTCAAGTTACAGAAGTGATAACTAAGATGTCTAAGGATACTTTGTGAAAGGAATGATCACCTGAAACATAAAAAAATAGCACAATGAGAGTTCCCACTTAATTGAATCAATACAAAGGGTTCTCACTTAATTGAATCAGAGAAACCAACAATAATAGTTACCGTGGTCCCCAGTGCAACTTTTGCCACAAATGAATCTTTCGGAAGATTCAAAGTTATTTGTGAGAGAGTCTTATCTCCAAACATGAGGTAGCCAATAACAGCTATAGCGCCATAAATTGTCGTGCATATTGCAAAACTGAACAACACGGTTAGACATAACATTGAGAAAAATCATTAATGAACCACATGAGTGACTCCCACCAGAATGCAGTTCGAATTGACTTAGTTATCTACATACCATATGTAGAGTGCCTTGTTGAATTTGGTGCGATCGGACATTGACTGATAGATATTTGGAAACACTGAGTGTCCAGCGTAGCAAAAACCATAAATGCCAATTGCAAATGGTATACCATCCCACTTCACTGCTTTCCCTGCCAAGTGGAACCCTACGTTGCCAGTAGCACCAACTACACCAACAGATAGGAAAACCAGAAGAGTTGCAAACACACCACCCACTGAAGGAATAATTAGGTGCGTTAATCAACCAGTTTATCATATCAGTGACGAGATCGAGGAAAATGAAGTTGGATGAGAGCAGCGAGACCTGAAAGGTAAGATATTACTCGAAGATCTCGCAACCACACGCTGGGTAAGACAACAAGAGCAAATAGAATCCCAAAGAAATGTCTGCCATCGGCATGAATCCCATTCCAATCGAAAGTGGTGCTCGTGAAAATTGATGCCAGGTTATCACCTTCCAGAATAACGAACTCCACACAAAAGGACTGCAGTAAAAAAATCATAGATAACTCGAATGTGAAAATAATGGAGTACTGTGTTTATCCACCAACACTGCAATAAAAAAACAAAATTATGCACAATATAAGCCAGGGAAAATGGGTTCCTTACATAGAGCTCGGTGTACAGAACTATCTGCACAAACAAAACACAAATATCAAATGGTTAGAGTCTTGGAGATTTCGATATATATATGGTTTATCTGTGCCGACGACTCTGTTTTATCTACGTAATGTGAGATAGTCATGAAAGGAATATAGAAATCGCCAACTGTGTTTTATTTCTGATTTTTAAAATGAGAAGAGGTGGTGGCTCGGTGCTCACACGTTCTAAAATCTTATCTGTAAGATCTGTGCAATAAATTAAATTTCATGCTAACAAAAACCAGGACTTACAGAAATGAGAAACCGGCCGATCCTTCCAAAGGCAAGCTCCCCAATGTCTGGGAAAGTTTTGACACCATCTTTGCTCTCAAAGCAGTACTTTAGAAGAACTCCAGTGTAGCAGCACACCACAGCGAAAAAAGCCAGAACCACAAGGCTGGCCCATCCGGCCTCACGAATCGTGTATGGAGCAGAGAAAATGCCAATGCCAGCAAGCACGTTGACCCCTGCCAACGACAAGACAAAACATGAGACACGTCCAACCCTAGGAAAGTGTCATTTCAGTTACAGTATATTGCAAGGGTAGAACTGTACCATTGAACACGGTTTGCGTCAGATTGCATCCTGGAGTGGTTGGGGCTTGTTGCACTCTATCTGAGAATCTCCCGTCGCTTAGCACTGAACCGAAGGGGTCTGCTACTGGCAGCAAGTTGTTGGATGAATCTTGCCTCCCATCTAGCTTGTCCGACAGAAGAGGCAGCTTCAGGTCAGAGCCCAGGCCATTGCAGTCACCGACGACGAGGTGACGGAGGCCCGGGGGCGCGGCAATGGTATAGGTGTCAGTCGCTTCCCTAGGGGTGTTTGAAAAAACATAAACGACATGTAACATGTCAACACGATCGTTTGTTAATCGTTTCGGAACAAGATCGCCCGTGGCTTTCGAGGCAGGAATGAGATCGTAGAGAATGCACCACGCGCGGACGTACCGGAAGCTCCGCGGCCACCACTGGGACTGGGAGTTCAACGAGCCCGCCTCGTCCTCGTCCTCGTCCTCGCTGCCGAAGTTCCTGCCTAGCAGCGGCGGCGGTGGGACGTCCTCGATGTCTCCGTCCTCCTCCTCCGGCATCACCGAACGCCCATCCTCCCACTCCTCCTCCTCCTCCGCCGCCGCCATCTCGCCCTACCTCACGCGCGATAATGCCCCGGGTTTGGACTTTGGAGGAGTGAAGCGACCTCGTTTGGAGACGAGCGAGGGGGAAGACGGCTGTGAACGTTTTTTTTTTTTTGGCGAGGCGCGGTGCGGCGGCGGAGGGAAGAGGGGGCGCGCGGCGCCGAAATATAGGGAAAGCGCATACGCGCAGCGCGCGGCGAGAGCGAGACCGAGCGACCTGCTCGGAGGAGGCAGTTGGCCTTAGAATCTATTGAAAAAACTATAAAAATATCAAAATATATGCAGTTTTTTCACCCGGCGAGCGCCGTCGATCGGCTAGTGGCGTGGGCCGTGGCCCTGACCGAGCCGCTGCTGCCGACTGCCGTCAGTGCCGTGGCTTGGGGCTCACTGACCTGGCGGTGTACTTGCATATGGGGTTTTCGGTCGTCTGAAGCTGCATGCTCCAAACTGATACTCCCTCCGTTTCTTTTTATTTGTCGCTGGATAGTGCAAAATTACACTATCCAGCGACAAATAAAAAGAAACGGATGGAGTACATGCAGAGTCAAATTTTCACTCTACTACAAGGCGGCATGCAGAGTGAGATCGAGTCAGTTTTGTAAACTGCCAAAGAAAGTTTCCTCATCCATGACGCATATGCATGCATGCACAAAAATCCATAGACCAAAAGTTTCACAAACTCAAAAAACAATAATGACGGGAAATCATACGCCAAAAAACAATGGCTTGGCCTCGTTGGCCAAATAAGTTTTCGGATAAGGGCTGCTGTCTAGCTACTACCACTGTAGGAGTATGAGTGGAACGGAAAAAAAAAGGTAAAATACATTACGTAGTATGCATAGGGGTAGTAATAATAAGCTCTAAATTTTATACTATAAAATTTAAGGATTAGATAAGATTAAGAGTGTTATTTTTTAAAACTAAAATTAATTAAGGACTCAAATTAATTTTGGAGAAAACATTTGGATCTTGATCCATTACCACCTAAAGTCTGCTAAACCGTTTTCAAATAAAAAACCACTAAAACTGGAAAAGCAACCGGTTTGACGTTTAAATTAAAAAGAAACCGGTGAAACTTCCGAAGGACTGCCAAATCTCTACTAACTATTAAGAAAGTAACGTAGAATAAAACATGCCTCCGCTCACTTTATTGTGTGGGCATGCACCTGCTCTCCCACTCACGTTGCAACTATGCAAGCTATGGATACCCCCCTTATCCACTCATGCAAGCCGCTGAAGGCAGGCCCCATGGCTCTCTCCCCTCACGCTGCATGTGTTCTGAGATAAATTTTTTGCATGTGTTCTTAATTAAAATAAAAATTTGAAGAAGCCGAGTGTAGCTCAGCCGGTCGACAGTATGCATGTACGCCCAGACTCGACCCATCAAGTCTAAGTCATTGTCGAGGTAAATTTTTGTATGCGTTCTTAATTAAAAACCCTTAATTAAAAATTCTTCTAAGTTGATCAAGTTTTTTAAATAGATATACTCAGTTTCTTAGGCTTACTTCTCTTTATGCACAATATATAGAAAATGGTGACTAACTATCAACTACCGACAAATTTATTTAATCATTTCCACAACACTTTTACAACATGCTGCTTATAACTAGCAGATATGAATGCTCATATGTGAGAAGTAAGGATCTGAAACCTATATCAAATGTCGTGTTAGCTACTCACAGGAGTACATTATTTATCTCCCAGATTGTTTGAGCTATTTTAACCTACTTATCAATGCATATAGCTATACTATGCTAGCTTTGATGGATGTTCAATTCGGAAGGATGAGCTGAACCGTGTGCATTTGGTTCTTTCTTGTCCTTCCAAATTGGGTTCTTGTTGTGTTCTCAGTTGCATCTGCAACTGGCAGTGAATGATTAATCAAGTTTTCCCGGTTAAAAATCTGGGCAGTGAATGATTAATCAAGTTTTCCCAGTTAAATCTTCGACTGTGAATAGATACCAAAGCATTCAGTTTATACTTAGAGTATAATATTAGTGTTAAGGTAATATTTTGCTACACGAATTTTGTATATCATAATAACAGTTGTCGTTACATATCTATATTTTATACAGATTTTTAGCTCTCCTGGCAACGCATAGACACATATATCTAGTTCTATTGAGAAACCGACTGGTAAACTGTTCCTGGGCTGGACCGCGGTTTCCCACTGTTTTTTTAACCCTGGTATGCACCCAAGCGAAGCTTCACGTGACTAAAAATGAAATAACTAGCAGTACTCGTTTGAGGATTGTATATAGCAGTGGCAGGATAGATGTTATTCCGTTAAATAATCAAATGCAGTTAATTAGCAAGTAGTGCTATTAATTTTGAGTTTGACATAAGATGGATTAGACCTTAAAATTTGGTGTAACAATAGTAAATAAAAAATATATAATTTCTTTAGATTTTTCATATTTTTTGATAGTTTGATATACAAAAAAAAATTGTACACTAGCTTTTGCTTATGCATGATGCTTAGATGATACATAATTGTTGGGCACCAAAATGAGCGGACGGTCCGGCCCTTGGGCCCGGACGGTCCGCGTGTCCCGAGATTAGATTAACTCGGATGTTTATCCTTATCTCGTGCGTGGTTATCCATCTAATCACGTGAGAGTTTGTTGGTTATCTCTTAGGAAAAGGTCCAGACCTCCTCCCCTATAAATATAAAGGGGTACGGCCGATTGAGAACCACCGAACACATTCCAATCGAACCAATTACCTTATTTACTTTTCCTGCTCTAGGAGTAGATGTAGCATAGTTCTAGTTGTAGTCTTCCACATATCCACCTCCACCCCTATTCGACTCTACGTCGTCTAGATCCGTCTTGGGTGGTCTGCCGATCCCAAGACGACCCTAAGATCTCACCCCTCCCAAGGGGCAAGATCTAGTTGTCCATCCAAGACCTCTTCCTCGAATTGATCTCTTAATTCCTAAGCGACTCCACGTCGTCTGGGGACACCCCGGGTGACCTGTCGACCCGGAGCACCTTAAGATCTTTTCCTCCAGGGGACGAGATCTAGATTCTAGCAAGGAGGAGGAAGACGACCCTGTCGCCAGGTCGCGGACCGTCCGACCCTAGGGCGCGGACCGTCCGGCCGTCAGACAGGGAACCCGAGCTCCTGCACCAGGTCGCGGACCGTCCGACCCTGTGCCGCGGACCGTCCGCGCCTGACCAGAGAGCACCGCCGCCTCGCGCCAGGTCATGGACCGTCCGCGCCTGACCAGAGAGCACCGCCGCTGGTTCTTTTGAGTGATTGACGCCTCCAAAAAGGCGTCAACATACTTTTTGGCGACTCCGCTGGGGACGAAGTTGCAGATCTACAAAATCAGGCTTACATGGCCGATTCTAAAGATCTCAACGGTGCTTCTCCAAACAGCAACAAAAGGCTGACTAATTTATCGGCCGCTGAGCATAAAAGATTAGAAGATGACATGAAGAAAATAGACGAGGAGGCCCACCGACAAAAGGATCAGGTGCTCAAGGTGGCGGATAAGTGGTACCTCTCGCACTTCAGGGTAGACTGCCACCAGAAGACCGTCCAAGAAAGGGAGATAAACGCCGAGTATATGTTAGCTGTGCTGCAACAGCTCCCTACGATAGGTGATGCCAGGTCAGCCGATGATATTCCATCTATTAAAATTTCTTTTGATAATCGGATTAAAAGTATTACGGAGGATATAGAGAGGATGGCACATGCATTAGGAAAAACTCACATGCCTGATTTTTTATCACATAAATTAGGCGCTGAAACAATTGCGCCAAACACATCGGCGACAAATGGGTTTTCCCAGCCATATTCTGGTGTGCCGATGGACTCATATCCAGAACGACCGTCACCACCATCTTCGCTAAATGGTGAGTCAACCCTGAGCACGGCCGGACCATCCGCACACAATCGTGGACCGTCCGACCCTCCGTCAGACTGTCCGACACCCTACGTCGGACAGTCCGGAGTTACACAGAGCCCACCGCAAGGGTTACAGGTGTTGCCTGACGTGACCGGACAGTCCGAGGATAGTACCGGACCGTCCGATCCACCCGCAGACTGTCCGACTGTGCAGGTCGGACCGTCCGGAGCACCAGAAGTCACCTGTGATCCGTCTAGTGTGGAAGGTCGGCGTATATATAACCGGCCACCCAAGCCACAAGAACCAAAAAAGTCACATGTCCCTGAGCTTGTTTGGCCCACTAAGGCCAAACCTTCTGTTCGCTCTCACCCGCACTCGACACAAAAGGAAAAGGTTAAGTTCACATTTAATATTACTAAGTGTGATAAAATATTTGATGAGTTGCTTAAACATGGTAATATTAAATTATCACATATAATTCCTCCAGTTGAAGAATTAAAAGGGCGTATATATTGTAAATGGCATGGCTCCTTTCTTCATAACACCAATGATTGTGTTGTCTTTCGTCGGCAAATACAATCGGCTATAAACGAAGGCCGGTTGAGGTTTGAAAAGGAGGTGAGGATTGACAGGCCACCTGTCCCTGCCACCACATTAGAGCTGACAAGCAAAAAAGTCATAGTTCGGCCCTGTGCGGCCGATAAAAGCAAAGATAAAAATATCGTCATTGGTGATCCCCGTACACCAAATATGTCACACATAATGGTTACTCGGAAGACTCCGAACAAAAGAAAGACCGGAGGCACCGGGGGGCAAGCACGATCGGACACCCGATCACGGTCACCTGTCCTACGTACGCCAGACGATCCGGGTACTAAGGCCGAACAGTCCGAGACAGGAGCGGACGGTCCGGCTATAATGGTCGGACAGTCTGCAGACAGTCAGAAGCAGCAACCTCAGACCACCGGACCACAAGGTTCCAAAACAAGTGTTAGGAAACAAAATACTACTAAGACGTCTGGACGACTCAGTAGAGTCGGCCCTACTTTTGGTCAGTTGCTTGCCAAATATACGAAGAAGGACGTTCCACACAACCGGCCAATAAAGCAGACGAAGTCAAAAGGGCGGTCTGTGCAAAAGCAAAAGCCGACTAAACGGACCCAAAAGGTAGCACAACCAAGATCGCCTTGTCATCCTCCTCCAGGGATAGCATGGTGCGTCCCGTTCTATCCATCGCCGATGTGTTGTCCTGCTCATGTGTGGGGTGGTACGGCGATGAATTCGTATTACTGGCCCAATCCGTTTGCTTATTTGGGCTAGGGGGCACCATAAGTTTTTGCCTATTGACAGGTTGATCAGGTAGACATGGCCGAAGAGGATGCGATCCGAAACGGCCTCTGTGCATTAAAGTTCCATCAATTATTTATATTATCTGATCGCAAGAGTCGATGACTTGCATCGAGCTGAGTCCTTACTTTGAGAACAAAAGCTCATGAGGTCAATTGTTTCCGAAGTTTTCACTGATGCTTTTGGTTCGCCAAGCTCCACCAAAAGGCAGGGGGGCATATGTTGGGCACCAAAATGAGCGGACGGTCCGGCCCTTGGGCCCGGACGGTCCGCGTGTCCCGAGATTAGATTAACTCGGATGTTTATCCTTATCTCGTGCGTGGTTATCCATCTAATCACGTGGGGGTTTGTTGGCTATCTCTTAGGAAAAGGTCCAGACCTCCTCCCCTATAAATATAAAGGGGTACGGCCGATTGAGAACCACCGAACACATTCCAATCGAACCAATTACCTTATTTACTTTTCCTGCTCTAGGAGTAGATGTAGCATAGTTCTAGTTGTAGTCTTCCACATATCCACCTCCACCCCTATTCGACTCTACGTCGTCTAGATCTATCTTGGGTGGTCTGCCGATCCCAAGACGACCCTAGGATCTCACCCCTCCCGGGGGCAAGATCTAGTTGTCCATCCAAGACCTATTCCTCGAATTGATCTCTTAATTCCTAGGCGACTCCACGTCGTCTGGGGACACCCCGGGTGACCTGTCGACCCGGAGCACCTTAAGATCTTTTCCCCCAGGGGACGAGATCTAGATTCCAGCAAGGAGGAGGAAGACGACCCTGTCGCCAGGTCGTGGACCGTCCGGCCCTAGGGCGCGGACCGTCCGACCGTTAGGCAGGGAACCCGAGCTCCTGCACCAGGTTGCGGACCGTCTGGCCCTGTGCCGCGGACCGTCCGCGCCTGACCAGAGTTAGCATAAAACAAAACGGAAACGGAAATACTAACGAAACTTATAATTTAATACAAATAGAAATGTTATTGATGTTTGACTAGTGATTGATTGGCAGAACAATAACATAAAACAAATATATATAGAGAGGTAACATTTTATTGTTGTTTGGTTGCTAAATGTGTACATTTAGCTACATCCGATGTTATTTAAGACTTTATATCACTTGTCATTGAAAAGAGTCGGTGATTACAATGGCCAATTATGCTATAATTTGTCACCTAAATACACGAGGCTTTAGTTTATATAATAATGAATATTAGGCTCGTCGCATATTTATCAAATATAGAATAAATACGGGTTCAATCCGGAAAAATGTGATCCCGCAAAAACGGACGGAATAAGCCATCTCCCATTTCCATCCCTTTTTCATATTTTTCCGTAAATACGGATCAAATGTAGAAAATGGTCCGTCCGTTTTCAACCCTATGGATCGGTGAGCATCGATCGGGAGGAGTAGTAGCAGGTAGGATCAACGAGACCCCTGTGCACAGTGCACTGCTGGATCGATCGGGAGGAGTAGTAGCAGGTGATGGGTGCTCACGACCAAAACAAAGCAACCAGCAGAGGAGAACGTACGTGCATGCGCCTGCAGCTGGATGACTGTGGACGAGGAGAACGTACATGCAGATGTGTATACAGTGCAGTACTGTACTGGAGTGCCGGACGGATCGATGGAACTCCTATGTCCGTCGTCTCATCATTGATCAGCATCAGCTACGTACGTATGTATCTTAGCTGACGAGTGACGACCGTACCGGATGTCTCCACGTACGTACGTACAGTTATTTCTATATGGAAAACATGATGGCCGGATGTGCTTGCTTGCTTGCTTGCAATAAACAGTTGTGTATCTCTCAACTTTAGCGTGGGCACATCACATGCACTGATGCACATGATAGTATTGTGAGTGGACGACGACGTACGTCCAGCCGTCGAGGGACAGGGTGCATCAGTGGATGGGGGGGAGAACGAAGGCGCGCGGTCGATGCATGCAATGCCATGCAGGACGATAGAACGGACGGGGACGGACAGGGCACCTTTTCGGCTACGTGACAAGTACGCGCGGCGTATTGGGGAGACGGATATATGGAATGGCATGTGCCTACAGCCCCTACTGTATCGTGCGAATTAGCATGCAACGTACAGCTAGCGCTATGGTATATATCTATGGCCAGACAGACAGCCACACACATGGGAGTAAAGTGAGACAACAAGAATCCTCAACCTGCTTTGACAGTATATATATACTTATAAGAGACAGGACAGATAAACTGAAAAGCGCATGGCCCATCTTGAGTTAGCAACTCGGCTTCGACGCCTTCCGCAGCCAACCGAACAAATGGCATGATGCACGAACGAACTAGCTGGAATGTCACTTCAAGGTCGGAGAGGAGGTCGGAAGCCTTCCTTGTCTTGACTACGATGTCATCGACGTAGGCCTCGACTGTGCGACCGATGTGTTCGCCGAACACATGGTTCATGCACCGCTGGTACGTCGCGCCCGCATTCCTCAAACCGAACGGCATGGTGACATAGCAGTACATGCCGAACGGCGTGATGAAAGAAGTCGCGAGCTGGTCGGACTCTTTCATCCGGATCTGGTGATACCCTGAGTAGGCATCGAGGAAGGACAGGGTTTCGCACCCAGCGGTGGAATCCACGATTTGATCGATGCGAGGTAGAGGGTAGGGAACCTTCGGACATGCTTTGTTGAGACCAGTGTAGTCTACACACATCCGCCATTTCCCCCCTTTCTTCCTCACAAGCACAGGGTTGGCAAGCCATTCGGGATGGAATACCTCTTTGATGAACCCTGCTGCCATTAGCTTGTGGATCTCTTCGCCAATCACTCTGCGCTTCTCCTCGTCGAATCGGCGCAGAGACTGCCTGACGGGTCGGGCTCCGGCCCGAATACCCAGCGAGTGCTCGGCGACATCCCTCGGTATGCCGGACATGTCCGAGGGACTCCACGCAAAGACGTCGGCGTTTGCGCGGAGAAAGTCGACGAGCACTGCTTCCTATTTGGGGTCGAGCCCGGAACCGATCCGGATCTGCTTGGTGGTGTCGCCACTGGGGTCAAGAGGGACGGCCTTAACCGTCTCTGCTGGCTCGAAGTTGCCGGCATGGCGCTTCACGTCTGGCACCTCCTTGGAGAGGTTCTCCAGGTCGGCGATGAGGGCCTCGGACTCGGCGAGGTCCTCGGCGTACTCCACGCACTCCACGTCGCATTCGAACGCGTGTTTGTACGTGGGGCCGACGGTGATGACCCCGTTGGGGCCCGGCATCTTGAGCTTCAGGTAGGTGTAGTTGGGGACGGCCATGAACTTCGCGTAGCATGGCCTCCCTAGCACGACGTGGTAGGTTCCTCGGAACCCGACCACCTCGAACGTCAGGGTCTCCCTTCGGAAGTTGGAGGGCGTCCCGAAGCAGACGGGGAGGTCGAGTCGCCCGAGGGGCTGGACGCGCTTCCCAGGGATGATCCTGTGGAAGGGCGCAGCGCCTGCTCGGACGGAGGACAGATCGACGCGCAGGAGCTTGAGGGTCTCGGCGTAGATGATGTTGAGGCAGCTGCCCCCATCCATCAGGACCTTGGTGAGCCTGACATTGCCGACAACGGGGTCGACGACGAGCGGGTACTTCCCCGGGCTCGGCACATGGTCGGGGTGGTCAGCCTGGTCGAAGGTGATGGGCTTGTCGGACCAGTCTAGGTAGACTGGCGCCGCCACCTTCACCGAGCAGACCTCCCGGCGCTCTTGCTTGCGATGCCGAGCCGAGGCGTTCGCCGCATGCCCTCCATAGATCATGAAGCAGTCTCATGCTCAACGAAATTTGGTGGGAGAGACCTCCCGGCTCCCAGCAGCAGGTGTCTATAGGCCTCCATAGACTTGGATGATTCAACGAAATTTCTCAAATTCATTTTTTAATTTCTTGTAGCTTTGATCGTGATTGGAAGAGTATGTCGGCTCAAAGACTGCTATTGGTTAACAACTTTCCCCTTTTATTTGCCATTAACTTTTTTCTCTACATTTTTATTGGATCGTTTCATTTGCGTTGAGGACTCCTTGCTCTCATGCTCAACTTAATTCATCAAATCCTTATTATAATCTGTAGCTGTAATTTCTGACATGCATTACACATTGAAACTCAGCGGTTAGTTCACCATTTGCAGTGTGTAACTGATGACTATATTTGTATGACTATATTTGTTGTGTTCAAACAGTTTCCAACAGATCCAATTTAATTGCTCATTTTATCTCTCAGTTGTTTGGTAGTTCTTACTTTACAGTTGTTTCCAAACATGCTTCCATCAACTTTCCAGGACAAAATGAAACACGAGGTATGTTCTTGACTATTTGTAAGTTGCAACTACCTAAAATTATGTTGCTTATTAGTTGTGACGCATCTCTACAAGTGAAATACAGCCATATGTTTAAGTTAGGAATAGCCATTAAATTGGTGGTGCATTTTCCACCATTATGCCCTTCATATTCCATCAACGTGAGATAAGTTTCATTAAAATTTAAGCAATGGTGTCGAGAAGGCCATTTAGGCTCTAAACAGTCACGGCGATATATTTTTTCTTCAGACACTGACTTTGACATGGCAAGATAGTGGGATATTTGGGGCCAAAATTAGGGTGAATAGTTGTAGATAGTCGCAGGAAAATGGTTATAAGATGAAACATTCAGGCCATAAAAATCAAATAGCCTTTCCTCGATCCTTCCATCCTCTATGGTGCATTTTAAATCAAATAACCTGATGACTGCTATAGAAATTAATCTGCAACTTAGTGTTGTTTCTTGACAGTACTCTGACAAGATAGTGGTAAAAATGTCCACTATGTAAAAAATTTGCTCTGAAATGTTCTGGCCACCATGCACTCCATATCCAAATGCCTAAGTTGGAGTGTTGAACATCCCATTTTTTATTCATATTAACATTTGGCTTGTCGTGGCAATAGATTTGGAAAAGCAACAAACTGACTTGGTTATTGAAAAAGAACTCTTTTATACTTAAATGTTTGTTGGCCACCCAATCGTCCAATGGTGCACAAGCGCTGCTTTTGGCAAAGGATAATTATGGGTGAAAAAGTGAATTGGCATGTTTTTGTCAAGTCAATTCTTACTCTTTTTTTGTAACTTTATGTTTTGGTAGATTCACTAAAATGGTGATCAGCTATGTGCACCTCCACTAGATAAATTATTACGGTTTGCGTATTTCACTCCTTCAAAGATAGGCTATTGGATAAAGCTAAAAGTAGTAGTAATTTCCTTATACTTGCACATGTTAGGGTCAATTTCATACTAGATATATTCCTTCATGTACTTTTTATTTGCTTGCACCTGAAAACGGCTAAACATCACTTTCTGCTTGATGTTTAGTATTAGATTGATTAGCATTGCTATGCATTTTCATTGGGCGTTATTGAAAACCTGAAAGTCGCCTAGAGGGGGGGGTGAATAGGGCGAAACTGAAATTTACAAATATAAACACAACTACAAGCCGGGTTAGCGTTAGTGATAAAGAAATGAGTCCGCGAGAGAGGGTGGAAAACAAATCGCAACCAAATGGAGAGTGTGACACGCGGATTTGTTTTACCGAGGTTCGGTTCTTGCAAACCTACTCCCCGTTGAGGAGGCCACAAAGGCCGGGTCTCTTTCAACCCTTCCCTCTCTCAAACGATCCACGGATCGAGTGAGCTTTCTTTTCTCAATCACTTGGAACACAAAGTTCCTACAAGGATCACCACAAGATTGGTGTCTCTTGCCTCAATTACAAGTGAGTTTGATCACAATGAAAGAATCAAGAAAGCACGATTTAAAAAAGCCAAGCAACAAGAGCGACAAATGACACACGGATCACTTTCTCTCTCAAGCCACTAATCACTAATGATCTCTTATCTCAATAGTGAAACTTGGAGAGATGGAGGCTTTGAATGTGTCTTGGAATGGATTGCTAGCTCTTGTATTGAATGTTGAAGGTTGGAATGCTTGGATGATATGAATGGAGGTGGTTGGGGTGGTATTTATAGCCCCCAACCACTTCCTAGCCGTTGGGCCATTCTGCTGAGCGCGGACGGTCCGCGTGCCAGGTCCGGACGGTCCGCCCCTATAGATCAACGGCTGAAAATGCAACGGTCAGCAGTAACGGCTATATCAACGGCTATATTGCATTTAATGCGTCGTCAGATGTCAGATAAAGCCAGTCGCGGACGGTCCGGTCGTGCACTCCGGACGGTCCGCGAGGCACTCTATAATTCATTTCTCTGAACCCGTCACCTTCGGGTTTTTCGGCTTCTTGCCTACCGGACTGTCCGCGCTAGAGGCCGGACGGTCCGCACGAGGACCCAGACGGTCCGCCCTTTTCTCCGGACGGTCCATAGTGCAGACTTGGATTTTCGCATTGATTCTGTCCGAGTGTCATCCTCGTGTCGCGGACGGTCCGCCGCAAGGGCCCGGACGGTCCGCGCTTGGCCTGTTTTTCCAAAAAGCTTCTCCTGTCCGGAATAATCTACGGTATTCCGGACAGTCGATTTAGTATAGTTGTATATGAACCTTTGGCACCTGTAGAACATATAATCTAGAGCAAACTAGTTAGTCCAATTGTTTGTGTTGGGCGATTCAACCACCAAAACTATTTAGGAACTAGGTGTAAGCCTAATTCCCTTTCAATCTCCCCCTTTTTGGTGATTGATGCCAACACAAACCAAAGCAAATATAAAAATGCATAATTGAACTAGTTTGCATAATGTGAGTGCAAAGGTTGCTTGGAATTGAGCCAATATAAATACTTACAAGATATGCATGGATTGTTTCTTACTTATAACATTTTGGACCACGCTTGCACCACATGTTTTGTTTTTGCAAAATCTTTTGTAAATCTTTTCTAAGTTCTTTTGCAAATAGTCAAAGGTAAATGAATAAGAGTTTGCAAACCATTTTCAAGATTGATTTGAAATTTTCTCCCCCTGTTTCAAATGCTTTTCCTTTGACTAAACAAAACTCCCCCTTTTTGAAATTCTCCTCTTAGTGTTCAAGAGGGTTTTGATATATCATTTTGAAATACTACTTTCTCCCCCTTTTGAACACAATAGGATACCAATTGAAAATATTCAACACTTAAGTTTTTGAAAATGGTGGTGGTGTGGTCCTTTTGCTTTGGGCTCATTTCTCCCCCTTTTTGGCATGAATCGCCAAAAACGGAATTATTAGAGCCCTCGAAGTGCTATCTTCCTCATTTGGTCATAAATAAATGAGTTAAGATTATACCAAAGACGAAGTCCTTTTGCTTGGTGCTCATGTTTTCTCCTCCTAGAATGGAGAGTTGCTTGGAGCGACGGCGAAGGATGAGTTACGTAGTGGAAGCCTTTGTCTTCGCCGAAGACTCCAATTCCCTTTCAATACACCTATGACTTGGTTTGAAATATACTTGACGACACATTAGTCATAGCATATGAAAGAGATATGATCAAAGGTATATAAATGGGCTATGTGTGCAATCTAGCAAAAGAAGTTCCTAGAATCAAGAATATTGAGCTCATGCCTAAGTTTGTTAAAAGATTGTTCATCAAGAGGCTTGGTAAAGATATCGGCTAATTGATCTTTAGTGTTAATGTAAGAAATCTCGATATCTCCCTTTTGTTGGTGATCCCTAAGAAAATGATACCGAATGGCTATGTGCTTAGTGCGGCTGTGCTCGACGGGATTGTCGGCCATTTTGATTGCACTCTCATTATCACATAGCAAAGGGACTTTGGTTAATTTGTAACCATAGTCCCGCAGGGTTTGCCTCATCCAAAGCAATTGCGCGCAACAATGGCCTGCGGCAATATACTCGGCTTCGGCAGTGGAAAGAGCGACCGAATTTTGCTTCTTTGAAGCCCAAGACACCAAGGATCTTCCCAAGAACTGGCAAGTCCCCGATGTGCTCTTCCTATTGATTTTGCACCCCGCCCAATCGGCATCCGAATAACCAATCAAATCAAATGTGGATCCCCTAGGATACCAAAGCCCAAACTTAGGAGTATAAGCCAAATATCTCAAGATTCGTTTTACGGCCGTAAGGTGAGCTTCCTTAGGGTCGGCTTGGAATCTTGCACACATGCATACGGAAAGCATAATATCCGGTCGAGATGCACATAAATAAAGCAAAGAACCTATCATCGACCGGTATACCTTTTGATCCACGGACTTACCTCCCGTGTCGAGGTCGAGATGCCCATTAGTTCCCATGGGTGTCTTGATGGGTTTGGCATCCTTCATCCCAAACTTGGTTAGAATGTCTTGAGTGTACTTCGTTTGGCTAATGAAGGTGCCTTCTTGGAGTTGCTTCACTTGGAATCCTAAGAAATACTTCAACTCCCCCATCATAGACATCTCGAATTTCTGTGTCATGATCCTACTAAACTCTTCACATGTAGATTCGTTAGTAGACCCAAATATAATATCATCAACATAAATTTGGCATACGAACAAATCATTTTCAAGTGTTTTGGTAAAGAGTGTAGGATCGGCCTTTCCGACTTTGAATCCATTTGCAATAAGAAAATCTCTAAGGCATTCATACCATGCTCTTGGGGCTTGCTTGAGCCCATAAAGCGCCTTAGAGAGCTTATAGACATGGTTAGGATACTCACTGTCTTCAAAGCCGGGAGGTTGCTCAACATAGACCTCTTCCTTGATCGGTCCATTGAGGAAGGCACTTTTCACGTCCATTTGATAAAGCTTAAAGCCATGGTAAGTAGCATAGGCTAATAATATGCGAATTGACTCAAGCCTAGCTACGGGTGCATAGGTTTCACCGAAATCCAAACCTTCGACTTGGGAGTATCCTTTGGCCACAAGTCGAGCTTTGTTCCTTGTCACCACACCATGCTCATCTTGCTTGTTGCGGAAGACCCATTTGGTTCCTACAACATTTTGGTTAGGACGTGGAACTAAATGCCATACCTCATTTCTAGTGAAGTTGTTGAGCTCCTCTTGCATCGCCACCACCCAATCCGAATCTTGAAGTGCTTCCTCTACCCTGTGTGGCTCAATAGAGGAAACAAAAGAGTAATGTTCACAAAAATGAGCAACACGAGATCTAGTGGTTACCCCCTTATGAATATCGCCGAGGATGGTGTCGACGGGGTGATCTCGTTGGATTGCTTGGTGGACTCTTGGGTGTGGTGGCCTTTGCTCTTCTTCCTCCTTGTCTTCCTCATTTGCATCTCCCCCTTGATCAATGCCATCATCTTGAGGTGGCTCATTTGCTTGATCTTCTACTTCATCAACTCGAGCTTCATCCTCATTTTGAGTCGGTGGAGATGCTTGCATTGAGGAGGATGGTTGATCTTGTGCATTTGGAGGCTCTTCGGATTCCTTAGGACACACATCCCCAATGGACATGTTCCTTAGCGCGATGCATGGAGCCTCTTCTTCACCTATCTCATCAAGATCAACTTGCTCTACTTGAGAGCCGTTAGTTTCATCAAACACAACGTCACATGAGACTTCAACTAGTCCAGTGGACTTGTTAAAGACCCTATATGCCCTTGTGTTTGAGTCATAACCAAGTAAAAAGCCTTCTACAGTCTTAGGAGCAAATTTAGATTTTCTACCTCTTTTAACAAGAATAAAGCATTTGCTACCAAAGACTCTAAAATATGAAATGTTGGGCTTTTTACCGGTTAGGAGTTCATATGATGTCTTCTTGAGGATTCAGTGAAGATACAACCGGTTGATGGCGTAGCAGGCGGTGTTGACTGCCTCCGCCCAAAACCGATCCGAAGTCTTGTACTCATCAAGCATGGTCCTTGCCATGTCCAATAGAGTTCGATTCTTCCTCTCCACTACACCATTTTGTTGTGGAGTGTAGGGAGAAGAGAACTCATGCTTGATGCCCTCCTCCTCAAGGAAGCCTTCGATTTGTGAGTTCTTGAACTCCGTCCCGTTGTCGCTTCTAATTTTCTTGATCCTTAAGCCGAACTCATTTTGAGCCCGTCTCAAGAATCCCTTTAAGGTCTCTTGGGTTTGAGATTTTTCCTGCAAAAAGAATACCCAAGTGAAGCGAGAATAATCATCCACAATAACTAGACAGTACTTACTCCCGCCGATGCTTATGTAAGCGATCGGGCCGAATAGATCCATGTGCAGGAGCTCCAGTGGCCTGTCGGTCGTCATTATGTTCTTATGCGGATGATGAATGCCAACTTGCTTTCCTGCTTGGCATGCGCTACAAATTCTGTCTTTCTCAAAATGAACATTTGTTAGTCCTAAAATGTGTTCTCCCTTTAGAAGCTTATGAAGATTCTTCATCCCAACATGAGCTAGTCGGCGGTGCCAGAGCCAACCCATGTTAGTCTTAGCAATTAAGCAAGTGTCGAGTTCAGCTCTATCAAAATCTACCAAGTATAGCTGACCCTCTAACACTCCCTTAAATGCTATTGAATCATCACTTCTTCTAAAGACAGTGACACCTACATCAGTGAATAGACAGTTGTAACCCATTTGACATAATTGAGATACGGAAAGCAAATTGTAATCTAAGGAATCAACAAGAAAAACATTGGAAATGGAATGGTCAGGAGATATAGCAATTTTACCCAAGCCTTTGACCAAACCTTGATTTCCATCCCCAAATGTGATCGCTCTTTGGGGATCTTGGTTTTTCTCATATGAGGAGAACATCTTTTTCTCCCCAGTCATGTGGTTTGTGCACCCGCTGTCGAGTATCCAACTTGAGCCCCCGGATGCATAAACCTACAAAACAAATTTAGTTCTTGACTTTAGGTACCCAAATGGTTTT
This sequence comes from Zea mays, assembly GCF_902167145.1. Taxonomy (NCBI): domain Eukaryota; kingdom Viridiplantae; phylum Streptophyta; class Magnoliopsida; order Poales; family Poaceae; genus Zea; species Zea mays. Next base: position 221,382,315 of record NC_050100.1, on the reverse strand, counting down.
GGGTCCTTTGGCATTAGACACAAGAACTTTGGGTACCCAAACACAAGTCTTTGACCCCTTGTGCTTGCCCCCAACATACTTGGCAACTACTTTGCCTGATTTGTTAGTTAAAACATAAGATGCATCAAAAGTCTTAAATGAAATGTCATGCTCATTTGATGCACTAGGAGTTTTCTTAGGCAACTTAGCACGGGTTGGTTGCCTAGAACTAGATGTCTCACCCTTATACATAAAAGCATGATTTGGGCCAGAGTGAGACTTCCTAGAATGAATTCTCCTAATTTTGCTCTCGGGATAACCGGCAGGGTATAAAATGTAACCCTCGTTATCCTGAGGCATGGGAGCCTTGCCCTTAACAAAATTGGACAATCTTTTAGGAGGGGCACTAAGTTTGACATTGTCTCCCCTTTGGAAGCCAATGCCATCCTTAATGCCCGGACGTCTCCCATTATAGAGCATACTTCTAGCAAATTTAAATTTTTCATTTTCCAAGTTATGCTCGGCAATTTTAGCATCTAATTTAGCTATATGATCATTTTGTTGTTTAATTAAAGCCATGTGATCATGTATAGCATCGATGTTAATATCTCTACATCTAGTGCAAATAGAAGTGTGCTCAACGGTAGATGTAGAGGGTTTGCAAGATGTTAGTTCTACAACCTTAGCATGCAATATTTCATTTTTACTTCTAAGGTCGGAAATAGTAGCATTGCAAACATCAAAATCTTTAGCCTTAGCAAGCAATTTTTCATTTTCATTTCTAAGGCTAGCAAGAGAAATGTTCAATTCTTCAATCCTAGCAAGCAAATCATCATCATTATCTCTAGGATTGGGAATTGAAACATTACAAACATGTGAATCAACCTTAGCATTTAAACTAGCATTTTCATGTCTAAGGTTGTCAATCATCTCACGGCAAGTGCTTAGCTCACTAGATAATTTTTCACATTTTTCTACTTCTAGAGCATAAGCATTTTTAACCTTAACATGTTTCTTATTTTCTTTAATTAGACAATCCTCTTGGGAATCCAAAAGGTCATCCTTTTCATGAATAGCACTAATTAATTCATTTAATTTTTCTTTTTGTTCCATGTTAAGATTGGCAAAAAGGGTACGCAAGTTATCCTCCTCATCACTAGCATTTTCATCACTAGAGGTTTCATATTTAGTGGAGGATCTTGATTTTACCTTCTTCCTTTTGCCGTCCTTTGCCATGAGGCACTTGTGGCCGACGTTGGGGAAGAGAAGTCCCTTAGTGACGGCGATGTTGGCGGCGTCCTCGTCGTCGGAGGAGTCGCTTGAGCTTTCGTCGGAATCCCATTCCCGACAAACATGGGCATCGCCGCCCTTTCTTTTGTAGTACCTCTTCTTTTCTCTCCTCTTGCCCTTCTTGTCGTTATCCCTGTCACTGTCACTTGATAATGGACATTTTGCAATAAAGTGACCGGGCTTACCACACTTGTAGCAAACTTTCTTGGAGCGGGACTTGTAGTCTTTCCCTCTCCTTTGCTTGAGGATTTGGCGGAAGCTCTTGATGACGAGCGCCATCTCCTCATTGTCAAGCTTGGAGGCGTCGATTGGTTGTCTACTTGGTGTAGACTCCTCCTCCTTTTCTTCCGTCGCCTTGAATGCGACGGGTTGAGCTTCGGATGTGGTGGGTTCGTCAAGCTCGTTGATTTTCCTCGAGCCTTCGATCATGCACTCAAAACTTACAAAATGCCCGATTACTTCCTCGGGGGTCATTTTAGTATATCTAGGATTACCACGAATTAGTTGAACTTGAGAAGGGTTAAGGAAAATAAGAGATCTTAGAATAACCTTAACCACTTCGTGGTCATCCCACTTTACGCTCCCGAGGTTGCGCACTTGGTTCACCAAGGTTTTGAGCCGGTTGTACATGTGTTGTGGCTCCTCCCCTTTGCGAAGCCGGAACCGACCGAGCTCCCCCTCGATCGTTTCCCGCTTGGTGATCTTGGTGAGCTCGTCTCCCTCGTGCGCGGTTTTGAGCACATCCCAAACCTCCTTGGCGCTCTTCAACCCTTGAACTTTGTTATACTCCTCTCTACTCAAAGAGGCGAGGAGTATTGTTGTCGCTTGAGAGTTGAAGTGCTCGATTTGGGCCACCTCATCCTCGTCATAGTCTTTATCCCCTACCGACGGTACCTGTGCACCAAACTCAACAACATCCCATATACTTTTGTGGAGTGAGGTTAGATGAAATCGCATTAAATCACTCCACCTAGCATAATCTTCACCATCAAAAGTTGGTGGTTTGCCTAATGGGACGGAAAGTAAAGGTGCATGTTTAGAAATGCGAGGGTAGTGTAGGGGGATCTTACTAAACTTCTTACGCTCTTGGCGTTTAGAAGTTACGGAGGGCGCATCGGAGCCGGAGGTCGATGTTGATGAAGTGTCGGTCTCGTAGTAGACCACTTTCCTCATCCTCTTTTGCTTGTCTCCGCTTCGATGCGGCTTGTGGGAAGAAGATTTTTCCTTCTTCTCTTTGTGGTGAGAAGAAGATTTCTTCTCCTTCCCTTTGTTGGAGGAGCTCTTCTTCTTCTCCCTCCGCTTGGTGCGGGACTCTTCCGATGAAGTGCTCCCGTGGCTTGTAGTGGGCTTTTCGCCGGTCTCCATCTCTTTCTTGGCGTGATCTCCCGACATCACTTCGAGCGGTTAGGCTCTAATGAAGCACCGGGCTCCGATACCAATTGAAAGTCGCCTAGAGGGGGGGTGAATAGGGCGAAACTGAAATTTACAAATATAAACACAACTACAAGCCGGGTTAGCGTTAGTGATAAAGAAATGAGTCCGCGAGAGAGGGTGGAAAACAAATCGCAACCAAATGGAGAGTGTGACACGCGGATTTGTTTTACCGAGGTTCGGTTCTTGCAAACCTACTCCCCGTTGAGGAGGCCACAAAGGCCGGGTCTCTTTCAACCCTTCCCTCTCTCAAACGATCCACGGATCGAGTGAGCTTTCTTTTCTCAATCATTTGGAACACAAAGTTCCTACAAGGATCACCACAAGATTGGTGTCTCTTGCCTCAATTACAAGTGAGTTTGATCGCAATGAAAGAATCAAGAAAGCACGATTTAAAAAAGCCAAGCAACAAGAGCGACAAATGACACACAGATCACTTTCTCTCTCAAGCCACTAATCACTAATGATCTCTTATCTCAATAGTGAAACTTGGAGAGATGGAGGCTTTGAATGTGTCTTGGAATGGATTGCTAGCTCTTGTATTGAATGTTGAAGGTTGGAATGCTTGGATGATATGAATGGAGGTGGTTGGGGTGGTATTTATAGCCCCCAACCACTTCCTAGCCGTTGGGCCATTCTGCTGAGCGCGGACGGTCCGCGTGCCAGGTCCGGACGGTCCGCCCCTATAGATCAACGGCTGAAAATGCAACGGTCAGCAGTAACGGCTATATCAACGGCTATATTGCATTTAATGCGTCGTCAGATGTCAGATAAAGCCAGTCGCGGACGGTCCGGTCGTGCACTCCGGACGGTCCGCGAGGCACTCTATAATTCATTTCTCTGAACCCGTCACCTTCGGGTTTTTCGGCTTCTTGCCTACCGGACTGTCCGCGCTAGAGGCCGGACGGTCCGCACGAGGACCCAGACGGTCCGCCCTTTTCTCCGGACGGTCCATAGTGCAGACTTGGATTTTCGCATTGATTCTGTCCGAGTGTCATCCTCGTGTCGCGGACGGTCCGCCGCAAGGGCCCGGACGGTCCGCGCTTGGCCTGTTTTTCCAAAAAGCTTCTCCTGTCCGGAATAATCTACGGTATTCCGGACAGTCGATTTAGTATAGTTGTATATGAACCTTTGGCACCTGTAGAACATATAATCTAGAGCAAACTAGTTAGTCCAATTGTTTGTGTTGGGCGATTCAACCACCAAAACTATTTAGGAACTAGGTGTAAGCCTAATTCCCTTTCAAAACCACATTTAATTTATTGTGTGCCCTTAATGGTAGGGAAATAGATCTTGTGTGCACAACTTTTTGCAGTAAAGAGTTCCATTGTAGTCTGTAGGAATTAAAATTTCCTTTTTCTATATATAAAAACACGATTTCATGCAATTTTTTCTCTCTATGGTACAAGATACGTGACGATGTGGCATTTGCAATACACATGGTGAGAAAGGATACGGTTAGTTGGTCTGTCAACTCTACTTGATGAATGACAACAATTCTTTCATTTGTTGAAATTCTCAGCTTGTTCAGTTCATAGTTCTGATTTCATGGTTCGTATATGGATACACACCAATACAGGTTTGTTGTGACAATATGATAAAGTTGTACATGTTTTGTTGTCTCCTTTCCCTATGCTTATATCAACTGTAATAAACAAGTTGTATTTGAAAAGATTTCATTTCACGTCACTATGGTACAATACATGATAGATGAGAGAACTGATCTCTTTTGGTTTTCTTTCTTTCTGAGAGATAAACTGTATACATCTTATGCCAAACTTCCAAGAGCTTAATAGATGTACCACTCGAGGTTTTCTGATTCATTTTAGATTTCAACGGATCATACTACTTGGCACTCAAGTCATGGACAGTTTGCATGCGGATTTGACTGAATCAATGATAAAAGGTTTAGGGTTTGGCATGATTACTTCTCTTACTACTATTCCGTGTATTTTTTTCCTTCATGTTTCTATATCTCTTTTGTATGCTCTAGATATATTATGCACTAACATTTTACTAAATGATAATCTATGTCCCGTTGCAACGCACGAGTAACTAACTAGTATATACTTATAAGAGACAGGACAGATAAACTGAAAAGCGCATGGCCCATCTTGAGTTAGCAACTCGGCTTCGACGCCTTCCGCAGCCAACCGAACAAATGGCATGATGCACGAACGAACTAGCAGCTCATACCAAACAAATCGCCTGATGCACGAACTGACGAACGAACTAGCAGCTTATTACACGAGCACAGATCGTGTTGGCCTGCACAATATGCCCAGACCCTGAGGTCAGGCAACAATTGATTGCAATACAATTTCGTCTACCGTGCCATTAACGATAACATATCGCAGGAACAACACATTGATACAGTTTACAAATATTACATTACAGCGTGAAAGCAGCCACAGGTGCAATTGTACATGGCATTTTTAAAAAGATAAACCTTTGTCTCACAAATGCGGAGCGAAGCCAGCTGAAGGAGCCGATTCCACTAGACACTGATATCAGCTCTATGGATAAACAACGCATATCAAATATTTCTCATTGATTTTGCAAAAAGCCGCCGGTGTCAGCTGACACCGATAAACAGGCCTAGCTCTGCGCCTGTTCGAATCCGCGGCCTAGCTCCGCCCCTGTTCGAATCTGCGCCCTGATGACTCAACGAGATATCTCTCATCACTGCGTGGTGCTAGCCATTTTACCAGAAGCCACACCCTCATGATTTACAGTCCTCCACGGCCACGGACAACGTAGCCACACCCTTATGTCAGATGTTTAAGATTACAGTCTATGTAATGATGTATTCTTGTTTTTTCTTTCCTTTTTTTTTCAAGAAATCTATAGGCACAGAGATGTCTGAATATACAACATGAACGTAGCAACTAGTTAACTTACAACCATTCAGTCTATATACCAGTCAGAAGCTTCATTACGCTTTCATTGATATTCTGAGTTACCTTCCTCACATCCACAGATGGCACCGTCAACCCAAGTTCAATTCACCCACCATACCTAGTTGGCTTGTAACCTCCATCACGAACCAAATAGGACTAGCAATTCACAATAGTCAGCTATGACCACTGTACATGATAGCATAAGCAAAGACAACTTTAGTCTTCGGGTTCAGCTGAGAAATCTGGCTCGTCTGGCTTCGTTATCTTCGGCAACTCTTTCATGTTCTGAGGCACTTTTCTAGTCCTAGCTATGAATTTTAGAGCAAGGCTATTCTTGGGCGGAGAATCGTCATCTTCGTTATCCACTTCGTCTAATCTAACGGAGTTGAATGACTCCCTCATACTCAGGTCCTTTGCCATCTTCCTTCGCTTGTACCGTCTCCAGGCAGCTTGGATGAAGCATGAGGCCCACGTCCTCCAGTGGTGCGAGTAGTACCGGAAAGTGTGCTGCAGTTTCTTGCTGTGCAGCCGCCTGAACTGGCTGGCAACAAACTTGAGATCCTCCGCCTGGAGCGCAAAGGCCTCTACTTCTATCAGTGCCTTCACTGTCCGAGTGGATGACGGCAAATTTGTAGTAGGCCTGGGGACAAGAGCCCATCCAAGAAGCTCCTCGCCACAGAAATCACCGGGTTTCAGGGTGATTGAATTGAAGAAGCCAGTGCGGCCACCATTTGTTGTGGAGCTTTCCAGTTTTCCACGGATGATGAAGAGCATCTCTGTCACCGGATCACCCTCACGGACAATGTATGTGCCTTTTGTGCACAGTGATGATACAAGACGCTCACAGATGGCATCAAGAAGCTGATCATCCATCTGGGAGAAAAAAGGAACCTGCAACATTGCGATACAAAGCGAGATTTACCATGCAATTATGTAGAAAGCAATGTGTAGTTCAAATTTACGATGCAATCTTTTTCAGGGGGCAAAGGATATATACTTGTATTGCTAAAATATGTTACTCTGGATTCTCAGCAACATTTGAGTGGTGTACTTGAAAAAAATTCCTTTTTATAGTGAAAACAGGGCCATAACACACATTGTAGCTGTACCAAGACATTTCCTGACTACAAGTGTATCCTCAACATGAGAAGCATATCACCTCAAATTCCTCTAGCGACACTAGAAATATGATGTCAACTTCTAACATAAAAAGGATACATATACATTCATGGCTATAATGGTGATAGACAAGTTTGGTATATGCAGAAATGAAATGGTGGTAACCATCATCCAACCATAGAAGTTTCAAAAGTTTATTTCATATGTACATTGACAAAAGCATGTAGAAGTATTTACCCGTCGAACAAGACCCAGGCAAAGGTGGCGCTTAATGTCACGTCGAAGGTCTGCAGGCAGAGCATGCAATATTGACTCTTCGTTCACTCCTCTTGTTGCAAGCCACTTGTACTGGATAAATCGTCTCACCCTTTCCCGCAGTTCACAAGGAAGCTGACGATGTCTCATCCATTCCTCAGTATCTCTTTGCTTTAATCTCCATTCCTCAACCCTCACAGTAATAGATTGCAGGTAGGTCTTGATAATAATCATCATGTTGTAAGACAGAAAATTCCAAATTATGTCAAAATTAATAAATTATCCAAAGCGAGTATTATTGTTCACATATAAAAAGCCTGTACAATATAAAGTATGCAGTAGAGTGGATAAAAAGTACCTGCACATTTCCAATCAAATGCGCAAACAAGACAAGACCAAGTACCGCCAAGAATATACAATACAGCGTCTCGCCAAGATAGGTGCTCACAGTAAGAGTCTGACCGTAGCAGCTGTTTCAGAATGAAAGAATATATAGGACATTAGCAAATCCACATATATAAAGTTATTAGCTTAGAACTGTAAAAGTTAAAAAGAGAGGAACACACTAAAGAAATACTGAATTAGGTTAAACTTTCAAAGCTTAAATGTGAAAGTGCGATTGCAAAATCAAGAGTAAGATGCAGTATGTTGTTCTTGTCAAGGTCCCTAACCCATACAGTGTAAACAACAGCTGGTTTATGAAAGGAACACACAAGATAAGTTTCCATATAGCACTCTAATTTGAACTATAGTTACAAAAATGCCTGCTATGGACATACCTTAAATTCTGCAATCCCCACCAGAGGGAATAGAAATACTTCATCGCAAAACTTTGAGCAGGGGCTTGATTAGACAATGCAGGCTCGAACATGCCAAAATCAAAACTTATATTGGTATCGCTAGCATTACAATTACTGAAGACAGCAGTCGTATTCGCCCATGTAGCATTTGGTGTCGTGTCACAATCTAGGTACTTAAGATCACAACCAGTTTCATTCAGGCAGTTCGTCTTCCAGCAGAATGTCTGGCGATCAACAGATAGCAAATACCACAGTGCACCTAGCACCTGAAAGAAAAGGGGGGAAAGATGAATGATTTGCATCACATCTAACAATTAGTTACATCAAGATACGGAATGATGAAACCACTTAAGTACATATGAGTGTCATACATGACTAGCTATCAGATAGAGCACCATGTTGTATGCAGCTCCTTCCCAAGCAGTCTTTGCAACAACTCCAGTAGCTTTGACAATTTCATAAGTTAAGGGGAATATGAGATACAATCTTGGAAGATACTGAGCAAGAACTATGAGCACCAGAATGTTATTGTTGTGCTCAGCAGAGGAATACTTTATAGCTGGTATCACAAACCAGACAATAATCTGCACAAACAGTGGAAGATGTGTAAATAAAAGGTACAATCCAAACTGGAAACAGATAATAACCGAAAGGAGGGTTACATGCCAACAATCTTCTATTGGGTTCCATGTCCATATAGGGGTGGTAACGGATCGCGATCCAAATGCTTCTTCACAAAATAGTAGGACTCTAAATAAATTTTAGTTCGAAAATGAATAGAAATAGGGTCCGATCCTAATCCGATTCGATCCTTAAATTTTGTAGTGTAAAATTTAGAACCCCCCTTTGTCACCCCTATGTCCATATGACTGGCTCCGCCTTCATCTGGGCTTTATGGACCATTTCAAACAACATAGGTGGAGTTCCCAAAGAGAGCACAGGAAAATGTTTTTCCTTTATTATTTTGGCCTCTAAGGCGTATATAGCTCAATAAAAGGGAACCAGGAAAAACTAGGTGTTTTAACCAAAACTGGCAGGGGCGATGGCATTCATTAAATGGGAGCAAAATAAAAGGTCCTAGGCTTCCAGTAGACAGATGTTATGCACATGATAGAAGTTTCATATTTAAAAGCCAATTGCAGTAACTAGTAAGCTCATCAACTGACAAACTAACATGAAACTGATGTTTCAACGATGTTCAGTACTGGAACACAAAAGGAAATGAAGAAGCAATAGGAAGTTACCCCTCTGTTCCAAATTATAAGACATTTTGGCTTTTTTAGATTCGTAGCTTTTGCTACGCATCTAGATATATATTATGTCTAAATACATATTAAAGTGGCTTATAGTTTGGGACGAAGGAAATAAAGTTTAACATAGGTACAGTACAGGACACACAATGACATGTGTTTGTCAATGATGTAACAACGATACTAATGAAACCGTATTGAAATGGATGCAGTTACTTGTTTCCAAAAGAAATATGTATGTACACATACTTTTTGATACACAAACTAGAAGTGCACAAACTAAAAGAAATATGCAGACCGCCTTGCGATGAGAGGCCTCCCGCATGCTGCAGCTTGCCCTCTCTGTGATCAAGAGGCTGAATCAATACAACACCTGTTGGTCTCCTGTGTCTTTGCCAAACAAGTTTGGTTTCTACTACTCTTTGACTTGGGTCTGTTTTGCCTCAACCCTGGAATGGCAGCTTTATGAAGTGGTGGAGTAGTTCCATCAGATTGACACCAAAGGAACTACAAAAGGGCCTCAACACTCTAGTTTTTCTTGTAGCTTGGGAGATTTGGAAGCATCGAAATGCCTGCACCTTTGAGAGCTCTGCACCGGACGCTTCGGTGGTGCTCCAAAATATTGCCAATGAGGGCTCGCTGTGGTGTGACTTGTGAGGCTGGAGCTAAGGGTCTCCGCTCCCTGCTGGAGGGGGCAGTAGGCAGGAGAGGATAACTCTTGGCTGTCCTGGTCATGTATTCCCTCTCTCTTTCATGTAATAGGCTTTAGGCGTGCTGTACTCTGGGGTTCTTTCCCCTGCTACTTATTTTTCTTAATGAAATGGAACGCAGCTCTACGATTTTTTAAGATGAAGTTGAACATAGATCACAGAAGAAAATGGCACTGTTTATTTATGGAATGCCTTCTTCACAGATAATCAGGCTAGGATGATTGAACATGGAAATGGTTGTAATTGTTGTCTTTAAGTGTTACCTGAGCAGCATTAACAAATATCTATAACACGTTTTCTAGAAGTTGTATAAAGGGACCTGCCCCGACAGCCTGTTTGAATTGCATCAGAACAGCAAAGAGTAATTACAAACCCAGGTTCAAGTTCAACATATATATGTGTACCTAGAATTATTAGCATAGTCTGCCCGGTGAATTTTGGTGGTTTGGTTGTATGTAGACAATAATTGCCTAAAATAAGATCAAGAATAGCAAATACTCATGACAAACCAGCTTATCAGCAAGGGTCATAAGTAGTATACTATATAATTAATAAGAACAAAAAACAATAGAAGTACCAATTTACCTGTGGCAAAGGCAAAGCAGCTGCCACATCAACAGCTAAGTCAGATCTGATATATTTCCACGCAATTTCCTTGGGATTTGTGACAAGATCCCCTCTTCCAAACACCCTCAGAGTCGAGCTTGGATTGATATATGCTGTTCTGAACTTTATTATGATGTGCAGGACATACAATAAATCCGCAATCGATCTGAAGAATGTAACACCGACGGCGAAACGGGTGTCTGTTCCGATACAGAATTTGGGGCTGCCGTAGCTGATCTTGGGCACATAGAAATAGAGGGGGTCTATAAATAGCGCGACGAAGCAGGAGAAGAGGAAAATGCGGTTCCATGTCAAGATGAAGTCGCTTGACGGATCAAAAATCTTGTTGTACCACTGCTCATCGCTTGCGACAAAAGCCCTGTGTTTCTTCGAGGTCCCCACGCCCAGCTTGCTAGCAGCGAGCCCCGCCTGCTTCTGGTGAAGCGGCATGGCTGGCCTCGCTGGCGACGGGCCCGGGGCATCAGCTGACCCCCGAAAAATCCTGGAGACTAATCTGGTGCTGCTGCTCCACCACGCAGCGAACAAATCGCAGTCCATCGACGACTTGTTGGAACTTGATTGCTGGCAGCGTAGAAACGGAAGACCAGGGCGGAACTAACCCTCGGAGTAATCCATCGGAGCGAGCTTCCTTACCAGCAAGTGGAGAAATGCAGCCGAGCCTGTGCGGATCTGTGCTTCCGGGAGGAGGACGAAGTCCGCCGCGACGACGGTGGACGACGAGCGCCAGCTGGCCGCGATGTGCTTCGGCGGAAGGAGCCTGGCAGCTACGCCAGCGGCGCGCGCCAGGGAAGAACGGCTTCGCTTGACGGCGCTCGTGGCGGGCGCCGGGGGCCGGCGAGGCGAATCTGGGATCAGGAGGAGGCTGGGGGCGAGGAGGACAGCGAAGCGAGTCGGCGGAGCTGAGGAGAGCCGGCGGCGAGGTGTTCGAGGAAGGAGCGCGAGGCGGGGCCGCGTGGGGCGTCGGAGCCGAGAACTCCCGTACCGGATCGGTGCGGATGCGGACGCGGACGAGGATGCTTCGCCACCGGCTTAATTACTTTATCAGTCGCCGCTAATTGATGGAATTGGGGTTAAAGCTGCGGTTAGTGGCGCAGTTTTCACTGTGGTTAGTGCTAAGCGCGGACGGTAATGGAAGCAATAGCCGGTAATGGATGCAAGTAGTCGCCGGGAGGGAAACGAGCGTTCATCTAGAACGGAGTTGACTTGAAGTATTTAGAGCACTTCTAAACCATGTTTTTTGAAGCAGCCTAAAAAATATTTGAAGTGGATATTCTTTCAATCCCCAATAATTCCCATAAATTTATAAAAAAAATAATAATTTAAACTAGATCGGATCATTTTTGACGTTCACATCCATTTAAGTGCCATGATATCTCTAACCTAAGTAATCTTCATCATGTTATTTTTCCATTGCGTTGTCCCTATTTTTTGGTCGGAAATGTGTGGCACCATCTCTATTAGAAATGGCAACGGGCATATTTTGTCTGTGTGTCCAGAGATATAAATCTTATATGGTGTGAGTTTGGACGCGAATTCGTACCAATAGCCATGGGTTCGGGTTTAATTATCAATACAACGAATGTTTTCTCGTGCCCGTGAACTACCCATATCGTACATTATACATTGTATATATATATATAATATTTATGTAATTATGTGCCTGCAAGTATACCCGCACGTAGTCGGTGCTAGTAAGATATTATACCTGTCGGTGTTTTGAACCCCGGGGGTCCCTGGACCGACGAGTAAATTGTCGCCGCGTGCCCCAGCCCAGATGGGTCGACGCGAGGCGGAACGCGAAGGGGGGAAAGAAAGCAGCCGGAGAGAGGCGGACGTGAGAGAGTGGATCCCGCGGCCTTCGTGTTAGCCCCGTGCCTGAGTCGGGTGCGCTTGCAGTAGGGGGATACAAGCGTCCACGCGGGAGTGGGAGCGAGCGGCCTTGCGCGAGCGCCGTCCCGTCCTTCTCCGCGCGGGCCAACCCTCTGTAAGAGGGCCCTGGTCCTTCCTTTTATAGGCGTAAGGAGAGGATCCAGGTGTACAATGGGGAGTGTAGCAGAGTGCTACGTGTCTAGCGGAGGAGAGCTAGCGCCCTAAGTACACGCCGTCGTGGCAGCCGGAGAGGTGTTTGGCACCCGGTTCGTGTGGTGTCGTGGCCGTCGGAGGAGTGCTGGAGCCTGGCGAGAGGACAGCTGTTGGGGCTGTCGAGTCCTTGCTGACGTCCTCTTGCTTCCGTAAGGGGGCCGAGAGCCGCCGTCGTCACAGAGCGCGCGGGGCACCATCATTGCCTATCTGGCGGAGCGAGCCAGATGGGACGCCGGTCTTGTTCCCCGTAGTCTGAGTCAGCTCGGGGTAGGGTAATGATGGCGCCTCCTGTCGACGTGGTCGGTCCGCGCCCTAGGTTGGGTGATGTGGAGGCTCCTCCGAGGTCGAGGTCGAGTCTGTCTTCCGTGGCCGTGGTCGAGTCCGAGCCCCTGGGTCGGGCGAGGCGGAGACCGTCGGCTGAGGCCAGGGCTGAGTCCGAGCCCTGGGGTCGGGCGAAGCGGAGTTCGTCGTCTTCTGGGGCTGAGCCCAAGTCCGAGCCCTGGGTCGGGCGGAGCGGAGTTCGCCGTCTTCCGGGGCTGAGCCCGAGTCCGAGCCCTGGGTCGGGCGGAGCGGAGTTCGCCGTCTTCCGGGGCTGAGCCCGAGTCTGAGCCCTGGGTCGGGCGGAGCGGAGTTCGCCGTCTTCCGGGGCTGAGCCCGAGTCCGAGCCCTGGGGTCGGGCGAGGCGGAGTTTCCTATGACGCCCGAGGCCGGCCTTGGCTGCTGTCAGCCTCACTCTGTCGGGTGGCTCAGCAGTCGGAGCGGCGCAGGCGGCACTGTCCTCTTGTCAGACCGGTCAGTAGAGCGGCGAAGTGACTGCGATCACTTTGGCTCTGTCGACTGGAGGGCGCGCGTCAGGATAAAGGTGTCAGGCCACCTTTGCATTGAATGCCCCTGCGATTTGGTCGGTCGGCGTGGCGATGTGGCCAAGGTTGCTTCTCGGTGAAGACTGGGCCTCGGGCGAGCCGATAGCGTGCCCGTTGCTGGAGGGGGGGGTCCTCGGGCGAGACGTAGGTTCTCCGAGGTCGGCTTCTCTTGCTCGAGGCTAGGCTCGGGCGAGGCACGATCGTGTCCCTTGAATGGACCGATCCTTGACTTAATCGCACCCATCAGGCCTTAGCAGCTTTGTGTTGATGGGGGTTACCAGCTGAGATTTAGGGGCCTTGAGGGTACCCCTAATTATGGTCCCCGACAGTAGCCCCCGAGCCTCCAAGGAAGTACTAATACTCGCTTGGAGGCTTTTGCCACACTTTTTTGCAAGGGGACCAGCCTTTTTCGGTTGCATTCTGTTCCGGGGGGTGCGCGCGAGCGCACCCGCCGGGTGTAGCCCCCGAGGCCTCAGAGGAGTAGTTTTACTCCTTCGAGGTCTTAGTGCGCTTCGCAACACTTTGGCTGGTCTAGTTGTTCCCTCATGCGAGCTAGCCGTAGCCCGAGTGCACGGTCGGGTCCCAAGTTCTCGGGCTGGTATTTTGACGCTGTCAACGGTTTGGCCGGAGCCGGGTTTGCGAGAGCAGCCCCCGAGCCTCTACACAGGGCGAGAGGACGGTCAGGGACAGACTCGACTTTTTTACATAAGCCCCTGCGTCGCCTTTCTGCAAGGAGGAGGGGGAAAGCGCCATGTTGCCCTCGGGTGGCGTCGAACATGGTGTCTCCGGTGAGCTGCTGGCGGGTAATCCGAGCGGACGTCCGTGTCCCATTTGATAGGGGTCGGCTAGAGGCCCAGAGGCGCGCCCAAAAGTACCTGCGGGTGATCTGCCGGACCCGGTCCCCTGTCGACGGGGTCCGAGGGCTCGATGCCTCCCTCTGGTGGGATTCCGTTACAAGATCGTTCCCGCTGGTCTCGGAAATGTCCTAGGGTACCTCGGGAGCGTAGCCCGAGCCTTGGTTATGTATCGAACGTACCCATGGTCATCCCTCGCTCCGTGTCTGAGGCGACTGTGAACCCTTCGAGGGCCAGCCTACGAACCCCTGATCAGTAGTGGGCGCGGAGCCCGAGTGGCCTGAGGCGGCCGTTGAACCCTTCGAAGGGCCGGCCATCGAACCTCTGACCAGTAGTGGGTGTGGAGCCCACGTGCTTTGAGGCGGCTGTTGAACCCCTCCGAGGGGCCAGCCTTCGAACCTCTGATCAGTAGGGAGGCTCGGAGCCTGTTTCCTTCATGGAGAAGGGTCCTTTTCGGGGTATCCCCCTTTCCCGGTCCCTGTTGTAAGAGAGAGAAAGAGGAAAAGGAAAAGGATGCGAAGTCGAACGACGTGGCGTACCTTTTTCGACGCGGTCATTACGGCGAAGGCGAAGCGTCGCTTGCTCCTCCCGCCTGAGGCGCCGCCTATCCCGCCGCGGAGTTAATGCGACGGGGCGAGCGGTTCGCGGGGCGGCCGTTGCGCGTGCGCGAGCCGTTCGAGGAACGGATCACGGGCGCACCGTCTTCACGCCGTGGGAGAGGGCTCCCTCGCTGCCCCTGGATGGGACGTAAGCTTGGCTGACGACGTGACCGCTGCTTTTGCCCGCCTGCCACCGCCATTACTGCCGGCCCAATTTTGACCGCACTTGACCGTCGCGCTTGGCTGGCACTGCAGGGCTGCCTCGAGTCGCGGTATTGACTCCGCAGTCGAGGAGGCGCGTTAGTGACGTGAGTGGCGGTGCAGTTGCTCACACGTAGCAACCGGCGCGCCGGTTGCATGACGCGTGGGCCTGGATCTCCATGCTGGGCTTGTTGGAGTCGAAGGGGCGCACCCACTTGGCACGGTTGCATGCCGCCTGCATGGCTGTCCGCCCTTTCACCTGCTGGTCTGGGCGAAAGTGGAGGAGTGCTTGTAACCGCCGGGTGGTTGCATGCACCGCGCGCGCGTGGCGGGTTGGCCTCTTCTCCCCTGGTCCGGCTTGCATGACGTGTGGGACCCAGCCCTCGCGCCGTGGGGGGAGAATCTTGGATCGTGTTGGAGAAGACTCGACCCGCAACGGTTGAGGGCGCAAGTGGGGAGAGTCGCCTTTAAAAGGGGGGCGACCCCCTTAGAGGACAACCATGTCTTCGCGCTCCCCTCATGCATTGTGTCTTTCCACCTTCCGAGCCCCCGGGCGGGGGACGCCCGGAGCCCTTCCGTCTTGTCATCGGAGGAACGCAACTTCGTGGAAGTTGGTACCTTTCAGCCATCGTTCGGCTTC
The DNA here is from genome assembly GCF_902167145.1 of Zea mays. Taxonomy (NCBI): domain Eukaryota; kingdom Viridiplantae; phylum Streptophyta; class Magnoliopsida; order Poales; family Poaceae; genus Zea; species Zea mays. The sequence goes on along the minus strand of NC_050100.1, from coordinate 221,366,715 downwards.
AAGGATTTTCATCGTGCAGCCCGACTGCATCCCCTCGCCGGCGGTCACCCAAGACGGTGACCACCAGCCTTATGGTGGGGGAAAGCAAGCCGGGCTGTGGCCTCTGCCCCTCCCTCAGCCTCAAGGATTTTCATCACCAGTGCTGGGGAGGGGGAGTGTGCCGAGTTGGGGTCGGTCCCTATGCGGGCGGTGGCCTGCTCCTTCCCTCAGTGACCGGGGGGAAGGGCATCCGCCGTTCATGGCATGGACAGCTGCCGCGTGCCCGACTCTCTGAGCCGAGCGGCTTCGGAGCCGCTCCCGGTGCCGCCTTCCGCCACGGCAGCTGGAAGAGGTTCTGCCGCCGACGAGCTCGCCGGCGCCACCCACGGACCGACCTCCAACTCTTCGGCCTTCTGCCCGTCCTTGCCTCTCGAGTTGGGGGCATGGGCGAGGGCCTCCTGGCAGCAGCATCCGCCCTGAGGTCATCGCTGCTGCTGTTTGGCCCCCCGGAGCAGAAGTCGTCGACGTCGCCGCTTCTGGGGCGGGCGACGACGAGCCGTTCGGCGGTCTTCTGTTGCTCCGCAGGTCCCCCCCAGTCGCGTGGGGTTGTTCGTACCTGCGGAGGTGGAACCGGAGTTCCATTTGTAATGGCACTTTGAGTGCCGGTGTTTTTGTTCATTGTGGCTGTCGAGGCCTGAACATGTATGTGTTTTTGGCACGGAGCCGTGTTTTTTCTTCGATTCGAGCACTAAGACTCGCCTTGTCGATTATCTGAACCGCTTTACCGGGCGTGAGTTGCCTCGTGCAAAGATGACGAGTGAGGTATCCGTATCCCGGAGGCATAGGAGTCCCTCGGTTCGGTCGGCCTTGCTGTCCGAGGCCCCTCTTGCTTAGTTAAAGGAACCCCTCGGCCGCCCTTCGATGAGCCGAAACCGGAGGTAGCGGTGTCAGCACGGACGGAGGCAGAGTTGGCTTCGAAAAGGAGGTGTAGTTGGCCAGAACCTGGCCGGGTCGTCCACTGGCGGAGCCGACGCCGGAGTTGAGCTGCCGAGGCCACAAGCCGAGCTGATGTCTTTGGGGGTCAGCTGGCCGAGGCCTCGGGGTGGCCGGCCGAGCCGCCTGCTCGGGCCGGATTCTCGAAGAAGACCCTGGCGACGATGGCCTGGGTGTGGTGCTGATGTCGTCCTTCAGAGTGGGGGCCCTCCGACCGCGTCGCCGTCTGAGGCTAGGTCAGACCCCGCCGAAGGTGTAGTTGATGCCGAGGGTGCTGCGGCCCCCTTCGGCTGTCGATGTCCAAGCCTGCAGGATCAGGTTGTCTTGTAGCGTGTGTATGTTTTCTACGGCCGCCGAGGCCTAAACACACCGTCGTCGTGTTGTAAAGCTGCGTTCCTTTTCCTCTTGTTTCGAGTATCCGGACTCATTTGTCGGTAACAGAATTGTTTGTGCGGGCGAGAGTTGCTTTTCACGGAAGGTGATGAGTGAGGTATTCGTATCCCGGAGGCGTAGGAATCCCTCGGCTCGGTCGGCCTTGCCGCTTACGCGCGCTCTTACTCGTCCATAGGGTTCTGTTACCGACGCAGTCGAGAAGGCCCGAGAAATCATTTCGGTAGAGGAGCTCTCGAGCATGAAGACTTGTTCGGTCCATGGAGTCACTTATCCGAGCGCGAGTTACTTATCGCAGAAGGTGATGAGTGAGGTATCCGTATCCCGGAGGCGTAGGAGTCCCTCGGCTCGGTCAGCCTTGGCTGCTTACGTGTACTCCGTCGTTTTCAGGATCCACTTTTGAAGTAGTCGAAGAGCACGAAAGGCATTCTGGCAGAAAAGATTTTTTTCTTTTTTCAAGGGGGTTGCCCCCTTCTAGCCCCCGAGGGAGGGTCGGGCTTTGCGGAAGCAAGGCTGACCCTTCCTTGACAACCAGACTTGGTGTGTGAACGAGGTATACGAGCAACTTGAAAACATCTTAAGGGTAGAAGCGACGTAGCTGTTGGATGTTCCAAGCGTTGCTGTAGACCTCGCCTTGGCTGTTGGCCAGCTTGTACGTTCCGGGCTTCAGGACCTTGGCGATGACGAACGGCCCTTCCCAGGGAGGCGTGAGTTTGTGCCGCCCTCGGGCGTCTTGTCGCAGCCGAAGCACCAGGTCGCCCACCTGGAGGTCTCGGGACCTAACCCCTCGGGCGTGGTAGCGTCGCAGGGACTGCTGGTACCGCGCCGAGTGTAGTAAGGCCACGTCCCGAGCCTCCTCCAGCTGGTCCAGTGAGTCTTCTCGGTTGGCTTGGTTGCTTTGGTCGGTGTAGGCCCTCGCCCTCGGGGAACCGTATTCCAAGTCTGTGGGCAAGATGGTGAAAGTTGCCTAGAGGGGGGGTGAATAGGCAAGTTAAAACTTTTTCAACAAAAACTAGAAGCAAACTGGGTAAAACTGAATTGTCCTCGAAATTCACCCAGTAAACTTTGGAAATGAGATGTTCTAAATGATCCACAGGGTTCAAAAATAGTAGATCTGAGAGGGACACTTCTCAAAATCCACACACCAAAAAGATATAAACAATCTTCCACGGAATGGTGAGAGAACGAAGAACACTAACAAACACAATGAGCAAGAACACAAGAGACACAAGATTTATCCTGAGGTTCGGTCACACTACAAAAGGTGCCCTACTTCCTCGTTGAGGCGCCCACAAAGAGCCGGGTCTCTTTCAACCATAATCCTCCCTTTGCCGACCACAAAGGTCAAGCTCACACACTAATCTTTGCTCAAACGAGCGGGTAATACAAACTTTCTTGTGGTCTTCCACAAGATTTGGAGACTCACAAGAGACACCTAGTCGTCTAGGAGCTAGAAGCTCCAAGAGTAATGAATCCACAAAGAACTCGATGTAGTACCAAAGCTCGAATCAAGAAGAAGAGCAAGAGAGATTTAGAGATGAAGCACAAAACCGCAGCTCTCAAGCTCACTCAAAGATTTCTCTCCAAAGATTTGAAATGGGAGAGGCAAGAGATGTGTGTGAGAGAGAGGGAGGTGTTTCTTGGGTTAGAAATGGAGTTCAAATCGTGCTCACTGCTATGGGGTGAGAGGTAGGAGTGAGTATATATAGGTGGAGCTCAAAACTAGCCGTTTGGGCAGATTTTTCTGCCTGAGACCGGTTGAACCGCCCCCTAGGGCGGTTGAACCACCCCCTAGGGCGGTTGAACCGCCCCTGGCAGGCCTGGCAGCATGTCTGCCAGTCTGACTGGCAGACTGACGCGCAGACTGACCGCAGACTGGTCAAAGTTGACCAACACCGGTTGAACCGCCCAGGGGGGCGGTTGAACCGCCCCTGACAGCTCCTGGCGACCTGTTTGCCAGTCTGACTGGCAGACTGCAGATCAGAGGTCAGAGGGGTCAGAGACCAGCTGAACTGCCCCTCAGGACCAGTTCAACCGGTCTTGACCAGTGAGTTTAGGAGAGAAAACCCCAGCTCAACTGCCCGGAGGCAAGTTCAGCTGGTGTATGGTCAAAGAGGTTCACAACTGAAGTTGATTTCAGCTGAGGTTGAGAAAGCTCAACTCAGCTGAAGTCTAGCTCAGCTGAAAAGCTCAGCTGCAGCTGAAGAAGCTCAACTCAGCTGAAGTTCAGCTCAGCTGCAGCTGAAGAAGCTCAACTCAGCTGAAGTTCAGCTTAGCTGAAAAGCTCAGCTGCAGTTGAAGAAGTTCAGCTACTTTTCAACAGGAACACTCTAGGTTTCTCAAACCTAACCATGGTCAACCAAAGAATTTTAAAGAGATTTTTGCTTTTCAAAAAATAGCTTTTGAATATAGAGGCATGAGCTTTGGCAAACACCAACCTTCTTTTTGGATCCCCCTTTATAGTACGACGATTCCTATACTCAAGTTAAATAAAATTAATTAAGAAAACTCCTTGAGTCATTGGTGTCTCATGTGTGATTTCTCCATGGCATTGCTTCATAAGGATCACAAACATCTTTGTCTCACCTTTTGAAGCAAACTCAAATCAAACCCTGTGACTTGTACCATATCACCTTATATGAGTTCAAATCATGGCTTCAAGTCACCTTACTGATGCATCAACATGTTGTAACTCTTCATAGCTGATTAGTTCATCGACTTCGTGCAAGTACTCTCTTCTTCACCTTAGCCATGGTACCTCGGTTACAAGACGTCGCTTGGCCTTCACCTTCGCTTAGTTCCTCGAAGCCCTTTCCTTGCTATCTTCACCCTATCAAGCCATTCTTGAGTCACATCCTATTGAGCATCCATTAAGAGAATCATTTCTTCAATATTGTGAACCTTGCTTGAATGTCTTCTAGATATAACTGTTAAGATTAATCAAGCTTTAGTTTGATTCTCATAGAAGCATATATGGACTAATAGTAATATGGTCAAGCCAATTCACGATTCCTCATATCTTATTCACTTTGGCTTGACCAATCCTCTTAATCACTTCAACCTCTATTCTGATCATATGTATGCAGTGATTTCTTAGGTCTTGCCCATATATTCAAACCAATATAGAGAGACCATATTATATCCATTTGCATTGTCTCACTGGTTATTTAACCTTGTGTTGAACCTTTGTTCACTGATCATTATACACTATTCAAGTATGTTCATCATACTGAATTTCCTATTCAACACTTAGCAAACTTGTTAGACCTTTAAATGTGTTGTTATCCAAATCACCAAAACTCACAAAAGGGATGAATGCACTTTCAATCTCCCCCTTTTTGGTGATTGATGACAACACATTTAAAGCTTACATAAGATTTGATAAATAAGATTTTGAATCCTATGATATAATTTTCTCCCCCTAAATATGTGCATTTCAGAAAATACCAATTTTGTACTCAAATGCCAAAAGCACATATTTGGGTCAAAGTATGGAGACAACTTATATCATACTATTCATAGGGTGCAGTGAAAATTAAACCAATTGAAAGTTTAAGAACTGAAAGTATATCAATTGAAATTCTGAAGGGTAAAGCATGCTAATATGAACCTCAAACCTCATAATGAAGGATATCATATAAATATGTCACTACATCTTCATTATTTGGTTGACAAAAAGTGTAACTCCCTTCTTGAATCACTACGATTTCTTTTCTCTTTATGATTTCATCCAACCAGGCAATCTTGAACTTCATTCATCTTTTCTTGATTCGATCATACTTGATATGAGATCAATTGAAACTCAATGATTGAAACAACCAAGACTCTTATATCCGTAGATTTTAAATCCATCTTGAAAACACTTGGAAGGACCTTATTGAAACACTTAGAAAAGAGAGCATTAGAAACACAAGGGAGGGTTTCACAAATGATAATCCTTATATGTGGATGGAGAATGAATCATCATTCTTGAAAACCAAAAGGATAGATTAAATTCCTTTAAATTAGTGCACACATATAGTTGATGTCAAAGTTATATGCACTATTGAACATTTTATATTGCAAGGAATTTAACCTATACTATGGTACATCCCACTAAGGATAGAATACTAAAACAACTGAAGGAGAGGAAGTTTTCATACCTTGGCCTCTTATCAACTCCATCTTACTTTAGTTGAATAGTATCCTTTAAGCTTGTGATTTATCCAATTTAATAATAAGCACCATCTCTTAACATAGATTTTCTATGGATAAACTCAACACAAGAGATGGCATTAGTAGCACAAGCACTAGTTTCTTATTTTGCAACCCTTTATATGTGGAAGGCAAGTGTGTTGCTAAAATAAAGAAACCTCATAATATGGACTAAATTTCCCTTGAGCCCTTATGCACAATATATTTTGAATGACATGGATAATATGCATGGTTGTTCAATGAAGTCTAAAGGGCTGACTTAATCCATATTATGGTGAGTGTCTAATATGGAATAATAAAATCCAAATTAACTAGATAGAAAATACGTCACATAATTTTGGATTGTTGACCATATGATAATATTCATTCATCTTCCAATTAGACCTTTATTTCATAATCAACAACTAATGTGTATCCTCAAGTGCTTCTTCTTCCTTAGTGGCTACAAAAGTCACAAAAGATATAAGATTTGAAAATAATATGCACTTGAGATTCAATTGTTACAACCCTTGCTACTATCTCCAAATATGATTTATACATCCATTATCGAGCACCCAACTTGATCCATTGAAGGAGTGATCCTGCAAAACAAGTTTAAGCTTCATATCTTGGTACCCAATTTGAATTGGGTCCTTTGAGATTAGTAGTAAGAGCCTTGAGTACCCACACAATCCTTATTGTGGCCTTTCTCTTTGTGTAGGCACCCACATATACTTGACAACCGTCTTACATGGTTTCAATTCAATATTTAATCACATAGATAAAAACTAGAGTTAAGAATAGGAGCCTTTTCTCCTTTTCTTGATACATCGTTGTGTTGCCTTCTTGATGATGAACCTAGCTTGACCTTGGGTGCACCTAGCTTATCAAGGTTAGTTGCACAAACATTCATATCATGAAGACAAGTTATGCATGGAATTTACAACTTAGTGATCCAATTCAATGTGAAGCATATGGATACCGAATGAAGTAGATTTCTAAGATATCAAAATATGGGTTTCCAAAATTTAGAGTATGGATCACTAATTGTACCTTTTACAGTTTAAAAATCATATCCATGTTAGTGCATATGTATGTCATGAATATCACCAAAAAGATTCTTATGCACTTTTAGATTTAACGATAAGGGAATTTTAAACTATATCAAGAGTAGCTATTTAGAAAACAAAGATTACAATCCATATGAATGAGATACAAATTTACCATTTTGGATTGTCTTAGCATAGCTTACTCAAGGGAAACTTATTCTCTACGACACAAGATATATAATGTTCTCCCACTAGATATGTGCATTAAGTATTTGAATGACTTGCCACATGCACTTTCAATTCAGTTAAGAGTCTCATGGGGAGTACATTACATATCATGGTCAAGGCATGACAAATTTGCAATGAATTAACTTATCTTTAAGAATACTTACCACCAAGTAGAACGTACCATTTGTTATACCAATTTGACAGATCTTACTATCTGTGGTGGTGTCACCTTGGTATTCTTCTTTTCATCATTTGTGGAGACTTCCTTCTTTGTTATCTCTTTCCCTTTTAAAACTAGTCGATAAAACACTTTGAGAAGAGGTATTAGTAGTACAAGGAAGTATTTAATGAGTAATGATATCTATATATGAATGGCAAACAAATCATCATTTATGAGGCATAAAGGCATAAATTTAAATTCCTTTAAGTTAATGCACATGGAGGAGTGAATTAATAATATGCACCAATTTACAAATTTAAGCCAAAAGGAATTCAACCTTCATATTGACATTTCTTTCCATAAAATAGATTATTACCAGATGAAAGAATGCCACTTGAAAGGAACTATTATTGGTCACACACCAAATGAAACAACTAGTTCCATACCTTTGCCTTGAGCATTCCTAATCTTTCTTTTAGGTGAAGATTAACCTTTAATGCTTGTGATTTTACCAATTGAAAGAGCACAATCTCTACTTATGAATTTCCATGAAATGGCTTAAAAGAGATTGCATTAAAAACACAAACAATAGTTTCCTATTTAGAAACCTCTAGTATATGAATGACAAGAAGGTTACTAAAATAAGGAAACCTCATGATATGAACTAAATTGCCCTTACAAGCATCATGCATAACACCAAAATTAAACAAGGTGAACAAAGCATGATTATTTAATTAATTTTACATGGCAAGTTTAATTCGTAGCTTGGTGAGTGATTAATTTAGAAGACTCAAAACCAATTTAAACAAGAATGAATACATCACATAATATTGGTTCGATCTTCTTTGAATGTTTAATGGCACACTCCATTTGGGAAACACATTCTCATGTTGTGAAACTACATAAATCATTTAGATAAAAACATTAGTCTCACAACTCTAGTCATATAGAGAATTCCCCTTTTGGTAAGTGCTTTAAGAATTTGAATTTCTTACTTAGCACTCTATTCATTTAAGGACATGGGATAATCCTCTTTATGTCTAGGTCATGGCAATAATACGATAATTCATTTGAAATATGCCACGAATTAATTATCATCAATTAAAGCATGTAGATTGCCACATATAAGAATAACAATATGCAATCTACCATATGATTGGAACTTTTCAAAGACAAGGTAAAATATTTTAAGTTCATTCTCAAGTGCTTCATTTTTTCTATGTGGCTACAAAAGATACAAAGGAATATACTAATTAAAAACAATGTGCACTTAAGATTTAATTGTTACCATCCTTTGGATATCACTTGGTTGTAGGCCTTTTGCTTGATTCCCACAAAGGTTAATCCTTATTCCCTACAACACAAGTTCTTGCTAGAGATGAATATGAAGTTAGTGATATAACAACTCAATTCATCTTTGGGTCAATCTTAAAGGATAGACAATGTAAGATTGATAGCTTGAGATAAGAATCGAGTTAAACTTCTAAAGCACCCCAAAGCTTCATATCATCTCTGGGTACCTGCAAAACTTATTAAGTACATTTTGGTACCCATTTTTGGATGGGTCCACCAAGGTTAGCTAATAAGTACTTAGGCACCCAAATGGCCTTTGTGCTAGTTTTAGGTGAACTAATTACCTTTCTAGCAAAAGTGTCATTTTTGGGTCTCCTAAGCGAATATGAATGAATTGACATGGTAGACTTAGGATACTTACTCATGGGACAATCCTTGCAAAGGTGTCCCTTTCTTCGGCAAGTGTAGCAAATATGATTTTTAATTTTGCAAGACTCCTTCTTGCCTTGCTTCTTGTTTGCTACATGGTTAGTGAGCCTCTTTCTTTCCAAAGTTAAACCATTATCTTTTATGTAAGGACATGACTTAATCTCATGTCCCTTCTCATGACATTGATAACACTTTCTAGTGCATCTTCTCTTATTTGGAAGAGTGGCTTGTTTGTTACCTTGTGTGGAGCATGTGGAGGCATGGTTGAGGCACTTGTCATGAGCTTTGGCTTTCTTCTCTTGATGTTTGATCATGCCTTTCTTAGGGAACTTAGCATTATTTTGAAGCGGGTTTGTGCATGCTACAGTTGTCCCCTTCTCAAGCTTCTTCACCATGTTATCACGGTTATCGTGAGAAGGTTGAGCATGACACTTTCCCTTCAAAAGAGTTAAGCTCCTTCTTAGCCTTCCAACTTCTTCCTTGAGCTCTTTATTTTCCTGTGTGATAGAAATATCACTAATTCCTGAAATTTCTAGCTCAATGGAAGATTGGCTTGCTTGATAACAACAATTGTTAGCACATGGTAATATAGTTTCAATTTCAACACATGTGCACATGTGAGGTTGGTATGATTTCAAATTAGTTAACACAACCTCATGAGCCATTTCTAACATGATATGTGAATCCATAAATTTATTATGAGAGCATACAAGCATATCATGTTTTTCTTGCAAAGCTAGATTTTCAATGTTTAGCTTTTCTACCGTGTTCTTGAGCATAGCATTTTTATTTTCTAATTGAGCAATATATGATGAATGATTAATAGCTTTAATTTGCTCAATTGAAATGTCTTCATACCTTTGGACCAAATCATCATGAGAGCACTTTAGCTTCTCATGCTCTTTGGTCAACTTCTCCAAGTCTTTGATTTTTTCGATGAGGATATCTCTTTGCTTATGAAGCATTTCCTTTTGTTCTTCCACTCTTTTCATGAGTTTGAGCAAGCTCATCCGGTTCTTCTTACTTAGTTGAGCGAAGAATTTTTGAAGATCATCCTCATCTTCACTATCACTTTCATGCTCCTCCTCATCCTCACTTTCGCTTTCACTGTCACTCTCATTAGCAACAAAGCACATATGAGAAGTGGATTTGAAAGACGAACCTTGTGAAGAGGTGGATTCGTCGTTTGGTCTCCATCGATCATTTTCTTCTTCTTCAATAATGTTCTTCGCCTCATCTTCCTTCATTTTGAGGAAAATCCTTTCGGCGATTCTCATGGCAAGGTCTATTGCCCTAGGATCAACATCTGCACCAAAAGATGAAGTCGAGGCAACCTCAACTTTTTCAAGCTTAGAAGCACTTTCGTTTCTTAGTCCCCCCGACATGATCTTTCCTCACGCGGTTAAGCGTTAGAACGAGGATTAGGCTCCGATACCAATTGAAAGTTGCCTAGAGGGGGGGTGAATAGGCAAGTTAAAACTTTTTCAACAAAAACTAGAAGCAAACTGGGTAAAACTGAATTGATCTCGAAATTCACCCAGTAAACTTTGGAAATGAGATGTTCTAAATGATCCACAGGGTTCAAAAATAGTAGATCTGAGAGGGGCACTTCTCAAAATCCACACACCAAAAAGATATAAACAATCTTCCACGGAATGGTGAGAGAACGAAGAACACTAACAAACACAATGAGCAAGAACACAAGAGACACAAGATTTATCCCGAGGTTCGGTCACACCACAAAAGGTGCCCTACTTCCTCGTTGAGGCGCCCACAAAGAGCCGGGTCTCTTTCAACCCTAATCATCCCTTTGCCGACCACAAAGGTCAAGCTCACACACTAATCTTTGCTCAAACGAGCGGGTAATACAAACTTTCTTGTGGTCTTCCACAAGATTTGGAGACTCACAAGAGACACCTAGTCGTCTAGGAGCTAGAAGCTCCAAGAGTAATGAATCCACAAAGAACTCGATGTAGTACCAAAGCTCGAATCAAGAAGAAGAGCAAGAGAGATTTAGAGATGAAGCACAAAACCGCAGCTCTCAAGCTCACTCAAAGATTTCTCTCCAAAGATTTGAAATGGGAGAGGCAAGAGATGTGTGAGAGAGAGAGGGAGGTGTTTCTTGGGTTAGAAATGGAGTTCAAATCGTGCTCACTGCTATGGGGTGAGAGGTAGGAGTGAGTATATATAGGTGGAGCTCAAAACTAGCCGTTTGGGCAGATTTTTCTGCCTGAGACCAGTTGAACCGCCCCTGGCAGGCCTGGCAGCCTGTCTGCCAGCCTGACTGGCAGACTGACGCGCAGACTGACCGCAGACTGGTCAAAGTTGACCAACACCGGTTGAACCGCCCAGGGGGGGCGGTTGAACCGCCCCTGACAGCTCCTGGCGACCTGTTTGCCAGTCTGACTGGCAGACTGCAGATCAGAGGTCAGAGGGGTCAAAGACCAGCTGAACTGCCCCTCAGGACCAGTTCAACCGGTCTTGACCAGTGAGTTTAGGAGAGAAAACCCCAGCTCAACTGCCCGGAGGCAAGTTCAGCTGGTGTATGGTCAAAGAGGTTCACAACTGAAGTTGATTTCAGCTGAGGTTGAGAAAGCTCAACTCAGCTGAAGTCTAGCTCAGCTGAAAAGCTCAGCTGCAGCTGAAGAAGCTCAACTCAGCTGAAGTTCAGCTCAGCTGCAGCTGAAGAAGCTCAACTCAGCTGAAGTTCAGCTTAGCTGAAAAGCTCAGCTGCAGTTGAAGAAGTTCAGCTACTTTTCAACAGGAACACTCTAGGTTTCTCAAACCTAACCATGGTCAACCAAAGAATTTTAAAGAGATTTTTGCTTTTCAAAAAATAGCTTTTGAATATAGAGGCATGAGCTTTGGCAAACACCAACCTTCTTTTTGGATCCCCCTTTATAGTACGACGATTCCTATACTCAAGTTAAATAAAATTAATTAAGAAAACTCCTTGAGTCATTGGTGTCTCATGTGTGATTTCTCCATGGCATTGCTTCATAAGGATCACAAACATCTTTGTCTCACCTTTTGAAGCAAACTCAAATCAAACCCTGTGACTTGTACCATATCACCTTATATGAGTTCAAATCATGGCTTCAAGTCACCTTACTGATGCATCAACATGTTGTAACTCTTCATAGCTGATTAGTTCATCGACTTCGTGCAAGTACTCTCTTCTTCACCTTAGCCATGGTACCTCGGTTACAAGACGTCGCTTGGCCTTCACCTTCGCTTAGTTCCTCGAAGCCCTTTCCTTGCTATCTTCACCCTATCAAGCCATTCTTGAGTCACATCCTATTGAGCATCCATTAAGAGAATCATTTCTTCAATATTGTGAACCTTGCTTGAATGTCTTCTAGATATAACTGTTAAGATTAATCAAGCTTTAGTCTTCTAGATATAACTATTCAAGTATGTTCATCATACTGAATTTCCTGTTCAACACTTAGCAAACTTGTTAGACCTTTAAATGTGTTGTTATCCAAATCACCAAAACTCACAAAAGGGATGAATGCACTTTCAGATGGCCTCGGCCCTATAGACTAGAAAGAACGGTGTGAAGCCCGTGGCTCGGCTCGGCGTTGTCCTCAGACTCCAGACCACCGAGGGGAGTTCCTTCATCCACCGCTTGCCGAACTTGTTGAGGTCGTTGTAGATCCGAGGCTTGAGTCCTTGCAGGATCATGCCGTTGGCCCGCTCCACTTGCCCATTCGTCATGGGGTGTGCCACGGCAGCCCAGTCCACCCGGATATGGTGACCCTCGCAGAAGTCCAGGAACTTTCTACCGGTGAACTGGGTACCGTTGTCGGTGATGATGGAGTTCGGGACCCCAAAGCGATGGATGATGTTGGTGAAGAACGCCACCGCCTGTTCGGACCGGATGCTGTTTAGGGGTCGGACCTCGATCCACTTGGAGAATTTGTCGATGGCGACCAACAGGTGCGTGTAGCCCCCTGGTGCCTTCTGCAAGGGGCCAACGAGGTCCAGACCCCACACAACAAACGGCCAGGTGATGGGTATTGTCTACAGAGCCTGAGCGGGCAGGTGGGTCTGCCTCATGTAGAACTGAGACCCTTCGTAGGTGCGGACAATTTTAGTAGCGTCGGCCACCGCCGTCGGCCAGTAGAATCCTTGTCGGAAGGCGTTTCCGATGAGGGTTCGGGGTGCTGCGTGATGGCCGCAAGCCCCCGAGTGTATCTCTTGCAAGAGCTGCTGGCCTTCGGCGATGGAAATGCATCGCTGGAGGATTCCTGAGGGGCTGCGGTAGTAGAGCTCCTTCCCGTATCCCAGTAAGACGAAAGACTTGGCGCGCCGCGCCAACCGCCGAGCTTCAGCTTGGTCGAGGGGGAGGCATTGCAGGTACGAGGTCTGCCAGCTTTGATTAGGCGTGACCTCGCTCGGTTCCCCTTCGACGCGCAGTGCCTTACCCTCGGGGGCCGAGTGTACCTTGGGCTGAGCCGAGGGTACCTCGGACCGTGCAGAGGGTATCTCGGACTGGGCCGAGGGTACCTCGGACTGAGCCGAGGGTGCCTCGGGCGGAGCCGAAGGTGCCTCGGGTGGAGCCGAAGGTGCCTCGGGCTCGGGCGTGTCCTCGGTCTTGACGGAGGGTTGATGCAGGTCTCGGGAGAATACGTCCGGGGGAACTGTTGTTCGTCCCGAGGCTATTTTAGCCAGCTCGTCTGCAGTCTCGTTGTAGCGTCGGGCGATGTGGTTGAGCTCGAGCCCGTAGAACTTGTCTTCCAGGCGCCGAACCTCATCGCAGTAGGCTTCCATCTTCGGGTCGCGGCAGTGGGTGTTCTTCATGACTTGGTCGATGATGAGCTGCGAGTCACCGCGAGCGTCGAGGCGTCAGACCCCTAGCTCGATGGCGATTCGCAATCCATTTACCAGAGCCTTGTACTCCGCCACATTGTTGGACGCCGGGAAGTGGAGGCGTAGCACGTAGCGTAGGTGCTTCCCGAGGGGCGAGACGAAGAGGAGGCCTGCGCCAGCCCCCGTCTTCATCAGCGACCCATCGAAAAACATGGTCCAGAGCTCCGGTTGGATCGGAGCCATCGGGAGCTGGGTGTCGGCCCATTCAGCCACAAAGTCCGCCAAGACCTGGGACTTGATGGCCTTCCGAGGGGCGAATGAGATCGTCTTGCCCATGATCTCCACCGCCCACTTCGCAATCCTACCCGAGGCCTCTCGGGACTGGATGATCTCTCCCAGGGGGAAGGATGACACCACAGTCATCGGATGAGACTCGAAGTAGTGTCGCAACTTCCGCCGTGTCAGGATCACCGCGTACAGCAGCTTCTGGATTTGCGGGTAGCGGATCTTGGTCTCGGACAGTACCTCACTGATGAAGTAGACTGGCCTCTAGACGGGCAGTGCATGCCCTTCTTCTCGTCTCTCAACCACGATCGCGGCGCTAACCACCTGGGTGGTTGCGGCGACGTAGATCAAGAGGGCTTCTCCAGCAGCGGGGGGCACCAAGATGGGCACGTTCGTGAGGAGCGCCTTCAGGTTCCCGAAGGCTTCCTCGGCCTCAGGAGTCCAAACGAAGCACTCAGCTTTCCTTAAGAGGCGGTACAGAGGCAGACCTCTTTCGCCGAGGCGGGAGATGAAGCGGCTCAGAGCCGCGAGACATCCCATGACCCTCTGTACGCCTTTCAAGTCCTTGATTGGCCCCATGCTGGTGATGGCTGCAATCTTCTCCGGGTTGGCTTCGATGCCCCGCTCGGAGACGATGAACCCCAAGAGCATGCCTCGGGGGACCCCGAAGACACACTTTTCGGGATTAAGCTTCACGCCTTTTGCCTTGAGACATCAGAATGTCGCCTCAAGGTCGGAAAGGAGGTCGGAGGCCTTCCTCGTCTTGACTACGATGTCATCGACGTAGGCCTCGACCGTTCGGCCGATGTGTTCGCCAAACACATGGTTCATGCATCGCTGGTACGTTGCCCCCGCATTCCTCAAACCAAACGGCATTGTAACATAGCAGTACATGCCGAAGGGTGTGATGAATGAAGTCGCGAGCTGGTCGGACTCCTTCATCCTGATCTGGTGATACCCCGAGTAGGCATCGAGGAAAGACAGGGTTTCACACCCAGCAGTGGAATCCACGATCTGATCGATGCGAGGCAGAGGGTAGGGAACCTTCGGACATGCTTTGTTTAGACCAGTGTAGTCTACACACATCCGCCATTTCCCCCCTTTCTTTCTCACTAGCACAGGGTTGGCAAGCCATTCGGGATGGAATACCTCTTTGATGAACCCTGCCGCCAGTAGCTTGTGGATCTCCTCGCCTATGGCTCTGCGCTTTTCTTCGTCGAATCGACGTAGAGGTTGCTTCATGGGTCGGGCCCCAACTCGAATATCCAGAGAGTGCTCGGCGACTTCCCTCGGTATGCCGGGCATGTCCGAGGGACTCCACGCGAAAACGTCGGCGTTCGCGCGGAGAAAGTCGACGAGCATTCACTACAACATTTGTGACCTTCTGTGACATTTCTTTTATGTCATAAAAACTTGAATGTACGTCACATTTTGAAGTTTATGACATCTCCATGACGAAAATCACTTCGTCACCTATCATACGTGGCATTACATGTTCTATGACATTTCGTGGTTTTTTGTCATAAATTTAGTGACATATCATTCGTCGTCATAGTTTTGTGACATGCTTTTTTCGTCATTAACAATCTCAAAAAATGCCATAACATACTTCCATGTAGGATAGAAAACGTCACAAAATTAGACACTCACATGACAAGGCATGACTGTGAGCTTATGTGGCATTCATATTATGACAATTTTGTTTGTCACAAAACATTTGGCCCAACCAAGGCCATTTTAATTTTTTAATTATTACCAATGTCAATGTAGCACAATAAGCACAAACCATTATAATTAAACAACAACCAATGATCATCACATACACTTAGCAATATATTATCATAGATATCATTCATCAACAACAAAATAACAAAATCTTGGAGCTACAAGACCAACATTGCTACTTCTACACGTATAGCATCACCACCATTGTTGTTTCTCTTTGTTGTAGCTACAAGAACAACATTTTGAAGACAATCCATTTGTACATAAGGTTCTGCATTTTTCTTGAGGACAACCAATTTCTCCTTAACATGAATCCATTTCTTCAATAATAGGAAGTAATAATGTCAACCAACTGTTAGCCCAAGATAAAACAAAAGAAATTGAAGTACGTGAACAAATGAGCATTACCATCTTAGCGGTCTCAATATGAGGTTTATCCCATTAACATCTTGTTGATACCTTTTATACATAAGGTCCTACATTTTTCTTGAGGGCAACCATTTTCTCTGTAACAGGAATACATTTCTTCAATCATAGGAAGTAATAATGTCAGCCAACTGTCAGCCCAAGATAAAACAAAAGAAATTTAAGTACATGAACAAATGGGCATTACCATCTTAGTATCTCAATATGAGCTTTAGCCCATTTCTTTGCTTGTGCTAATTTTTTTATGCCTGAACTATTAATTACGTAGACATACAAATGGTAATTTTATTTGTGGAATGCATTTTGAAATTGGAAATAAAAGCAAGTAGTATGAAAAGGCACCTTATGCAAAACATTCTGCACAGCAGGTTTCCCTTGTTTATTCTAGTGACCTGCGACAACCTCCTACAAATGATGACAAATATAGCAATGAGAGAACATGAGCATGGAAATTGCAGCAGTAAATATTTGTAGCCAGTGATGGGAGAGCATGAGAATGAAAATTAAGTGATAAATATTTGTGGTTCTGTTCTTACCGCGTAATGAGCATATTGTGCCGCAAACCAAGGTGGTAACCATGCTCCATGAACTTGCAAAAGGAAATGAGAATAAATCATAAATTTGTTGTAGATGAAAAAAAACCAAGAAACTACATCATCAAAGACAAGAATTTTCTTGTTCAAGGCAGTAGAACTACAATACGTATACTCTACTTAGCCTAGTCTAGGTAACCATTATAACTTTAAACACATCAGTGAACTTCTATAGAACTAGTGGCAGAAAATGGAAACACGCAACTGAAGGAAATCAATGCCATAATAGATTAAAG
The DNA here is from genome assembly GCF_902167145.1 of Zea mays. Classification (NCBI taxonomy): domain Eukaryota; kingdom Viridiplantae; phylum Streptophyta; class Magnoliopsida; order Poales; family Poaceae; genus Zea; species Zea mays. Next base: position 221,349,941 of record NC_050100.1, on the reverse strand, counting down.
AGTATAAAAGATGGAATGGATCAATAGTAAAATGATTTTGTGGAACATAAAAAGGCACGTTTGCACTCCAAACACCATCCATACATGAAAGTATATAATTTAAAATTTCAATGGACTTTAGACTCTAGTATATGTCATGTGCGGACGTACCTACACCAGGCGCAGGCGCGCCAACGACGTGCGCCGGGCAAAAGAGCGTGCGATACGCGTGGGCGGTTAGGCGCGCACGCACTGGTTTGTTACAGATAGAACATGGTTACTTTTTGTTTCAAGTTCCTAGAATTAAGGAGAAGATTTAGGGGGGAGGGGCTGGTTGTTAGGAATGATTAGATAGCTATCCCTAGGATCAAGGAGTAATTATCTCTAGTTTATTAGGGCCGATCGGCCATATATATATGTGTAACCAGCCGGCTGGAAGGATTAAGCAAAGTTTATTCTCTCTAATCTCTCCTCTCCACTCACCAACAAAACCTGTGGCTGAGGGGCAAAATCTCGCCGGAGAAGATGGGTCACGACTACGAACTGCGTAGTCGAGGCCCTGCTGTCCGGGGATACTCAGCCCTTGACATTTAATGACATGATGGTATCATAAGAATGTGTTGCAGGCTTGTACATAGCCAGCTAGCAAGGCAAAAGTTAGTGGTCATAGTTAGAACTAGGAATCGAATGAGTTCTAGATGAGCCACTACTATTACTTCCTTCAATTAATTGATACATTATTTCCTGAACATAATCGATGAATAGGCAAGTTAATTTGAGGTTGTATTTGCCAAATCATGAATCTAGCTATCTTCTGCCTTACTTTTTTAAGAAATAGAATACGAATCATATCCAACTCATTAGTCAATCAAGTACATGAAGATTATTGTAGTTTTGCATCATTCAAACCGATGGGTATATTTTAAAAGTTAAACAAGTAGACTAAGAGGGTTTACCTTGCCGCTTCAGAACATATCTCACTAGAAGAATCACGTCCACACACCAAAAAACAATACTTAACCTGGACCTGGACCTGGATCTGTGTCGGCGTCGTCTGCAAGTGGTCGACACAGCCATGCGTCTGAGCGTCGTCCGCACATGCCTGAGGAACGAGCGCCGCCCGTCGCACACCCGACTCCCTAGCGCTTCACGCAACGCCCCGCCTGAGCACAGCCGCAAGGTCGCACGCCTGACTCCCAAGCGCTGCCCGCCTCCGCTTGAGCGTCGTCCACCAAGCGCCCGCGCGCCGCCCGAGACCCGCCCGCTGCTTGTTGAAGTTATGGCTCGTCGTGCTCTGAACCCTAGCCCTCTCCCCTCTCTATTCTACTCGGTATATGCAGACTAGGCCCAGATCTGCCCCAGACGTTTTATGGGAATAAAAGGTCTCGAGTTATTTTAAGGAATATTTTTAGATTTTTCTTTTAATTTTTTCATGTGGACATATCTTTTCTCACGGTGTAGTTGCCAGTTAAATATCATGACCATTTTTCGCTTAATAACCGAAATAGATATTTTAAACTATTACTTATTTATAATATCTTATAACAATATAGGATTGCTATATGATTATGACCTTTAATATTAGTATCTTATGACAATAAGATGTTCGTCACGATGCAGTGGTTGGCTAGTGTTATGACGTTTTCTGAATGTTATCAGTGACGCTAGTCTAAATTCGTCATAAGCTTGCCTTACAACAAAAAATACGTCATAAAACAAAATGACCAATGACGAAAATATTTATTGTCACAGGATATTCGTTATAAAAGGTCACATGTGTTGTAGTGATTGCTTCCTATTTGGGGTCGAGCTCGGAGCCGATCCGGATCTGCTTGGAGGCGTCGTTGCAGGGGTCGAGAGGGACGGACTTGACCGTCTCCGCAGGTTCGAAGTTGCCGGCATGGCGCTTCACGTCGGGCGCCTCCCTAGAGAGGCTCTCCAGGTCAGTGATAAGGGCTGAAAGCATCTAGGCCCCTGGTTGGTTTTAGTGATTAATGACAACGTAATATTATATGTGACTAACGTGTGTTTTGCAGAGACAAATGGTAAGTTAGGTCGCATGATAGGTAGAAGTACTACAACGGTGAAAACAATCCCGGAGATAAGAACTCGAAGCGACGGCTAAAACGACGAAACAAAAGGTGAAGGTCTACGGAGTCCGAGTGTCAAGGAGATGTGGACACTCGCGATTTAGTTAGGTCTTTTATTCTCTTTTAGCCGTACTATAAAGAGGGGTTGTCGATGAGTAGTTTGACCAAGAGAGTTCTAGTGTAGTGTTGGTGCACAATCACACTCATATACAGTGCTAGGTGTCACTCTAGAACTCACTCACAAGTTAGAACGAAAACCGATTTGGAAATCAGCTGAAAAACAAGAGTTAGTGTTTCTGGCCCTGGGGCACCGGACTGTCCGGTGTGCACCGGACTGTCTGGTGCACCCTCTGCCAGGTGGGGCCAGGCTGGTCCGGGGCAGAGGCATTCCTTCCGCAGAAACCGAGAGCGCAGGTTTGAGAGTTGAATTTTAGTGGCGCACCGGACATCGCACCGGACTGTCCGGTGTGCACCGGACAGTGTCTGTTCACTGTCCGGTGTGCCATGAGTCCAACGGCTAGCTGTTAGAACTAGCCGTTGGAAACGACCGTTGGCGCACCGGTGGTGCACCGTTGGCGCACCGGTGGCGCACTGGACTGTCCGGTGCGCCATTGCGTAGTGAGATGCCTGTAACGGCTAGTTGGTGGGTGAGGGCTATTTATACCCCTTCCACCCACCATATTCAATGTCTTGCACTCCACATTTATTCCAGCACATTGCTAGAGCATTGCAAGCACCAAAAGCCTAGTGAGGAGATTAGAGAATCTTAATTCGCGTTTTGTTCCTCATTAACGCTAGCGAGAGCCACCTAGAGCACACACCACTTGCATTAGGCTTCTCTTGGTCAAGCGAAAGTCTACGGCTTGTTACTCTTGGTGATCGACATCACCTAGATGGCTTGGTGGCGTTGGGAGCTCGGTGATCACCGTGAAGATCTTGTTGGTGACCCGACTCAAGTTTGTAAGCGGTCTCGAGGGATCCACCGCGCCAGAGTGGCAAAGGATCATCTCGTAGTGAGCACTTGGTTCTTGCGAGGACCAAGGGGGAGTGATACCCTTGCGCGGGTGCTCCAACGAGGACTAGTGGAGAGTGTCGACTCTTCGATACCTCGGGAAAAATTGGAGGAGTCTTCTAAACCTTGCTTTACATTCCGCACTTAATTCAAGCACTTTACATTGTGTATTTGTTTAGCAAGTATTTGAAGTATTGTCTTAGCATTATTGCATTTCTAGTATTATATTCTTAGTGCTAGTTGTTGGGGTGAAGTTGGGCTCTTGCTTAGCTCTTGCTTAGGTTTTAATTAGTGTTGATTTTTAGAAAAGCCCAATTCACCCCCCTCTTGGGCATCATGATCCTTTCAATTGGTATCAGAGCCTTGTTGCTCATAGATTAGCTTAACCGCTAGAGTTACGAAGTCCGGTGAGGATGGACCTCCTCCCGTTTTTGATGGTGACGATTTTCCTTATTGGAAAATTCGTATGGAAGCATACTTAGAGGCTATAGACATTGGTGTCTATAAAGCCACTACACAAGGATTCCCCGAACCTAGAGATCGCACAAATCTTGTAGGTGATGAGTTCAATTATGAGAAATGGAATGCTAAGGCCAAAAACACCCTTTTTAGAGGCCTTTGCAAAGATGTGTTCAATAGAGTAAGAAATCATAAAAATGCTCATGATTTGTGGATGGACATTTGTGCTCTACACGAAGGAACTAGAAGTGAGCGTGAGGAGAGATATCACATAGCCATGCGAAAGTTAAATTCTTTTGAAATGCTTACTAATGAAAATGCAAATGCTATGTACTCACGTCTCAATATTCTTGTAGAGGAAGTTAATGGATTGGGGCTTACTCAAATCTCACAATTGGATGTTGTGAGGAAGATTCTCAGTGTCCTCCCAATAGATAAATATGGACACATTGTCACTGTGCTACATCAAATGGATCTTTCAGTTACCACACCTACACAAATTTTGGGAAAGATCAATGCCCATGAAATGTACATGCACATCAACGACAAAGAAGAATCATCTTCCAAAAGAAAGGATTTGGCTCTCAAAGCAAATCATGAAAGAAAAGGAAAAGCAAAAATACAAGTTGAGGAAGAATCCTCAAGTGATGATGACCTTGATGCAAACATTGCCTTGATGGTAAGGAAGACCACCAAGATGTTGAAGAAGCTAAATAGAGAAGGCATCAAATTTGATTCAAGAAAGAATAAATTCTTTTCCAACAAAAGAAAGCCCATTTCTGAGATGGACTGCTACAAATGTGGTGAGCTCGGTCATCTTGCTCATCAATGCAACAAGCCCAAGAAGAATAAGTTCAAGGGCAAGAAAGAAGATGACAGCGATGATGAAAAGAAGGAAAAGAAATTCTTCAAGAGGAAGGATGGAAAGCAAAAGAGGTTCCACAAGAAGAAGAATGGAAAGGCATATATTGTTGGCGACTGGCTCACCGACATCGAATCATCAAGTGGGTCTTCTTCAAGTGAAGAAGAGAATGATGAAAAAGTTGCCGCCATCGCCGGGGACTTCTCTTCACCACCACCATCGCCATCATCAACTTCTCACCTATGCCTCATGGCTAGGGGTGAACGGAAGGTACAAAATGATATTAATACTGCTGATGGTAGTGATAGTGATAGTGATGAGGAATTTGCTTCACCTTCATATGATGAGTTAGCTGACTTGCTTAAAGAATATACTCAAATCATTAGAAAGTCAAAAGCTAAATGTGATAGATTGAAAAATGAAAATGAATCTTTAAATGCCAAATATGACATAGTTATAAAGGCTAGTGATGAAATAAAAGAAGAGAATAAAACTATGTCATCAACTATAAATGAGCTCACAAACTCCCTAAAAGATGCTAAGGAAAAATATGACAAATTAAATGAAGCTAATAGGGAGTTGCAAAATAGACTAGTAAAGATCAAGGAAGACTATACTCAAATTAAATTTGATCATGACAATCTTCTTGTTGAAAATGAACTTTTATGTTGCAAAACACATGAGGCTATTAACCCTGTTGTTAAGTTTGATGTAGCAACCTCATGTGATGATTTGAGTCAAGAAGAGCTGTTGGGCCTATGCTTCGTCGCCGAAGGTCTTCTAGGAAGAAGCGGTTTTCGGCTGAAGCTGTTTGTATAAGATGGCCGAAGGTCCCTCTTCATGAAGCTTCGGTATTACAAACCGACTTAAAGATAGAATGACCTTTTAGTCCATAAAGGTCTGAGTCAATGTTGTAAACCTTTATAAGGGGCATACTTGTAATCCCTCACAGGCTGCGCCCTGTGCCTATAAATAGTGAACAATATTCCTTTACTGGGGACGGATTCTAGTAATTGCAATTGCATATTCTGGAATTCAACCTTTTGTCAAGGCAGAGGTATTATTGTATTCAATGATTGGATATATTAAGAAAATATAATACAATTCATCTATGACTTGTTTACCTCTTTTGTATCTTTTATTTTATGTTATCTTGCAATATTTAATGGAATTTTATTACGAAGATCTAAGCTTCGTAATTTTACTTTCATCAACCTTCGTCCAAGATCCATTATCCTCAAGGGAATAATGTTTTATGGACGAAGGACGTTGACATTTAACACTTTATGTTGCCTTGTTCTTAATTCATAGCACTTGAGAACGAGTCTCCAACAAGAGCAAACTAGTCTACATGCTGAATTGACTGAAAAAGTTGAAGTCCTGACTTTAGACAACCAAAAATTGAAGAATTACTTGACTGATGCAACTACTAGAGGAAAGGTTGCTATTGAGAACAATGATTTCAACAATGAGTTGGCAGTGGATAATCAAAGGCTTAAAAATGAGGTCAAGAAACTAAAAAGTGAAAATGAACATCTTGCAACAAGTGTGCAAAAGTTCAACAAGGGTCAATACCTCCAAAATGAGCTGCTTATGAACACAGTTATGAAAAACAACAAGAGTGGTATTGGATACAATGCTTTTGTGCAAAAGAAAGCTACCACTCAATACAAGCCAAAGCAGACTCACAAGCCTATCAAATGCTTTGAGTGTGGAAATGTGAAAGGGAAATGTGCCCTTGGGCCATTTCTAAGTATTTTGGTGATTGAGTGCCAACTCAAGTGCTTAAAATGTGAATTTATGCAATGGATGAACAAAGTGCAAATCAAGAGCAAAGGTATGTTTCTAAGTCTTAGTACATTGGTTTTGTGTACTAATATACTTGTCTAAGTATTGGAAACAGGAAGAAAAAGAAAAGGAAAAAGGTGGCTGTGTACAGCCAAGGGGCTGTTTCGGTCTGGGGCACCGGACTGTCCGGTGGTGCACCGGACAGTGTCCGGTGCGCCAGGCTGCCTCGGCCGAAGTGGCCACTCTCGGGAATTCACCGACGGCGTACGGCTAAAATTCACCGGACTGTCCGGTGTACACCGGACTGTCCGGTGAGCCAACGGTCGGCTAGGGCCAACGGTCGGCCGCGGATTCTGCGCGCGACACGTGGCCAAGCCAACGGTCGAAAGGGGGCACCAGACTGTCCGGTGTGCACCGGACATGTCCGGTGCGCCAACGGCTCCCAGATCAGCAACGGTCGACTGCGCTGTTTAAGGAAGAAAATCGGGCACCGGACAGTGTCCGGTGTGCACCGGACTGTCCGGTGCGCCCGACGACAGAAGGCAAGATCAGCCTTCCAGATTTGCTCTCAACGGCTCCTAGCTGCCTTGGGGCTATAAAAGGGACCCCTAGGCGCATGGAGGAGAACACCAAGCAACCTTAGAGCATTCTTGATCATCCACACTCAGTCTTTGCGCATTCGTTTGTCATTCTAAGTGATTCGAGCTCCGTTCTAGTGAGAACTTTGGGATAGTCTTTTGAGCTCGATTCTTGGCCGTGTGTGTGCGCATTTTGCTGTGGATTTGTGTGTGTTGCTTCCCTCCCTTACTCCGTATTTCTTTGTGAATCTCAAGTGTAAGGGCGAGAGACTCCAAGTTGTGGAGATTCCTCGCAAACGGGAAATTGAAAGGAAAAGCATAACACTGTGGTATTCAAGTTGATCATTGGATCACTTGAGAGGAGTTGAGTGCAACTCTCGTCCGTTGGGACGCCACAACGTGGAGTAGGCAAGTTTTGTACTTGGCCGAACCACGGGATAAATCACTGTGTCTTCTCTGTGTTGAACTCCGTGTGATTATCCTATTGTGCAAGATCTTCTCTCTAGCCACTTGGCATTAACTGTGCTAACACTTAATCAAAGTTTTGTGGCTTAAGTTTTGAAGTTTACAGGATCACCTATTCACCCCCCCCTCTAGGTGCTCTCAATTGGTATCGGAGCCGTTCTCTTCAAGAAAGGGACTAATCGCCCGAAGAGATGGATCCTAAGGGGAAGGGAATCGTGATCAACGACAAGGAAAAGGAGTCCTTCGTCAACGAGCCAAAAGATGACAAATCCAATGACTCTGGCTCGGGCCATAAGCGCAAAGATGGGAAGAAGAAGAAGACAAGGCGCATCAAGGAGATCGTCTACTACGACAGCGACGAATCCTCTTCTTCTCAAAAGGACGACGACAACGACTACAGGAAGATGGTCAATTCGAACTTTTCATTTGACTATTCTCGTATTCCACATAGTTCGAATTCGCATTTGCTTTCCATTCCTCTCGGCAAACCTCCACACTTTGATGGGGAGGACTACGGATTTTGGAGTCACAAAATGCGTAGTCATTTATTCTCTCTCCATCCAAGCATATGGGAGATCGTAGAGAATGGAATGAAATTTGATAGCTCGGATAGCCCTATGTTTATTAATGAACAAATTCATAAAAATGCACAAGCTACTACTGTGTTGCTAGCCTCTTTGTGCAGGGACGAGTACAATAAGGTGAGCGGCTTGGACAATGCCAAGCAGATATGGGACACCCTCAAGATTTCTCACGAGGGGAACGACATCACCATGCTCACCAAAATGGAGTTGGTGGAGGGCGAGCTTGGAAGGTTTGCAATGATAAGGGGCGAGGAGCCAACCCAAACATACAACCGGCTCAAGACCCTTATCAACAAAATAAGGAGCTACGGAAGCACGCGATGGACGGATCACGACGTCGTCCGCCTAATGCTAAGGTCATTCACCGTTCTTGATCCTCATCTCGTGAACAATATTCGTGAGAATCCCAGGTACATGAAGATGACGCCCGAGGAGGTACTCGGAAAATTCGTAAGCGGGCGGATGATGATCAAGGAGGCAAGATACGTGGACGACGCCTTGAATGGACCGATCAACGAGCATCAACCCCTTGCTCTCAAGGCAACAAGAAGCAAGGAGGCGCTACCTAGCAAGGTGGCACAAATTGAGGCGGCCGGACTTAATGATGAAGAGATGGCTCTCATCATCAAACGCTTCAAGACGGTGCTAAAAGGTCACAAGGGGCAGCCAAGCAAGACCAAGACAAAGGGGAAGCGCTCATGCTTCAAGTGCGGTAAGATTGGTCATTTTATCGCTAACTGCCCCGATAATGATAGTGACCAGGAACAGGGGAACAAGGGGGAAAAGAAGAAGAATTACAAGAAGGCCAAGGGCGAGGCACACATCGGAAAGGAGTGGGATTCGGATTGCTCCTCCGACTCCGACAATGAAGGACTCGCCGCCACCGCCTTCAACAAGTCATCTCTCTTCCCCAACGAGCGTCACACATGCCTTATGGCAAGGGAGAAGAAGGTGAGTACTCGAGACTCCACTTATGCTTCTTCTAGTGATAATGAGTCTAGTGATGATGATGACATAGACTATTCATGCTTATTCAAGGGCTTAGATAGATCTAAGATAGACAAAATCAATGAATTGATTGATGCCTTGAATGATAAGAATGTGCTTTTAGAAAGGCAAGAGGATTTGTTGTATGAAGAACATGACAAGTTTGTAGAAGCACAAAAATCACTTGCATTAGAGATTAAGAGAAATGAAATGCTTTCTTGTGAGTTGTCTACATGTCATGATTCAATTGCTAGTTTAAAAAGCATAAATGATGACTTAAATACTAAACTAGAAAAATCTAGTAAATCAACATCTTGTGTAGAACATGTTGAGATTTGCACTAGGTGTAAAGATTTCGATGTTGATGCCTGTAGTGATCATTTAGTTTCAATTTCCAAACTAAAATTTGCAAGGGATGCCTACACGATCGGTAGACACCCCTCAATTAAGGATGGACTTGGCTACAAAAGGGAAGCCAAGAACTTAACAAGCCATAAGGCTCCCATTCCCGCTAAGGAGAAAGGGAAGGCCCCTATGGCTACTAGTGCTAAAAAGAACCATGCCTTTTTATATCATGATAGAAAAAATACTAGAAATGCTTTTAGAAGTTATGATGCTTTTTCACATGCTTATGATTCTTATGCTATGACTGCTTCTAGTTCTCATGTTGTGCATGATAGAAATGTTGGTAGAAGAAATGTTATTCACAATATTCCTAAGAGAAATGTTGTTAATGCTCATAGGAAAGTTCATGGACCTTCTACAATTTATCATGCACTAAATACTTCCTTTGCTATTTGTAGAAAGGATAGGAAAATAGTTGCTAGGAAGTTAGGGGCAAAATGCAAGGGAGACAAAACTTGCATTTGGGTCCCTTAGAGCATCTCCAACAATGTGACCTATAAAACTGCCCTATAGTTTAAAAATGGGTATATTTTGTAGAATTCAGGGCACCAACAAAACACCCCGCTCCAACAGTAAAGCCTCAAATCTATACTATACTTAAAGCACCAGTTTCAACGGTCGTCATGCGTCATTTTTTTATAAATAACCCCTCACAGCTATTTCAAATTAATCTGTTGCACGTCTATAGATGCCAAACAACGTCCGACACGGGCTAGATGCACGCGGGCCACAACTATGGCACAGGCACGTCATGCCGGTCTGCTAGCTGTGTCGGGCCAGCCCGTTAGCCCGTCGATTCATTTAATTAAATCAGCGTAACGACGTCCGACACGGGCTAGATGCACGCGGGCCACAAATACGACACAGGCATGTCATGCCGACCTGCTAACTGTGTCGGACCAGCCCGTTAGCCCGTCGATCCATTTAATTAAATCAGCGTAAAATGTTAAAAAACGGTGCATGAGGTGGGGTTTGAACCCATGCCCTGATGGAAGAAGGGCGAGAGACACTGGGTGAAACTGTCTAACCAGTAGAACATCACCCTAAAATGTTTTTAATATTGAATATAAATTGTATATAGGTATATACGTTTTTTTATAAAATAAAAAAATAATCGTGTCGGGCCGGGCCAGCACTACGGGCCGAGGCTACAGCCCAAGCACGGCACGACGTTCTTGGCTCTTGCAAACATTAGGTCGTTTCTGAGACCACATTGACGCAATAGACTACATGGTATTTGAGGTTGCTGAATTGGATGGAGCAATAATGATTTGTCAAACTAACAGCTAAATGAAAGGTTATTTGTTGGTTTTAAACGTTAGTAATTGCTAAGAAGTAGCATAATTTATATGGAGCGCATCCAGTTTTTATTGATGCCTGACTTTAGCAACTACTGCATATTTTGATCTATCTTTTAAGTTTGACTTCATGGGACTTATTTTAGAAAACTTGATCTCACAAATTTTCACTTATTTGGTCTCTGTATGATGGAATTATGTCATTTTCTAATCTCTGTTCATTCAGTCAATCGTTGTGAACTCTCTTCTAATCGCTCACTTTATTGGTCGTGTTGTACCAAGACATATTTGCATGAAGTAAACAATAACATCAGTTAGCTAAACCAAAAAATATATTATACAGAGAGCAGAGACAATCAATAAAAAATTTTGAATTTTTTTTATGGATAGTTTATATGGGTATTGTCGTAAGCCGTCGCAACGCACCGGTAACCGACTAGTCTAAATTATAGGGCAGCTCTCTACGGTGTAATATATTTGAGGCACTTGAGATGGTGCCCTATAATTTTTTGACCAAATTTTATGAATTGAGGCACTGTTGGAGTAGTTTTTTCTGTATAGAGCCTTATATTTCAATTTGAGGCACTAGTTTGAGGCATTGTTGGAGATGCTCTAAGGAAATTTGCACTAACCTGGTAGGACCCAACAAGAGTTGGGTACCTAAGTCCCAAGCCTAAATTTGCCTTGCAGGTTTATGCATCCAGGGGTTCAAGCTGGATTATCGACAGCGGATGCACAAACCATATGACGGGGGAGAAGAAGATGTTCACTTCCTACGTCAAGAATAAGGATTCCCAAGATTCAATTATATTCGGTGATGGGAATCAAAGCAAGGTAAAAGGGTTAGGTAAAATTGCAATTTCTAATGAGCATTCTATCTCTAATGTATTTTTAGTAGAGAGTCTTGGATATAATTTGCTATCTGTTAGTCAATTATGTCATATGGGGTATAACTGTCTATTTACAAATGTAGATGTGTCTGTCTTTAGAAGAAGTGATGGTTCACTAGCTTTTAAGGGTGTATTAGATGGCAAACTTTATTTAGTTGATTTTGCAAAAGAAGAGGCCGGTCTAGATGCATGCTTAATAGCTAAGACTAGCATGGGCTGGCTGTGGCATCGCCGCTTAGCACATGTGGGGATGAAGAACCTTCGCAAGCTTCTAAAGGGAGAACACGTGATAGGTTTGACTAACGTGCATTTCGAAAAAGATAGACCTTGTGCAGCTTGTCAAGCAGGTAAACAAGTGGGAGGAGCGCATCACGGCAAGAATGTGATGACCACTTCAAGACCCCTGGAGCTGCTGCATATGGACCTCTTCGGACCTGTCGCCTATCTAAGCATAGGAGGGAGTAAGTATGGTTTAGTTATTGTTGATGACTTTTCCCGCTTCACTTGGGTGTTCTTTTTGCAGGATAAGTCTGAAACCCAAGGGACCCTCAAGCGCTTCCTCAGGAGAGCTCAAAATGAGTTTGAGCTCAAGGTGAAGAAGATAAGGAGCGACAATGGGTCCGAGTTCAAGAACCTTCAAGTGGAGGAGTTTCTTGAGGAGGAAGGGATCAAGCACGAGTTCTCCGCTCCCTACACACCACAGCAAAATGGTGTAGTAGAGAGGAAGAACAGGACGCTAATCGATATGGCGAGGACGATGCTTGGAGAATTCAAGACCCCCGAGTGGTTCTGGTCGGAAGCTGTGAACACGGCTTGCCACGCCATCAACAGGGTCTACCTACATCGCCTCCTCAAGAAGACTTCGTATGAGCTACTAACCGGTAACAAACCCAATGTATCCTACTTTCGTGTTTTTGGGAGCAAGTGCTACATTCTAGTGAAGAAGGGTAGAAATTCTAAGTTTGCTCCCAAAGCTGTAGAAGGGTTTTTGTTAGGTTATGACTCAAATACAAAGGCGTATAGAGTCTTCAACAAATCATCGGGTTTGGTTGAAGTCTCTAGCGACGTTGTATTTGATGAGACTAATGGCTCTCCAAGAGAGCAAGTTGTTGATTGTGATGATGTAGATGAAGAAGATGTTCCAACGGCCGCTATTCGAACCATGGCGATTGGAGAAGTGCGGCCACAGGAACAAAATGAACGTGATCAACCTTCTTCCTCAACTATGGTGCATCCCCCAACCGAAGATGACGAACAGGTACCTCAAGTGGAGGCGCTTGATCAAGGGGGAGCACAAGATGATCGAGTGATGGAGGAAGAAGCGCAACCGGCACCTCCAACCCAAGTTCGAGCGATGATTCAAAGGGATCATCCCGTCGACCAAATTCTGGGTGATATTAGCAAGGGAGTAACTACTCGATCTCGATTAGTTAATTTTTGTGAGCATTACTCCTTTGTCTCTTCTATTGAGCCTTTCAGGGTAGAGGAGGCCTTGCAAGATCCGGATTGGGTATTGGCCATGCAGGAGGAACTCAACAACTTCAAGCGCAATGAAGTTTGGACACTGGTGCCTCGTCCCAAGCAAAATGTTGTGGGAACCAAGTGGGTGTTCCGCAACAAACAAGACGAGCACGGGGTGGTGACGAGGAACAAGGCTCGACTTGTGGCAAAAGGTTATGCCCAAGTCGCAGGTTTGGACTTTGAGGAGACTTTCGCTCCTGTGGCTAGGCTAGAGTCCATTCGTATTTTGCTAGCATATGCCGCTCACCATTCTTTCAGGTTGTACCAAATGGATGTGAAGAGCGCTTTCCTCAACGGGCCAATCAAGGAGGAGGTGTACGTGGAGCTGAAAGTTCCCTTTGACCCGGGAACAGGATCTGGATGTCGCCTAGAGGGGTGGGGTGAATAGGCGAATAAAACTTATTACTTTAAAACTTAAATTCTTACTCTACTCGAAGACTTAGTACGCAGTGGAATGAGAAGACTCTTCGAGTAGGTCGCAGCGGAATGGAAGATCCTGTCTCAATATGTCCTGCACTTCAAATCAAGCTTATAACACAGATAAGTATTGAAGTGCAGATATAAAAACGAGTAAGGCAGAGAGTCAGGATAGAACAGAGCACACAGACGCAAGGGTTTATCCCGAGGTTCGGCCAAGCCTGAAATGCTTGCCTAGTCCTCGTTGGAGTTAGCCACACCTGGGCTTGGAGTCTATTTCAACTCCTTCCTCCGTTTGCTCAGATCGGTCAATATGACAGATAGAGCCTTTCACTATTGAGTGGGGTTACAACAGAACCGCGGCTGCTTACAAACTTCTTGGCAGCACTCCGGCAGAGTAACGATACGCTCAAGACCTTGATCTAGCCCTAAGCAGCACTTCTCCTCTCTCTAAAGGCTTATAGCTGTGCCTTCTACACAAACTATAGAGTTACACACACGAGGGAGAGTGAGAATTGATTCGAGTGATGTCTACACTTGTTGGCTGCACTTGTATGTTTCTTGAGGTGCCTAGGGGTCCCTTTTATAGGCACAAGGGGCCTAGGAGCCGTTGGAAGCAAACCAGGAAGGCAAATCTTGCCTTCTGTCGGGTGGCGCACCGGACAGTCCGGTGCACACCGGACACTGTCCGGTGCCCGATTTCTTTCCTTCTATGGCAAAGCCGACCGTTGCAGATGCGGGAGCCGTTGGCGCACCGGACATGTCCGGTGCACACCGGACAGTCCGGTGCCCCCATTCGACCGTTGGCTCGTCCACGTGTCACGCGCGGATTGCGCGGCCGACCGTTGCCCAAGCCGACCGTTGGCTCACCGGACAGTCCGGTGTACACCGGACAGTCCGGTGAATTATAGCCGATCGTCGCCAGACTTCTCCCGAGAGCGGCCTGTTCACTGGAGTTCAGCCTGGCGCACCGGACACTGTCCGGTGCACCACCGGACACTGTCCGGTGCACCACCGGACAGTCCGGTGTGCCAGACTGAGCTGCCTTGGCTGTACATAGCCGAGCCCTTTGCACTTCTCTTCTTTTCTTCTTCTTTCTGTTTCTAACACTTAGACAAGTATATTAGTCCACAAAACCAATGTACTAAGTATAGAAACATACCTTCTCTTAACCATTAAATCTATAGCTTCCACATGCTTGAGCTTTGATGTTGGACTCATAAATCATCAAGTTGGCTTGACTTGATCTAGATTGACATTTCTTAGCTCCAACATCCTGCACAGGTCACATAGAACATCTCCAAACATAGGAACAACCCAAACTAAAGATCAAGATGAACTTAGCTCTTTTGGGCTGCTTCCAGTTCTGGTTTTGACACTTGTTCTCCTTCTAGTGACCTTGATCTCCTTCTTAGAGCTTGATCTTGAGCCTTATGACTTACACCACATGACTGTAGCTTTTACCTCATTGGTTGTAAGTCACGTCCTTATGTAGTGATCCTTGATGTGTCGTAGCTGTTCTCAACTCGATCACCCTTGACTTTGCAAGCCTTCTTCTTCACCCTTGGCTTTGGGTTCCTCAGTCTCCTTGACCTTCTCCCGTGCACTTGGTACCTCGAAGCTCTTCTTGCCTCAGTCCTTGGCTTGATCAGTTGTCTCCGAGCTACTCACCCGAGTATCACTTTTGCAATGTCCATCTTACTTGTGATGTCCATCATGTATCCATAATCCAGTTCTTGGACCATCACATTTGTTCACTTGTGTTGAACCCTGTCAGCTTTACACTAAGTACCTGTTCAACACTTAACACACTTGTTAGTCCTTTAATTGAGTTGTCATCCAAACACCAAAACCACAAGAGAGCTTTCAATCTCCCCCTTTTTGGTGATTGATGGCAACACAATTAAAGCTTACATTAGAATATGATTTAAAGCACAAACTTTGAAATCTAAGTTTATAGAATTGCTCCCCCTAAATATGTGCTTACTTCAAAATCATAATTTTGGCCTAATATGCCAATTTGCACATACTTAGGCAATTCGAAGCATTTCTACACCTCAGCACTTTTTGGAATGCATTGTGTCAAAGATCAAACCATGATGCTATAACACACAAATGCACATAATCAGAGTTAAACACCATTCAATTTAGTGGATATCTCACAGGAATATCAACCTACCACTATTCACCATTAAGATACCAATTTAAACTCAGATACTAATTTAAAGCAATCTTAAGCACCATAAACCATATGCATCATTATCCACATGACTGTCTATTTCAGAATGAACACAATAGATGCCAATTAATTCATAGCAACGGAAGCACTAGTCCATATGATGCACCACATATAATACTGCAAGAAGCATATGAATAACACACTAGCAAAGCTCAAACTAACACATCACCAAAGCTCAAACTAACACATTACCCCTTAGGATAAGCTTTCCTCTCAGGTTGAGATATAAGCTTTAATGCACATATTCTCCCCCTTTGACATCAAACACCAAAACCATATTCAAGCAAGAACATAGGATGATGTCAAGGGACAGCAGGGTGTTAAGGAGGAGAGACACAGTATCAAAACTCCCCCTTACTTATTGAGCATATGCACTACCAACATTTAAGTAAGATACAAATACGCAAAAAGATTACCACTTCCTTTTGTACCTTTACCATGTTGTAGTGTACTTCCCATCTTGAGAGTATTTAATCTCTCGAGAGCTTCTCCACACTTGTGCCTGATTCTTTATCCTAACCTTTTCTTGTTGCTAAGACACCAGACTTAGAACAAGTTATAGTATTGGGCACAAGAAGAAACTTCTATTCTAGTGATTACCAAAAGATACCAATTGAAGCACACTACCAAGGCTACCAATTGAAAAATCATCACTGTCATAGCTCCATGATATTTCAAGATAAGCATCTAGGATCACCAACTATTATAGAGCACGAGCAACCTTTAAATACGTAATTACTTACAACTTTAGATACCAATTACTAGACTTGTGGAGGTACCCAAGTCCTGATCGCTCCATTTCTTGCTCATCTTCTCTTTTCCACCTTGAGACTATATAGGATCACTCAAAAAACAGTTAGTCTCAAAAGACACAAGTTATGTGTGCTCCCCCTAAAGTTGTGCATCAAGTATTTGAATGACTTGCACCTTGCACGTTCTAGCATCCTCAGAAGTAAAGGGGAAACATACCTTGGTCTAGGCATAATATATCAATTACATCACAACAAGATACCAATTGAATAGATGAGATAATACAACTTATGACTAGTGGAAACAATGCATGCCTCATGATATATAACATTTAAAAACACCAAGGCACACTTCACACATGATGATCATTGCAACACATATACTAATTGAAAAACAACAAGATCATACATATAAAGCACAATGTCTAAGCACACCATGATTAAGAAGTATTTTCTTAGGTACACCAAAGGAAACAACATTTTAAAGCATAAAGCGCCTAAGCCAAGATACTACCAATTGAAAGGCAAGAACATAGCTATGATCACAATCAACGGAACTTCAAGATATTCAATGAAATTGCATAGTTCCATTCTCCATACCTTTGCCTTTTACCTGAATGCCATGAGATTCATTCTTTTAGGTATTGTGTAGTGAGAGCACATGTTGTCACCAATTTAGGGCACCTTTTGCTCATGCACCTCATAGCTCGAGAGGGTGCATTAGAGACACAACATGGATTTCTTGTTTTGGTATACACAGAGTACCAAGACAGAGTAATCATGTGAACATGGACTAAACAAAACTATCATGCTTGCACATAGGTTAATCATTAAAAAAAACATAGCATGACTTACAAAAAGATACATGTTTATCCACATACACTAAGAGAGTTAATCATGGTGGATATAACAAATGAAAGAGCTACCCATGAATGATTCAAAAGATATATCCTATAGTGCACTAGTCATGATTAAACAAACATCATTATGATTCATTTAGCACAGGCAATCATAAAGCATAACTACTCCAAGGACAGGTAGCACAACAAGCTAACTTAAGAGCAATACTAAATTGCAGTTATGTACTTAAAATACACGAGTACCGTCCTTTGGAGAGCACGTTGTAGATTCTCATCAAAGTCCTTTACTTGATTCACCAATAATGATTCAGGACCTATACACCTTATTTCACTTGAGATGAACATGGGATTAGTGTTTTACAATAAATCAACCTTGGGTCAATAAACACCAAAACAATTAAAAAGCTTAAGCATAGAGTTTGATATAACCGTCTTAAGCTCTCCCATGGTCTCCAGTCCATCTCAAGGCACCTGCATGATCTAGTTAGCACAGTTTGGTACCCACCTAGGGATGGGTCCCTGACATTCAACTAACAGTGCCTTTGGTACCCAAATAGTCTTTGTGCTAGTTCTAGGTGATCTCGTTATAGATCTAGCACAAGTGTATGATTTGGGTCTCCTAAGCGAATAAGATTGAGACAAATTTACTTGCTTAGGAACCTCACCTTTATTACATACCTTAGATAGATGACCCTGCTCACCATACTTGTAGCAGAAACGTCGCTTAGCCTGACATGACGCTTGCTGTTTGTCATTTTCCTTGGTGAGAGTCATCTTGGAGGATGCACATTCTTGATTCTTCATGACCGGACATGAAGTGATCATGTGGTCCTTATTGTTGCATCCAAAACAACTCCTTGTCCCTTCATTCTTGTCTTTGTACGGACAAGACGCGATGAGGTGGCCTAACTTCTTGCACTTGAAGCACCTCCTTTTTCCTTTTCCCTTTTTGTACTTGAATGACATGGAGAGATGATCAGTGCAAACAACATGACTAATTGAATTTTTACCTTTTTTCTTGTTCATGTTGATTTCTTCATTTATAGCTTTGGGAACATTCTTCTTATTGAGCTTAACACTTGCTGCAGTTTTTCCTTTCTCAAGCTTCTTCACCACGCGCCCGTGGATATCTTGAGAGAGTTGAGCTAAGCGTCTTCTCCTCAGTTGTCGTTGCTTCTTATTCCCACAGAATTTCTTTTGTGACCCTAAAACTTGTTGCTCAATCAATGATTGGCTTTCTTTTGAGCAACAGGGGTTAGCACATGATGATATACAATCTAAATGCGCACACGTGCGAGAATGAGGTTCACATGAATTTAAGTTTGAAATTACAACCTCATGAGCAACATTAAGCATGATATGGTCATCAACTAATTTACTATGAGAGTATGACAACATATCATACTTTTCACTAAGAGCAAGCTTTTCTAAATTCATTGTTTCTACTTGACTTCTAAGCATAGAATTTTCAGTTTTAAGTTGAGCAACATTAGATAGAGCGTCATAATTATTACTTTGCTCAATTAACATTGAATCATACCGTTGGACCAAGACATCATGAGAGCACCTCAGCTCCTCATGTTCTTTGGTCATCTTCTCCAGGCTGTTGTTTGTTTTGATGAGAGTCTCCTCTAGCCTGAGAAGCGTCTCGCCTTGTTCCTTGTTCCTTCTCAACAACTTAACCAAGAGAGCTTTGTCCGCTTTGTTGAGATGGTTGTAGAAACGGCGAATCTCCTCTTTTTCCACATCATCGGTCTCATTTTCCCTGTCATTAATGTCAGTGGAAGCAATATAGGAAAAAGTACCTTGTGATGATGAAGATTCATCCTCGCTATCATCCTCATATTCCTCCTCATCATGGCTTTTGTCTCCACCGTCATTGTAAGCAATAAAACATTTATTATTAGTGGAGACCAAACCTATCGACGAGGTAGATTCATCGTTGGGTGTCCATCGTTCTTGATCTTCTCCCTTTGAATGGTTAGCATCACAAGCAATATAGGGAGTAGAAGTAGTACAATTTGCCACAAAATATTTTACTTTAATTCTATTCCATAAATCATGAGCATCAACCATTAAATCATTATCACTACTCATGATGGCAAAATAAGCACCTCTAGAAAGAGAATCAACTAAGATGCTACAAGCACGGTGATTGAGAGAAAAACATCTTAGTTCATCATTAGAGAGATTTTTACTAATATCGGATGGAAAAATACTTCTCCTAAAGATCTGTCTCAAATCAGGATCAACACTCATGAAAGCATTATAAATAGAGACAGACCAAGATTTGTAATTAGAGCCATCGCCTAAAAGAAGTTCTACAGTTACCTCTTGTGACGACATCGTTATCTCCGGACGGCTAAGCCCACACTGGAGAGGCCTAGCTTTGATACCAATTGAAAGTTCCCTTTGACCCGGGAACAGGATCTGGATGTCGCCTAGAGGGGGGGGGTGAATAGGCGAATAAAACTTATTACTTTAAAACTTAAATTCTTACTCTACTCGAAGACTTAGTACGCAGTGGAATGAGAAGACTCTTCGAGTAGGTCGCAGCGGAATGGAAGATCCTGTCTCAATATGTCCTGCACTTCAAATCAAGCTTATAACACAGATAAGTATTGAAGTGCAGATATAAAAACGAGTAAGGCAGAGAGTCAGGATAGAACAGAGCACACAGACGCAAGGGTTTATCCCGAGGTTCGGCCAAGCCTGAAATGCTTGCCTAGTCCTCGTTGGAGTTAGCCACACCTGGGCTTGGAGTCTATTTCAACTCCTTCCTCCGTTTGCTCAGATCTGTCAATATGACAGATAGAGCCTTTCACTATTGAGTGGGGTTACAACAGAACCGCGGCTGCTTACAAACTTCTTGGCAGCACTCCGGCAGAGTAACGATACGCTCAAGACCTTGATCTAGCCCTAAGCAGCACTTCTCCTCTCTCTAAAGGCTTATAGCTGTGCCTTCTACACAAACTATAGAGTTACACACACGAGGGAGAGTGAGAATTGATTCGAGTGATGTCTACACTTGTTGGCTGCACTTGTATGTTTCTTGAGGTGCCTAGGGGTCCCTTTTATAGGCACAAGGGGCCTAGGAGCCGTTGGAAGCAAACCAGGAAGGCAAATCTTGCCTTCTGTCGGGTGGCGCACCGGACAGTCCGGTGCACACCGGACACTGTCCGGTGCCCGATTTCTTTCCTTCTATGGCAAAGCCGACCGTTGCAGATGCGGGAGCCGTTGGCGCACCGGACATGTCCGGTGCACACCGGACAGTCCGGTGCCCCCATTCGACCGTTGGCTCGTCCACGTGTCACGCGCGGATTGCGCGGCCGACCGTTGCCCAAGCCGACCGTTGGCTCACCGGACAGTCCGGTGTACACCGGACAGTCCGGTGAATTATAGCCGATCGTCGCCAGACTTCTCCCGAGAGCGGCCTGTTCACTGGAGTTCAGCCTGGCGCACCGGACACTGTCCGGTGCACCACCGGACACTGTCCGGTGCACCACCGGACACTGTCCGGTGCACCACCGGACAGTCCGGTGTGCCAGACTGAGCTGCCTTGGCTGTACATAGCCGAGCCCTTTGCACTTCTCTTCTTTTCTTCTTCTTTCTGTTTCTAACACTTAGACAAGTATATTAGTCCACAAAACCAATGTACTAAGTATAGAAACATACCTTCTCTTAACCATTAAATCTATAGCTTCCACATGCTTGAGCTTTGATGTTGGACTCATAAATCATCAAGTTGGCTTGACTTGATCTAGATTGACATTTCTTAGCTCCAACATCCTGCACAGGTCACATAGAACATCTCCAAACATAGGAACAACCCAAACTAAAGATCAAGATGAACTTAGCTCTTTTGGGCTGCTTCCAGTTCTGGTTTTGACACTTGTTCTCCTTCTAGTGACCTTGATCTCCTTCTTAGAGCTTGATCTTGAGCCTTATGACTTACACCACATGACTGTAGCTTTTACCTCATTGGTTGTAAGTCACGTCCTTATGTAGTGATCCTTGATGTGTCGTAGCTGTTCTCAACTCGATCACCCTTGACTTTGCAAGCCTTCTTCTTCACCCTTGGCTTTGGGTTCCTCAGTCTCCTTGACCTTCTCCCGTGCACTTGGTACCTCGAAGCTCTTCTTGCCTCAGTCCTTGGCTTGATCAGTTGTCTCCGAGCTACTCACCCGAGTATCACTTTTGCAATGTCCATCTTACTTGTGATGTCCATCATGTATCCATAATCCAGTTCTTGGACCATCACATTTGTTCACTTGTGTTGAACCCTGTCAGCTTTACACTAAGTACCTGTTCAACACTTAACACACTTGTTAGTCCTTTAATTGAGTTGTCATCCAAACACCAAAACCACAAGAGAGCTTTCAGGAGCAACCCCCTGGCTTCGAGGATGAACGGTTCCCCGACCACGTGTGTAAGCTCTCTAAGGCACTCTATGGACTTAAGCAAGCCCCAAGAGCATGGTATGAATGCCTTAGAGACTTTTTAATTGCTAATGCTTTCAAGGTTGGGAAAGCCGATCCAACTCTTTTTACTAAGACATGTGATGGTGATTTGTTTGTGTGCCAAATTTATGTCGATGACATAATATTTGGTTCTACTAACCAAAAGTCTTGTGAAGAGTTTAGCAGGGTGATGACGCAGAAATTCGAGATGTCAATGATGGGCGAGTTGAACTACTTCCTTGGGTTCCAAGTGAAGAAACTCAAGGACGGCACCTTCATCTCCCAAACAAAGTACACGCAAGATCTGCTAAAGCGGTTTGGGATGAAGGACGCCAAGCCCGCAAAGACTCCGATGGGGACCGACGGACACACCGACCTCAACAAAGGAGGTAAGTCCGTTGATCAAAAAGCATACCGGTCAATGATAGGTTCTTTGCTTTACTTATGTGCTAGTAGACCGGATATTATGCTTAGCGTATGCATGTGTGCTAGATTTCAATCCGATCCTAAGGAGTGTCACTTAGTGGCGGTGAAGCGAATTCTTAGATATTTGGTTGCTACGCCTTGCTTCGGGCTCTGGTATCCAAAGGGGTCTACCTTTGACTTAGTTGGATACTCAGACTCCGACTATGCTGGATGCAAGGTCGATAGGAAGAGTACATCGGGGACGTGCCAATTCTTAGGAAGGTCCCTGGTGTCATGGAACTCTAAGAAACAAACCTCCGTTGCCCTATCCACCGCTGAGGCCGAGTATGTTGCCGCAGGTCAGTGTTGCGCGCAACTACTTTGGATGAGGCAAACCCTCCGGGACTTTGGCTACAATCTGAGCAAAGTCCCACTCCTATGTGATAATGAGAGTGCTATCCGCATGGCGGAGAATCCTGTTGAGCACAGCCGCACAAAGCACATAGACATCCGGCATCACTTTTTGAGAGACCACCAGCAAAAGGGAGATATCGAAGTGTTTCATGTTAGCACCGAGAACCAGCTAGCCGATATCTTCACTAAGCCTCTAGATGAGAAGACCTTTTGCAGGTTGCGTAGTGAGCTAAATGTCTTAGATTCGCGGAACCTGGATTGAATTGTAGCATACATGTATTTATGCTTTTGATCATGTTCCTTTTTGCATTTTGTTGCTTATTATGGTGCTCAAGTTGTAAAAACACTCCCTGGACCTCACAAGTCCGTTGCAAAGTGATGCACATGTTTAGGGGGAGATGTGTTACAACTTGACCCTTTGAGACTAACCATGTGCTTGAGTTTGATAATTTAGTCTCGAAGGAGGATTGAAAGGGAAAAGGTGGACTTGGACCATGAAAGACTTCCACTGCACTCCGCTGAGAGGGTAACTTATTCCAAGTTCATCTCATGAAATCTTATTGCCATTTGCTCTTAATTGAAGACTTTGGTGAGGCAATGGGGTTAAAGGGCCAAGATTGATTCCGTTTTGGTGCTTGATGCCAAAGGGGGAGAAAATAAAGGCCAAAGCAATAAATGGATCAGCTACCACTTGAGAGATTTTGAAAATAGTAGAATAGAGTTTTTGTTTTGTTAAACTCTTTTATTGTCTCTCTTGTCAAAAGTTGGCTTCGTATGGGGAGAAATGTTGATTATGGGAAATAGGGGAAGTTTTTTGAAATCTTTGATCAATCTCTTTTGGAATGACTCTCTTTATCCTTCAACATGTGTGTTTGACTTAGAGATAGAGATCTAAGTTTGATTTGCAAAAACAAACCAAGTGGTGGCAAAGGATGATCCATATATGCCAAAATTGAGTCAAAATCAATTTGAGTGTTATTTGAAGTGATTTCGCACTTGTTCTAGTTGCCTTATGTTGTGTTGGCATAAATCACCAAAAAGGGGGAGATTGAAAGGGAAATGTGCCCTTGGGCCATTTCTAAGTATTTTGGTGATTGAGTGCCAACTCAAGTGCTTAAAATGTGAATTTATGCAATGGATGAACAAAGTGCAAATCAAGAGCAAAGGTATGTTTCTAAGTCTTAGTACATTGGTTTTACTAATATACTTGTCTAAGTATTGGAAACAGGAAGAAAAAGAAAAGGAAAAAGGTGGCTGTGTACAGCCAAGGGGCTGTTTCGGTCTGGGGCACCGGACTGTCCGGTGGTGCACCGGACAGTGTCCGGTGCGCCAGGCTGCCTCGGCCGAAGTGGCCACTCTCGGGAATTCACCGACGGCGTACGGCTAAAATTCACCGGACTGTCCGGTGTACACCGGACTGTCCGGTGAGCCAACGGTCGGCTTGGGCCAACGGTCGGCCGCGGATTCTGCGCGCGACACGTGGCCAAGCCAACGGTCGGAAGGGGGCACCGGACTGTCCGGTGTGCACCGGACATGTCCGGTGCGCCAACGGCTCCCAGATCAGCAACGGTCGACTGCGCTGTTTAAGGAAGGAAATCGGGCACCGGACAGTGTCCGGTGTGCACCGGACTGTCCGGTGCGCCCGACGACAGAAGGCAAGATCAGCCTTCCAGATTTGCTCTCAACGGCTCCTAGCTGCCTTGGGGCTATAAAAGGGACCCCTAGGCGCATGGAGGAGAACACCAAGCAACCTTAGAGCATTCTTGATCATCCACACTCAGTCTTTGCGCATTCGTTTGTCATTCTAAGTGATTCGAGCTCCGTTCTAGTGAGAACTTTGGGATAGTCTTTTGAGCTCGATTCTTGGCCGTGTGTGTGCACATTTTGCTGTGGATTTGTGTGTGTTGCTTCCCTCCCTTACTCCGTATTTCTTTGTGAATCTCAAGTGTAAGGGCGAGAGACTCCAAGTTGTGGAGATTCCTCGCAAACGGGAAATTGAAAGGAAAAGCATAACACTGTGGTATTCAAGTTGATCATTGGATCACTTGAGAGGAGTTGAGTGCAACTCTCGTCCGTTGGGACGCCACAACGTGGAGTAGGCAAGTTTTGTACTTGGCCGAACCACGGGATAAATCACTGTGTCTTCTCTGTGTTGAACTCCGTGTGATTATCCTATTGTGCAAGATCTTCTCTCTAGCCACTTGGCATTAACTGTGCTAACACTTAATCAAAGTTTTGTGGCTTAAGTTTTGAAGTTTACAGGATCACCTATTCACCCCCCCTCTAGGTGCTCTCAAAATGAAGGTCATTTTGCCCACAACTGCAAAGCCAAACCACCAACTCCCTTGCCTAAGCACTCAAAACCATTTGCTTTCAATGCTCATTATGTTCTAAGAAAGGTTGCAAATGGAAAGGTTAAAGTTACATTCCTAGGTCCACCAAACAAGAGTAGACCTAGACAAATCTGGGTGGCAAAGTCCTTAATTGAGAGAGTCACTGGTCCTATGCAATATAGGGCCCTCAAAACTCAAGCTTGAATTGTCTGTGGATGTAGGTGAACTACAAGACCGGTGGGAGCCATTGGGTTATTGACAGTGGATGCACACAACATATGACAGGCAACCCACGGATGTTCACCTCACTAGATGAGAATGTTGATGGTCAAGATAAAATCACATTTGGAGACAATTCAAAAGGAAAAGTGCAAGGACTTGGCAAGGTGGCAATCTCAAATGATTTATCAATATCAAATGTTCTCTTAGTTGCACCTTTAAGCTTCAATTTATTATCAGTGGATCAACTCTGTGATCTTGGACTTCAATGCTTATTCACTCCAACAGAGATTATTGTAACAAAGATGGATGATGAATCAATGGTGTTCAAGGGTTTTAGGTACAACAACCTCTACTTAGTGGATTTCACTTCAGAAGATGCAGACTTAAGAACTTGCCTCTTCACCAAAGCTTCACTTGGATGGCTCTGGCATAGGAGGCTTGCACATGTTGGGATGAGCACACTCAAGAAGGTATTAAAGAAAGATATGGTTAGAGGATTAAAGGATGTGGTGTTTGAAAAAGACAAGCCATGCAGTGCATGTCAAGCTGGAAAGCAAGTTGCTAATACACATCCTACTAAAGCTTTCATGTCAACATCAAGGCCACTGGAACTACTTCATATGGATTTATTTGGACCTACAAATTATGTAAGTGCCAGTGGCAACCTCTACTGTCTAGTGATTGTTGATGACTTCTCAAGATACACTTGGGTGTTCTTTCTCCATGACAAATCTGAAGTTGCATCTATATTTAAGAAGTTTGCCAAGAAAGCACAAAATGAATTTGATTGCAAGATCAAGAAGATTAGAAGTGACAATGGCAAAGAATTTGACAACACCAACATTCATGAGTACTGTGATGAAATTGGGATCAAGCATGAAGTATCTGCAACATACACACCTCAACAAAATGGAGTTGTTGAAAGAAAGAACAGGACCTTGATCACTCTTGCAAGAACCATGATTGATGAGTATAACACACCGGAGAGGTTTTGGGCCGAAGCTGTCAACACTGCTTGTTATGCATCAAACAGGCTATTTCCTCACCGGCTACTTGCGAAGACTCCTTATGAACTGCTAAATGGGAAAAAGCCAGACGTCTCTTTCTTCCGGGTGTTTGGGTGCAAATGCTACATCTACAAGAAACGCCATCACCTAGGGAAGTTTCAAAGACGTTGTGATATTGGTTTTCTTTTGGGTTATTCATTAAAGTCCAAAGCATATCGAGTATTCAACCATGCTACTGGCGTGGTAGAAGAAACATATGATGTGGAATTTGATGAGACTAATGGCTCCCAAGGAGCACTTGAAAATCTTGATGATGTAGGTGACGAGCCACTTAGGGAAGCAATGAAGAACATGCCTATTGGAGCTATCAAACCAAAAGAAGACGAAGAAGAGGTGCAAATCATTGACAGGCCTTCTTCATCAAATGTACCACAAGATGATGAAAAAGATGAGAGGCATGCAAATGAAGATACATTTGTCTCTCATGAACAAGCAAGCGTACAAGCCGAAGATGTTGATGCTCCAGGATCTTCTTCCCAAGTGGTTGACAGGAGAAACTCATCACTACTTCAAGCTCATCCTCAAAACCAAATCATCGGGAGTCCTTCACAAGGGGTTATTACTCGATCACATAGACATGCTTCTTTTATTGAACATCACTCTTTTGTTTCTTGTGTTGAGCCTACTTGTATAGATGAGGCGCTACAGGATCCGGACTGGGTGAATGCCATGCATGAAGAACTTAACAACTTCACCCGTAACGAAGTTTGGACCCTGGAAAAACCCCCACAAGATGCAAGAATCATTGGAACAAAGTGGGTGTTCAGAAACAAACAAGATGATCAAGGTGTGATTGTAAGGAACAAGGCAAGACTTGTCGCAAAGGGATTCTCTCAAGTTGAAGGCTTAGATTTTGGAGAGACCTTTGCACCGGTTGCTCGACTGGAAGCCATCCGTATCCTACTTGCATATGCATCATGCTATGATATAAAACTTTATCAAATGGATGTAAAAAGTGCATTTTTAAATGGCTTCATAAATGAACTTGTATATGTTGAGCAACCGCCTGGATTTGAAGACCCTAGATATCCTAACCATGCTTACAGGTTGTCCAAGGCGCTATATGGGCTAAAGCAGGCTCCAAGGGCTTGGTATGAGCGCCTTCGCGACTTCCTCATCGAAAAGGGCTTCAAGATCGGGACCGTCGACACAACTCTCTTCACAAAGAAACATAACGGTGATATTTTCATTTGTCAAGTATATGTTGATGATATAATCTTTGGCTCGACAAATGATTATCATTGCAAGGAATTTGGTGAGTTGATGTTGAAGGAGTTCGAGATGTCAATGATTGGTGAGCTAACGTACTTCCTCGGCTTTCAAGTCAAGCAAATGAAAGATGGTAACTTTCTCTCACAAGAGAAGTATACCAAAGACTTGTTGAAAAGGTTCAACATGGAGAAGTGCAAACCAATCAAGACCCCCATGCCTACAAATGGACATCTCGACTTAGATGAGGGAGGTAACCCGGTTAATCAAACTCTCTACCGTTCTATGATTGGTAGTTTATTGTACCTTACCGCATCTAGGCCCGATATTATGTTTAGTGTCTGCATGTGTGCTAGATTTCAATCTAATCCTAAGAAAGCTCATCTTCGCGCTGTTAAGAGAATTCTTAGGTATCTCAGGCACACCACAAGCGTTGGTCTGTGGTATCCCAAAGGAGCTTCTTTTGATTTAATTGGCTATTCCGATTCGGATTATGCCGGTTGCAAAATTGATAGGAAAAGTACTTCTGGGGGATGCCATCTGCTTGGTAGATCACTAGTTTCATGGACATCCAAAAAGCAAAATAGTGTTGCCTTGTCAACTGCCGAAGCGGAATACATTGCCGCAGGTGCTTGTTGCACACAAATTTTATATATGAAACAAACTCTTCTAGACTATGGCATAGTTCTAGAAAAGGTACCTTTGTTGTGTGATAATGAGAGTGCTGTTAAAATTGCTAATAACCCTGTACAACACTCTCTCACCAAGCACATTGATATCCGTCATCACTTCCTTAGAGATCATGTTGCTAAAGGAGATATCTTTTTAGAAGGAGTGAGGTCGGAAGATCAATTAGCGGATATTTTCACTAAGCCACTTGATAAGACCCGCTTTTGCATGTTGAGGAATGAACTAAATATTCTTGATCTCAGAAATTTTATGTAAAATGTCAAATGGTGTTGTCAAGCTTGCATTGCATGTTTAAATTCCTTGTATTGCATCTAGGGCTTGTCTAACCTAGTTGAGATAACCGCCAACGAAGCGAGTGAAAAAGCTTAACTCGGGTCAAACTTGGCAAGTCTTAGTTTTAAGCTTTTAGCACTTAAATTCTTACCTTTTATGCAATTGTTGGTTCTTGAAATATGCATGAGGTACTACACTTAGGGGGAGTATTCAAAACTCAAATCACTCATGAAAACCCCTAGTGCAAGCCAAAATGCAAATTTCACCATTTGCCTATTTTCTCTAAAAATTATCTAGCCTATGGCAAAATATTTTGAA
This sequence comes from Zea mays, assembly GCF_902167145.1. Lineage (NCBI taxonomy): Eukaryota > Viridiplantae > Streptophyta > Magnoliopsida > Poales > Poaceae > Zea > Zea mays. The sequence continues at coordinate 221,321,367 of NC_050100.1, read as the reverse complement.
AAATGTATGAGGGTGCCAATACCTGTCCCAACAAGTGTTATTTTGTGTGATTATAAGTTGGGATTTGGTTTGGTTGGGAGTTAGATAGAAAAATTCAAAATTTTCCAAACTCCCCTCTGTCTGGGCTCACCGGACAGTCCGGTGTGCACCGGACACTGCACTGTGCAATGTCCGGTGCACCGGCAGCCGCGCGCTAAAATCCTTTTTCCTGTGCGCTGTCCGGTGGTTCACCGGACAGCTACTGTGCGCTGTCCGGTGTGCACCGGACAGGCACTATAGACTGTCCGGTGCGCCCATATCGCGTTTTAAAAAAAGGCCTCCAGCCCGAGACCGAGCCAGAGGCTCATTTCACCAGCCGTTCTCTCTGTCTCTCTGGCGACTCCCTCTCCCCCGCCGGCGATCTCCCACCACCGGCGGCCACTGTCCCCGACTGTGCTCCGGCGACCTCGTGCCCCTCTCCTTCCCTCCTCGGTGAGCAGCACCTCTCTCCCTCTATCTCTTTCCCTGCTCTCTGACTGTGTAACAGTGAGCACCCTTTTCCACCTTTTGTGAAATTCTCCAAATCCTATGAATCCCAGTGACTCCAATTGGTGGAATGTGTTCTTTTGTGTGCCTTGAACACTCCTGCAGGTTCTTAGCTCCTTCGGGAGGGTTTTAACACCTTAAATGGCCATTTCTCCGAAACCCTAATTCCTCGCCCTCCAAGTGTTCGGTGAAATGCCCAAACCAGCCAAAAATGCTCCAATTGAACCCAAATTTTTCAGGCACCTTCACAACTCTTCCAGCAACATACTTGCCAAATTTCACGCCAATCCGAGTTTCCAGGCTTCAATTTCACTCAATTCCCCGTTTCGAGCGATCGTTTCCGAGCCGAGTGCCCAAATCTCTTCTTCTTCGCCTAAATTCAAACCAAGCACACACTTCACTCATATTCACCTATATAAACCTATCCGTGAAGTACCGGCTCAATTCCATGTCGTTTCGTGCCTCAATTCGAATTCCAAACCTCCTATGGCACTATTTATCGTTCAAACGTCGTTTTCACGCCGTTTGACCTATCGATCGTCTCGTCTCGTGTTTTCTGTGCCATATCTCTCTGTGTATGTATTTATTCACATTTCATATATTTATGACTATGTGACTAATACATGCTCACCTCTTCTGTCATTTCAGTGACCTTGCTTGCTCGTGTGCTGTCTCCCGTCCTGCCTGGATCGTCACCTCTCGTGTGAGCTTTCCAGGTAGTTATCTCATCCTTTGCTAATCTATCGGACATTTTCGCTCTGTGCTTAGTCACTCTCTCTCATTTGCAGACATCAGTTCAGGATGTCGTGCACGAAGAATGTGTCGGCGCCAGGGGGAGGCGATGATGAGGATCCTCGTCGCCCCTTCAGGCAGGTCAAGGGCAAGACCGTTTACTTGGAGCAGCAGGAAGGCCGCAAGAAGCGACGTACGGACAGAGCAGCCCGTGCAGCGGCAGCGGCTGCAGCAGCCACTGCGTAGGCCGAGCTTGGAGATCAGCCGCAGACTCCGTCAGATCAGATCACATACCGTGTTCGTCGTCTCGCCTCCCGGCCTCGCTCCTCCACTCACACCTCCGCTTCCACTCCGCCACCCACTCTGCCTGCTCCCGTCACTCCTATTGCTCCATCCACCTCCACAGCCATACCCGCTACCTCCACTACACCAGCTTCCACTGCTCCTCCTCATCCTGCTCCCGCTTCAGCTCCTCCTGTCCCTCCACCTCGATTCCGGGAGCGCGATGAGACTGAGGTTCGACCCCTGGCTACGGATCCTCGACTGTTTGACCTTCAGCGTGCTACAGCGGCACGAGTACGTAGGTTCAGATACGTACCCGTGGAGTCTTGGCTACCAGCTCAGAGAGACCCTACAGCAGGTGACCTTTTCAGCACACGTATTCAGGAGTCGTTTTTCAGAGCTCAGATGTCTGCTCAGATAGCTCTGCGAGTGCACCGGCTTTTGGATCTTCCAGCCTTTCTGCTTGCAGCCGGTGCTGACTCTGAGGCGCACCTCACCTATCTGCCTGGCCTTCAGACCCTTCTGACTACCAGCGGCAGGTATGTTGAGGAGTGGGTACGCGTCTTCTATGCCTCTATATGGATTGACCCGGATCATCACTGGATGAGGTTCCGTTTTGAGCGAGAGGATGTCACCATTACTGCCAGTCAGATCCGTCAGCTCTTTGGATTCCCCGAGTCGACGACTCGCCTTCACAGCCTCTGCTACGGCACTTCTGACCCTCCTCGTCGCCCTCATGGCGGTGTGGCTCCGGGTATAGCTCACGTCGCGGCTCTGTTCCACCCACCCTTCTCAGATGGGTCGCGACGTTCACCAGCAGATTTTACTACAGCAGCCAAGTATTTATATGAGCTTATCAGACGGACTCTTCTACCGAGGATGGGATACAGGGAGGCTACCACTCATATTCAGCTTTGGCTCCTTGGTGCCCTGGTCTCTCACTCTAAGTTTGACGTTGTGGACTTCCTGATTTGTGAGATCGAGGACACCATTTTGGATGGGATTCGTGCTCGTCGGCAGTTGCCCTATGCTCACTACTTGTGCCACATCTTTGCGCAGCTGATTCAGCCTCCTCGGTTTCAGGGCACCCTTGAGGCCTCACGCCTCGTTTTCGGCTCCTACCGTCCTGCGCCTGAGACTCCTGTGCTAGCTTCTGCTCCTGTTTTTTACTCTCAGGCCGAGGATGCAACTCTTCATCAGTTCGACACTCAGGCTACAACAGTTGATGATGATGATGATGATGATGATGATGATTTTGGGGTTCCTCCTCCGCCTCCTATGCCTCCACGCTCACATGATCATGAGGCTGGGAGTTCTAGTGCTGCCCCTCAGCCTATGGACCCTGCTCTTGCTTCGATTCTCCAGTCTATCACTCAGCAGCAGGCTCACCTGACAGCCGAGCAGGCCCGGTTATCCGAGAGGATGCTCTCGATGTTTCAGAACATGCAGGACAGACAGGATGCGCTTCAGCAGCAGCTACTTCAGGATCGGACTGAGAGTAGGGCATTTATGGTTCTTATGCTACAGCAGTCTGGTGTCTCAGTTCCTCCAGTTCAGTCTGCTCCACCTCCTCCGCTTCACGCTCCAGTTGTGCCATCGATTTTGTCAGGTCCCCCTGTTGGTACTTCTCTGCTCCGGCCGGTCACTTTGGCTTTCACCTCTCCGGTTCTCAGCTCTGTCTGCCCGCAGCCGCCAGTGCCACCAGCATCTGCTGTTACCACTACTGCTGTGGCAGTATCTGTGACCACTTCTATTCCGGCAGCTCCTGCAGCGCGGCCTCAGTCCGAGTCAGTACCAGCTCCAGCTTCTACCGCAGATCCTAGATCCGAGACTGACTCTGACCCTCCGCCGGCGTTCGCTCTGCTGCCTCGACCGCGACCGGACGCGCCCCCGCCGCCTCCTCCTGCTTCAGATGTTTAGGTTCGGGTACCCTTTTGGTGTTTGACGCCAAAGGGGGAGAGATATGAGTTGTGAGAGCTAGGGGGAGTTAGAGAGTTAGTAGAGAGTCATTTTGATGTAATATATGTGCTTGCTACTCTCTGTACTAGCTTGATGTTTTTGGCTCACAAACTCGACATATACTCTCGTTGCTTATGATTGACTGTGTGTATTATGTTTTCACCTTATATTTTATCACCAGTCTTCTAGTTCTTGTTTCATTGATTTAACTTCACTTTTATATGAACAAGAATCTTATGATGTGTATGCGCTCACTCTTATTATTATGGTACACGTTCTTTCTGTCAAAAATTACTGAGTATAACTAATCATTCTTTCTATTGACAGAAACTTCAAAACAAACTACTCTCACAAAACTTGTAGGGTTGTCATCAATCACCAAAAAGGGGGAGATTGAAAGCATCTAGGTCCCTGGTTGGTTTTAGTGATTAATGACAACGTAATATTATATGTGACTAACGTGTGTTTTGCAGAGACAAATGGTAAGTTAGGTCGCATGACAGGTAGAAGTACTACAACGGTGAAAACAATCCCGGAGATAAGAACTCGAAGCGACTGCTAAAACGACGAAACAAAAGGTGAAGGTCTACGGAGTCCGAGTGTCAAGGAGATGTGGACACTCGCGATTTAGTTAGGTCTTTTATTCTCTTTTAGCCGTACTATAAAGAGGGGTTGTTGATGAGTAGTTTGACCAAGAGAGTTCTAGTGTAGTGTTGGTGCACAATCACACTCATATACAGTGCTAGGTGTCACTCTAGAACTCACTCACAAGTTAGAACGAAAACCGATTTGAAAATCAACTGAAAAACAAGAGTTAGTGTTTCTGGCCCTAGGGCACCGGACTGTCCGGTGTGCACCGGACTGTCCGGTGCACCCTCTGCCAGGTGGGGCCAGGCTGGTTCGGGGCAGAGGCATTCCTTCCGCAGAAACCGAGAGCGCAGGTTTGAGAGTTGAATTTTAGTGGCGCACCGGACATCGCACCAGACTGTCCGGTGTGCACCGGACAGTGTCTGTTCACTGTTCGGTGTGCCATGAGTCCAACGGCTAGCTGTCAGAACTAGCCGTTGGAAACAACCGTTGGCGCACCGGTGGCGCACCGGTGGCGCACCGGACTGTCCGGTGCGCCATTGCGCTGTGAGATGCCTGTAACGGCTAGTTGGTGGGTGAGGGCTATTTATACCCCTTCCACCCACCATATTCAATGTCTTGCACTCCACATTTATTCCAGCACATTGCTAGAGCATTGCAAGCACCAAAAGCCTAGTGAGGAGATTAGAGAATCTTAATTCGCGTTTTGTTCCTCATTAGCGCTAGCGAGAGCCACCTAGAGCACACACCACTTGCATTAGGCTTCTCTTGGTCAAGCGAAAGTCTACGGCTTGTTACTCTTGGTGATCGGCATCACCTAGACGGCTTGGTGGCGTTGGGAGCTCGGTGATCACCGTGAAGATCTTGTTGGTGACCCGACTCAAGTTTGTAAGCGGTCTCGAGGGATCTACCGCGCCGGAGTGGCAAAGGATCATCTCGTAGTGAGCACTTGGTTCTTGCGAGGACCAAGGGGGAGTGATACCCTTGCGCGGGTGCTCCAACAAGGACTAGTGGAGAGTGCCGACTCTTCGATACCTCGGGAAAAATTGGAGGAGTCTTCTAAACCTTGCTTTACATTCCGCACTTAATTCAAGCACTTTACATTGTGTATTTGTTTAGCAAGTATTTGAAGTATTGTCTTAGCATTGTTGCATTTCTAGTATTATATTCTTAGTGCTAGTTGTTGGGGTGAAGTTGGGCTCTTGCTTAGCTCTTGCTTAGGTTTTAATTAGTGTTGATTTTTAGAAAAGCCCAATTCACCCCCCTCTTGGGCATCGTGATCCTTTCAAGGGCCTCGGATTCGGCGAGGGCCTCGGCGTACTCCATGCACTCCACATCGCATTCGTATGCGTGTCGGTACGTGGGCCCGACGGTGATGACCCCGTTGGGGCCCGACATCTTGAGCTTGAGGTAGGTGTAGTTGGGGACGGCCATGAACTTGGCGTAGCATGGCCTCCCCAGCACTGCGTGGTAGGTCCCTCGAAACCCGACCACTTCGAACGTGAGGGTCTCCTTTCGAAAGTTGGAGGGCGTCCCGAAGCAGACGGGTAGGTCGAGTTGTCCGAGGGGTTGAACGCGCTTCCCGGGGACGATCCCGTGGAAAGGCGCAGCGCCCGTCCGGACCGAGGACAGATCGATCCGCAGGAGCCCGAGGGTCTCGACGTAGATGATGTTGAGGCTGCTGCCTCCGTCCATGAGGACCTTGGTGAGCCTGACGTTGCCGATGATGGGGTCGACAATGAGTGGGTATCTCCCCGGGCTCGGCACGTAGTCCGGATGGTCGGCCCGGTCGAAGGTGATGGGCTTATCGGACCAGTCTAGGTAGACTGGCGCCGCCACCTTTACTGAGCAGACCTCCCGACGCTCTTGCTTGCGGTGCCGAGCCGAGGCATTCGCCACTTGCCCCCCGTAGATCATGAAGCTGTCGCGGACCTCGAGGAACCCTCCTGCCTTGTGATCTTCCTCCTTTGCGTCGTCGAGGGCCTTGCCACCCTCCGCGGGTGGCCCGGCCTTGTGGAAGTGTCGTCAAAGCATGGCACACTCCTCAAGGGTGTGCTTGATGGGCCCCTGATGATAGGGGCACAGCTCCTTGAGCATCTTGTCGAAGAGGTTGGCACCTCCGGGAGGTTTCCGAGGGTTCTTGTGCTCGGCGGCGGCGACAAGGTCTGCGTCGGCGGTGTCGCGTTTCGCTTGCGACTTCTTCTTGCCCTTCTTCTTGGCGCCGCGCTGAGTTGACGCCTCGGGAGCATCTTCCGGTGGGCGGCCCTTGGGCTTCTTGTCCTTCCGGAAAATGGCCTCAACCGCCTTCTGGCCAGAGGCAAACTTGGTGGCGATGTCCATCAGCTCGCTCGCCCTGGTGGGGGTCTTGCGACCCAGCTTGCTCACCAAGTCGCGGCAGGTGGTGCCGGCGAGGAACGCGCCGATGACATCTGAATCGGTGACGTTGGGCAGCTCTGTGCGCTGCTTCGAGAATCGCCGGATATAGTCCCGGAGAGACTCTCCCGGCTGCTGGCGGCAGCTTCGGAGATCCCAGGAGTTCCCAGGGCGCACATACGTGCCCTAGAAATTGCCGGCGAAGGCTTGGACCAGGTCGTCCCAGTTGGAGATCTGCCCCGGGGGCAGGTGCTCCAGCCAGGCTCGAGCGGTGTCGGAGAGGAACAGGGGGAGGTTGCGGATGATGAGGTTGTCATCGTCCGTTCCACCTAGTTGGCAGGCCAGCCGATAGTCCGCGAGCCACAGTTCCGGTCTCGTCTCCCCCGAGTACTTTGTGATAGTAGTCGGGGTTCGGAACCGGGTCAGGAACGGTGCCCGTCGTATGGCGCGGCTGAAAGCCTGCGGACCGGGTGGTTCGGGCGAAGGACTCCGATCCTCCCCGTTGTCGTAGCGTCCCCCAAGCCTGGGGTGGTAGCCTCGGCGCGCCCTCTCATCGAGGTGGGCCCGACGGCTGTGATGATGGCGCTCGTTGCCGAGGCGACCCGGGGCCGCAGGCGCTGTGTTGCGCGTGCGCCCGGAGTGGACCGAGGCTTCCCGCATGAATCGGGAAGTCACGGCGCGATGTTCCGAGGGGAAACCCTGCCTTCGGGAGGCAGAGCTTTCGGCCCGTCGGACCGCGGCGTCCTCCAGGAGATTCTTGAGCTCTCCCTGGATACGTCGCGCTTCGGTGGTTGATGGCTCCGGCATCGTGCGGAGGAGTATTGCCGCTGCAGTCAGGTTCTGGCCAACTCCGCTGGAATCCGGCGGCGGCCACACCCTGACGTCGTCGGTGATGCGGTGCTGGATGTCCTGGGGGAGATGACGCGCTTCTCCGGCCGGGGGTTGGACCTCCCATTCCTGCCCGATGTCCCGGTGGATCGGCACAAGCGTTCCTGCTCCCTCGTCGAGCCTGGCCTGCCTCTCGCGGATATGCTCGAGCTGTGGGTCAGGACCCCCCGCCAGGACGGGGACCACAACTAGCTCCCGAAGGATGTCAACGCGAGGCACGGGCCTAGGGGGATCACCGTTTTCCGGCATACCAAGATGGTTGCCTTCGCCGGGACCCCCTAGATCGACGTGGAAACATTCACGACTTGGGCCGCAGTCCTCATTGCCGAGGCCGCGGCTGCCGTCGGAACAGTCGGAAAGGCTGTAGTCACATGCTGTCATGAAGTCCTGCACGGCACTGGGGTTATCAAGTCCGGAGAAATCCCAACAGAGGTCGGGCTCGCCATCTTCCTCGGACCCCGAGGGCTCGTAGGTCGAGTCGGCCGTCAGTCGGTCCCAGGGTGACCGAACACGATACCCCAGGGGGTTTGGACTCGCCTCCAAGAGAGTGCTCACCGAAGCGGAGTCGCTTGGTGGGCCGAGGCCGAATCCAAATGACACGAGATGGGAATCGGTCGGTACCTTTCGGTCGACGGTCGGTGACGAGGTCGCGTCTGGGACTGACTGCACCGTTGTCTCGGGTACGAGGGTGACGCCCAGCAAGTCCTTCGCAAGCGTGCTGGCGTCGTGCGTTTGCTTGAGATTGGCGTGTTGCGGGGAGGCGGCGCTCGTCTTCGTCTCAGATGCGAGATCGATGCCAGACGCGCCCTCCGTTGGGGCGCCGGCGCCGTCGACTCGCTCGACAGCCAACGAGGTGCCGCTTCCCGCTTGGCCTTGGTTGCCCCGCCTCCTCCTCCGTCGGCGGGGGAGGGGACGGGACAAGCCCGAATGTCGTCCTTCCACCACGTGGGGAAGGCGTCGTCGATTTCCCCGCCGGCGAGCGGGTTGTCGACCGCCATTGTCGCTGTCGCGCGGCGGGGGAAGGAGTATCATGTCGTAGCTGCCGTCGAGGGACATGAACTCAAGATTCCCGAAACGGAGCACCGTCCCAGGCTGGAAAGGTTGCTGGAGACTGCCCATCTGGAGCTTGACGGGAAGCTGTTCGTCAACACGCAGCAGGCCCCTACCTGGCGCGCCAACTGTCGGTGTTTTGAAACCCAGGGGGTCCCTAGACCGACGAGTGAATTGTCGTCGCGTGCCCCAGCCCAGATGGGTCAACGCGAGGCGGAACGTGAAGGGGGGAAAGAAAGCAGCCGGAGAGAGGCGGACGTGAGAGAGTGGATCCCGCGGCCTTCGTGTTAGCCCCGCGCCTGAGTCGGGTGCGCTTGCAGTAGGGAGATACAAGCGTCCACGCGGGAGTGGGAGCGAGCGGCCTTGCGCGAGCGCCGTCCCATCCTTCTCCGCGCGGGCCAACCCTCTGTAAGAGGGCCTTGGTCCTTCCTTTTATAGGCGTAAGAAGAGGATCCAGGTGTACAATGGGGAGTGTAGCAGAGTGCTACGTGTCTAGCGGAGGAGAGCTAGCGCCCTAAGTACACGCCATCGTGGCAGCCGGAGAGGTGTTTGGCACCCGGTTCGTGTGGTGTCGTGGCCATCGGAGGAGTGCTGGAGCCTGGCGAGAGGACAGATGTTGGGGCTGTCGAGTCCTTGCTGACGTCCTCTTGCTTCCGTAAGGGGGCCGAGAGCCGCCGTCGTCACAGAGCGCGCGAGGCGCCATCATTGCCTATCTAGCGGAGCGAGCCAGATGGGACGCCGGTCTTGTTCCCCGTAGCCTGAGTCAGCTCGGGGTAGGGTAATGATGGCGCCTCCTGTCGACGTGGTCGGTCCGCGCCCTAGGTTGGGTGATGTGGAGGCTCCTCCGAGGTCGAGGTCGAGTCTGTCTTCCGTGGCCGTGGTCGAGTCCGAGCCCCTGGGTCGGGCGAGGCGGAGACCGTCGGCTGAGGCCAGGGCTGAGTCCGAGCCCTGGGGTCGGGCGAAGCAGAGTTCGTCGTCTTCTGGGGCTGAGCCCAAGTCCGAGCCCTGGGTCGGGCGGAGCGGAGTTCGTCTTCTTCCGGGGCTGAGCCCGAGTCCGAGCCCTGGGTCGGGCGTAGCGGAGTTCGCCGTCTTCCGGGGCTAAGCCCGAGTCCGAGCCCTGGGTCGGGCGGAGCGGAGTTCGCCGTCTTCCGGGGCTGAGCCCGAGTCCGAGCCCTGGGTCGGGCGGAGCGGAGTTCGCCGTCTTCCGGGGCTGAGCCCGAGTCCGAGCCTTGGGTCGGGCGGAGCGGAGTTCGCCGTCTTCCGGGGCTGAGCCCGAGTCCGAGCCCTGGGGTCGGGCGAGGCGGAGTTTCCTATGACGCCCGAGGCGAGCCTTGGCTGCTGTCAGCCTCACTCTGTCGGGTGGCTCAGCAGTCGGAGCGGCACAGGCGGCGCTGTCCTCTTGTCAGACCGGTCAGTAGAGCGGCGAAGTGACTGCGGTCACTTTGGCTCTGTCGACTGGAGGGCGCGCGTCAGGATAAAGGTGTTAGGCCACCTTTGCATTGAATGCCCTTGCGATTTGGTCGGTCGGCGTGGCGATGTGGCCAAGGTTGCTTCTCGGTGAAGACTGGGCCTCGGGCGAGCCTATAGCGTGCCCGTTGCTGGAGGGGGGGTCCTCGGACGAGACGTAGGTTCTCCGGGGTCGGCTTCCCTTGCCCGAGGCTAGGCTCGGGCGAGGCACGATTGTGTCCCTTGAATGGACCGATCCTTGACTTAATCGCACCCATCAGGCCTTAGCAGCTTTGTGCTGATGGGGGTTACCAGCTGAGATTTAGGGGCCTTGAGGGTACCCCTAATTATGGTCCCCGACAATACCCGTCACGGTATCTAGTACAAATACGAGTTTAATATTAACCTCGTTGGTACTGGTTTGTGAATCCTATACTCGTGCCTCATTATCATTTGTTCCCACTTGTTGTCATATGTGTCCTTTCTCCTGTCGCGGAATCAGAGTCAATTATATTGTTGTTTCGCAATGTGTCGCTTTTTGCTTCACAATTAAGATCAGCAAGCTTGCGAAGATCGTTTTGTTTTAAATTTTTGCTAATTCTGACCGCCACAATATGTTGCGATCTACTAAATACCTAGCTTTTTAGCTCGTTTCTATGATAACCGCTTTGGTGAAGACTGAAAGTCGCCTAGAGGGGGATGAATAGGCGGAATCTGAAAATTATAAACTTAAGCATACACTACAAGTTGGGGTTAGCGTTAGAAATAACATTGAGTCTGAAAGAGAGGGTGAAAATAAATCACAAGCAAATGAAGAGAGTGACGCGGTGATTTGTTTTACCGAGGTTCGATTCTTGCAAACCTACTCCCCGTTGAGGTGGTCACAAAAACCAGGTCTCTTTCAACCCTTTCCCTCTCTCAAACGGTCACCTAGACCGAGTGAGCTTCTCTTCTCAATCAATCGGGACACTTAGTCCCCACAAGAACCACCACACAATTGGTGTCTCTTGCCTTGATTACAAATGACTTGGGAACAAGAAATGAGGAAGAAGAAAAGCGATCCAAGCGCAAGAACTCAAATAAACACAAATATCTCTCTCTCACTAGTCACTAATTGTTTGGAGTGATCTTTGGACTTGGGATAGGATTTGATCTCTTGTTTGTGTCTTGGAGTGAAGTCTAGAGTTCTTGTATTGAATGCAATTGCTGAAAACTTGCATGCCTTGAATGTGTGGTGGTTGGGGGTATTTATAGCCCCACCCACCAAAATGCCCGTTGGGGAACTCTGCTGTCGACGGGCGCACCGGACAGTCCGGTGCACCACCGGACACAGTCCGGTGCGCCAGCCACGTCACCCAACCGCTAGGGTTCGACCGTTGGAGCTCTGACTTGTTGGGCCACCGGACAGTCCGGTGGTGCACCAGACAGGTCCTATTCACTGTCTGGTGCGCCTTCTGCGTCTGCTCTGACTTCTGCGCCCGCAGTCTGCGCACTGTAGCTCACTGTTCACCTTTTGCAGACGACCGTTGGCATGCTAGCCGTTGCCCCCGGACAGTCCGGTGCTACACCGGATAGTCCGATGAATTATAGCGGAGAGCAATTTTCAAGAAACCCAAAGCTGAGGAGTTTGAGCTGATTCTCCCTGGTGCACTGGACACTGTCCGGTGGCACACCGGACAGTCCGGTGCGCTAGACCAGGCCAGCCTTCGGTTTTCTTTGCTCCTTTGTTTTGAACTCTTTCTTTTAACTTTGTATTAGTTTATTGTGAACCTTTGGCATATGTAGAACATATATTCTAGAGCAAACTAGTTAGTCCAATTGTTTTGTGTTGGGCAATTCAACCACCAAAATCATTTAGAAAAAGGTTTGACCCTATTTCCCTTTCAATCTCCCCCTTTTTGGTGATTGATGCCAACACAAACCAAAGCAAATATAAAAGTGCAGAATTGAACTAGTTTGGATAAGGTAAGTGCAAAGGTTGCTTGGAATGAAACCAATATAATTATTTCAATAGATATGCATGGATTGTTTTCTTCTTATTTAAAATTTTGGACCACATTTGCACCACGAGTTTTGTTTTTGCAAATTCTTTGGTAAATTCTTTTCAAAAACCCTTTTTGCAAATAGTTAAAGGTATATGAATAATATTGAAAGAAGCATTTTCAAAATTTGAACTTTTCTCCCCCTGTTTCAAATGCTTTTCCTTTGACTTAAACAAAACTCCACCTCAATGAAATTCTCCTCTTAGTGTTTAAGAGGGTTTTACAAATTTTTGAAGATACTAGAACATTTCCCCCCTTTTGAAAACACGTTAAGATACTAATTTAAAAACTTCGTTTTTAAAATTCGTTGGTGATGGTGCGGTCCTTTTGCTTTGGGCTAATACTTTCTCCCCCTTTGGCATGAATCGCCAAAAACGAATACTTGTGAGTGAAATATAAGCCCTTTTATTTTCTCCCTTATGGCAAACAAATAAATATGAGTGAAGATTATACCAAAGTGGAGAATGATGCGGAATACCGGCAAAGAGTAGATAATATCGATGGAGTTGAGTGGAAGCGTTGTCTTTGCCAAATACTCAATTTCCCTTTCAATTCTATGACTAAGCATAATAATACACTTGAAAGCACATTAGTCATAGGCATAAAAGAGATATGATCAAAGGTATATAAATGAGCTATGTATGCTGTCGGGGACCATAATTAGGGGTACCCTCAAGACGCCTAATTCTCAGCTGGTAACCCCTATCAGCATAAAGCTGCAGAGGCCTGATGGGTGCGATTAAGTCAGGGATCAGTCCATACGAGCGACTAGATCACGCCTCGCCCGAGCCTAGCCTCAGGCAAGGGCAGCCGACCCCGAGGGGTTTCTGTCTCGCCCGAGGCCCCCCCCTTTTAACGGCGGACACATCTCCGGCTCGCCCGAGGCCTTGCCTTCGCTAAGAAGCAGCCCTGACTAAATCGCCGCGCCGACCGACCGAGTCGCAGGAGCATTTAACGCAAAGTGCCACTTGACAGAGTGAGACTGACAGGCAGTCAGGCCTTGCCAAAGGCGCCATAGGAAGCTCCGCCCGACCCAGGGCTCGGACACGGGCTAAGGCCCCGGAAGACGGCGAACTCCGCTCCGCCCGACCCAGGGCTCGGACACGGGCTAAGGCCCCGGAAGACGGCGAACTCCGCTCCGCCCGACCCAGGGCTCGGACTCAGGCTAAAGCCCCGGAAGACGGCGAACTCCGCTCCGCCCGACCCAGGGCTCGGACTCGGGCTAAGGCCCCGGAAGACGGCGAACTCCGCTCCGCCCGACCCAGGGCTCGGACATGGGCTAAGGCCCCGGAAGACGGCGAACTCCGCTCCGCCCGACCCAGGGCTCGGACTCGGGCTCAGCCCCGGAAGACGGCGAACTCCGCTCCGCCCAACCCAGGGCTCGGACTCGGGCTCAGCCCCAGAAGACGACGAACTCCGCTTCGCCCGACCCCAGGGCTCGGACTCCGCCCTGGCCTCTGCCGAACAACCTCCGCCTCGCCCGACCCAGGAGCTCGGGCTCGGCCTCGGCCATGGAAGACAGACTCGACCTCGGCTTCGAAGGAGCCTCCACGTCGCCCGACCTAGGGCACAGGCCCGCCACGTCCACAGGAAGCGCCATCATCACTCTACCCCGAGCCGACTCGGGCCACAGAGAACAAGACCGGTGTCCCATCTGGCTAGCTCCGCCAGATAGGCAATGATGGCGCCCCGCTAGCCCTGTGACGACGGCGGCTCTCAGCTCCCTTACGGAAGCAGGGGGACGTCAGCAAGGACTCAACCGCTCTGACAGTTGTCCCTCCGCCAGGCTCCATTGCTCCTCCGACAGCCACGACATCACACCAGCAGGGTGCCAAGATCTCTCCGGCTGCCACATTGGCATGTACTTAGGGCGCTAGCTCTCCCCCGCTAGACACGTAGCACTCTGCTACACCCCCATTGTACACCTGGATCCTCTCCTTACGCCTATAAAAGGAAGGACCAGGGCCTTCTTAGAGAAGGTTGGCCGCGCGGGGACGAGGATGGGGCAGGCGCTCTCTTGGGGCCGCTCGCTTCCCTCACCCGCGTGGACGCTTGTAACCCCCTACTGCAAGCGCACCCGACCTGGGCGCGGGACGAACACGAAGGCCGCGGGATTTCCACCTCTCTCACGCCCGTCTCCGGCCACCTCGCTTCCCCCCTTCGCGCTCGCCCACGCGCTCGACCCATCTGGGCTGGGGCACGCGGCACACTCACTCGTCGGCCTGAGGGACCCCCCGGTCTCGAGACACCGACAGTTGGCGCGCCATGTAGGGGCCTGCTGCGTGTTGACGAGCAGTTTCCCGTCAAGCTCCAGTTGGGCAGTCTCCAACAACCTCTCCAACCCGGGACGGTGCTCCGTTTCGGGAGTCTTGAGTTCATGTCCCTCGACGGCAGCTACGACATGATACTCCTTCCACCGCCGCGCGACAACGACAATGGCGGTCGACGACTCGCCCGCCGGCGGCGGAATCGACGACATCTTCCCCGCGTGGTGGAAGAATGACATTCGAGCTCGCCTCGTCCTCTCCCCCGCCAACGGAGGAGGAGGCGGGGCAACCAAGGCCAAGCGGGAGGCCGCGCTTCGTCGGCTGTCGAGCGAATCGATGTCCGCAGCGCCCCAACGGGGGGGGCGTCGGGCGTCGACCTCGCGTTTGAGATGAAGGCGAGCGCCGTCCCCCCGCGACACGCCAATCCCGAGCAAGTGGACGACGCCAGCGCGCTCGCGGAGGGCCTGCAGGACGTCGCCCTCGTCCCTAAGACGACGGCGCAATCAGTCCCCGACGTGACTATGTCGCTCCTCGTCGACCAAAAGGTACTGACCGATTCCCATCCTACGTCGTTTCGACTCGGCCTCAACCCGCCTAGCGACCTCGCTTTGGCGGGCGCTCTCGTTGAGGCGAGTGCAACCCCTCTGGGGTTTCGTATGCGGTCGCCTTGGGACCGGTTGACGGACGTTTCGACCTACGGACCCTCTGAGTCCGAGGAAGATGACGATCCCAACATCTGCTGGGATTTCTCTGGATTTGGCAACCCCAGTGCCATGCGGGACTTTGTGACCGCATGTGACTACTGCCTCTCCGACTGTTCCGACGGTAGCCGCAGCCTTGACGACAAGGACTGCGGCCCAAGCCGCGAATGTTTCCACGTCGAGCTAGGGGATCCCTCCGAAGGCAACCATCTCAGTATGCCGGAGGACGGTGATCTCCCTAGGTCGGTGCCTCGTGCCGACATCCCGCGGGAGCTAGCTGTGGTCCCCGTTCCGGTGGGGGGTCACGACCCACAGCTCGAGCAAGTCCGCGGGGCGCAGGCCAGGCTCGACGAGGGAGCAGGAGCGCTCGAGTCGATCCGCCGGGACGTCGGGCAGGTATGGGCGGGCCAACCCCCGGCTGGAGAAATACGTCACCTGCCCCAGGGTTTCCAGCACCGCGTCGCCAATTACGTCAGGGTCAGGCCGCCACCCGCATCCAGCGAGGTCGGTCAGAACCTAGCAGCCGCGGCGATGCTCCTCCGCGCGATGCCGGAGCCATCAACCACCGAGGGTCGGCGAATCCAGGGAGAGCTCAAGAATCTTCTGGAAGGCGCTGCGGCCCGACGGGCCGAGAGCTCTGCCTCCCGAAGGCAAGGATACCCCTCGGAACCTCATGCCGCGACTTCCCGATTCATGCGGGAAGCCTCGGTCTACACCGGGCGCACGCGCAACACCGCGCCTGCGGCCCCGGGCCACCTCGGCAACGAGCACCATCGTCGCGACCGTCGGGCTCACCTCGACAAAAGGGTGCGCTGAGGCTACCACCCCAGGCGTGGGGGACGCTACGACAGCGGGGAGGATCGAAGTCCCTCGCCCGAACCACCCGGTCCGCAGGCCTTCAGTCAGGCCATCCGACGGGCGCCGTTCCCGGCCCAGTTCCGACCCCCGACTACTATCACAAAGTACTCGGGGGAAGCGAGACCGGAACTGTGGCTCGCAGACTATCGCCTGGCCTGCCAACTGGGTGGAACGGACGACGACAACCTCATCATCCGCAACCTCCCCCTGTTCCTCTCCGACACTACTCACGCCTGGTTGGAGCACCTGCCTCCGGGGCAGATCTCCAACTGGGATGATTTGGTC
Organism: Zea mays; assembly: GCF_902167145.1. Classification (NCBI taxonomy): domain Eukaryota; kingdom Viridiplantae; phylum Streptophyta; class Magnoliopsida; order Poales; family Poaceae; genus Zea; species Zea mays. Next base: position 221,305,371 of record NC_050100.1, on the reverse strand, counting down.
CAAGCCTTCGCCGGTAATTTCCAGGGCACGTACGTGCGCCCCGGGAATTCCTGGGACCTCCGAAGCTGCCAGCAACAGCCGGGAGAGTCTCTTCGGGACTACATCTGGCGATTCTCGAAGCAGCGCACCGAGCTGCCCAACATCACTGACTCAGATGTCATCCGCGCGTTCCTTGCCGGCACCACCTGCCGCGACCTGGTGAGCAAGTTGGGTCGCAAGACCCCCACCAGGGCGAGCGAGCTGATGGACATCGCCACCAAGTTCGCCTCTGGCCAGGAGGCGGTCGAGGCCATCTTCCGAAAGGACAAGCAGCCCCAGGGCCGCCCGTCGGAAGAGGCTCCCGAGGCGTCTACTCCGCGCGGCGCCAAGAAGAAAGGCAAGAAGAAGTCGCAAGCGAAACGCGGCGCCGCCGACGCGGACCTTGTCGCCGCCGTCGAGTACAAGAACCCTCGGAAGCCCCCCGGAGGTGCTAACCTCTTCGACAAGATGCTCAAGGAGCCGTGCCCCTACCATCAGGGGCCCGTCAAGCACACCCTCGAGGAGTGCGTCATGCTTCGGCGCCACTTCCACAAGGCCGGGCCACCCGCAGAGGGTGGCAGGGCCCGCGACGACGACAAAAGGGAAGATCACCAAGCAGGAGAGTTCCCTGAGGTCCGTGACTGCTTCATGATCTACGGAGGGCATGCGGCGAATGCCTCGGCTCGGCATCGCAAGCAAGAGCGCCGGGAGGTCTGCTCGGTGAAGGTGGCGGCGCCAGTCTACCTAGACTGGTCCGACAAGCCCATCACCTTCGACCAAGCTGACCACCCCGACCACGTGCCGAGCCCGGGGAAATACCCGCTCATCGTCGACCCCATCGTCGGCGACGTCAGGCTCACCAAGGTCCTGATGGATGGGGGCAGCTGCCTCAACATCATCTACGCCGAGACCCTCAGGCTCCTGCGCGTCGATCTGTCCTCCGTCCGAGCAGGCGCTGCGCCCTTCCACGGGATCATTCCTGGGAAGCGCGTCCAGCCCCTCGGACGGCTCGACCTTCCCGTCTGCTTCGGAACGCCCTCCAACTTCCGAAGGGAGATTTTGACGTTCGAGGTGGTCGGGTTCCGAGGAACCTACCACGCGGTGCTGGGGAGGCCATGCTACGCGAAGTTCATGGCCGTCCCCAACTACACCTACCTGAAGCTCAAGATGTCGGGCCCCAACGGGGTCATCACCGCCGGCCCCACGCACAAACACGCGTTCGAATTCGACGTGGAGTGTGTGGAGTACGCCGAGGCCCTCGCTGAGTCCGAGGCCCTCATCGCCGACCTGGAGAACCTCTCCAAAGAGGTGCCGGATGTGAAGCGACATACCGGCAACTTTGAGCCAGCGGAGACGGTTAAGGCCGTCCCTCTCAACCCCAGTGGCGACACCTCCAAGCAGATCCGGATCGGTTCTGGGCTCGACCCCAAATAGGAAGCAGTGCTCGTCGACTTTCTCTGCGCAAGCGCCGACGTCTTTGCGTGGAGTCCCTCGGACATGCCCGGCATACCGAGGGATGTCGCCGAGCACTCGCTGGATATTCGGGCCGGAGCCCGACCCGTCAGGCAGCCTCTGCGCCGATTCGACGAGGAGAAGCGCAGAGTGATAGGCGAGGAGATCCACAAGCTAATGGCAGCAGGGTTCATCAAAGAGGTATTCCATCTCGAATGGCTTGCCAACCCTGTGCTTGTGAGAAAGAAAGGGGGGAAATGGTGGATGTGTGTAGACTACACTGGTCTCAACAAAGCATGTCCGAAGGTTCCCTACCCTCCACCTCGCATCGATCAAATCGTGGATTCCACTGCTGGGTGTGAAACCCTGTCCTTCCTCGATGCCTACTCAGGGTATCACCAAATCCGGATGAAAGAGTCCGACCAGATTGTGACTTCTTTCATCACGCCCTTCGGCATGTACTGCTATGTCACCATGCCGTTCGGTTTGAGGAATGCGGGCGCGACGTACCAGCGGTGCATGAACCATGTGTTCGGCGAACACATCGGTCGCACAGTCGAGGCCTACGTCAATGACATCGTAGTCAAGACAAGGAAGGCTTCCAACCTCCTCTCCGACCTTGAAGTGACATTCCGGTGTCTCAAGGCAAAAGGCGTCAAGCTCAATCCCGAGAAGTGTGTCTTCGGGGTGCCCCGAGGCATGCTCTTGGGGTTCATCGTCTCCGAGCGGGGCATCGAAGCCAACCCGGAGAAGATCGCAGCCATCACCAACATGGGGCCCATCAAGGACTTAAAAGGTGTACAGAGGGTCATGAGATGTCTCGCGGCCCTGAGCCGGTTCATCTCATGCCTCGGCGAAAGAGGTCTGCCTCTGTACCGCCTGTTAAGGAAGGCCGAGTGCTTCACTTGGACCCCTGAGGCCGAGGAAGCTCTCGGGGACCTGAAGGCACTCCTCACCAAGGCGCCTATCTTGGTACCCCCAGCTGATGGAGAAGCCCTCTTGGTCTACGTCGCCGCGACCACTCAGGTGGTTAGCGCCGCGATTGTGGTCGAGAGGCAAGAAGAGGGGCATGCATTGCCCGTTCAGAGGCCAGTTTACTTCGTCAGCGAGGTACTGTCCGAAACCAAGATCCGCTACCCACAAGTACAGAAGCTGCTGTACGCAGTGATCCTGACGAGGCGGAAGTTGCGACACTACTTCGAGTCTCACCCGGTAACTGTGGTGTCATCCTTCCCCCTGGGGGAGATCATCCAGTGCCGAGAGGCCTCGGGCAGGATCGCAAAGTGGGCTGTGGAAATCATGGGCGAGACCATCTCGTTCGCGCCTCGGAAGGCCATCAAGTCCCAGGTATTGGCGGACTTCGTAGCCGAATGGGTCGACACCCAGCTGCCGACGGCTCCGATCCAACCGGAGCTCTAGACCATGTTTTTCGACGGGTCGCTGATGAAGACGGGAGCCGGCGCGGGCCTGCTCTTCATCTCGCCCCTCGGGAAACACCTACGCTACGTGCTACGCCTCCATTTCCCGGCATCCAACAATGTGGCTGAGTACGAAGCTCTGATCAACGGATTGTGAATCGCCATCGAGCTAGGGGTCCGACGCCTCGACGCTCGCGGCGACTCGCAGCTCGTCATCGACCAAGTCATGAAGAACTCCCACTGCCGCGACCCGAAGATGGAGGCCTACTGCGATGAGGTTCGGCGCCTGGAAGACAAGTTCTACGGGCTCGAGCTTAACCACATCGCTCGGCGCTACAACGAGACTGCGGACGAGCTGGCAAAAATAGCCTCGGGGCGAACAACGGTTCCCCCGGACGTCTTCTCCTGGGATCTGCATCAACCCTCCGTCAAGATCAACGACACGCCCGAGCCCGAGGCACCCTCGGTCTAGCCCGAGGCACCCTCGGTCCAGCCCGAGGCGTCCTCGGTTCAGCCCGAGGTACCCTCGGCTTTCGAGGGCGAGGCGCTGCACATCGAGGAGGAGCGGAGCGGGGCCACGCCTGATCGAGATTGGCAGACCCCGTACCTGCAATATCTCCGCCAAGGAGAGCTGCCCCTCGACCGAGCCGAGGCTCGGCGGATAGCGCGACGCGCCAAGTCGTTCGTCCTGCTGGGCGATGGGAAGGAGCTCTACCACCGCAATCCTTCGGGCATCCTCCAGCGATGCATCTCCATCGCCGAAGGTCAGGAACTCCTGCAAGAGATACACTCGGGGGCTTGCGGCCATCACGCAGCGCCCCGAGCCCTCGTCGGGAATGCTTTCCGGCAAGGCTTCTACTGGCCAACGGCGGTGGCCGACGCTACTAGAATTGTCCGCACCTGCGAAGGGTGTCAATTCTATGCGAAGCAGACCCACCTGCCCGCTCAGGCTCTGCAGACGATACCCATCACCTGGCCCTTTGCTGTGTGGGGTCTGGACCTCGTCGGTCCCTTGCAGAAGGCGCCCGGGGGCTACACGCACCTGCTGGTCGCCATCGACAAGTTCTCCAAGTGGATCGAGGTCCGACCCCTGAACAGCATCAGGTCCGAGCAGGCGGTGGCGTTCTTCACCAACATCATCCATCGCTTCGGGGTCCCCAACTCCATCATCACCGACAACGGCACCCAGTTCACCGGCAGAAAATTCTTGGATTTTTGCGAGGATCACCACATCCGGGTGGACTGGGCCGCCGTGGCTCATCCCATGTCGAATGGGCAAGTAGAGCGTGCCAACGGCATGATTCTACAAGGGCTCAAGCCTCGGATTTACAACGACCTCAACAAGTTCGGCAAGCAATGGATGAAGGAACTCCCCTCGGTGGTCTGGAGCCTGAGGACAACGCCGAGCCGAGCCACGGGCTTCACGCTGTTCTTCCTGGTCTACGGGGCCGAGGCCGTCTTGCCCACTGACCTGGAATATGGCTCCCCAAGGACGAGGGCCTACGACGATCAAAGCAACCAAGCTAGCCGAGAAGACTCGCTGGACCAGCTGGAAGAGGCTCGGGACAGGGCCTTACTACACTCGGCGCGGTATCAGCAATCCCTACGACGCTACCACGCCCGAGGGGTCCGACCCCGAGACCTCCAGGTGGGCGACCTGGTGCTTCGGCTGCGGCAAGACACCCGAGGGAGGCACAAGCTCACGCCCCCCTGGGAGGGGCCATTTGTCATCGCCAAAGTTCTGAAGCCCGGAACGTACAAGCTGGCCAACAGTCAAGGCGAAGTCTACGGCAACGCTTGGAACATCCAACAGCTACGTCGCTTCTACCCTTAAGATGTTTCCAAGTTGTTCATATGCCTCGCACCCACGCAAAGTTTAGTCAACAAGGAAGGGTCGGCCTCGCCTCGGCAAAGCCCGACCCTCCCTCGTTGGCTAAAAGGGGGGAAACCCCCTCTGCGTCAAAATTTTCCTCGAAAAAAGATCTCTTTTACCAGAATATCTTTCGTGCTTTTTGACTACTTCGAAAAGTGGGTCCTGGAAACGACGGAGTACACGTAAGCAGCCAAGGCTGACCGAGCCGAGGGACTCCTACGCCTCCGGGATACGGATACCTCACTCATCACCTTCTGCGATAAGTAACTCGCGTTCGGATAAAGTGGCTCCACGGATCGAACAAGTCTTTACGTTCGGAAGCCCTTCTGCCGAAGCGATCCTTCGAGCCTTCTCGACCGAGTCGGTGACAGGGCCTCATGGACGGGTGAAAGTACGCGTAAGCGGCAAGGCCGACCGAGCCGAGGGACTCCCACGCCTCCGGGATACGGATACCTCACTCATCACCTTCCGCGAGAAGCAACTCTCGCTCGCACAAACATCCCTGTTACCGACAAAAAGTCCAGATACTCGAAACAAGAGGAAAAGAGACGCAGCTTTACAACGCAGCGAGGGTGTGTGTTCTGGCCTCGGCGGCCGCACAAGGCACACGCTACAAGACAATCTGATCCTGCAGGCTCGGGTCTTGACGCTGGAAGGGGGCAGCAACACCCTCGGCATCAACGACACCTTCGGCGAGGCCCGACCTAGCCTCGGACGGCGACGCGGTCCGAAGATCTCCGCTCCGAAGGACGACGTCATCACCACGCCCGGGCAATCGCTGCCATGGACTTCTCCGGGAATCCGGCCCGAGCAGGCGGCTCGGCCGGTTACCCCTGGGGCCTCGGCCAACCATCTTCCAAGGGCGCCAGCCCGGTCCGAGGCCTCGGCTGATCAACTCCGACGTCGGTCCCGCCAACGGACAACCCGGCTAGGCTCCGGCCAACCAGGTTTCATTTTCGAGCCGACTCCGCCTCTGTTCATACTGATATCGCTACCCCTGGCCTCGGCTCGTCGAAGAGCGGCCGAGGGGTCTCTTTAACTAAGCTAGAGGAGCCTCGGACAGCAAGGCCGACCGAGCCGAGGGACTCCTACGCCTCCGGGATACGGATACCTCACTCGTCACCTTGACACGGGGCGACTCATGCTTGGTGAAGCGGTTTAGATAATCAACAGACGAGTCTTAGTGCTCAAAAATGAGGAAAAAACACGGCTCCGTGCCGAAGTTACATACATGTTCAGGCCCTGAAAGTCGTAATGAACAAAAACCCTGGCATTCGAAGTGCCATTACAAACGGAACTCCAGTTCCCCCTCCGCAGGTACGAACAACCCCACTCGATAGGGGCGGGCCTGCGGGGCTACAGAAGACTGACGAGCGGCTCGCCGCCGCCCGCTCTGACTACGACGACAACGGCCCCCACTCCGGGTGGCCGAACCGCAGCAGCGCAGGCCTCAGGGTAGGCACTGCTGCAGTCTTGCCCTCGCCCACGCCGACGCTCGAGGGGCGAGGACAAGTACAAAGAGCCGGAGGCCCGAAGCGCGGATGGTGGCGGTGATCCCGTCGGCGACGGGGACTTCTCGAGCCACCTCCGCCTCGGCACCGACGGCAGGAGCCATCAGCCCTCCGGCAGATCCCCACTCAAATCCTCCCGGACGAGTGGGGCGTCGGCCTCCGCGTAAAGGCACCGTCCCGGTGCAAAGGCAGGACCACACCAGAACACGAACGCCGCCCTAGCAGCGCGCGACATCTAGGGTGGTCCTCCAGTGTACACGGCGCGGCAGCCGCCCTCCTGCAAAAGGGGCCCCGGGAGCCAAGCCGACGAACCCGACACGCTGGAGGTGACGACGCCTGCCGTCGACTAGCCCCGCGTTGTCGAAGTCCGGGTCGCCCGCAGGGCCAGTGAGCGCCCTCTCCCCCGAATGCTGCGGGAGAGGATGACCCACGAACCCGCGCGGGAGGTAGAGCGCCGGCTCAGCCCGGCACCCACCCCAGCGAGGATGATGAACATCCTTGAAGCTGAGGGTGGGACCAAGATCGCAGCCCGGCTTGCTCCTCCCCACCCAGGAGCTGGTGGTCACCGTCTCGGGTGACCACCAGCGGAGGGGAGCAACCGGGCTGTGTGATGAAAATCCTTGAAGCCGAACGATGGCTGAAAGGTACCAACACCCACGGAGTTGCGTTCCTCCAACGATGAGGCGAAAAGACGGCGGGCGTCCCCCATCCGGGGGCTTGGAAGGTGGAAAGACGCGGTGCATAAGGGAGCGAGGTGACATGGTCGCCTTACGAAAGGGGTCGCCCTCCTTTTAAAGGCAACTCTCCCTACGTGCGCCCCCAACCGTCACGGGCGGAGTCTTCTCCAACACGCTCCAAAGCCCTCCCCTACGGCGCGGGGGCTGGATCCCGCATGTCATGCAGACCGGCTCCGAGCAGAAGAGGCCAAACCGCCGCGCGTGGTGCACACAACCGCCCAGCGGTTACAAGTGACTCTCCACTTTGGCCCAGACCAACGGGCGAAAGGGGCGGGCAGCCATGCAGGCGGCATGCAACCACGCCAAGTGGACGCGCTTCTCCAACTCCCGACACACCAGCCTGGAGGCCCAGGCCCACGCGTCGCGCAACTGGCGCGCCGGATGCTGCATGCAAGCAACCGCACCGCCTGCGCCGCCACCGCGCCTCCTCGATTGCGGAACCGATACCGCGACTCGAGGCGACCCAGCGCGCGACCCAGCAGCGCCAGCCTGACGCGGCGGCCAACGCGACCAAAAGTGGGCCGGCAGTAATGACGGTGGCAGGCGCACGGGAGCAGCGGTCACGTCGTCAGCCAAGCTCACGTCCCATCCGAGGGCAGCAAGAGAACCCCCTCTCACGGCGTGAAGACAACGCGCCCGTGATCCGTTCCTCGAACGGCTCGCGCACGCGCAACGGCTGCCCCGCCAACTACTCGCCCCGTCGCATTAACTTCGCGGCTGGACAGGCGGTGTTTCTGGCAGGAGCAGCGGGCGACGCTTCGCCTTCGCCGAAACAACCGCGCCAAAAAAGGTACGCCGCGTCGTTCGGTTTCATATCCTTTTCCCTTTTTTCCTCTTTTCTCTATCTCTCACGACAGGGACCGGGAAAGGGGGATACCCCGAAAGGGATCCTCCCCCGTGAAGGAACCAGGCTCCGAGCCTCCTTACTGATCAGAGGTTCGAAGGCTGGCCCCCCGAAGGGTTCAACAGCCGCCTCAGATCGCGTGGGCCCGACACCCACTACTGGTCAGAGGTACGAAGGCCGGCCCCCCGAAGGGTTCCACGGCCGACTCAGGCTACTCGGGCTCCGCGCCCATTACTGATCAGGGGTTCGAAGGCTGGCCCCCGAAGGGTTCACAGTCGCCTTAGACGCCGAGCGAGGGATGACCAGGGGTACGTTCGATACATAACCAAGGCTCGGGCTGCGCTCCCGAGGTACCCTAGGACATTTCCAGACCAGCGGGAGCGATCTTGTAACGGAATCCCATCGGAGGGAGGCATCGAGCCCTCGGACCCCGTCGCCAGGGGACCGGGTCCGGCAGATCACCCGCAGGTACTTTTGGGCGTGCCTCTGGGCCCCTAGCCGACCCCCAACGAACGGGGCACGGACGTCCACTCGGATTACCCGCTTGCAGCTCACCGGAGACACCATGTTCGGTGCCCATCGAGGGTAACATGGCGCTCTCCCCCCTCCTCCTTGCGGAAAGGCGACGTAGGGGCGTATGTAAAAAAAGCCGAGTCTGTCCTTGGTCGCCCTCTCGCTCTGTGCAGAGGCTCGGGGGCTGCTCTCGCAAACCCGGCTCCGGCCAAACCGTTGACAGCGTCAACATACCAGCCCGAGAACTTGGGCCCCGATCGTGCACCCGGGCTACGGCCTGCTCGCATGAGGGAACAACCAGACCAGCTGAAGCATTACGCAAGGCATTAAGACCTCGAAGGAGTGAAACCACTCCTCCGAGGCCTCGGGGGCTACACCCGGCGGGTGCGCTCGCGCGCACCCACCGGAACAAAATGCAACCGAGAAAGGCTGGTCCCCTTGCAAAAAAGTGCGACGAAAGCCTCCAAGCGAGTGCTAACACTCCCTTCGAGGCTCGGGGGCTACTGCCGGGGACCATAATTAGGGGTACCCTCAAGACGCCTAATTCTCAGCTGGTAACCCCCATCAGCATAAAGCTGCAGAGGCCTGATGGGTGCGATTAAGTCAGGGATCAGTCCATACGAGCGACTCGATCACGCCTCGCCCGAGCCTAGCCTCGGGCAAGGGCAGCCGACCCCGAGGGGTTTCCGTCTCGCCCGAGGCCCCCCCTTTTAACGGCGGACACATCTCCGGCTCGCCCGAGGCCTTGCCTTCGCTAAGAAGCAGCCCTGACTAAATTGCCGCGCCGACCGACCGAGTCGCAGGAGCATTTAACGCAAAGTGCCACTTGACAGAGTGAGACTGACAGGCAGTCAGGCCTTGCCAAAGGCGCCATAGGAAGCTCCGCCCGACCCAGGGCTCGGACACGGGCTAAGGCCCCGGAAGACGGCGAACTCCGCTCCGCCCGACCCAGGGCTCGAACACGGGCTAAGGCCCAGGAAGACGGCGAACTCCGCTCCGCCCGACCCAGGGCTCGGACTCGGGCTAAAGCCCCGGAAGACGGCGAACTCCGCTCCGCCCGACCCAGGGCTCGGACTCGGGCTAAGGCCCCGGAAGACGGCGAACTCCGCTCCGCCCGACCCAGGGCTCGGACACGAGCTAAGGCCCCGGAAGACGGCGAACTCCGCTCCGCCCGACCCAGGGCTCGGACACGGGCTAAGGCCCTGGAAGACGGCGAACTCCGCTCCGCCCGACCCAGGGCTCGGACTCGGGCTAAGGCCCCGGAAGATGGCGAACTCCGCTCCGCCCGACCCAGGGCTCGGACTCGAGCTCAGCCCCAGAAGACGGTGAACTCCGCTCCGCCCGACCCAGGGCTCGGACTCGGGCTCAGCTCCAGAAGACGACGAACTCCGCTTCGCCCGACCCCAGGGCTCGGACTCCGCCCTGGCCTCTGCCGAACAACCTCCGCCTCGCCCGACCCAGGAGCTCGGGCTCGGCCTCGGCCATGGAAGACAGACTCGACCTCGGCTTCGGAGGAGCCTCCACGTCGCCCGACCTAGGGCACAGGCCCGCCACGTCCACAGGAAGCGCCATCATCACTCTACCCCGAGCCGACTCGGGCCACAGAGAACAAGACCAGTGTCCCATCTGGCTAGCTCCGCCAGATAGGCAATGATGGCGCCCCGCTAGCCCTGTGACGACGGCGGCTCTCAGCTCCCTTACGGAAGCAGGGGGACGTCAGCAAGGACTCAACCGCTCCGACAGCTGTCCCTCCGCCAGGCTCCATTGCTCCTCCGACAGCCACGACATCACACCAGCAGGGTGCCAAGATCTCTCCGGCTGCCACATTGGCATGTACTTAGGGCGCTAGCTCTCCCCCGCTAGACACGTAGCACTCTGCTACACCCCCATTGTACACCTGGATCCTCTCCTTACGCCTATAAAAGGAAGGACCAGGGCCTTCTTAGAGAAGGTTGGCCGCGCGGGGACGAGGACGGGGCAGGCGCTCTCTTGGGGCCGCTCGCTTCCCTCACCCGCGTGGACGCTTGTAACCCCCTACTGCAAGCGCACCCGACCTGGGCGCGGGACAAACACGAAGGCCGCGGGATTGCCACCTCTCTCACGCCCGTCTCCGGCCACCTCGCTTCCCCCCTTCGCGCTCGCCCACGCGCTCGACCCATCCGGGCTGGGTAGGGATGGCAATTTTACCCGCGGGTTCGGGTATCCGCGGATATCCGACCCGCCGGTTTCGGGTTCGGGTACGAAATTTAACCCGCGGGTCTCACCCATACCCAACCCGTGATAAAATCGGGTCGGGTATGGGTTTCATATTTTACCCGCGGGTACCGGCGGATATCCGAAATTTTCAGTTTCCATTTTTTCAGCCCACCTGAAATCGGCCGGCCCAGCCCAATGTCCTTTATTCAATCACCCAGGAACCCTAGTTTCTCTCTCACGGTCTCACCTCAGGCAGTCACGCATAGCCGCCAGAAAGCAGAAACTGCTCCAGCGCTCCTGCTCCTCGCCGGCGTCGACCCTGCCGCGGTGCCGCACTGTCGCCTACGTGGTTGGCTGGTTGCGTCCCTGCTCGGCTGCCCAGCTACCTGGCCGCCACCTGCCATCTCCACTCCGCCAGCGAGGAGCGAGATCCAGGCGAGGCGAGGTGACCAGGCGAGTGCGGGCATCCCTGCTGCCCGTGCTGGCGTCCCTGCGTCCAGGCGAAGCGACAGGCGAGTGCGGGCGTCCTTGACTCCTTGCGTCCGGCGTCCCTGCTGTCCGTGCGTGCCGTTTGCTGTCTGCGCACTGAGAGCCACTACCAATTGTTGCAGAGGCTTCACGGCGGACTAACTTCAATTGTTGCAGAGGCTTCACGGCGGACTGACTCAAATCATGTGTTGTTGTCCAAGTTGTTGTCCAAACTCCAAAGAAACTCCAAAGAAAATCATGTGTTGCTGTCCAGGCTTGCTTCTGTAACAATAATCAGATTTATTATGTCTTGTCTTTTTTCTACCTTGTATATTGTCAACCATGTGTTTAATTTATGTGGAGTGTAATTATACCCGCGGATATCCGATACCCGCCCGATACCCGATGGGTACGGGCACGGGTACAAAATCCTACCCGTGGGTATAGTCGCGGGCGGGTATGAGTAATACCCGCGGGTATTGTCGCGGGCGGATATTTACCATACCCGATCCGAACCCGACCCATTGCCATCCCTAGGGCTGGGGCACGCGGCACACTCACTTGTCGGCCTGAGGGACCCCCCGGTCTCGAGACGCCGACATATGCAAAGTATCAATCAAAGTTCCGAGAATCAAGAATGTTTAGCTCATTCCTAAGTTTGGTAAAGGTTTTCTCATCTAGTGGCTTGGTAAAGATATCGGGTAATTGTTCTTTGGTGTTAATATAGGCTATCTCGATATCCCCCCTTTGTTAGTGATCTCTCAAAAAGTGATACCGAATGGCTATGTGCTTAGTGCGGCTGTGTTCAACGGGATTATCCGCCATGCGGATTGCACTCTCATTATCACATAGGAATTGCGCGCAACAATGGCCTGCGTCAATATACTCGGCTTCGGCGGTAGAAAGAGCGGCTGAGTTTTATTTCTTTGAAGCCCAAGACACCAGTGATCTCCCCAAAAACTGATAAGTCCCTGATGAGCTCTTCCTATCAATTTTACACTTTGCCCAATCAGCATCAGAATATCCTAATAAATCAAAAGAGGATCCCTTGGGGTACCAAAGGCCAAACTTAGGTGTATGAACTAAATATCTCAAGATTCTCTTCATGGCCTTAAGGTGAACTTCCTTAGGATCAGCTTGGAACCTTGCACACATGCATACGGAAAGCATAATATCCGGTCGAGATGCACATAAATAGAGCAAAGATCCTATCATCGACCGGTATACCTTTTGATCTACGGATTTACCTCCCGTGTCGAGGTCGAGATGCCCATTGGTTCCCATGGGTGTCTTGATGGGCTTGGCATCCTTCATTCCAAATTTGGTGAGTATGTCTTGAATGTACTTGGTTTGGCTAATGAAAGTGCCCTCTTGGAGTTGCTTGACTTGAAATCCTAGGAAATACTTCAACTCCCCCATCATAGACATCTCGAATATTTATACCATGATCCTACTAAACTCTTCACATGTAGATTTGTTAGTAGACCCAAATATAATATCATCAACATAAATTTGGCATACAAACAAATCTTTTGCAATAGTTTTAGTAAAGAGAGTAGGATTGGCCTTGCCGACTTTGAAGCCATTAGTGATAAGAAAATCTCTTAGGCATTCATACCATGCTCTTGGGGCTTGCTTGAGACCATAAAGCGCCTTAGAGAGTTTATAAACATGGTTAGGATACTCACTATCTTCAAAGCCGAGAGGTTGCTCAACATAGACCTCTTCCTTGATTGGTCCATTGATGAAGGCACTCTTCACGTCCATTTGATAGAGCTTAAAGCCATAGTAAGTAGCATAGGCAAGTAACATACGAATTGACTCAAGCCTAACTACGGGTGCATAGGTTTCACCAAAATCCAAACCTTCGACTTGTGAATAACCCTTGGCCACAAGTCGTGCTTTGTTCCTTGTCACCACACCATGCTCATCTTACTTGTTGCGGAAGACCCACTTGATTCCTACAACATTTTGATTAGGACATGGAACCAAATGCCATACCTCATTCCTCATGAAGTTATTGAGCTCCTCTTGCATCGCCAGCACCCAATCCAAATCTTTAAGTGCATCATCTACCCTATGTGGCTCAATAGAGGAAACAAAAGAGTAATGTTCACAAAAATGAGCGACTCGAGATCGAGTGGTTACCCCCTTATGAATATCGTCGAGGATGGTGTTCACGGGGTGATCTCTTTGAATCTCCTAGTGGACTCTTAGGTGTGGCGGTCTTTGACCCTGATCATCTTCCTTGTCTTGATCATGGGCATCTCCCCCTTGATCATTGTCCTCCTCTTGAGGTGGCTCATCTTCTTGATCTTCATTTTCATTATCTTGAGCTTGATCCTCATCTTGAGTTGGTGGAGATGTTTGGATGGAAGATGATGGTTGATCTTGTGCTTGTGGAGGCTCTTCGGATTCCTTAGGACACACATCTCCAATGGACATGTTCCTTAGTGCGACGCATGGGGCCTCCTCATCATCTAGCTCATCAAGATCAACTTGCTCTACTTGAGAGCCGTTAGTCTCATCAAACACAATGTCACAAGAAACTTCAACTAGTCCAGTGGACTTGTTAAAGACTCTATATGCCCTTGTGTTTGAATCATAACCAAGTAAAAAAACCTTCTACAGCCTTAGGAGCAAATTTAGATTTTCTACCTCTTTTAACAAGAATAAAGCATTTGCTACCAAAGACTCTAAAATATGAAATAGTGAGCTTTTTACCGGTGAGGAGTGAAAGCATCTAGGCCCCTGGTTGGTTTTAGTGATTAATGACAACGTAATATTATATGTGACTAACGTGTGTTTTGCAGAGACAAATGGTAAGTTAGGTCGCATGACAGGTAGAAGTACTACAACGGTGAAAACAATCCTAGAGATAAGAACTCGAAGCGACGGCTAAAACGACGGAACAAAAGGTGAAGGTCTACGGAGTCCGAGTGTCAAGGAGATGTGGACACTCGCGATTTAGTTAGGTCTTTTATTCTCTTTTAGCCGTACTATAAAGAGGGGTTGTCGATGAGTAGTTTGACCAAGAGAGTTCTAGTGTAGTGTTGGTGCACAATCACACTCATATACAGTGCTAGGTGTCACTCTAGAACTCACACACAAGTTAGAGCGAAAACCGATTTGAAAATCAGCTGAAAAACAAGACTTAGTGTTTCTGGCTTTGGGGCACCGGACTGTCCGGTGTGCACCGGACTGTCCGGTGTGCACCGGACTGTCCGGTGCACCCTCTGCCAGGTGGGGCCAGGCTGGTCCACGGCAGAGACTCTCCCCTTCGCAGAAACCCGAGAGCACAGCTTTCAGAGTTGAATTTTAGTGGCACACCGGACACCACACCGGACTGTCCGGTGTGCACCGGACAGTGGACTGTTCACTGTCCGGTGCGCCATGAGTCCAACGGCTCTCTGTCAGAACTAGCCGTTGGAAACGACCGTTGGCGCACCGGTGGCGCACCGTTGGCGCACCGGTGGCGCACCGGACTGTCCGGTGCGCCATCGCGCAGTGAATTGCCTGTAACAGCTAGTTGGTGGGTAAGGGCTATTTATACCCCCTCCACCCACCATATTCAAGGTCTTGCACTCCACATTTATTCCAGCACATTGCTAGAGCATTGCAAGCACCAAAAGCCTAGTGAGGAGATTAGAGAATCATAATTCGCGCTTGTTCCTCATTAGCGCTAGTGAGAGCCACCTAGAGCACACACCACTTGCATTAGGCTTCTCTTGGTCAAGCGAAAGTCTACGGCTTGTTACTCTTGGTGATCGGCATCACCTAGACGGCTTGGTGGCGTTGGGAGCTCGGTGATCACCGTGAAGATCTTGTTGGTGACCCGACTCAAGTTTGTAAGCGGTCTCGAGGGATCCACCGCGCCGGAGTGGCAAAGGATCATCTCGTAGTGAGCACTTGGTTCTTGCGAGGATCAAGGGGGAGCGATACCCTTGCGCGGGTGCTCCAACGAGGACTAGTGGAGAGTGCCGACTCTTCGATACCTCGGGAAAAATTGGAGGAGTCTTCTAAACTTTGCTTTACATTCCGCACTTAATTCAAGCACTTTACATTGTGTATTTGTTTAGCAAGTATTTGAAGTATTATCTTAGCTTTGTTGCATTTCTAGTATTATATTCTTAGTGCTAGTTGTTGGGGTGAAGTTGGGCTCTTGTTTAGCTCTTGCTTAGGTTTTAATTAGTGTTGATTTTTAGAAAAGCCCAATTCACCCCCCCTCTTGGGCATCATGATCCTTTCAATTGGTATCAGAGCCTTGTTGCTCATAGATTAGCTTAACCGCTAGAGTTACGATGTCCGGTGGGGATGGACCTCCTCCCGTTTTTGATGGTGACGATTTTCCTTATTGGAAAATTCGTATGGAAGCATACTTAGAGGCTATAGACATTGGTGTCTATAAAGCCGCCACACAAGGGTTCCCCGAACCTAGAGATCCCACAAATCTTGTAGGTGATGAGTTCAATTATGAGAAATGGAATGCTAAGGCCAAAAACACCCTTTTTAGAGGCCTTTGCAAAGATGTGTTCAATAGAGTAAGGAATCATAAAAATGCTCATGATTTGTGGATGGACATTTGTGCTCTACATGAAGGAACTAGAAGTGAACGTGAGGAAAGATATCACATAGCCATGCGAAAGTTAAATTCCTTTGAAATGCTTACTAATGAAAATGCAAATGCTATGTACTCACGACTTAATATTCTTGTAGAGGAAGTCAATGGATTGGGGCTTACTCAAATCTCACAACCGGATGTTGTGAGGAAGATTCTCAGTGTCCTCCCAATAGACAAATATGGACACATTGTCACTGTGCTACATCAAATGGATCTTTCAGTTACCACACCTACACAAATTTTGGGAAAGATCAATGCCCATGAAATGTACATGCACATCAACGACAAAGAAGAATCATCTTCCAAAAGAAAGGATTTGGCTCTCAAAGCAAATCATGAAAGAAAAGGAAAAGCAAAAATACAAGTTGAGGAAGAATCCTCAAGTGATGATGACCTTGATGCAAACATTGCCTTGATGGTAAGGAAGACCACCAAGATGTTGAAGAAACTAAATAGAGAAGGCATCAAATTTGATTCAAGAAAGAAGAAGTTCTTTTCCAACAAAAGAAAGCCCATCTCTGAGATGGACTGCTACAACTGTGGTGAGCTTGGTCATCTTGCTCATCAATGTAACAAGCCCAAGAAGAATAAGTTCAAGGGCAAGAAAGAAGATGACAGCGATGATGAAAAGAAGGAAAAGAAATTCTTCAAGAGGAAGGATGGTGATGCGTCACGATGCCCGATCTTCACGACGTAGGATAAATCTTCAGATAACTAGCTTCAAAGAAGCCAAGATAACTTGCTGCAAGCAGCGATAACTAGTGCAACCTGACAAATAAAACTCGAAGCCAACCACCGTCTTTAACCGGCAGCCTGAATCGAGGATTCGCCCAACCACACTCTCAAAGAACCAACCAACACAGCCTACAATCAATCGAGGAGACCTCGAAGGGAGTAGGAGCACCAATTGGGAGCGGATGAAGCCGCCGCTTCTGCAATCCCGCGAAGGAATTCACAAGAGCAAAGGGGTAGAGATCACTCTCAATATTTGTTAGCACACAGCTGAACAAAGGGGTTCTGTTTTAGATTATCATAAGCTGCCTTATATCTTAGACATAGGGGGGTATTTATACTAGTAACAACCAGCCTTAGCGAGGTATAAACACAAAACAAAAGTATTTTCACGAGCTAATGTGAAGGAGCCTCTTCGGGAGATCTGCAGAGTTGATTTCCGTGTGGCTGTTTGACTTCTGCGCAGTCTTCAGTATTTTGACAATAACTTCTTCTAGGAATCTTCAAATGACGTGGGACTGGTTGCATTGGAAAGCTAACTTGATAAGCTTTCTCACCATATATAGCATGCTTAATGAAACTTCGTAGAATGATGCAGTTTAATACGAAAACTTGATCATCAAGCAGACTGTTGACCTTCTGACCAGTCAACACTAAAGTAGGTCGGCTGCCTTACTGGTAGATGTGGTTAAGTCGGCTGTAGAAGCATTGGAAACTAGACTTCAAGAGCTTTCCAAAAAGTACTTATGGGCCTTCATAGCTTTTGGGAGTCAAAAGTTATGACTGTTTCTTCTGGACGGTTCTGTAGCGCTGGACTGACTCGGACGTAGCTCTTCTTGCTGATTCGCCTTTGATATGTTTTGTCCTTCCTCTTTGGTGAACCTAAGTAATATCAACATACACGACTTAGGTAGCATAAAATTCTCATTAGTGTTTAATCGAAATTCATAAAGTAGCGCGTGCACCTCTTGTTGTAGCTTCTTAGCTCGGCTACGTGTAATTGGTCCATCAAAGACTTGGGTCGGTGATGATGTTGGTTGTACTTGAGTTGATGTAGTATGACTTAGGGGTTGTAACGTGTTGCTTGATGGCGTGGTCATATCATCCTCCTCCCCTTGAAAAGGAGTCGTCCTCGACTCTGAAATGTCTTCACTTGTATATGGTAAGAGGTCAGCAACATTGAACGTGTTGCTCACGCCATAGCTTGGTGGAAGATCTATCTTGTATGCATTATCATTGATCTTGGTAAGAACACGAAATGGACCATCCCCTCGTGGCATCAATTTGGATTTGCGCTGATCAGGAAAACGCTCCTTGCGCAAGTGAATCCAAACCAAGTCACCCGGTTCAAATAACACTTTCTTCCTATGCTTGTTCATGCTTGCTGCCTTGCGCACTGCTTTGAGCTCAATTGCTTCCTTGGTCTTCTCATGTATCTTTTTTATGTATGCAGCACGCTTGGAAGCTTCCATATTAGTTCTTTCCTGCAATGGAAGGGGCAACAAATCTATCGGAGCAATAGGTTTGAACCCATATACAATTTCGAAGGGGCATAAATTAGTTGTAGAATGTACTGCCCTATTATAAGCAAACTCCACGTGTGGCAAACATTCCTCCCAATCCTTCAAGTTCTTCTTTACCATTGTTCGCAGCAGCATTGACAATGTACGATTCACCACTTCAGTTTGGCCATCAGTTTGGGGGTGGCATGTGGTGGAGAACAAAAGTTTAGTCCCAAGCTTGGCCCACAATGTCTTCCAAAAATAGCTCACAAACTTCACATCACGGTCAGATACGATGGTTTTGGGCACTCCATGTAGTCTCACGATTTCTCTGAAAAACAAATTGGCAACATGTGAAGCATCGTCGCTCTTGTTGCATGGAATAAAATGAGCCATTTTTGAAAATCTATCAACCACAACAAAAATAGAATCTCTCTGTTTTTGAGTCTTCGGCAGCCCTAAAATAAAATCCATGCTTATGTCTTCCCAAGGAATTTTAGGAGTGGGTAAAGAAGTATATAAACCATGAGGGTTCAGTTTTGACTTAGCTTTGTGACAGGTGACACAACGCTCCACAAATCTGATGACGTCTCTCCTTATCTTGGGCCAATAGAAATGATCACTGAGCAGTTCATAAGTCTTCTTTTGTCCAAAATGACCTGTTAGACCTCCTCCATGTGACTCCTGCAATAAAAGCAATCTAACCGAAGAATTTGGTACACAAAGTTTGTTAGCTCTAAACAAAAATCCATCGTGTATATGATATTTTTCCCAACCTTTTCCATCTTTACAATGATTGTATGGTTCTAAAAATTCAGGATCATCATTATACATTTCTTTCAAATTTTCAAGACCCAAAACTTTTACCTCTAGTTGATTCAACAACACATTCCTTCGAGACAAGGCATCAGCGACCACATTGTCCTTACCTTTCTTATATTTCACAATGTATGGAAATGTTTCGATAAACTCAACCCATTTGGCATGGCGACGGTTCAGTTTGGCTTGCCCTTTCAAATACTTCAAAGCTTCATGATCGGAATGAATAACAAACTCTTTTGGCCATAAGTAGTGCTGCCATGTTTCAAGCGCTCGGACCAAAGCATACAATTCTTTGTCATACACAGAATAATTTAATTGAGCACCTCCCAATTTTTCACTAAAATATGCTATAGGTTTTCCTTGTTGCATTAAAACTCCTCCTATCCCAATCCCACTAGCATCACATTCTACTTCAAAAGTTTTAGTGAAATCAGGAAGAATAAGTACAGGTGCTTCAGTCAAACGTTTCTTCAATTCTTGAAAAGCATCTTCTTGTGAGTTTCCCCATTTAAATTCAACACCTTTCTTTGTCAATTCATTTAAAGGAGAAGCGATGGTACTGAAATCTCGCACAAATCTTCTATAAAAACCAGCAAGACCATGAAAACTTCTTACTTGACTTACATTCGTTGGAGCTGGCCAATCCTTGATGGCTTTCACCTTGGATTCATCCACCTCTATTCCTTTTGCTGAAACAACAAAGCCAAGAAACACAACATGGTCTGTGCAAAAACTGCACTTCTCAAGATTAGCAAATAATTTCTCCTTTCTAAGCTCATCTAAAACTTGTCGAATGTGTTTCACATGTTCATCAAAAGACTTGCTGTAAATTAGAATATCATCGAAGTAGACAACAACAAATTTTCCAATGAAAGTTCTTAAGACATGGTTCATTAATCTCATAAAAGTACTAGGAGCATTAGTCAACCCAAAGGGCATTACTAACCATTCATACAACCCAAATTTTGTTTTAAATGCAGTCTTCCATTCATCTCCAGCTTTCATTCTTATTTGATGGTATCCACTTCTCAAATCAATTTTAGTAAAAATTGTGGAACCACTTAATTCATCAAGCATATCATCTAGTCGTGGAATAGGATGGCGATAGCGAACGGTAATATTATTTATAGCTCTACAATCAACACACATCCTCCAAGATCCATCTTTCTTAGGTACTAAAATCACAGGAACAGCACAAGGGCTTAAGCTTTCACGAACAAAACCTTTATCAAGAAGTTCTTGTACTTGCCTTTGTATTTCCTTAGTTTCTTCAGGATTGGTTCGATATGGTGGACGGTTAGGAAGTGCAGCCCCTGGAATAAGATCGATTTGATGCTCAATCCCTCGAATTGGAGGTAGTCCAGCCGGTGTTTCTTGTGGAAATACGTCTTCAAAGTCCTGCAAAAGATCAGCCACAACACTAGGAAGAGATGTTATGTCGTTAGGAGAAATCAAAACATCTTTGTTCACAAGTACAAAGAGCACTTGATATGGGTTGTTCCTCACTTCTCTCAGCTCAGATTTTGTGGCTAGCATAACTAGATGTTCTCCCTCTTCCTTCTTTTTATCTTTGGAATTTGGCTTGTAGCACTCACTCACCGAATTGTGGATGGCACTCAATTTCTTTTGCTCTTCTCCTCCTCTACTTGCTATACTAATTTCAGTTTTCTTTTGTAAGTGTTCAGCCATGATTTGTTGAGGGGTCATAGGCTTGAGTACAAACTTTCTCCATTTCAGATCTAGCGTGTATTGATTTGTTCTTCCACAATGTTGAGAATATCGGTCATATTGCCAAGGTCTTCCTAGCAGCATGTGACACACAGACATGGGTGCAACATCACACTCCACTATGTCAACATACTCTCCAATCTTGAATGGAACTTTCACTTTATAACCAATCTTGATATCTCCCGATTCATTCAGCCATTGGACATGATATGGATGAGGGTGTCGCTGCAACTTCAAACCAAGCTTTTCAACCATCTCACGACTTGCAAGATTATGACAGCACCCTCCATCAATGATCACCTTTACTACTTTGTCTTGCACTTTTGCTCGTGTTTGAAAAAGATTATGTCGCTGTCCAATTTCAGCTTCTTTCATTTGAACACTCAAGATTTGTGTAACCACAAGAGTAGTACCATGCTCAAATTCACATCCCGTATGTTCTTCAGATTTATCAATGTCATCTTCATTTCCTGCTTCAGCTTCCTCTTCACTAGCTGATGTATATTCTCCATCATCAGTCACAAGGATCACACGATTATTTGGACACTCCTTTATGACATGACCACGACCTCCACACTTGAAGCACTGAATACCACTACTCTTGGCTGTTGAACCCACTGACGTTGAAGTGGAGGCTGCTGGTTTATAACTCGTGTTTGGAGCAGCACCGTTCTTTCCACTAGAATTGCCTTGAATATTGGATCGCAAGCCTCCAGTTGAACCTTTTGTTGCTGAGGATGCAGCAGTAAACCTTGAGATCGATTTGCTTCCTCCAGTCATGGTTCGTGCACCATATGACAAGGGCTTGCTGCTCTTAGCATCTTGTTGCAGCTGGCGTTCAGCTTTGGTGGCTTGATGTACCAAGTCAATAAGACTTTGGTACGGCTGAAACTCAACAATACGCTGAATGTTGCGGTGTAACCCAGCCATGAAACGTGCAATGGTTTGCTCTTCGTCTTCATACACATTGGCTCTAATCATGGCCTTCTCCATCTCTTTATAATACTCCTCAACAGAGAAACTTCCTTGCCTCAAATTCTGCAATTTATCAAAAAGATCACGCCGATAATGCTTCGGCACAAAACGAATTCTCATTTCTCGCTTCATCTCTTGCCAAGTAATAATAGGGTCCTCTCCATCTTCTTCACGATCACGAAGAAGTTGCTCCCACCAAATCAGAGCATATCCTTCAAACTCAAGAGATGCCATTGCAAGTTTCTTTTCCTCTGAATAATTATGTAGGCGGAAGATTTTCTCCACTTTCAATTCCCATGTGAAATAATCTTTAGGATCAGATCTACCATCAAATTTTGGCATGGTAAACTTAAGTTTCCCAAATCTCTCTTCTTGGTTGACGCCTCTATGATGACGACGACCATAGCGATGTTGAGACTGATCATCCCCAAATTCAGATTCTTCATTGTCATTATTTCTTCGATTCCGGCCTCTTCCTCTACCATATGCAGCACCTTGATTTCTCCTCCCATGTTCACTTGCTCTTCTAGAATAATTTCCTTCATCTTCTTCCCCATCTTCATCATGGTTTCTTACACCGTCGAGGAGTCGACGACGACCTCTGATTTCAGCCATAAGTGTCTGAAGATCTTGTGCCAACAGATCTTGCTTGGCTTCTATGCTTTGTTTGAGCTCATTGAATTGTATCAGGGTGACACATTCTTCAATCTCAACGTTGGGATCCATCTTCCTGCGAAGTTAGTGGCAACAAGGCAACAAATATAGGTGGAATATGAAGCTATATAGAATCTCACAACCTCACCACTCTTACCAACCAAAGCTCTTATGAGTTTCCTGCGGGTTGCAAGAAAATGTGTGGTGGTAACAAGAAAGTGGTGGTTAAGCGAATACAAGACCAGAGTACCGATTACGATGGCTTATATGTGGAGCTTGGTGGGGATTAATAAACAAGGGATACAATCTGAATTCTAGTTGTTGTTAAGTTAAATAACCATCCGACTAGAAGTTCCCTGCCTAGTGCTGACCACAAGATTCGAGTGATGTAAATAGATCAAACACACGCGCAAGAAATTTCAGTTTTGATGCAGACAAGGAGTATGATTGGAATGCAAGTGTTGCAATCAGATCCAACCAAAATTTTGCACCAGATGATAATAGCAAACTGGTTGAATAACTTGATAAAATTTTCAGCACTTGTGCACATAAACAAACTGATTGTTCTACTTTTCTTTCACAATCTTGTTCAACACTTTTCTTTGGTACTTTTCTTTCTTCTCTTTTTTTGATACTTTTTTTATAGAACTAAACTCAAAGATCTGATATGATATTGCACATTTTATAATACTTAACAAAGAACTCAACCAGCAGCTATAACTTAAATAGGATCAAAGTTAACGCGAAGGAAATGATGAGGTTTTTTTTTTCAGAATACTCTTTTTGTGGATATTTTCAGATATATATAAGAGGCTCAAAGGGAACACAAAGGATAGAGTGACCAGCAACTAAACAAAGACTCTAAGGACTGAAACTTAACAAAACTCACTGGAACAACAGATTGAAACAAAGGGCTATGACAAAATATTTTATGGCTTTTTGGTGGATAGGACAAACACAAAATATATGTAGCTAAGGGTAAAGAATCCTACCGTGGCAACTGAGGCTTTGATACCAGATGATGCGTCACGATGCCCGATCTTCACGACGTAGGATCAATCTTCAGATAACTAGCTTCAAAGAAGCCAAGATAACTTGCTGCAAGCAGCGATAACTAGTGCAACCTGACAAATAAAACTCGAAGCCAACCACCGTCTTTAACCGGCAGCCTGAATCGAGGATTCACCCAACCACACTCTCAAAGAACCAACCAACACAGCCTACAATCAATCGAGGAGACCTCGAAGGGAGTAGGAGCACCAATTGGGAGCGGATGAAGCCGCCGCTTCTGCAATCCCGCGAAGGAATTCACAAGAGCAAAGGGGTAGAGATCACTCTCAATATTTGTTAGCACACAGCTGAACAAAGGGGTTCTGTTTTAGATTATCATAAGCTGCCTTATATCTTAGACATAGGGGGGTATTTATACTAGTAACAACCAGCCTTAGCGAGGTATAAACACAAAACAAAAGTATTTTCACGAGCTAATGTGAAGGAGCCTCTTCGGGAGATCTGCAGAGTTGATTTCCGTGTGGCTGTTTGACTTCTGCGCAGTCTTCAGTATTTTGACAATAACTTCTTCTAGGAATCTTCAAATGACGTGGGACTGGTTGCATTGGAAAGCTAACTTGATAAGCTTTCTCACCATATATAGCATGCTTAATGAAACTTCGTAGAATGATGCAGTTTAATACGAAAACTTGATCATCAAGCAGACTGTTGACCTTCTGACCAGTCAACACTAAAGTAGGTCGGCTGCCTTACTGGTAGATGTGGTTAAGTCGGCTGTAGAAGCATTGGAAACTAGACTTCAAGAGCTTTCCAAAAAGTACTTATGGGCCTTCATAGCTTTTGGGAGTCAAAAGTTATGACTGTTTCTTCTGGACGGTTCTGTAGCGCTGGACTGACTCGGACGTAGCTCTTCTTGCTGATTCGCCTTTGATATGTTTTGTTCTTCCTCTTTGGTGAACCTAAGTAATATCAACATACACGACTTAGGTAGCATAAAATTCTCATTAGTGTTTAATCGAAATTCATAAAGTAGCGCGTGCACCTCTTGTTGTAGCTTCTTAGCTCGGCTACGTGTAATTGGTCCATCAAAGACTTGGGTCGGTGATGATGTTGGTTGTACTTGAGTTGATGTAGTATGACTTAGGGGTTGTAACGTGTTGCTTGATGGCGTGGTCATATCAGATGGGAAGCAAAAGAGGTTCCACAAGAAGAAGAATGGAAAGGCACATATTGTTGGCGACTGGCTCACCGACATCGAATCATCAAGTGGGTCTTCTTCAAGTGAAGAAGAGAATGATGAAAAAGTTGCGGCCATCGCTGGGGACTTCTCTTCACCACCACCATCGCCATCATCCACTTCTCACCTATGCCTCATGGCTAGGGGTGAACGAAAGGTACAAAATGATATTAATATTGATGATGATAGTGATAGTGATAGTGATGAAGAATTTGCTTCACCTTCATATGATGAGTTAGCTGACTTACTTAAAGAATATACTCAAATCATTAGAAAGTCAAAAGCTAAATGTGATAGGTTGAAAAATGAAAATGAATCTTTAAATGCCAAGTATGACATAGTTATAAAGGCTAGTGATGAAATAAAAGAAGAAAATAAAACTATGTCATCAACTGTAAATGAGCTCACAAACTCCCTAAAAGATGCTAAGGAAAAATATGACAAATTAAATGAAGCTAATAGGGAGTTGCAAAATAGACTAGTAAAGATCAAGGAAGACTATACTCAAATTAAATTTGATCATGACAATCTTCTTGTTGAAAATGAACTTTTATCTTGCAAAACACATGAGGCTATTAACCCTGTTGTTAAGCTTGATGTAGCAACCTCATGTGATGATTTGATTCAAGAAGAGCAAACTAGTCTACATGCTGAATTGACTGAAAAAGTTGAAGTCCTGACTTTAGACAACCAAAAATTGAAGAATTACTTGACTGATGCAACTACTAGAGGAAAAGTTGCTATTGAGAACAATGATTTCAACAATGAGTTGGCAGTGGATAATCAAAGGCTTAAGAATGAGGTCAAGAAAATAAAAAGTGAAAATGAACATCTTGCAACAAGTGTGCAAAAGTTCAACAAGGGTCAATACCTCCAAAATGAGCTGCTTATGAACACTGTTATGAAAAATAACAAGAGTGGTATTGGATACAATGCTTTTGTGCAAAAGAAAGCTATCACTCAATACAAGCCAAAGCAGACTCACAAGCCTATCAAATGCTTTGAGTGTGGAAATGAAGGTCATTTTGCCCACAACTGCAAAGCTAAACCACCAACTCCCTTGCCTAAGCACTCAAGACCATTTGCTTTCAATGCTCACTATGTTCTAAGAAAGGTTGCAAATGGAAAGATTAAGGTTACATTCCTAGGTCCACCAAATAAGAGTAGACCTAGACAAATCTGGGTGGCAAAGTCCTTAATTGAGAGAGTCACTGGTCCTATGCAATATAGGGCCCTCAAAACTCAAGCTTGAATTGTCTGTGAATGTAGGTGAACTACAAGACCGGTGGGAGCCATTGGGTTATTGACAGTGGATGCACACAACATATGACAGGCAACCCATGGATGTTCACCTCACTAGATGAGAATGTTGATGGTCAAGATAAAATCACATTTGGAGACAATTCAAAAGGAAAAGTGCAAGGACTTGGCAAGGTGGCAATCTCAAATTATTTATCAATATCAAATGTTCTCTTAGTTGCACCTTTGAGCTTCAATTTATTATCAGTGGTACAACTCTGTGATCTTGGACTTCAATGCTTATTCACTCCATCAGAGGTTATTGTAACAAAAATGGATGATGAATCAATGGTATTCAAGGGATTTAGATACAACAACCTCTACTTAGTGGATTTCACTTCAGAAGATGCAGACTTAAGAACTTGCCTCTTCACCAAAGCTTCTCTTGGATGGCTTTGGCATAGGAGGCTTGCACATGTTGGAATGAGCACACTCAAGAAGGTATTAAAGAAAGATATGGTTAGAGGATTAAAGGATGTGGTGTTTGAAAAAGACAAGCCATGCAGTGCATGCCAAGCTGGAAAGCAAGTTGCTAATACACATCCCACTAAAGCTTTCATGTCAACATCAAGGCCACTGGAACTACTTCATATGGATTTATTTGGACCTACAAATTATGTCAGTGTCGGTGGCAACCTCTACTGTCTAGTGATTGTTGATGACTTCTCAAGATACACTTGGGTGTTCTTTCTCCATGACAAATCTGAAGTTGCATCTATATTCAAGAAGTTTGCCAAGAAAGCACAAAATGAATTTGATTGCAAGATTAAGAAGATTAGAAGTGACAATGGCAAAGAATTTGACAACACCAACATTCATGAGTACTGTGATGAAATTGGGATCAAGCATGAAGTATCTGCCACATATACACCTCAACAAAATGGAGTTGTTGAAAGGAAAAATAGGACCTTGATCACTCTTGCAAGAACAATGATTGATGAGTATAACACACCGGAGAGGTTTTGGGCCGAAGCTGTCAACACTGCTTGTTATGCATCAAACAGGCTATTTCCTCACCGGCTACTTGCGAAGACTCCTTATGAACTGCTAAATGGGAAAAAGCCAGACGTCTCTTTCTTCCGGGTATTTGGGTGCAAATGCTACATTTACAAGAAACGCCATCACCTAGGGAAGTTTCAAAGACGTTGTGATATTGGTTTTCTTTTGGGTTATTCATTAAAGTCCAAAGCATATCGAGTATTCAACCATGCCACTGGCGTGGTAGAAGAAACATATGATGTGGAATTTGATGAGACTAATGGCTCCCAAGGAGCACTTGAAAATCTTGATGATGTAGGTGATGAGCCACTTAGGGAAGCAATGAAGAACATGCCTATTGGAGCTATCAAACCAAAAGAAGATGAAGAAGAGGTGCAAATCATTGACAGGCCTTCTTCATCAAATGTACCACAAGATGATGAAAAAGATGAGAGGCATGCAAATGAAGATACATTTGTCTCTCATGAACAAGCAAGGGTACAAGCCGAAGATGTTGATGCTCCGGGATCTTCTTCTCAAGTGGTTGACAGGAGAAACTCATCACTACTTCAAGCTCATCCTCAAAACCAAATCATCGGGAGTCCTTCACAAGGGGTTATTACTTGATCACATAGACACGCTACTTTTATTGAACATCACTCTTTTGTTTCTTGTGTTGAGCCTACTTGTATAGATGAGGCGCTACAGGATCCGGACTGGGTGAATGCCATGCATGAAGAACTTAACAACTTCACCCGTAACGAAGTTTGGACCTTGGAGAAGCCCCCACAAGATGCAAGAATCATTGGAACAAAGTGGGTATTCAGAAACAAACAAGATGATCAAGGTGTGATTGTAAGAAACAAGGCAAGACTTGTCGCAAAGGGATTCTCTCAAGTTGAAGGCTTAGATTTTGGAGAGACCTTTGCACCGGTTGCTCGACTGGAAGCCATCCGTATCCTACTTGCATATGCATCATGCTATGATATAAAACTTTATCAAATGGATGTAAAAAGTGCATTTTTAAATGGCTTCATAAATGAACTTGTATATGTTGAGCAACCGCCTGGATTTGAAGACCCTAGATATCCTAACCATGCTTACAGGTTGTCCAAGGCGCTTTATGGGCTAAAGCAAGATCCAAGGGCTTGGTATGAGCGTCTTCGCGACTTCCTCATCGAAAAGGGCTTCAAGATCGGGACCGTCGACACAACTCTCTTCACAAAGAAACATAACGGTGATATTTTCATTTGTCAAGTATATGTTGATGATATAATCTTTGGCTCGACAAATGACTATCATTGCAAGGAATTTGGTGAGTTGATGTCGAAGGAGTTCGAGATGTCAATGATTGGTGAGCTAACATACTTCCTCGGCTTTCAAGTCAAGCAAATGAAAGATGGTAACTTTCTCTCACAAGAGAAGTATACCAAAGACTTGTTGAAAAGATTCAACATGGAGAAATGCAAACCAATCAAGACCCCCATGCCTACAAATGGACATCTCGACTTAGATGAGGGAGGTAACCCGGTTAATCAAACTCTCTACCGTTCTATGATTGGTAGTTTATTGTACCTTACCGCATCTAGGCCCGATATTATGTTTAGTGTCTGCATGTGTGCTAGATTTCAATCTAATCCTAAGAAAGCTCATCTTCGCGCTGTTAAGAGAATTCTTAGGTATCTCAGGCACACCACAAGCGTTGGTCTGTGGTATCCCAAAGGAGCTACTTTTGATTTAATTGGCTATTCCGATTCGGATTATGCCGGTTGCAAAATTGATAGGAAAAGTACTTCTGGGGGATGCCATCTGCTTGGTAGATCACTAGTTTCATGGACATCCAAAAAGCAAAATAGTGTTGCCTTGTCAACTGCCGAAGCGGAATACATTGCCGCAGGTGCTTGTTGCACACAGATTTTATATATGAAACAAACTCTTCTAGACTATGGCGTAGTTCTAGAAAAGGTACCTCTGTTGTGTGATAATGAGAGTGCTGTTAAAATTGCTAATAATCCTGTACAACACTCTCGCACCAAGCACATTGATATCCGTCATCACTTCCTTAGAGATCATGTTGCTAAAGGAGATATCATTTTAGAAGGAGTGAGGTCGGAAGATCAATTAGCGGATATTTTCACTAAGCCACTTGATAAGACCCACTTTTGCATGTTGAGGAATGAACTAAATATACTTGATCTCAGAAATTTTATGTAAAATGTCAAATGGTGTTGTCACTTGCATTGCATATTTAAATTCCTTGTATTGCATCTAGGACTTGTCTAACCTAGTTGAGATAACCGCCAACAAAGCGAGTGAAAAAGCTTAACTCGGGTCAAACCTGACAAGTCTTAGCTTTAAGCTTTTAGCACTTAAATTCTTACTTGTTATGCGATTATTGGTTCTTGAAATATGCATGAGGTACTGCACTTAAGGGGAGTATTCAAAACTCAAATCACTCATGAAAACCCCTAGTGCAAACCAAAATGCAAATTTCACCATTTGCCTATTTTCTCTAAAAATTATCTAGCCTATGGCAAAATATTTTGAAAAGTATATGAGGGTGCCAATACATGTCCCAACAAGTGTTATTTTGAGTGATTATAAGTTGGGATTTGGTTTGGTTGGGAGTTAGATAGAAAAATTCAAATTTTTTCAAACTCTCCTCTGTCTGGGCTCACCGGACAGTCCGGTGTGCACCGGACACTGCACTGTGCAATGTCCGGTGCACCGGCAGCCGCGCGCTAAAATTCAATTTTCCTGTGCGCTGTCCGGTGGTTCACCGGATAGCTACTGTGCGCTGTCCGGTGTGCACCGGACAGGCACTGTAGACTGTCCGGTGCGCCCATATCGCGTTTTAAAAAAAGGCCTCCAGCCCGACCGAGCCAGAGGCTCCTTTTATTTCCCAGTTAGCACCCGCTGCTCTCTGTTCCCGGCGACTCCCTCTCTCCCACCGACGTTCTCCGATCACCGGTGTCTCTCCGGCGACCCGGTGCTCTCCGTGATCCTTTCAACTCCGGTGAGCAGTCCTTTCCCCTCTCCTTCCCTCTCTCATCCCTGCTCTCGGTTTTGAAAGGCAGTGTGGCACTCAATTCACCCCCCACTGTCCATCTCTCAATTTCTTGTCAAATCTTGCGAATCCCGTTGGTGGAATGTGTTCAATTGTCCCTAGTGTGTATCCCTGCAGGTTCTTGGCTCCTTCGGGAGGGTTTTCACTCCTCAAATAGCCATTTCACCGAAACCCTAATTCCCCGCACGCCACATGCTCGGTGAAATGCCCAAACCAGCCAAAAATGCTCCAATTGAACCCAAATTTTTCAGGCACCTTCACAACACTTCCAGCAACATCCTTGCCAAATTTCACGCCAATCCGAGATCCCAGGCTTAAATTTCACCAAATTTCCCGTTTTGAGCGATCGTTTCCGAGCCGAGTGCCCAAATCTCTTTTTCTTTGCCTAAATTCAAACCATGCACACACTTCACTCATATTCACCTATATAAACCTATTCGTGAAGTATCGGCTCAATTCCATATTGTTTCGTTCCTCAATTCGAATTCCAAACATCCTATGACACTATTTATCCGTCAAACGTCGTTTTCACGTCATTTGACTTCTTGATCGTCTCGTCTCGTGCCATATCTCTCTGTGTATGTATTTATTCACATTTCATATGCTTATGACTATGTGACTAATACGTGCTCACCTCTTCTGTCATTTCAGTGACCTTGTTTGACCGTGTGCCGTCTCCCGTCCTGCCTGGATCGTCACCTCTCGTGTGAGCTTTCCAGGTAGTCATCTCATTCTTTGCTCAATCTATCGGTGATTTTTGCTCTGTGCTTAGTCTCTCTATCTCATTTGCAGACATCAGATCAGGATGCCGCGCACGAAGAATGCGTCGGCGCCAGGGGGTGGCGATGATGAGGACCCTCGTCGCCCCTTCAGGCAGGTCAAGGGCAAGACTGTTTATTTGGAGCAGCAGGAAGGCCGCAAGAAGCGGCGTACGGACAGAGAGGCCCGTGTAGTGGCAGCAGCTGCAGCAGCCGCTGCACAGGCCGCACTTGGAGATCAGCCGCAGATTCCATCCGATCAGATTGCATTCCGTGCTCGTCGTCTCACCTCCCGGCCTCGCTCCTCCTCTCACACCTCCGCTTCCACTCCGCCACCCACTCTGCCTGCTCCCGTCACTCCTATTGCTCCATCCACCTCCACAGCCTTACCCACTACCTCCTCTACGCCAGCTTCCACTGCTTCCCCTGCTCCCGCTCCCGCTTCAGCTCCTCCTGTCCCTCCACCTCGATTCCGGGAGCGTGATGAGACTGAGGTCCATCCTCTGGTTTCGGATCCTTGTCTGTTTGATCTTCAGTGTGCTACTGCGGCACGAGTACGTAGGTTCATATACGTACCCGTGGAGTCTTGGCTACCAGCTCAGAGAGACCCTGCAGCAGGTGTTCTTTTCAGCACACGGATTCAGGAGTCATTCTTCAGAGCTCAGATGTCTGCTCAGATAGCTCTGCGAGTGCACCGCCTTTTGGACCTTCCAGCTTTTCTGCTTGCAGCCGGTGCTGACTCTGAGGTGCATCTCACCTATCTGCCTGGCCTTCTGACCCTTCTGACTATCAGCGGCAGATATGTTGAGGAGTGGGTCCGAGTCTTCTACGCCTCTGTTTGGATTGACCCGGATCATCACTGGATGAGGTTCCGCTTTGAGCGAGAGGATGTCACGATCACTGCCAGTCAGATCCGTCAGCTTTTTGGATTCCCAGAGTCGACGACTCGCCTTCACAGCCTCTGCTACGGCTCTTCTGACCCTCCTCGTCGCCCTCACGGCGGTGTGGCTCCAGGGACAGCTCACGTCGCGGCTCTGTTCCGCCCGCCTTTTTCAGATGGGTCGCGACGTTCACCAGCAGACTTTACTACAGCAGCAAAGTACTTATATGAGCTCATCAGACGGACTCTTCTCCCGAGGATGGGATACAGGGAGGCTACCACTCATATTCAGCTTTGGCTCCTTGGTGCCCTGGTCTCCCACTCTGAGTTTGACGTTGTGGACTTCCTGATTTGTGAGATCGAGGACACCGTTCTGGATGGGATTCGTGCTCGTCGGCAGTTGCCTTATGCTCACTACTTATGCCACATCTTTGCGCAGCTGATTCAGCCCCCTCGCTTTCAGAGCACCCTTGAGGCCTCACGTCTTGTATTTGGATCTTACCGTCCTGCTCCTGAGATTCCTGTGCCAGCTTCTGCTTCTGTGTTTGACTCTCAGGCCGAGGATGCAGCTCTTCGACAGTTTGACACTCAGGGTACAGCAGCTGATGATGATGATGATGATGATTTTGGGGTTCCTCCTCCGCCTCCGCCTCCTATGCCTCCACGCTCACATGATCATGAGGCTAGGAGTTCTCGTGCTGCCCCTGCTCCTCCTCCGACTATGGACCCTGCTCTTGCGACGATTCTGGCCAACCTGGCAGCCGAGCAGGCCCGGTTATCCGAGATGATGCTCTCGATGTTTCAGCGCATGCAGGACAGGCAGGATGCACTTCAGCAGCAGCTACTTCAGGATCGGGCTGAGAGTAGGGCATTCATGGCCCTTATGCTTCAGCATTCTGGTATCTCCGCTCCTCCGGTTCAGTCTGCTCCACCTCCTCCGCTTCACGCTCCAATGGTGCCATCGATTTTGTCAGGACCCCCTGTTGGTACCTCTCCGCTCCGGCCGGTCACTTTGGCGTTCACCTCTCCGGTTCTCAGCTCTGTCTGTCCGCAGCCGCCAGTGCCACCAGCATCTGCTGTTACCACTACCGCTGTGGCAGTATCTGTGACCGCTTCTGTTCCGGTAGCTCCTGCAGCGCGGCCTCAGTCCGAGTCAGTACCAGCTCCAGCTTCTACCGCAGATCCTGGATTCGAGACTGACTCTGACCCTCCGCCGGCGTTCGCTCTGCTACCTCGACCTCGACCGGATGCGCCCCCGCCGCCTCCTCCTGCTTCAGATGTTTAGGTTCAGGTCCCTTTTGGTGTTTGACGCCAAAGGGGGAGAGATATGAGTTGTGAGAGCTAGGGGGAGTTAGAGAGT
Organism: Zea mays; assembly: GCF_902167145.1. Taxonomy (NCBI): domain Eukaryota; kingdom Viridiplantae; phylum Streptophyta; class Magnoliopsida; order Poales; family Poaceae; genus Zea; species Zea mays. The sequence goes on along the minus strand of NC_050100.1, from coordinate 221,272,717 downwards.
TAGTAGAGAGTCAGAGTCATTTTGATGTAATATATGTGCTTGCTACTCTCTGTACTAGCTTGATGTTTTTGGCTCACAAACTCGTCATATACTCTCGTTGCGTATGATTGACTGTGTGTATTATGTTTTCACCTTATATTTTATCACCAGTCTTCTAGCTCTTGTTTCATTAATTTAACTCCACTTTTATATGAACAAGAATCTAATGATGTGTATGCGCTCACTCTTATTATTATGGTATACAATTCTTTCTGTCAAAGATTACTGAGTATAACTAACCATTCTTTCTATTGACAGAATCTTCAAAACAAACTACTCTCACAAAACTTGTAGGGTTGTCATCAATCACCAAAAAGGGGGAGATTGAAAGCATCTAGGCCCCTGGTTGGTTTTAGTGATTAATGACAACGTAATATTATATGTGACTAACGTGTGTTTTGCAGAGACAAATGGTAAGTTAGGTCGCATGACAGGTAGAAGTACTACAACGGTGAAAACAATCCCGGAGATAAGAACTCGAAGCGACGGCTAAAACGACGGAACAAAAGGTGAAGGTCTACGGAGTCCGAGTGTCAAGGAGATGTGGACACTCGCGATTTAGTTAGGTCTTTTATTCTCTTTTAGCCGTACTATAAAGAGGGGTTGTCGATGAGTAGTTTGACCAAGAGAGTTCTAGTGTAGTGTTGGTGCACAATCACACTCATATACAGTGCTAGGTGTCACTCTAGAACTCACACACAAGTTAGAGCGAAAACCGATTTGAAAATCAGCTGAAAAACAAGACTTAGTGTTTCTGGCTTTGGGGCACCGGACTGTCCGGTGTGCACCGGACTGTCCGGTGGGCACCGGACTGTCCGGTGCACCCTCTGCCAGGTGGGGCCAGGCTGGTCCACGGCAGAGACTCTCCCCTTCGCAGAAACCCGAGAGCACAACTTTCAGAGTTGAATTTTAGTGGCACACCGGACACCACACCGGACTGTCCGGTGTGCACCGGACAGTGGACTGTTCACTGTCCGGTGCGCCATGAGTCCAACGGCTCTCTGTCAGAACTAGCCGTTGGAAACGACCGTTGGCGCACCGGTGGCGCACCGTTGGCGCACCGGTGGCGCACCGGACTGTCCGGTGCGCCATCGCGCAGTGAATTGCCTGTAACGGCTAGTTGGTGGGTAAGGGCTATTTATACCCCCTCCACCCACCATATTCAAGGTCTTGCACTCCACATTTATTCCAGCACATTGCTAGAGCATTGCAAGCACCAAAAGCCTAGTGAGGAGATTAGAGAATCATAATCCGCGCTTGTTCCTCATTAGCGCTAGTGAGAGCCACCTAGAGCACACACCACTTGCATTAGGCTTCTCTTGGTCAAGCGAAAGTCTACGGCTTGTTACTCTTGGTGATCGGCATCACCTAGACGGCTTGGTGGCGTTGGGAGCTCGGTGATCACCGTGAAGATCTTGTTGGTGACCCGACTCAAGTTTGTAAGCGGTCTCGAGGGATCCACCGCGCCGGAGTGGCAAAGGATCATCTCGTAGTGAGCACTTGGTTCTTGCGAGGATCAAGGGGGAGCGATACCCTTGCGCGGGTGCTCCAACGAGGACTAGTGGAGAGTGCCGACTCTTCGATACCTCGGGAAAAATTGGAGGAGTCTTCTAAACTTTGCTTTACATTCCGCACTTAATTCAAGCACTTTACATTGTGTATTTGTTTAGCAAGTATTTGAAGTATTATCTTAGCTTTGTTGCATTTCTAGTATTATATTCTTAGTGCTAGTTGTTGGGGTGAAGTTGGGCTCTTGTTTAGCTCTTGCTTAGGTTTTAATTAGTGTTGATTTTTAGAAAAGCCCAATTCACCCCCCTCTTGGGCATCGTGATCCTTTCAAGGAGTTCATATGATGTCTTCTTGAGGATTCAGTGTAGATATAACCGGTTGATGGCATAGCAAGCGGTGTTGATTGCTTCCGCCCAAAACCGATCCGAAGTCTTGTACTCATCAAGCATGGTCCTCACCATGTCAAGTATAGTTTTATTCTTCCTCTCCACTACACCATTTTGTTGTGGCGTGTAGGGAGAAGAGAACTCATGCTTGATGCCCTCCTCTTCAAGAAAGCCTTGAATTTGAGAGTTCTTGAACTCCGTTCTATTGTCGCTTCTAATCTTTTTGATCCTTAAGCCGAACTCATTTTGAGCTCGTCTCAAGAATCCCTTTAAGGTCTATTGGGTTTGAAATTTATCCTGCAAAAATAATACCCAAGTGAAGCGAGAATAATCATCCACAATAACTAGACAATACTTACTCCCGCCGATGCTTAAGTAAGCTATCGGGCCGAATAGGTCCATGTGGAGTAGCTCAAGTGGCCTGTCGGTCGTCATGATGTTCTTGTGTGGATGGTGAACACCAACTTGCTTCCCTGCTTGACATGCGCTACAAACCCTGTCTTTCTCAAAATGAACATTGGTTAATCCCAAAATGTGTTCTCCCTTTAGAAGCTTATGAAGATTCTTCATCCCAACGTGAGCTAGTCGGCGATGCTAGAGCTAGCCCATATTAGTCTTAGCAATTAAGCAAGTGTCGAGTTTAGCTCTATTAAAATCAACTAAGTATAGCTGACCCTCTAACACTCCCTTAAATGCTACTGAATCATCACTTCTTCTAAAGACAGTAACACCTATATCCGTAAAAAGACAGTTGTAGCCCATTTTACATAATTGAGAAACAGAAAGCAAATTGTAATCTAAAGAATCTACAAGAAAAACATTGGAAATAGAATGGTCAGGTGATATAGCAATTTTACCAAGTCCTTTGACTAAACCTTGATTTCCATCCCCGAATGTGATAGCTCTTTGGCGATCTTGGTTTTTCTCGTAGGAGGAGAACATTCTCTTCTCCCCAGTCATGTGGTTTGTGCACCCGCTATCAATGATCCAACTTGAGCCCCAGATGCGTAAACCTACAAAACAAATTTAGGCCTTGTTCTTAGGTGCCCAAACGGTCTTGGGTCCTTTCACATTAGAAACAAGCACCTTAGGTATCCAAACACAAGTCTTTGACCCCTTGTGTTTGCCCCCAACATATTTGGCAACTACTTTGCCTGATTTGTTAGTTAAAACATATGATGCATCAAAAGTCTTAAATGAAATGTTATGATCATTTGATGCAATAGGAGATTTCTTTTTAGGCATTTTAACATGGGTAGAATGCCTAGAGCTAGAAGCCTTATTCTTATAAATAAAAGCATGGTGAGAAACAGAATGAGTCTTCTTAGCATGAATTCTCCTAATCTTATCCTGAGGATAACTAGCATGATATAAAATATAGCCCTTGTTATCCTAAGGCATGGGAGCCTTGCCCTTGACAAAGTTAGACAATTTCTTAGGGCCATTAAGCTTGACATTGCCTCCCTGTTGGAAGCTAATGCCATCCTTAATGCCAGGGCGTCTCCCACTATAAAGCATGCTACGAGCAAATTTAAATTTCTCATTTTCTAGTTCATGCTCGGCAATTTAGCATATAGCTTAGCTATATGATCATTTTGTTGTTTAATCATAGCAAGGTGATCATGGATAGCATCAATATTAATATCTCTACATCTAGTACAAATAGTAACATGATCAATAGTAGATGTAGAGGGTTTACAAACATTTAACTCATCAATCTTAGCATGTAACATGTCATTTTCATTTCTAAGATTGGAAATAGCATCATTGCAAATATTTAAGTCTTTAGCCTTAGCAATTAATTTTTTATTCTCAATCTTAAGGCTAGTAAGTGAGGCATTCAATTTATCAATCTTAGCAATCAAACTAGCATTATCATTTCTAAGATTGGCAATTAAATCATCACATACATTTGATTTCTCAACCTTAGCAATTAATTTAGCATTTTCATTTCTAAGGTTAGAAATAGTGTCATGGCAAATGCTCACTAGTTAATTTTTCACATTTTTCTACCTCCTGAGTATAAGCATTTTTAACCTTAACATGTTTCTTATTTTCTTTAATTAGGAAGTCCTCTTGGCTATCCAAGAGTTCATCCTTCTCATGAATATCACTAATCAATTCATTTAATTTTTCTTTTTGTTGCATGTTTAGGTTGGCAAAAAGAGTGAGCAAGTTATCCTCATCATCACTAGAATTATCCTCATCACTAGAAATTGCATACTTAGTGGAGGATCTAGATTTTACCTTCTTCTTCTTGCCATCCTTTGCCATGAGGCGCTTGTGGCCGATGTTGGGGAAGAGAAGACCCTTGTTGACGGCGATGTTTGCGGCGTCCTCGTCGGAGGAGGAGTCAGTGGAGCTCTTGTCGGAGTCCCATTCCCGGCAAACATGGGCATCACCGCCCTTCTTCTTGTAGTATCTCTTCTTCTCCTTCTTCTTCCCCCTCTTGTTGTCGCCCCTGTCACTGTCACTAGAAATAGGACATTTTGCTATAAAGTGACCGGGCTTACCACACTTGTAGCAAACTTTCTTGGAGCGGGGCTTGTAGTCTTTCCCCCTCCTTTGCTTGAGGATTTGGCGGAAGCTCTTGAAGATGAGCGCCATCTCCTCGTTGTCGAGCTTGGAGGCGTCGATGGGGAGTCTACTTGATGTAGACTCTTATTTCTTCTCCTCCGTCGCCTTGAATGCGATGGGTTGTACCTCAGGTACGGAGGAGGCGCCTTGCTCGATGATCTTCTTGGAGCCTTTGATCATCAATTCAAAGCTCACAAATTTTCCTATAACCTCCTCAGGAGACATTAGCTTGTATCTAGGATCACCACAAATTAATTGAACTTGTGTGGGATTAAGAAAAACGAGTGATCTTAGAATAACCTTGACCATTTTATGGTCATCCCATTTTGTGCTCCCGAGGTTGCGCACTTGATTCACCAAGGTCTTGAGCCGGTTGTACATAGCTTGTGGCTCCTCTCCTTGGTTGAGCATAAAACGACCGAGCTCCCCCTCGATCGTCTCCCTCTTGGTGATCTTGGTCACCTCATCTCCTTCGTGCGCGGTCTTGAGCACGTCCCAAATCTATTTGGCGCTCTTCAACCCTTGCACCTTATTATACTCCTCTCGACTTAGAGAGGCGAGGAGTATAGTAGTGGCTTGGGAGTTGAAGTGACGGATTTGGGTCACTTCGTCCGAATCATAATCTTCATCCCCCGACGATGGTACCTGCACTCCAAACTCAACAACGTCCCAAATACTAGCGTGGAGTGAGGTTAGGTGATGCCTCATTTTATCACTCCACATGTTATAATCTTCACCCTAAAAAACGGGTGGTTTGCCTAGTGGGACGGAAAGTTAAGGAGTGCATTTTGAAATGCGAGGATAGCGTAGGGGAATCTTACTAAACTTCTTGCGCTCATGGCGCTTAGAAGTGACAGATGGCGCATCGGAGCCGGAGGTGGATGGCGATGAAGAGTCGGTCTCGTAGTAGACCACCTTCTTCATCTTCTTCTTCTTATCGCCGCTCCGATGCGACTTGGTGTGCGAAGGGGATCCCTTCCCCTTGTTGCCGAACTCTCCCCATGGAGTCTTCTCGTGGCTTGTGGCGGGCCTCTCGCCGGTTACGACCTCCTTCTTGGCGTGATCTCCCGACATCACTTCGAGCGGTTAGGCTCTAATGAAGTACCAGGCTCTGATACCAATTGAAAGTCGCCTAGAGGGGGGTGAATAGGCGGAATCTGAAAATTATAAATTTAAGCACACACTACAAGTCGGGGTTAGCGTTAGAAATAAAATTGAGTCCGAAAGAGAGGGTGAAAATAAATCACAAGCAAATGAAGAGAGTGACACAGTGATTTGTTTTACCGATGTTCGGTTCTTGCAAACCTACTCCCCGTTGAGGTGGTCACAAAGACCGGGTCTCTTTCAACCCTTTCCCTCTCTCAAACGGTCACCTAGACCGAGTGAGCTTCTCTTCTCAATCAATCGGTACACTTAGTCCCCACAAGGACCACCACACAATTGGTGTCTCTTGCCTTGATTACAAATGACTTGGGAACAAGAAATGAGGAAGAAGAAAAGCGATCCAAGCGCAAGAACTCAAATGAACACAAATATCTCTCTCACTAGTCACTAATTATTTGGAGTGATCTTTGGACTTGGGAGAGGATTTGATCTCTTGTTTATTGTCTTGGAGTGAAGTCTAGAGTTCTTGTATTGAATGCAATGGCTGAAAACTTGGATGCCTTAAATGTGTGGTGGTTGGGGGTATTTATAGCCCCACCCACCAAAATGGTCGTTGGGAAACTCTGCTGTCGACGGGCGCACCGAATACTGTCCGGTGCGCTAGCCACGTCACCCAACCGTTAAGGTTCGACCATTGGAGCTCTGACTTGTGGGGCCACCGGACAGTCCGGTGGTGCACCGGACAGGTCCTATTCACTGTCCGGCGCGCCTTCTGCGCCTGCTCTGACTTTTGCGCGCGCAGTCCGCGCACTGTAGCTAACTGTTCACCTTGTGCAGACGACCGTTGGCACGCTAGCTGTTGTCCCTGTTGGCACACCGGACAGTCCGGTGCTACACCGGATAGTCCAGTGAATTATAGCGAAAAGCAATTTCTAGAAACCCGAAGCTGAGGAGTTCGAGCTGATTCTCCCTGGTGCACCGGACACTATCCGGTGGCACACCGGACAGTCCGGTGCGCCACACCAGGGCAGCCTTCGGTTTTTTTTTGCTGCTTTGTTTTGAACCCTTTCTTTTAACTTTGTATTGGTTTTTTGTGAACCTTTGGCACTTGTAGAACATATATTCTAGAGCAAACTAGTTAATCCAATTGTTTGTGTTGGGCAATTCAACCACCAAAATCATTTAGGAAAAAGTTTGACCCTATTTCCCTTTCAAAGACCATCCAAAATCAATGTAAACACAATACCGACCAAATCGTCGTAATAGTAGGAATTCGTCACTCTCTAGATTCTAGTCTGTATGGACTATTTTATCTTCCTCTACACGCAACTTATATGATTAGATTCTATCCACACCTATATTCTCATAAAAGCTCATACTCCCCCATCCAGGAAGTACCTTAATTTTGTCAGTTACAGATATTTTTAAAAAAACATAAATATTATTTATTTCGTTCTAATTTATAATTTGTTTGACATCTTTTTTACCAAGTTTGATTGGCTCGCCTTATGATTTATTTTGAATTATATGAGTCAGTCAAACTTAAGGTAACAAAGTTAAATAGGTTATAAATTAGAATGGATGGGGTATCAAATACATAAGATGTAGCAGGAAAGAGTAGAAGAACACATCGCTACATGCAACTACAACATGTCAATCGGCATGGAGCAATCTATGAGCCCAAAGACCAGCGTCCTCACCTTACCCCGTAAAGCTCGATTATAGCAAGGGAAATGGATTGAAAAGCTACACATTTAGGTATAGGTTAGAAACTTAAATCCCCTCCTGGATTCTTGGAATTGAGAGCAGATTTAAGATAGTGTTTGGTTGAAGAGCTAAGTAGAACAGAGTCGTTCTGTTCCAGTTTTGTTGTTGTTTGGTTACAAAGTAACTAGAACGGAGTGACTCCAATTAGAGAATATTCTCCTCAGATCCGGAACCATCCCACTCCAAAAAATCAATGGGACAGAGCCGCTCCATTCCCAGCCCGTTCGCATAGCTCGCCCTCCCATCCGTGCGTAGGAGCTCGCGCGCCTCCCTCTGCAACCACACAAAAAACAAAGCCGCTCTGTTCCAGTTCACTCTGCAACCAAACAAAAAACAGAGCCGCTCCGTTCTAGCTTACCAAACACAGAACATAGCGGCTCCGTTCCTAGAATCAGGGACAGAACAGCTCCGTTCTACTTGGCTACTCAACCAAACACTACCTAAATTTTTCAACCTATCCCTTAAGTCCTCTTCATTTTTATTAAAACCATGGGAATTAAGAGGAATTGAATCTCTATAAATCAAAATCCTTCTCAATCCTCGTGGATCAAAGCTGAAACGAACAAGGCACTAGCAACAGATTTAGGGTTTGTTCGGTTGCCAACGGATTGGAGGGGATCGAGGAAGATTAAGGGCTCGTTCGTATGGATCGGATTGGCCTGTTTCCAGGCTCATTCCAGGTGGAATAAATTGGTCCGGTTTGGAATTCAGTTGGAGCCATTTCAATCGTTCGTTTAGCTTTGAGCTGGAAGCAAAACAGGCCCGGTTTAAACTTTCTCCTCCTTCCATGGCCCGGAACAAAGCCTTGTGTTGTCTCCTCTGGATAGAATCCTGGACATGGTAACGCAAATTCACCAGGTTTGAGTGAACCAGCTGGATCCACTCTATTTGGGCCAGGAATAAAAACAGGCCTGTTTTCAAACCGTAATAAACGAACGGGCCCTAAATCCCCTCATAATCCCTCCAATCCACTAGCAACCGAACAAACCCTTAGGCCTTGTTTGGATACTTTTATATTCATCTCAATTTATATGTATTGAGGTGTATTGTGGTGTAACTTAAAACTAAATTGCATTCTAATCCACTATAAATCCACAATACATGGATTGATGTGAATATGAGAATATTCAAACGAGGCCTTAGTGGGCACACGTTGGCACGGTATGGCGCCCACATCAGCCAATCAGCTGATCTACTACGGTGGTGACCAAGTGGATGGCATCAGCACTGTTTAGATTTAGATATGCAAGAGGGATTGATGTGGCTAAACGGGGTTTTTAATTAGTTTTCGAACAGTTATTTTTAAAATTATTTTAGAAAAGATTTAAAAATAAATTTTCGTCATTGGAGGGTAGTTGGGCCGAGTGGAATAATACATAGGCTTCTTTTTCTGCCTTGGTGGGCTGCACTCTGTTTCATCCGTACCGCAAGCCCGTCGCTTCCATCGATCGACCATGACCGGCGAAGTCAAATGCACAGAATCTCTAATTCTCTCAACTCAAAACCCTAACATCCGTCCCCACTCCCCAATCAACCTGCCGCCGCCCGCCAGCACCAAACTTCCATCCGCCCCGAGCTCTGCCTCCGCCGCCGCCGCGCCATGAGGCCTCTCGACGAGAAGGAGACGACTCAGGTATTCGAGAAGCTGTTCAAGTTCACGGGGCCCAACCTGAAGCACCTCCTGGAGCGCCCCGCAGTGGAGGGCCCCGACGCGGAGCCCGGCCGCTACTGCCTCCGGCTTCACCGCAATCGCGTCTACTACGCCTCCGAGGCGCTCGTGCGCCGCGCCACCGCCGTGTCCCGACCGCGCCTCGCCGGCGTGGGGACGCCCATCGGCAAGTTCACCCACCACGGCGCGTTCCACCTTACGGTCCACGCGCTCGACCTCCTCGCTGCACACGCGCGCCGCCGCGTCTGGCTCAAACCCGACACCGAGCGTTCCTTTCTCTTTGGCAATTCCGTGCCCAAGTCTTCTCTCGCTCGCATCACCGAGAACACCAAGGCCGGGGACGGGGTGGTCGTCATGTCCATGGCTGACGTCCCTCTCGGGTTCGGCATTGCGGCGAGGTCGGCGCAGGATTGCAGGAAGGCCGACACCAACGCCGTCGTCGTGCTGCACCAGTCGGACGCCGGGGAGTACCTCCGCAAGGAGGAGGAGCTCATGTGAGGTGAGCGCATAGGCTTGGCTGGTTAGGTCATATTCATGAGTGAATTATGGAAGATTGTGCCTTACTGTTGTGTGTTCCAAGGCTTGGGGCATATATATATGTACTGAATGATTAATCACTGGTTATGAGATGCGATTATCGCTGTTGCCAGATTTGACCTTTAGCAGCTGGAGGAACAGGATTGTTCTTGAATGGTTTTGTTCGTCATTTTGTTGGGTTCATCTGAATAGCTTGATCTTACATATTTTTCTCAATTGACATTGTTTCCATGTGGAATGGTACTCAAATCAAATCAGAAGGTTAGGCATAGAATTTAGGATAACCTAGTGCTTGCTCATTCCTCAGACTAAGATCTCATACATTAATGTTAATATGTTATTCCACTTTTCAACCATTAAGAATTTAGGATTCATAAGTTCTATATGGGATCTTATTTTCTTTGGTTTTCATATACCAATGATGCCAATGGTGCCGTTGAGGCTACTCCTAAGTCGTACATGGGAATTGCTTCTGCTGCTGCTCGTAAGTTGCACATGGCAATTGCTTCTGCTGCTGCCAATCATGAAAATGGAGTTGATGATCTTTCTTCAGTAAAAACAGTACTGGATTTTAACTTCCGTAGTGTGAATGATCTACTAATGCTTGTGCGGATTTCAAAGGAACCCATCAGCTGCTGAAGTGTTCTTGATGTTTGATCCAATTAACTCCGTTCCTTTTGGTTGTTTAATCGATTAACTCCGTTCTTGATGAAGTAGCACGAAGCTGAATAGTTCAAAAGTGCAAAATCATAGGTATTCTCATTTACACTTGCTGGTCAACTTTGTATTGAGACTGATCACGGAATTCTTTTTCCTTTTTTACTTTGACGGCACCCGGTTAGTACACATAGTTGTATATCCACTAATTGTGCTAGTAACGTAGTGAGGGACACAAGTGAAGATGAGCTTTGCACTGGTGATAGTTTTGGGGAAGAAGGCAACAGCACACAATACAATACTATCTGGAAAGGAAAGTGGCTTGCTCCTTACTCCTTAGCATGCTCTTTCCATATAATGTAAATTATGTGAATCTCTATCAAGGTTGGCTTATGGCCGAAGAATCAGTATCATAGTTTCCATCCAAGCAATACAAGATGATGTGTCCCCAATTGAATTTTTGATGGTAACTCTTAGTTAAGGACTAATGGATTCTGTGTCTTTTTTTAAGTGATATTCCTTGATATTGGTATCTTTATTTTTGAGAAGGGAGAGGGGACAGCAAAGCTAAGTAATTGTGCTAACAAAGAAATGGGCTACTTTTTTTTTCATGATCACCGATACGACGCGCATGTACATGCATCTACGTGCTGTGCGTGTGCGTGTGCGCGTGCGCGTGCGTGCGTGCGGGCGGGCGGGCGGGCGTGCGGGGGCGTGCGGGCGTGCGGGTGTGGGTGGGTGTGTGTGTGGGTGGGCGGGTGGGTGTGGGTGTGGGTGGGTGCGTGCGTGCGTGCGGGCGGGCGGGCGTGCGGGCGGGCGTGTGTGGGTGTGGGTGGGTGGGTGTGTGCGGCGTTGTACCAAGCTCTTTAGTCTTTCGGTTCACCATTCTTCAAATTTGGTGACATTTAGGTGCTGTTTGGTTCACATATTTGTAACGTAATGGGTAACGGATAACGTTAAATCATGTTTGTTTTAGTACAACCGTAATCAGATACCACACTAAAATTTGATACCAGCCTATTCAAATTTGTTACCGCCAGTAATCGAGCCGAAACCATTACCATTACCATTTGCGTTACAATTTTTGAACCAAACAGCACCTTAGTTGTTTATTAAGATAGATAGCGTGGGAGAGTGGAATTTTGTTGCAGAATGGAAAAATAAATTCCGTGCCTGTACAACTTGTAGCATAACTGGAGTTCCTTCCATGTCGTTTGGTAAAGTGATGGTAACTGCTCGGTGAACTTGACGATGTATCCCCTCTTAAAATGCTGGGTCTGCTGATGCAAATCAAGCCCAGGACATCATTATGATGCAAAATTTCGAGCTGGGCTTTCAATAAGTTTCAGCTGGATGAACTTCACGTGGCTGTTTGGATACAGACTCGACAAATAAAAGAGCCCGTCAGATTTCTATTTGCCCTTTTCGCTCTGCAATGGTACATATGGTGGCTTTCCTGAACATCATTATTACTTTTGAAAATAAAGCACGCATTTCATCGATGGCCAAATACCTATGCTTACTTTGCAGGTTCAAAATTTGATCGAGACATCGCATTCCATCTCGACCTGTAGAGAGTCTCCAAAAGTCTCTTCCTTCTGCGGGTGCGTCGTGTCCTCGGACGAGAGGTAGTACTACCTAGTGCAGGTGCAGGGAAGGGAATCGCCGGCGCCGCCCGGTGCGTCGTGTCGTGTCCTCCGACGAGAACTAGTTGCAAGTGCAGAGAATCGCCGGCGCCGCCCTGTACTGTATTATGGGCATGTTTGGTTCAGCTTTTTTTCTGACCAGCTTTTCTAAGAATCTGGCTGTGGGGAGAATTGTAACACCCGGTTTTAAAGGACAAAGTCGGGTGCATCTCATACATGCGCCAAGAAGACAACATATATAATAACAGAGTGTATAGAGATAAATGTCATATATCATCAGAGTATTTATTACATAGCGGAAGACTTATTACAAAATAAAGATAAATATAAAACGAACTAAGGATCGTCGGCGCCAATGTCAACTGAGAAACGTCACCTAGATCAGATCGAACTCCTCAGTGTTAAGTAGCTCCTCCTGAACCACCTGTTCTTCTCCTGTGGGGGGGGGTGAGACAGCAAGAGTGAGCTCACATACGTTCATAGCTCAACAAGTCGTGGGGAATAATGTGGCATGAACTCACCAAAGGTGGGAGTTCATGTAGTGTAAGGCTGATCAATGAAATAAAGGCTGAGGCTGAGCATTGCTTTTATAAGTTAGTCAAAATTTTATTAGCAATTACTAAGTGTAAGTAAATACCAAACCTTAATAATAATAAAGAACAGTAATAGTAAAATAATCCCAAATGCGATGCAAATGTCAATTAAATTTAAGTTCCATAATTAACCATGTGAGGGTCCGAGCCGCTCTTGACCGTGAGCACGGCTAGTATACTAGTTTTACACTCTGCAGAGGTTGTGCATCTTTACCCACAAGCCGTGTTACCCATCTGCCAAGGGGTCATGAATCCCATACACCTCTACCAAGGAAGCGAGGCAGGGTAACACTACGAGGCCTTTACAAAGTTCCACTAGCTTCAGACTACCCGCTACAGTTTATAGGAAGTTCCAATGCAGGGTTCCTGGCTGACCGCCATCGCAGCAAAATCAACCAGGGACCTCCCTACACTGACCACTCCCCTACTGCCCTTGCCCCTTTCGGGTAAGGTAGCCCTCCACTAGCTTTCCTAGTTAATCAGCCAAGGGCGTCCCATTAAACCCTTGTGGTAGCACTGTTTTCCCGGGTGGTCGCTCCATGTTCCCATTAATTTAATGATCTTAACATGAACAGTAATAATAACAAGATAATAACAGAATAATCATGAATAGTGTATCTCCATACCCAATCCACATAAAGCAATAGCAAGTACTACCCAAAAATGTATCAGGGGTGAACAAGGTATAGAGGTAATCAAAAAAACTGGGGTAACATAAAGGCTCCTATCAAAATTAACCTATGCAGATCATTAAAATTAATAAGAACATGGCTGGGAAAAGTAAGTGATCAAGGGCACAACTTGCCTTCAATGAGCTCCTGCTCAGCTACTTCTACTTGTTGAACCTCAGTTTTCACAGTGGCTTGCTCGTCTATTCGCATCAACACAATACATACATAGTATAGCCAAAATCAACATCACACCAAACATGTAAATAAAATATACAGTAAAAATCTACACATTAAAATGAGATCATAGGAACCGGAATCACTAAATTTGGAATTATAGAATTCAAGTTATGAATTTTCTAAGATTTAATGTGATTAAATTAGGATTAAATGATAAATAATTTTTCTAACAGAGTTCATGTAAAAACAGTGACTCTAAGTGTTAGAGAATAATATTACAAAATTTTAGAAATTGGAATGGTTCAATTTGGATCAAAAATGGAATTTCTATGAATTTTACAAGTTTCTAGATTTGTTTTTTTTATTAAAAATGAATTTCTAATATCAATTCTCTGTTTTTAATACTCTCTGGACTGGGTCTCAATTTCCAGAGAAGTCAGGGGCTATTTCAGAAGAATTCCTAAGACTCATACCGCACTGCGCAGAGGACTGCGGGTTGATACTAGTATAGTAGGGGGTCTCTTTTGCAAAATCGCCAAGCCGAAAGGGTATGGAGCAATCCTGACCGCCCGATCGCCAATCGACCGCTCGGATTAGATGCATCCACAGCCGAATCGGTACGTAACGCTGCCCATCGGATTCGAGATCGACGGCGGATATTTAATGTTGCACGATCTATTCTAGGTCGCGAGATCTCGATCAGACGATCCTCGACTTCCCACAGCCATCCGGTAAGCAGATCTAATCCAAGCCCTGCATTCCAGATCGGACGGCGCCCACACCATCATCAACCCAGAGGCCGGGCGACGGCGGTGGCCGTGCCCCCACGGCGGCGCCATTGACGCGAACCGCGATCCTCCCAGCCCGCATGAAAGTCGCCTAGAGGGGGGGGTGAATAGGGCGAAACTGAAATTCTCAAAAATAATCACAACTACAAGTCGGGTTAGCGTTAGAAATATAATCAAGTCCACGAGAGAGGGTGCAAAACAAATCGCAAGCGAATAATGAAGTGAGACACGCGGATTTGTTTTACCGAGGTTCGGTTTTCTCAAACCTACTCCCCGTTGAGGAGGCCACAAAGGCCGGGTCTCTTTCAACCCTTCCCTCTCTCAAACGGTCCCTCGGACCGAGTGAGCTTCTCTTTCTCAAATCACTTGGGAATCAAACTTCCCGCAAGGACCACCACACAATTGGTGTCTCTTGCCTCAATTACAAGTGAGTATTCGATCACAAGAAAGAATGCTAAAGAAAAAGAAGCGATCCAAGCGCAAGAGCTCAAATGAACACTATAAATCACTCTCACTAGTCACTAGGGCTTTGATTGGAGTTGGGAGAGGATTTGATCTCTTTTGGTGTGCTTTGCAATGAATGCTAGCTCTTGTAAAGTGGTTGGAAGCTGGAAAACTTGGATGCAATGAATGGTGGGGTGGTTGGGGTATTTATAGCCCCAACCACCAAACTTGACCGTTGATGGAGCTGTCTGTCGTATGGTGCACCGGACAGTCCGGTGCACACCGGACATGTCCGGTGCGACAGCCACGTCACCATAGCCGTTGCAATTTGACCGTTGGGGTTCTGTCTTCTGGACCCGCCTTGATGTCCGGTGCACACCGGACATGTACTGTTCAATGTCCGGTGCGCCTGCTCCCGCGTGCCTGACGACTGCGCGCTTCTGGCGCGCATTAAATGCGCCTGCAGGTGACCGTTGGCGCGAAGTAGCCGTTGCCCTGATGTTGCACCGGACAGTCCGGTGCACACCGGACATGTCCGGTGAATTATAGCGACGCGGTTGAAGTGAAAACCCGAGGCTGGCGAGTTCCTGAGGCCGCCCTTCCTTGGAGCACCGGACATGTCCGGTGCACACCGGACAGTCCGGTGAATTATAGTGGAGTGGCCTCTGGAAATTCCCGAGAGCGAAGAGTTTGAAGTCGGAGACCCCTGGTGCACCGGACATGTCCGGTGGCACACCGGACAGTCCGGTGCGCCAGACCAGAGGTGCTTTCGGTTGACCTTTGCTCTTTGTAGAACCCAACACTTGGTCTTTTTATTGACTAAGTGTGAACCATTTGCACCTGTATAGCTTATACACTAGAGCAAACTAGTTAGTCCAACAGATTTGTGTTGGGCAATTCAACCACCAAAATTATTTAGGAAATAGGTGTAAGCCTAATTCCCTTTCACCGCACGCCAAGCCCTGACCCAAACCGAACTACGCAGAGAGAAGGTGTACCCGAACTCGCAGAGAGACACTCACCGACGAACGGCAGCCCGGAGATTCCCGACCACGACGCTGCGGAAGCGGTACACGACGGCGAGCAATTCCGGGGTCCTCATTCACCAACACAGCGTTCCGAGGCCACCAGCACCTCACCCGCGCCCCGGCGAAACCACCAGCCACGGCGCAGAGGAAGCGGCGACGACGAGCGCCCGATTCCACAACTCCGAGCCGCGGCGGCTCTCTCCCTCACCCGGCTTCTTTGTTGGCGGCTGGAAGTGGTGAACGAGGGGATAACGCGACGGTGTTACAGCGGCATTACTGGGTCCCCTCAATCCTCCCCCTTTATAGCCCAGGGTCCCAACCAGATTCCGCGGCGTGGACCCGGTGAATCCGGCGCGGCAGGTGCGGAGGTGGGCAGGTGGTCGCGAGGGCGACGGGGATGAATATGACATGTGGGGGCCGCACGTCATACAGGCAGCGCCGTGCTCTTCGCGGCTGTGAAACGCCGACCAGTTGGTCCCACGAATCAGTGAGACATTGGCCAGTGCGTGTGACCGACCCCTAGGGCCCACCTGTCGGCACCAAGGTTGCGCCGTAAGGGTTGGGCTGCGTGGGTGGCGCCGTGTTGGGCCGAAATGGTAGTCTGTCGGCCCATGTAGTCCTTTGTTTTTTTTTCTATTTTATTTTCTATCCCATTTTCTCTATTTCCAAGTTTAAATTTGAATTCAAACCTCTATGGTTCATCACCACAACTTATATTTGTGAATTAGGGGTATTGGTTCTGGATATATTTATTTATGTATATTATTTATATTTTTCATATCATTTTTCTTCTTCTCGTTTCCAAAACCCTAAATTTTAATTTAGGGATCAATTCAACCTTTAGTTTTATTATTATTATTAACATTATTATTTTATTTAATGCACAAACAATAAAACTCCAACATGATGCCTATTTTTTTATCATTTGTTTGAATTAAAATCTAAATTTTGTGTATGCTCTTTTTATGATGCAAATAAGGCACATAAAATGAGGAATTCACTATATAATCCTTTTATACAATTTTGAGTATTACAAGAATCTGGCTGTGTAGAAAATCTAAGTATTATTAAGATTACATGTGAAAGAAGATAAACTTATCTATATGACTTAGGATTTAGAAAGTGACGGATTACTACTATTGCAACAACTCAACCGATTATGTGTTTATGTTAATTTTGAATGGTTTTTACCTAAACGAATTTTATAGAAGTTGGCTAAAAAGTTGAGCGTTTGGTTCAGCTTGTAGCTTCTGACGGCCAGAAGCCACTAGAGGCTGAACCAAATAGGGGCTATGTACTGCACGCGGCGGCTTGCGCGTGGCCGACCGACCAATGGTGCGGGGGCGCCTTGTGTTGGCTTCCTGGGTTGGGTGAATGACTGATGTGGGCCGGCCCCTGCGTCTGAAGCTTGGTCTGCTGGGCGACCTCAGCGTTACTTGACGTGGAAAAAAAAAGATAGGAGTAATGCCGATGATTCCGCAGTAGCTCAGCTAGCTAGCTAGCTTGATCCGACGGCAAAATTAACCCACCCGAAACCAACGCAGATCCGTGTTTGTCACCGCCGGTCCCGGCAGCTACGCGGGCGCGCCCACGGCTGAGTCACTTCCAGCGCATGCATGGCATGGGTGCGGCTGATGAGGGAGTAAATAATAATGTGACACGGAACGTGGCAGCTGCCAATCTGTGATCTGATCTCGCCACCATTTCATTCAATCTGATTGGATGGCTGCACATACACCGCCCTGTCTACAATAATTTTGAGTGTATGAGTGAATGCAAGATAATAATATCAAAATAGCTTATTTTGCATTTATATATGCAGATTGTGGCTCTCACGTACAAACAACCAAACATAATATATGTCAAATAAAGTCAATGCATGCGGTGATCAAGATGAGATGAAGCTGTTAACCAATCAGATAGATTGAGCAGGCGACGCGACAGGCAGAAATTAACGAGCTGAGGCTTTCCAAACTGGGGACTACGCAGGCAGAAGCCCTGGCTTGGCCTACGTTACCCGTAGCATGTGTGGTGGATGGATCGCGATCGTGATCGACGAGATAATCTAGAAAACCCACCCGCGAATCATGGGACGAACGAGCAGGCCAGCCGGCTCTGCACGTCAGACATGTGTAGGCAGACTGCCAGGTCCGCCACCCATATTCCTTCTGCCGGACGCAGATGTTTTTGACGCACTGCACTGCACTGCACGGTCGCTCGCGCCTCCCACCCGTCCAGCAGATGTTTTCGAAGGCAATGTGACGCCGTAGTAGATCTGTACTGATGGTCGGTTGGAGAAGATGAACTTGCGCTTCCTCAAGCTCAAGCGTGGAATGGAACAGCTTTCTGCGTTATCGTGGGCCAGCTTCAGTGTTCCTATTTGTCCACTTTCGTGAGCGTGGGTGAACCTGACCTGGACTCCCAAGGAATAGGAAGCTGACCCATATTTGTTCATGGCATATAAAGCACAATTACATACCCCTCTCTTTGAGAGAAGGGACGAAGCTAGCCGACATATATGCACTGCACCGGTGTCGGCCTCCTAGTCACTTAGATGGTTTACTTTAGTTTTCGATGCCTACGATCTCGTGCCTGATTGATATCTCCCTCGAGATACTGATTTATAGTCATTCTCTCTTTACTCACATACCACATCAACTTTCCATCCTACATGGCATGTATTAAATATGTATGACACCATAGACTAGGAATAGCCTAATATACTCTACGATGTTTGTTATGCTCACTAGTGATTTGATACGTCTTTAGAGTTAACACACCAGTGATTTGACACCATTGTACAATCGAGTCTCTTAGTTGTTTGTTATGCTTGGAAAATCGTTTAGGTGTAAGCATCGTACATGCCATTATGTTTCATGTACAACAGTTAGTCCTTAAATGTACCAGCTTTCTGAATATTCTTATTTCGTTCCCAATATATATTTAGCAACACACTAAATAAGTGTTTAGAGTGTTTTTTTTAGAAACTAATGCAGATGCTGTAAAGACATTTTTACTGCCATATACAGCACATCCCCGCACAGCCAATCAGGCAGCCGCAGAGCAATGTGACTGGAACCGCCGCGAGCCCACCCACCCCCTCTCTCCCCATCTCCCGACGTTTACGTTTGGCGGCGCCACATGCTCCCCTGGCCTACGCGAGCGGTGACACAGGAGCAGAGACGGCCGGATGGCGTCCCTCGTGGCCCACCCCGCTTCCTTCCGAGGTCCGAGTAGCAGAGTCTGGCCGCCTTGTCGCGACGCGACGCGCGATCCCATCCCTTCCCATCCAGCGCGGCTCCAATCCTGTCGCGGCCATTAAAAGCTTCCCTCCCCTGCCTCTCTGCTCCGCTCGTCTCTTCTGGAACCGTCCCTCGCTCGTCATCTTTCCGCCTTCGCTACGCAATTCCTGTCCACGCTGCGGGCCAGTTGTGACGACCGCGAAGCTCGTCAGAGAAAGAAGAGAGGCCGGCAGGCGGGCGGCGATCGGAGATGGCGCCAGAGAAGCCCCGGAAGGAGCAGGAGGAGGAGGAGGATGAGTTGATGCTGGAGGATGGAGGCATCGAGGAGAGCCCGCGCCGCAGCTTCGAGGACTGCGGTGATTCCGACGAGGAGGACGATGACAACGATGAGGAGCGGGACGGCGACGGCGTCGGTTCGCCGCGCTCCTTCCAGTCCCACAAGTGGCCGCAGAGCTACAGGTGCGTCCGCTGTTCCCCCATTCATTGCTGGATCGCCGCTTACGTATGCGACTTAGTTTTAGTAATGAGTAATCGATTATTATCAGCAATCTGTTCTGTTTACTATTTTTATTAATATTTCTTATCACATGTAGTACTGTATCAGTATTCTGTGGCTAGACGGCTAGAGACCCATGTGGTGAAGTCGCTTCGTTGATTCCCTATTTTTAGTGCTCCCTCACAAAAAATACATTCTAAATTTAAAATACTTTTTAAACATTTTAAATTTAAATAAATTATCAAACCTTTAAATATTTTTTATAAAAAATATATATCATAATTAACCGATACTTCCTCTGTTCGAAAAAAAAATATAGTTTTAGATTAGTATTCGATCAAAATATCTTAGATTTTAACTGCATTTTTACTGAAAAATATTAATATCTATAACACTAAACAAATATTATAGATTTATCATGCAATAATTTCCATTTAATTCAATGGCTAAAATTAGAACTCTATGCTCATCCTAGATATTATATATATTACTCAAATATAAAACTATTTAACTTATATAAAAGGTTACAATTATATTTTTCTCTCCAAATATGCTAGAGAAGAGAACTGTATATCGTTGTATTAATAAGTACGAAAAATGGTCATCGGAACAATACAGACAGCACAGCTAGGGTTAGTTTTCTATAGACACGTATACATTAGAAGTAAGATAAGAAAAAACACCCTCCACACAAAGAAAAACTCTATGTTGATTAGTGGGCCTGGTTCAATCGTCAATTTCGTGATTGGGACGGGATGTGGAACGTGCGGCTGGTTCCGCCGCAGATTGAACATTCACACGTGTCTTATCGGTACTTTCCCTGAGGCTTTTCTTTCATCACGTCTACTCGGAATGTACTAGAATACACACTTGAGAGTGGGAGGTGCTCTGGAGGCTACAAGTTGTATAATTGAGGCATTGTGCCGATGAGCATGATGGCGACAGGTTCATGCATTGCTTGTGCTACCATTGCTGGCATACCACACAAGTGTTCTGTCATGAGTTTATGCAGTGGACCTGAGTTTAGTCCCTGTTATTCTAAAAAAGGACACATGATACAGAGGGGATGCAAAAGACATTTGGATTCTCCTGGCGTCTGGAAACAGATGATGCATACAACGTTTGGCTTATTCGAGTATATTGTTCCAGTGTCTTCAATTTTTTTCAAATGAAGAACTGATCCTACTATACCAAATCATTCGTTTTAGATTTATTGATCGAGGTTGTGTTCATGTTGGTTGATGCACCAATATCGTACAAACATTGCACGTTTTCTGTGTCTGCTAGCATCTAGCGGTGATCATACTTGATTAATGAACACCAGCCGTTATGCTACAATTTTTTTTCGTGGACCGTACCAATACGTATCGATAAGGTGATCGTGATATATATGTTTTATTTTCAGGGAAACAACTGATACTTACACAATCGCTGCATCACCGAGCTTTGGTTACTTGGGCCCTTCTACAAGCAAATACTCACTCCTCGATCTTGGTCGTAGCGGTCTGGGTTCTGACCTGAAGTTGCCTCTATTGTCGGACAAGGCTGACGGAAAGCAAGATTCTGTCAAAACCCTGCCGAAAACCCTTGGTTCAATAAGAGATGAGAGGGTCTCATTTCAATTGCAACACACGGGAGAACTCTACATTACTCAAGGGTGCAATGTGACGCAAACAGTCTTCAATGGTACCACTATTTGAATTCAGAAGTGTTCAACTTGCTTTATTCAACATGTTTGATACATATTTCTTTTCGTTATTTGGCAGGGATTAATGTACTTGCAGGCGTTGGCCTTCTTTCCACCCCGTTTACAATTCATGAAGCTGGATGGACTGGCCTTGCAGTTCTAGTATGTTTTGCGATTGTTTGCTGTTATACTGGGATTCTTCTGAAACATTGTTTTGAGAGCAAAGATGGTATCTCAAGTTATCCAGACATCGGAGAGGCTGCATTTGGAAGAATTGGCCGTCTGTTGATATCTGTAAGTTTTGGTGTCTTTAGATGAAAGGGGTAGCTTAGGAGTTAGGACTATCTTTCAATAGTATGTAGACATGTCTGTGCACTTATCATACTCACATGCCTCCATCTAAAGTAGTCTGTTGATCTGCACCTAACCTTCACTTCCGTATCTGAATGTTTGCGGTTTGGCAAAAATAGACACCTACTCAAACTCTCCACTCTCCTTTTCTCTTTTTTGAAATGCTAACACCTGTTCATTATGCAAATCACATGAATGAATCTAAGATTTTACAATCAATAATTGGCACCTCAAGGTTAGAAAAATTCGCATCCCTCTTTGTTTTTGTTTCATGCAAGAGATCTTTTCTAACCTTAATTATGATAAGTGTAGGAAAGAAAAACTAACTGATGGTTATTTTTCGTGCAGATTATTTTATATACCGAGCTATATGTAAGTACCTTCCATAGTTTGTCTTTTAGTGTTTTTTAAGACCAAACACAGGATTAAGTTTTCCTTTAATCATTTTCGTTCAAAAAAAAGTTTTCCTTTAATCATGTTATTTATTGGCCGCAGACATATTGTGTGGAATTCATTATTTTGGAGGGTGATAACCTCACAACAATTTTTCCTAAAGCTGGAATTGATTGGTTTGGCATTCATGTTGATGGGAAGCATTTTTTCGGAGTGTTAACTGCTATTTTAGTGTTGCCAACAGTATGGCTGCGAGATCTTCGAGTGCTCTCTTACCTTTCAGGTCTGACTGCTGACAGTTTGTTTATTTTTGCACAGTAATATTAGTAATATTAAAATAAGGATCAAGTGACTTTACATGGTTTTAACTAATCATTATGAATGCAGCGGGTGGTGTGATTGCAACTCTTCTCGTATTCCTGTCCGTTGGTTTAGTCGGTGCTACCGATGGTATAGGCTTCCATTCAACTGGGAAGGTAGTAAACTGGAGTGGCATGCCCTTTGCCATTGGTATTTATGGATTTTGCTACTCTGGGCATTCAGTATTTCCAAATATCTACCAGTCAATGTCCGATCGCTCTAAGTTCCCTAAGGCACTGTTCATATGGTATGTTTGGCCTGATTCCTGTTTCGGTTTAGCTTGTTACCGAACTATGATTTTTTTCTCAAGGTGCGATGGTATTTTGCAGTTTTGCAATTTGTACAGCTATGTATGGATCTTTTGCTGTCATTGGCTTTCTCATGTTTGGAGAGAACACATTATCCCAAATCACTTTAAACCTTCCAAAGCATTCGATTGCCTCAAAAGTTGCACTATGGACCACGGTAACAACTGCATCCAGACCCAAGTTTACTTTCTCAAATTCCAGAAATATTCTCTTTATATTACCTTTTTGAAAACGGTTTTTTTCTTAACTCTTACTCAGTATTGTTTTTGTACGTTTTTCAGGTGATCAACCCTTTCACCAAGTATCCTTATCATCATGACCTCCAAGTTTCAGTTTTCTAGGATGACATTTTGATTTAAAATTCCAGTTTTCAAGGATACCATTTTGATTTTAATTATTCTGCCTCTTTGTGGAATTTCTTCATCCTTAATTGCAACCACCAGATATGCCTTGCTGTTAAACCCACTAGCTCGAAGTTTAGAAGAGTTGCGTCCTGAAGGTTTTTTGAACGAAACATCATGCTCTATTATACTGAGGACTGCCCTTGTTGCGTCAACTGTATGCATTGCCTTTCTTCTGCCGTTCTTTGGTAAGCATGATGCACCTATTTTACCGAGTTGTGCGTCCCACATCACTCTTTACTTGTGTTGATACTGAAAAATTCTCAGTATATTGTATCGCATCAAAGACATTTTACAAGCACAGTACAAACTAAACCAGATCTTGCTTTCTTATACATACTTCAATCTTAATTCAACTCGAGCAACTTTGAACTCTATACTTTAAGTGGCATCTCAGTTTGCTGTCATGACTGAACCCCCTGCATTTCTGAACTGTCTGCTGCGTATTTCAGGTCTTGTGATGGCTCTCATTGGATCTCTTCTTAGTATACTTGTGGTAAGCCATCTCTTTTTTTTTTTGTTTTCATTTAACTTGTTACCGCTGTAATGAGCAGTATTTTAAGACTAGGTACGAAATGGAAAACTTGTTGAGATAAAGGTTGCTATGCTGGAATTATAAGAACAGGATTGCCACTTGTTCTTCGTAGTTCGTATCTAAATTTTTCTAACTTGCATATACGTCGTGTAGCTGCGAAAATGTGGACCGTTTCACGAGAAGCATTAGTGTTGTTTAACAGCCTCATACACACAAAGTTACCAGACAAAACTTTATGATTACCATGCATTGTTATCATTTCATTTGTTGCCTAAGAACTTGGCATGGATGATAGAGCAATCGTATGTTATCACATAATTAACGAGCGTATATTTCTCCATGATTACAGGCGGTCATAATGCCAGCCCTGTGCTTCCTGAAGATCGCACAAAACAAAGCAACCTGTCCACAGGTAAATGATGGTCAAATTGCAGTTAACACAGAACGAATTTTTCTTCTCCACGTATCGGGCTCTCAACTGGAGACCTCCGATGATACTATGCTGGCTGGCATAAGTTCTCTCTCTCGAACTTCTGGTCGCTGATATATGGTTACCTCTCAATCGTCTCCAATTCCAGGTGATCGCGAGCGTCGGTATCGTAATACTGGGCGTCGTCAGCGCCGCGCTGGGGACCTACTCGTCCGTGAAAAAGATCGCAGAAAACTACTAGGCTCTTGGGACAGTTTCTCTCCGCAGAGGCTACTACCACACGGTTCCACGTACGTCCGGCCGGAGCTGGGGAATGGTCAGGGTTTACGTACACGATCTCAAAGTTTTGCTAGAACTACCGAAATTCCCTGTAGATTATTACTGTTATGATTCGGACCACAATAGTCTACTTATACAAACAAAAAAAAAGAACTGCATCATCACGTCACTTGGAATAATGTAATCATGCCCTCCTTTTTTTAGCCGAGGTCCCTACCATCTCGCTGTACTGTAGCAGGTTGCTGTGCTGGCGACTGTTCCCTATACAATAAGGCTCTGCTTTGTGCAATTGCCAATTGAGGTATCTGTAGATAAGCTCTCTATCTGGGCTTTTTGGGGACGATGGATCGGATCTGAAAGCTTGAAAGGTGCCCATTCCTCCGGCGCTCCCTCCCTCCTCGTAGGTGGGCTGGGTTGGGCCTTTATTATGTCTCCTGTATCCTGGAAGACCGACCTGGTTTTGTTATTTGCTGGGTAGACGTGGACTTAGGGTTTGGTTGTTAGCAGGGGGGAAGGGAAGCAGAAGCAGGCAGCACAACGGGGCTCTTCTGTTTCTGTTGTACGTATGTCCTAGCAGCCGCAGGATAGCTGGTTTCCTTTGCACACGCGGACACGCCTACCTACTTGGGCACCCTCGTTTATATCATTATATGGCGTTGGCGAATCTCTCTCTCTCTCTTTTGTTTTTGTTGGGTTATGATTCGGTGCATGCAAGCACTCGAATGATTAAAAAGGCGCCTCTCATGCTTTTATTAAGTGCACACAGGAAAGCAGCGCTGTGCCTGCTACTACTACTACTACTTAATAAAGTCTAAAAAGGAGAGGGATGTAGCACGAACTTGAAACAGCGCCGGTATTCATGTTCGTGCGCCACCGCAGCGAGAATGAGCGAACGTGGAAAGCAGGGGAGGGGGATTGTTAAGCTTGACGATTCCCACACACCCGCAAAAAGGAGAAAGAAGTAGTGGAGGGGTTGCTGCTGCTTTGCGAAGCTTTTCCACACAAAGCCGGAGCTTGCCCCTTTGTGGGGCTCCAGCTTTCCATTGGCACCTCGCATTTGTTTTTGTTTTTAAGGAATCCCAAGACCGCTGCCTATCTCTCTCTCATTCTCTCTCTGAGATATAGCTAGCCTGATCTCTGTAGCAGCAAGTGATGAGCAAGAGCAAAGCGAAAGCGAAGAGGGGGGAGAAAGAGGAGTTCGTGTGTCCTGCTGCCTTTATGCAAAGACGGGCATCTTTTGCAGAGTGCATCCCACTTCGCATTTCCATCTTAAAAGACAAGAGCTCTTTTTCGCCCATGACTTTTTTTTTTCTTCTCTCTCTCTCTCTCTCCCCCCGCCCTAGCTACTAGTGCAATCTTTCTGCCCTCAAAAGCGGCTAATCCTTTCTCTTCCTTTCATTGGTGTCTCAAACTCCCCTGGCCCCGCCCCCTTTTTTTTTCCCCTTTCCCCAAAAGGGGGCATGGCCGTGCCGTCTTTTTTGCCGCACACCATCCATCCATGCCGTGTGGGAGTGGGACCAGGAGAGCATCATCCTCTTTGGTCGCCTCGCCTGTCAATGCAAGACCTCCACTCCACTCCACTCCACCAGGTGCCTTCCTTCCGGAACCAAAGGCAAGAGTGCAAGACAGACACGGAGATGAGGCTCTCGATGGGCAATCAATTATAAAGCTTGCCAGCTTTACTGGTGTGGTGTGGTGGCCATGCATGAGCTGGACACTGTTTTTCACTCCGCTCCATTGCATGCTTAGCATACATAACCCTGCACTGCACTGCATGCATCGTCACTAAGCTAGCTAGCTAGCTCTCTACTGCATGCATGCGGCATATATATACTAATACTATAATGATCAATAAAGCTATATATAGCAGCACTACTGTACTGCCTGATTAAAAAGGCTTGATAGAGCTAATGATGGCGGTTAAAAGGCGCGAGAGCTTTATTTTTAGGTGGTGGTGTGGTGTGGTGCGGTGCGTTGTGGGTGGTGGGTACGGTGCGTGGACTATGATGGCCCGATGCGATTTGCGCCTCTCGATCGATCTCTTTTTTACCACTTTGCACCAACTTTGTTTCTTGAAGCTAAGGATTGGCACACGGGCAGGCGGCAGGCAGGGCAGGGCAGCTCATTATTATTCCTCCTCGATCATCATGCTCTACTTTGAGCTGTGCAGCAGCTAGCAGACAGGTAACTTAAGCAGCAACCCAGAATCCATGGCATGGCGCATGGAATGAATGGGCATGATTTCACCACCAAAGTGCCGTCCACTGAAAGACTACTTACTACGCACGGACATGGAGGGAAAAAGGGAGAAAAAAAGGTTACTCCTACGTACGTCGTACACTTGTGTTGTTACAAACACTACAGGCATGCATGCTGCCTAATAAGCATAAACGATAAACCACGCTGCTACATAACATAGCCCGGCTGCCGCTTTAAATTATTGGCTGGCGCGTACAGGAATCATGCACGCTCGATTGCGATTCACCCTTTCCTCTCCTTTTTTTCACCTTTTCCCCCAATAATTACGCGCGCACGCACGCACGCACAGATAGGCCGGGCGCCGTGGTTAGTTTTCGTCAAGAGAGAGAGAGAGAGAAAAAAAAGAGTGTGAAAAGGCGAGGATGGAAAATTTTTGAATTATGTGACAAGATAGCTCGGCATCATTCCTACTATATACTACTTGAAAGGCGCGATGTTGTCGTACGTGTCGACTACTTTACCAAGTAGTAGCGCATACACACATACTCCCTCCGTTTCTTTTTATTTGTCGCTGGATAGTACAATTTTGCACTATCCAACGACAAATAAAAAGAAACGGAGGGAGTAGTAACTAATTAACACACTACGTACGTGCTGTCGTGCTGCTACCGTTCAAGCTCCAATCCATTGGACTTATTATTTGGGCCGATCGAGTCCTGATGACGTCAACCTTATTAGCCCAAATCCAAGCCCAGCCCGTTTTTCATATCTGTCAGCTATACGTGTATTCCTATGTGTATCAGTGAACCTGTGTGTGTGCATTCCAGTGCATATGCCGGCCGCGTATGATTCGGCGCGGAGCAGGCGGACAAGCAGATAGCTAGCGGCTGTGTGGAGCACAGGCTGGGCCGGCGGATCGACCGCC
The DNA here is from genome assembly GCF_902167145.1 of Zea mays. Classification (NCBI taxonomy): domain Eukaryota; kingdom Viridiplantae; phylum Streptophyta; class Magnoliopsida; order Poales; family Poaceae; genus Zea; species Zea mays. The sequence goes on along the minus strand of NC_050100.1, from coordinate 221,245,519 downwards.
GGATCGGGATCGTACGTACGTACGTGCGTCGTCGTCGTGGCGGCCTCCGGCGGTCACCTGCGTATATACTGTGGTCATGCAGCAGGGTAGGTAGGCAGCCCGGCGCTCACCGTACCTGCTCCTCGGTGCGCCTCAGCGCATTCATACATGCGCCCGCGCGCGCGGACGCTCCCCTAGCACTTACTACCTTTTTTTCCTTTTTCCACCATGGATGGGCGCCACATGCACACACAACACAGCACAGGCGGTGGTGGACTGGTGGTGCACGCTAGCTCTCCCCTTTTGCGGCTTGTTGCCTTGCGCCTTGGCCGGGTAGCGGCCGCCCTTATATGCCGATGACCGTCTAGCTCCGATCCGATCCCATCTATGCCGGCCGAGAGCGACATCGACCGCGTCGCCTCCTCTTGCGTGGTTTAGTTGGTTGGTTCAGTTGGCGACGATGAGTTGGGAGTGACGACCGCGGCGCCTAGCTGCTACCTACGTTCGTGCATGGATGAATCACAGCGGAACACACTAATGATGTACAAAACCTGGTGTTATTAGTGCTCGTGCATGCATGCATATAAGCACCCATGCATGGCGTCCGCATCTCCGTCGTCGACCAGCAGACCATTCAATTCATGCATTTGCATGCATGCATATCGTCGACGTACGAAAAATGAAAAAAAAAGAACATGCTGTGCTTCCACTGTGGCGTGCCGTGCCGGCCGCGAGCGCAGCAAACGAACCAATCTAACAACGCCGCACGTTAAATTAAGCGGCGCAAGGAAGTATGGTGTGGTGTGCTAAAGTGCATGCGGCAGCCGGCCAAACAAGACCAACGTAACACGCAACAAAGACAAACAACAAACTAGATCACTCCAACTGAAGATAACAATACGGACAACAAAGACAACTAGTTACAATAGGTCACTCCAACTGAACCTGCAACTAGTTGCAGCCAAACTTCGCGTCATATAATTGCGTCAGTAATAAGAAAAATCTCTACTGTATTTAAGTACATTTAAGTAAGGATCAAAACTGTGACGGAACCTCCTAAATCATTAGGCCCACCTACAGTTGTCCTTGTCCAACGGACCTCAGGCAACCCTGCAGGTGTTCCTGAATCACTTGACAAGTTCGTTATCTACTTTCCTTACTTTCCCAAGAGCGTTTTACTCGTCACGCAGACATTACAAATCATCGGAGATACATAAATGCGGAAGCGGTTACATAAACTTATATTTATTTAAAAGTATGGCAGAGTTATATTATTACAGACCAGGATATAATATACGAGTGACGAGTATTATTATTACAAGCCAAGGGAGGCAAAAATCCCTCCTGATAAGTATCAAACAAAAGTTTTTATGGAGGAACCCTTCCTCCCACAGCTTTACTCTTGGTTTTCTTCTTTTAAGACCACCTTGGAACAGAAACAACAAAAGTTTGTCGCTTCTTCACCTAAAAACAATAGGGAATAAAACCCTGAGTATGGAATTACTCAGCAAGACTTACCCGACTAAAGAAAAGACTCTCAAGGCTATGCTGGCTTTAAGGGAGTCAAGGTAAGGCTTAACAATAGTCAAAGACTCTGTTTGCAGAAATGCTTACTAAAAGTGGATCCTTAAAAATCCAATTTTACTTGTCATGTTAAGTAAGGTTACCTGTCTCTAGAGTTCTTTCTACCCTAGTTCAATCACTTGACCTACACTAGCCAATTTCTTAACAACCCTTCATCTTCACTGGAGTTCTACGTGTAAGTCAGTGACCAAGTCTTCATAACCGCGAAGGTACGGCGATCCGAATCGATTATACTCAGCTAAGGATCTCCGATCACACGACATATGTAGCACTTAACCCTTGCATATGTCAACCCGCCACCAGGGTTCTTAAGACCAGATCAGGTTCACGCCAACCGAGAGCACAGATACACCACCGTCCAGCCTCTTGCCATGGAGGGTACACGCTACTCTCGCCATCTCTCCACTCCCATTGTGTGGTATCTTATTCTGGCCTTAGTCTGCCCGAGGCAAAGCTTACCCATGACGAGGCATGTGACCAGTTAAAGGGTCCTCGGTCATCAAGCCTACATCAAGACAGTCCTTAATTGACTCAAACGGAGACACTACACCGAAACTCTCCTTCTCGTGCAAGTCACCCGCCCGGTCTCAGCTTAATCATTTCCAATCCCAAAGTTTGGTACCTGGCAGAGGTACATCTTTTCCGATGTTGAACCCATCATGGCCATGATGGATCCACCATCAAATTTTATTTTCAAAAACATCCCTTCCACTTTGCCACATCATCTTTTGTAAAACAAAACCTTTTTCTTTGCTAAAGCAAGACTAAGCATAGTAAAAAAATTTATAAAACAGGGATTCAAAGGAAGGTAATCAAATTCCAGGAAGGTAATGCAGGAATTGTTTTATCAATCAACTCCTATCACCTAATGCATCAAGCAAATGAGAAAGATTTTAAAAGAGTCAAGAAGGTGGCAAATGCACCGGGGCTTGCCTTGGTTTACAGGTGATTCAGGCTTAGTTCCACAGATGTCAAAATAAAAACAGCTGTTGGCCTGATGTTCGTGAGGTGGTGGTGAAGTCTTCTCTCCTTCTACTTCAACTTCTTCTTCGTTTTCTAAAGATAACCATACATAATAATGAATGCCCATGTAATGTTCATGAGAATGCAAAGATAATAAGAGTTTATTATCTAAGGTCTTGAATACAATTTTCCTTCACGGTTCTCCGATAAACTAGGGTTTATGGAATTAGTAAAGGAATTCAAAGGGCAGAGGTGGGGTTTTAGGTTCTAAGTATCAAACAAGGTCCAAATCAAACCAAACTCTACCCAAGGCTTCTAAATAATGTTTAGAGTTCATATAAAAAGTTTGGAGATTTTTGGAATTGTTATCTAGTTTCTAAAAATCCAGAAGCAATGCTTTAGGCTATTTTAAATGCTCCAAAATTCCCCATTTGATCTAAAAATCATGAAACTATTTTTATTAAATACTATAGAAAATTAGAAACCTAACAAAATTGGTCTTGTATTTTTAGGATTTTTCTACAATTTCCTATAAATTTCTAAAGTCCAGAAGAAAAAGAAAAGAGAAAGGGTGCTACAGAACTGGGCCAAAAGCAGCTCGAGCGGCCCAGTCTGCACAGGAAAGCGCGCGCGCCCGCGCCCGCTGAGTCGACTTTACATTAGGGTCCTTAGGGTTTTGAATAACGAGGAAAAGGCCTGCGCACTATTTACTTCAGTCACTGACATCTTCACCGAAGCCCTCCAAGTTATATTTCTTCACACGCCGAGGTCCCTAATGGTGAGCGGCGCGGCAGAGCTCCGGCGAGCACCTGGATTGGCCAAACGGGGCAAGGACTAGTGCCCTAACTTGGCTAAGACCTAATTCAACACTTAACAAACGTTTCCCCTCGATCAATTGCATAACTCGGACTCTAAATCGCCCTGTCCACGGAGACAGCACAAGAACGGATGAGCAGGAGTGTTCCCGGCGATCTAGGGAGTCTAGCTCAATTAAACGGGTTGAGGAGCATTAGGAGAACCTAAGGATGTTGAAACGGGAGAGCAGAGATCATGAACATACCTGGAAGTGGCTGGCCACGGCGAGGTGTTCTTCGCGGTGTGATGAACCGATTTGGGGGAAATTAGAAATTGGCGCTCACTAGTGATCAACTGAGGACAATACTTGGTGGCTGGATGTCTGACTACCCTACGGAGCTCTGGGAGGCTTCAATTTATAGAGCACAATAGCGGTGGCTGATGAATTTAGCAAAGACGCGCGGCGGTCGGAGGAGGGGGAGCTTACTGGCGCACTGGATTGGTGTCCTATTACCGTGGCAGTCACTCCGGTGATCAACGGAGAGCGAGAGCAGGTCACGGCGATGCGGTGGAAATGCCTAGACACGCGGCACAAGGCCGGAAGGCGGCGGTCACCGGCGTGCTTATCGGGTTCCACCGCGGCGAGCTCTGTACGGTGGCCGGAATACTTTACTGGCCGGAACTTATCCACGGTGATAATCTTTACACGACTTCAAGTGTTATCCAGTTGATCCAATCGCGAATCACGCCAGTGAGGGCATGAATCGCGGCGGGGGATCGTCAGCGGTGAGATGCGCTGGTGTTCTGATCTTGTTCAGGCACTGTACCATGGGAGTCACCATCAGCCAACCTGATAGAGCAAGTTCAGGTCCAGATTTCTCCAAATCTTCTATGGTACCAAGCCCAAACATCTATAGCAAAGTTGTTCTACTACAAAAGATCTACAACTTTGCTATATCGACTTGAGGCAAATTCCTTGAAGTTCTTGATCTGTAGAGCTCCAAAGATGACCCAGTACCACTGTTAGTCTGAATTTCAGACTCCAATAGCCTGACAGCTCGACTTTGAGTGTGTTTTTCTCCCATTTCTTCATAGCAACTATGCTTACACTCTTAAGCAAAGTTATTCTCCTTTGATAGGTTTACAAATTTTATGTGGTGACCTAGGGTAAATTCCCACTATTTTGGAAGATATAGAGCTCCAAAGTTGAGTCAAAATCACTGAATTTTCAGACTTAGCCCTAGAACACCCATGGGGTATTTTTGCAAATAGGTCCAAAATTCATGGTTTAGCTTGCAAAGCTTCATGATTGTGAACCAATTGAATTTATATGTCTTGACATCATAGTTTTTACACTTTAGTCCAAAAGTGCACTGATTTTGCACTAAACCCCTTAGGGTTTAGGTTTAAGGTTTTCCAGGGTTCCAATTAGGGTTTTTGATATCTCAGGGGTGTGAATGTAATGTAGGTCCATTCTTAGGAACATTTATGACTATTTCACTTAAACTTTAGGGTTTTCTCGATTTGGCTCTTGTTTACCCTTCAGAACCTTATTTAAGGTTAAGTATCCTACACTAGGGTCTTATTTGCAAAATGCCATAACAATACAACTTGCTTGAAAAAAAAATTACCTAGTAAATGCATCTTAGGTGTGTCAAACATATGAAATGCTGATGCTTATGATGTTATGCTCAGGTTTTAGTAACAGTAACACCAGGGGTGTTACATCCTTCCCCCCATAAAATAATCTCGTCCCGAGATTAAAAATCCTAGGGTAAGTAGTGGAAAAGGAAATGCTTCACATTTTTATTTCCTGAGTTTTGGTACAAGGCAGGGGTGGTTTGGGGCTCACTCCTTTATTACAACAATTTTACACACTTTACAAATTACAAGAGGCTAAAAAGCCTAGGAAATTCTTGTCTAAGAAGTCTTGAGTTTCCCAAGTAGCCTCATCTTCGGAATGTTGGTTCCACTGTATCTTGTAAAACTTGAGAGTTTTTCTTTGGGTAACCCTGTCCTTTTGATCCAAGACTCGTATAGGGTGTTCTGAATATGTCAAGTCTGGCTCTAGGACAACATCTGTTACTTCAATTGTTCGGTCTGGAACCCGAAGACATTTCTTCAATTGAGACACGTGGAACACATTATGCACAACAGACAAGGTTTCGGGTAACTGAAGTCGGTATGCCACTGGCCCATATCTTTCAAGAATGAGAAAAGGACCAATATATCGTGGTGCAAGCTTCCCTTTAACCCCAAAACGTGATACACCCTTCATCGGTGAAACTTTCAGGTAGACATAATCTCCCACGAGAAAGTACAAGGGTTGTCGTCGCTTGTCTGCATAACTTTTCTAACGAGCTTGAGCTTTCTTCAAATTATAAATTATTCTCTGAACCTTTTCTTTGGTCTCTTTTACTATATCAGGCCTGAAGAAGTACCTTTTACCTGGTTCGGACCAATTTAGCGGAGTACGACATCGTCGTCCATATAAAGCTTCGAAGGGTGCCATCTTAATGCTTTCTTGATAGCTATTATTATATGAGAACTCCGCTAATGGTAAACATTCATCCCATTTTTGTGGGAATTCCAGAACACATGCCCGCAGTATATCTTCAAGTATCTGATTTACCCTCTCAGTCTGCCCACTGGTCTGAGGATGATAGGCCGAACTGTGGAGCAATTTAGTACCCTAGGATTTGTGAAGTGCTTCCCAAAACTTGGCTACAAATTGAGGCCCACGATCCGACACTATAGTCTTCGGAATACCGTGCAAACTGAGAATGCGAGCAATGTATAATTCCGTATAGGTGAGAACCGGGTAATACGTCTTGACTGGCAGAAAATGAGCAATTTTCGTAAGCCGATCAATAATAACTCAGATAGAATCATATCCCTTGGCTTGTAATAATAATACTCGGCACTCGTATATTATATCCTGGTCTGTAATAATATAACTCTGCCCTACTTTTAAATAAAGGTAAGTTTATGTATCCGCTTCCACATTTCTATATCTCTGATGATTTGTAATGTCTGCGTGACGGGTAAAACGCTCTTGGGAAAGTAAAGAAAGTATATACCGAACTTGTCAAGTGATTCAGGAACACCTGCAGGGTTGCCTGAGGTCCGTTGGACAAGGACAACTGTAGGTGGGCCTAATGACTTGGGAGGTTCCGTCACAAAAACCCCATTCCAAAGTTCCAAAATCAAACGAGTTAGATGGGGGAGGGGTATTTAGGCATCATACACTATGTTTTAGGGTCATCGAACCATACTGGATCGGCTTGTTGACGCCTCCACGTAGATTGCCCCGGAGCGCCCAATAATCGAACCGTGTAAACAATATCTCGTTGAACCAATCTGTTGGGCCCGATAATCTGTGTGATTAGACCCGACAGTTCTAGAGGCTCGTTAATTAGATTGGTTCGAAAACTTTCATTGGACCATATGGTCGAACTATTTCAGCTAGGGTTTTTGCTACAAGGCAGTTTCCAAACGACTAGTTATGGCACAACAGTACAATAGTTACTTACGTGTTGAAAGCTCTCTTGTGGGTTTTGGTGTTTGGATGACAACTCAATTAAAGGACTAATAAGTGTACTAAGTGTTGAATAGGTGCTTAATGTAAAGCTAACAGGGTTCAACACAAGTGAACAAGTGTGATGGTCCAAGGACTAGATGATGGATAGATAATGGGCATCACAAGTAAGATGGACATTGCATAAAGTGAGACTCGGGTGCGTAGCTCGGAGACAACTGATCAAGCCAAGGATGGAGGCAAGAAGAGCTTCGAGGTACCAAGTGCACGGGAGAAGGTCAAAGAGGCTGAGGAACCCAAAGCCAAGGGTGAAGAAGAAGACTTGCAAAGTCAAGGGTGATCGAGTTGAGAAGAGCTATGGCACATCAAGGATCACTAAATAAGGACGTGACTTACAACCAATGAGGAAACATCTATAGCTATGTGGTGTAAGTCATAAAGCTCAAGATCAAGCTCTAAGAAGGGAACAAAGTCACTAGAAGGAGAACAAATGTCAAAATAAGAACTGGAAGCAGCCTAAAAGAGCTAAGTGTACTCTGACCTTTAGTTTGGGTTGTTCCTATGTTTGGAGATATTCTATGTGACCTTTGCAGGATGTTGGAGCTCAGAAATGTTAGTCTAGATCAAGTTAAGCTGACTTGATGATTTATGAGTCCAATTATCAATCTTAAACATGTCAAATGATAGAGAGGTGAAAATCCAAGAGAAGGTATATTTCTAGACTTTGTACATTGTTTTTTGTGTACTAACGTATTTGTCTAAGTGTTAGAAACAGAGAAAAGAAGAAAAGAAAAGAGATGCAAAAGGCTTGGCTGTGTACAGCCAAGACTCAACTCAGTCTGGCACACCGGACTGTCCGGTGGTGCACCGGACAGTGTCCGGTGCGCCAGGCTGAACTCTGGTGAATAGGCCGCTCTCGGGAAAAGTGCGGCGACGTACGACTATAATTCATCGGACTGTCCGGTGAGCCAACGGTCGGCTGGGCCAACGGTCGACCGCGCAATCCGCGCGTGACGCGTGGCCGAGCCAACGGTCAGATGGAGGCACTGGATTGTCCGATGTGCACCGGACAGTGTCCGGTGCGCCAATGGCTCCAAGACTGCAACGGTCAACTGCGCCAATTTTGGAAGGAAATCGAGCACCGGACAGTGTCCGGTGGTGCACCGGACTGTCCAGTGCGCCACCCGACAGAAGGCAAGATTTGCCTTCCTGGATTGCTTCCAACGGCTCCTAGGCCCCTTGTGCCTATAAAAGGGACCTCTAGGCGCCTCAATCACATATATAAGTGCAGCCAACAAGTGTAGACATCACTCGGATCAATTTTCTCTCTCCCTCTCGTGTATATCTCTCTAGTTTGTGTAGAGGCAAAGCTATAAGCCTCTAGAGAGTGGAGAAGTGCTGCTAAGAGCTAGAGCATAGTCTTGAGCATATTGTTACTCTACCGGAGTGCTGTCAAGAAGATTGTAAGCAGCCGCGGCTCTGTTGTAACTACCTCAATATAGTGGAAGGCTCTATCTGTCTGACTGACAGATCTGAGCAAACGGAGGAAGGAGTTGAAATAGACTCCAAGCTCAGGTGTGGCTAACTCCAACGAGGACTAGACAAGCATTTCAGGCTTGGCCGAACCTCGGGATAAATTCCTGTGTCCACGTGCTCTGCTCTGTGTTATTTGCTGATTCTCTGTCTTATTCGGTTCTTACTTCTGCACTTCACTGCTTACTTGTGGTACTAGCTTTCTTTGAAGTGCAGGATATTCTTAAGATAGGAACTTCAATTCCGCTGCAACCTACTCGAAGGGTTCTTCACTCCACTGCGATCCTGTCTTCGAGTAGAGTAAGATTTAAGTTTTAAAGTGATAATTTTTATTCGCCTATTCACCCCCCTCTAGGCGACATCCAGATCCTGTTCCTGGGAAAAGGGAACTTTCAATTGGTATCGAAGCAAGGCCTCTCCAGTGTGGGCTTAGCCGTCTGGAGATGACGATGTCGTCACAAGAGGTAACTGTAGAACTTCTTTTAGGCGATGGTTCTAATTACAAATCTTGGTATGTCTCTATTTATAATGCTTTCATGCATGTTGATCCTGATTTGAGACAGATCTTTAGTAGAAGTATTTTTCCCTCTGATATTATTAAAAATCCTTCTAATGCTGGACTAAGATGTTTATCTCTCAATCACCGTGCTTGCAACATCTTAGTTGACTCTCTTTCTAGAAGTGCTTTTTTGCCATCATGAGTAGTGATAGTGATTTATTTGTTGATGCTCATGATTTATGGAATAGAATTAAAGGAAAATATTCTGTGGCAAATTGTGATGCTCCTACTCCCTATACTACTTATGATACTAACCCTTCAAAGGGAGAAGAAAAGTGTTGGGCACCAAACGATGAATCCACCTCGTCGACAGGTTTGTTCTCCACTAGTAATAAATGTTTTATTGCTAACAATGACGGTGGAGACGAAAGCCATGATGAGGAGGAATATGAGGATGATAGCGAGGATGAATCTTCATCACCACAAGGTGCATTTTCCTGTATTGCTTCCACTGACATTAATGATAGAGAAAATGAGACCGACGATGTGAAAGAAGAGGAGATTTGCCATTTCTACATCCATCTCAACAAAGAGGACAAAGCGCTCTTGGTTAAGCTATTGAGAAGGAACAAGGAACAAGGCGAGACGCTTCTCAGGCTAGAGGAGGCACTCATCAAAACAAACAACAGCCTGGAGAAGATGACCAAAGAACATGAGGAGCTAAAGTGCTCTCATGATGATTTGGTCCAACTGTATGATTCAATTTTATTTGAGCAAAGAAATAATGATGATGCTTTATCTTGTGTTGCTCAACTTAAAATGGAAAATGCCATGCGTGAGAGACAAGTAGAATTGTTAAGTCATGATAAATTTGCTCTAACTAAAAAATATGATTTATTGTCTTGTTATCATGATAATCTCTTGGATAGACATATCATGCTTGAAGTTGCTCATGAGGTTGTAATTACAAACTTAAAGTCATGTGAACCTCATTCTTGCACAAGTGCACATTTGGATAATATATCACCATGTGCTAACCCCTGTCGCTCAAAAGGAAGCGAATGTTTGAATAAGCAACAAGTTGTAGGGTCAAAAAGGAATTTGCTTGGGAACAAGAAACAAAGACAATTAAGGAGAAGACGCCATGCTCAACTTCCTCAAGATATCTGCAAAAACGTGGTGAAGAAGCTTGAGGAAGGAGAAACCGCAGCAAGGGTCAAACTCCTTGAAAAAGATGTTCCTAAAGCAATAAGTGAAGTAATCAACATGATACAGGAAAAAGGTAATGATTCAATTAATCATGTTATTTACACTAATAATTTCTCTATGTCATCTAAAAGTAACAAGAGAAGAGGAAAACGGAGATGCTTCAAGTGCAAGGCATTAGGCCACCTCATTGCATCTTGTCCATACAAAGACAAGGACGAAGGGATAAGGAGATGTTTTGGATGCAACAACAAGGACCACATGATCACTTCATGTCTGGCCATGAAGAATCAAAGATGTGCATTCTCCAAGATGACTCTCACCAAGGAAAATGACAAACAGCAAGCGTCATGTCAGGTTGAGCGACGTTTGAGAGCACCTAGAGGGGGGGTGAATAGGTGATCCTGTAAAAACTTAAACTTAAAGCCACAAAAACTTGATTAATCGTTAGCACAATAATGCCAAGTGGCTAGAGAGGAGTCTAAGCAAGACACGATAACCACAAGAAGATCAACACAGATAGACACAGTGGTTTATCTCATGGTTCGGCCAAGTCCAACGCTTGCCTACTCCATGTTGTGGCGTCCCAACGGACGAGGGTTGCAATCAACCCCTCTCAAGCGGTCCAAAGACCCACTTGAATACCACGGTGTTTTGCTTTGCTTTACTATATCCCGTTCGCGAGGAATCTCCACAACTTGGAGCCTCTCGCCCTTACACTTGAAGTTCACAAAGAAGCACGGAGTAAGGAAGGGATGAGCAACTCACACAAGACACAAAGATCACAGCAAATACGCACACACAAGACCCAGACTTGAGCTCAAAAGAGTATCACGAGTTTCTCACTAGAACGGAGCTCAAATCACTAAGAATGTCGAACAAGTGCGCAAGAATGAAGTGTGAGTGATCAACAATGCTCAAAGGATGCTTGGTGGTGTCATCCATGCGCCAAGGGGTCCCTTTTATAGCCCCAAGGCAGCTAGGAGCCGTTGAGAGCATTCCAGGAAGGCAATTCTTGCCTTCAGTCGACTGGCGCACCGGACAGTCCGGTGCACCACCGGACACTATCCGGTGCGGATCTCCTTCCTTATTTGGCGAAGCCGACCGTTGTAGATTCAGAGCCGTTGTCGCACTGGACACTGTCCGGTGCACACCAGACAGTCCGGTGCCCCCTTCTAGCCGTTGGCTCGGCCACGTGTCCCGCGCGGATCGCGCGGCCGACCGTTGGCCGGCCGACCGTTGGCTCACCGGACAGTCCGGTGCACCACCGGACAGTCCGATGATTTTTAGCCGTACGCCGTTAATCATCTCCCGAGAGCGACGAGTTCGCCTGTGAACGGCTCACCGGACAGTCCGGTGCACCACCGGACAGTCCGGTGATTTATAGCCGTACACCGTCGTCGAAGTCCCAAGAACAACAAGTTCACCAGAGCCAGCCTGGCGCACCGGACACTGTCCGGTGCACCACCGGACAGTCCGGTGCACCCAGACCGAGCTGACTTTGGCTGAACATACCTTTACTCTTGATTTGCACTTTGTCCATCAAATGGCATAGATTAACACTTAAGCACTTGTGTTGGCACTCAATCACCAAAATACTTAGAAATGGCCCAAGGGCACATTTCCCTTTCAATCTCCCCCTTTTTGGTGATTTATGCCAACACAACAAAAAGCAACCAATAGAAGTGCAACATCAACACAAATGAGAACTCAAAGTTGTTTTGATTCAAATTTGGCATATATGGATCACTCTTTGCCACCACTTGGTTTGTTTTTGCAAATCAAACTCAATTTCCTATCTCTAAGTCAAATTCACTTGTAGAGACATAAAGAGAGTTATTCCAAGAGAAATTGATCAAAGATTTCAACAACTCCCCCTTTTTCCCATAATCGACTATTCTCCCCACAAGAGGCCAACTTTTGACAAGAGAGACAACAAGAGAGTTTTGATAAACCAAAAGCTCTATTCTACTATTTTCAAAATTTCTCAAGTGGTAGCTGATCCATTTATTGCTTTGGCCTTATTTTCTCCCCCTTTGGCATCAAGCACCAAAACGGGATCAATTTTGGCCCATGAACCCCATTGCCTCACCAAAATCTTCAAATAAGAATACAAAGGCAATAAGAGTACATGAGATGAACTTGGAATAAGTTACCCTCTCATCGGAGTGCAGTGGAACTCTTTCATGGTCCAAGTCCACCTTTTCCCTTTCATACTTCCTTTGAGACTAAATCAAGCAAACTCAAGCATACGGTTAGTCTCAAAGGGTCAAGTTGTAGCACACCTCCCCCTAAATATGTGCATCACTTGCAAAAGGACTTGTGAGGTCCAGGGAGTGTTTGTACAATTTGAGCACCACAAGTAAACAACAAAATGCATAAGGAACATGATCAAAGCATAATACACATGTATGCTACAAATCAATCCAACTTCCGCGAATCTAAGACATTTAGCTCACTACGCAGCCTGCAAAAGGTGTTTTCATCTAAAGGCTTGGTAAAGATATCGGCTAGCTAGTTCTCGGTGCTAACATAAAACACTTCGATATCTCCCTTTTGCTGGTCTCTCAAAAAGTGATGCCGGATGTCAATGTGCTTTGTGCGGCTGTGCTCAACAGGATTTTCCGCTATGCGGATAGCACTCTCATTATCACATAGGAGTGGGACTTTGCTCAGATTGTAGCCAAAGTCCCGGAGGGTTTGCCTCATCCAAAGTAGTTGCGCGCAACACTGTCCTGCGGCAACATACTCGGCCTCAGCGGTGGATAGGGCAACGGAAGTTTGTTTCTTAGAGTTCCATGACACCAGGGACCTTCCTAAGAATTGGCACGTTCCTGATGTACTCTTCCTATCGACCTTACATCCAGCATAGTCGGAGTCTGAATATCCAATAAAGTCAAAGTTAGACCCCTTTGGATACCAGATCCTGAAGCAAGGCGTAGCGACTAAATATCTAAGGATTCGCTTCACGGCCACAAGGTGACACTCCCTTGGATCAGATTGAAATCTAGCACACATGCATACGCTAAGCATAATATCCGGTCTACTAGCACATAAATAAAGTAAAGACCCTATCATTGACCGGTATGCCTTTTGATCAACGGACTTACCTCCTTTGTTGAGGTCGGTGTGTCCGTCAGTTCCCATCGGAGTCTTTGCGGGCTTGGCGTCCTTCATCCAAAACCTCTTTAGCAAGTCTTGTGTGTACTTCGTTTGGGAGATGAAGGTGCCGTCCTTGAGTTGCTTCACTTGGAACCCAAGGAAGTAGTTCAACTCGCCCATCATCGACATCTCAAACTTTTGAGTCATCACCCTGCTAAACTCTTCACAAGACTTTTGGTTAGTAGAACCAAATATTATGTCATCAACATAAATTTGGCACACAAATAAGTCACCATCATAAGTCTTAGTGAATAAAGTTGGATCGGCTTTCCCAACCTTGAAAGAATTAGCAATTAAAAAGTCTCTAAGGCATTCATACCATGCTCTTGGGGCTTGCTTAAGTCCATAGAGCGTCTTAGAGAGCTTACACATGTGGTCGGGGTACCGTTCATCCTCGAAGCCAGGGGGTTGCTCCACGTACACCTCCTCCTTGATTGGCCCGTTGAGGAAAGTGCTCTTCACATCCATTTGGAACAACCTGAAAGAATGGTGAGCGGCATATGCTAGCAAAATACGAATGGACTCTAGCCTAGCCACAGGAGCAAAAGTCTCCTCAAAGTCCAAACCTGCGACTTGGGCATAACCTTTTGCCACAAGTCGAGCCTTGTTCCTCGTCACCACCCCGTGCTCGTCCTGTTTGTTGCGGAACACCCACTTGGTTCCCACAACATTTTGCTTGGGACGAGGCACCAGTGTCCAAACTTCATTCCTCTTGAAATTATTGAGCTCTTCCTGCATGGCCAACACCCAGTCCGGATCTAGCAAGGCCTCTTCTACCCTGAAAGGCTCAATAGAAGAGACAAAGGAGTAATGCTCACAAAAATTAACTAATCTAGAACGAGTAGTTACTCCCTTGCTAATGTCACCCAAAATTTGGTCGACGGGATGATTCCTTTGAATCGTCGCTCGAACTTGGGTTGGAGGTGCCGGTTGTGCTTCTTCCTCCATCACATGATCATCTTGTGCTCCCCCTTGATCACACGCCTCCTTTTGATGAACCTGTTCATCATCTTGAGTTGGGGGATTCACCATCGTTGAGGAAGAAGGTTGATCTTGCTCCTTTTGTTCCTATGGCCGCACATCTCCAATCGCCATGGTGCGTATCGCGGCCGTTGGAACGTCTTCTTCATCTACATCATCAAGATCAACAACTTGCTCTCTTGGAGAGCCATTAGTCTCATCAAATACAACGTCGCTAGAGACTTGTAACACCCGGTTTTAAAGGAACAAAGCCGGGTGCATCTCATACATGCGCCAAGAAGACAACATATATAACAACAGAGTGTATAGAGATAAATGTCATAAAACATCAGAGTATTTATTACATAGCGGAAGACTTAATACAAAATAAAAGAATAAACATAAAACGAACTAAGGATCGTCGGCGCCAATGTCAACTGAGAAACGCCACCTAGATCAAGTCAAATGCCTCAGTGTTAGGCGGCTCCTCTTCGACCACCTGTTCTTCTCCTGTGGGGGGGGGTGTGAGACAACAAGAGTGAGCTCACACATGTTCATCGCTCAACAAGTTGTGGGGAATTATACATGTACATGTGGGCCGGCCTGGGCCGGCACGACATAGGCCCACAAAAGCACGGCCCATAAAGGCACGACCCACAAAAGCACATATCTAATTATGGGTTGTGCCGTGCCAGCACGTGTGCCCAGTCATCGGCCCACGGCACGGCCCACAATTAGTTATGTGTGCCAGGCCGGCCCAAATAGCCCAAAATACCTTAATATGCCAGACTGGCCCATATACATACAACAGTAATACATCAACAAAAAGTATAATATATATATGACCAAAATAAAACTAAGATGTTTTGTGGATGCACATTATAAACCTTTGGTCAGAAAGAAAAAAATATTACAACTAGCTCATAAATAATATTCAGTTCTCTGTTTAGTGTTTAATTGAGTACTATACATCTATACAGAATACATGTACAATGATCATCACTATTCACTATCCATATCTAGGTATTGGTTCTCGATGGCTTATTGAAGCTCTAGATTCTCCAAGTTATGCTAGTCATGTGGGCTTTGACGAACCTTAGTTAAATTCTAAGTCTATATTTAGTGGGCCTCGGTGGGCCTTAGTTAAATGGGCTGTGCCAGGCCGGCCCGTGGGCTTGACATGAGGCCCAGGCACGGCCCACAATGTGGGTCGTGCCGGCCCAGGCCCACAATTAGGTTGGGCCGTGCCAGATATGGGCCGTGCCAGAAATTGTGTGCTTTGGGCCGGCCTATTAGGCACAGCACAAATGTACACCTATGTGGGGAATAATGTGACATGAACTCACCAAAAGTGGGAGTTCATGAAGTGTAAGGCTAATAAATGAAATAAAGGCTGAGGCTGAGCATTGCTTTTATAAGTTGGTCAAAATTTTATTAGCAATAACTAAGTGTAAGTAAATACCAATCCATAGTAATAATAAATAAAAGTAAGAATAAAATAATCTCAAATGCAATGTAATGACAGATTAAGTTTAAGTTCCATAAATTAATCATGTGAGTGTCCGAGCCGCTCATGACCGTGAGCACGGCTAGTTGAAAGTCGCCTAGAGGGGGGGTGAATAGGGCGAAACTGAAATTCTCAAAAATAAACACAACTACAAGCCGGGTTAGCGTTACAAGTAAAATCAAGTCCGCGAGAGAGGGCGCAAAACAAATCGCAAGCGAATAATGAAGTGAGACACGTGGATTTGTTTTACCGAGGTTCGGTTCTTTCAAACCTACTCCCCGTTGAGGAGGCCACAAAGGCCGGGTCTCTTTCAACCCTTACCCTCTCTCAAACGGTCCCTCAGACCGAGTGAGCTTTCCCTTCTCAATCACTTGGAACACAAAGTTCCCGCAAGGACCACCACACGATTGGTGTCTCTTGCCTCAATTACAAGTGAGTGTTTGATCACAAGAAAGAAAGCCAAAGAAAAGGAAGCGATCCAAGCGCAAGAGCTCAAATGAACACTACAAATCACTCTCTCTAGTCACTAGGGCTTTGTGTGGAGTTGGGAGAGGATTTGATCTCTTTTTGGTGTGCTTTGCAATGAATGCTAGCTCTTGTATAGTGGTTGGAAGCTGGAAAACTTGGATGCAATGAATGGTGGGTGGTTGGGGGTATTTATAGCCCCAACCACCAAACTAGCCGTTTGGTGAGGCTGTATGTTCGATGGCGCACCGGACATGTCCGGTGTACCGGACATGTCCGGTGCGACAGCCACGTCACCAAAGAGCCGTTGGGACGTCCGTTGGAGCTCTGTCTTCTGGGCCCGCCTAGATGTCCGGTGCACACCGGACATGAACTGTAGATTGTCCGGTGCGCCTGCTCCCGCGTGCCTGATGACTGCGCGCTCTGCGCGCGCATTTAATGCGTCGCAGGTAGCCGTTGGCGCCGAAATAGCCGTTGCCCCGCTGTTACACCGGACAGTCCGGTGTACACCGGACAGTCCGGTGAATTTTAGCGGAGCAGCCGAAGTGAAAACCCGAGGCTGGCGAGTTCCTGAGGCCGCTCTTCCTTGGAGCACCGGACATGTCCGGTGTACACCGGACAGTCCGGTGAATTATAGCGGAGTGGCCTTCGGAAATTCCCGAGAGTGAAGAGTTTGAAGTCGGAGTCCCCTGGTGCACCGGACATGTCCGGTGGCACACCGGACAGTCCGGTGCGCCAGACCAGAGGTGCCTTCGGTTGACCTTTGCTCCTTTATTTGAACCCAATACTTGGTCTTTTTACTGGCTAAGTGTGAACCTTTTGCACCTGTATAAATTACACACTAGAGCAAACTAGTTAGTCCAATATTTGTGTTGGGCAATTCAACCACCAAAATTATTTAGGAACTAGGTGTAAGCCTAATTCCCTTTCACTAGTATACCAGTTTTACACTCTGCAGAGGTTGCACATCTTTACCCACAAGTCGTGTTACCCATTTGCCACGGAGTTGATCAGACTCCATACACCTCTACCAAGGAAGTGAGGCAGGGTACCACTACGAGGCCTTTATAAAGTTCCACTAGCTTTAGACTACCCGCTACAGTTTATAGGAAGCTCCAGTGCAGGGTTCTTGACTGACCGCCATCGCAGCAAAATCAACCCAAGGACCCCCCTACACTGACCACTCCCCTACTGCCCTTGCCCCTTTCGGGTAAGGTAGCCCTCCACTAGCTTTCCTAATTAATCAGCCAAGGGCGTCCCATTAAACCCTTGTGGTAGCACTGTTTTCCCGGGTGGTTCTCCATGTTTCCATTAACATAATGATCTTAACATGAACAGTAAAGAATAAAACAGATAATAAGAAGTATAACAATGAGTGATGAATATCTCTATACCCAAATCCACATAAAGCAATAGCATAAACTACCCAAAACTTTAGTAGTAAAACCAGTGGTGAAGCAAGGTATAAAGATAGTCAAAATCTAGGGTAACCTATTGGGTCCCATCAAAATTAACCTATGCAGATCATTATGATTAATAAGAACATGAATGGGTAAAAGAAAGTGATCAAGGGCACAACTTGCCTTCAATGAGCTCCTGCTCAACTACTTCTACTTGTTGAACCTCAGATTCCACAGTGGCTTGCTCGTCTACTCGCATCAACACAATACATACATGGTATAGCATAAATTAACATCACATCAAACATGTGAATAAAATATACATTAAAAATCTACACATTAAAATAAGATCACAGGAATTGGAATCATTAAATTTGGAGGTATAGATTTTAAGTTATGGATTTTCCAAGGTTTTATGCATTTAATACAAGATTAAGTGCTAGATGAATTTTAATGAGACTTTCATGCCAAAACAGAGGCACTAAGTGATAGATAATAAAATTACAAAAAATTAGAAAGTGGAATGGATCAATTTGGACTAAAAATGGATTTTCTATGGATTAAACAAGTTCTAGGATTATTTTTACACATAAAAATATATTTCTTAATTTATTTTATAAGTTTTCTCACTGTCTGGACTAGGCCTCGATTCCTGATTAGCACAGGGGTCAATCTATAACAACTCCTTAGACTCAGTCATCTACCAGGACAGACCGCGGGTTCATTTCGGATAACCCTAGGGTTTCTTTTGCAAACTGTGCATCCGAAGGGGGTACGGGAGAATCTCTGCCTTCCGATCGGAAATCTAGCGCCTAGATTAGACCTCCGGTTACTCGAACCGGTACGCAATCCTAAGCGTTGGATCAGAGGTCTTCCGCTGAGATCTAAAATTACAATCTACGGCACATAACTGACCGATCGCGATCCAACGGGTGAGGACTCAAACGGTTCACACTATCTAATCCCGTCCGTCCAGCTATCATCTAACGGCGGGACGACCATCTTCCTATACGTCGCCGGACTGAGGCGGCGCCGCCCCGACCCCGCGGCGGAGGACGCATCACCGCCCAACGGTCCGGCCATCCCGCGCACCCACACGCAGTTGGGTAGGCACCACACAAGGAGGAGCCCATGCCGAACCCAATCGTGGCATCCCTACCCACTATGAAACCGTGACGAGCTCCCGCCACGGAGCATTTCGGCCCGCGGCGGCACTAAGATATCCGGCGAGCAATTCTGGAGGCTACGCGAGACAAATTCGGGAGCGAGGTTGAAAGTTCCCTTTGACCCGGGAACAGGATCTGGATGTCGCCTAGAGGGGGGGTGAATAGGCGAATAAAACTTATTACTTTAAAACTTAAATTCTTACTCTACTCGAAGACTTAGTATGCAGTGGAGTGAGAAGACTCTTCGAGTAGGTTGCAGCGGAGTGGAAGATCCTGTCTCAAAATGTCCTGCACTTCAAATCAAGCTTATAACACAGATAAGTATTGAAGTGCAGATATAAAAACGAGTAAGGCAGAGAGTCAGGATAGAACAGAGCACACAGACGCAAGGGTTTATCCCGAGGTTCGGCCAAGCCTGAAATGCTTGCCTAGTCCTCGTTGGAGTTAGCCACACCTGGGCTTGGAGTCTATTTCAACTCCTTCCTCCGTTTGCTCAGATCTGTCAGTATGACAGATAGAGCCTTTCACTATTGAGTGGGGTTACAACAGAACCGCGGCTGCTTACAAACTTCTTGGCAGCACCCCGGCAGAGTAACGACACGCTCAAGACCTTGCTCTAGCTCTTAGCAGCACTACTCCTCTCTCTAAAGGCTTATAGCTGTGCCTTCTACACAAACTATAGAGTTACACACAAGAGGGAGAGCGAGAATTGATTCCAGTGAAGTCTACACTTGTTGGCTGCTCTTGTATATCACTGGAGGCGCCTAGGAGTCCCTTTTATAGGCACAAGGAGCCTAGGAGCCGTTGGAAGCAATCCAGGAAGGCAAATCTTGCCTTCTGTCGGGTGGCGCACCGGACAGTCCGGTGCACACCGGACACTGTCCGGTGCCCGATTTCCTTCCTTAAACAGCGCAGTCGACCGTTGCAGATGCGGGAGCCGTTGGCGCACCGGACATGTCTGGTGCACACCGGACAGTCCGGTGCCCCTTCCGACCGTTGGCTCGGCCACGTGTCCCACGCAGATCGCGCGGCCGACCGTTGGCCCGGCCGACCGTTGGCTCACCGGACAGTCCGGTGCACACCGGACAGTCCGGTGAATTTTAGCCGTACGCCGTCAGCAAATTCCCGAGAGCGGCCTCTTCGGCCGAGGCAGCCTGGCGCACCGGACACTGTCCGGTGCACCACCGGACAGTCCGGTGTGCCAGACTGAGCTGCCTTGGCTGTACATAGCCAAGCCCTTTCCACCTCTCTTTTTTCTGTTTCTAACAATCTATAGCATTTCACATGCTTGAGTTTCGATGTTGGACTCATAAATCATCAAGTCTGCTTGACTTGATCTAGATTGACATTTCTTAGCTCCAACATCCTGCAAAGATCACATAGAACATCTCCAAACATAGGAACAACCCAAACTAAAGATCAAGGTGAACTTAGCTCTTTTGGGCTGCTTCCAGTTCTGGTTTTGACACTTGTTCTCCTTCTAGTGACCTTGATCTCCTTCTTAGAGCTTGGTCTTGAGCCTTATGACTTACACCACATAACTGTAGCTGTCACCTCATTGGTTGTAAGTCACGTCCTTATGTAGTGATCCTTGATGTGCTATAGCTGTTCTCAACTCGATCACCTTTGACTTTGCAAGCCTTCTTCTTCACCCTTGGCTTTGGGTTCCTCAGCCTCCTTGACCTTCTCCCGTGCACTTGGTACCTCGAAGCTTTTCTTGCCTCCGTCCTTGGCTTGATCAGTTGTCTCCGAGCTACGCACCCGAGTATCACTTTTGCAATGTCCAACTTACTTGTGATGTCCATTATGTATCCATAATTCAGTTCTTGGACCATCACATTTGTTCACTTGTGTTGAACCCTGTAGGCTTTACCTTAAGCACCTGTTCAACACTTAGTACACTTGTTAGTCCTTTAATTGAGTTGTCATCCAAACACCAAAACTCACAAGAGAGCTTTCAATCTCCCCCTTTTTGGTGATTGATGGCAACACAATTAAAGCTTACATAAGAATAAGATTTGAAGCACAAATTTGAATTCTAAGATTATAGAATGCTCCCCCTAAATAAGTGCTTACTTCAAAAACATAATTTTGGCCTCAGACGCCAATTTGCACATACTTAGGCAAATCGAAACATTTCTACACCTTAGCACTTATTAGTATGCATTGTGGCAAGAATCAAACCATGATACTATAACACACAAATGCACATAATCAAACACACATAATCAGAGTTAAACACCGTTCAACTTAGTGGATATAGCACAGGAATATCAACCTACCACTATTCACCATTAAGATACTGATTTAAACTAAGATACCAATTTAAAGCAATCTTAAAGCACCATTAACCACATGCATCATTATCCACATGACTGTCTATTTCAGAATGAACACAATAGATGCCAATTAATTCATAGCAACGGAAGCACTAGTCCATATGATGCAACACATATAATACTTGCAGGAAGCATATGAATAACACACTAGCAAAGCTTAAACTAACACATCACCCCTTAGGATAAGCTTTCCTCTCAGGTTGAGATAAGCTTTAATGCACAAATTCTCCCCCTTTGACATCAAACACCAAAAACTATACTCAAGCAAGAACATAGGATGATGTCAAGGGACAACAGGGTGTTAAGGAGGAAAAACGACTATCAAGACTCCCCCTTACTTATTGAACATATGCCCTATTAACATTTAGGTAAGATACATATATGCAAAAAGATTAATACTTCCTTTTGTACCATGTTGTAGTGTACTTCCCATCTTGAAAGTAGTTAATCTCTCGAGAGCTTCTCCACACTTGTGCCTGATTCTTTCTCCTAACTTTTTCTTAGAACAAGTTATAGTATTGGGCACAAGAAGAAACTTCTATTCTCATGTTTATCAAAAGATGTCAATTGAAGCAAACTATTACGACTACCAATTGAAAGATACCAACTTAAAGATACCAATTGCAAAGTTCATTTATTATCATGGCTCCATGATATTTAAGAATAAGCATCTATTATCACCAGATATTATGAGCAATCTAAAAATATGCACTTACTCACAACTTGAGATACCAATTTCTTGACTTACAGAGGTACCCAAGTCCTGATTGCTCCATTTCTTGCTTATCTTCTCTTTTCCACCTAGAGACTATACAAGATTGCTCAAGAAACAGTTAGTCTCGAAGGACACAAGTTATGTGTGCTCCCCCTCAAGTTGTGCATCAAGTATTTGAATGACTTGCACTTTGCACATTCTAGCTTCCTTAGAACTAGAGGGGATCACAACATACCTTGGTCAAGGCATACTCTATCACTTTCATCACACAAGGATGCCAATTTGAATATCAATTGTAAAACCACCAATTTAAGGCTAAATGAAAGGTTGACTAAATTCAACAATGCATGCCTCAGTGGCACCTAAGCCAATTGAATACTTACAGAAAGTCTAACCTTTACGCAACTTGGACATGCTTCATACTCAACTATCATTGCATAAATCAATTGAAGATCAACACAATCATGTAAAGCGTAATGTCTAAGCATGCCATAATTAAGAAGGTTTCTTAGGTGCACAAAAGAAACAACATTTTAAAGGCATAAATTACCTAAGCCAAGATATTACCAGTTGAAAGACAAGAACATAGCTATGATCACAATGGAATTTCAAGAATATTTAATGAAATTTCATAGCTCTATTTTCCATACCTTTGCCTTTGTTATCACCAATTCAGGACTCCTTTTGCTCACACACCTCATAGCTCAAAAGGGCACGACATGGATTTGAAATTCACACAATACTAAACTAGGGTAATCATGAAAACATGCACTAAGCAAAATGTCATATTTGCACATAGCATGACTTACAAAAAGTTACATGTCTATCCATATACAACAAGAGAGTTAATCGTTGTGGATATAACAAATGAACGAGCTACCCATGAATGATTCAAGAGATATATCCTATAGAGCACCAGTCATGATTAAACAAACATCATTATGATTCATTTAACACAGGCAATCATAAAGCATTACTACTCCAAAGATAGGTAGCACAACAAGCCAACTTAAGAGCAATACTAAATTGCAATTATGTACTTAAAATACACGGGGTACCGTCCTTTGGAGAGCATGTTGTAGATTCTCATCAAGGTCCTTTACTTGATTCACCAATAATGATTCAGGACCTATACACCTTATTTCACTTGAGATGAACATGGGATTAGTGTTTCACAATAATTCAACCTTGGGTCAATAAACACCAAAACAATTAACAACTTAAGTATAGAGTTTTAGATAACCGTCTTAAGCTCTCCCATGGTCTCCAGTCCATCTCAAGGCACCTGCATGGTCTAGTTGGCACGGTTTGGTACCCATCTCGAGATGGGTCCATAACGTTCATCTAAAAGGGCCTTTGGTACCCAAATAACAGTTGTGCTAGTTCTAGGTGATCTCATTACTGATCTAGCACAAGTGTATGATTTGGGTCTCCTAAGCGAATAAGATTGAGATAAATTTACTTGTTTAGGAACCTTACCCTTCTTACATACCTTAGGTAGATGACCATGCTCACCACACATGTAGCAGAAGCGTCGCTCAACCTGACTTGACACTTGTTGTTTGTCTTTTTGCTTAGTGAGGGTCATCTTGGAGGGTGCACGTCTTTGATTCTTCATGAGCGGACATGAAGTGATCATATGGTCCTTATCGTTGCATCCAAAGCATCTCCTCATTCCTTCATCCTTGTCTTTGTGTGGACAAGACGCAATGAAGTGACCTAATTCCTTGCACTTGAAGCACCTCCTTTTTCCTCTTCCCTTTTTGCTCTTGGATGACATAGAGAGATGATCAGTGCAAACAACATGACTAATTGAATTTTTACCTTTTTCCTTGTTCATGTTGATTTCTTCATTTATTGCTTTAGGAACATCCTTCTTATGGAGTTTAACACTTGCTGCGGTTTCTCCCGTCTCAAGCTTCTTCACCACGCGTCCGTGGATATCTTGAGGAGGTTGAGCAATGCGTCTTCTCCTTAGTTGCTTTGCTTTCTTGTTCCTTTCTTTTGATCCTGCAGCTTGATGCTCATTCAAAAATTTGCTTTCTTTTGAGCAACAGGGGTTAGCACATGGTGATATATTATCTAAATGTGCACATGTGCAAGAATGAGGTTCACATGAATTTAAGTTTGAAATTACAACCTCATGAGCAACATTAAGCATGATATGGTCATCAACTAATTCATTATGAGAATAAGATAGCATATCATATTTTTCACTTAGAGCAAGTTTTTCTAAATTTATCATTTCTACTTGACTCTTAAGCATAGAATTCTCAGTTTTAAGTTGAGCAACATCAGATAATACATCATGATTATTTCTTTGCTCAAATAAAATAGATTCATACCGTTGGACCAAATTATCATGAGAGCACTTTAGCTCCTCATGTTCTTTGGTCATCTTCTCCAGGCTGTCGTTGGTTTTGATGAGAGTCTCCTCTAGCCGGAGAAGCGTCTCGCCTTGTTCCTTGTTCCTACTCAACAACTTAACCAAGAGCACTTTGTCTTCTTTGTTGAGATTGGTGTAGAACCGGCAAATCTCCTCTTCTTCCACATCACCGGTCTCATTTTCCCTATCATTATTATTAGTGGAAGCAATACAGGAAAATGTACCTTGTGGTGATGAAGACTCATCCTCGCTATCATCCTCATATTCCTCCTCATCATTGCTTTCGTCTCCACTATCATTGTTAGCAATAAGACATTTATAACTAGTGGAAGACAAACCTGTCGGTGAGGTGGATTCATCGTTTGGTTGCCATCGTTTTTCTTCTCCCTTTGAAAGGTTAGTACCACAAGCAACATAGGGAGTAGAAGTAGTACAATTGGCCACAAAATATTTTTCTTTAATCCTATTCCATAAATCATGAGCATCAACAAATAAATCATTGTCACTACTCATGATGGCAAAATAAGCACCTCTAGAAAGAGATTCAACTAAGATGTTGCAAGCACGGTGATTGAGAGATAAACATCTTAGTTCATCATTAGAGGGATTTTTACTAATATCAGATGGAAAAATACTTCTACTAAAGATCTATCTCAAATCAGAATCAACACTCATGAAAGCATTATAAATAGAGACAGGCCAAGATTTGTAATTAGAGCCATCGCCTAAAAGAATTTCTACAGTTACCTCTTGTGACGACATCGTTATCTCCGGACGGCTAAGCCCACACTGGAGAGGCCTAGCTCCGATACCAATTGAAAGTTCCCTTTGACCCGGGAACAGGATCTGGATGTCGCCTAGAGGGGGGGTGAATAGGCGAATAAAACTTATTACTTTAAAACTTAAATTCTTACTCTACTCGAAGACTTAGTACGCAGTGGAGTGAGAAGACTCTTTGAGTAGGTTGCAGCGGAGTGGAAGATCCTGTCTCAAAATGTCCTGCACTTCAAATCAAGCTTATAACACAGATAAGTATTGAAGTGCAGATATAAAAACGAGTAAGGCAGAGAGTCAGGATAGAACAGAGCACACAGACGCAAGGGTTTATCCCGAGGTTTGGCCAAGCCTGAAATGCTTGCCTAGTCCTCGTTGGAGTTAGCCACACCTGGGCTTGGAGTCTATTTCAACTCCTTCCTCCGTTTGCTCAGATCTGTCAGTATGACAGATAGAGCCTTTCACTATTGAGTGGGGTTACAACAGAACCGCGGCTGCTTACAAACTTCTTGGCAGCACCCCGGCAGAGTAACGACACGCTCAAGACCTTGCTCTAGCTCTTAGCAGCACTACTCCTCTCTCTAAAGGCTTATAGCTGTGCCTTCTACACAAACTATAGAGTTACACACAAGAGGGAGAGCGAGAATTGATTCCAGTGAAGTCTACACTTGTTGGCTGCTCTTGTATATCACTGGAGGCGCCTAGGAGTCCCTTTTATAGGCACAAGGAGCCTAGGAGCCGTTGGAAGCAATCCAGGAAGGCAAATCTTGCCTTCTGTCGGGTGGCGCACCGGACAGTCCGGTGCACACCGGACACTGTCCGGTGCCCGATTTCCTTCCTTAAACAGCGCAGTCGACCGTTGCAGATGCTGGAGCCGTTGGCGCACCGGACATGTCTGGTGCACACCGGACAGTCCGGTGCCCCTTCCGACCGTTGGCTCGGCCACGTGTCCCGCGCAGATCGCGTGGCCGACCGTTGGCCCGACCGACCGTTGGCTCACCGGACAGTCCGGTGCACACCGGACAATCCGGTGAATTTTAGCCGTACTCCGTCAGCAAATTCCCGAGAGCGGCCTCTTCGGCCGAGGCAGCCTGGCGCACCGGACACTGTCCGGTGCACCACCGGACAGTCCGGTGTGCCAGACTGAGCTGCCTTGGCTGTACATAGCCAAGCCCTTTGCACCTCTCTTCTTTCTGTTTCTAACAATCTATAGCATTTCACATGCTTGAGTTTCGATGTTGGACTCATAAATCATCAAGTCTGCTTGACTTGATCTAGATTGACATTTCTTAGCTCCAACATCCTGCAAAGATCACATAGAACATCTCCAAACATAGGAACAACCCAAACTAAAGATCAAGGTGAACTTAGCTCTTTTGGGCTGCTTCCAGTTCTGGTTTTGACACTTGTTCTCCTTCTAGTGACCTTGATCTCCTTCTTAGAGCTTGGTCTTGAGCCTTATGACTTACACCACATAACTGTAGCTGTCACCTCATTGGTTGTAAGTCACGTCCTTATGTAGTGATCCTTGATGTGCTATAGCTGTTCTCAACTCGATCACCTTTGACTTTGCAAGCCTTCTTCTTCACCCTTGGCTTTGGGTTCCTCAGCCTCCTTGACCTTCTCCCGTGCACTTGGTACCTCGAAGCTTTTCTTGCCTCCGTCCTTGGCTTGATCAGTTGTCTCCGAGCTACGCACCCGAGTATCACTTTTGCAATGTCCAACTTACTTGTGATGTCCATTATGTATCCATAATTCAGTTCTTGGACCATCACATTTGTTCACTTGTGTTGAACCCTGTAGGCTTTACCTTAAGCACCTGTTCAACACTTAGTACACTTGTTAGTCCTTTAATTGAGTTGTCATCCAAACACCAAAACTCACAAGAGAGCTTTCAATGATCATCTACCGACCAAGGGAGGTGACGCAGCTAGGGGGGAAGGGAATTACCGGCAGACACGACGCGAAGCTCTTCCGCGCGCGGCGAGTTGCGAACGGTGACGAGGTTGGCCGGTCGGCGAGAAATTTCATCGGATTCAGCTGGCGTCCTTCCAATTATTCCTTTCTCCCGTTGCTGTGAGGATAGTCCCACACCCGAATAGCCCTGCAGGCGCTTGAATTCCACCGGCGACGAGTATCCGCGGTCGCGCTCCCACTGCCCCCCTTTTTTCTGTCACGGCGGCGCGGATGACTCTCTCTGCTATGAAGGTGGTCGCGAGGGTAGGAAGAAAGGAAGGGGGAGGCGCACCCGGGTCACGGCCCCTCCTATATGGGCGCGACATGGCCAGGGCGCCACAACGGATCGCGCGAGGATTGCGCGTGCCGCCATGCGCGGTGGGTTTGTTGAGGAGAGGAAGCTGACACGCCCGGTCCACGTGCCAGAGAGCGGGAGAGGTAGCGAGCGTGAGTAGGTGACTGGCCAGTGGGGCCCACGTGACAGGCGGTCGTTGGAGCTGGCGCGCGCGCGGGTGTGATAGTTGGGCCGCGCGGGGGTGAGAGTGAGGTGGGCCAAATGGGTTGGTTTAGGCCCAAGCGAGCACAACACCATTTTTCTTTTATATTTTCCATTTCCCCTCTCCTTTTCTCTTTTAATTTCAATTTAAATTTCCCCATTTGAATTTTATATGTGTGCAGTTCATGCTTAGATCAACTATACAATTCCAAATACCAGTATGAACCTAATTTAATTAACTCTTTATTTATTTTATCTTATATGTAAGTATTTTCTTCTCTTGTCTCAATTCTAGAATCCCTTAGGATTTAAATTCTACTTTGGACTTTGGTATTTTTCTTTTCACATTATCCTTATATTGACACAAAATGCACACAAACAATGAAAATCCGAGCATGATGCATGATTTATTTGAGTGTTCTTCTTTTGATTATTTATTTGTGAAAGTGAGGTGTTCACACGAAACGATAGATTTAGATGACACACTTGTATATAAAGGAACATAATTTCTCCTTTTAGATTTTCTTACAAAGTGGGTGTTACAAGACTTCAACCAAACTCGATGATTTGTTGAAGACTCTATACGCCTTTGTATTTGAGTCATAACCTAACAAAAACCCTTCTACAGCTTTGGCAGCAAACTTAGAATTTCTACCTTTCTTCACTAGAATGTAACATTTGCTCCCAAATACACGAAAGTAAGATACATTGGGTTTGTTACCAGTTAGAAGCTCATACGAAGTCTTTTTGAGGAGGCGATGAAGATACACCCGGTTGATGGCGTGACAAGCCGTGTTCACGGCTTCCGACCAAAAGCATTCGGGAGTCTTGAACTCTCCAAGCATAGTCCTCACCATATCAATGAGCGTCCTATTCTTCCTCTCTACCATAACATTTTGTTGTGGTGTGTAGGGAGCGGAGAACTCGTGCTTGATCCCTTCCTCCTCAAGATACTCCTCCACTTGAAGGTTCTTGAACTCGGACCCGTTGTCGCTCCTTATCTTCTTCACCTTGAGCTCAAACTCATTTTGAGCTCTCCTTAGGAAGCGCTTGAGGGTCCCTTGGGTTTCAGATTTATCCTGCAAAAAGAATACCCAAGTGAAGCGGGAAAAATCATCAACAATTACTAAACCATACTTACTTCCCCCTATGCTTAGGTAGGCGACGGGTCCGAAGAGGTCCATATGCAGCAGCTCCAGGGGTCTCGACGTAGTCATCACGTTCTTGATGTGATGAGCACTTCCCACTTGTTTACCTGTTTGACAAGCTGCACAAGGTCTATCTTTTTCGAAATGTACGTTAGTTAGACCTATCACGTGTTCTCCCTTTAGAAGCTTGTGAAGGTTCTTCATCCCCACATGTGTTAAACGGCGATGCCACAGCCAGCCCATGCAAGTCTTAGCAATTAAGCATGCATCTAGACCGGCCTCCTCTTTTGCAAAATCAACTAAATAAAGTTTGGCATCTAGTACACCCTTAAAAGCTAGTGAATCATCACACCTTCTAAAGACAGACACATCTACATTTGTGAATAGACAATTATATCCCATATTGCATAATTGACTAACGGATAACAAATTATATTCAAGCGACTCAACTAAAAACACATTAGAAATAGAGTGCTCGGATGAAATAGCAATCTTCCCTAACCCTTTCACCTTGCCTTGGTTCCCATCACCGAATATGATTGAATCTTGGGGATCCTTGTTCTTGACGTAGGAAGAGAACATCCTCTTTTCCCCCGTCATGTGGTTTGTGCATCCGCTGTCGATAATCCATCTTGAGCCCCCGGATGCATAAACCTGCAAGGCAAATTTAGGCTTAGGTCTTAGGTACCCAACACTTGTTGGGTCCTACAAGGTTAGTGACAATATCTTTAGGGACCCAAATGCAAGTTTTATCTCCCTTGCATCTTGCCCCTAATTTCCTAGCAACTACTTTCTTATCCTTTCTACAAATAGCAAAGGAAGCATTGCAAGTATGAAAAATTGTAGAAGGTTCATTAATTACTTTCCTAGGAACATGAACAATATTCTTTCTAGGCACATGATGAATATTTTTCCTAGGCATATCTCTACCATGCACAACATGAGAACTAGAAGCAGACATAGCATATGAATCATAAGCACAGGTCCTATATGCATTTCTAGAAAATTTTCTATCACCATAAATGAAAACATGGTTCTTTTAAACACTACTAGCCATAGGGGCCTTCCCTTTCTCCTTGATGGAGATGGAAGCCTTATGACTTGTTAAGTTCTTGACTTCCCTCTTGAAGCCAAGACCATCCTTAATTGAGGGGTGTCTACCAATCGTGTAGGCATCCCTTGCAAATTTTATTTTATCAATTTCACTCTTGCTAGTCTTAAGTTGGGCATTAAGACTAGCCAATTCATCATTCAATTTAGAAATTGAAATTAGGTGATCACTACAAGCATCAACATCAAAATCTTTACACCTATTACAAATTGTAACATGTTCTACACAAGATGTTGATTTATTTGCTATTTGTAACTTAGCATTCAAATCATCATTTATGCTTTTTAAGCTAGAAATAGAGTCTAGCATGAAGACAATTCACTAGAAAGCATTTCATTCCTTTTAATTTCTAAAGCAAGAGATTTTTGTGCCTCTACAAACTTATCATGTTCTTCATACAAAAGATCCTCTTGCTTTTCTAATAACCTATTCTTATCATTCAAGGCATCAATTAATTCATTAATTTTATCAACCTTGGTCCTATTTAGGCCCTTGAATAAACATGAATAATCTATTTCATCATCATCACTAGACTCATCCTCACTTGAAGAAGCATAAGTAGTATTCTGAGTACATACCTTCTTCTCCTTCGCCATGAGGCATGTGTGATGCTCGATGGGGAAGAGGGCCGATTTGTTGAAGGCGGTGGCGGCGAGTCCTTCGTTGTTGGAGTCGGACGACGAACAATCCGAGTCCCACTCCTTGCCAAGGTGTGCCTCGCCCTTAGCCTTCTTGTAAGCTTTCTTCTTTTCCCTCTTGTTCCCTTGTTCCTGGTCACTATCATTATCGGGACAGTTAGCGATAAAATGACCAACCTTACCACATTTGAAGCATGAGCACTTCCCCTTCGTCTTGTTCTTGTTAGGCTGCCCCTTGCGTCCCTTTAGCGCCGTCTTGAAGCGCTTGATGATGAGGGCCATCTCTTCATCATTGAGCCCGACCGTCTCAACTTGTGCCACCTTGTTAGGTAGCGTCTCCTTGCTTCTCGTTGCTTTGAGGGCGATGGTTTGAGGCTCATGGATTGGGCCATTTAGCGCATCATCCACGTACCTTGCCTCCTTGATCATCATTCGCCTACTTACGAACTTCCCGAGAACTTCTTCGGGCGACATCTTAGTGTACCTAGGATTTTCACGAATATTGTTCACCAGATGTGGATCAAGTACAGTAAAAGACCTTAGCATTAGGCGAACGATGTCATGGTCCGTCCATCGCGTGCTTCCGTAGCTCCTTATCTTGTTGATGAGGGTCTTGAGCCGGTTGTATGTTTGGGTTGGCTCCTCTCCCCTTATCATTGCGAATCTTCCAAGCTCACCCTCCACCAACTCCATTTTGGTGAGCATGGTGACGTCGTTTCCCTCATGTGAGATCCTGAGGGTGTCCTAGATCTGCTTGGCATTGTCCAAGCCGCTCACCTTATTGTACTCTTCCCTGCACAAAGATGCTAAAAGGACAGTAGTAGCTTGTGCATTTTTATGGATTTGTTCATTTATAAACATGGGACTATCCGAGCTATCAAATTTCATCCCACTCTCTACAATCTCCCATATGCTTGGATGGAGAGAGAACAAGTGACTACGCATTTTGTGACTCCAAAATCCGTAGTCCTCCCCATCAAAGTGTGGAGGTTTGCCAAGAGGAATGGAAAGCAAATGTGTATTTGAGCTATGCGGAATACGAGAATAATCGAAAGAGAAGTTTGAATTAACCGTCTTTCTTTTGTCATAGTCGTTGTCATCGTTGTCCTTTTGGGAAGAAGTGGACTCGTCGCTGTCGTCGTAGTAGACGATCTCCTTGATGCGTCTTGTCTTCTTCTTCTTCTCGTCTTTTCGTTTGTGGCCCGAGCCCGAGTCGGTAGGCTTGTCATCCTTCGGCTCGTTGACGAAGGACTCCTTCTCCTTATCATTGATCACAATCCCCTTGCCCTTAGGATCCATCTCTTCGGGCGATTAGTCCCTTTGTGAAGAGAACGGCTCTGATACCAATTGAGAGCACCTAGAGGGGGGTGAATAGGCGATCCTGTAAAAACTTAAACTTAAAGCCACAAAAACTTGATTAATCGTTAGCACAATAATGCCAAGTGGCTAGAGAGGAGTCTAAGCAAGACACGATAACCACAAGAAGATCAACACAGATAGACACAGTGGTTTATCCCGTGGTTCGGCCAAGTCCAACGCTTGCCTACTCCACGTTGTGGCATCCCAACAGATGAGGGTTGCAATCAACCCCTCTCAAGCGGTCCAAAGACCCACTTGAATACCACGGTGTTTTGCTTTGCTTTACTATATCCCATTCGTGAGGAATCTCCACAACTTGGAGCCTCTCGCCCTTACACTTGAAGTTCACAAAGAAGCACGGAGTAAGGGAGGGATGAGCAACTCACACAAGACACAAAGATCACAGCAAATACGCACACACAAGACCCAGACTTGAGCTCAAAAGAGTATCACGAGTTTCTCACTAGAACGGAGCTCAAATCACTAAGAATGTCGAACAAGTGCACAAGAATGAAGTGTGAGTGATCAACAATGCTCAAAGGATGCTTGGTGGTGTCCTCCATGCGCCAAGGGGTCCCTTTTATAGCCCCAAGGCAGCTAGGAGCCGTTGAGAGCATTCCAGGAAGGCAATTCTTGCCTTCAGTCGACTGGCGCACCGGACAGTCCGGTGCACCACCGGACACTGTCCGGTATGGATCTCCTTCCTTATTTGGCGAAGCCGACCGTTGTAGATTCAGAGCCGTTGGCGCACCGGACACTGTCCGGTGCACACCGGACAGTCCGGTGCCCCCTTCTAGCCGTTGGCTCGGCCACGTGTCCCGCGCGGATCGCGCGGCCGACCGTTGGCTCACCGGACAGTCTGGTGCACCACCGGACAGTTCAGTGATTTTTAGCCGTACGCCGTTAATCATCTCCCGAGAGCGACGAGTTCGCCTGTGAACGGCTCACCGGACAGTCCGGTGTACCACCGGACAGTCCGGTGATTTATAGCCGTACACCGCCGTCGAAGTCCCGAGAACAGCAAGTTCACGAGAGCCAGCCTGGCACACCGGACAGTCCGGTGCACCCAGACCGAGCTGACTTTGGCTGAACAGAGCCATCTCTTTTCCAATTCGATTTCTCATGTTTCCAGAACTTAGACACAATACATTAGTCTCAAAAACAATGTACCAAGTCTTAGAAACATACCTTTACTCTTGATTTGCACTTTGTCCATCAAATGGCATAGATTAACACTTAAGCACTTGTGTTGGCACTAAATCACCAAAATACTTAGAAATGGCCCAAGGGCACATTTCCCTTTCAACATTTCTGCTACAAGTGTGGTGAGCAGGGTCATCTATCCAAGGTATGTAATAAAGGTAAGTGAAAGGGAATTAGGCTTATACCTAGTTCCTAAATAATTTTGGTGGTTGAATTGCCCAACACAAATCTTTGGACTAACTAGTTTGCTTTAGTGTATAAGTTATACAGGTACAAAAGGTTCACACTCAGCCAATAAAAAGACCAAGTTTTGGATTCAACAAAGGAGCAAAGGGGCAACCGAAGGCACCCCTGGTCTGGCGCACCGGACTGTCCGGTGTGCCACCGGACATGTCCGGTGCACCAGGGGGACTCAGACTCAAACTCGCCACCTTCGGGAATTTCCAGGGACGACTCGGCTAAAATTCACCGGACTGTCCGGTGTACACCGGACAGTGTCCGGTGCTCCAAGGGAGGTCGTCCTCAGGAACTCGCCAGCCTCGGGTTTTCACTCCAGCCGCTCCGCTATAATTCACCGGACTGTCCGGTGTGCACCGGACTGTCCGGTGCATCTACGGAGCAACGGCTACTTCAGGCGCCAACGGCTACCTGCAGCGCATTTATTGCGCGCCAGCGCGCGCAGAGGTCAGGCACGCCCATGCTGGCGCACCGGACAGTGAACAGTGCATGTCCGGTGCGCCACCGGACACCCAGGAGGGCCCAGAAGTCAGAGCTCCAACGGTCAGAATCCAACGGCAGTGATGACATGGCGGGGGGCACCGGACTGTCCGGTGTGCACCGGACTGTCCGGTGTGCCATCGAACAGACAGCTTCCACCAACGGTCAAGTTTGGTGGTTGGAGCTATAAATACCCCAACCACCCCACCATTCATTGCATTCAAGTTTTCCACTTCTCAACCACTTACAAGAGCTAGGCATTCAATTCTAGACACACCCAAAGAGATCAAATCCTCTCCAATTTCATACAAAGCCTAAGTGACTAGTGAGAGTGATTTGCCGTGTTCATTTGAGCTCTTGCGCTTGGATCGCTTTCTTTCCTTCTCACTTGTTCTTGTGATCAACACTCAATTGTAATCAAGGCAAGAGGCACCAATTGTGTGGTGGCCCTTGCGGGGAAGTTTTGTTCCCGGCTTTGATTTGAGAAGAGAAAGCTCACTCGGTCCGTGGGACCGTTTGAGAGAGGGAAGGGTTGAAAGAGACCCGGCCTTTGTGGCCTCCTCAACGGGGAGTAGGTTTGAGAGAACCGAACCTCGGTAAAACAAATCCACGTGTCTCACTTCATTATTCGCTTGCGATTTGTTTTGCGCCCTCTCTCGCGGACTCTTTTATATTTCTAACGCTAACCCGGCTTGTAGTTGTGTTTATATTTGTAAATTTCAGTTTCGCCCTATTCACCTTCCTCTAGGCGACTATCAATTGGTATCAAAGCCCGGTGCTTCATTAGAGCCTAACCGCTCGAAGTGATGTCGGGAGATCACGCCAAGAAGGAGATGGAGACCGGCGAAAAGCCCACTACAAGCCACGGGAGCACTTCATCGGAAGAGTCCCATACCAAGAGGAAGGAGAAGAAGAAGAGCTCCTCCAACAAAGGGAAGGAGAAGAAGAAGAGCTCCTCCAACAAAGGAAAGGAGAAGAAATCTTCTTCTCACCACAAGGAGAGGAGGGAGAAATCTTCTTCTCACAAGCCACGACGGAGTGGGGACAAACACAAGAGGATGAGGAAAGTCGTCTATTACGAGACCGACACCTCATCGACATCTACCTCCGGCTCCGACGCGGCATCCGTCACTTCTAAGCGCCAAGAGCGCAAGAAGTATAGTAAGATCCCCCTACGATACCCTCGCATTTCCAAACATACACCTTTACTTTTCGTCCCATTAGGCAAACCACCAACTTTTGATGGTGAAGATTACGCTAGGTGGAGCGATTTAATGCGATTTCATCTAACCTCGCTCCACAAAAGTATATGGGATGTTGTTGAGTTTGGTGCGCAGGTACCGTCCGTAGGGGATGAGGGCTATGATGAGGATGAGGTGGCCCAAATCGAGCACTTCAACTCTCAAGCAACGACAATACTCCTAGCCTCTTTGAGTAGAGAGGAGTATAACAAAGTTCAAGGGTTGAAGAACGCAAAGGAGATTTGGGACTTACTCAAGACCGCGCACGAAGGTGATGAACTCACCAAAATCACCAAGCGGGAAACGATTGAGGGGGAGCTCGGTCGGTTCCGGCTTCGCAAAGGGGAGGAGCCACAACACATGTACAATCGGCTCAAGACCTTGGTGAACCAAGTGCGCAACCTCGGGAGCGTAAAGTGGGATGACCACGAGGTGGTTAAGGTTATTCTAAGATCTCTTATTTTCCTTAACCCTACTCAAGTTCAATTAATTCGTGGTAATCCTAGATATACTAAAATGACCCCCGAGGAAGTTATCGGGAATTTTGTAAGTTTTGAATGCATGATCGAAGGCTCGAGGAAGATCAACGAGCTTGATGAAGCCACCACATCCGAAGCTCAACCCGTTGCATTCAAGGCAACGGAGGAAAAGAAGGAGGAGTCTACACCAAGTCGACAACCAATAGACGCCTCCAAGCTCGACAATGAGGAAATGGCGCTCGTCATCAAGAGCTTTCGCCAAATCCTCAAGCAAAGGAGGGGGAAGGACTACAAGTCCCGCTCCAAGAAGGTTTGCTACAAGTGTGGTAAGCCCGGTCACTTTATTGCTAAATGTCCATTATCAAGTGATAGTGACAGGGGCGACGACAAGAAGGGGAGAAGAAAGGAGAAGAAGAGGTACTACAAGAAGAAGGGCGGCGATGCCCATGTTTGTCGGGAGTGGGACTCCGACGAAAGCTCAAGCGACTCCTCCGACGACGAGGACGCCGCCAACATCGCCGTCACCAAGGGACTCCTCTTCCCCAACGTCGGCCACAAGTGCCTCATGGCAAAGGACGGCAAAAAGAAGAAGGTTAACTCTAAATCCTCCACAAAATATGAATCCTCTAGTGATGACCATGCTAGTGATGAGGAGGATAACTTGCTTACCCTTTTTGCCAATCTTAACATGGAACAAAAAGAAAAATTAAATGAATTGATTAGTGCTATTCATGAAAAGGATGACCTTTTGGATTCCCAAGAGGATTTTCTAATTAAAGAAAACAAGAAACATGTTAAGGTTAAAAATGCTTACGCTCTACAAGTTGAAAAATGTGAAAAATTGTCTAGTGAGCTAAGCACTTGCCGTGAGATGATTGACAACCTTAGAAATGAAAATGCTAGTTTAAATGCTAAGGTTGATTCTCATATTTGTAATGTTTCAATTCCCAATCCTAGAGATAATAATGATGATTTGCTTGCTAGGATTGAAGAATTAAACATTTCTCTTGCTAGCCTTAGATTAGAGAATGAAAATTTGATTGCTAAGGCTAAAGATCTTGATGTTTGCAAAGTTACAATTGCCGATCTTAGAGATAAGAATGATATACTTCGTGCTAAGATTGTTGAACTTAATTCTTGCAAACCATCTACATCTACCATTGAGCATGTCACTATTTGTACTAGATGTAGAAATGTTGATATTGATGCTATTCATGATCATATGGCTTTAATTAAACAACAAAATGATCATATAGCAAAACTAGATGCTAAAATTGCCGAGCACAACCTAGAGAATGAGAAATTTAAATTTGCTCGTAGCATGCTTTATAATGGGAGACGCCCTGGCATCAAGGATGACATTGGCTTCCAAAGGGGAGACAATGTCAAACTTAATGCCCCTCCAAAGAACTTATCTAACTTTGTTAAGGGCAAGGCTCCCATGCCTCAGGATAACGAGGGTTACATTTTATACCCTGCCGGCTATCCTGAGAGCAAAATTAGGAAAATTCATTTTAGGAAGTCTCACTCTGGCCCTAACTATGCTTTTATGTATAAGGGTGAGACATCTAGTTCTAGGCAACCAACCCGTGCTAAGTTGCCTAAGAAGAAAATTCCTAATGCATCAAATGAACATAGCATTTCATTTAAGACTTTTGATGCATCCTATGTTTTGACTAACAAATCCGGCAAGGTCGTTGCCAAGTTTGTTGGGGGCAAACACAAGGGGTCAAAGACTTGTGTTTGGGTACCCAAAGTTCTTGTTTCTAATGCCAAAGGACCCAAAACAGTTTGGGTACCTAAAGTCAAGAACTAAATTTGTTTTGTAGGTTTATGCATCCGGGGGCTCAAGTTGGATACTCGACAGCGGGTGCACAAACCACATGACAGGGGAGAAAAGGATGTTCTCCTCATATGAGAAAAACCAAGATCCCCAAAGAGCGATCACATTCGGGGATGGAAATCAAGGTTTGGTCAAAGGTTTGGGTAAAATTGCTATATCTCCTGACCATTCCATTTCAAATGTTTTTCTTGTTGATTCATTAGATTACAATTTGCTTTCCGTATCCCAATTGTGTCAAATGGGCTACAACTGTCTATTTACTGATGTAGGTGTCACTGTCTTTAGAAGAAGTGATGATTCAATAGCATTTAAGGGAGTGTTAGAGGGTCAGCTATACTTGGTAGATTTTGATAAAGCTGAACTCGACACTTGCTTAGTTGCTAAGACTAACTTGGGTTGGCTCTGGCACCGCCGACTAGCCCATGTTGGAATGAAGAATCTTCACAAGCTTCTAAAGGGAGAACACATTTTGGGACTAACCAATGTTCATTTTGAGAAAGACAGGATTTGTAGCGCATGCCAAGCCGGGAAGCAAGTTGGCACCCATCATCCACACAAGAACATTATGACAAGTGACAGGCCACTGGAACTCCTTCACATGGATCTATTCGGCCCGATCGCTTACATAAGCATCGGCGGGAGTAAGTACTGTCTAGTTATTGTGGATGATTTTTCTCGCTTCACTTGGGTGTTCTTTTTGCAGGACAAATCTCAAACCCAAGAGACCTTAAAGGGATTCTTGAGACGGGCTCAAAATGAGTTCGGCTTAAGGATCAAGAAAATTAGAAGCGACAATGGGACGGAGTTCAAGAACTCTCAAATTGAAGGCTTTCTTGAGGAGGAGGGCATCAAGCATGAGTTCTCTTCTCCCTACACTCCACAACAAAATGGTGTGGTGGAGAGGAAGAATCGAACTCTATTGGACATGGCAAGAACCATGCTTGATGAGTACAAGACACCGGATCGGTTTTGGGCCGAGGCGGTCAACACCGCCTGCTACGCCATCAACCGGTTATATCTTCACCGAATCCTCAAGAAGACATCCTATGAACTCCTAACCGGTAAAAAGCCAAATGTTTCATATTTTAGAGTTTTTGGTAGCAAATGCTTTATTCTTGTTAAAAGAGGTAGAAAATCTAAATTTGCTCCCAAAACTGTAGAAGGCTTTTTACTAGGTTATGACTCAAACACAAGGGCATATAGAGTCTTTAACAAGTCCTCAGGACTTGTTGAAGTTTCTTGTGACGTTGTGTTTGATGAGACTAACGGCTCTCAAGTAGAGCAAGTTGATCTTGATGAGACAGGTGAAGAACAGGCTCCATGCATAGCGCTAAGGAACATGTCCATTGGGGATGTGTGTCCTAAGGAATCCAAAGAGCCTCCACATGCACAAGATCAACCATCCTCCTCCACGCAAGCATCTCCACCAACCCAAGATGAGGACGAGGCTCAAGATGTTGAACAAGAAGATCAAGAAGATGAGCCACCTCAAAATGACGGCAACGATCAAGGGGGAGATGCAAATGATGAAGACAAGGAGGATGAAGAACCAAGGCCGCCACACCCAAGAGTCCACCAAGCAATCCAACGAGATCACCCCGTCGACACCATCCTCGGCGACATTCATAAGGGGGTAACTACTCGATCTCGGGTTGCACATTTTTGTGAACATTACTCCTTTGTTTCCTCTATTGAGCCACACAGGGTAGAGGAAGCACTCCAAGATGCGGATTGGGTGATGGCGATGCAAGAGGAGCTCAACAACTTCACGAGGAACGAGGTATGGCATTTAGTTCCACGTCCTAACCAAAATGTTGTAGGAACCAAGTGGGTCTTCCGCAACAAGCAAGACGAGCATGGTGTGGTGACAAGGAACAAAGCTCGACTCGTGGCCAAGGGGTATTCACAAGTCGAAGGTTTGGATTTTGGTGAAACCTATGCACCCGTAGCTAGGCTTGAATCTATTCGCATATTATTGGCCTATGCTACTTACCATGGCTTTAAGCTTTATCAAATGGACGTGAAAAGTGCCTTCCTCAACGGACCAATCAAGGAAGAGGTCTACGTTGAGCAACCTCCTGGCTTTGAAGACAGTGAGTATCCTAATCATGTTTATAGGCTCTCTAAGGCGCTTTATGGGCTCAAGCAAGCCCCACGAGCATGGTATGAATGCCTTAGAGATTTCCTCATTGCAAATGGCTTCAAAGTCGGCAAAGCCGATCCTACACTCTTTACTAAAACTCTTGAAAATGACTTGTTTGTATGTCAAATTTATGTTGATGATATTATATTTGGGTCTACTAACAAGTCTACATGTGAAGAGTTTAGTAGGATCATGACACAGAAATTCGAGATGTCTATGATGGGGGAGTTGAAGTATTTCTTAGGATTCCAAGTAAAGCAACTCCAAGAGGGCA
Organism: Zea mays; assembly: GCF_902167145.1. Lineage (NCBI taxonomy): Eukaryota > Viridiplantae > Streptophyta > Magnoliopsida > Poales > Poaceae > Zea > Zea mays. The sequence continues at coordinate 221,205,940 of NC_050100.1, read as the reverse complement.
CCTTCATCAGCCAAACGAAGTACACTCAAGACATTCTAAGTAAGTTTGGGATGAAGGATGCCAAGCCCATCAAGACACCCATGGGAACAAATGGGCATCTCGACCTCGACACGGGAGGTAAGTCCGTGGATCAAAAGGTATACCGGTCGATGATTGGTTCATTGCTTTATTTATGTGCATCTCGACCGGACATAATGCTTTCCGTTTGCATGTGTGCAAGATTCCAAGCCGACCCTAAGGAATCACACCTTACGGCCGTAAAACGAATCTTGAGATATTTAGCTTATACTCCTAAGTTTGGGCTTTGGTACCCTCGGGGATCCACATTTGATTTGATTGGTTATTCGGATGCCGATTGGGCGGGGTGTAAGATAAATAGGAAGAGCACATCGGGGACTTGCCAGTTCTTGGGAAGATCCTTGGTGTCTTGGGCTTCAAAGAAGCAAAATTCGGTCGCTCTTTCTACCGCCGAAGCCGAGTATATTGCCGCAGGCCATTGTTGCACGCAATTGCTTTGGATGAGGCAAATCCTGCGGGACTACGGTTACAAATTAACCAAAGTCCCTTTGCTATGTGATAATGAGAGTGCAATCAAAATGGCCGACAATCCCGTCGAGCACAGCCGCACTAAACACATAGCCATTCGGTATCATTTTCTTAGGGATCACCAACAAAAGGGGGATATCGAGATTTCATACATTAACACTAAAGATCAATTAGCCGATATCTTTACCAAGCCACTCGATGAACAATCTTTTACCAGACTTAGGCATGAGCTTAATATTCTTGATTCTAGGAATTTCTTTTGCTAGACTTGCACACATTGCTCATAAATATACCTTTGATCATGTCTCTCTTATATATGCTATGACTAATGTGCTTTCAAGTGTATTTCAAACCAAGTCATAGGTATATTGAAAGGGAATTGGAGTCTTCGGCGAAGACAAAGGCTTCCACTCCACTCTACTACTCATCCTTCGCCGTCACTCCGAACATCTCTCCAACTTTGGTATAATCCTCACTCCTATGTTTCATTTACCAAAGGGGAGAAACTAGTCATCAAAGGGCTCTAATGATTCCGTTTTTGGCGATTCATGCCAAAGGGGGAGAAAATATGAGCCCAAAGCAAAAGGACCGCACCACCACCCTAATTTTCAATTTTAACATATGATTTTCAATTGAGTGAAAATTTCAAAATTTGGTATCTCTTTGTGTTCTAAAGGGGGAGCAAGTAGTATTTTCAAAACTTGATATCTTAAAACCCTCTTGAACACTAAGAGGAGAATTTATTTGAGGGGGAGTTTTGTTTAGTCAAAGGAAAAGCATTTGAAACAGGGGGAGAAAATTTCAAATCTTGAAAATGCTTCGCAACTCTTATTCATTTACCATTTGACTATTTGCAAAAGAACTTTGAAAAGAATTTACAAAAGAATTTTGCAAAAACAAGACATGTGGTGCAAGCGGGGTCCAAAATATTATATAAGAAAGAAACAATCCATGCATACCTTGTAAGTATCAATATTGGCTCAATTCCAAGCAACCTTTGCACTTACATTATGCAAACTAGTTCAATTATGCACTTTTGAATTTGCCTTGGTTTGTGTTGGCATCAATCACCAAAAAGGGGGAGATTGAAAGGGAATTAGGCTTATACCTAGTTCCTAAATAATTTTGGTGGTTGAATTGCCCAACACAAATCTTTGGACTAACTAGTTTGCTTTAGTGTATAAGTTATACAGGTACAAAAGGTTCACACTCAGCCAATAAAAAGACCAAGTTTTGGATTCAACAAAGGAGCAAAGGGGCAACCGAAGGCACCCCTGGTCTGGCGCACCGGACTGTCCGGTGTGCCACCGGACATGTCCGGTGCACCAGGGGGACTCAGACTCAAACTCGCCACCTTCGAGAATTTCCAGGGACGACTCGGCTAAAATTCACCGGACTGTCCGGTGTACACCGGACAGTGTCCGGTGCTCCAAGGGAGGTCGTCCTCAGGAACTCGCCAGCCTCGGGTTTTCACTCCAGCCGCTCCGCTATAATTCACCGGACTGTCCGGTGTGCACCGGACTGTCCGGTGCATCTACGGAGCAACGGCTACTTCAGGCGCCAACGGCTACCTGCAGCGCATTTATTGCGCGCCAGCGCGCGCAGAGGTCAGGCACGCCCATGCTGGCGCACCGGACAGTGAACAGTGCATGTCCGGTGCGCCACCGGACACCCAGGAGGGCCCAGAAGTCAGAGCTCCAACGGTCAGAATCCAACGGCAGTGATGACGTGGCGGGGGGCACCGGACTGTCCGGTGTGCACCGGACTGTCCGGTGTGCCATCGAACAGACAGCTTCCACCAACGGTCAAGTTTGGTGGTTGGAGCTATAAATACCCCAACCACCCCACCATTCATTGCATTCAAGTTTTCCACTTCTCAACCACTTACAAGAGCTAGGCATTCAATTCTAGACACACCCAAAGAGATCAAATCCTCTCCAATTTCATACAAAGCCTAAGTGACTAGTGAGAGTGATTTGCCGTGTTCATTTGAGCTCTTGCGCTTGGATCGCTTTCTTTCCTTCTCACTTGTTCTTGTGATCAACACTCAATTGTAATCAAGGCAAGAGGCACCAATTGTGTGGTGGCCCTTGCGGGGAAGTTTTGTTCCCGGCTTTGATTTGAGAAGAGAAAGCTCACTCGGTCCGTGGGACCGTTTGAGAGAGGGAAGGGTTGAAAGAGACCCGGCCTTTGTGGCCTCCTCAACGGGGAGTAGGTTTGAGAGAACCGAACCTCGGTAAAACAAATCCACGTGTCTCACTTCATTATTCGCTTGCGATTTGTTTTGCGCCCTCTCTCGCGGACTCTTTTATATTTCTAACGCTAACCCGGCTTGTAGTTGTGTTTATATTTGTAAATTTCAGTTTCGCCCTATTCACCCCCCCTCTAGGCGACTATCAGTAAGGTTCCTAAGCAAGTGAATTTGTCTCAATCTCATTCGCTTAGGAGACCCAAATCATACACTTGTGCTAGATCTATAACGAGATCACCTAGAACTAGCACAAAGACTATTTGGGTACCAAAGGCACTTTTAGTTGAACGTCATGGACCCATCCCGAGATGGGTACCAAACTGTGCTAACTAGACCATGCAGGTGCCTTGAGATAGACTGGAGACCATGGGAGAGCTTAAGACGGTTAACTCAAACTCTATGCTTAAGTTGTTAATTGTGTTGGTGTTTATTCATTGACCCAAGGTTGAATTATTGTGAGACACTTATCCCATGTTCATCTCAAGTAAAAATAAGTTGTAGAGGTCCTTAATCATTATTGGTGAATCAAGCAAAGGACCTTGATTATGCATCTAGCTCTCCAAAGGACGGTACCTGTGCTTCTTAAATACATTATCAGTATTACTCTTAAAAGTTGAATGTCGTGCTATCTGTCCTTGGAGTAGTTAAGCTTTGAAGATTGCTTGCGTTGGATTCTTGTTAATAATTGATTCATGATTTCAAAGATCACATTCATGTTTGCTTAATCATGACTAGGTGCTCTATAAGTCATATCTTTTAAATCATTCATTGGGTAGCTTAACATTTGAGATATTTACCATGATTAATCCTTTATGTGTTCATGGATAAACCTGTATCTTTTTGTAAATCATGCTATACGTGTGTAATGAATAACCTATGTGTGCAAGCATGACATCTTGTTTAGTCCATGTTCACATGATTACCCTATTTTGGCACTATGTGTTATGCCTCTAATGCACCCTCTCGAGCTATGAAGTGCATAAACAATAGGGAACTTGTAGTAATAACTGGTGCTCTCATGGCCATACAGGTAAAAGGCAAAGGTATGGAAAATGAAACTATGCAATTTCATTAAATATCTTGAAGTGATTATAGCTATGTTCTTGCATTTCATTAGTAGTATCTTGGCTTAGGTGACTTGTGCCTTAAAATGTTGTTTCTCTTGGTGTACCTAAGAATTTTTTTTGATGTGATTAGACATTGTGCTTTATTTGCATAATCTTGTCGTTTTCAATTGACATATATGGTGAAATGATTATCATGTATGAAGCATGCCTAAGTTGCTTGTAAAATGTTATACCTCTTGAGGCATGCATTGTTGTATTAAGTCAACCTTTCATTTGGTATTCAATTGGTATCTCTTGTGATGAAATTGAGAGTATGCCTTGACCAAGATATGTTGTGATCCCCTCTAGTTCTGAGAAAGCTAGAATGTGCAAAGTGCAAGTTATTCAAATACTTGATGCACAAGTTTAGGGGGAGCACACATAACTTGTGTCTTTAGAGACTAATTATTTTTTTAGTAATCTTGTATATTCTCAAGGTGGAAAAGAGAAGATGAGCAAGAAATGGAGTAATCAGGACTTGGGTACCTCCGTAAGTCAAGTAATTGGTATCTTAAGTCGTGAGTAAACGCATTTTTTATTGCTCATGCTCTATAAATATTTGGTGTTACTAGATGCTTATCTTTAATATCATGGAGCTATAATAATAAATGAGTTTTCAATTGGTAGTCGTGATAGTTTGCTTCAATTGACATCTTTTGGTAATCACTAGAATAGAAGCTTCATCTTGTGCCACAATACTATAACTTGCTCTAAGCTTGGTGTCTTAGCAACAAGAAAAGGTTAGGATAAAGAATCAGGCACAAGTGTGGAGAAGCTCCCGAGAGATTAATACTTTCAAGATGGGAAGTACACCACAACATGGTAAAGGTACAAAAGGAAGTATTGATCTTTTTGCGTATATGTAGCTTACTCAAATGTTGGTAGTGCATATGTTCAATAAGTAAGGGGGAGTTTTGATAGTGTGTTTTTCCTCCTTAACACCCTGTTGTCCCTTGACATCATCCTATGTTCTTGCTTGAGTATGGTTTTTGGTGTTTGATGTCAAAGGGGGAGAATTTGTGCATTAAAGCTTATCTCAACCTGAGAGGAAAGCTTATCCTAAGGGGTGATGTGTTAGTTTGACTCAACCTAAGAGGAAAGCTTACCTAAGGGGTGATGTGTTAGTTTGAGCATTGTTAGTGTGTTATTGTGTTATTGATAATTCTTATCATATGCTTCTTGCAGTATTATATGTGTTGCATCATATGGACTAGTGCTTCCGCTGCTATGAATTATTTGGCATCTATTGTGTTCATTCTGAAATAGATAGTCATGTGGATAATGGTGCATGTGGTTAATGGTTTAATGGTGCTTTAAGATTGTTTTAAATTGTAAATTGGTATCTTAATGGTGAATAGTGGTAGGTTGATATTCCTGTGATATATCCACTCAATTGAATGGTGTTTAACTCTGATTCTATGCATTTGTGTGTTATACGCATCATGGTTTGATCCTTGACACAATGCATCCCACAGGTGCTAAGGTGTAGCAATGCTTCGATTTAGCCTAAGTATGTGCATTTTGGCATTTAAAGCCAAAGCTAAGATTTTAATGTAAGCACATATTTAGGGGGAGCATTCTACAATCTTAGAGCTCAAAATTTGTGTGTTAAATCTCACTCTTATGTAAGCTTTAATTGTGTTGCCATCAATCACCAAAAAGGGGGATTGAAAGCTCTCTTGTGGGTTTTGGTGTTTGGATGACAACTCAATTAAAGGACTAACAAGTGTACTAAGTGTTGAACAGGTGCTTAATGTAAAGCTAACAGGGTTCAACACAAGTGAACAAGTGTGATGGTCTAAGGACTAGATGATGGACAGATAATGGGCATCACAAGTAAGATGGACATTGCATAAAGTGAGACTCGGGTGCGTAGCTCGGAGACAACTGATCAAGCCAAGGATGGAGGCAAGAAGAGCTTCGAGGTACCAAGTGCACGTGAGAAGGTCAAAGAGGCTGAGGAACCCAAAGCCAAGGGTGAAGAAGAAGACTTGCAAAGTCAAGGGTGATCGAGTTGAGAAGAGCTATGGCACATCAAGGATCACTAAATAAGGATGTGACTTACAACCAATGAGGAAACATCTATAGTTATGTGGTGTAAGTCATAAAGCTCAAGATCAAGCTCTAAGAAGGGAACAAAGTCACTAGAAGGAGAACAAATGTCAAAATAAGAACTGGAAGCAGCCTAAAAGAGCTAAGTGTACTCTGACCTTTAGTTTGGGTTGTTCCTATGTTTGGAGATATTCTATGTGACCTTTGCAGGATGTTGGAGCTCAGAAATGTTAGTCTAGATCAAGTTAAGCTGACTTGATGATTTATGAGTCCAACATCAGTCTTAAGCATGTCAAATGATAGAGAGGTGAAAATCCAAGAGAAAGTATATTTCTAGACTTAGTTAATTGTTTTTTGTGTACTAACGTATTTGTCTAAGTGTTAGAAACAGAGAAAAGAAGAAAAGAAAAGAGATGCAAAAGGCTTGGCTGTGTACAGCCAAGACTCAGCTCAGTCTGGCACACCGGACTGTCCGGTGGTGCACCGGACAGTGTCCGGTGCGCCAGGCTGAACACTGGTGAACAGGCCGCTCTCGGGAAAAGTCTGGCGACGTACGGCTATAATTCACCGGACTGTCCGGTGGTGCACCGGACTGTCCGGTGAGCCAACGGTCGGCCACGCAATCCGCGCGTGACGCGTGGCCGAGCCAACGGTCATATGGAGGCACCGGACTGTCCGGTGTGCACCGGACAGTGTCCGGTGCGCCAACGGCTCCAAGACTGCAACAGTCAACTGCGCCAATTTTGGAAGGAAATCGGGCACCGGACAGTGTCCGGTGGTGCACTGGACTGTCCGGTGCGCCACCCGACAGAAGGCAAGATTTGCCTTCCTGGATTGCTTCCAACGGCTCCTAGGCCCCTTGTGCCTATAAAAGGGACCTCTAGGCGCCTCATTCACATATATAAGTGCAGCCAACAAGTGTAGACATCACTCGGATTAATTCTCTCTCTCCCTCTCGTGTATATCTCTCTAGTTTGTGTAGAGGCAAAGCTATAAGCCTCTAGAGAGTGGAGAAGTACTGCTAAGAGCTAGAGCATAGTCTTGAGCATATTGTTACTCTGCCGGAGTGCTGTCAAGAAGATTGTAAGCAGCCACGGCTCTGTTGTAACTACCTCAATATAGTGGAAGGCTCTATCTGTCTGACTGACAGATCTGAGCAACGGAGGAAGAAGTTGAAATAGACTCCAAGCCCAGGTGTGGCTAACTCCAACGAGGACTAGGCAAGCATTTCAGGCTTGGCCGAACCTCGGGATAAATTCATGTGTCCACGTGCTCTGCTCTGTGTTATGTGCTGATTCTCTGTCTTATTCAGTTCTTACTTCTGCACTTCACTGCTTACTTGTGGTACTAGCTTTCTTTGAAGTGCAGGATATTCTTAAGACAGGAACTTCAATTCCGCTGCAACCTACTCGAAGGGTTCTTCACTCCACTGCGATCCTGTCTTCGAGTAGAGTAAGATTTAAGTTTTAAAGTGATAATTTTTATTCGCCTATTCACCCCCCCCCTCTAGGCGACATCCAGATCCTGTTCCCGGGAAAAGGGAACTTTCACGTGTTTCATTAGATCATGCATTATGGTATGATGGTGATTGTCAGACGGTCCGATGGTCACGAATTCAGCCTTGGTTGGAAGTAACGGCTAATTGACCGATTGTAGGCTATAAATATCACATCGACCAGCTAACACACTTGCCCCTATATAGAGTGTGATAAGGAGCAATTGCATAGTGAAGGACTTGAGAGTCAAATTTCACAAGATTAATGACCTCATTATTGCAAACAAGTGTTTAGTGTGTATCTATTGATCTAAGTGGTCTTGTTACAGTTAAGTGAGAGTTTGTGCTTATCACTCTTGGTGATTTGCATGCATCACATAGACGGGTTGGTGTCAATTAAAGTGCGGTGGTCATCCATAAAGGTTGTGGGTGACCTGACTCAAGATGTATACACGGATGTTAGGGTTCATCATGCCAGAGCGACAAAGAACCAGTTCGTAGAGATCAAATTGGTCCTTGCACTGGTGCTTTAACGAGAAATAGTGGAGAGTGCCGACTCTCCGCGATACATCGGGAAAAATTTGAGGAGTCTTCTAATCATTTTTGCATTACTCTATGTAGTTATATTTGTGGAAACTACTTCAAGAATTTTCATTCTTACAATTGCCATGATAGCATAAGGAATTAGGATGAATAACTAATTCAAGGCCCAAGTAATTACGTTATTTTGCAATCCATAAAATACTTTTAGATTTTGTTACTTTGATTATTTTTCTTTTGCGTGTGCTTTGTTCCAATACATACAGTTTATTCAGTTCCATTGTAGATATATCATACTGGGATGAACTTTTATTTCTCACGCTTAATCTCCTATCTTTTTTGGTTTTGTTTCGCTTTTATTTCTTCTTCCTGAGTGGCCTGTGTGAAAGGAGCTAGGATTTAGGTGAAATTCTTCTCTCCCACACCTCAGTTTTAGTTACTGTGAATTTATAATGAATTACATTGCGCTTGACCGCTTGTACTTGAACCACAATGATTATTCGAGTTTAACTCCAACGCAGAATTGGTGTAACCACGTATTCTTGTGAAAATTGTTTGCCTATGCATGTCTTGGCCCTTCAATATATCCCTTTCCCCTATTTTTCCATTGCTTAGCTGCTGTATTTCTCTCTCTCTCTCTCGGGGCTGGTATGGTGAGTTGGTGACTAGCAACAGATTTTCTCCCACGAATTCTCTTCAGTTCCCTTATCAAACCAGACCTCAATGTTTTTGTTTGACAAACTTCATTTTTTAGTTATTTTGTATTCTATAATGTTAAAGGAGTTAAAGTGCAGTATATATGCTCAAGTGTGCCAAAAAAAAAAAGTTTATTATATTCTGTCCACTATATACTGTGCAGCCATAGATGCACGCATGATGATTTGTAACACGTGAGAAATACATATATATTGTAACATGCCATATGAATAATGCAAAATGCGTATATAATTGCCATGTGCAGGGGCATGAGTTCCCGGTCGGGATTTATTCTGGACGTGGTTGAGAGAAAATCTCCACGTTGGTGAAGAAGGGATCAATGAGATCCACCATCCCACCATGGAAATCTCTCTTTACTGTCATCAACCTTACTTGAGAGTAACATTTTCCACTATGGAAAATAAGGACTAATGAATTTTAAACGAATAAACAAAATAAATCAGAAATCTGTCGGAATGGTTTAAAAGTAGGCAGTGAAATAATTGGCTGGGACTGAAACAACCTGAGCACAAGCTCCCATCTGCAATCTCGGAAGAATGGGGCGAATCTGAATGGTTCTCATGCTTGCTTTGATGCGCCGGCCCCACTCTGGCAGAAGCACATACCACATGCTTGCACGTTAAATAATATCCATCCTGTCCCCGCCTCTTTTTCAGCTGCACGCACGCTTCTCTTCTTGGCCCTGTTTTACCTGCAGTCACCACCACCACTCCACGACCAAACTAGCCCACGACACCAGCTGCTGAGCTGACCAGCACGTACACCTCCCGCCTCCAACCTATAACACCACCGCTGCCGCGACGTGGCATCAGCCGCCCGTCGATAACTAACCGCGCAGCGGCGGACGACGAGAGCACAGGCATGAGAGCCTACGCGGCGACCCCGGCCGCCGTGGCCACGCTGCCGTCGGCCGCGCCGCCGCTCACACCCGACGCCGCTGCCGTGCTGTCCCGCGCCGCGGCCGACGCGTCCAGGCGCCGCCACGCGCACACCACGCCGCTCCACGCGGCGGCCGCGCTGCTGTCCGGCCCCGCGCCGCTGCTCCGTGACGCCTGCGTCGCGGGCCTCGCGTCCCCGCACCCGCTCCGCTGCCGCGCTCTCGACCTCTGCTTCTCCGTCGCCCTCGACCGCCTCCCCACGTCCACGGAGCTCCAGCACCACGAAGGCGGCGCCTTCCACCACGCATCCGCCGCGCCTCCGCTCTCCAACGCGCTCGCCGCGGCGCTCAAGCGCGCCTACGCGCACCACCGCCGCATCGGGAGCGGCGGCGTCGAGACCGACGACCACCGCGTCGGGGTGCCGCACCTCGTGCTCGCCATCCTCGACGACCCGTCCGTGGCGCGCGTCATGCGCGAGGCGTCCTTCTCAAGCACGGCCGTCAAGGCCGCCATGCTCAGGTCCCTCTCCGACCCGGCGGCACCCGACGCCGCCGCGTACGTCAGCGCCAGGGTCATGCACCGGCAGGCCTCCCACCGGGAGGAGGAGGTGGCCAAGGTGGTGGAAGTGCTGAAGAGGGCCAAGAAGCGCAACCCGGTGCTGGTCGGCGACACGGTGGACGTGGACGCCGTGGTGCAAGAGGTGGTCACGCTGATACAGAGGCAGCGGCTCGGCAACGCGCGCGTCATCTCCTTCCCCAAGGAGTTCGGCGACCTGGTCGACATGGACAGGGCGCGGCTCACCGCCAAGGTCAAGGAGCTCGGCGAAGCGGTGAGATCCGCATCGGCCAGCGCCGGCGTCGTGGTCAACCTCGGCAACCTGCAGTGGCTCGTCGAGGAAAGATGCGCGGCTCCTCGGGGCGAGCAACAACAAGAGAAGAGGAGGGACGTGGTGCTCGACACGGCGCGAGCCGCCGTGGCCGAGATGGCGCGCGTTCTGAACCTGTCCGGCGAAGGGGAGCACCGCGTGTGGGTGATCGGCACGGCTACGTGTGCAACGTACCTGAAATGCCAGGTGTATCACCCGGCGCTGGAGAGCGAGTGGGACCTCCAGGCCGTGCCCATCACGCCCAGGCCTCCACCGCCGCCGCCGCCGCCGCTTGGGCTCTCGCCGAGGTTCGATTCTTTCCTAAGCCGCAATCACTGCATGCACGCGTACGGCGTAGCACACAACAGCTGCTCACTGAATCCTCCTATGTTTGTTTGTTTTCCTGATGTGACAGTGCTGGAGTTAACAGGGGCATCCTGAGTAGCTCTGTGGAGGTGCTGTCAACGGCGATGACGTCCCCAATGCAACGGGCACCGAGCCTTTGCAGCGCTTGCGCAGAGGGCTACGAGCGCGAGCGCGCCGAGATGGCTTCATCCGAGCGTGCTCCCTGTCCGGCCGAGCAGCCGATGTCGCAGTGGCTGCAGATCGGCACGCCGAGCAGCGGACGCCCGGCCGACCGCGCGCAGGTCGGTTAATTAGTTATCGTTGTTGCAGCACGTCGTGTCGCGCACACGCACACGTCCCACAACTCCTATTTGTCGCGCGTGGCTGCAGCGTACGTTCTGACACACGTGGAAACTATCGCCTTCTTTTTCAGGAGAAGGCGCGGGAGGCTGACGAGCTGCGACGCCGGTGGCGCGACCGGTGCGCGCAGCTGCACTCGCATGGCCGGCCGCCGCTGGTCACTTGCTCAGAGTGGAACGGGGCCAGCATTCTTGCCAGCATGCAGGCGGCGCCGCCGGTGGTACCGGTACGGCCATTGGTGCAGCGTAGGGTTGCCGTGGACACGGATCTCGCGCTTGGGCTGGCGGCGGCCAGGCCGGCGTGTGAAACGGACGACAAGCTGCTCGTGAGACGGCTCACGGAAGCGGTGAGATGGCAGCCCGAGGCTGCTGCCGCTGTGGCCAGTACGATCGCGAAGGCCAGGTCCAGCGAATCCAGGCGGCGCCGCACTACGGCCGGTGTCGACGCGTGGATCGTCTTTGCTGGGCCTGACGTGGCCGGGAAGAGGAGCATGGCCGAGGCGCTGTCCAAGTCCGTGTTCGGCACGGGGGCCGTCACCCTGCGCCTCGGCTGGCCCCAAGCCGGCGATGACGGCGGCGAGTCCGTCGTGTCGTGCCGCGGCCAGACGGCGCTGGACCGCATGGCGGAGGCGATACGGGCGAACCCGTTCCGCGTCGTCGTGCTGGACGGCGTCGACCACGCGGACAGCGTCGTCCACGCCTCCATCCTACGCGCGGTCGAGTCGGGCCGGCTCTCGGACTCGCACGGCCGCGACGTCGCCCTCGGCAACAACATATTCGTCGTGATTTCGCAATGGTCGCCGCCGTTGCCAGAGCCGGAGCACCTGAGGAAGTCGCAAGAAGCCGAACCCTTTCTTCCTGACTCGCAATGGAACCTGGAGCACGGGATGACCGCCGGCGGGAAGAAGCGCAGGCCGGAGCAGCAGCTCGAAGGAGACCGGCGCACAAAGGCGCGCAAACACTCGGCACGGGAGCCGCTTCCCCTGGACTTGAACCTGTCCATGTCCGATGACCATACCGACGCCGTAGACGACAGCGGCGGCGAGGGATCACGGAACTCGTCCAGTGACCTGACCGTGGAGCACGAGCAGGAGTACGTGCAGCCCGCTCACTCCGGCAGATGCTCGGCGGCGCCACTGACCGTGTCCGAACTCATCAAAGCTGTGGACGGAGTGGTCGTGTTCAAGCCACCGGTGAGCTTGGAGCCACTGAAGCGGAGCGTCTCCGACTTGGTGGTGCCGGCGGCGAAGTTGGGGGAAATCACGGTCGGCGGGTGGCCTGTTCACGTCGACGACGGCTTGCTGGGCAGGCTAGCCGCCCGGGCAGCTGGAGCGGCGGCGGCGGGCACGCCCATGGAGGCGTGGACGACCGGCGAGGTGCTGTGCCCTAGCAGCATGCGGCAGTTCAAACGTAGCTTGAGCAGCAACGACGTTGACGGGGCGACGGTGGAAGGCAGCCGCCGGAGAAAGGACGGCGAGATGTTCCCGATGCCGGTGACGGTCGACGGCAACTGATTATGAAGCTGCGCACACTCCGACGACGGCTTCCATCTTTATTCGCTGGTCATCAAGATATGATCAAGCACGGTGTACATTAGTACATTCATGTAAATTTTCCAGCAATCGGTTTTTTTGTTTTCGGTCGGAGAGGAGTAACGATCATAAAACTAAACTAGCTAGAGACAGGACAAGGGACTAGGCAGGCACTAGTAGTAGCTAGCTCCTTTCCCCCATTTTGCCTTTATTACGTGCTATTTCACGGAGACGGGAGATCATGACGAATTCTTCGGTTGCTTGGCGGCAATCTACCATGATTCACTTGTGCCGCCTGCATGCACGCAGCTCAACATGGAATTAAGCAGGTGATCCTACCAAGGATCGAACATTACTACATTTCCAAGAATGATGCTGGCCATGCGTACTACCGTGTTACACACACAGCATGGCCAGTAATTGACACTAATCATTATTTAATCATAAAGTGCACCTCCTCGACGTTGTTACACAACATATATGGCGTGCATGATGCATGAATATAGTACGGTGACTACTTTGGAGGGTGTGATGGGCTGATGGCATTATGCCTAATACCAATGATATATGCTGTTCAAATACTAATAACGTGATGAATCCAAATGTTCAACTGATAAGATATTATAAACCGAGAGAACATGCATGCACGAGTTCGGGTATTGTGGAAATGTTCAACTGATAAGATAACGTCATGCATGCACGAGTTCGAGTACGCAGGTGCAGGCAGGCGAGGAAAGTCGATCGGTCAAAAGAAAGAGTGCGTCCGCGGCGCGCGCCTCGGGAGGCCGGCAACGACCGGGAAAGAGGCCCGCAGCGGCATGCAGTGGCAGTCCCAGTGCCAACTGCCAAGCCGAATGCGCGCACTGCACACGCCGCAGGGCACGCGGGTCGCCGGCCAGCGGCCGGGCGCGCGGTCGGCGACGCGCATCGGTGAGCCGCGCCGCCGCGGCGCTTTATCCATGGCATGCCACGCATCGATCCGCCAGCTAGCCAAAAGCGGGGGGCATGAGCATGCATGCATGACGCGAGAGTTGATGAAAAGCGAAAGGCGCCGCAGGCGCACGCGGTAACTAATTTCCGCTGGCGGCTGTACTGTACTGTACTGTACGTACGCACACGCATGGATCCGATTGGTTCGTTGGGAGCCGGTGGTGGTGGCCTCCAAAGATTCACCACCCCCCCACCTTCTCCGGCCGGGTCTCAAGGCAGCCCATTGCGTCGCCATTTTTTTACTGCGTGATCTAGCGTCTTTTCATGGAAGATTATTTCTGCTGCTGCTGCTGCCGTCGTCTTTTAGGCCCTGTTTGGCACAGCTGCTGCTTGTTGAAAAAGCAGCTTATCTGATAAGCTGGTGAAAAACAGCTTCTGCTTGTTGGCTGCTTTTAGTGTATTCTGAGAAGCAGCTGAACTGATAAGCTGCTGCAGAAGCTATCTGTTTGGTAGAACTTCTGCTTAAATTTGTGAAGAAGCTGAAAATAAGCTGTGCCAAACAGGGTCTTAGTTTGATCTCGGCGTTGGAGGCACGAATAATAATGGCATGCATCATTAGGCTAGCCCATATATCTGTGGAGTGGTATAGTGGCATTGTTTAGTCATAAACAAGGACTCGATTTTTGTGACTATCGATCATCGCATGATGAATTAATGAACAATCAGTCTGTCATAGCTCTGACGATGAGATATAATCACACGAGGACTAAACCTGTGTGTTTGCTTGTTTTCTACCTCCCCAAAGGGAAAATATAAAAAAAACTTCACTTCACTGGACCTTGCCAGAGCAATGCATGCATGTCTCGTCGTAGCACCGCCCTCACTACTGGAATCCGAGGCTTTGCCGAGTGTTGTCTTCTTTGCCAAGTGCCTTTTGTCGGGCACTCGGCAAAGAGGGATTTGCCGAGTGCCGCACTCGGTAACGTTAGGCGCTCGGCAAAGAGCCTCTTTACCGAGTGCTGAACACTCGGCATAGGGCGGCAATCGGCAAAGAAAGGTTTGCCGAGTGTCAAACACTCGGCAAAGGGACTCTCGGTAAAGGGCCGTCAGCGACCGTCCCAGAGCTGACGGCCGTCAGTCTTTACCGAGAGCCAACGGTTGGCACTCGGCAAAGAGGCTTCTTTGCCGAGTGCCACATAGTGGACACTCGGCAAAGCCCTCTTTGCCGAGTGTCATCTGTTGACACTCGGCAAAGTGTATTTTCATTTTTTTAATTTTGTCTCCCAAACTTTTTGTGGTATGTTCCTACACTATATAGACCTACATGTATCATTTGTGGACAATTATAACATAGTTTCCATAGTTAGTAGATTTAGTTCGTTTATTTGAATTTCTTCGGAAAATTCAAATTTGAACTGCAGGTCACTCGAAACTTGGAAAACCGTGCATGAAAAAATGATATTCAAGTTACTTAGCATAAGTTACGACCGATTGCAGAAGCGTACCGGACACTTCGAGCAACATTCTCACTAAACATGGCTGTGAACTTGGCATCCACATGTTTAAAAATTGTATAAAACACAAACAAAGTCAGAAAATCATGAAACTTGTTCACGTGTCATGATATCATATGTACAGGCTGTGATAAAAATTTTAGAATGTTTGGAGAAAGTTGTGAGACACTATGTGTAGAAACCTAAGAGATCCACATTGAAACTCTTTGATTTCATGTGTAGTCCTCTAGTTTTCTACACATAGTGTCTCACAACTTTCTCCAAACATTCTAAAATTTTTATCACAGCCTGTACATATGATATCATGACACGTGGACAAGTTTCATGATTTTCTGACTTTGTTTGTGTTTTATACAATTTTTAAACATGTGGATGCCAAGTTCACGGCCATGTTTAGTGAGCATGTTGCTCGAAGTGTCCGGTACGCTTCTGCAATCGGTCGTAACTTATGCTAAGTAACATGAATATCATTTTTTCATGCACGGTTTTCCAAGTTTCGAGTGACCTGCAGTTCAAATTTGAATTTTCCGAAGAAATTCAAATAAACGAACTAAATCTACTAACTATGGAAACTATGTTATAATTGTCCACAAATGATACATGTAGGTCTACATAGTGTAGGAACATACCACAAAAAGTTTGGGAGACAAAATTTAAAAAATGAAAATACACTTTGCCGAGTGTGAACAGATGACACTCGGCAAAGAGGACTTTGCCGAGTGTCTGATAGTCGCCTAGAGGGGGGGGGTGAATAGGGCGAAACTGAAATTTACAAATATAAACACAACTACAAGCCGGGTTAGCGTTAGAAGTATAAACGAGTCCGCGAGAGAGGGCGCAAAACAAATCGCAAGCGAATAATGAAGTGTGTGACACGCGGATTTGTTTTACCGAGGTTCGGTTCTTTCAAACCTACTCCCCGTTGAGGAGGCCACAAAGGCCGGGTCTCTTTCAACCCTTCCCTCTCTCAAACGGTCCCTCGGACCGAGTGAGCTTCTCTTCTCAAATCAAAGCCGGGAACAAAACTTCCCCGCAAGGGCCACCACACAATTGGTGCCTCTTGCCTTGATTACAATTGAGTGTTGATCACAAGAGCAAGTGAGAAAGAAAAGAAGCAATCCAAGCGCAAGAGCTCAAAAGAACACGGCAAATCTCTCTCGCTAATCACTAAAGCCTTGTGTGGAATTGGAGAGGATTTGATCTCTTTGTATGTGTCTAGAATTGAATGTCTAGCTCTTGTAAGTGGTTGAGAAGTGGGAAAACTTGGATGCAATGAATGGTGGGGTGGTTGGGGTATTTATAGCCCCCAACCACCAAAAGTGGTCGTTGGGAGGCTGTCTGCTCGATGGCGCACCGGACAGTCCGGTGCACACCGGACAGTCCGGTGCCCCCTGCCACGTCATCACTGCCGTTGGATTCTGACCGTTGGAGCTTCTGACTTGTGGGCCCGCCTGGGTGTCCGGTGCACACCGGACAGGTACTGTTTGCTGTCCGGTGTGCCAGCATGGGCACGCCTGACAACTGCGCGCGCTGTGCGCGCATTTATTGCACCGCAGAGAGCCGTTGGGGCGGAGATAGCCGTTGCTCCGGAGTCGCACCGGACAGTCCGGTGCACACCGGACAGTCCGGTGAATTATAGTGGACGAGCCGTTGGCTTTTCCCGAAGCTGGCGAGTTCCTGAGGCCGACCTCCCTTGGCGCACCGGACACTGTCCGGTGTACACCGGACAGTCCGGTGAATTATAGCCGAGTCGCCTCTGGAAATTCCCGAAGGTAGCGAGTTTGAGTCTGAGTCCCCCTGGTGCACCGGACATGTCCGGTGGCACACCGGACAGTCCGGTGCGCCAGACCAGGGGTGCCTTTGGTTGCCCCTTTGCTCCTTTGTTGAATCCAAAACTTGGTCTTTTATTGGCTGAGTGTGAACCTTTTTACACCTGTATAATCTATACACTTGGGCAAACTAGTTAGTCCAAAGATTTGTGTTGGGCAATTCAACCACCAAAATTATATAGGAACTAGGTGTAAGCCTAATTCCCTTTCAATCTCCCCCTTTTTGGTGATTGATGCCAACACAAACCAAAGCAAATATAGAAGTGCATAATTGAACTAGTTTGCATAATGTAAGTGTAAAGGTTGCTTGGAATTGAGCCAATATAAATACTTACAAGATATGCATGGATCGTTTCTTTCTTATTTAATATTTTGGACCACGCTTGCACCACATGTTTTGTTTTTGCAAACTCTTTTGTAAATCCTTTTCAAAGTTCTTTTGCAAATAGTCAAAGGTAGATGAATAAGATTTTGAGAAGCATTTTCAAGATTTGAAATTCTCTCCCTCTGTTTCAAATGCTTTTCCTTTGACTTAACAAAACTCCCCCTAAATTTAGATCCACCTCTTAGTGTTCAAGAGGGTTTTGATATATCATTTTTGAAATACTACTTTCTCCCCCTTCTTGAACATAATAGAATACCAATTGAAGATACTCTTTGAAAAATTAAGTTTTTGAAATTG
The DNA here is from genome assembly GCF_902167145.1 of Zea mays. Classification (NCBI taxonomy): domain Eukaryota; kingdom Viridiplantae; phylum Streptophyta; class Magnoliopsida; order Poales; family Poaceae; genus Zea; species Zea mays. The sequence continues at coordinate 221,188,299 of NC_050100.1, read as the reverse complement.
GTGGTGGTGCGGTCCTTTTGCTTTGGGCTCATAATTTCTCCCCCTTTGGCATGAATCGCCAAAAACGGAATCATTTGAGCCCTTTCAGTACTATCTTCCCCTTTGGTCATAATTAAGTGAGTTAAGATTATACCAAAGACGAAGTCCGGTCCTTTTCTTGGAGCGATGGCGAAGGATGAGTTACGGAGTGGAAGCCTTTTGTCTTCGCCGAAGACTCCAATTCCCTTTCAATACACCTATGACTTGGTTTGAAATAAACTTGAAAACACATTAGTCACAGCATATGAAAGAGACATGATCAAAGGTATATTTATGAGCTATGTGTGCAAGTTTAGCAAAAGAAATTTCTAGAATCAAGAATATTGAGCTCATGCCTAAGTTTGGTAAAAGATTGTTCATCAAGTGGCTTGGTAAAGATATCGGCTAATTGATCTTTAGTATTAATGTAAGAAATCTCGATATCTCCCTTTTGCTGGTGATCCCTAAGAAAATGATACCGAATGGCTATGTGCTTAGTGCGGCTATGCTCGACGGGATTGTCGGCCATTTTGATTGCACTCTCATTATCACATAGCAAAGGGACTTTGGTTAATTTGTAACCGTAGTCCCGCAAGGTTTGCCTCATCCAAAGTAATTGCGCGCAACAATGGCCTGCGGCAATATACTCGGCTTCGGCGGTGGAAAGAGCGACCGAATTTTGCTTCTTTGAAGCCCAAGACACCAAGGATCTTCCCAAGAACTGACAAGTCCCCGATGTGCTCTTCCTATTGATTTTACACTCTGCCCAATCGGCATCCGAATAACCAATCAAATCAAAAGTGGATCCCCGAGGATACCAAAGCCCAAACTTAGGAGTATAAGCCAAATATCTCAAGATTCGTTTTACGGCCGTAAGGTGGGATTCCTTAGGGTTGGATTGGAATCTTGCACACATGCAAACGGAAAGCATAATGTCCGGTCGAGATGCACATAAATAAAGCAATGAACCAATCATTGACCGGTATACCTTTTGATCCACGGACTTACCTCCCGTGTCGAGGTCGAGATGCCCATTTGTTCCCGTGGGAGTCTTGATGGGCTTGGCATCCTTCATTCCAAACTTGCTTAAAATGTCTTGAGTATACTTCGTTTGGCAAATGAAGGTGCCCTCTTGGAGTTGCTTGACTTGAAATCCTAGAAAATACTTCAACTCCCCCATCATAGACATCTCGAATTTTTGTGTCATGATCCTACTAAATTCCTCACAAGTAGATTCGTTAGTAGACCCAAATATGATATCATCAACATAAATTTGGCATACAAACAAATCATTGTCAAGAGTTTTAGTGAATAGAGTAGGATCGGCCTTGCCGACTTTGAAGCCATTAGCAATAAGGAAATCTCTTAGGCATTCATACCATGCTCTTGGGGCTTGCTTGAGCCCATAAAGCGCCTTAGAGAGCCTATAGACATGGTTAGGATACTCACTATCTTCAAAGCTGGGAGGTTGCTCAACATAGACCTCTTCCTTGATTGGTCCGTTCAGGAAGACACTTTTCACGTCCATTTGATAAAGCTTAAAGCCATGGTAAGTAGCATAGGCCAATAATATGCGAATTGACTCAAGCCTAGCTACGGGTGCGTAGGTTTCACCGAAATCCAAACCTTCGACTTGTGAGTACCCTTTGGCCACGAGTCGAGCTTTGTTCCTCGTCACCACACCATGCTCGTCTTGCTTGTTGCGGAAAACCCATTTGGTTCCTACAACATTTTGGTTAGGACGTGGAACTAAATGCCATACCTCATTTCTAGTGAAGTTGTTGAGCTCCTCTTGCATCGCCACCACCCAATCCGAATCTTGTAGTGCTTCCTCTACCCTGTGTGGCTCAATAGAGGAAACAAACGAGTAATGTTCACAAAAATGTGCAACACGAGATCTAGTTGTTACCCCCTTATGAATGTCGCCGAGGATGGTGTCGACGGGGTGATCTCGTTGTATTGCTTGGTGGACTCTTGGGTGTGGCGGCCTTGGTTCTTGCTCATCCTCCTTTTCTTCATCATTTGCATCTCCCCCTTGATTATTGCCATCATCTTGAGGTGGCTCATTTGCTTGATCTTCTACTTCATCAACTCGAGCTTCAACCTCATTTTGAGTTGGTGGAGATGCTTGCGTGGAGGAGGATGGTTGATCTTGTGCATGTGGAGGCCCTTCGGGTTCCTTAGGACACACGTCCCCAATGGACATGTTCCTTAGCGCGATGCACGGAGCCTGTTCTTCACCTATCTCATCAAGATCAACTTGCTCTACTTGAGAGCCGTTAGTCTCATCAAACACAACGTCACAAGAAACTTCAACTAGTCCTGAGGACTTGTTAAAGACTCTATATGCCCTTGTGTTTGAGTCATATCCTAGTAAAAAGCCTTCTACAGTTTTAGGAGCAAATTTAGATTTTCTACCTCTTTTAACAAGAATAAAACATTTGCTACCAAAAACTCTAAAATATGAAATATTTGGCTTTTTACCGGTTAGGAGTTCATAGGATGTCTTCTTGAGAATTCGGTGAAGATATAACCGGTTGATGGCGTAGCAGGCGGTGTTGACCGCCTCGGCCCAAAACCGATCCGGTGTCTTGTACTCATCAAGCATGGTTCTTGCCATGTCCAATAGAGTTCGATTCTTCCTCTCCACTACACCATTTTGTTGTGGAGTGTAGGGAGAAGAGAACTCATGCTTCATGCCCTCCTCCTCAAGGAAGCCTTCAATTTGAGAGTTCTTGAACTCCGTCCCGTTGTCGCTTCTTATTTTCTTGATCCTTAAGCCGAGCTCATTTTGAACTCGTCTCAAGAATCCCTTTAAGGTCTCTTGGGTTTGAGATTTTTCCTGTAAAAAGAATACCCAAGTGAAGCGAGAATTGAGAGCACCTAGAGGGGGGGTGAATAGGTGATCCTGTAAAAGTTCAAAACTTAAGCCACAAAAACTTGTTAAGGGTTAGCACAAGTATGGCCAAGTGGCTAGAGAGAACTCAAAACACTATAACCACAAGAAAGCAATCACAGAGTTGACACGGTGGTTATCCCGTGGTTCGGCCAAGTACAAAACTTGCCTACTCCACGTTGTGGCGTCCCAACGGACGAGAGTTGCACTCAACTCCTCTCAAGTGATCCAATGATCAACTTGAATACCACGGTGTTTTTCTTTCCTTTGATCTTTTCCCGTTTGCGAGGAATCTCCACAACTCGGAGTCTCTCGCCCTTACAATTGAGTTCACAAAGAAATACGGAGTAAGGTGGGAATGAGCAACGCACACAAGACTCGAAAATCAGAGCAACAACACGCACACAAGTCGCAACAAGAGCTCGCAACGCAACACAAAGAGTTCACAACTCCACAAGAGCTCTATATGCTATCACAATGAAACGAATGCGTGAGATTGATGTCTTGGTGCTTAGAAGAGTTATAGGAATGCTTGGTGTCCTCCTCCATGCGCCTAGGGGTCCCTTTTATAGCCCCAAGGCAGCTAGGAGCCGTTGAGAACACATCTGGAAGGCTATCCTTGCCTTCTGTCGTCGGGCGCACCGGACAGTCCGGTGCACACCGGACACTGTCCGGTGCCCGATTTGTTTCCATATTAGGCACAGCCGACCGTTGTAGACCGTTGCAGATCTGGCGCACCGGACAGTCCGGTGCACACCGGACAGTCCGGTGCTTCCTTCCGACCGTTGGCTCGGCCACGTGTCGCGCGCCGATCGCGCGGCCGACCGTTGGCCCGGCCGACCGTTGGCTCACCGGACAGTCCGGTGCACACCGGACAGTCCGGTGAATTATAGCCGTACGTCGCCGGTAAATTCCCGAGAGCGGCCTCTTCGGCCGAGGCGGCCTGGCGCACCGGACACTGTCCGGTGCGCCACCGGACACTGTCCGGTGCACCACCGGACAGTCCGGTGCCCCAGACCGAAGCAGCCCCTTGGCTGCACACAGCCAAGTCTTCTCTTCTCTTCTTCTTTCTGTTTCTAACACTTAGACAAATATATTAGTACACACAACCAATGTACTAAAGCTTAGAAACATACCTTTACTTGTGATTTGTACTTTGTTCAACCGTGGGCACATTTTCACATTTAAGCACTTGTGTTTGCACTCAATCACCAAAATACTTAGAAATGGCCCAAAGACACATTTCCCTTTCAATCTCCCCCTTTTTGGTGATTTATGCCAACACAACATAAAGCAACTAGAACAAGTGCAAAATCACTTCAAATGAAAACTCAAATTGGTTTTGATTCAATTTTGGCATATATGGATCATCCTTTGCCACCACTTGGTTTGTTTTTGCAAATCAAACTCAAATCTCTATTTCTATGTCAAACACACATGTTGAGGCATAAAGAGAGTCATTTCAAAAGAGATTGATCAAAGATTTCAAAAACTCCCCTTAAATCCCATAATCAATACTTCTCCCCACAAGAAGCCAACTTTTGACAATAGAGACAATAAAAGCTTTTGACAAAACAAAAACTCTATTCTACTATTTTCAAAATCTCTCAAGTGGTAGCTGATCCATTTATCACTTTGGCCTTTATTTTCTCCCCCTTTGGCATCAAGCACCAAAACGGGATCAATCTTGGCCCTTGAACCCCATTGCCTCACCAAAATCTTCAATTAATAGCAAATGGCAATAAGAGGTCATGAGATGAACTTGGAATTAGTTACCCTCTCATCGGAGTGCAGTGGAAGTCTTTCATGGTCCAAGTTCACCTTTTTCCTTTCAATCCACCTTCGAGACTAAATCAAGCAAACTCAAGCAAATGGTTAGTCTCAAAGGGTCAAGTTGTAACACATCTCCCCCTAAACATGTGCATCACTTTGCAACGGACTTGTGAGGTCCAGGGAGTGTTTGTACAACTTGAGCACCACAGTAAGCAACGAAATGCAGAATGAACATGATCAAATGCATAAACACATGTATGCTACAATTCAATCCAAGTTCCGCGAATCTAAGACATTTAGCTCACTACGCAACCTGCAAAAGGTCTTCTCATCTAGAGGCTTAGTGAAGATATCGGCTAGCTGGTTCTCGGTGCTAACATGAAACACTTCGATATCCCCCTTTTGCTGGTGGTCTCTCAGAAAGTGATGCCGGATGTCTATGTGCTTTGTGCGGCTGTGTTCAACAGGATTTTCCGCCATGCGGATAGCACTCTCATTATCACATAGGAGTGGGACTTTGCTCAGATTGTAGCCAAAGTCCCTGAGGGTTTGCCTCATCCAAAGTAGTTGCGCGCAACATTGTCCTGCGGCAACGTACTCGGCCTCAGCGGTGGATAGGGCAACGGATGTTTGTTTCTTAGAGTTCCATGACACCAGGGACCTTCCTAAGAATTGACACGTCCCCGATGTACTCTTCCTATCGACCTTACATCCAGCATAGTCGGAATCTGAGTATCCAACTAAGTCAAAGGTAGACCCCTTTGGATACCAGAGCCCGAAGCAAGGCGTAGCAACCAAATATCTAAGAATTCGCTTTACCGCCACTAAGTGACACTCCTTAGGATCGGATTGAAATCTAGCACACATGCATACGCTAAGCATAATATCCGGTCTACTAGCACATAAGTAAAGCAAAGATCCTATCATTGACCGGTATGCTTTTTGATCAACGGACTTACCTCCTTTGTTGAGGTCGGTGTGTCCGTCGGTCCCCATCGGAGTCTTGGCGGGCTTGGTGTCCTTCATCCCAAACCGCTTTAGCAGATCTTGCGTGTACTTCGTTTGGGAGATGAAGGTGCCGTCCTTGAGTTGCTTCACTTGGAACCCAAGGAAGTAGTTCAACTCGCCCATCATCGACATCTCGAATTTCTGCGTCATCACCCTGCTAAACTCTTCACAAGACTTTTGGTTAGTAGAACCAAATATTATGTCATCGACATAAATTTGGCACACAAACAAATCACCATCACATGTCTTTGTAAAAAGAGTTGGATCGGCTTTCCCAACCTTGAAAGCATTATCAAGTAGAAAGTCTCTAAGGCATTCATACCATGCTCTTGGGGCTTGCTTAAGTCCATAGAGCGCCTTAGAGAGCTTACACACATGGTCGGGGTACCGTTCATCCTCGAAGCCAGGGGTTGCTCTACGTACACCTCCTCCTTGATTGGCCCGTTGAGGAAAGCGCTCTTCACATCCATTTGGTACAACCTGAAAGAATGGTGAGCGGCATATGCTAGCAAGATACGAATTGACTCTAGCCTAGCCACAGGAGCAAAAGTCTCCTCAAAGTCCAAACCTGCGACTTGGGCATAACCTTTTGCCACAAGTCGAGCCTTGTTCCTCGTCACCACCCCGTGCTCGTCCTGTTTGTTGCGGAACACCCACTTGGTTCCCACAACATTTTGCTTCGGACGAGGCACCAGTGTCCAAACTTCATTGCGCTTGAAGTTGTTGAGTTCTTCCTGCATGGCCAATACCCAGTCCGGATCTAGCAAGGCCTCCTCTACCCTGAAAGGCTCAATAGAAGAGACAAAGGAGTAATGCTCACAAAAATTAACTAATCGAGATCGAGTAGTTACTCCCTTGCTAATATCACCCAGAATTTGGTCGACGGGATGATCCCTTTGAATCATCGCTCGAACTTGGGTTGGAGGTGCCGGTTGCGCTTCTTCCTCCATCACATGATCATCTTGTGCTCCCCCTTGATCAAGCGCCTCCACTTGAGGTACCTGTTCGTCATCTTCGGTTGGGGTATGCACCTTTGTTGAGGAAGAAGGTTGATCTCGTTCATCTTGTTCCTATGGCCGTACTTCTCCAATCGCCATGGTCCGTATAGCGGCCGTCGGAACATCTTCTTCATCTATATCATCACAATCAAAAACTTGCTCTCTTGGAGAGCCATTAGTCTCATCAAATACAACGTCGCTAGAGACTTCAACCAAACCCGATGATTTGTTGAAGACTCTATACGCCTTTGTATTTGAGTCATAACCTAACAAAAACCCTTCTACAGCTTTGGGAGCAAACTTAGAATTTTTACCCTTCTTCACTAGAATGTAGCATTTACTCCCAAATACACGAAAGTACGATACATTGGGTTTGTTACCGGTTAGTAGCTCATACGACGTCTTCTTGAGGAGACGATGAAGGTAGACCCTGTTGATGGCGTGGCAAGCAGTGTTAACGGCTTCCGTCCAAAAGCACTCGGGGGTCTTGAACTCTCCTAGCATCGTCCTTGCCATGTCGATGAGCGTCCTGTTCTTTCTCTCTACCACACCATTTTGCTGTGGTGTGTAGGGAGCGGAGAACTCGTGCTTGATCCCTTCTTCTTCAAGGAACTCCTCCACTTGAAGGTTCTTGAACTCGGACCCGTTGTCGCTCCTTATCTTCTTCACCTTTAGCTCAAACTCATTTTGAGCTCTCCTGAGGAAGCGTTTGAGGGTCCCTTGGGTTTCGGACTTTTCCTGCAAAAAGAACACCCAAGTGAAGTGGGAAAAGTCATCAACAATAACTAAACCATACTTACTTCCTCCTATGCTCAGATAGGCGACGGGTCCAAAAAGGTCCATATGCAGCATCTCCAAGGGTCTTGATGTTGTCATCACATTTTTGGTGTGATGAGAGCCTCCCACCTGTTTCCCTGCTTGACAAGCTGCACAAGGTCTATCTTTTTCGAATTGAACATTAGTTAGACCTATCACGTGTTCTCCCTTTAGAAGTTTGTGAAGGTTCTTCATCCCCACATGTGCTAAGCGGCGATGCCACAGCCAGCCCATGCTAGTCTTAGCTATTAAGCATGCATCTAGACCGGCCTCTTCTTTTGCAAAATCAACTAAATAAAGTTTGCCGTCTAATACACCCTTAAAAGCTAGTGAACCATCACTTCTTCTAAAGACACACATCTACATTTGTAAATAGACAGTTATACCCCATGTTGCATAATTGACTAACAGATAGCAAATTATAACCAAGAGACTCTACTAAAAACACATTAGAGATAGAGTGCTCATTAGAAATTGCAATTTTACCTAACCCTTTTACCTTGCCTTGATTCCCATCACCGAATATGATTGAATCTTGGGAATCCTTATTCTTGACGTAGGAGGTGAACATCTTCTTCTCCCCCGTCATATGGTTTGTGCATCCGCTATCAATAATCCAGCTTGAACCCCCGGATGCATAAACCTGCAAGGCAAATTTAGGCTTGGGACTTAGGTACCCAACTCTTGTTGGGTCCTACAAGGTTAGTCACAATTTCCTTAGGAACCCAAATGCAAGTTTTATCACCTTTGCATTTTGCCCCTAACTTCCTAGCAATTACTTTTCTATCCTTTCTACAAATTGCAAATGAAGTATTCAAAGCACAATAAATTGTAGAAGGTTCATTCACTACTTTCCTAGGAGCATGAATAACATTCTTTCTAGGCACATGATGAATAGCATTTCTCCTAGACATATTTCTACCATGCATATGAGAACTAGAAGCAGTCATAGCATAAGAGTCATAAGCATGTGAATCAAACACATCATGACCTCTAAACGCATTTCTAGAATATCTCCTATCATAGTACATAAAAGCATGGTTCTTTTGCACATTACTAGCCATAGGGGCCTTCCCTTTCTCCTTGACGAGAATGGGAGCCTTATGGCTGGTTAAGTTCTTAGCTTCTCTCTTGAAGCCAAGTCCATCCTTAATTGAGGGGTGTCTACCAATTGTGTAGGCATCCCTTGCAAATTTTAGCTTATCAAAATCATTCTTGCTAGTCTTAAGTTGAGCATTAAGACTAGCCAGTTCATCATTAAGCTTGGAAATTGAAACTAGGTGTTCACTACAAGCATCAATGTCAAAATCTTTACACCTAGTACAAATTTCAACATGTTCTACACAAGAATTGGATTTATTTGCTACTTCTAATTTAGCATTTAAATCATTGTTGACACCTTTCAAAGTAGAAATGGTTTCATGACAAGTAGATAGTTCAAAAGAAAGCATTTCATTTCTATTAACTTCTAAAGTATAGGATTTTTGTGCCTCAACAAATTTATCATGCTCTTCATACAACAAATCCTCTTGCTTTTCTAAAAGTATATTCTTTTCATTCAAGGCATCAATTAATTCATTAATTTTGTCTATCTTAGATCTATCTAAGCCCTTGAACAAACATGAATAATCTACTTCATCCTCATCACTAGATTCGTCCTCACTTGAAGAAGCATAGGTAGAGTTGCGAGTACATACCTTCTTCTCCCTTGCCATAAGGCATGTGTGACGCTCGTTGGGGAAGAGGGTTGATTTGTTGAAGGCGGTGGCGGCGAGTCCTTCATTGTCGGAGTCGGACGAGGAGCAATCCGAGTCCCACTCCTTGCCTAGATGTGCCTCGCCCTTTGCCTTCTTGTAATGCTTCTTCTTTTCCCTCTTGTTTCCCTTTTCCTGGTCACTATCATTTTCAGGACAGTTAGCAATAAAATGACCAAGCTTACCGCATTTGAAGCATGATCGCTTCCCCTTGGTCTTAGTCTTGCTCGGCTGTCCATTGCGACCCTTTAGCACCGTCTTGAATCTCTTGATAATGAGGGCCATTTCTTCTTCATTAAGACCGGCCGCCTCAATTTGCGCCACCTTGCTGGGTAGCGCCTCCTTGTTCCCTGTGGCTTTGAGAGCAAAAGGTTGCGGCTCGTTGATCGGTCCATTCAAGGTGTCGTCCACATACCTTGCCTCCTTGATCATCATTCGCCCGCTGACGAATTTTCCTAGGACTTCTTCGGGCGACATTTTGGTGTACCTGGGATTTTCACGAATATTATTCACCAAATGAGGATCAAGAACGGTAAAGGACCTGAGCATTAGTCGGACGACGTCGTGGTCCGTCCATCGCGTGCTTCCGTAGCTCCTTATTTTGTTGATAAGGGTCTTGAGCCGGTTGTATGTCTGAGTTGGCTCCTCGCCCCTTATCATCGCGAACCGTCCAAGCTCGCCCTCCACCAACTCCATTTTGGTGAGCAAGGTAGCGTCATTTCCCTCATGGGAGATCTTGAGGGTATCCCAGATTTGCTTGGCGTTATCCAAGCCACTCACTTTATTATATTCATCCCTGCACAATGAGGCTAGAAGAACAGTAGTAGCTTGTGCATTCTTATGGATTTGCTCATTAATGAATATAGGACTATCCGAACTATTAAAGTGCATTCCACTATCTACAATCTCCCATATGCTAGGATGGAGAGAGAATAGGTGACTACGCATTTTGTGGCTCCAAAATCCGTAGTCCTCCCCATCAAAGTGTGGGGGCTTGCCGAGTGGAATAGAAAGCAAATGTGAATTTGAACTTTGCGGAATACGAGAGTAGTCAAAAGAAAAGTTAGAATTAACCGGTTTCCTTTGTTTGTCGTGGTCGTCGTCCTTTTGGGAAGAAGAGGACTCATCACTGTCGTAGTAGACGATCTCCTTGATGCGTCTTGTCTTCTTCTTCTTCCCATCTTTTCGCTTGTGGCCCGAGCCCGAGTCATTGGACTTGTCATCCCTTGGCTCGTTGACGAAGGACTCCTTCTCCTTGTCGTTGATCACAATTCCCTTCCCCTTAGGATCCATCTCTTCGGGCGGTTAGTCCCTTTTTGAAGAGAACGGCTCTGATACCAATTGAGAGCACCTAGAGGGGGGGGTGAATAGGTGATCCTGTAAAAGTTCAAAACTTAAGCCACAAAAACTTGTTAAGGGTTAGCACAAGTATGGCCAAGTGGCTAGAGAGAACTCAAAACACTATAACCACAAGAAAGCAATCACAGAGTTGACACGGTGGTTATCCCGTGGTTCGGCCAAGTACAAAACTTGCCTACTCCACGTTGTGGCGTCCCAACGGACGAGAGTTGCACTCAACTCCTCTCAAGTGATCCAATGATCAACTTGAATACCACGGTGTTTTTCTTTCCTTTGATCTTTTCCCGTTTGCGAGGAATCTCCACAACTCGGAGTCTCTCGCCCTTACAATTGAGTTCACAAAGAAATACGGAGTAAGGTGGGAATGAGCAACGCACACAAGACTCGAAAATCAGAGCAACAACACGCACACAAGTCGCAACAAGAGCTCGCAACGCAACACAAAGAGTTCACAACTCCACAAGAGCTCTATATGCTATCACAATGAAACGAATGCGTGAGATTGATGTCTTGGTGCTTAGAAGAGTTATAGGAATGCTTGGTGTCCTCCTCCATGCGCCTAGGGGTCCCTTTTATAGCCCCAAGGCAGCTAGGAGCCGTTGAGAACACATCTGGAAGGCTATCCTTGCCTTCTGTCGTCGGGCGCACCGGACAGTCCGGTGCACACCGGACACTGTCCGGTGCCCGATTTGTTTCCATATTAGGCGCAGCCGACCGTTGTAGACCGTTGCAGATCTGGCGCACCGGACAGTCCGGTGCACACCGGACAGTCCGGTGCTTCCTTCCGACCGTTGGCTCGGCCACGTGTCGCGCGCCGATCGCGCGGCCGACCGTTGGCCCGGCCGACCGTTGGCTCACCGGACAGTCCGGTGCACACCGGACAGTCCGGTGAATTATAGTCGTACGTCGCCGGTAAATTCCCGAGAGCGGCCTCTTCGGCCGAGGCGGCCTGGCGCACCGGACACTGTCCGGTGCGCCACCGGACACTGTCCGGTGCACCACCGGACAGTCCGGTGCCCCAGACCGAAGCAGCCCCTTGGCTGCACACAGCCAAGTCTTCTCTTCTCTTCTTCTTTCTGTTTCTAACACTTAGACAAATATATTAGTACACACAACCAATGTACTAAAGCTTAGAAACATACCTTTACTTGTGATTTGTACTTTGTTCAACCGTGGGCACATTTTCACATTTAAGCACTTGTGTTTGCACTCAATCACCAAAATACTTAGAAATGGCCCAAAGACACATTTCCCTTTCAAGAATAATCATCCACAATAACTAGACAGTACTTACTCCCGCCGATGCTTATGTAAGCAATCGGGCCGAATAGATCCATGTGTAGGAGCTCGAGTGGCCTGTCGGTCGTCATGATGTTCTTGTGTGGATGATGGGTTCCAACTTGCTTTCCCGCCTGGCATGCGCTACAAACCCTGTCTTTCTCAAAATGAACATTTGTTAATCCTAAAATGTGTTCTCCCTTTAGAAGCTTGTGAAGATTCTTCATCCCAACATGGGCTAGTCGGCGGTGCCAGAGCCAACCCATGTTAGTCTTAGCAATTAAGCAAGTGTCGAGTTCAGCTCTATCAAAATCTACCAAGTATAGCTGACCCTCTAACACTCCCTTAAATGCTATTGAATCATCACTTCTTCTAAAGACAGTGACACCTACATCAGTGAATAGACAGTTGTAGCCCATTTGACATAATTGGGATACGGAAAGCAAATTGTAATCTAAAGAATCTACAAGAAAAACATTGGAAATAGAATGGTCAGAAGATATAGCAATTTTACCAAGACCTTTGACCAAACCTTGATTTCCATCCCCGAATGTGATAGCTCGTTGGGGATCTTGGTTTTTCTCGTAGGAGGAGAACATCCTTTTCTCCCCAGTCATGTGGTTTGTGCACCCGCTGTCGAGTATCCAACTTGAGCCCCCGGATGCATAAACCTACAAAACAATTTTAGTTCTTGATTTTAGGTACCCAAATGGTTTTGGGTCCTTTGGCATTAGACACAAGAACTTTGGGTACCCAAACACAAGTCCTTGACCCCTTGTGCTTGCCCCCAACATATTTGGCAACTACTTTGCCGGATTTGTTAGTCAACACATAAGAAGCATCAAAAGTTTTAAATGAAATAGCATGATCATTTGATGCATTAGGAATTTTCTTCTTAGGCAACTTAGCACGGGTTGATTGCCTGGAACTAGATGTCTCACCCTTATACATAAAAGCATGATTAGGGCCAGAGTGAGACTTCCTAGAATGAATTTTCTTAATTTTGTCCTCGGGATAACCGACAGGGTATAAAATGTAACCCTCGTTATCCTGAGGCATGGGAGCCTTGCCCTTAACAAAATTTGACAATCTTTTAGGAGGGGCACTAAGTTTGACATTGTCTCCCCTTTGGTAGCCAATGCCATCCTTAATGCCAGGGCGTCTCCCATTATAAAGCATGCTACGAGCAAATTTAAATTTCTCATTCTCTAGGTTGTGCTCGGCAATTTTAGCATCTAATTTAGCTATATGATCATTTTGTTGTTTAATTAAAGACATGTGATCATGAATAGCATTAATATCAACATCTCTACATCTAACACAAATAGAAGTGTGCTCAACGGTAGATGTAGAGGGTTTGCAAGATTTTAGTTCTACAACCTTAGCATGCAATATTTCATTCTTACTTCTAAGGTCGGAAATAGTAACATCAAAATCTTTAGTCTTAGCAATCAAATTTTCATTTTCTAATCTAAGACTAGCAAGAGAAATGTTCAATTCTTCAATCCTAGCAAGCAAATCATCATTATCATTTCTAGGGTTGGGAATTGAAACATTGCAAACATGAGAATCAACCCTAGCTAACAAATTAGCATTTTCATTTCTAAGGTTGTCTATTGTTTCATGGCAAGTACTTAGCTCACTAGATAATTTTTCACATTTTTCAACTTGTAGAGCGTAAGCATTTTTAACCTTAACATGTTTTTTATTTTCCTTGATTAGGAAGTCCTCTTGGGAGTCCAAGAGATCATCCTTCTCATGGATGGCACTAATTAGTTCATTTAATTTCTCTTTTTGTTCCATGTTAAGGTTGGCAAAAAGAGTACGCAAATTATCTTCCTCACTACTAGCATTATCATCACTAGAAGACTCATATTTAGTGGAGGAGTTGGATTTAACCTTCTTCTTTTTGCCGTCCTTTGCCATGAGGCACTTGTGGCCGACGTTGGGGAAGAGGAGTCCCTTGGTGACGGCGATGTTGGCGGCGTCCTCGTCGTCGGAGGAGTCGCTTGAGCTTTCGTCGGAGTCCCACTCCCGACAAACATGGGCATCACCGCCCTTCTTCTTATAGTACCTCTTCTTCTCCTTTCGCCTCCCCTTCTTGTCGTCACCTCGGTCACTGTCACTAGATATAGGACATTTAGCAATAAAATGACCGGGCTTACCACATTTGTAGCAAACCTTCTTGGAGCGGGATTTGTAATCCTTCCCCCTTCTTTGCTTGAGGATTTGGCGGAAGCTCTTGATGACGAGCGCCATTTCCTCATTGTCGAGATTGGAGGCGTCTATTGGTTGTCGACTTGGTGTAGACTCCTCCTTCTTCTCCTCCGTTGCCTTGAATGCAACGGGTTGAGCTTCGGATGTGGTGGCATCATCAAGCTCGTTGATCTTCCTCGAGCCTTCGATCATGCACTCAAAACTCACAAAATTCCCGATAACTTCCTCGGGGGTCATTTTAGTATATCTAGGATTACCACGGATTAATTGAACTTGAGTAGGGTTAAGGAAAATAAGAGATCTTAGAATAACCTTAACCATCTCGTGGTCATCCCACTTTACGCTCCCGAGGTTGCGTACTTGATTCACCAAGGTTTTGAGCCGGTTGTACATGTGTTGTGGCTCCTCCCCTTTGCGAAGCCGGAACCGACCGAACTCCCCCTCGATCGTTTCCCGCTTGGTGATCTTGGTGAGCTCGTCTCCCTCGTGCGCGGTTTTGAGCACATCCCAAATCTTCTTGGCGCTCTTCAACCCTTGTACTTTGTTATACTCCTCTCTACTCAGAGAGGCGAGGAGTATTGTTGTTGCTTGAGAGTTGAAGTGCTCGATTTGGGCTACCTCATCCTCATCATAGTCCTCATCCCCTACTGACGGTACCTGTGCACCAAACTCAACAACATCCCATATACTTTTGTGGAGCGAGGTTAGATGAAATCGCATTAAATCGCTCCACCTAGCGTAATCTTCACCATCAAAAGTTGGTGGTTTGCCTAATGGGACGGAAAGTAAAGGTGTATGTTTGGAAATGCGAGGGTAGCGTAGGGGGATCTTACTGTACTTCTTGCGCTCTTGGCGCTTAGAAGTGACGGAGGGCGCATCGGAGTCGGAGGTCGATGTTGATGAAGTGTCGGTCTCGTAGTAGACCACCTTCCTCATCCTTTTGTGCTTGTCGCCTTTCCGATGCGGCTTGTGGGAAGAAGACTTTTCCTTCTTCTCTTTGTGGTGAGAAGAGGAAGACTTTTTCTCCTTCCGTTTGGAGGAGTCCTTTTTCTTCTCCTTCCTCTTGGTGCGGGACTCTTCCGATGAAGTGCTCCCGTGGCTTGTAGTGGGCTTTTCGCCGGTCTCTATCTCCTTCTTGGCGTGATCTCCCGACATCACTTCGAGCGGTTAGGCTCTAATGAAGCACCGGGCTCTGATACCAATTGATAGTCGCCTAGAGGGGGGGTGAATAGGGCGAAACTGAAATTTACAAATATAAACACAACTACAAGCCGGGTTAGCGTTAGAAGTATAAACGAGTCCGCGAGAGAGGGCGCAAAACAAATCGCAAGCGAATAATGAAGTGTGTGACACGCGGATTTGTTTTACCGAGGTTCGGTTCTTTCAAACCTACTCCCCGTTGAGGAGGCCACAAAGGCCGGGTCTCTTTCAACCCTTCCCTCTCTCAAACGGTCCCTCGGACCGAGTGAGCTTCTCTTCTCAAATCAAAGCCGGGAACAAAACTTCCCCGCAAGGGCCACCACACAATTGGTGCCTCTTGCCTTGATTACAATTGAGTGTTGATCACAAGAGCAAGTGAGAAAGAAAAGAAGCAATCCAAGCGCAAGAGCTCAAAAGAACACGACAAATCTCTCTCGCTAATCACTAAAGCCTTGTGTGGAATTGGAGAGGATTTGATCTCTTTGTATGTGTCTAGAATTGAATGCCTAGCTCTTGTAAGTGGTTGAGAAGTGGGAAAACTTGGATGCAATGAATGGTGGGGTGGTTGGGGTATTTATAGCCCCCAACCACCAAAAGTGGCCGTTGGGAGGCTGTCTGCTCGATGGCGCACCGGACAGTCCGGTGCACACCGGACAGTCCGGTGCCCCCTGCCACATCATCACTGCCGTTGGATTCTGACCGTTGGAGCTTCTGACTTGTGGGCCCGCCTGGGTGTCCGGTGCACACCGGACAGGTACTGTTTGCTGTCCGGTGTGCCAGCATGGGCGCGCCTGACAACTGCGCGCGCTGTGCGCGCATTTATTGCACCGCAGAGAGCCGTTGGGGCGGAGATAGCCGTTGCTCCGGAGTCGCACCGGACAGTCCGGTGAATTATAGTGGACGAGCCGTTGGCTTTTCCCGAAGCTGGCGAGTTCCTGAGGCCGACCTCCCTTGGCGCACCGGACACTGTCCGGTGTACACCGGACAGTCCGGTGAATTATAGCCGAGTCGCCTCTGGAAATTCCCGAAGGTAGCGAGTTTGAGTCTGAGTCCCCCTGGTGCACCGGTGGTTGCCCCTTTGCTCCTTTGTTGAATCCAAAACTTGGTCTTTTATTGGCTGAGTGTGAACCTTTTTACACCTGTATAATCTATACACTTGGGCAAACTAGTTAGTCCAAAGATTTGTGTTGGGCAATTCAACCACCAAAATTATATAGGAACTAGGTGTAAGCCTAATTCCCTTTCAGTGTCCACTATGTGGCACTCGGCAAAGCGTAAGGACAGAATCTTTGCCGAGTGTCTCCCGGTTGGCACTCGGCAAAGCCCTCTTTGCCGAGTGTCACATCTAGGGCACTCGGCAAAGCGTACTTTAAAATTTTAAAAAAAAACTTTGCCGAGTGCCAGATCGCGGGCACTCGGCAAAGACAGTATACTTATGCCAGTTAACCTTTCTTCCTCACTTCACTCTCACTCTCTCACTCACCGTCGCCGCCGCCGCGCCCTCGCCGCCCGTTTCGCCGCCGCCGCGCCCCCCGCCCTCGAGCTCGCCGTGCCGGGGCCGCCCGCCCACGCCATCGCCACGCCGGGGCCGCCCGCCCTACCGAGCTCCTCGCCGCCGAAGCTCCTCGCCGCGCCCGAGCTCCTCGCCGCGACGGGACCGCCGCCCGCCTGTGCCCCTCGCGCTCGCCCTCGCCGCGCCGGGACCGCCGCCCGCCCGAGCTCCTCGCCGTCGCCCTCGCCGCGCCAGGACCAACGCCC
This sequence comes from Zea mays, assembly GCF_902167145.1. Classification (NCBI taxonomy): domain Eukaryota; kingdom Viridiplantae; phylum Streptophyta; class Magnoliopsida; order Poales; family Poaceae; genus Zea; species Zea mays. The sequence continues at coordinate 221,171,224 of NC_050100.1, read as the reverse complement.
GGGGCCGTCCGCCCGCGCCCATCGCCGGGCCGCGCCCCTCGCCCTCGCCCTCGCCGCGCCGGGGCCGCCGCCCGCCCGCACCGCTTGCCCTCGCCCTCGCCGTGCCGGGGCCGCCCGCCGCGCCCGCGCCCCTCGCCGTGCCCATCCGGTTCGCCGCCGCCGCGCCCGCCCGGTTCGCCGCCGTCACGCCCCTCGACGCGCCCCTCGCCATCTGGTTCGCCGCCGTCGCGCCCTCCACGCCCTCGCAAGCCCGTCGTCGCGCCCTCCACGCCGTCGCGACCTCCACGCCGTCACGCCCGTTCGCCGTCGTGCACCGTCCACGCCGAGCAACTAGGTACAAACTCATTTTGATTGTGTATGAAATAGAGTCAGTTTTTTTGTGTGTGATTGTGTATTGTGAAATAGAGTTAGGTTTCTAATAGTCACTTTGCTTGCATTAGGTAAGTCTTTTAATTGCACAAATTATGTTTATGTGGTTATTTAGGCATTAATGTATATGTGTGGATGTCAGCCATCGTGCTGCTACTTATATTTACAGGCTTTGAAAACCTCCCCGTGCAGGGGAGGTGCTGCCGGATTTTTTTGTTGATAGACTTTGGTTAAATATGTTATAGGATGGAGGACCGTGAGTGGATGTACACGGGCCGTAGAGGAAGGAACGATGTCACCACTGAATGGATTAGAAAGACCGATGATTTCGTGGAACGGGCATATGGCGAAGCTGCTAAAGGGGCGAAGCTAGTCCCATGCCCGTGCGGCAAATGTGACAATCGGAAAAGAAAACCAAAGAAGGTCATGGTAGAACATATTTGGAAGAATGGATTTACGCCGGGCTATACTCGGTGGATATTTCATGGTGAAGCGCATCGTACGAGAGAGGAGGTGCTGAGACAACGTGTCGAGGATTATGACGCGGATATGTTGAACGACTATCAGGAGGCACAATACACGGGAGGATGTATGGATGACGAGCCAGAGCCGACTGCAAAGGCGTTCTATGACATGTTCGACGCGGCACAGAAACCCCTTCACGGCCAGACAAAGGTTTCTCAACTGGATGCCATTGGGCGTGTAATGGCGTTCAAGTCGCAGTACAACATGAGTAGAGACGCATTCGATGGCTTGTTGACGGTTATTGGGAGTCTGCTTCCGGATGATCACGTTCTGCCAAAGAGCATGTACGAGGCACAGAAACTACTTCGTGCACTCAAGATGACGTATGAGCAGATTCATGCTTGTCCGAAGGGCTGCGTGCTATTTAGGAAAGAATACGCGGAGGCAAAGTACTGTCCCAAGTGTAATTCGTCTAGGTTTATGGAGGTAGACTCTGGTGATGGACAGAAGAGGCAGCTCGACATCCCCTTGACAATCCTACGACACCTTCCGTTCGTACCGAGGATCCAGCGTCTTTACATGACAGAGGAATCCGCGAAACAGATGACTTGGCACAAAAATGGAAAACGATACAATCCTGACAAGATGGTGCACGCATCAGATGGTGAAGCATGGAAACACTTTGATGACATTCACCGTGACAAAGCCGAAGAGGCTCGTAATGTACGTGTTGCGTTGGCCACAGATGGGTTCAATCCCTATGGAATGAGCGCTGCCCCATACACATGTTGGCCCGTGTTTGTTATCCCAATCAATCTCCCCCCTGGTGTGTGCTTTCAAAGGCAGAATATATTCGTGTCGTTGATAATTCCCGGACACCCGGGGAACAAAATGGGCGTTTACATGGAGCCTTTGATCGATGAATTGGTACGTGCCTGGGAGGAAGGGGTATGGATGTTTGACCGAGCTACGAAGACAAACTTCAGAATGCATGTTTGGTACCAGTACTCCATGCATGACTTACCGGCCTATGGGCTATTCTGTGCCTGGTGTGTTCACGGTAAGTTCCCATGCCCAGTTTGCAAGGAAGCTCTCAGGTTCATTTGGTTGAAAAAGGGTGGCAAATATTCGTCCTTCGATAAACATCGACAATTTCTTCCTGCTGACCATCCATTCCGCCTAGACATCAAGAACTTTACGAAAGGTGTCGTAGTGACAGACCGTCCACCTGCAACGATGACTGGTGCCGAAATTCGTCAACAGATAGATGGGCTCGTGGCCAATACAGAAGGTGGTTTTGTGGGATATGGTGAGCAGCATATGTGGACACATAAGTCTGGCTTGACTCGGCTCCCCTATTATGACGACCTGCTCCTTCCACACAACATTGACGTGATGCACACTGAAAAGAATGTTGCCGAGGCACTGTGGGCAACAATTATGGACATTCCTGATAAGTCAAAGGATAATGTGAAGGCAAGAGTGGATCTGGCAGCGTTATGTGATAGACCAAAACTAGAGATGAAGCCGCCAAGTGGCGGAAAGACATGGAGAAGGCCTAAGGTCGATTTCGTCCTAAGCAGGGCCCAGAGGAAGGAAGTACTTCAGTGGATCAAGATGTTGATGTTCCCTGATGGGTATGCAGCTAACCTGAGTAGGGGGGTGAACTTATCTACTATGCGAGTATTAGGGATGAAGAGTCATGACTTCCACATATGGATTGAACGGATTCTTCCTGCGATGGTTCGAGGCTATGTCCCTGAGCATGTCTGGCTAACGCTTTCAGAGTTGAGCTATTTCTTCCGTCAGCTTTGTGCAAAAGAGTTATCTCGGACCGTGGTTGCAGACTTGGAAAGATTGGCCCCCGTGTTACTGTGTAAGCTTGAGAAGATATTTCCACCCGGCTTCTTCAATCCAATGCAGCATTTGATTCTTCATCTCCCCTATGAGGCACGAATGGGGGGCCCCGTGCAGGGACGTTGGTGCTATCCAATCGAGAGATGTCTAAAGACTATTCGAAAGAAATGTAGAAATAAATGCAAAACCGAGGCTTCCATTGCAGAGGCATACATTCTAGAGGAGGTCTCAAACTTCACAACAACTTATTATGGTGACAAACTGCCGAGCGTGCATAATCCACCCCCTCGTTACAATGATGGCGACAATGAATCGAACCTTAGCATATTTCGAGGCCAACTCGGAAGCGCAAGTGGCTCGACCACGAAAAGACCCTGACACATGAAGAGTGGCGACATATCATGCTATACGTATTGACCAACCTTGAAGAGGTGACGCCATACATGGAACAATTTCTTCATGAATTCTGGCGTCGATCAAGGGACCCCACTCCACAGGAATATGACGCTCTTCTTAGAAAGGGTGCGAGAAATGGGTTGCCCGATTTCATTTCCTGGTTCAAACGTAAGGTACGTGCTTAGTTTGTAAAAGAGATACGTCTTTGAACTCAATTTAGCGTCTTTTAACTTGCGAATACTTGCAGGGCCAAAGAGATCCGTCTATGAGTGCCGAGTTGAGACAAGTAGCCAACGGCTTTGCTTATAGGGTCAAGAAATATTCTGGGTATGACGTCAATGGATACCGTTTTCGCACAACACACTACGACCAAAGTCGGCCCAATCGGAAAACAACGTGTTCTGGAGTCTTTACGCCGGGGCTTGACAATGTCGATTATTTTGGACGAATTGAAGAAATATATGAGCTCAATTTTTATGGTTCCAAACCTCTTACTCCAGTGATATTCAAATGTCATTGGTTTGACCCTCAAGTGACGAGACGGACACATTCTAATCTTGGGATAGTCGAAATTCGACAAGATTCCACCTTAGCAGGAGACGATGTCTATATCGTGGCCCAACAGGCCACACAAGTGTATTATCTCCCATATGCGTGTCAAACGAAAGAACATCTTAAGGGTTGGGATGTTGTGTATAAGGTATCGCCGCATGGGAGGTTACCTGTTCCTAACGATGAAGATTACAACTTAGACCCGGACACATATGATGGAGAGTTCTTCCAAGAAGATGGGCTAGAAGGGCGATTTGAGATAGACTTAACAGAAGCTATCGGAATGGACGTAGATATTGAAATGGTTGTTGATGAGGAGGATGATGAGGTGCAAAATGATAATGACTTAGTAATCCTTGAAGGCAATGATGAGGTTGCGTCTTCCGATGGTGTTGAGATTGAAATGCTTGATAGTGATGATGAGAGTTTTGATCCGGCTAACCCCGACACATATGAAGATTATTTTTAATCGATGTAATGCTATATGACTTTTTATTTCGCACCTGTTTTTAAATACATCTTTTTATATGTGCTTATTTGTTTACTCTTAATTGCAGGTTGTTGGACAAATATGGTGGGCGGTTTCCTGAGGAGGAGGAGGGGGAGGAGGAGTAGGACGGCGGACGATGCAGAGCAGGCAGCGCAGCAGCACGAGGCAGAGCAGGCAGCGCAGCAGCAGGCGGCGCCTCAGGACGACGACGACCAGTAGCAGGACGACGACGACCAGCAGCAGGACGCCTCAGGTTCAGGCGGCTCTAGTTCGAGGAGCATCTACCTGCGAGGCCCCGCGAGTCTCCCGCCGCGTCCCATACTTCGGGACAGACGACCGTTGATTCGGCCGGAAGGGGAGAGGTATGTAACTTTATGTTCTTCATTCTTGTTCATATTATGTGTTCAAAATCATAATATAAACTAATACTTTTTATTTATCACTTGGACAGGTCTTGGACGGTTTTGGATTATGCTGGGGGTCATCGTCGCCCCCCCAACAACATCCTCGGCCTGCTGTGCAGGGAACACTTCCCTGGACTTGTGGAGTACGCCGGAGTGACGGGCCCAGCCTTCACCTTCGACCACTACGCCGTCGCCCCCGATGCAGTAGACCGGGATGGCAGGGAATTCAATAACAAGGCGGAGCGGGTGAAGCAAGAGCTGTGGGTAAGTCTTAGTATAATATAAAATATGTCGCATTCGTTGCAAATTCTTGAAATAATGTATGGATACATCGTTTTTGTATGCAGGATTTCTTCAGATGCGATGCTGGATACGAGGCTAGGGCGGATGTGGTGGCCACCACGTGCTGTAAGAAGCTCGTCGTGGACATGCACTATGAGGCCCGCATCCAGGCCATCATCACCTACCACGGCTCCGTCCTTGGGGAGAAGGTGACCAAACCTCAAGCCCGAACCATGTCGTTGACCAGGGAGCAGTACCTGCAGGTAAAGTCATGCATGTTTGGTACCAGTACTCCATGCATGAATTTTATTTTATCTTCTGATATGCACTTTATGTGTTTACTTTGCAGGTGATTCCACATTGGTGCGTCGCACATCCTCTCTGCTGGGAGCAGATGGTGGATAGGTGGTGTTCGGCTGAGTGGGACGAGGTGCACACAGCTAGCCGGGAACGGCGTTTGCAGATGCAAGGGCCCTCGCACCACCAAGGCAGCCGGAGCCTGGGCCAATATGCCGAAGCATGGGTACGCCACCTTTTTATTTCGATATATAGCACTAAGTTAGATATTATTTCTAACTATCTCGTTGGTTTTCGTTGCAGTCGGCGTCACATGGTGGCAGGCCTTGTTCCACCTTCTCGGCCTATGCTATGGCCCATAAGGGTAAGGCGACGTCCGACGTCACCTACAACCCGGATGACGGGCCCGAGGCCTACACCAACCCCGCCGTCTACAGCCGCCTCCATGACTACACCGCCATGGCGCAGGAGGTCCATGGCCCAGACTATGATCCGAGCACCGAGCCTATCGACCCCGATGTGCTCATGAGGGTCGGAGGAGGCAAGAGACATGGGCGGTACTGGATTGCCGACGGGGCAATCGACTCGTCCTCCACTCCCACTCTGTCTCAGGTGAGAGCAAGGAGCACTGGCTCGAGCCCAGCCATTCGACCTCGGCACGACAGCTCACAGCATCGCATTTCACAACTCGAGGTTAGTGCTTCTGTAACTCGTCCTTCCTTTAGTTATATACCTAGTCTTTGAGTTACTATAACGTTGGCTTGTAATATTACAAAACCAACTAGAAGAGATGGAGGCGAGGATAATGGCGGAGCGGGCGGCGGCTGATCAGAGGATGGCGGAGATGTTCCAGTACATGCAGAGCCTTGGCGCCGCACAGGGCATCGCTCCGCCACCTCCATTGTTCCCCCCAGTTGACCCTACTCTCTTCCACACTCCTGTGAGTACCAAAATTGTAGTTAGATGTTTGTAATGCATCTGGTATAACACATGCTATCTCTTCTTTGTGCAGGGCCAATCTGGGGCGGCATCCAACAACCCTCCGGAAGGGTTCAGCCCAACGCAACCCCGGCCAAACCGCCCACCTCCATGAGTCGTTGTTTTAGACTTCAGAACTTATGTATAATACTTATGTTTCTGTTTGATACTTATGTGAGAGCTTGCGACGTTTGAGACTTATGTTTGTGTTTAATACTTGTGTTGAACACTTATGTTTGTGATGGATATTTATGTTTGTGGTCACGGTTTTATGTTTGTGTTGGCTATTTATGTCTGTGATGATATCTGTGATGTATATATGTGATATATATGTGATATCTTCTGTTTGTGTGGATGGAAAACAAAAATCAAATAAAAAAGGTACATACTGGTCACTTTGCCGAGTGTAACACTCGGCAAAGAGACTCTTTGCCGAGTGTCTGGGTCAAAACACTCGGCAAAGAGCACAAACCTGGGCACCGGCTTAGGTTCTTTGCCGAGTGTTATGTCGCTGACACTCGGCAAAGAGCCTGACACGGGGACCCTCCCTGGCGGGCTCTTTGCCGAGTGTCCCAAACGGCACTCGGCAAAGAAGGCGGCTTTGCCGAGTGCGACCAGGAGGACACTCGGCAAAGATATCTTCGTTGCCGAGTGTCAACGGTGACACTCGGCAAAGCCGCCGTCTCCGTCAACCGGCGCCGTAACGGTCGCTTTTCTTTGCCGAGTGCTCCCTGACACTCGGCAAAGATCTTTGCCGAGTGCCCGAGAAAAAGTACTCGGCAAAGAAGTCTTTGCCGATGCACTGTTTGCTGAGCCCTCTTTGCCGAGTGTTACACTCGGCAAAACCTTTGCCGAGTGTTTTTAAGGCTTCGCCGAGTGCTTCCGGCACTCGGCGAAGCTATTGATTCCGGTAGTGCCTTACTGCCTAGTCTTTCCGGCGGCTGCAAGTTGCAGTTCTTTTTCTTGTACGCCCTTCAGTCTGTTCCGAGAAAGAGGAAGAGAGAAAGCATCCAAAACTACTACTACTGCTGCCGCTGTGGGCATATTTGAATAACTAATCTTGACTGCTGTACACAAGCACCAATGCTATCCCCTAGAGATACACGAAGAATAAATACTACGCTATCCCATCATATGCATGGCAGAGCGCATATGCAGCTAGTACGTACGTCGTCGTCGTAGGTACGCATCGTGCGTCGAAATGGAAGGGGGATAGAGAGGGAATAATGACGGTCTGTCGTGGAACAGAGCAGAGAGAGAGAGAGAGAGCAGCTAAGCTAGGCGGCGGTAGCTGACAGAGACAAAACGGCTGCATGTTTAGGGATAAGGGCCAGAGGACAAATAAATGCACGCTGTAAGTTTCGTTATAACCACTCTCTGCTGTGCGTGGGCAGCCTCTGAAACTGAAAGGGGGCATATGCATGCATTAATATACAAAAGGTCTCAGCTGGCGGCCCATGCATGTGGTATGTGGAATTGGAAAGCGACATCTTTCTCATCACAGATGTACTACCGCCAAACAATTCATCTACTGACGTTACTACGTGCATGTAAGTTTCGTCCATCCTGCAGTTTGGGATAGATGATGCATGGGAATGGGATAAGAATGAACCAGAGTGAAAATATATGCATGAAGACTTAATTAATTTGCTTCAAGTACGTGCTCGATCTGGCAAGCAGATAAATTATTGGACGATGATAACGGCATGCAGAAGTGATTTAGTAAATAAAACCACCCCAAGCTTTTATCGATCGATCTTTTTTTCGCAGTAGGTGAAGCTTGCTCGGTCGCGACAAGGAGATGGATCGGAGAGGAGTAGTGGCTAGCTTAGCTAGGTCGACAAAGGCCACAGATGGGTAGGAACAAAGCGGATCGGGGAGCTAGACGCCAAGGACAAGACTGCTGCTTGTTTAGGGATAAGGGCCAGAGGACAAAAACAAATGAGGCGCGCCGGCTTATTAAGCACGTCGTAACCGCCTTTAATCTGCGCTGCGTGCGTACGTTTGCCGGTGGAGGTGTGGTGTCTCTGCAGATCATGCATGATAGATAGTAAAGCCCTAGCTAATCTATCCCGCAGATTTAGCAGCTACATGCCTAGGAGCCGTTGGAATCGACGATGGAGGAGAAAGAAGCTGCTCCTGCCTCCTGCTTCTGCATCCGCCCCCATTCTTTCATTTCGTTTCAGAGTTTGGGTGGGGGGGGGGGGGGGGTCAGGGTCAGGGATGGATGGATGCGGATGCGAGTCCGCGCGTGAAAGTCCGCGCCGCCACTGACGCCACTCGGCAGCTTTCTGAATTTACCACCACCCTCCCCTACTCCTCCGGTCCTCACCGCTTTCAGCGCCTGGCCTGCCTCTGCCATGCCATCGGTAAACAGAACAACATCCACACCTGCAAGCCCCATGCCGCCTGTAGACAGACGGTGGGTGGGTGGGTAGGTGGGTGGAGTTGGACGGTGGTACCATTTTGCAGCGCGGCGGCAGGCAGAGATGTGCCTACGGCGACAGTGGCAAGAACAGGAAGTGGCCGATGCATGCAGATGCTCATGCAGCCCATGCACAGCAAGCTGCTACTGCATGCAGGCTCCACTTTGTGTTGTGCTCTCTACTACAGTAGTGCTTAAGCTGGGGGCATGCAGCTTCGTACGTGTCCCTGCCCACTCTCTCCAGTCTCAAACATATGTAGTTTCTCCCAAATGACGAACTGTGCAAACGCGCAGAACCATGACATTTTTGGACAAAAATAGTAAAATGCTTTCAAATGCTGTGCTGAGCAGTGGAGGCCCGGAGTAGGGGGGCTGGCGGCGTGCGTGTCTTTCGCCATCTGCGACTACGCGACCCCTAAATTCTAAACTACTCCATCCGTTTTAAATTCTAAGTTATTTTTGTTTTTTCAAGTTATAAAATAAATTTAGTTATATAATAAAAGTTATTTCGTATCTGAAAAAAAAATCAGAATATAGCTCTTCCCTCACCTCATGGCTATAGTGGGAGCTCTTGCCCAATGGTAGAGCACATAGAGCCTTCCTAGAGCCTCCCTTAAAATTGCAACATGTACTTCTTATATGTATTTTATGATTTTTATCGTACATCGATGTTTTAATATAAGACTACTTTAAAATACTACTAGTCGGTTGCCCGTGCGTTGCGACGGCTTACAACAATACCGACGTAAACTATCCATCAAAAAAAATTCTAGATTTTTTATTGATTGTCTCCGCTCTCTGTATAATATTTTTTGATTTGGCTAACTGATGTTATTGTTTACTCCATGCAATATATCTTGGTACAACACGGCCAATAAAGTGAACGATTAGAAGTGAGTTCACAACGACTGACTGAACGAACAAAGAATATAAAATGAAATAATTCCACCATATAGAGACCAAATAAGAGAAAGTTTGTGAGCTCAAATTTCTAAAATAAGTCACATGAAGTCAAACTTATAAAAAAGATTGATCAAAATATGGAGTGATTGCTAAAGTCATGCATCAATAAAAACTGGTGCGCTCCATATAAATTATGCTACTTCGTAGCAATTACTAACGTTTTAAACTAACAAATAACCTTTCATTTTATTGTTAGTGTGACAAATCATTGTTGCTCCATCCAATTCAGCAACCTCAAACACCATGGAGTCCATTGCGCCAATGTGGTCTCACAAACGACTTAATGCTTGCAAGAGCCAAGAACGTCGTGTCGTGCTTTGGCTGTAGCCTCGGCACGTAATGCTGGCCCGCCCGACACGATTTTTTAAAATTTTTTTTACAAAAAACGTATATGCACATATAAAATTTATATTCAATACTAAAAACATCTTATCATGATGTTCTAATGGTTAGATAGCTTCACTCAGTGTCTTCCGCTCTTCTTTCATTATAGGGCATGAGTTTGAACCCCACCTCCTACACCGTTTTTTAACATTTTATGCTGATTTAATCAAATGGGCCGATAGGCTAACAGGCTGGCCCGACACAGTCAGCAGGCCGGCATGACGTGTCTGGGCCATACTTCAGCAGGCCGACATGACGTGCCTGGACCATAGTTGTGGCCCGCATGTATCTGGCCCATGTCGGGCTGCCGTTTGGCTATCTATAGACGTGCAACTGATTAATTTGAAATAGCTGAGGGTTATTTGTAAAAAGATGACGCGGGACGACCGTTGAAACTGACACTTTAAGTATAATATAAATTTGTCTATTGTGAGTGGTTTAGTGTGATATTGAGGTAGCGGTTTAGTTTAGCTCCTAAACTTTTTTTCTGACTCAATCCTTATCCTAAAATAACCTCCACGTACTCCTCCTAATGGTTCTTTACGGCAGGTGTTCAGGAGTCCAACGACGAAGAATAGGATTGATGTAAGTTTGACCTGTTTGCGGATCAGTTTAACGATCCCCTATGGTTTTTTGTTGCATTCAAAATTACGTGTCAATCATGGGTACGGTGTGCTAGCACTTGTTAATGTGTGATCTAAATCTCTTTTATCGCTAACGCAGGGCAAGATTATCTGTACAGACAATAGCTTCCACTGTCTGCGGGTCCTTGACTCCTTGTTAACGAGAAGTTAAGGGTCTGTTTGGTTGGGCTGTGGCTGTGAAAAAAGCTGCTGTGGGTTGTGAGCTGTGAAAAAAGCTGCTGTGGGCTGTGAACTGCTAAAAAACTAAAAACCGTTTGGTGGAAACTACTAAAAGTCGCTAAAAATTCTTCCATATATATTTTTACAGTTCCACCTAAAAGCTGCTAAAAGCAGGTCCAGAGGTGCTTTCAGTTTTGCACTACAAGAAAGTCGGCTTTTAGAAAAAGCTGCTTTTCTAGATTCAGCCCTTTGGTTTGACTTTTGGCTTTTAGGGGGCAAAAGCCAAAACCAAAAATCAAACCAAACACACCCTAATTCTGAAGCTCCCACAAAAACACCCGAATCATCTCTATCTCTGGCTATGACCGCATCTGTGACCTTACCAGAATTCTCTAGCAGTGATGCAATGATGATGGATCGCTACGACTTAATACGTGCTCCTAGTTCGCAGGACGTTTGCAAGCGGGCTGGCAGTTGGGCTTGGGCCCAACTATAAGCAGCCTAAAAGGCCCAGTGAAACGAAGGGGAAGCAGAAAAACAGAGGAAATGAGAAACCTTACCCGTCCTGTCCACCACTCTCATAGCAAAGACCAAGACCATATCCTTCCACTTGCTATGGCGGCGGCGGCGGCGACGGCGACCACGACCTCTCCGGCGAGGGCTTCGTGGCGGCCTACGGTTCCCGCGACCTCGGCATCGGCAGCAGGAGTCTGCTTCCGTGTTGGAGCGAAGCGCTTGTGAGGCCCCTCCCTTCCCCTGAACTCCGTCTTGCGTTATTTCGCAGAATGTTCTTTAGACGAGCGCTCGAGCAGCAATTCCGCGAAATTGGGTTCTGCTTGCTTTCCGCGTACCTGCAGTAGGAGTCTAGGGGCAGATCTTCGGCTTAATTTGATGTGTGCCTCTTCACTAAGCTTGTCGTTAAGGGTTTGAGTTCTTCCCCCAGTGACATCATCACAATAAGGAAATGCAGCATCAGAGACACGCTAGTAGTTTATGCAAACCAACAGAAGATATCTATGTCTTCTTCTTTTTTACAAAATTTCCAAAGAATAATGTAACCTCTGCTCTGGCCTTGATCCTCCTAACGATGCTTAGCTTTACTCTTAGGGCCAATTCCCTATATGTCACTGGAATTTTGTTTGGTATCTTATTTGTATCGCGAACGTCATGATCCCCACTCGGATGCTTTTTCATGTTATCGTTAGTAGCATCGAAGGATTAGGGTATATAATTTTCTTACTCTTTATGTCACTGAAAATTTGTCTCATACCTTATTTATCATCGCAAATGTTTTATTCCCTTTTATGCCACTTGGATCTAATTTCTTAGAACAGATTAGAACATACAATTTTTTTAATCCTTTTATGTCACTGGCGACAACATAAAAAGATAATAAATTGCATCCGGATGGCACAGAAGGGGTTAGTATATTTACAATGACAAAATAAGTTATTAGACAAAATTACAATGACATACATACAGAAATTTTTCTCTTACTCTTATTATTTGTTGGCCTGAGAAGATTATCTGAATCAAAACAGATTTTCCCATTTCTCCTCTTCCTCTCTTCTGTCTTCATCAGTGCTGGTGCAGTAGTTCAATCTAGGAGCGTATGCGCACTCGATTCACCGGTTTCATGAAATTTTGCTGCTTTGCTTGCTGCTTTGCATCGATTCTTTCCCCTTGGAAATGTGTGATGTCATTGGTAACGTGCTGATAATAAACTCTGTAACATCTCCTCTGCATCCTGTCCAGCAGTCCAGGGCTCCGAACGGCAAGCACCTGTCGGCACCGACACCGAGGCAGAACAAGGCTCACAACAGCTCACGTCAAGAGCGGGGAAGCCGAGGGGCGTCCAAGCACGGAGGAGAGCGCAACTGGCATCGGCGGCCCGGACGAGGACTCCTTGCGGCGCGAGCTCGAAACCGCGATCGAGGAGGAGGACTACGCGCGCGCCGCGGCGCTCCGGGACGAGCTGCGCGTGCTCCAGGAGGACTGCCGGGCCGCGGTGCTGGCGGCGAACGCGCGGTTCTACGCCGCGTTCAAGGACGGCGACCTGGCGGCGATGCGCCGGGCCTGGGCCAGGGGCGACCACGTCTACGTGGTGCACCCGTCGGCGGGGAGGATCTCCGGGTACGAGATGGTGATGCAGAGCTGGGAGATGGTGTGCGACGCCGGCTACGAGTTCCCGCTGCAGGTGGACCTGCAGGACGTGGAGGTGCGCGTGCGGGGCGGCGTCGGCTACGTCACCTGCCTGGAGATGGTCAGGACCAAGGGGAGCAGCAGCTGGGGCAAGCAGCTGGCCACCAATGTGTTCGAGGAGGTGGACGGCGAGTGGCTCATGTGCGTCCACCATGCCTCGCACTTCGATGAGTGAAATCGCTTTGCAATTCGATCGATCGATGAGCGGAAATAATTTTGGTCGGCCGTCAGTACAGAAACATATGGATTCAGATTTCGGAAATGTGATCTCTCTCTCTCTCACACACACACACACACAGTTGCATTGCACTCTTTCGTTCTTCGCGGGAGAAAAGACAGCCACGCGGCAACACACGTTAAGACACCGAATGCTCGGTTAGTGAATTCGTCGTTGATACGTAATTCCCATCATTTTACCGTGGGGGCGGGACGGCGGGGTCGCGAATTATTTTTGCAATAGCGTTTTTAGTTTCTATATATACAAGTAACGAGAGAGGATTGAATAAGTTTTCAAGGGGAAGAATTTCTGGCGCCACAAATAAATGCTAGACAATGACACAAAAACACTCAAAATGCATACGGTGTATTTTCACGCAGCTTTGAAAGAGATCTTTGAAAACTGTTTTGCAGAGAAACAAACAAACTTTGTTTTGTTAAAAAAAAATTAAAAGTATCAAAATTTTAGTGAATTCTAGCTTGAGGGAAAAAAACACAGCGCTCGTGCCTCGTAGTTGTCGTCAAAGTTGATGTCGTCGTCAAAGTTGTATGGTGATAGAAATTATTGTCGTCAAAGTTGATTTCGTCGTCATAGACACGAACTCAACGTAGGAATGTCTTATGTTCAAAACCACTACAGCGTCCACTTCAAATACTGCACGATTCATAGCATTCACTTTAAATAATGCACGATTCATAGCATCAAAATGTAAGGCAAGAAATTGTATATGGTGATATCAGACATGCTAGCTGACATAAAAAGGGGTGCAAAAAGAGGTGTTCTCGTCCAAAGAAAACTAGTGCGTTACGCGCGCAGGCGCGCGCGTGTTGTCCTTTTTTTTACAAACCTATTTTATTTCAAATAGCAAGTATCTAAGAACACCTGCTGAAAATTCAACAATATTTTCTGGTACCAATAGCAGTAGTAATACAAACTTAGATTACAATACATAGCAAGTTGCATTAAAGTAGCATATTTAAGTCTCCAGCAATAATGTATGTAAAGTTTGTATAGACAAACATAATTCTAGAAAGGCTTCAGCAGTAGAGTCATATGTACACAAAAGTCTATTGACAAAAAATGATGAAGCCTTTCTTGCATAGACACACAGTTCAAGAAAGGCTTCAACATCAAGTTCATATGTACATAAAAGTCTCATGACCAAAAGTATGACCAAAAGTGAAGGAGCCTCTTCTATGCTTGTAGAAAAAAACTAATACATGTACACAAATGAGAGGAGTATGTTAGCCTAGACAGCATCAAAGAGCTCAATGCGATATCAGGATTATAAAAGAAATAATATTCTTTCAAAGGAAAGAAACAATAACACATAACATGTTAATTTTATCTTTCCATCTGATCACGGTTCACGGCAAGCAGGTACTAAGTCTATTAACACAACAAGACATGTTCTTTCCAAGACCTTAAGTTACAAAAACTTAATTGAAAACTTAAAATGCTTATCGAATAAGGTACATCAAGAGGCTAACAGTCTAACACACTATTATGACAATATCTAAGGAAATAGCAATATACAAGCAGGTTCATTAAAAACACTGGCAACTGCATCTAGGTAATGTTTGAAGAAAAGGTTCAAAACATTCAAATAAAAATTATTAATGACAGGATAACTTTAAAGAAATAAGTTGCTGGAGTGAGTAAGTTTGGTAAGCAAAAGAATTTAGCATTCCATAGATCAAATTGTAAAGCCAAAAAAAGTAAGTTTGGTCCAAAAGCATTTAAATAGAAAGCATGTATTTTGTTTATGTATTTATTTTATATTCTTCTTTTTTCTGTGAAAGTGTAAAGTATATTTTTAATGAAACATGAGTATGGAACTGTTTTTTTGTGTGTGTGTATTTGTGTTGCACTTATTCTTTTTTTCCTAAGCTATTTTTTATAAGGAGATTAGAACACACAATGCGGACTATGGGTCCGGCCAGGCAAGTCCGCAAAATATGCATAAAGGTTTCTAGAGAAAGCTAGAAGTAGCAGCTTTAATTATTAGTAATACATTATTTTGGGTTATGGTTGTTGATTGTGGAAACAAATTATCATGATACTTAAATATGGATTTTTTTGTCACACACAATGTAGTTTTGTTTGCTGTAATGGGAAAAAGGGAAAATGAGGATGCGAGGTTTGTGTACAAAGGATCCTGAATGGTATCATACCTTGATGTATTTTAGGATGGTCTAACTGAGAGCACCTAGAGGGTGGGGGGTGAATAGGTGATCCTGTAAAACTTTAAACTTAAGCCACAAAGACTTGGTTAAGCGTTAGCACAATAATGCCAAGTGGCTGGAGAGGAGTCTCAACAAAACACAACAACCACAAAGATATCAATCACAGAGATGGCACGGTGGTTATCCCGTGGTTCGGCCAAGACCAACGCTTGCCTACTCCACGTTGTGGCGTCCCAACGGACGAGGGTTGCAATCAACCCCTCTCAAGCAGTCCAAAGACCCACTTGAATACCACGGTGTTTTGCTTGCTTTACTATATCCCGTTTGCGAGGAATCTCCACACTTTGGAGCCTCTCGCCCTTACACTTTAGATGATCACAAAGAAGCACGGAGTAAGGGAGGGATGAGCAACACACTCAAGACAAGAAATCACAGCAACACCACGCACACAAATCGCAACAACAGCTCACAACACAACTCAAAGAGTTCACAACTCAACTAGAGCTCTAATTGCTATCGCAAAGAATCAAAGGCGCGGAATCGATGTCTTAGTGCTTAAGGATGCTTGGTGTACTCCTCCATGCGCCTAGGGGTCCCTTTTATAGCCCCAAGGCAGCTAGGAGCCGTTGAGAGCAATCTGGGAAGGCAATCCTTGCCTTCTGTCGCATGGCGCACCGGACAGTCCGGTGCACACCGGACAGTGTCCGGTGCCCGATTTCTTTCCTTAACTGGCGTAGTCGACCGTTGGCAGCCAGAGAGCCGTTGGCGCACCGGACAGTCCGGTGCCCCTTTCTAGCCGTTGGCTTGGCCACGTGTCCCGCGCAGATCGCGCGGCCGACCGTTGGCCCGGCCGACCGTTGGCTCACCGGACAGTCCGGTGCACACCGGACAGTCCGGTGAATTATAGCCGTACGTCGCCGACGATTTCCCGAGAGCGGCCAGTTCGCCCGAGCCAGTCTGGCGCACTGGACACTGTCCGGTGCACCACCGGACAGTCCGGTGCTCCCAGACTGAGCAGAATCTTGGCTGCTCGAGCCAAGACAATTCCAATTCTATTTTTCCTGTTTCCAGCACTTAGACACAATACATTAGTCTCTAAAACAATGTACTAAGTCTGAGAAACATACCTTTATCCTTGATTTGTACTTTGTCCACCATTTTACACTTAGGCACTTGTGTTGGACACTAAATCACTAAAATACTTAGAAATGGCCCAAGGGCACATTTCCCTTTCACTAACTGTCGTCATTCTTGGAACATGTACAATCTGGCATGGCTTTGCTAACCTGGGTGTGCTTCATCCTGCATGTAGTGTATTATATTAATATGGAATAGAAGTTGTAGTTGTAAACTTAAAAGGCATGCTTTGTTTTCATTTTATAACTAATGTCTTTCCATACATACTTTTTTTGTGGTGATGACAATTCATTGTTGGTAAACTGATCTGTATATTTGTCAATGTTCTGTGATTAAAAGAAAAAGGTGTTAGTTAACTTAGATGGTCCAAAATGAGAGAGCATTTTTATACTAACAAATTTACACATGCTTAATTGGTTAAGCATTGTTCTTGTTACCATCCTTTTTGATAACTTAACAATAGAGAAAATACCTATCTGTGTCTATATTGTACAGAAGTCAATATTATAAGTACATACAAATTAACTCTAAACTCTTGGATGCATCGTAGTACTCTAAAATGCGTCGAACCTGTCAAATATATTTCATTATGTTATGTATCGATAAGATGGTTTACAGAAACTTGAAGACATTATTATGTAAGAAGTTTTGTACCGTGTTTTCCTGTTTAGCTGAAGTGGATAGCTTAGCAAATGATGTTGCTGAAGAATCCTGCGTGGTTGTATATTCGAACACATCGTCTTGTGTAAGTAGCTGCTATTGGGGGTAGTTGAGCATGATAGCTGGTACCGAGGTTTGTCTTCCATGATTTGTTAGCACATATAGGATAGAAAAGTTAAAATTTAAATATCTCAGAGATTGAGAACATCTAAGGTTAGATTAGACATGTGAAGTTGTTACAAAGTTATTGTAATAGATGATTGGAGAAACCATAACATATACACAGGAGTAACATAGTACATAGTGAATATTTCCAAAAATGAGAAAGTACAGTCTAGCTGATTGTATCTAACATTTGCGAAAAATTGTAAACCTATGTGAAATAAGAAAAAAGCAGTAGGCAAACAGTAGCTGTCAATCCATGTAACAGATTGGCAGCCTGGTTGTTGTTAGTCACATAATTTTAACAAGAGTGTAAACGTCTGTAAAAGCATGTGGAAAACAGGATTGGTGCCATGTGTGATACAATATGTATTTGCAAGTGGATATAGTATGTTGTATGCTATAAAGTGTATACATCTAAAACACATAACTAAGTAAACTGTATGGAATGGAAAGAATAAAAAAGAGAGAAGGTATATGTACATTTTTAATGTGCCTGTAAATAATTTGAGTACTGATAATCTTGAAGAAAATATATAAATAAGTTTTTTTGTACTTATTGATGATGTACAACACACACCAGTTAGAGTAGTACCTGCTCATCAGCTAAAATCAAATTGATATGGCGTAGAGGACCGTCATTTGTTGCACCTTGGAACTCCCATTTTCTGATGACACAGACTCTTATCACAACATTCATGTTCTGAGGATCTAGCTCTTTGACATGTGTGAACAACATTGATAATCGTTATACCTGCAAATAGAGAGATGGGATTGTTCAGTAACTTGTTACTAATGTGCAACAATGGTTACAAATCTTCAGTATACAAGGTCAATGAAGAGATTGCTTATAATTAGCATGGAAGACATACCTGTTAAAGACATAATAGTTTATTTGTACATGTTTATATATACACATTCTTCTATATGTATACATATGCACGTACATATATGAGGGTAGAAAACACAACTTGCTATCCATCAATGCCTTGTACACTAATACGTGTGAAGACCTCTTTGTACACTATGTTTCGAGTCTTAGTACCGCATTATGTAAGGGTAGTACAGAATTATAACCTATAGATAGTATACCTATTCACAAAATAATGTAAAAAAATGAGGCCAACGTACTGAAATCTCAAATATACATTTGAATAAGAGATGTAGTTATGTTAACATCCTGACGTGTAAAAGATATCTGATTTGAGGATCACTAAATCTTTGATAAGGGCAATTGAAGTTGTAGCTATTCTATCTACCAAAACAAGCCTAACCTTTGTGCTTCATGCCTTGATCGTCCCATTCTAATGCAGATAGGAATATATTTAGACATTGATATCATTGTTCTCATATTATATATACCAACAGTAACTACAACAACATGTCCTATACCATTGCCATGTACACAATTTCTATGATGCATCGAATAAAAGTTTCTAATTGTTTTCCGTGTGTAAGCTAATGCTAAGGATTCAGAGATGCTCAAAACAGATACCTCCTTCATGTAAAAAATTTTGAAATAAAAGAATCTGATACTCATTCAAAACAAATTATTGTAAATCCATTTATAACAGTAGCATATTACTAACGTAAAGATCATTTGAGTAGATGGTCTACACTTGGATTCCTGAATAGTAACATTTCTATATACTTTAACATTTTTGAAATAGGGGAAAAACATCAGTCTTAAGCATCTCTAAATTAATATATTATGGAAAATTAGTAGCAGCAATATATAAATAGATTCATATATGCATCCAGCTTATGGATGAGTTAAATGCAGTAGGAAACTATATGAACGTCTAAATACAATACCATATACTAATGAAAAGATCATGGGCACTATTTTTTTGGGAAAAATTTGAAACCATTTTTAGATGACTTGTTAAGATTGATGGGGTTCAACTGGTTCGCACGGACTACAATTTGGAACTAAGGCTTCTCGCATGTTTTCAAGAAAAAAAACATCTGCTTGATCAGTCAAAAGTAGTAAGGAACAATACCTATGGTTGCATATATTGATCAGGTAAGGTTGTTGTAGTGTAATATATAACATTTAATAAGCGAAAACATCAATAAATTGGATCACCATGGAAGGAAAATTACCGTAGCATATTACTAACGAAAAATATCACGTGTGCAGATGATTTGCAATACAAAAACAATTTAGTATACTGTTTTTAAGCCACAATAAACAATACAAAATTACAGTAGATAAAAAAGAACAATGAGGCTGATGCTCTGCATGCTGAGAGATATACCTAGCACAATTGTGATAGTTTGCACATACATATGCATATATATATATACATTTCATTATGGAATGCAACGAGACTGATAGAACAAGGAGAAGAGAGGGAAAAGGGGAAATAGGACCTGCACAATGTAAATTGAACACCAGGGAGGTATAGAACGCGGAATCCATAGACCAAAGAAAATGCATCAAGGTTTTACATTTTCCAACCAAAAAAGAAATCGTGAAATCCTAAAAAAAAACATAGTCTGCAGGAGATGGAGGGAAGCCGAGTGGCATCTAGAGGAAGGAGTGAGGTTTCTGGCTTGTATTTCAAAATAGAGTTTAAAAAGAAAATAGAGGCAAACATCGTTGAAGAAAAAGCCATAGAAAATAGCACGCAAAAGGAAACAATATTGCAAAAAATAATGCATTCGTGGAAGGTAGATGCATCATGTGAAATCCGAAAACAGAGGCAAACATCGTTGAAGAAGAAGCCATAAAAATAGCGCACAAAAAGAAACAATATTGCAGAAAATAATGCGTTAGTGGAAGGTAGATGCATCAGGAAAACCGCCTCGTAGAAGACGCAGATTCCCAGCTAAATAATAAGGAAATGAAAAATAGAAAGAAAACGGCAGCGCCTAGAAGGCTCTTGGCCTCTCGCTTTGAGTATTGGGATGTGGACGGGATGGCGAGGTCGTTGTGCACGTCCTTCCAGCGGAACGGCAAAGCGTCGGCCGCAGCACGACGCGACGAGCCCAGCCGGCTTCTTCTCCGCCGTCAAGAGCGCGACCACCGGCAGCAGCAGCAACCGGCCCGTCCACGCCAGTCATCCGCTGCCGCACTAGGCCGCTGCAGCAGCCGGCGGACCCGGCCCCCGTGACGCCACCCACCACGCTGGCGGCCACCAGTAACCACCGAGTGCCGCTGCTACAGGCGCTGACCTCGCCCAGACCCCCCTACAGATTCACGCTACTCAAGGCGTCGCAGTCCCGTCCAAGATGTTGTCCACATTTTCACCGTTTCTTTCTTCCTTTCTTCCCTCCCTTCCTTTTTGCTTGATGGTGCGGCAACCGAACCACACCGATGATGGGAATGGAAAAAAAATGGATCGATTCCTTCTCATCTCCTCTAATTTGGTTAATTGACTATTGTTGTTCTTCAGCGGCGCAAGCAAAGGCAGCCGATGGAAGACACCGGATCTGGCGGAAGCAAAGAACTTGGGGAAAAAAGGAAACTGGTGTCTACTCCAACCCCAGCACGACGAACCCTAGCAATGGGAACCAGAGTGGGGTGGAGGAGGCGAGGGAGGGAGCGCGCTTATCCGAACCTTTGGAGCACCGGTGGAGGGAACCGGTGTCCAAAAGCAAATGTCGCCGGAGCATGCGGGCGAGCCAGGGAGGGTGGGGTTTTGGGGAGGAGGGAGCGCGAAATGTGAATGAAGGAGACACAATGAACTGGCATGAGAGAAGAAACGCCTCCTAGAAGCATCTACACACGGTGGTCGGGTGAGAATGCCACCAATGGTCCACGATCGAACGGCCAAGAATTTTTTGCCGACGTGGACGCGTGTGGGAGCGGAAATCCTTTCTGCTTTAATAATAAAGAAATAGGACAAATCAGCGCCTGTTCATATAGCACAACTATATTACTACCCTTGAAAGTTTGAACCACCATACTAACATATAAACTGTTCAGTAACACGTATGAGAAAAGCAGCTAGTTGGGCCTTGGTGCGGCCCATTCGACGTGCAGGATGAGGTTGTTATAGTATACTCAGTGGTAACGAGACACGAAAATGTAGAGAGAAAGTGACAGTTGTAAATCTTTATTGCAAGGGAACATTTGATTATATACAGACTGTAGGGGTACTTCCCCAAGGGGTGCGACCCTTGGGTAGTAACCCATCGGATGGGTTTGATCACATGTGAATGTTTCGCAACACTCCCCCTTGATCAACCCAAATCCCTTTGATCACCTGCAAGTCGTCTTCCAATGTCCCATCTCCTCAAAAACCCCGTGGGAAAAAAATAAGGAGTACACAGTGTCTTTTGGATAATGAGAATAATCTCACTTGAATTCCAAAAGAAAATATGCTTGTAATTATCATGCATAAAAACCCCTATGGGGAAAAACAATGATGAAGCATATAGCTTAGTTGATATTACCTCGTTAAAAACTTTGGATGAGAAAACCTTAACAAGGCAAAACTCATACAAAGAAAAGAGTGTAATATGATGGTACAAAACAGGTCAAATATCATGGAGAATTACTCCCCCTGATCCTTGCAAGCACTTAAGTCTTCTCATACCATTCACCTCAACACATTTCTGAAAACGTTGAGTATGGTAGAGATTTTGTGAATAGATCAGCAAGATTTTCACAAGACTTTGTTTGCAAGATGTTTATATTTCCATTTTCCTGTTTCCATCTGAACAACACAAGCTTAATTATCTTTATGGATAATTATCGGTGGTTCAATTGAACCATGGTATGCCATTGTTCTCCCATGGACCTCTAGCCCAAAGAACAATAATATGTCTATAGTCATCATTTCAAAAACCCCCGTGGGGAAAATAAATGATGAGACATATAACTCAGGCTAATATTTCTCCAAGATAATCTTGCCAGAAAATCTGAGAAATCAACATATCAGCTGAGTCTCCTTAAAAACCCAGTGGGAGAAATAAGGAGAGTAGTCATACTCTATTGTTGATTCATTTGAACTCTAGGGAGATAAACTCATCACCTAGTTCAAATACAACAATAACTATGCCATAATGTATCATCCTCGAAAACCTTTACGGGAAAATAGATGATACGACATAGGCCTTGTGTTGATGTTGCCTCGTTAAAAACTTTGAATGAGAAACCCAAACAGGGGGAAAACTCATGCAAAGAAAAGAGTACAACATGATGTAGAAACAAGTTTTTCAGATCAAGAGGAAACTCCCCCTGATCTTTACAAATCACTAAGTCATCCCATACCTGCTCTCAAACACATCTAAAATGTGGAGTAAGTAGAGACTTAGTTCGTAACTTGTTTTTCATCTAAACAACACAAAGTAATATTATCTCCATGGATAATAAGGTCAATGATAGAAAATCATGACCACCACATACCCTCAGTATGTAGCATATCATTCTGTACAATCCCACGAAGTGTACTATAGAATGATTAGTGTAAGTGACCATTAATCTCTGTTGATCAACATTTATCAAACAGTAGGTCCAACTTACTGGAAGTATGTCATTGATCTTGTACCTGGCGATCTTCTATAGGTATCCAAGATCAATATATCCAAACATAAGGAGACATGAGTATACTTGGAGATCATAACTCGATCTCATGTGCTGTTAGCTAGCAAATCATTGCAAAGCAATATCCGGCTGGATGCTCTTGCAAGATACAATAGCACATCTCATGATCGGAAAGAATCAAATAACAATGATTCTCTCATATTGAATTTCTTCAATATATGTTGGATATAGACATTTTTGTATCCAAGATACTCAAGATAGTTTACTTTGAATTGAAAATCTCTTTCAACTCATATCCTCTATCTTGAACTCCGTCGATAAGTAATGTATGTTTAAAATATGCTGCACATATTTACACTAAACATACCATACTTTGTGTATCCTTTCAGAAAGAAGGATTCACTAGGTCGAATGTACCATATTTGACCAAGATGCTCTAAGTCACAAAGACTTTCCAAGCATTGCAATTTTGTGATTGGTGATTATGTATTTGGAATCCTTCAAGACTCCACATATACCATAATCTAGTGACCACATATGCATATGTTGTCGCTACATCTATCAACTGCACAGATAGATGATTTACTGCCCATATTATTGTATCGGAATTTACTACTCACAGTAGGGGAGAATTTATAGCATTAAAATAATGCTTGGGTTTGCGTATAAACCCAGTTGCTACTAGCCATGCTTTCTCACCACCTCATTGTTTCCAAGTCCATGAAAACAAACTTGTATCCACAGTAAGATACCTTGAAGTGGAAATAATTCAACACTTCTTTATGGTGAGCAAGGCTATCTCTGCAACATTGTATCACTCAACAAGATCCAATCGAGCATATTTATGCTCTGCTATGGCCATAGACTTTTGGATCACTTGGAGCGCATATACAATTGCTGAGATGTATGTGTCGACATTTGTAGATTTTAAATAACATAATTCTCTAGTTGACATGGAGTCATTTTTTATGCACCCTTATGATTCGTCGTGAAATCCCAAAACGAGAATCAAGGGCTTCCGATAACCTAGCCTCATCAGTGCGCACTGAGCTAGGTTGTGAATGTCTTCCATTCACAGGATAATCCATATCCTCTAGGTGTCTACCAACACTAGGTAGGTTACCAACGAATAGTTGGTCTGCATTTACTATCTCAGAAGGCATAGCCTTCAGGTGCTTGCAAGCATCTTAATCCCAATTTGTGACCATACTTCTCCCCCTCTTATTTACAACAACGTTGCAATAGGGAGTTTAGTGGTGTTCCATTTAACCACTCTTTCTGGCACTTCCACATAGGATTAATTTGAGTGACACCTCATAGTAAATGCACATGGCAGTTAATTTGCAACTTCTTGCAAATCATTCGAACCCAAAGGTTCAGTTTTAGTACGTGATCCTGAGCCTGAATGCTTACTGCATTCATTATAATTTCCTGGCATTCTTTTTGGTACTTGAAATCTCCCCCTAATGCCTGGAAAAGCTCTTGATTCAAGCAAGCGTACGGGCTGTAAATAAATTCTCATGAAGAGATTCTAAAACTTAATGATCGACGGAGAATGGATTCTCACGTAGATCCCCAGTTTTCTGTGTGCCCATACATGTACGCTGCGGTGGTGAGATTGGGAACATACCCAATTTACACATGAGAAATCTTTCACGGATTCCCACGTACTAAAAACCATAAGAGAACTTGTACATGCAGTACATGCAGTTAATCACAAGTCAGGAGCATGCAAAGCTTCCTGACTCCAACCATAACCAGATGGAAATGACAATTCATTGCTGATGGTCATTAATGATCTGAAATTTTCGAATCTATCACAGACTCGTCATATCCTTTATGGATATCATGCTGAATACCAAGACAAACAATCATCATTGTAAGCTCATTTGGTAAATTCAGTAGTGTGGAGGCTAATGTGCTCAAGCTTGAGACATTATTACTTAATGGTCATGAGTTATCTGAAGGACACACTTCAGGTCATCATATAGATGCACCAAAGAACCATATAAAGCCTTCAATGTCCATACTATCTTCGTAATGGACCACACTTGTTCTTTTGAAACAATCCAAAGAACTTAACCAATTCAGATCAGATTTTAAGATAAGAGGGACTTAAAATCTCAATCCCAATGATATTCATCAAGTATCAATCGTATGGGAAAATGACCAATAGAATTATCCATAACTTTTCATTTCATCCCAACAATGGGATGACCAATTCAATCTTACCCAGCATGGTAAGTATCATCACTTGAAAAGTTATAACATATGCAACACTTTGTATGGGAGGATGTATGTAAAATACAGTCCATATGAAATGTTTCACAGAAACATATGCAATATCCATCACTATCACCTTGTGTTTCCACATGATAGAAATTATATGGATATCTCTATAATATGGTAAGATAACAATTAGGATATATCAACACATCCTTGATACTTCCAATACCAAAGGGGATATGATAATAACATATCATTATATCGCTCGAAGCGATTGTCAAAATATTCTTTCCTCTTTCTAAAGGAATATGAGAATATTTTGTTTCCCCACTTATAGAGTTTGTGGCTCAATTCTCCACATTGCATGTTTCTTCCTCAATTGGAAGAATCCCTGTACAAGTTTGCACAACTCAAATCAATGAGTCTTCAACTCCCTTGATGAGTTGGTTCAACTCTAATCGATGAGTTTGTTCAACTCAAATCACATGAGTGATTAACTCCAATCGATGAGTTTGTTTAACTCAAATTCATATGAGTTTTTACACTCAAATCACATGAGTGTGTTCAACTCACATCGCATGAGTTGAACCTATCACAACATCAATTATGAAATTATACCAAATCTCATGCATCATTTAAATATTACTCAAAAGCAAATCATCTAACAAAGTGGTCTTCTCTTAGGAAGAGAAGTGTTGTTACATGATTAGTCCAAATCATGAATTACACAACTAACCACTGTTATCATGTCAGATGGAAGATTGAAGTACACTTCATATCTTAGCTTTCATGAGTAGTATGCATCTATTGGGATTTTATATACATGATTAGATGCTTAGGCATACAACACTATATCATGTATAGTGTAATGACAAAAGAGTTTGTCATACTCATTGTCCTTCCCTTTTTAATGTGCTTATATATTTGCTTTCAAGCAAAATGTATGAATACAAAGTGTTAGTCTACAACTTAATGTAGACACATACTCATAAGTCCACAAGTCTTATGATTTTCTTTGCTATTCATTTTGCGCTTGCACATCAAGCCGCAAAAGCACATAAGTTCTTTTCATAAGAACCATAAGAGAAAGTGAGCATCTCATTTCCTCCAAATCGAAGAGGTGAATTCCCATATCATGCAAAAATGAAATGAACATATCCAATGAACATTAAGGATAATTAAGCCCATTAGGCGAGTTCATCAAACTCTATTAAATAATTATCCTCCAAATGGCTTAACCATTTTTCTGATGTTGTAATATGCAGCAAAATATATCATATCTTCATATGTTGGAGAATTATAGGTATCACATACAGTGTACCAAAAGATTTCTGAAAATTGGTGGACACAATGTAGATAATCTCCATGTAATGAAACAATGGAGTAGATCTCTCAGTAGTGGGCAAAACTTTTGCTGCCTGAAAGCATGGTCTCTGGGCTGATATATTCAAGGAACATACCGCAGCCAATGCTTAGGACTCCACTATCCTGTGCTTGACCAAATTTTCAAAAACAAAATGGTAATCACCATAAAGGTGAATAACCAACATCAAGTCTCCTACATATCTACTTGGGAGAACACATAGGTAATCATCATAACCATATGATGTAGACCTCTTATTGATGGGCAAATAACATTTTGCTGTCTAAAAGCTTGGTCTCTAGGCAAATAAATTCCAAGAACTTATTGCAGCCAAAGCCTAGATCTCCATCATGTGTTGAATAATCCCAAGTTCAAGATATGTGTCATATTTTGCAAGAATTCATCGTTTAATTAAGCAGAACTTAATTAAAAGAATTCTTTTAGCAGTCATCATGACTGCAGCGTCCAGCCTGGCTCCATAGCCCGCGACGCTTGCTTGGTCCGTGATCTTTTTGGGTAGCACGTATAGGTAATCATCTCGAAAGATGTAGACCTCATAGTGATGGGCATTTCAAATGTGGCCTCAAGCACGGTCTCTGGGCTACTAAACAAACTCTATAAAGAATTTAGCGCAGCCAGTGCTTAGGACTCCATCACCCTATGCTTGTCCCAAAAAATACAACCTTATTTTGCATGAGGACCGTTAAGTTTTGACTTAATTATGTGCTATATTTTCCATGCAAACATAAAAGAATGCAAAATAAAAGCACATAGAGGTATATGAATTATAAATGTAAAACAAATATAATTCACAAACGAGTCTGCAATTTTCATCAAGAAAAACATACAAATATGTACAATTACATACATCATGAGCAATCTAAATATCTAAATTTAGATACAAAATACTGTTGAAAACAGTAATTCAAATGAACATAATGTTTTCGTAGACCAATTATCACAATCATTATTTTGAGATGAACATGTGTAGGTAATCACCATGTGATTGGTACATAGTGTAGACCTCTTAGTGATAGGCGAAATTAATCGCTGCATTAGGCACGGTCTCTGGGCAGGATTATTTTCGAGAATAAAACGCAGCCAATGTCTATGACTCTATCACCTTATGTCCAAATTCAAATAATGCGTGATATGAGATAAATCTGTATAAGATGAATCCTTTAAAATTTAAATTTCAAAGATTTATCATGCATATAGACAACAAAATATAAATACATGTATGTAAACAAATACACATATTTATATGTTAAAATTCTTTTTAATTTAACAAATGAACAAGGCAATAATCAATGTATGTTTCGAACTATGCATAAAAACATACATAATAATATCGTATTGTCTAGATGGAGTTTGCTATCCTCATCAAAATTCTTGTAGTTCCAAGAATAGGACAACGAAGAGCATTTGTGTTAAAAAAAAACGATGTCAGGTACCGGATCATGGTACGACGGTGTGGCCAGGATGCTGCTGTCCCGCTGTCCCATCCCTACACGAAAATTCGTGCCTGGCGGGGTCCCTCGCCGACGAGGCCCGGAGGCCGTCACAGGCACCGCCAGTTCCCACCACGGATAGCAGGTGGCCGTGGCCGTAGGCGACTTGCGAGAGAGCGCCTTCGCGGTCGCTGCAGGATGCGTTCTTGCCGTGCGGAGGGACACGACGCAACAGCGTCACGCCCGTGCTACGGCAAATCATCAGCGACGGGCTCATATCCGAGTGCGCCGCCACAGACCGCCGCATCGCCGCCGCGCGGAACGCCACACGCACCCGGAAGGATAGCGCCAGGCGAAGCCTAGCCAGAGACAGCGTTGGGGAGAACCGCTCGGTGGAGAACCAAAGTGCTGATAACGTGTTATAGTATACTCAGTGGTAACGAGACACGAAAATGTAGAGAGAAAGTGACAGTTGTAAATCTTTATTGCAGGGGAACATTTGATTATATACAGACTGCAGGGGTACTTCCCCAAAGGGTGCGACCCTTGGGTAGTAACCCATCGGATGGGTTTGATCACATGTGAATGTTTCGCAACAGAGGTTATTGAGCTTCCTGATAGCCCTCTCGCCGTCCTCCCTGTGAACAAAGTTGACGAAGCCAAACCCCCTGCTCGCGCCAGTCACCCGGTGCATTGCCACATAGACGCGGCTCAGATGGCCGAGAGGTCGGGGTCGGCCGGTCGGGGTCGCGGGCGTCCTCCGAGAGGTTGCTCACGCGGACCGAGTTCTCGTCGTTCCTACGCCTCATCACGTCCGCTCCACTTCTGTAGCCACCCAGCCTCTTGACGAACACAGGAACGTATGCTCCACTTGCACTGCCCTTGCCGCCTTGCGTCCCAGAGCCGTCGGACGCTAGGAGGCCTGTCGGCAGAGCACTCGCCGTGATATGGAGCAAGATCCTTGTAGGGGCATTTTGAGGTCCAGTGGTCGCCCTTCTTCCCTCCGCTTCTGCAAACCGTGCGTGAGAATTGAGAAGGCCTCCCCCTGGTTTATCCTTTGCCTTGACCAGCGACTCGGCGGAGCAAGTGCAGTGCAGCCACCCAAACGAGCACTCGAGCAGTTGGCAGTTAGTAAATGGAATTATGGAACGGAGATAATACCCACAAAGCAAAAAAACTGCAGAATTGAGAACATTCAGAACCGAATGTGATATAGGAAGCGTAGCGATGCACGCTGCGAGTAGCTAGCCCACTATTATCAGTTTGTTTTCTTTCTTTGTATCTTTATTTTTATTTCTTTCACGTCACCATAAATCTAACACAACATCTTTTACGGTCCATCTATAACACCTTATTATTTCTACTATACGTAAGTGAGAGTTTTCTTCGTGCGTCAGGCAACTCCCACCGCCCGAACTGGGCACTGTCCGGCGTAGACCCTTGCGCACAACTTGTTGGCAAAATTGCAGAATTAGACAACTGCGATTTTTTGGTAGTTTGGTTGCATTTTTTTGGCTGGGCTATGAAGCAGTTTAGCTACAGTTTTTTTTTTTTTTGGCTGGGCTGCTGCTGCACACAGCAGACAGGCTGGCGCTGTAGCCAGCTAGCTGAATGGCGTGAATGGATGGGATGCGAGTATGCGATCCCAACCTCGCTAGTAGTAGTAATAGATCGTAATCTAAATCCTTCTTCATAAAATAATAGAGTTCTAAATAAATTTTAGTTAAAAATATATAAAAATAAGATCTGATCTGATTTTTAAATCTGAACCCGTATGTTGTAAAATTTAGATTTCATCATCCATACCTACGCCCCACCCAGGACTTCAGGAGCGGGGCTTCGTGATCTCCGCCCGCCCGTCCTGTCCTCTGTCCTGTCCTGCCCCTTCCCCGCGGCTCCACCGCCACCGTGGCGCGCACGCGCAGGTTCCGTTCGGTCCCCACGCTCCTCCGTGTCCGTCCAGCGGTCCAGGGTCATTGGCTCCGACAACGCCGCTCGTTGGTTGGTGGAATTTTAACATGGTTGCATACTTGTTGGGCAGTGCTTGCTGGCGTAGGCGTGTGGCAGTGCTTGCAATGTTGCCTACTACTGCTACCAGTCCTACTCACTCCTGTCTAGCAAGGACATTGGACTGGGCTGGGCCTGAACTGATCAGGTCCAGAACCAACGGACGATGGAACTCCACCGGCCCCTCCAGGCAAGAGGCTAGCTACCGCGTCTCCCCGGGCCACCCACCATCGCCCCCGCTTCGAAATTCCAAACCCTCTCTGTCCCTCGTTACATGACAGTTGAGCCAGCGATGATCCTGGGACCGCATGGCACCAATCGTGCGGTCGAAGGCTGGAGTCACAGACCCGGCAGTGGGCACAGGCAGAGGCAGCAGCCCAGACTTGGAATAAAGCGAGTGGTTGCATGGAGTGAACTTGCATTGCATTGCATGGGTGGGTGCCAACCACATTCTGCCACCCGTTACACATGACGGACAGGTAGGCGAAGCAGAAGCTAGCGTGCCAAAGGGAAGGGAACGCAACGCAACGCGGATCATATTATTTTTATCATATGCTGGTTCGGTGCACCCGCAAGGGGGCAAACAAACGCGCACGCATCCTTTGTTCCAATTCCAACCGTAGATTGCTGATTTCTTTTCGAAACAGTTTTGCTGCTCCGCCGACCGCCAGTTTGAAGGAAAACCCTCCAACGACAAGGCCAACGACCCAACGTGGACAAAGGAAGAAATTTCAGGAAACCAAAAAAAAAAAAAAACGTTAGGTTGAGCTTAGCGACTAAACCAGTGAAACACTCCATTGACCAACGTGAGACATACCGAGTCGTATAACAACCATAATTTAAGTATTTTTTAGTAGAGGTTCGTTGCAGTGCCTAAAGATTTTCTCTTTTTTCCAACCATGCGATATGAAAATAATTGATTATGTGTAATTACGGGATCTTCGTTTCCCGTTAGAGATGACAACGCGGTCCCTCATCCTCCGTGGGGAAATTCATTCATTAAGGGACGGGTATAAGAAAATTTCTTACCCCACAAAAATGTAAACGAAGAAAAATGTTTTCTCGACGGATAAATAGTGACAGAGACGGAGAAGCATTTTCTATCCCCGTTCCGCGCAAAGACCCGATAAACTTGCATGTGACGATGCTTTCATATAATAGTTAATGAGAAAAATAAACTATTACATTGTCAATTAATCACTTATTTAATTTAATAATTAGACTATGTTTAATATTTCTAACAAGCATAAAAAAATATAATGTGGCTGAAACTAAATTTAGTGGGAGTATTCAAACGTCGCCGAACCCATCTACGAGTGTGTGTGTGTGAATATCGAGAAGTCCGAAGTGATACGATCCATTTTATAAAAGATAACCCACACATGGAAAAAGCGCTATCAACAAGATTTAAAAGGATGTATAGTTAAGGGCATGTTTGGAAGCACATAGTTTTTAAAAAATTAGTTTATAAAATTGAGGTGGTTTTGTGTTCCAGTTTATAAAAAAAATAGATACCAGTTTATTAAAAATCAATAAACCGATTCCTCCTAGCTAAAAAGTAAAATTGGGTTGCTTCCGAGGATCTAAGGCTGTCTTCAGCAACGTCCTCTATATCCGTTTTTTACGGTTTTCTCTAAAAGATTTCGCCCTCTATATCTCTTTTCTCTCCAACAATGTTCTCTAAATTAGTCCTCTATACTCAAATACCTATATTAGAGACATTTTTTTTTATTTTTTATACATACGTATTTGTCATACTCTCAAATGTATTGTTCATATTTTTAGTTTTGCTAAACCGATTAGTTAAAGTATTAAATGTATAGAGAACCGTTTAGAGAAACTCTATATATAGAGAGAATCCAACAACGTCATCTAAATTTAGGGCCCGTTTGGCACAGCTTCAGCTCCTAATTCTAAGCGAGGATCTGGAGGAGCCGTGCCAAACAGGTATTTTTTAAACTGATTCTCGTGTGGAGCTGAAAGATTGGGAGTCGTTTTTGTGAAGAAAGGTGGGATCTAAAAAAACCTGCTCCACCCTCCCTTAAAACAGCTCCTCAACCAACCAAATATGGACATCCCCTTAAAGTTTGATCGAAATTATCCGCAATTGCCATTGGACAAAAACATAACGAGCCAATTTATGGATTAAACATTTGAGACCATTTTATGCACTACTATGATGGGAATATTTTATATGTTATTGTTTCATAATTTTTTCCCGTATATGCATCCTACTTATTGGTTTGTAACAAAGCTGAACTGCAAAGGGTAAAACAGACAATCGCCACATACCACCAACTCTCATCAGACAAGAATCAGTTTACTTGCCAAACGATTTTAAAAATGATTCTGATTCTCTAGGAGAATCAGGAAGATCAGCTCCTCACGAGGATCAGGATCTGGAGCTAAAGAAGCAGGAGCTGGAGCTTTGCCAAACGGGCCCTTAGAGAACCGTTTAGATGACGCTGTTGAAGAGCATAGAGGACCGTTTGGTACTCTATATTTAGAGTAGAGGACCCTTTAGAGGTCCTTGCTGGAGCCAGCCTAATATGTCATATCGTGAACAGATTCTTTTTCTCCTTTGGTCTACTAGATGCCACGAGATTCCAAGTTCTTGTTCCTTATCAAAGCAACACCCTCACGGTAATCACGTCAGCCTGCACAGGGTAAACTAGTGCAGGGAATATGGGCTGAGTTTTTTTGCCAGCACAAGTACGACATGAAAACAGTAATCCAAAGCACGGCTCGGCACGAAATAATATGGGTTAGGCTAGCACGGTCCGGAGACGGACCTAGGACGGGCCTCAAATTCTGGCCCGTCGGGCCCCAGCACGGCCCACACAAATAGGCTAGGCTTGGGCCGATACAGCCCAATGTAGCCTAAGTTGTTTAATTACTTTGATTTAGTAAGCTACCGACTTTATATTGTTGTAATATTTAGAGTTTATGTGGTCAAATGATATTAGGATTGTTTAATATATTTAATTTATTAAGCTATGAACTTTATGTGATTGTAATATTTTGATTTTATGTGGTCAAATATATGGGTCATGCTTGGACCGACATGATCCAATGAAGACATGACATGGTTTAGGGTCGGACTGAGCTACTGTTTTTACACTTCGGACTGGCACGACACGGTCCAAAAGTTTTTATGCTTTCCTGGTTCGAATCCATTTGGCACGAAGCACGATAGACTTGGCCGGCCCAATTCTCAGCACTAGGGTAAACAAATATGCCATTTGATTTGGCGAGGTGGGAGCGGTAACTGCGTTTTTTTTGAATCGCCAAGCCTTTTATCACCTATCATATAATTGAGTCTTTTTTATGGGTGCAGCTGTGCCCAACAAATTGGACACCGTGTAATTTTTTTTATCACTAGATTTACTTTTCCACGTGAACACATCTACGTCAACACGTCATCTAAATCGAAAGTCTTCTATAGAAAAATACTCTACTATCCAAGTTTGAGACCTTGTATAGAATACAAGTAACGTTCAAAATCAAAAGTTTGAAATCTAGAACGTCTAAACGAAAACGCGGTCCCCGAAAAGTACGGCCCCCGTCCTGCAGGTTGTTGTGAGCTACAGTACTACGCCTCAAAGATATCGGAGGCGACGGCAGCGGCCAACGCCCAGCGCGACACAAGTCCAAATTCCAGACGCCGACGGACGCGGCTGCCGGCCTGGCGCTGGCGAGAGCCGCAGGAAAGAGAAGAGAAAGAAAGAGCGCAGGCAGGCTGCGGGCATCGGCAGTCGGCACCAGTCAAAGCCACCGTTTTGATTCCCCTTCCGTTAGTAAAACCTCTGCCTCGCCGACGCCCACCAATAAAGTCCACAGCCATTTCATTTTCTTCTTTCCCCAATTCCCGTCCATCAGCTCGCAGTCGCACCAGCGACCAGAGCAGCAGACCAAGCAAGCGCGAGGGAGAGAAGAGACGAAGAAGAAAAGAAAAGCCGGAGCTCTGCCGAGCTTAGTCCGCGGAGGCGGCGACCGGCGACGCGTAACCATGGAGCGGGCGGAGGAGGCGCAGCCCGCCGCCGAGCGGAGGGCGCCCTCGACGGCGCCGTCGGCGCGGGTGTCGATCTGGGAGTCGGTACGCGCGTGCGGGGTGTGGGGGAAGGAGCTGGACAAGGCCGAGCTGCGGAGGCAGGTCGTCATGCCACGCTACCTGCGCCGGGCCGTCGCGGCCGCCGTCAAGGCCAAGGACGAGGCCGCCGGCGTGGCGGTGGCGGCGGCGGCCGCGGAGGACCGCGCGGGGGAGGACGCCGACGGCCCGGCGGTGGCGCCCGTGGTGGTGTTCGTCAACTCGCGCAGCGGCGGGCGCCACGGGCCCGAGCTCAAGGTGCGGCTGCACGAGCTCATCACCGAGGAGCAGGTGGGTGTGACGCCATGGAGAATCTCTCTACGCTCGTGCAACTCTGCTTGCCCCAATTTTGCTTCCCCCCTTTTCTCTCTCTCCTTCTCCCCTCCACACCCCAAACCGGAGCTTCGGTTTCGCGTTTGTCGGTGGCTTGGTGTCTGAGCTTGCAAGTGATCACTCGTGAAACTCCAGTGGAATTTCACAGCGATTTTGACCTCAGAGACGTGTTTAAATTGAATTCCCTTGGTTTGGTGGACATCCGTCGGAGTAGTACGCACATCAGTACTACTTTGGGAAAGAGAATATAAGCGTCACACCATCTGTGTGACGGCTCTCTAAAGCAGTAAAGCCTTGCGTTGTGTGTGGATCAATTCAAACGTTACAAACTAGGTTACCAGGCCACCACTACTTTTTTTTTTTGTGGATTTCCTATTATTTACACTACGAAGGCAGAATCACCAATTCACTTGGATGTTGGATCGATCGACATACCTAGTTCGATGGAAGAAAGCGAATGTCGCATGCTACTGGATTTAGGACTGCTCACGAAAAAAATAACAGTTATATCTGTTGTCTGGTGAATGCTAAATGCATAATAAATGCTTAGGCCGCTGGCCGTTGGGAAGGTTGTGCTATTTGCATCTTCACATGGTCTCGGATAGAAATATTCAATTTGGTTGGTAGCAGGCAGGGGATGGATAATGGATGGATGACCTAGATAGGAGGTCATTTACTCCTAAAATGTGTCTGTCTAAATTGACTCTCTTTCTACGATATGATCCAGAGCCATTCTATTTGTTAGCTTGATATTCTCTTGATAGAAAAACCAGAGCTGTCAGGCAACACTGATTTGGACACTGCTTGAATCTATCTGATTCTCTTATGCATCAGATCTTGTGCAACTTGATGTTGACTTGTTGGATTTCTGATGTAATTAATGCAGTATAATAGGGGGCTAGAACTGATGAAAAACTATGGTTACAAAAATTTATACAAATCTATGGAATCTGATAAGCGTGTGCATTACCCTTGACAGGTTGGACAACTCATGTAGCATGTTATTGTGGTTGATGTCTCTTTTTTTTTTTTTAAAAAAAAAAAACTATCTGTACATTGCATATTGACACAACCATTTTCTCAGGTCTTTGATCTTTCCGTTGTGAAGCCTTCAGATTTTGTTCACCATGGTTTGAGTTGTTTGGAGAGGTTAGCTGACCAAGGCGATAACCGTGCGAAGGCTGTTCGTGAGAAAATGAGGATTGTGGTATGTGCTAGATTCCTTTAGTTATATTAGTGCATTTTTTTATTAACAGTGCACATCCAATTTTCTTTTCCCGCCTAATAATTTAAGAAAGGCTGTGGCTTTCTTCACTAATTCAGGCATCCTGTATTCTCCTCATCAATAAATGATTTTTTGTGTTGTCGGTTGCATGTTATCCTCCAACAAAGTTTGTGTAACATCCGTGCGCTAGTTCTTCCTGGCAGGTTGCTGGGGGTGATGGTACAGTTGGTTGGGTGCTTGGATGTCTCTCAGATCTTTATAAGATGAAAAGGGAACCGGTTCCACCTACAGGAATCATTCCACTTGGTACAGGAAATGATCTTGCTAGATCGTTTGGATGGGTAATGACCTATATATGTGTTCTTTTTTCTTCTATGTAAATCTTATATTTTCAATCCAAACAACTAATCAGACCGTGCACAGGGTGGCTCTTTTCCCTTTGGTTGGCGCTCAGCTGTAAAGCGTTATCTCAGCAAAGCTTCCAGATCTCCCATTTGCCGTCTTGACAGGTGCGGGTTTTTGTTAGTTTTTATTGGCACCTTTTTTTCGGCTACGCACTTGACTAGTTGCTTAGCTAGAGGAAAAATAATTAATATTGTGTAGTAGGTTGCCTTCTACTCCACTTCAAAGAACTTCTGATCTACTATCTGCTATGAATTTGCCGATAGTGTGAAGCAAATTATCACTCAATATAACTTGCGCAGGCAGAGATCCCAAGCGTCCGATTTTGGATGCCTGTGGCTGCTGTCACTCCTAGGAGGGTGCAAACCCAACATTCACTACTTATTACATGAGATGACTACTTACTCTAGATAGGCAGAATAATGCATCATGATATTAATGGGTATGTTTGTATGTCTATATGATAGCATCACAATGTAGTATTAGTATCTACTGTAGATATTATGTTCCTATGCAGGCGATTTGTCCGTTTATGTGCTGCTAACCTCTATTATTGTCAATGCAGCTGGCAAACTGTAATTCAGATGCCAGAAGGAGAAATAGAAGAGTTGCCATATGCACTTAAGAAAGTAGAACCTGTAGACCGGTTGGAGATCAGCCAGGTTTGACTAATCACTCCATGTCTTCATCTAGATTTATATGCTACTTAAATATAAGTCGCCCACATTCACTACATTACTCTTTCCTTCTAAGCTCCTTTGCTCTTATCGAGTTTATTTATGCTTTCCGTGCTTGCTAAGATTGCAAATGATAACAGAAATCTGAAAAGTAATGTTATAACAAGAAAGTAACACAAAAAGAATGTGGTTGCTTGTCCAAAAGGTGCTGTAGATTATATTTTGTAGTGCATGCCATAGTACATTTAGTGATTTATGATTTGAATGCATTAAAATATTAATCTCATATGGTGCAGGAGAACGGTACAGAGTTATCCGAAAAGGCTTCTTTCTATAAAGGAGTATTCTACAACTACCTTAGCATTGGTATTTCGTTGATTACTTTTTTTTTATATAATGGAAGGTTTTATTATATTTTCAAGCACATCATATCGAGTTGATACAAATTCTTGAAAATTATTCTTCTTCCGGCCTCTGCTTGACAAGAAGCACATATCCAATTAAAAGAGGAAAATTATTTCCCTTTGTTAAGGGTTTTCTTTTCTATTATCATTGAAAATGATGACTGTAATTCAAAGGTTTCATTTACTGAGGTGATAATGCTCAAATATGAATCCTTCAGAAGTTTGAAGCTAGTGCAGTAGATAGAGTTAAATTAGACCGTTTAACTTTTTAAACTATATACAGAATTAGAACATATGTTCTATTTGCTTAGGTTTCATCAAGAGTTTGAAATTTGATTAATGTTTTTAGTTTTTATAGTTTATTTTCATTGATGAAGTTGTCAGTTATTTTGAACAGGGATGGATGCTCAGGTTGCATATGGCTTCCATCATCTTCGTGATGAAAAGCCATATCTTGCACAAGGACCAGTTGCAAATAAGGTGCTAATAGGAACCCTCCAATGATGTAATCTTAATGTTGTCTCGCTTAAATACTCTGCTATATGTTTCATCATTATTATGTATGAAGTGTGATTATTGGCTAGATCATATTGTTGGAACTACATAGCAAATTCTTTTACTAAGTGCGCATCACATATCCTTCCACTGAGACTGCTGGTTAGCTATATCTTTGTAGGTTGCATGTTTCATCATAATCTCATAATTATCATGATGATGAATATACCATGTAATGTCACAAAGATAAAAGGAAATATACAATGTAGTGTCACAAAGAAAAAATGGAAATCCTTAATTTCCTTATATTGCTATATGACTGTTGGATGAGCTGATGTTACTGCAAATTCTTCTAGATTATAACTTTTTTCTTGAACAAGCAAGAGAGCTTCATACTATTTTCTTAAGAAAGGAATTGTTAAAAGTGAGAGGGAAGAAAATTCCTCCCCCAAATACAACCCCCTGAAAACACCTCAAACACACCCAGAGAGAAACTGGAAAGGACTTGCCAGATGCCACACACAAAGTTGTATAAGTTAAACGTCTGGAAATATGACCAACTTTATATGAAAGAACATATCAATATATATGACACCAAATAAGTAAACTATGCAAATATATTTCATGGTGTAGCTAATGATAGTATTTTTGTGTCATAAAATATGCGTGTTCTTTTCTATAATATTCTGTCAAAATTACAAAAGTTTGACTCATGACAACTCTAGAAGTTGATTTATTTGGGGATGGAGGTAGTATAACATTATAACTTAGAAGAAGGAAGATTAAAATAGGCTTCAAAGGCTTATTTATATGCATGGACCTTTTCTATTTCATTTTCTTTAGCAATATTCCTCCGGTATCTCCCAACTTCCTTGGGACTAAAAGTCTTTGTTGTTGTATGTCATTTGGTACTCCAGATTCATGTCTTGGGTATTTACATGACTTTATAAAGTGGTTCTGCTGATGATCTTTGTTTTCTTACCACATGCAGTTGATTTATGCTGGATATAGCTGCACTCAGGGGTGGTTTTGTACACCTTGCACAGCGAGTCCACAGCTAAGGTAAATGACATGCTTTTACATGAACTTCCACCCATCCAAAGCTCACATAATGCTTTGTTGATGCAGGGGGCTTAAGAACATTTTGCGACTTTCCATTAAAAAGGCCAATTGTTCAGAGTGGGAGCAAGTGAAAATGCCTTCAAGGTTAGTTATTGATATCATTTAACATCCTAAACATGCTACAACAAATATCTTTAAGAACCATTGAAAAATTCATGTGATACGCTGCCACTTCATATGTGAATTCTGTGTAGTTTAGGAATGAATTTATGACATTCATACCTATACTTATACTTCCTTTGGTCATATTTACATCATTACATGACATTTGAGGCTTTTAGGAATAGTACAAGGACACTTGATGAGCTTCTCTTTGTTTGGTTCCAACTTTGAAGTTTGCACCTGATTCGCCCAAATGAACTGTTGCAATCACCCTTTGATTAGCTAGCTAGTTACTAGTAGGGACCAAAGTACCTTAATTTCTGCAAGCCTCTTCGCAATATCATCTAAACTGGCAAGTTGCCCCCTGCAAATATCACGATTAGAATTGTCACAATATTATTTTAATCACCATATTCCCTTTAATTATAAAGCCTATCTTTGGTATAAGATTTTTTTCTCGAACGCGCAGGAGAACTGCGAATCACTATATTAAGAAGATATGAGTGTCCAAAATAGACCCATACAAGAGAAAGAAACCACCTTACGACGGCCAAAAACGAAAATACAAAAAGACATGAATAGGAAATAAACTACTAAATCAACCACCTAAGGCTACAATCCAGAAATAGGGGCCGTTAGGAGGGAGAGACTCTTTGCCCTTGCATTCTCCCACATATCTCTACTTTAACTTCCTAAAGGCCGAATCCACATTTGGGGTGAGCTTTTCAAAGACACATCCGTTCCTGTTGTTCCAAAGCGTCCAGAACCCCAGGATGATTAGGGAATTAAGCCCCTTTGCAGCAATGCCTTGCACCTGATGTTTCTTTCATGGTGTTTCTTTCACCTGGCTGAGGAGTGAGGCTATGAAGATTGACCTGTCCAAGTAACCTGAACCAGAATTGTCTTGCAAAAACGCATCCAACCATCAAATGGTCGATGTTTTCAGATTCTTGATCACATAGAGGGCAACGATCAGGGTGTTGAATCCCTCGCTTTTGCAGCCGATCAGTTGTCCAACATCTTCTAAGAGCCACAAGCCACAGGAAAAAATACATTTCGGAGGAGCCCAAGACCGCCAAATTCTCTCACAAGGCTTAAACTATGTTGATCCCAAAAATAGGCTCTCATATGCTGCCTTGGCTAAGTATTTACCGTTATTCGCCATCCTGAAAATGTGATTATCTTCTATCTCTGGCTGCAGCTCCACCAATCGTGAGACATCCCAAAGAGTAAGGAACTCGGTGATGACTCCAACAGTTAGAACACCTGGATATCATAAATCCATTTCCTGTCCATAAGGGCCTCTTGCACGTTCCTGTTATTGGCAATGCGTCTAGGGACAACCTCAACCAACCTAGGCACCAGATTCTTAATACATTTGCCATGCATGCATCAGTCCTTCCAAAACAAGGTTGATGCGACATTGCCAATTTTTGTCACCATAGCTATATAGAGAAGATGGCCTAGACTTTATCACAAAACTGCAATGGAAGGGAAGACCAAGGTCTCACAGGGTCACTCTTGGCCAACCATAGCCACCTCATCCGAAAGGCCCACCCAAGCTCCTTTAAGCTAAAAATACCTAGCCCTCGAAACTCCAAAGGCCGACAAACTCTCCCCCAAGCCACCAAACAATGCCCCCTTTAACATCTTTTCTTCCACGCCAAAGAAAGCCCTTTCTAATTTTATCAATAGCCTTTAGGGCCCAAGCGGTCAACTCCACAACCATTGCAAGATAAATAATCATTCATATTAAAACAAACTGCACTTGGACTTTGTCCCCTGCCATCGTTACCAAATCCGCCTTCCATCTCGGAAGTTGATCCGCAATCTTGTCAATGATTGGTTGTACTTGAGTCTTCGAAAGTTTTTTCAGGGATAAAGACAAACCCACCCTTTATTTTAAAAACTCACAAAAATCAAGAAAATAGCAAAAACTTTGTACTTACAGTACAATTATACGTAACAGAAGATGGAGCACTGCAACTGTACCATTACAAGTAATTTTTCTATCGTTGTATTGGATATTCAGTTTTGGTATAATTATGCTGGAAAAAAGTCATTATTTTTTATAATTCAAATCAGAGTATATCAAACAATGCTGAAGTGGAATTGCACTGCTGGGTTTACATATTTGATTAGTAGTAATTATTGGAGCATGCTTGTATCCTGGGTCTATTATAACTTGAATGACTATTATTAGTTTTGGATTACCGAGGTAGTACATGTCAACGGCTCTGATTTGCTAGTGTACAATAACTGGTATGGCAGACACCTATATGGCTCACAATTATTTTTAGCTACAAATGTCCTATGTAAAGGCATGAAGTTGTATGCGGAGCTTGTACATGTCAGTTTACAGCTTAACTGGCTTAGTCACAGCTATATTATGCCATTTGGTGAACCACTAATATATTATGCCAGAAGGTTCTAATTTGCTAATCGATATTTGAATACCTTAGATACTCATCCTATCGTCTAAAGTATTTACTGTTGACCTGTTGTGGAGTATGCCCTGGAAGTGCACTCACATCCTTCTCCCTGATAATGCAGCGTTAGATCCCTAGTTGTGTTAAATTTATACAATTATGGCAGTGGAAGGCATCCATGGGGTGATCTAAGACCTGAGTATCTCGAAAAGGTTGGTACTTGCATTGCCATGTGGAACACATATGATTTCACAATTTTACTTTCAGTTCCTAAACATGGGCCTTTGGGACCTAAAAGCAAATATATTTGATTTCGCAAATTGGATTGAAAAATGGGTCAGCTTGGCATTAGTTTTCTAGAACTATTGCTGTTTCTTTCAAGGATATGGAGTACCCAGAATCAGCATTAAGTAGTTGGGTTTGGACAAGGGTTTTGTTTCTTTTGCGCACAATGGAATGTGATGTTGGCATTCTCTACCGATTCGCAGAAAGGC
Organism: Zea mays; assembly: GCF_902167145.1. Lineage (NCBI taxonomy): Eukaryota > Viridiplantae > Streptophyta > Magnoliopsida > Poales > Poaceae > Zea > Zea mays. The sequence continues at coordinate 221,129,681 of NC_050100.1, read as the reverse complement.
TTTGTTGAAGCCCATTCAGATGATGGCTTGCTTGAAATATTTGGTCTGAAGGAAGGTTGGCATGCTTCATTTGTCATGGCCGAGCTTATCAAAGCAAAGCACATTGCCCAGGTACTTTATTTCTGTGGCCTTAGTTTTTGCATCATATGTCAGGCAAAACATTTGTCTGTTGGAATAATCAGAGTGATAAGCAACTGCTTTGTTGTGTTCACTATTTTTTATGAGACACCTTGATATTGTTTTTTTTGGCTAGTCAGTAGTCACAACATTGTTTGGTCTATTAAGGTTTTAGAATTTGTTGGGGCTTAGTTTAGTACTTTAGTCGATGTTATTGAGCAGTTGAGTCAATGTCCTGGATTGTTCCTAATTAACTCAGGTCTTTTCCTGCGGACGTTTCTTGCTACCAGGCTGCGGCTATCAAGTTCGAAATGAGGGGTGGCGAGTGGAACCGAGCATATGTTCAGATGGACGGAGAGCCGTGGAAACAACCGCTGCTACAGGAGCACTCAACCATCGTGGAAATAAACAAAGTTCCGTATCATTCTCTCATGATAAACGGGGAGTAATGAGATTTTTACTCCGTCAACCAGGTAAAAATTCTGAAGTCCAGTGTTCCTTTAGGCACCATGTCCTTGTTGGCATATCATCTCCTGATATCACCTCCGGCGGCCGCTCACTCGCAGATTGTACCAGGGTTGCATTCATAGATCGTTAGGATCGTGTACAGTTCAGGAGCAGCGGGCACTAGATCCTTAGAACTGGGTCGGACGGACTGCAGCGAGGATGGCATGCATGTTCGTTGGCCTTTTGTCGTGCTATGGTCGAAGCCATGGCCGGAGCGTGATGTGGCACCATGCATTGTTGTATTCGTACCATAATATGTGCGTTGTTGTATCCTAAGTTCTTTTTGAAGGAAACATGATTGATTTGTTTGTATTGTAACGTTGTGTCATTGCAAAAGAATAACCTGGTGTAAAACTGTAAAATGTGACAGTCTGCCGTTTGCACAGCCCTGTAGCATTTTTTTTTTGTTCTTGTTAACTTTTTTTTTATGAAAGCATTAACTGATTTGACTTGTCAGAGTTTTCTATTAGGAATGCCAGGGAGCAATTTCCCTCTACCAACTTGTACGTAGAAACTAGGAAGTACTAGTGTGGTAGTAATTTATGAGGCCGTTGATCCTGGCATCTCCACCGATACAGAGTGTGGCGCCTCCAGTATCCCCTGCCCGAACGAGGTGCCAAGCTCCGACGCCGGCGACGAATCAGCGTTGATCGTCTCCGACGCAGTAGAGGTGCTGAACCTGAGCGGGGTCATGCCAACGGCTATGGCTCCCTCCTCGATCGCCGCCTGCACCGACCCGTTCCCGCCACGGCCATTCCTGACGGACTCCACCCATCTCCTATGGTTCCCTTCCCTGACGCAGTCGTCGTTCCCCGTCTTGAACGTGGGGCACTTGAGATCCCTCTGGTCGAAGTGTCGCATCCACGCGAGCAGCCGGCGCACCGATGAGCTCCCCAACCCTCCCTCCTCCGGCTCCGGCCGGACCTCGCCGCGCTCGCGGTAGATGAAGGTGGCGAGGTAGACGAGAAGCATGAGGCTGGACACGACGCCGGTGATGAGGAACAGCCCGCCGAAGCTCCGGAAGCTGAGGTTGGAGGCGCCGAGCGCGGCGGCGGCGCCGCCGCCGCTCTGTCTCGGACACGCTCCCGGCTCGCCGAACCACTTCTTCTCGATCTGCGCCATCTCCTCCCCTTCCGCTAGCGTCAGGACCGCCCGCGACACGTCGGGCGTCAGCGGGCTGCCCGTCGGGAAGACGAACCCGAAGCCGTCGGCCTTGTAGACCGGGCCGTACATGGTGTAGCCATCGCAGTACTGCGACAGGAAGAGCTTCAGGTACGGGATTTCGTCGAACACGGCGGCGACTCGGCCGCTGGACAGCGCGTCGGCGTACTCCTCCGCCGTGCTGTAGCTCCTCATCTTGGTCTCGTCGAAGCCTTGTTTCTGGAGTCGTTGCTTGATGAAGGAGCCCTCCTGGTACCCGATGTAGGCCCCGGTCCGCTGGAGCTCTGTCACGTCGGTCGCCGCCGGCTGGAGCTTCTGGACCGTCAGCATCGACGTCAGGCTCGCTGTGTAACTCGACGTCAGGATCAGGACGACGAACACCCAGATGATCACCACGAACCTCGACAGGTTGCTCTCCAGCTTCTCCTCTGCACGATGCAGGCTCAGCCTTTTCAGCCATCGGTCGTCCAAGAAAGAAAGAAAGAAAGAATGGAACTAAACTAGCAGATTGGCGCGTACTGTGCGAGAAGACGAGGGTGGAGAAGGCGAAGTAGAAGATGAGGCCGAACTGCTGCCACCGCGTGCCTCGGAACTCGGGGTTGATCCGGTGCTCGATCGCCCACACCACGAAGCCGGTGAAGCAGAAGAAGGCGAAGCTGGCGAGCCACAGGCTGGTGGTCAGCGGCCGCAGGAAGATCCACATGCTCGTGCTCGTCTCCGTGCGCACCGCCACCACCATCGACCACCCCGAGTCCGTGAACGGCATGCTGAAGTCCACCTTGCTCATCCTGCTCGCCGTGATTGTCACGTCGCCGACGACGATGTCCGCGCTCTGCAGTCACCATTGGTGCGAAACCATGAAGCTTCTCGATCAGCGCGCGCTCACACACAGACACGCTACCCTACGTGCTGCTGTCATGCATGGTGTGTGTGTGTGTATACTGACCTGCTCTGGAACCAGCGACACGATGTTTTCGTAGGACTCGGAGCTGTCGGGGAACGGCTCGTACTCGTAGCTCACTGGGTACGGCATCTTGCTCATGACCGCGTCGAACACCTCGATGCAGTAGCCTGTGATGTTTGGATGCTCTGCTGTCGCCGACTCACCGCCGACGTCGACGAACTCCTTGAACCCATTCTTCACCGGCACGGCGACGCGAAGCTTATGTCCGTTCGGCGACACGACCCAGCCTCTCGGGGCGGACGTGGAATCACCTGGCCAAAAGATTGTCCTCCTCATCCCCTTGGCGCCGTCCGCCCCCAGAGTCTGCGTGATCCCATCATCCGGCGTCCAGAAGCCCACCGCTCTCGAGCTTTTCCCGACGACGTTGACGAACTCGTACGCCGGCGGCTGCAGCTGCCCGTCGAGAAGGGTGAAGTTACCGGCGAGGCCGCGGAAGGTGGTCTCGCGCACCGCCTTGAGGAGCGTCGCTCCGGTTGCCGACACGCCTAGCCGGTCCAGGTCCGTGGCCGCCGTGCTCTGCTGCCGTGTCTGGAACGCCGGGCTGGAGACACCGGCAGCCTCGGCCGCCGCCGCGATCGCCCACGCCGTGTCGTATGTCCAGAGCATGACCACAGTCGGGTCATGCGGGTAGTAGACGTCGGCGCTCGGGTACTCCCGCCGGAGCCTCTCCCTGAACCGCGCGGAGAAGTTGCCGACTCGGTCCGTCATCTGCACGAACGGGCGGAGGCTGAGGACCCCTTCCATGGCGCTGATGTCGTCAGGGCTGAGCGCGTCCACGACGCCGCCTACGCCGTCGGTGGCGACCCACGCGTAGTCCTCCGTCATCATCCCGGCAAGCCTCGCCCGGCGGAAGAAGCGCGCGGCGAGGCGGGCGTTCATGTGCACGACGAACACGCGCGTGGGCATCGCCTTGAAGCGGTAGAGCAGAGCGTCGATGCGGCCGTCGCCCGGCACGGCGGCGCGGTCCATGATCCTGACGCCGACGCCCTGCAGCGCGCCGGCGAGCGCCGGAAGGATGCCGGACCCGTAGGGCGAGTCCTCGTAGACGACGACCGCCGCGCGCCAGCCGAACGTGGCGAGGGCGGCGGCGACGGGCGCGGCCTGGAACGAGTCGTTGGGCGCGGTGCGCACGAAGAAGGGCGTCTGCGCCGGGGAGAGCGCCGGGGAGGTGGCGGAGGAGGAGAGCATGGGCACGCGGGTGCGGTTGCAGAGGTAGGCCACGAAGTCGGCCTCCGCCGACGTCTGCGGGCCGATGATGGCCTGCACCTGCTCGTTCTTGATCAGGTCCACCGCTGCAAAGCAAACGGGAAGGAAACCATACGCTTTCAGGCTTCAGCTCAGGAAACGAATAATAGTGGAGCTGAAGCCCACAAACATTTCGGCCCAACGGATAATTTGGTCTGCAAATTAAAGCAGATAGATTCTACGTGTCTCTGTTGAGAATTTACCGATGGAAGCACCAGCATGCACGCATCTGCAAGTGCTACCATCCACAAACCACCGCTGCTGACAGTGACAGTGACCGAGAGATGGAGAGCTACACTTTGAGCAGCTAGCTATGAGCGGAAAACCGTCCGGCTACAATTTTCCCAAGGACCGACCAACCAAAGCGAGGTCGCCTGTGGCGTCCCCATCATCGTGGAACTGTCAACGCGCATTCGGAGCACAGATTTTCCACGCGGCGGGACGGGAACCGCAGGGATGGAATTTTCGCTTCAGTTATTGCCATTGCCACTGGTAGGTACGTGGCTGACACCAGTGAATCTATCGCAACCATCAGGCTTATTGTATTGTATGTAATTACCGGCGGAAGTGGCGGCGACGACGTCCCCGGCGGAGTCCCGGAAGCGCAGCGCGACCCTGGTCCGGGATCCGGGGCGCGCGGCGTAGTAGTCCTCCACCGCCATCTCAATGCCGAGCTTCCGCCGCTGCCCGACCGGCGACGACGGCGTCAGGTTGAGGATGACGCCCACGCGCACCGGCACCGGCACCGGCTGCTGCGCCGTGGCCACCCGCTGGCACCAGACCAGCAGCGCGGCCGCCAGAACGAGGCCGAGGCGTCGGAGGGAGGAGGAGGGGACGACGGGGCGAGAGGACGACGTGTAGGAGGAGCAGTAGCCCATTGTTTCAGCCTGCTGCTGCATGCTGGATCGCCTCGGCAGCCGGCCGTTTGGGAGGGGAGCGCACTGTGATGTGATGAGTGATGACGCTACACCTATAGCTAACCGCCGCAAAGAGGCCCTATTTTAACCGCGAGAAGGATGGAAGCGAACCGGCGTGACGTGGACTGTCGTGTTGGAACTGCGACGCTTCAAGAACCAGTGGTCTGAAAATTATACGGCCCTGACCCACGAGTGGCGTGGGGCGCGCACGCAAGAAGCCAAGGACTCGGTCGTGACGCGGTGGCAACGAGCGCGCCATGCATGGGAGAAGTCCGGGGGCCAATGCCATGGCTGCGTCGTGGTCTTGGTCAGCCGGCCGCCGGTGTACAGTAGTACATACCCTACGTGTTGCCCTTGGCGGGAGAAACGTTATCGGAAGAGCCGTCGTTACTGTCTGCACCTGACGCATCTACCGACCTCTCCCGTGAGGTGACCGTGGTGTAGCTGCATGTAACTTTATTTAAAGCAGAGATAAATCTTACGTATTCAAGTATATCCGGTATCCGTAATGATCTCAAGCAACATGGCGCTCTCGCATGGTTTTATTAATTGTTTTCTATACGTTTCTCAGCCAGGGGTGCGTGGAAGCGGAGCTGAAATTTCGTGGGGTTTGTCAAACGTTAACGCTTGAAGCAAAGAAAGTCAAGATCTTGAAACAAAGATATGACGTCTCTGATTAGTCCAGCAATTCCGTAGATTTTTCTTGTTGTACTACTCTGTGCCTCTCACATCAAAATTCATCTTTGGAAAGTACCCTTAAACAAAAGATTATATATATTAGAGATAGAATGTTATCCACTGGGTAAGACTAGTGAATTGGACTGATCGAATTGGTAAATGGCAATGAAAGCCCTCCATCGGTTTCGCATAGTTGTTCCCCCCTGGCGTGATTTTCTACTGCATGGAAATCATTGTCAGTTTCTGACGAGGCTCTACCGCTCTAGCTGCAAAAATCAATCAACACATGGATGCTGCCCCTCAGCTTAAATTTCTACATCAGACCTAATTAACAAAACGCCATAAGTTTCCAGCCCCACCTTTGTCACTGACGTCTAGCTAGATTTCCTACCGGCCACTTCTTTCGTCATCCTATATCCCGAATAAGGTCGGTAAAGTGACGGCCACTCTCATTGAGGTTTATGATAGCTCAGTACGCATTAAATAAAGTTGATATGTAATACTCCATCCGTCCCAAAATATTAGTCGTTATAGCTTTCGATTTTTTATGTCTATATTCAAATGGATGATGATGAATTTAGACACACACATATTAAGTATTGTATAAATGGATGATGATGAATTCCCGTGTGCCAGCAATTTATTTTCTAACTGGAGAGTGAGAAATGGTGACCAAACCAAGCATCGGGACCAGAAAGTCTAGATTAAGACAACATGCTGTTTTAACGTGAGAGAAGGGCTTGAGACCAACTTGTTTGACGGGCACTTGAAGCATAACTTGTCGTGGACCAGTCCAGAGACAAGGGAAGCGACAACGTTATTCATTTCGGTTGCTGGCAAGCATCTATAGTACGAGAGGGCGACTCCGCTGTCTTGAAACGCCGCTCACCGATGAAATCCAGGCATCGTTAAAAGGTTCAGAAATTAAAAAGGGTGAACAAAGACCCAATGGCAAGTCAAACATACAGCAGAGTTTAGAGTTTTAATGCAACATTTTTCATAATACTTTTATAAAGCTGGTCCAGCTTTATCTTCAGTAAGAGGAGAAGGATGTTGTTTACAGACGTTTGCATGCTTGATCTCCAAGGAACGCGAGCAGCATCCTCACAAGATCAAGCAAGACAAACCTACAGCCAGATACCCAGGCACGATTTACAAGCAAGACGAGACATACTCCCGGTATTGTATTAAGAAAAGACCTTCTCAGATAGAATGGTTTAAAGTTTACTTTACATTTTAGCATACATTTTATAAAGCTGATCCAGCTTTACCTTCATGATGAGAGCGACAAACTTACATCGACCATCACTCCACCAGCATAAACTTTCGGCCCCTGAACTCGATCGAAGAACAGTAGCTTAAGTAGGACGCCTAGCCAAACTTGTTCTGAATGTCAGTGCCTTCGAGCTCGCCTTCCAAGTGCAACATCTTCTGCATGACCATGAGCAGCTCGGGCCATTCGCAATACAGAACTTCCTCGATGTCGTCACCGTCGCTGTAGCGATGCATGTGGCTTCTTACATTTCTGTTGAGCCGCAGCAGATCATGTGGAGTCGCTCTGTACTCGTTCTGAACATTGGCAACCCACTGGTTGATTTTTGTATTTGCCTTGGCAGTATCTAGCCAGTCTTCCTTGTAGGGAAGACTAGAGAGTATCCTCTTCTTTTTCTTCTTCTTCGTTTTGTCCGTACTCCCAAGATAATCGACAATTCTATCGTGTAGCATCAGAAAGACCTCAGTGCTGTGAAGTGCGGACACAAGTAACAAAATGAGCATGTGGTAAAATAAAGGTAAAATAAGTAAAGACATTACCGGTTTTTTATGGGCAGCAGTGCAGCATTGTTTACAATCAAGAATTCATCTTCCATTGTAAGGGTGTCCGATTCCAAGAGCAGGAGGAACTCTTTGTAGTCCGGAGGCAATTTGCTTCTGTCCCCACCCGAGAGAGTAATTAACGCCATCAGGATCCTGGACATGCGTTTGTAGTCATCTCTCACACGCTCAGTGCTGAAGCCTTGACCAGTGAAACTGACCCCCCTTAGCTTGACACTCCCATTGCTCCCAATCCAGATGTTGGACACCTGCAGAGGAGCAGCTAGGTACTTGCCGACGGAGTGGTGGCTCCTCAGTATCAATGCAAGTTTTCTGCTGATCCTAGTCGCTTTGTCAGATAATCACCAGAATTCCTTCGTTGTTCCTAACACTGGGACCTGGATCAGCATCATGTTGTCCGTGGTGTACTTCACTGCGTCGTACAGCCTCTCGGCGGATGACTCGTCAATGTCCTTGGTGCTATGAACAGAGAGAGCAAAATGAGGGAAGACAATAAAACTGAAACGACGCAACAGGGAGAAGTTTCTCGCAATTATCTGAGGAAGCAACAACTAGCAGCATCTTACTTTTAACTGGCAGGCAGAGCTCCTGCCAGTATTTGAAAAGAAAAGTGCAACATCTTACTTGCATTGACACTCAGAAGTCATCACCCCACTCCTCCTCTGCTGGTGTACAGTGTTTGGACCACCACCCTGACAAAAATACCCAATCAAGCACACTAAACCGAAATATTTCAAGTGGAAATAACTGTACTAACTTCTCAGGTCTCAGTAACACATATTGGTCCAGGAGGATCCTCATCAGTTTCCTTTAAAGAAAGACCAGTGTTTTGTTTTTTTTAAAAGGAAATAAATCTCTTGTCAATTGTCATAGGAAGGTTGTCAAAGGCCGAGCCGCTGAAATTCTCATATTACTACCCTAAGTCCCCAAATTAAGTCATGCACGCATAAGGCGATCTAGATGATCTGTCAGAGGATGACCTTGCACACATGGGTTCGACTTCAATAAAATCATAACCTTAAATCTTGAAAAGGTAAAATTTTGCTTAGGATTAAGTATCAATCTAGATTGTGGAATTCTGAATATGCTGTCAAGGATTTAATGTTTTACTAAATTAAATTGCGACACATGAAATCAAGACCATCAGCCGCTGCAGCCAGCATTGTCTGAACAAGCACAAACACAGTATGGTATGGGCACAAAAGGGGGAAGGAAATGGAGAACACTGTATGTTAATGGCAGTATTTTGTTAATATCGATGTAGATTCAGACCTGCATCATGCACTGACGGTGAGACCGAGGTCACTTGTGCAGAAAGCTGCCAGAGCTAATGGAAGAGAAAAGGATAGGGATGGTAGGACTGGACAGGATAAACAAAGGAGATATAGACCCGAGACCTTCAGTCAAGCTGAATAGCCAATTGTTCATGATGGCATGGCATGCAGGATAGAGGTCGATTGACTTTCGATGGCCATTCGGCCTGCTCTTCATCATGTAGTTCTCTTGCTCTACTTCATATAAAATGTACCTTTGGAAATAAAAGAAATTTTGTTTATGCATGCAAAACACCAACTTGAATGCTAAGAATAAATGGAACTGTGGCACCGACAGTGTCATTACTCTCTAAACAATGGTAGTCCTGAATTTTCTTTTTAATTTTGGGTTTATTATTACACTTACCGAGAAATATTTCAATTCATCAATATCAACATATTTCAAATCCTCGATCTCAACATCACCCGCATTAGACCTCTTAACACATGCTGCACATCTAATTCAATCAAACACAAAGTCAATTTAAATCACACCATGACTAAAGAAGACTAGAAGAGAACTGGAAAGCTACCTTCTTAAGCCATCCAGAACCTCCATATTATTTGGGTCACACTTCAGACCCTCTAGGTAAGTTGCCAAAGCATTTTCATAACTTTCCATCAGGAACTGGACTTTAGCTTTACGCACATAGCCCTTCAGAAAAGTTGGATCTAGTTCAATGCATTTCTCGGCATCCTCAAGACCTTGAGGAAAGGCTCCCAGATGGATGTGGCATTGAGCTCTGTTGCTAAATGCCTGTAAGATCAGTCATAAACTAAACAAATTACTACAACAAGGAGTGCCAAAGGAAAAAAAAAGTCAACTCCAGAGAATGTTTTTACAGCCAAGGTGCATGGAAAATAAGAGTTATCATTAATGATGTTTTACCAATGAAAAAATTCAATTTATCAGAAATCTTAGAAATTTCAAAAAAAAAAAAGGGTACCACCTCCAGTCATATTTACTTGATGTTTAGACATGGGACAGTTGGCTTATAATCTTCTTGTTTTCTTGCCTGAAAATCATCTATATTTGACTGAAGATAGTACTACTTTACTAGTGTTCTGGAATTACCTTTACTTGAGAAGGAAAATCAGGGTAACAACCAATATGCTTACTCTTGGATCCTTTGGGTTCATTTTTATAGCTCGTGTGTATTGTATTGCTGCTTCATTGTATTTCTTCTGCCTAAAAAATTCATTGCCTGCAGCATTTGGGCAATTGTATCATTGTATGGCATGCAACTAGTACTTAGGAATTGGATACATGATGCTTAAAAAACACAGATTAGTAGATTACTAGGAGAAGTGTCTACTCGCCCCCTTTCTTTTGTGCTCTGTCTTCTTTCGCATGGAAATCCCAATACCATATACGCACAAAAGAACTAAATGGGAATTTCTGAGAGTATTTCATTGTCGACCAAAATGTGTGTTTCTTTTGTGATTGGTAAGGGAATGCAGAACAACAAAAAAAAAACAAGGCGAAAGCTATCAACAGATTGAGAAAACAAGTATTTTTTATTTTCTTTTCCTTTAATTTCTAATTCCTTTTCCTTCTTCTTGTTTTTCTTTTGTCTTTCTCTTGTGGTCCTTGTGTTTTCCATTCTTTGCCGCTTGGCTTTGCATATGTACACCTTGCATTTAATTTTAATTTAAAATTGGGTAAGGTTCTCCCCTTCCCAACATCCTCAAAGAAACATTGCCCAATTTCCCATTTCAATGGTGCTGTAATCGAGCAACATCCAAACCTTCCTCGCGGCATTGGTTGGCGGCCTCCTGATCCAATCGCTCCTGTTCCTCAACCTCCTTCCTCACGCTCTCCGCGTCGTTGAGCTTCTCGAGCGTCTCCTCGCTGTAATTTTCGGCCAGCGACAGCTTGAGGGCGCCGATAGCCGGTGCGTAGTCTGCGGCGCAGCACGCGAGCTCGAGCAGCGCCGACGCCTTCCGAGACAGCGCCTTCGCGATCAGCTCGCTGCCGGAGCTGAGCTCCCTGCCGCGCTTCACGGCCTCATCGCAGTCCCTCACGCACTCCTCGTACTGAACATGTCCCAAAGCGTAAGCCGCCGGCGGGTAGCATAGAATCATAGAGGGAACGGAGAGTGGGAGCGCGAACCGGGAGAGACCTTGCCCATGCGGAGGTAGGCGGCGGCGCGATTGGTGAGGAAGGCGATGTCACTGGGGTCAAGGAGCGCGCCGAGGGTGTAGTGCTCCACGGCCTCCTCGAGCAAGGACTTGCGGTAGGCGTCGTTGCCGGCCTCCTTGGCGCGGCGCGGCGCCTCCGCCTGCTCGTCCGCCTGCATCGCGCGACGGCTCCCAACGGATTGGGCGACGCGGTGGCGCTACGGCGATCGCGAGAGTATTTGGTCCTCCGCCAGAGGCTTGTTAAGGTGGCCGTCGGGAGTGCGGCAGCGGCGAGAACGAAGGAGCGACGACAGGCGCCGCGGGTTTGGTTTTTGTCTCTGTCAAAGTGCCAAGTAGGAGTGAAGGAGAAGGACACCGGGTTGAAGGTGGTAGCGATAGGATCAGAGGATTACTTTCCTTAGTTACACTTACCTATTTGTAGAGGAATATTTTTTAATTCTCTCTCTTTTTCTGCAGAAGGAGAGCCCCGCCTTCTAGACTTTAGTTCGTAAAAGTTAGTTAACGAGTAAAATCTGTTAGACAAAAAATTATTTAATATGTAATCTAATAACGGACTAAACTGTGGTCCAACAATACGGAGGCTATCAACACTCTTTTTTCCACTAAATATCTATTTTAAAAGAAATATTCTAGGTAATCAGTAAGATTAATAATATCAGACTGTTTTGCACTCCTATTTTTCTATATGTTTTCTTTATATTGAACTATCCACTATTTTATTCATACGCATCTAGCTATCATTTCACCGACACATTTACTTACTAAAATCAAATATATAATATTATTTGTTTCATCATTCATCTCTCATCCTCACTCCCCTATGATCCCGCCGCTCCAAGCATCCCCTGGCCTCCCCTCTCCTACGTGTCCCCACCATCCCCTCCCTCGCGCCACCTATAATCCCTTCACTCGTGTCGTCACCGCTATTAACCACTTCTCCGCGGAATCGCAGTGTTGCAGGCTATATGCTAGTACCAAATAATAGACTTTATTTGCGGTTATACACATATCAGTTTGTTTTCTTAGCTGTTTTGAATACTCGTACCTCAAATCCTAGGTCGCTATTAGAAACTCATGTTTTATATATTAGTGATGAAGATTTGTTTTTTCCATACTCCGTACATGGTTTTAAGCTGCAGCGAATGATGTTTCTTTCTCTATGAATACCAGGACGGCTGGTACAAAAGGAGTGGTGTCGGCCAGTTGGGTGCGGATTGCGCTAGAATCCCCACTTGCATTTGGTCTTGGGAAGACTACAAGTCAGTAGGCAATCGTTTTCAGTGAACACAATTATGGGCCATGCTTCAAAAGAAAAGATCGTTGGCCATAGGTTGAGCCGTAGAGGCTAAAGGCTAAGTGAAATCTTTTTTATAAATAGCTTTTTCATAAAGTTTTGTTTCATCCTTTGTTTATGCACTCAACCAAAGTTTGATGATATAAAACAAGTCTCAGGCATAAAAGTGAACTCTCAACCATAAGTAGCAATAAACTACTTACACAGTTAACCTATTCTAAGCTAGCTACCTATGTTTGGAGAAAATCTCTATTAATACTGCCCACTTTAAGGCGTGTTCGTGAAATTGATTAAGACTTTGTTTGGATACTCTAGTATTGATTTCAATCCACATATGTTGAGGTAGATCGGGGCCTCAACACATATGGATTGAAGTCAATATTAGAGTAACCAAACTAGACAAGGGGGATTGGAGAAGATTAAATCCACTATTATCCCTCCAATCTCCCTCAATCAAGCCCTAACCGAATAAGCCCTTAAGCGCTGATTTAGTGGACACGGAAATGGATCCCCTCTATTTCTCTGTCCACCAAACTAGCCTTAAGATTGGTTAGTAGTTTTTTTTAGAATAGATCAAAAAGAAACTTATCCAATTATAACGCTAAATGATCATGTAAATAGAAAGTTAGTGTCTTTTTGTCAGATTCACGTCATTTTGACTCGACAAAAATATACCAATTTTGACTCAACCAAGTAGACCAAATGATTGTGTTTGCTCTCACACAAACTTGCTATCGTAAATTGTGATCTACTTGCTGAAGCTAAGGATAAATAAATCAGCGGAACTTGTTGGTGGATGTAAACCAAATGCAATTTCAAACACCCCCTTGCTACATAGCAATAAAAAAAATATGTTGAATGATTTCATTTGTGTTGCAGAAGAAACAACTCTCAGTATCTCTCCAATTACGTTTTACAAGGTAGCTGTTTTTTGTTAGTATATTTTTTTCATAGCATGTTAGGTTCTACTTGTGGTTTTCTATTTTTTCTAAATGTGTGATTATAGAGAAATGTTTCATATCGAGACACATAGAGAGGTGAATTTCATAGTTGTTTTAACCAATTTTTTTTTAACATATGGCATACAATAACTTTTCTATAGCTTATTAGTCCTTGCAACAATTTTTATGTGGATCAACTAAATCAACAAACGGCGAGTCTCAGCCTCTCGGCCGGCATTTGGATGGCCCATAGTATAAAGGGATAATTCTATGAGTAATTTTGCTTAAGATCTTATTTATCATCGTAAATATCTCTTCTACGTTATTCTAGAAAGGATTAGATCATACAAATTTCTTATCTTTATATGTCATTCGTGATGGTATGGAAGAGTAAAAAAATTATATCCAAGTGGCATAAAAGGGATTATGATATTTAGGCCCCGTTTGGTTTAGGGTGACAGTTTAGTGACTAAAGTTTAGTCATTTTTAGTTACTAAAGAAGCAAACATGATGACTAAAGTGGGGTGACTAAACTTTAGTTCTTTAGTCCCTAGTCCCTTTTAAAGGACTAAAGTATGATTTTTAACTTATTTGCCCTCTATTGCAGTAAACATTCAAATCAATTAATGATCTTTAGTCCGATTTAGTCGTTAGAACCAAACGATGTACTTTAGTGACTAATCACTAAAGTTTAGTCTAGTGACTAAAGAAACCAAACAGAACCTTACAATGATAAATACGATACTAGACTAAATTAAGTGACATTTAAAGAATCTTCTATATATAAAAAAAATAGACTCTTATATGAAGAGGCTGGTTATGGTTTGAGTTGTAGGTTCCTAATCTTCGCCGCTCCACTGACTGGCCTGACAAGAGGACAGCGCCGCCTGCGCCGCTCCGACTATTGTGCCACTCGACAGAGTGAGGCTGACAGCAGCCAAGTCCGGCCTCGGGCGCCATAGGAAGCTCCGCCTCGCCCGACCCCAGGGCTCGGACTCGGGCTCGGCCCCGGAAGACGACGAACTCCGTCTCGCCCGACCCCAGGGCTCGGACTCGGGCTCGGCCCCGGAAGACGACGAACTCCGCCTCGCCCGACCCCAGGGCTCGGCCCCGGAAGACGACGAACTCCGCCTCGCCCGACCCCAGGGCTCGGACTCGGGCTCGGCCCCGGAAGACGACGAACTCTGCCTCGCCCGACCCCAGGGCTCGAACTCAGCCCTGGCCTCAACCGACGGTCTCCGCCTCGCCCGACCCAAGGGCTCGGACTCGGCCTCGACCTCGGAAGACAGACTCGACCTCGACCTCGGAGGAGCCTCCGCCTCGCCCTACCCAGGGCTCGGACCGACCACGCCACAGGAGGGGCCATCATTACCCTACCCCTAGCTAGCCCTGGCTACGGGGGACAAGACCGGCGTCCTATCTGGCTCGCCCCGATAAAACAAGTAATGATGGCGCCCCGCGTGCTCCATGACGACGGCGGCTCTCAGCCCCCTTACGGAAGCAAGGAGACGTCAGCAAGGACTCGACAGCCCCGACAGTTGTCCTTCCACCAGGCTCCAGCGCTCCTCCGACGGCCACGACATCACACGAACAGGGTGCCAAAACCTCTTCGGCTGCCACGACGGCATGTACTTAGGGCACTAGCTCCTCTCTGCTAGACACGTTAGCACACTGCTACATCTCCCATTGTACACCTGGACCCTCTCCTTACGCCTATAAAAGGAAGGTCCAGGGCCCTCTTACGGAGGGTTGGCCGCGCGGGGAAGGACGGGACAGCGCGCGCACAGGCCTCTCGCTCCCTCCCGCGCGGACGCTTGTAACCCCCTACTGCAAGCGCACCCGACCTGGGCGCGGGACAAACACGAAGGCCGCGGGTTTCCCCTTTTACGCATGTCTCCCTTCGGCTTTTCCCCCCTTCGCGCTCTGTCTCGCGCCGACCCATCTGGGCTGGGGCACGCGGCGACAATTTACTCGTCGGTCCGGGGACCCCCGGGGTCGAAACGCCGACAGTTGGCGCGCCAGGTAGGGGCCTGCCGCGTGTTGACGAACAACTTCCCGTCAAGCTCCAGATGGGTAGTCTCCGGCAACCTTTCCAGCCCGGGGCGGTGCTCCGTTTCGGGAGTCTTGAGTTCATGTCCCTTGATGGCAGCTACGACATGATACTCCTTCCCCCGCCACGCGACAGCGACAATGGCGGCCGACAACCCGCCCGCCGGCGGCGGAATCGACGACGTCTTCCCCACGTGGCGGAAGAAAAACATTCGGGTTTGTCCCGCCGCCTCCCCCGCCGACGGAGGAGGAGGCGGGGCAACCAAGGCCAAGCAGGAGGCGGCACCTCGTCGGCTGTCGAGCGAGTCGACGGCGCCGGCGCCCCAACGGGGGACACGTCGGGCATCGACCTCGCGTCTGAGACGAAGACTAGCGTCATTTCCCCGCAACACGCCAACTCCAAGCGGACGGACGACGCCAGCACGCTCGCAAAGGACTTGCTGGGCGTCACCCTCGTACCTGAGACGACGGTGCAGTCTGCCTCTGACGTGACTTCGTCACTGCCCGTCGACCAAGAGGTACCGACCGATTCCCATCTCGAGCCTTTTGGATTCAGCCTCGACACACCAAGCGACTTCGCTTCGGTGGACGCTTTCATAGAGGCGAGTCCAAACCCTCCGGGGTACGGTATGCGGTCACCCTGGGACCGGCTGACAGCCGTCTCGACCTACGGGCCCTCGGGTTCCGAGGAAGATGACGAGCCCGACTTTTGTTGGGATTTCTCCGGACTTGGTAACCCCAGTGCCATGCGGGACTTCATGACTGCATGCGACTACTGCCTTTCCGATTGTTCCGACGGTAGCCGCAGCTTCGGCGACGAGGACTGCGGCCCAAGTCGTGAATGTTTCCACGTCGATCTAGGGGGTCCCGGCGAAGGCAACCATCTTGGTATACCGGAAAACGGTGATCCCCCTAGGCCTGCGCCTCGCTTTGACATCCTTCGGGAGCTAGCTGTGGTCCCAGTCCCTGCGGGGGGGTCAGGACTCACAGCTTAAGCAAATCCGCGAGATGCAGGCCAGGCTCGACGAGGGAGCAGGAACACTTGAGCCGTTCCGCCGGGATATCGGGCAGGAATGGGCAGGCCAACCTCCGGCCGGAGAAGCGCGTCATCTACCCCAGGGCATCCAGCACCGCATCGCCGACGATGTCAGGGCAAGGCCGCCACCGGCTTCCAGTGGGGTCGGCCAGAACCTGGCTGCAGCGGCAATACTTCTCCGCGCGATGCCGGAACCATCAACCACCGAGGGGCGGCGTATCCAGGGAGAGCTCAAGAATCTCCTAGAGGATGTCGCGGTCCGATGGGCCGAAAGCTCTGCCTCCCGAAGGCAGGGGTACCCCTCGGAGCATCGCGCCGCGACTTCCCGATTCATGCGGGAAGCCTCAGTCCACACCGGGCGCACGCGCAACACAGCGCCTGCGGCCCCGGGTCGCCTCGGCAACGAGCACCATCACCGCAACCGTCGAGCCCACCTCGACGAGAAGGTGCGCCGAGGCTACCACCCAGGCGTGGGGGACGCTACGACAGCGGGGAGGATCGGAGTCCCTCGCCCGAACCACCCGGTCCGCAGGCTTTCAGCCGGGCCATACGACGGGCGCCGTTCCCGACCCGGTTCCGAACCCCGACTACTATCAAAAAGTACTCAGGGGAGACGAGGCCGGAACTGTGGCTCGCGGACTACCGGCTGGCCTGCCACCTAGGTGGAACAGACGATGACAACCTCATCATCCGCAACCTCCCCCTGTTCCTCTCCGACACCGCTCGGGCCTGGCTGGAGCATTTGCCTCCGGGGCAGATCTCCAACTGGGACGACCTGGTCCAAGCCTTCGCCAGCAACTTCCAGGGCACGTACGTGCGCCCCGGGAACTCCTGGGATCTCCGAAGCTGCCGCCAGCAGCCGGGAGATTCTCTCCGGGACTACATCCGGTGATTCTCGAAGCAGCGCACCAAGCTGCCCAACATCACCGACTCGGATGTCATCGGCGCGTTCCTCGCCGGCACCACCTGTCGCGACCTGGTGAGAAAGCTAGGTCGCAAGACCCCCACCAGGGCGAGCGAGCTGATGGACATCGCCACCAAGTTCGCCTCTGGCCAGGAGGCGGTTGAGGCCATCTTCCAGAAGGACAAGCAGCCCAGGGCCGCCAGCCGGAAGATGTCCCCAAGGCGTCCACTCAGCGCGGCACCAAGAAGAAAGGCAAGAAGAAGTCGCAAGCGAAACGCGACGCCGCTGACGCGGACCTTGTCGCCGCCGCTGAATACAAGAACCCTCGGAAACCTCTCGGAGGTGCCAATCTCTTCGACAAGATGCTCAAGGAGCCGTGCCCCTATCATCAGGGGCCCGTCAAGCACACCCTTGAGGAGTGCACCATGCTTCGGCGCCACTTTCACAAGGCCGGGCCACCTGCGGAGGGTGGCAGGGCCCGCGACGACGATAAGAAGGAGGATCACAAGGCAGGAGAGTTCCCCGAGGTCCACGACTGCTTCATGATCTACGGTGGGCAAGTGGTGAACGCCTCGGCTCGGCACCGCAAGCAAGAGCGACGGGAGGTCTGCTCGGTAAAGGTGGTGGTGCCAGTCTACCTAGACTGGTCCGACAAGCCCATCACCTTCGACCAGGGCGACCACCCCGACCGCGTGCCGAGCCCGGGGAAATACCCGCTAGTTGTCGACCCCGTCGTCGGCAACGTCAGGCTCACCAAGGTCCTCATGGACGGAGGCAGCAGCCTCAACATCATCTACGACGAGACCCTCGGGCTCCTATGGATCGATTTGTCCTCGGTCCGGGCAGGCGCGGCGCCTTTCCACGGGATCATCCCCGGGAAACGCGTCCAGCCCCTCGGACAACTCGATCTACCCGTCTGCTTCGGGACTCCCTCCAACTTCCGAAGGGAAACCCTCACGTTCGAGGTGGTCGGGTTCCGAGGGACCTACCACACAGTGTTGGGGAGGCCATGCTACGCCAAGTTCATGATCGTCCCCAACTACACCTACCTCAAGCTCAAGATGTCGGGCCCCAACGGGGTCATCACTGTCGGCCCCACGTATCGACACGCGTACAAATGTGACGTGGAGTGCGTGGAGTACGCCGAGGCCCTCGCCGAATCCGAGGCCCTCATCGCCGACCTGGAAAGCCTCTCCAAGGAGGTGCCAGACGTGAAGCGCCATGCCGGCAACTTCGAGCCAGCGGAGACGGTTAAGTCCGTCCCACTCGACCCCAGCAACGACGCCTCCAAGCAGATTCGGATCGGCTCCAAGCTCGATCCCAAATAGGAAGCAGTGCTCGTCGACTTTCTCCGCGCAAACGCCGACGTTTTCGCGTGGAGTCCCTCGGACATGCCCGGCATACCGAGGGATGTCGCCGAGCACTCGCTGGATATCCGAGCTGGAGCCCGACCCGTGAAGCAGTCTCTGCGCCGATTCAACGAAGAAAAGCGCAGAGCCATAGGCGAGGAGATCCACAACCTAATGGCGGCGGGGTTCATCAAAGAGGTATTCCATCCCGAATGGCTCGCCAACCCTGTGCTTGTGAGAAAGAAAGGAGGGAAATGGTAGATGTGTGTAGACTACACTGGTCTAAACAAAGCATGTCCAAAAGTTCCCTACCCTCTGCCTCGCATCGATCAAATCATGGATTCCACTGCTGGGTGCGAAACCCTGTCTTTCCTCGATGCCTACTCAGGGTATCACCAAATCAGGATGAAAGAGTCCGACCAGCTCGCGACTTCTTTCATCACTCCTTTCGGCATGTACTGCTATGTTACCATGCCGTTTGGTTTGAGGAATGCGGGTGCGACATACCAAAGGTGCATGAACCATGTGTTCGGCGAACACATCGGTCGAACGGTCGAGGCTTACGTCGATGACATCGTAGTCAAGACGAGGAAAGCCTCCGACCTCCTTTTCGACCTTGAAGCGACATTCCGGTGTCTCAAGGCGAAAGGCGTAAAACTCAACCCTGAGAAGTGTGTCTTTGGAGTCCCCCGAGGCATGCTCTTGGGGTTCATCGTCTCCGAGCGGGGCATCGAGGCCAACCCGGAGAAAATCGCGGCCATCACCAGCATGGGGCCCATTGATAGTCGCCTAGAGGGGGGGTGAATAGGGCGAAACTGAAATTTACAAATATAAACACAACTACAAGCCGGGTTAGCGTTAGTAATAAAGAAACGAGTCCGTGAGAGAGGGCGCAAAACAAATCCCAAGCGTATAAGCAAGTGAGACACGGAGATTTGTTTTACCGAGGTTCGGTTCTTGCAAACCTACTCCCCGTTGAGGAGGCCACAAAGGCCGGGTCTCTTTCAACCCTTCCCTCTCTCAAACGATCCCTCGGATCGAGTGAGCTTTCTTTTCTCAATCACTTGGAGCACAAAGTTCCCACAAGGACCACCACAAGTTTGGTGTCTCTTGCCTCAATTACAAGTGAGTTTGATCGCAATGAAGGAATCAAGAAAGCACGATTAAAAAGCCAAGCGACAAGAGCGACGAATAACACACGGATCACTTTCTCTCTCAAGTCACTAATCACTAGTGATCTCTTTTCTCAATTGTGAAACTTGGAGAGATGGAGGCTTTGAATGTGTCTTGGAATGGATTGCTAGCTCTTGTATTGAATGTTGAAGGTTGGAATGCTTGGTTGTTGTGAATGGAGGTGGTTGGGGTTGTATTTATAGCCACCAACCACTTCCTAGCCGTTGGGCCATTCTGCTGAGCGCGGACGGTCCGCGAGCCAGGTCCGGACGGTCCGCCCCTGTAGATCAACGGCTGAAAATGCAACGGTCAGCAGTAACGGCTATATCAACGGCTATATTGCATTTAATGCATCGTCAGATGTCAGACAGAGCCAGTCGCGAACGGTCCGGTCGTGCACCCCGGACGGTCCGCGAGGCCCCCTATAATTCATTTCTCCGAACCCGTCACCTTCGGGTTTTTCGGTTTCTTACCAACCGGACGGTCCGCGCCTGAGGCCGGACAGTCCGCGCGAGGGCTCAGACGGTCTTTGCTTTTCCTTCGGACAGTCCGTAGTGGAAACTTGTGTTTTTGCATTGGTTCTGTCCGAGGGTCATTCTTGTGTCGCGGACGGTCCGCCGCAAGGGCCCGGACGGTCCGCGCTTGGCCTGTTTTTCCAAAAAGCTTCTCCTGTCCGGAATTCCGGACAGTCGATTTCGTATAGTTATAGATGAACCTTTGGTACCTGTAGAACATATAATCTAGAGCAAACTAGTTAGTCCAACAATTTGTGTTGGGCAATTCAACCACCAAAATTATTTAGGAACTAGGTGTAAGCCTAATTCCCTTTCAATCTCCCCCTTTTTGGTGATTGATGCCAACACAACCAAAGCAAATATAAAAGTGCATAATTGAACTAGTTTGCATAATGTAAGTGCAAAGGTTGCTTGGAATTGAGTCAATATAAATACTTACAAAATATGCATGAATTGTTTCTTTCTTATATAACATTTTGGACCACGCTTGCACCACATGTTTTTGCAAACTCTTTTGTAAATCCTTTTCAAAGTTCTTTTTGCAAATAGTCAAAGGTAAATGAATAAGATTTTGAGAAGCATTTTCAAGATTTGAAATTTTCTCCCCCTGTTTCAAATGCTTTTCCTTTGACTAACAAAACTCCCCCTAAATGAAATCCTCCTCTTAGTGTTCAAGAGGGTTTTGATATGTCATTTTGAAATACTACTTTCTCCCCCTTTTGAACACAATAGGATATCAATTGAAAAATATTCGACACTTAAGTTTTTGAAAATTGGTGGTGGTGCGGTCCTTTTGCTTTGGGCTCTTACTTTCTCCCCCTTTGGCATGAATCGCCAAAAACGGAATCATTAGAGCCCTCTAAGTGCTATCTTCCTCTTTGATCATAAATAAATGAGTTAAGATTATACCAAAGACGAAGTCCGGTCCTTTTGCTTTGGGCTTCTTTCTTTCTCCCCCAAAGACAAAGTCCTTTTCTTTGATGCTCATGCTTTTCTCCCCCAAGAATGGAGAGTTGCTTGGAGTGACGGCGAAGGATGAGTTACGGAGTGGAAGCCTTTGTCTTCGCCGAAGACTCCAATTCCCTTTCAATACACCTATGACTTGGTTTGAAATAGACTTGAAAACACATTAGTCATAGCATATGAAGGAGATATGATCAAAGGTATACAAATGAGCTATGAGTGCAAGTTAACAAAAGAAATTCCTAGAATCAAGAATATTTAGCTCATGCCTAAGTTTGTTAAAGGTTTGTTCATCAAGAGGCTTGGTAAAGATATCGGCTAATTGATCTTTAGTATTAATGTAAGAAATCTCGATATCCCCCTTTTGTTGGTGATCCCTCAAAAAGTGATACCGAATGGCTATGTGTTTAGTGCGGCTATGCTCGACGGGATTGTCGGCCATTTTGATTGCACTCTCATTATCACATAGCAAAGGGACTTTGGTTAATTTGTAACCGTAGTCCCGCAGGGTTTGCCTCATCCAAAGCAATTGTGCGCAACAATGGCCTGCGGCAATGTACTCGGCTTCGGCGGTGGAAAGAGCGACCGAATTTTGCTTCTTTGAAGCCCAAGACACCAAGGATCTTCCCAAGAACTGGCAAGTCCCCGATGTGCTCTTCCTATTGATTTTACACCCCGCCCAATCGGCATCGGAATAACCAATTAAATCAAATGTGGATCCCTTAGGATACCAAAGCCCAAACTTAGGAGTATAAGCCAAATATCTCAAGATTCGTTTTACGGCCGTAAGGTGAGCTTCCTTAGGGTCGGCTTGGAATCTTGCACACATGCATACGGAAAGCATAATATCCGGTCGAGATGCACATAAGTAGAGTAAAGAACCTATCATCGACCGGTATACCTTTTGATCCATGGACTTACCTCCCGTGTCGAGGTCGAGATGCCCATTTGTTCCCATGGGTGTCTTGATGGGTTTGGCATCCTTCATCCCAAACTTGTTTAGAATGTCTTGAGTGTACTTCGTTTGGCTAATGAAGGTGCCCTCTTGGAGTTGCTTCACTTGGAATCCTAAGAAATACTTCAACTCCCCCATCATAGACATCTCGAATTTCTGTGTCATAATCCTACTAAACTCTTCACATGTAGACTCGTTAGTAGACCCAAATATAATATCATCAACATAAATTTGGCATATAAACAAGTCATTTTCAAGAGTTTTAGTAAAGAGTGTAGGATCGGCCTTTCCGACTTTGAATCCATTTGCAATAAGAAAATCTCTAAGGCATTCATACCATGCTCTTGGGGCTTGCTTGAGCCCATAAAGCGCCTTAGAGAGCTTATAGACATGGTTAGGATACTCACTGTCTTCAAAGCCGGGAGGTTGCTCAACATAGACCTCTTCCTTGATAGGTCCATTGAGGAAGGCACTTTTCACGTCCATTTGATAAAGCTTAAAGCCATGGTAAGTAGCATAGGCTAATAATATACGAATTGACTCAAGCCTAGCTACGGGTGCATAGGTTTCACCGAAATCCAAACCTTCGACTTGGGAGTATCCCTTGGCCACAAGTCGAGCTTTGTTCCTTGTCACCACACCATGCTCGTCTTGCTTGTTGCGGAAGACCCATTTGGTTCCTACAACATTTTGATTAGGACGTGGAACTAAATGCCATACCTCATTCCTCGTGAAGTTGTTGAGCTCCTCTTGCATCGCCACCACCCAATCCGAATCTTGAAGTGCTTCCTCTACCCTGTGTGGCTCAATAGAGGAAACAAAAGAGTAATGTTCACAAAAATGAGCAACACGAGATCTGGTGGTTACCCCCTTATGAATGTCGCCGAGGATGGTGTCGACGGGGTGATCTCGTTGGATTGCTTGGTGGACTCTTGGGTGTGGCGGCCTTGGTTCTTGCTCATCCTCCTTTTCTTGATTATTTGCATCTCCCCCTTGATTATTGCCATCATCTTGAGGTGGCTTATTTGATTGATCTTCTTCTTCATCAACTTGAGCCTCTTCCTCATCTTGAGTTGGTGGAGATGCTTGCATGGAGGAGGATGGTTGATTTTGTGCATTTGGAGGCTCTTCAGATTCCTTAGGACACACATCCCCAATGGACATGTTCCTTAGCGCGATGCACGGAGCCTCTTCATCACCTATCTCATCAAGATCAACTTGCTCTACTTGAGAGCCGTTAGTTTCATCAAACACAACGTCACATGAGACTTCAACTAGTCCAGTGGACTTGTTAAAGACCCTATATGCCCTTGTGTTTGAGTCATATCCTAGTAAAAAGCCTTCTACAGTCTTAGGAGCAAATTTAGATTTTCTACCTCTTTTAACAAGAATAAAGCATTTGCTACCAAAGACTCTAAAATATGAAATGTTGGGCTTTTTACCGGTTAGGAGTTCATACGATGTCTTCTTGAGGATTCGGTGAAGATATAATCGGTTGATGGCGTAGCAAGCGGTGTTGACCGCCTCGGCCCAAAACCGATCCGAAGTCTTGTACTCATCAAGCATGGTCCTTGCCATGTCCAATAGAGTTCTATTCTTCCTCTCCA
The DNA here is from genome assembly GCF_902167145.1 of Zea mays. Taxonomy (NCBI): domain Eukaryota; kingdom Viridiplantae; phylum Streptophyta; class Magnoliopsida; order Poales; family Poaceae; genus Zea; species Zea mays. The sequence continues at coordinate 221,106,018 of NC_050100.1, read as the reverse complement.
CTACACCATTTTGTTGTGGCGTGTAGGGAGAAGAGAACTCATGCTTGATGCCCTCCTCCTCAAGGAAGCCTTCAATTTGAGAATTCTTGAACTCCGTCCCGTTGTCGCTTCTTATTTTCTTGATCCTTAAGCCGAACTCATTTTGAGCCCGTCTCAAGAATCCCTTTAAGGTCTCTTGGGTTTGAGATTTTTCCTGTAAGAAGAATACCCAAGTGAAGCGAGAATAATCATCCACAATAACAAGACAGTACTTACTCCCGCTGATGCTTATGTAAGTGATCGGGCCGAATAGATCCATGTGCAGGAGCTCTAGTGGCCTGTCGGTCGTCATTATGTTCTTATGCGGATGATGAGAGCCAACTTGCTTTCCTGCTTGGCATGCGCTACAAATCCTGTCTTTCTCAAAATGAACATTGGTTAGTCCTAAAATGTGCTCTCCCTTTAGAAGCTTATGAAGATTCTTCATTCCAACATGGGCTAGTCGACGGTGCCAGAGCCAACCCATGTTAGTCTTAGCAATTAAGCAAGTGTCGAGTTCAGCTCTATCAAAATCTACCAAGTATAGCTGACCCTCTAACACTCCCTTAAATGCTATTGAATCATCACTTCTTCTAAAGACAGTGACACCTATATCAGTGAATAGACAGTTGTAGCCCATTTGACACAATTGAGAAACAGAAAGCAAGTTGTAATCTAAAGAATCAACAAGAAAAACATTGGAAATAGAATGGTCAGGAGATATAGCAATTTTACCCAAACCTTTGACCAAACCTTGATTTCCATCCCCGAATGTGATCGCTCTTTGGGGATCTTGGTTTTTCTCATATGAGGAGAACATCTTCTTCTCCCCTGTCATGTGGTTTGTGCATCCGCTGTCGAGTATCCAACTTGAGCCCCCGGATGCATAAACCTACAAAACAAATTTAGTTCTTGACTTTAGGTACCCAAATGGTTTTGGGTCCTTTGGCATTAGACACAAGAAGTTTGGGTACCCAAACACAAGTCTTGGAACCCTTGTGCTTGCCCCCAACATATTTGGCAACTACTTTGCCGGATTTGTTAGTCAACACATAAGATGCATCAAAAGTTTTAAATGAAATGTCATGATCATTTGATGCACTAGGAGTTTTCTTAGGCAACTTAGCACGGGTTGGTTGCCTAGAACTAGATGTCTCACCCTTATACATAAAAGCATGATTAGGGCCAGAGTGAGACTTCCTAGAGTGAATTCTCCTAATCTTGCTCTCGGGATAACCGGCAGGGTATAAAATGTAACCCTCGTTATCCTGAGGCATGGGAGCCTTGCCCTTAACAAAGTTGGACAATCTCTTAGGAGGGGCACTAATTTTGACATTGTCTCCCCTTTGGAAGCCAATGCCATCCTTAATGCCCGGGCGTCTCCCATTATAAAGCATGCTACGAGCAAATTTAAATTTCTCATTTTCTAAGTTGTGCTCGGCAATTTTAGCATCTAGTTTTGCTATATGATCATTTTGTTGTTTAATTAAAGACATGTGATCATGAATAGCATTAACATCAATATCTCTACATCTATCACAAATAGACACATGCTCAATAGTAGATGTAGACGGTTTGCAAGAATTAAGTTCAACAATCTTAGCACGTAATATATCATTTTTATCTCTAAGATCGGAAATAGTGATATTGCAAACATCAAAATCTTTAGCCTTAGTAATCAAATTATCATTTTCTACTCTAAGGCTAGCAAGAGAAATGTTTAATTCTTCAATCCTAGCAAGCAAATCATCATTATTATCTCTAGGATTGGGAATTGAAACATTACAAACATGTGAATCAACCTTAGCATTTAAACTAGCATTTTCATGTCTAAGGTTGTCAATCATCTCACGGCAAGTGCTTAGCTCACTAGATAACTTTTCACATTTCTCAATTTCTAGAGCATAAGCCTTTTTAACCTTAACATGTTTCTTGTTTTCTTTAATTAGACAATCCTCTTGGGAATCCAAAAGGTCATCCTTTTCATGAATAGCACTGACTAATTCATTTAATTTTTCTTTTTGAGCTATGTTAAGGTTGGCAAAAAGGGAACGCAAACTATCCTCCTCATCACTAGCATTGTCATCACTAGAAGATTCATATTTAGTGGATGAGTTAGATTTAACCTTTTTCCTTTTGCCGTCCTTTGCCATGAGGCACTTGTGGCCGACGTTGGGGAAGAGAAGTCCCTTGGTGACGGCGATGTTGGCGGCGTCCTCGTCGTCGGAGGAGTCGCTTGAGCTTTCGTCGGAGTCCCACTCGCGACAAACATGGGCATCGCCGCCCTTCTTCTTGTAGTACCTCTTCTTCTCCTTTCTTCTCCCCTTCTTGTCGTCGCCTCGGTCACTGTCACTTGATATAGGACATTTAGCAATAAAATGACCGGGCTTACCACACTTGTAGCAAACCTTCTTGGAGCGGGACTTGTAGTCTTTCCCCCTCCTTTGCTTGAGGATTTGGCGGAAGCTCTTGATGACGAGTGCCATTTCCTCATTGTCGAGCTTGGAGGCGTCTATTGGTTGTCGACTTGGCGTGGCCTCCTCCTTCTTTTCTTCCGTCGCCTTGAATGCGACGGGTTGAGCTTCGGATGTGGTGGGTTCGTCAAGCTCGTTGATTTTCCTCGAGCCTTCGATCATGCACTCAAAACTTACAAAATGCCCGATAACTTCCTCGGGGGTCATTTTAGTATATCTAGGATTGCCACGAATTAATTGAACTTGAGTAGGGTTAAGGAAAATAAGAGATCTTAGAATAACCTTAACCACTTCGTGGTCATCCCACTTTACGCTCCCGAGGTTGCGCACTTGGTTCACCAAAGTCTTGAGCCGGTTGTACATGTGTTGTGGCTCTTCTCCTTTGCGAAGCCGGAACCGACCGAGCTCCCCCTCGATCGTTTCCCGCTTGGTGATCTTTGTGAGCTCGTCTCCCTCGTGCGCGGTTTTGAGCACATTCCAAACCTCTTTGGCGCTCTTCAACCCTTGAACTTTGTTATACTCTTCTCTACTTAAAGAGGCGAGGAGTATTGTTGTCGCTTGAGAGTTGAAGTGCTCGATTTGGGCCACCTCATCCTCATTATAGTCTTTATCCCCTACGGATGGTACCTGTGCACCAAACTCAACAACATCCCATATACTTTTGTGGAGTGAGGTTAGATGAAATCGCATTAAATCACTCCACCTAGCATAATCTTCACCATCAAAAGTTGGTGGTTTGCCTAATGGGACGGAAAGTAAAGGTGCATTTTTAGAGATGCGAGGGTAATGTAGGGGGATCTTACTAAACTTCTTACGCTCTTGGCGTTTAGAAGTTACGGAGGGCGCATCGGAGTCGGAGGTCGATGTTGATGAAGTGTCGGTCTCGTAGTAGACCACTTTTCTCATCCTTTTGTGCTTGTCCCCTCTCCGATGTGGTTTGTGGGAGGAAGATTTCTCCTTCTTCTCTTTGTGGTGCGAAGAAGATTTCTTCTCCTTCCCTTTGTTGGAGGAGCTCTTCTTCTTCTCCTTTCTCTTGGTGCGGGACTCTTCCGATGAAGTGCTCCCGTGGCTTGTAGTGGGCTTTTCGCCGGTCTCCATCTCCTTCTTGGCGTGATCTCCCGACATCACTTCGAGCGGTTAGGCTCTAATGAAGCACCGGGCTCTGATACCAATTGATAGTCGCCTAGAGGGGGGGTGAATAGGGCGAAACTGAAATTTACAAATATAAACACAACTACAAGCCGGGTTAGCGTTAGTAATAAAGAAACGAGTCCACGAGAGAGGGCGCAAAACAAATCCCAAGCGTATAAGCAAGTGAGACACGGAGATTTGTTTTACCGAGGTTCGGTTCTTGCAAACCTACTCCCCGTTGAGGAGGCCACAAAGGCCGGGTCTCTTTCAACCCTTCCCTCTCTCAAACGATCCCTCGGATCGAGTGAGCTTTCTTTTCTCAATCACTTGGAGCACAAAGTTCCCACAAGGACCACCACAAGTTTGGTGTCTCTTGCCTCAATTACAAGTGAGTTTGATCGCAATGAAGGAATCAAGAAAGCACGATTAAAAAGCCAAGCGACAAGAGCGACGAATAACACACGGATCACTTTCTCTCTCAAGTCACTAATCACTAGTGATCTCTTTTCTCAATTGTGAAACTTGGAGAGATGGAGGCTTTGAATGTGTCTTGGAATGGATTGCTAGCTCTTGTATTGAATGTTGAAGGTTGGAATGCTTGGTTGTTGTGAATGGAGGTGGTTGGGGTTGTATTTATAGCCACCAACCACTTCCTAGCCGTTGGGCCATTCTGCTGAGCGCGGACGGTCCGCGAGCCAGGTCCGGACGGTCCGCCCCTGTAGATCAACGGCTGAAAATGCAACGGTCAGCAGTAACGGCTATATCAACGGCTATATTGCATTTAATGCGTCGTCAGATGTCAGACAGAGCCAGTCGCGGACGGTCCGGTCGTGCACCCCGGACGGTCCGCGAGGCCCCCTATAATTCATTTCTCCGAACCCGTCACCTTCGGGTTTTTCGGTTTCTTACCAACCGGACGGTCCGCGCCTGAGGCCGGACAGTCCGCGCGAGGGCTCGGACGGTCTTTGCTTTTCCTTCGGACAGTCCGTAGTGGAAACTTGTGTTTTTGCATTGGTTCTGTCCGAGGGTCATTCTTGTGTCGCGGACGGTCCGCCGCAAGGGCCCGGACGGTCCGCGCTTGGCCTGTTTTCCCAAAAAGCTTCTCCTGTCCGGAATAATCTACGGTATTCCGGACAGTCGATTTCGTATAGTTATAGATGAACCTTTGGTACCTGTAGAACATATAATCTAGAGCAAACTAGTTAGTCCAACAATTTGTGTTGGGCAATTCAACCACCAAAATTATTTAGGAACTAGGTGTAAGCCTAATTCCCTTTCACCCATCAAGGACTTGAAAGGCGTACAGAGGGTCACGGGATGCCTTGCGGCTCTGAGCTGTTTCATCTCGCGCCTCGACGAAAGAGGCCTGCCTCTGTACCGCCTCTTAAGAAAGGCCGAGTGCTTCACTTGGACCCCTGAGGCCGAGGAAGCCCTCGGGAACCTGAAGGCGCTCCTCACGAACGCGCCCATCTTGGTGCCCCTTGCTGCCGGAGAAGCCCTCTTGATCTACGTCGCCGCTACCACTCAGGTGGTCAGCGCCGCGATCGTGGTTGAGAGACGAGAAGAGGGGCATGCATTGCCCGTCCAGAGGCCAGTCTACTTCATCAGTGAGGTACTGTCCGAGACCAAGATCCGCTACCCACAAATTCAGAAGCTGTTGTACGCGGTGATCCTGACGCGGCGGAAGTTGCGACACTACTTTGAGTCTCATCCGGTAACTGTGGTGTCATCCTTCCCCCTGGGGGAGATCATCCAGTGCCGAGAGGCCTCGGGTAGGATTGCAAAGTGGGCAGTGGAAATCATGGGCGAGACAATCTCGTTCGCCCCTCGGAAGGCCATCAAGTCCCAAGTCTTGGCGGACTTTGTGGCTGAATGGGTCGATACCCAACTCCCGACAGCTCCGATCCAACCGGAACTCTGGACCATGTTTTTCGACGGGTCGCTGATGAAGACAGGGGTAGGCGCGGGCCTGCTCTTCATCTCGCCCCTCGAGAAGCACCTACGCTATGTGCTACGCCTCCAGTTCCCGGCGTCCAACAATGTGGCCGAGTACGAGGCTCTGGTCAACGGGTTGTGCATCGCCATCGAGCTAGGGGTCCGACGTCTCGACGCTCGCGGTGACTCGCAGCTCGTCATTGACCAAGTCATGAAGAACTCCCATTGTCGCGACCCGAAGATGGAAGCCTACTGCGATGAGGTTCGGCGCCTGGAGGACAAGTTCTACGGGCTTGAGCTCAACCACATCGCCCGACGATACAATGAGACTGCGGACGAGCTGGCTAAGATAGCCTCGAGGCGGACAACGGTTCCCTGGACGTCTTCTCCCGAGACCTGCATCAACCCTCCGTCAAGACCGACGACGCGCCCGAGCCTGAGAAGGCCTCGGCTCAGCCCGAGGCACCCTCGGCCCTCGAGGGTGAGGCACTGCGCGTTGAGGAGGAGCGGAGCGGGGTCACGCCTAATCGAAACTGGCAGACCCCGTACCTGCAATATCTCCACCGAGGAGAGCTACCCCTCGACCGAGCCGTAGCTCGGCAGTTGGCGCGGCGCGCCAAGTCGTTCGTCTTGCTGGGGGACGGGAAGGAGCTCTACCACCGCAGCCCCTCGGGCATCCTCCAGCGATGCATATCCATCGCCGAAGGCCAGGAGCTCTTACAAGAAGTACACTCGGGGGCTTGCGATCATCACGCAGCGCCTCGATCCCTTGTTGGAAACGTCTTCCAACAAGGTTTCTACTGGCCGACCGCGGTGGCCGACGCCACTAGAATTGTCCACACCTGCCAATGGTGTCAATTCTATGCGAGGCAGACGCACTTGCCCGCTCAGGCTCTGCAGACGACACCCATCACCTGTCCGTTTGTTGTGTGGGGTTTGGACCTCGTTGGCCCCTTGCAGAAGGCACTCGGGGGCTACACGCACCTGCTGGTCGCCATCGACAAATTCTCCAAGTGGATCGAGGTCCGACCCCTAAACAACATCAGATCCGAGCAGGCGGTGGCGTTCTTCACCAACATCATCCATCGCTTTGGGGTCCCGAACTCCATCATCACCGACAATGACACCCAGTTCACCGGCAGAAAGTTCCTGGACTTCTGCGAGGATCACCACATCCGGGTGGACTGGGCCGCCGTGGCTCACCCCATGGCGAATGGGCAAGTAGAGCGTGCCAACGGCATGATTCTGCAAGGACTCAAGCCGCAGATCTACAACGACCTCAACAAGTTCGGCAAGCGATGGATGAAGGAGCTCCCCTCGGTGGTCTGGAGCCTGAGGACAACGCCGAGCCGAGCCACGGGCTTCACACCGTTCTTTCTAGTCTATGGGGCTGAGGCCATCTTGCCCACAGACTTAGAATACGGTTCCCCGAGGACGAGGGCCTACGACGACCAAAGCAATCGAGCTAACCGAGAAGACTCACTGGACCAGTTGGAAGAGGCTCGGGACACGGCCTTACTACACTCGGCGCGGTACCAGCAGTCCCTACGATGCTACCACGCCCGAGGGGTTCGGTCCCGAGACCTCCAGGTGGGCGACCTGGTGCTTCGGCTGCGACAAGACGCCCGAGGGCGGCACAAGCTAACGCCTCCCTAGGAAGGGCCGTTCGTCATCGCCAAAGTTCTGAAGCCCGGGACGTACAAGCTGGCCAACAGTCAAGGCGAGGTCTACAGCAACACTTGGAACATCCGACAGCTACGTCGCTTCTACCCTAAAGATGCTTTCAAGTCGTTCGTACACCTCATTCACACACAAAGTCTAACCATCAAGGAAGGGTCAGCCTTGCCTCGGCAAAGCCCGACCCTCCCTCGGGGGCTAGAAGGGGGGAACCCCCTCTCGTCAAAATTTTCCTCGAAAAAAGTCTTCCATCAAAAAGGCTTCCGCGTCTTCCGGCTATATCAGTAGTAGGACCCCAAGAAACGAATAAGGGCGCATGTAAGTGGCAAGGCCGACCGAGCCGAGGGACTCCTACGCCTCTGGGATACGGATACCTCACTCGTCACCTACCACGAAAAATGACTCTTACTTGGGCAAGCTACCCTACTACTGACGAACGGGTCCGGATACGCAAAACGGAAGGAAAAGGAGCACAACCTTATATTACGATAATAAAGTGTTCGGGTCTCGGCGGCCTCAAAATACACATATGCATTCAAAGAAAACTGCTCCGGCAGAGTTAGGCGTCGCCCGGAGAAGGCGTCGCGCCCTCGGCTTCGTCCCCACCTTCGGCAAGGTCCGCCCCGGCTTCCGACGACGGCGCAAGCAGGAGGATCTCTGCCTCGAAGATGGTTGCCAGCACCGCGCTTGGGCCCGCGGCGGTCGCGTCGAGCCTCTGGACTTCGACCAGGGCGGCTTCATCTTCGTCGGGGAGGCAATACCCCTCGCTGACCCGCTCCAGATCCACGACATAGTGGGAAGCAAGCACGGCGAAGGCCCGCCTGACGCCGTGATGCAGCGTCTCGCGGAGTCTGCCACGCGCATGGTCACCCAAGGCCTGCAGGCGACTTTGAGGGGAGCTTCCCGAGGGGACATCGTCAAAGCCAACAACTCGGGAGAAGGCCGATATGGCCTCGGACATGGCCGCGTGGTCGACCTCCCTCTGCTCGGCCGCCTGAGCAAGCGCCTTGGTGGACTTATCAAGAGCAGACTCGAGCTCTGCGAACAACCAAAGCAGAAGACCTCAAACACAAGTTGAGGAACCGAGCTGAAACAAAAACTTGAAACAGCCAAGACATACCTCCGGCTCGGGCACGCTGCTCCGAGGATGCGGCTTGGGCCACGACTAGGTCTGCTGCAAAGGCTCCGGCCCGAGCAGACGCCTCGACTAACTGGACTCCAAGAGCCTCAGCCCGGCTTTCGGCCTCGGCGACCCGGCCCCGAGATTGGTCCCGCTCGCCGGTGACCTGGTCAAGCTCCGACTGCTGCCGCTGCTGCCTCTACTCCCAGATCGGCACAGAGCAACCAAAGGTCCGCCACCTCGGCGCTCTGTTGGGAGAGGCGCGCGGTAGCCCTGGCAAGCGTGGTCCTCAGGGACCGCAGCGAACCCTAGACATCGACCTCGCGGCGAATGAATGACGACTTGGCGGCGCTCAGATCCATCAGATCCTGAGGGAAGAAAGCGGGGCGTCACAAAGAACGACTTGATCACGAGAAAGGTATGCCTGAAATCATTACCTGGACGATCTTGGGAACGTCCCTGCAAAGGACCTCCAAGGTCGACCGGAGCGACCCCACCGTTGCCTCGGCACACTCATGAAGCCCGTCCCAATACTGCTCCTCCCGCTCATCGTCAAGAACGAAGAGGGGATCCGAGGCCCAACGGGTCCGGAACCAAAGCAACTGGCGCCGCTCCTCGGAGCTGCGCCGCACAGGGACAAGGCTACCGCTCAACGGGACGGGTCGCGGTCCCGCGCCCCCCTCCTCCGGGGCACCGAGTAGCGACGCATCGGCCATCTCAGCGTCGGCGGCGACGGGTGGCTCCACGGCCAGAACGGCAACGACCTCGGCAGCAGCCGGCGCCAGCGCCGGTAGCATGTCTGGTGGGCCCAAGGCCACGGCCGCGCCAGCAGCCTCCCCCAGCGCGACGACCGCCTCGACAAAAGAGCCAGCCTCGGGAGCTCGCTCCACGGCAACTGGTGCCGCCTGAGCCCCCCGCTGTGGGGCGTCTTGTGAGGAGGTCAGCTGGCCGGCGAGGCCCGGCGCGGCACTAGCTGCGGAAGCCGACACCGTCTTGAGGACCTTCCGGGGAGCCAGATCGGTCAAACCGTGACTCCGCTTGCTAAGGAGAAAATGAAAATCAGGGTCGGGACATACGAAGGAGGAGCCATGACGAAGATATCCTAAGATACTTACCCACTCCGGGCCATAATCAACCGTGCCTGTGGGGACTGGGGAGGTCTCTCGAACCTCGACCCCCGAAGGTACCACCGAGGACTGCCTCGCTGCCACCTTCGGTACCATCCTCGCCTTAGGCGCCCTAGGCGCCCGAGAGACGGACTGCCCAGGCGCAGCCACGTCGACCTGAGGATCGCCCTCCTGCGCAGCCGGCACGGGCGACGGTTCTCGGGGAACAGGTAGCTCGGCCTGACTCCCCGGGGTCACCTCAACTTCCCCGGCCGAGGGGTCAAGTACCCCCTCGGTCCGCCCCCGCTCTTCGGACCGGGACCCCGACGTCCTGGCCCCGGATACCGACGACACCAGCCCGCTCGGGGGCTGGCTTGACGACCCCTGGCCCAGCCTCAGATCCGGGCTGAGGCCAAGGCGGGCAGCCATATCGTCGTCTTCGTCATCGTCTTCATCGTCGTCAGGCGTCTCCGGCGACGGCTCCCTCGGGAGCCCATCCCGCTTCTGCCGACGACGGAGCTTTTCCAAGGCGTCCCGAGCCCGCGTCCGCTCGCGGGCCCGAGCCTTCTTCGCGTCCTTTTTCTCCTTCCTCTTCTCCGTGGCAACCCTCCGCGCAGCTCGGTCCACCGCGTCCTCCGGGACCGGTGGCCGGGAAGGCTTGTGATGCCCTACCTCCTGGAGACAGACGAAAAGTCTCGGCTGTGAGAACCAAGGGCAATCCGACGCAAGGAGAAAGAAGGAGCAGATACTCACCAGGGACACACACCCGCGGTCGGGACGCATCGAGGGCTGGGAAAGAGCGCCGTCGTCCGGCTTCCCCAACGTGACGGCTACCCGCCTGTGGAGGTTGTCGGAGGGAAGGGGATCCGAGGACATTCGCAAACCCTCCAAGTCGGCCCCCGGCGTCATCTTCCAAATCGGCAGACGCCGCTCCATCAAGGGGAGCACCCTCCGGCGATGAATGGCGGCAACCACTCCCGCAGCGGTGAGCCCTCCTTTCTGCAACTCCTCCAGGGCCTTCAGAAGGGGCTGGAGATTCTTTTGTCTGTCGCACGGGGTCCCGTACCGCCAGATATCGGCGGCGGCGGTCACCACTCGCTGAGAAAACGACGGGAGCCTCCCGTCGTCATTTCGGAGATAGAACCACCGGCGCTGCCACCCTTTGTTCGAGGACGCAAGGATGGTGGGGATATACTGCGGCGCCCACGCCTGCCTCAGCTGGGGGATGCAGCCACCGGCCCGCACTGCCGTGCGGACCCTTCTCTCCCCCGTCGGCGAGGCGAAAAGCTCCGCGGAGAAGAAATGAGTCCACAGGTCCCAGTGAGGGTCAATCCCCAAGTATCCTTCACAAACCGCCGCGAAGATGGCGGCTTGCGAGATGGAGTTGGGACTGAGGTTGTGCAGCTCCACCCCATAGACATGCAGAATCGCCCGCATAAAACGGCTTGCCGGCACTCCGAACCCCCGCTCGTGAAAGGAGACGAAGCTCACGACATACCCCGACGGCGGGGACGGGGTGGCTCCGCTCGAGGGAGGCATCCACTCCGGCTGCGAGTCACCGGAGAGAGGGCGAAGCAAACCCTCAGCGACAAGGGCCTCCAGGTCATCCGCCGTGACGGTGGAGAAAGGCCACGGGTCGCGCGGCGGAACAATGGTCACCCGGTCGGCCATCACCAAGCAGAAAAGATGGCGGCGGAAAGGACTGGATGAGCGGTTTCCTTTCTCTGGCTATTCCCTCGGGTTGCGAAAACCTAAGAAGGAGGCAAGTAGCAAAAGTAAAAAATCGTCACCGGTCCCTCTCCCGAATATATAAAGACCCAGGCGAGACCCATTCAACACTTCGCCCGAACCCGCCGCGGGATTCAAAACTCAAAGCGAAACGCCCGTTCCTCGAACGGCTCGCGCACGCGCAACGGCCGCCCCGTGAACCACTCGTCCCGTCGCATTAACTCTGCGGCAGGACGGGCGGCGCCTTTGGCGGGCGAAGCAGGCGATGCTTCGCTTCCGCCATAAAGACCGCGTAAAAAAAGGTGCGCCACGTCATTCGATTTCGTATCCTTTTCCTCTTCCTCTTCCTCTTCCTCTCTCTTACAACAGGGACCGGGAAAGGGGATACCCCGAAAGGGATCCTTCTCCACGAAGGAAATGGGCCCCGAGCCCCCTACTGATCAGAGGTTCGAAGTCTGGCCCCTCGGAGGGGTTCAACAGCCGCCTCAGAGCGCTCGGGCTCCACGTCCACTACTGGTCAGAGGTTCGAAGGCCGGCCCCTGGAAGGGTTCAACGGCCGCCTCAGGCCACTCGGGCTCCGCGCCCACTACTGATCAGGGGTTCGTAGGCTGGCCCCCGAAGGGTTCACAGCCGCCTCAGACGCAGAGCGAGGGATGACCCTGGGTACGTTCGATACATAACCAAGGCTCGATCTACGCTCCCGAGGTACCCTAGGACATTTCCGAGACCCACGGGAACGATTTTGTAACGGAATCCCACCAGAGGGAGGCATCGAGCCCTCGGACCCCGTCAAAAGGGGACCGGGTCCAGCAAATCACCCGCAGGTACTTTTGGAGCGCGCCTCCGGGCCACTAGCTGTGGGGGATAGATATCCCCTGGGTCCACTAAAGGAGTAAAAGACCTCACGAAAGGCCCAAGGGCCCAATAAATCATAAGGTCATTCCTTCGTGGGCCTGGGGAGAAACAACCAACAAGGCAGAGCGACGTGATACCAGATTGGTGCAAGTCCGGATGGCCCGCAACGTCGAGCGAGTAAATCGCAACAGAGACCCGACTTTCCCGCGCTGAAGCCCCCATGCAACGGAGCCATGCGAGGATAAGTCGGCGAGGATTACGTAGGGATAAACTCAAGAGGTTCACTACCTTTTAGCTACTTGTTGTTATCATATCCACATGTACTGCCCCACGGTCGAGTATATAAGGCCTAGGGGGCACCCCTTCAGAACGATCGACCCTATCTTACTTAGCCACCCACATCAACTCTCCGTGTCTTCAATCCAGAGAGCCCTCTTGTAACCACGCTCACATACTCACCAGGAAGTAGGGTGTTACACATCTCTAAGCGGCCCGAACCTGTAAATCTTGTCCACTGTCCCTCGTGCGATCGGCACGAACCATTTTGCTACAGTCGTCGACACCGTCCTACTCCTAGAAACACCTTGAGGGGCAACCCCGGGTGTGCGGTCGGACCCAAAACACCGACAGCTGGCGCGCCAGGTAGGGGGTGTGTCGACGATCCAAGCTAGCTCAATGGCCGTCACCTTCAACAGCAAGATCACCATGCGTCCCGGATCTGTATTCCGCTTTGGAACAATCTCATCTGTAGCGGATGAAGAGGGAATTCTACACCGTATCGCGGATCCGCCGGAAAAGAAGTCTCCTCCAACGAACTCCGAAAATGCCGGAGAGGCGCAACCTCTAGCTCTTCAGAAAAAGATCGTCTCCGGAAAGTCGGGGGCCGAGGGCTCGCTGACCCGGAAGACTCCGCTGTCTACTTCCCCGACAAAAGAATGGACACAGATCGCGAGGAAGAAGGAGACCAGGGAAAAGCAAGACGTTCTTTCCGTTCCTCTGGCCTCAAAGGAGAACGGAAAGAAAGTCGCCACGACAGCAGCTCCGTTCTACCCCGACGTCCTCTTCATCGGGAGAGTGGAGTCGCCCACCGTCTCTGACGATGAACCGACCGCACCCGGAGAAGAACCGCCTCAACGAGAATCCCGCCGACGGAGGAACCGGCGCAGGAACGTTCGACGACATCACGCGGCCGGAGAACGGGATCCGGAGCAGCCTGTCTCGCGAGACGAGGTCTCGGAAATAGGAGAAACTCCGGAAGAACGTGTCTTCAGAGAACGAAGGAACTCCCGACAACGTGATCGCCGGCGGGCTCAGGAACAGGCCGAGCAAGACGCAAGGCAACGCCGGGAGAATCCATTCTTCGGGCGCAACCTGAATCCCGACTTCGCTCGAGCTATGAACACGCCGAGCGAAGTCGGAGGGGTACTAGCTCGGATAGCTGATGGACTTCCTCGGACTCCCGACGCCGAGGGATACCGACGACTGTTCACCCAGGCAGCCAACCATCTTCTACCGCTCGCTCACCCGCCGAACGATCTACGACACGCCATCAACAGTCGCCGAGACGCGCGAAGCTCCATCAATGCTTCACGCGAACGGAGGCATGAGAACGAGATCCGCCGTCGGGAGGAGTACGACCGGATCATGGCATCCCGACTCAGAGCCAGGCCACCAGGACTGAGTCGGCAACGGCCTCAACTGGCGGAACCACCCGGGGACGGTCGAGGAACCACAATCACAACTCCCCTCCCCGGGACAGACATCGTCCCCGACGACAGGAGGACACGTGCGGAGTGTCCGCTCTTACTCCGCGCCTTAGGGCCATCCAATGGCCTCCCAACTTCAAGGTATCCAATGTCGACAAATATGAACCTAAGCAGGATCCAGGGGGTTGGCTAGCCGTCTACACCACCGCTGCTCGGGCTGCCGGAGCATCTGAGGACGTTATGACCGCGTATCTGCCCATCGTCCTTGGGCAAGATGCGCTACAGTGGCTACGACATCTACCCCGACACTGCATCGACGACTGGGGAGACTTCAGTCGACGTTTCACCGCCAACTTCCAGTCCCTCTCCGACAAGCCAGCGCAACCGTGGGACCTCAAATCCATCAAGCGCCGGGGGGATGAGACTCTCCGGTCGTACCTCAAAAGGTTCCAGACCATGAGAAATCGCATCCCCGAGGTCACGGAGGCGGCCGTGATCGAGGACTTCTACAGAGGATCCAACGACTCGGCTTTTGTCCGAGCCATACTACAGAAGGCGTCGACTACTTCCGAGGAGCTGTTCCGGGAAGCCGACCTCTACATCACCGCCGACGAGCGAGCTCAGGACCTCATCGGAGGAGCAAAGCCTGCACCGGCAGCACCACGACGCGATGCGAACCAGCCACCCGACAAACGTTGGGAGAAGAGGCCTCGCGAAGAAGTACACGCCGCCGGACCGCCTGCCTCTCGCGCCCGAGGAGGACCTCACGGAGGTGAGCGCACGCTGGACGACATCCTCGACGCCCAGTGCCCATACCACAAGGATATGCGCCACACTCTTCGCAACTGCCGGGACTTCAAGCACTCCGTTGGGCATGGCCGACCTTTCCAACCTCTACCTCCTCCTCCGCCGAGGGGAGGACCGGATGAACCGCGACAACCTCATCAGCCGGAGGAGGGAGGAGGAGGAGCTTTCCCACGCGTCGACATGGAGGTCAACGTCATCTTCGGCGGACATGGGTCGCAGGAGAACAAGAGACAACAAAAGCTCAACGACCGCCAGATACTGGTGGCGACCACCGGTCCTCCCGCCCCATACCGGTGGTCAGAACACCCGATCACCTTCACTCGGGAAGATCAATGGCTCAACTTCGACCATCCAGGCAAATACCCGCTCCTCGTCGATCCGGTGATCCGAGAGAGCCGGGTGAAGAAGGTGCTAGTGGACGGGGGGAGCAGCATCAACGTCACCTTCCCCCGGACGCTCCAAGGCTTGGAGGCTCACCTCAAAGAGCTCCACAAGTCGGACACTCCTTTCTTCGGCATCGTGCCGACGGAGGGGGAATACCCGCTAGGCCACATCTACATGCCGGTCACCTTCGGAACTCCGGAGAACTACAGAACCGAGTTCCTGAGGTTTGAAGTGGCAAACTTCGACTGCGGGTACAACGCCATCATTGGAAGGCCGGGATTCGCCAAATTCATGGCCATTCCGCACTATACATACATGATACTGAAGATGCCAGGATCGCAAGGGATCATAACTGTGCGCGCCGACTTCCAAGGCGCCGCAGAATGTTTCCGAGTGGCCATCCAAGCAGCCCTCACCACCAAGCCGTCAACGGTCCCTTCTACACTGGCGAATTCTAAGCCTGAGGAGGACCTCGCCGTACCGGCAAACGAAGCTCAGGCCGCGACCTCTATGCGGCCGACTGAAGAAACCAAGCGAATTAACCTGGGGTTCACTGATGAGCGCAAGATAGCCATCATTAGCTCCAGCTTGGACGACAAATAGGAAAGCGCGCTCGTCCAGTTCCTGCAAGATAACCGAGATGTATTCGCATGGCAACCTGCGGATATGCCGGGAGTCCCAAGAGAACTGGCCGAGCACAAGTTGAAGGTTTATCCCCAGGCGAGGCCGATCCGGCAAAAGCTACGTCGTTTCACGCCCGACAAGAGAGAGGCCATTCGCGCCGAGTTAGCTCGCTTGGTTGCGGTTGGATTTATTAGAGAAGTGTTACACCCCGAGTGGTTAGCCAACCTTGTTCTTGTACTCAAAAAGAATAAAGTGGATTGGCGCATGTGCGTCGACTATACTGATCTCAACAAACACTGTCCGAAGGATCCCTTCGGGCTCCCGAGGATAGATCAGGTGGTGGACTCCACCGCTGGATGTTCTGTGTTGTCTTTCCTAGATTGTTATTCCGGGTATCATCAGATTAGTTTGGCAAAAGAAGACGAGGAAAAAACGGCGTTCATCACTCTGTTTGGTGCTTTCTGTTATACCTCCATGCCGTTCGGCCTCAAAAACGCTGGAGCGACTTATCAGAGAGCCATTCAAACATGCTTAGCCGATCACTGGGGCAAGCGTGTGGAGGCTTACGTAGATGATGTGGTAATCAAAACAGAAAATTCGGAAAATTTCATCGAAGACTTACAGCTGGTTTTCAATAGCTTGAGACGATATAGATGGAAGCTCAATCCCGAAAAATGTGTTTTCGGGGTGCCAGCAGGAAAATTGCTCGGGTTTATTGTCAGCCACCGGGGAATTGAGGCTAATCCGGATAAAATTGAAGCTATCATGAAGATGGAAGCTCCTCGGTCACAAAAGAAGGTTCAGCGACTTACTGGATGTATGGCAGCTCTGAGCAGATTTATATCCAGGCTGGGAGAAAAAGGTTTGCCATTTTACAAGCTACTCAAGAAGGTGGATAAGTTTCAATGGACTTCAGAAGCACAAGAAACTCTAGATGCACTGAAGAAATTCTTGACAACACCACCAGTACTGAAACCACCCCAGCGAGCTACGTCGACTCTACCGGCTGAAGATTTGCTACTGTGTATCTCTTGCACGACTCACGTGGTAAGCACCGCGTTGGTAGTCGAGCGAGTAGAAGAAGGACATGCCTATCCAGTACAACATCCTGTTTACTTCATCAGTGAAGTTCTAGGCCCCTCGAAGAAAAAGTATCCTCAGGTTCAGAAGCTATTATACGCAGTACTTCTGACTGCCCGCAAGCTGCGTCACTACTTTGACGACCACAAAGTCATAGTAGTCACTGGTTTTCCAATAGGGGACATTCTTCACAACAAGGAAGCCATTGGCCGAATAGCCAAGTGGGCTTGCGAGCTGGGATCCCACGACATCGAGTTCCGACCTCGCACTGCCATCAAAACTCAAGCACTGGTTGATTTCGTATCAGAGTGGACAGAACAGCAAGTACCAGATAATCCAGAAACTGCAGAAGTATGGCGAATGTATTTTGATGGCTCGCTGAAGCTGCAGGGAGCAGGAGCAGGGATTCTCTTCACCGCATCTGGAGGCGAACACCTCAAGTACACCCTCCAGTTGCTATTCCCGGCCTCTAACAATGCAGCCGAGTATGAAGCTTTGATACACGGATTGAACATTGCCATATCACTGGGCGTCAAGAGATTGATGGTATACGGAGATTCTCTGGTAGTCATCAGCCAGATAAACAAGGAATGGGATTGTTCAAGTGATTCAATGGGAAAATACTGCGCTGCCGTCCGAAAGCTGGAAGATAAATTCGAGGGTCTGGAATTTCATCATATAGAAAGAGATCGGAACACACCAGCCGATGTTTTGTCCAAGCTCGGATCCAGTCGAACTCAGGTCCCACCCGGAGTCTTCGTGCAAGAAATTCTGCAGCCGAGTATCTCAATGGATCAAACAGAAGAGTGCAACATCATAGATCAACCCGAGTCAGACTCTGATGACTGGAGAAGGCTGATTATTAAGTATATAAAGAATGAAGAAGAACCAGACGACAAGAACTCGGCAGAGCGCATTGCCAGGCAGTCGGCTCACTATACACTCATTGGGGAGATATTGTACAGAAGGGGCGCATCAGGCATCCTCATGAAGTGCGTTCTCCCATCCACTGGGAAGCAACTTCTGGAGGAGGTCCATGCAGAGCAATGTGGAATACATGCAGCATCCAGAACACTAGTCGGGAAGGTTTTCAGGTCAGGATTCTATTGGCCGACGGCGAAGAACGATGCAGCCGAGTTAGTTCAGAGATGCGAAGCTTGCCAATACTTGTCAAAGCAATAGCACATGCCAGCACATCAACTACAGACCATACCAGTAACCTGGCCTTTCGCATGCTGGGGACTGGATATGATTGGACCTTTCAAGAAAGCTCAAGGGGGATATACTCATGTATTGGTGGCGATTGACAAGTTCACTAAATGGATAGAGTTCAAGCCCATTGCTTCTTTAACCTCTGCTAAGGCCGTGGAATTCATACAAGACATAATATTCAGATTCGGGATACCAAACAGCATCATCACCGACTTAGGATCCAACTTCACCAGTTCAGAATTCTTCGACTTCTGCGAGCAAAAGAGCATTCAGATCAAGTACGCATCTGTAGCACATCCAAGAGCCAACGGGCAGGTTGAGCGAGCCAACGGAATGATATTGGAGGCACTCAGGAAAAAGGTCTTCGATAAGAATAAAAAATTCGCAGGAAAGTGGATAAGAGAATTGCCTTATGTTGTTTGGAGCCTAAGAACCCAACCTAGCCGAGCTCTGCATGGAAACACTCCTTTTTTCATGGTCTATGGGTCGGAGGCAGTGCTACCTGCTGATCTCAAGTTTGGGGCGCCAAGGTTGATCTTCGAAAGCATAGCAGAAGCTGAGGCCACCAGGCTGGAGGACATTGACGTACTTGAGGAAGAACAGATGAATGCGGTAATCCAATCTGCACGGTACCAGCAGACTCTAAGGCGTTATCACGACAAGGCTGTGCGACAACGGTTCTTTTCAGTAGGAGACCTCGTCCTCCGCCGAATTCTAACGGGGGAGGGACGGCACAAGTAATCACCCTTATGGGAAGGACCCTTCATAGTAGCAGAAGTCACTCGGCCCGGATCGTATCGCCTCACTCAGATGGATGGCACAGAAGTTGGGAACTCCTGGAACATAGAGCACCTCAGAAAGTTTTATCCCTAGGTGTATTTCAAAACTGCTGGGGCGACAATGTATTCTGTAAAGTGGAAATATGTCATCAATAAAGAGAGATTTCAAAGATACTTGGCTCGTTTACAATTGACTTGCATTCTTACTTAACTCGGGGTGACCACTATGCCCTGCAAACGGAGCAATCGACTTAAGTCGGCAACGACTTAAGGCGGTGCAACATGCTCACGCTTACTTAACTCGGGGTGACCACTATGCCCTACAAACGGAGCAATCGACTTAAGTCGGCAACAACTTAAGGCGGCGCAACATGCTCACGCTTAATTAACTCGGGGTGACCACTATGCCCTACAAACAGAGCAATCGACTTAAGTCGGCAACGACTTAAGGCGGTGCAACATGCTCACGCTTACTTAACTCGGGGTGACCACTATGCCCTACAAACGGAGCAATCGACCTAAGCCGACAACGACTTAAGGCGGTGCAACATGCTCACGCTTACTTAACTCGGGGTGACCACTATGCCCTACAAACGGAGCAATCGACTTAAGTCGGCAACGACTTAAGGCGGTGCAACATGCTCACGCTTACTTAACTTGGGGTGACCACTATGCCCTACAAACGGAATAATCGACTTAAGTCGGCAACGACTCAAGGCGGTGCAACATGCTCACGCTTACTTAACTCGGGGTGACCACTATACCCTACTAACGGAGCTATCGGCTAAAGTCAGTGGCGGCTTAAAGCCGGTGCAATATACTCGCGCCTATGTAATTCAGGGGGTGACTTCCATATCCCGCAAACAAATTTCATAATCATCATGCGTCATTATCACAAATTTACGAACCAATAAATTCTGATACAATAAGAGAGTAATTATGTCATTCGAATGATGAACTGATGTCCTCTAACAAATACTCGATCATGCTAACCGCGCGCTCAGAGCACGCAAAATGTTTCTCTATTTCACAATGTCTTTCTCAGGAGCGACCGACGAAGAAGGACGACTCGAGGAATCGGGGGCAGCATTCACATCAGCCTTTATGTCTTCAGGAACAACCACGCCGGGTCTCCTCATTAAGATTCGTCCAGCCCGAATAGCCTTGTCCATGGCTTTATCGCGCTGGGCTTTGAGAGTAGCAGCAGTTTCTTCGGCAACTTTAGCAGCCAGCCGAGCAGCCTCTAACTCCTGGGCAATGGATTTCTTGGAAGCTCGGAGTTCTCTGATGGTGGCATCCTTCGCTGATATCAATTGCTTAAGGCGGGTCACTTCGTCCGCAGATTCTTGCAGCTTACAACGCTGATTGTCCAGTTCCTCCATTGAAAAGCGGTGACTCCTCTCCAAGATTGACAGCGAGCTGCTAGAATCATGGTACAATCTGTCTAGATTGTCATGAGAAGCAGCAAGGATACGTTTTTCTTCCTGCAAACAAAAATCAACTCCTTCAGAAACCAAGCAAGTAATAAGAGCATAGCAAGGCAAGGCACAGTTTTGTAAGTCACCTTTTCAGAGTCAAGCCGAGCATGAAGAGAGGAACTCAGAGCATTGGCGTCATCCAAGGCAGCGGAGACCTGATTTAGTTCAGTTTGGCTCTGAGAGTACTTCTCCTCGAAGTCAGCGCACCGTTGAACCATTTCAGCCTGAGCTCGGGAATGTTTTTCCTCAAGAATTGCAATCTGCCGAGTCATTCCTAGCAAGAGGTAATCAAACAAAACGGGGTCAGAAGGTAAAACAGTCCACAACAAAGGCGAAGAGAAGAAAAAGGGCACTAACCGGCGTTAGTTGCCTCCAACTCGGATACACGACGATGAAGTGACACTGGATTCCAACACGCAAGAGACGAAGCTACTTCTGGGACGGAAGCACCCTGCAATCTCAGCTGGCTGGCCATCCCATCCACCAAAGCCTGATGAGAAAAACAGATGAACATAATGACAGAAGTTCATGCAACATAAAGAACAAGCTAGAATACAGCACAGTACCTGGAGGTTGGAAAAGAACGAAGGGATCCCCAAATCAGGAGAAATCAGCTGATAACCAGGCGCAAGGCCACCACCCGAAGCAGCTTGCAACGAACCAGAAGGAATCAGCTCAGTGCCTTCAACAGAGCCAAACGCCCGATCAGCGGGGACGCTGCCCTCTAAAGCGACTCCCTGGTCCAAAGTTTGGGCCACCACCATGCAGCTAGAGTGTGGAGGTGATCCCGCGTGAACATCCATGGAAGTGCAGGAAGGAGACCCTGCTTGGGCACCCTCGGGGGCTGGGTCATAGTTGGCACTGCCCACTTGAGCCGGATCATCCCCGGCAGCACCCTCGGGGGCTGGGCAGTGGCTTACACTCTTCACCCGAGCTAAGTCATCCCCGGCGACATCCTCGGGGGCTGGGCATGTGTCAGCACCATTCTTGAGGTCCAAACTCTCCGCAGTAACCACCTCTAAGGTTGACGGGCCTTCAGCCACTTCCATGGGACCAGGACAATCCAAGTCAGCATCCCGACCCTCGAGATCGCGCTCTAAGGTCGGCGAGGCACGGGATGACCTCAACCCAGCATCAGGCACGGCAGCGCAAGCCTCCGTTGCATCATCATCCACTGGCTCTGATAGCAAGTCCTCTGGGACCATATCCTCAAGAGTTTGATCAAAGTTGGCCAGGGACAGTTCTTGCAGACCAATGAGGGCAGACAAGGCAGGAGAAGGAACTCCACTACTTTCACCACTGACGATGAACTGCCGACTGTTTTTCCGAGTTAAAGGAGCCTCATTTTCTTCCTCCTCATCTTCCACAGAGACAACACAAGCAGCACCCCCATTGGGATCAGCAACAGATGGAGCACCCACATTAGGATCAGTAGCAGTTTGGGTACACCCATTGGGTTCAGCGTCAGTAAGGCCAGTGGCAGGCACTTCTTCAGCAGTGGCAGACACTTCTTCAGCAGCAGGAACTGAGGTACCAGCGTCCTCATCAAAACTGGATACTCGCCGGAGGCGTCTTCTTTTCTTCTTTTGCTCATCAGCAGAAGGCTCAGGCTGACTGGTTCGGCTAGGGCGCCTCGGGCGAGTACTGACAGGTTTCTGGACATCCAAAGTTGTATCAACCTCTGGAAGGGGCACCACTGCCAACGTACCAGTAGGAGCAGCGTCGGAGGAATCCTCAGCTAGCAGATCAAGCATGGCATTTATATCCGCATCACTATGGTTCAGGGGCACCTCAAAATGAACCTGCCGTTCATCATCAGGAATCTCCCCAAGCGAAGCAACCAAAGTACTGACTTCTTCGGCAGAGGGTCGCACTCTAAGGCCCAAATTGCCATCAGTCACAGGCAGATTTGACACAAAAAAGGGTGAAAGCTTTGGGAGGAGGCAGGTTCCAGGCCGAGTATGCCACTGGAGCACCAACATTTGACACCTTACCCCTGAGGATCATTTCAAATCGGCTTACCAAGTCTATAGAAGGAATCCTCCTATTGGTAACCCGAGTTGAGTCGGCTAGCCCTCGATACAGATATGCTAGATAGGCCCTGTCTTTCAGTGGCTGAATGTTCTTGAAAACAAAGTCAGCGACCACAGCTTCAGCAGTTAGACCTCTCTCTTTCAGCAGTCCAACTTCAGTTAGCAACACACCTGCCTCAGCCACTTCCTGATCTGTGGGAGACTCGGTCCAGCTCGGAGTACGAACGTCTGGTTGTCTTCCCGACCAGGAGGGGAGAGAATTTCCATAATTATCAACTATGAACCACTCTAGACGCCACCCCTTAAGACTGTCCTTGAGGGGAATCTCAAGATACTCAGTTTTCCGCCCGCGGCGCATCTCCAAACTGGCACCTCCGACCAACTGATGCTGTCCCCCGGCCATCCCAGGGCGACAATGATACAAATACTTCCATAAGCCGAAATGCGGCATCACGCCAAGAAAGGCTTCGCATAAGTGGACGAAAATGGAGATTTGCATAATGGAATTAGGGTTCAAATGGGTCAAGTTAATGTGGTAGAAATCAAGGAGGCCGCGGAAAAAGGGGGAGATGGGAATGCCGAGACCGCGGAGAAGAAAAGGAGCGTAAACTACAGACTCGTGGGTATCCTCTGTCGGGACAGTAGTCCCGTGGCAAATCCGCCAAGAACAGAGTTCCCGCGGAGGAAGAACCCTGATGGATACGAGGTGGAGAAGTTCGGTTTCGGAAATGATGGACATATGGTTACCTGCGAAAGCAAACTGGCTGTTGGGGTCGATCGGAGGGATCACTGCAGCAGACGAGCTCGTAGTTTTCCTCTTGGGCGCCATCTCGATTTTCACCAGCGAATAGAGTAGGAGGCGAATGGCAGAGAGGATTCAGAAGCGGGAGTGCAAGAACTAGGGCACGGAAAGCAAAGGCGGCTAAAAGCGCAGCTCTTATGGGATATTCTCGAGCCAGATACCGTTTCAAAAAGTGCCCAGTCATCATCCGGCAGTTATTTCCAAAAAGCCGATGCGCCACCTCATCACTCGACTATCATCCTCAAAATAACTCATGTGGCCGGCTATCACTCGGCGTTGACTCTAAAACGCTGATTTCATATTCAGTCGCTCGGCATTACCTCTAAAAGGCCGACGTCGACCTTCAATCACTCGGCGTTGCCTCTAAAATGCTGATTTCATATTCAGTCGCTCGGCATTACCTCTAAAATGCCGACGTCGACCTTCAATCACTCGGCGTTGCCTCTAAAATGCTGATTTCATATTCAGTCGCTTGGCATTACTTCTAAAATGCCGACGTCGACCTTCAATCGCTCGGCGTTGACTCTAAAACGCTGATTTCATATTCAGTCGCTCGGCATTACCTCTAAAATGCCGACGTCGACCTTCAATCCCTCGGCGTTGCCTCTAAAATGCTGATTTCATATTCAGTCGCTCGGCATTACCTCTAAAATGCCGACGTCGACCTTCAATCACTCGGCGTTGCCTCTAAAATGCTGATTTCATATTCAGTCGCTCGACATTACTTCTAAAATGCCGACGTCGACCTTCAATCGCTCGGCGTTGCCTCTAAAATGCTGATCTCGTGTTCAATCGCTCGGCATTACTTCAAAAATGCCGACGTCGGCCTTCAATCACTCGGCGTTGCCTCTAAAACGCTGATATCGTGTTCGATCGCTCGGTATTACTTCTAAAATGCCGGCGTCGACCTTCAATCGCTCGGCGTTGCCTCTAAAACGCCGATACCGACTACAAGATTACTCGGCAGCTACTTCTGGAAGCGTCAGTGTGATGCCCAAGTTATTCATCTACTGTCTCAAAAGAATCAGTTTTATAATCAAGCAAAGCGAGACATCAAGAAGGAGCCAACGTCATTCTTTCATTAAGGGAAGACAATAAGCTTACAAATCAACTCTTTGCGAGTTGATGCTTCCCTACTATTACTACATTACATTACTACTACTACTATACTACACTATACTACTCTACATTACTACTACATTATTCTAACTACACTATACTAATATCTAAAGACCAGTGGCGCTTAGCCACTGGCCTTGCTGCTGCTGCCACCGCCGCCGCCCCTGGTGCTGCCCTTGCTGCTGTCGCCTCTGGTGCTGCCCTTGCTGCTGCCGCCTCTGGTGCTGCCCTTGCTCCCGTCGCCGCCGCCGCTGCCCCCACCGCTGCCGTTGCCATCGCCGTCTCCACCGTCGTCGTCATCGCCGTCTCCACCGTCATCGTCGTCACCGTCGTCGTCGTCGTCATCCTCGTCCTCGCCGCCGTCCGAGTCTTCCTCATCCGAGGAGTACTCCGACTCATCCGAGCCCTCGAGCCCGGAGCGCTCGACGGCCCGGATGTACGTCCAGACTTCCGTGGCAATCCCCTGGGAGTCGTCTGAATCATCAGACGACGCCGGGGGAGAGACGGGAGCTGGAGACCCCTCGGACTCGGAGGAGAACTCCTCCTCCGAGTATTCCGAGTCGCCGAAGTCCTCCGACAGAGGAGTCGGCTCGCGCTTGCGTTTGTTACTCTTGCCCATGGCGGAAGTAGACAGGAGAAAAGAGAAGGATGCAGTAAAGAACAGCGAAGAGATGTGAAAAAACCAGGGGGGCAACGACGCTATTTATAGAAGGGAAAGGCAACCGCTCACCTCCAACCGTGGTCACTGAACAGTCGCAAAGCATTCAATAAGCACTTCCACCCGTCTGAAGACACGTCAGGCGGCTGACGCCGTTTCACGCAACACTACACCCATTGGGACTCCAGTCAACAGCGCAAAGGATATGATTACACTCACCGTCCCATCACATTACTACTCAGAAGCAGCCGGCTAAAACCCTCAGCGTACCAAGCCGTCCCTTGCCCACACCCATTGGGGGGACGCCCATGAATTATCAGTATATTTTTCAAAACGGTCACATCTGTGCAGGGCACGCAGTGAATACCTCAAGACAAAAATGAGATATCAGTAAGGATCAGAGGAAAGCCAAATATAGCCAGCGAAGTACAAAATATGGCCGACAGAAGCGACGTGAAGACCAGACAGAGAACGTCCATCAAACGTCCAATCAGTCGCAGAAGCAAATAAATTGCACTACCTAGCAAGATATGGATGGTGTCACACCCGGTTTTAGAAGGTAAACCGAATGCGAACCATGTACGTGCCAGGATCAGTTATTCACGTACACAGCAGTTACATAACATGAACATCATCACACAGTGCTCAAAATAGTATTAAGGGAAATAGTTGATTACATCATACGTCTGAGACGTCCATATAGTCTTTACAATAAATCAAAGTGCGGAAAAGAAACGTAGATAAACGCGGCCTTCACAGGCAGCCGACTGGGGGTTGCCGCTAACCCACTCCTAGAACTCGTCGTAGTCTTGGAACTCCTGGAAGTCTTCTTCCACAGCTTCATCTTCGCCTGAGCAGTGGTTGCAATGCTGACAACCTGGGGGGTTTGGTGTGTAGAGCAAGGGTGAGTACACATCAACATACTCAGCAAGTATCCTGTTTGGCTGTAGTGGACTAGCTTTATGTGGGGATAAGTCAAGCAGTTGCTTTTAGTTGGTCAGATTATTATTTACTAGTAGAAAGCCAAGTTTTAGCATTAACCCAAGTTATTAACCCGATGTACCCTTTCCAAACGGAAAGAATACCACTTACCAGCACCATAGTCATAACCAAAACCATCAATCTCATTGCCACCTGTAAACCAAAAGGTCTCTTATCAAGTACCACTAATCACTGGAGCTCCCTTGGCCGCTCATAACCGTGAGCACGGCTGATATATCAGTTTTTCAAACACTCTGCAGAGGTTGTGCACTTTACCCACAAGCCGTGATTCCCTCTTGCCTCGGGCCGATCAAACCCTTAAACACTACCAAGGTGAATAGGCAGGGTCTCACTACGTAGCCTTTACAAAGATTCCCCGGGGCTGTAGTCGCCCGTTAGGTTTCCTAAATGTACCGCACTCCTCCCCAAGGGACAAATCAACCTTGGCAGAGCGAGCCGCATACACCGAGCCCCATTGACGGCACGACGGCGAAGCGAACTACACCCCGGATCCTCTAATTATTCAGCTAAGGGCACCCCATTCCACCCTCATGGTTGCACTGTTTTCCCGAGCGGTCATCCATAGAACAGGTCCTTACGGAGAGGCACTCGAGAAACCGCTCGAGCCCCCTTAAAGGCCACAAGTACAACATCATAAGAAGAGAAGGGAAAACAGCGTATCATAGATAATCTCATCATGTTCATTAATTAGAGTTGAGCAATAGCATAAAGCTAAACAATAATAATCCAACCCAAATAGGTAAGCAAGGACAGGGATAACAAAGCTAGTCAATCCTTAGGCATAAATGTATAAAGCGGGAGGTGAATTAGAGAATGAATAGGACAGGGATAGGTCAAGGGACACTTGCCTCCTCCAACCGACTGCTGCTCAGGGGCTTCTCCTGCGAGCTCTTCGGGTTCCTCGACCAGGTCGCTCTCTATGTGAACACAATCATACATTCATATTTCAAAACAGAAAGGTAAACAATACACCATACAAGAAGGTGAAACCCATAATCATACACACGACATATGGCTTAGTGCTAACGACCCTTCGAAGTAGTGAGAATAACGTAACCCTTACCATACTCGACAACTCGCTATATTCATGATAAGAGGAAGAACGAACTTAGCCACTACATTTCATGTAGTCATACTAACAGACATTTAACATAGGTGTAAAGATAGCTATTATCTAAGCATAAGTAACCCATGCCTAATTATTGCCGCTTCTCGACACAGTTCGACTAGTACTAACACTTTTAATTGGCGAAGAACATCGTAGCGTGACAATTCCCATCTAAAAGATAAATGGCTAAGCGTGATGGTTAGGCGTTGTACGGGCGAGTAGACTACGCGAGTGAGCGAGCGGGGTCGCGGACCGCTGCCGCACACACGAACGAGTGAACGAGGCCGCCATGAGCAAAGCGAGCGGGCTGCCGCGAGCGAGCTGGGACGCCCGGGAGCACGCCACGCCGCGACGTCGCGGCCGAGCCACGCGAACAAACCGTGCCGGGCGGGGCGCCGTGGCCGAACTCCAGCCACCGCGGCCGAGCTGGGGAGCAGGCGAGCTGCGCCGCCACGGCCGAGCTGGGGGCAGGCGAGCTACGCCGCCACGCCAAGCTGGGGGCAGGCGAGCTGCGCCGCCACGCCAAGCTGGGGGCAGGCGAGCTGCGCCGCCACGCCAAGCTGCGTGCAAGGCTGGGGCCGGGTCGACCACGGGCAGGCAAGCCGCCACGGCCGCGCGCAAAGCCGAGCCGGGGCTGCGGCGGGCACGCCATGCCGGGCGAGCCGGGGGCCGCTGGCGGGCACGCCAGCCAGACGGACGCGGGGAAGAAGGGGAGGGGGGGGCGAGCGCGTAGGGGCCGCGCCCCCATGGCCGAGCGCCGGAGGCCGGACGCGCAGGGGCCGCGCCCCATGGCCGAGCGCCGGAGGCCGGACGCGCAGGGGCCGCGCCCCATGGCCAAGCGCCGGAGGCCGGACGCGCAGGGGCCGCGCCCCAACGGGCTCGCCGCGCCGAGCGCAGGGCGAGGGGAGCGAACGCCGGACCGAGCCGGAGAAACGGGCGGGCCGCGCGCCATGCCACGCGCAACGGGGAAGAAGAGAGGGGAAGAAGGGGAAGGGAAGGGGGAAGACGGGGACGAGCTCACCTCGACGATCGTTGCGGCGGCGATCTTGCACGGGCGCGAGGCAAGAAGGGCGAGCTGCGTGAGGTGAGAGAAAAACGGACGCTGCGGGATTGGAGGGGATGAACAGGAGGCGATTTTCCACGGCTTCCGGGCGGGTCCCGCGCGCAGAGGCGGCGGCCAAAAACCGCCCGCTCGCACCAGCCGGACGCGCACGTCGCGCCCACGCGCAGAGGCGGCTGGGCCGCGCCGAGTGGGCTGCCAAGCGGCCCAAAGCGGGGAGGGGAATGGGGGACGGCTGCGCGCCAGGCTGGGCCGCGCCAGCCGAACGGCCCAAGGCGAGGGGGAGGAGGGCGGCTGGGCCGCGCCGAGCCAGCCCACAACAAGAGAGAAGGGGGGGAGGAGAGAAGGCCAAACCGGGCCGCGCGCAGGAGAATCGGCCCAAGATAAAGAAAAAGAGGGTTTTCTATTTATTCTTTTTCCTATTCTCGCCATAATCCATCACTAGAATGTATGATTCCCAAACTCTCTCAATCAAACAACAAAAACTCGTGATCCAACATGATGCAACAAACAAGGTAGAAAATCTCTAGGGTTTATTATTGTCCTATGACTTGAAAACTTTGGAAATAGGTGGGGTTTTTGCGAAAAGAAATGAGAAAGGGAGGTAACGCCCGAATTTAGCGAGCGATAAAGAAGAAAAAAAATTCAACCCGAAATTCGGGGCGTTACAAACCTATCCCCCTTAAAAAGAATCTCGCCCTCGAGATTCAAGGTTGGCTAGCAAAGAGCTCAGGATATTTGGCCATCAGATCATCTTCACGCTCCCAGGTTGCTTCTTCCTCAGGGTGATAATTCCATCTGACTTTGCACATTCTGATGGTCTTCCTTCGGGTGACTCTGTCTGCAACCTCAAGGATCTGCACTGGCTTCTCAACGTAGGTCAAGTCCTCCTGGACCTCAAGACCTTCCACTGGCAACTGCTCTTCTGGCACACACAAGCACTTCTTCAACTGAGACACATGAAAGACATCATGCACAGCTGACAAATTCTCTGGCAGACTGAGCTGATAGGCCACTTCTCCACGTCTTGCAAGAATCTGATACGGACCAATGTAGCGGGGTGCTAGCTTGCCTTTCACTCCGAATCTTCTGACTCCTCTGATCGGTGACACTTTCAGATAAACAAAGTCTCCGACTTCGAAACTCAGCTCTCTTCTTCTTGTGTCTGCGTAGCTTCGCTGTCTTGATTGCGCTATCTTCAGATTCTCTCGGACCATCTTGATGTTCTCTTCGGCTTCAAGCAGAATGTCTGGTCCAAACACCTGCTTTTCTCCAGGCTGATCCCATTGTAACGGAGTTCTACAACTCCTTCCATAGAGCGCCTGAAATGGTGACATCTTCAAACTGGCCTGGTAACTGTTGTTATAGGAAAACTCTGCATAAGGCAATCTCTTGTCCCATCCGGACTGATCTTGCAACGCACAGGCTCTCAGCATATCTTCAAGAATCTGGTTGGTCCTTTCGGCCTGGCCGTCTGTCTGCGGGTGATAAGCTGAACTGAAATTCAGATGGGTGCCCAAGGCTTCATGCAACTGCTGCCAGAAATGAGAGGTGAACTGCGTTCCTCTATCTGATACTATCTTCTTTGGCACACCATGAAGACAAACGATCCGAGACATATACAATTCTGCCAATACTGCACTGCTGTAGTTGGTCTTGACGGGTATGAAGTGGGCTGACTTGGTCAAGCGGTCCACTACTACCCAAATAGAGTCGTAGCCGGCTCGAGTGCGAGGCAATCCGACTATGAAATCCATACCAATTTCGTCCCATTTCCACTGAGGGATCTGCAACGGTTGCAACAATCCAGCAGGTCTCTGGTGCTCTGCCTTAATTCTTCGGCAACTATCGCACCTAGCCACATGCTCTGCGATCTCCCTCTTCATTCCGTACCACCAGAATTTCTTTTTCAGATCCTGATACATCTTCTCACTGCCAGGGTGAATCGAATAGGCCGTCTTATGAGCTTCCTTGAGAATCAACTCCCGAATAGACTTGACATTGGGAACACACAAGCGGTCTTTGAACCATATCACGCCTTCTGCATCCACTCGAAAGTCTTTGCCTCTGCCATCTAGAATCAGTCGCTGAATCTCACTGATTTTCTCATCATTCTTCTGCGCTTCTTTGATTTCGCGCTCCAAGGTAGGTTCCAACTCAACTGTGACCCCTCGTGAATTGTTCAGAAATCCGAGACTCAACCTGTCAAACTCCTTGGCCAACTCATAAGGCATCGGACGAGCGACCATCAGATTGACTTGACTCTTTCTGCTCAAAGCATCTGCCACTACGTTCGCTTTGCCTGGATGGTAATGAATCTCCAACTCATAATCTTTGATCAACTCTAACCATCTTCGTTGTCTCATGTTCAACTCTGACTGGGTGAATATGTACTTCAGACTCTTGTGATCTGTGTAAACATCACATTTCTGTCCATACAGATAGTGCCTCCATGACTTCAGTGCATGAACCACCGCCGCCAACTCTAGGTCATGGATTGGGTAATTCTTCTCATGAACCTTCAACTGTCGGGACGAGTAAGCCACAACCCTTCCCTCTTGCATCAACACACATCCCAGACCTGTGTAACAAGCATCACAATACACCGAGAAGGGCTTGTGCACATCAGGCAAGACTAGGACAGGCGCTGTAGTCAACTTCTCTTTCAGCGCTTCAAATGCCTCTTGACATTTCTGGGTCCACTTGAACTCAACCTTGTTGCCTAGCAACGCTGTCATTGGTTTCGCAATCTTCGAAAACCCTTCAATGAATCGCCGATAGTATCCGGCCATTCCAATGAAGCTCTTAATTCCTCTAGCATCTGTTGGCGCTTTCCAGTTCAAAATGTCTGCCACTTTCTTCGGATCTACAGCCAATCCTTCTTTGTTGATTATGTGACCCAAGAACAGGACTTCACTGATCCAGAACTCACACTTGCTCAACTTTGCATACAACTGGTGCTCTCGCAATCTCTGCAATACCATCCTCAAATGACCTGCGTGCTCTTCTTCGCTTTGAGAATAAACCAGAATGTCATCAATGAATACCACCACAAACTTATCGAGATAATCCATGAATACACTATTCATCAAGTTCATGAAGAACGCTGGCGCATTGGTCAAACCAAAAGACATCACTGTGAACTCATACAACCTATACTTGGTAATGAAAGCTGTCTTCGGAATGTCTGAAGGTCGGATCCTGAGCTGGTGATAACCTGACCTCAGATCAATCTTGGAGAACACACTGGCTCCTCTCAACTGGTCGAACAGATCTTCAATCCTGGGCAAAGGATACTTGTTCTTGATTGTGACCTCATTCAAAGCTCGATAATCAATACACATCCTCTTGGTGCCATCTTTCTTTTCCACGAACAAGACAGGGGCGGCCCAAGGCGAGGTACTTGGTCAAATGTAACCTTTCTCTGACAGCTCATCAATCTGCTTCTTAAGTTCATCCAACTCTGGTCCAGATATTCTGTAAGCTCTCTTAAAGATAGGGGCGGTTCCAGGAAGAAGCTCTATGGCAAACTCAACTTTCCGCTCTGGTGGCATACCCGGTAAGTCCTTTGGAAACACATCTGGGAACTCGGACACAATCTTGATCCTCTCAATTGGGTCTGCTTCACTGCTATCGACAGCCATCTGATAACAACTTCCTTTCTTTGGCTCAGACGGGACTAACTCGGTCATCACTTCCTCTCCTAGTGGGGACACTAACTTGATTGTCCTTTTATCACAACTGATAACTGCCTGGTACTTATCTAGCCAATTCATCCCTAGGATGACATCTATTCCCTGAGTACCCATTACTATAAGGTTGGCGAGAAACGCTATCCCCCTTATTTCCACACTTATATTCAAACAAATGCTATCGGCTCGAATTCTACCACCGGCTGAGTCAATTTGAATGGGGGTTGACATGGTAGTAATTGGAAGATTATGTGCTTCTACCCATGATGCAGTAATGAAAGAATGCGTTGCTCCAGTATCAAATAACACTTCCGCAATATGGGAATCGACTGGGAACATACCTACTATCATGCCGGGGGTCTCCTGAACTGCTTCCGCCTCCAAGTGATTCAGTCTTCCATGATTATAGCGCGGCTGAGGGCGATTGCCTGCTCCAGGCTGAGGCACATTCTGCTTCGCTGGGGCATTGGGGCCTGACTGCTGCTGGGCTGCCTTCTTCGGACATTGCATCACCCAGTGGCCTTGCTCTCCACAGTGGAAACATGCCCTGTTTCCAACCTGAGCTGGTGCCGTCTGACTGTTCTGCGGGTTTGCTGGGGCAGGAAGACGAGGTGCTTGCTGATTCTGCCTCTGAAACTGACCTCCTGACTGATTGCTCTGACGGTTCTGGTACTGGTGCTGAGGATACTGCCTTTGAAACTGCTGATGCTGCTGAGGTGGACGCTGGTTCTGCCTGAACTGCTGAGGTTGATTGCTTGAGAAACGAGGACGACTGCTGCTTCCAGGCTGGGGTCCACTGATCTTGCGCTTACGATCCTCCATCTCCTTACGCTTCCTCTCTGTCATGATCGCTCTGTCAATCAGGTGCTGGAACGTCGGGAAGGTATGATTCATCAGCTGATAATGCAGAGGGTCAACCAAGCCTCTCAGGCAACGGTACTGTCGCTTGGCGTCGGTGTTGACATCTTCAGGAGCATAGCGAGACAATTGCAGGAACCTGTCCCGGTACTCATTGACAGACGATGACCCTTGCTTGAGAGCCAGGAACTCCTCCTTCTTCACTGTCATCAGACCTGCAGGTACATGGTACTAATGGAAGCTCCCTCTGAACTCTTCCCAGGTGATGGCATCAGGGTGAGCATGGGTGGCGAGGTAAGACTCCCACCATGATTGGGCTGCTCCTCTCAACAGACGGGGACCATATAGGACTTTCTCCCTGTCATCGCACTGAGCAGTATGCAACTCCCGCTCCACAGTGCGCAGCCAGTCTTCAGCATCCATGGGGTCAGAAGAATGAGCGAACGTTGGTGGATGACCTCTCATGAATTCAGCACGCTTGTCTCTGGGCATCTGAGGCATCTGAGGCTAAGGTGGGGCCTGCTGCTGCTGCTGCTGCTGAATGGCGGCCAAAGTCTGACCGATGGCTTGAACCGCCTGAGTCTGCATCAAAAACATTTGCTCGATCGACATCGGGGGCGGGGGCGGTAGGTGCTGTTGCTGGGGCACCTCCTCCTGTTGAGCGGCTCGCTCCTGCTGAGCACGCCTTCCTCCTCTGCGCCTGTTCTCTGACATCTGCAGAATGCAACCACACATCAGAACTGATCTGGCAAATCTTGCAGCATAAGAAAAGAGTATGGAATTCTTCAACAGCATTGAACAGATAAGCATCCTCGCTGATCTCCAACACAGACCACACAGCTTCTCAGATAGAAAGGAAAGTAGAATAAAAGGTTTCCCAACTATATAACTAACTCCATTAACATAATAGGTAAACCAAAATGCAGGGGATACCCACGCTCTGGTGACAATCATCACAAAGATCCAAACCAAACATAGTTCATCATGACAAACATAAATGCACAAGATATAGCAAACTACCCTGTCTAACTAAGACTAACTAAAACCGAGACTAACGCTAAGACTGAGACTAAGACTAAGAGTAAAACTTCTGCATTAAGCACTTATTACAATACTCCACACCGACAATCTATGGTTCCAAGTCTATCTGGGTCTTGCAGTCGGGGTTGCCATAAGACTGGTGTCCACGCCGAGGGGAACGGTACGGGTGCTGAGTCCCGACGGGAGCGGGGGAACCACCATCCAGGTGACGACGTTCCGCGCGCTCAGCCCGCAGCAGGGCGATCTCAGCATGAGCCCTACTCAGCTCGTCTAATGCATGGTCCAGCTTCGTGTTTACCACGGCGGCTAGGTTGACTGTACTGCTCAACCTAGGATTGCCCTCACCGACAGGTGAGACAATCACGCCTCCTGTGCTGCCAGATGGATGGCGGGGGTAATACTTCAGGTCAAGACCGTCAGCTACCCCACCGAAAACCGAGCAGTAGTGCGAAAGCGCACGCCGTGCAGCATCTTGCATGGCTGCCTCAGCTGAGTCCCGCTCAGAGATAGAATAGTGCTCTGAGCAGGCCTCCGCACCCTGGAGACTGTTCTCCGGACGGCGCACCAAGAAGGTTGCCTCCCAGCAGTCCGGGTAGACCCCGCGACTATGCTGGTAGACCACACAGCGATACTCGATGGACCAAGTACGCCGGTTAAGTGCCCGACGTAGCAGGGTGTCAAGCGCGTCGTGGAAGTGACACCCGCGAGCAGCGTCGCGAGTGATGGGTCGAGCAACCCATCCCTCCGGCTCATGGTCGGCAGAGAAGTCGGTGTCGTGGCTCGAGCTGTCGTCGCCACCTCCGTCATCTGGGTCTCCTCCAACAGCTACTCTAGAAGCTGGGGCGCCCAGTGGTGGTGCAGGGGGCGCCTCCAGGGGAAGCACGGGGGAGCAGCTCCTCACGGACTCTATCTCCTGCTGGAGCGAGAAGGAAGAGCTCTGTTGCTCCTGTCGCCGACGCTCCTGCTCCTCATGCAGGCGGTGGTGCAGTCTCTCCAAGTGGCTGGACTGTCCGGCCACGGGACGGCGAAGCGGACGCTCAGCAAGGCGGGAGGGTAAGAAGGGGATGACTGACTTTCGTGCAGTGTGTCTAAGTCGAGCCATCTACAAAAGACATCGCAAGCAAAAGGGTGAGAACTGAATTAATATGACCAGCAAATAATGAACCATAAGTAAATGAAGGATTAGAATAAAACATGATTTTCAGCAAGGTATAATATATAGTAGAACATAGGTGTGGTCGGTATGACCAACTTTTGAAGGGATATCAAAGTCAAGGCAGGGACAGAGGTCTATAGTCCTTAGAACGACCATTCTACTCTAGGTTAGCGGTCCTACAGTCAGCACGGCTTTGATACCACTTATGTCACACCCGGTTTTAGAAGGTAAACTGAATGCGAACCATGTACGTGCCAGGATCAGTTATTCACGTACACAGCAGTTACATAACATGAACATCATCACACAGTGCTCAAAATAGTATTAAGGGAAATAGTTGATTACATCATACGTCTGAGACGTCCATATAGTCTTTACAATAAATCAAAGTGCGGAAAAGAAACGTAGATAAACGCGGCCTTCACAGGCAGCCGACTGGGGGTTGCCGCTAACCCACTCCTAGAACTCGTCGTAGTCTTGGAACTCCTGGAAGTCTTCTTCCACAGCTTCATCTTCGCCTGAGCAGTGGTTGCAATGCTGACAACCTGGGGGGTTTGGTGTGTAGAGCAAGGGTGAGTACACATCAACATACTCAGCAAGTATCCTGTTTGGCTGTAGTGGACTAGCTTTATGTGGGGATAAGTCAAGCAGTTGCTTTTAGTTGGTCAGATTATTATTTACTAGTAGAAAGCCAAGTTTTAGCATTAACCCAAGTTATTAACCCGATGTACCCTTTCCAAACGGAAAGAATACCACTTACCAGCACCATAGTCATAACCAAAACCATCAATCTCATTGCCACCTGTAAACCAAAAGGTCTCTTATCAAGTACCACTAATCACTGGAGCTCCCTTGGCCGCTCATAACCGTGAGCACGGCTGATATATCAGTTTTTCAAACACTCTGCAGAGGTTGTGCACTTTACCCACAAGCCGTGATTCCCTCTTGCCTCAGGCCGATCAAACCCTTAAACACTACCAAGGTGAATAGGCAGGGTCTCACTACGTAGCCTTTACAAAGATTCCCCGGGGCTGTAGTCGCCCGTTAGGTTTCCTAAATGTACCGCACTCCTCCCCAAGGGACAAATCAACCTTGGTAGAGCGAGCCGCATACACCGAGCCCCATTGACGGCACGACGGCGAAGCGAACTACACCCCGGATCCTCTAATTATTCAGCTAAGGGCACCCCATTCCACCCTCATGGTTGCACTGTTTTCCCGGGCGGTCATCCATAGAACAGGTCCTTACGGAGAGGCACTCGAGAAACCGCTCGAGCCCCCTTAAAGGCCACAAGTACAACATCATAAGAAGAGAAGGGAAAACAGCGTATCATAGATAATCTCATCATGTTCATTAATTAGAGTTGAGCAATAGCATAAAGCTAAACAATAATAATCCAACCCAAATAGGTAAGCAAGGACAGGGATAACAAAGCTAGTCAATCCTTAGGCATAAATGTATAAAGCGGGAGGTGAATTAGAGAATGAATAGGACAGGGATAGGTCAAGGGACACTTGCCTCCTCCAACCGACTGCTGCTCAGGGGCTTCTCCTGCGAGCTCTTCGGGTTCCTCGACCAGGTCGCTCTCTATGTGAACACAATCATACATTCATATTTCAAAACAGAAAGGTAAACAATACACCATACAAGAAGGTGAAACCCATAATCATACACACGACATATGGCTTAGTGCTAACGACCCTTCGAAGTAGTGAGAATAACGTAACCCTTACCATACTCGACAACTCGCTATATTCATGATAAGAGGAAGAACGAACTTAGCCACTACATTTCATGTAGTCATACTAACAGACATTTAACATAGGTGTAAAGATAGCTATTATCTAAGCATAAGTAACCCATGCCTAATTATTGCCGCTTCTCGACACAGTTCGACTAGTACTAACACTTTTAATTAGCGAAGAACATCGTAGCGTGACAATTCCCATCTAAAAGATAAATAGCTAAGCGTGATGGTTAGGCGTTGTACGGGCGAGTAGACTACGCGAGTGAGCGAGCGGGGTCGCGGACCGCTGCCGCACACACGAACGAGTGAACGAGGCCGCCATGAGCAAAGCGAGCGGGCTGCCGCGAGCGAGCTGGGACGCCCGGGAGCACGCCACGCCGCGACGTCGCGGCCGAGCCACGCAAACAAACCGTGCCGGGCGGGGCGCCGTGGCCGAACTCCAGCCACCGCGGCCGAGCTGGGGAGCAGGCGAGCTGCGCCGCCACGGCCGAGCTGGGGGCAGGCGAGCTACGCCGCCACGCCAAGCTGGGGGCAGGCGAGCTGCGCCGCCACGCCAAGCTGGGGGCAGGCGAGCAGCGCCGCCACGCCAAGCTGCGTGCAAGGCTGGGGCCGGGTCGACCACGGGCAGGCAAGCCGCCACGGCCGCGCGCAAAGCCGAGCCGGGGCTGCGGCGGGCACGCCACGTCGGGCGAGCCGGGGGCCGCTGGCGGGCACGCCAGCCAGACGGACGCGGGGAAGAAGGGGAGGGGGGGCGAGCGCGTAGGGGCCGCGCCCCATGGCCGAGCGCCGGAGGCCGGACGCGCAGGGGCCGCGCCCCATGGCCGAGCGCCGGAGGCCGGACGCGCAGGGGCCGCGCCCCAACGGGCTCGCCGCGCCGAGCGCAGGGCGAGGGGAGCGAACGCCGGACCGAGCCGGAGAAACGGGCGGGCCGCGCGCCATGCCACGCACAACGGGGAAGAAGAGAGGGGAAGAAGGGTAAGGGAAGGGGGAAGACGGGGACGAGCTCACCTCGACGATCGTTGCGGCGGCGATCTTGCACGGGCGCGAGGCAAGAAGGGCGAGCTGCGCGAGGTGAGAGAAAAACGGACGCTGCGGGATTGGAGGGGATGAACAGGAGGCGATTTTCCACGGCTTCCGGGCGGGTCCCGCGCGCAGAGGCGGCGGCCAAAAACCGCCCGCCCGCACCAGCCGGACGCGCACGTCGCGCCCACGCGCAGAGGCGGCTGGGCCGCGCCGAGTGGGCTGCCAAGCGGCCCAAAGCGGGGAGGGGAATGGGGGACGGCTGCGCGCCAGGCTGGGCCACGCCAGCCGAACGGCCCAAGGCGAGGGGGAGGAGGGCGGCTGGGCCGCGCCGAGCCAGCCCACAACAAGAGAGAAGGGGGGAGGAGAGAAGGCCAAACCGGGCCGCGCGCAGGAGAATCGGCCCAAGATAAAGAAAAAGAGGGTTTTCTATTTATTCTTTTTCCTATTCTCGCCATAATCCATCACTAGAATGTATGATTCCCAAACTCTCTCAATCAAACAACAAAAACTCGTGATCCAACATGATGCAACAAACAAGGTAGAAAATCTCTAGGGTTTATTATTGTCCTATGACTTGAAAACTTTGGAAATAGGTGGGGTTTTTGCGAAAAGAAATGAGAAAGGGAGGTAACGCTCGAATTTAGCGAGCGATAAAGAAGAAAAAAATTCAACCCGAAATTCGGGGCGTTACAGATGGATTGCAAACTCGGCTGCTAAAGACAAAATATATGCTGACCTCTGCAGCAAAATATTGATGACATAATGCTGACCTCCAAAGCGTAATGCAAATAGCTTCATGCCAATTTCTACAAACGAAAGAGATAATTTTCAGCAAAAAGGCACGAAAAGAAAACCTTCGAATGGATTATCCTTAAAAAATCCATTTGAAGGTCGGGGGCTACACCCATTGGGTGCACCTCCGGTGCACCCCATGGATTATCATTCCAAGCCGAGATAGTGCCGACTTCTAAGGCGTGGGGCAAGATTAAAAGACCAACCCTCAACCAAGATGCAGGAGCACAAATGGAGATAATTTCTGGGGAAGACCTTCGAGTAGATTGTTTTTCTAAAATCTACTCAAAGCTCGGGGGCTACACCCATTGGGTGCACCTCCGGTGCACCCAATGAAGTTCAGAATCCTACAAAATTGAAATGCCGACCTCTAAGGCACAAGCATGAAACCAAGCTTCGGTCAAATGAGTGATCGGAGCAAGAGAAGACAGCAGGAAGACGTTCTTCTTCAAAACACCCGCAAGTTGGACCTGGGATCTTTGGGCTGATTACTTCTAAATTAACCCAAAGATCGGGGGCTTGTGGGGGATAGATATCCCCCAGGTCCAGTAAAGGAGTAAAAGACCTCACGAAAGGCCCAAGGGCCCAATAAATCATAAGGTCATTCCTTCGTGGGCCTGGGGAGAAACAACCAACAAGGCAGAGCGACGTGATACCGGATTGGTGCAAGTCCGGATGGCCCGCAACGTCGAGCGAGTAAATCGCAACAGAGACCCGACTTTCCCGCGCTGAAGCCCCCATGCAACGGAGCCATGCGAGGATAAGTCGGCGAGGATTACGTAGGGATAAACTCAAGAGGTTCACTACCTTTTAGCTACTTGTTGTTATCATATCCACATGTACTGCCCCACGGTCGAGTATATAAGGCCTAGGGGGCACCCCTTCAGAACGATCGACCCTATCTTACTTAGCCACCCACATCAACTCTCTGTGTCTTCAATCCAGAGAGCCCTCTTGTAACCACGCTCACATACTCACCAGGACGTAGGGTGTTACGCATCTCTAAGCGGCCCGAACCTGTAAATCTTGTCCACTGTCCCTCGTGCGATCGGCACGAACTATTTTGCTACAGTCGTCGACACCGTCCTACTCCTAGAAACACCTTGAGGGGCAACCCCAGGTGTGCGGTCGGACCCAAAACACCGACACTAGCCGACCCCTAACAAATGGGGCACGAGCGTCCACTCGGATTACCCGTTAGCAGCTCACTGGAGACACCATGTTCGGCGCCCTCCAAGGGCAACATGGCGCTTTTCCCCCCTCCTCCTTGCGGAAAGGCGACGCAGGGGCGTATGTAAAAAAGTCGAGTCTGTCCTTGACCGTCCTCTCGCTCTGTGCGGAGGCTCGGGGGCTGCTCTCGCAAACCCGCCTCTGGCCAAACCGTTGACAGCGTCAACATACCAGCCCGAGAACTTGGGACCCGACCGTGCACCCGGGCTACGGCCAGCTCGCATGAGGGAACAACCAGACTGGGTGAAGCATCACGAAACGCATTAAGACCTCGGAGGAGTCAAACCACTCCTTCGAGGCCTCGGGGGCTACACCCGGCGGGTGCGCTCGCGCGCACCCACCGGAACAAAACGCAACCGAGAAAGGCCGGTCCCCTTGCAAAAAAGTGCGGCAAAAGCCTTCAAGCGAGTATTAACACTCCCTTCGAGGCTCGGGGGCTACTGTCGGGGACCATAACTAGGGGTACCCCCAAGACTCCTAATCTCAGCTGGTAACCCCCATCAGCACAAAGCTGCAAAGGCCTGATGAGTGCGATTAAGTCAAGGCTCGGTCCACTCAAGGGACACGATCTCGCCTCGCCCGAGCCCAGCCTCGGGCAAGGGCAGCCGACCCCGGAGGATTCACGTCTCGCCCGAGGGCCCCCTCAAGCAACGAACACACCTCCGGCTCGCCCGAGGCCCAATCTTCGCCAAGAAGCAACCTTGGCCAAATCACCACGACGACCGACCGTATCGCAGGAGCATTTAATGCAAAGAAGGCCTGGCACCTTATCCTGACGCGCGTCCTTCAGTCGACAGAGCCGAAGTGACCGCAGTCACTTCGCCGCTCCACTGACCGGCCTGACAAGAGGACAGCGCCGCCTGCGCCGCTCCGACTGTTGTGCCACTCGACAAAGTGAGGCTGACAGCAGCCAAGTCCGGCCTCGGGCGCCATAGGAAGCTCTGCCTCGCCCGACCCCAGGGCTCGGGCTCG
This sequence comes from Zea mays, assembly GCF_902167145.1. Taxonomy (NCBI): domain Eukaryota; kingdom Viridiplantae; phylum Streptophyta; class Magnoliopsida; order Poales; family Poaceae; genus Zea; species Zea mays. The sequence goes on along the minus strand of NC_050100.1, from coordinate 221,065,611 downwards.
GACTCGGGCTCGGCCCCGGAAGACGACGAACTCCGCCTCGCCCGACCCCAGGGCTCGGACTCGGGCTCGGCCCCGGAAGACGACAAACTCCGCCTCGCCCGACCCAAGGGCTCGGACTCGGCCTCGACCTCGGAAGACAGACTCGACCTCGACCTCGGAGGAGCCTCCGCCTCGCCCTACCCAGGGCTCGGACCGACCACGCCACAGGAGGGGCCATCATTACCCTACCCCTAGCTAGCCCTGGCTACGGGGGACAAGACCGGCATCCTATCTGGCTCGCCCCGGTAAAACAAGTAATGATGGCGCCCCGCGTGCTCCATGATGACGGCGGCTCTCAGCCCCCTTACGGAAGCAAGGAGACGTCAGCAAGGACTCGACAACCCCGACAGCTGTCCTTCCACCAGGCTCCAGCGCTCCTCCGACAGCCACGACATCACACGAACAGGGTGCCAAAACCTCTCCGGCTGCCACGACGACATGTACTTAGGGCACTAGCTCCTCTCTGCTAGACACGTTAGCACACTGCTACATCTCTCATCGTACACCTGGACCCTCTCCTTACGCCTATAAAAAGAAAGTCCAGGGCCCTCTTACGGAGGGTTGGCCGCGCGGGGAAGGACGGGACGGCGCGCGCACAGGCCTCTCGCTCCCTCCCGCGCGGACGCTTGTAACCCCTACTGCAAGCGCACCCGACCTGGGCGCGGGACAAACACGAAGGCCGCGGGTTTCCCCTTTTATGCCTGTCTCCCTCCGGCTTTCCCCCCCTTCGCGCTCCGTCTCGCGCCGATCCATCTGGGCTGGGGCACGCGGCGACAATTTACTCGTCGGTCCGGTGACCCCGGGTCGAAACGCCGACATTTAGCGACTAAACTGTAGTCACTAAAATTTAACCTAGTGACTAAGGGAACCAAAAAGTACCTAAGACCTATTTAAAATTGAATAAAAAGTGATTTAATATCCTCTCATCATTGTTTAGCTGCGGTAAAATGATTGACGTGGTCAAACAGGTTAATTTTAGGAATAAAATCATTCTGGTGTAGTAATGTTATCTTCAGAAATAGTTTAAAACACAAAAATAGAAGAGAAAAAAAAAACTCGAGCGGGGCTCCAGCGGGCAGCGGCGCATCCAAATTCCTCCTCTCGCAGATAACTGTGGCAGTCAGTCAAGCAGCAGGTCCCGAGCGGTGGCGGCGGCGACCACGTGCGCGGCGGCGATGGTGAGGACTGAGGAGCTATCCCGTATAGAGGGGCTGTGCCTGTGCGCGAAGTGAGCCACATAGCGGCGGCGAGCACGTTCGAAGCCCACGAAAAATGGCCTCCCGCCTCTTAACCAGATCAGCGGCGTCGCGCCTCGTTTCCCACCTCCACCGCAAGACGCCAGGCATTACTCCCTGCCTCCTCACCCGTGGCCCTGCCTTGGCGTCCCTCTTGGGGCCCACTGATGGCCTCCCCCACGCCGCTGACTCCACTCTGCTCCGCGTTCCGATGCGGTGGCTCTCCTCTCCGTCCTCGGAGGCGGTGGCGGAGGCTCCGATGACCGCGGACGGCCTGACTGTAGACTCAATCGCCGACAAGGGGTGGACGATTCTTCCCGAAGCCGAGAGCGACTGGCGCAGCCATGCCGCGGCCGTCGCACAGTCAGTCAAGGTCATCAAAAAGCGCCTCAAGGTACAATATTCACATGACACCCGAAATTCAGTGTTTTTCCGTTGGCCAAATTGACTTCTATGGTTGCGCAAGGATGTGTATCTTACTCGTAGGTTCTTGATTCATTCAGGCATTTGAGCGAACATCTTATGTCCGTAGTGTGTTTATGCTCGCTAACTGAACGTTTTTATCCCGTCTGAATTTGGCATTTTTTTATTTGTATGTGCAGTTAAGTTCTTGATTCGTCTAGGCATTTGAGCGAACATCTTATGTGTGGGGTGTGTTTATGCTCGCTAACTGGGCTAAATTATCCGGCCCGAATTGGGCATTGTTTTGATTTGTTCAGTGGGGATGGATACTTGAGAGAACGAAGCAATTGGCTGTGGTGTTGGAGAAGCCAGACCTCTGGGAAGACCCAGTTTTTGCTGGGAGGGTTAGCCGTGAGCAGGGTGAGCTCATGGGCAAGATTAAGTCAGTGAACCAATTTGAGCAGGAATTGATTGAACACATTGAGATGCTACGGCTTGCACGTGAAGAAAACGATAATGAACTTGAGATGGTGAGTACAATGCTCATTACATGATATGAAGTTTGAAATTACAGCACGAATCTATTTTCCATCCTTTGTGCTGATCATCTACCTGTTTCAACTGTTATTTTAACTGTTTTGTGCAGGAAAGCATGAAGGCTTTAGCTGATATGAGAAGAAGTGCAAAGGAGAAAGAACTTAATGCGTTACTTTCTGGAGACAATGACTCTTGTTCTTGCTTCATTGAGGTTTATTTTGTGTCTCCCTTAATAATTTCATTATGTTTGTAAGAATTTTTCAGCTAACCGCTCCATCTAGAGCCCTTATACTTAAAGTAATGCCTGTCTTATGCTCTTTTCTAATGAGGTTTTCAATGGGTGATTTCTTATCATCTTATGACGATGGTTTCAGGTTCAGGCAGGGGCTGGCGGCACTGAGAGCATGGACTGGGCTGCAATGGTCATGAACATGTATAGGTCATGGGCCCAGCGACGAGGATATAAAATCACTGTGGTAGAAGAGATGTCTGGTGAAGTAGCAGGAATCAAGGTTGTTTTCTCTCACTAGTATGTGTTGCTGAACATACATGTTTTTTTAGTAGTGTTTGGATTAGAAAAAAAGGAACTGATCTTAAACAACTATTTCTCCCAGAGGGCCACTATCAAAGTTGATGGTGAATATGCATTTGGATATGCCAAAGCTGAAGTAGGAGTTCATAGATTAGTGCGAATTTCTCCATTTGACAGTGGAAAGCGGCGGCACACTTCCTTTGCGGCTGTTGCTGTAATACCTATTCTTGGGGATACCACTAGCCGGTACCAGATCAAAGATTCTGATCTTAGGATAGAACGTTTCCGATCTGGTGGCCCTGGTGGTCAGCATGCCAACACTACAGAGAGTGCCATTCGAATTGTGCACATTCCGACTGGTATAAGTGCAACATCTCAAAATGAAAGGTAAATTTGATGCCTTCTTCTTTGCATTTCACTACCTGTTATGCTATTTCTATCGTTGAATGTTTTATAAACATAAATGTTGAAGTGATGTACTCCTCCTGATTGAGAAATGCAGATCACAGCACATGAACAAGGCATCAGCAATGGCAGTGCTCCAATCTCGTCTTGATCAGCTTGAGATTGCCCGCCAGGCACAGATGAATGCAGAGCACACACAATCACTCAACGAAATCAGCTGGGGCAACCAAATAAGATCTTATGTTCTCCATGTAAGCTTTCCATTTTGAATACCAAATTAAACTATCAACTCTAGTTATGATAAAATGTGACCTCGTGAAAGGGGCTCTAGTTGAATTGGTTAGGTGGTCTGAGTAGCACTCCTCAGGTCCTGGGTTCGACTCCCCGTGGGAGAGAATTTCAGGTTGTGGTTAAAAAAATCCACTCGTCTGTCCCACGCCAAAGCACAGGTCTAAGGCTTAGCCCCGGTCGCGGTCGTTCTCACATGGGCTTCGATGCCGCTGTGTATGAGTGGGACAGGGGTTCGGGGGGTTTTCTCGACCTGTGTGAGAATGTTTCCTTCTTAATACAATACTCGGGGGCTGTCTTACCCCCCGTAGGTCGAGTTTTTATAAATTGTGACCTCTCAGTAGCATTATCTGTGTTCCCTTTAAGCTACTAGTCTATATAGTTAGTCATTCTGTTTCTGTTTTGTTTCCATACTCATCTCAGGATTTTTAAAAATTAAGAAGCTGCAAACTAGTGATTACTTTCTGGAAAATTTTGTGACATGATCTTTCTAACTAATGATGTTTTGAAAAAAGAGAATATAAATTTTTCTATTATTTTTTTGTCATAATCTTTCTATTGTGTTATAGTATAGAGTAAAGATGGATATCTTAAGTGCAAACATCATATCAGTAAATAATTGTTCTTTTTGTGTTTTGTCAGCCATACCGTATGGTCAAAGATCTCCGGACGAACTATGAAGTATCTGACCCGGATTCAGTTCTAGAAGGAGATCTAGACGATTTCATCTTGAACTATTTGTCTTCGTCACTGGATGAAGCTGATGTAAGTACCTGAACAAAGAACCATGCTCGCCATTTTTCATGAGCTACCTGCCAAATCACTTGGCTTTGAAACAAACCAACTGAGACACTGCTGAAGCGCTAGCAGCTGGAGGTGCTGCTCCAGTCTTTTCTTTGGTAGCCAATACAAGTCGAGGTCAAATGATGAGAATTTAAGGTACGGGATAGTAGTAGGTTGCAAGTGCAAAAACCAGAGTTAGTTGCACAGGATAGAGTTTATAGTGTAACAGACCTGGCAATATTGTGAAAAATATTTGCCTGATATTGGAGACGGGGTTACTTTTTCTGTACTGCATTTGCCGTTTGTGATCGACGTATAAACAGTCATCCCTAATTATCTAGTCAATCTAGCTCCTCTTTTTTACTGTAGTGACAGTGTTGCACCCAGGAAAGCTGAGGTGGTCTACAATAATTGACCATTTTCTCCAATTCGTTATTACATTATTGTTTGCCTGTTTTACCTTTTCCCTAAATTTGTGCTGGGAGATAAATAAGAATTACCACTATCGATGTAATGCCAAACTGTCTAATACTACCAGATTGTATTTTGGGCGGCAGACAATTTTACTGAAAGTTTTAGTTAGTTGGCGTGGTTAGTGGCACAGGTGGACCCCATGTTTCATCGAGACATCGATGACGGTAGCAGATTGTAAAAATTTGCAATGTTAAATAAGAATTTGGCCCTTGTTTATGCAGTTTGTGAAATCTGATGGCGACCGTTTTTCTTATTTTCTCATTCAGCAACCCACACCCATCCATCCGCATGCACGCACACCACTAAACCTATAGGGGATAAATCTGTTTAGCTAAGGAATACTCAATGTTTCGGACTTCAATATTCACAAATGAATAAGTATGACTGTTAAAAAAAAGGTCACTCATAGCACTAAGACCACACGACACCATATGTAGTAATACAAGAAGTTCAACACACTACTCAAGGAAAAGATTCAAGTTTCTGTCTTGTTCATACTTCATCTCAACTTGACGAAGAATCCATCACCTTTTGTTTCAAGCATGCCACATAAAACCTTTAGGACCACAGCAGGGTGATCCCTTGTCTTGTCACCATTCAGGCTTGTTTGCATAAGCATGTATGTATCCACTTCAATCCATGTGTGTTGGAATGATTTGGTGTAGATTTTAAACTAATTCTATACCAAATCACTCCAACCTATGTAGATTGAGATGAATATGTACAAGAAAATGTTCAACATCGGGATCCTCATAGGTGACAGGAACGTGGGTGTGAAATCCAATGGTCTAGAAAATGTTGCAGCCGTGAAAAGGAAAGAATGTGACCTCAGGGCTCAGGCCCTCAGGGGACATAGACAGGTTCAAATATCGCATGGTCAAATTTGAGAATATATGTAGGCCCACGGACTCTGGAGGTTTGGGAATTTTTAACGAAGCGAGTCTGATCGTTTGGTTTTAATCCGTATCGTCTTCTACAATTTTTATAGTGTTTGTCTCTACAAATTACAGTTACAGCAGTCCAAACAACTGTTTTTAATCGAAAGCGAACAACCCTGCTAAAATGGATTTGGAGACTGTAGTGGAGATGAGAAGAATGGAAAAAAAATATATATGCATGAGTACCTCACCAACTGTAACAACATGGGGCCCACCATTCGAGCCTGTTCACTTAGCTTTAATACAGTGTTTTTGTCTCTATAGATTACAGCTGCAGCACTCTAAACAGACAAGCGAACATAGTTGTCCCGTGTCAGATGTGTACTGCTGCAGATGAATGACAATCCAGATAGATACAGCAACAGCTTCGTCTATATCGGATGGAAGATGGTGGTGGGTTAGCCAGTGTTTGCCTTGCTACCTCGTCGCATTCGTCTGAGAGAACTAGGGCGCTGTAAATTGAAGTAAAATAAACCTTACTCAGCAAGCCACTGGCCACTTCCAAATAGTCGTTCAACCAAGGAGCATTCGAATCGAAAAAACAAGGATGAGACGGCGCGATGCATTGCCACGGGACACGCAACCTCGCCGCTGACTCGCCCAGTATAAGAAGGAATCCAGTGTTCCAGTCCCAAGGACACAAGCAGCATCAACCGATCGTCCAGGAAATGCAGATGCGTTTCGCCGCCACCTCCGCTTCCTTCGTCCTACTCTGCCTTCTGGCTGCTCTGCTCGGCCACTGGCCCGCCGCCGCTGCTGAGACCGTTAATGTCGGCGTCATACTCGACCTGGCCTCTGCCCCCGGGAGGAGGTGGCGGACCAGCATTAGCATGGCGGTGGAGGACTACTACGCCACGCACACCAACTCCACCACCAGGGTCGACCTGCATTTCCGGGACTCGTCCGGCGACGCCGTCGCCGCCGCTTCCGCCGGTGAGCTCGCTCGCCGTCACGGCATTCTTTCTGTGCCGGCTGTCAGAACACTCTATAACTCTTAGATGACCATTCATGACTGACCGGTACAGAGATACATGCACTCTACGTACGCTTACGTTGTCGCCTTGCGTCGCAGCGGTGGACCTGATCAGGAACGCCAAGGCGCAGGCCATCATCGACGGGTCGCGGACGGCCGCCGCCGCCGAGTTCGTGGCGCGCATCGGCGACCGCGCCCACGTGCCCGTCCTCGCCTTCTCCGCGGCGCCCGCGACGTGGACCGCGCGCTTCTCCGTGGCCACCGCGCCGGGCGACTCCTCGCAGGCCGCGCCCATCGCGGGCGTCCTGGAGAACTTCCACTGGCGCTCGGCGGTCCTGCTGCACGAGGACTCGCGCTCCGGCGCCGGCATCGTCCCGGCGCTCTCCGACGCGCTCCGGGGCGCCGGCGCCACCGTGGCGCACCGCGCGGCGGTGCCGGCCGACGCGTCCGACGACCGCCTCGACGCGGTGCTGTACCGCGCCTCGGCGATGACGGCGCGCGTGTTCGTCGTGCACATGCCCTTCCCGCTGGCGCTGCGGCTGTTCCACAGGGCCAAGGGCGCCGGCATGATGTCCGACGGGTACGTCTGGATCGCCACGTCCGCCGTGGGCGACACCGGCGACGGCGACGGCGACGCGCTGGGCAGCGACGACGCCGACGCGATGCAGGGCGTCGTCAGCGTCCGCCAGTACGCGCCGCCCACCAGCGAGGTCAGCGACTTCGCCAGGCGGTTCAAGGCGAGGTTTCAGCTGGAGAACAATGGCTCTCAGGACACCACGGAGCCGACCACGTCGACGCTCCAGGCGTACGACACGGCGTTCGCGGCCGCCGCGGCCGTTGAGGCGGCCGGGATCTCTGGCTCGGCCTTCGAGCCACCGACAGGAGGAGGGACGGAGCTGGACCAGCTCGGCGTGTCTGCCACCGGCGAGAAGTTGCTCAAGGCTGTGCTCGACACGACATTCGAGGGGCTGGCAGGGAAGTTCAGGCTGCTGGACGGGCAACCGCAGACGCCGGCGTACGAGATCGTGAACTTCGCCGCTGACGGGCTCACGACGGTGGGGTTCTGGACCACGAAGAGTGGGGTCTCGCAGGAGTTCGACGCCGGCAGCGGTGAAGGTTTGAAGAAAGTAAGTTTCCCCGGCGCGGGAGAATCTGACACGCGAATTCCGGACGGGTGGGCTTTCTCGCCGGTGGAACGGTCGCTTGTCATCGCCGTGCCGGTGAAGCACGGGTTCCAGCAGTTCGTGCAGGTGTACAACGACACGACGAGCGACAGGACGATGGTCTCCGGCTACTGCATCGACGTGTTCGAGGCGGCCATCAAGGCACTGCCCTACCCGGTGTACTACCAGTACGCGCCGTACTACGGCATCGGGAACGCGAGTTCGTCTTCTTACGACCAGATGGTAGAGCTGATTCCCGAGGAGAAAGCCGATGCGGTCGTCGGCGACGTGTCGATCACGGTGGTCAGAATGGGGGATGCGGACTTCACCATGCCGTACACCGAGTCGGGATGGTCGATGGTCGTGGCGGTGCAGGCGCAGACGGCCACGGGCATGTTCTTCTTCCTCAAGCCGCTCACGCCCGCGCTCTGGCTCGTCAGCCTCGCCGCCTTCATCTTCACCGGCTTCGTCATCTGGGTGATCGAGCACCGGATCAACCCGGAGTTCCGAGGCACGCCACTGCAGCAGTTCGGCATCATCTTCCACTACGCCTTCTCCACCCTTGTCTTCGCGCACAGTAAGTTAAGATAGCTCTCTGCTTCTTCGCGCACAGTAACTGATCAGCCTCTCATGGTGATGGTGTGCAGGGGAGAATGTGGTGAGCAACCTGTCCAAGTTCCTGATGGTCATATGGGTGTTCGCCGTCCTGATCCTGACGTCGAGCTACACGGCCAGCTTGACATCGATGCTGACGGTCCAGAAGCTCCGGCCGGCAGTGACGGACGTGAATGATCTCATCGACAACGGTGACTACGTCGGGTACCAGGAGGGTTCCTTCGTCCACGGCGAGCTTCTGCAGATGAAATTCGACCCGAGCAGGCTGAGGAGCTACAGCACGCCGGCCGAGTACGCGGACGCGCTGTCCAAGGGATCGGCCGGCGGCGGGGTCGCTGCGGTGTTCGACGAGGTCCCGTACCTCAAGGTCTTTCTGTCGCAGTACTGCGACGGCTACACCATGTCCGGCCCCGTCTACAAGGGCACGGGCCTCGGGTTCGCGTTTGCGAGAGGCTCTCCCATGGCGACGGAGGTGTCGCGCGCCATCGTGGGGCTGACGGAAGGCGACGACATGGACCTCATCGAGAGGAAGTGGTTCGGCGTGCCCGGGTCATGCGTCGACGGCGTCGACGCGGACAACGCCAGCCTCACCCTGTGGAACTTCAGTGGGCTGTTCCTCATCACCGCCGTGGCGGCCACGCTCGTGCTCCTCGCCTACCTCGTCACGTTCATCTACCGGGAACGGCACGAGGTCCGGGCGGCGGCGGAGCCCGGGTCCGGGAGCGTGTCGCTCAAGCGGTTCCGCGCGTGGCTGCAGCACTACGACCGCAAGGACATGTCTGCGCCCCACTTCAGGCAGCAGCAGGGATGGAGCGACTCGCCGTCGACGAACGGCGGCAGCAGCCATGGGAGGAAGAGGGAGGGGGCGGAGCAGGAGGATGCCACAGCCACGCGCGATTTCGGTGGGCCCCGGGCGTCGCCTCTGAGCGACCACTCCCGCATGGACTCGGTTTCGCGCTCGCCGCTGGAGCGGAAGGGGTCCAACGAGTTCAGGACCCCGTTCGAGCAGCGGATGGGGGAGGCGGCAGCCGCGTCCGGGGAGAGACGCTCGTCCACACCAGAGCGCAAGCAGTCGCTGAAGTTTGCACAGGACACCGAGGAAAGAAAGAAGCTGCCGTTATCCCCGTGAACGTGAATGTAATTTGACAATTTGTACTACCTGCGCCGGTACAGGCAAAACACGTACGATGCAAAATAATGCAATTTGTACTACCTGTAAACGTATTTGTGTATGTACACGAATTTATTTATTTTTCGAAATTTTATGTATAAGAATTTCCAGGGTCACTCTTTTTTTTTTAAACTTCATTGTAGTACAAGCACAGTAGAGAGATCACGGGCAGGCGAAACGTTCTTCAGCACACGAAGAAAGCAGACAATGAATTGCATTACTTTGCCCTAGGCGCGCAGCATCACTCAACATTAAACAAGCAGACATGAATTGCATTGATTTTAGGCTTGCGTCTTTGCTCAGACATTAAACAAAACTAATTATGTGTTCATGCCTTGCTACAGTCTACAGTTTCTATATATTATATTGACATACACGCTATATTTATATTTAAGTACATAGTAAAAGCTATAAATTCAAAAAACAATAATTTAGAAAGTAAGACATTAGCTATGAAAACAACTTTGCACAAGTGAAAACAGAAAATCAGCTATTGTAACTCCATATAGAGCCTACCAATAGAAAATAAACATATCCATGGTGTTATTCGTTATTGTTCATAAAGCTCTCAGCTTCTCGGCCTCATATCAAGCAGAAGTGCAGAACAGGCTCTTAGCCGAAGGTTTTCATAAACTGATATCGGTAACTTCAATTTGTAGCATGAAAATACACCCTCCATTCCAAGTCCCAAACTATAAGACAATTTCATCTAAATACATTATAACTATATATGATATATCTAGATGTAATATATATCTAAGTGCATAGCAAAAACAATATATATATAGAAAAAACCAACCGTCCTATAGTATAGTTTAGAATGGAGGGAGTATTTCAAAAGTTGCATGCACGAAAATGTTTCACTACAACCACTTGATTAGACTATCTCCAACATCTTCTATATCATACCTCTTATCTCACCTTTTATTTCAAATCTTTTTTATCTCACTTTTTATTTCAAACTTTCCCAACATCTTCTATATCATATCTCTTATCTCACCTTTTATTTCAAACTTTCTTATCTCACTTTTTAATTCAAACTTTACTACGGCCATATGCACACTATGCTGATAACTGCCTTATACTATCTCTTAAGTCTCCCTATCTCATCATCTGTCTAACTCTGTATTTCAAACTTCACTTTGTAAACAGTATAGTCTACAGTGCAAAACGTTACTTACTTTGCACGTCCACCTACACACCGTTGCTAGAGATAGCCTTAAAAGAAACTCGCCTGCCTATTTCGCTCTAGAAACTCGAAAGAAGTCATGCAATGTCATAAAGAGCAGAACATAAGGTGCAACCCACGCTATGGGGGAAAACCTGGGTAGTATTGGCTTGCCATAGTTGGGTGACAGCGAGAATAGCTGTAACTTCTCCAAGATAGCAGTGTTAAATACAAAAAAAAACCTACGCGTCTCTACAATCCATACATCAATCTCCAACTTTATACATGAAGATTGAGAGCCACAAATCAGATGTATCCTTATGTGATAAGCTGCGGGAACAGACCAACCTAATGCATTTCGATCTCCTGCACAGGAACGGTGTTCTGGTCTGATTGGCGGGCATCAGAAGTACCAGACGAGCTCACTATCTCAGATTTGCACAGAGGGCAAAGTGCATTTATCTTGAGCCATTTATCAACACAGTCCTTGTGGAAACAGTGTGCACATGGAAGTTCACGGAGCTCATCATTGTGCGCATATTTTGCAAGACAGATGCAGCAAACCTGCAATACCAAAAGAGTAATAAGAAAACAAATAAGTGATGGTGACAAAAAGAACTAAAAATTCAAGATAGACGTACTGCGTCTTCAGCAGAGAGTGATCGCTCCTTGTCAGTTCCTGCAGCCAATATCCCTCCTTCCTGACCTTCAGTTTCACTGCCTGAACCATGGCGACGTTTCTTGATTTTGAATTTATATGTAGGCAAAGCATTGATAGATTCTGAGGAAGCACCCCTTGTATTGTTTGTATCTTCTCTAAAACCCATAATAGATATAATGCAGGGAAGGCAACAGCATATCATTGCACATAGGATGAATGGCATGGCATACCCAATGCAACTAAAAGTGAGGAACACAATGCACAACCTGGTGGGAAGTAGAAAGTCAGCTGCAGGATAAAGAAGCTGACATAGTGACATCTCATCAATTGAAGAGCAGTTCACATTTACCTGTACAAGTTCGGTGCATCAGCAGCAGAAGAACGGCCACCAAATATCCACACGTTTCCAACAACAAACCAGACGGCAAAGAAACAATCCAGGGCCATCTTGAAGTGGTCAAACAGCGCATTGATCCTGCAGATAGCACAGGGCATTCATCTTTAATGCATAGCCATTTTGCAGCACCATAAATAAACAAAACAAGTGACAGTCAAACATATTCATTGTAAATACCGATCCATTTTTTTAAGGAAAAAAAGAAGGCATGAGTACCTAGGATTAGCAAGCACAGCATTTCGGGCAGCATTTCTGCGGCGTTCTGATGCACTTGCAGCATGAGTCGCTTCATTTGAGTTGTTATGAGCGGACCCTTGAGGTGTATGTGATGACTCATGCTCACCATTTACAATATTACGGTGTATATAGCGCCAATAGAGATGGGGTAACGTTGCAAAACAACCAACAGTGTAACCTATGACCCACTCAAGTAATGGAGCTTGTGGGTGTTCCTTTCTTGACACACAAAGAACAACAATGGCAGCAACAATCTGGCTAAAGTTAACAATAACTTCAATTGAAATCCACAGTCCAGAATTCAATGGGCTTCTGTGCCGACGAACATAGTTGTCATTTCTCCTAGTGCCTGAAGTATGCCCTGTAATAGGTACAGCACCTATTGCTGATGGTGCCTGCAAGGCAGGTACTAGAGCTCTTGTTGAAGGCCTGTCCACAGGATTCGATTCTTCATGGTTCTCTCTACCAGCACTACGAGAAACCGAAGCAGGAGGACCAATTTCCCTTGGAATATCAATTATGTGTTCAGGACCACTTACACCTGTTGCTTGCTCCATCCTCGGTGTCTGTACCAGTACGACCTTCAGCTAAGTAACGTGAGAGGCTGAGTTCGTCAGCATTCAGGAGTAGACAAGAAAAGAAACAAGTTTCACATTTAGGGGCTCTGCAGTCTTCCTCAAAAGGCAAGAAATATTTCTCTGTACTCAACAGCAGAAGCTTCCAGATTTCAATATGAATCTTCAGGTACAGATCTGCAACTCCAAGATAATTGCTCTAATGCTCTGTGAGGCCACAAGGGAAGAAGAAACATTAGTCAGCTGCCATATGGACCAATAAAGAAACGAACACATTTTATTATGCATACTGAACCAATCCAGCAATATCATTCAAAACTATATGCATTACGAATATTTTCACTTGAAAATAAATACCCAATCAATTAGGTTGAAGACAAAATAGTTACCAAACATAATATTACCAAAAGATTATAAAAAATGTGGGCTAAATATATTGCAATAATAAGTACACTGCCTTTGTTTTGACTTTTGAGTTAGGCTAAAATGGTTATATGTCCAGTTTGAGACCAGTAATGATAAATTTAAAAAGCAGCAACTGAAAACTACAAATTGGGCATGGTAGCATGCCTTCGATCTATGAAATGGTATTTTTCATTACAGCAACAACCAGATGCATAGCCAGGCAAACACAAGTTCACAACCACAAAGAAATACGAGTTTTCATTTGGGCAGTGAAGAGTTGAATACTTGAATGAAAAATCGATGCACAAAACACTAGTGGTCCGTTTGGATGTCAGCATTCAAGGCCATGGAATTGAAATGTGTCTAATACCAAAACTAGGTGGGAATTGAAATGAGGCTTAAATCCAATGCTAGTGTTTGGGTGGCATGAGACATGGTTTCCAACAAATACGAAGGGTATCGACTCGGAATCGTCGCAAGGCTGTGCTCGTTGGGCTGAATACCACACGAAAACGGAGGAAGTTTCTGAACAACAAATTCCATGACCAGCCAAACGCTGGATTTGGGTCTGCCATTTCCAATTACAATTTTCGGCCCTCAATACTGACTTCGAAACGGAGTGTAGAAAGAAAAGACTAAACAAAGCTGGGGAAATACTGGAAAGCATATAGAGGTGTGCTTTTTTATTGGTGCCCACACCAGTGAAGGGCACATAAAATAATCTCATAAATAGTGAAACAGGCAAATTCGTGGGGGTAGGGCAGATTGGTCCGATTCACCATAATACAGCATGACTTTAAAGGGTGCCACGTCTGAAATGTAGCCATTGAGCAGATCCCATGATTTTTTTTCCTGAAACGAGCTGTTGCCCGTTTCCATTAACAAGCAACAAAAATACAGCAGCAAAAAAGATGTTCAAGAAGCAAAAGATCCAGACAGTCCACCCTACTTGTCCATTTTTGTGTTATCTTCCTGCTCAGCCAAACTGATTCAGCCGCCCTAGTAGATCGAAGGGGTCTGACGAAGGGGTCAGACAGACACCAACAACTGACAGTCCAACCAACAAGTCTTACAGAACGAAGAAACCCAACCCATGAGTTGAATTCGGAATTTCCATGCAAAAACTAAACGGTGGCCCAGTTAGAGGCTCAGGCCCTCTTACCCCCATCAATTCATGAACAATGTCTTCTAATTTATTGTGGCTAGTCAGCATAAGATAACCCTTCTCATTCCATCCAAGGTCGAAATAAAACCTTCCTCCCTCATCCGCTGCCCATAACACCGATGGTTTAATCCAGATCACTCACACCACCCACATCCTCAAATCTGGAGGTCAACACTTACCCCCAATCTAAATGACTGCCATATTGGCAGTCGAGAATTGAACCACACTAACTGAAGCGTGAAGCTTCTAACCAACTGTATCACGATTCACAACTCTGAATAGTCCAATTTTCTATCTCCGGAGGCATCCGCTAGAACGCGCGACATAAACCTGAACATAAAAAATGGGCCCACGACATACATATGGATTAGGACTATGCGTAAAAACTCAAGACATAAACAACATCCGAGCAATTCGCTAACATCGCGGGATCAAGGGAGCACGCGAACGAATCCGATGTTGCTATCGAGCGGCCAGATCTGGGAAGGTGAGGACCTAAGAGGCCGGAGGTTGATGGGAGCTGAACCTGTGGGGAAATTCGTCGGTGGACGCGATGGCAGCAGTGGCCCTCCCGTAGCAGGACGAAGCAAGCGGGGGACGGCAAGCAGTCACAACGGATGGAGAGACGACGATCGCGTGCACGGAACCTGTGCCTATCAGACGAGACGGGGCGGTAGACGAGGCCAAGCCAAACCCTAGCCCGGCAAGCTAGCACCAGATGCGCCCCCACACACGGAGGACGGCCGTGCCGATGGACACTGCGCGCGGGCCGCGGGCCGTGGCGTGCAAAGGAGATGCGATCGGGGCCGGAGCGGGCAGCCGCGAGGAAGGAGTCGCCTCCCTCGCCTGTGGTGGGGTAAGCTGAGAGCGGAGGAAGAAGAGGTGTTGGGTTGGTGTGGCCGTGTGGCGACCAGGACGGCAGCAAGGGTTGTGCCGTCTCTCGTCTCTGGGACGGGGAATCGGGTCTCGGGACGATGCCTTCGGATCTCCGCAAAGCGGTAACCCGTCAGAGATGGGCCTGCGAGCTAAAGGCCCTGTTTATTCCATCTTTTTTTCAGCTATTCATTTTTTTCAGCTAGCTTGTGACTACGAGAAAACTGTTGTGAACTACTAAACATCCGACCAGTATGTTTTTATAAAAATCGTTTTAATAAAAACGTTCAAAATAAATATAGATTTAGAATCGATCAAGTCGTCACTTTATATATTCTAAATTCTATAGACTCCTCCATCTTTCTCACCACGTAATTCACATGATACATAGATTCTCCTCATAACCAGATTCTTCCCGTAACTAATTTTCAGTAAAGCTCATCAGAAATATGCTAAAACAAACGGCCCTAAATTTTGTCGTGTGTGTGTCTGATCGACTAATAGTGTTTTTGGTATGAAGAATAAAGTAATACATTATATTCTCACTCCTCACTTTATTATTTCGATTGTAGAATGGAGTGAGTTCATCCATCACTATTTTCATTCTTGGTATGTTAATAATTAGTAATAATATGAGGAATGAGTTTATTCCACCAAGTTTGTCGAATAAATTCATGATGCACTGCCTCATCTAGAGTGAATTGATTCTTGAAACCAAACACCCTTTAAGTGTTTGGTTCCTCGATCGTAGGATGTAATCCCATCGAATACGAATAGATATCACTAGAAACATATTTGTTTTTATATTTTTATTCATATTTAAATTTGGATGTGGATAGCTACAGATACAGATATAAATATGGATTATTGGATTCAAATGCGGATAGTTGTGTATCGAATACGAAACTAGTGAGACACGGATATCATCGGTAACAATTTTGTTTGTCGAATAGCGTGACAGACATTATTCACACATATCATGTTTGTTGCAATATGTTAGCCACTCATTGAGTCTAAACATTTTTTATGATCACATATGTCATTGCTCCGTAAAATTTCATAAATTTATGAGGTTATTTGGCTATTATTGATTTCTTTCTATATAAAATCACTAAAATGCAATTAAATTCATAAAATATTCTACTGCTCTCAGTATTATTTTTTTGCGAACAAGAGAACCACCCGGGGACCGTGGGACGGGTCTAGACTGTCAGCATGGAGGGTAAAGCCGTGGTAGCATATTTAGGTTATTATTAGAGTAGTATAGATTTTAGTTTCAATATTTTTAAACATAAAAATGAAAAAAAGGCACCATCTCGTGCTCGTCTGCTGGACGCTCAAATCCTATCCGCAAAGGTGGCCAGGCCTGGGCTCTCGGCCTGGGAGAAAAAGTTGAGTGTACACGGGAACGTGATAGACGGGCCACGGCGTCACCAACGAATCCCGCGGCCCACCAGCGCTCCGGACACAGCTCTCACCGACTCCTTATGTTGATTTTCGAGTCTAATTCTAATCTACTAGACTACTTGGCAGACGACACGCCTCGAGGAAGACCGCAGACGCCTCAAGTCCAAGGTGACGCTGTACAGTACGGCTGTAGTGTCGAGCGTGCTGTTCTCGGCTCCTTTGATGTACGTAGTTCCGGGTCATAAAACTGCACACGTGGTTCCGGCGTCTGGTTTAAGCCTTGGCATCCGCAGCAAAAAATCCTCCCTGGATTGCTCTCGAGATGACGCCTCTCCTAACGCTTGGGCGGCCGAACTGGGCTGATGCAACATGGACCTGAAAGTAACAAAAGCGACGCTACACTGCCTGCCTGCCTGCCCCTTCCATCACCATCAGCAACCAAGCTGCGAGTGTGCGTGGTGACCACAGGACGTCACTGGGCACCCACCCAGCACAGCACGCCTCGTGCTCACTACTACAAGTTCCTTTTCCGTCCATCCGTTCCAGCTATAGCCTGACGAGCATGAGCGCCGCCGCCTCGCGAATCCGCGCGTGAAAAGGGCCATCGTCGGAACATACAGGTTCCCACGTGAGCATGTTTCTCGGCAGTCGGCACGCACCATTCCATTTCCACGTACGCGCGGCAGTGGCGCCACAGGCCGGTGTCGCCGTGGGCCTCGCTATCGCGTCGCGTCGCGCTTTGCATGCCCCGCCGGCCGCCCGAACGCCACGCCTGGCGACGCGGGCGGGCAGGCACCCGGCGCCATCGCATCGCTGCATTGAAGCCGGAAAAGGCGCATGGCTCCGTCCGTCAACGCAACGCAACGCGAGGGCGGGAGCGCGAGGTTGATGGGTAGGGTAGGCGGTCCGGTGTCGTCGTGTAGTACTAGACTACTAGCTTGGTGCTCCGGAGACCGCGACGGTTGCGTGCACCGCCTGGCAAGTGGCAACGGTCTCCATCTCTCTATTTCGAGTTCGCCGTAGACTGTAGAGTAAAAGTATGTGTTTTGCATTGATCTGAGAACAAAAATACATAAATAAGATAAACGGAGTGGTGCACTAAAAGTGTCTTATCATGAAATGACTGTGGAGTACGTACATATTTGACGAGAAGATGATTATCAATGCTGTGAGGTGTGTGCGCGTCGTCGAGGCCATGACGTACGAACGATGACAGCCGCCCGTGTTCTGGAATCGTGACCTTTTTTACTGTTCGTTTATTCCGAGCCGGTGAGGAAAGCGACCCTTTTCTTTTTTTTCTAACGACAACGGTGCATATAAAACTGCCGCTTATCAGCTGCCTATATATGCACAGTTTTCAGCTCTGGCGGGGACTTCATTAAAAGAAGGGGGCGGGGGGATTTCGTTGGAAACCCCCATTTTTCAGAAAGGATTTTTATTTTCTCAAGTGGAATTAATTATTTTTCTTTAAAAAACTAGAAATCCTTTTAGAAAAATAGAGTTCTTAAACTAAACGTAATACGAGGAAACTAACAAGCATGCGACAGAGTTCTTGACGTCGAATATATATATATATATATATATATATATATATATATATATATATATATATATATATATATATATATATATATATATATATATATATATATATATATATATATATATAGGGCGATGGTAATGGAAGCCCTGGGCTTCCATTAGTACCAGGAAGCCCTAGCCAGGTATAGCCACGTTCCGTACCAGCGTGCGTCCCATCGGGCACGGGTTCTGACTTGGACAGATTTTAGCGTAAAACGTGAACAAAAAGAGCGTAAATGATTACGAATTTTAGCGTAAATCGTAGATCTGTTTTAAAACGTCGAATGCGGCCCGAAAATTACGGCGCAAAAATCTCGCGCGTCCCATCGTGATCGGGTTCTGACTCGGACAAATTTTAGCGTAAAACATGAACCAAAATAGCGTAAATGAGTACGAAATTTAGCGTAAATCGTGTATCTGTTTCGTAACCGTAAATGGGTCCCGAAATTACGGCGTAATATTCACGTGCGTCCGATCGTGCGCGGGTTTTGGCTCAAATAGATTTTAGCGTAAAACGTGAGCTAAAACAGCGTAAATGAGTACATAATTTAGCGTAAATCGTATACCTGTTTCGTAACAACAAATAAGGCCTGAATTATGGCGTGAAAATCGCGTGCGGCCGATTGAGCGCGGGTTCTGGCTCGAATGGATTTCAGCGTAAATCGTGAACCAAAACAACGTAAATGAGTATAAATTTTAATGTAAATCGTCCATCTGTTTCATAATAACGAATGTAGACCGAATGTATCTCTCAGCGCATGAGGTTGTCATAAAACACATCAATAAATTTCGTAAATTGGTGTAAGATACAACAAGTGATCTGAGGTAATTGTAGCGTAAAATGCAAGCTAACCATCTACAGGAGAACTGTTTCAGATTTTGCAATAAGATATAAGAGATAATTATTCCTGTACTCAATTATGATAATGTCGTGTTTACATTTTAGCTGTTGGTACATACACACAAAACTCTGTTTCACCATAACACCACTGTTAGCAAAAAAAAATGAGTTCAAAAGGCTCTTCCAGCTTTCCTAATGTGGAGAAAACCACCGAGGTCCATATCTGCAAATGTAACATGAACTGTTAATATGATCTTTCCTTGTTAATATGTCTTTTCAAGTTTGTTATGACTAACATAACCTAAAGTCTAAACTGAATGCAAACTTGAGTTAGAAGATCAGATTACCTATAGCACAGATGTCATGTGATTCTGACTATTTTAGGACCAACAAACCATTTGGAAGCCAAACAAATCCCTGTTCAATTTGTCTCAAAGCAACATATAAGAAATTACATAATTAGCTTCTAAATATGTGCACTGCTCTTGGAATACATTCTAAGAGTTTTGAAAAGCCTTTTCTTGAGTGCATTTCTGAATTTGATGGTACAGAAGGTGTTAAATATATACAACAATCTGATATTCTAGACTACCTAAAGCATGTAGAATCAAGGTTGCAAGAACATGAAAGGTGTACGTGAAGGATCCTGACTTCCTGTGTGTGTTGAGTTGCTATACACTCTTGTTACTTATTTATGGCATGTTCATGGTGTGGTTTACCATGGTATATATAAGACAAATGAACCTAAAGGCTTAAGGCAGGTGAAAGTTGATGTGAGGACATACGATTGGGCTACCTCAAATGGAGCAGGATGGGAAAATAAACTTGATTCATTCTGGCAAGGCAGAACTCAAGGTGAAGATGCTTGCACATCAGCATCACCTCTAAAAAAGCAATAGTGGGGAAAAAACAAGTGTCACTAACCGCTGACTAATCATAGCAGCAATTCTTGAGATAGAAATAAGTGCATAGTGATGTACACTAGAAGACATAAAAAGACTTCCAGGTCCCATATAACTAGTTGCTTAAAATTCATTCTACCTGCCTGAGCCAAGATAAGCAGGAAGATGGATCTGCCGCTCCTCCAGAACTTCAGACTGAGAGTGCCAAGTAGCAGAGTGGCTAGCCCTGGTGTAATGCCCAAGACAAGACTTATGGTGCTTCTGGAGAAGATGTATCCTAGAATCCCCATAGAGAATAAAAGACCACCTGCAATACCAAATGAAGTACCATTATTTCACTTATCTGAATGTGGATACATGCACGACAAACAATTTTTAGCAAAAATTAGGAAGTGCCATGTCACTCAATATAGACTTGAAATGATAATGCATATATCTATTGAGCGAGATCTTGTCATCCTAGCCGGTACTTCCACCTGAGTA